>NW_027658616.1:0-2465240 GCF_041902795.1 Electrophorus electricus | reverse complement strand
AAGGAATTTAAAAAAAACAAACATATTAGGAGATCATTTGCAAGGGAGGCCCCAAGATTATGACTGCCTAGGGCCTCCACAGGGTTTAATCTGGCACTGTAGGCAGTGTACATGTACATGCCCCTAAATGTAATTGGTAACATATTCCATTACATTACTCAAACGAGGAACATACTTTAAAAACTTTGGAATACGTCAACATTGTCCAAGACTATTTCAAATATAACTCACTTTAATTACATTTAAATTACATTTAACAGCATGTATTCTGTGTTCTGTATTTTGTCACCTGCAATGAAATACATTTTAAAAGTACCTTCCCCACACTAGTCATGGGTATCCCAACCAAAAACCACATGCTCACATCCATGACTCTGGGGTTTCTACCTCATCAGGAAAGTCTTTAGGATGTGGCCAGGTGAAGCGAATCCTTGTCAGGGTTTATGAGGGAGACGTGGTGTAGCAGGTCAGCGAATCGTAGGCCTCCTTGCTCATCACGGGAACACGGTGCTGAAACCACGGCTGAGGTGCGAACCAAGCTCCGAGTTGCTGGCCCCGTCCCCAGACACGTCTCTGTAGCTGTTCACGTTTTGACCCAGCAGGGTCACTTCCTTCACCCCCTATGGCCATGATCATTTCATATACTTAGTGTTCACATCTGGCCAAGTTTCACACACAGAAACTAGTAAAGCCAGACTGCACACATAGTCGCTGAAGGGAAGAGACCTTGTCAGACAGCATGCGCACTTCTTCAAGTATGGAGGACACAGGTCTGCTCCTTTCCCTCCCCCAGGTAAACGGCACAATGCAGTAGCTGAACATGTTGTCACAGCCCCGCGTGATAGACCTACAGCAGTCAAAGAGGGACAAAATATACTGGATAATCCCACTGTAAAACAAGGTGCCACCAACAAGGCTTGCAGTACACAAGGTCTGTACTGTCAACAGCGTGAAAGGACTTTAAAAGTATCGACACCCCTGATATCAAACCATTGTTTGAAGTGCTACATCTAAAAGCATGAAGGAGCTGAAGATGAGCCACCACGGTGTTTGAAGTTTTATATCCCTTCATAAGTGTAGGAGGGTCAGTCATGTATAAATATTTAACCAAAAAATGCAGATTGACAAGTGTTCAGTAAAATGATAATAATAAACAACTGAACTATGAGAATTTGCTGTTTTTGGCTTTATTGTGGATGCAAGTCCCATGTTTCATGCAATATGGTAGCAAATGCCCTTAAATTATAGCTGACATTTCTGTATTTTAATCTAACAGTTGCTGTTCAGATTAAATTCAGTGTATTAGAGTTGAATATGAAAACACCAAAAACTGTCTATACATGTTAACTTAAAAATTGAACTGTACCATCTTTACAAAATCACACAGTGCAAAGTTAATTTAAAAGTTAGTGTTTAGTAGGAACTCCTCCCTTATAAATCAGCCAGATATTATTATGGCACTCACACAAAGGCACTGTGTCCTGAATGGTGAATGGGCATGACATCAGCATATGCCTCTTCCAGGGAGAGCAGGACATTGCTGGTCCTCTGACCCCCATGGGCCAGTGCAAGGAGTCGGAGAAGATCTCTGTAGGCATCTGGCCCTGCTACAACATCCACCACCCTCTCCTTCTCCAGCAACTCAGTCTTCAGTCTCTCTGCCATGCAATCTACAAGAGAGCAAGCACACATATGCGTATACGGGCGCGTGAACCCACACACAAACATACATGCGCATACACGAACATTTCAGACTGAGAGATACATTTGAACGTGAATGAAGAACTATGGTGAAGTGAGAAGTTACCCAGGACTCCTATCTTTAATGGAGTGCTGCTCTTTAGATGCTTCTTTTTCAGAACTGCTGGATGTTTGAGTCTGTTGCAGATGGTCTGCTCTGCCTTTTCCCTGTCACAATGATTTTTATTTTTTCCAACAGAAAATAGCATTACATCCAAGCAAAAAATGTCACTGAAGTCAAGGACTGCTGTCAAGTTGCACAAGATTGGCAACGTATAGATTCACTGTGTAAAATACAAACAGAAATAGGCTTTTCCTACCTTATGGAGCATGTGACAAGAAGCACCACATCTGCCTGTATAAAAAAAAAAAAAATTAGGAAAGATGAGAATGAAAGCTTTCAAATAAAGGAAGCGCTGTGTTTATCAAGGGTCAAAGGTCAAGGCATTGACACTTACCTCTGATAGTTCGTGGGTCCGAACATATCCACCCTTCTGAAGAATGGACCACGCAATTTCAGTGTCGTTGACGTTCATCTGACAGCCGTATGTTTCGAAATACACTGCAAGATGTAAACACCAAAATAAAATTGGCAACGACTACCGGCATACTGACACATGGGAATTAAAATCCTAAAGCCTGAACTATCATGGCAACAAATGCAGTTACATACCTTTCCGTAGCTGCGCCAGACCACTTTCTTCAGGAAGATACGATTCCTCATGTTCCTGTTGCGTCTCAGTTGAACTTTTGCCTGAAGAACTCTTAATGACGACAGCTTGGTCTTAAATGTGCTCACTCTCGTCTCATCAGTCTCATTAGTAGGAGTGCTAGATAGAGACACTGAGCAATAACCTCTGCATTTGTCGGCGAGTCGAGATAAACACTTTTGAACAGAAAACACTAGAAGTCTAAGCCTGCGGGCAGACATCATGTCTAAACGGGAGATTCGGCTACAAAGCCATGAACAAGACAAGAAACTCAATTTAACTTTAAAAGTAACGTTAGCTAAGGCTAAGTGCTAACTTAGCAATGGTGCTGTGGTTTGCGCAGAACAATTTTATATACAAAAGTATATTATCAGCGAGCTAACAAATCTGTACAAGCAGCCAATAAATATAAAAATATCTGTAGCTTAGTTAGGTAACCTAATAATTCAGCTGTAACATACACTCACGTATGACC
This sequence comes from Electrophorus electricus, assembly GCF_041902795.1. NCBI lineage: Eukaryota > Metazoa > Chordata > Actinopteri > Gymnotiformes > Gymnotidae > Electrophorus > Electrophorus electricus. The sequence continues at coordinate 2,462,315 of NW_027658616.1, read as the reverse complement.
CCACACGGTTAACATTGACATGCAGTTTTGTAATTTTCAAAATAACGGTTTCATTAAAACGTAACAGTGATACTCGTGTTTCAGTTCTAAGACAAGTAAACGGTGTAACTTGGGAGGGAGATCAATCGCAAAAATATCGATTTACGTTTTTTAATTCATATTTTTGTAATTAATATTTTTAATTAATATTTTTTTAATTAATAGTTTTGTGAAATCTTATATTTAACATAAACGGCTACTTTTATTTTGCAAGTGTTTACTTGTTAGTCATAAGTAGTGTTTTGTGAGATGATTGTTCGTTTTCACACATGGCTCTCTGTCCCTCACCTACTCTGATCTAATGACGAATGCGTAATTTATTTTATAAGTGGACTTCACACTTCGTTCTGTTACCTAAGGGTCAGTACAACATACTCGTTTAAATGTGCTGATACAAAGATTGTGAAACAATTAATGTTTTTAATTAACTGATTAAAGTTTTACTCTGAATGAACACATTTTACGAATATATAGGAATGTTAACCTTATTACATTGTCTTTGATGAGGAAATGGGTATTTTGGATGTTTTAACCTTTTAAACATGTTTTAACCTTTTAAACTTTTAAATATTACCGTAAGGTTGTAAATACGTTCATTAATATTTTAGGTATTTTGATTATTCATTTTGCAATTTTGATTAAAAATAAATAAATAAATAAAATTAAAAATCAAGTTATTTAAACATGTCCAAGAATTGCTGTCCACTCTCTCATCTTTGGATAACCATCTTGGTAAAAATGCGACCTTTGACATCAGTGACCTCACAACTTTAAAAAAGGTCTATCTTCATTCGCCTAAAGGCATAAACTGCATGCTCCTATAGTATGTCAGTTCATTTGAATTTCTCACTTTGTCCCCATACTCAGATGAGTTAAAGCTAAAAATGTCCACCCCATTGTGATGAAATATTGAGTTAATAAACATTATTTTAGAATATCAAAATATATGTTTGAAATGCTAACTTTAGCTAAAATTGTCCACCTGCTGACATGACAGTTGCACAATACAGTGAACATATACTTGCATATACCTTCTTTGCTGTTTTCTTGTTGTTTTGTTTTAAGTAATATTTCCTAATAACTATTAAACTATTGATGTTCAGCTACGACAGGAGTTGAAGTAGCAAAGAGGAAAAGGTCCAGGTGAGATGCAGACCCTTGGAGGAAAGAGACAATTACCTGTGAAATTAGAGAGAGAGAAAGCGCTGTAGAAAAGGTGAGGAGATTTTAACAAAAAAGGGAATTCATGACTGAAAAAGAAAGGTATGCCAAAAAAAAACCCAAAACAAAACAGAGTCGAGAAAGGAATAGTTGCCATGACAACTAAACATTCTTGAAGAGCTATAAACTGTGTTATCAAGGTGTATTTTAAATGTTCATAACTTTGCTTTTAATGGCTTTAAACGTTATATATAGCTTAGAAGTATGTAGAGGTTGGAGGAATATGTGTGGCTATATTTGGGCTATTTCTTCTGTTTGGGTATGAGTGGTTTGTAGCATTTAGCATTGGACATTGAGAGTGCTGAAAAGTCTAAATGTGTCTGTGAAAGCTTTAGAAGTATAAAGTGATTGATTTTTAAATTAGTAATGAAAATGCTGAGGTAATAAAATGATATTGTAAGCAGAAAAGTATGGATGGTCCCGAATAAACTGGTTTCATGCAGGAAAGACCAGTGTAGGCTTCAGCATAAATCTTCAGGAGGCCTCTTTGAAAAAGCCTCTAGGGGATTCCGTTGAAGGGAGAGCCTTGGTTCAAGGATGGGACATCCCGGCCAAGCACTGGAAGAAACAATATGGAGATCACCAAAAGAAACAATATGGGCATCCGGTGATATAGAATAGGATCGTCTTTTAAAAAAATAGAAGTAGTTCAGGTTGAACATAATAGTACCAAGAACTTGTTGGTGTAACTATTAAATATCAATTAGCATATATTGAATAATGTATGGTTTGAACATAATAGTGGAAACCTGGACAAGTATTATGAAAAAATAAAAATGGTTATGCAAGTGTCCTTGAAGCGTTTGGTTACTATCTGATGGATTAAAATAGGTTTGTTGGTAGCAAAGACATCACTAAAGTTTACAGAGCAAAGGTACTCCAGGAACAGGATGGGTAAGTAGCAGCTTGATCAATGGACTCTTCTGTGAGACGTAACAGGGCGTCGGTCTTAAATGTAATGTTAGATCAAGTGAAAAACTTTAGTGGATTGAAATACAGATAAATAAATCCACCAAAAGTGCACCTGCATCATTGGTAAAAAGTTGTTCTGCTAGTTGTCTGATTTTGTTCCAGTAATCTAATGTTTCCTGTGGACTAGGTGGTTCAAGATTATATTGGTGTTTGCTTTATTTCTGTGATCTTTTTAACCATAGTCTGCTTGTTTATACTGTCTACCAAATATTGAGTAGTGAAACACTGACACAATCCCTTTTGGCGTCAGACATTTGTAATAATTTCAATAATCTACACTTGTAAATCAAGAGGGCAGCACCATTTTAAAGTCTAGTTTCCTTTCTCTGTATCACTTTCTGGAATTTTTCCGTCTGTGTTTTTATTAAAGTTAAAAATGGAAAGGGTATTAAAACTCCCTTTCACTGACATCTCTTCCACTGAACTTGTAGAGAAAGTGATGATATGAAGATGATTATGTTTATCGCTTTCACTCAGAGATCATTGTCTGAGGGTCATGTTGTACAGTTCACGATGCCCCGGGTTGCAATCAGGAGGTTTGACAGTGATGTGCCACAGTTGTCTGTGGTGTTCTATATGATCATCACAGAACATCACACATAACTGGTCAAATTGTATCTCGAGTAGTATATTTGTGTATTATACTATATATTAGCAGCATATCTTTATGATGCAATTAAAAACATTCCCCATCCCCCTGAATACCAATCATATTACATATCTGGGTACTAAATTCTCTTCCCAGTTGTCTGTTATTCAAAATAAATAGTCATCCAATTATTAAAACAATAAGCGACAAACTTCATTGATGGACAAATTTGCCCCTTATGCTCTTCGGACAAACTGCAATAATTAAAATGAGAATATTACCTAAACGAAATTGTTTGTTTTCAATTATTCCAGTGCCACCAACCTGTCTAAAATCTTTGGACAACATCATAACTTGATTCTACTGGAAAAATAAATCACATAGAATCAAACTCACAACATTACAGAACTGTAGTTGATTATTGCAAATCAACTACAATATGGAATAAAATGGATAAAACCTAGTATATCAGACAGAATATGGATAGACATAGAGCAAACATTATGCATAGATCTAAAAGTCAGACTTACCATTTATCAGTCAAATCAATTAAAGAACATTCATGATCAACAATTTGTGGGTGGCCATGATACTAACAGCCTGGTGGAAATTCCACAAGATATCAAACTCCACACTAACATAAACATAACACTGCTTTCATGTCACTTCCACAAGTAGCCCAAACATAAGATATAGAAAGCAGGTAAGAGCAACTATCAGTTCAGAGACATTAAACTCACCTGCATCCATATCAGTATTATAAACATTCCTAATACAAAAAAACTATCACATAAGATATACAAAATAATAATGAAATCAAATCGCATAATTACTCTCCCATCGAGACAATGGGAGGAAGATTTATTACTAACCCCCGACGCCACAGTCTGGATTAAAATGTATAATAATAATTACCACATGACAGCAACACTAACCTACAATGCATTCAGTACAAAATAATACATAGATTACATTATACTACACATTGGATGTTTAAAATTGGTTTCACAAGCTCAGCAATCTGTACATACTTTACTCCAAACACAGCTGACGATTACATTCACATCGTGTGGCAGAGCACACCTATCAAGTAATTTTGGCAATAGGTCATCACACACATGTCCCATGATTTAAATAACCCTATCCATCCAACACCATCTTTATGTCTCCTAGGAGACATGTCATCAACCAATGTGTCAATAGAAAAAAAACAGGATAATATATATATAACATTATTAATTGCAAATACAAACATACTCATGAATTGGAAAACAAAAAATAATATTAGTGTCACCGAATGGAAAAATCTATTGAGATAGACTACATATCAATGGAAAAAAATCTCAGAATGAATCAATAAGAACCAATAACCTAGACTGGACTCCTTTGATAAAAAGTTTACAGAGCTAATCCATAAATGATAAATATCCCAATCTAGTACGTGTACATATACAGTGCACTCGCACATAGCCTCTCTCTCTCTCTCTCACACACACACACAGGCAGACGCACACAAGCAGTCACACACGAACACACACACACACACACACACACACACACACACACACACACACACACACACACACACACACACACATTCCCGTAATGGTGCAGGTGGCAAATACTTAAAATACTCTATCTGCATTTCCCGTTTGTCTGTTTCGTCTCTGTTCGTCTTATTTTTCCTCTCTCCCCTATTCCCGTTTCCCCCACGTTATTTATGTCTGTTCATACGTTTTATACACCCGATATAGTTGGACACAGTGAGAAGTTAGAAATAAATAATGAATAAATAATAAAGTTCTAAAGGTCCTCCGATGGGCGGAAATCAATTGATATATTTATTTCTCCAGATTTCTAACTCGGAGAGAAAAAGACGTCCTTTTACAAATCGCACCTCGTTGTGGAACTCTACTAAGGTTTACAATCCAGGCGATGATTTTTAACCTCAAAGAACATAGGCCTGCTCCAAGGCAAACTGATTTCATCCCATTAATTAACTTTAATGCGATGTTTTTTGCCGAGCATTAGGCTAAAGAAAATGAATGTTGCTGCGTTTATCAAACTAAAAGTATTTATTCTGAGCCATGCGGTAAATGATTCAGTGTGAGCAGCATATGGACGATTTTTGGAAAATGCTGTGACTAGGTAATATTTTGAAATATAAGGCGTTGTTAAAGCCCCTCATTCACGCTATTAACGTTATAAGTTAAAATAATTGAATAATTCATAAATAAATAAATAGCGTTTGTATAATATTTAAAAATAAACATTTATGTAAAAGCACTCTTACGTAACAACCAAGTTGTCATGTATTTGAATCTAAAGCTAAAGTGTTGCTTTGATCGCTTTGGTCGGTCGACACTTGCCTGGCTCTGTTGAATTGCTGTTTCAAACTGTTTTATAATTCGTGCAGTTAGATCATTTGGTTAAATCATTTACGATTTTATTTTATTCATTTACTACTTTCGACTACGATTTCCAGAAAGGTTGACCGACGATCCTCACGAAAATGAATCCAAGTGCTCCAAGTTCGCCGATGACTTCGTTGTACGTGGGTGACCTTCATCCAGACGTTACCGAGGCCATGCTATACGAGAAATTCAGTCCTGCTGGCGCAATAGTCTCCGTACGGATTTGCAGGGACGCGATGACCCTCCGCTCACTTGGATACGCATACGTGAACTTTCAGCAGCAGGCAGATGCTGAGCGTGCTTTGGACACTATGAACTTTAACATCATCAAAGGCAGACCTGTGCGAATTATGTGGTCCCAGAGAGACCCCTCTCTGAGGAAGAGTGGAGTTGGCAACATCTTCATCAAGAACCTTGACAAGTCTATTGACAGCGAAGCTCTTTACGACACATTCTCTGCCTTTGGGAACATCCTTTCCAGCAAGGTGGTGTGTGACGAGAATGGCTCTAAGGGCTACGGCTTTGTGCACTTTGAGACCCGTGAGGCTGCGGAGAGAGCAATTGAGAGACTTAATGGCATGTTGCTCAATGACCGCAAAGTGTTCATTGGCCACTTCAAGTCTCGCAAGGAGCGAGAGGCTGAGATGGGGGCCAGGGCCAAAAAGTTCACCAATGTGTACGTCAAGAACTTTGGAGAGGACATGGACGACAACAAGCTGAAGGAGATCTTCAGCAAGTTTGGCCAAACGCTGAGCACTCGCGTCATGACCGACGAGAGCGGCAAGTCCAAGGGCTTTGGCTTTGTGAACTTCGAGAGGCACGAGGATGCCCAGAGGGCTGTGGATGAGATAAATGGGAAGGAGCTGAATGGGAAGAAGGTGTATGTGGGTTATGCCCAGAAGAAAGGCGAGAGGCAGACAGGGCTGAAACGAAAGTTTGAGCAGATGAAGCAGGACGGTATGACTCGCTACCAGGGAGACAACCTATACGTCAAGAACCTAGACGACGGTCTGGACGACGCGCGTCTACGTAAGGAGTTCTCTCCGTTCGGGACCATCACAAGTGCCAAGGTGATGATGGAGGGCGGCCGCTCCAAAGGGTTCGGCTTCGTGTGTTTCTCCTCGCCGGAGGAGGCCGCCACGGCCATGACGGAGATGAATGGGCGCGTTGTAGGCACCAAGCCGCTGTACGTGGCTCTGGCGCAGCGCAAGGAGGAGCGGCAGGCCCACCTCTCCAACAAGTACATGAAGCGCACGGCCAGCGTGAGTGCCTTGCCCAACCTCGTGCTCAACCCCTACCAGCCTGCCCCGCCCTCCGGCTACAACATGGAAGCCATTCCACAAGCTCAGAACTGGCCTGCCTACTGCGCAAGCAGCCAGCTGGCACAACTCCTCCCCAGCCCTTGCTGGGCCATGCAGTGCGTCCACCCACAGCAAGTCCAGGATATGCCGAGTGCCATCGGTCCAGCCGCATCCTGCCCGCAGGCCTTCAGCGCCATCCGACCAACCACCGCCTGCCAGGTCCCACGCACGATGGCCTATCAGACCATGGCATCTGAGGCTCCGGGGACAGGGATGGCCAGCGCGGAAGCTGCCAACAAGGCGTCGCTGGTGAGAGCAGTACCACAGTACAAAACCACCTCAGGTGTTCACAGCCCACAGCAACACCTGGGCACACAGCCCTTAGATATAAATGTCGAACTTACCATTTATCAGTCAAATCAATTATAAAACATTTATGTTTCTCAACCCACAGCAGCACCTGGGGGCAGAGCTCCAGGTGCCCGTGCAGCTGGCTGCGGTCCATGTGCAGGGTCAGGAACCTCTCAGTGCCTCCATGCTGGCTGCTGCACCTCCACAGGAGCAGAAGCAGATACTGGGTGAGCGTCTGTTTCCCCTGATCCAGAACATGCAGCCCACCCTTGCAGGGAAGATCACGGGTCTGTTCCTGGAACTGGACAACTCGGAGCTACTGCATATGCTGGAGTCTCCTGAGTCTCTGCACCCTAAGGTGGATGAGGCAGTCGCTGTGCTCCAGGACCAGTGCGCGCAGGAAGCCGCTCAAAAACTTTAACCAGTGCTGCGCTTCTGGCTGTCTAATGGAAGAATAAGCAGTAAAAAAAATTAACATTTTAACTGAAAAAAATAAACATTGAAACTGAAATGCATTGAACATTGAAATATTTTTGCCATGTCTGTAGACATCAAGCCTGTAAGGGTTGGCACCAGGCCGAGGCCCCCTCGACCAGAGGGAGGCGTCGAGTCAACCACGCCACTGATCAGGATCAACACCCAACAGCTGGGCTAGACCTTATATAAGCCCAGTGACCCAATCATTCAGTGCTGGGTTTTTGATAAAGTTTTGAGCCAAGCTCCTAGCCGGTAACTCTGGGTATTGAGGTCTGTGAGCCCTTGTGCTATGCCTCTTTTCTGTTCTGCGAGGGTGTCAGTGTTTTTACACGTCCCCTCCCTTCTCCAGTTTTCCCCTCTCGAGTCTGTCTCTCTCCTGAGGCTTCCCTTAGCCATTCAAGTTTCTCCCCGTTTTCTGGTTTTGTTTGGGAGCTTTTAGTTCGAGTTTTCCCCAGTGCATCGGGGTTGCCATTTCTTTCCGTGGCGTTCTTTGTTCTCCCCTTTTCCACGCTCACCGAGGTGTTTCGTTTTTTCCTCTTGTTTTGCTTGATCCAAGCTCTAACTGTTCTGCACACGAGCCCACCATTGTTAGAGTGTGGCTGCTTACCCAGTAAGCTATTGGTGTCCTCACCTAGCTGACCTGGATTCAAAACCACCTTACAAAGTCCAGGCCTTGGTTATTCTAAGCTTAAAATGAAAACGACAGAAAAAGGTAAAATCATTTCAAGTTTGGTTTATTTGTCGCATACATAGTCATACACAGTATAACTCACAGTGAAATGGTTGAGTGCTCTGTCCAATCTGAGGAAAAAGAAAAACAGGGGTGCATAGAGAAATATATTCTATATATATACAAAAATATATTAATAGTGCATGTACAATATATATATATATATATATATATATATATATTATGTTTATATGTACAATGTATATATGGATATTTATATATGTATGTACAGAATGTACAGTCCCATCTTGCAATTGGCATATTTACAGTTATATGTTACATGGTGGTAATTGAACATATTACAGTTATATTGAACATATTACAGTTATTTCTATTACATATTACAGATTTTGACATGAACAGCTGATCATTTTTTTGTTTTTATTCCTCTTAAAGTTTGAATGTTCAGATTGTCAGTTCTTACAGGTCATAGCTGATCATTAGATAAGTGTATTGGGTTGCATTAATATAAATGTAAAGATCAAAAAAACAAAACCCCACAGTGTAGCTTAAAATAGAGAATAATTCTGTAATATTCCTTTATGTACAACACAATTTCAAATGACCTTATTAACAAACCAGTAAAGACAGGACGAGAAGCAAAGGTCACTTACACGTATTAAATCTTGAAGCAAACAAACTGCAGCTGCAAGTGCCACACTGCCATCCAGTTCCACTCTCTGGTCTGGCGACGGTCATATTACAGGAGCAACGAGAGGCTGCCAACAGTTTCTTTTAGCTTGTCTACTGAGACGGTGAAACTGGCCAACCAGGTGAAAAGCATTGTGAAGGAGAAACGACTTCGACTGCCGACGTGGGAAAGTAGCAGTCAGAGCAGGTCTATTGGAGCAGTGCGATGGACTCTGCCCAACAATGGGCTGCAAGCCCACATCTCTGCACATAGCAACAGTATGTGGTTCCTAGGTGCCCAGTCGGCTAGTTTTAAAGTTCAATTCAAATATTAAATAAAAATGCAGACTTCAGAATTGGTTAAATAGCATAACTGTGCACGTACTTTATTGTAGGTTAACATTAACACGCATTATTGAGGCACCCTCTGGAGAATGTCTAAAAATCAGAGAACCCACATTTTCATACATTTTTCAGTAGTGGTTATGTATTCACCCCACATTCCTTTACATATTTGCGTTTGTCTTCACGTCCATTGCATCCAAACCATACATTTGTCAATATATGCAAAGTAATATAAAACACCCACACCAGTTGGAACCTGTTAACACCACATTCCAAGAGATTTCTCTTGACCTTATCCTAAAGAGATGGTCCTGAGCCTGATGGAAATAATATCTCATACTTGGGAGGACATGGACGACAACAAGCTAAATGAGATCTTCAGCAAGTTCGGCCCAACGCTGAGCCGTCGCGTCATGACAGACGAGAGCGGCAAGTCCAAGGGCTTTGGCTTTGTGAGCTTCGAGAGGCACGAGGATGCCAAAAGGGCTGTGGATGAGATGAACGGGAAGAAGTTGAATGGGAAGCAGCTGTATGTGGCTCGTGCCCAGAAGAAAGGCGAGAGGCAGACAGAGCTCAAACGCAAGTTTGAGCAGATGAAGCAGGACGGCACGACTCGCTACCAGGGAGTGAACCTGTATGTTAAAAACCTAGACGACAGTCTGGACGACGAGCGTCTGCGTAAAGAGTTCTCTCTATTCGGGACAATCACGAGTGCCAAGGTGATGACGGAGGGCGGCCGCTCCAAAGGGTTCGGCTTTGTGTGTTTCTCCTCGCCGGAGGAGGCCACCGAGGCAATGAAGGAGATGAACGGGTGCATCGTAGGCACCAAGCCGCTGTACGTGGCCCTGGCGCAGCGCAAGGAGGAGCGGCAGGCCCACCTCACCCACCAGTACATGCAGCGCATGGCCAGCGTGAGTGCCGTGCGCAACCCAGTGCTCAACCCCTACCAGCCCGCCCCGCCCTCCGGCTACTTCATGATGGCCATTCCACAGTCTCAGAACTGGGCTACCTGCTACCCGAGCAGGCAACTGGCACAGCTCCACCCCAGCACCCGCTGGGCTACGCACAGCATTCAGCCACAGCATTTCCAATACATGCCGAGTACCATCAGGCCCGCTGCAGACCAATCTCTGGGCCAGGAACCTCTCACTGCCTCCGTGCTGGATCTGGAACCTCCGCAGGAGCAGAAGCAGATGTTGGGTGATCGATGGTCTGTTTCCCGTGATCCAGAACATGCACCCCAACCTTGCAGGGACGGGTTTGCTCCTGGAGATCGACAACTTGGAGCTTCTGCTTATGCTGGAGTCTCCTGAGTCTCATTGAAACATTGAAACTGAAAAAATAAAAACGCATTAAATATTGAAATATTTTTGCCTGGTCCATAGACTCCAGTTTCAGGCCTTGATTACAGTAAACTAAAACAACATGTAAAAAGGCTAAATGATTGACACGTGTACAGTCGGTGACTCCTTTCTTTTTGTTCCTCTTACTGTTCGAATGCTCAGAATGTCAGTTTTTGCAGTTGACAGCTGAGCATTAGGCATGTGTATTGGATTGTATTAATAATACAATTGAGGATTCATTGCTGTTCAGGGACCCAGCAGTGGTAACTTGGCAGTGGTAGGGCTTGAACTAGCAACATTCTGATTACTAGTCAAGTAACCTCTGAATAGTATTATTATGATTAATATTATTAATATATCTTACACTGAGGTCTGCTGAAGCTTACCCAGGATCCTTTGCAGCAGCCTGCCATATGCACAAATCATTACGAAAGGACACAGAATCTCTAAACTCCCTTGTTTTATGTTATTAGTTTGTCTAATTCAATGTTAAAGCACTTTCCCCTGTAAACACTCTTTTTATGACCTCATTTCACCGTTTCATGACTTTATGCCACGAACCAACCAACTATTCTTTTATACAACTCTTTTCAAACACTTCAACCATTGTGGGTAACTACACTATTATACACCTGTAATTCTTTATGCTATTTATTTTATTGGTACTGTCGATACATCGATGTTAGGAGAAATACCTCATGAATACTTTAAATGAATCCTTAAAATGACACCTATTCCATTTACTAATGCTAAGCTTGCTACAGTCTGAACTTCTAGCAAGTCAAGAGAAGTCTCATGCAGTTTCTGTATTTTCTATAATTGCTTAATATATGGATGGTTTTAAACTCAATAACATACGCACTTGCAAAATATGTGAATATAAAGGAACAAAAATAAATTAACATAACCACATACCTAAACATCATCTGGTACCATCACCCCATCACCCCTCAATGCAGTATGAGGATGGTCAGATTGTTGTATTTACTAATAGTTACCACTAGTATTAAAATAACAGTAAGCCCAAACTGTTCGACTATGTCCTCTTAAACAAACCTGTGATTTTTTAAATATTTGGACCACATCCTCCTGCAGAATAAAACAATCAGGAAATACAGTTGAGTTGGCCCATACCGCCCTCACATCAGTGTGATTTCCATCAATGACGTGTTATGGCTCTGGGTAAGGAACAATGTTATATTGTTCAATAAACTTTTCACAGGATGCATATTTTTCATTGTTTTAGCAAAGTTTTCGCTACCTCTATACAGCAAACACCAGAATCGACAAGGTTTACATTAATTATAGTCAGTAGAATTAAAGGGAAGAGGCCATATAAAAGGCTGGGATCTACGTTTAGCAGACTCGGCACTGTGTTACTAGATATTGCCCACATTCCAGTAATTTTATTAAGTCCTCTTTAAACAGAAAATAAAGATGCAGACTCAAGAATTAATTGAAGAGAGTAGTAGGTCCATTATTTATTTTGAGCTCAGCGTTACATACAAACGAGGCATAGTCCAGAATATGTCTAATAATCACACAAGGAACACACATTTTTATCCAGTTTTCACAACTGATTATGTGATTGCCACACCTTCTCTACATACTGGTGTTTGAAATCTCCACCACTGTGTTCAACCATACATTATTCAATATATGCAAATTGAGATCTATCATTGTACAAATTGAAGCTTGACCCCAGTATATCCTATTGGAAGATTTTCCTGTTTTTTTTTTTTGTTGTTGTTTTTTTTGTTTTTAACAAAGATGATCTCAACTCATACCATCAAACACCTGCAAGATGATGTTGCAGGTCAGTATCACCCTGCTCTTATGGTAAGATAATGAACCTTGCTTAGCCACAGAACTCTCGAAGAGGCTTTCACGTCTTTTAAAAGCCGGGATCTTTCCCAATACTTAGGAAGCTATTTCTCACGGGAACAGTCCAGAGTCATCTGCCGTAGACTTCCACAGAGGCCTTGAAACCACCTGCATCAGAGCCTCTGCTCTGCACTTACAGACCCAAAAAGGCCTTAAGATACCCCAGAAACATTATTCCTCTTTATGCTTTCAAACACAGTCTTGCACCACTCTGCACCTGTTGCAGAGAGCTTCAAAGCCTATTATAATTAGATCACAGATCGCCTCATGAAAATACCTTTACCCCAAAACATTTTATTACCTCAGGTGGAACAGTGTGTATAGGCCTAGACCTCTTTAGATGTAACTTAGAACCGCCGGTGACCGCTGTATGCGTTTCTTTGGTTGTACAAGCTCTACTGGAGGACTCGATGAATAGTTGATGATGGAAGAGGGGTATATCAGATTCACCCCTTCTGCCTCCATGTGACAAATTAACACACTGCATAAACTTTTAGAAATAAATCAGTCTTTTAACAAATGGTAAACATTCTCTAGAAAAGATTATCTTGTAACAATTCATTGAGTATATGAACTGTTTTTGTGTCCTTATATCTATAAATGAAAAGTAATAAAACATTATAGATGATAAATAAATTACATAAAATGTATAAAAGTTCACAAATAAGAAAGTACCTGAGTCTGCACTTTTCTCCACAGATTCAAGAAACTCGTGAAAGTTGGAAGCTATAGAAACACATAGTACAGAATTATAGACTGACTGAGGTGTGAGCAGAAAGATCGCCATGATGTCCTTATATCTAAAGCACTCAAAGCATTGATGTTATGTAAATAAACTGTGATCCGATTGGTTCAATCTAAGTAAATAGATTCACCTACTTTGAAGTTAAAGTTTTTCTCAAAAGGTTAGAACTGGTTGACTATACTTTGCCGTGTTCTGTAATAGAAAATGTAAACATTTATATCTAAAATATTGCACGACAGAAATCAATTCAAGACTAACCTCTAATGACCGCTAGATGGGGGAAGATATTAAGTAATAAATGAGTCCAGATCCTCCTGCCCGACAATACGGTGAGACTCTGTTTTTACGTGTGATGGAAAATGATACGAAACTATGTATTATGTGATTCATATAAAATCACACTGATCCTTTTGTTCTTAAATTAATAATGCTGTTTGCACATTTGTATCCGCCTGTTGCTGATTAAGTTGAACATGTATCAGGAACTGTTAACATCAAGGTCAACTTGACACACAACCCACACTGTTTGGAGACAGTTTGGGTTGGTTTGTGGAAAAAACCAAGCTGAGAGCTGATTGGCTTATAGCCACAGCAACAAAGGAAAGAAGAGCTGCTTAAGAAAAGATGATTGGTTAAAGACAGCACAGGAATAGTATAACTAGCCACGGTTTTGTATACTCGGGGCTCCCTACCTGAGGAGAGCCAAACATTTATTTTATTCTTTTTCTTATTAAATTACTCTCTTAATCACGTCTGACTTGCTGTTTGTTCAAAATTCCACAACATATGTCATTACTACGCCGCACAAAAAAGACCGCCTTATTTGTAGTTCCACAATGTGAAAAGGCGTCATTTTCTATGCAAACGAATGAATAAACACCATGCCATGCCTTGCTGTATCCCCTCTTTGCACCGCTGGACAGACACACTCATGACACTGTACTCATCAAAAGCAGCACCAGAGACGCACTGAGTCATATCCTGCTACACACCTCTCAGGCCAGCTTGTTTGCACGTTTTGTCATAAAACTCAAAATGTCATTTGTTGCCATTATATATAAAATTACCTATTTAAAAAAAACAAATAAATCAAAAAGTACTTGTGGCTAGAGAGACACGTGGCTAATCACCTACAAGAAATAATGTCAGTGATGTTTGGGGCAGGTGTTTCAAACTTGCCCAGACTCTTGAGAAGCACCTAAACGCTCACACAAGGGTGTCCGCTTGCCATAGTGCTGCAAATACTGCAGGAAGGGCTTTGGTGAAACAGGCCACATGGAGGAGCAGAAGACAATCCACACAACTGAAGAAGCCCATAGCTGCCCAGTATGTCAGAATCCACACGCGAGAAGAACCCTGTAGCTGCCCAGTATGTCAGAAGCAATTTGTGCAGCTGGGTAATGAACCATATTTGTACCCATTCGTATGTTGGGAGCAAATCAGTTGAAGACTTGAACAGTATGTTAACAATCAGTTAAAATTACTGTTGATGACAAGAAAACAATGGCTAATATGTTCCTTCACAGCTATGTCATTGGTTGATCTATTTTTGTCAGATTTAGTGCTTGTTTGGGCAAGTGTGTTAAAGTCTTCCTTTGTTTTTGGTTTTGTTCCTTTTCATATAGTTGTTTATTCCTTTTTGTCTAGTGATGTCCATTATCCATTTAAAATCTGTCAAATTAAACAAATGTGAAACGAATTCCATAGTATTCAGATTTGATTGCAAAAGAGACCAACCACTCCCCGTATTTTGAATTTTGCATATACAGTATATGTGCAGTTCCAGCCTAGTCCACTGATCCAAAATCTGGCCCAGATGTATCTGTTGACTGCAAATTTGAATGATTTCTGTGCTCTGCAGCAAAGGAGCGTTTGGTTACTATCTGATGGATTAAAATAGGCTTGTTGGTAGCAAAGACATCACTAAAGTGTACAGAGCAAAGGTACTCCAGGACCAGGATGGGTAAGTAGCAGCTTGATCAGTGGAATCTTCTGTGAGACGTAACAGGACGTCGGTCTTAAATGTAATGTTAGATCAAATGAAAAACTTTAGTGGATTGAAATACAGATAAATAAATCCACTAAAAGTGCATCTGCATCATTGGTTAAAAAGTTGTTCTGCTAGTTGTCTGATTTTGTTCCAGTAATCTAATGTTTCCTGGCACTAGGTGGTTCAAGATTATATTGGTGTTTGCTTTATTTCTGTGTTTTTTTTAATCATAGTCTGCTTGTTTATACTGTCTAACAAATGCAATACTGAGTAGTGAAACACTGACACAATCCCTTTTGGAAGTCAGACATTTGTAATAATTTCAATAATCTACAGTTGTAAGTCAAGAGGGCAGCACCATTTTAAAGTCTAGTTTCCTTTCTCTGTCTCACTTTCTGGAATTTTTCCGTCTGTGTTTTTATTAAAGTTAAAAATGGATAGGGTATTAAAACTCCCTTTCACTGACGTCTCTTCCACTGAACTTGTAGAGAAAGTGATGATATGAAGATGATTATGTTTATCACATTCACTCAGAGATCATTGTCTGAGGGTCATGTTGTACAGTTCACGATGCCCCGGGTTGCAATCAGGAGGTTTAACAGTGATGTGCCAAACAGTTGTCTGTGGTGTTCTATATGATCTAAAAGTCAGACTTACCATTTATCAGTCAAATCAATTAAAGAACATTCATGATCAACAATTTGTGGGTGGCCATGATACTAACAGCGTGGTGGAAATTCCACAAGATATCAAACTCCACACTAACATAAACATAACACTGCTTTCATGTCACTTCCACAAGTAGCCCAAACATAAGATATAGAAAGCAGGTAAGAGCGGAGCAGTCAATGTGCCTAATATGACTGCAAAAGCCTGGCAGGACAGGAGGTATTCCTGCTTCTGCTAATCAGCAAAAGGAAGCTCCTGGCAAAGTGACGTGGACTGCAAAAAAATCACCAGGAAGGTCAAGCTACAAATGCCAGAGAGGAGCAGGGAGCACCAAAAGTTCCATAGCATCCTGCGGAAAGAGTACCACATAAGCATGGAAACAGTACAGCAACCCATGGTATGAGCATGGACAGATGAGGAAGAGCTGCTAGAACAGTACGTCCCCAATAAGCAGGCAGGATGTGGATCCGTCTCACTATTTCATCGGCAGAAATGCAGGAGCAGGTGATAATACTCCTGGGCCCAGCACTCTTCAACCTGGGTACTTTAAGGAGAACACGGCAGCCTCCCAAAAGTGATACAAAGTCCCAAAATGGCTATTACCTGTGCTGAATAACAGTATGAAGGACAAATCTACCCCTGTCCAAAGTTTAATTGATTTAACTGAATGCCAACTATACTACCACCATCAATCTGTGTAAGGTGTACTTGCAAGTGCCTTTAGCACCAAAAGCAAAAGAACTCAGTGTTTTCAACACATTTCATCCAAGCATCATCATGTGAAATGTTGTTCTTTTCGGAAATTCTTCATCTAAATATGGTTGTGTTGCTAATGAGATCATATTATTTGTTACTCTTTAAACCTTATTATTCCTTTAAGATTCAAAGTCTACTGTGTTAGGAAACCTATGTGAGAATATAAAATCAGCAGTTTCTGCATGCTTGTGTGATGAATACAGAAAGTGATCTCTTATACCTGCGGAATTAAGGCTTCAAATGTCTTGGTGTTCAGACGATATGGAGAGGCTCTGGGAATCTGGAAGGATAAACGTTTGTTTCATTTTCAGGGACTGTTGATCATTTATTTGTCCATTCATTTATTACACTATTAAGGGATTATTAATGTGCACTGGGAGAACAGTATAAAGTTATCAGTCTTCTTTATCAGTCTTCTAACTAAACAGCCTGGTCTTGTAAGGTAACCACATGCACACCTTTCCCTCAGTGATGGCAAGGAGTGGTTTAAACTCACCATGTCATCTGTGATTCTGAGTGAGAGTGCTCCTGCATTTTTCTACACAAAGCCTGCTGAGTTGGCAGTGAAGGCAGAGATGCCCATATACAGCATGTTGCTTTCATCAGGTGGCAGTGAAAATGGTGTCGGGGCAAAAGCGGGTTTCTTGTGCACTCCAATGTTGTAAAACTCCCCCTATATAGAGAGCAATGCAGAGATTAACTTATTCTTTTACAGCTCCTGGGTCTTGATTCTTCGTTCAGATTAAACTGTTTTATCAGTGTAACCTTTGTGTAACCTTTTTTTCCTACAAAAGCCCAACAGTGCTTTCTGGATACACTTAGGCACAGTTTTGCAAGTGCTCCTGTTATTCCCTGTTAATTCAGATCTTTGGCTCAGAAAGGCTTTCTTATGATCATTATGGTCATTATTCTTATGCTTTGACAACTTGTGCCTTTTTTAACTTGTGCCTGAAAACCCCTTTACCTATGCCAATGATAAAACACTGATGAACTCCTGCAAACAAGTTGTAGTTTATTAATTAGTGCATTAATCTTAGTTTGGGATCTTTAATGACCATCTTAATCTGTGTATATTATTTGATTGTTGGTTCTTTCCTAGCTGAATGTAACTTCCTCTCACAGTAGTGTACAACTTCCAAGCTTATCAAAGGATAGTGTTGTAGTCAGGACCATTAAAAAATCATTCAAGCAAAGACCAAGATTTTGTAGTGTTTGAATCTGAGACAAGAATGAGACTTATTTAACAATGATTTTACTTTAATTATACCACTCACTGATAATGTATTGTAAATTGTCATTGTCATAAATAATTGTCATTATAAAGGCAGCTGAATATAAACAAATATAAAGCAAAAAGGTTCATATGGTCATTTTTATTATTAAATTAAAACATAGTAATACTTAAATAATTGCTATCTGCCCTTGGGTCAATCATGGAAAGGATTAATTAGATGTGTTCTGTAATGTGTTAAATCCTCTCGATAAATGCATAGCTTTAGCTATATCATAAAACATATGATGAGTCCTTTTCTCATTATTACTTGTGTACAACAAAAGTTTGTGTGACAAGCAGCAACATGTATATTTGCCAATTTATGAAAACGGGAGTATGCGCAGTGGGAGAGTAAATATCTTTTAAAATGACTCTCAATTAATGGCAATGCATTTACAATAAGTCTCTTGCCACAATAACAACACTGTCTGGATTTGCCATCAGCTGGTTGATTGCAGCATCGTGCAGCCTGCAGCCTAGCATTTGTTTGCAGGGGAACATACACTGCCATAATTATTACCATAATGAATTTTTTAAGGAGAAAGAATAGTCTGTACATTAATGTTAAAAATTCCAGATCCAGATAGCAGTGTTTATGTATGTCAGTGGCTGTGCACCAGTACTTGTGAATGTACACACACAAACCTCACCCTTTGGGTCTTCCCCAAGTCCCCTGTCCTGTTCACACTACTAGCTAAGAGCAACCAGCTAACTTGATAGCAGTGTGACTCAATAATAATAATAATAATAATAATAATAATAATAGTAATAATAATAATAATAATAATAATATGGCGCTTCCATGCACATCAGCAAGCAAATAGGAACACTAGCACTTGCATGAAATTAAGCATATTAGCATTTCAGAAGGCAGATTATTTAGCCTGCTAAAATAGCAGGTGTGGCAGCAAATGTCTGTTCAAAACACTATGTCACAGGTATGAGCATCATGTATTTGATATAGTATGATTGTTCATGTTTGTAAATTTAAAGCTTACAAATGCTGTATTTACAGTGTATTGCAGGTTATTAAAATGTGGCAGTAATTATTAGGATATAGAGAATTGTAGTGTTTAAACAAATCATTATGTCAGAAGTATGTTTAGGGGAGAATACACCCTGACCCACCCAGAGTTAACACACACTTACCTTACATTATTGATCATAAACTTGAATAGCTACAATACTGTCTGCTAATCATGCAGTTTGAAGTTTGCAAAGTGTGTACCCAGACAAAATCTGTGTTAAAACTTTCCTTTAACACTGAGTCATACATGAGTCAGACATGATTCTGAATAAATGAATGAATGAAAAAATGAAAAGCCTTATTTCATTTCAAACTGCACTTCAGGAACACTGAGCTCAAGTTCTGAGGAAACTTCCCTGCATATTTTCAGGGGTTTTCTGCCTCACCATGCCTGAATCACCTCATAAGGAGCTTGATAATGAGGAGACAGGGTGACTGAGGCAGTGAACACTCCTCACTGAGCATACTGGCTTCCAAGAGCTGGAGCTGGGAAGACCTATAGGTCTGTGACACACACTCCCACCCAGTCCTGATACTAAGAAGGTGGAACCTACAGGCTAATATGCAGCTGCCTGTGCATCAATAGGCGTCTGGGGTGTCCATCACTCAGGGAGGCGTGGCTGAAGGCGTGGCCTTGCAGACTCTGAGAGCTGGCTGAGGTAATCTCTAAAGGAGAGAGTAGTCACCAATAATCATGGAAATGTAGCCATAACTGTACAGTATATTTCACATCACAGACCAGGCTTACCAGAATAAATATTCCACACATACAGCTCATATATATCTGTGTGTGTGTGTGTGTGTGTGTGTGTGTAAAAACATGCTCCTGTTTTAGTCTCAACACAGACAGATATACATGTAGGAGTAGCAAACTGAAGTAAGAGCTCACCTTCACCAGTACATAGTCTCCAGCTTTAACAGTGACAGGGTTGGTATCCGTGGGATAAGAAAGCAAATCCTTTCTTGGAAAAATAACCTTCACATTCCCATCATTCCGACCACAAAGATCTTGAGATGACTTCTTACTTTCCTGCAGAAAACAGACTCAGTCAAGCAAAAACAGCAGATAACATTTGTACAATATAAAAGGCTTGACTAAGCACTGTAGCAGACGTCTCACTAGTGTTATCCAAACCAAGGGTGGTTATTCCCACTGTTATGTAGATGGTCATAAAATTCTGTTATCAGTGTGTATATCGGTAGATCCAATCTCAGCATGACTGGTAGCGCATATTAACACACAAGTGGCAAACACCTTGGGGTAGTTTTCTGTGCATTCGCCAGGCATGTCCTCAAAAGAAGGACACTAACAAGAATCAAAATTAACTAAGACCCCAATCTTCAAACAGTTATTGATGGCAGGTAATACACTAAAGACCACAAGCACAGGGAAACCAGTCATTGGGATTTCCCGGTACCAAAGATGTGAACTGCTCTCAACACTTCAAAAATAACAAAAAGCTCAAAGCATCCAAAACAGACACAATGCTATGCCTAACCAGGGAAGGGTTTCAAATGAAAGGGCCACAGAAACCCATGCGGCAATCGCAAACTAACACCACAAACGGGAAAGTGACCATACAACTCAAATAGACTAAAATAGACCAAACAATGCCCTAAATACATAAACACATAAACTCTATTTGCCCTCCAGAAAAGAACAAAGCCAAAACCAAAATGAAATGCCAAAAGGTGCTAGGGCTGAGCTGATAGACAATGCCATTGTTCATCATCGTTGTCAGACAGACCTCATGATGTTGATCCAGCAGGTCTAAATAAGATAAGGGAGGAGAATTTACTGCAACTATTTATTTTCTTGCAGAAATCTAGTTAAATCGATATGCAAAACATGATGACCAAGACACACAGATGCAGCAATCCCAAATTATTAACAGCAGAAGTGCTCCAAACACAGTTGTAACACAGCATGGCTTCAACCCACTGCAGTACTCCCTCCCTCCACTAGGACAAGCTGTTTGCTGTCGATGAAACTGGTGTTGACCTTAGCCGCATCTTCTCGGAATGTAAAGATAAGCTCCTCCAGGCGACAGCTTCTTCACCTCAGCTGGGATATCGTCCCTGAGACGGTGATATGCCTGAGTTTTCTGTGGGTGTGGTACACACATGTTCATGTCAGAAGGTCAAGCCCAACTGGCAGCCACAAGACCCTTTCAATTCTCCAAATGATAATAGACAATGGTGAATTTCTTGATAGAACCATCACATGAACCAGGGAGAATGTCTGTTTTTTGATAGTGTTAAACACAATGACAAAATAGGATCTCACCTTCCTCATGCTGTAGGCAAACAGGAAGGCTACATTATAGCCCACTTCCCTGATCAAAGAGACCGACTGCTGGTGGTCCTCCTCGGTTTCCCCACAGAAGCCTGTGATGAAGTCACTGCTCAGACTGACCCCTGTAAAAAGAAATTATACATAGATATTTATTCACACAAGACCTATTATAGCTACAATAATTTTATAATTACATACTGAATGTTTGGTAATGATAGGACACCTGGTATTATCTTTCGAATGTTTTCCACAAGCTCAAGGTAGGCTTCCCTAGTATACCTATGAAAACATCCCAGAGCATGATGACTTAAAGTGAGAACTAAGTTTTAACACATGAGACATCAAGAGATTTGAGATAAGCAGGCTAATCTCTACTGTGCTTGTGGTGAGTGCTGTCGTTCTAGGAGCGTTTCTCACCCACGCCTCATGGTCTGTAAGACTCTGCTGCTGCCGCTCTGAGCTGGCAAGTGGATCTGCTTACAGATGTTCCTCCGCTCTTGGATTAGCTATAACACCTTCAGGAAACATACTCACCCACCCCAGCACAGGTCAAACGAAAACAGCACAAATTGACTATGGCAGTCAAACCTTATTTCACATATCTGATAAGCATAAGGCTTTTTCAATCTGATAATCTATTAATGATCTTTTCTACTGCTCACATCCAAATTTGCGAATCCTAAATTATTATCCAATCTGCTGCTTAAAATGGCCTATGAGCAATATCTGCACATGAATTCAGACTATAAGAAACCGTTCAACTAAATACTTAAACTCTTTGAACATCCACTACACCACACAAGCCATAAACAGTCAGGGCCGGATTACCAATAGATTACCAGAGCAGGCAGTGACCTGTAGGCCCCACACCTTTTAGGGGCCATGCAACAAGGAATTTAAAAAAAACAAACATATTAGGAGATCATTTGCAAGGGAGGCCCCAAGATTATGACTGCCTAGGGCCTCCACAGGGTTTAATCTGGCACTGTAGGCAGTGTACATGTACATGCCCCTAAATGTAATTGGTAACATATTCCATTACATTACTCAAACGAGGAACATACTTTAAAAACTTTGGAATACGTCAACATTGTCCAAGACTATTTCAAATATAACTCACTTTAATTACATTTAAATTACATTTAACAGCATGTATTCTGTGTTCTGTATTTTGTCACCTGCAATTAAATACATTTTAAAAGTACCTTCCCCACACTAGTCATGGGTATCCCAACCAAAAACCACATGCTCACATCCATGACTCTGGGGTTTCTACCTCATCAGGAAAGTCTTTAGGATGTGGCCAGGTGAAGCGAATCCTTGTCAGGGTTTATGAGGGAGACGTGGTGTAGCAGGTCAGCGAATCGTAGGCCTCCTTGCTCATCACGGGAACACGGTGCTGAAACCACGGCTGAGGTGCGAACCAAGCTCCGAGTTGCTGGCCCCGTCCCCAGACACGTCTCTGTAGCTGTTCACGTTTTGACCCAGCAGGGTCACTTCCTTCACCCCCTATGGCCATGATCATTTCATATACTTAGTGTTCACATCTGGCCAAGTTTCACACACAGAAACTAGTAAAGCCAGACTGCACACATAGTCGCTGAAGGGAAGAGACCTTGTCAGACAGCATGCGCACTTCTTCAAGTATGGAGGACACAGGTCTGCTCCTTTCCCTCCCCCAGGTAAACGGCACAATGCAGTAGCTGAACATGTTGTCACAGCCCCGCGTGATAGACCTACAGCAGTCAAAGAGGGACAAAATATACTGGATAATCCCACTGTAAAACAAGGTGCCACCAACAAGGCTTGCAGTACACAAGGTCTGTACTGTCAACAGCGTGAAAGGACTTTAAAAGTATCGACACCCCTGATATCAAACCATTGTTTGAAGTGCTACATCTAAAAGCATGAAGGAGCTGAAGATGAGCCACCACGGTGTTTGAAGTTTTATATCCCTTCATAAGTGTAGGAGGGTCAGTCATGTATAAATATTTAACCAAAAAATGCAGATTGACAAGTGTTCAGTAAAATGATAATAATAAACAACTGAACTATGAGAATTTGCTGTTTTTGGCTTTATTGTGGATGCAAGTCCCATGTTTCATGCAATATGGTAGCAAATGCCCTTAAATTATAGCTGACATTTCTGTATTTTAATCTAACAGTTGCTGTTCAGATTAAATTCAGTGTATTAGAGTTGAATATGAAAACACCAAAAACTGTCTATACATGTTAACTTAAAAATTGAACTGTACCATCTTTACAAAATCACACAGTGCAAAGTTAATTTAAAAGTTAGTGTTTAGTAGGAACTCCTCCCTTATAAATCAGCCAGATATTATTATGGCACTCACACAAAGGCACTGTGTCCTGAATGGTGAATGGGCATGACATCAGCATATGCCTCTTCCAGGGAGAGCAGGACATTGCTGGTCCTCTGACCCCCATGGGCCAGTGCAAGGAGTCGGAGAAGATCTCTGTAGGCATCTGGCCCTGCTACAACATCCACCACCCTCTCCTTCTCCAGCAACTCAGTCTTCAGTCTCTCTGCCATGCAATCTACAAGAGAGCAAGCACACATATGCGTATACGGGCGCGTGAACCCACACACAAACATACATGCGCATACACGAACATTTCAGACTGAGAGATACATTTGAACGTGAATGAAGAACTATGGTGAAGTGAGAAGTTACCCAGGACTCCTATCTTTAATGGAGTGCTGCTCTTTAGATGCTTCTTTTTCAGAACTGCTGGATGTTTGAGTCTGTTGCAGATGGTCTGCTCTGCCTTTTCCCTGTCACAATGATTTTTATTTTTTCCAACAGAAAATAGCATTACATCCAAGCAAAAAATGTCACTGAAGTCAAGGACTGCTGTCAAGTTGCACAAGATTGGCAACGTATAGATTCACTGTGTAAAATACAAACAGAAATAGGCTTTTCCTACCTTATGGAGCATGTGACAAGAAGCACCACATCTGCCTGTATAAAAAAAAAAAAAATTAGGAAAGATGAGAATGAAAGCTTTCAAATAAAGGAAGCGCTGTGTTTATCAAGGGTCAAAGGTCAAGGCATTGACACTTACCTCTGATAGTTCGTGGGTCCGAACATATCCACCCTTCTGAAGAATGGACCACGCAATTTCAGTGTCGTTGACGTTCATCTGACAGCCGTATGTTTCGAAATACACTGCAAGATGTAAACACCAAAATAAAATTGGCAACGACTACCGGCATACTGACACATGGGAATTAAAATCCTAAAGCCTGAACTATCATGGCAACAAATGCAGTTACATACCTTTCCGTAGCTGCGCCAGACCACTTTCTTCAGGAAGATACGATTCCTCATGTTCCTGTTGCGTCTCAGTTGAACTTTTGCCTGAAGAACTCTTAATGACGACAGCTTGGTCTTAAATGTGCTCACTCTCGTCTCATCAGTCTCATTAGTAGGAGTGCTAGATAGAGACACTGAGCAATAACCTCTGCATTTGTCGGCGAGTCGAGATAAACACTTTTGAACAGAAAACACTAGAAGTCTAAGCCTGCGGGCAGACATCATGTCTAAACGGGAGATTCGGCTACAAAGCCATGAACAAGACAAGAAACTCAATTTAACTTTAAAAGTAACGTTAGCTAAGGCTAAGTGCTAACTTAGCAATGGTGCTGTGGTTTGCGCAGAACAATTTTATATACAAAAGTATATTATCAGCGAGCTAACAAATCTGTACAAGCAGCCAATAAATATAAAAATATCTGTAGCTTAGTTAGGTAACCTAATAATTCAGCTGTAACATACACTCACGTATGACCCCACACGGTTAACATTGACATGCAGTTTTGTAATTTTCAAAATAACGGTTTCATTAAAACGTAACAGTGATACTCGTGTTTCAGTTCTAAGACAAGTAAACGGTGTAACTTGGGAGGGAGATCAATCGCAAAAATATCGATTTACGTTTTTTAATTCATATTTTTGTAATTAATATTTTTAATTAATATTTTTTTAATTAATAGTTTTGTGAAATCTTATATTTAACATAAACGGCTACTTTTATTTTGCAAGTGTTTACTTGTTAGTCATAAGTAGTGTTTTGTGAGATGATTGTTCGTTTTCACACATGGCTCTCTGTCCCTCACCTACTCTGATCTAATGACGAATGCGTAATTTATTTTATAAGTGGACTTCACACTTCGTTCTGTTACCTAAGGGTCAGTACAACATACTCGTTTAAATGTGCTGATACAAAGATTGTGAAACAATTAATGTTTTTAATTAACTGATTAAAGTTTTACTCTGAATGAACACATTTTACGAATATATAGGAATGTTAACCTTATTACATTGTCTTTGATGAGGAAATGGGTATTTTGGATGTTTTAACCTTTTAAACATGTTTTAACCTTTTAAACTTTTAAATATTACCGTAAGGTTGTAAATACGTTCATTAATATTTTAGGTATTTTGATTATTCATTTTGCAATTTTGATTAAAAATAAATAAATAAATAAAATTAAAAATCAAGTTATTTAAACATGTCCAAGAATTGCTGTCCACTCTCTCATCTTTGGATAACCATCTTGGTAAAAATGCGACCTTTGACATCAGTGACCTCACAACTTTAAAAAAGGTCTATCTTCATTCGCCTAAAGGCATAAACTGCATGCTCCTATAGTATGTCAGTTCATTTGAATTTCTCACTTTGTCCCCATACTCAGATGAGTTAAAGCTAAAAATGTCCACCCCATTGTGATGAAATATTGAGTTAATAAACATTATTTTAGAATATCAAAATATATGTTTGAAATGCTAACTTTAGCTAAAATTGTCCACCTGCTGACATGACAGTTGCACAATACAGTGAACATATACTTGCATATACCTTCTTTGCTGTTTTCTTGTTGTTTTGTTTTAAGTAATATTTCCTAATAACTATTAAACTATTGATGTTCAGCTACGACAGGAGCTGAAGTAGCAAAGAGGAAAAGGTCCAGGTGAGATGCAGACCCTTGGAGGAAAGAGACAATTACCTGTGAAATTAGAGAGAGAGAAAGCGCTGTAGAAAAGGTGAGGAGATTTTAACAAAAAAGGGAATTCATGACTGAAAAAGAAAGGTATGCCAAAAAAAAACCCAAAACAAAACAGAGTCGAGAAAGGAATAGTTGCCATGACAACTAAACATTCTTGAAGAGCTATAAACTGTGTTATCAAGGTGTATTTTAAATGTTCATAACTTTGCTTTTAATGGCTTTAAACGTTATATATAGCTTAGAAGTATGTAGAGGTTGGAGGAATATGTGTGGCTATATTTGGGCTATTTCTTCTGTTTGGGTATGAGTGGTTTGTAGCATTTAGCATTGGACATTGAGAGTGCTGAAAAGTCTAAATGTGTCTGTGAAAGCTTTAGAAGTATAAAGTGATTGATTTTTAAATTAGTAATGAAAATGCTGAGGTAATAAAATGATATTGTAAGCAGAAAAGTATGGATGGTCCCGAATAAACTGGTTTCATGCAGGAAAGACCAGTGTAGGCTTCAGCATAAATCTTCAGGAGGCCTCTTTGAAAAAGCCTCTAGGGGATTCCGTTGAAGGGAGAGCCTTGGTTCAAGGATGGGACATCCCGGCCAAGCACTGGAAGAAACAATATGGAGATCACCAAAAGAAACAATATGGGCATCCGGTGATATAGAATAGGATCGTCTTTTAAAAAAATAGAAGTAGTTCAGGTTGAACATAATAGTACCAAGAACTTGTTGGTGTAACTATTAAATATCAATTAGCATATATTGAATAATGTATGGTTTGAACATAATAGTGGAAACCTGGACAAGTATTATGAAAAAATAAAAATGGTTATGCAAGTGTCCTTGAAGCGTTTGGTTACTATCTGATGGATTAAAATAGGTTTGTTGGTAGCAAAGACATCACTAAAGTTTACAGAGCAAAGGTACTCCAGGAACAGGATGGGTAAGTAGCAGCTTGATCAATGGACTCTTCTGTGAGACGTAACAGGGCGTCGGTCTTAAATGTAATGTTAGATCAAGTGAAAAACTTTAGTGGATTGAAATACAGATAAATAAATCCACCAAAAGTGCACCTGCATCATTGGTAAAAAGTTGTTCTGCTAGTTGTCTGATTTTGTTCCAGTAATCTAATGTTTCCTGTGGACTAGGTGGTTCAAGATTATATTGGTGTTTGCTTTATTTCTGTGATCTTTTTAACCATAGTCTGCTTGTTTATACTGTCTACCAAATATTGAGTAGTGAAACACTGACACAATCCCTTTTGGCGTCAGACATTTGTAATAATTTCAATAATCTACACTTGTAAATCAAGAGGGCAGCACCATTTTAAAGTCTAGTTTCCTTTCTCTGTATCACTTTCTGGAATTTTTCCGTCTGTGTTTTTATTAAAGTTAAAAATGGAAAGGGTATTAAAACTCCCTTTCACTGACATCTCTTCCACTGAACTTGTAGAGAAAGTGATGATATGAAGATGATTATGTTTATCGCTTTCACTCAGAGATCATTGTCTGAGGGTCATGTTGTACAGTTCACGATGCCCCGGGTTGCAATCAGGAGGTTTGACAGTGATGTGCCACAGTTGTCTGTGGTGTTCTATATGATCATCACAGAACATCACACATAACTGGTCAAATTGTATCTCGAGTAGTATATTTGTGTATTATACTATATATTAGCAGCATATCTTTATGATGCAATTAAAAACATTCCCCATCCCCCTGAATACCAATCATATTACATATCTGGGTACTAAATTCTCTTCCCAGTTGTCTGTTATTCAAAATAAATAGTCATCCAATTATTAAAACAATAAGCGACAAACTTCATTGATGGACAAATTTGCCCCTTATGCTCTTCGGACAAACTGCAATAATTAAAATGAGAATATTACCTAAACGAAATTGTTTGTTTTCAATTATTCCAGTGCCACCAACCTGTCTAAAATCTTTGGACAACATCATAACTTGATTCTACTGGAAAAATAAATCACATAGAATCAAACTCACAACATTACAGAACTGTAGTTGATTATTGCAAATCAACTACAATATGGAATAAAATGGATAAAACCTAGTATATCAGACAGAATATGGATAGACATAGAGCAAACATTATGCATAGATCTAAAAGTCAGACTTACCATTTATCAGTCAAATCAATTAAAGAACATTCATGATCAACAATTTGTGGGTGGCCATGATACTAACAGCCTGGTGGAAATTCCACAAGATATCAAACTCCACACTAACATAAACATAACACTGCTTTCATGTCACTTCCACAAGTAGCCCAAACATAAGATATAGAAAGCAGGTAAGAGCAACTATCAGTTCAGAGACATTAAACTCACCTGCATCCATATCAGTATTATAAACATTCCTAATACAAAAAAACTATCACATAAGATATACAAAATAATAATGAAATCAAATCGCATAATTACTCTCCCATCGAGACAATGGGAGGAAGATTTATTACTAACCCCCGACGCCACAGTCTGGATTAAAATGTATAATAATAATTACCACATGACAGCAACACTAACCTACAATGCATTCAGTACAAAATAATACATAGATTACATTATACTACACATTGGATGTTTAAAATTGGTTTCACAAGCTCAGCAATCTGTACATACTTTACTCCAAACACAGCTGACGATTACATTCACATCGTGTGGCAGAGCACACCTATCAAGTAATTTTGGCAATAGGTCATCACACACATGTCCCATGATTTAAATAACCCTATCCATCCAACACCATCTTTATGTCTCCTAGGAGACATGTCATCAACCAATGTGTCAATAGAAAAAAAACAGGATAATATATATATAACATTATTAATTGCAAATACAAACATACTCATGAATTGGAAAACAAAAAATAATATTAGTGTCACCGAATGGAAAAATCTATTGATAGACTACATATCAATGGAAAAAAATCTCAGAATGAATCAATAAGAACCAATAACCTAGACTGGACTCCTTTGATAAAAAGTTTACAGAGCTAATCCATAAATGATAAATATCCCAATCTAGTACGTGTACATATACAGTGCACTCGCACATAGCCTCTCTCTCTCACACACACACACAGGCAGACGCACACAAGCAGTCACACACGAACACACACACACACACACACACACACACACACACACACACACACACACACACACACACACACACACACATTCCCGTAATGGTGCAGGTGGCAAATACTTAAAATACTCTATCTGCATTTCCCGTTTGTCTGTTTCGTCTCTGTTCGTCTTATTTTTCCTCTCTCCCCTATTCCCGTTTCCCCCACGTTATTTATGTCTGTTCATACGTTTTATACACCCGATATAGTTGGACACAGTGAGAAGTTAGAAATAAATAATGAATAAATAATAAAGTTCTAAAGGTCCTCCGATGGGCGGAAATCAATTGATATATTTATTTCTCCAGATTTCTAACTCGGAGAGAAAAAGACGTCCTTTTACAAATCGCACCTCGTTGTGGAACTCTACTAAGGTTTACAATCCAGGCGATGATTTTTAACCTCAAAGAACATAGGCCTGCTCCAAGGCAAACTGATTTCATCCCATTAATTAACTTTAATGCGATGTTTTTTGCCGAGCATTAGGCTAAAGAAAATGAATGTTGCTGCGTTTATCAAACTAAAAGTATTTATTCTGAGCCATGCGGTAAATGATTCAGTGTGAGCAGCATATGGACGATTTTTGGAAAATGCTGTGACTAGGTAATATTTTGAAATATAAGGCGTTGTTAAAGCCCCTCATTCACGCTATTAACGTTATAAGTTAAAATAATTGAATAATTCATAAATAAATAAATAGCGTTTGTATAATATTTAAAAATAAACATTTACGTAAAAGCACTCTTACGTAACAACCAAGTTGTCATGTATTTGAATCTAAAGCTAAAGTGTTGCTTTGATCGCTTTGGTCGGTCGACACTTGCCTGGCTCTGTTGAATTGCTGTTTCAAACTGTTTTATAATTCGTGCAGTTAGATCATTTGGTTAAATCATTTACGATTTTATTTTATTCATTTACTACTTTCGACTACGATTTCCAGAAAGGTTGACCGACGATCCTCACGAAAATGAATCCAAGTGCTCCAAGTTCGCCGATGACTTCGTTGTACGTGGGTGACCTTCATCCAGACGTTACCGAGGCCATGCTATACGAGAAATTCAGTCCTGCTGGCGCAATAGTCTCCGTACGGATTTGCAGGGACGCGATGACCCTCCGCTCACTTGGATACGCATACGTGAACTTTCAGCAGCAGGCAGATGCTGAGCGTGCTTTGGACACTATGAACTTTAACATCATCAAAGGCAGACCTGTGCGAATTATGTGGTCCCAGAGAGACCCCTCTCTGAGGAAGAGTGGAGTTGGCAACATCTTCATCAAGAACCTTGACAAGTCTATTGACAGCGAAGCTCTTTACGACACATTCTCTGCCTTTGGGAACATCCTTTCCAGCAAGGTGGTGTGTGACGAGAATGGCTCTAAGGGCTACGGCTTTGTGCACTTTGAGACCCGTGAGGCTGCGGAGAGAGCAATTGAGAGACTTAATGGCATGTTGCTCAATGACCGCAAAGTGTTCATTGGCCACTTCAAGTCTCGCAAGGAGCGAGAGGCTGAGATGGGGGCCAGGGCCAAAAAGTTCACCAATGTGTACGTCAAGAACTTTGGAGAGGACATGGACGACGACAAGCTGAAGGAGATCTTCAGCAAGTTTGGCCAAACGCTGAGCACTCGCGTCATGACCGACGAGAGCGGCAAGTCCAAGGGCTTTGGCTTTGTGAACTTCGAGAGGCACGAGGATGCCCAGAGGGCTGTGGATGAGATAAATGGGAAGGAGCTGAATGGGAAGAAGGTGTATGTGGGTTATGCCCAGAAGAAAGGCGAGAGGCAGACAGGGCTGAAACGAAAGTTTGAGCAGATGAAGCAGGACGGTATGACTCGCTACCAGGGAGACAACCTGTACGTCAAGAACCTAGACGACGGTCTGGACGACGCGCGTCTACGTAAGGAGTTCTCTCCGTTCGGGACCATCACAAGTGCCAAGGTGATGATGGAGGGCGGCCGCTCCAAAGGGTTCGGCTTCGTGTGTTTCTCCTCGCCGGAGGAGGCCGCCACGGCCATGACGGAGATGAATGGGCGCGTTGTAGGCACCAAGCCGCTGTACGTGGCTCTGGCGCAGCGCAAGGAGGAGCGGCAGGCCCACCTCTCCAACAAGTACATGAAGCGCACGGCCAGCGTGAGTGCCTTGCCCAACCTCGTGCTCAACCCCTACCAGCCTGCCCCGCCCTCCGGCTACAACATGGAAGCCATTCCACAAGCTCAGAACTGGCCTGCCTACTGCGCAAGCAGCCAGCTGGCACAACTCCTCCCCAGCCCTTGCTGGGCCATGCAGTGCGTCCACCCACAGCAAGTCCAGGATATGCCGAGTGCCATCGGTCCAGCCGCATCCTGCCCGCAGGCCTTCAGCGCCATCCGACCAACCACCGCCTGCCAGGTCCCACGCACGATGGCCTATCAGACCATGGCATCTGAGGCTCCGGGGACAGGGATGGCCAGCGCGGAAGCTGCCAACAAGGCGTCGCTGGTGAGAGCAGTACCACAGGCGTTCACAGCCCACAGCAACACCTGGGCACACAGCCCTTAGATATAAATGTCGAACTTACCATTTATCAGTCAAATCAATTATAA
The DNA here is from genome assembly GCF_041902795.1 of Electrophorus electricus. Taxonomy (NCBI): domain Eukaryota; kingdom Metazoa; phylum Chordata; class Actinopteri; order Gymnotiformes; family Gymnotidae; genus Electrophorus; species Electrophorus electricus. Next base: position 2,430,506 of record NW_027658616.1, on the reverse strand, counting down.
AACATTTATGTTTCTCAACCCACAGCAGCACCTGGGGGCAGAGCTCCAGGTGCCCGTGCAGCTGGCTGCGGTCCATGTGCAGGGTCAGGAACCTCTCAGTGCCTCCATGCTGGCTGCTGCACCTCCACAGGAGCAGAAGCAGATACTGGGTGAGCGTCTGTTTCCCCTGATCCAGAACATGCAGCCCACCCTTGCAGGGAAGATCACGGGTCTGTTCCTGGAACTGGACAACTCGGAGCTACTGCATATGCTGGAGTCTCCTGAGTCTCTGCACCCTAAGGTGGATGAGGCAGTCGCTGTGCTCCAGGACCAGTGCGCGCAGGAAGCCGCTCAAAAACTTTAACCAGTGCTGCGCTTCTGGCTGTCTAATGGAAGAATAAGCAGTAAAAAAAATTAACATTTTAACTGAAAAAAATAAACATTGAAACTGAAATGCATTGAACATTGAAATATTTTTGCCATGTCTGTAGACATCAAGCCTGTAAGGGTTGGCACCAGGCCGAGGCCCCCTCGACCAGAGGGAGGCGTCGAGTCAACCACGCCACTGATCAGGATCAACACCCAACAGCTGGGCTAGACCTTATATAAGCCCAGTGACCCAGTCATTCAGTGCTGGGTTTTTGTTAAAGTTTTGAGCCAAGCTCCTAGCCGGTAACTCGGGGTATTGAGGTCTGTGAGCCCTTGTGCTATGCCTCTTTTCTGTTCTGCGAGGGTGTCAGTGTTTTTACACGTCCCCTCCCTTCTCCAGTTTTCCCCTCTCGAGTCTGTCTCTCTCCTGAGGCTTCCCTTAGCCATTCAAGTTTCTCCCCGTTTTCTGGTTTTGTTTGGGAACTTTTAGTTCGAGTTTTCCCCAGTGCATCGGGGTTGCCATTTCTTTCCGTGGCGTTCTTTGTTCTCCCCTTTTCCACGCTCACCGAGGTGTTTCGTTTTTTCCTCTTGTTTTGCTTGATCCAAGCTCTAACTGTTCTGCACACGAGCCCACCATTGTTAGAGTGTGGCTGCTTACCCAGTAAGCTATTGGTGTCCTCACCTAGCTGACCTGGATTCAAAACCACCTTACAAAGTCCAGGCCTTGGTTATTCTAAGCTTAAAATGAAAACGACAGAAAAAGGTAAAATCATTTCAAGTTTGGTTTATTTGTCGCATACATAGTCATACACAGTATAACTCACAGTGAAATGGTTGAGTGCTCTGTCCAATCTGAGGAAAAAGAAAAACAGGGGTGCATAGAGAAATATATTCTATATATATACAAAAATATATTAATAGTGCATGTAGAATATATATATATATATATATATATATATATATATATATATATATATATATATATATATATATATATATATATATATATATAATGTTTATATGTACAATGTATATATGGATATTTATATATGTATGTACAGAATGTACAGTCCCATCTTGCAATTGACATATTTACAGTTATATGTTACATATTACAGTTATATTGAACATATTACAGTTATTTCTATTACATATTACAGATTTTGACATGAACAGCTGATCATTTTTTTGTTTTTATTCCTCTTAAAGTTTGAATGTTCAGATTGTCAGTTCTTACAGGTCATAGCTGATCATTAGATAAGTGTATTGGGTTGCATTAATATAAATGTAAAGATCAAAAAAACAAAACCCCACAGTGTAGCTTAAAATAGAGAATAATTCTGTAATATTCCTTTATGTACAACACAATTTCAAATGACCTTATTAACAAACCAGTAAAGACAGGACGAGAAGCAAAGGTCACTTACACGTATTAAATCTTGAAGCAAACAAACTGCAGCTGCAAGTGCCACACTGCCATCCAGTTCCACTCTCTGGTCTGGCGACGGTCATATTACAGGAGCAACGAGAGGCTGCCAACAGTTTCTTTTAGCTTGTCTACTGAGACGGTGAAACTGGCCAACCAGGTGAAAAGCATTGTGAAGGAGAAACGACTTCGACTGCCGACGTGGGAAAGTAGCAGTCAGAGCAGGTCTATTGGAGCAGTGCGATGGACTCTGCCCAACAATGGGCTGCAAGCCCACATCTCTGCACATAGCAACAGTATGTGGTTCCTAGGTGCCCAGTCGGCTAGTTTTAAAGTTCAATTCAAATATTAAATAAAAATGCAGACTTCAGAATTGGTTAAATAGCATAACTGTGCACGTACTTTATTGTAGGTTAACATTAACACGCATTATTGAGGCACCCTCTGGAGAATGTCTAAAAATCAGAGAACCCACATTTTCATACATTTTTCAGTAGTGGTTATGTATTCACCCCACATTCCTTTACATATTTGCGTTTGTCTTCACGTCCATTGCATCCAAACCATACATTTGTCAATATATGCAAAGTAATATAAAACACCCACACCAGTTGGAACCTGTTAACACCACATTCCAAGAGATTTCTCTTGACCTTATCTTAAAGAGATGGTCCTGAGCCTGATGGAAATAATATCTCATACTTGGGAGGACATGGACGACAACAAGCTAAATGAGATCTTCAGCAAGTTCGGCCCAACGCTGAGCCGTCGCGTCATGACAGACGAGAGCGGCAAGTCCAAGGGCTTTGGCTTTGTGAGCTTCGAGAGGCACGAGGATGCCAAAAGGGCTGTGGATGAGATGAACGGGAAGAAGTTGAATGGGAAGCAGCTGTATGTGGCTCGTGCCCAGAAGAAAGGCGAGAGGCAGACAGAGCTCAAACGCAAGTTTGAGCAGATGAAGCAGGACGGCACGACTCGCTACCAGGGAGTGAACCTGTACGTTAAAAACCTAGACGACAGTCTGGACGACGAGCGTCTGCGTAAAGAGTTCTCTCTATTCGGGACAATCACGAGTGCCAAGGTGATGACGGAGGGCGGCCGCTCCAAAGGGTTCGGCTTTGTGTGTTTCTCCTCGCCGGAGGAGGCCACCGAGGCAATGAAGGAGATGAACGGGTGCATCGTAGGCACCAAGCCGCTGTACGTGGCCCTGGCGCAGCGCAAGGAGGAGCGGCAGGCCCACCTCACCCACCAGTACATGCAGCGCATGGCCAGCGTGAGTGCCGTGCGCAACCCAGTGCTCAACCCCTACCAGCCCGCCCCGCCCTCCGGCTACTTCATGATGGCCATTCCACAGTCTCAGAACTGGGCTACCTGCTACCCGAGCAGGCAACTGGCACAGCTCCACCCCAGCACCCGCTGGGCTACGCACAGCATTCAGCCACAGCATTTCCAATACATGCCGAGTACCATCAGGCCCGCTGCAGACCAATCTCTGGGCCAGGAACCTCTCACTGCCTCCGTGCTGGATCTGGAACCTCCGCAGGAGCAGAAGCAGATGTTGGGTGATCGATGGTCTGTTTCCCGTGATCCAGAACATGCACCCCAACCTTGCAGGGACGGGTTTGCTCCTGGAGATCGACAACTTGGAGCTTCTGCTTATGCTGGAGTCTCCTGAGTCTCATTGAAACATTGAAACTGAAAAAATAAAAACGCATTAAATATTGAAATATTTTTGCCTGGTCCATAGACTCCAGTTTCAGGCCTTGATTACAGTAAACTAAAACAACATGTAAAAAGGCTAAATGATTGACACGTGTACAGTCGGTGACTCCTTTCTTTTTGTTCCTCTTACTGTTCGAATGCTCAGAATGTCAGTTTTTGCAGTTGACAGCTGAGCATTAGGCATGTGTATTGGATTGTATTAATAATACAATTGAGGATTCATTGCTGTTCAGGGACCCAGCAGTGGTAACTTGGCAGTGGTAGGGCTTGAACTAGCAACATTCTGATTACTAGTCAAGTAACCTCTGAATAGTATTATTATGATTAATATTATTAATATATCTTACACTGAGGTCTGCTGAAGCTTACCCAGGATCCTTTGCAGCAGCCTGCCATATGCACAAATCATTACGAAAGGACACAGAATCTCTAAACTCCCTTGTTTTATGTTATTAGTTTGTCTAATTCAATGTTAAAGCACTTTCCCCTGTAAACACTCTTTTTATGACCTCATTTCACCGTTTCATGACTTTATGCCACGAACCAACCAACTATTCTTTTATACAACTCTTTTCAAACACTTCAACCATTGTGGGTAACTACACTATTATACACCTGTAATTCTTTATGCTATTTATTTTATTGGTACTGTCGATACATCGATGTTAGGAGAAATACCTCATGAATACTTTAAATGAATCCTTAAAATGACACCTATTCCATTTACTAATGCTAAGCTTGCTACAGTCTGAACTTCTAGCAAGTCAAGAGAAGTCTCATGCAGTTTCTGTATTTTCTATAATTGCTTAATATATGGATGGTTTTAAACTCAATAACATACGCACTTGCAAAATATGTGAATATAAAGGAACAAAAATAAATTAACATAACCACATACCTAAACATCATCTGGTACCATCACCCCATCACCCCTCAATGCAGTATGAGGATGGTCAGATTGTTGTATTTACTAATAGTTACCACTAGTATTAAAATAACAGTAAGCCCAAACTGTTCGACTATGTCCTCTTAAACAAACCTGTGATTTTTTAAATATTTGGACCACATCCTCCTGCAGAATAAAACAATCAGGAAATACAGTTGAGTTGGCCCATACCGCCCTCACATCAGTGTGATTTCCATCAATGACGTGTTATGGCTCTGGGTAAGGAACAATGTTATATTGTTCAATAAACTTTTCACAGGATGCATATTTTTCATTGTTTTAGCAAAGTTTTCGCTACCTCTATACAGCAAACACCAGAATCGACAAGGTTTACATTAATTATAGTCAGTAGAATTAAAGGGAAGAGGCCATATAAAAGGCTGGGATCTACGTTTAGCAGACTCGGCACTGTGTTACTAGATATTGCCCACATTCCAGTAATTTTATTAAGTCCTCTTTAAACAGAAAATAAAGATGCAGACTCAAGAATTAATTGAAGAGAGTAGTAGGTCCATTATTTATTTTGAGCTCAGCGTTACATACAAACGAGGCATAGTCCAGAATATGTCTAATAATCACACAAGGAACACACATTTTTATCCAGTTTTCACAACTGATTATGTGATTGCCACACCTTCTCTACATACTGGTGTTTGAAATCTCCACCACTGTGTTCAACCATACATTATTCAATATATGCAAATTGAGATCTATCATTGTACAAATTGAAGCTTGACCCCAGTATATCCTATTGGAAGATTTTCCTGTTTTTTTTTTTTGTTGTTGTTTTTTTTGTTTTTAACAAAGATGATCTCAACTCATACCATCAAACACCTGCAAGATGATGTTGCAGGTCAGTATCACCCTGCTCTTATGGTAAGATAATGAACCTTGCTTAGCCACAGAACTCTCGAAGAGGCTTTCACGTCTTTTAAAAGCCGGGATCTTTCCCAATACTTAGGAAGCTATTTCTCACGGGAACAGTCCAGAGTCATCTGCCGTAGACTTCCACAGAGGCCTTGAAACCACCTGCATCAGAGCCTCTGCTCTGCACTTACAGACCCAAAAAGGCCTTAAGATACCCCAGAAACATTATTCCTCTTTATGCTTTCAAACACAGTCTTGCACCACTCTGCACCTGTTGCAGAGAGCTTCAAAGCCTATTATAATTAGATCACAGATCGCCTCATGAAAATACCTTTACCCCAAAACATTTTATTACCTCAGGTGGAACAGTGTGTATAGGCCTAGACCTCTTTAGATGTAACTTAGAACCGCCGGTGACCGCTGTATGCGTTTCTTTGGTTGTACAAGCTCTACTGGAGGACTCGATGAATAGTTGATGATGGAAGAGGGGTATATCAGATTCACCCCTTCTGCCTCCATGTGACAAATTAACACACTGCATAAACTTTTAGAAATAAATCAGTCTTTTAACAAATGGTAAACATTCTCTAGAAAAGATTATCTTGTAACAATTCATTGAGTATATGAACTGTTTTTGTGTCCTTATATCTATAAATGAAAAGTAATAAAACATTATAGATGATAAATAAATTACATAAAATGTATAAAAGTTCACAAATAAGAAAGTACCTGAGTCTGCACTTTTCTCCACAGATTCAAGAAACTCGTGAAAGTTGGAAGCTATAGAAACACATAGTACAGAATTATAGACTGACTGAGGTGTGAGCAGAAAGATCGCCATGATGTCCTTATATCTAAAGCACTCAAAGCATTGATGTTATGTAAATAAACTGTGATCCGATTGGTTCAATCTAAGTAAATAGATTCACCTACTTTGAAGTTAAAGTTTTTCTCAAAAGGTTAGAACTGGTTGACTATACTTTGCCGTGTTCTGTAATAGAAAATGTAAACATTTATATCTAAAATATTGCACGACAGAAATCAATTCAAGACTAACCTCTAATGACCGCTAGATGGGGGAAGATATTAAGTAATAAATGAGTCCAGATCCTCCTGCCCGACAATACGGTGAGACTCTGTTTTTACGTGTGATGGAAAATGATACGAAACTATGTATTATGTGATTCATATAAAATCACACTGATCCTTTTGTTCTTAAATTAATAATGCTGTTTGCACATTTGTATCCGCCTGTTGCTGATTAAGTTGAACATGTATCAGGAACTGTTAACATCAAGGTCAACTTGACACACAACCCACACTGTTTGGAGACAGTTTGGGTTGGTTTGTGGAAAAAACCAAGCTGAGAGCTGATTGGCTTATAGCCACAGCAACAAAGGAAAGAAGAGCTGCTTAAGAAAAGATGATTGGTTAAAGACAGCACAGGAGTAGTATAACTAGCCACGGTTTTGTATACTCGGGGCTCCCTACCTGAGGAGAGCCAAACATTTATTTTATTCTTTTTCTTATTAAATTACTCTCTTAATCACGTCTGACTTGCTGTTTGTTCAAAATTCCACAACATATGTCATTACTACGCCGCACAAAAAAGACCGCCATATTTGTAGTTCCACAATGTGAAAAGGCGTCATTTTCTATGCAAACGAATGAATAAACACCATGCCATGCCTTGCTGTATCCCCTCTTTGCACCGCTGGACAGACACACTCATGACACTGTACTCATCAAAAGCAGCACCAGAGACGCACTGAGTCATATCCCGCTACACACCTCTCAGGCCAGCTTGTTTGCACGTTTTGTCATAAAACTCAAAATGTCATTTGTTGCCATTATATATAAAATTACCTATTTAAAAAAAACAAATAAATCAAAAAGTACTTGTGGCTAGAGAGACACGTGGCTAATCACCTACAAGAAATAATGTCAGTGATGTTTGGGGCAGGTGTTTCAAACTTGCCCAGACTCTTGAGAAGCACCTAAACGCTCACACAAGGGTGTCCGCTTGCCATAGTGCTGCAAATACTGCAGGAAGGGCTTTGGTGAAACAGGCCACATGGAGGAGCAGAAGACAATCCACACAACTGAAGAAGCCCATAGCTGCCCAGTATGTCAGAATCCACACGCGAGAAGAACCCTGTAGCTGCCCAGTATGTCAGAAGCAATTTGTGCAGCTGGGTAATGAACCATATTTGTACCCATTCGTATGTTGGGAGCAAATCAGTTGAAGACTTGAACAGTATGCTAACAATCAGTTAAAATTACTGTTGATGACAAGAAAACAATGGCTAATATGTTCCTTCACAGCTATGTCATTGGTTGATCTATTTTTGTCAGATTTAGTGCTTGTTTGGGCAAGTGTGTTAAAGTCTTCCTTTGTTTTTGGTTTTGTTCCTTTTCATATAGTTGTTTATTCCTTTTTGTCTAGTGATGTCCATTATCCATTTAAAATCTGTCAAATTAAACAAATGTGAAACGAATTCCATAGTATTCAGATTTGATTGCAAAAGAGACCAACCACTCCCCGTATTTTGAATTTTGCATATACAGTATATGTGCAGTTCCAGCCTAGTCCACTGATCCAAAATCTGGCCCAGATGTATCTGTTGACTGCAAATTTGAATGATTTCTGTGCTCTGCAGCAAAGGAGCGTTTGGTTACTATCTGATGGATTAAAATAGGCTTGTTGGTAGCAAAGACATCACTAAAGTGTACAGAGCAAAGGTACTCCAGGACCAGGATGGGTAAGTAGCAGCTTGATCAGTGGAATCTTCTGTGAGACGTAACAGGACGTCGGTCTTAAATGTAATGTTAGATCAAATGAAAAACTTTAGTGGATTGAAATACAGATAAATAAATCCACTAAAAGTGCATCTGCATCATTGGTTAAAAAGTTGTTCTGCTAGTTGTCTGATTTTGTTCCAGTAATCTAATGTTTCCTGGCACTAGGTGGTTCAAGATTATATTGGTGTTTGCTTTATTTCTGTGTTTTTTTTAACCATAGTCTGCTTGTTTATACTGTCTAACAAATGCAATACTGAGTAGTGAAACACTGACACAATCCCTTTTGGAAGTCAGACATTTGTAATAATTTCAATAATCTACAGTTGTAAGTCAAGAGGGCAGCACCATTTTAAAGTCTAGTTTCCTTTCTCTGTCTCACTTTCTGGAATTTTTCCGTCTGTGTTTTTATTAAAGTTAAAAATGGATAGGGTATTAAAACTCCCTTTCACTGACGTCTCTTCCACTGAACTTGTAGAGAAAGTGATGATATGAAGATGATTATGTTTATCACATTCACTCAGAGATCATTGTCTGAGGGTCATGTTGTACAGTTCACGATGCCCCGGGTTGCAATCAGGAGGTTTAACAGTGATGTGCCAAACAGTTGTCTGTGGTGTTCTATATGATCTAAAAGTCAGACTTACCATTTATCAGTCAAATCAATTAAAGAACATTCATGATCAACAATTTGTGGGTGGCCATGATACTAACAGCGTGGTGGAAATTCCACAAGATATCAAACTCCACACTAACATAAACATAACACTGCTTTCATGTCACTTCCACAAGTAGCCCAAACATAAGATATAGAAAGCAGGTAAGAGCGGAGCAGTCAATGTGCCTAATATGACTGCAAAAGCCTGGCAGGACAGGAGGTATTCCTGCTTCTGCTAATCAGCAAAAGGAAGCTCCTGGCAAAGTGACGTGGACTGCAAAAAAATCACCAGGAAGGTCAAGCTACAAATGCCAGAGAGGAGCAGGGAGCACCAAAAGTTCCATAGCATCCTGCGGAAAGAGTACCACATAAGCATGGAAACAGTACAGCAACCCATGGTATGAGCATGGACAGATGAGGAAGAGCTGCTAGAACAGTACGTCCCCAATAAGCAGGCAGGATGTGGATCCGTCTCACTATTTCATCGGCAGAAATGCAGGAGCAGGTGATAATACTCCTGGGCCCAGCACTCTTCAACCTGGGTACTTTAAGGAGAACACGGCAGCCTCCCAAAAGTGATACAAAGTCCCAAAATGGCTATTACCTGTGCTGAATAACAGTATGAAGGACAAATCTACCCCTGTCCAAAGTTTAATTGATTTAACTGAATGCCAACTATACTACCACCATCAATCTGTGTAAGGTGTACTTGCAAGTGCCTTTAGCACCAAAAGCAAAAGAACTCAGTGTTTTCAACACATTTCATCCAAGCATCATCATGTGAAATGTTGTTCTTTTCGGAAATTCTTCATCTAAATATGGTTGTGTTGCTAATGAGATCATATTATTTGTTACTCTTTAAACCTTATTATTCCTTTAAGATTCAAAGTCTACTGTGTTAGGAAACCTATGTGAGAATATAAAATCAGCAGTTTCTGCATGCTTGTGTGATGAATACAGAAAGTGATCTCTTATACCTGCGGAATTAAGGCTTCAAATGTCTTGGTGTTCAGACGATATGGAGAGGCTCTGGGAATCTGGAAGGATAAACGTTTGTTTCATTTTCAGGGACTGTTGATCATTTATTTGTCCATTCATTTATTACACTATTAAGGGATTATTAATGTGCACTGGGAGAACAGTATAAAGTTATCAGTCTTCTTTATCAGTCTTCTAACTAAACAGCCTGGTCTTGTAAGGTAACCACATGCACACCTTTCCCTCAGTGATGGCAAGGAGTGGTTTAAACTCACCATGTCGTCTGTGATTCTGAGTGTGAGTGCTCCTGCATTTTTGTACACAAAGCCTGCTGAGTTGGCAGTGAAGGCAGAGATGCCCATATACAGCATGTTGCTTTCATCAGGTGGCAGTGAAAATGGTGTCGGGGCAAAAGCGGGTTTCTTGTGCACTCCAATGTTGTAAAACTCCCCCTATATAGAGAGCAATGCAGAGATTAACTTATTCTTTTACAGCTCCTGGGTCTTGATTCTTCGTTCAAATTAAACTGTTTTATCAGTGTAACCTTTGTGTAACCTTTTTTTCCTACAAAAGTCCAACAGTGCTTTCTGGATACACTTAGGCACAGTTTTGCAAGTGCCCCTGTTATTCCCTGTTAATTCAGATCTTTGGCTCAGAAAGGCTTTCTTATGATCATTATGGTCATTATTCTTATGCTTTGACAACTTGTGCCTTTTTTAACTTGTGCCTGAAAACCCCTTTACCTATGCCAATGATAAAACACTGATGAACTCCTGCAAACAAGTTGTAGTTTATTAATTAGTGCATTAATCTTAGTTTGGGATCTTTAATGGCCATCTTAATCTGTGTATATTATTTGATTGTTGGTTCTTTCCTAGCTGAATGTAACTTCCTCTCACAGTAGTGTACAACTTCCAAGCTTATCAAAGGATAGTGTTGTAGTCAGGACCATTAAAAAATCATTCAAGCAAAGACCAAGATTTTGTAGTGTTTGAATCTGAGACAAGAATGAGACTTATTTAACAATGATTTTACTTTAATTATACCACTCACTGATAATGTATTGTAAATTGTCATTGTCATAAATAATTGTCATTATAAAGGCAGCTGAATATAAACAAATATAAAGCAAAAAGGTTCATATGGTCATTTTTATTATTAAATTAAAACATAGTAACACTTAAATAATTGCTATCTGCCCTTGGGTCAATCATGGAAAGGATTTACTAGATGTGTTCTGTAATGTGTTAAATCCTCTTGATAAATGCATAGCTTTAGCTATATCATAAAACATATGATGAGTCCTTTTCTCATTATTACTTGTGTACAACAAAAGTTTGTGTGACAAGCAGCAACATGTATATTTACCAATTTATGAAAACGGGAGTATGTGCAGTGGGAGAGTAAATATCTTTTAAAATGACTCTCAATTAATGGCAATGCATTTACAATAAGTCTCTTGCCACAATAACAACACTGTCTGGATTTGCCATCAGCTGGTTGATTGCAGCATCGTGCAGCCTGCAGCCTAGCATTTGTTTGCAGGGGAACATACACTGCCATAATTATTACCATAATGAATTTTTTAAGGAGAAAGAATAGTCTGTACATTAATGTTAAAAATTCCAGATCCAGATAGCAGTGTTTATGTATGTCAGTGGCTGTGCACCAGTACTTGTGAATGTACACACACAAACCTCACCCTTTGGGTCTTCCCCAAGTCCCCTGTCCTGTTCACACTACTAGCTAAGAGCAACCAGCTAACTTGATAGCAGTGTGACTCAATAATAATAATAATAATAATAATAATAATAATAGTAATAATAATAATAATAATAATAATATGGCGCTTCCATGCACATCAGCAAGCAAATAGGAACACTAGCACTTGCATGAAATTAAGCATATTAGCATTTCAGAAGGCAGATTATTTAGCCTGCTAAAATAGCAGGTGTGGCAGCAAATGTCTGTTCAAAACACTATGTCACAGGTATGAGTATCATGTATTTGATATAGTATGATTGTTCATGTTTGTAAATTTAAAGCTTACAAATGCTGTATTTACAGTGTATTACAGGTTATTAAAATGTGGCAGTAATTATTAGGATATAGAGAATTGTAGTGTTTAAACAAATGATTATGTCAGAAGTATGTTTAGGGGAGAACACACCCTGACCCACCCAGAGTTGACACACACTTACCTTACATTATTGATCATAAACTTGAATAGCTACAATACTGTCTGCTAATCATGCAGTTTGAAGTTTGCAAAGTGTGTACCCAGACAAAATCTGTGTTAAAACTTTCCTTTAACACCGAGTCATACATGAGTCAGACATGATTCTGAATAAATGAATGAATGAAAAAATGAAAAGCCTTATTTCATTTCAAACTGCACTTCAGGAACACTGAGCTCAAGTTCTGAGGAAACTTCCCTGCATATTTTCAGGGGTTTTCTGCCTCACCATGCCTGAATCACCTCATAATGAGCTTGATAATGAGGAGACAGGGTGACTGAGGCAGTGAACACTCCTCACTGAGCATACTGGCTTCCAAGAGCTGGAGCTGGGAAGACCTATAGGTCTGTGACACACACGCCCACCCAGTCCTGATACTAAGAAGGTGGAACCTACAGGCTAATATGCAGCTGCTTGTGCATCAATAGGCGTCTGGGGTGTCCATCACTCAGGGAGGCGTGGCTGAAGGCGTGGCCTTGCAGACTCTGAGAGCTGGCTGAGGTAATCTCTAAAGGAGAGAGTAGTCACCAATAATCATGGAAATGTAGCCACAACTGTACAGTATATTTCACAGCCATGTATATTACATATCACAGACCAGGCTTACCAGAATAAATATTCCACACATACAGCTCATATATATCTGTGTGTGTGTGTGTGTGTGTGTGTGTGTAAAAACATGCTCCTGTTTTAGTCTCAACACAGACAGATATACATGTAGGAGTAGCAAACTGAAGTAAGAGCTCACCTTCACCAGTACATAGTCTCCAGCTTTAACAGTGACAGGTACGAATTGATGTGCGTAGACAACTACACAGGGTGGCCGGAAGCGTGGCCAACAAAACGGGAAGACAGTGCTTCAGTGGTAAAGTTCCTGGTGAACCAGTACATTCCTCACCATGGGTTTCAGAGAAAGGTGAGATCAGATAATGGCACTCATTTTACAGCGCGCAATTTGCAGGAGTTAGAGAAAATGCTGGGTCTGAAACATTCATTTGGGGCAGTGTATCATCCTCAGTCTCAAGGTAAGGTGGAAAGGATGAATCTAAATGCGAAAAACAAAGTGGCCAAAATCTGTGCACAGACAAAATTAAATTGGGTTGATGCCTTACCTTTGGCATTAATGCAAATTAGATGTTCAGTAAATGCAACAACTGCTTTTACCCCTTTTGAATTGCAGACAGGTTGAGGATTTCCAGGACCCCAGGGACCCTTAACAATAAATGAGAAAAGAAAAACATCTCACACACACATCATACTTTAATGAATTGCAAAGTATCGTTTCAGCTTTCTCCACACAGGAGGGGGACCGGACGGGGAGCAGACAAACACAGACGATACCCGTTACGGACTGGGGGCTGCTGAGAGTCATCAAGAGAAAATGGAGTGAGCCGAGGTGGACAGGTCCATTCCAGGTGACAGAAAGAACCAGCCACGCCGTATGCCAGAACGGTACAGGGGAAACGTGGTTTCATCTGAGCCAGTGCGCCGCCGCAGAGTCACCACAGAGGAGTCTGCAAGAGACAGCGAGGGACCTTGCTGAAACATCACCTAACTCACCTGACCCGGAAGGGGCAGAATAATCCCCAGGAGCAAAAGGGTCAAGGTAGTCCACCCTTAGACCCCGAAGTAAGAAGAACAGAACACCAGTGATGACTTCTGGACAATTGTGTTGTTTGATTATTTGTTGGTGTATTGTGTTGTGTGTTTCCATTTACAGTTTGGTCACGCTTGGGTTAAATAATAGCATGGCAGTAGGAAAGGATTAAAACATTAACAACAAGACGGTGAAGAAGAATGGGGGTAGAGATTGGTGGATGTGTAGCATGTGCAGCCGCAAGACCCAGACTTATAACCACCCCGGCACCCCTATTCCCACAAAAAGACCCCAAGGGTTATGCGTGCATGATTGGCCTGACTAAGGAAAGAAACCCTAAGAATTGTGACACTTTGAGCGTTATTTTCCCCCCCATCAGTAACAGAACCAGGATAGGACTATTTTCACCCGAAAAGGGGGAGGGGAACTACACGTGCTTCGTTAGAAGTTCAAGCACACCTCAAGTACACTTGGGGCACATCCCGGCGGAATGGTGTAACCGCACGGTCACTGGGAACGAGTCTGTGGGTTCATGGGCACGAGCAGGATTGTATGATTATTGTGGAAGGATGACTTTGGTTGTTAACATGCCAGAGAACTCGGAGGGGACATGCGCCATGGTCAGGTTAGCAGCTCCTTTATTACTGATAGGCAAAAAACTACACAGGGACCCGGTAACTGATGCAGCAAGACAGTAGCGAGAGGCATACCATTTTGATTTAACAAGGAATACCCCCACATACATAGATGCAATAGGAATACCTCGCGGAGTTCCGGACAGATATAAGTTAGCAGACCAGATAGCAGGGGGATTTGAGAATATTCCGATACTTTCTGCATTATTCCCCATTACTCCAAATAAAAATGTGGATCGGATTAACTATGTACATTATAATGTCCTCAGGCTAGCCAACCTGACTAGGGATGCAGTGGAAGGACTTAGAGATCAGCTGGGACCAACCTCACTGATGGCGGTGCAAAATCGTATGGCATTAGACATGTTGTTGGCGGAAAAGGGGGGTGTCTGCGCTATGCTTGAGGATGTGTGTTGTACATTCATTCCTAATAATACCGCTCCGGAAGGGTCAGTTAGTAGAGCATTGGATGGTTTGAAGACCCTATCAGAGGAAATGCATGAGAATTCAGGCATAAACAACCAGTTGGAATCCTGAATGGTGAGCCGGTTCGGTCAGTGGAAAGACTTAATTGTGTCATTGATGGTTTCATTAGCCACATTCACAGGAATTGCTGTGACATGCGGGTGCTGCTGTATTCCATGTATTAGGGCGTTAATGGTTAGACTAATCTCAGCTATGATAGAAAGGAAAGATGTGCATGAGGGTACCACGATGATGCCACTGATACAGGGGGAAAGGGACGTAGAGACAGGAGATGCCAGAATAAAGGAGTGTGATTGGTGATCTCTTTGTAGAGATCAAAAGGGGGAATTGTGGAGTTTCAGAAATTAAATGAATGCTAAGCTTACACTAGTAGAGAATAATGTGCAGAATGGAATAGGACTAATGCTTGAATAAATAAAATAATTACTGTATGTCCAGACATAACAGGAAATGCCCTAGACGTGCATATGTGTGATTATGCAAGAAGACGTGTACGAGACGGTCAAACAGAGGTGACGGCTGAGATGGAAAAACACAAAAGCAGAAGTGGCACAAGGCGAGAGAAATATAAGTCTGTCTGTTGCAAAGTTATGCTTTAGATCTCACTCGCACTGTGTTGTGAAGTGACATCTCCAGAGCTCTGCATTAATAAAAGGCCACAGGGTAACGCACTGTTTCCTGTCTCTTCTTTCCTGCATCAACGGACACGACACTAACTAATGATATAACAGAATCTGGCCCTTAGCTATTTTATTAGCTTTTTATCAGGGCACGCTTAGTAAAACGTCACATCTCTACATCAACTTTTTAGAAAAATTAACAGGCAATCAAATTATTTTGGCTATACTAAAACCTGTCCTGGAGCAATGCCTAGCTAGCTGGATAGCTAACACTAACATGCAAGACTGGGTTTGTTTTGCAGAAGTAGCAGATGCTAAATAGCTGCCTTGTAAAAGAGGTTTGCATTGGGGACTGTTTGTATTTGATGCATGCACTTTAGGTATTATTGCATAACGCTATTTGTGATGTATTTTTGTTTTTCAATCAGTCACATTCCGAGCCAAACTTCTCTTAGGTATCTTGTATCAGTGGAGAACTACTTTTGAAGGCATTGTTACTAGCTAACTGTTAGCTAGCAAGGTAACAAGGTAACTCTTTTTAAACAACAAAAAGAAAAAACACTTTACTGTGATTAACAACTATGAATTTACTAAGTTGTGATTGTTTCATAGAAGGTCTGATTAGCTAGCCTAGCTAAAGCTATGTTTGATACGTTTTGATACGTCTAACGACACTGGCATTTTTGGACAAGAGTAGCTTTATAGTTGCTTAGCTAATGTCACAGAATTAAAAGTAGAATCAGAAGGAAATGTTGAATATTGTGTCATTGCACCAGCCATGAGGCATTAAAGTGTCTGGACAAGAACATAGCTAGCTAGCTAACTGGCTTAGATCACTACTGCAGCTCTCACACCTCGGTTTATTACATCATAATAGGTAATGTGGAATTTTTAAGGACCATTGTTGCGTCTGATAACCCGTTCAGAAAAGGTGTTCTTCAGCTGACTGAACAGATACTGAAACGAACACTAAAGAGATCATCCAACATTAAAGATATTTCAGTAGACACACTAGTGGAAGAGCTGCTGAGGTTCCTGAGCCATGAATGTCCGGCCTCCAGCATCTACTCTGGACAGGTATGTCACCGCCTTGCACCAGGACGCAGAGATCCATGAGCATGACTGAGATGTAATTATAACTATATACACCTCATTAGTCTGATGCTAATGAGCACACATGCACACCTGCCGTCCAGTTCTTTAACATCCATATCCGTCACCTTGATTTATCTTAGTAAGTTGCTGCTGAAGCTCTGTCTCTCTTTCTCTCTTTCCCCATGCCTCCTTCCCTTCCTGTAGGAGTGTGGATACACCAATGGCGTTGTTGCCTGATGCACCTCCTTTGGAAGAGGACACGGTCCACTGTCAGAACTGGCAGGAGACAGTGGAGCCGCACACACTCGCCTCTCTCGGCTCCCGGGAGATCGAACGGCAGGCTGTCATATATGGTAAAACAGCAAATGTGGTGCACAGCAACTGACTATAAAAGACAACTCCCAGTACACAGTTAACATGTAAAATGAAAAAAATTATTTACTGATCTAACTTAAACTAAATAGCTACTAAATCTTTTGAACATACAGTATTCTATTTATTATGCACATATGATAATTCTATCCTGACTCATGAAAATGTGGAATTCTGAATTGTGTAACGTTTGTAAGAAATTGTAGTGACTTTGCTATATCCTCTTCCTCAGAGCTGTTCACAACGGAAGCATCTCACTTGCGGACTCTCAGGGTTCTCGATCAGGTGTTCTTCCAGAAGATGAGGAACCTTTTGACCGTCGAAGAACTTTCCTGTATCTTCCCCAACCTGCCCCAGGTCTACAGTCTACATGGTCAGTCTCTCTGTGTGCGAGCGTGTGTGTGTGCGTGCAAATCCGCTCCATTTGTCTTAGTGTGTTTTCAAACCTAAATTTCTGAAGCCTACTTGGTGTCTAAATCATAATCAAGATTAAAGAAGTGTAAAACCCACCCAAACTGAGAATTTAATGACAGAACAATATCAGCTATCGGCACCATGCCATTACTGTGAGCAGGTATGGACTGGAGGCTGTACATGTTGTTTCTGCGGTGGCCTTCATGACACAAGTAGAGTTCTGTTGCCCACTGACACAACTTTCTAACAAACCACATATACACTGGCTCGCTTAAACAGATTCTGTTTTGTGGTGTTGCATTTGTGTTTCAGCGAATCTGTGTGAGTCCATGAAGAGGCTGAGGGACTCTTCTATAGTTCAAGGCATCGGAGACATCATGGTGTCTAGAGTGAGAGCTGGCTAGTGTTACTCCCTTTCTAGTTCACATCATCTTTTGGTGCTGTCTAAAATGAAGGGGTTGTTCTGTGTAGTGTGGGATATACTTGTTGCTTTACTTGATATGTCAGTAGCTCATGTGTTTGTGTGTGTGCGTGATAGTTTGAAGACGCTGCAGGAGAGGAGTTCCAGGAGCAGGTGTCTCACCTGTGCAGTCAGCAGAGTCAGGCACTGGAGCTCATTAAAAATAAATGCAAAGACCCGCGTTTCGCGCACCTTATACAGGTAACACTTTTTAGAGGTATAAAGCCTTTGGACAAACCTACAAACACTAGAGCTTCTGCCATATTTGTTAGTGGGCTGGGTTGTGAATTGGTTGACCCATACTTTGAATTGGAGACTATCCAGTCTTTTATATTTGACTTTTATTGCAGCACATAACTTCTAGTGATGCTGTTTTAGGTATAAATTGGTGTTGCAGTCAACAGAATCCACATTTGGACTTAGATGTCCTTGGCTCATTCGTGTGTGTGTGTGTGTGTGTTAGGAATGTGAAGCCAGCCCTCACTGCCGCCGACTACAATTAAAGGACCTTCTAGTGTCTGAGATGCAGAGACTCACCAAATACCCCTTGCTGCTGGATAACATCATCAGACACACAGAAGGCATGTATAGAAACACTCACACACAATGTATTGAACCATGAAAACACTTCAGTATACACACACATACCAGTTTACCAAGGAGGCAAGCACACACACCCTTTCTCCTGGATTAACACTAGTATGTGCCCCCACAACAGCTGGTTCTCCAGACCTGCAGACATTGGTGAGGGCACAGGCGTGCTGCCGTGGGATACTACGAGCTGTCAATGAGGTCGTCAGGGAGACGGAGCACCGGCGACTGCTCAGCCGTTATCAGCGCAGGCTAGATTTGTCCCCTCTGGAGAGGCAGGCCAGTCCTGTCGCTGCTCAGTTCAAGGTACGGCCTTACTATGTATCCACCATCTGCCTTCCAAACAGCTTCTCTGGTCTTGGAGCACCTGATCCAGAGTATGAATTATTAACTATATTCTTTTTCTATGTAGAATCTGGACCTGACCACTAAAAAAATGATCCACGAAGGACCGTTGACTTGGAAAGTTAGTAAAGATAAAGCTATAGGTAAGAGATCATCACAGCTGAACAAATCACATTTTTGTTTTTCCTCTTGCAAATGATTACTTGACAGGTCCATTCTCACTCTGTGTGTGTGTGTGTGTGTGTGTGTGTGTTTCAGACATTCATGCTCTGCTTCTCTCAGACCTGTTGGTGCTACTCCAAAGGGGTTCAGGTGACCGTTTGATCTTGCGATGTCCTGCGCGCTCACTGGGTGGGGTTTGGGGTAGGAACACGGACCTCAAAACCCCCTTTTGCCCCGTTGTTCGCTTGGATTCATCTCTTGTCAGATCTGTGGCTACAGGTATATTTGTAGTTATTCTTACAGCTATGAATAGCCAGAATAGATGAATGGGTCTGGAATAACTAAGTCTTTATTTTATTTTTAAAAAATTAAGAAGCCAGTTACAAATTGCATTTGGGTTAGTTTGAATACATTGTTTGACAGCCTGCTCTTCTCTATCAGATAACAAGGCCTTGTATGTGATCAGTACATCAGAGAGACAGATATACGAGCTGGTGGCTGGGACTTCCTCTGAGAAAAACACGTGAGTTTGTTTTTTTGTCTCTCTCTGACCCACCATCTTCTCATCAAGGTCAACCAGTCAGCACTGCTGTGTCTGTTTTGTGATAACATTTATGGTGTCAGGCCATTTATGTTCAGATGATTTTAACAACATTGTGCTGTTGTAGAAATTGGGACCTGATGGCTTTAGCGATGTTTCCACAGATGGAAGAACCTGTTAGAAAAGACCATCTCCTCGGCCTCTGGAGGCATTGAAGCCACCGAGCAAGGATCAACAGCTCCGTAAGTACTCAGGATTTTTAAAGTTTTCTAATGCTGCTGTAATGCTGTTAAGAGAAGGCAGAATTTCAAAGATGCACTTACAATGATTGGACTCCTGACATCTCCTCTAGGTCTGCGGTTCTACGGTTGCATGGTAATCATGTCGGTCGTCTAGGTAAGCCCATGTTTGTTTTTGTCTGTATACAATGTCATAGGATTTGCTCTCTTTGGTACTTATGGCTGATGCCTTTGGTCCCTAGATGGCTCCCTAACAGAAGAGTCTGGTTCTATAGAGAGAGATTCACAGAGTGAAGATGAAAATGTACTCACACCTACTATCCCAACTGACCAATCAGAAGCCTACATGCATACTGGTGGGCAGGGTTATGTGGGAGGACAAGCTAAAGTGGCTGATGCTGCTTTTCAAGATGGTAAGAATTTGTTACACTCCATTACACAGTCATTGTTGCACTATGATAGTTAAACAGTATATTTCTGGTGGTGGTGGTGTTTTTGTAAATAGAATTTTAGCAGGCTCAGATATTTACCAACTTTTTTGCACCCTTTGTGTTCTGCCAGTCAGGACACTAAGACTGTTGATCCTTGGATCCTTGGATCCTTTAGAGGCTGCCAGTCAGAAGCAGAAAGTGACATCATTGTCCTCACAGCAAGAAGGGCAGGAGATGCCTTGCCAGTCACCAAAAGGCCGTTCACACCTGGAGATGCTGAGGCATGAAACGAGGCCCTGCCAATCACGAGCAATCATACGGCAGCGCATGATAAAAAATGTGGATGGAATCTTTCAAAGAATGGAGGGACTGATGAAAAACCTGCATCAGCTTAGGGTAAAGTGGATATATTACTCACTCTCTCTCAAACACACACACACACACACACACACACACACACACACACACACACACTATCATTGCAGCTAGCTAGCACTTTCATGTTATGTTTTAAAAGAATGGCTTTGTGCACTTGTGAGATCCTGGTTAACTCCTTGTTTTCATTTTCATAGGAGATTGAAGCACTGTAGACTGCTTACAATGGTGAGAAAAAAGTTACCTGTCAGTCAGTTCAGATGACACCATCCATGGGTCTTCCTCCATTATCAGGACACCATCTATTTATCTTGGGTCGAGCGATGGTAAGTGTGTCAAAGAAGCAATTTATAAATACTGGGGCTAAATCTGTTTAATGCTGTACCACAATTCTTTTTGATTGTACCAAAAAAAAAGATCTAGTCTGGAATCACTGGGATAATTTGGGTTGAGTTTAAATGGAGCCCACTGTTATCACTCATAATCCGGTTTCAGTTGTGAACTGTCTTTTGTGATGTTTCTTTAACCCAGTCCCCCACTGCGAGTAAGCCTGAAAGGCTGGGCCAGGCCAGTACTGAAAGCATGCCTAGACTGCTCATGCAGTCCTCCACCAACGAGCTGCTCACATGCCTGCGTGTGTTCTTGTGCCGGCGTTGCTGCCTGCTGAAGGACCTGACTGCTGACGAGCCTGTGCAGTGGCTGCGCATTGTGGACCGCTACGTGACACTGACAGAATGGCAGGAGCAAAGCTTCCTCATTCCAAGCACCATGGTCTTTCTCTACATGCTGTGCCGTGACATAATTTCAGCTGAGGTGGCCACCAAGGAGGAGTTGCAGGCCGTGCTGCTCACATGCTTGTATGTGTCTTGCTCCTACTTGTGTGAGGAGATCAGCTACCCAGCCAAAGCTTTCCTGGTGGAGGAAAACAAAGGGGCCTTCTGGGCCCGATCCCTGGACATTGCTAACCGCATGAGTGGCAAGATGCTGCAGATTAACAATGACCCGCAGTATTTTTGGCAGGTCTTCACTGACCTGAAGAACAAGATGGTTCATTAAAGGATTAAACAATAAAATATTTTATTAATTAAACATTTTGTTAAAAAGTTCAAGTTCAAGAGGTTTTATTGTCATTTCAGCTATATACAAGTACACAAAAAAAACAAGACAATGTTCCTCCAGGACCATGGTGCAACATAAAAACAACAGTGCAACAGACAACATGCTACACAAGTGCAAACAGTCCAATATACTGCAAAATGTCATTAAATAAACATTAAATAAACAATAATAAATACAGGACAGGACAAATACAAAATACAAAATGAGTAGACAGTGCAATTTAGTACAGTACACAGTACTGGGCATATGTAAAGCGAGTTGTGCATAGCAATCAGTGATATGCTACCCTGAACATAGCAGTCACCGGTAGCAGCCAGAACAGTTCAGAGTACAGTGCTGGTTTAGTACAGCACTAGTCCAATGCAAAACAATGTGTGAGTGTGTGTATAGATATGTATGTACGTATGTATGTGTGTGTGTGTGTGTGTGTGTGTGTGTGTGTGTGTGTGTGTGTGTGTGTGTGACTGTCTATAAGCATGTATAAAAGTGCCCATTTTGGAATCTGAATTGGAATTGGAGTTAGCCAGAGTTCAGGAGTCTAATGGCTTTAGGAACGACACTAGCGTTGATTTTGATTCTAGCCACAGTTCTAGTAATAAGCAGAGTTACAACTCTGCATGCAAAGTCACTGAACGTTTGACTGTTAATTCTGTAGCAAGCATAATTGAAAAAATTACATGTCCTAAATGCATGTGTGGTAAATACATTGACATTAGTATTTTTAATTAATTTCTAACATTCGGAGACATTCAGAGGTGTTTCTATTAGGCCCAGAGTTAGCTAGGTCCCCACTGTCTAATTACTCAATGAACCTCAATGGTCTCCCAATCACATCTTATCTAACGGTTAAAGATCTTGGAGTTATGGATCCCACTCTCTCGTTCAAAGCTCATGTAAATAAATAATGTTTCTAGGACCGCCTTTCTCCATTTTTAAATTGACTTTATTAAGAAAATTCAATTCAATTCAATACAAACACTCCATCACAAAAACCTCACAAACAATATCTACCAGAGGACACAGACTACCTTCACTCTATACATTAATAATTAACAATACAATTTACATCTGTAAATTAGGTATACATCCATTTATATGCCCAAAAGAGTCCAGGGAATTTTTCCTCTCATATCAAACGTCTTCAACCTTTTTAACTCACACACAATCTGTTTAAAAACTATTTCTGCAGGTATTATACATTGCTCAATAATCATCTTACATCGTGTTTTCCAAATCTTCGAATTTGGCACACAAACAATCATCCAACAAAGGTCCTTCACATTCTCAGTCAAATTCTCATTAAACACTCCATACATAATACTTTTCCTGTTACGATCCCATTTAAACCCAATACCTCTCATTTTCTCCCAAATTTCAATAGTCCTTGTGCACTGCAGTAATATATGTTCTATCATTTCATCAGCTATGCAATTTTACATCGTACAGGCAATCTTCCAACAGATATAAGCCATGCAGTATCTCGAACATTTTCCAAGATACTTTTAGACTGTACATTTTTAACACAGGTTTCACATTCTGTCACTGTCAGACCCTTATAATTGACATTCCCCCAAAATCACAGTCTTGTATTGTTTTATATATCATTTTATTTGGGGACTTATTCCAATCAATATTAAGCTGCCTATATTTAAACAAAAAATCTCCATATAGTAATTTAAAATAAGGAGCATGTTTCCTTGACTTACCTCTTTTCTTTCCACTGATTTACATCTCCTACCCAAATTGCTTTCTGAAATATAGCTTTCATTACATTTTTGCAAAAGGCATTTTCTAATTTCTGAGCTAACTCAACTCCCCCTAATCCGCCTTTATCTTTTGACTTGTACATAATTTCCCTTTTTGTCACTTCTCTGTTATTTCCCCAAATAAAACGAACACACATTTTATTCAACCTCTTAATACATTTCTCATCCGGAGGGAAAACCGTAGCCAAAAACAACAATTTCGAAAAAATAAAGGTCTTAACCTCCTGTATTCTAGTCTTATAGTTTGACACCCTCCATTTTCCCAATTCTAGTTTAATTTCACACTCCTTTTTCTCCCAATTCCGTTCGCTATATCTACCATTTACTACCATCAAACCTAATATTTTAATTTCAGTTTTTATTTCTACATCTATTGGTACAGGTTGCCCATCTCCTATCCATACCCCTTCACTTTTACTTTCATTTAATTTTGCTCCAGCCACAACTTCATACATTTCAAAGTGCCTCTTAACTATATGAAACTCATTTTGATTCTTGACATAAGGCGTCACATCATCTGCGTACGCAGATATTTTCCATCTTTCCATACCTAACATGTGAACACCTTGTAATTGCTGATCATTTTTAATTTTATATAATAGTGGGCTAATAGCGATGACATATAATGCAGCACTCAATGGGCATCCTTGTTTAACCCCTCTATGTATTTCAAAATCTTCAGTTAACACACCATTAACATTAATTTGGACTTTTGATTTACTATACAATAATTTAATCATATTTACAAACCTCTCTGGAAATCCATAATGTTCCAATCTACACCATAAGTAGTCTCTAGAAATATAATCAAAGGCCTTTTTCTGATCCAGTCCTATTATATAAAAATCCCTCTCAGACCCTTCAATAACCAAACTCCTTATTACTCCTAAACTATCCCCCATGTATCTTACTCTTATCGCACATATCTGTTCCAACTCTATGATATCAGTCAATATTTCTGACATCCTATTAACAATTATTTTTGCACAAATTTTGTACTCCAAGTTTAATAGGCTGACCTGTCTCCAATTATCCAACTTACAAGGATCTCCTTTTTTTATATATTAATGATATCACACTATGATAAAATGAATCATGCAATTGCCCCCCATCTAATGCTTCATTAAAAACATCAGCTAGAAGATCAGCAATTTCACTAACGCACACCTTATGAAATTCAGCAGGTAAACCATCGGCTCTAGGATTCTTGCGTGGGTTTCATTCCTCTATTGCTCTGATAACTTCTTTTTTCCTAATTAATTCTTCCAACTCCTTGAATTCTAAAATAATCACCTGGAATGTAAACCTAGCCGAGGTCCACAACGAGGTGCAATTTGTAAAAGGACATTTTTTTTCTCTCAGAGTTAGAAATCTGGAGAAATAAATATATTAATTTATTACCCCTCATCAGAGGACCTTTAGAGCTTTATTATAAAAAAAAGACAGACAGATGAACAGAAAAACGCAAAATGTATATAGAATATTTTTAAGTATTCGCCATCTGCACCATTACAGGAATGATGTGTGTGTGTGTGTGTGTGTGTGTGTGTGTGTGTGTGTGTGTGTGTGTGTGTGTGTATATGTGTGTATGTATGTATGTATGTATGTATGTATGTATGTATGTATCTATGTATATGGTTATGTGCGAGTACATGTATGTTGGATTGTATATGTACACGTATTAGAGTGTGATATTTATCGTTTATGGATTGGCTCTGTATGGATTTTATCAATGGTGTCCAGTCTAGATGATTGGTTCTGTTATTGATTAATAATTAATAGAATTATTCTATTGATATATAGTCTATAAATAGATTTTTCTATTGGGTGACACTAATATTATTTTTTGTTTTCCAGTTCATGAGTATGTTTTTTTTGTTTGTTGTTTTTTTGCAATAATATTTATATTATATTAATATAATAATGTTATACATAGTATCCTGTCATATTGGTTGATGATATATCTCCTAGGAGAAATAAAGATGGTGTTGGATGGATATGGTTATTTAAAGCATGGGATATGTTGGTGATGATGACTTGCCAAAATTGCTTGATAGGTGTGCTCTGCCACGTGGCGTGAATGTAATCGTCAGCTGTGTTTTGAGTAAAATATGTACAGATTGCTGAGCTTGTGAAACCAATTTTAAACATCCAATGTGTAGTATAATGTACTCTGTATTATTTTGTACTGAATGCATTGTGGGTTAGTGTTGCTGTCATGTGGTAATTATTATTACACATTTTAATCCAAACTGTGGCATCGGGGGCTAGTAATAAATCTTCCTCCCATTGTCTCGATGGGAGAGTAACTGTGAGATTTGATTTCACTATTATTTTGTATATCTTAGATAATAGGTTTTTTGTATTAAGAATGTTTGTTTATAAAATCTGATATGGATGTAGGTATCGGAATTGATTTTTGAACACATAGGTGATCTTAGCTGATGGTATTGTAGGAACTGGGGCTTTCTATACCATATTTTGGGGCTAGTTGTGGGCGTGACATGAAAGAAGTCTTATGATAAATATGTTTAAGGTGTGTAATGCCTTTTTCTATCCAAGAGGTAAAGTTTAATATTTTTGTTCATGGTAAAGTTTGGACTGTTCCAAATGGGAGAATGACTAGTGTGGAGTTTGATATCTTGTGGAATTTCCACCAGACTGTTAGTGTCATGGCCTCCTTCAAACTTTTGAAACATGGATATTTTTGAATATGAGTCTGTGCACATTTGAAACACCTGCCGCAAACATTACTGACATTATTTCTTGTTTATGTGATTGGCTGTGTTTCTCTAGTCACAAGTACTTCTGAATGCTCCTCCAGAGCGCCCAGAAACCCTCATAGTGGGTTTCTCAACTTGCTCAGACTCAAATCTGAATATCCGCGTCTGAAACATCTTGGAGAGGAACAAAAAACACAACACATTTGATTAAATTGTTCTGGTCACCGGGACCGGAGCTCAACCCAGTGGTGCAGGTCTTGAGCTCAGCTCTGGTAAAGGCTACCAGTGCACTGAAGGGGTCCATGCTCTAAACTCTGGGATCCCGCCGGACTGACGCGTTGGGAAAGCGGTTTCTCTGTATGCCCAGTCATGATGAAAAGATTGTGAATCTTTTATGTGAATGTTTACGTAAATATGAGATTTTACACTCAGAATGTAAATAAAGGTAAGGAAATAAACACATTGTAGTTAACAATACCCAGCGTTAGCCTACTTGATCGAATAAACTAATATTATTAACCTATTAATAATACAAAAAAAAATCTGTATTAACAATTTACTATTTGCCATACAGCTCTGCCTTGAGATCTGAAGTAAATGACTTTATGTAATATAGAATGTAATGTGAAAAAATAAATTCGGTAAATTCTGGCTTTAAAAAAGTTCTTTCAGTGTTACTACCACCTGTTGTAGATTGACAGTCACACACCCCCTCTGACAGCCGTGCTGGGCGGTTGAATGGGGTTTGTGTGTATAGGATATACTAATACTGGACGCTGCAAGCAAACGTGCGGCCACATGCTCTACGTCGGCACTGCAACGAGTTGGGGAGTATACGGCAGGAGGAGAGAAAAAGCTTCGACTAAGTGCATCCTCACCTGGACACACTCCACATCATTTCCCCTTATGGAACATCCATACCTCCAGGGCACTACGCTCCATCACTCATGCCCAGCACAGCACATACTCACCTGGACACACTGCTCACCATGTCCCACTCTACATTCCGGAGCTCCAGACCTCCAGGAATGCAGCGCACCAGCCGACCCTTTAGGGACCACACTTAAGCCCCCATCCTCAGGCTAAATCTCTTAGATTGGATCAAGGGCTAATTTTCAATGGATCGCAGCAACGTAGCTGCTCTGCCACTCACAAGAACCTGGCCCAGAATCAGGTAATTTAAGGTCAATTAGCACCAGGTTCTCAACAAACATGCTTTGCAGCTGAATCCCTGGTCCGTTCACACGTGTCTTTGCTCACTGGGGTCTGGGAGGATTCTGATTTGGAGGCCTTCAGTCATAATCCCACACGCACCAAATGTCTGAACCTGCGGTTCCTCTCATACTGAGCAGGATTACTGTTGCAACACCACATCATCAGTAGGGTAAAACTAACCTGTCTCATGACGGTCTAAACCCACCTCTCGTTCCCTGTTAGTGAGTGAACAACCCAACGCTTGGTGAATTCTGCTTCACAATCATGGGAAGAGCCGACATCGAAGGATCAAAAAGCGACGTCGCTATGAACGCTTGGCCGCCACAAGTCAGTTATCCCTGTGGTAACTTTTCTGACACTTCCTGCTTAAAACTCAAAAAGCCAGAAGCCCCATTTTCACGGTCTGTATACGTACTGAAAATGAAAATTAAACAAGCTTTTGCTGTTCTGCTCCATGGGAGGTTTCTGTCCTGCCCGAGCTCACATTAGGACACTTGCATTACGCTTTGACAGGTGTAAAGCTCCCCCCCCCCCCCCCCAGTCAATGAAAACATTTTTAATATCTGTGGGAAAAGAGGGAGACATGTATCCAACAACTTTCTTTTTTAATGTGCAACACAGTCAAAATTGTGAACTCATCTACATGCAAAAACCACAAAAAGCATTTACAAACTGGAAACTCTTACTGCATAATTAAAACATTATACAACTTAAGAAAAAACATAACATAAAACATAAAACATCGGTAAATATGAGAATTCAAACAACAAAATGAACCAAGCTTATTCAAATTGAGAAGTAACAGCAGTAACTCTAGGCATGACCCATGGCCTTGAGGACCTGTTCGGCAGCGGTGTGGTGGACCTCCTCCTCCATGTTGTTGTTGTTGGGGCAGGGGAGAACTTCGGCAGCACCGCAGAACGGTTCGGATAACCCTGGTACCAGCACGCTGTAGTTGACACAGAGTAAGCCATTGGTGTTGGTATGATAGCGCACGTTGTAGAATGGCACGCCGAACCCATACATTTGACACAGGAAGTGCACAGCATTGCACGTCCGCGAGAAGTGCTGTGGGCGGGGGTCGTGGGAGGCCGCCCCCACTGACTGGAAGCGCGTGGGTGTGAGAAGAGCCTGGCGGACAGGTGTAGGACCCGGAGAGGCGAAGGCGCCCACTTCTTCACGCTCGTCATGTCTGCGCTTGGAGCTGCCAGAGAACCAGTGGGCAGTGATGAAGATTACTCATATAAACCTTACTCATATAAACACCACCTGGATTGGCTTTGACATATTCAGGTGGATTTGGGCATGCCATCCAAAGCACACAGAAGCAATAATCTGTTAATACACCATAATTCTATAATCCCAACCCATCAATAAGAACCCTTAACGGCAATTGAATAGAGAAGGCAGCATACCGTACTGAGTCTGCATTGTCTAGGGTGTTGGAAATTCAGGTTACTGGCCATCATAAATATATTCCAGGTTTACAGTTAATGAGAGGGAGTTTGGTACTCTCTCTCCATCCATCACTACACCTACGAGACAGTCTGTAAGGAGGCCACACTCTAAGTGACGTGAAGGCATTTACTCCAGACCTTTTTGTGTATTAAATGGGTTTGTTCTAGACCTTTGCTAGCTCTCTAGTGCAGGATCTAATAACGTAATGACAAACAGCTAGCTGAGAAACAAGCAGACATGGGGCCAGTTACTCATGGTCCCTTTAAATAAGAGGATTCAGAACAAACTGAGCAGTTATTACTGTATAGTTCATCCATTATTGATGTTAATTTCTCAAATTAAAGATGTGGTTTTGCATCTTAATCTCAATGGAATTTTTTCAATTTAAAATGCTCTGAGTTAGACTACAGAGTCAGTACAGCATATGTGTGTGTGTGTACACATGTGCATGTGTGCGCGAGTGTGTGCGTGTGTGCGCGTGAGCACAAGTGTGTGTGCGTGAGTGTTTGTGCGTGCGTGCGTGCGTGTGTCTAATTGCGCACAAACGTTTCTTGTGCAATGTGAAAAAACAAAGAGCTAGATAGAAAAAGAGAGGGAGATTGATCAAACAAGGAGGGAGGACCTAGCTAAGCTAGGACTGAGGGGAATGACTTCAGGGCAGAGGTGGGTAGATGAATGGCTAAAATGATGGACTATTGGATGGACTGATGGTGTTCAGTGTAGACCCAAAACAGGGCCTTAAAATCCAGCCTTAGGGGAAACCCACTTAAAGACAGACAGGTGAAGGTTGTAGGTCACATACCTACAATGTGCTTCCCTCACTGTCTATCTATACGTACCTGCGGATACATACATAACTATACATACCTACAGAGAGATATATAGATACATACCTACCGATACATACGTGCAGATAGATAAATACATAGATACATACCTGCAGATGGACAGACAGATATATACAGAACTATACATACCTATAGACAGATAGATAGATACATACCTACCGATACGTACCTATAGATGTATAGACAGATACATAAACAACTATACATACCTAAAGAGAGATAGATAGATACATACCTACCGATACATACGTGCAGATAGATAAATACATAGATACATACTTACCGATACATACCTGTAGGTGGATACACAGATACATACATAACAATACATACCTATAGAGAGATAGATACATACAAACATACAAACGTACATAGATGCACACAGAAAGACATAAAGAAGAATTTTAGGTCTACCTTTGATATCGAAGAAATCAAGAATTGTCCTACCTATCACACACAGGCACTAGGTTAGCTAGCTAACTATTCGACGAAACTGAGTACACAAACGCTATGGTAAAAACCTGTGTAAAAAGACCAAAACCTGAAGTAAATTGTTAACTGGAGATGGTAAATGTCATTAATGCATTATGAGCGAAAGATAAACTCGTATGTCAAATGAGCCAGTATGAAGCAGAACTAGCTAGCTAGGTTTACTCTTTAGCTTGCTAGCTAGCTGGTTTTTGTGGCTCGTTTAATGGGGGCGAGTCTGCACGCTAATTAGCTGCTATCACGGCGAGCGTATTATAGCAAAGAAACTAATGTTAGACTATAGGCACAGTCTATATTGTGAGAGACACATTACCCCCAGATATTCAGATATGCTCAAAATGTCCCCCATATAACGAGGTAATAAATTAAAATATTGCACACACTAGTTGTGTCAGCTGCTGTTGGTGAGACATTTTATGTTATAACACCCACCACTGCTGTCTATTGTCGCACTTAATTTCAGACAATATTACTTTTTTTCTGTGTAAAGTCCCCTTTACTGTCTTGCTGGAAGCTTAATTCTGGACATGGACATGAGTGTGCCAGTGCAGTGGTGACTTCTCTGGGTTTTAGCCTTTTGAATTTTCCTGTGCCCATAGTTACAATAATTTTCTAATAATTAATCTTTTTTTTTTGTGTGTGTGTGTGGTAGAGACATGTTAGGCAAGACAGTACAGGTTGTACCCTTACTGCTTTGCTCAGAACTGGCTTTCAAAACACATGTATTTCATTTTTTTAGCTCTAACATGTTGGCTTTACCTGAAGTTCTTCTAACGACACTTCAGTGTGGCAGATTCTCTTCTGACTGGTTATCACTGGGCTACTACACTGAAGTATTCTCATATGCTATCAGTAAATATGCCACTTACTTCTGTGTCACTCCACATGTAAACATGGTTCTCTTTACAGAAAATAGTTTAGTGGTGCAATAGCTTATCCTCTTTCCTGTCAACTTCCATATCACTTCAACTAAGTCAATCAAATCAAAATCAAAATTTATTTGTATAGCGCTTTTTACAACAGTTGTCACAAAGCAGCTTTACAAATGTCCAAGTCCAAGCCTCCAGTGAGCAAGACAAAGGCAACAGTGGCAAGGAAAAACTCCCTAGAACATGAGGAAGAAACCTTGAGAGGAACCAAGACTCAAAGGGGGGCCCATGCTTCTCTGGCCAACAACGGTCACCACAATAATGACAATTTTAAGAGGAAAAAAAAAGCAATTAATTTCTAGTCTAACTTTCTAGAGGTCCTAATCTTGTCCCTAAGTACACAGAAAAAAACCAAACAAACTCAGCAGGATTACATGTATATTTACATTTACAGCATTTAGCAGACGCGCTCATCCAGAACGACTTACAAAAGTGCTTTGTCATTTACTCATAGAATATATCCAAGTTCAGTATAGTAGGTTAGAATTAAACATACCATTGAACTAGAATACTGTGGAATACAGGGATAAATGCTGATACCTAGAAGTGCAAAATACATAAGGTCTATCTTAAACAACGATAAGTGATATAAACAATAAGTGCTAGTTTGTATATTTACCCCTAACTAAGCATTTCCTTCTAGCACTAAGTGTTTTCTGCAACTTTACTGTTAATGAAAGTGACTTTAATCCATTGTTTAGGCTACATACTCATCAGTTCCTGGTTCTCACAAAATATGCCTTTAATTGTATTGGAAGCTACATGGTCAGTGTAGTATGACTAAGATGTTAAGTCTCATTTCCTCCCTAGATTGGAGAATTGTCAAGAAGGAAGTGCTTGGGAGGTCTAATGATTTCCAGGGTTACGTTCTCAGGAGTGTTAGCTCCTGGTAGGGTCTCCCATGGCAACCAGGTCTGAGGTGGCGACTAGACAAACACAAGCCATTAACACCCTTATGATCAAAAGTATGAGAAGTATGAGAGGATCAGCCCAAAGAGACAATGTGGGGGGCTGTGCAGTGCCCGGGCAGTGAAACAGATGATCTCTTAAAGGTTAAATCCCTTAAAGGTCTTAGTCCTGCTCATCCCACATGCTGATGTGTGAGTGAAACAGTGCATAGGTGTAGAGACCTGGACTTGGCGAGATGCAGGCCTATCCTCGCAGTCTGGTGCTATTCTGTTGCTAGAGAACCTGAACACGCTTCTCCAACAGTACGTTCTTCTGGGCCTGATGACAATGCACACACACATGCACACGCACACACACACACACGGGCACAAATACAGACATACAGATACTATTTAATTTCTTCACATCTGTAGATACACTAGCATAAGTTGATATATATGTTTATGAGTTTGATTATGAGCTGATTTCAACTTGACACGTACAGAGTATATAATATACATAGAGAGTGCATAGTTTTACCAGATTGAGTGCTACAGATTCTTGTAATGAAAGGTGACAAACCCAGCCATATGAAGAAAACAAGTACAGGGTTAATCCCTTAAAGGTTTAAAGAAGTCTGCCTTAAAGGTCTTAGTCCTGCTCATACCACATGCTGATGTGTGAGTGAAACAGTGCAGAGGTGTAGAGACCTGGACTTGGCGACATGCAGGTCTTTCCTTGCAATTAGTGCTGCATTCTGCTGCAGGAGAACCAGAACATGCTACTCCACACACACACAGACACACAGGGGCACAAATATACAGACACACATTCTGTTTAATTTCTTTAAATCTGCAGACTAGAGTAAGCTGAGGGTATAGTGTTAAACCAGGTACTACATACAGAGTATATAGTTTTACCAGATGATCGTGGTGATCTTTGATCTCCTGGTTCTTCATCTCCAGTGCCACTTTCAGGCTCATAATGTCCTCCTCTATGGGCTGGTATAACACACACACACACACACACACACACACACACACACACACACACACACACACACACACACACACACACACACACACACACTGATCAATAATACAAAAAGAAAATAGAAAAAAGTGAACACCACCCTCTAGCGATGAACCTCAACCTCAATTATTTCAAGATAACTGTAAAGCATGGTTAGGTTAAGTCGGCGTTAGCTTGCAGCTAGAACAAAAAAAAAATGCTCAGATTAACTTGTGTCTAATGGCACGCAGCTGAGTTTAAAATTAAACTCAATTAAATCAAATTAAATCGACCCAGCTGCAACAAGCTCAGGAACCACATTTAATTTCACTGATTGGTCAGTTAGCCAGGCTATACAAAACAGGCTATTGTTAGAAATTCTGCACATGTGATTCGCTTAGCTTCACATCTCACACTGCTTATAATTATAAGATAACGTATCCACGTTCATAATAACGTGGTGAAATCTGCCAAAAATGCTGAGACTGAGCATAATAAATAATAAGACAATCTGAGCACTTAGTGAACATATTTCTAAATGAGAAGAAAAAGTTCCTCCAAACAATAGAAAGCACACAATTCTATCTGGGAAAACAGTTACATTTGTCATTAAGAGAAGCACTACTTATTACTCAAATGTCAATAACTGTCCTAATATTAATAGTTCAACAGTCTTCCTCTGTCTATTATACGCACTGTACACATGTTAAATATCTGCCTTGAAGTTACAATGAAATGACTTCCAGGCGCCCAGAAAATTGTTATATACACACAGACACCCCCATACCAACATAAGCATAGTGCAACTCTATGTTTACGCACCAGGGATTGAGTGGGCAAGTGCGTGTATATGCAAGTTTAAATTATTATACACAAATGTAAGTAGTAGGCTATTTATGTGAAAATGTTTCATATGTATGTACAAGTAGTGTTTCCCTGATTTGTCCCTAAATGGCCCCTCATAGTTCAGCAGTAATGAGGCTAGTTAGATTTTGCTCAGAATTAAGTACACTTTGGGATGTTATATGTATCACATTCTCCGGTGAGCCATACATGGTTAATCAATCCAGGTTGAGGTAGAGTCACTGCATTAATGACACATCTGTTTGCATTGCCAGTTGCTGCTATGGCAGCAATGAAATTAGGAAATTCAAAGAAAAACAACTCATCTACACTCTTGGAACTTTAGAACCCCATATGTCCTGTGGCCTGATGTCACATGTGAGGGGAAGCCCATGAACACCTTTACAGATCAGTCTGTGGAAAGACACTGAAGAGGACAGAGAAAAAATGAGGCGTTTCTGGAGATGGTGTACTGGACGCATCGAGGACGAATATACAGACACAAAGGATGTGGAGGGTAAATGTAAATATAATGCCACTCACACCTGCGGTTGCTGGTGCTGCCACTCATAACTGCGGTTAAAATTCCTTTTTTGTCTTTAGCGCTGCATTGTTGCCTCTATCTCCCAATAATTCATACTCGAGTCTTTAGAAATCAAATTTTTTGGGGAATATATGCCATTTCCTGTTATTTGTGCAGAATACACACACTTTCAC
The DNA here is from genome assembly GCF_041902795.1 of Electrophorus electricus. NCBI lineage: Eukaryota > Metazoa > Chordata > Actinopteri > Gymnotiformes > Gymnotidae > Electrophorus > Electrophorus electricus. Next base: position 2,396,156 of record NW_027658616.1, on the reverse strand, counting down.
TTTGGAATCCACAAAGCTTTATAAATGAGGTCCCTGAATAACATCAATCTATTTCTACCCTATATCGCTTTCTAATTTCATATGTCTGTCTCTCTTTCTGTTTGTCTCTCTGTGTTTGTGTGTGTGTGTGGTTCTGTGTCAGTAGTGGGGCCTGTGGCCCGATTGGAGTGTTTGCGGTGTGAGAAGGAGGAGTTGGAGAACATTTTGTTGGAGCAGCTGAAGGAGTTGAGGTTGCAGAAGCAGAAGGAGCTCCAGGTTCTTCAGGAGATGCTGAAACACGAGCAGCAGGAGGAGACAGAGCTCCTGCAGAAACAGCAGGAGGAGGAGGAGCATAACAGGTCCATCAAGAGTAAGTACTATGGAAATGCAATAATACTAACATAACTAATAATGAATGTTAACCTTTAGGCTCCAATAAAAGTGATACTAATATATGTATAGTACTATATATAGTATATTTTATATATCCAGTAGTAATTATGCAGTATATAAAATCTGTGTTCTATATATATACAGCAGCAATGATACTTGCTCTGGCAGATATGAAAATGGCCTGTGAACTGGAGAAGAAATCTCTGGAGGAAGAACATGAGAAGCTCAGACTGTCACTGCAGGTAGAGATCCCTTATAGTGTCAGTACACATCCACCAGTACCTCCACCTTTCACTTATAGCAGCAGTACACATTCAGTACACATTCCCACCTTTCCATTGTACTGGCTGTAGTAATGATTCGTGTGTGCGTGTGTGTGTGCGCGTTTGTGTGTGTGTGTGTGTGTGTATGCGTGTGTGTGTGTGCGCGTGTGTGTCAGCACGTGTGTGTGTGCGCGCGTGTGTGTGGATGTGTGCGTGCGTACGCGTGTGCGTATGTGTGTGTTATACCAGCCCATAGAGGAAGACATTATGAGCCTGAAAGTGGCGCTGGAGATGAAGAACCAGGAGATCAAAGATCAGCACGATCATCTGGTAAAACTATATACTCTGTATATATATACTATACACTCTGTATGTACTACCTGGTTTAACACTATACCCTCTGTATATATACTATATACTGTTTATGTAGTACCTGGTTTAACACTATACCCTCAGCTTACTCTAGTCTGCAGATGTGAAGAAATTAAACACAATGTGTATCTGTGTATATTTGCGCAACTGTGTGTGTGTGTGTGTGTGTGTGTGTGTATCTGTTTGTGTGTGGAGTAGCATGTTCTGGTTCTCCTGCAGCAGAATGCAGCACTAATTGCAAGGAAAGACCTGCATGTCGCCAAGTCCAGGTCTCTACACCTCTGCACTGTTCCACTCACACATCAGCATGTGGTATGAGCAGGACTAAGACCTTTAAGGGAGACTTCTTTAAACCTTTAAGGGATTAACCCTGTACTTGTTTTCTTCATATGGCTGGGTTTGTCACCTTTCATTACAAGAATCTGTAGCACTCAATCTGGTAAAACTATGCACTCTCTATGTATATTATATACTCTGTACGTGTCAAGTTGAAATCAGCTCATAATCAAACTCATAAATGTATATATCAACTTATGCTAGTGTATCTACAGATGTGAAGAAATTAAACAGTATCTGTATGTCTGTTTGTGTGCCCGAGTGTGTGCGTGTTCATGTGTGTGTGCGTTGTCATCAGGCCCAGAAGAACGTACTGTTGGAGAAGCGTGTTCAGGTCCTCTAGTAACAGAATAGCACCAGACTGCGAGGATAGGCTTGCATCTTGCCAAGTCCAGGTCTCTACACCTATGCACTGTTTCACTCACACATCAGCATGTGGGATGAGCAGGACTAAGACCTTTAAGGGATTTAACCTTCAAGAGATAATCTGTTTCACTGCCCAGGCACTGCACAGCCCCCCACATTGTCTCTTTGGGCTGATCCTCTCATACTTCTCATACTTTTGATCATAAGGGTGTTAATGGCTTGTGTTTGTCTAGTCTCCACCCCAGACCTGGTTGCCATGGGAGACCCTACCAGGAGCTAACACTCCTGAGAACGTAACCCTGGAAATCATTAGACCTCCCAAGCACTTCCTTCTTGACAATTCCCCAATCTACGGAGGAAATGAGACTTAACATCTTAGTCATACTACACCGACCATGTAGCTTCCAATACAATTAAAGGCATATTTTGTGAGAACCAGGAACTGATGAGTATGTAGCCTAAACAATGGATTAAAGTCACTTTCATTAACAGTAAAGTTGCAGAAAACACTTAGTGCTAGAAGGAAATGCTTAGTTAGGGGTAAATATACAAACTCTAGCACTTATTGTTTATATCACTTATCGTTGTTTAAGATAGACCTTATGTATTTTGCACTTCTAGGTATCAGCATTTATCCCTGTATTCCACAGTATTCTAGTTCAATGGTATGTTTAATTCTAACCTACTATACTGAACTTGGATATATTCTATGAGTAAATGACAAAGCACTTTTGTAAGTCGTTCTGGATGAGCGCAGCTGCTAAATGCTGTAAATGTAAATATACATGTAATCCTGCTGAGTTTGTTTGGTTTTTTTCTGTGTACTTAGGGACAAGATTAGGACCTCTAGAAAGTTAGACTAGAAATTAATTGCTTTTTTTTTCCTCTTAAAATTGTCATTATTGTGGTGACCGTTGTTGGCCAGAGAAGCATGGGCCCCCCTTTGAGTCTTGGTTCCTCTCAAGGTTTCTTCCTCATGTTCTAGGGAGTTTTTCCTTGCCACTGTTGCCTTTGTCTTGCTCACTGGAGGCTTGGACTTGGACATTTGTAAAGCTGCTTTGTGACAACTGTTGTAAAAAGCGCTATACAAATAAATTTTGATTTTGATTTGATTGACTTAGTTGAAGTGATATAGAAGTTGATAGGAAAGAGGATAAGCTATTGCACCACTAAACTATTTTCTGTAAAGAGAACCATGTTTACATGTGGAATGACACAGAAGTAAGTGGCATATTTACTGATAGCATATGAGAATACTTCAGTGTAGTAGCCCAGTGATAACCAGTCAGAAGAGAATCTGCCACACTGAAGTGTCGTTAGAAGAACTTCAGGTAAAGCCAACATGTTAGAACTAAAAAAATGAAATACATGTGTTTTGAAAGCCAGTTCTGAGCAAAGCAGTAAGGGTACAACCTGTACTGTCTTGCCTAACATGTCTCTACCACAAAAAAACAAACAAAACAAAAACAAAGATTAATTATTAGAAAATTATTGTAATTATGGGCACAGGAAAATTCAAAAGGCTAAAACCTTGGCATTCACACACCCCTGTTGACCCTGACTATCCTGACCCAGAGAAGTCACCACTGCACTGGAACACTCATGTCCATGTCCAGAATTAGGCTTCCAGCAAGACAGTAAAGGGGACTTTACACAGAAAAAAAAGTAATATTGTCTGAAATTAAGTGCGACAATAGACAGCAGTGGTGGGTGTTATAACATAAAATGTCTCACCAACAGCAGCTGACACAACTAGTGTGTGCAATATTTTAATTTATTACCTCGCTATATGGGGGGCATTTTGAGCATATCTGAATATCTGGGGGTAATGTGTCTCTCACAATATAGACTGTGCCTATAGTCTAACATTAGTTTCTTTGCTATAATACGCTCGCCGTGATAGCAGCTAATTAGCATGCAGACTCGCCCCCATTAAACGAGCCACAAAAACCAGCTAGCTAGCAAGCTAAAGAGTAAACCTAGCTAGCTAGTTCTGCTTCATACTGGCTCATTTGACATACGAGTTTATCTTTCGCTCATAATTCATTAATGACATTTACCATCTCCAATTAACAATTTACTTCAGGTTTTGGTCTTTTTACACAGGTTTTTACCATAGCGTTTGTGTACTCAGTTTCGTCGAATAGTTAGCTAGCTAACCTAGTGCCTGTGTGTGTGATAGGTAGGACAATTCTTGATTTCTTCGATATCAAAGGTAGACCTAAAATTCTTCTTTATGTCTTTCTGTGTGCATGTATGTTTGTATGTATCTATCGCTCTATAGGTATGTATTGTTATGTATGTATCTGTTTATCCATCTACAGGTATGTATCAGTAACGTACCGATGGATAGACAGTGAGGGAAGCACATTGTAGGTATGTGACCTACAACCTTCACTTGTCTGTCTTTAAGTGCGTTTCCCCTAAGGCTGGATTTGAAGGCCCTGTTTTGGGTCTACACTGAACACCATCAGTCCATCCAACAGTCCATCATCTTAGCCATTCATCTCCCCACCTCTGCCCTGAAGTCATTCCCCTCAGTCCTAGCTTAGCTAGGTCCTCCCTCCTTGTTTGATCAATCTCCCTCTCTTTTTCTGTCTAGCTCTTTGTTTTTTCACATTGCACAAGAAACATTTGTGCGCAATTAGACACGCACGCACGCACAAACACTCACGCACACACACTCGTGCTCACACGCACACACTCGCGCGCACACACACACATGCACATGTGTACACACACACACATATGCTGTACTGACTCTGTAGTCTAACTCAGAGCATTTTAAATTTAAAAAATTCCATTGAGATTAAGCTGCAAAACCACATCTTTAATTTGAGAAATTAACATCAATAATGGATGAACTATACAGTAATAACTGCTCAGTTTGTTCTGAATCCTCTTATTTAACGGGACCATGAGTAACTGGCCCCATGGCTGCTTGTTTCTCAGCCAGCTGTTTGTCATTACGTTATTAGATCCTGCACTAGAGAGCTAGCAAAGGTCTAGAACAAACCCATTTAATACACAAAAAGGTCTGGAGTAAACGCCTTCACATCACTTAGAGTGTGGCCTCCTTACAGACTGTCTCGTAGGTGTAGTGATGGATGGAGAGAGAGTACCATCTCCCTCTCATTGACTGTAAACCTGGAATATATTTATGATGGCCAGTAACCTGAATTTCCAACACCCTAGACAATGCAGACTCAGTACGGTATGCTGCCTTCTCTATTCAATTGCCGTTAAGGGTTCTTATTGATGGGTTGGGATTATAGAATTATGGTGTATTAACAGATTATTGCTTCTGTGTGCTTTGGATGACATGCCCAAATCCACCTGAATATGTCAAAGCCAATCCAGGTGGTGTTTATATGAGTAAGGTTTATATGAGTAATCTTCGTCACTGCCCACTGGTTCTCTGGCAGCTCCAAGCGCAGACATGACGAGCGTGAAGAAGTGGGCGCCTTCGCCTCTCTGGGTCCTACACCTGTCCGCCAGGCTCTTCTCACACCCACGCGCTTCCAGTCAGTGGGGGCGGCCTCCCACGACCCCCGCCCACAGCACTTCTCGCGGACGTGCAATGCTGTGCACTTCCTGTGTCAAATGTATGGGTTCGGCGTGCCACTCTACAACGTGCGCTATCATACCAACACCAATGGCTTACTCTGTGTCAACTACAGCGTGCTGGTACCAGGGTTATCCGAATCGTTCTGCGGTGCTGCCGAAGTTCTCCCCTGCCCCAACAACAACAACATGGAGGAGGAGGCCCACCACACCGCTGCCGAACAGGTCCTCAAGGCCATGGGTCATGCCTAGAGTTACTGCTGTTACTTTTCAATTTGAATAAGCTTGGTTCATTTTGTTGTTTGAATTCTCATATTTACCGATGTTTTATGTTTTATGTTATGTTTTTTCTTAAGTTGTATAATGTTTTAATTATGCAGTAAGAGTTTCCAGTTTGTAAATGCTTTTTGTGGTTTTCGCATGTAGATGAGTTCACAATTTTGACTGTGTTGCACATTAAAAAAGAAAGTTGTTGGATACATTTCTCCCTCTTTTCCCACAGATATTAAAAATGTTCTCATTGACTGGGGGGGGTTACACCTGTTAAAGCGTAATACAGGTGTCCTAATGTGAGCTCGGGCAGGACAGAAACCTCCCATGGAGCAGAACAGTAAAAACTCGTTTAATTTTCATTTTCAGTAGGTATACAGACCGTGAAAGTGAGGCTTCTGGCTTTTTGGGTTTTAAGCAGGAAGTGTCAGAAAAGTTACCACAGGGATAACTGACTTGTGGCGGCCAAGCGTTCATAGCGACGTCGCTTTTTGATCCTTCGATGTCGGCTCTGCCCATCATTGTGAAGCAGAATTCACCAAGCGTTGGATTGTTCACTCACTAACAGGGAACGTGAGGTGGATTTAGACCGTCATGAGACAGGTTAGTTTTACCCTACTGATGATGTGGTGTTGCAACAGTAATCCTGCTCAGTATGAGAGGAACCGCAGGTTCAGACATTTGGTGCCTGTGGGATTATGACTGAACGCTTCCAAATCAGAATCCTCCCGGACCCCAGTGAGCAAAGACACGTGTGAACGGACCAGGGATTCAGCTGCAAAGCATGTTTGTGGAGAACCTGGTGCTAATTGACCTTAAATGACCTGATTCTGGGCCAGGTTCTTGTGAGTGGCAGAGCAGCTACGTTGCTGCGATCCATTGAAAATTAGCCCTTGATCCAATCTAAGAGGTTTAGCCCAAGGAGGGGGGCTTAAGTGTGGTCCCTAAAGGGTCGGCTGGTGCGCTGCAATCCTGGAGGTCTGGAGCTCCGGAATGTAGAGTGGGATATGGTGAGGAGTGTGTCCAGGTGAGTATGTGCTGTGCTGGGTATGAGTGATGGAGTGTAGCGCCCTGGAGGTATGGATGTTCCATAAGGGGAAATGATGCGGAGTGTGCCCAGGTGAGGATGCACTTAGTCAAAGCTTTCTCTCTCCTCCTGCCGTATACTCCCCAACTCGTTGCAGGGCCGACGTAGAGCATGTGGCCGCGCGTTTGCTTGCAGCGTCCAGTATTAGTATATCCTATACACACAAACCCCATTCAACCGCCCAGCACGGCTGTCAGAGGGGGTGTGTGACTGTCGATCTACAACAGGTGGTAGTAACACTGAAATAACTTTTTTAAAGCCAGAATTTACCGAATTTATTTTTCACATTACATTCTATATTACATAAAGTCATTTACTTCAGATCTCAAGGCAGAGTTGTAATGGCAAATAGTAAATTGTTAATACAGATTTTTTTTTTGTATTATTAATAGGTTAATAATATTAGTTTATTTGATCAAGTAGGCTAACGCTGGGTATTGTTAAAACCATCAACTACAATGTGTTTATTTACTTACCTTTATTTACATTCTGAGTGTAAAATCTCATATTTACGTAAACATTCACATAAAAGATTCACAATCTTTTCATCATGACTGGGCATACAGAGAAACTGCTTTCCCAACGCCTCAGTCCGGTGGGATTCCAGAGTTTAGAGCATGGACCCCTTCAGTGCACTGGTAGCCTTTACCAGAGCTGGGTTGAGCTCCGGTCCTGGTGACCAGAACAATTTAATCAAATGTGTTGTGTTTTTTGTTCCTCTCCAAGATGTTTCAGATGCCGATATTCAGATTTGAGTCTGAGCAAGTTGAGAAACCCACTATGAGGGTTTCTGGGTGCTCTGGAGGAGCATTCAGAAGTACTTGTGACTAGAGAAACACAGCCAATCACATAAACAAGAAATAATGTCAGTAATGTTTGCAGCAGGTGTTTCAAATGTGCCCAGACTCATATTCAAAAATATCCATGTTTCAACAGTTTGAAGGTGGCCATGATGCTAACAGTCTGGTGGAAATTCCACAAGATATCAAACTCCACACTCACACAAACTAGTCATTCTCCCATTTGGAACAATCCAGACTTTACCATGAACAAAAATATTAAACTTTACCTCTTGGATAGAAAAAGGCATTACACACCTTAAACATATTTATCATAAGACTTCTTTCATGTCACGCCCACAACTAGCCCCAAAATATGGTATAGAAAGCCCCTAGTTCCTACAATACCATCAGCTAAGATCACCTATGTGTTCAAAAATCAATTCCGATACCTACATCCATATCAGATTTTATAAACAAACATTCTTAATACAAAAAACCTATTATCTAAGATATAAAAAACAATAGTGAAATCAAATCTCACAGTTACTCTCCCATCGAGACAATGGGAGGAAGATTTATTACCAGCCCCCGATACCACAGTTTGGATTAAAATGTGTAATAATAATTACCACATGACAGCAACACTAACCTACAATGCATTCAGTACAAAATAATACAGAGTACATTATACTACACATTGGATGTTTAAAATTGGTTTCACAAGCTCAGCAATCTGTACATATTTTACTCAAAACACAGCTGACGATTACATTCACGCCACGTGGCAGAGCACACCTATCAAGCAATTTTGGCAAGTCATCATCACCAACATATCCCATGCTTTAAATAACCATAGCCATCCAACACCATCTTTATTTCTCCTAGGAGACATATCATCAACCAATATGACAGGATACTATGTATAACATTATTATATTGATATAATAAAAATATTATTGCAAAAAAACAACAAACAAAAAAAACATACTCATGAACTGGAAAACAAAAAATAATATTAGTGTCACCCAATAGAAAAATCTATTGATAGACTATATATCAATAGAATAATTCTATTAATTATTAATCAATAACAGAACCAATCATCTAGACTGGAGACCATTGATAAAATCCATACAGAGCCAATCCATAAACGATAAATATCACACTCTAATACGTGTACATATACAATCCAACATACATGTACTCGCACGTAACCATATATATATATATATATATATATATATATATATATATATATATATATATATATATACATACATACATACATACATACATAAACACACACACACACACACACACACACACATATCATTCCTATAATGGTGGAGATGGCGAATACTTAAAAATATTCTATATACATTTTGCATTTTTCTGTTCATCTGTCTGTCTTTTTTTAATAATAAAGCTCTAAAGGTCCTCTAGGCTAGGTTTACATTCCAGGTGATTATTTTAGAATTCAAGGGGAGGAGCTGCAGGAGTTGGAAGAATGAATTAGGAAAAAATAAGTTATCAGAGCAATAGAGGAATGAAACCCACGCAAGAATCCTAGAGCCGATGGTTTACCTGCTGAATTTCATAAGGTGTGCGTTAGTGAAATTGCTGATCTTCTAGCTGATGTTTTTAATGAAGCATTAGATGGGGGGCAATTGCATGATTCATTTTATCATAGTGTGATATCATTAATATATAAAAAAAGGAGATCCTTGTAAGTTGGATAATTGGAGACAGGTCAGCCTATTAAACTTGGAGTACAAAATTTGTGCAAAAATAATTGTTAATAGGATGTCAGAAATATTGACTGATATCATAGAGTTGGAACAGATATGTGCGATAAGAGTAAGATACATGGGGGATAGTTTAGGAGTAATAAGGAGTTTGGTTATTGAAGGGTCTGAGAGGGATTTTTATATAATAGGACTGGATCAGAAAAAGGCCTTTGATTATATTTCTAGAGACTACTTATGGTGTAGATTGGAACATTATGGATTTCCAGAGAGGTTTGTAAATATGATTAAATTATTGTATAGTAAATCAAAAGTCCAAATTAATGTTAATGGTGTGTTAACTGAAGATTTTGAAATACATAGAGGGGTTAAACAAGGATGCCCATTGAGTGCTGCATTATATGTCATCGCTATTAGCCCACTATTATATAAAATTAAAAATGATCAGCAATTACAAGGTGTTCACATGTTAGGTATGGAAAGATGGAAAATATCTGCGTACGCAGATGATGTGACGCCTTATGTCAAGAATCAAAATGAGTTTCATATAGTTAAGAGGCACTTTGAAATGTATGAAGTTGTGGCTGGAGCAAAATTAAATGAAAGTAAAAGTGAAGGGGTATGGATAGGAGATGGGCAACCTGTACCAATAGATGTAGAAATAAAAACTGAAATTAAAATATTAGGTTTGATGGTAGTAAATGGTAGATATAGCGAACGGAATTGGGAGAAAAAGGAGTGTGAAATTAAACTAGAATTGGGAAAATGGAGGGTGTCAAACTATAAGACTAGAATACAGGAGGTTAAGACCTTTATTTTTTCGAAATTGTTGTTTTTGGCTACGGTTTTCCCTCCGGATGAGAAATGTATTAAGAGGTTGAATAAAATGTGTGTTCGTTTTATTTGGGGAAATAACAGAGAAGTGACAAAAAGGGAAATTATGTACAAGTCAAAAGATAAAGGCGGATTAGGGGGAGTTGAGTTAGCTCAGAAATTAGAAAATGCCTTTTGCAAAAATGTAATGAAAGCTATATTTCAGAAAGCAATTTGGGTAGGAGATGTAAATCAGTGGAAAGAAAAGAGGTAAGTCAAGGAAACATGCTCCTTATTTTAAATTACTATATGGAGATTTTTTGTTTAAATATAGGCAGCTTAATATTGATTGGAATAAGTCCCCAAATAAAATGATATATAAAACAATACAAGACTGTGATTTTGGGGGAATGTCAATTATAAGGGTCTGACAGTGACAGAATGTGAAACCTGTGTTAAAAATGTACAGTCTAAAAGTATCTTGGAAAATGTTCGAGATACTGCATGGCTTATATCTGTTGGAAGATTGCCTGTACGATGTAAAATTGCATAGCTGATGAAATGATAGAACATATATTACTGCAGTGCACAAGGACTATTGAAATTTGGGAGAAAATGAGAGGTATTGGGTTTAAATGGGATCGTAACAGGAAAAGTATTATGTATGGAGTGTTTAATGAGAATTTGACTGAGAATGTGAAGGACCTTTGTTGGATGATTGTTTGTGTGCCAAATTCGAAGATTTGGAAAACACGATGTAAGATGATTATTGAGCAATGTATAATACCTGCAGAAATAGTTTTTAAACAGATTGTGTGTGAGTTAAAAAGGTTGAAGACGTTTGATATGAGAGGAAAAATTCCCTGGACTCTTTTGGGCATATAAATGGATGTATACCTAATTTACAGATGTAAATTGTATTGTTAATTATTAATGTATAGAGTGAAGGTAGTCTGTGTCCTCTGGTAGATATTGTTTGTGAGGTTTTTGTGATGGAGTGTTTGTATTGAATTGAATTGAATTTTCTTAATAAAGTCAATTTAAAAATGGAGAAAGGCGGTCCTAGAAACATTATTTATTTACATGAGCTTTGAACGAGAGAGTGGGATCCATAACTCCAAGATCTTTAACCGTTAGATAAGATGTGATTGGGAGACCATTGAGGTTCATTGAGTAATTAGACAGTGGGGACCTAGCTAACTCTGGGCCTAATAGAAACACCTCTGAATGTCTCCGAATGTTAGAAATTAATTAAAAATACTAATGTCAATGTATTTACCACACATGCATTTAGGACATGTAATTTTTTCAATTATGCTTGCTACAGAATTAACAGTCAAACGTTCAGTGACTTTGCATGCAGAGTTGTAACTCTGCTTATTACTAGAACTGTGGCTAGAATCAAAATCAACGCTAGTGTCGTTCCTAAAGCCATTAGACTCCTGAACTCTGGCTAACTCCAATTCCAATTCAGATTCCAAAATGGGCACTTTTATACATGCTTATAGACAGTCACACACACACACACACACACACACACACACACACACACACACACACACACACATACATACGTACATACATATCTATACACACACTCACACATTGTTTTGCATTGGACTAGTGCTGTACTAAACCAGCACTGTACTCTGAACTGTTCTGGCTGCTACCGGTGACTGCTATGTTCAGGGTAGCATATCACTGATTGCTATGCACAACTCGCTTTACATATGCCCAGTACTGTGTACTGTACTAAATTGCACTGTCTACTCATTTTGTATTTTGTATTTGTCCTGTCCTGTATTTATTATTGTTTATTTAATGTTTATTTAATGACATTTTGCAGTATATTGGACTGTTTGCACTTGTGTAGCATGTTGTCTGTTGCACTGTTGTTTTTATGTTGCACCATGGTCCTGGAGGAACATTGTCTTGTTTTTTTTGTGTACTTGTATATAGCTGAAATGACAATAAAACCTCTTGAACTTGAACTTTTTAACAAAATGTTTAATTAATAAAATATTTTATTGTTTAATCCTTTAATGAACCATCTTGTTCTTCAGGTCAGTGAAGACCTGCCAAAAATACTGCGGGTCATTGTTAATCTGCAGCATCTTGCCACTCATGCGGTTAGCAATGTCCAGGGATCGGGCCCAGAAGGCCCCTTTGTTTTCCTCCACCAGGAAAGCTTTGGCTGGGTAGCTGATCTCCTCACACAAGTAGGAGCAAGACACATACAAGCATGTGAGCAGCACGGCCTGCAACTCCTCCTTGGTGGCCACCTCAGCTGAAATTATGTCACGGCACAGCATGTAGAGAAAGACCATGGTGCTTGGAATGAGGAAGCTTTGCTCCTGCCATTCTGTCAGTGTCACGTAGCGGTCCACAATGCGCAGCCACTGCACAGGCTCGTCAGCAGTCAGGTCCTTCAGCAGGCAGCAACGCCGGCACAAGAACACACGCAGGCATGTGAGCAGCTCGTTGGTGGAGGACTGCATGAGCAGTCTAGGCATGCTTTCAGTACTGGCCTGGCCCAGCCTTTCAGGCTTACTCGCAGTGGGGGACTGGGTTAAAGAAACATCACAAAAGACAGTTCACAACTGAAACCGGATTATGAGTGATAACAGTGGGCTCCATTTAAACTCAACCCAAATTATCCCAGTGATTCCAGACTAGATCTTTTTTTTTGGTACAATCAAAAAGAATTGTGGTACAGCATTAAACAGATTTAGCCCCAGTATTTATAAATTGCTTCTTTGACACACTTACCATCGCTCGACCCAAGATAAATAGATGGTGTCCTGATAATGGAGGAAGACCCATGGATGGTGTCATCTGAACTGACTGACAGGTAACTTTTTTCTCACCATTGTAAGCAGTCTACAGTGCTTCAATCTCCTATGAAAATGAAAACAAGGAGTTAACCAGGATCTCACAAGTGCACAAAGCCATTCTTTTAAAACATAACATGAAAGTGCTAGCTAGCTGCAATGATAGTGTGTGTGTGTGTGTGTGTGTGTGTGTGTGTGTGTGTGTGTGTGTGTGTTTGAGAGAGAGTGAGTAATATATCCACTTTACCCTAAGCTGATGCAGGTTTTTCATCAGTCCCTCCATTCTTTGAAAGATTCCATCCACATTTTTTATCATGCGCTGCCGTATGATTGCTCGTGATTGGCAGGGCCTCGTTTCATGCCTCAGCATCTCCAGGTGTGAACGGCCTTTTGGTGACTGGCAAGGCATCTCCTGCCCTTCTTGCTGTGAGGACAATGATGTCACTTTCTGCTTCTGACTGGCAGCCTCTAAAGGATCCAAGGATCCAAGGATCAACAGTCTTAGTGTCCTGACTGGCAGAACACAAAGGGTGCAAAAAAGTTGGTAAATATCTGAGCCTGCTAAAATTCTATTTACAAAAACACCACCACCACCAGAAATATACTGTTTAACTATCATAGTGCAACAATGACTGTGTAATGGAGTGTAACAAATTCTTACCATCTTGAAAAGCAGCATCAGCCACTTTAGCTTGTCCTCCCACATAACCCTGCCCACCAGTATGCATGTAGGCTTCTGATTGGTCAGTTGGGATAGTAGGTGTGAGTACATTTTCATCTTCACTCTGTGAATCTCTCTCTATAGAACCAGACTCTTCTGTTAGGGAGCCATCTAGGGACCAAAGGCATCAGCCATAAGTACCAAAGAGAGCAAATCCTATGACATTGTATACAAACAAAAACAAACATGGGCTTACCTAGACGACCGACATGATTACCATGCAACCGTAGAACCGCAGACCTAGAGGAGATGTCAGGAGTCCAATCATTGTAAGTGCATCTTTGAAATTCTGCCTTCTCTTAACAGCATTACAGCAGCATTAGAAAACTTTAAAAATCCTGAGTACTTACGGAGCTGTTGATCCTTGCTCGGTGGCTTCAATGCCTCCAGAGGCCGAGGAGATGGTCTTTTCTAACAGGTTCTTCCATCTGTGGAAACATCGCTAAAGCCATCAGGTCCCAATTTCTACAACAGCACAATGTTGTTAAAATCATCTGAACATAAATGGCCTGACACCATAAATGTTATCACAAAACAGACACAGCAGTGCTGACTGGTTGACCTTGATGAGAAGATGGTGGGTCAGAGAGAGACAAAAAAACAAACTCACGTGTTTTTCTCAGAGGAAGTCCCAGCCACCAGCTCGTATATCTGTCTCTCTGATGTACTGATCACATACAAGGCCTTGTTATCTGATAGAGAAGAGCAGGCTGTCAAACAATGTATTCAAACTAACCCAAATGCAATTTGTAACTGGCTTCTTAATTTTTTAAAAATAAAATAAAGACTTAGTTATTCCAGACCCATTCATCTATTCTGGCTATTCATAGCTGTAAGAATAACTACAAATATACCTGTAGCCACAGATCTGACAAGAGATGAATCCAAGCGAACAACGGGGCAAAAGGGGGTTTTGAGGTCCGTGTTCCTACCCCAAACCCCACCCAGTGAGCGCGCAGGACATCGCAAGATCAAACGGTCACCTGAACCCCTTTGGAGTAGCACCAACAGGTCTGAGAGAAGCAGAGCATGAATGTCTGAAACACACACACACACACACACACACACACAGAGTGAGAATGGACCTGTCAAGTAATCATTTGCAAGAGGAAAAACAAAAATGTGATTTGTTCAGCTGTGATGATCTCTTACCTATAGCTTTATCTTTACTAACTTTCCAAGTCAACGGTCCTTCGTGGATCATTTTTTTAGTGGTCAGGTCCAGATTCTACATAGAAAAAGAATATAGTTAATAATTCATACTCTGGATCAGGTGCTCCAAGACCAGAGAAGCTGTTTGGAAGGCAGATGGTGGATACATAGTAAGGCCGTACCTTGAACTGAGCAGCGACAGGACTGGCCTGCCTCTCCAGAGGGGACAAATCTAGCCTGCGCTGATAACGGCTGAGCAGTCGCCGGTGCTCCGTCTCCCTGACGACCTCATTGACAGCTCGTAGTATCCCACGGCAGCACGCCTGTGCCCTCACCAATGTCTGCAGGTCTGGAGAACCAGCTGTTGTGGGGGCACATACTAGTGTTAATCCAGGAGAAAGGGTGTGTGTGCTTGCCTCCTTGGTAAACTGGTATGTGTGTGTATACTGAAGTGTTTTCATGGTTCAATACATTGTGTGTGAGTGTTTCTATACATGCCTTCTGTGTGTCTGATGATGTTATCCAGCAGCAAGGGGTATTTGGTGAGTCTCTGCATCTCAGACACTAGAAGGTCCTTTAATTGTAGTCGGCGGCAGTGAGGGCTGGCTTCACATTCCTAATACACACACACACACACACGAATGAGCCAAGGACATCTAAGTCCAAATGTGGATTCTGTTGACTGCAACACCAATTTATACCTAAAACAGCATCACTAGAAGTTATGTGCTGCAATAAAAGTCAAATATAAAAGACTGGATAGTCTCCAATTCAAAGTATGGGTCAACCAATTCACAACCCAGCCCACTAACAAATATGGCAGAAGCTCTAGTGTTTGTAGGTTTGTCCAAAGGCTTTATACCTCTAAAAAGTGTTACCTGTATAAGGTGCGCGAAACGCGGGTCTTTGCATTTATTTTTAATGAGCTCCAGTGCCTGACTCTGCTGACTGCACAGGTGAGACACCTGCTCCTGGAACTCCTCTCCTGCAGCGTCTTCAAACTATCACGCACACACACAAACACATGAGCTACTGACATATCAAGTAAAGCAACAAGTATATCCCACACTACACAGAACAACCCCTTCATTTTAGACAGCACCAAAAGATGATGTGAACTAGAAAGGGAGTAACACTAGCCAGCTCTCACTCTAGACACCATGATGTCTCCGATGCCTTGAACTATAGAAGAGTCCCTCAGCCTCTTCATGGACTCACACAGATTCGCTGAAACACAAATGCAACACCACAAAACAGAATCTGTTTAAGCGAGCCAGTGTATATGTGGTTTGTTAGAAAGTTGTGTCAGTGGGCAACAGAACTCTACTTGTGTCATGAAGGCCACCGCAGAAACAACATGTACAGCCTCCAGTCCATACCTGCTCACAGTAATGGCATGGTGCCGATAGCTGATATTGTTCTGTCATTAAATTCTCAGTTTGGGTGGGTTTTACACTTCTTTAATCTTGATTATGATTTAGACACCAAGTAGGCTTCAGAAATTTAGGTTTGAAAACACATTAAGACAAATGGAGCGGATTTGCACGCACACACACACGCTCGCACACAGAGAGACTGACCATGTAGACTGTAGACCTGGGGCAGGTTGGGGAAGATACAGGAAAGTTCTTCGACGGTCAAAAGGTTCCTCATCTTCTGGAAGAACACCTGATCGAGAACCCTGAGAGTCCGCAAGTGAGATGCTTCCGTTGTGAACAGCTCTGAGGAAGAGGATATAGCAAAGTCACTACAATTTCTTACAAACGTTACACAATTCAGAATTCCACATTTTCATGAGTCAAGATAGAATTATCATATGTGCATAATAAATAGAATACTGTATGTTCAAAAGATTTAGTAGCTATTTAGTTTAAGTTAGATCAGTAAATAATTTTTTTCATTTTACATGTTAACTGTGTACTGGGAGTTGTCTTTTATAGTCAGTTGCTGTGCACCACATTTGCTGTTTTACCATATATGACAGCCTGCCGTTCGATCTCCCGGGAGCCGAGAGAGGCGAGTGTGTGCGGCTCCACTGTCTCCTGCCAGTTCTGACAGTGGACCGTGTCCTCTTCCAAAGGAGGTGCATCAGGCAACAACGCCATTGGTGTATCCACACTCCTACAGGAAGGGAAGGAGGCATGGGGAAAGAGAGAAAGAGAGACAGAGCTTCAGCAGCAACTTACTAAGATAAATCAAGGTGACGGATATGGATGTTAAAGAACTGGACGGCAGGTGTGCATGTGTGCTCATTAGCATCAGACTAATGAGGTGTATATAGTTATAATTACATCTCAGTCATGCTCATGGATCTCTGCGTCCTGGTGCAAGGCGGTGACATACCTGTCCAGAGTAGATGCTGGAGGCCGGACATTCATGGCTCAGGAACCTCAGCAGCTCTTCCACTAGTGTGTCTACTGAAATATCTTTAATGTTGGATGATCTCTTTAGTGTTCGTTTCAGTATCTGTTCAGTCAGCTGAAGAACACCTTTTCTGAACGGGTTATCAGACGCAACAATGGTCCTTAAAAATTCCACATTACCTATTATGATGTAATAAACCGAGGTGTGAGAGCTGCAGTAGTGATCTAAGCCAGTTAGCTAGCTAGCTATGTTCTTGTCCAGACACTTTAATGCCTCATGGCTGGTGCAATGACACAATATTCAACATTTCCTTCTGATTCTACTTTTAATTCTGTGACATTAGCTAAGCAACTATAAAGCTACTCTTGTCCAAAAATGCCAGTGTCGTTAGACGTATCAAAACGTATCAAACATAGCTTTAGCTAGGCTAGCTAATCAGACCTTCTATGAAACAATCACAACTTAGTAAATTCATAGTTGTTAATCACAGTAAAGTGTTTTTTCTTTTTGTTGTTTAAAAAGAGTTACCTTGTTACCTTGCTAGCTAACAGTTAGCTAGTAACAATGCCTTCAAAAGTAGTTCTCCACTGATACAAGATACCTAAGAGAAGTTTGGCTCGGAATGTGACTGATTGAAAAACAAAAATACATCACAAATAGCGTTATGCAATAATACCTAAAGTGCATGCATCAAATACAAACAGTCCCCAATGCAAACCTCTTTTACAAGGCAGCTATTTAGCATCTGCTACTTCTGCAAAACAAACCCAGTCTTGCATGTTAGTGTTAGCTATCCAGCTAGCTAGGCATTGCTCCAGGACAGGTTTTAGTATAGCCAAAATAATTTGATTGCCTGTTAATTTTTCTAAAAAGTTGATGTAGAGATGTGACGTTTTACTAAGCGTGCCCTGATAAAAAGCTAATAAAATAGCTAAGGGCCAGATTCTGTTATATCATTAGTTAGTGTCGTGTCCGTTGATGCAGGAAAGAAGAGACAGGAAACAGTGCGTTACCCTGTGGCCTTTTATTAATGCAGAGCTCTGGAGATGTCACTTCACAACACAGTGCGAGTGAGATCTAAAGCATAACTTTGCAACAGACAGACTTATATTTCTCTCGCCTTGTGCCACTTCTGCTTTTGTGTTTTTCCATCTCAGCCGTCACCTCTGTTTGACCGTCTCGTACACGTCTTCTTGCATAATCACACATATGCACGTCTAGGGCATTTCCTGTTATGTCTGGACATACAGTAATTATTTTATTTATTCAAGCATTAGTCCTATTCCATTCTGCACATTATTCTCTACTAGTGTAAGCTTAGCATTCATTTAATTTCTGAAACTCCACAATTCCCCCTTTTGATCTCTACAAAGAGATCACCAATCACACTCCTTTATTCTGGCATCTCCTGTCTCTACGTCCCTTTCCCCCTGTATCAGTGGCATCATCGTGGTACCCTCATGCACATCTTTCCTTTCTATCATAGCTGAGATTAGTCTAACCATTAACGCCCTAATACATGGAATACAGCAGCACCCGCATGTCACAGCAATTCCCGTGAATGTGGCTAATGAAACCATCAATGACACAATTAAGTCTTTCCACTGACCGAACCGGCTCACCATCCAGGATTCCAACTGGTTGTTTATGCCTGAATTCTCATGCATTTCCTCTGATAGGGTCTTCAAACCATCCAATGCTCTACTAACTGACCCTTCCGGAGCGGTATTATTAGGAATGAATGTACAACACACATCCTCAAGCATAGCGCAGACACCCCCCTTTTCCGCCAACAACATGTCTAATGCCATACGATTTTGCACCGCCATCAGTGAGGTTGGTCCCAGCTGATCTCTAAGTCCTTCCACTGCATCCCTAGTCAGGTTGGCTAGCCTGAGGACATTATAATGTACATAGTTAATCCGATCCACATTTTTATTTGGAGTAATGGGGAATAATGCAGAAAGTATCGGAATATTCTCAAATCCCCCTGCTATCTGGTCTGCTAACTTATATCTGTCCGGAACTCCGCGAGGTATTCCTATTGCATCTATGTATGTGGGGGTATTCCTTGTTAAATCAAAATGGTATGCCTCTCGCTACTGTCTTGCTGCATCAGTTACCGGGTCCCTGTGTAGTTTTTTGCCTATCAGTAATAAAGGAGCTGCTAACCTGACCATGGCGCATGTCCCCTCCGAGTTCTCTGGCATGTTAACAACCAAAGTCATCCTTCCACAATAATCATACAATCCTGCTCGTGCCCATGAACCCACAGACTCGTTCCCAGTGACCGTGCGGTTACACCATTCCGCCGGGATGTGCCCCAAGTGTACTTGAGGTGTGCTTGAACTTCTAACGAAGCACGTGTAGTTCCCCTCCCCCTTTTCGGGTGAAAATAGTCCTATCCTGGTTCTGTTACTGATGGGGGGGAAAATAACGCTCAAAGTGTCACAATTCTTAGGGTTTCTTTCCTTAGTCAGGCCAATCATGCACGCATAACCCTTGGGGTCTTTTTGTGGGAATAGGGGTGCCGGGGTGGTTATAAGTCTGGGTCTTGCGGCTGCACATGCTACACATCCACCAATCTCTACCCCCATTCTTCTTCACCGTCTTGTTGTTAATGTTTTAATCCTTTCCTACTGCCATGCTATTATTTAACCCAAGCGTGACCAAACTGTAAATGGAAACACACAACACAATACACCAACAAATAATCAAACAACACAATTGTCCAGAAGTCATCACTGGTGTTCTGTTCTTCTTACTTCGGGGTCTAAGGGTGGACTACCTTGACCCTTTTGCTCCTGGGGATTATTCTGCCCCTTCCGGGTCAGGTGAGTTAGGTGATGTTTCAGCAAGGTCCCTCGCTGTCTCTTGCAGACTCCTCTGTGGTGACTCTGCGGCGGCGCACTGGCTCAGATGAAACCACGTTTCCCCTGTACCGTTCTGGCATACGGCGTGGCTGGTTCTTTCTGTCACCTGGAATGGACCTGTCCACCTCGGCTCACTCCATTTTCTCTTGATGACTCTCAGCAGCCCCCAGTCCGTAACGGGTATCGTCTGTGTTTGTCTGCTCCCCGTCCGGTCCCCCTCCTGTGTGGAGAAAGCTGAAACGATACTTTGCAATTCATTAAAGTATGATGTGTGTGTGAGATGTTTTTCTTTTCTCATTTATTGCCAAAGGTAAGGCATCAACCCAATTTAATTTTGTCTGTGCACAGATTTTGGCCACTTTGTTTTTCGCATTTAGATTCATCCTTTCCACCTTACCTTGAGACTGAGGATGATACACTGCCCCAAATGAATGTTTCAGACCCAGCATTTTCTCTAACTCCTGCAAATTGCGCGCTGTAAAATGAGTGCCATTATCTGATCTCACCTTTCTCTGAAACCCATGGTGAGGAATGTACTGGTTCACCAGGAACTTTACCACTGAAGCACTGTCTTCCCGTTTTGTTGGCCACGCTTCCGGCCACCCTGTGTAGTTGTCTACGCACATCAATTCGTACGTGTACCCCTGTGCTGAGTCCACCATGTCTGTGTAGTCAATTACTATCTCTTCCCTTGGTGTTAATGACAACGGATACTTACCGGGTGCCACCTTAATTGTAGGTTTGGGATTGTACTGTTGACATACTCTACATGTCCCCTGCACTCTATGATAGCTACTCTTTCTGGTCCCTGCAAGGCCTTTGCCAGCTCCCTCATTTCTGCCTCATGTTTAATTGGTTTGTTTCCCGCTGTCCTAAACCCTGCTCTCATCCATTGTCTTAGCTCCACATGTGCTGCCCCTACCGTGTAAGCAGAGTCAGTATAAATATTCACTTCCTTACCCTTTGCTAACTTCAAGGCCTCCACTACTGCCATTACCTCAGCTCGCTGTGCTGATTGCTAACCTTTCAGCCTTTCTGCTTTCACCGTCCAAAATTCATCTACTTCTCCCTGTGTTTCTGCCACCACTGCATACCCTGCTTTTATATCCCCATCTGGTCCTCTAAATCCACACCCATCAGTGAACATGTTCCCTGCTCCTGGAATTGGTTCTCCTTCTAGGTCTGGTCTCACCTTCTCCTGCTTTTTGACTTCCTGTTCGCACTGATGAGGCTCTCCTCCTCCCATCATGTCTGCCATGTTGATTCCTTCATGTGTGTATGTGATGTGTGGTGCTTCCAAAATTTTGCTGATCCTCTGTTGCCTTAGTGCTGTCAAGGTGAAGGCTTGTGAGTTCACGTATGCTATTACACTGTGTGTGGTTAGTACCGTGATTGGATGTCCCATTACCAGATGCGTTGTTTTCTGTATGGCTTTAGCCACTCCTGCTGCATGTTGGGTGTCTTTTTTCCATGTTGTCAAGCTGTGTGCTCACATGCATGAGTACTTGTCTCTCTCCCCCTTTTCTTAGCTCACAATCTGATTTAAGTTTTCCAGTGCAAAATACAATCCTTGCTGTCGCGTAGGAGCCCAAACCAGGCGAAACTCTCTCTCCTGGGGGCTACGTGTGGACATACAAGCCGACAGCAGGGCCCAAACTTCGGGAATTAAACCTTAACAAGCTTGCCTGTCTAGCTAACTCAACCAGCGAGTAGGCTTAGTTAAAATAACAGCTTTAGTGAGCAAGGCTCCGATGAAAAACGCAAGTTATGATGGCCATTCACACTCCAGACACATTTTTTCGTAACTCAACAACGACTCCTAAGTTCTTTCAAACTTCTCAGTAAGGAATTCAAATCTGAAAAAGTACGTTCAAGAATAGTTTTGAGATGTCATTCACCATCAGGTGTTGGAGCAGACCCTGGTGACCCTGCCAGACCCCGGCAGAGCAGACCTCGGTGCCGCTGCCTTTTTACCTCCCCGAGACTTAGGCATAGGTCCTCGCCCTAGGGGGAGGAATGTCCTCCTCTGTTGATGATGCCATCTCTCCACCAGTCACCCAGGGCTGCTTGCTGACTCCAGAGCGCCTAGATTCCCCTGAGGTACCTCCTCCACCTCCATCGACGGGTCCTCCTCATGATCCGACCCCAAGTCTGACTCTAGGGTGACGTTACGGCACTCCCCTCGCTCGCCATACTCCGCATATCCCTCTGTAAGGTCCATGTAGGACTCTGCGGATTCCACCTCCAAGTACCTGTCCTCATAAATAGGTAGGTCTCCGTAGTACCCAGCAGGTCCCTGCTCTGTTGTGATCCCATGGAGCGAAGACAGGATGAGTGATGGCCTCACCCTGGTACAGGAAAAGTCCGCGGTGTCCGACTCCGAGGACTGGAAATAGTTATACCAGTCATTATGGTCAGACGTAATCCCGTGTGACTCCTCCACCTCTGCCCCCAGACCACGCTCTTCTGCAGCAGGAGTCAGGAGGGTACCCAAGAGCACGGAGGGATTGCAGGCACTATTTGGGGAAGTGCGTCTTTTCCCCTTCTTCCCCTTCTTCTTGCCCTTCCCAGGCATCCTTCTTTGGTTGGTGTTTCTGTGATGATTCGAGGCTAACAGTATGTGGAGTAGGGGCACGTTCAAACACACATTTTTATTTAACACAGACGACACATCTAACACCGCACACCTCACTAAACACCGTTCAAACACCAACAACACGTACTACAACACAAGAGACATATATACACACACACGAGGATTACACATAATACAGAACAGGTGGACGACACGAAAGGGCGCGGCGACATGGACGAACACACACACGTACACACCAAGACGTTTGAGGAGGGGCGGGGCTGCAACGTGACATAACCAAATCTAATAAGGCACCCTATGCATAGTTTTTTTTTCTTTCTTTAATCACTGTTGTCATCTTTTAAAGGTTAAACAACATTAATAATTTTTACACCATTTAATTGATTAGATACAAAACAATATACCTGCAAGTGCATCAGTGACGTCAAAGTGAACAGGAACTTCTAGACCTCCAGTGGAGCACCAGTACCAGCCAGCATCAGTCTTCTTCAGTCCAGTCATCAACACCGTGAAGGTGCCTTTCCCATCATCACTGATCTGCACTGCTGAATTCTGGGATGTGTTGGTCCTCCCCACTGTGTAGCAGGTCCAGTCTATAGATCTGCACCACTTCTTCGCCTCTTTCTTATATGCAGCGCTGTAGAGACACTGGACACTGACGCTGCTCCCCTCCTCTCCACTCACTCTGCTCTTGGTCACAAACACAGCAGGAGCTGGAAACAAAGAAAGGCACTTTTGTATGAATATGTATGGATGAAATATATGCAATATGAGAAATGTCACTAAACTGAATATTCAATATTCATAAAGAATTTGTAATACCTGATTTCACAGTGATATATAGCTGTGTTTTGACATCTGGTTGAAATATTCCTGAAATCTCCACTGCACACCAATATGCTCCAGTGTTTCTCTCCTGTAGATCCCTCACAGTGACAGTAAAGAGAGTCTGAGCTGGGTTATCAGTTACTGTCACTTTCTTGTTTGTATTGTTGGCATATGCCATAATCGTGCAGTAATTGAATGCTGTTACACGCTCACAGCACCAGTATTTCTTATGTTGTTTATATTTCAGATGTTGACAGATGCTCCACTCTGAAGACTTAACTGCTTCTGTGACCAATTCCATTTCTCAGTGCCTGCATATACAACCCAGCACCACTGTTACTGGAACACAAGAATTCTTGTTTCTGCTAAGGAATTAAAAAATGCTACATATGAAAAAAAAACCAAAAAAAACTAACAATGTATATATTGTAGTATTGCATAGAAAATAACTTACATCAAATGATGAAAACGAAAATGAAATGCCAATTCATGTTGAATAAAGTGAGAAGCTTATTTGAGAAGCCTCCTCACATATCTTTAGTCTTGTTGCCACTGTGGTTGAAGCAATCCAAACAGTTCCTGTTTGCTAAGTTTAAAGTCATGCTGTCACAGTGCGCTGGGCGCCCAGCAAGAGGGACAGGCCCACTGTAGTGGTTTGACACACTAATCAGTCCCATTAAATCATCTCAAATATTGAAATCACAATCTTTCATTTTTAACAAAGAAAGTAACATTAATGATTTGATCCCTGAAAGATTTAAATTACAGTCATTTGTTTGAGGATATTGGCAACAAGCACAATCTGAATGATATCAAGACAGACAACTTGGTGAGAATAAATGATACATTTATTAACGCAACTACTCTAAATCACAAACAATAGCATAAACAATCTGTATATTTACAGAAAAACAAGCTAAAATATAGCGAGCATGTGTTTATGTGTGTGAGTATGTAAAAGGAGAGGAGAGCGAATGCTTTCATGCAGGTCGGTACACGCTCGCGAGAGCGAGAAGGAGGCGGACATGCTATTGTGCCAGCAATAAAATGGTGCAGAATTTAAACAGCAATGTGACTGTATGTTAATGAGCTCAGCTGGCTTGTTCTCACGTGATGTTAGAACAAAGGGTGATGGCAGGTTTACTAAATGAACAATAAGGTCAATGTGTCTGTGCCTATTGAAGTGACATGATGATACCTATGTTTGCTAGTAAAAAGCAAGACATAGAGAGATTGTATGCAAAGAGGAAAAAGAACTTCCAGTCTGTACAAATATTACTTAAGATTATCCAAACAAAATGGTATGTACACCAAGCCCAAATACTTTCAAGAAAGTACTAGGATCTTGATTAAACTTTACTGTTTAATTCAAGCAGTGGCAGCTGTTACTTGAGTTACTTGAGTTATAATCAGAAGGTTGCTGGATCAAGCTCCACTGTTGGGCATCGGAGCAAGGCCCTCAATTGCTCAAGTTGTACTCAGTTGCTTTGGATAAAAGCATCAGCTAAATGTAACCTATATACTTTTGCCCAGATATGCCCGACTATAAATTATGCCCAGATGTAAAAGTCTCACATGTTGATGATTTTTGGTGATTATCTCAGTTGGTCATCCTCACTCAGTTTGTCTACAATTAGGAGGGAATTTTCACCCCTGGTTTCTTGTTGATAAAATGTGACGTCGTCAAGGTATGCTGGGAATATGAGTTCCATCCGCAGTTTAACAAGAGGGAACTGACCGCATTTGCAACCTTGCTTGAAGAAATTTGGTGAACCTGTTGCTGTGGTAATGTTGATCAGATTTCTGTCTGTAAGCGTGTGTGTATGTGTTTCCTTTCTCTAGGTGTATCTCAGAATCCAGATCCGGTGCCAGGTTTCCTCACCTTTTCTGAACTTGACTCTGCTCTGTTCCTCCCCAGGTCTACCTGCCTGCTGGCCACTCCTGGCCACTCCTATATAAAGGCCCCTCCCGAAGGCAGAAGAGGAGGGAGGCAGTGAGGCTGTTGGAGGCAGTGAGGCAGCGGCGGCAGCGGGGGTGGCGGCAGTGGCAGCTAGTTCAGCAGTCGGTTTTGGCTTGTTTGTAATTGTATCATTTGTGTGTATGACCTTCTTTTCCCTGCTTGGACCTCAATTTTCTTTCGCTGGTGTGCGTCTTATTTATTGTTTTGGCCTGGGTCACTTCAGAAGAAATTGCACCAGTGTGTTTCTTTGTAACTTCTGTATTATACAACAATACACTAAAAAGAGTCTACCATTTGTGCTTATGTTTCTTTCTGTTACTCTTTAACAGTTGCATGTTCCATTCCTTTAGCCGTTTATCATTCTTTTTCCTTGGTACGGTGCCATAGCCTAGACGGGGTGGTAACAAGACGTTAGTCTAGATTCCACCATCTCTTGGATCAATTAAATGGAGAAATATGATTCTCAGCTGTTTGCTGTTAACTGTCCACATGGTACTTAGTGAAGAAAGTATCTGAGAGAGAGATGACAAAGCCCCTCTTTTAGGTCTAACCTTGATGGAGGAAAAACCAGAGAGAGTGTAAAGGTCTGTTGATCAGGGTATTTAAGACACCTGAATTCCACCTGCTTTTAGGCACACCCTCTTTCTTCCATTTGATGCAAGTTTGCTCAATGCGGTGATGATGGTGCTGCTATCTGCTGGATTGGCATGGTACCTAAATTTCCCCCCCTTGGTCTTCAGGCTGGGGCTGATGTCATAGTCCTGAAGAGCACAAACGGCTATCCATGCAGTCCAGGTTTACTGTAATATTCACTTGCAGGTGATCAATTCCACAAGTCAACTTGTCCATCCGGTTCATAGTGTAATCCTTGAGATGTCCTGACATCATGATTACATATGTGCAGCTCTTTGGTAGTAACCAAGGCTGATTAACCAAACTACCTAAAGCAATGTAAGTGTACTAATGTAAGTCTTAGATTTTCACTTGATTTTAAAATGATGATACAAAGAAAACAAACTGGGTATCACAAATCATTGACAGGATTAAACAGCCTTTTGTTAGAAAGGAGGAAGTACATCAGGCCTGAGAAAAGAAGACATTAGCAAGTGTTAGCATTAGCTTGTGTAGCTGGAGTAAACCCATCATCAGTGTTTAAGATGCTAGATTAAAGGAATGACATTATGTGAAGTAATGTCCCTCCAGAAAGTTGTCCCTTGTGAGATGTAGGAAGATGTGCAATTACAAGGGTTGGTTGAGCCCAGTAAATTTTACTAGGTATGGTGGTTTCGAATACAATTGTCAAACATGGTGTCTCAATCTAAGTCTACCCTGTGATAGACAAGCATTTAAAATTGTACCAAATTACAATTTCTAATGTGGCTATTTGAGGATCTGGATTTCTTATATGCTACTGAAGATTATAAATAGGGTTATTCAATCTATACCAAATTTGCACCATGGAGGAAGCAGAATTGCTTACCTACATTCTATACACATTTGAGATATCTTATATGGATATGGCAAAAAACAGTTTTAATAGTTTTGCAAGAGAGTGCTGGAATGCCTTGCAGGATTCCACCAATATCCTGCCCCTGCTGTGCAGCTAACAAAGATGATAAAAGGTAGAAACCGAAAGGTATGAGAAGGGATGAAAAGTAGTAATGAAGTTTGGAAAGTAATGTTGTTCCTAAATACCCAGTCAGTTACTTTTAAAGTTAAACATTCAAACATAACATGAACAGTCAGCCTTCAGAATTAGTTAAAGAGAAGAGCTGGTCCCATCCTTTATTGCCGGTTAACCTTAACAAGCATTATTGAGGCACCCTTCGTGAAGGTCTAACTGTCAAACATAGAACCGATATTTTTATACACTTTTCAGAAGTGATTATGTATTCACCCCACCTTCCTTTACATATTAGTGTTTGCATTCACCACCATTACATCTGAACCACACAGTAGTCAATATATGCAAACTGTTATTCAATACCCACACCAGTTGGAAGCCATTACCACTACATTCCAAGAGAAGATTTGTATTAGCCTTGTCCTAAAGAAGATTGTTTTTCTATATGGTCCTGAGCCTGGTGGAGAGTTCATATATCTTACCCTGAGGTCCACCAAAAGCCTACGCAGGATCCTTTACTGAAGCCTGAAGCCCTGTATACAAGTCATTCTGAAAGGACACAGAATCTCTAAACTCCCTTATGTTTTATGTTATTAATCTGTCCAATGCACTGTTAGGCCTCTTTTCCCTGTAAACACGCATGTTATTACCTCAGTAATAACAGGGACCACCTCTTGTAAAGAATTTATTGCATTTGAAAGTATGGAAATGTGGTCAAAGGTGATGCTAGAAACATCTCCCGTTAAAGGTTAGAAAAGGATATGGAAAGGTAGCTACATGCTTAAAAGCTAAAATGTTACATGTAACTAAACTGTGAGAGATGCCTTTATAAAGAACAGTGTGTGAATCTACAGGGGATGCGGTGGCTGATGTGATCGTGCGTCTGCTATGATAGCGAGGCGAGGTTATTATATTGTGGCTTGTATGTAGTTCAAATGAAATTAAGGAATGGTCTGAGATGGCATCCGACTGGGGTAGTCTGACTATGTTCTCCGTGTCCACCGTACGTCAATAGTAAGTCAAGTGCATGTCCATCAGAGTGTGTGGGTTCTCTTATACATTGGATGAAACCAACTGATTCTGATATACAGCTAAAGGCCAATCTCAAAGGGTCTTGGGCATTATCAAGGTGAATATTGAAATCATAAAAAAAAATGGCTCTTTCTACAAAAGTGGCTAGATTAGAAAGGAAATCTGAAAATTCCTTAATAAATTCTGAGTAGGGCCGTGGTGGCCTATAGTTACCAAATAGTGAAAGAGGCTGGGTGGGCTTCATATCGCTGGCTACATCATTCATTTTAGAAAAAAAAAAATGTTCCCCTTTTTTCCTCAATTATCCTGTTATCTTCAATTCCCTGCTCTAGAACGATTACTCACGTAATACTAGTCAGAGTTTTAGGGTGCCCCAAAAGGGTGCATTAGGTGCATTAAAGTTACTAATAAAGACATCAGAATATTCCCTGTCTTTCAAGTAGAAAATAAATCAGAATACCACAGAAATATATTTGCTATTAAGGAACCTAGAGCCTTAAAGATTATTTTGGACTTCAGTGGACGTAAGAACAATAGTAGGTAAATAAACTTTATTTATTTATTTATTCCTTAATATTGCATTCTCTAAAATGATGTAAATACATTGAAAATATGCAGTACAAGTGCAGTAAAATAATTCAATGTTGTACTTATTCTTCTTCAAAGCAGAGCATTGGGTACTTAATGCCATTGAACTGTGTCAAATCAATGTGCCCTATTACCATTGAATTTTTACTATTACTATTACAACAGTAATGTAAACAATGTGATACAAATAGTTAATGAAGTACAAATTCATGAAATTCACATGCTGCTCGTATGTTAAAAGTTATAAATGTAAATGACAATTAATTATTCATACTGTTGTTGGTGGGGAATTCAGTAGATTGACTGATTTAAACTACTCCCAAAGTATTTGCATAACCTGAAACACACATTATGAAGACTTCCATTAAAATTAAGTTGAATTTATTTCAAGATTAGACTAGGAATGGAAAGAAGTACAATGTAAGAAAGAATTAAATAGGTCCTCTGAAAAAGCTGAAATTGTCAGTCATGTAAAGCTTTTACAAGATGAAGCATAATGTCACAGAATGTTAGCCTCCCCTGAGTCATGTGGTTTGGCCTGCCACGTTCAGTGGGAGGGCTGTGTTTGTAACCACACCTGCACCTTGTTCGTCTCAATGTATATAAACCCGTGTTAAAGTGTACAGGGTGTTGGTCATTGTCGGTGTAATGTCTGAATGTAACGTGTTTATGTTAGATGTATTCTTGTGTATCATGTTTGTTTAACTTCATTTGTTTCAGGTCCATGTTTATTGTTTCTAATACGTGAGTGCCGCTGTCATTTATGTTAATAAATGTTCGTCCCAGTCGGTGGAGTCTGTGCGTCCTGCCCCTCGCCCTACGACACTCGGGCCGCCACAAGTAATCACAGTGCATTATTTCTTTATTATATTAAACTTTTGTACTGGTGTTAAAGCAGTCCAAATATTATACATTGATTCATATACTAAGTACTAAAAGTGTTATACATTGATTGATGTACTATACATCAACTTTTTTATGGCTACTAAATAAAGGTACAACACTGAGCCTGATAAGTATAAACATTTTAAACAGCTTTTTATCGTTTAGGTTTTTTTTTTTCCTTTTGTGCAAGTCTAAATTAGTCCACTGGGACAATGACACACAAACACTAACACCAACACATCAATGGTCCCTCAATTTAGAGTATTTTTTATTTGAAATGGAGCCGAACTGAGCATGACAACACTGGGATGGAGCAGCGGGTAGGAGAGCCTCATCTTCAGCGTTGCTTGGAGGTGCTCTCCATGGAAGTGATGGCCCAGGGGTGGAAGAATGCCATTCTGGTGGAGAAGGCGGGGTGCCAATGAGACAGGTGTGTCATGCCTGCAGAAGACACTGTCAGAGGCAGATAAGCAGAAGGACAAGGTGAAGTAATATAGCTCAAGGTCCCTACTTAACTGCACCATTTAGAAAGCATGCATAACTTAAAGATAGTTGTGAAAGCCTGAAGGTCTACAACAGGCAGTAATGAACTTTTCTAAACTGGATTTATGGGTTTTACATTGCGCAGAGGCTGAACGATTTTTAATTTCGACCTTTTGACAGTGTGTTTACAGTATTTACTTACTGTAGCCCAGTCCTTGAATGAAGTATTTCAAGGCTTCTGCCAGCTTGCCAGGCTATAAGGTAAGAACAGGACACAATAGATTACACAGTGCATCACTCAGTTTGAATGCAAGAGCATTATTTTAATGGGTAACGACAGACCTGATCAAGCTGTGGTAGACCTCCACAGTCAGCCATCTTCATGAGGGACAACATGAAGGACAATGTTATTCACCACAAGTTCATCACAACGTTCATGATTTATAAGCCCCCAGTGACATATAATGACTTCTGCATTTATAATGAGAGTCAAATAAAAAAAGCAAAACATAACATTTTAAGTATTGCTTTGCTGAGGTTTGAAGGTCACTAACTTTGAGGAGGGTTGTCTTTGAGGGATTCATTTTGGAATTGCAGTCAACCTACGACAGAAAACACAAACATTTGCACGCAGGCTCCCAGGTACATATAGAAGTTTGATTTGAATGCTGGGTTGGATTTTGAATGTTGTTTTTAAACTTCTGCATGTAAAACAAGCTGTACATACCACAGCATCCACCACAGGAGAGTCATCTCCTACCACCAGAAGAGTGTGACACCTACAGCAACAAAACCTTTCAGCCATGTGGTGGCACAGGGGCATTTTACATCAAAAAATAACATGGAATAAGGATAAAAGAGAAACAGTTTCTCACTTACTTTAGAGTCTTTCTACCCAGAGAAGTTCTCTTAATGTTCAGTTTACTTCGGCTGAAAATTGATCAGATCTAATAAGACTGGGAGCTGTTCATATGACAAACAAGTCTAGAAGCAGAGAGCTCAGAAGATTCCATAGAATGCAGATGTCAGTCATACCTGTTGTAGGACTTCATAAAATGCAGAAGGTTGGTCTGGTTAATCCTTTTGCTGATGTTGTGATGGAAGGTCTTTACAAATTCTGCCTTCTTCTTAATCTCCTCCTGCCACGGTGCCATAAAGGAGTCAGTCCAAGACGCAATCAGTCACAAAACATCAAAACTTGATGTGAATATGAAATTAAATGTCTCTTCCTCTATATGCACAGTCTGCACAGGCACTCGAGACAGAAATGTATAATAAAAAGAATATGTAAAAAAAAAAAACATTGTTGACCTTTTGATGGACAATAATGTAGGCATCTGGTTCTTTAGTTACGAAAAGGACACAGTCTAAATTCAGGACAGCTCATTTGGAACACTCATCTTTAGTAATAAGGCATTTAACTTTTAAATATTCTAGTTCAGTGTTTAGTGACCCAGTCCACAGTACACATGAAATGGCCCACATGTTTATTCTAACCCAGCCCAGTACACCTGTACCAGGTGTTCATTTTCCTAATGGCTTGGTTTAGGAGCTAGGATGATGTTGTCAGGAGCTGGGATAGAGGGAAAATGTGGGATGTCAGATGTATCACAAGGACTGGGTTGACAAGTACTGCTCAATAATACATACAATATACATTTCATTTTAGGCGTTATTTCGTACCTGACCGAACAGGTGGGAGATGACAACACTGGGGGGACCAAGGGCCCAGCTGGAAATCTGTGGAAAGTGTGGGTTGATCTTTAGTGGCTGGAGTACACATAAGCTTTGATCAAATACATTACTTTATTAAAAGAGGCTTGACACTTTTCTAAGGATCCCAAAAGAATAAAAATATAGGGTCGATTGTCACCATATGATTGGCATGAAAGGTTAACTGGAAACTGCAGAAAACTAAGAGTAATATGCTGAGAACTATTTGTTATCACATTGAAAGTTATATGGATTCAGTGAACAGCCAAGACACAGGGAACAAGACGGTTTAAATACATGAAGTAATAAGAGTTAAACAAGACAGGTGCAAATAATAAGGAGCAAAGAAAATGAAACTAAGCAACGGAACCACAACAAGGAAGTAAAGCAAAACAAAAGACATGAGACAGGGAAACCATAGACATGGACGCTAGGTGGGACCAGCTAAACGACATAATTGTAGAGATACAGGGATCGTGATGTTTAAGCAGGGTGTTAACAGAATGATAATTACTATTGCATTAGACTGTGATACCTTGGATGCTGCCCGGTCTGCCCAGCCCTCTGCCTGAGCATTAATGTTCATCAGGACAAGGCCCTCAACCAAGTCTGGGTACTTCAACTGCAAGACATTTATGCATGAGCAGTCAAAGGGAGATGAACCTTCAGGGCAAAATTACTTACTATATGTCAAACTGTTGT
Organism: Electrophorus electricus; assembly: GCF_041902795.1. NCBI lineage: Eukaryota > Metazoa > Chordata > Actinopteri > Gymnotiformes > Gymnotidae > Electrophorus > Electrophorus electricus. The sequence continues at coordinate 2,363,834 of NW_027658616.1, read as the reverse complement.
AGTTAAATGAGCAATTAAGAGTCTCCATATTTGGCATTCTTGCACTTTACATTGCACTTAGAAAAAGGTTTGTTTACATGTGCAAGCAGAGGAACAATAGTGAAGTGTCAGTATTCTGGAGAGTTGATGTCTAGCTAGCTTGACAGTGTAATGATTAGGATTATGCTGCAAGTATCAACACTTTGTTACAAAGCAAGAATTTCACCAAGGAGTAATCCTTGTTTGATCATTGTGTTAAAATCTATTGGGAAGAAAGACAGTGCTACAACTCACAGCGAACCGTGTGAGGATGTTTGCTCCTGCTCCAACACCCATTCCAATAACACTCTTAATTCTGTGGAGAGAAAAAAATGTACATAACTTTAAACCATTAAAGCGCAAGGTTTCAGATTAGAACAAGGATTGACAGTTTAATCTCAGAGTAAATGGCTAATCTGGTTCACTCACTTAAAATGCTTGAGCACAATTGGGAGGGTCTCGGAGAGCTTGTCCATTGAGGGATATGTGAATCTACAGGAAAAAATTGCACTGAGTGAGTTATAATTCTAAGGGACGCCACTGATTCTTCAGGATTTGAACCTGCTAAACCTAGCTATGATGTACTGGGAGCCACAGCCATCAATGTAGCATATGAACGCTAAGAAAAAAGTTCATGAAAGAAACCCTGGTGCATGACAAGCCGGTGCCAGCTAGACATGCTGACAGTCAGGGCCTCCAGATGTTAGTTTAGGTGGGCACCAACACCATGGCATAGAGTCGTCCTGTCTGACTGCCAGGAAGGAGTGGTCTGAGGGCAGACGGAGGGCTATGGAGTACGTTCTGATAAATATACATTCTGGAAAAAATTGTATGGGGTAGCTGAAGGTCACATTTTAGATTAGATTTAACCTTGGAATGTCTTTCAGCCCCTGAAAGAACATTGTGGCATATGGTGCACTCACGCTCACCCTGCAGGGAAGGTGCTGGCACCCTCATGTTGCCCAGGAGCGTTGACCTGACACACGGCAAAGTGTCGCATGATTTCCTGCATGTCCTCATCATAGAAAAGAACGTCGAAGCAAGTTTTGTCTGCAGACATGCATTCCAGGGTCATTACAACACAATAAATGACGCTTATGCTAAGTTTTAGACTTTAGAGCAATCAGCTACGTGCCACAAGCAACAGTATCAGAGTCTTACGGTTCATTCCGATGTCATGGTAGGTGAGGATGACCGGTCGGTTATCCCTGGGGATACCTGCCATGGTGCAGCATACAGTGCCAAAAGGGGTCTCCACATTGTCCTCCTATAAGACCCAGGTGGAGTATAAAGGTCTAGGTCTAGATGTATAAGAAAAACCTCTAAAAAGAGGTCTGATTCCACTGCAGTGGTTTTGTGTGTCAGGACATTACTCTGTCACACTTAGAACTACTTCTGTGGAATGAGCCTCTTATCATGAGGAATGTCAATCATTTATTTATTATTTATCATTAACCAAGTTAATTTGTTTACAAAAGATCATGTTTGACTCAGAAGACACATGACAGTGCTTGAAAACATGCTTTATGGGTAAAAGCTTTAGCCTATTGAAACATCTGTGAAAAGGTAGTGCTACTTACCACAACTTGACCCCAAAATGCCCCCTTAAAATCCTTCAGACAAAACACAGAGAAAAATAGATTTTGGAGTGGTAACATTTCATTCTGGATGTGAAAAGATCCATCCCATAGACTTTATTCTATTAACAGTACTCAATGTCTGAAAATACAGCCTTATTTTACCGGACACAACGGGTCCATACAAAAGGCATCATCAGATGTTTCTTCATCATCCTCCAATAGAGGGTTATAGAGGGCCTGGGGGTTAAGAAGCAAAAATTCTCAGTACAAAGTTAGATAAAACTTGGTTGTAAGGTAGTATTAAACAAGTATTCTCTTTTTAAAACATTTGCCCAACCTACCCTTTTTGCCATTATCCCAAAAGTTGACGAGCAAATATTCCTCGCTAAATCGATTCCCTGTCTGAATACCGTCTGCATTGCTGGTGCCACTGTAAGGGTCGTTTCCTTTTGGTCACAGAGATTCAGTACAGACTTATTTGGATATTAGGCTGTGCAGTTCCAATTTAGAATATTTGCAGCTCTCCTGTAATAGTAATATTATGACATCACTAAAATACTTTTGAGCAGTTTAATGACAGATTCCCTAAAATCTATATGACAAGAACACCATGCCACTTTTTAATGCTTGATGAAGTATGTTTTGGATGTTACAGCTGTTTTTCTGACAGACCTTCTCTGTTTGAAATGCATCAAAATGATCCCTAAGAGACTAAAGATTCCACTGTACCTTGTTCTGTAAAATTCAGTAGTAATCCACCACCTATGGTTAGGTTTAATTCACCCTATTGTCTCCCAACCTTTGAACTGCTGAAGTGTGTCAAGTGAAATAACATATAGATGCTTGCGCTCACCTTTAAAATAGATGTAGTGATGTCGTAGCCATTGTGACGTCATAGACATTGTGATGTTACTACAGGGTTGCGCTGACATTTTGGTCATTGGGAAAATAAGTCAAAAGTTTAAAAAATATGTGAAATCCCTATTTTTAGTGGCAGCTGAGTACGTAGCTGAAAGATGGGTACAGTTATATAGACATTTATTACAGTTTTCCAATACAACACGAAATCCCTCCATGCAGGCACTACATGGGTTTTTGATAAAGATCAAGACATTAACTGTAATACAGAGAGAGGTCGGTAGAGTAGGCAAAACTGTCATCAAGTAAAATTACTGTTACTTTAAAATAATAACTACTGAAGTAGAAGTAAAAGTAGTCATTTAAATTATTACTTAAGTAAAAGTAAGAAAGTATCTGTTACAAGAATACTCAAGTAGCAAGTTACTTCACTGGAACTCATTTAATAGCAGTTTAATGCCATTGAACTGTGTCAAATCAATGTGCCCTATTACCATTGAATTTTTACTATTACTATTACAACAGTAATGTAAATAATGTGATACAAATAGTTAATGAAGTACAAATTCATGAAACTCACATGCTACTAGTATGTTAAAAGTTATAAATGTAAATGACAATTAATTATTCATACTGTTGTTGGTGGGGAATTCAGTAGATTGACTGATTTAAACAACTCCCAAAGTATTTGCATAACCTGAAACACACATTATGAAGACTTCCATTAAAATTAAATTTATTTCAAGATTAGACTAGGAATGGAAAGAAGTACAATGTAAGAAAGAATTAAATAGGTCCTCTGAAAAAGCTGAAATTCTCAGTCATGTAAAGCTTTTACAAGATGAAGCATAATGTCATGGAATGTTAGCCTCCCCCGAGTCATGTGGTTTGGCCTGCCACGTTCAGTGGGAGGGCTGTGTTTGCAACCACACCTGCACCTTGTTCGTCTCAATGTATATAAACCCGTGTTAAAGTGTACAGGGTGTTGGTCATTGTCGGTGTAATGTCTGAATGTAACGTGTTTATGTTAGATGTATTCTTGTGTATTATGTTTGTTTAACTTCATTTGTTTCAGGTCCATGTTTATTGTTTCTAATACATGAGTGCCGCTGTCATTTATGTTAATAAATGTTCGTCCCAGTCAGTGGAGTCTGTGCGTCCTGCCCCTCGCCCTACGGCACTCGTGCCGCCACACGTAATCACAGTGCATTATTTCTTTATTATATTAAACTTTTGTACTGGTGTTAAAGCAGTCCAAATATTATACATTGATTCATATACTAAGTACTAAAAGTGTTATACATTGATTGATGTACTATACATATATGAACTGTTTTCTGTATCCTTATGTCTATAAATTAAAAGAATTAAAACATTTAAATGATAAATAAATTACAATAAATGTATAAATGTTCACAAATAAGAAACTACATTGGTCTGCACTTTTCTCCACAGATTCAAGGAACTCATGAAAGTTGGAAGCTATAGAAACACATAATACAGAATTATAGACTGACTGATGTGTGAGCAGAAAGATCACTGTGATGTTCTCATATCTAAAGCACTCAAAGCATTGATGTTATGTAAATGAACTGTGATCTGATTGGTTTAAGGAAATAGATTCACCTACTTTGAAGTTCAAGTTTTTATCAAAAGGTTAGAACTGGTTGACTATACTTTGTCTGTTCTGCAACAGGAAATTTAAACATTTATATCCGAAGTATTACGCGATAGAAATCAGTTCAAGACTACCCGTTATTGACCGCTAGATGGCGGAAGATACGAAGAAATAAATGAGTCCAGATCCTCCTGCCCGACTTTACGGTGAGACTCTGCTTTTACGTCATTAAAACGCTAAAGAAAAAAGGCCGCCATATTTGTAGTTCCAAAACGTGAAAAGGTGTCATTTTGTATGCCAAAGAATGAATAAACACCATGCCATGCCTTGAAGACGACGAAATTGCAATCAATTTAGCTAGCCATAAGAATAAGAATAGCTGTTTGATTTACATAATCACAAATATATTGCATGTACATACATCTACATTTCAGTTGATCAAAATGTTTCACGTACTTATAACCGCAACTTTATGTTACAGCGGTCATATCAGATATTTACCAATATAAAACGCAACAGGTGTCGTGTTCTGTAATAGAACATTTTAACATTTATATCCATATTACACTGCATAAATCAATTCAAGACTGTAGAGTCGTCGTACCAAATGACGTAAACTCAATATAAACCGCTGACTTAATTTAATGAACAGTATTAAGATAATGAGTGAGTACAGCGAGTCTTGTCTTACTGATGCCTGTTCTAACTGAACATAGGCAGACTCCTGCATGCTGACTGGTCTAGTCACCAAACACCTGCAGCTATGGCAGCTCGTAGCAGGCAAACAGAACAGTCATTTATTCAAATGATCTACACTGACAACAGTTCTGGAATGTTACCCCTGCCATAGAATTAAAAAGATTCAAGTTCAGCAAATGTTAGCGCATTTGACAATGGGACAGAGACAGAGCAGGATGAAAATCCACCCTCTGCCGACTGAACAAGAGCGGCGGAGGATGAGCAATGACTGGCCCATTAGACCAATCTTGAAGCGGATAGATTTCTGGGCAGAACGTGACCAAAGCTGGAGGTTCCCTGCTCGAAGATCAGGCACTAGCAGGCAAACCGAGCATTGCACAGGCCATATTTGAAATTCCCACAATGCTTTTCTCACCGGGCGTATGTCGGGGCAATAACGTTGTCAGTTGGTCCTACCAGACAATTATCAGCATGACGAGAGCCTTTCATATCAATAAATTCTGACAACACTTTGAAAGTGATAAGCAGTGGTTAGCTCGAAAGTTATTCATAAACAAGCACGTTGAAAATTACGAAGCAAGAGACTTAGATCAGCTGTTGTCTCTATCGATGGTCTGAGTGAACCATGTGTTCTTAGCATGCAGGTATGGTCTAACGCCTTATGTGCTGAGTTGCTGTTTCCATATTTTAAAAATAGAACATTGTTAAACGGCATCTGTAATAGTTAAGGAAAGTGTGTTATAAGTATAAAGTGTTACAGTAAGTGTTTTGGCCCCTGACTGCCATTAGGACAAGCCAAGACAACCGCTCACTACGTTAGCTTATCTACTTGTTAAATCAGCCTGAAATTAAGATACAGATAAAAGTGTTGATTTTTATACTAAGATTTTAACAACTTGAGCCAAAGTATTCAGAATGTAAATGTTTGGTCTAGCAGGTATGGCCCACAACTGATGCAGAGAGTGCATGACATGGCAGAGGGGATTCATGTTGGCAAAATGCCCTCCTACGAATTAGTCCCAAATACTGAAGCAAAAAAGAGGCCGAATTCATCTGATGGAAGTAAGTCTAAAAGGGCTTCTTGATGATGTTACCCTGGTGACTTGCATTCTTTCCAGATGCTCAACAACCACTAAAAGTAGTGCATTGCTAAAAACTACTACTTGTGCTGGAGGTGTTGAAAATATGGTTTCCTTGTCATTGTCAGTTTGATTTTATAAGGTTCTACGTAGGCATCGATAGGAGCTGAAACTGTGCATGTGTTGCCCCTCTGAGGAGATGAGCCAATGAGGAAGATGCCCGTGTTGAAATTTGGCTCTAGACCACGCTTTGAGCTGGTGCACTTTGTCAGCAGTTGAAGTTGCAGCAGCATTGGCGGAGTGGGACGCAATGGGGAGAAGGAGAACGAGAAGGATCTCAGGAGTGAGAAGCTGAACAGCGGCAAGCAGCGGGAGGCTGGAGACAAAGCCTCTCCTCTCCCTTCTCTGACACAAACACAGTCACGTGTTATATACTCACATAATCCAAAATCCAGCATCTTTTATTTGCTGTTAGCTGGCAAAGAGTAATCAGTATAGTCAGATTCCTTTAATGTAAACACTTGGGAAAATTCCTGCCATGATATCACTTTGGACACAGGGAAAATCTGATAGTAAATATTCTGGCAGGGACAGGCCATGACGACTAAGGAAAGTTTATAATGAAGGTTAATTACACCATTCCATAAAATATAGATTCAGTTAAAATGATCAAACTTTTAAGTCATTCACTTTTATTTTTATGTAGTTAACCCTTTCTTACCGACTTAGTACAATGACAGGAGTTCATCAGAAACACTCTCAGTGGCATTTCTGCTTGAATTGGCTTGACTTAGAAATGGTTGGCTAGAAAATTCCTGCCATGAGATCACTTTGGACACAGGGAAGATATGATAGTAAATATTATGACAGGGTGAGGTCATGACTGCTTAGAAAAGTTTATAATGAAGGTCATGAAAGGTCAGTTTTGACTAATTGCAAAAAACGCCATGTAAACATTAGAATGGGAAAGTCAAGTGGTCTGAGCGAAGCGAACTGCGAACGAGGCATGGACCAGACTAACCAGGACCAATATTTTGAAAGGGATCAAAGGAGGATGACATCAAGAATAATTCTGATGATCAAGTGGTGCACGGTCAAGCAAATTGCAGCCAGATACAATGCTGTTGCTCCAACTAACATGTCTGAATGCACAGGTCATCACCTTAGCACATTTGGATGACCTGTTCAGATGATCTGTTCGAGTGTCATTGCTGTCTGAGGCAAACAGAACGGCAAGACTCCAGTGGGCAGAAGAGCAGAAAACTAAACAGTGGAACATCATCTTGTCAGATGTATCCAAAATTCTGTTGCACTATGATGATGGGAGGGTAAGAATTTGGCATAAGCAGCATGAATTAAAGAGTCCTTCCTGTCAGGTGTCAACAGTTCAAGCTGGTAGAGGTGGCATAAAGGTGTGAGGAATGTTTTCTTGGCACACCATGGGTCCTCTGAAATCAGTAGATGTTTGAACAGAAGGGCTTACCTATGTATTGCGACCGAGTGCATCCCTTCATGCAGCTGCTTAAACTATGGCAGAAGGACACTTTCAACAAGACAAGAAACCCTGCCGCAAGGGTTGTATAATCACGGATTTGTTCCAGTATCAAGACAGCAAATTTTCAATGTTTTCCTGGCCTTCACAGTCCCCAGATCTTAATCCTATAGAACATCCCTGGGTAAAGGTATAACAGGCAGTTTAGAACATGTCAGTCCCTCTATGTAATTTGAGAGAAAATATCCCATGAAGATTGGACCAAGATTCCTGCAGAGTATTTTCAGCATATAGTGGAAACTATGCCAGAAAGAATTGCTGCAGTTCTGGAGGCCAAAGAAGGTCCAACATGCTATTAAATGGGTGTACTTAAGCCAGATACACTGTGTCCTATAATAGGATGTTGCTGGAATGTATGTGGATGTTGTTGGAATGGCCGCAGAGTTGCAGCAGCAGTACAGGTAGTCTGTGATCCTTTCCCCGATCCGAGTGAGTTTGCCCTATTACACGGTGTCGAGTTATGATGTGAATGTTTAATTACACAGGATGGATTGTGGGCGACGGAACCGAACAGCCTTCAGGATTCAAATAGAGAAAGGTGAAACTTCTCCAGCCTTTGAGTTAATCACAGGACTATTGCATAGCAATTAGGGATAACAGAACAGCTTTCGGGGGTTTGGGTGGGGTGCCTTATCCGCCCCTTTAACAGAGTAGTCACAGTTCAAATTTCCCTTCTTCCATTGTTTACAAGGCATTATACATGTGGTTTATTTATAGTGCACAGAGTAATATGCAGCGAGTCTGGTCTGTCTGCTTTGGAAGAGAAACATTTGGCCAAAAGAGCAAGACACAGCCAGGAGGATGATTGGTAAGAGCACATCATAATATGCACCTTAAAGCTGTGCTCTACAGCTAGGTCCTGTTCCATGACTGCATATATAAATTTACTACTGACATTGCCATTTATATCTGGCCATTTACAGTGCACTCTTGCTCAATGCAGCACTTGAAGCTGATTTTCCATTGTGTAGTTATTATGTTCAAGAGATGTTTGACCCGGTCAGGTTGACACACTTTAGTGAGGGCAGAAGTATCCTAGAGGACACTACAGACAGTGACGAAGACATCTCAGAGCGCGAGGTGAGAGGTTGAGTTTTTTGTTACTCTTTCTACGACATACTTTTCATGCCAGGTACTATTGTCCAGTTCAGCCCAATTTAATTTACTGCCTTGTATTATCATATATAAATTGCTGAACATCTTATCACTCAGTTTCAAACATCCCCTCAGCTGTTTTAAGCCATTTCGTTTATTCAGAAGTACTGCTAAATGGATGTGGTGGGAAAATGAGAGCACATCAAACACAGACAGCTTTATGCATTGAGTAGTAAAGAGTAAAAGTTTATTGAGTTCTGTCCCCTGTATAACAGAGTAAGAGGACTGACCCGCAGTACGGTCCCCCTCCCCTTATACACAGAACAGAAGAAAGAGAAAAAAAAGAAAAACGACTCCTACAGAGTATCTGCTAATTCATGTTTTGGTTAGCCTGAGCGCTGAAGGCTTCTTCTATCTCTATGGTTAGAACGGTATGTGAGCAGCTGGTGTACCTGACTCACATGCTTATCTGCAGACTGTTATGCTGTGACTATAGAAACATAAAGCAAAGTAAAATAAAGCAAAGTAAATTTCCACAAAATGAAGTAAGGTAAATTTCCACAACATTTCCCCCCTTTATTCTATATCACACATTATCACACATTTATTCAGCAAATAGCACTACGATGTCTTCATGTGGATCACCAGCACCGCCCATCTTGGGGAGCAGAATGTCTTCACTGAGCTGCGGTTGGTCATTGGCATGGCCGCTGAGCGCTGGCATGGTGAACACACTAGAAAGACGTCTGACACGCAATGACAAAAAAGGAGGTAAACACAGAAGAAGAAGAAAAAGAAGAAGAATGGGTAGCAGAATGGGCAACGCTACAGCCGCTACTGGAACTGTAGGCTGCGGAGTGAAGGCAGATCACATATGATTCATATAATCAGTAATATTAGCGCTGAGATCTGGAATGTAAAAACAGCAGGAAGTGTTAATCATTTTGCACACTCCTCCTTCCTTCATGGTTAGGAGATTTAATACCATTCTATGTTGAAGCACTACTGCCCTTATCGCTTGTTGTTCTATCTTTACGGCACCTATTGCTGCTAAGGTGTCATTAACTACTTGCAGTAACTGATAAGCTAAGCCACTGATCTTTTGCAGGGCTGCTACTGTGCCACCGCCCAGGAAAAGGGACCAACCAATGGTTTCACCCGGAGTGGTCCATGGGTCCCTCAGAATTCTACCACAAGAGTCTATGCTGGTTATGTCTCTCCTCACCCTGTGCTGCTTGGCATGGGGAAGTGTATACACCTGTGTCCTTGGGCGCACTACAGCTGGATAACAACATCCAGTCCAGTTCTGTGGCAATTCACCATAGGCCACCGAACCACCGACCCGCATTACATTCCAATACCCCTGCAGGGTTGTCATGGAGCAATTCCACAGGGAACTGCTATTGGAGTCACTGCAAGTGCCGTTGCTGTGCACCTGCACATAGTCGACGCATCTGGACCAGCCTTCCGGCACCTGCTGCTTCATCTGCTATACAAATATCTCACCCTTACTAGCTGCCACATGCAGCATCATTTTCGGTGGTGCGGGGTTAGTGGGACTGGGACAGTTTGAGGTCTGGTTAATAACCTGGCACATAGAGATTGTCATATTCACTTCTCCTACGTCTGCGTTTTTCAGAGGGATTACAGTCCATGGAACACTGGTATGCTGGCACACCAGGCACTCTTGCTCGATATGTTGGGCATGCACAATGACTGACATACACGCTGTATTTTGCTGGCATTTAGCTGCTAATCGTTCTGCCTCAGTGGCGTTGGGACCCTGAAATGGCAACAAGTCTTCTGATAAGTCGTGGGATTCTTCATCCATGTTAATATGCAGTCTATGTTCTGACTGTGTTAGCTGTGTCTGATTTTCTCTATGTGGCAGTGCTACATGTGTCAGAGGCACACAAATGTCAGCCCCCACCCTTTCTATACAGCACAGATAGCTACCATTGGGATTGTTCCAGTTTCCTCGTAACTTTACCTGAATGGCATTTCCATCCCCGGGCGCACTGGCAATAGTAAGATTGACTGTTTAACTTCACTATCAGTTCTGATGTCCCATACATAGTTTCTGTTTGCAGAATAATCATAAGAACCAGACGGAACCCTAATGATTTGACTCTGCTTTGTGGTGTTTTCTCTTAGGTGACCTGTAATTGTCTGCTGCACTGGCTTATTGAAGGCTTGATACCATGGGATTTGTTCCTTGTTAGAGGTGCTAAAATAGCCGTTGTTTAACCTGGTCCAATAACCGGAGGAGGAGGTATCCCAGGTTATACGTTCGGATGTACTCAAGTGGACACTATGCCAGACCCCAAGTATCACAAGCACCAACACACCCATCTTATGGGTTTCTTGACGGTTCCGAGTGTTGAAAGGGTAGGCCTTGCCTTTAACACCCTACTCAACACAGTTCCAACTCAACCAGTACTTTAATATGCTGTCCACGATTCCCCCTTTGCTCATATGGCTACGCCCATGAGCAATTCTGATTAGGCCCTGCACGTATGATTTGGGTAGGCAAGGTTTGCCCGTAGGTGTGTGTGTCCAAGCACCATTGTACACTGTGCAGTCTAGTTATCTCCACCTGGTGCGCTCGGTGGCGGTAGCCCATGACTGAATCTCCCGTAATGTGGCCTGCGGGGTAGCAGCGGTTTCCTGTATTGCTTGCACAGCGGTTTTAGTTGCAGCTGCCTTTGCTACTCTATCTGCAAAATTATTCCCCTTGCTGATTTGGTCTTCTGTAGTCTTGTGAGCTGCACACTTAACAACTGCAATTGTCTTTGGCAGCAAAATGGCTTCTAGCAAGATGGCGATGTCTAATATATTTCCCCGAGCTTGTCAGGAATTGCCTATGTTTCCATATGGCTCCAAAATCATTAACAGTTTTGTCTGCAGCTAGTTTGCATGCTTCCGTCAGTGCTATTAGTTCAGCAGCCTGCGCTGAATAGGAGGATGGTAATACTTCTGTTTTAAGTATTTCATGATCTGTTACTACCGCGTATGCTTCCCTATTGACCCCTGTGTCGTCCCTGCTTGCTGACCCATCCACATAGAGGCATAGGTCTGGGTTACTTATGGCTTCTTCCAAGAGATCAACCCGCGGTATATATACTTCAGCTAAGATTGCTGTGCAGTCTTGTGGATCTCCATCCTCCTCCGTAGGAAGGAGTGTAGCTGGGTTCAGTGTTATACACCTTTTGACAGTTATATTAGGCATATCTAAGAGGGTGGTGTGGTATCTCAGCTACCACTGGGCTGAGAAGTGTGACACTCTTTGGTCCTGCAGTATTCGGTGTACTGCGTGTGGGACTAAAAGAGTAAGATGGGAGTATGCCACTATGGTTTAGGTAGCGAAATTAGGGCTTGTGGTCGGTTTTGAGACAGCTTGTGTGTATTTCCCTTAATGATATGCCCCAAGAACGTCACTTCCTCCTTAAAATTCTGTAATTTTGCTCTACTAGGTCAGTTAGATGTATGTTACATCTGAAATATTTCCATCAGCTTTTACGCAACATACTAAACAAAGGTTAGGAACAGGCTAACTCAAATCAGGCTAACTCTCAGCAGGTCAAAAGTACTTCAGACTGCAAACTATGATCTTGTATTTTATCAAATTTTATCATAATTGTAACGCAGGGAGGATTGGCAGGATACAAAAGAGGAGCCATGATGCATACAACGATGTTTATTTAGAGACATGGAAGACAACGTAGCAATAAGGCTATCGTGGGATCAAACACTGACAACGTTAACGTTTACACAAAGGACTTATATACGCAAACAATAACAACACAACGAAGGGCAGGCGTGAAACACAAGTGAGCGTGGCCACACGGATGAACACACACACACACACACACAAGCAAACGCACACGGGGAGACGTTTGGGGGGAGGGGCCGTACCGTGACAAGAATATGTTCACACATGCTCTCTCTCTCTCTCTCTCTTTCTCTCTCTCTCTCTCTCTCTCTCTCTCTCTCTCTCTCTCTCTCTCTCTCTCTCTCTCTCTCCCCATCCTTTCAGCCTTTGGGTTTCAATAATACCCCCAGGGCAGACAGAGCCACTATTCAAGCAATGTAATATTCTGTAATATTCTGCTCTGGCTCCTCCTACCTCTGCAATGACATCCTCAGCTTTTATTTCAGTGGGTGTTGCATAGCCACTCATAAATATAAGTATGCCCCTGCCTGAGCTCCTGAAATTACTACAGCCTATTAAAAAAAACCCCTAATGAGTGAGCTTTTACGTAACATACTAAACAAAGGTTAAGAACAAGCTAAATCAAATCAGGCTAACTCTCAGCAGGTCAGAAATACTTCAGACTGCAAACCATGACCTAGTATTTTGTCAAACATGTTTGTTATTACATTATCAGTGACTTAGCCTTGTTAAAGTAGATGAGGGCTTGTGGTCGTGAGAGAGTGACAATAAGCAGCAGCATAACCTTGTAGAGCAGCACCTGCTCCGAGTTACGCATACGCACCAACGGGTCCGTGCATCTCTGACTACAGGTGAACAAACCGGTACAGTGTGCTGGCGTAAGTGCCATTAACCACTCTAAACTGGAGTTTTGAGTGTATATACGTGGAGGAAGGACAAGTAGTTAAAGAGCATTTCGTCTCCACATGTGTTGTGGTTGCTGGCGGTACTGGTCAGCGCAGGGCACGTGTGTCAAAGCTGGACATACTCCTGTCCAGTGATCTGGCAATGCAAAACAGAGACACTGAGCTGCAACAGAGTTCCAGAGTTTTAACAAGAATTTTGACTTATTGACAACTCGCATATAAGAACAAAGTGAAAGATTTAAGATCATGCTTTTATGTTTCCAGAAGATTAACTCACCTGCCTTTCAGAGACGTGCAGAGCGGAACTTTCAAAAAGCTTATCAACGTGATGAGAATGTGAGGTTTAGGTTCATCTATAGTGTTACAGTAACAATGTGAAATATGGATATTGAGGTCAGCATCACTTAAGAGTGTATGTGTGAAACATCCTTGTCACCATAAATGTTGTGTTGTTACAAAATTAAGCAGTCCATCCAGTTTCATTTACCTGATTTATTAGCAGCCTGTGCCCACGGTCTGACTCAAGTATTTTTATTTTTATTTCCTCCATGTTGTTTATAATAGGCCTACAGTAAGAAATCCTTTTAAAGGTGATCGCCATTTCTCCCATTGTATACTGTTGAAGCATACGAGTTTTTATTCACTGAGAGATATGTCATTTATGGGGATTAGGTACAGCGCGTTTTGTTCAGGACATTCACGACGATATATGGGCTAAATGGGATTGTAAAATAACTAGCTAGCTAGCCATGTATTTAGACAGAACCTGAATTGTGTTACATGGGGATTTTTATCCCATGTTTTTAAGGCTGCGTTATGTACAGCCTAGCATAAATAAATACGCAAGAATGCAGAGCACAAATAGTCCATAGTTTATTTTCCCTTCTATATAAGCCCGCAGGTTCATAGGTGACTAGCTTTTATAATTTCATGTGTAATTTGAGCATAATGGTGGAAACTTCAAAGAACAATATGGAAAAAAAGGAGGGTTGTTTACATAATTGCCCTTGAAAAAGTTTATAAGAATTAAACTCTTGTGTACCCCTCCGACATTCTCCGGAGGGTCCCTCAAAAGCATGTTTATATTTAAGTTGCAATAAAGGACGGGACCAGAAATTCTCTTCAACTAATTCTGATATCAAGTGGAAACAAGTTGTCAGGTTCTGGTCCGCACCGAACCAGGAACGCAGACACAGACACGTACACACATATCCGCACAAATCACCCACGACGACCACTGCTCGGTTCACAATCACACACTTATCAACCATCACGATCACCTGCTTCTAATTAACTCTCTCCCTATTTAAACCCCTCATGTACCATCCTCCAGTGTTTCCCATTTAGCATACTGTGGACTAAAGCTGAGCCTGTCTTCATGAGCTTCCACACATCTGTGTTTTTAAAACTTTTTGGCAGTGCTTTGTGTGACTAATATCCTGCCTTTTTATCCCTCACTCATGTCTTGCTCAGGTGTCAATATGTCACATAACTAAATTAGTGTTCTATTATTTTCTTAATTTGTACAAGAAGTACAAATATGTAGCTATCTAACATTTATAATGTGTATTGTTTCTTATTTTGTTAACATTAAAATGTAAAACCAAGTGAAAACATTTAAATGTAAAAACAGGTTTGACACTGCTTTGGATCTAGTGAAAATACTAGAAGCTGTCAACACCATGACCTGAGCAGTCTGCATTTAACACAGAGAGAGCCAGAGACAATGTACGACAACAACCAAAGGTATTCAGATCTTAAGGGAATCCTTTTACTTAGTCTTCAATTATGCACTCCATAGATGTCATGAGGGACAGCCTCACAAGAAAGGAGGCCTGGTGCATGGCATGCAGTGGTGCCTATCATGCGAACACAGAGAGAGACAGAGACAAGGTAGCAGACAACAACCAATGGTGTTCAACTGCTGTCAGGTCTTTCTCAGTAAACTTCAGAGAATGAAGTACAGGGCAAGCACTTGAACATGCACATGTTCTTCCCTGGATACAGACACTTTGCCTCAAAGACAGTTGCCTCACAGGTTTGTTCCAAAATGACTTCCCTTGTCACTTATTCCCTTATGCAACAGGAATCGAAAAGAAAGGTGTGAGCAAGTACACCCTCCACTGACAAGCTCCTGTTGTTTAAGTGTAAATGGATTCTGTGACTTGAACAAGTCTGCTCCTTCTCTCATCCAATATAGAAATTGCTCACCGAACTACAATGAGTGAACAAGGTCTAATGAACTTGCTGTGAGAATGATCTCAGTAATTAACTCAAAAAGGATACGCTCAGAAGTGATGATTTTTTTTAAAGTAGGAAGGATTTTGATATTTCAAGCTTGCCAGCAGAACTAGCTAGCCTAACCTGGGATGACAGCCAATGCACAGCATCACAGCTGGGGGAAACGGATGTGAAATGTCAGTTTAATCGGCAAGGCTCAAGGCAACAGGGTCCTGTCCCTTGACTTAGGTTGATCTAGAGGTATTTCAAGAAACTTCTCAAGCGCACTTTAGTGGCAAAGAACAATATTTTCACTTGAACAGGGACCACAGATTAAAAGTCTGATGCTCTACTGACTGAGCTATTCAGGAGAGAAGCAATATCAGAAACATTACAAGTGCAATGTACATGTATGCAAAGAAAATTGAGTTCATGTGTATCGCATTAAGATGTCAATCTGCCTATGGAACATAACACCTCTTACGAGGCTCGATTTTTGCTCTCAAGCTGCTATGGTTTTGTCATGTTGTCTAAGAGAAGAGGCTTTGGTCGGTGGAGTGAGTCTTTGATAACTAAGATTGTAACTAAGATTGAAACTGCTCACCGCACTACATCGAGTACACAAGGTGTAATGAACTTGCTATGAGAATGATCTCAGTAAGTAACTCAAAAAGGATAGGCTCATCATGATGCATTAGCTAACATTCGGCACTCATACACAAGTGTGAATGTTCAACATTCATTCAAGCATCTCGAGGTCACAGTCTGTAGTGTGTACAAAAGGAATCTAAAGAAAAGGTTTGAGCAAGTGCATCCTCCACTGATAAGAGATATAACTTTAGACTCCAATTGTAACATTAGAAAAAAAGATGTACATACAGTCCATTTGTTTAAAATGTTCTTTGATGTGAAGCTCATATTATTTTGCCCCCACTTACGCAGAACTTGATTGTTGGAAGAATACAACAGGGGAACTTTCAGTTGTACTTCACATGACTGACACTGTGTAGACTTTAACTAATGTACAGTTGTGTAGCTTTAGAGTTGTGTACAATTAGAGCAAGTGACCTAAGCAACATGTTTTGCATACACAGTTTGCCTTAACAAATCTATCACTTCATCATGGTCAGAATATTTGTTATAGATACATGTAATGCTTCAGCATTGCTACTAGTTCTAATACACTCAAACTAGTGCACCAGAGTGGGTGATGGTAATGGTACTGTTTGAAGCAAACCTATATGACTGGGGTTGGGCTTCCACACACTGTCCCTTTCTCCCAATTCACAGAACGGAAACGACTCGTTTTCAGCCTGTTTTTTTTTTTTACACAACCAATTTCCAACCTCTATAGATATCGCTTGGAATTCAACAGGCACCTGTTGCTACTGCACCTTTAAGACGGATGTAAGATAAATGAGCTCCTTTATGATTGGCTGCCCTGTATTGTGCTTCATTCAAAAGGTACTCAGAGCTGAAATGCCTGAGAAAGGCAATTTAAGTGGGTGTGCTAAACCTCTATAGGCTGACTAGGCAGAGATAGGTCAATAAAGTGTTCTTGTGACATTAGAAATACAAATTTCAATATGGGGGCATTTTTGCAGCTAACTAAAACACTGACCTAGTTAAGAATTTTAACATTTAAAATAAATAAATATATAATATATATTAAAAGGTGAATGTTACTTATTTCACTCTGAATGTAAAACAGTCCATATTGTGTTAAATGGGATTTCCATCCCATGTTTTTAAGGCTGCCTTATGTATAAAAAAGCAAGAATGCAGAGCATGAATAGGTCAGTCTTCCATTCTGTATCACATACCTACCCTTGATAACACTGTGGTAACTGGAAAAAAAACAACCCTTTTTACTCAGTTGTCACTACTTCCAATAGACTTCACGCTAATCTCATAGAAGTCCACCCCTTTCCGTGTCCTCCGGAAACAGCACTTCCGTTGTGTTGTGACAGGATTTGTTCCTGAAGTTGTATGCGTTTTCTAAATTTGCACCGCATTTCTAAAGTGTGTTACCACTTTGATGAATATGCTTTGTGTATTTGCAGCACGATGGGTTTTCCAGGACACCGTAATTTATGCATGTTTAATTCCATCTTTTATTCACGTACTAAGCCCAACTCTATAGGCTAATATTTATAAAACCGAGATAACCATAGAAACGTCTTCATCTGTGCTTGATACTTTCACGGAAAAACGGAACTGCTGCTTGTCAAGCTTGTTTCATCAGGTTTTATATCATCGTCATGACGTGTTTGAATTGATCCCAGACATATGCAGTCCTCATCAAAATCCATTCAAGTCCTAGGCTGTGAGTAAGCTATGTTCTCTCTCTGGTCACAGTTGGCAAATAAATTATGCATATAGATTGTGGGGAAAACACTTTAGCACGTGTTCTCCAAAGAAGTGTCTTAATATGAGCTATCTAGCTAGTTCCAATGTCAACTGTAATCATAACACTGGGTTTCTCTCTGTGCTCAGGTGGCTTATTCGCATGCCAGTAACATGTTAGCGATATTGCAGTAGTGTGATTTTTTATGTTGCCCGTGATGAAAGGTGACAGCGAATAAAAATCCAAACATTTTTTTTGTTCAGGTCTTTTTAACGGTCAAAACCCACACATATTTATCTAACAAAAAAACCAGGTTCCCTAAACTATCCCACATGTCATACTGAAGAAAAAAAAATCACTTGTTGCTAAGAGATAGTAGAAGCACAGTAATCCGCTACCTGTAAAAATAACTGAACGTTACAACTCTGGCTTTGAATACATTCTTATGGATTCTATTTACAGTGTGGTTATACAATAAAATAAGTTGTACATTAAAATAATTGTAATTATTTACAGGTGCACACGTTTGCCAGAGCGCAAGACTAATTGCGTTTTAAAGTAACAATGCTTATAGATGTATGTCTAGAGAAATTAGGGCGCAAATGTAACTTTGTAGCCAGTTATCTATGATAAAACGTAACCTGTCATATTTGGAACATTTCTCCTTACCACAGGGCGAGACAGTGAGGATTTTAGGAAAAACATTACGCTACCTGAATTTACCAAACTATACTGCGGAAGTTAAAGAATCTTACGTTTGAAACGCTTACACACACACACACGTAAATAATATTTATTTTCAAGAGGGTGAAAACGTATGAGAACTGAGAACTTGCATCAGTAATGACGAAATAATACATATTCATAACATCTAAGAGTCAAAACTCCGTTTTAAAACAAAACAATGAGGTGCGCTGTATCGCGAATATCAGTTAAAGGACCTGTAAAAACCATATTTGATATTTTACTTAATTCTCTAATCGAGTAGATCACAGATTCGAACAGGATGGGCTGTGTTTGCTCGTGTATGAAGGTATGTATGTTTTTTCCTACACTTTGGGAACGATTTTAAATACGATAATCTGAAAAGGATTAAGATTTATTGTGCATGTCACGGAACGCTTCCACTGGTCACGTGGTATGGCCCGCCGCGTGCACTGGGAGTTCTTCGTTGACTGTCTCGTGCGTAACCTTGCCTATGTTGTTCAGCACACACCTGCATCGGTTTACTCTTGTCATGTTTGTATGTATTTAAACCCTTGTTAGTGTGTGCCTTATTGTCAGTCGTTGATCATGTTCGTGTTCACGGTCACAGTTTGTGTTATACGTGAGTGCCGGTGTCTGTATCGTATGTTAATAATCGTTAATAAACGTCTCCGTGGAGCGAGTCTGTACGTCCTGTTCCTTGACCAGCGGCACTCGGGCCGTTACAGTGCGTAACTAATTAGCATTTTCCTGTTAAAAAAACTAGCGCAAATGCAGATGATTAAAAAGTTTTTTTTGTTTTGTTTTTTAAATCAAAATGAGATTCTTGTAAGAATACCGAGATATCGCTAAGTCGCGATAATACTTCATATACAAATCAATACGTTTCTACAATGCTTTTCTACAGAAAAAGAAGAAGGAGAAAACGAATAGAAGTTGGTGGAGACACATAATCTCATCCTCCAAAGTGTCTGACTCCTGCGTGGCATTAGACGGTCACGCCGCGAATGTGACCACCTCCACTTCTTGCCCCTCTTCCTCTGAGGGGTCCCTGATCTTCAGTACTGCTTCTTCCTTTTCACCTGTGGACATATCCCACAATGCCTCTTCTACCCAGTCGTGCCTTCCTGGTCAAGCCTCCTCCTCCTCCTCATATGAGTCGCTCAGGACTACAGCAGTGATTGTTCCTGGTTAGAGCTCAGCAGATTTGATCATGTTGTTCAAATGCATAGTCTGTTTTTGGTTAAGGACATTTACTCCAAGTTTCTGTTCTCTATACAGAGGCTGCAGATAAAGATGTGGACTCCGTGCGCATTGAGAGGTGGGTACATTATCAAAATTAATCTTCGTGGCAGAGAAAAGTGTGGCATGGTGGTTACCCAATGGCACTGCCATTGTAACTTCCTTGGGGCATAAAACGAGAAAAAACATCATTGTATTTTTCATTCTTCACACCTTTATCTGTCTAAGGGTTGTTATGTGAACATTTTGTGCATAACTGGCCACTGTGTATTCATCTCTCCCTTCTTTTCTGTCTCTCAGGTTTCCGGCTGTTCTGATGCAAGCAGACACTCGTGTTCAGCCGCGGAATTTATTGGGACAGCTGCTGCACGTCCTCAGGAGTAAAAGGAGGCGTCAGATTGGTCAGGGTGAGGGCCAAGGCCACACCCCCATCCATTCCGCTGTCGAACACCTCAACATTCGGCAGCTCGGGTAAAGACGAGAATACACACCGCGTTTTACTACACAGCCTATTAAGAGTAGATGATTTTACAGTTTACACAGGTGAAGCTCAGTCTTTTTCTCCTATACAAATACAAACATATTGTAATTAAATGAGCAGTAAGTCATTTAGCAGTTCTTCTTCACATTATGAAACAGCCATTATACTGACATGTAGTGGCCTGGATGTTTCAGAGCTTGTGCACTAAATCTATTTTTAACATGGATGACCTGTTAGGTTTCCCAACATTGGGAACAGCTGCTATATGAACGCCACTCTGCAGTGCCTACTGAGTATCTCCTGCTTCTGGAGACCCATCAGAGCTCAGTCATCCTGCTTGACGGATCCTTCTAGTTGCCAGATGCTCAGGTACCCGTTCAGAACCAGAGGCTTCACATGGGTCTAAATGAACTGTTTAATCATGAGTGCTTAAGGAGGTGCTGTGATGCTCAGAGATATAAACCACTTGGTCTCCCTGTTGCTGTGTGTAGATGTTTTTCAGATCTGCAGCAGGCCCGGCTCACCACTCGCAGCACAAAGCAGAAGGTGCAGCTCCTGGGAGCCCTGCTTGAGTGTGTTTCAGCCCGCTGCCCTGCATTCGAAGAGGACTATGAACAGGTCCAGCTAAATGGCCCCCTCAGCCATTCAGAACACATCAGAACCTCACGCAGTACCCTGCAGGAACTGCACACGGCCACCTTTGTTTTCTCACCGTGCTGCTGTTGAAGTCCAGGAGCAAATCCTCCTCTGATGTTCTCCTGTGCTGTCCTCCACAGGATGCTCATGAGTTCCTGATGCTCTGCTTACTGCAGCTGAAAGAGGAGGGAGAGAGACTCAGGGCCTCTTTCTTCTCTTACATCTGCCCTGTGGCAAACTTTGAGTTTCATATCAAGTCTGTGCTCACATGCACCAGGTAATTAGGTATCACTGTTGCATATCTCCTTTGTGTTAATGGACTGGTCTTAACCAGTCTTAACGTGTTTGTTTAAAGTACATTTTCTCACAGAGAGTAGGCGCTTTCTCCGGACATCTCTGTTTAAAGTATTCATGAAAGTTTCATAACATACATAACTTAAATATGAACATTTAAAATGCTCACAAGTTCAGCTTGTATTCATCACATAGCTTTCAAATCTCAGAGAGTGTGTGAGTTTGGGAAAACATAACAGACATGGACTGAGCATTCTAAATGTTTTCTGCTCTGATGCTTCACATTAGATAAGATGTTATCTACTTGTAAAACTGAGCATATTAGCATGTGATAACTCAAACTGTATAAGGGATGCAGGAGATTATTTCTGTGCAAATGTTGTAACATTTCTGTTCTCCATTTTGTGAAAGCTGTGGAAAGCAGAGCTGCAGAGTGGATGTTTACAACCACCTCTCTGTAAATCTGAGCCCTGCTACGACTGACAGCCTACACACTTACTTTAAGGTCGGTCACCTCACACACCCTCTTTGGATAAGGCTTCATTACCCTGTTGTAAAGGAGAGAATACAGTTATGACATGCTACCATTTTGATTTTATCACTCTCAATGAAAGGGCCTCTTTCTTTTTTCAGCCAACACTACTGGAGCGTTTTTGTGAGTGTGAAGCAGGCTGCGAGGCAACTGAAGAGGTGGAGTTTTTCACACTGCCACGGTGAGTCTCGTCTGACGTAGATGACCTTAAAGAATGAGTTTTAAACCAGTCCAACACACACACCCTCCTCCACTCACACACACTTCCAGTCCTTAAGTCACTTTTCCTCTTGGAACAGTATTTTCGTCCTCCACCTTAAGCGGTTTGACATGCTGGGCCAAAAGCTCTCAGACGTGATGGACGTCCCGTCCGAGCTGGATCTCTCTGCCCTTCCTGGGGTGGCTTCTCTCAGGCAGCAGTCGAGGTGAGCTCGTACCATCAACCCGTGCCCACATACTTCTCTGTCCACCCATTCCCATTTAGCTACAAAATGCCGACTGAATGGCTTTGTGGTTTGTCCTCAGTGGAGCAGCGGGAACCCAGGACAAACCGCAAGAAATGCAAAATGATAAACTGGGGGAAAACTCCAGTCCCCAGCCAGGTAGAGCTGTGCCATTTTCTTACAGTGGAGTGATAATATGGCTGTGTATTAGTATCTGCCATAATGACTAAGTTCTTTTAACCCATCAGTAGTAAATGAGAGAGGAGAAGGACAGGGAGCTAGAGGACAGCAAGTAAGCCTACCGGTGAGGAGAGAGAGAGACCAAAAAGAAGAGAGATGCAAGCTGAGAGAGACACAGAGACAGAATGAGAGAGAATGAAAGAGGCCTGTTAATACAGAGATGGCGTTCGATCCGTGATGCGTTTTCAGTTAATCGTATGAAAAAAAAGATGTATTTGTTTGTTGCAGGAATGTGCACCCACTGGCACCTACAGACTCCAGGCGGTGGTTTCTCATTTAGGTGACAGCATGGACCATGGTGAGTAATCTGACATTATTTATACACGTGCAGTAGAAACTATTAAATGACTAAGGACCACCGACTACTCCGACAGGCCACTATATCAGTGACACAGCTGAGGGAGAAGGACAGAGCTGGTTGTCATTCAGTGACTTAAAAGTATCAAGAAGCACTGAGCCAGCCATCCTGAAGAGCAGGACAAAAACAGCCTACCTGATTTTCTACGTGCACAGGTAGAATCTCACCTTTCAGACTTAGGAATGTAGGTACCTCAGTCTAGGAGCACTCTAACAGAAACAAGTTTTACAAGCTTATATATGTAGGGAGTAAATTAGCCTTTACTGTGCCCTGGGACTGCAGGTCTTTTGTGCATGACAGGTGAGTGAGGCCTACTCCCAGCACCGGTTGGCAGGTGCTAACCTTCTTTCTCAGTCCTTTCACCCTTCCCTCTCTGTAAAAGAATTAAAAAAATTTTAACCCATTAAAATGAGCCATTTTTTATTCTCCACAAAATAGTAAATGCCCCCTCTGGCGTTCTTGTTAAAACACTTTTTCCATATTTTTATCCCATAGATTTATAACATGAATAATACTATACTTGTCAAGTCAACATATTTAGATGAGGTGTCCTAGTGTCAGTTATTGTCTTCTAATCGCTATTGGAGATGTACAAGTCCCCATTATTTATCCCCAACATTGTTCATACTAAAAGATACATTTCTTTTCCAAGTAGCACATGGCAGTGATTAAACACCTATTTACATGGACGTCACTTCCATCGCCACATATGAGAACACTACCAGGGTGCTTCACTGACAGAGGAAGAGCTTCAGTCCTTTTTGAGAAATAACCAACTTGTATTTTAATTTGCAGATGTTAGGAGTGAACCAGCATCTGTCTATAGTTCTTTTAATTGTGAGCACACATATTTAAACCCTTGTTTTGTTGTTGTTTGTCAGTGTTTGACCCCATGTATGCTGCTTTGTTGTGTTTTAAGACTGCCTGTTATGTTCTAAGTAGTGTTAATGCTTAATGTTCTTCATGTTTGGTTTTGTCTTGTTCTGTATGATAATAAACGTCTGTGGCATCTGAACCACAGCTCATCTTTGCATCCGGCTTCACGTCACAGGAACACCGACCGTTGAAGGTTGCCTCGAGCCAAGGGAAAGAAGAAAAAGGGGAAGAAGCAGTGTAGCTGCTTCTACCCAACCCATGCAGGAGAATCCTCCATGCTTGTGGGAACACTCCCTGTCATCACATCGGGGGAGAGTATCTCTGGAGGATTTTGGGGGGGCCCTGGTGGTGGTCCAGGATCAGATGCTGCAGAGTCCTGCCTACCTTCACTGGATTACCGGGACCCGTACGATTACGACTACCAATATCCAGGGTCTGACTCTGCAGGGTCCTACTCTCCCCCCACGGACTACCAGGAGGACTATGAGGATTACAGCAGGAGTGAGGAGTATGTTGACGTCGGCCTCAGGTCGGACACCGAATCCGACCGCTCTGAGGATCCATCAGTGGAGGTGGAGGAGGCCCGCCATGAGGATCCTTCCTGTGGTTTATAGACAGGGTCAGAGGACTCTGAAAGCGACGAGCCTCCGATGTTAGTGCTTAATGTTCTTCGTGTTTGGTTTCATTTTGTTTTGTGTGTTAATAAACATGTCTCATGTGAACCACGGCTCGTCTTTGCATCCTGCCTTGTCTCCCACGTCACAGAACAGCAATTCATCTACACTTCTCACAGATAAAACTATCGCTAACGGCGAAGAATAAACATGTTGCAAAAAAGCAGTAAGAGCTAGTATGCAGAAACAGTGGTGTTAGCGCAAAACAGTTTCAAAAACAGGAGTCTCCTTATGAAGGAAGGAGGTTCTTATGAACCTCTGTATTTTGACAGCAATTACTGACCATGTGCCATTAAAACCATGCCAGGTATGGTATTAATCCACAAAATAGCACATCAAATCTAATTATTTGGCTATTACAGGGTTATGCAATATTCCCTCAACTCAGCAAAATGCAACAGCTTGAATTACTTAACTGATTAATAATAATAAAAAATCTTTCCTGACTATAAAAATATAGCTGACCCATTCGAAAGATTAAACATCCAGTGAGTGTGTATCCTGGCATGTTAAGGTAAAAGGCATCTCCGACTGGAATACATTTAAGCGGTTTCGGGCGCCATCTGGTGGCGACTTGGAGTCCTTATCACGCTCTCATTTCTTTGTATGGCGGGACAAGTGTTTTATCCTACCTATCGAACAGTTCTACCTAGATTTAATGCACTTATGTACATTAGCATTAGTCCAGGCTTCTGGTGTTTATTTTGGATGCATATATTATAATTAGGCTACTGTGGACATTTGTATTTTGTATAGCTACAGCACCTGTACTTCACACACGTGTAGTAATCGGATCTAGAAAGTTGCCAGCCCTATTAAAATATTAGGTTTATAGTATAACAGTTTAATTAAACAGACAAAGTGTTAATCACAATCATTTGCATGATGATTAATCTTGAACCAAAAATCTCACCGGGACCTATAGTTCTCTTTCCAGACACACACCCAATAAAACTGTGCTTGATCATTTCTTATTGATAGCCACTGACTATAGGATCAATAGAATAGTACAACCAAATAATCTTTAATCTTTGGTTTACTGTAATACAATTTAGAATTGCGATGTTACCCTTTCAAGAAGAACTGAACACACTGTGATAAGAGCAACTGGATGTAGCTTTATTGACATGCTGGTCAAGGACTCACATCTAATATGTTTAAAATACATTAATTGAGGCCAAATGCAGCATAAAAACTTTTTTAATTTATACAGAACCAAAACAATCAACATTAAAATATATAAAATATATAATGTATAAAAATATGGGTATTGTTAAAAAAAAAAAAAAAAAAAACTAACCCTAACCCTAACTCTACGCTAACCAAACCCTAATCCTAACCCTAAACCAGTAGCACAGACGTGTGTCCCAATTTGTCTGGGACAGCAAGAGAGAGGGAGATAGATAGATAGATAGATAGATAGATAGATAGATAGATAGATAGATAGATAGATAGATAGAGAGAGAGAGAGAGAGAGAGAGAGAGAGAGAGAGAGAGAGAGAGAGAGAGAGAGAGAGAGAGAGAGCTACTTGAAAAGAAATGTGAGCTATGTCCTATTTTCCTTTCTTTACTGCAACACTGTCATGGGACCCAATGTTAATGCCTTTCTTTTGTTCCACTTTCCCACTATTCACTTTACTATGTTATGAGATGCTATGAAAGGAAAAATAAAACATGCCACAACTACTGTACGCATAATAAAGCACAAATAGAACATGAAAGTCCAAGCTATTGTGATCTTTGGCGTCCAAGAGCTCGTCTGCGACTGCCTCTTGCCGTAGTTGTGACAAGTCACCACAAGAGGTCTCTGCTAAAGCAAACACACAAAAAAGACAGGTCTTCTGTGACCTACGGCATTAATTCTGCTTACTCCAGATACAAAAACAAGTATACAATTTTGCAAAAGGTGCAGTCTTGTATGTGAGATTTGTTTATAGATCTGGGAAATGTCAAAGTATATGTATCCATACCCTGCCTGTTCAGACACAGAACAAATGTGTAAATATAATAGATAAATGCATTTATTATAATAATTTTAACAGAATTCAATACATATATTTTGCATAATTGATGAGAGAAACATTATCAAATAAAACCAAGACAAACAGCTGGAAAAGAATCGCGAGGATCCCTTTTTTAAGTGCACACTGTTCAAGTTCAAGTTTGCTTTATTCGTCACATACATAGTCATACACAGTATAACTGTTTGCACAGACAGCAGTGCGAGCCACTGCTAACCAGACTGGATCTGCTTCTCCAGAAAGTTGGTTATTTCATTGATCAGTAACATATCATTTTCTAATTTAAGGCATATGTTTTGAACAGTTTGCATACTTTTAGGGCACGCACACTTTGAAAATAATGGATCATTAACAATGCATTGGTCAAGGAATGTGCAGTCATGCAACCCGCAGTCCCTCGCTCGCCCTTGGCCAAAACTAGTCGAGGAATAGCAAACCCATTCCTGATACGGTAGGCTTGGACAAAACTCCAGTTGTTTCTGCACAGTCCGAGTTCGCTACGTCTCAGCGCCACCGAACCAGAGACAGTAAATCCCCTGGCACTGCAGGTACACGGGCATCTCGTTGTTCACGGAAAAAGCAGGATGTGGTTACTTTACAAGTTTTATCACACTAGGTTCTTGTCCGTTATCACACTTTGGGTCCTTAACACTTTTCAGTGCATTCCACATCTGAGAGTGGTGTTGGGGAGGGGTGGATTGTAATTTACAGCTTTTATCTGAAAACCATTTCTTTTTTTCCCACCTACACTTCTTTCTTAAAGCCGTGTTTTACGGTACTTCACTCCTTTAGTTCACAGTCGTAATTGTAAGCGATACATCTAAAAACTTTTGTGAAGACCTCTGAATGAACATGGACATGGCTCATCCGTTTTGAACAGGTAAGCAATTCAGTAATGCTTAACTAATTCATGCTATACTTTATATTAGTATAAGTTACTAAAAAGGCTAAAGTGTATCTAGTTATTTATTTAGCTAATGGTTGAAATAATTTATCATGCACTGTATGATTTAACTCGGTAGGCCTTAGCGTCATAATTAATTTTTAGGTCTAGATAAAACATACATCTTAACAAACGATCATTACATATTATGTACATTATGTACGTATCTATTCTTTTTGCGAGCTAGGAAAGGATATTATCTTTATTCTGATTATTTTTGATCAATATCAAATATGACCATTGTGTTTTAGAGTACGTGAAACATTTTGATTGACTGAAACTCGATGGCTATTCTTATTCTCATGGCTAGCTATACAGAAAAACTTGAACTTCGAAGTAGGTAATTCTATTTCCTTAAATGAATCATTAAATGATGTAACATCTATTTGTTCTGGTAAAGAAGATACCATCATGATGATCTTTTTATGCTCACGGTTTATAATTCTATTTTATGTATCTCCGTAGGTTCACACGATCACGAGTTCCTTGTTCCTGATAACATTGTATGGTGTTATACATGTTGGCAACCTCTGTATGATGAGCTGATGAACAAAATAAACCCGAGTTACAATTTTTTTTCAGTTTTAAAGGCCACTAAAGTCTTTTGCAGCTCCTCTTCATAAAAGATCCCATCTATATTTTCCCCATCAAAATCCCGTAATTTGTATACAGGAGGGTCTCTCCTTAGACATTCAGAAACGGTAAAATATTCATCCATAAAGTGATTCATCCTGCTCGTACCCTTTCTCAAAATGTCTTTTTAATCGTGACATTCTGATGGTATCACCGACTTTAAACTTCAATCTTAGTTTTTCCACCTTTTTCGGTTGAAACAACCCATACAAGGTTTTAAACACCGTGAAGGAATTTCCTTCGTTCACTTCAACGGGTTTCATTTGAATGCTTCTGTGAAAGCTGTTGTTATAAGCATGAACCAAGTCTTGTACCACATCGATGTATTTTCTCGTATTGATGGCTGTGAAGTATCTCCACATTCTGGTTTTCAACATCCTGTTGAACCGTTCACACACTGATGCTTTTTGTCCCGTCCCAGTAGCAAATTGATTGACGTTGTTTTTTTCATTAATGTTTTGAATCCTTTATTAAAAAATTCTTTCCCTTCATCAGCCTGAAGTTTTTTAGGAACTCTGCCTTCTTTTAGAATTGAAACAAAGGCTTTGGTAACCTGTCTTGTTTTTCATCATGCATACCCAAGCATACTTGGAAAGTATATCTATACACGTTAGCATAAATTTCATGTTCCCGTTATGTTGGTCATGTCCACGAAATCGGCCTGCCATTGTTCATCTGTGTTTTTTTACAATGACTCTGTTTCTTTTAAATTTCACAGAGATTGGTTTATGTAGCATGTATGCATCCTGAGCTGCTAACCAGTTTTTGATTTCCTTATCATCAATCCGTTTACCGATTTCATCCACCACGGACCTTTGCAGACTCTTGACCCCTCCATAGGATCCTGGGTTTGAAGGAGTGTAGTAAATATTTTTCAGCAGATGTTCAGTCATGGCGAAATGATTGAAACACAATGAAAAGAGTGCTAGATTGGATTATGGTTTTATTAGCATCTTTTTGGCAAAAGAGGTTATGTTTACGTTACATTCAATTAAAAATGAAAGCATGCAATCAAAGGTTTTATATACATCAACCTTTTCATCGTTACTTAGTTTCAAAACACATACATCTATTACATATGTGAATATATATATAATATATGCCCGTTTTTACATTCATCGGGTTTTCAAACATATGTGAAATAACATGACATATATATATATATACATATACATATGTGTAAAGGATAACATGTATTATTGGCTTCCGATACTAGAGAACTCCACTGACTAGACTCACATACTACACACATCAGCTTTTCCAAATTATATGCGGATTTGATATTATCGATTTACGGTTCTGACTCTATTTTCAAGGGTTTTACAGAACAGCGTGATCAACTTCGTCCTCAGCACTCTTTTTTTTTTCTCGGTTAAAGGACCAGCGCTGGTGTCCATGCAGATTCCCATTTGGCTCAAGCACCAGGGTTCAGGCTTGTGTGCAGCTTCCAGTAGTATTCGACATCGCCGTGTACCTGCTCCCCGCACGCTATCGTTTTCATTGTTCAGGTTTTCATGCAGCTTCCAGTAGTCCATGACGTCGTCATGTACCTGCTCCATGCACATGCTATCGTTTTTTTCATTCAGGTTTTCGTGCAGCTTCCAGTAGTCCACAACGGCGTCTTGTACCTGCTCCCCGCACACGCTATTGTTTTTTACTATGAACTCTTTGAGAGTGGATTTGATATTCTGTTCTTCCTGCAGGTCGGTTACCACTACCTCAGCGATTGCCTGAATCTTGCTAGAGGATGGAGGTATCTGAATGCCGCACAGCTTCAAAGCTCTGGCTAGAGTATGTATGAACCACGGCTTGAACAGTTTATTGTATCAGCTTAGGTGTGTTGAGGCTGAAATAGGATTCATCCGGATCGTACAGGCATGTGTGCTGACGCTGACTAGGATGGTCAATAGCACAGCCGTGACAGTTTTCTCTCATATCTTCATCAATATTTCTATACATCAGATTCCTGATCACAGCTCGAACGACGACTGCTAGCACCGGTGGGTTGATGCACCCATCGGTTTCGTTGTTATTCATGTTTTCACTAAAGCTTGTTTCAGAGGGTCCGCTCTCACTGTCATTCACACCTGCAAGAGCCACTTTATTGTCATGAGTTCATTGTTGGAGTATAAAATATCGGACCTGTTTCTAGACTCATCGTTTCAAGCTGTAATATTTCGGCGGGTCCATGCCCCCCCTATGCATATTAGATGGGCGGGGGTGTGTGAGGTGGGGGTAGGAAATGTTTCTCTTTGTCTGTTGTTCGTAGGTAGTTGGCTAGGCAGAAGGAATCGTGGGTCTGACCAGGTGGGACCACAGACAAGTTCAAGTTCAAGTTCGGTTTATTCGTCACATACATAGTCATACACAGTATAACACGCAGTGAAATGGTGGAGAGTGCTCTGTCCAAACTGAGGAAGAGAACCAGGGGTGCATAGAGAAAAAAATATATATACAGATAAATATATATATTCTATGTATGTACAAAAATATATTAACAATGTATGTACAATATATGTATATTATGATTATATACACAATGTACAATGTACAATGACAGCACAAGGGACCTTGCATCAATAGATTAAAAATTGCTTCACCAGAGCACTAAAGAATCAAGTTCATTTGCGTTTTTATTACATTTTGCTGTTACTTCAACCCAACCCTGCTGGAAGCAGCTTTTGTGCATTGCCAATGGGGGGAGCCTTGCAATGCCATCCATGGTTGAGCACTTGTTCACCAACCTCTGACATTCAGAACTCTAAGGATTGGAGACACCATTCTTTTACTTTGGGAGGAGAAATTTTGAATGAATGCAATTTTAAATATAATCAGTAAATTAGTCAGCCTGTGATATTGCTGTTTCTGTCCTTTTCTATCCACCTGTTTCCTGTAGGATGACTAAAGAAAGTTTCGTTCCTAGAGCTTCCTAAGTTCAACACTGTTTAGTCAATACACAATTCAATTCAATAGAAATAAAGATCCAGACTTTGAAATAATTGAAGAGAACTGCTGGTCCTGTCTTTATTCTGAGCTCAATGTTACAAATGAGGTATTGACAGGAGAATGTCTAATAGTCTCAGGTGGGCACATCTTTTATACATTTTCTTCAAGGACCCTTACATAACCATTTTTATTTTTTCATAATACTTGTCCAGGTTCCAATATTGTTCTCCAAACCATACATTATTCAGTGTTTGCAAATTGATATTCAATACTTACACCAACCGGTTCTTGGTACCGTTATGTTCTACCTGAACTACTTTTTTTTTTTTTTAAAGGCGATCCTATTCTATATCACCGGATGCCCATATTGGTTCTTCCAGTGATGTCCATATTGTTTCTACCAGTGTATTTTTCCGCTTAAGATATCTTTATTACCTCATTTCCCCTCTTTCATGACTTTTGTCATGAACCCATTATAGTCAGCGTTTTTGTTTGCAATCTATCGATATATTTTTTTGATAGTGTTTTAATAGTTTGTTTATATACTTAATATAACTCAATTGGTTAATTGACTATCCCCAACCTTTCATTCCTTCTTACCTATACGTTGTGTCCAAGGTGGCTATCTCTGCCAGCAGAGACCCTATCTAATCATCATCAGGCATGGGGCAGGATAGTTGAGTTGTTCCTTCTACTAAGATATTACACTTCATAATTTTACTAATACTGTGAGTAACTGTAACCTATTGATATGAACTACTGTATGTGAGCTCACTAATACATTCCTAACCATCTAGGAAGTCAGGAAGGTTCTCTTGCTGTGCTGATTCGGTACACTGGATGATTAGACATAATGTATAAAGCAAAGTAAAAGAAAACAACAAAAGTAACTGGGAAATGCGAGATAAGTAGGAACAAAAAACAAAATTGGATAAAATAAAATAAAAACATAAACTGCCATCAAGTAGGAGCTGAATTTATATCCTTACCCAGCAAGACAAGACAGTATTACCATCGCTCTAATTTAGAACGAAATCTACTGCATCACCATGAATGGTCATGCTAAACATTTTATCCAGCCTCTACCTTAAACAAAAATGACCTAATGTCAATCAAATAGAAGAAGACTAAAACAAAGAAAGTCATCATGTAGTCAAACAGTAAAGAAATGATAACAAAACAAAAAACAAGAAAAAATAAATAAAACCATAAAAGCGAAAAAGCCATCATGTAGCCTCCGTGCTCCTCCTCATTTTCCCGAATATCAAATACACAAATTTAAAGACATAATTTATGCTGAGGCCTAGAGAGGTCTTTCCTCTATGAAACCAGTTTATTCCGGACCATCCACACTTTTCTGATACAATATCATTTTATTACCTCAAGAGGGCCCCCAGTACAAATGTAGAAATGTGTCTACATATTTGATCTTTTTATTAACCACTGCTCCTCTAACACACATAGACACATATTTCTTATTGTTTAATTTCTTTCTACTGGACAAATTTGTAACTTGCTATGTTTTTCTCAGAACGACGACTGGTTTCCAAAGTTCTGTCCAGGCAACGAGCAGCTTTTACCTTCTCCTTACCATCATTACTTGGTCTTAACCATCAATATTTGCTCCTTTTCTCACTCACATCCATATCACCCACTCTCCCTGACCTGTCAACATCCTCATACTTTCTGAATGAACCAGAGTGAACAGGAAATAAAAAGTATAGAACGAAATCTAAAAACATTGATGAACCATTGATGAACACTGCATGAATGTGTGACTATTTAACTTTCCAGGAAACTTAGACATGATAAGCTAAAGACAGTAGTAATGGTTGATTGATTTCGCATTTACAAACTGACCCATTCTCACCAAAAATGTCTGTTTCCACTTAACACAATTACTGACGCTTTTAAGTAAAATATTTATTTCTACAACTACAGTTTCAGCGCGAAAGGCCGTATTGACGTTAAGGTTGCCTTTTCCTGCAAATCAAGCGTTAGATAGTCAGTAATAGTGAGTGTTATAATAAAAAGTGAATCATTAGCAGATGAGAACACTGATGCATCCTAACACAGCTGGTGAGTGGAATATTTAAATGTATTACCTCGATATAAAGGGGGGGGGGGCTAATTTGAGCATATCTGAATATCTGGGGGGGATGTGTCTCTCACAATATGGATTGTGACTACAGTCTTGCCTAACATTCATTTTTGCAGACTTGCCCCTCAATTAAACGATACACAAAATCAGCTAGCTAGCAAGATATAGAGTTAACCTAGCTAGCTAATTCTGGTTCATACTGGGTCATTTGACATACAGCTGGTCATAACGACATAGCTACAAGTTTATCCTTCGGTCATACAGTTTGATGCATTAATGACATTTACCATCTCCAGTTAACATTTTACTTCACGTTTTGGCATTTTTACCACAGGTTTTTACCATAGCGTTTGTGTACTCAAAGTTTCGTTGAATAGTTAGCTAGCTGGCTAGCCTAGCTAGCGCTAGACCAAAGGCAGTGATCTAACAGAAAGAAACAAAGCAGAACAAAAATGGATTTTCACATGAATCATTGAAAAATAATTAATCATATTGGTGACCCTTGTTAATAAAAGGGGACAGAATAGCCTCGCCATTACTGGAATTTTCTATGTTTACATTGTGTTTTAGTGCCATTTCTGACGATTTTGTATCATTGCAAGTTTTAGCCACCTACCGTTAGCTAACTGAAGGCTAATCGGTTAATGTAGTTATAACAGGAGGAAAACAGCATAGGCTAGGGTGAAATTTAGGTTACCTTCACATTACGATATATTAATTAGTTAACGTTAGTTTAGTTTGTTTAAGATCAATAAATAATACGATTAGTTTAATTTTAAGTAATTAACATGTCACTGGCCAAATGAACACAGAAGTATCAAGAAGACGTGGGCGAAGTAATGTTAGCTTTATTACTGGCTTGGCCCACAATGTGAGGAGGGTCGAACTGCTGGCGTGTGGTTCAGTTTAACATCAATATTAACGAAAAGGTAACCAGTATTCTGGTTATTCGATGTATCCTGTTTTGTCGAAATGTCATTTTACTTTTTATGTTATGGTTAAGCACAACATCGAAAAGAACTACGCGGGTCCACCAGAAACCTGACCTGATGGTGATTGATGTACCTGTGTGTTAACGCGTGGTTGCACCGCTCCGTAGGTAATAGAAATCGACCGAACACTGGCGCTTTATGTGGACATAATTTAAGCCCTGCCCTTGAGAGAAAGCAAGATATTTATAACTTGGCTATAGAGCAAAACATCCGTAACCCAGTCCCGTAAGTAGCATATTTTAATCACGATAAAACGAGACAGTCGTGTGTATATTTATGGCATTTGGCGGAGGCTATTATCGAGAACGACTTACGAAAGTACTGTTGTCGTTTACTCATAGAATGAAAACATTCTAGCCAGTATAGTAGGTTAGATACCAATGAACTAGAATACAGTATATTAGCATACAGTAGAATACAGTATATTAATGTGATGCCTAGAAGTGCAAAATACATATAATCTCTCTCAGACAACAATCGGTGCAATAAACAATAAGCACTAGAGCTTCCTTTAGTCAGCATCAGTGCAAAAAACAATACCCTATAATAAGTACTAGAGTTTCAGTTAGTCAGCATAGGAGCATGGAAAGTGTTCATTTAAATATTCCACAAATAGATGGGTCTTCAGTCTGCGTTTGAAGATTGCAAGGGACTCTGCTGTCCAGAGAGCAAGCGGACATTTGTTCCACCATCTAGGATACAGGACAGAGAATAGTCTCCATGCTTCTCTTCCATGAGACTTGAAGCATGGTGTTTCAAGGCGAGCCGTACTTGAGGTTCGAAGTACTCGAGGTACAGATCAGGCTTTTACCATTGACATCATGTATTGAGGGACTGGTCCATTTTTGGCTTTGTAGGTTAACATTAAGTTTGTAAATCTGATGCAGGCAGCTACTGGAAGCCAGTGAAGGGAGCGCAGCAATGGAGTAATGTGTGAACCTTTGAAGACTGAAGACCAGTCATGCTGCTGCATTCTGGACAAGTTGTAGAGGTCTGATGGCTCTTAGAGCAAGACCACCTAAATGCTGTCACCTAAATGAGAAACCACAGCCAGGAGTCTGTAGGTGGGTGCACATTCCTGCAACCAACAACTACATCTGTTTTTTTCATACGATTAACTGAAAATGCATCATGGATCGTTGAAACCCCATCTCTGTATTAACAGGCCTCTTTCATTCTCTCTCATTCTGTCTCTGTGTCTCTCTCAGCCTGTATCTCTCTTCTTTTTGGTCTCTCTCTCTCCTCACCGGTGGGCTTACGTGCTGTCTTCTAGCTCCCTGTCCTTCTCCTCTGTCATTTACTACTGATGGATTAAAAGAACTTAGTCATTATGGCAGATACTTATACACAGCCATATTATCACTCCACTGAAAGAAAATGGCACAACTCTACCTGGCTGGGGACTGGAGTTTGCCCCCAGTTTATCATTTTGCTTTTCTTGGGGTTTTTCCTGGGTTCCCGCTGCTCCACTGAGGACAAACCACAAAGCCATTCAGTCAGCATTTTGTAGCTAAATGGGAATGGGTGGACAGAGAAGTATGTGGGCACGGGTTGATGGTACGAGCTCACCTCGACTGCTGTCTGAGAGAAGCCACCCCAGGAAGGGCAGAGAGATCCAGCTCGGACGGGACATCCATCACGTCTGAGAGCTTTTGGCCCAGCATGTCAAACCGCTTAATGTGGAGGATCAGAATACTGTTCCAAGAGGAAAAGTGACTTAAGGACTGGAAGTGTGTGTGAGTGGAGGAGGGTGTGTGTGTTGGACTGGTTTAAAACTCATTCTTTAAGGTCATCTACGTCAGACGAGACTCACTGTGGCAGTGTGAAAAACTCCACCTCTTCAGTTGCCTTGCAGCCTACTTCACACACAAAAACGCTCAAGTAGTGTTGGCTGAAAAAAGAAAGAGACCCTTTCATTGAGAGTGATAAAATCAAAATGGCAGCATGTCATAACTGTATTCTCTCCTTTACAACACAGTAATGAAGCGTTATCCAAAGAGGGTGTGTGACGTGACAGACCTTAAAGTAAGTGTGTAGACTGTCGGTCATAGTAGGGCTCAGATTAACAGAGAGGTAGTTGTAGACATCCACTCTGCAGCTCTGCTGTCCACAGCTTTCACAAAATGGAGAACAGAAATATTAAAACATTTGCACAGAAATAACTTGCTGCATCCCTTATACAGTGTGTGAGTTATCACATGCTAATATGCTTGTGTATGTTTTACTAGTAGATAACAGCTTATCTAATGTGGAGCATCAAAACAGTAAACATGTACACTAATGGAAAGCCAGCAGAGCACGTAGAATGCTCAGTCCATGTCAGTTATGTTTTCCCAAACTCACACACTCTGGGATTTGAAAGTTATGTGATGAATAGAAGCTGAACTGGTGAGCATTTTAAATGTTCACATTTAAGTTATGTATGTTATGAAACTTTCATGAACACTTTAAACAGATGTCCGGAGAAAGCGCCTGCTCTCGGTGAGAAAATGTACACTTTAAACAAACACGTTAAGACTGGTTAAGACCAGTCCATTAACACAAATGAGATATGGAACAGTGATACATAATTACCTGGTGCATGTGAGCACAGACTTGATATGAAACTCAAAAGTTTTCCACAGGGCAGATGTAAGAGAAGAAAGAGGCCCCGAGCCTCTCTTCCTCCTCTTTCAGCTGCAGTAACTCAGGAACTCATGGGCATCCTTTGGAGGACAGCACAGGAGAACATCAGAGGAGGCTTTGCTCCTGGACTTCAACAGCAGTGAAAAAACAAAGGTGCCTGTGTTCAGTTCCTGCAGGGTACTGCGTGAGGTTCTGAGGTGTTCTGAATGGCTGAGGGGGCCGTTTAACTGGACATGATCATAATCTTCTTCAAATGCAGGGCAGCGGGCTGAAACACACTCAAGCAGGGCTCCCAGGAGCTGAACCTTCTGCTTTGTGCTCCGACTGGTGAGGCGGGCCTGCTGCAGATCTGCAAAACATCTACACCCAGCAACAGGGAGACCAAGTGGTTTATATCTCTGAGCTTCACAGCACCTCCTTAAGCACTCATGATTAAACTGTTCATTTAGACCCATCTGAAGCCTCTGGTTCTGAACGGACATGTGTGCTGGTGTGTGTAGACATGCCGGGAAGAGCAGGATGTTCAAATATATGGCACAGAAATCCAACCGGAGGGCTCTCGATTGGAAGAATGTGGTTGGACCAAATCCATATAAGAGTCTGAAAGTGTGTGAGTAAAGCGCACTTTTGCGGCAATTAAAGTGTGTAAGGCTCACTCTAGCAATGATGAAAGTGTGTAAAGTGCACTCTAGTGACGATGGTGCGCATAGCTTTAGCAGGCCCGTCCAGAGCGCTCTGTATTTGTCCATGACGTCTGCAGTGTGGATCAGCGCTCAAGGAACAGCTCACATCACACCTAACCTCAGCAGAAAACACCAGACTCCACATGCTGATTGCCTTGCGAAAGCACAGACTGCCTGCATGATCCCAGCAATATTCCTCTTTAGGACTTTGGGAGCAAGTCCCTCCTACCACACAGTAAGTCCAGTGCTCCCAAATTATATAATCATTTCTGCATTAACCTTTGAGTTTTAATTGGGTTTTTCAGCAAAACATATTTACTGAGCTTTTGCTGAAATTTAGGATATTCTATTAGTCATATAATGCTAATGTTCTTCTTGCTGTCCTGGTTGCCATGCTGGTTGCCATGCTGGTTGCTGTTCTTCTTGCTGTCCTGGGTGCCATGCTGGTTGCCATGCTGGTTGCTCTTCTTGTTGCCATGCTGTTGGCCGTTCTTGTTGCCATGCTGGTTGCTTTTCTTGTTGCCATGCTTGGCGCTGTTCTTGTTGCTGTGCTGGTTGCTGTGCTGGTCGATGTGCTGGTTGCCATTCCTGTTGCCGTGCTGGTTGCCGTTGTTGTTGCTGTCCTGGTTGGAGTGCTGGTTGCCGTGCTGGTTGTGGTTCTGCAGAACTGAGTCTTTGCTCCTCCATTTCCTGTACCATGTAGGTATGCTCAGAGATTGCCCTGTATGCACTCTCAACATCATTTGGTCTTTGCAGCCTTACAGCTACTTCCAATTCATTCCTCATGATTGGTGTTGTGTATTTTGAATACGCTATGTCTGCTTTTTCCCTGGCAATTTTCTTCATTTCCTGCAACAAAATGCTGTTGGTTGTCTCAGAGAGGAGTGTATCGTAGTGCTGCTTGTAGCTGTTCCATTCACAATTGCATTTAAAGCAAACCTAAAGGCAAAATGAGTCGTGAGTAACACCACAGCTGCTTAAGAGGTACCATAGAAACAATCCACCAGCCATGAGGATCAAGCCATACGTCTACATTTTCTCTTTCATGAGCATCATTTCTTTCTCTGTTTATAAACAGTATAATTACAGGAGGTAAAAGCAGATACAGTACTCCATTTACATGTACACCAGGTTTGCAGGAGCAATGAAATTCCATTTCAAAGATGCTCTGGAGGATGTAGAAACTATGAAGATGAGAAAAGCGTTGGCAGCCGTTGAGAGGAGGCTGAATAGTTTCTGTGGTACATGAGGTTACTTCACTCAATTCACTCAGTTCAACTTCAGATGAAGAAAAATTGTGAGAAAAAGTTGATGTCCAGCTGCCCAAAAGCCCTACATCCCGTCTTTAACTTGTGTGATCGGTTTAGAGGTGTCAGCAGTCCAAACAGAGTCTGATTCCAAAGGCGAATCCCTCGGAATGCTTCAATTATGGAATGTATCATGAGGAGGACATTGGGTATCCACAGGTTCCTCTTGGAAATATTTCCAACCACATCAGCAAGTTTCAGTATAAGTAACTTATGTTAGAGACTTATTGTTAATTTCATATTGATGTGTAAAATTTCTTTTTGTTTTCAGTACCTATGAAAGATTTTGTCTGTTTTCTTGCTTTTTTTTTTACCAAGTTTATTTTTTTGTATGTGATGTTGTTATTAATTCCATTCTTTTCTAGGCTTATTTACATTTCCATTCACGATATTTAGCAGATGTTTTTATCCAGAGTGACTTACAAAAGTGCTTTATCATTTACTCAAGGAATGAATACATCCTAGCCAGTGCAGTACGTTAGAGTCCAAGATACCATTGAACTAGAATACTGTTGAAATACAGGGATCAGTGCTGATGCCTAGAAGTGCAAAATACTCTATAACAGATATCGATAAGTTCGGAAAACAATACTCTAGAATAAGTACCAGAGGTTCAGTTACTCAACATAGGTGTAGGATCAGTGCTCATTTAAATATTCCACAAATAGATGGGTCTTCAGTCTGCGTTTGAAGACCACAAGGGACTCTGTTGTCCAGACAGTAAGCAGACATTTGTTCCACCATCTAGGATCCAAGATAGAGAATACTCTCGATACTTGTCTTCCATGAGACTTGAAGCATGGTGTTTCAAGCCAAGCCATACTTGAGGTTCGACGTACTCAAGGTACAGATCGGGCTTTTAACATTGACATCAAATATTGAGGGACATTTTTGGCTTTGTAGGCAAACATTCAGGTTTTAATCTGATGTGTGCAGCTATTGGAAGCCAATAAAGGGAGACCAGTCGAGACCAGTCTTGCTGATGTGTTTTGGACAAATTGTAGAGGTCTGATGTCTCGGAGGAAGACCAGCAAGTAGCGAGTTGCAGTAGTCTAGCCTTGAGATTACAAGAGACTGCACAAGCACCTGGGTAGCTTCCTGTGAGAGAACGGGCCGAATCCTTCGTATGTTACAAAGGAGAAATCTGCAAGACCGTGTTAGATTAGAGAAGAATGTCAAAGGCTGCTGAAAGGACTAGAAGAATCAAAACACATGACAGTTTGGCAGCTTTAGCAGCAAATTTTTCCGTCACTGCTATGAGGGCCGTTTCTGTAGAATGTGCCGGTTTGTAGCCAGACCGATTGATCACTTTATGCAAGTGCATGTACAACCAATGTTTCAGGAACTGCTTAAATATTAGGTTTCATACCTCAAATGTTAATCAAAATGAAGATTTTGAGGAAAATAAGTTTAATATGTAACTTTTCTCTGAAATATACCACCACTTTACTGGATATTATTGTTACTGACTTGTTCACAAACAGTAAATGTCATTCTTTGCAGTACAAATCTTTGTAAACTTTGCAGAGAATTAATTTATTATGATTATTCTTTATGTCTTTGGTTTGGCCTTTTTTGGGGCAAATATTGTTTGAAACTGGATGTTTGACAAATCACATTATTTTTTTTTACACACAAAAGGGTCTCTATACGAAAAAAAAGTTGATAGTCATATAAGGGTTCTTTTGAAGAAAGATGTACCCATCCACCAGTACCCATCTATCAGCTACTTACTCGGCTGCTGCTAAAAATAGGGATTTCAAATATTTTTTGAACTATTGACTTATTTTCCCAATAACCAAAATGTCAGTGCAGCATTCTAGAAATGTCACAATTGTCACAATGTCACAATGATTATTCTTTATGTCTTTGGTTTGGCCTTTTTTGGGGCAAATATTGTTTGAAACTGGATGTTTGACAAATCACATTATTTTTTGTTACACACAAAAGGGTCTCTATACGAAAAAAAAGTTGAAAGTCATATAAGGGTTCTTTTGAAGAAAGATGCACCCATCTACCAGTACCCATCTATCAGCTACTTACTCGGCTGCTGCTAAAAATAGGGATTTCAAATATTTTTTGAACTATTGACTTATTTTCCCAATAACCAAAATGTCAGTGCAGCATTCTAGAAATGTCACAATGCATATGACATCACAACAGCTTTGACGTCACTACAAGTATGTAAAGGTGAGCGCAAGCATTTATATGTCATTTCACTTGACAGATTTCAGCAGTTATAAAGTTGGAAGACAATAGAGTGAATTAAACCTAATCGTAGGTCAACTTTCCAGAACAAGGTACGGTTGAATAAGTCAATTTTGTAATTACAGAAGGCTATTTTCCATCTAATTGTATGTGTATGTATCTGTCTGTCTGTCTAAATGTCCGCTTAGCTACTATAGCTAGAGCTTTTCTAATTTTATGATGAACGGTCTGTCTGCTGTAGTTTTATATAGTTATGGAATGCATTGACGTTCCACCTGTTTTCTCACACAAGGCTTTATGTCAAGCATAAGCGACTGCTTTTTATGCTATTTAGATTTTGCTGTTTTAAAGGTACAAGACAAGTAATATAAGTGATTAAACCAAATTTCATCACCATACCCGCCCTTTCTTGTCTGCCCACAATTGGTGACGTATTTCGATGTGGTACGTCCACGCTGCAGGTGCATATAACGTTCCTAAGTGCGGCAGTTTGAGACGAACAGCTCTACTTAGCAGAGAAGAGTCGGTCCACAGTAGCGCCCTTCTCTCTGCGTCTACCTCTGTTCACTCACTAGAGAGAATCTGCTTAATATAAACAATTTAATTTGATAATTTTGACCATTAACACTTTGTGCGCTGTGTGAGCAAAAACAATGTATGTATTCTGTGCTTTCTAACTTTCACAGCAGTTGTCGGTTATGTGTTGATTCTGTCAGATGCCCTCACGGTTATAAAATCATTTTAGCGGTGCCGAGCCACAGGTTGAATATTTGGAAGTGACTGTTGGTTAACACGTAAGCTAGTGTTAATGGGTGCGTTTCAGTCGCTGTCATACTCGTCCCGTTGTCTGAAACGGAAAAAAATATATGTAATAGAATTATCAAAAAAAAAGACTTATTGCTTGAAGCAGTGAAGCGAAAACGGGTTTTATGTTATGAGCAAATTTTTTGGCCCTTAACTCAAAAGAGAGTTCCATTTGAGAGTTCCAAAGTCTAGAGTTTAAAAGTACCTTGTTAATGGCTATAAATGAACAGTTTAAATGCGTAAAAAGAGCAGCTGACCTGTTGCTTGCCATATGGGCTAGTTAGCTCACCTTCATATGTACTGCTAACCTGACTGGTTACTTATCTTAGTTTGTCTTCTCCAACAGTCACCATTACGTGGGGTCAGATATTTGTTAGCTAATAAGTTACTTCCATATACCCACCAACACATTCCACAGGTCAACACATTCCTGCTGCCCCTTTTGTCTATGTGTCATGACTGTTTACTTAATGATGTTTAAGTTGTTTGTGACCTAATTATTAACCACTAATAAAATCAGTTTAAACCATTCATAAACGTTTTGTATTCAATGCAGTAAGATTTAGCCTTTGGAACTAATGGTTTAGGGATATGCATACCCAGCTGCTTGCCTGTTGAAATTTGCCTGTAAAGGTGTGCTGCCATTCTGATTGCTTTCTTGCCTGTTTTCTGTCCTCCATGAGTGTTGGTCTGCATACTGACAGTCTTTCTGAACTGACTGCCATTCACATGTATAACTGTCTGCCTTCTGATCCTCAAGCCTGCCTGCTTACATGTTAGATTGCTGTCTGTCCACCAAACTGTAAAAATGATTTATGCTTTTGACTTCATATCGCCTTTTCAGAACAAAGTATTCCAGGAGAGTCCTAAGAAAACTTGGACCAGGACAAATGGAGAAACAGAAGCGTCTTTTTGGCAGGAAGATGTAAGGCCTTTGCACTACAATGTTAAAAAATCTTAGAATAACAATATTAATTTAAAATGATTCTTATTTATATAGCATATTCCTTATAGAACCCAAAATCTCAAGGTGCTTTACACTGCAATGAACGAACAGTATTCAGTAATAAAACATTGATCAAATAAAACAGTTAAAAGTCACAAAATATAAATGTAGAAAATGAAATTAATTGAAACAGAATTTAAATTAAACCGGCTAAACAAGCTGAACAATTAGATCAAGCTAAACAAGCCACTCTTTAATCTGTATTAAACACCAATAGAGCTTGCACTCTAAATACTTTCTGGACTATTCCAAAGTATCGGAACGATGAAACATGAAACAGATGAAACATGTTTCATCAGCCTTGTTATTTTAAAAGATTAGGAAGTAATGTTAAAGGAATTAGTCTTATTTTCCTTATAATGTGCTAAAGTAGAATAAAATAATTTTGATTGTATTGTGCAATTAACAAAATACAACATGGACCTGAGCTCTATGAGTGATTCATCCATTAAATAGAGAATAAGAATAACAATCTATAAACTTAGACACAAGCTCTCTCAAAATAATTTGATCATGGATTTTAGTTCAGGCTGTTGATGTTTGAAGAATGACAAACGAACAACATTTCCTTATATATTTTTGTTGTTTCCATAGTAAAATTCCTTCACCTCCAAAAGTGGCACGGGCTTCTTCAGTATTTAAAAAGGTGAGTTTAAAATGGCCAAATTTGTTATTCATCAGAAAATCGAATTGTTGCTAATAAGTGAGATGTCAGCACAGTTGTTATGTTATCCTGATATTTAATTTCTTTTTATTCAACCTCTTCTATGGTTCTCAAAACAAGAGCAAGTCA
This sequence comes from Electrophorus electricus, assembly GCF_041902795.1. Taxonomy (NCBI): domain Eukaryota; kingdom Metazoa; phylum Chordata; class Actinopteri; order Gymnotiformes; family Gymnotidae; genus Electrophorus; species Electrophorus electricus. The sequence goes on along the minus strand of NW_027658616.1, from coordinate 2,320,647 downwards.
AAAAGCACAAGACAAGACGAGAATAAACCTGTGAGGAATGACAGCAAAATGCTCCTTGATAGAGCCAAAAAAATCATCCCAGACTTGGAGAAGCTCGATATTGCACCAATCTTGACCCATTTTGTGATGGATCTGACTAATGAGTATGCCATTTTTAAAACTTTTCTTCTTCTTCTTCTTCTTCTTCTTCTTCTTCTTCTGCTTTTTCAATTTATCATTTTTATTTTTGGTATACTTTTGAATGTATGAGATTTTTAGAATAAATATTAATTATAGTTCTAAAGAATGCTTTTATTCACATTCTTTTAGGCAGTGGACATCTATCCGGAAAGCAATCCCTAGTCTAGTAAGTCATACTACATTGCTTACACATCAACATATTTTAAATGGGATTCATATTAATTCTAAACCAAACAACCAAAACCATTTTGGAGCAATTTTCAATGTTCGCCTTTCTATGTTATCTCTCCTTTCTTTCACAGGAGACAAAGGTCATGATCTCTCATATGGGTTCATTCATTGCCGACATTGTCAGTGAAGTAACTGTGATGGGTCTTCTTTCATCTCTGGAAGAAATGTTAGATGTTGATCTAAGATCAGTGTTGCTTGCAAATTCCAAGAAGGAAACTGCAGATTTGCTGAATGCTTTCCGTACCAGATCTTGTGAGATAAATCATTCAGCTTCAGTCCACGTGAAGGAGGGGACAGCTCATATAGACTCTCTAAGCAGAGATGTTAGGACTGCAGTTATTGATACGCATCGCAGTTGCCTGGATGACCATGAGAGAGACCAAATTGTGATGAAATTCCACTCGACTATGGAAGATACAAATTCAGAAGCAATGAGTGAGCTTCTGATAGGAGATACTGAGAGTTTGACATCGTTATCCTCAGATGTCCATGACGATGGTACATCTAGACCTATAAGTACCATTCCTATAGCTGGCTCTCCGGTTTCGGATATGCTTCAGCGCTTTGATGATGAGATGGAGGAATTTGCTGAACTGTCGCAAGACATCAATCCCCGCATAAAAGGAAGGACACATTTTTTGTCCCGTCATTTAATAAATCCTGACCTTGAAGGGGTCTCATCTTGTGAGCTCTGTGGTATGGTCATGCCAATCTACCTAGAGCAGGATGACTTGAAATCATCACAGGCATCATCAGAGCTATGCACAGATAGTATGAACACCTCCTCCGACGTCATGGCAAGCCAAGTTATGGAGTTGGTTGTCCCACCCTCTGTGAAGAAGGCTCAAGAGTCCCCCAGTGTACACAATGACTGGTCTTCCCTGTTCAGCATCGATATACATAGCTCTCCATCACTACAGTCTGAGATGTCTGCTAGGTCACCATGTACTGAGCCTGCTCTGGACAATCAGAGCAAAACCATGAAAGCCCAGAAGGGGAGATTGCATTTTCTATTCCCCTTCAGTAAGGTCTCAAAGGACTTAAAGGTAAAACATTTGACTTATTTCTTATTTAGATTTTGTTACATTATTCATTTTTAAAGTAGTGCATATTTGAATTTCATTTCACACTGAATGTGTATATATCACTTTGCATAAATGACATAATTTGTTCTAAATTATATTCTGTTGCATTATTACTGGTTTGTATCTGTACTTTTAGTTATAAATTTACTTATGCTCTGATATTTTTCTACTAAATCATTGTTTTGTTTTTGTTAGAAACTCAAAAAGAAAAGCAAGGAGCACCCTAACACTGTAGCTGCTGCTGCAACTACAGGTAAGAACATATTGCTAGAAACACATATGACAATTTAGTTGTTAGACAGAATATCACAGTTATATCCATTTTTTAAAAATCAATAACTTTTTTGTCTTATGATAGGTAGTGAAGATGTTTCCCCCATCTCGTCACGTTTCACGAGGATGTTATCGTTCTTTACAAGGCAACGCTCAAATCATCAATAAAGCCTGAAACATCAATTTGCTGAAAATGTGCAAAAATGGCTGGTTTTTGATTACATTTACATTTACATTTACAGCATTTAGCAGATGCTCTTATCCAGAGCGTCTTACAAAAGTGCTTTGTCCTTTACTCATAGAATATATCCTAGTACAGTACAGTAGGTTAGAGTCCCACATACCAATGAGCTAGAATACTGTAGAATACAGGGATCAATGCTGATACCTAGAAGTACAAAACACATAAGGTCTATCTTAAACAATGATAAGTGCAATAAACAATAAGTGATAGAGATGTAATGTGGCCATAATTATCATATTTTTACATTTGATATTGTTTTGCAATACAGCAGAAGTTCAAATTTGGTTATGCTGCTGTGTTGGTTACAGATCATCACAGACTGGTCCCAAACAACAAACAACAAATTAGGGCATAGTTCACAACATAATCTACAAATAGTTTTAACGAAAATAAAGCATCTGCAAGTCCTAAAATGTGTTTTATATTTCTGTTGAAACATGAATCATATTAATTGCCAGCCCTTTTAAAGTTTCAGATATTTTTTTTCCTATTTTAAACACACAGAATCCCAAAACGATTTCTCTGTAGTAATACAGTTCACTACTGTAGTTGTAGATTTAGCTCCATTTAGCCCACAGTATCCCTTTAAATGAAACAAAGATTCAAAGTCAGAAGTTAAAATCCTATAGGAGTTAAATAAGAGCTTGATGTTGGATGTGAGATGTGTTCTGAACACATACTGCCAGTAAGTGCCAAAGAACCATTTTTAAATACAGTTACACCTCCCATTGAATTCAAAATACGACAGCCATCTTGTTAAACCCAACACTCACACATTGTATTTCAGATACATTTAATAGAGTTTCTCTGCCCAGAAACTACAATAATCAACTTCAATAATCCATCTGATGTTCAATGCAGGAATCCCTCCTGTCTGTCCCTGTTCCTCTTCCTCTCACAGGTAAGGGTACCAGTTGACTTTCCTCCAGCCGAGCGAGTAGGCTGCGGGCCGGTGGTGAAGAACGGAGCCGCTTCCTGACCTATCGTAGGATGACATCACAGACTGCTGGAACTGTGGCAGGAGCCAAGGCAAAAAAAAAAAATGGCAACAAGATATCGATAGGCATGTCAACATTCCCAGCACCCAGGTGAACTACTGCCTACCATGGCACTGTTGGAAACCTATTAAGATAGTATTGAGATTTTTATTTTTATTTTTTTACAAATCTATAAACTAAAAACAACATTATCTACTGACATACAACAATGTACAAAACAAGACACAACATATAAGAATTTGAATTTTAAAACATGTAATACATATCGATCTTCTTTCAGCCCTACAAAAGACTTCTTGATGAATCAGAAAAGAAGATCGACGGCCGTGGCCCGACGACGGAGGTGGTCGTAGCAGTGGTGTTGGTTCGGGCGGGCTGAGGACTCACACAGTGGCATGCCCTTGAGGTAATAAGGAGTGTTTACAGGCAAAAGAGACCGAACAATGCATTAGACATATTAATAACATAAAACAAGGGAGTATAAAGATTCTGTGTCCTTTCAGATTGATTTGCGTACAGGGCAGAGGCATCTGCAGGCTTAAGCAAAGGATCCTAGGTAGGCTTTGGTGGACCTCAGGGTAAGATATATGACCTCTCCACCAGGCTCAAGACCATATAGAAAAACAATCTTCTTTAGGATAAGGTCAAGAGAAGCCTTCTCTTGGAATGTGTTGGAACATATTGATTAATGTATGGTTTGTATATAATAGTGCCGAATGCAAATAACAATATGTAAAAGTAGATTTGGTGAATACATTGTAACATTGGTAGTGGGATGGACAATTCTTTGTGCAAGAATGATGTTATTGGTTCATTTTTCTGCGGTTGCATTTAATATCACTATCCTTATGTATTTATATATCGCTTTTTACTGCAGATGTTGTCACAAAGCAGTTTTACAAATGTCCAAGTCCAAGCCCCCAGTGAGCAAGCCAAGGGCGACAGTGGCGAGGAAGAACTCCCTAGAGCATGAGGAAGAAACCTTGAGAGCAACCAAGACCCAAAGGGGAAGCCCATCCTCCTTTGCCTGGCAACGCTCACCACAATAATATCAATTTTAAGAGAGAAATAAATAAAAAAATGAAAAAATAAGCAGTTAATGTCCAGTCCAATTTGCTAGAGGCCCTAGTCTTGACGCGATGGTGTGCATGTGTCCAAAGCCCATCCCACAAGAGAGCATCCATTAAGGGCAAGGGAGAAGCAGTTGGCTAGGGTGGAGCTGTGGTGGCCTACAGCAGGGCACATCAGGGGGTGGTGGGAAGAGCCATGGCAGCTGAGACGGGTTGAGGCTCAGTAACATCATGACATCAGGAGTAGGTGTACCTCGGCAGAAAGAGAGACTAGATTATTAGGCATGTCCAGGTACAAGGGTGTGTAAATTAGGGAACTATAATGTGCAAAGATGGGCTCCGGCAGAACTAGCTATGGCAGCACAGCTAAAAGGAAAGAGCCAGAAGGAAACACAGGCACGAGGGCACCCTGGAACATCAGCACTCCGCCGCTCTCAGTCAACACACTCGAGTGACAGAAGAGAGGTGAAGTGACAGCATCATAACATCCCAGTTTATCATAACTCTCAAAACCCATGGACCCCCAAGATGGGAAGTAGTTAATAAAATACCTGACTGTACAGATACTAAAAAGAAATCTAGGATTATTTTTGTTATTTTCTATTGGGCTCAAGAGATAAGCTGTTCGAGCAGTAATAAGTGTTTTTCTATAGGTGAGTAGGCTCTCCTTCCATGCAAGCTGGAAGACTACGAGCTTAGTGCGGTGCCATTTATGTTCTATTCTTTGAGTGTTTTGTTTTAAATTGCGAATGAGATCATTATACCAAGGTACTACATTTTTGTAGCTAATTTTTTTATTCTTAAATGGAGCAACATCATTAGGTGCACAGCAGAATACTGATTCTAAGCATTCAGTAATTTGATCAAGTTCCTTTGGGTTTGAGGGAATCCTAGGCGCAAATTTTTAGTCTGGGAGATTCCCAATAAATCCAGGTGCAGTGGACGATGTGATCGTGTGTCTGGTATGATAGCGAGGCGAGGTTACGATAGTGTGGCTCATGCATAGTTTAAATGAAATTAGGGAATGGCCTGCGATGGCACCTGACTGGGGTAGTATAACTACCTTCTCCATGTCTACACCGTATGGCAGTACTAAGTCAAGCGTATGTTTACATTTACATTTACAGCATTTAGCAGTACACTGTTATCCATAGCGACTTACAAAAGTGCTTTGTCATTTACTCATAGAATATATCCTAGTACAGTACAGTAGGTTAGAGTCCAACATACCAGTGAACTAGAATACTGTAGAATACTGGGATCAATGCTGATACCTAGAAGTACAAAACACATAAGGTCTATCTTAAACAATGATAAGTGCAATAAACAATAAGTGATAGAGTTTGTTAATCAACATCATTGTAATAAACAATACCCTACAATAAGTACTAATTTAGTCAGTCAATATGAGAGCAGGGTAAGTATGTCCACCAGAGTGTGTGGGTTCTCTTTGTACATTGAAACCAATTGATTCTAATATAGAACTAAAGGCCAAGTTCAGAGGGTGTTGGGCACTATCAAAGTGAATATTGAAATCACCAACAATAATGGCACTTTCTACTAGAGCAGATCCCTCTCAGTATCTACAGCTAGACAAAACGCACCTGCCACCTTGTGGTCAGTTGAAGTATTTGCTAGTGATTCTAGACAGGTTTTCCAAGTGGACTGAGGCGTTTCCTTGTTCTAAGGAAGATGCCCGCGCTGTGGTTAAAATCCTAGCCAAGGACATAATACCGAGGTACGGTGCGCCTCGGGTAATAGATTCAGATCAGGGACCCTGTTTCATTTCTATGGTAACTCAGAAACTATGCACCTACCTAACTATTGACTGGAAGTTTCACATCCCTTACCATCCTCAGTCATCTGGCATTGTTGACAAAATGAATTATACATTGAAACAAAGGCCATGATGGAAAACAGGAAAGAAATGGATAGATCTTGTCCTTCCTAGGTCTTCCTAAGTTCAAGACTGTTAACTCAATACACACTTTAAAACACTCAATACACAATTTAAATTTTTAATAATACTTGTTCAGGTTCCACTATTGTTCTCCAAACCATACATTATTCAATGTATGCATATTAATATTCAATATTTACACCAACCGGTTCTTGGTACCATTATGTTCAACCTGAGCTACTTGCATTTTATTTAAAAGGCGATCCTCTTCCATATCACCGGATGCCCATACTGCTTTTATTACCTCAATCTACTGCCAGCAGTGTTGTGTGAGATCAGAATGATGCCCAGTGCCACCACCAAATTGTCACTATTTGAGGTCGTTTTTGGTAGACCATTTACCACCCCATGGGTCAGAGGTAACCCAGGTGTTTCTCAGTCAGGTGACACAGCCATAGCTGATGACTGACAGACAAATCCTCTAAGACTTGGCTTGCGTTGCTTTGGTGTTACAGGAAAGGTTTGAAGCCCTTGTTTTTGTCTGTCTGGCATTCAGATTTCCTGAGCAGCCATGTTGTGATTCCTAATTAGGAACATGTTCCAGCCTACTCCATGCAAGCTGGAGCACTGGATCCACTTTTTAAATGTGCCTTTTTAAGGTGACGGCTTATAAAAGTCATCTCTGATTATTTTTGTTGTTGTTAGCTTTTTAATCTGTCAAGTCTGTAATTTTCCAGATTTATATCCATTAAAAAAACAGATGCTCTAAAGGGAGGGGGTGGACTCCTTCAGTGGTACAGCAGAAGTTGATAACTTCAAAATCATTTACAGCAGCTTCAACCTTGCCTGAGTGATTTAAGTAATTAGTGAAACTGGCACAGCACCACCAACCGTTTATTAAAGAAAACGTGTATGACACATGATTATCTTAATTCTTTTAATTAAAACAGTCCCTTGCAAGGCATATTATTCAATTATGTTCAAAGAGGTACATAGAGCATGCTGGCAAAACTGAACCGTTGAAGATACTACAGGAAATAAGAAATTTCCATAATGTGAATGAAACATTTATTTAAATGTATTGAATATTGCACATCTCAGAGCCTCCAGAGGTGGAAAAGACCAGGCCAGGTGAGCCATAGGTTGAATTGGAGCCCGAATCCAAGGGCCAGGGCGTCCCCGCCAGACGCATGACGCTCGAATTTGATCTTCTTGAAGCAATTAACTAGAGTTAATTGAAAGCGGAAGAGGATGCCTGGAGCTGCGATGCCATACCTTTAGGGAAAGATGAAAAAAGGAACACGAATCAAACAAATGAGACTGTTTGTTTTTCGAGGCTGAATGGGATGTGCCATAATAACCTTCAATTACTATATTGGTGTCCAAGCTGAAATTCAACTTGATTACAATAGCCGCAAGCCATGCAGATCTAGTTATGGGCTTTATTCAAAATTAAAACTAAAACAGAAGTAGATTTTAAAAAACACAACCACAATTCTGTGATTTATCTAACGCCAGCTAGTTAACTTCATAACTTACTCTCTGTTGATTTTCCCACCCTTAATCTTGCAGAAAGAAGGCTCAAGAAAACCAAGCGGATGTAAATCACAATCTTCCATGTTGTTTTGCCTCCACATCACCCTGAAAGTGCTTTATTTAAATAATTTAGCTCTGCTCAATTTCAACTTGATTACAATAGCCGCAAGCCATGCAGATCTAGTTATGGGCTTTATTCAAAATTAAAGCTAAAATAGAAGTAGATTTTAAAAAACACTACCACTATAGTAATTAACCTGCAAAATGTGTTCTTAATCTGTTGATTGCAACTGTCAAACATTTTTAAAAATGTGTTGAATATTACCCAAGTCACAGCCTACAGAGGTGGAAAAGACCAGGCCAGGTGAACCATAGAACAAGTTGAACCCTGAATCCGAGGGCCAGGGCGACCCCGCCCGAACCCGAGGGCCAGGGCTCCCGCCAGACGCGTGATTCTCAAATTTGACCTTCTTGGAGAGGGAGATCCCACTGGAAGAAACTGAAGGGGAAGAGAATATACCTTTAGAGAAAGATGAAAACTGACCACTAACCAAACGAATGAGAGAGATTGTTCTTTGAGGCTGAATGTGATGTGTCATAATAACCATCAATTACTATAAAGGTGTCCAAGCTGAAATTCAACTTAATTACAATAGCTAGCCAGCAGCCAAGATAAAAGGTCACATGTCACAATTTTAAGCTTCCCTTTATACGAAAGAACTGCAGTATTTTAAATTTGCCACATCGTTGGCAGACAGGTACCTAGCCATAGTAGCTAATTATCCTAGCTAGTTCACACTTCATTCTCCCCCAAATGATCCCATTATCGACAGGTATCCGTGCTTAGACATGAAGACAGTTCAGCGACCGAGGACTGACATGCAGCTGTCACAGCTCTTTTAGAGCAATCCGACGGTTAGCGAGCCAATGCTAGATAATAACGTTAAACGCAGCTACAGTAAATAGTTGGCAGTTAATCTGCTAGTTAACTAACGTGCTCCATCGCCATGAAAATTAGAATCTGTTGCCGCAAGAGATGTGCATAAGTAATGTGTGAACTAGCTAAGTTAACCATCTCAAATAGACAGCTTGTCTGTTAGCTAACCTAGCTAGAGAGCCCAATGTTACCTGAGTCGTTGAATTCAAGTCCGACTTGACACTTTAGCCTTTCCCATTAGGCCTCATCGTCTTTTTAAACAAAATTAACATACTATTCATAAAATCCATATAGAGCAAGTTTTATGGATGATCTGCTCAGTGAAGCTGCATTATTTCTGTTATAATACGGACACGGCAGCATTTTCACGGCATGTTTTCTTAATCTGTTTATTGCAACTGTCAACACATACGAATGATTAATAATTAATGTAAACTGTTATGCAGCGAATTAAAGATACTATATTTTCCTGTTTCCCTAGAAATAATCCAAACTGCAGTGTCTGCTTATTTATGCTGAAGCACACTTAAGTGGGTATATTTTTTGTGGATTCCACATATACATTAAAAGGAAAATGTTGCCCAATCATGTCAGAAATAGCAAAACAAAAAAACACAGGCTCCGAGTTACTGAAAGAGAAGTACGCGATGAGGTCCTGGTAGAGCATAGGCACAGGTTGGTCATACGTGTTTATGAGGAGTTTAATTTAAGCAAAATCCTCATCACACACCCAAGAAGTCAAAGCCTGCAAAATCCCCAAGCAGCAAGACTGCATCAAGTTAGCACTGGCTGAAGCAAAAATAGTGCTGTGTCCTGCTGTGTGGCTCATCCACTCTACCAGTCTCTTAGTATTGGGCTTAGTGTGCTTAATTCATCTTGATGTCCTAACTGACATTCAAAAAGAAATGGATGTGAGAAGACAGTGTAGGAGTTCAAATTTGAATTGGCTTGAAATGTAGGCTGAAGTGCTCTTCTGCAGCTGAGCAGCTCATTTTCTGCTGAGCATCTTCACAGCCCTTACAAGGAGAGCATGAAAATGATGGAGGGGACAAGAAAAATCAGAATAATGCTTTAAGGACTGGACACATTTACAGCTTCTCACACTAAACAAAGTACTCCAAGGTAAAAAGTTCATCAAAGTAAAACATGTTTCATCCATCTTTCTGTGAACTGATATTTTAATGACTGACAGACAAATCCTCCAAGACTTGGCTTGGGATGCTTTGGTGTACAGGAGAGGTTTGAACCCCTTTCATTAAAGAAAACGTGTATGACTCAGGTGCTAGGGTATTATCAGAATGTAATTTATTCCAAATGTAAACACATGATTCTCTTAATTAGAGATTCCCTTATAAGGCATATTATTCAATAATGTTCATAGAGGTACAAAAAACAAAACAAAACAACAAAACCCTACTGAGTCTGGAAAAGAACATCTTTATCAATAAAAAGTATCAAATGACCTGAACACAGTTGTACCACCATTACAAACTCCTTGCTTGAGTCTGCATGTATACATGTATGATAGTAACATATCAGCCAATGAATGATGGACTCGAGTTTGTACTCGAGGAAAGAAAGAAATTTTCATAATGTCATAAAGAATCAAGTGTTTGGAAAACGTCTAGGAAAAGAAAGAAACATTTATTTAAATGTGCTGAATATTGCACAAGTCGCAACCCTTGAAAAACCAAGAAGAGTTCTCGGTCTGCTTAAGTACTGTGTACTGCAAAAACACAAGTAGAATTGAATTTTCCACAAATACACATACAAGAACCATAGAAGAAAGCATAGTGTTGGTCTTATAGAACGAGAGACACAAAAACCTCAGCTACAATGATCAACAATTACACAATGAAGTTTGGATTCAACGGAATTTCGTTTTGAACTACGGTAGAGGGGCCTCTTTATCGGCTACTCGAATACTAGGCAACAACCTGATTCACCATTTGTGGATCACATTTGAGCAGTAACATGATTTGGTAGAACACTTGCATTTGAAACCATTTTTGTCTTCTTTTATAGGTGGAATCGGAGGCCAGTTTGGTGATGTTTTAAATCTACTTGAAGAATAACAAACAAACAAAAAGCCAACCCTAATGTAACATTTAAAAGAAGCACCAAAGTGGGCATCAGATTTACCATCAAACAGGGTCTTGCTGCTGTCGAAGCCTGTGCACTGCCGCTTGCAGATCTCCATGTTCTGCAAGCAAGATTTCACACTGCAGCGAGAGACACACACACACACACACACACACACACACACACACACACACACACACACACACACACACACACACACACACACACAGGTGGGGGGGGGGGTTACAGTACTAGCAGAGAAACTCTGATGCTATTTGGATTTCTAAATTAACACGGTGTTCCTTAAAATGTTTTTGAAACACTGACATGTAGATTGGAAGGCCTGGAGCAACTCACTGTGCACTCTGAGGGAAGTGGAGGAGGTGGGTCATGGTCAGAAACGGGTGGTTCAGGGTCTTCACTGGCGTGATCCTTTTGTGAGCGTCTAGCGTGAGCATCTTCTTTAGTAGGTCGATGAACTCCCGCCGGTCGGCCTTCTCCGCCAAGACGTCGGTGCCTTTCAGACTGGTCATATTGACCTGCGAGAGAGACCCATGGGTGAGTCATATTATTCACCAGCAGAGGGCGGCAATGCACCCAATACGAACGAAGTTCTGCAGCAAATTTCTACGCACTGCTCTGCCCTTCGCAGATGCCGTTCTCCAGAGCGACTTACATGCGCTACTCATTATGACAGCAGAAACGCTCGACCTTTCAGCTAGCACCTTGTTCTACCTGCTCTATAATGTGAGCTGCGGGAGCCCTTTGTCACGTTCTTCAATTTCACATCGCAACACTAAAAGAAATGCGTATAGTTACGCGCACAAAAGCCCAAATAACCTGCATCATGTCGTCAAGGCAGTTTAAAATGTACTTCCGAGTCTCTTTGGACTTGATGCCACGCTCCGCCTCATGCTCCGAAGGTGTCTGGAGAAAGGAAAGAAAAAACAAACCATTCAGCTCCACCATTAAGTTACATGAAGTCATTAAGTTACGTCCCTTATAAAAAACACATGGCATTTGGCATTTGAAGACAGGCAAACCTTGAGTCTCCACAGGGGGTAGCAGTAGAAATAGTAGTGCGTCTTGGTCGCTGCGCTCAACATGCACTCTGCTGGTAGGCCCTGCGTCTCGGAGATGTAACGGATCTGCAGAGACACCATACGGCAAAAGGATTATGACTTTATTTTGAGTTAATCCTTTCATTTTCAAAGTGCATGTCTAAAAAAACAGGCCATAGAAACTCATTTATATTAATCCTAAAAATGAGCGGGCCGACAAAGCAGCTAAAAGGTCAAACTACACACACACAAACACACACACACACACACACACACACACACACACACACACACACATATCACTACAGCCACAAAACCACTACAGGTCTGCACCACTGATGCTGTACGGGCGTTAAGGCACAGCTCAAAGGACCATGTGCTTACCTGATCATATTCGGAGGCTCCGGGATACAGGGGCCAGCCCAGGAACAGCTCAGCAATGACACAGCCCAGGGACCACATATCGATGGCCTCACAGAATGGGAGACCCAGGATGAGCTCAGGCGATCTGGACCAAAAACACAGAGATCGCCATCATGAAATCAGCCTCGGCTGATAATTCCGTGGGGGGGTGTTTGTGTTCCTAGACATTACACACCCACTATTCTAGTGTAACATGGAACCAACACTACAATGCACCAACACTACAATAATGTTCTGTTTTGCATTAAGTAAATACAGAGTACCAATGCAGTTAAACACCCGTTACTCAGTATATTACACTGTTAATTAACAGTGTAGCTACAATGTAATAGCGGTTTTGTACAGACTCGCTAAATACTGATATTACCAAAGCCTGCAGTTCAGCGCATCCTAACTAATCTCAGACACCGAAGACGGTTCATTAGGTGTTTTTGCTAAATAACAGCACTCACATGACCCAATAAAAATAAACCACTTATAAATCAATCGTGCTCCAGTTAACTGTAATGCTCATCATAGGCTTTTAATGTGTAGCAGGGTTATTACAACTGTCCACAACATGCAGCTCTACTCTAAAGCACACTCGAGTGCAACAAGTGCACACTTATTTCTAACACGCCTCAGCACGTGTCCCTCACCGGTAGTATCTGGACTGCAGGTAGCTGGGGGCCTTGGAGAAGTGGCTAGCTGAGCCGAAGTCGATGACCTTGACGCGGTACGGCTGCCTGATGGGGTCCACCAGCATGATGTTGTCGGGCTTGAGGTCGGTGTGGATCAAGCCCAGGCTCTTCAGTTTCATGAGCGCTTTGGCGACCTGCTGCAGCACGGGCCGGATGCATTTCAGCAGCAGTGGGCTGAACTTGCTGCGCTTGAGGAAGTCGTAGAGGCTCTGCCCCAGCATCTCGAACACCAGGCATATGTGCTTCTTGTGCTGGAAGCACTCGTACGCGCGCACGAAGTTGAACTCGTCGGCGTTCTCCCTGCTCAGCCGGCTCAGGATGCTCACCTGAGGAGGAGCAAAGGAGGGAAGACGGAATACGCGTTAAGCCGAAGCTACGTGGTCACAGCTTCAAAGTTTGATACTGCTGACAAATAGCCTACTTATTTTCAATAGCATCAAGCACTTTGTGTACTTCCCTTCAACCATTTACTTCTACAGGATTTGGGAGATGCAATTATGGAAGTGGTCCCTTGGAAATGAACCCATGAACTTGCTTTTGGTACTCAAACAATGCAGATTAATGCTCTTTCATAACAATAACATTTTTAATGCACATCCAAACAGGTATGGCTTACACAACTGAAGCTAAATCTTCTTTTTAGAGTAAGCTTCAAGCTGTCCGTGTGTTATCCGAACTAGTTCCTACTGAACTAGTGAAAATTAGAACTAGTGTGCCAAACAAGTATTTCTGTGCTACCCTGGCTGTATACAAATTCCACAGTGTGCGTTAGCACATCTGACACCAACAGAACATATGTTGTAAAAACTGAAACAAACAATAACAGAATCAGGGCTACAGCTGATTCTAGGCCATATCAATAGCTCATTTAAAGCAGGCACAACTTTCCCACCTCGTTCTGGCCCTGTCGAGCATAGGACGGATGACTTTTCAGGATCTTGATTGCGACTACTTCACTGGTGCCCCGCTTCCAGCACTTGGCGACCTGGCCAAAGGTTCCACGGCCCAGGGACTCCAAAACCTCGTAGCTGTTGGAGACGGAGCGGAGGATCTCGTTCTGCACCAGTTGGTACTCGCAATCGCTGCCCCTGGCCACACGCTTGGACAACCCAGGGGAGGAGAGCTCCTCCAGGATCTGTACACTGTTGCTGCTGTGTGCCTCCTCTCTCTTCCTCTTGAGGCTGCCCCGCTTCTGATAGCCGTCAGCACGCCGCGAGGTCAATGCCTCGTCTCCGCCCTGCCAGCTGGAAGAGGAGGAAGACGACGACGAAGCCTCGTCCGAGGCTCCAGAGGGGGAAAAGACCATGGCAGGTAAGCCATCGATTGAATTGAACCCCGGATCCGAGGGCCAGGGTGTCCCCGCCCGAATCCGAGGGCCAGGGCTCCCGCCCCGCGCAGGATTCTCAAATTTAACCTTCTTGGAGTGGGAGATCCCACTGAAGGAATCTGAAGGGCAAGAGAATATACCATTATGGAAAGATGAAAACAGGACTACTAACCAAATGAACAAGAGAGATTGTTTGTTCTTTGAGGCTGAATGTGATGTGCCATAATAACCATCAATTAGCTAAATTAGCTAAATCACAGAGCTTTGATTTTTTTTAAAACATCTACTGCTGTTTTAGTTTTAATTTTGAATATTTCTGTCTGAAGCAGAGCAGAGCCCTGATCGATGCCATTGTTTTTTGGGCAGGCTTTAGCAAGTGATTGCTTTCTCTTTACACGCTTCTCAGAAAAGACAAGTTCTTTGTCTTGCGTTACTCAAAGGTGGTTCTGTGTGCTAAAACAACATCTTGACCTTTCAGCGATGCTGCCACACTGAAAAACAGAAGGCCAAGAAAAAAACAGCTTCTATTCTTAGACTCTCTGGCACTCTAAGTGCTTGCTGATACCTTGCTGACTGCAGTATTTCCTACACCTTTCCAACTGAGAGGCTCCTGAACTTGCAGCACCTCTGTCAATTAATCAATTGCATAACAAGAGTTCATCCGCTCTATAATTGAGGGAGATACCCCCTCTAATCATTAATGCTCATCATTACAAAGACCATTAGTGTAAGCTGATGAAAAATGTTTCAATGTATTTAAAAGGTAAAGAACAGAGTAGCAATGTAAAGATACCATTTATAATGCATTACATTTTAGTCTTTGACACAATCTCTTGCCCTGAAACAGTGTTTAGGGCGATTACAATGCTGTTTCAATATGTTTAAAAGGTAAAGAACAGAGTAGCAATGTAAAGATTCCATTTATAATGCATTACATTTTAGTCTAAAACACAAACTCTTGCCTTGAAACAGTGTTTAGGGCGATTGCAATGCTGTTTCAATGTGTTTAAAAGGTAAAGAACAAAGTAGCAATGTAAAGATACCATTTATAATGCATTACATTTTAGTCTAAAACAAAATCTCTTACCCTGAAACAGTGTTGTTGGGCGATTACAATGCTGTTTCAATGTGTTTAAAAGGTAAAGAACAGAGTAGCAATGTAAAGATACCATTTATAATGCATTACATTTTAGTCTTTAACACAATCTCTTGCCCTGAAACAGTGTTTAGGGCGATTACAATGCTGTTTCAATATGTTTAAAAGGTAAAGAACAGAGTAGCAATGTAAAGATACCATTTATAATGCTTTACATTTTAGTCTAAAACACAATCTCTTGCCGTAAAACAGTGTTTAGGGCGATTAAAATGCTGTTTCAATGTTTAAAAGGTAAAGAACAGAGTAGCAATGTAAAGATTCCATTTATAATGCATTACATTTTAGTCTAAAACACAATCTCTTGCCGTAAAACAGTGTTTAGGGCGATTAAAATGCTGTTTCAATGTTTAAAAGGTAAAGAACAGAGTAGCAATGTAAAGATTCCATTTATAATGCATTACATTTTAGTCTAAAACACAATCTCTTGCCCTGAAACAGTGTTTAGCGCGATTACAATGCTTTGAAACGCTGTTTCAATGTGTTTAAAGGTAAAGAAGAGAGTTGCAATGTAAAGATTCTACTTATCATGAATTACATTTTAGTCTAAAACACAATCTGGGTTTGTGTGTATATAAATGATGTAATCTTACTGTTGTGGAACAAATTACTTCCATTTCCATTTTTTAAGGCAAAAATATTAAATGTTGGAATTTATCATTACATATTCATATGAATATGACTTTAATTTGTATACATATTTGTTGACATTAGCTATTTTGATCAGTCATTTTTGTGTCTGGTTGTTCTAGCTCATATTTAGCACGTTGTCCTTGACCATGTCCCTCTGTCCACAGGGTGGTGGTGTTGGACCGTGTTACAGACACGCTGCTGTTTTCCTGCAAGGTGCTAGTGGTCGGATTTGTAGGTGAGAAATATAGAGTGAAGTCATGTGTATATTACCCATACTACACTTCATCACATTCTGACCATGATGGCACATGGCAACACACTTTAATAGGTAACTCTGAGGGTTTTTCTACATTCCCTGTAAGGTCTGCTGGCTTTCTTCTTCTTCTCTGGGAGAATCAGGCTGCCATCTGACAATTTCCAGCTTCAGCTGCTGCATTATTACTGGTTGCCCGTTATTGTACGTATTGTAACCTCAGAAAAGCTCAAGTGGTGACAATTGCTTCTGTGTGAGAACAAAACATCAGCATATTCAGTACACTGAAGAAATGGTTCTTTCTTTTTTAGATTCCAAAATGCTTATTGACAGTGATTGTAAAGTCACTTTGTTTGTAAATAACCATGATTTACACATTTATTCTGGACAGCAGTTCCTCTCATAATACTGAAGGCCCAGCATGTATATCTACTACTGCTGTTTTTTTAGACGGTGATTGTGGGAGCTTATTTCATCGCGCAGGGCTTATTTAGTGTACAGCATGTGTGTGGACACCCTTTTCCTATGCTTCTGTAAGCTACACACACACACACACACACACACACACACACACACACACACACACACACACACACTCTCTCTCTCTCTCTCTCTCTCTCTCTCTCTTCATTCCAGCAGTTCATAATGACATTGGGCACACACAGTCGAAAGCTTGTATGGTCTCGTCCCTTTACTTCAGGGAGAATAGAATTATAAAAAACATTATTAGCTCACATTTCACTCTCAAGCTACTACACATATGCCAATCATGAGGACTATATTGGTTTTATTTCCACTATGATGTTTCTGTCTCCTCTAGTGGAGGATCTGGAGCGTAACGACGGCACCGTGCAGAGACCATACCTCCGATTTACTCCTCCACATCAGCTGACTTTAAAAAAACATTTAAAGCTCTACACATCATGGATCACAGAATGTCTGTTATTAACGCTATACAAGAACTATACTAAACCCATAGATCTAGACTAAGACTATAAAGTCATTTCACTTAGCTAAATAACTTTAATACATAATTTAAATCATGCAATGTGTAATAATATTTCTTGTTTTTGTTCAGGAGATGTGCAGACATTATCTGCTGTATTATTTTTGTGGCTGCCATTGTCACCTATATTCTTATTCGCTCCCTGGGTAAGAAACATTTCCAACTACACTTTCATGGGGAAAAAAAATCATTATAATTGTGGGCTCAAGCGGAAGGTCTTTTACCCATGTATGGCTTGTGAGATATCCTTCTAACGGAGGTTCTAACACAGCGTGGCTGCTTGGAGACTCTCGTCATGTCGTGTTGCCCCAGAACTCCACTGGGATGTTTTGTGGAGCTGGAGTCAATGTGTAAGTCCCTCACATACTGGATAAGTATTTATATCTTCACAGGAATACCAAAACAGCACACCCAGTATGTAAGGAACACCGTCAGTATTCTTTCGAATGGACTTTAGTGAGTCGGACTAGGGTTACAATGGAGCTGTGCAGGTGCAAATCATGTGGAAACATGAAACATCAACAAGACAAGATGGGTTAGACTTTAGCTTTAAGATTTTCATGATTGGCACTGCACAGCAACAAGTGGAACCAATCAAATCACTTGTGTTTAATGATTGTCTCTAAACCAAGGGGTCCAAACTCAGGTCTAGGAGTGTCACAACACTGCAGAGTTTATTGGTTACCCCAGTCAAATTCACCCTCGAAGAAAGAACACTTAGCTGGGTAGTGGTGTGACTCTCCAGCACTGAATCCTGATACACATACTCAAAAAATTGAATAAAAATTGTTTATTTAATTGGTTAATATTCATGTGTCAAGCTGCATTTGTTTCCTGCATCCTCTCGTGTTTCAGTGACAAACCAAACGTCCTCTACTTTGACCTTCTGAAGTGTGCCAGAGCAACGACAGAAATGGACGCCATTCTAGAGGGTCTCCAGTGTCCAACCACTCAAGTGAGATTTCCACACAAATGTCCTGTTGACATTGTACAGAAACCAAACACGTATGTCAGTAGCCTTTTAGAAATATGCACATGAGACTCATTTATTACAAAACAGTTTAGCATGTAGTATGTGAATGCCAGTTTGTAAGTCTGGGGGCTTGGGTCTCCTTTTGCTGCTTGGTTTGGGAGCCTTTTGCTCTATCATGCAATGAACAATGTGTAAATAGTGTAGATAGAAATATAAAAAGCAACACTGTGTTTAGCTACTCAAATAAGATCTCCTTCACTCTGTGTGTTTGTGCGTTGGTTTGCAGGTCTGTGTTAAAAAATGCCCTTCAGAGTTCTGGAAGTTGCCCCCAGAGGCGTATGCCCCAAATGCCCTGCCTAAAGACTTCTTTCAGCAGCAGTATTGTGACCCTAGACTTGACCTCGCCCAAACCACATTGGTAAAACCTCACACTGCAAATAAGCAATGTAACCAGCTTCATCTCTGAGAAATAAACCCTCACCTCACTCTTGACAGAACAGAATTTGTCGTATCAAAAGTCTTTGCAATATGCAACTCTTTGTACATGTAATTCATGCATTGGCTTAGCCACTCACGCATACACAGCATTTGTGCATACATAGCATTCTGCATGTTAATGAGATTTTCACATGCATTTCCACTACAGAGTGTCCAAGACATCCTCAATCAAGAGCTTTGTCCATATTTCTACACGCCAAGTAAACCAGGTAAAGACAGCAGGATTACACAACTACCTGTTAATTTGTCCATTCTGTTTTGTAACAGTTTGACTATGCTATGTACCAAAACATAACCAAACCACCAGGAAAGTACTTATACCTGCAGTGATAAGTCAGCAGGTTTAATTGTTAGTCATATTATTTTCTGTCTCTCCCTCCACCCAGAACTAGGGAGATGTCTGCCTAGCTTTGACTGGCAGGACGTTCCTCCAGACTTCTCTCTCCCTGGATTCGCTTCCGTTAATGAAACAGTCGAGCACATAAAGGGATATATGGAGTAATCCTTCACACACACTCACACACACATTTCACTCTCAAGCTACTACACATATGCCAATCATCAGGACTATATTGTTTTTATTTCCACTGTGATGTTTCTGTCTCCTCTAGTGGAGGGTCTGGAGCGTAATGACGGCACCGTGCAGAGACCATACCACATGCCCAGGTCTCTGTGGCAAATCCTCCACAAGAGAGACAGCTTTCTCCCTTAATGAATAAACCATCCAGCATATATTTGAGTCTTTTTTCTGTTGTTGTAACTGTAAAACTGTTCTCAACAGCATTTCGACCACTGTTTTGTTCAAAAGAGATCTGACGGGGCGGCCTCTGGACTGATCCAGTTTTGACCGAACGGCAGACACACACTGGATGTTCTGGCAAACATTTACATATCTGGCTGGACCTTAACCATGTTGCTCTGTTTATTTGATACGCCTACTCTTTTCATATACCGCACTGCTTATTGTGTAGGAGTAGGCTTGCTCCTAAATGTGGAGTATATGAGAGGCTTAAGGGGAAGTTGATATATTTAATTGAGTTTTAGTTCTTTGCCAACCTCTCTCATTATGTGTGAAAGATCACATTTCATGGGATGCTACAATATATATTTTTTAATTCCTGAGTGTAATAATGTCAAGATTGGCCACCCTCCTGGACTCCCTCTTTCCGTGGTTTCACGTCTTGCGCTGCAGGCCGCTCCCCCCTGCAGCGTTGGTCAAGACGGGTAGACGCTTACCTGGGATCTCGTCGTTATCAAAATAAACGTGAGCCTGCTTCTTCCGGGACCGACGAGATGCCCGTGTACAGGCGGCCACGACCAAGGCACACAGCAGGGTTTAAATACATGAACTAGAAACGAGGGACAGGTGTACGCAATCAGTGAGGACAAAATGAAACCGTGGAACGGAACAAAACACAAGACATGGAAAACACGGAACATGGAAGGGACTGATCGTGACAATCAGCATAGATTATTTAACACAAAGATTCAGAACTGCTGGTGCTGTGTATTTAATCATCTAATATAGACACCAGTACCTCCACTAAAGCCTGCCATAATGATATCAACATCAAATGCAAAAAAAGTAATTTTGTTTCCAATAGTAAAACCAAAAAAAAAAGCCAAACAAATAAAACGTGATGATGGACATGCGCCTCTTTAAAGGATTTTCTCAAATATATGTAGAATTTATGACTATAACAGAAAACAGCAAAGAGAAAAATGCAAGAATGCATATGGCGAAGGACGTATGGCAAGTATGGCAAATTCCTCCTAAATGTCTATATGGTTCCATCAATGCAATATTTGAAGCTCTATGAAATAAACAAACCAAATTGTTATCAGAACACTCCACTATATTCATGAAAAACACTTTCTCATGTACTCATGGTATAACTCATTTTTACTGTAGGAATTTGGAATAATAAGATGGCAAAATCCTGTTCATGCCTATTCTGTTCCATATATGCAATAGTTGAAGCACTATAAAATACACAATTCATATTGTTATCAAATCCTTCCAATATATTCTTGAAATACACTTTCTTGTGTATCCATACTATTACGTTCCAATGTTTTTACTTTAATTTGGAGTAAAAGGATGGCAAAATCCTCATAAACATGTATTCGTTCCACTATATAATCAGTTTTTGAAACTCTAGAAAACAAACTAGTCAAATTGTTATCAGATCCCTCCACAATATTCATGAAATCCACTTTCTCATGTACCCATGGTATGACTTTCAAGTGTTTTACTGTAGGAAGCTTGAGTAATAGGATGGCAAAATCCTCTTAAACATCTGTTCAGTTCAACATATATCACTACTCGAAGCTCTATAAAATACACAATTCAAATTGTTATAAAATCACTCCACTACGTACTTGAAATAAACTTCCTCCTGTACCCATGATATGACTTTCAGTCATTTTTACTGCAGGAATTTGGAATAATGGAGTAGCAAAATTCTGTCGAATGTCTATTCAGTTCCATATATGTAATAATTGAAGCTCTATAAATAAATCAAATCAAATTGTTATCAGATCACTCCACTAAATTCTTGATATACACTATCTTATGTACCTGTGGTATGACTTTCAGTCATTTTTACAGTAGGAATTTAGAGTAATAGGATAGCAATATCCTGTGAAATGTCTATTCAGTTCACTATATATCACTACATGAAGCTGAGTGAAATGCACAAATCAAATTGTTATCAAATCACTTCATTAAATTCTTGAAATACAGTTTCTCTTGTACTCATGAATGACTTTCAGTCATTTTTACTGTAGGAATTTGGAGTAATAGGATGGCAAAAGCCTGTTAAATATCTATTTGGTTCACTACATATCACTTTTCCTTGTACCCATAATATAATGTTGAATATATTTACTGTAAAAATTTAAAGTATTGGGATGGCAAACTCATGTAAATTGCCTGTTTGGTTATATACATGCAACTTTAGAAAGTCTTTAAAATAAACAAATCAAATTGTTATCACATATCACTACTATACTCTTGAACTACTATACTATACTACTATTCTCATAGTCAGTGTAGACGTAGTTTAGGTAGGGGACGGGAGACGTTGTCACTTAGCCTCACAGGTTACATCTTGGCGATAAGCCTAAGGTTACATTATTATGTAAAGATTATTTTATTATTTGTGTAGCTTTTTTTGTACGTTAAAAGCACAGTAACCACGGACAGTTTAATCGTATAGGCCTAAATATTCGATACAGGACATGGAAAATTGAGCGCGAGCATCCCATAGCATGGAAAGCAGGTGCTCGTGACCAAGCTGCCTTTGTTGATGAGCTAAGAACCAGAACGTGCTGTGACTTCCAACGTCACAATGTGTCAATAACCTGGAATGATGCGTCATAAGAATAGATTATCGAATGCAAGATTATTTTTTACTGAAACATTACACATTGCGGACTCTGTGTGATGGCGCTTATCGAAAGTGCAAGGGAGTGTACTGTAGTCAGCATGCCAGATTATTGCGGTGAGTTTTGTTGTTGTTGTTTTTTCCAGATATAGCCATATGCCAAAGATTTTATGAGAACCCATACGTCAAATACAATGGTTAAAAAAGAAAAAAAATGTACAAAACTAGCTTGTACATTTCATGTTAAAATAATAAATGTTCTTACGTACTTGGTAGGTCTACCTTATATTAAAAACATTTATATAGTGTACGATCTGTAACTGTGTATCAGATCGAAAGCGTATGTGTGCAGAAGGTGTCATAAAAAAAAAAGAAAAGTGTTGTAACAGCCCTAGTGTCGCTGGACAAGGAGCAGGACGGACAGACGTGTATTAACACACGATAAAGAGACCGGCGCTCATATGCAACATAAACAGTGAACATAAAACACGAATACAGATAACGAACTATGTGAACACGAACATGGGCATTGACCGACTAAGATGCACACTCCCACAGCGGTTTAAACACACAGACGTTACAAGACTAAACCATGTGCAGTTGCGCGTTAATTACACAGGCGTGGTTACAAACAACACTATGAACTCCCACTGCACGCGGCGGGCCGTACCACATGGCTAGTGTGAAGGGGAGCGTTCCATGACAACTGTATATAAAATGTGTTAGACAAAATATAGCGTACCGGTCAAAGGTTCAGACACGCGGGACTGAATATATGTTTTTCAAAGGTTTCAATTCATTCTAATGTAATGGTATATACTTAGAATTTATAGAATATATATATTCTTCAATTCTATCTTCTCAGGGGAACCTCCTCCGTATGAGCCCATTTTCAGGAGACCAGTTAACAAGAGGCGAGTCCGGCAATCTCTCATTGCTTCTCCGATTTACTCCTCCACATCAGCTGACTTTAAAAAACCATTTAAAGCTCTACACATCATGGATCACAGAATGTCTGTTATTAACGCTATACAAGAACTATACTAAGGCCATAGATCTAGACTAAGACTATAAAGTTATTTCACTTAGCTAAATAACTTTAATACATAATTTAAATCATGCAATGTGTAATAATATTTCTTGTTTTTGTTCAGGAGATGTGCAGACATTATCTGCTGTATTATTTTTGTGGCTGCCATTGTCACCTATATTCTTATTCGCTCCCTGGGTAAGAAACATTTCCAACTACACTTTCATGGGGGAAAAAAAATCATTATTATTGTGGGCTCAAGCGGAAGGTCTTTTACCCATGTATGGCTTGTGAGATATCCTTCTAACGGAGGTTCTAACACAGCGTGGCTGCTTGGAGACTCTCGTCATGTCGTGTTGCCCCAGAACTCCACTGGGATGTTTTGTGGAGCTGGAGTCAATGTGTAAGTCCCTCACATACTGGATAAGTATTTATATCTTCACAGGAATACCAAAACAGCACACCCAGTATGTAAGGAACACCGTCAGTATTCTTTCGAATGGACTTTAGTGAGTCGGACTAGGGTTACAATGGAGCTGTGCAGGTGCAAATCATGTGGAAACATGAAACATCAACAAGACAAGATGGGTTAGACTTTAGCTTTAAGATTTTCATGATTGGCACTGCACAGCAACAAGTGGAACCAATCAAATCACTTGTGTTTAATGATTGTCTCTAAACCAAGGGGTCCAAACTCAGGTCTAGGAGTGTCACAACACTGCAGAGTTTATTGGTTACCCCAGTCAAATTCACCCTCGAAGAAAGAACACTTAGCTGGGTAGTGGTGTGACTCTCCAGCACTGAATCCTGATACACATACTCAAAAAATTGAATAAAAATTGTTTATTTAATTGGCTAATATTCATGTGTCAAGCTGCATTTGTTTCCTGCATCCTCTCGTGTTTCAGTGACAAACCAAACGTCCTCTACTTTGACCTTCTGAAGTGTGCCAGAGCAACGACAGAAATGGACGCCATTCTAGAGGGTCTCCAGTGTCCAACCACTCAAGTGAGATTTCCACACAAATGTCCTGTTGACATTGTACAGAAACCAAACACGTATGTCAGTAGCCTTTTAGAAATATGCACATGAGACTCATTTATTACAAAACAGTTTAGCATGTAGTATGTGAATGCCAGTTTGTAAGTCTGGGGGCTTGGGTCTCCTTTTGCTGCTTGGTTTGGGAGCCTTTTGCTCTATCATGCAATGAACAATGTGTAAATAGTGTAGATAGAAATATAAAAAGCAACACTGTGTTTAGCTACTCAAATAAGATCTCCTTCACTCTGTGTGTTTGTGCGTTGGTTTGCAGGTCTGTGTTAAAAAATGCCCTTCAGAGTTCTGGAAGTTGCCCCCAGAGGCGTATGCCCCAAATGCCCTGCCTAAAGACTTCTTTCAGCAGCAGTATTGTGACCCTAGACTTGACCTCGCCCAAACCACATTGGTAAAACCTCACACTGCAAATAAGCAATGTAACCAGCTTCATCTCTGAGAAATAAACCCTCACCTCACTCTTGACAGAACAGAATTTGTCGTATCAAAAGTCTTTGCAATATGCAACTCTTTGTACATGTAATTCATGCATTGGCTTAGCCACTCACGCATACATAGCATTTGTGCATACATAGCATTCTGCATGTTAATGAGATTTTCACATGCATTTCCACTACAGAGTGTCCAAGACATCCTCAATCAAGAGCTTTGTCCATATTTCTACACGCCAAGTAAACCAGGTAAAGACAGCAGGATTACACAACTACCTGTTAATTTGTCCATTCTGTTTTGTAACAGTTTGACTATGCTATGTACCAAAACATAACCAAACCACCAGGAAAGTACTTATACCTGCAGTGATAAGTCAGCAG
Organism: Electrophorus electricus; assembly: GCF_041902795.1. NCBI lineage: Eukaryota > Metazoa > Chordata > Actinopteri > Gymnotiformes > Gymnotidae > Electrophorus > Electrophorus electricus. The sequence continues at coordinate 2,295,820 of NW_027658616.1, read as the reverse complement.
GTTTAATTGTTAGTCATATTATTTTCTGTCTCTCCCTCCACCCAGAACTAGGGAGATGTCTGCCTAGCTTTGACTGGCAGGACGTTCCTCCAGACTTCTCTCTCCCTGGATTCGCTTCCGTTAATGAAACAGTCGAGCACATAAAGGGATATATGGAGTAATCCTTCACACACACTCACACACACATTTCACTCTCAAGCTACTACACATATGCCAATCATCAGGACTATATTGTTTTTATTTCCACTGTGATGTTTCTGTCTCCTCTAGTGGAGGGTCTGGAGCGTAATGACGGCACCGTGCAGAGACCATACCACATGCCCAGGTCTCTGTGGCAAATCCTCCACAAGAGAGACAGCTTTCTCCCTTAATGAATAAACCATCCAGCATATATTTGAGTCTTTTTTCTGTTGTTGTAACTGTAAAACTGTTCTCAACAGCATTTCGACCACTGTTTTGTTCAAAAGAGATCTGACGGGGCGGCCTCTGGACTGATCCAGTTTTGACCGAACGGCAGACACACACTGGATGTTCTGGCAAACATTTACATATCTGGCTGGACCTTAACCATGTTGCTCTGTTTATTTGATACGCCTACTCTTTTCATATACCGCACTGCTTATTGTGTAGGAGTAGGCTTGCTCCTAAATGTGGAGTATATGAGAGGCTTAAGGGGAAGTTGATATATTTAATTGAGTTTTAGTTCTTTGCCAACCTCTCTCATTATGTGTGAAAGATCACATTTCATGGGATGCTACAATATATATTTTTTAATTCCTGAGTGTAATAATGTCAAGATTGGCCACCCTCCTGGACTCCCTCTTTCCGTGGTTTCACGTCTTGCGCTGCAGGCCGCTCCCCCCTGCAGCGTTGGTCAAGACGGGTAGACGCTTACCTGGGATCTCGTCGTTATCAAAATAAACGTGAGCCTGCTTCTTCCGGGACCGACGAGATGCCCGTGTACAGGCGGCCACGACCAAGGCACACAGCAGGGTTTAAATACATGAACTAGAAACGAGGGACAGGTGTACGCAATCAGTGAGGACAAAATGAAACCGTGGAACGGAACAAAACACAAGACATGGAAAACACGGAACATGGAAGGGACTGATCGTGACAATCAGCATAGATTATTTAACACAAAGATTCAGAACTGCTGGTGCTGTGTATTTAATCATCTAATATAGACACCAGTACCTCCACTAAAGCCTGCCATAATGATATCAACATCAAATGCAAAAAAAGTAATTTTGTTTCCAATAGTAAAACCAAAAAAAAAAAGCCAAACAAATAAAACGTGATGATGGACATGCGCCTCTTTAAAGGATTTTCTCAATAAATATATGTAGAATTTATGACTATAACAGAATACAGCAAAGAGAAAAATGCAAGAATGCATATGGCGAAGGACGTATGGCAAGTATGGCAAATTCCTCCTAAATGTCTATATGGTTCCATCAATGCAATATTTGAAGCTCTATGAAATAAACAAACCAAATTGTTATCAGAACACTCCACTATATTCATGAAAAACACTTTCTCATGTACTCATGGTATAACTCATTTTTACTGTAGGAATTTGGAATAATAGGATGGCAAAATCCTGTTCATGCCTATTCTGTTCCATATATGCAATAGTTGAAGCACTATAAAATACACAATTCATATTGTTATCAAATCCTTCCAATATATTCTTGAAATACACTTTCTTGTGTATCCATACTATTACGTTCCAATGTTTTTACTTTAATTTGGAGTAAAAGGATGGCAAAATCCTCATAAACATGTATTCGTTCCACTATATAATCAGTTTTTGAAACTCTAGAAAACAAACTAGTCAAATTGTTATCAGATCCCTCCACAATATTCATGAAATCCACTTTCTCATGTACCCATGGTATGACTTTCAAGTGTTTTACTGTAGGAAGCTTGAGTAATAGGATGGCAAAATCCTCTTAAACATCTGTTCAGTTCAACATATATCACTACTCGAAGATCTATAAAATACACAATTCAAATTGTTATAAAATCACTCCACTACGTACTTGAAATAAACTTCCTCCTGTACCCATGATATGACTTTCAGTCATTTTTACTGCAGGAATTTGGAATAATGGAGTAGCAAAATTCTGTCGAATGTCTATTCAGTTCCATATATGTAATAATTGAAGCTCTATAAATAAATCAAATCAAATTGTTATCAGATCACTCCACTAAATTCTTGATATACACTATCTTATGTACCTGTGGTATGACTTTCAGTCATTTTTACAGTAGGAATTTAGAGTAATAGGATGGCAATATCCTGTGAAATGTCTATTCAGTTCACTATATATCACTACATGAAGCTGAGTGAAATGCACAAATCAAATTGTTATCAAATCACTTCATTAAATTCTTGAAATACAGTTTCTCTTGTACTCATGAATGACTTTCAGTCATTTTTACTGTAGGAATTTGGAGTAATAGGATGGCAAAAGCCTGTTAAATATCTATTTGGTTCACTACATATCACTTTTCCTTGTACCCATAATATAATGTTGAATATATTTACTGTAAAAATTTAAAGTATTGGGATGGCAAACTCATGTAAATTGCCTGTTTGGTTATATACATGCAACTTTAGAAAGTCTTTAAAATAAACAAATCAAATTGTTATCACATATCACTACTATACTCTTGAACTACTATACTATACTACTATTCTCATAGTCAGTGTAGACGTAGTTTAGGTAGGGGACGGGAGACGTTGTCACTTAGCCTCACAGGTTACATCTTGACGATAAGCCTAAGGTTACATTATTATGTAAAGATTATTTTATTATTTGTGTAGCTTTTTTTGTACGTTAAAAGCACAGTAACCACGGACAGTTTAATCGTATAGGCCTAAATATTCGATACAGGACATGGAAAATTGAGCGCGAGCATCCCATAGCATGGAAAGCAGGTGCTCGTGACCAAGCTGCCTTTGTTGATGAGCTAAGAACGAGAACGTGCTGTGACTTCCAACATCACAATGTGTCAATAACCTGGAATGATGCGTCATAAGAATAGATTATCGAATGCAAGATTATTTTTTACTGAAACATTACACATTGCGGACTCTGTGTGATGGCGCTTATCGAAAGTGCAAGGGAGTGTACTGTAGTCAGCATGCCAGATTATTGCGGTGAGTTTTGTTGTTGTTGTTTTTTCCAGATATAGCCATATGCCAAAGATTTTATGAGAACCCATACGTCAAATACAATGGTTAAAAAAGAAAAAAAATGTACAAAACTAGCTTGTACATTTCATGTTAAAATAATAAATGTTCTTACGTACTTGGTAGGTCTACCTTATATTAAAAACATTTATATAGTGTACGATCTGTAACTGTGTATCAGATCGAAAGCGTATGTGTGCAGAAGGTGTCATAAAAAAAAAAGAAAAGTGTTGTAACGGCCCTAGTGTCGCTGGACAAGGAGCAGGACGGACAGACGTGTATTAACACACGATAAAGACACCGGCGCTCATATGCAACATAAACAGTGAACATAAAACACGAATACAGATAACGAACTATGTGAACACGAACATGGGCATTGACCGACTAAGATGCACACTCCCACAGCGGTTTAAACACACAGACGTTACAAGACTAAACCATGTGCAGTTGCGCGTTAATTACACAGGCGTGGTTACAAACAAGACTATGAACTCCCACTGCACGCGGCGGGCCGTACCACATGGCTAGTGTGAAGGGGAGCGTTCCATGACAACTGTATATAAAATGTGTTAGACAAAATATAGCGTACCGGTCAAAGGTTCAGACACGCGTGACTGAATATATGTTTTTCAAAGGTTTAAATTCATTCTAATGTAATGGTATATACTTAGAATTTATAGAATATATATATTCTTCAATTCTATCTTCTCAGGGGAACCTCCTCCGTATGAGCCCATTTTCAGGCGACCAGTTAACAAGAGGCGAGTCCGGCAATCTCTCAGTGCTTCTCCGATTTACTCCTCCACATCAGCTGACTTTAAAAAACCATTTAAAGCTCTACACATCATGGATCACAGAATGTCTGTTATTAACGCTATACAAGAACTATACTAAGGCCATAGATCTAGACTAAGACTATAAAGTTATTTCACTTAGCTAAATAACTTTAATACATAATTTAAATCATGCAATGTGTAATAATATTTCTTGTTTTTGTTCAGGAGATGTGCAGACATTATCTGCTGTATTATTTTTGTGGCTGCCATTGTCACCTATATTCTTATTCGCTCCCTGGGTAAGAAACATTTCCAACTACACTTTCATGGGGGAAAAAAAATCATTATTATTGTGGGCTCAAGCGGAAGGTCTTTTACCCATGTATGGCTTGTGAGATATCCTTCTAACGGAGGTTCTAACACAGCGTGGCTGCTTGGAGACTCTCGTCATGTCGTGTTGCCCCAGAACTCCACTGGGATGTTTTGTGGAGCTGGAGTCAATGTGTAAGTCCCTCACATACTGGATAAGTATTTATATCTTCACAGGAATACCAAAACAGCACACCCAGTATGTAAGGAACACCGTCAGTATTCTTTCGAATGGACTTTAGTGAGTCGGACTAGGGTTACAATGGAGCTGTGCAGGTGCAAATCATGTGGAAACATGAAACATCAACAAGACAAGATGGGTTAGACTTTAGCTTTAAGATTTTCATGATTGGCACTGCACAGCAACAAGTGGAACCAATCAAATCACTTGTGTTTAATGATTGTCTCTAAACCAAGGGGTCCAAACTCAGGTCTAGGAGTGTCACAACACTGCAGAGTTTATTGGTTACCCCAGTCCAATTCACCCTCGAAGAAAGAACACTTAGCTGGGTAGTGGTGTGACTCTCCAGCACTGAATCCTGATACACATACTCAAAAAATTGAATAAAAATTGTTTATTTAATTGGCTAATATTCATGTGTCAAGCTGCATTTGTTTCCTGCATCCTCTCGTGTTTCAGTGACAAACCAAACGTCCTCTACTTTGACCTTCTGAAGTGTGCCAGAGCAACGACAGAAATGGACGCCATTCTAGAGGGTCTCCAGTGTCCAACCACTCAAGTGAGATTTCCACACAAATGTCCTGTTGACATTGTACAGAAACCAAACACGTATGTCAGTAGCCTTTTAGAAATATGCACATGAGACTCATTTATTACAAAACAGTTTAGCATGTAGTATGTGAATGCCAGTTTGTAAGTCTGGGGGCTTGGGTCTCCTTTTGCTGCTTGGTTTGGGAGCCTTTTGCTCTATCATGCAATGAACAATGTGTAAATAGTGTAGATAGAAATATAAAAAGCAACACTGTGTTTAGCTACTCAAATAAGATCTCCTTCACTCTGTGTGTTTGTGCGTTGGTTTGCAGGTCTGTGTTAAAAAATGCCCTTCAGAGTTCTGGAAGTTGCCCCCAGAGGCGTATGCCCCAAATGCCCTGCCTAAAGACTTCTTTCAGCAGCAGTATTGTGACCCTAGACTTGACCTCGCCCAAACCACATTGGTAAAACCTCACACTACAAATAAGCAATGTAACCAGCTTCATCTCTGAGAAATAAACCCTCACCTCACTCTTGACAGAACAGAATTTGTCGTATCAAAAGTCTTTGCAATATGCAACTCTTTGTACATGTAATTCATGCATTGGCTTAGCCACTCACGCATACATAGCATTTGTGCATACATAGCATTCTGCATGTTAATGAGATTTTCACATGCATTTCCACTACAGAGTGTCCAAGACATCCTCAATCAAGAGCTTTGTCCATATTTCTACACGCCAAGTAAACCAGGTAAAGACAGCAGGATTACACAACTACCTGTTAATTTGTCCATTCTGTTTTGTAACAGTTTGACTATGCTATGTACCAAAACATAACCAAACCACCAGGAAAGTACTTATACCTGCAGTGATAAGTCAGCAGGTTTAATTGTTAGTCATATTATTTTCTGTCTCTCCCTCCACCCAGAACTAGGGAGATGTCTGCCTAGCTTTGACTGGCAGGACGTTCCTCCAGACTTCTCTCTCCCTGGATTCGCTTCCGTTAATGAAACAGTCGAGCACATAAAGGGATATATGGAGTAATCCTTCACACACACTCACACACACATTTCACTCTCAAGCTACTACACATATGCCAATCATCAGGACTATATTGTTTTTATTTCCACTGTGATGTTTCTGTCTCCTCTAGTGGAGGGTCTGGAGCGTAATGACGGCACCGTGCAGAGACCATACCACATGCCCAGGTCTCTGTGGCAAATCCTCCACAAGAGAGACAGCTTTCTCCCTTAATGAATAAACCATCCAGCATATATTTGAGTCTTTTTTCTGTTGTTGTAACTGTAAAACTGTTCTCAACAGCATTTCGACCACTGTTTTGTTCAAAAGAGATCTGACGGGGCGGCCTCTGGACTGATCCAGTTTTGACCGAACGGCAGACACACACTGGATGTTCTGGCAAACATTTACATATCTGGCTGGACCTTAACCATGTTGCTCTGTTTATTTGATACGCCTACTCTTTTCATATACCGCACTGCTTATTGTGTAGGAGTAGGCTTGCTCCTAAATGTGGAGTATATGAGAGGCTTAAGGGGAAGTTGATATATTTAATTGAGTTTTAGTTCTTTGCCAACCTCTCTCATTATGTGTGAAAGATCACATTTCATGGGATGCTACAAAATATATAGTTTTTAATTCCTGAGTGTAATAATGTCAAGATTGGCCACCCTCCTGGACTCCCTCTTTCCGTGGTTTCACGTCTTGCGCTGCAGGCCGCTCCCCCCTGCAGCGTTGGTCAAGACGGGTAGACGCTTACCTGGGATCTCGTCGTTATCAAAATAAACGTGAGCCTGCTTCTTCCGGGAACGACGAGATGCCCGTGTACAGGCAGCCACGACCAAGGCACACAGCAGGGTTTAAATACATGAACTAGAAACGAGGGACAGGTGTACGCAATCAGTGTGAGGACAAAATGAAACCGTGGAACGGAACAAAACACAAGACATGGAAAACACGGAACATGGAAGGGACTGATCGTGACAATCAGCATAGATTATTTAACACAAAGATTCAGAACTGCTGGTGCTGTGTATTTAATCATCTAATATAGACACCAGTACCTCCACTAAAGCCTGCCATAATGATATCAACATCAAATGCAAAAAAAGTAATTTTGTTTCCAATAGTAAAACCAAAAAAGAAAGCCAAACAAATAAAACGTGATGATGGACATGCGCCTCTTTAAAGGATTTTCTCAATAAATATATGTAGAATTTATGACTATAACAGAAAACAGCAAAGAGAAAAATGCAAGAATGCATATGGCGAAGGACGTATGGCAAGTATGGCAAATTCCTCCTAAATGTCTATATGGTTCCATCAATGCAATATTTGAAGCTCTATGAAATAAACAAACCAAATTGTTATCAGAACACTCCACTATATTCATGAAAAACACTTTCTCATGTACTCATGGTATAACTCATTTTTACTGTAGGAATTTGGAATAATAGGATGGCAAAATCCTGTTCATGCCTATTCTGTTCCATATATGCAATAGTTGAAGCACTATAAAATACACAATTCATATTGTTATCAAATCCTTCCAATATATTCTTGAAATACACTTTCTTGTGTATCCATACTATTACGTTCCAATGTTTTTACTTTAATTTGGAGTAAAAGGATGGCAAAATCCTCATAAACATGTATTCGTTCCACTATATAATCAGTTTTTGAAACTCTAGAAAACAAACTAGTCAAATTGTTATCAGATCCCTCCACAATATTCATGAAATCCACTTTCTCATGTACCCATGGTATGACTTTCAAGTGTTTTACTGTAGGAAGCTTGAGTAATAGGATGGCAAAATCCTCTTAAACATCTGTTCAGTTCAACATATATCACTACTCGAAGATCTATAAAATACACAATTCAAATTGTTATAAAATCACTCCACTACGTACTTGAAATAAACTTCCTCCTGTACCCATGATATGACTTTCAGTCATTTTTACTGCAGGAATTTGGAATAATGGAGTAGCAAAATTCTGTCGAATGTCTATTCAGTTCCATATATGTAATAATTGAAGCTCTATAAATAAATCAAATCAAATTGTTATCAGATCACTCCACTAAATTCTTGATATACACTATCTTATGTACCTGTGGTATGACTTTCAGTCATTTTTACAGTAGGAATTTAGAGTAATAGGATGGCAATATCCTGTGAAATGTCTATTCAGTTCACTATATATCACTACATGAAGCTGAGTGAAATGCACAAATCAAATTGTTATCAAATCACTTCATTAAATTCTTGAAATACAGTTTCTCTTGTACTCATGAATGACTTTCAGTCATTTTTACTGTAGGAATTTGGAGTAATAGGATGGCAAAAGCCTGTTAAATATCTATTTGGTTCACTACATATCACTTTTCCTTGTACCCATAATATAATGTTGAATATATTTACTGTAAAAATTTAAAGTATTGGGATGGCAAACTCATGTAAATTGCCTGTTTGGTTATATACATGCAACTTTAGAAAGTCTTTAAAATAAACAAATCAAATTGTTATCACATATCACTACTATACTCTTGAACTACTATACTATACTACTATTCTCATAGTCAGTGTAGACGTAGTTTAGGTAGGGGACGGGAGACGTTGTCACTTAGCCTCACAGGTTACATCTTGGCGATAAGCCTAAGGTTACATTATTATGTAAAGATTATTTTATTATTTGTGTAGCTTTTTTTGTACGTTAAAAGCACAGTAACCACGGACAGTTTAATCGTATAGGCCTAAATATTCGATACAGGACATGGAAAATTGAGCGCGAGCATCCCATAGCATGGAAAGCAGGTGCTCGTGACCAAGCTGCCTTTGTTGATGAGCTAAGAACGAGAACGTGCTGTGACTTCCAACATCACAATGTGTCAATAACCTGGAATGATGCGTCATAAGAATAGATTATCGAAAGCAAGATTATTTTTTACTGAAACATTACACATTGCGGACTCTGTGTGATGGCGCTTATCGAAAGTGCAAGGGAGTGTACTGTAGTCAGCATGCCAGATTATTGCGGTGAGTTTTGTTGTTGTTGTTTTTTCCAGATATAGCCATATGCCAAAGATTTTATGAGAACCCATACGTCAAATACAATGGTTAAAAAAGAAAAAAAATGTACAAAACTAGCTTGTACATTTCATGTTAAAATAATAAATGTTCTTACGTACTTGGTAGGTCTACCTTATATTAAAAACATTTATATAGTGTACGATCTGTAACTGTGTATCAGATCGAAAGCGTATGTGTGCAGAAGGTGTCATAAAAAAAAAAGAAACGTGTTGTAACGGCCCTAGTGTCGCTGGACAAGGAGCAGGACGGACAGACGTGTATTAACACACGATAAAGACACCGGCGCTCATATGCAACATAAACAGTGAACATAAAACACGAATACAGATAACGAACTATGTGAACACGAACATGGGCATTGACCGACTAAGATGCACACTCCCACAGCGGTTTAAACACACAGACGTTACAAGACTAAACCATGTGCAGTTGCGCGTTAATTACACAGGCGTGGTTACAAACAAGACTATGAACTCCCACTGCACGCGGCGGGCCGTACCACATGGCTAGTGTGAAGGGGAGCGTTCCTTGACAACTGTATATAAAATGTGTTAGACAAAATATAGCGTACCGGTCAAAGGTTCAGACACGCGTGACTGAATATATGTTTTTCATAGGTTTAAATTCATTCTAATGTAATGGTATATACTTAGAATTTATAGAATATATATATTCTTCATTTCTATCTTCTCAGGGGAACCTCCTCCGTATGAGCCCATTTTCAGGCGACCAGTTAACAAGAGGCGAGTCCGGCAATCTCTCAGTGCTTCTCCGATTTACTCCTCCACATCAGCTGACTTTAAAAAACCATTTAAAGCTCTACACATCATGGATCACAGAATGTCTGTTATTAACGCTATACAAGAACTATACTAAGGCCATAGATCTAGACTAAGACTATAAAGTTATTTCACTTAGCTAAATAACTTTAATACATAATTTAAATCATGCAATGTGTAATAATATTTCTTGTTTTTGTTCAGGAGATGTGCAGACATTATCTGCTGTATTATTTTTGTGGCTGCCATTGTCACCTATATTCTTATTCGCTCCCTGGGTAAGAAACATTTCCAACTACACTTTCATGGGGGAAAAAAAATCATTATTATTGTGGGCTCAAGCGGAAGGTCTTTTACCCATGTATGGCTTGTGAGATATCCTTCTAACGGAGGTTCTAACACAGCGTGGCTGCTTGGAGACTCTCGTCATGTCGTGTTGCCCCAGAACTCCACTGGGATGTTTTGTGGAGCTGGAGTCAATGTGTAAGTCCCTCACATACTGGATAAGTATTTATATCTTCACAGGAATACCAAAACAGCACACCCAGTATGTAAGGAACACCGTCAGTATTCTTTCGAATGGACTTTAGTGAGTCGGACTAGGGTTACAATGGAGCTGTGCAGGTGCAAATCATGTGGAAACATGAAACATCAACAAGACAAGATGGGTTAGACTTTAGCTTTAAGATTTTCATGATTGGCACTGCACAGCAACAAGTGGAACCAATCAAATCACTTGTGTTTAATGATTGTCTCTAAACCAAGGGGTCCAAACTCAGGTCTAGGAGTGTCACAACACTGCAGAGTTTATTGGTTACCCCAGTCCAATTCACCCTCGAAGAAAGAACACTTAGCTGGGTAGTGGTGTGACTCTCCAGCACTGAATCCTGATACACATACTCAAAAAATTGAATAAAAATTGTTTATTTAATTGGCTAATATTCATGTGTCAAGCTGCATTTGTTTCCTGCATCCTCTCGTGTTTCAGTGACAAACCAAACGTCCTCTACTTTGACCTTCTGAAGTGTGCCAGAGCAACGACAGAAATGGACGCCATTCTAGAGGGTCTCCAGTGTCCAACCACTCAAGTGATTTTTCCACACAAATGTCCTGTTGACATTGTACAGAAACCAAACACGTATGTCAGTAGCCTTTTAGAAATATGCACATGAGACTCATTTATTACAAAACAGTTTAGCATGTAGTATGTGAATGCCAGTTTGTAAGTCTGGGGGCTTGGGTCTCCTTTTGCTGCTTGGTTTGGAAGCCTTTTGCTCTATCATGCAATGAACAATGTGTAAATAGTGTAGATAGAAATATAAAAAGCAACACTGTGTTTAGCTACTCAAATAAGATCTCCTTCACTCTGTGTGTTTGTGCGTTGGTTTGCAGGTCTGTGTTAAAAAATGCCCTTCAGAGTTCTGGAAGTTGCCCCCAGAGGCGTATGCCCCAAATGCCCTGCCTAAAGACTTCTTTCAGCAGCAGTATTGTGACCCTAGACTTGACCTCGCCCAAACCACATTGGTAAAACCTCACACTGCAAATAAGCAATGTAACCAGCTTCATCTCTGAGAAATAAACCCTCACCTCACTCTTGACAGAACAGAATTTGTCGTATCAAAAGTCTTTGCAATATGCAACTCTTTGTACATGTAATTCATGCATTGGCTTAGCCACTCACGCATACATAGCATTTGTGCATACATAGCATTCTGCATGTTAATGAGATTTTCACATGCATTTCCACTACAGAGTGTCCAAGACATCCTCAATCAAGAGCTTTGTCCATATTTCTACACGCCAAGTAAACCAGGTAAAGACAGCAGGATTACACAACTACCTGTTAATTTGTCCATTCTGTTTTGTAACAGTTTGACTATGCTATGTACCAAAACATAACCAAACCACCAGGAAAGTACTTATACCTGCAGTGATAAGTCAGCAGGTTTAATTGTTAGTCATATTATTTTCTGTCTCTCCCTCCACCCAGAACTAGGGAGATGTCTGCCTAGCTTTGACTGGCAGGACGTTCCTCCAGACTTCTCTCTCCCTGGATTCGCTTCCGTTAATGAAACAGTCGAGCACATAAAGGGATATATGGAGTAATCCTTCACACACACTCACACACACATTTCACTCTCAAGCTACTACACATATGCCAATCATCAGGACTATATTGTTTTTATTTCCACTGTGATGTTTCTGTCTCCTCTAGTGGAGGGTCTGGAGCGTAATGACGGCACCGTGCAGAGACCATACCACATGCCCAGGTCTCTGTGGCAAATCCTCCACAAGAGAGACAGCTTTCTCCCTTAATGAATAAACCATCCAGCATATATTTGAGTCTTTTTTCTGTTGTTGTAACTGTAAAACTGTTCTCAACAGCATTTCGACCACTGTTTTGTTCAAAAGAGATCTGACGGGGCGGCCTCTGGACTGATCCAGTTTTGACCGAACGGCAGACACACACTGGATGTTCTGGCAAACATTTACATATCTGGCTGGACCTTAACCATGTTGCTCTGTTTATTTGATACGCCTACTCTTTTCATATACCGCACTGCTTATTGTGTAGGAGTAGGCTTGCTCCTAAATGTGGAGTATATGAGAGGCTTAAGGGGAAGTTGATATATTTAATTGAGTTTTAGTTCTTTGCCAACCTCTCTCATTATGTGTGAAAGATCACATTTCATGGGATGCTACAAAATATATAGTTTTTAATTCCTGAGTGTAATAATGTCAAGATTGGCCACCCTCCTGGACTCCCTCTTTCCGTGGTTTCACGTCTTGCGCTGCAGGCCGCTCCCCCCTGCAGCGTTGGTCAAGACGGGTAGACGCTTACCTGGGATCTCGTCGTTATCAAAATAAACGTGAGCCTGCTTCTTCCGGGAACGACGAGATGCCCGTGTACAGGCAGCCACGACCAAGGCACACAGCAGGGTTTAAATACATGAACTAGAAACGAGGGACAGGTGTACGCAATCAGTGTGAGGACAAAATGAAACCGTGGAACGGAACAAAACACAAGACATGGAAAACACGGAACATGGAAGGGACTGATCGTGACAATCAGCATAGATTATTTAACACAAAGATTCAGAACTGCTGGTGCTGTGTATTTAATCATCTAATATAGACACCAGTACCTCCACTAAAGCCTGCCATAATGATATCAACATCAAATGCAAAAAAAGTAATTTTGTTTCCAATAGTAAAACCAAAAAAAAAAGCCAAACAAATAAAACGTGATGATGGACATGCGCCTCTTTAAAGGATTTTCTCAATAAATATATGTAGAATTTATGACTATAACAGAAAACAGCAAAGAGAAAAATGCAAGAATGCATATGGCGAAGGACGTATGGCAAGTATGGCAAATTCCTCCTAAATGTCTATATGGTTCCATCAATGCAATATTTGAAGCTCTATGAAATAAACAAACCAAATTGTTATCAGAACACTCCACTATATTCATGAAAAACACTTTCTCATGTACTCATGGTATAACTCATTTTTACTGTAGGAATTTGGAATAATAGGATGGCAAAATCCTGTTCATGCCTATTCTGTTCCATATATGCAATAGTTGAAGCACTATAAAATACACAATTCATATTGTTATCAAATCCTTCCAATATATTCTTGAAATACACTTTCTTGTGTATCCATACTATTACGTTCCAATGTTTTTACTTTAATTTGGAGTAAAAGGATGGCAAAATCCTCATAAACATGTATTCGTTCCACTATATAATCAGTTTTTGAAACTCTAGAAAACAAACTAGTCAAATTGTTATCAGATCCCTCCACAATATTCATGAAATCCACTTTCTCATGTACCCATGGTATGACTTTCAAGTGTTTTACTGTAGGAAGCTTGAGTAATAGGATGGCAAAATCCTCTTAAACATCTGTTCAGTTCAACATATATCACTACTCGAAGATCTATAAAATACACAATTCAAATTGTTATAAAATCACTCCACTACGTACTTGAAATAAACTTCCTCCTGTACCCATGATATGACTTTCAGTCATTTTTACTGCAGGAATTTGGAATAATGGAGTAGCAAAATTCTGTCGAATGTCTATTCAGTTCCATATATGTAATAATTGAAGCTCTATAAATAAATCAAATCAAATTGTTATCAGATCACTCCACTAAATTCTTGATATACACTATCTTATGTACCTGTGGTATGACTTTCAGTCATTTTTACAGTAGGAATTTAGAGTAATAGGATGGCAATATCCTGTGAAATGTCTATTCAGTTCACTATATATCACTACATGAAGCTGAGTGAAATGCACAAATCAAATTGTTATCAAATCACTTCATTAAATTCTTGAAATACAGTTTCTCTTGTACTCATGAATGACTTTCAGTCATTTTTACTGTAGGAATTTGGAGTAATAGGATGGCAAAAGCCTGTTAAATATCTATTTGGTTCACTACATATCACTTTTCCTTGTACCCATAATATAATGTTGAATATATTTACTGTAAAAATTTAAAGTATTGGGATGGCAAACTCATGTAAATTGCCTGTTTGGTTATATACATGCAACTTTAGAAAGTCTTTAAAATAAACAAATCAAATTGTTATCACATATCACTACTATACTCTTGAACTACTATACTATACTACTATTCTCATAGTCAGTGTAGACGTAGTTTAGGTAGGGGACGGGAGACGTTGTCACTTAGCCTCACAGGTTACATCTTGGCGATAAGCCTAAGGTTACATTATTATGTAAAGATTATTTTATTATTTGTGTAGCTTTTTTTGTACGTTAAAAGCACAGTAACCACGGACAGTTTAATCGTATAGGCCTAAATATTCGATACAGGACATGGAAAATTGAGCGCGAGCATCCCATAGCATGGAAAGCAGGCGCTCGTGACCAAGCTGCCTTTGTTGATGAGCTAAGAACGAGAACGTGCTGTGACTTCCAACATCACAATGTGTCAATAACCTGGAATGATGCGTCATAAGAATAGATTATCGAATGCAAGATTATTTTTTACTGAAACATTACACATTGCGGACTCTGTGTGATGGCGCTTATCGAAAGTGCAAGGGAGTGTACTGTAGTCAGCATGCCAGATTATTGCGGTGAGTTTTGTTGTTGTTGTTTTTTCCAGATATAGCCATATGCCAAAGATTTTATGAGAACCCATACGTCAAATACAATGGTTAAAAAAGAAAAAAAAATGTACAAAACTAGCTTGTACATTTCATGTTAAAATAATAAATGTTCTTACGTACTTGGTAGGTCTACCTTATATTAAAAACATTTATATAGTGTACGATCTGTAACTGTGTATCAGATCGAAAGCGTATGTGTGCAGAAGGTGTCATAAAAAAAAAAGAAAAGTGTTGTAACGGCCCTAGTGTCGCTGGACAAGGAGCAGGACGGACAGACGTGTATTAACACACGATAAAGACACCGGCGCTCATATGCAACATAAACAGTGAACATAAAACACGAATACAGATAACGAACTATGTGAACACGAACATGGGCATTGACCGACTAAGATGCACACTCCCACAGCGGTTTAAACACACAGACGTTACAAGACTAAACCATGTGCAGTTGCGCGTTAATTACACAGGCGTGGTTACAAACAAGACTATGAACTCCCACTGCACGCGGCGGGCCGTACCACATGGCTAGTGTGAAGGGGAGCGTTCCATGACAACTGTATATAAAATGTGTTAGACAAAATATAGCGTACCGGTCAAAGGTTCAGACACGCGTGACTGAATATATGTTTTTCAAAGGTTTAAATTCATTCTAATGTAATGGTATATACTTAGAATTTATAGAATATATATATTCTTCAATTCTATCTTCTCAGGGGAACCTCCTCCGTATGAGCCCATTTTCAGGCGACCAGTTAACAAGAGGCGAGTCCGGCAATCTCTCAGTGCTTCTCCGATTTACTCCTCCACATCAGCTGACTTTAAAAAACCATTTAAAGCTCTACACATCATGGATCACAGAATGTCTGTTATTAACGCTATACAAGAACTATACTAAGGCCATAGATCTAGACTAAGACTATAAAGTTATTTCACTTAGCTAAATAACTTTAATACATAATTTAAATCATGCAATGTGTAATAATATTTCTTGTTTTTGTTCAGGAGATGTGCAGACATTATCTGCTGTATTATTTTTGTGGCTGCCATTGTCACCTATATTCTTATTCGCTCCCTGGGTAAGAAACATTTCCAACTACACTTTCATGGGGGAAAAAAAAATCATTATTATTGTGGGCTCAAGCGGAAGGTCTTTTACCCATGTATGGCTTGTGAGATATCCTTCTAACGGAGGTTCTAACACAGCGTGGCTGCTTGGAGACTCTCGTCATGTCGTGTTGCCCCAGAACTCCACTGGGATGTTTTGTGGAGCTGGAGTCAATGTGTAAGTCCCTCACATACTGGATAAGTATTTATATCTTCACAGGAATACCAAAACAGCACACCCAGTATGTAAGGAACACCGTCAGTATTCTTTCGAATGGACTTTAGTGAGTCGGACTAGGGTTACAATGGAGCTGTGCAGGTGCAAATCATGTGGAAACATGAAACATCAACAAGACAAGATGGGTTAGACTTTAGCTTTAAGATTTTCATGATTGGCACTGCACAGCAACAAGTGGAACCAATCAAATCACTTGTGTTTAATGATTGTCTCTAAACCAAGGGGTCCAAACTCAGGTCTAGGAGTGTCACAACACTGCAGAGTTTATTGGTTACCCCAGTCCAATTCACCCTCGAAGAAAGAACACTTAGCTGGGTAGTGGTGTGACTCTCCAGCACTGAATCCTGATACACATACTCAAAAAATTGAATAAAAATTGTTTATTTAATTGGCTAATATTCATGTGTCAAGCTGCATTTGTTTCCTGCATCCTCTCGTGTTTCAGTGACAAACCAAACGTCCTCTACTTTGACCTTCTGAAGTGTGCCAGAGCAACGACAGAAATGGACGCCATTCTAGAGGGTCTCCAGTGTCCAACCACTCAAGTGAGATTTCCACACAAATGTCCTGTTGACATTGTACAGAAACCAAACACGTATGTCAGTAGCCTTTTAGAAATATGCACATGAGACTCATTTATTACAAAACAGTTTAGCATGTAGTATGTGAATGCCAGTTTGTAAGTCTGGGGGCTTGGGTCTCCTTTTGCTGCTTGGTTTGGGAGCCTTTTGCTCTATCATGCAATGAACAATGTGTAAATAGTGTAGATAGAAATATAAAAAGCAACACTGTGTTTAGCTACTCAAATAAGATCTCCTTCACTCTGTGTGTTTGTGCGTTGGTTTGCAGGTCTGTGTTAAAAAATGCCCTTCAGAGTTCTGGAAGTTGCCCCCAGAGGCGTATGCCCCAAATGCCCTGCCTAAAGACTTCTTTCAGCAGCAGTATTGTGACCCTAGACTTGACCTCGCCCAAACCACATTGGTAAAACCTCACACTGCAAATAAGCAATGTAACCAGCTTCATCTCTGAGAAATAAACCCTCACCTCACTCTTGACAGAACAGAATTTGTCGTATCAAAAGTCTTTGCAATATGCAACTCTTTGTACATGTAATTCATGCATTGGCTTAGCCACTCACGCATACATAGCATTTGTGCATACATAGCATTCTGCATGTTAATGAGATTTTCACATGCATTTCCACTACAGAGTGTCCAAGACATCCTCAATCAAGAGCTTTGTCCATATTTCTACACGCCAAGTAAACCAGGTAAAGACAGCAGGATTACACAACTACCTGTTAATTTGTCCATTCTGTTTTGTAACAGTTTGACTATGCTATGTACCAAAACATAACCAAACCACCAGGAAAGTACTTATACCTGCAGTGATAAGTCAGCAGGTTTAATTGTTAGTCATATTATTTTCTGTCTCTCCCTCCACCCAGAACTAGGGAGATGTCTGCCTAGCTTTGACTGGCAGGACGTTCCTCCAGACTTCTCTCTCCCTGGATTCGCTTCCGTTAATGAAACAGTCGAGCACATAAAGGGATATATGGAGTAATCCTTCACACACACTCACACACACATTTCACTCTCAAGCTACTACACATATGCCAATCATCAGGACTATATTGTTTTTATTTCCACTGTGATGTTTCTGTCTCCTCTAGTGGAGGGTCTGGAGCGTAATGACGGCACCGTGCAGAGACCATACCACATGCCCAGGTCTCTGTGGCAAATCCTCCACAAGAGAGACAGCTTTCTCCCTTAATGAATAAACCATCCAGCATATATTTGAGTCTTTTTTCTGTTGTTGTAACTGTAAAACTGTTCTCAACAGCATTTCGACCACTGTTTTGTTCAAAAGAGATCTGACGGGGCGGCCTCTGGACTGATCCAGTTTTGACCAAACGGCAGACACACACTGGATGTTCTGGCAAACATTTACATATCTGGCTGGACCTTAACCATGTTGCTCTGTTTATTTGATACGCCTACTCTTTTCATATACCGCACTGCTTATTGTGTAGGAGTAGGCTTGCTCCTAAATGTGGAGTATATGAGAGGCTTAAGGGGAAGTTGATATATTTAATTGAGTTTTAGTTCTTTGCCAACCTCTCTCATTATGTGTGAAAGATCACATTTCATGGGATGCTACAAAATATATAGTTTTTAATTCCTGAGTGTAATAATGTCAAGATTGGCCACCCTCCTGGACTCCCTCTTTCCGTGGTTTCACGTCTTGCGCTGCAGGCCGCTCCCCCCTGCAGCGTTGGTCAAGACGGGTAGACGCTTACCTGGGATCTCGTCGTTATCAAAATAAACGTGAGCCTGCTTCTTCCGGGAACGACGAGATGCCCGTGTACAGGCAGCCACGACCAAGGCACACAGCAGGGTTTAAATACATGAACTAGAAACGAGGGACAGGTGTACGCAATCAGTGTGAGGACAAAATGAAACCGTGGAACGGAACAAAACACAAGACATGGAAAACACGGAACATGGAAGGGACTGATCGTGACAATCAGCATAGATTATTTAACACAAAGATTCAGAACTGCTGGTGCTGTGTATTTAATCATCTAATATAGACACCAGTACCTCCACTAAAGCCTGCCATAATGATATCAACATCAAATGCAAAAAAAGTAATTTTGTTTCCAATAGTAAAACCAAAAAAAAAAGCCAAACAAATAAAACGTGATGATGGACATGCGCCTCTTTAAAGGATTTTCTCAATAAATATATGTAGAATTTATGACTATAACAGAAAACAGCAAAGAGAAAAATGCAAGAATGCATATGGCGAAGGACGTATGGCAAGTATGGCAAATTCCTCCTAAATGTCTATATGGTTCCATCAATGCAATATTTGAAGCTCTATGAAATAAACAAACCAAATTGTTATCAGAACACTCCACTATATTCATGAAAAACACTTTCTCATGTACTCATGGTATAACTCATTTTTACTGTAGGAATTTGGAATAATAGGATGGCAAAATCCTGTTCATGCCTATTCTGTTCCATATATGCAATAGTTGAAGCACTATAAAATACACAATTCATATTGTTATCAAATCCTTCCAATATATTCTTGAAATACACTTTCTTGTGTATCCATACTATTACGTTCCAATGTTTTTACTTTAATTTGGAGTAAAAGGATGGCAAAATCCTCATAAACATGTATTCGTTCCACTATATAATCAGTTTTTGAAACTCTAGAAAACAAACTAGTCAAATTGTTATCAGATCCCTCCACAATATTCATGAAATCCACTTTCTCATGTACCCATGGTATGACTTTCAAGTGTTTTACTGTAGGAAGCTTGAGTAATAGGATGGCAAAATCCTCTTAAACATCTGTTCAGTTCAACATATATCACTACTCGAAGATCTATAAAATACACAATTCAAATTGTTATAAAATCACTCCACTACGTACTTGAAATAAACTTCCTCCTGTACCCATGATATGACTTTCAGTCATTTTTACTGCAGGAATTTGGAATAATGGAGTAGCAAAATTCTGTCGAATGTCTATTCAGTTCCATATATGTAATAATTGAAGCTCTATAAATAAATCAAATCAAATTGTTATCAGATCACTCCACTAAATTCTTGATATACACTATCTTATGTACCTGTGGTATGACTTTCAGTCATTTTTACAGTAGGAATTTAGAGTAATAGGATGGCAATATCCTGTGAAATGTCTATTCAGTTCACTATATATCACTACATGAAGCTGAGTGAAATGCACAAATCAAATTGTTATCAAATCACTTCATTAAATTCTTGAAATACAGTTTCTCTTGTACTCATGAATGACTTTCAGTCATTTTTACTGTAGGAATTTGGAGTAATAGGATGGCAAAAGCCTGTTAAATATCTATTTGGTTCACTACATATCACTTTTCCTTGTACCCATAATATAATGTTGAATATATTTACTGTAAAAATTTAAAGTATTGGGATGGCAAACTCATGTAAATTGCCTGTTTGGTTATATACATGCAACTTTAGAAAGTCTTTAAAATAAACAAATCAAATTGTTATCACATATCACTACTATACTCTTGAACTACTATACTATACTACTATTCTCATAGTCAGTGTAGACGTAGTTTAGGTAGGGGACGGGAGACGTTGTCACTTAGCCTCACAGGTTACATCTTGGCGATAAGCCTAAGGTTACATTATTATGTAAAGATTATTTTATTATTTGTGTAGCTTTTTTTGTACGTTAAAAGCACAGTAACCACGGACAGTTTAATCGTATAGGCCTAAATATTCGATACAGGACATGGAAAATTGAGCGCGAGCATCCCATAGCATGGAAAGCAGGTGCTCGTGACCAAGCTGCCTTTGTTGATGAGCTAAGAACGAGAACGTGCTGTGACTTCCAACATCACAATGTGTCAATAACCTGGAATGATGCGTCATAAGAATAGATTATCGAATGCAAGATTATTTTTTACTGAAACATTACACATTGCGGACTCTGTGTGATGGCGCTTATCGAAAGTGCAAGGGAGTGTACTGTAGTCAGCATGCCAGATTATTGCGGTGAGTTTTGTTGTTGTTGTTTTTTCCAGATATAGCCATATGCCAAAGATTTTATGAGAACCCATACGTCAAATACAATGGTTAAAAAAGAAAAAAAATGTACAAAACTAGCTTGTACATTTCATGTTAAAATAATAAATGTTCTTACGTACTTGGTAGGTCTACCTTATATTAAAAACATTTATATAGTGTACGATCTGTAACTGTGTATCAGATCGAAAGCGTATGTGTGCAGAAGGTGTCATAAAAAAAAAAGAAAAGTGTTGTAACGGCCCTAGTGTCGCTGGACAAGGAGCAGGACGGACAGACGTGTATTAACACACGATAAAGACACCGGCGCTCATATGCAACATAAACAGTGAACATAAAACACGAATACAGATAACGAACTATGTGAACACGAACATGGGCATTGACCGACTAAGATGCACACTCCCACAGCGGTTTAAACACACAGACGTTACAAGACTAAACCATGTGCAGTTGCGCGTTAATTACACAGGCGTGGTTACAAACAAGACTATGAACTCCCACTGCACGCGGCGGGCCGTACCACATGGCTAGTGTGAAGGGGAGCGTTCCATGACAACTGTATATAAAATGTGTTAGACAAAATATAGCGTACCGGTCAAAGGTTCAGACACGCGTGACTGAATATATGTTTTTCAAAGGTTTAAATTCATTCTAATGTAATGGTATATACTTAGAATTTATAGAATATATATATTCTTCAATTCTATCTTCTCAGGGGAACCTCCTCCGTATGAGCCCATTTTCAGGCGACCAGTTAACAAGAGGCGAGTCCGGCAATCTCTCAGTGCTTCTCCGATTTACTCCTCCACATCAGCTGACTTTAAAAAACCATTTAAAGCTCTACACATCATGGATCACAGAATGTCTGTTATTAACGCTATACAAGAACTATACTAAGGCCATAGATCTAGACTAAGACTATAAAGTTATTTCACTTAGCTAAATAACTTTAATACATAATTTAAATCATGCAATGTGTAATAATATTTCTTGTTTTTGTTCAGGAGATGTGCAGACATTATCTGCTGTATTATTTTTGTGGCTGCCATTGTCACCTATATTCTTATTCGCTCCCTGGGTAAGAAACATTTCCAACTACACTTTCATGGGGGAAAAAAAATCATTATTATTGTGGGCTCAAGCGGAAGGTCTTTTACCCATGTATGGCTTGTGAGATATCCTTCTAACGGAGGTTCTAACACAGCGTGGCTGCTTGGAGACTCTCGTCATGTCGTGTTGCCCCAGAACTCCACTGGGATGTTTTGTGGAGCTGGAGTCAATGTGTAAGTCCCTCACATACTGGATAAGTATTTATATCTTCACAGGAATACCAAAACAGCACACCCAGTATGTAAGGAACACCGTCAGTATTCTTTCGAATGGACTTTAGTGAGTCGGACTAGGGTTACAATGGAGCTGTGCAGGTGCAAATCATGTGGAAACATGAAACATCAACAAGACAAGATGGGTTAGACTTTAGCTTTAAGATTTTCATGATTGGCACTGCACAGCAACAAGTGGAACCAATCAAATCACTTGTGTTTAATGATTGTCTCTAAACCAAGGGGTCCAAACTCAGGTCTAGGAGTGTCACAACACTGCAGAGTTTATTGGTTACCCCAGTCCAATTCACCCTCGAAGAAAGAACACTTAGCTGGGTAGTGGTGTGACTCTCCAGCACTGAATCCTGATACACATACTCAAAAAATTGAATAAAAATTGTTTATTTAATTGGCTAATATTCATGTGTCAAGCTGCATTTGTTTCCTGCATCCTCTCGTGTTTCAGTGACAAACCAAACGTCCTCTACTTTGACCTTCTGAAGTGTGCCAGAGCAACGACAGAAATGGACGCCATTCTAGAGGGTCTCCAGTGTCCAACCACTCAAGTGAGATTTCCACACAAATGTCCTGTTGACATTGTACAGAAACCAAACACGTATGTCAGTAGCCTTTTAGAAATATGCACATGAGACTCATTTATTACAAAACAGTTTAGCATGTAGTATGTGAATGCCAGTTTGTAAGTCTGGGGGCTTGGGTCTCCTTTTGCTGCTTGGTTTGGGAGCCTTTTGCTCTATCATGCAATGAACAATGTGTAAATAGTGTAGATAGAAATATAAAAAGCAACACTGTGTTTAGCTACTCAAATAAGATCTCCTTCACTCTGTGTGTTTGTGCGTTGGTTTGCAGGTCTGTGTTAAAAAATGCCCTTCAGAGTTCTGGAAGTTGCCCCCAGAGGCGTATGCCCCAAATGCCCTGCCTAAAGACTTCTTTCAGCAGCAGTATTGTGACCCTAGACTTGACCTCGCCCAAACCACATTGGTAAAACCTCACACTGCAAATAAGCAATGTAACCAGCTTCATCTCTGAGAAATAAACCCTCACCTCACTCTTGACAGAACAGAATTTGTCGTATCAAAAGTCTTTGCAATATGCAACTCTTTGTACATGTAATTCATGCATTGGCTTAGCCACTCACGCATACATAGCATTTGTGCATACATAGCATTCTGCATGTTAATGAGATTTTCACATGCATTTCCACTACAGAGTGTCCAAGACATCCTCAATCAAGAGCTTTGTCCATATTTCTACACGCCAAGTAAACCAGGTAAAGACAGCAGGATTACACAACTACCTGTTAATTTGTCCATTCTGTTTTGTAACAGTTTGACTATGCTATGTACCAAAACATAACCAAACCACCAGGAAAGTACTTATACCTGCAGTGATAAGTCAGCAGGTTTAATTGTTAGTCATATTATTTTCTGTCTCTCCCTCCACCCAGAACTAGGGAGATGTCTGCCTAGCTTTGACTGGCAGGACGTTCCTCCAGACTTCTCTCTCCCTGGATTCGCTTCCGTTAATGAAACAGTCGAGCACATAAAGGGATATATGGAGTAATCCTTCACACACACTCACACACACATTTCACTCTCAAGCTACTACACATATGCCAATCATCAGGACTATATTGTTTTTATTTCCACTGTGATGTTTCTGTCTCCTCTAGTGGAGGGTCTGGAGCGTAATGACGGCACCGTGCAGAGACCATACCACATGCCCAGGTCTCTGTGGCAAATCCTCCACAAGAGAGACAGCTTTCTCCCTTAATGAATAAACCATCCAGCATATATTTGAGTCTTTTTTCTGTTGTTGTAACTGTAAAACTGTTCTCAACAGCATTTCGACCACTGTTTTGTTCAAAAGAGATCTGACGGGGCGGCCTCTGGACTGATCCAGTTTTGACCGAACGGCAGACACACACTGGATGTTCTGGCAAACATTTACATATCTGGCTGGACCTTAACCATGTTGCTCTGTTTATTTGATACGCCTACTCTTTTCATATACCGCACTGCTTATTGTGTAGGAGTAGGCTTGCTCCTAAATGTGGAGTATATGAGAGGCTTAAGGGGAAGTTGATATATTTAATTGAGTTTTAGTTCTTTGCCAACCTCTCTCATTATGTGTGAAAGATCACATTTCATGGGATGCTACAAAATATATAGTTTTTAATTCCTGAGTGTAATAATGTCAAGATTGGCCACCCTCCTGGACTCCCTCTTTCCGTGGTTTCACGTCTTGAGCTGCAGGCCGCTCCCCCCTGCAGCGTTGGTCAAGACGGGTAGACGCTTACCTGGGATCTCGTCGTTATCAAAATAAACGTGAGCCTGCTTCTTCCGGGAACGACGAGATGCCCGTGTACAGGCAGCCACGACCAAGGCACACAGCAGGGTTTAAATACATGAACTAGAAACGAGGGACAGGTGTACGCAATCAGTGTGAGGACAAAATGAAACCGTGGAACGGAACAAAACACAAGACATGGAAAACACGGAACATGGAAGGGACTGATCGTGACAATCAGCATAGATTATTTAACACAAAGATTCAGAACTGCTGGTGCTGTGTATTTAATCATCTAATATAGACACCAGTACCTCCACTAAAGCCTGCCATAATGATATCAACATCAAATGCAAAAAAAGTAATTTTGTTTTCAATAGTAAAACCAAAAAAAAAAGCCAAACAAATAAAACGTGATGATGGACATGCGCCTCTTTAAAGGATTTTCTCAATAAATATATGTAGAATTTATGACTATAACAGAAAACAGCAAAGAGAAAAATGCAAGAATGCATATGGCGAAGGACGTATGGCAAGTATGGCAAATTCCTCCTAAATGTCTATATGGTTCCATCAATGCAATATTTGAAGCTCTATGAAATAAACAAACCAAATTGTTATCAGAACACTCCACTATATTCATGAAAAACACTTTCTCATGTACTCATGGTATAACTCATTTTTACTGTAGGAATTTGGAATAATAGGATGGCAAAATCCTGTTCATGCCTATTCTGTTCCATATATGCAATAGTTGAAGCACTATAAAATACACAATTCATATTGTTATCAAATCCTTCCAATATATTCTTGAAATACACTTTCTTGTGTATCCATACTATTACGTTCCAATGTTTTTACTTTAATTTGGAGTAAAAGGATGGCAAAATCCTCATAAACATGTATTCGTTCCACTATATAATCAGTTTTTGAAACTCTAGAAAACAAACTAGTCAAATTGTTATCAGATCCCTCCACAATATTCATGAAATCCACTTTCTCATGTACCCATGGTATGACTTTCAAGTGTTTTACTGTAGGAAGCTTGAGTAATAGGATGGCAAAATCCTCTTAAACATCTGTTCAGTTCAACATATATCACTACTCGAAGATCTATAAAATACACAATTCAAATTGTTATAAAATCACTCCACTACGTACTTGAAATAAACTTCCTCCTGTACCCATGATATGACTTTCAGTCATTTTTACTGCAGGAATTTGGAATAATGGAGTAGCAAAATTCTGTCGAATGTCTATTCAGTTCCATATATGTAATAATTGAAGCTCTATAAATAAATCAAATCAAATTGTTATCAGATCACTCCACTAAATTCTTGATATACACTATCTTATGTACCTGTGGTATGACTTTCAGTCATTTTTACAGTAGGAATTTAGAGTAATAGGATGGCAATATCCTGTGAAATGTCTATTCAGTTCACTATATATCACTACATGAAGCTGAGTGAAATGCACAAATCAAATTGTTATCAAATCACTTCATTAAATTCTTGAAATACAGTTTCTCTTGTACTCATGAATGACTTTCAGTCATTTTTACTGTAGGAATTTGGAGTAATAGGATGGCAAAAGCCTGTTAAATATCTATTTGGTTCACTACATATCACTTTTCCTTGTACCCATAATATAATGTTGAATATATTTACTGTAAAAATTTAAAGTATTGGGATGGCAAACTCATGTAAATTGCCTGTTTGGTTATATACATGCAACTTTAGAAAGTCTTTAAAATAAACAAATCAAATTGTTATCACATATCACTACTATACTCTTGAACTACTATACTATACTACTATTCTCATAGTCAGTGTAGACGTAGTTTAGGTAGGGGACGGGAGACGTTGTCACTTAGCCTCACAGGTTACATCTTGGCGATAAGCCTAAGGTTACATTATTATGTAAAGATTATTTTATTATTTGTGTAGCTTTTTTTGTACGTTAAAAGCACAGTAACCACGGACAGTTTAATCGTATAGGCCTAAATATTCGATACAGGACATGGAGAATTGAGCGCGAGCATCCCATAGCATGGAAAGCAGGTGCTCGTGACCAAGCTGCCTTTGTTGATGAGCTAAGAACGAGAACGTGCTGTGACTTCCAACATCACAATGTGTCAATAACCTGGAATGATGCGTCATAAGAATAGATTATCGAATGCAAGATTATTTTTTACTGAAACATTACACATTGCGGACTCTGTGTGATGGCGCTTATCGAAAGTGCAAGGGAGTGTACTGTAGTCAGCATGCCAGATTATTGCGGTGAGTTTTGTTGTTGTTGTTTTTTCCAGATATAGCCATATGCCAAAGATTTTATGAGAACCCATACGTCAAATACAATGGTTAAAAAAGAAAAAAAATGTACAAAACTAGCTTGTACATTTCATGTTAAAATAATAAATGTTCTTACGTACTTGGTAGGTCTACCTTATATTAAAAACATTTATATAGTGTACGATCTGTAACTGTGTATCAGATCGAAAGCGTATGTGTGCAGAAGGTGTCATAAAAAAAAAAGAAAAGTGTTGTAACGGCCCTAGTGTCGCTGGACAAGGAGCAGGACGGACAGACGTGTATTAACACACGATAAAGACACCGGCGCTCATATGCAACATAAACAGTGAACATAAAACACGAATACAGATAACGAACTATGTGAACACGAACATGGGCATTGACCGACTAAGATGCACACTCCCACAGCGGTTTAAACACACAGACGTTACAAGACTAAACCATGTGCAGTTGCGCGTTAATTACACAGGCGTGGTTACAAACAAGACTATGAACTCCCACTGCACGCGGCGGGCCGTACCACATGGCTAGTGTGAAGGGGAGCGTTCCATGACAACTGTATATAAAATGTGTTAGACAAAATATAGCGTACCGGTCAAAGGTTCAGACACGCGTGACTGAATATATGTTTTTCAAAGGTTTAAATTCATTCTAATGTAATGGTATATACTTAGAATTTATAGAATATATATATTCTTCAATTCTATCTTCTCAGGGGAACCTCCTCCGTATGAGCCCATTTTCAGGCGACCAGTTAACAAGAGGCGAGTCCGGCAATCTCTCAGTGCTTCTCCGATTTACTCCTCCACATCAGCTGACTTTAAAAAACCATTTAAAGCTCTACACATCATGGATCACAGAATGTCTGTTATTAACGCTATACAAGAACTATACTAAGGCCATAGATCTAGACTAAGACTATAAAGTTATTTCACTTAGCTAAATAACTTTAATACATAATTTAAATCATGCAATGTGTAATAATATTTCTTGTTTTTGTTCAGGAGATGTGCAGACATTATCTGCTGTATTATTTTTGTGGCTGCCATTGTCACCTATATTCTTATTCGCTCCCTGGGTAAGAAACATTTCCAACTACACTTTCATGGGGGAAAAAAAATCATTATTATTGTGGGCTCAAGCGGAAGGTCTTTTACCCATGTATGGCTTGTGAGATATCCTTCTAACGGAGGTTCTAACACAGCGTGGCTGCTTGGAGACTCTCGTCATGTCGTGTTGCCCCAGAACTCCACTGGGATGTTTTGTGGAGCTGGAGTCAATGTGTAAGTCCCTCACATACTGGATAAGTATTTATATCTTCACAGGAATACCAAAACAGCACACCCAGTATGTAAGGAACACCGTCAGTATTCTTTCGAATGGACTTTAGTGAGTCGGACTAGGGTTACAATGGAGCTGTGCAGGTGCAAATCATGTGGAAACATGAAACATCAACAAGACAAGATGGGTTAGACTTTAGCTTTAAGATTTTCATGATTGGCACTGCACAGCAACAAGTGGAACCAATCAAATCACTTGTGTTTAATGATTGTCTCTAAACCAAGGGGTCCAAACTCAGGTCTAGGAGTGTCACAACACTGCAGAGTTTATTGGTTACCCCAGTCCAATTCACCCTCGAAGAAAGAACACTTAGCTGGGTAGTGGTGTGACTCTCCAGCACTGAATCCTGATACACATACTCAAAAAATTGAATAAAAATTGTTTATTT
The DNA here is from genome assembly GCF_041902795.1 of Electrophorus electricus. Classification (NCBI taxonomy): domain Eukaryota; kingdom Metazoa; phylum Chordata; class Actinopteri; order Gymnotiformes; family Gymnotidae; genus Electrophorus; species Electrophorus electricus. The sequence continues at coordinate 2,267,087 of NW_027658616.1, read as the reverse complement.
AATTGGCTAATATTCATGTGTCAAGCTGCATTTGTTTCCTGCATCCTCTCGTGTTTCAGTGACAAACCAAACGTCCTCTACTTTGACCTTCTGAAGTGTGCCAGAGCAACGACAGAAATGGACGCCATTCTAGAGGGTCTCCAGTGTCCAACCACTCAAGTGAGATTTCCACACAAATGTCCTGTTGACATTGTACAGAAACCAAACACGTATGTCAGTAGCCTTTTAGAAATATGCACATGAGACTCATTTATTACAAAACAGTTTAGCATGTAGTATGTGAATGCCAGTTTGTAAGTCTGGGGGCTTGGGTCTCCTTTTGCTGCTTGGTTTGGGAGCCTTTTGCTCTATCATGCAATGAACAATGTGTAAATAGTGTAGATAGAAATATAAAAAGCAACACTGTGTTTAGCTACTCAAATAAGATCTCCTTCACTCTGTGTGTTTGTGCGTTGGTTTGCAGGTCTGTGTTAAAAAATGCCCTTCAGAGTTCTGGAAGTTGCCCCCAGAGGCGTATGCCCCAAATGCCCTGCCTAAAGACTTCTTTCAGCAGCAGTATTGTGACCCTAGACTTGACCTCGCCCAAACCACATTGGTAAAACCTCACACTGCAAATAAGCAATGTAACCAGCTTCATCTCTGAGAAATAAACCCTCACCTCACTCTTGACAGAACAGAATTTGTCGTATCAAAAGTCTTTGCAATATGCAACTCTTTGTACATGTAATTCATGCATTGGCTTAGCCACTCACGCATACATAGCATTTGTGCATACATAGCATTCTGCATGTTAATGAGATTTTCACATGCATTTCCACTACAGAGTGTCCAAGACATCCTCAATCAAGAGCTTTGTCCATATTTCTACACGCCAAGTAAACCAGGTAAAGACAGCAGGATTACACAACTACCTGTTAATTTGTCCATTCTGTTTTGTAACAGTTTGACTATGCTATGTACCAAAACATAACCAAACCACCAGGAAAGTACTTATACCTGCAGTGATAAGTCAGCAGGTTTAATTGTTAGTCATATTATTTTCTGTCTCTCCCTCCACCCAGAACTAGGGAGATGTCTGCCTAGCTTTGACTGGCAGGACGTTCCTCCAGACTTCTCTCTCCCTGGATTCGCTTCCGTTAATGAAACAGTCGAGCACATAAAGGGATATATGGAGTAATCCTTCACACACACTCACACACACATTTCACTCTCAAGCTACTACACATATGCCAATCATCAGGACTATATTGTTTTTATTTCCACTGTGATGTTTCTGTCTCCTCTAGTGGAGGGTCTGGAGCGTAATGACGGCACCGTGCAGAGACCATACCACATGCCCAGGTCTCTGTGGCAAATCCTCCACAAGAGAGACAGCTTTCTCCCTTAATGAATAAACCATCCAGCATATATTTGAGTCTTTTTTCTGTTGTTGTAACTGTAAAACTGTTCTCAACAGCATTTCGACCACTGTTTTGTTCAAAAGAGATCTGACGGGGCGGCCTCTGGACTGATCCAGTTTTGACCGAACGGCAGACACACACTGGATGTTCTGGCAAACATTTACATATCTGGCTGGACCTTAACCATGTTGCTCTGTTTATTTGATACGCCTACTCTTTTCATATACCGCACTGCTTATTGTGTAGGAGTAGGCTTGCTCCTAAATGTGGAGTATATGAGAGGCTTAAGGGGAAGTTGATATATTTAATTGAGTTTTAGTTCTTTGCCAACCTCTCTCATTATGTGTGAAAGATCACATTTCATGGGATGCTACAAAATATATAGTTTTTAATTCCTGAGTGTAATAATGTCAAGATTGGCCACCCTCCTGGACTCCCTCTTTCCGTGGTTTCACGTCTTGCGCTGCAGGCCGCTCCCCCCTGCAGCGTTGGTCAAGACGGGTAGACGCTTACCTGGGATCTCGTCGTTATCAAAATAAACGTGAGCCTGCTTCTTCCGGGAACGACGAGATGCCCGTGTACAGGCAGCCACGACCAAGGCACACAGCAGGGTTTAAATACATGAACTAGAAACGAGGGACAGGTGTACGCAATCAGTGTGAGGACAAAATGAAACCGTGGAACGGAACAAAACACAAGACATGGAAAACACGGAACATGGAAGGGACTGATCGTGACAATCAGCATAGATTATTTAACACAAAGATTCAGAACTGCTGGTGCTGTGTATTTAATCATCTAATATAGACACCAGTACCTCCACTAAAGCCTGCCATAATGATATCAACATCAAATGCAAAAAAAGTAATTTTGTTTCCAATAGTAAAACCAAAAAAAAAAAGCCAAACAAATAAAACGTGATGATGGACATGCGCCTCTTTAAAGGATTTTCTCAATAAATATATGTAGAATTTATGACTATAACAGAAAACAGCAAAGAGAAAAATGCAAGAATGCATATGGCGAAGGACCTATGGCAAGTATGGCTAATTCCTCCTAAATGTCTATTTGGTTCCATCAATGCAATATTTGAAGCTCTATGAAATAAACAAACCAAATTGTTATCAGAACACTCCACTATATTCATGAAAAACACTTTCTCATGTACTCTTGTTTTCTGTATGGCTTTAGCCACTCCTGCTGCATGTTGGGTGTCTTTTTTCCATGTTGTCTAGCTGTGTGCTCACATGCATGAGTACTTGTCTCTCTCCCCCTTTCTTAGCTCACAATCTGATTCCAGTTTTCGAGTGCAAAATACAATCCTTGCTGTCACGTAGGAACCCAAACCAGGCGAAACTCTCTCTCTTGGGGGCTACGTGTTGACATACAAGCTGACAGCAGGGCCCAAACTTCGGGAATTAAACCTTAACAAGCTTGCCTCTCTAGGTAACTCAATTAGCGAGTAGGCTTAGTTAAAATAACAGCTTTAGTGAGCAAGGCTCCGATGAATAACGCAAGTTATGATGGCCATTCACACTCCAGACACATTTTTTCGTAACTCAACAATGACTCCTAAGTTCTTTAAAACTTCTCAGTAAGGAATTCAAATCTGAAAAAGGACGTTCAAGAATAGTTTTGAGATGTCATTCACCTGGTTCTGAAAACTTGACTTGTAGAGTAACATACCATGCTGATGAGGTTACAGTGTCAAGCGTGAATGTGTGGAAGCTTGACTTGGAAAAAAGACAATGAATTGGCCATCAAGTCTACAACAAAAGCATGCCAGCTAACATTGGTACTCACCCCAACCTGCCTTTGCACTGTGCAATTCCAGCAGTCTTAAACATTGTTTTGCATTTCAAACTGTACAAGACGATGCATCTGAAACCTTGACCAAACTCCATGGCACAGTGCTCCATCGATAGTTGTTCTCAATATTGGACTACAGATTTTCTGGAAACTATCATGCTAGATCATTAAGATATTGTGCTTTTGTCACAACAAATGTGAAATCAAAAAGGCATTCTATCTGCTGCCACAACTGCACAAAATATTTTTGTGTCCCACATACTTCATGCTCATTTCGCTATACCGCTGTTATTTGTAGTTGGCATGTGAGCTATGGCAGGCTGTTTCCTATTGGTTGTTTTTATACGCGTGTTGCGTATATGTGTACTGCGAGATTTTAGAGCAAAATTTCTGACACTGCATGAGGAGACATGAGATGCTCAGTCCAACATTTCAGTAAAAAAAAAAAAAAAAAAAAGTCAATCATTCATATTTTGAAGCACTATAGACTTTTTATGGTCTGAAGCTATAGTGGAATGGTTTTCCAGGCTGGACGAGGTATGAAGTGAAAACACGGACTCGATCATCTCCACGTGTGGACTCTGTGTCCAGCAGGGCCTCTCCAGGAGCCTGGATAGTGACCGATTTGTCCCCTCTGCTGTCCCTGCTCTTAGAGCGGTGCCTGTCTCTCCGATCCCTGAAACACCACCACACACGCACGCGCACACAGATGTATATAAACATTTATATACACAGTATACTCCAAGTTGGTACATAAAGCAACATAAAATGGATAATCGTTAAATAACGATACGGTGGTACCCTCAGTGTTTGCAGTAGTGTACATTCACATTTGTATGTTCTAGACAAAACATCAATGCCCGCCCACATTTAGGCAAAAGGGAAGAATGTCGGGAAATGGCATACGCACCTGTGCTTGCGAGAGCTACGGGAATGGGAGGACTTGTAGGAGTAGCCTGAGTACTGTGACTCGTTGTCCATGTCTGGGGCCAGTGCCTGGGGTTTGTGGACCTCAGCTCCGCCCCTGGAACGTTCTGTTGCTCTGCGCAGTTGAGTTTTGCGCTCTGAGATAGATTTAGAGGATAGAGCCAGCGGCAGCTGCAGCAGTTCAACCTTACTCCTGAGAGAATCTATTTTGAAGGCTGAAGAGGAGGAGGACTAACCTGAGGGAGGAAGAGAAATAAGTATACCTTTAAAGCAAATACCATAATCCAGAGCAACACATCTCAGAGTGAACACGCTCCCTGTTAATCAAACCAAAGACTGGTGGTGTCAGCACAAAGCTCTATCTGCTCTTAAAGGTGAGCTACAAGTGCCCACAATTTCATTACAATCTGTTCTCATTCAGAATGAACAAGTGCATATAAAATCAGAGCAACACCATAATATGTAGAGATCTATAAAGATCTCTTTTTATATATTTCAATGAATCCATTAATGTCCTGGAACAGTGATAGTATAAAATTAAGTCACATTTTGAAAATGAACATCTTGAATACACACTGAAAATTCAAACAAAGGTTGTAGTCTTCATCTATTAATTGAACTGTGCAAGAATAATGAACAAACCAGAAAATAGCATTACACACTACTTCACCTTCAAGGTATTAAATGTGTTTCACCCTAAGGAAGCAATTTACAAAAACAGGCCCATCATTCAACAACTTTGTGAATCAGTGCTTTCACAATTCTCACACTCACCACAAGGTCTCATCACACACACACACACACACACACACACACACACACACACACACACACACACACATTCCCCAGCCATCTCCCATCATCTCCAGGGTTACCAAGCTTGGCTCTTACCAAGGCAATGAATAAGGGGGTACAGGAGCAGTGAACAGTGTGGGGGCTACGTTTCTATGGTTACATGACCTTTAACCACACAACCCTATTTCTGGGGAGAGCAAAAATATGTCAGTGAGCTGTTTGTATGTTTACCTGGGTCTGTGTGTGTGTGGTCAGCTCTAAAATAACAGCAGCAACTGTCATTGAAGGAGCTGTTGTGTGTGCCTGAGTAGGTACTAAACACATTCTTAAGAATAGTGACTCTTAATCCAATTCCTTTAATGAAGAACCACAACTTTCCTCACTTTCTATTTCTAAATGTCTGTCCCTTTCTCTCTGATTGGCTGTATATGAAGGGAACGCAAACTTGATTAGGAAGCCAAAAACACAGACCTCCTCTTTCTGCTGTGTCTATGTGCATGCATTTCTCACTCACCCACTTGTCAGGGATTGTTTACAAAACTGATAATACAGTCAAGGATACTATTTGTCGAGGGCAGACTCCCAACACATGCCACTCATCAATCTCAAATAGGGGCTCTTGGATTCTCTCTCACACACACACACACACACACACACACACACACACACACACACACACACACACACACACGCTTCTCACAGGAATTGTAAAAACAGTAGGCCTACATTTGAACAGAATAGAATGGGACCATAACCCCATACATTTTATGATAAAGTTTAAAATAAAAACTCATATATAAAAACATAACTCTCGAAGAAAATTAAGAGATCAGTCCAAATTAGTATCTCTGCGTTTGGCAATGATTTCAATTCCACAGTCTGTTGAATTCCACCACATGTACAGCTCTTTGTATTTAATGAGATTCTGATTAGGTAATCAAAGCTTATTTAACAAGCAATGTGAAAGACTGGTGGAGAACACCTCAAGATGCATGAACAAGCTGCAATCAAAATCTGAGATATTCCACCAAATACTGATTTCTTCACTAATCCTAAATTAAAACATTAGTACCATAATCCTTAGTCCTTAACACTGATCTTAGACTATTTCATTCTTTTTTGAACCATAACATTAGCCATTATACAACAAAGGCCAAACTGGAGTCAGTGTAAAGGAGCCACTTCTACCAACATCTTAACAGATCAAAGTATAAATCCTTTCATATGTCAAAAACCAACCCTGGCATCACTGAGCCATTTCAAGAGGTGAGGGACGAGCTTCACAGTATTTACACTACACAGAATGTGCCTCTTCATCGATAATGACATGATATCAGACAACAAATATGTTCCTTTTTGTCCCCTGCAATGTTGACAGGAGTCAGTCCAGAACAGGGCTGCACAAATAAGTATACAGTAATGAGCAGTGAAGATGATGTCTTGCCACAACACAATGGCAATCCCAGTAAGCCCTGCCTTATCCATTGTGCGTAAAGAGAGGCCAAACCTTTATTTTCTATTCTGTAGAACGCTTAAAGAAATAAAATAAACTCCTTCCACACTCTTTATTCTTTGCTCTCGCATAGTGTTAATTTATAAAATAAAGGATACAACATAGACATATGATGATATTAATGCAAAATACCCTCTTGGAGCCCATGTGTCTTGCAGGGGTCCCAGTGCAAAAGAACCTGAATTTGTTTAAGTCACCCATCCACACATTCCATAAGGCGAAGAGAGATGAAGACCACCATCTTGCCTCAAGTTGACATGGGCACATTATGGGTTCTCGAGCAAAATGGCACCTGTTGGATTGCCAGTTTGTCACTGATGGCGTGAGTGAGTATTAACATACATGTATTGGGCAAAGTGCTTGGGGGGGGGGGTCCCTTTAGTGGGCAGATTCATTTCCTCAGCCATACATTTTCAGTCTCATTTTAGTTCCATTTCTTCATCTTCACTGACTAATTTTTTTTTTAAACTGTCACCTCAGTTCCCTTGTTCCAACTTTAGCTTTACCTGATAAAAAAAAACACCTCACATATCTGGACTTTCATTTGAATGCTTTTTATTCCAACTCGGTGCATGTGCTGAAGGTTCGTCTGTCCTGTCTCTCTCTTCTCAGTTGCAGACAATACAATATTTGCAGGTTTCTCCCAGGAGAAAGGCATGCTGGGATTCTAGTAAAGAGCTACACCGGATGTATGAAATGGCAGGAATGCCACACCCTTATTGTGTGTGTTCATGTTTCAAATGTGTAAGTAAAACTCTTTACAATGTCTCGTGTAATAAATCAGAATCCTGTAGAATGGATCTCGGGCTGAGCTGGTTCTGTTGGCCCTTCTTTGTTACCTAAACAGGTTGGAAAGATGACCATACAATTGTCACAGTCTGCAGGGGTAGTACACCATAAGCAACATAATTACATCAACTCCAAAATCAATACTAAACATTATTCAAATACATACATAAAATTCTTAAAGTTGAAATTAGGAATTGCTACAGGTTTGAAGGCCAGTTTTCAGTCTGGCAATAGCAAAACCCAAGCTCTGCGGTGATGTTTTAATATTCAACTGTGTGCTCCATTTAAACTCAACCCCAAATTATCCCAGTGATTCCAGATTAGTTCTTTTTGTTTGGTACAATCAAAAAGAATTATGCTACAGCATTAAACAGGTTTAGCCCCAGTATTTATAAATTGCTTCTTTGACACACTTACCATCGCTGGACCCAAGATAAATAGATGGTGTCCTGATAATGGAGGAAGACCCATGGATGGTGTCATCTGAACTGACTGACAGGTGACTTTTTTCTCACCATTGTGAGCAGTCTACACTGGTCTGCTTCAATCTCCTATGAAAATGAAAACAAGGAGTTAACCAGGATCTCACAAGTGCACAAAGCCATTCTTTTAAAACATAACATGAAAGTGCTAGCTAGCTGCAATGATAGTGTGTGTGTTTGTGTGTGTGTGTGTGTGTGTGTGTGTGTGTGTTTGAGAGAGAGTGAGTAATATATCCACTTTACCCTAAGCTGATGCAGGTTTTTCATCAGTCCCTCCATTCTTTGGAAGATTCCATCCACATTTTTTATCATGCGCTGCCGTATGCTTGCTCGTGATTGGCAGGGCCTCGTTTCATGCCTCAGCATCTCCAGGTGTGAACGGCCTTTTGGTGACTTGCAAGGCATCTCCTGCCCTTCTTGCTGTGAGGACAATGATGTCACTTTCTGCTTCTGACTGGCAGCCTCTAAAGGATCCAAGGATCCAAGGATCAACAGTCTTAGTGTCCTGACTGGCAGAACACAAAGGGTGCAAAAAAGTTGGTAAATATCTGAGCCTGCTAAAATTCTATTTATAAAAACACCACCACCACCAGAAATATACTGTTTAACGATCATAGTGCAACAATGACTGTGTAACGGAGTGTAACAAATTCTTACCATCTTGAAAAGCAGCATCAGCCACTTTAGCTTGTCCTCCCACATAACCCTGCCCACCAGTATGCATGTAGGCTTCTGATTGGTCAATTGGGATAGTAGGTGTGAGAACATTTTCATCATCACTCTGTGAATCTCTCTCTATAGAACCAGACTCTTCTGTTAGGGAGCCATCTAGGGACCAAAGGCATCAGCCATAAGTACCACAGAGAGCAAATCCTATGACATTGTATACAAACAAAAACAAACATGGGCTTACCTAGACGACCGACATGATTACCATGCAACCGTAGAACCGCAGACCTAGAGGAGATGTCAGGAGTCCAATCATTGTAAGTGCATCTTTGAAATTCTGCCTTCTCTTAACAGCATTACAGCAGCATTAGAAAACTTTCAAAATCCTGAGTACTTACGGAGCTGTTGATCCTTGCTCGGTGGCTTCAATGCCTCCAGAGGCCGAGGAGATGGTCTTTTCTAACAGGTTCTTCCATCTGTGGAAACATCGCTAAAGCCATCAGGTCCCAATTTCTACAACAGCACAATGTTGTTAAAATCATCTGAACATATGGGCATAGTATTCAAAGAAATACTTGCCATATTTCTGAGCTGATTTTGCGGAAAATTCAAATGGTTATCCATTCATGCACAATATCTACTTCACTTAAGGCTTGGTTTCTATACTTCTGGGTGCCTGGTTTGTCATTTAAACCATAAATGGCCCGACACCATAAATGTAATCACAATACAGACACAGCAGTGCTGACTGGTTGACCTTGATGACAAGATGGTGGGTCAGAGAGAGGAAAAAAAACAAACTCACGTGTTTTTCTCAGAGGAAGTCCCAGCCACCAGCTCGTATATCTGTCTCTCTGATGTACTGATCACATACAAGGCCTTGTTATCTGATAGAGAAGAGCAGGTTGTCAAACAATGTATTCAAAGTAACCCACATGCAATTTCTAACTGGCTTCTTAATTTTTTAAAAATAAAATAAAGACATAGTTATTCCAGACCCATTCATCTATTCTGGCTATTCATAGCTGTAAGAATAACTACAAATATACCTGTAGCCACAGATCTGACAAGAGATGAATCCAAGCGAACAACGGGGCAAAAGGTGGTTTTGAGGTGCGTGTTCCCACCCCAAACCCCACCCAGTGAGCGCGCTGGACATCGCAAGATCAAACGGTCACCTGGACCCCTTTGGAGTAGCACCAACAGGTCTGAGAGAAGCAGAGCATGAATGTCTGGAACACACACACACACACAGAGTGAGAATGGACCTGTCAAGTAATCATTTGCAAGAGGAAAAACAAAAATGTATGCAAGCTTGTACACAGATCACTGAAAGCATCCATTCACATTAAAAGTCCTTGAAACATGTGCATACACACGTATGAGCATACAGGCAGATGCAGGTGCACACACACACACACACACACACAGTTATTCAGACCATGTCATGTGTGAGGTAGCAGGGAACCAAATAACTCCAAGTCAGCATAGCACCATGCTCTCAATAGCTGCATTCCCCAGAGTGAACAGTGATTTGTTCAGCTGTGATGATCTCTTACCTATAGCTTTATCTTTACTAACTTTCCAAGTCAACGGTCCTTCGTGGATCATTTTCTTAGTGGTCAGGTCCAGATTCTACATAGAAAAAGAATATAGTTAATAATTCATACTCTGGATCAGGTGCTCCAAGACCAGAGAAGCTGTTTGGAAGGCAGATGGTGGATACATAGTAAGGCCGTACCTTGAACTGAGCAGCGACAGGACTGGCCTGCCTCTCCAGAGGGGACAAGTCTAGCCTGCGCTGATAACGGCTGAGCAGTCGCCGGTGCTCCGTCTCCCTGACGACCTCATTGACAGCTCGTAGTATCCCACGGCAGCACGCCTGTGCCCTCACCAATGTCTGCAGGTCTGGAGAACCAGCTGTTGTGGGGGCACATACTAGTGTTAATCCAGGAGAAAGGGTGTGTGTGCTTGCCTCCTTGGTAAACTGGTATGTGTGTGTATACTGAAGTGTTTTCATGGTTCAATACATTGTGTGTGAGTGTTTCTATACATGCCTTCTGTGTGTCTGATGATGTTATCCAGCAGCAAGGGGTATTTGGTGAGTCTCTGCATCTCAGACACTAGAAGGTCCTTTAATTGTAGTCGGCGGCAGTGAGGGCTGGCTTCACATTCCTAACACACACACACACACACACACGAATGAGCCAAGGACATCTAAGTCCAAATGTGGATTCTGTTGACTGCAACACCAATTTATACCTAAAACAGCATCACTAGAAGTTATGTGCTGCAATAAAAGTCAAATATAAAAGACTGGATAGTCTCCAATTCAAAGTATGGGTCAACCAATTCACAACCCAGCCCACTAACAAATATGGCAGAAGCTCTAGTGTTTGTAGGTTTGTCCAAAGGCTTTATACCTCTAAAAAGTGTTACCTGTATAAGGTGCGCGAAACGCGGGTCTTTGCATTTATTTTTAATGAGCTCCAGTGCCTGACTCTGCTGACTGCACAGGTGAGACACCTGCTCCTGGAACTCCTCTCCTGCAGCGTCTTCAAACTATCACGCACACACACAAACACATGAGCTACTGACATATCAAGTAAAGCAACAAGTATATCCCACACTACACAGAACAACCCCTTCATTTTAGACAGCACCAAAAGATGATGTGAACTAGAAAGGGAGTAACACTAGCCAGCTCTCACTCTAGACACCATGATGTCTCCGATGCCTTGAACTATAGAAGAGTCCCTCAGCCTCTTCATGGACTCACACAGATTCGCTGAAACACAAATGCAACACCACAAAACAGAATCTGTTTAAGCGAGCCAGTGTATATGTGGTTTGTTAGAAAGTTGTGTCAGTGGGCAACAGAACTCTACTTGTGTCATGAAGGCCACCGCAGAAACAACATGTACAGCCTCCAGTCCATACCTGCTCACAGTAATGGCATGGTGCCGATAGCTGATATTGTTCTGTCATTAAATTCTCAGTTTGGGTGGGTTTTACACTTCTTTAATCTTGATTATGATTTAGACACCAAGTAGGCTTCAGAAATTTAGGTTTGAAAACACACTAAGACAAATGGAGCGGATTTGCACGCACACACACACGCTCGCACACAGAGAGACTGACCATGAAGACTGTAGACCTGGGGCAGGTTGGGGAAGATACAGGAAAGTTCTTCGACGGTCAAAAGGTTCCTCATCTTCTGGAAGAACACCTGATCGAGAACCCTGAGAGTCCGCAAGTGAGATGCTTCCGTTGTGAACAGCTCTGAGGAAGAGGATATAGCAAAGTCACTACAATTTCTTACAAACGTTACACAATTCAGAATTCCACATTTTCATGAGTCAGGATAGAATTATCATATGTGCATAATAAATAGAATACTGTATGTTCAAAAGATTTAGTAGCTATTTAGTTTAAGTTAGATCAGTAAATAATTGTTTTCATTTTACATGTTAACTGTGTACTGGGAGTTGTCTTTTATAGTCAGTTGCTGTGCACCACATTTGCTGTTTTACCATATATGACAGCCTGCCGTTCGATCTCCCGGGAGCCGAGAGAGGCGAGTGTGTGCGGCTCCACTGTCTCCTGCCAGTTCTGACAGTGGACCGTGTCCTCTTCCAAAGGAGGTGCATCAGGCAACAACGCCAGTGGTGTATCCACACTCCTACAGGAAGGGAAGGAGGCATGGGGAAAGAGAGAAAGAGAGACAGAGCTTCAGCAGCAACTTACTAAGATAAATCAAGGTGATGGATATGGATGTTAAAGAACTGGACGGCAGGTGTGCATGTGTGCTCATTAGCATCAGACTAATGAGGTGTATATAGTTATAATTACATCTCAGTCATGCTCACGGATCTCTGCGTCCTGGTGCAAGGCGGTGACATACCTGTCCAGAGTAGATGCTGGAGGCCGGACATTCATGGCTCAGGAACCTCAGCAGCTCTTCCACTAGTGTGTCTACTGAAATATCTTGAATGTTGGATGATCTTTTTAGTGTTCGTTTCAGTATCTGTTCATTCAGCTGAAGAACACCTTTTCTGAACGGGTTATCAGACGCAACAATGGTCCTTAAAAATTCCACATTACCTATTATGATGTAATAAACCGAGGTGTGAGAGCTGCAGTAGTGATCTAAGCCAGTTAGCTAGCTAGCTATGTTCTTGTCCAGACACTTTAATGCCTCATGGCTGGTGCAATGACACAATATTCAACATTTCCCTCTGATTCTACTTTTAATTATGTGACATTAGCTAAGCAACTATAAAGCTACTCTTGTCCAAAAATGCTAGTGTCGTTAGACATATCAAAACGTATCAAACATAGCTTTAGCTAGGCTAGCTAATCAGACCTTCTATGAAACAATCACAACTTAGTAAATTCATAGTTGTTAATCACATTAAAGTGTTTTTTCTTTTTGTTGTTTAAAAAGAGTTACCTTGTTACCTTGCTAGCTAACAGTTAGCTAGTAACAATGCCTTCAAAAGTAGTTCTCCACTGATACAAGATACCTAAGAGAAGTTTGGCTCGGAATGTGACTGATTGAAAAACAAAAATACATCACAAATAGCGTTATGCAATAATACCTAAAGTGCATGCATCAAATACAAACAGTCCCCAATGCAAACCTCTTTTACAAGGCAGCTATTTAGCATCTGCTACTTCTGCAAAACAAACCCAGTCTTGCATGTTAGTGTTAGCTATCCAGCTAGCTAGGCATTGCTCCAGGACAGGTTTTAGTATAGCCAAAATAATTTGATTGCCTGTTAATTTTTTTAAAAAGTTGATGTAGAGATGTGACATTTTACTAAGCGTGCCCTGATAAAAAGCTAATAAAATAGCTAAGGGCCAGATTCTGTTATATCATTAGTTAGTGTCATGTCCGTTGATGCAGGAAAGAAGAGACAGGAAACAGTGTGTTACCCTGTGGCCTTTTATTAATGCAGAGCTCTGGAGATATCACTTCACAACACAGTGCGAGTGAGATCTAAAGCATAACTTTGCAACAGACAGACATATTTCTCTCGCCTTGTGCCACTTCTGCTTTTGTGTTTTTCCATCTCAGCCGTCACCTCTGTTTGACCGTCTCGTACACATGTCTTCTTGCATAATCACACATATGCACGTCTAGGGCATTTCCTGTTATGTCTGGACATACAGTAATTATTTTATTTATTCAAGCATTAGTCCTATTCCATTCTGCACATTATTCTCTACTAGTGTAAGCTTAGCATTCATTTAATTTCTGAAACTCCACAATTCCCCCTTTTGATCTCTACAAAGAGATCACCAATCACACTCCTTTATTCTGGCATCTCCTGTCTCTACGTCCCTTTCCCCCTGTATCAGTGGCATCATCGTGGTACCCTCATGCACATCTTTCCTTTCTATCATAGCTGAAATTAGTCTAACCATTAACGCCCTAATACATGGAATACAGCAGCACCCGCATGTCACAGCAATTCCCGTGAATGTGGCTAATGAAACCATCAATGACACAATTAAGTCTTTCCACTGACCGAACCGGCTCACCATTCAGGATTCCAACTGGTTGTTTATGCCTGAATTCTCATGCATTTCCTCTGATAGGGTCTTCAAACCATCCAATGCTCTACTAACTGACCCATACGGAGCGGTATTATTAGGAATGAATGTACAACACACATCCTCAAGCATAGCGCAGACACCCCCCTTTTCCGCCAACAACATGTCTAATGCCATACGATTTTGCACCGCCATCAGTGAGGTTGGTCCCAGCTGATCTCTAAGTCCTTCCACTGCATCCCTAGTCAGGTTGGCTAGCCTGAGGACATTATAATGTACATAGTTAATCCGATCCACATTTTTATTTGGAGTAATGGGGAATAATGCAGAAAGTATCGGAATATTCTCAAATCCCCCTGCTATCTGGTCTACTAACTTATATCTGTCCGGAACTCCGCGAGGTATTCCTATTGCATCTATGTATGTGGGGGTATTCCTTGTTAAATCAAAATGGTATGCCTCTCGCTACTGTCTTGCTGCATCAGTTACCGGGTCCCTGTGTAGTTTTTTGCCTATCAGTAATAAAGGAGCTGCTAACCTGACCATGGCGCATGTCGCCTCCGAATTCTCTGGCATGTTAACAACCAAAGTCATCCTTCCACAATAATCATACAATCCTGCTCGTGCCCATGAACCCACAGACTCGTTCCCAGTGACCGTGCGGTTACACCATTCCGCCGGGATGTGCGCCAAGCGTACTTGAGGTGTGCTTGAACTTCTAACGAAGCACGTGTAGTTCCCCTCCCCCTTTTCGGGTGAAAATAGTCCTGTCCTGGTTCTGTTACTGATGGGGGGGAAAATAACGCTCAAAGTGTCACAATTCTTAGGGTTTCTTTCCTTAGTCAGGCCAATCATGCACACATAACCCTTGGGGTCTTTTTGTGGGAATAGGGGTGCCGGGATGGTTATAAGTCTGGGTCTTGCGGCTGCACATGCTACACATCCACCAATCTCTACCCCCATTCTTCTTCACCGTCTTGTTGTTAATGTTTTAATCCTTTCCTACTGCCATGCTATTATTTAACCCAAGCGTGACCAAACTGTAAATGGAAACACACAACACAATACA
Organism: Electrophorus electricus; assembly: GCF_041902795.1. NCBI lineage: Eukaryota > Metazoa > Chordata > Actinopteri > Gymnotiformes > Gymnotidae > Electrophorus > Electrophorus electricus. Next base: position 2,252,075 of record NW_027658616.1, on the reverse strand, counting down.
CCAACAAATAATCAAACAACACAATTGTCCAGAAGTCATCACTGGTGTTCTGTTCTTCTTACTTCGGGGTCTAAGGGTGGACTACCTTGACCCTTTTGCTCCCGGGGATTATTCTGCCCCTTCCGGGTCAGGTGAGTTAGGTGATGTTTCAGCAAGGTCCCTCGCTGTCTCTTGCAGACTCCTCTGCGGTGACTCTGCGGCGGCGCACTGGCTCAGATGAAACCACGTTTCCCCTTTACCCTTCAGGCGTACGGCGTGGCTGGTTCTTTCTGTCACCTGGAATGGACCTGTCCACCTCGGCTCACTCCATTTTCTCTTGATGACTCTCAGCAGCCCCCAGTCCGTAACGGGTATCGTCTGTGTTTGTCTGCTCCCCGTTCGGTCCCCCTCCTGCGTGGAGAAAGCTGAAACGATACTTTGCAATTCATTAAAGTATGATGTGTGTGTGAGATGTTTTTCTTTTCTCATTTATTGTTAAGGGTCCCTGGGGTCCTGGAAATCCTCAACCTGTCTGCAATTCAAAAGGGGTAAAACCAGTTGTTGCATTTACTGAACATCTAATTTGCATTAATGCCAAAGGTAAGGCATCAACCCAATTTAATTTTGTCTGTGCACAGATTTTGGCCACTTTGTTTTTCGCATTTAGATTCATCCTTTCCACCTTACCTTGAGACTGAGGATGATACACTGCCCCAAATGAATGTTTCAGACCCAGCATTTTCTCTAACTCCTGCAAATTGCGCGCTGTAAAATGAGTGCCATTATCTGATCTCACCTTTCTCTGAAACCCATGGTGAGGAATGTACTGGTTCACCAGGAACTTTACCACTGAAGCACTGTCTTCCCGTTTTGTTGGCCACGCTTCCGGCCACCCTGTGTAGTTGTCTACGCACATCAATTCTTACCTGTCACTGTTAAAGCTGGAGACTATGTACTGGTGAAGGTGAGCTCTTACTTCAGTTTGCTACTCCTACATGTATATCTGTCTGTGTTGAGACTAAAACAGGAGCATGTTTTTACACACACACACACACACACACACACACACACACACACACACACACACACACAGATATATATGAGCTGTATGTGTGGAATATTTATTCTGGTAAGCCTGGTCTGTGATATGTAATATACATGGCTGTGAAATATACTGTACAGTTGTGGCTACATTTCCATGATTATTGGTGACTACTCTCTCCTTTAGAGATTACCTCAGCCAGCTCTCAGAGTCTGCAAGGCCACGCCTTCAGCCACGCCTCCCTGAGTGATGGACACCCCAGACGCCTATTGATGCACAGGCAGCTGCATATTAGCCTGTAGGTTCCACCTTCTTAGTATCAGGACTGGGTGGGAGTGTGTGTCACAGACCTATAGGTCTTCCCAGCTCCAGCTCTTGGAAGCCAGTATGCTCAGTGAGGAGTGTTCACTGCCTCAGTCACCCTGTCTCCTCATTATCAAGCTCATTATGAGGTGATTCAGGCATGGTGAGGCAGAAAACCCCTGAAAATATGCAGGGAAGTTTCCTCAGAACTTGAGCTCAGTGTTCCTGAAGTGCAGTTTGAAATGAAATAAGGCTTTTCATTTTTTCATTCATTCATTTATTCAGAATCATGTCTGACTCATGTATGACTCGTGTTAAAGGAAAGTTTTAACACAGATTTTGTCTGGGTACACACTTTGCAAACTTCAAACTGCATGATTAGCAGACAGTATTGTAGCTATTCAAGTTTATGATCAATAATGTAAGGTAAGTGTGTGTTAACTCTGGGTGGGTCAGGGTGTATTCTCCCCTAAACATACTTCTGACATAATGATTTGTTTAAACACTACAATTCTCTATATCCTAATAATTACTGCCACTTTTTAATAACCTGCAATACACTGTAAATACAGCATTTGTAAGCTTTAAATTTACAAACATGAACAATCATACTATAGCAAATACATGATACTCATACCTGTGACAGTGTTTTGAACAGACATTTGCTGCCACACCTGCTATTTTAGCAGGCTAAATAATCTGCCTTCTGAAATGCTAATATGCTTAATTTCATGCAAGTGCTAGTGTTCCTATTTGCTTGCTGATGTGCATGGAAGCGCCATATTATTATCATTATTATTATTATTATTATTACTATTATTATTATTATTATTATTATTATTATTATTATTGAGTCACACTGCTATCAAGTTAGCTGGTTGCTCTTAGCTAGTAGTGTGAACAGGACAGGGGACTCGGGGAAGACCCAAAGGGTGAGGTTTGTGTGTGTACATTCACAAGTACTGGTGCACAGCCACTGACATACATAAACACTGCTATCTGGATCTGGAATTTTTAACATTAATGTACAGACTATTCTTTCTCCTTAAAAAATTCATTATGGTAATAATTATGGCAGTGTATGTTCCCCTGCAAACAAATGCTAGGCTGCAGGCTGCATGATGCTACAATCAACCAGCTGATGGCAAATCCAGACAGTGTTGTTATTGTGGCAAGAGACTTATTGTAAATGCATTGCCATTAATTGAGAGTCATTTTAAAAGATATTTACTCTCCCACTGCGCATACTCCCGTTTTCATAAATTGGCAAATATACATGTTGCTGCTTGTCACACAAACTTTTGTTGTACACAAGTAATAATGAGAAAAGGACTCATCATATGTTTTATGATATAGCTAAAGCTATGCATTTATCAAGAGGATTTAACACATTACAGAACACATCTAGTTAATCCTTTCAATGATTGACCCAAGGGCAGATAGCAATTATTTAATTATTACTATGTTTTAATTTAATAATAAAAATGACCATATTAACCTTTTTGCTTTGTATTTGTTTATATTCAGCTGCCTTTATAATGACAATTATTTATGACAATGACAATTTACAATACATTATCAGTGAGTGGTATAATTAAAGTAAAAATCATTGTTAAATAAGTCTCATTCTTGTCTCAGATTCAAACACTACAAAATCTTGGTCTTTGCTTGATTGATTTTTTTAATGGTCCTGACTACAACACTATCCTTTGATAAGCTTGGAAGTTGTACACTACTGTGAGAGGAAGTTACATTCAGCTATGAAAGAACCAACAATCAAATAATATACACAGATTAAGATGGTCATTAAAGATCCCAAACTAAGATTAATGCACTAATTAATAAACTACAACTTGTTTGCAGGAGTTCATCAGTGTTTTATCATTGGCATAGGTAAAGGGGTTTTCAGGCACAAGTTAAAAAAGGCACAAGTTGTCAAAGCATAAGAATAATGACCATAATGATCATAAGAAAGCCTTTCTGAGCCAAAGATCTGAATTAACAAGGAATAACAGGAGCACTTGCAAAACTGTGCCTAAGTGTATCCAGAAAGCACTCTTGGGCTTTTGTAGGAAAAAAAGGTTACACAAAGGTTACACTGATAAAACAGTTAAATCTGAACGAAGAATCAAGACCCAGGAGCTGTAAAAGAATAAGTTAATCTCTGCATTGCTCTCTATATAGGGGGAGTTTTACAACATTGGAGTGCACAAGAAACCCGCTTTTGCCCCGACACCATTTTCACTGCCACCTGATGAAAGCAACATGCTGTATATGGGCATCTCTGCCTTCACTGCCAACTCAGCAGGCTTTGTGTAGAAAAATGCAGGAGCACTCACACTCAGAATCACAGATGACATGGTGAGTTTAAACCACTCCTTGCCATCACTGAGGGAAAGGTGTGGATGTGGTTACCTTACAAGACCAGGCTATTTAGTTAGAAGACTGATAAAGAAGACTGATAACTTTATACTGTTCTCCCAGTGCACATTAATAATCCCTTAATAGTGTAATAAATGAATGGACAAATAAATGATCAACAGTCCCTGAAAATGAAACAAACGTTTATCCTTCCAGATTCCCAGAGCCTCTCCATATCGTCTGAACACCAAGACATTTGAAGCCTTAATTCCGCAGGTATAAGAGATCACTTTCTGTATTCATCACACAAGCATGCAGAAACTGCTGATTTTATATTCTCACATAGGTTTCCTAACACAGTAGACTTTGAATCTTAAAGGAATAATAAGGTTTAAAGAGTAACAAATAATATGATCTCATTAGCAACACAACCATATTTAGATGAAGAATTTCCGAAAAGAACAACATTTCACATGATGCTTGGATGAAATGTGTTGAAAACACTGAGTTCTTTTGCTTTTGGTGCTAAAGGCACTTGCAAGTACACCTTACACAGATTGATGGTGGTAGTATAGTTGGCATTCAGTTAAATCAATTAAACTTTGGACAGGGGTAGATTTGTCCTTCATACTGTTATTCAGCACAGGTAATAGCCATTTTGGGACTTTGTATCACTTTTGGGAGGCTGCCGTGTTCTCCTTAAAGTACCCAGGTTGAAGAGTGCTGGGCCCAGGAGTATTATCACCTGCTCCTGCATTTCTGCCGATGAAATAGTGAGACGGATCCACATCCTGCCTGCTTATTGGGGACGTACTGTTCTAGCAGCTCTTCCTCATCTGTCCATGCTCATACCATGGGTTGCTGTACTGTTTCCATGCTTATGTGGTACTCTTTCCGCAGGATGCTATGGAACTTTTGGTGCTCCCTGCTCCTCTCTGGCATTTGTAGCTTGACCTTCCTGGTGATTTTTTTGCAGTCCACGTCACTTTGCCAGGAGCTTCCTTTTGCTGATTAGCAGAAGCAGGAATACCTCCTGTCCTGCCAGGCTTTTGCAGTCATATTAGGCACATTGACTGCTCCGCTCTTACCTGCTTTCTATATCTTATGTTTGGGCTACTTGTGGAAGTGACATGAAAGCAGTGTTATGTTTATGTTAGTGTGGAGTTTGATATCTTGTGGAATTTCCACCACGCTGTTAGTATCATGGCCACCCACAAATTGTTGATCATGAATGTTCTTTAATTGATTTGACTGATAAATGGTAAGTCTGACTTTTAGATCATATAGAACACCACAGACAACTGTTTGGCACATCACTGTTAAACCTCCTGATTGCAACCCGGGGCATCGTGAACTGTACAACATGACCCTCAGACAATGATCTCTGAGTGAATGTGATAAACATAATCATCTTCATATCATCACTTTCTCTACAAGTTCAGTGGAAGAGACGTCAGTGAAAGGGAGTTTTAATACCCTATCCATTTTTAACTTTAATAAAAACACAGACGGAAAAATTCCAGAAAGTGAGACAGAGAAAGGAAACTAGACTTTAAAATGGTGCTGCCCTCTTGACTTACAACTGTAGATTATTGAAATTATTACAAATGTCTGACTTCCAAAAGGGATTGTGTCAGTGTTTCACTACTCAGTATTGCATTTGGTAGACAGTATAAACAAGCAGACTATGGTTAAAAAAAACAGAAATAAAGCAAACACCAATATAATCTTGAACCACCTAGTGCCAGGAAACATTAGATTACTGGAACAAAATCAGACAACTAGCAGAACAACTTTTTAACCAATGATGCAGATGCACTTTTAGTGGATTTATTTATCTGTATTTCAATCCACTAAAGTTTTTCATTTGATCTAACATTACATTTAAGACCGACGTCCTGTTACGTCTCACAGAAGATTCCACTGATCAAGCTGCTACTTACCCATCCTGGTCCTGGAGTACCTTTGCTCTGTACACTTTAGTGATGTCTTTGCTACCAACAAGCCTATTTTAATCCATCAGATAGTAACCAAACGCTCCTTTGCTGCAGAGCACAGAAATCATTCAAATTTGCAGTCAACAGATACATCTGGGCCAGATTTTGGATCAGTGGACTAGGCTGGAACTGCACATATACTGTATATGCAAAATTCAAAATACGGGGAGTGGTTGGTCTCTTTTGCAATCAAATCTGAATACTATGGAATTCGTTTCACATTTGTTTAATTTGACAGATTTTAAATGGATAATGGACATCACTAGACAAAAAGGAATAAACAACTATATGAAAAGGAACAAAACCAAAAACAAAGGAAGACTTTAACACACTTGCCCAAACAAGCACTAAATCTGACAAAAATAGATCAACCAATGACATAGCTGTGAAGGAACATATTAGCCATTGTTTTCTTGTCATCAACAGTAATTTTAACTGATTGTTAACATACTGTTCAAGTCTTCAACTGATTTGCTCCCTACATACGAATGGGTACAAATATGGTTCATTACCCACCTGCACAAATTGCTTCTGACATACTGGGCAGCTACAGGGTTCTTCTCGCGTGTGGATTCTGACATACTGGGCAGCTATGGGCTTCTTCAGTTGTGTGGATTGTCTTCTGCTCCTCCATGTGGCCTGTTTCACCAAAGCCCTTCCTGCAGTATTTGCAGCACTATGGCAAGCGGACACCCTTGTGTGAGCGTTTAGGTGCTTCTCAAGAGTCTGGGCAAGTTTGAAACACCTGCCCCAAACATCACTGACATTATTTCTTGTAGGTGATTAGCCACGTGTCTCTCTAGCCACAAGTACTTTTTGATTTATTTGTTTTTTTTTAAATAGGTAATTTTATATATAATGGCAACAAATGACATTTTGAGTTTTATGACAAAACGTGCAAACAAGCTGGCCTGAGAGGTGTGTAGCGGGATATGACTCAGTGCGTCTCTGGTGCTGCTTTTGATGAGTACAGTGTCATGAGTGTGTCTGTCCAGCGGTGCAAAGAGGGGATACAGCAAGGCATGGCATGGTGTTTATTCATTCGTTTGCATAGAAAATGACGCCTTTTCACATTGTGGAAGTACAAATATGGCGGTCTTTTTTGTGCGGCGTAGTAATGACATATGTTGTGGAATTTTGAACAAACAGCAAGTCAGACGTGATTAAGAGAGTAATTTAATAAGAAAAAGAATAAAATAAATGTTTGGCTCTCCTCAGGTAGGGAGCCCCGAGTATACAAAACCGTGGCTAGTTATACTACTCCTGTGCTGTCTTTAACCAATCATCTTTTCTTAAGCAGCTCTTCTTTCCTTTGTTGCTGTGGCTATAAGCCAATCAGCTCTCAGCTTGGTTTTTTCCACAAACCAACCCAAACTGACTCCAAACAGTGTGGGTTGTGTGTCAAGTTGACCTTGATGTTAACAGTTCCTGATACATGTTCAACTTAATCAGCAACAGGCGGATACAAATGTGCAAACAGCATTATTAATTTAAGAACAAAAGGATCAGTGTGATTTTATATGAATCACATAATACATAGTTTCGTATCATTTTCCATCACACGTAAAAACAGAGTCTCACCGTATTGTCGGGCAGGAGGATCTGGACTCATTTATTACTTAATATCTTCCCCCATCTAGCGGTCATTAGAGGTTAGTCTTGAATTGATTTCTGTCGTGCAATATTTTAGATATAAATGTTTACATTTTCTATTACAGAACACGGCAAAGTATAGTCAACCAGTTCTAACCTTTTGAGAAAAACTTTAACTTCAAAGTAGGTGAATCTATTTACTTAGATTGAACCAATCGGATCACAGTTTATTTACATAACATCAATGCTTTGAGTGCTTTAGATATAAGGACATCATGGCGATCTTTCTGCTCACACCTCAGTCAGTCTATAATTCTGTACTATGTGTTTCTATAGCTTCCAACTTTCACGAGTTTCTTGAATCTGTGGAGAAAAGTGCAGACTCAGGTACTTTCTTATTTGTGAACTTTTATACATTTTATGTAATTTATTTATCATCTATAATGTTTTATTACTTTTCATTTATAGATATAAGGACACAAAAACAGTTCATATACTCAATGAATTGTTACAAGATAATCTTTTCTAGAGAATGTTTACCATTTGTTAAAAGACTGATTTATTTCTAAAAGTTTATGCAGTGTGTTAATTTGTCACATGGAGGCAGAAGGGGTGAATCTGATATACCCCTCTTCCATCATCAACTATTCATCGAGTCCTCCAGTAGAGCTTGTACAACCAAAGAAACGCATACAGCGGTCACCGGCGGTTCTAAGTTACATCTAAAGAGGTCTAGGCCTATACACACTGTTCCACCTGAGGTAATAAAATGTTTTGGGGTAAAGGTATTTTCATGAGGCGATCTGTGATCTAATTATAATAGGCTTTGAAGCTCTCTGCAACAGGTGCAGAGTGGTGCAAGACTGTGTTTGAAAGCATAAAGAGGAATAATGTTTCTGGGGTATCTTAAGGCCTTTTTGGGTCTGTAAGTGCAGAGCAGAGGCTCTGATGCAGGTGGTTTCAAGGCCTCTGTGGAAGTCTACGGCAGATGACTCTGGACTGTTCCCGTGAGAAATAGCTTCCTAAGTATTGGGAAAGATCCTGGCTTTTAAAAGACGTGAAAGCCTCTTCGAGAGTTCTGTGGCTAAGCAAGGTTCATTATCTTACCATAAGAGCAGGGTGATACTGACCTGCAACATCATCTTGCAGGTGTTTGATGGTATGAGTTGAGATCATCTTTGTTAAAAACAAAAAAAACAACAACAAAAAAAAAAAACAGGAAAATCTTCCAATAGGATATACTGGGGTCAAGCTTCAATTTGTACAATGATAGATCTCAATTTGCATATATTGAATAATGTATGGTTGAACACAGTGGTGGAGATTTCAAACACCAGTATGTAGAGAAGGTGTGGCAATCACATAATCAGTTGTGAAAACTGGATAAAAATGTGTGTTCCTTGTGTGATTATTAGACATATTCTGGACTATGCCTCGTTTGTATGTAACGCTGAGCTCAAAATAAATAATGGACCTACTACTCTCTTCAATTAATTCTTGAGTCTGCATCTTTATTTTCTGTTTAAAGAGGACTTAATAAAATTACTGGAATGTGGGCAATATCTAGTAACACAGTGCCGAGTCTGCTAAACGTAGATCCCAGCCTTTTATATGGCCTCTTCCCTTTAATTCTACTGACTATAATTAATGTAAACCTTGTCGATTCTGGTGTTTGCTGTATAGAGGTAGCGAAAACTTTGCTAAAACAATGAAAAATATGCATCCTGTGAAAAGTTTATTGAACAATATAACATTGTTCCTTACCCAGAGCCATAACACGTCATTGATGGAAATCACACTGATGTGAGGGCGGTATGAGCCAACTCAACTGTATTTCCTGATTGTTTTATTCTGCAGGAGGATGTGGTCCAAATATTTTAAAAATCACAGGTTTGTTTAAGAGGACATAGTCGAACAGTTTGGGCTTACTGTTATTTTAATACTAGTGGTAACTATTAGTAAATACAACAATCTGACCATCCTCATACTGCATTGAGGGGTGATGGGGTGATGGTACCAGATGATGTTTAGGTATGTGGTTATGTTAATTTATTTTTGTTCCTTTATATTCACATATTTTGCAAGTGCGTATGTTATTGAGTTTAAAACCATCCATATATTAAGCAATTATAGAAAATACAGAAACTGCATGAGACTTCTCTTGACTTGCTAGAAGTTCAGACTGTAGCAAGCTTAGCATTAGTAAATGGAATAGGTGTCATTTTAAGGATTCATTTAAAGTATTCATGAGGTATTTCTCCTAACATCGATGTATCGACAGTACCAATAAAATAAATAGCATAACAAGAATTACAGGTGTATAATAGTGTAGTTACCCACAATGGTTGAAGTGTTTGAAAAGAGTTGTATAAAAGAATAGTTGGTTGGTTCGTGGCATAAAGTCATGAAACGGTGAAATGAGGTCATAAAAAGAGTGTTTACAGGGGAAAGTGCTTTAACATTGAATTAGACAAACTAATAACATAAAACAAGGGAGTTTAGAGATTCTGTGTCCTTTCGTAATGATTTGTGCATATGGCAGGCTGCTGCAAAGGATCCTGGGTAAGCTTCAGCAGACCTCAGTGTAAGATATATTAATAATATTAATCATAATAATACTATTCAGAGGTTACTTGACTAGTAATCAGAATGTTGCTAGTTCAAGCCCTACCACTGCCAAGTTACCACTGCTGGGTCCCTGAACAGCAATGAATCCTCAATTGTATTATTAATACAATCCAATACACATGCCTAATGCTCAGCTGTCAACTGCAAAAACTGACATTCTGAGCATTCGAACAGTAAGAGGAACAAAAAGAAAGGAGTCACCGACTGTACACGTGTCAATCATTTAGCCTTTTTACATGTTGTTTTAGTTTACTGTAATCAAGGCCTGAAACTGGAGTCTATGGACCAGGCAAAAATATTTCAATTTTTAATGCGTTTTTATTTTTTCAGTTTCAATGTTTCAATGAGACTCAGGAGACTCCAGCATAAGCAGAAGCTCCAAGTTGTCGATCTCCAGGAGCAAACCCGTCCCTGCAAGGTTGGGGTGCATGTTCTGGATCACGGGAAACAGACCATCGATCACCCAACATCTGCTTCTGCTCCTGCGGAGGTTCCAGATCCAGCACGGAGGCAGTGAGAGGTTCCTGGCCCAGAGATTGGTCTGCAGCGGGCCTGATGGTACTCGGCATGTATTGGAAATGCTGTGGCTGAATGCTGTGCGTAGCCCAGCGGGTGCTGGGGTGGAGCTGTGCCAGTTGCCTGCTCGGGTAGCAGGTAGCCCAGTTCTGAGCCTGTGGAATGGCCATCATGAAGTAGCCGGAGGGCGGGGCGGGCTGGTAGGGGTTGAGCACTGGGTTGCGCACGGCACTCACGCTGGCCATGCGCTGCATGTACTGGTGGGTGAGGTGGGCCTGCCGCTCCTCCTTGCGCTGCGCCAGGGCCACGTACAGCGGCTTGGTGCCTACGATGCACCCGTTCATCTCCTTCATTGCCTCGGTGGCCTCCTCCGGCGAGGAGAAACACACAAAGCTGAACCCTTTGGAGCGGCCGCCCTCCGTCATCACCTTGGCACTCGTGATTGTCCCGAATAGAGAGAACTCTTTACGCAGACGCTCGTCGTCCAGACTGTCGTCTAGGTTTTTAACGTACAGGTTCACTCCCTGGTAGCGAGTCGTGCCGTCCTGCTTCATCTGCTCAAACTTGCGTTTGAGCTCTGTCTGCCTCTCGCCTTTCTTCTGGGCACGAGCCACATACAGCTGCTTCCCATTCAACTTCTTCCCGTTCATCTCATCCACAGCCCTTTTGGCATCCTCTTGCCTCTCGAAGCTCACAAAGCCAAAGCCCTTGGACTTGCCGCTCTCGTCTGTCATGACGCGAAGGCTCAGCGTTGGGCCGAACTTGCTGAAGATCTCATTTAGCTTGTTGTCGTCCATGTCCTCCCAAGTATGAGATATTATTTCCATCAGGCTCAGGACCATCTCTTTAGGATAAGGTCAAGAGAAATCTCTTGGAATGTGGTGTTAACAGGTTCCAACTGGTGTGGGTGTTTTATATTACTTTGCATATATTGACAAATGTATGGTTTGGATGCAATGGACGTGAAGACAAATGCAAATATGTAAAGGAATGTGGGGTGAATACATAACCACTACTGAAAAATGTATGAAAATGTGGGTTCTCTGATTTTTAGACATTCTCCAGAGGGTGCCTCAATAATGCGTGTTAATGTTAACCTACAATAAAGTACGTGCACAGTTATGCTCTTTAACCAATTCTGAAGTCTGCATTTTTATTTAATATTTGAATTGAACTTTAAAACTAGCCGACTGGGCACCTAGGAACCACATACTGTTGCTATGTGCAGAGATGTGGGCTTGCAGCCCATTGTTGGGCAGAGTCCATCGCACTGCTCCAATAGACCTGCTCTGACTGCTACTTTCCCACGTCGGCAGTCGAAGTCGTTTCTCCTTCACAATGCTTTTCACCTGGTTGGCCACTTTCACCGTCTCAGTAGACAAGCTAAAAGAAACTGTTGGCAGCCTCTCGTTGCTCCTGTAATATGACCGTCGCCAGACCAGAGAGTGGAACTGGATGGCAGTGTGGCACTTGCAGCTGCAGTTTGTTTGCTTCAAGATTTAATACGTGTAAGTGACCTTTGCTTCTCGTCCTGTCTTTACTGGTTTGTTAATAAGGTCATTTGAAATTGTGTTGTACATAAAGGAATATTACAGAATTATTCTCTATTTTAAGCTACACTGTGGGGTTTTGTTTTTTTGATCTTTACATTTATATTAATGCAACCCAATACACTTATCTAATGATCAGCTATGACCTGTAAGAACTGACAATCTGAACATTCAAACTTTAAGAGGAATAAAAACAAAAAAATGATCAGCTGTTCATGTCAAAATCTGTAATATGTAATAGAAATAACTGTAATATGTTCAATATAACTGTAATATGTTCAATTACCACCATGTAACATATAACTGTAAATATGTCAATTGCAAGATGGGACTGTACATTCTGTACATACATATATAAATATCCATATATACATTGTACATATAAACATTATATATATATATATATATATATATATATATATATATATATATATATATATATATATATATATATATATATTGTACATGCACTATTAATATATTTTTGTATATATATAGAATATATTTCTCTATGCACCCCTGTTTTTCTTTTTCCTCAGATTGGACAGAGCACTCAACCATTTCACTGTGAGTTATACTGTGTATGACTATGTATGCGACAAATAAACCAAACTTGAAATGATTTTACCTTTTTCTGTCGTTTTCATTTTAAGCTTAGAATAACCAAGGCCTGGACTTTGAAAGGTGGTTTTGAATCCAGGTCAGCTAGGTGAGGACACCAATAGCTTACTGGGTAAGCAGCCACACTCTAACAATGGTGGGCTCGTGTGCAGAACAGTTAGAGCTTGGATCAAGCAAAACAAGAGGAAAAAACGAAACACCTCGGTGAGCGTGGAAAAGGGGAGAACAAAGAACGCCACGGAAAGAAATGGCAACCCCGATGCACTGGGGAAAACTCGAACTAAAAGCTCCCAAACAAAACCAGAAAACGGGGAGAAACTTGAATGGCTAAGGGAAGCCTCAGGAGAGAGACAGACTCGAGAGGGGAAAACTGGAGAAGGGAGGGGACGTGTAAAAACACTGACACCCTCGCAGAACAGAAAAGAGGCATAGCACAAGGGCTCACAGACCTCAATACCCAGAGTTACCGGCTAGGAGCTTGGCTCAAAACTTTATCAAAAACCCAGCACTGAATGATTGCGTCACTGGGCTTATATAAGGTCTAGCCCAGCTGTTGGGTGTTGATCCTGATCAGTGGCGTGGTTGACTCGACGCCTCCCTCTGGTCGAGGGGGCCTCGGCCTGGTGCCAACCCTTACAGGCTTGATGTCTACAGACATGGCAAAAATATTTCAATGTTCAATGCATTTCAGTTTCAATGTTTATTTTTTTCAGTTAAAATGTTAATTTTTTTTACTGCTTATTCTTCCATTAGACAGCCAGAAGCGCAGCACTGGTTAAAGTTTTTGAGCGGCTTCCTGCGCGCACTGGTCCTGGAGCACAGCGACTGCCTCATCCACCTTAGGGTGCAGAGACTCAGGAGACTCCAGCATATGCAGTAGCTCCGAGTTGTCCAGTTCCAGGAACAGACCCGTGATCTTCCCTGCAAGGGTGGGCTGCATGTTCTGGATCAGGGGAAACAGACGCTCACCCAGTATCTGCTTCTGCTCCTGTGGAGGTGCAGCAGCCAGCATGGAGGCACTGAGAGGTTCCTGACCCTGCACATGGACCGCAGCCAGCTGCACGGGCACCTGGAGCTCTGCCCCCAGGTGCTGCTGTGGGTTGAGAAACATAAATGTTTTATAATTGATTTGACTGATAAATGGTAAGTTCGACATTTATATCTAAGGGCTGTGTGCCCAGGTGTTGCTGTGGGCTGTGAACGCCTGAGGTGGTTTTGTACTGTGGTACTGCTCTCACCAGCGACGCCTTGTTGGCAGCTTCCGCGCTGGCCATCCCTGTCCCCGGAGCCTCAGATGCCATGGTCTGATAGGCCATCGTGCGTGGGACCTGGCAGGCGGTGGTTGGTCGGATGGCGCTGAAGGCCTGCGGGCAGGATGCGGCTGGACCGATGGCACTCGGCATATCCTGGACTTGCTGTGGGTGGACGCACTGCATGGCCCAGCAAGGGCTGGGGAGGAGTTGTGCCAGCTGGCTGCTTGCGCAGTAGGCAGGCCAGTTCTGAGCTTGTGGAATGGCTTCCATGTTGTAGCCGGAGGGCGGGGCAGGCTGGTAGGGGTTGAGCACGAGGTTGGGCAAGGCACTCACGCTGGCCGTGCGCTTCATGTACTTGTTGGAGAGGTGGGCCTGCCGCTCCTCCTTGCGCTGCGCCAGAGCCACGTACAGCGGCTTGGTGCCTACAACGCGCCCATTCATCTCCGTCATGGCCGTGGCGGCCTCCTCCGGCGAGGAGAAACACACGAAGCCGAACCCTTTGGAGCGGCCGCCCTCCATCATCACCTTGGCACTTGTGATGGTCCCGAACGGAGAGAACTCCTTACGTAGACGCGCGTCGTCCAGACCGTCGTCTAGGTTCTTGACGTACAGGTTGTCTCCCTGGTAGCGAGTCATACCGTCCTGCTTCATCTGCTCAAACTTTCGTTTCAGCCCTGTCTGCCTCTCGCCTTTCTTCTGGGCATAACCCACATACACCTTCTTCCCATTCAGCTCCTTCCCATTTATCTCATCCACAGCCCTCTGGGCATCCTCGTGCCTCTCGAAGTTCACAAAGCCAAAGCCCTTGGACTTGCCGCTCTCGTCGGTCATGACGCGAGTGCTCAGCGTTTGGCCAAACTTGCTGAAGATCTCCTTCAGCTTGTCGTCGTCCATGTCCTCTCCAAAGTTCTTGACGTACACATTGGTGAACTTTTTGGCCCTGGCCCCCATCTCAGCCTCTCGCTCCTTGCGAGACTTGAAGTGGCCAATGAACACTTTGCGGTCATTGAGCAACATGCCATTAAGTCTCTCAATTGCTCTCTCCGCAGCCTCACGGGTCTCAAAGTGCACAAAGCCGTAGCCCTTAGAGCCATTCTCGTCACACACCACCTTGCTGGAAAGGATGTTCCCAAAGGCAGAGAATGTGTCGTAAAGAGCTTCGCTGTCAATAGACTTGTCAAGGTTCTTGATGAAGATGTTGCCAACTCCACTCTTCCTCAGAGAGGGGTCTCTCTGGGACCACATAATTCGCACAGGTCTGCCTTTGATGATGTTAAAGTTCATAGTGTCCAAAGCACGCTCAGCATCTGCCTGCTGCTGAAAGTTCACGTATGCGTATCCAAGTGAGCGGAGGGTCATCGCGTCCCTGCAAATCCGTACGGAGACTATTGCGCCAGCAGGACTGAATTTCTCGTATAGCATGGCCTCGGTAACGTCTGGATGAAGGTCACCCACGTACAACGAAGTCATCGGCGAACTTGGAGCACTTGGATTCATTTTCGTGAGGATCGTCGGTCAACCTTTCTGGAAATCGTAGTCGAAAGTAGTAAATGAATAAAATAAAATCGTAAATGATTTAACCAAAGGATCTAACTGCACGAATTATAAAACAGTTTGAAACAGCAATTCAACAGAGCCAGGCAAGTGTCGACCGACCAAAGCGATCAAAGCAACACTTTAGCTTTAGATTCAAATACATGACAACTTGGTTGTTACGTAAGAGTGCTTTTACGTAAATGTTTATTTTTAAATATTATACAAACGCTATTTATTTATTTATGAATTATTCAATTATTTTAACTTATAACGTTAATAGCGTGAATGAGAGGCTTTAACAACGCCTTATATTTCAAAATATTACCTAGTCACAGCATTTTCCAAAAATCGTCCATATGCTGCTCACACTGAATCATTTACCGCATGGCTCAGAATAAATACTTTTAGTTTGATAAACGCAGCAACATTCATTTTCTTTAGCCTAATGCTCGGCAAAAAACATCGCATTAAAGTTAATTAATGGGATGAAATCAGTTTGCCTTGGAGCAGGCCTATGTTCTTTGAGGTTAAAAATCATCGCCTGGATTGTAAACCTTAGTAGAGTTCCACAACGAGGTGCGATTTGTAAAAGGACGTCTTTTTCTCTCCGAGTTAGAAATCTGGAGAAATAAATATATCAATTGATTTCCGCCCATCGGAGGACCTTTAGAACTTTATTATTTATTCATTATTTATTTCTAACTTCTCACTGTGTCCAACTATATCGGGTGTATAAAACGTATGAACAGACATAAATAACGTGGGGGAAACGGGAATAGGGGAGAGAGGAAAAATAAGACGAACAGAGACGAAACAGACAAACGGGAAATGCAGATAGAGTATTTTAAGTATTAGCCACCTGCACCATTACGGGAATGTGTGTGTGTGTGTGTGTGTGTGTGTGTGTGTTCGTGTGTGACTGCTTGTGTGCGTCTGCCTGTGTGTGTGTGTGAGAGAGAGAGAGAGAGGCTATGTGCGAGTGCACTGTATATGTACACGTACTAGATTGGGATATTTATCATTTATGGATTAGCTCTGTAAACTTTTTATCAAAGGAGTCCAGTCTAGGTTATTGGTTCTTATTGATTCATTCTGAGATTTTTTTCCATTGATATGTAGTCTATCAATAGATTTTTCCATTCGGTGACACTAATATTATTTTTTGTTTTCCAATTCATGAGTATGTTTGTATTTGCAATTAATAATGTTATATATATATATTATCCTGTTTTTTTTCTATTGTCACATTGGTTGATGACATGTCTCCTAGGAGACATAAAGATGGTGTTGGATGGATAGGGTTATTTAAATCATGGGACATGTGTGTGATTACTTATTGCCAAAATTGCTTGATAGGTGTGCTCTGCCACACGATGTGAATGTAATCGTCAGCTGTCTTTGGAGTAAAGTATGTACAGATTGCTGAGCTTGTGAAACCAATTTTAAACATCCAATGTGTAGTATAATGTAATCTATGTATTATTTTGTACTGAATGCATTGTAGGTTAGTGTTGCTGTCATGTGGTAATTATTATTACACATTTTAATCCAAACTGTGGCGTCGGGAGCTAGTAATAAATCTTCCTCCCATTGTCTCGATGGGAGAGTAATTATGCGATTTGATTTCATTATTAGTTTGTATATCTTATGTGATAGTTTTTTTGTATTAGGAATGTTTATAATACTGATATGGATGCAGGTGAGTTTAATGTCTCTGAACTGATAGTTGCTCTTACCTGCTTTCTATATCTTATGTTTGGGCTACTTGTGGAAGTGACATGAAAGCAGTGTTATGTTTATGTGAGTCTGGAGTTTGATATCTTGTGAAATTTCCACCAGGCTGTTAGTATCATGGCCACCCACAAATTGTTGATCATGAATGTTCTTTAATTGATTTGACTGATAAATGGTAAGTCTGACTTTTAGATCTTTGCATAATGTTTGCTATATGTCTATCCATATTCTGTCTGATATACTAAGTTTTATCCATTTTATACCATATTATAGTTGATTTGCAATAATCAACTACAGTTCTGTAATGTTGTGAGTTTGATTCTATGTGATTTATTTTTCCAGTAGAATCAAGTTATGATGTTGTCCAAAGATTTTAGACAGGTTGGTGGCGCTGGAATAATTGAAAACAAATAATTTCGTTTAGGTAATATTCTCATTTTAATTATTGCAGTTTGTCCAAAGAGCATAAGGGGCAAATTTGTCCATCAATGAAGTTCGTCGCTTATTGTTTTAATAATTGGATGACTATTTATTTTTGAATAACAGACAACTGGGAAGAGAATTTAATACCCAGATATGTAATATGATTGGTATTCAGGGGGATGGGGTTTTTAATTGCATCATAAAGTTATGCTGCTAATATATAGTATAATACACAAATATCCTACTGGAGATACAATTTGACCAGTTATGTGTGATGTTCTGTGATGATCATATAGAACACCACAGACAACTGTTTGGCACATCACTGTTAAACCTCCTGATTGCAACCCGGGGCATCGTGAACTGTACAACATGACCCTCAGACAATGATCTCTGAGTGAAAGCGATAAACATAATCATCTTCATATCATCACTTTCTCTACAAGTTCAGTGGAAGAGATGTCAGTTAAAGGGAGTTTTAATACCCTTTCCATCTTTAAATTTAATAAAAACACAGATGGAAAAATTCCAGAAAGTGAGAGAGAGAAAGGAAACTAGACTTTAAAATAATGCTGCCCTCTTGATTTACAACTGTAGATTATTGAAATTATTACAAATGTCCGATGCCAAAAGGGATTGTGTCAGTGTTTCACTACTCAGTATTGCATTTGGTAGACAGTATAAACAATTAGACTATGGTTAAAAAAATCACAGAAATAAAGCAAACACCAATATAATCTTGAACCACCTAGTCCCAGGAAACATTAGATTACTGGAACAAAATCAGACAACTAGCAGAACAACTTTTTAACCAATGATGCAGATGCACTTTTAGTGGATTTATTTATCTGTATTTCAATCCACTAAAGTTTTTCACTTGATCTAACATTACATTTAAGACCGAAATCCTGTTACGTCTCACAGAAGATTCCACTGATCAAGCTGCTACTTACCCATCCTGGTCCTGGAGTACCTTTGCTCTGTACACTTTAGTGATGTCTTTGCTACCAACAAGCCTATTTTAATCCATCAGATAGTAACCAAACGCTCCTTTGCTGCAGAGCACAGAAATCATTCAAATTTGCAGTCAACAGATACATCTGGGCCAGATTTTGGATCAATGGACTAGGCTGGAACTGCACATATACTGTATATGCAAAATTCAAAATACGGGGAGTGGTTGGTCTCTTTTGCAATCAAATCTGAATACTATGGAATTCGTTTCACATTTGTTTAATTTGACAGATTTTAAATGGATAATGGACATCACTAGACAAAAAGGAATAAACAACTATATGAAAAGGAACAAAACCAAAAACAAAGGAAGACTTTAACACACTTGCCCAAACAAGCACTAAATCTGACAAAAATAGATCAACCAATGACATAGCTGTGAAGGAACATATTAGCCATTGTTTTCTTGTCATCAACAGTAATTTTAACTGATTGTTAACATACTGTTCAAGTCTTCAACTGATTTGCTCCCAACATACGAATGGGTACAAATATGGTTCATTACCCACCTGCACAATTTGCTTCTGACATACTGGGCAGCTACAGGGTTCTTCTCCCATGTGCATTCTGACATACTGGGCAGCTACGGGCTTCTTCAGTTGTGTGGATTGTCTTCTGCTCCTCCATGTGGCCTGTTTCACCAAAGCCCTTCCTGCAGTATTTGCAGCACTATGGGAAGCGGACACCCTTGTGTGTGCGTTTAGGTGCTTCTCAAGAGTCTGGGCACGTTTGAAACACCTGCCCCAAACATCACTGACATTATTTCTTGTAGGTGATTAGCCACGTGTTTCTCTAGTCACAAGTACTTTTTGATTTATTTGTTTTTTTAAATAGGTAATTTTATATATAATGGCAACAAATGACATTTTAAGTTTTATGACAAAACGTGCAAACAAGCTGGCCTGAGAGGTGTGTAGCGGGATATGACTCAGTGCGTCTCTGGTGCTGCTTTTGATGAGTACAGTGTCATGAGTGTGTCTGTCCAGCGGTGCAAAGAGGGGATACAGCAAGGCATGGCATGGTGTTTATTCATTCGTTTGCATAGAAAATGACGCCTTTTCACATTGTGGAAGTACAAATATGGCGGTCTTTTTTGTGCGGCGTAGTAATGACATATGTTGTGGAATTTTGAACAAACAGCAAGTCAGACGTGATTAAGAGAGTAATTTAATAAGAAAAAGAATAAAATAAATGTTTGGCTCTCCTCAGGTAGGGAGCCCCGAGTATACAAAACCGTGGCTAGTTATACTACTCCTGTGCTGTCTTTAACCAATCATCTTTTCTTAAGCAGCTCTTCTTTCCTTTGTTGCTGTGGCTATAAGCCAATCAGCTCTCAGCTTGGTTTTTTCCACAAACCAACCCAAACTGACTCCAAACAGTGTGGGTTGTGTGTCAAGTTGACCTTGATGTTAACAGTTCCTGATACATGTTCAACTTAATCAGCAACAGGCGGATACAAATGTGCAAACGGCATTATTAATTTAAGAACAAAAGGATCAGTGTGATTTTATATGAATCACATAATACATAGTTTCGTATCATTTTCCATCACACGTAAAAACAGAGTCTCACCGTATTGTCGGGCAGGAGGAGCTGGACTCATTTATTACTTGATATCTTCCCCCATCTAGCGGTCATTAGAGGTTAGTCTTGAATTGATTTCTGTCGTGCAATATTTTAGATATAAATGTTTACATTTTCTATTACAGAACACGGCAAAGTATAGTCAACCAGTTCTAACCTTTTGAGAAAAACTTTAACTTCAAAGTAGGTGAATCTATTTACTTAGATTGAACCAATCGGATCACAGTTTATTTACATAGCATCAATGCTTTGAGTGCTTTAGATATAAGGACATCATGGCGATCTTTCTGCTCACACCTCAGTCAGTCTATAATTCTGTACTATGTGTTTCTATAGCTTCCAACTTTCACGAGTTTCTTGAATCTGTGGAGAAAAGTGCAGACTCAGGTACTTTCTTATTTGTGAACTTTTATACATTTTATGTAATTTATTTATCATCTATAATGTTTTATTACTTTTCATTTATAGATATAAGGACACAAAAACAGTTCATATACTCAATGAATTGTTACAAGATAATCTTTTCTAGAGAATGTTTACCATTTGTTAAAAGACTGATTTATTTCTAAAAGTTTATGCAGTGTGTTAATTTGTCACATGGAGGCAGAAGGGGTGAATCTGATATACCCCTCTTCCATCATCAACTATTCATGGAGTCCTTCAGTGGAGCTTGTACAACCAAAGAAACGCATACAGCGGTCACCGGCGGTTCTAAGTTACATCTAAAGAGGTCTAGGCCTATACACACTGTTCCACCTGAGGTAATAAAATGTTTTGGGGTAAAGGTATTTTCATGAGGCGATCTGTGATCTAATTATAATAGGCTTTGAAGCTCTCTGCAACAGGTGCAGAGTGGTGCAAGACTGTGTTTGAAAGCATAAAGAGGAATAATGTTTCTGGGGTATCTTAAGGCCTTTGTGGGTCTGTAAGTGCAGAGCAGAGGCTCTGATGCAGGTGGTTTCAAGGCCTCTGTGGAAGTCTACGGCAGATGACTCTGGACTGTTCCCGTGAGAAATAGCTTCCTAAGTATTGGTAAAGATCCCGGCTTTTAAAAGACGTGAAAGCCTCTTCGAGAGTTCTGTGGCTAAGCAAGGTTCATTATCTTACCATAAGAGCAGGGTGATACTGACCTGCAACATCATCTTGCAGGTGTTTGATGGTATGAGTTGAGATTATCTTTGTTAAAAACAAAAACAACAACAACAAAAAAAAAAAACCCAGGAAAATCTTCCAATAGGATATACTGGGGTCAAGCTTCAATTTGTACAATGATAGATCTCAATTTGCATATATTGAATAATGTATGGTTGAACACAGTGGTTGAGATTTCAAACACCAGTATGTAGAGAAGGTGTGGCAATCACATAATCAGTTGTGAAAACTGGATAAAAATGTGTGTTCCTTGTGTGATTATTAGACATATTCTGGACTATGCCTCGTTTGTATGTAACGCTGAGCTCAAAATAAATAATGGACCTACTACTCTCTTCAATTAATTCTGCATCTTTATTTTCTGTTTAAAGAGGACTTAATAAAATTACTGGAATGTGGGCAATATCTAGTAACACAGTGCCGAGTCTGCTAAACGTAGATCCCAGCCTTTTATATGGCCTCTTCCCTTTAATTCTACTGACTATAATTAATGTAAACCTTGTCGATTCTGGTGTTTGCTGTATAGAGGTAGCGAAAACTTTGCTAAAACAATGAAAAATATGCATCCTGTGAAAAGTTTATTGAACAATATAACATTGTTCCTTACCCAGAGCCATAACACGTCATTGATGGAAATCACACTGATGTGAGGGCGGTATGGGCCAACTCAACTGTATTTCCTGATTGTTTTATTCTGCAGGAGGATGTGGTCCAAATATTTAAAAAATCACAGGTTTGTTTAAGAGGACATAGTCGAACAGTTTGGGCTTACTGTTATTTTAATACTAGTGGTAACTATTAGTAAATACAACAATCTGACCATCCTCATACTGCATTGAGGGGTGATGGGGTGATGGTACCAGATGATGTTTAGGTATGTGGTTATGTTAATTTATTTTTGTTCCTTTATATTCACATATTTTGCAAGTGCGTATGTTATTGAGTTTAAAACCATCCATATATTATGCAATTATAGAAAATACAGAAACTGCATGAGACTTCTCTTGACTTGCTAGAAGTTCAGACTGTAGCAAGCTTAGCATTAGTAAATGGAATAGGTGTCATTTTAAGGATTCATTTAAAGTATTCATGAGGTATTTCTCCTAACATCGATGTATCGACAGTACCAATAAAATAAATAGCATAACAAGAATTACAGGTGTATAATAGTGTAATTACCCACAATGGTTGAAGTGTTTGAAAAGAGTTGTATAAAAGAATAGTTGGTTGGTTCGTGGCATAAAGTCATGAAACGGTGAAATGAGGTCATAAAAAGAGTGTTTACAGGGGAAAGTGCTTTAACATTGAATTAGACAAACTAATAACATAAAACAAGGGAGTTTAGAGATTCTGTGTCCTTTCGTAATGATTTGTGCATATGGCAGGCTGCTGCAAAGGATCCTGGGTAAGCTTCAGCAGACCTCAGTGTAAGATATATTAATAATATTAATCATAATAATACTATTCAGAGGTTACTTGACTAGTAATCAGAATGTTGCTAGTTCAAGCCCTACCACTGCCAAGTTACCACTGCTGGGTCCCTGAACAGCAATGAATCCTCAATTGTATTATTAATACAATCCAATACACATGCCTAATGCTCAGCTGTCAACTGCAAAAACTGACATTCTGAGCATTCGAACAGTAAGAGGAACAAAAAGAAAGGAGTCACCGACTGTACACGTGTCAATCATTTAGCCTTTTTACATGTTGTTTTAGTTTACTGTAATCAAGGCCTGAAACTGGAGTCTATGGACCAGGCAAAAATATTTCAATATTTAATGCGTTTTTATTTTTTCAGCCAGCATAAGCGGAAGCTCCAAGTTGTCGATCTCCAGGAGCAAACCCGTCCCTGCAAGGTTGGGGTGCATGTTCTGGATCACGGGAAACAGACCATAGATCACCCAACATCTGCTTCTGCTCCTGCGGAGGTTCCAGATCCAGCACGGAGGCAGTGAGAGGTTCCTGGCCCAGAGATTGGTCTGCAGCGGGCCTGATGGTACTCGGCATGTATTGGAAATGCTGTGGCTGAATGCTGTGCGTAGCCCAGCGGGTGCTGGGGTGGAGCTGTGCCAGTTGCCTGCTCGGGTAGCAGGTAGCCCAGTTCTGAGACTGTGGAATGGCCATCATGAAGTAGCCGGAGGGCGGGGCGGGCTGGTAGGGGTTGAGCACTGGGTTGCGCACGGCACTCACGCTGGCCATGCGCTGCATGTACTGGTGGGTGAGGTGGGCCTGCCGCTCCTCCTTGCGCTGCGCCAGGGCCACGTACAGCGGCTTGGTGCCTACGATGCACCCGTTCATCTCCTTCATTGCCTCGGTGGCCTCCTCCGGCGAGGAGAAACACACAAAGCCGAACCCTTTGGAGCGGCCGCCCTCCGTCATCACCTTGGCACTCGTGATTGTCCCGAATAGAGAGAACTCTTTACGCAGACGCTCGTCGTCCAGACTGTCGTCTAGGTTTTTAACGTACAGGTTCACTCCCTGGTAGCGAGTCGTGCCGTCCTGCTTCATCTGCTCAAACTTGCGTTTGAGCTCTGTCTGCCTCTCGCCTTTCTTCTGGGCACGAGCCACATACAGGTGCTTCCCATTCAACTTCTTCCCGTTCATCTCATCCACAGCCCTTTTGGCATCCTCGTGCCTCTCGAAGCTCACAAAGCCAAAGCCCTTGGACTTGCCGCTCTCGTCTGTCATGACGCGAAGGCTCAGCGTTGGGCTGAACTTGCTGAAGATCTCATTTAGCTTGTTGTCATCCATGTCCTCCCAAGTATGAGATATTATTTCCATCAGGCTCAGGACCATCTCTTTAGGATAAGGTCAAGAGAAATCTCTTGGAATGTGGTGTTAACACGTTCCAACTGGTGTGGGTGTTTTATATTACTTTGCATATATTGACAAATGTATGGTTTGGATGCAATGGACGTGAAGACAAATGCAAATATGTAAAGGAATGTGGGGTGAATACATAACCACTACTGAAAAATGTATGAAAATGTGGGTTCTCTGATTTTTAGACATTCTCCAGAGGGTGCCTCAATAATGCGTGTTAATGTTAACCTACAATAAAGTACGTGCACAGTTATGCTCTTTAACCAATTCTGAAGTCTGCATTTTTATTTAATATTTGAATTGAACTTTAAAACTAGCCGACTGGGCACCTAGGAACCACATACTGTTGCTATGTGCAGAGATGTGGGCTTGCAGCCCATTGTTGGGCAGAGTCCATCGCACTGCTCCAATAGACCTGCTCTGACTGCTACTTTCCCACGTCGGCAGTAGAAGTCGTTTCTCCTTCACAATGCTTTTCACCTGGTTGGCCAGTTTCACCGTCTCAGTAGACAAGCTAAAAGAAACTGTTGGCAGCCTCTCGTTGCTCCTGTAATATGACCGTCGCCAGACCAGAGAGTGGAACTGGATGGCAGTGTGGCACTTGCAGCTGCAGTTTGTTTGCTTCAAGATTTAATACGTGTAAGTGACCTTTGCTTCTCGTCCTGTCTTTACTGGTTTGTTAATAAGGTCATTTGAAATTGTGTTGTACATAAAGGAATATTACAGAATTATTCTCTATTTTAAGCTACACTGTGGGGTTTTGTTTTTTTTGATCTTTACATTTATATTAATGCAACCCAATACACTTATCTAATGATCAGCTATGACCTGTAAGAACTGACAATCTGAACATTCAAACTTTAAGAGGAATAAAAACAAAAAAATGATCAGCTGTTCATGTCAAAATCTGTAATATGTAATAGAAATAACTGTAATATGTTCAATATAACTGTAATATGTTCAATTACCACCATGTAACATATAACTGTAAATATGTCAATTGCAAGATGGGACTGTACATTCTGTACATACATATATAAATATCCATATATACATTGTACATATAAACATAATATATATATATATATATTGTACATGCACTATTAATATATTTTTGTATATATATAGAATATATTTCTCTATGCACCCCTGTTTTTCTTTTTCCTCAGATTGGACAGAGCACTCAACCATTTCACTGTGAGTTATACTGTGTATGACTATGTATGCGACAAATAAACCAAACTTGAAATGATTTTACCTTTTTCTGTCGTTTTCATTTTAAGCTTAGAATAACCAAGGCCTGGACTTTGAAAGGTGGTTTTGAATCCAGGTCAGCTAGGTGAGGACACCAATAGCTTACTGGGTAAGCAGCCACACTCTAACAATGGTGGGCTCGTGTGCAGAACAGTTAGAGCTTGGATCAAGCAAAACAAGAGGAAAAAACGAAACACCTCGGTGAGCGTGGAAAAGGGGAGAACAAAGAACGCCACGGAAAGAAATGGCAACCCCGATGCACTGGGGAAAACTCGAACTAAAAGCTCCCAAACAAAACCAGAAAACGGGGAGAAACTTGAATGGCTAAGGGAAGCCTCAGGAGAGAGACAGACTCGAGAGGGGAAAACTGGAGAAGGGAGGGGACGTGTAAAAACACTGACACCCTCGCAGAACAGAAAAGAGGCATAGCACAAGGGCTCACAGACCTCAATACCCAGAGTTACCGGCTAGGAGCTTGGCTCAAAACTTTATCAAAAACCCAGCACTGAATGATTGCGTCACTGGGCTTATATAAGGTCTAGCCCAGCTGTTGGGTGTTGATCCTGATCAGTGGCGTGGTTGACTCGACGCCTCCCTCTGGTCGAGGGGGCCTCGGCCTGGTGCCAACCCTTACAGGCTTGATGTCTACAGACATGGCAAAAATATTTCAATGTTCAATGCATTTCAGTTTCAATGTTTATTTTTTTCAGTTAAAATGTTAATTTTTTTTACTGCTTATTCTTCCATTAGACAGCCAGAAGCGCAGCACTGGTTAAAGTTTTTGAGCGGCTTCCTGCGCGCACTGGTCCTGGAGCACAGCGACTGCCTCATCCACCTTAGGGTGCAGAGACTCAGGAGACTCCAGCATATGCAGTAGCTCCGAGTTGTCCAGTTCCAGGAACAGACCCGTGATCTTCCCTGCAAGGGTGGGCTGCATGTTCTGGATCAGGGGAAACAGACGCTCACCCAGTATCTGCTTCTGCTCCTGTGGAGGTGCAGCAGCCAGCATGGAGGCACTGAGAGGTTCCTGACCCTGCACATGGACCGCAGCCAGCTGCACGGGCACCTGGAGCTCTGCCCCCAGGTGCTGCTGTGGGTTGAGAAACATAAATGTTTTATAATTGATTTGACTGATAAATGGTAAGTTCGACATTTATATCTAAGGGCTGTGTGCCCAGGTGTTGCTGTGGGCTGTGAACGCCTGAGGTGGTTTTGTACTGTGGTACTGCTCTCACCAGCGACGCCTTGTTGGCAGCTTCCGCGCTGGCCATCCCTGTCCCCGGAGCCTCAGATGCCATGGTCTGATAGGCCATCGTGCGTGGGACCTGGCAGGCGGTGGTTGGTCGGATGGCGCTGAAGGCCTGCGGGCAGGATGCGGCTGGACCGATGGCACTCGGCATATCCTGGACTTGCTGTGGGTGGACGCACTGCATGGCCCAGCAAGGGCTGGGGAGGAGTTGTGCCAGCTGGCTGCTTGCGCAGTAGGCAGGCCAGTTCTGAGCTTGTGGAATGGCTTCCATGTTGTAGCCGGAGGGCGGGGCAGGCTGGTAGGGGTTGAGCACGAGGTTGGGCAAGGCACTCACGCTGGCCGTGCGCTTCATGTACTTGTTGGAGAGGTGGGCCTGCCGCTCCTCCTTGCGCTGCGCCAGAGCCACGTACAGCGGCTTGGTGCCTACAACGCGCCCATTCATCTCCGTCATGGCCGTGGCGGCCTCCTCCGGCGAGGAGAAACACACGAAGCCGAACCCTTTGGAGCGGCCGCCCTCCATCATCACCTTGGCACTTGTGATGGTCCCGAACGGAGAGAACTCCTTACGTAGACGCGCGTCGTCCAGACCGTCGTCTAGGTTCTTGACGTACAGGTTGTCTCCCTGGTAGCGAGTCATACCGTCCTGCTTCATCTGCTCAAACTTTCGTTTCAGCCCTGTCTGCCTCTCGCCTTTCTTCTGGGCATAACCCACATACACCTTCTTCCCATTCAGCTCCTTCCCATTTATCTCATCCACAGCCCTCTGGGCATCCTCGTGCCTCTCGAAGTTCACAAAGCCAAAGCCCTTGGACTTGCCGCTCTCGTCGGTCATGACGCGAGTGCTCAGCGTTTGGCCAAACTTGCTGAAGATCTCCTTCAGCTTGTCGTCGTCCATGTCCTCTCCAAAGTTCTTGACGTACACATTGGTGAACTTTTTGGCCCTGGCCCCCATCTCAGCCTCTCGCTCCTTGCGAGACTTGAAGTGGCCAATGAACACTTTGCGGTCATTGAGCAACATGCCATTAAGTCTCTCAATTGCTCTCTCCGCAGCCTCACGGGTCTCAAAGTGCACAAAGCCGTAGCCCTTAGAGCCATTCTCGTCACACACCACCTTGCTGGAAAGGATGTTCCCAAAGGCAGAGAATGTGTCGTAAAGAGCTTCGCTGTCAATAGACTTGTCAAGGTTCTTGATGAAGATGTTGCCAACTCCACTCTTCCTCAGAGAGGGGTCTCTCTGGGACCACATAATTCGCACAGGTCTGCCTTTGATGATGTTAAAGTTCATAGTGTCCAAAGCACGCTCAGCATCTGCCTGCTGCTGAAAGTTCACGTATGCGTATCCAAGTGAGCGGAGGGTCATCGCGTCCCTGCAAATCCGTACGGAGACTATTGCGCCAGCAGGACTGAATTTCTCGTATAGCATGGCCTCGGTAACGTCTGGATGAAGGTCACCCACGTACAACGAAGTCATCGGCGAACTTGGAGCACTTGGATTCATTTTCGTGAGGATCGTCGGTCAACCTTTCTGGAAATCGTAGTCGAAAGTAGTAAATGAATAAAATAAAATCGTAAATGATTTAACCAAAGGATCTAACTGCACGAATTATAAAACAGTTTGAAACAGCAATTCAACAGAGCCAGGCAAGTGTCGACCGACCAAAGCGATCAAAGCAACACTTTAGCTTTAGATTCAAATACATGACAACTTGGTTGTTACGTAAGAGTGCTTTTACGTAAATGTTTATTTTTAAATATTATACAAACGCTATTTATTTATTTATGAATTATTCAATTATTTTAACTTATAACGTTAATAGCGTGAATGAGAGGCTTTAACAACGCCTTATATTTCAAAATATTACCTAGTCACAGCATTTTCCAAAAATCGTCCATATGCTGCTCACACTGAATCATTTACCGCATGGCTCAGAATAAATACTTTTAGTTTGATAAACGCAGCAACATTCATTTTCTTTAGCCTAATGCTCGGCAAAAAACATCGCATTAAAGTTAATTAATGGGATGAAATCAGTTTGCCTTGGAGCAGGCCTATGTTCTTTGAGGTTAAAAATCATCGCCTGGATTGTAAACCTTAGTAGAGTTCCACAACGAGGTGCGATTTGTAAAAGGACGTCTTTTTCTCTCCGAGTTAGAAATCTGGAGAAATAAATATATCAATTGATTTCCGCCCATCGGAGGACCTTTAGAACTTTATTATTTATTCATTATTTATTTCTAACTTCTCACTGTGTCCAACTATATCGGGTGTATAAAACGTATGAACAGACATAAATAACGTGGGGGAAACGGGAATAGGGGAGAGAGGAAAAATAAGACGAACAGAGACGAAACAGACAAACGGGAAATGCAGATAGAGTATTTTAAGTATTAGCCACCTGCACCATTACGGGAATGTGTGTGTGTGTGTGTGTGTGTGTGTGTGTGTGTTCGTGTGTGACTGCTTGTGTGCGTCTGCCTGTGTGTGTGTGTGAGAGAGAGAGAGAGAGGCTATGTGCGAGTGCACTGTATATGTACACGTACTAGATTGGGATATTTATCATTTATGGATTAGCTCTGTAAACTTTTTATCAAAGGAGTCCAGTCTAGGTTATTGGTTCTTATTGATTCATTCTGAGATTTTTTTCCATTGATATGTAGTCTATCAATAGATTTTTCCATTCGGTGACACTAATATTATTTTTTGTTTTCCAATTCATGAGTATGTTTGTATTTGCAATTAATAATGTTATATATATATATTATCCTGTTTTTTTTCTATTGTCACATTGGTTGATGACATGTCTCCTAGGAGACATAAAGATGGTGTTGGATGGATAGGGTTATTTAAATCATGGGACATGTGTGTGATTACTTATTGCCAAAATTGCTTGATAGGTGTGCTCTGCCACACGATGTGAATGTAATCGTCAGCTGTCTTTGGAGTAAAGTATGTACAGATTGCTGAGCTTGTGAAACCAATTTTAAACATCCAATGTGTAGTATAATGTAATCTATGTATTATTTTGTACTGAATGCATTGTAGGTTAGTGTTGCTGTCATGTGGTAATTATTATTACACATTTTAATCCAAACTGTGGCGTCGGGAGCTAGTAATAAATCTTCCTCCCATTGTCTCGATGGGAGAGTAATTATGCGATTTGATTTCATTATTAGTTTGTATATCTTATGTGATAGTTTTTTTGTATTAGGAATGTTTATAATACTGATATGGATGCAGGTGAGTTTAATGTCTCTGAACTGATAGTTGCTCTTACCTACTTTCTATATCTTATGTTTGGGCTACTTGTGGAAGTGACATGAAAGCAGTGTTATGTTTATGTGAGTCTGGAGTTTGATATCTTGTGAAATTTCCACCAGGCTGTTAGTATCATGGCCACCCACAAATTGTTGATCATGAATGTTCTTTAATTGATTTGACTGATAAATGGTAAGTCTGACTTTTAGATCTTTGCATAATGTTTGCTATATGTCTATCCATATTCTGTCTGATATACTAAGTTTTATCCATTTTATACCATATTATAGTTGATTTGCAATAATCAACTACAGTTCTGTAATGTTGTGAGTTTGATTCTATGTGATTTATTTTTCCAGTAGAATCAAGTTATGATGTTGTCCAAAGATTTTAGACAGGTTGGTGGCGCTGGAATAATTGAAAACAAATAATTTCGTTTAGGTAATATTCTCATTTTAATTATTGCAGTTTGTCCAAAGAGCATAAGGGGCAAATTTGTCCATCAATGAAGTTCGTCGCTTATTGTTTTAATAATTGGATGACTATTTATTTTTGAATAACAGACAACTGGGAAGAGAATTTAATACCCAGATATGTAATATGATTGGTATTCAGGGGGATGGGGTTTTTAATTGCATCATAAAGTTATGCTGCTAATATATAGTATAATACACAAATATCCTACTGGAGATACAATTTGACCAGTTATGTGTGATGTTCTGTGATGATCATATAGAACACCACAGACAACTGTTTGGCACATCACTGTTAAACCTCCTGATTGCAACCCGGGGCATCGTGAACTGTACAACATGACCCTCAGACAATGATCTCTGAGTGAAAGCGATAAACATAATCATCTTCATATCATCACTTTCTCTACAAGTTCAGTGGAAGAGATGTCAGTTAAAGGGAGTTTTAATACCCTTTCCATCTTTAAATTTAATAAAAACACAGATGGAAAAATTCCAGAAAGTGAGAGAGAGAAAGGAAACTAGACTTTAAAATAATGCTGCCCTCTTGATTTACAACTGTAGATTATTGAAATTATTACAAATGTCCGATGCCAAAAGGGATTGTGTCAGTGTTTCACTACTCAGTATTGCATTTGGTAGACAGTATAAACAATTAGACTATGGTTAAAAAAATCACAGAAATAAAGCAAACACCAATATAATCTTGAACCACCTAGTCCCAGGAAACATTAGATTACTGGAACAAAATCAGACAACTAGCAGAACAACTTTTTAACCAATGATGCAGATGCACTTTTAGTGGATTTATTTATCTGTATTTCAATCCACTAAAGTTTTTCACTTGATCTAACATTACATTTAAGACCGAAATCCTGTTACGTCTCACAGAAGATTCCACTGATCAAGCTGCTACTTACCCATCCTGGTCCTGGAGTACCTTTGCTCTGTACACTTTAGTGATGTCTTTGCTACCAACAAGCCTATTTTAATCCATCAGATAGTAACCAAACGCTCCTTTGCTGCAGAGCACAGAAATCATTCAAATTTGCAGTCAACAGATACATCTGGGCCAGATTTTGGATCAATGGACTAGGCTGGAACTGCACATATACTGTATATGCAAAATTCAAAATACGGGGAGTGGTTGGTCTCTTTTGCAATCAAATCTGAATACTATGGAATTCGTTTCACATTTGTTTAATTTGACAGATTTTAAATGGATAATGGACATCACTAGACAAAAAGGAATAAACAACTATATGAAAAGGAACAAAACCAAAAACAAAGGAAGACTTTAACACACTTGCCCAAACAAGCACTAAATCTGACAAAAATAGATCAACCAATGACATAGCTGTGAAGGAACATATTAGCCATTGTTTTCTTGTCATCAACAGTAATTTTAACTGATTGTTAACATACTGTTCAAGTCTTCAACTGATTTGCTCCCAACATACGAATGGGTACAAATATGGTTCATTACCCACCTGCACAATTTGCTTCTGACATACTGGGCAGCTACAGGGTTCTTCTCCCATGTGCATTCTGACATACTGGGCAGCTACGGGCTTCTTCAGTTGTGTGGATTGTCTTCTGCTCCTCCATGTGGCCTGTTTCACCAAAGCCCTTCCTGCAGTATTTGCAGCACTATGGGAAGCGGACACCCTTGTGTGTGCGTTTAGGTGCTTCTCAAGAGTCTGGGCACGTTTGAAACACCTGCCCCAAACATCACTGACATTATTTCTTGTAGGTGATTAGCCACGTGTTTCTCTAGTCACAAGTACTTTTTGATTTATTTGTTTTTTTAAATAGGTAATTTTATATATAATGGCAACAAATGACATTTTAAGTTTTATGACAAAACGTGCAAACAAGCTGGCCTGAGAGGTGTGTAGCGGGATATGACTCAGTGCGTCTCTGGTGCTGCTTTTGATGAGTACAGTGTCATGAGTGTGTCTGTCCAGCGGTGCAAAGAGGGGATACAGCAAGGCATGGCATGGTGTTTATTCATTCGTTTGCATAGAAAATGACGCCTTTTCACATTGTGGAAGTACAAATATGGCGGTCTTTTTTGTGCGGCGTAGTAATGACATATGTTGTGGAATTTTGAACAAACAGCAAGTCAGACGTGATTAAGAGAGTAATTTAATAAGAAAAAGAATAAAATAAATGTTTGGCTCTCCTCAGGTAGGGAGCCCCGAGTATACAAAACCGTGGCTAGTTATACTACTCCTGTGCTGTCTTTAACCAATCATCTTTTCTTAAGCAGCTCTTCTTTCCTTTGTTGCTGTGGCTATAAGCCAATCAGCTCTCAGCTTGGTTTTTTCCACAAACCAACCCAAACTGACTCCAAACAGTGTGGGTTGTGTGTCAAGTTGACCTTGATGTTAACAGTTCCTGATACATGTTCAACTTAATCAGCAACAGGCGGATACAAATGTGCAAACGGCATTATTAATTTAAGAACAAAAGGATCAGTGTGATTTTATATGAATCACATAATACATAGTTTCGTATCATTTTCCATCACACGTAAAAACAGAGTCTCACCGTATTGTCGGGCAGGAGGAGCTGGACTCATTTATTACTTGATATCTTCCCCCATCTAGCGGTCATTAGAGGTTAGTCTTGAATTGATTTCTGTCGTGCAATATTTTAGATATAAATGTTTACATTTTCTATTACAGAACACGGCAAAGTATAGTCAACCAGTTCTAACCTTTTGAGAAAAACTTTAACTTCAAAGTAGGTGAATCTATTTACTTAGATTGAACCAATCGGATCACAGTTTATTTACATAGCATCAATGCTTTGAGTGCTTTAGATATAAGGACATCATGGCGATCTTTCTGCTCACACCTCAGTCAGTCTATAATTCTGTACTATGTGTTTCTATAGCTTCCAACTTTCACGAGTTTCTTGAATCTGTGGAGAAAAGTGCAGACTCAGGTACTTTCTTATTTGTGAACTTTTATACATTTTATGTAATTTATTTATCATCTATAATGTTTTATTACTTTTCATTTATAGATATAAGGACACAAAAACAGTTCATATACTCAATGAATTGTTACAAGATAATCTTTTCTAGAGAATGTTTACCATTTGTTAAAAGACTGATTTATTTCTAAAAGTTTATGCAGTGTGTTAATTTGTCACATGGAGGCAGAAGGGGTGAATCTGATATACCCCTCTTCCATCATCAACTATTCATGGAGTCCTTCAGTGGAGCTTGTACAACCAAAGAAACGCATACAGCGGTCACCGGCGGTTCTAAGTTACATCTAAAGAGGTCTAGGCCTATACACACTGTTCCACCTGAGGTAATAAAATGTTTTGGGGTAAAGGTATTTTCATGAGGCGATCTGTGATCTAATTATAATAGGCTTTGAAGCTCTCTGCAACAGGTGCAGAGTGGTGCAAGACTGTGTTTGAAAGCATAAAGAGGAATAATGTTTCTGGGGTATCTTAAGGCCTTTGTGGGTCTGTAAGTGCAGAGCAGAGGCTCTGATGCAGGTGGTTTCAAGGCCTCTGTGGAAGTCTACGGCAGATGACTCTGGACTGTTCCCGTGAGAAATAGCTTCCTAAGTATTGGTAAAGATCCCGGCTTTTAAAAGACGTGAAAGCCTCTTCGAGAGTTCTGTGGCTAAGCAAGGTTCATTATCTTACCATAAGAGCAGGGTGATACTGACCTGCAACATCATCTTGCAGGTGTTTGATGGTATGAGTTGAGATTATCTTTGTTAAAAACAAAAACAACAACAACAAAAAAAAAAAACCCAGGAAAATCTTCCAATAGGATATACTGGGGTCAAGCTTCAATTTGTACAATGATAGATCTCAATTTGCATATATTGAATAATGTATGGTTGAACACAGTGGTTGAGATTTCAAACACCAGTATGTAGAGAAGGTGTGGCAATCACATAATCAGTTGTGAAAACTGGATAAAAATGTGTGTTCCTTGTGTGATTATTAGACATATTCTGGACTATGCCTCGTTTGTATGTAACGCTGAGCTCAAAATAAATAATGGACCTACTACTCTCTTCAATTAATTCTGCATCTTTATTTTCTGTTTAAAGAGGACTTAATAAAATTACTGGAATGTGGGCAATATCTAGTAACACAGTGCCGAGTCTGCTAAACGTAGATCCCAGCCTTTTATATGGCCTCTTCCCTTTAATTCTACTGACTATAATTAATGTAAACCTTGTCGATTCTGGTGTTTGCTGTATAGAGGTAGCGAAAACTTTGCTAAAACAATGAAAAATATGCATCCTGTGAAAAGTTTATTGAACAATATAACATTGTTCCTTACCCAGAGCCATAACACGTCATTGATGGAAATCACACTGATGTGAGGGCGGTATGGGCCAACTCAACTGTATTTCCTGATTGTTTTATTCTGCAGGAGGATGTGGTCCAAATATTTAAAAAATCACAGGTTTGTTTAAGAGGACATAGTCGAACAGTTTGGGCTTACTGTTATTTTAATACTAGTGGTAACTATTAGTAAATACAACAATCTGACCATCCTCATACTGCATTGAGGGGTGATGGGGTGATGGTACCAGATGATGTTTAGGTATGTGGTTATGTTAATTTATTTTTGTTCCTTTATATTCACATATTTTGCAAGTGCGTATGTTATTGAGTTTAAAACCATCCATATATTATGCAATTATAGAAAATACAGAAACTGCATGAGACTTCTCTTGACTTGCTAGAAGTTCAGACTGTAGCAAGCTTAGCATTAGTAAATGGAATAGGTGTCATTTTAAGGATTCATTTAAAGTATTCATGAGGTATTTCTCCTAACATCGATGTATCGACAGTACCAATAAAATAAATAGCATAACAAGAATTACAGGTGTATAATAGTGTAATTACCCACAATGGTTGAAGTGTTTGAAAAGAGTTGTATAAAAGAATAGTTGGTTGGTTCGTGGCATAAAGTCATGAAACGGTGAAATGAGGTCATAAAAAGAGTGTTTACAGGGGAAAGTGCTTTAACATTGAATTAGACAAACTAATAACATAAAACAAGGGAGTTTAGAGATTCTGTGTCCTTTCGTAATGATTTGTGCATATGGCAGGCTGCTGCAAAGGATCCTGGGTAAGCTTCAGCAGACCTCAGTGTAAGATATATTAATAATATTAATCATAATAATACTATTCAGAGGTTACTTGACTAGTAATCAGAATGTTGCTAGTTCAAGCCCTACCACTGCCAAGTTACCACTGCTGGGTCCCTGAACAGCAATGAATCCTCAATTGTATTATTAATACAATCCAATACACATGCCTAATGCTCAGCTGTCAACTGCAAAAACTGACATTCTGAGCATTCGAACAGTAAGAGGAACAAAAAGAAAGGAGTCACCGACTGTACACGTGTCAATCATTTAGCCTTTTTACATGTTGTTTTAGTTTACTGTAATCAAGGCCTGAAACTGGAGTCTATGGACCAGGCAAAAATATTTCAATATTTAATGCGTTTTTATTTTTTCAGCCAGCATAAGCGGAAGCTCCAAGTTGTCGATCTCCAGGAGCAAACCCGTCCCTGCAAGGTTGGGGTGCATGTTCTGGATCACGGGAAACAGACCATAGATCACCCAACATCTGCTTCTGCTCCTGCGGAGGTTCCAGATCCAGCACGGAGGCAGTGAGAGGTTCCTGGCCCAGAGATTGGTCTGCAGCGGGCCTGATGGTACTCGGCATGTATTGGAAATGCTGTGGCTGAATGCTGTGCGTAGCCCAGCGGGTGCTGGGGTGGAGCTGTGCCAGTTGCCTGCTCGGGTAGCAGGTAGCCCAGTTCTGAGACTGTGGAATGGCCATCATGAAGTAGCCGGAGGGCGGGGCGGGCTGGTAGGGGTTGAGCACTGGGTTGCGCACGGCACTCACGCTGGCCATGCGCTGCATGTACTGGTGGGTGAGGTGGGCCTGCCGCTCCTCCTTGCGCTGCGCCAGGGCCACGTACAGCGGCTTGGTGCCTACGATGCACCCGTTCATCTCCTTCATTGCCTCGGTGGCCTCCTCCGGCGAGGAGAAACACACAAAGCCGAACCCTTTGGAGCGGCCGCCCTCCGTCATCACCTTGGCACTCGTGATTGTCCCGAATAGAGAGAACTCTTTACGCAGACGCTCGTCGTCCAGACTGTCGTCTAGGTTTTTAACGTACAGGTTCACTCCCTGGTAGCGAGTCGTGCCGTCCTGCTTCATCTGCTCAAACTTGCGTTTGAGCTCTGTCTGCCTCTCGCCTTTCTTCTGGGCACGAGCCACATACAGGTGCTTCCCATTCAACTTCTTCCCGTTCATCTCATCCACAGCCCTTTTGGCATCCTCGTGCCTCTCGAAGCTCACAAAGCCAAAGCCCTTGGACTTGCCGCTCTCGTCTGTCATGACGCGAAGGCTCAGCGTTGGGCCGAACTTGCTGAAGATCTCATTTAGCTTGTTGTCATCCATGTCCTCCCAAGTATGAGATATTATTTCCATCAGGCTCAGGACCATCTCTTTAGGATAAGGTCAAGAGAAATCTCTTGGAATGTGGTGTTAACACGTTCCAACTGGTGTGGGTGTTTTATATTACTTTGCATATATTGACAAATGTATGGTTTGGATGCAATGGACGTGAAGACAAATGCAAATATGTAAAGGAATGTGGGGTGAATACATAACCACTACTGAAAAATGTATGAAAATGTGGGTTCTCTGATTTTTAGACATTCTCCAGAGGGTGCCTCAATAATGCGTGTTAATGTTAACCTACAATAAAGTACGTGCACAGTTATGCTCTTTAACCAATTCTGAAGTCTGCATTTTTATTTAATATTTGAATTGAACTTTAAAACTAGCCGACTGGGCACCTAGGAACCACATACTGTTGCTATGTGCAGAGATGTGGGCTTGCAGCCCATTGTTGGGCAGAGTCCATCGCACTGCTCCAATAGACCTGCTCTGACTGCTACTTTCCCACGTCGGCAGTAGAAGTCGTTTCTCCTTCACAATGCTTTTCACCTGGTTGGCCAGTTTCACCGTCTCAGTAGACAAGCTAAAAGAAACTGTTGGCAGCCTCTCGTTGCTCCTGTAATATGACCGTCGCCAGACCAGAGAGTGGAACTGGATGGCAGTGTGGCACTTGCAGCTGCAGTTTGTTTGCTTCAAGATTTAATACGTGTAAGTGACCTTTGCTTCTCGTCCTGTCTTTACTGGTTTGTTAATAAGGTCATTTGAAATTGTGTTGTACATAAAGGAATATTACAGAATTATTCTCTATTTTAAGCTACACTGTGGGGTTTTGTTTTTTTTGATCTTTACATTTATATTAATGCAACCCAATACACTTATCTAATGATCAGCTATGACCTGTAAGAACTGACAATCTGAACATTCAAACTTTAAGAGGAATAAAAACAAAAAAATGATCAGCTGTTCATGTCAAAATCTGTAATATGTAATAGAAATAACTGTAATATGTTCAATATAACTGTAATATGTTCAATTACCACCATGTAACATATAACTGTAAATATGTCAATTGCAAGATGGGACTGTACATTCTGTACATACATATATAAATATCCATATATACATTGTACATATAAACATAATATATATATATATATATTGTACATGCACTATTAATATATTTTTGTATATATATAGAATATATTTCTCTATGCACCCCTGTTTTTCTTTTTCCTCAGATTGGACAGAGCACTCAACCATTTCACTGTGAGTTATACTGTGTATGACTATGTATGCGACAAATAAACCAAACTTGAAATGATTTTACCTTTTTCTGTCGTTTTCATTTTAAGCTTAGAATAACCAAGGCCTGGACTTTGTAAGGTGGTTTTGAATCCAGGTCAGCTAGGTGAGGACACCAATAGCTTACTGGGTAAGCAGCCACACTCTAACAATGGTGGGCTCGTGTGCAGAACAGTTAGAGCTTGGATCAAGCAAAACAAGAGGAAAAAACGAAACACCTCGGTGAGCGTGGAAAAGGGGAGAACAAAGAACGCCACGGAAAGAAATGGCAACCCCGATGCACTGGGGAAAACTCGAACTAAAAGTTCCCAAACAAAACCAGAAAACGGGGAGAAACTTGAATGGCTAAGGGAAGCCTCAGGAGAGAGACAGACTCGAGAGGGGAAAACTGGAGAAGGGAGGGGACGTGTAAAAACACTGACACCCTCGCAGAACAGAAAAGAGGCATAGCACAAGGGCTCACAGACCTCAATACCCAGAGTTACCGGCTAGGAGCTTGGCTCAAAACTTTATCAAAAACCCAGCACTGAATGATTGGGTCACTGGGCTTATATAAGGTCTAGCCCAGCTGTTGGGTGTTGATCCTGATCAGTGGCGTGGTTGACTCGACGCCTCCCTCTGGTCGAGGGGGCCTCGGCCTGGTGCCAACCCTTACAGGCTTGATGTCTACAGACATGGCAAAAATATTTCAATGTTCAATGCATTTCAGTTTCAATGTTTATTTTTTTCAGTTAAAATGTTAATTTTTTTTACTGCTTATTCTTCCATTAGACAGCCAGAAGCGCAGCACTGGTTAAAGTTTTTGAGCGGCTTCCTGCGCGCACTGGTCCTGGAGCACAGCGACTGCCTCATCCACCTTAGGGTGCAGAGACTCAGGAGACTCCAGCATATGCAGTAGCTTCGAGTTGTCCAGTTCCAGGAACATACACGTGATCTTCCCTGCAAGGGTGGGCTGCATGTTCTGGATCAGGGGAAACAGACGCTCACCCAGTATCTGCTTCTGCTCCTGTGGAGGTGCAGCAGCCAGCATGGAGGCACTGAGAGGTTCCTGACCCTGCACATGGACCGCAGCCAGCTGCACGGGCACCTGGAGCTCTGCCCCCAGGTGCTGCTGTGGGTTGAGAAACATAAATGTTTTATAATTGATTTGACTGATAAATGGTAAGTTCGACATTTATATCTAAGGGCTGTGTGCCCAGGTGTTGCTGTGGGCTGTGAACGCCTGAGGTGGTTTTGTACTGTGGTACTGCTCTCACCAGCGACGCCTTGTTGGCAGCTTCCGCGCTGGCCATCCCTGTCCCCGGAGCCTCAGATGCCATGGTCTGATAGGCCATCGTGCGTGGGACCTGGCAGGCGGTGGTTGGTCGGATGGCGCTGAAGGCCTGCGGGCAGGATGCGGCTGGACCGATGGCACTCGGCATATCCTGGACTTGCTGTGGGTGGACGCACTGCATGGCCCAGCAAGGGCTGGGGAGGAGTTGTGCCAGCTTGCTGCTTGCGCAGTAGGCAGGCCAGTTCTGAGCTTGTGGAATGGCTTCCATGTTGTAGCCGGAGGGCGGGGCAGGCTGGTAGGGGTTGAGCACGAGGTTGGGCAAGGCACTCACGCTGGCCGTGCGCTTCATGTACTTGTTGGAGAGGTGGGCCTGCCGCTCCTCCTTGCGCTGCGCCAGAGCCACGTACAGCGGCTTGGTGCCTACAACGCGCCCATTCATCTCCGTCATGGCCGTGGCGGCCTCCTCCGGCGAGGAGAAACACACGAAGCCGAACCCTTTGGAGCGGCCGCCCTCCATCATCACCTTGGCACTTGTGATGGTCCCGAACGGAGAGAACTCCTTACGTAGACGCGCGTCGTCCAGACCGTCGTCTAGGTTCTTGACGTACAGGTTGTCTCCCTGGTAGCGAGTCATACCGTCCTGCTTCATCTGCTCAAACTTTCGTTTCAGCCCTGTCTGCCTCTCGCCTTTCTTCTGGGCATAACCCACATACACCTTCTTCCCATTCAGCTCCTTCCCATTTATCTCATCCACAGCCCTCTGGGCATCCTCGTGCCTCTCGAAGTTCACAAAGCCAAAGCCCTTGGACTTGCCGCTCTCGTCGGTCATGACGCGAGTGCTCAGCGTTTGGCCAAACTTGC
This sequence comes from Electrophorus electricus, assembly GCF_041902795.1. NCBI lineage: Eukaryota > Metazoa > Chordata > Actinopteri > Gymnotiformes > Gymnotidae > Electrophorus > Electrophorus electricus. The sequence continues at coordinate 2,211,821 of NW_027658616.1, read as the reverse complement.
TGAAGATCTCCTTCAGCTTGTCGTCGTCCATGTCCTCTCCAAAGTTCTTGACGTACACATTGGTGAACTTTTTGGCCCTGGCCCCCATCTCAGCCTCTCGCTCCTTGCGAGACTTGAAGTGGCCAATGAACACTTTGCGGTCATTGAGCAACATGCCATTAAGTCTCTCAATTGCTCTCTCCGCAGCCTCACGGGTCTCAAAGTGCACAAAGCCGTAGCCCTTAGAGCCATTCTCGTCACACACCACCTTGCTGGAAAGGATGTTCCCAAAGGCAGAGAATGTGTCGTAAAGAGCTTCGCTGTCAATAGACTTGTCAAGGTTCTTGATGAAGATGTTGCCAACTCCACTCTTCCTCAGAGAGGGGTCTCTCTGGGACCACATAATTCGCACAGGTCTGCCTTTGATGATGTTAAAGTTCATAGTGTCCAAAGCACGCTCAGCATCTGCCTGCTGCTGAAAGTTCACGTATGCGTATCCAAGTGAGCGGAGGGTCATCGCGTCCCTGCAAATCCGTACGGAGACTATTGCGCCAGCAGGACTGAATTTCTCGTATAGCATGGCCTCGGTAACGTCTGGATGAAGGTCACCCACGTACAACGAAGTCATCGGCGAACTTGGAGCACTTGGATTCATTTTCGTGAGGATCGTCGGTCAACCTTTCTGGAAATCGTAGTCGAAAGTAGTAAATGAATAAAATAAAATCGTAAATGATTTAACCAAATGATCTAACTGCACGAATTATAAAACAGTTTGAAACAGCAATTCAACAGAGCCAGGCAAGTGTCGACCGACCAAAGCGATCAAAGCAACACTTTAGCTTTAGATTCAAATACATGACAACTTGGTTGTTACGTAAGAGTGCTTTTACGTAAATGTTTATTTTTAAATATTATACAAACGCTATTTATTTATTTATGAATTATTCAATTATTTTAACTTATAACGTTAATAGCGTGAATGAGAGGCTTTAACAACGCCTTATATTTCAAAATATTACCTAGTCACAGCATTTTCCAAAAATCGTCCATATGCTGCTCACACTGAATCATTTACCGCATGGCTCAGAATAAATACTTTTAGTTTGATAAACGCAGCAACATTCATTTTCTTTAGCCTAATGCTCGGCAAAAAACATCGCATTAAAGTTAATTAATGGGATGAAATCAGTTTGCCTTGGAGCAGGCCTATGTTCTTTGAGGTTAAAAATAATCGCCTGGATTGTAAACCTTAGTAGAGTTCCACAACGAGGTGCGATTTGTAAAAGGACGTCTTTTTCTCTCCGAGTTAGAAATCTGGAGAAATAAATATATCAATTGATTTCCGCCCATCGGAGGACCTTTAGAACTTTATTATTTATTCATTATTTATTTCTAACTTCTCACTGTGTCCAACTATATCGGGTGTATAAAACGTATGAACAGACATAAATAACGTGGGGGAAACGGGAATAGGGGAGAGAGGAAAAATAAGACGAACAGAGACGAAACAGACAAACGGGAAATGCAGATAGAGTATTTTAAGTATTAGCCACCTGCACCATTACGGGAATGTGTGTGTGTGTGTGTGTGTGTGTGTGTGTGTGTTCGTGTGTGACTGCTTGTGTGCGTCTGCCTGTGTGTGTGTGTGAGAGAGAGAGAGAGAGGCTATGTGCGAGTGCACTGTATATGTACACGTACTAGATTGGGATATTTATCATTTATGGATTAGCTCTGTAAACTTTTTATCAAAGGAGTCCAGTCTAGGTTATTGGTTCTTATTGATTCATTCTGAGATTTTTTTCCATTGATATGTAGTCTATCAATAGATTTTTCCATTCGGTGACACTAATATTATTTTTTGTTTTCCAAGTCATGAGTATGTTTGTATTTGCAATTAATAATGTTATATATATATTATCCTGTTTTTTTTCTATTGTCACATTGGTTGATGACATGTCTCCTAGGAGACATAAAGATGGTGTTGGATGGATAGGGTTATTTAAATCATGGGACATGTGTGTGATTACTTATTGCCAAAATTGCTTGATAGGTGTGCTCTGCCACACGATGTGAATGTAATCGTCAGCTGTCTTTGGAGTAAAGTATGTACAGATTGCTGAGCTTGTGAAACCAATTTTAAACATCCAATGTGTAGTATAATGTAATCTATGTATTATTTTGTACTGAATGCATTGTAGGTTAGTGTTGCTGTCATGTGGTAATTATTATTACACATTTTAATCCAAACTGTGGCGTCGGGAGCTAGTAATAAATCTTCCTCCCATTGTCTCGATGGGAGAGTAATTATGCGATTTGATTTCATTATTAGTTTGTATATCTTATGTGATAGTTTTTTTGTATTAGGAATGTTTATAATACTGATATGGATGCAGGTGAGTTTAATGTCTCTGAACTGATAGTTGCTCTTACCTGCTTTCTATATCTTATGTTTGGGCTACTTGTGGAAGTGACATGAAAGCAGTGTTATGTTTATGTGAGTCTGGAGTTTGATATCTTGTGAAATTTCCACCAGGCTGTTAGTATCATGGCCACCCACAAATTGTTGATCATGAATGTTCTTTAATTGATTTGACTGATAAATGGTAAGTCTGACTTTTAGATCTTTGCATAATGTTTGCTATATGTCTATCCATATTCTGTCTGATATACTAAGTTTTATCCATTTTATACCATATTATAGTTGATTTGCAATAATCAACTACAGTTCTGTAATGTTGTGAGTTTGATTCTATGTGATTTATTTTTCCAGTAGAATCAAGTTATGATGTTGTCCAAAGATTTTAGACAGGTTGGTGGCGCTGGAATAATTGAAAACAAATAATTTCGTTTAGGTAATATTCTCATTTTAATTATTGCAGTTTGTCCAAAGAGCATAAGGGGCAAATTTGTCCATCAATGAAGTTCGTCGCTTATTGTTTTAATAATTGGATGACTATTTATTTTTGAATAACAGACAACTGGGAAGAGAATTTAATACCCAGATATGTAATATGATTGGTATTCAGGGGGATGGGGTTTTTAATTGCATCATAAAGTTATGCTGCTAATATATAGTATAATACACAAATATCCTACTGGAGATACAATTTGACCAGTTATGTGTGATGTTCTGTTATGATCATATAGAACACCACAGACAACTGTTTGGCACATCACTGTTAAACCTCCTGATTGCAACCCGGGGCATCGTGAACTGTACAACATGACCCTCAGACAATGATCTCTGAGTGAAAGCGATAAACATAATCATCTTCATATCATCACTTTCTCTACAAGTTCAGTGGAAGAGATGTCAGTTAAAGGGAGTTTTAATACCCTTTCCATCTTTAAATTTAATAAAAACACAGATGGAAAAATTCCAGAAAGTGAGAGAGAGAAAGGAAACTAGACTTTAAAATGGTGCTGCCCTCTTGATTTACAACTGTAGATTATTGAAATTATTACAAATGTCCGATGCCAAAAGGGATTGTGTCAGTGTTTCACTACTCAGTATTGCATTTGGTAGACAGTATAAACAATTAGACTATGGTTAAAAAAATCACAGAAATAAAGCAAACACCAATATAATCTTGAACCACCTAGTCCCAGGAAACATTAGATTACTGGAACAAAATCAGACAACTAGCAGAACAACTTTTTAACCAATGATGCAGATGCACTTTTAGTGGATTTATTTATCTGTATTTCAATCCACTAAAGTTTTTCACTTGATCTAACATTACATTTAAGACCGAAATCCTGTTACGTCTCACAGAAGATTCCACTGATCAAGCTGCTACTTACCCATCCTGGTCCTGGAGTACCTTTGCTCTGTACACTTTAGTGATGTCTTTGCTACCAACAAGCCTATTTTAATCCATCAGATAGTAACCAAACGCTCCTTTGCTGCAGAGCACAGAAATCATTCAAATTTGCAGTCAACAGATACATCTGGGCCAGATTTTGGATCAATGGACTAGGCTGGAACTGCACATATACTGTATATGCAAAATTCAAAATACGGGGAGTGGTTGGTCTCTTTTGCAATCAAATCTGAATACTATGGAATTCGTTTCACATTTGTTTAATTTGACAGATTTTAAATGGATAATGGACATCACTAGACAAAAAGGAATAAACAACTATATGAAAAGGAACAAAACCAAAAACAAAGGAAGACTTTAACACACTTGCCCAAACAAGCACTAAATCTGACAAAAATAGATCAACCAATGACATAGCTGTGAAGGAACATATTAGCCATTGTTTTCTTGTCATCAACAGTAATTTTAACTGATTGTTAACATACTGTTCAAGTCTTCAACTGATTTGCTCCCAACATACGAATGGGTACAAATATGGTTCATTACCCACCTGCACAATTTGCTTCTGACATACTGGGCAGCTACAGGGTTCTTCTCCCATGTGGATTCTGACATACTGGGCAGCTACGGGCTTCTTCAGTTGTGTGGATTGTCTTCTGCTCCTCCATGTGGCCTGTTTCACCAAAGCCCTTCCTGCAGTATTTGCAGCACTATGGGAAGCGGACACCCTTGTGTGTGCGTTTAGGTGCTTCTCAAGAGTCTGGGCACGTTTGAAACACCTGCCCCAAACATCACTGACATTATTTCTTGTAGGTGATTAGCCACGTGTTTCTCTAGTCACAAGTACTTTTTGATTTATTTGTTTTTTTAAATAGGTAATTTTATATATAATGGCAACAAATGACATTTTAAGTTTTATGACAAAACGTGCAAACAAGCTGGCCTGAGAGGTGTGTAGCGGGATATGACTCAGTGCGTCTCTGGTGCTGCTTTTGATGAGTACAGTGTCATGAGTGTGTCTGTCCAGCGGTGCAAAGAGGGGATACAGCAAGGCATGGCATGGTGTTTATTCATTCGTTTGCATAGAAAATGACGCCTTTTCACATTGTGGAACTACAAATATGGCGGTCTTTTTTGTGCGGCGTAGTAATGACATATGTTGTGGAATTTTGAACAAACAGCAAGTCAGACGTGATTAAGAGAGTAATTTAATAAGAAAAAGAATAAAATAAATGTTTGGCTCTCCTCAGGTAGGGAGCCCCGAGTATACAAAACCGTGGCTAGTTATACTACTCCTGTGCTGTCTTTAACCAATCATCTTTTCTTAAGCAGCTCTTCTTTCCTTTGTTGCTGTGGCTATAAGCCAATCAGCTCTCAGCTTGGTTTTTTCCACAAACCAACCCAAACTGTCTCCAAACAGTGTGGGTTGTGTGTCAAGTTGACCTTGATGTTAACAGTTCCTGATACATGTTCAACTTAATCAGCAACAGGCGGATACAAATGTGCAAACGGCATTATTAATTTAAGAACAAAAGGATCAGTGTGATTTTATATGAATCACATAATACATAGTTTCGTATCATTTTCCATCACACGTAAAAACAGAGTCTCACCGTATTGTCGGGCAGGAGGATCTGGACTCATTTATTACTTGATATCTTCCCCCATCTAGCGGTCATTAGAGGTTAGTCTTGAATTGATTTCTGTCGTGCAATATTTTAGATATAAATGTTTACATTTTCTATTACAGAACACGGCAAAGTATAGTCAACCAGTTCTAACCTTTTGAGAAAAACTTTAACTTCAAAGTAGGTGAATCTATTTACTTAGATTGAACCAATCGGATCACAGTTTATTTACATAGCATCAATGCTTTGAGTGCTTTAGATATAAGGACATCATGGCGATCTTTCTGCTCACACCTCAGTCAGTCTATAATTCTGTACTATGTGTTTCTATAGCTTCCAACTTTCACGAGTTTCTTGAATCTGTGGAGAAAAGTGCAGACTCAGGTACTTTCTTATTTGTGAACTTTTATACATTTTATGTAATTTATTTATCATCTATAATGTTTTATTACTTTTCATTTATAGATATAAGGACACAAAAACAGTTCATATACTCAATGAATTGTTACAAGATAATCTTTTCTAGAGAATGTTTACCATTTGTTAAAAGACTGATTTATTTCTAAAAGTTTATGCAGTGTGTTAATTTGTCACATGGAGGCAGAAGGGGTGAATCTGATATACCCCTCTTCCATCATCAACTATTCATGGAGTCCTTCAGTGGAGCTTGTACAACCAAAGAAACGCATACAGCGGTCACCGGCGGTTCTAAGTTACATCTAAAGAGGTCTAGGCCTATACACACTGTTCCACCTGAGGTAATAAAATGTTTTGGGGTAAAGGTATTTTCATGAGGCGATCTGTGATCTAATTATAATAGGCTTTGAAGCTCTCTGCAACAGGTGCAGAGTGGTGCAAGACTGTGTTTGAAAGCATAAAGAGGAATAATGTTTCTGGGGTATCTTAAGGCCTTTGTGGGTCTGTAAGTGCAGAGCAGAGGCTCTGATGCAGGTGGTTTCAAGGCCTCTGTGGAAGTCTACGGCAGATGACTCTGGACTGTTCCCGTGAGAAATAGCTTCCTAAGTATTGGTAAAGATCCCGGCTTTTAAAAGACGTGAAAGCCTCTTCGAGAGTTCTGTGGCTAAGCAAGGTTCATTATCTTACCATAAGAGCAGGGTGATACTGACCTGCAACATCATCTTGCAGGTGTTTGATGGTATGAGTTGAGATTATCTTTGTTAAAAACAAAAACAACAACAACAAAAAAAAAAAACCCAGGAAAATCTTCCAATAGGATATACTGGGGTCAAGCTTCAATTTGTACAATGATAGATCTCAATTTGCATATATTGAATAATGTATGGTTGAACACAGTGGTTGAGATTTCAAACACCAGTATGTAGAGAAGGTGTGGCAATCACATAATCAGTTGTGAAAACTGGATAAAAATGTGTGTTCCTTGTGTGATTATTAGACATATTCTGGACTATGCCTCGTTTGTATGTAACGCTGAGCTCAAAATAAATAATGGACCTACTACTCTCTTCAATTAATTCTGCATCTTTATTTTCTGTTTAAAGAGGACTTAATAAAATTACTGGAATGTGGGCAATATCTAGTAACACAGTGCCGAGTCTGCTAAACGTAGATCCCAGCCTTTTATATGGCCTCTTCCCTTTAATTCTACTGACTATAATTAATGTAAACCTTGTCGATTCTGGTGTTTGCTGTATAGAGGTAGCGAAAACTTTGCTAAAACAATGAAAAATATGCATCCTGTGAAAAGTTTATTGAACAATATAACATTGTTCCTTACCCAGAGCCATAACACGTCATTGATGGAAATCACACTGATGTGAGGGCGGTATGGGCCAACTCAACTGTATTTCCTGATTGTTTTATTCTGCAGGAGGATGTGGTCCAAATATTTAAAAAATCACAGGTTTGTTTAAGAGGACATAGTCGAACAGTTTGGGCTTACTGTTATTTTAATACTAGTGGTAACTATTAGTAAATACAACAATCTGACCATCCTCATACTGCATTGAGGGGTGATGGGGTGATGGTACCAGATGATGTTTAGGTATGTGGTTATGTTAATTTATTTTTGTTCCTTTATATTCACATATTTTGCAAGTGCGTATGTTATTGAGTTTAAAACCATCCATATATTATGCAATTATAGAAAATACAGAAACTGCATGAGACTTCTCTTGACTTGCTAGAAGTTCAGACTGTAGCAAGCTTAGCATTAGTAAATGGAATAGGTGTCATTTTAAGGATTCATTTAAAGTATTCATGAGGTATTTCTCCTAACATCGATGTATCGACAGTACCAATAAAATAAATAGCATAACAAGAATTACAGGTGTATAATAGTGTAATTACCCACAATGGTTGAAGTGTTTGAAAAGAGTTGTATAAAAGAATAGTTGGTTGGTTCGTGGCATAAAGTCATGAAACGGTGAAATGAGGTCATAAAAAGAGTGTTTACAGGGGAAAGTGCTTTAACATTGAATTAGACAAACTAATAACATAAAACAAGGGAGTTTAGAGATTCTGTGTCCTTTCGTAATGATTTGTGCATATGGCAGGCTGCTGCAAAGGATCCTGGGTAAGCTTCAGCAGACCTCAGTGTAAGATATATTAATAATATTAATCATAATAATACTATTCAGAGGTTACTTGACTAGTAATCAGAATGTTGCTAGTTCAAGCCCTACCACTGCCAAGTTACCACTGCTGGGTCCCTGAACAGCAATGAATCCTCAATTGTATTATTAATACAATCCAATACACATGCCTAATGCTCAGCTGTCAACTGCAAAAACTGACATTCTGAGCATTCGAACAGTAAGAGGAACAAAAAGAAAGGAGTCACCGACTGTACACGTGTCAATCATTTAGCCTTTTTACATGTTGTTTTAGTTTACTGTAATCAAGGCCTGAAACTGGAGTCTATGGACCAGGCAAAAATATTTCAATATTTAATGCGTTTTTATTTTTTCAGCCAGCATAAGCGGAAGCTCCAAGTTGTCGATCTCCAGGAGCAAACCCGTCCCTGCAAGGTTGGGGTGCATGTTCTGGATCATGGGAAACAGACCATAGATCACCCAACATCTGCTTCTGCTCCTGCGGAGGTTCCAGATCCAGCACGGAGGCAGTGAGAGGTTCCTGGCCCAGAGATTGGTCTGCAGCGGGCCTGATGGTACTCGGCATGTATTGGAAATGCTGTGGCTGAATGCTGTGCGTAGCCCAGCGGGTGCTGGGGTGGAGCTGTGCCAGTTGCCTGCTCGGGTAGCAGGTAGCCCAGTTCTGAGCCTGTGGAATGGCCATCATGAAGTAGCCGGAGGGCGGGGCGGGCTGGTAGGGGTTGAGCACTGGGTTGCGCACGGCACTCACGCTGGCCATGCGCTGCATGTACTGGTGGGTGAGGTGGGCCTGCCGCTCCTCCTTGCGCTGCGCCAGGGCCACGTACAGCGGCTTGGTGCCTACGATGCACCCGTTCATCTCCTTCATTGCCTCGGTGGCCTCCTCCGGCGAGGAGAAACACACAAAGCCGAACCCTTTGGAGTGGCCGCCCTCCGTCATCACCTTGGCACTCGTGAATGTCCCGAATAGAGAGAACTCTTTACGCAGACGCTCGTCGTCCAGACTGTCGTCTAGGTTTTTAACGTACAGGTTCACTCCCTGGTAGCGAGTCGTGCCGTCCTGCTTCATCTGCTCAAACTTGCGTTTGAGCTCTGTCTGCCTCTCGCCTTTCTTCTGGGCACGAGCCACATACAGCTGCTTCCCATTCAACTTCTTCCCGTTCATCTCATCCACAGCCCTTTTGGCATCCTCTTGCCTCTCGAAGCTCACAAAGCCAAAGCCCTTGGACTTGCCGCTCTCGTCTGTCATGACGCGAAGGCTCAGCGTTGGGCCGAACTTGCTGAAGATCTCATTTAGCTTGTTGTCGTCCATGTCCTCCCAAGTATGAGATATTATTTCCATCAGGCTCAGGACCATCTCTTTAGGATAAGGTCAAGAGAAATCTCTTGGAATGTGGTGTTAAGAGGTTCCAACTGGTGTGGGTGTTTTATATTACTTTGCATATATTGACAAATGTATGGTTTGGATGCAATGGACGTGAAGACAAACGCAAATATGTAAAGGAATGTGGGGTGAATACATAACCACTACTGAAAAATGTATGAAAATGTGGGTTCTCTGATTTTTAGACATTCTCCAGAGGGTGCCTCAATAATGCGTGTTAATGTTAACCTACAATAAAGTACGTGCACAGTTATGCTCTTTAACCAATTCTGAAGTCTGCATTTTTATTTAATATTTGAATTGAACTTTAAAACTAGCCGACTGGGCACCTAGGAACCACATACTGTTGCTATGTGCAGAGATGTGGGCTTGCAGCCCATTGTTGGGCAGAGTCCATCGCACTGCTCCAATAGACCTGCTCTGACTGCTACTTTCCCACGTCGGCAGTCGAAGTCGTTTCTCCTTCACAATGCTTTTCACCTGGTTGGCCAGTTTCACCGTCTCAGTAGACAAGCTAAAAGAAACTGTTGGCAGCCTCTCGTTGCTCCTGTAATATGACCGTCGCCAGACCAGAGAGTGGAACTGGATGGCAGTGTGGCACTTGCAGCTGCAGTTTGTTTGCTTCAAGATTTAATACGTGTAAGTGACCTTTGCTTCTCGTCCTGTCTTTACTGGTTTGTTAATAAGGTCATTTGAAATTGTGTTGTACATAAAGGAATATTACAGAATTATTCTCTATTTTAAGCTACACTGTGGGGTTTTGTTTTTTTGATCTTTACATTTATATTAATGCAACCCAATACACTTATCTAATGATCAGCTATGACCTGTAAGAACTGACAATCTGAACATTCAAACTTTAAGAGGAATAAAAACAAAAAAATGATCAGCTGTTCATGTCAAAATCTGTAATATGTAATAGAAATAACTGTAATATGTTCAATATAACTGTAATATGTTCAATTACCACCATGTAACATATAACTGTAAATATGCCAATTGCAAGATGGGACTGTACATTCTGTACATACATATATAAATATCCATATATACATTGTACATATAAACATTATATATATATTTATATATATATATATATATATATATATATATATATATATATTGTACATGCACTATTAATATATTTTTGTATATATATAGAATATATTTCTCTATGCACCCCTGTTTTTCTTTTTCCTCAGATTGGACAGAGCACTCAACCATTTCACTGTGAGTTATACTGTGTATGACTATGTATGCGACAAATAAACCAAACTTGAAATGATTTTACCTTTTTCTGTCGTTTTCATTTTAAGCTTAGAATAACCAAGGCCTGGACTTTGTAAGGTGGTTTTGAATCCAGGTCAGCTAGGTGAGGACACCAATAGCTTACTGGGTAAGCAGCCACACTCTAACAATGGTGGGCTCGTGTGCAGAACAGTTAGAGCTTGGATCAAGCAAAACAAGAGGAAAAAACGAAACACCTCGGTGAGCGTGGAAAAGGGGAGAACAAAGAACGCCACGGAAAGAAATGGCAACCCCGATGCACTGGGGAAAACTCGAACTAAAAGCTCCCAAACAAAACCAGAAAACGGGGAGAAACTTGAATGGCTAAGGGAAGCCTCAGGAGAGAGACAGACTCGAGAGGGGAAAACTGGAGAAGGGAGGGGACGTGTAAAAACACTGACACCCTCGCAGAACAGAAAAGAGGCATAGCACAAGGGCTCACAGACCTCAATACCCAGAGTTACCGGCTAGGAGCTTGGCTCAAAACTTTATCAAAAACCCAGCACTGAATGATTGGGTCACTGGGCTTATATAAGGTCTAGCCCAGCTGTTGGGTGTTGATCCTGATCAGTGGCGTGGTTGACTCGACGCCTCCCTCTGGTCGAGGGGGCCTCGGCCTGGTGCCAACCCTTACAGGCTTGATGTCTACAGACATGGCAAAAATATTTCAATGTTCAATGCATTTCAGTTTCAATGTTTATTTTTTTCAGTTAAAATGTTATTTTTTTTACTGCTTATTCTTCCATTAGACAGCCAGAAGCGCAGCACTCGTTAAAGTTTTTGAGCGGCTTCCTGCGCGCACTGGTCCTGGAGCACAGCGACTGCCTCATCCACCTTAGGGTGCAGAGACTCAGGAGACTCCAGCATATGCAGTAGCTCCGAGTTGTCCAGTTCCAGGAACAGACCCGTGATCTTCCCTGCAAGGGTGGGCTGCATGTTCTGGATCAGGGGAAACAGACGCTCACCCAGTATCTGCTTCTGCTCCTGTGGAGGTGCAGCAGCCAGCATGGAGGCACTGAGAGGTTCCTGACCCTGCACATGGACCGCAGCCAGCTGCACGGGCACCTGGAGCTCTGCCCCCAGGTGCTGCTGTGGGTTGAGAAACATAAATGTTTTATAATTGATTTGACTGATAAATGGTAAGTTCGACATTTATATCTAAGGGCTGTGTGCCCAGGTGTTGCTGTGGGCTGTGAACGCCTGAGGTGGTTTTGTACTGTGGTACTGCTCTCACCAGCGACGCCTTGTTGGCAGCTTCCGCGCTGGCCATCCCTGTCCCCGGAGCCTCAGATGCCATGGTCTGATAGGCCATCGTGCGTGGGACCTGGCAGGCGGTGGTTGGTCGGATGGCGCTGAAGGCCTGCGGGCAGGATGCGGCTGGACCGATGGCACTCGGCATATCCTGGACTTGCTGTGGGTGGACGCACTGCATGGCCCAGCAAGGGCTGGGGAGGAGTTGTGCCAGCTGGCTGCTTGCGCAGTAGGCAGGCCAGTTCTGAGCTTGTGGAATGGCTTCCATGTTGTAGCCGGAGGGCGGGGCAGGCTGGTAGGGGTTGAGCACGAGGTTGGGCAAGGCACTCACGCTGGCCGTGCGCTTCATGTACTTGTTGGAGAGGTGGGCCTGCCGCTCCTCCTTGCGCTGCGCCAGAGCCACGTACAGCGGCTTGGTGCCTACAACGCGCCCATTCATCTCCGTCATGGCCGTGGCGGCCTCCTCCGGCGAGGAGAAACACACGAAGCCGAACCCTTTGGAGCGGCCGCCCTCCATCATCACCTTGGCACTTGTGATGGTCCCGAACGGAGAGAACTCCTTACGTAGACGCGCGTCGTCCAGACCGTCGTCTAGGTTCTTGACGTACAGGTTGTCTCCCTGGTAGCGAGTCATACCGTCCTGCTTCATCTGCTCAAACTTTCGTTTCAGCCCTGTCTGCCTCTCGCCTTTCTTCTGGGCATAACCCACATACACCTTCTTCCCATTCAGCTCCTTCCCATTTATCTCATCCACAGCCCTCTGGGCATCCTCGTGCCTCTCGAGGTTCACAAAGCCAAAGCCCTTGGACTTGCCGCTCTCGTCGGTCATGACGCGAGTGCTCAGCGTTTGGCCAAACTTGCTGAAGATCTCCTTCAGCTTGTCGTCGTCCATGTCCTCTCCAAAGTTCTTGACGTACACATTGGTGAACTTTTTGGCCCTGGCCCCCATCTCAGCCTCTCGCTCCTTGCGAGACTTGAAGTGGCCAATGAACACTTTGCGGTCATTGAGCAACATGCCATTAAGTCTCTCAATTGCTCTCTCCGCAGCCTCACGGGTCTCAAAGTGCACAAAGCCGTAGCCCTTAGAGCCATTCTCGTCACACACCACCTTGCTGGAAAGGATGTTCCCAAAGGCAGAGAATGTGTCGTAAAGAGCTTCGCTGTCAATAGACTTGTCAAGGTTCTTGATGAAGATGTTGCCAACTCCACTCTTCCTCAGAGAGGGGTCTCTCTGGGACCACATAATTCGCACAGGTCTGCCTTTGATGATGTTAAAGTTCATAGTGTCCAAAGCACGCTCAGCATCTGCCTGCTGCTGAAAGTTCACGTATGCGTATCCAAGTGAGCGGAGGGTCATCGCGTCCCTGCAAATCCGTACGGAGACTATTGCGCCAGCAGGACTGAATTTCTCGTATAGCATGGCCTCGGTAACGTCTGGATGGAGGTCACCCACGTACAACGAAGTCATCGGCGAACTTGGAGCACTTGGATTCATTTTCGTGAGGATCGTCGGTCAACCTTTCTGGAAATCGTAGTCGAAAGTAGTAAATGAATAAAATAAAATCGTAAATGATTTAACCAAATGATCTAACTGCACGAATTATAAAACAGTTTGAAACAGCAATTCAACAGAGCCAGGCAAGTGTCGACCGACCAAAGCGATCAAAGCAACACTTTAGCTTTAGATTCAAATACATGACAACTTGGTTGTTACGTAAGAGTGCTTTTACGTAAATGTTTATTTTTAAATATTATACAAACGCTATTTATTTATTTATGAATTATTCAATTATTTTAACTTATAACGTTAATAGCGTGAATGAGAGGCTTTAACAACGCCTTATATTTCAAAATATTACCTAGTCACAGCATTTTCCAAAAATCGTCCATATGCTGCTCACACTGAATCATTTACCGCATGGCTCAGAATAAATACTTTTAGTTTGATAAACGCAGCAACATTCATTTTCTTTAGCCTAATGCTCGGCAAAAAACATCGCATTAAAGTTAATTAATGGGATGAAATCAGTTTGCCTTGGAGCAGGCCTATGTTCTTTGAGGTTAAAAATAATCGCCTGGATTGTAAACCTTAGTAGAGTTCCACAACGAGGTGCGATTTGTAAAAGGACGTCTTTTTCTCTCCGAGTTAGAAATCTGGAGAAATAAATATATCAATTGATTTCCGCCCATCGGAGGACCTTTAGAACTTTATTATTTATTCATTATTTATTTCTAACTTCTCACTGTGTCCAACTATATCGGGTGTATAAAACGTATGAACAGACATGAATAACGTGGGGGAAACGGGAATAGGGGAGAGAGGAAAAATAAGACGAACAGAGACGAAACAGACAAACGGGAAATGCAGATAGAGTATTTTAAGTATTAGCCACCTGCACCATTACGGGAATGTGTGTGTGTGTGTGTGTGTGTGTGTGTGTGTGTGTGTGTGTGTGTGTGTGTGTGTGTGTGTGTGTGTTCGTGTGTGACTGCTTGTGTGCGTCTGCCTGTGTGTGTGTGTGTGAGAGAGAGAGAGAGGCTATGTGCGAGTGCACTGTATATGTACACGTACTAGATTGGGATATTTATCATTTATGGATTAGCTCTGTAAACTTTTTATCAAAGGAGTCCAGTCTAGGTTATTGGTTCTTATTGATTCATTCTGAGATTTTTTTCCATTGATATGTAGTCTATCAATAGATTTTTCCATTCGGTGACACTAATATTATTTTTTGTTTTCCAATTCATGAGTATGTTTGTATTTGCAATTAATAATGTTATATATATATTATCCTGTTTTTTTTCTATTGACACATTGGTTGATGACATGTCTCCTAGGAGTCATAAAGATGGTGTTGGATGGATAGGGTTATTTAAATCATGGGACATGTGTGTGATGACCTATTGCCAAAATTACTTGATAGGTGTGCTCTGCCACACGATGTGAATGTAATCGTCAGCTGTGTTTGGAGTAAAGTATGTACAGATTGCTGAGCTTGTGAAGCCAATTTTAAACATCCAATGTGTAGTATAATGTAATCTATGTATTATTTTGTACTGAATGCATTGTAGGTTAGTGTTGCTGTCATGTGGTAATTATTATTATACATTTTAATCCAGACTGTGGCGTCGGGGGTTAGTAATAAATCTTCCTCCCATTGTCTCGATGGGAGAGTAATTATGCGATTTGATTTCATTATTATTTTGTATATCTTATGTGATAGTTTTTTTGTATTAGGAATGTTTATAATACTGATATGGATGCAGGTGAGTTTAATGTCTCTGAACTGATAGTTGCTCTTACCTGCTTTCTATATCTTATGTTTGGGCTACTTGTGGAAGTGACATGAAAGCAGTGTTATGTTTATGTTAGTGTGGAGTTTGATATCTTGTGGAATTTCCACCAGGCTGTTAGTATCATGGCCACCCACAAATTGTTGATCATGAATGTTCTTTAATTGATTTGACTGATAAATGGTAAGTCTGACTTTTAGATCTTTGCATAATGTTTGCTCTATGTCTATCCATATTCTGTCTGATATACTAGGTTTTATCCATTTTATTCCATATTGTAGTTGATTTGCAATAATCAACTACAGTTCTGTAATGTTGTGAGTTTGATTCTATGTGATTTATTTTTCCAGTAGAATCAAGTTATGATGTTGTCCAAAGATTTTAGACAGGTTGGTGGCACTGGAATAATTGAAAACAAACAATTTCGTTTAGGTAATATTCTCATTTTAATTATTGCAGTTTGTCCGAAGAGCATAAGGGGCAAATTTGTCCATCAATGAAGTTTGTCGCTTATTGTTTTAATAATTGGATGACTATTTATTTTGAATAACAGACAACTGGGAAGAGAATTTAGTACCCAGATATGTAATATGATTGGTATTCAGGGGGATGGGGAATGTTTTTAATTGCATCATAAAGATATGCTGCTAATATATAGTATAATACACAAATATACTACTCGAGATACAATTTGACCAGTTATGTGTGATGTTCTGTGATGATCATATAGAACACCACAGACAACTGTGGCACATCACTGTCAAACCTCCTGATTGCAACCCGGGGCATCGTGAACTGTACAACATGACCCTCAGACAATGATCTCTGAGTGAAAGCGATAAACATAATCATCTTCATATCATCACTTTCTCTACAAGTTCAGTGGAAGAGATGTCAGTGAAAGGGAGTTTTAATACCCTTTCCATTTTTAACTTTAATAAAAACACAGACGGAAAAATTCCAGAAAGTGATACAGAGAAAGGAAACTAGACTTTAAAATGGTGCTGCCCTCTTGATTTACAAGTGTAGATTATTGAAATTATTACAAATGTCTGACGCCAAAAGGGATTGTGTCAGTGTTTCACTACTCAATATTTGGTAGACAGTATAAACAAGCAGACTATGGTTAAAAAGATCACAGAAATAAAGCAAACACCAATATAATCTTGAACCACCTAGTCCACAGGAAACATTAGATTACTGGAACAAAATCAGACAACTAGCAGAACAACTTTTTACCAATGATGCAGGTGCACTTTTGGTGGATTTATTTATCTGTATTTCAATCCACTAAAGTTTTTCACTTGATCTAACATTACATTTAAGACCGACGCCCTGTTACGTCTCACAGAAGAGTCCATTGATCAAGCTGCTACTTACCCATCCTGGTCCTGGAGTACCTTTGCTCTGTACACTTTAGTGATGTCTTTGCTACCAACAAACCTATTTTAATCCATCAGATAGTAACCAAACGCTTCAAGGACACTTGCATAACCATTTTTATTTTTTCATAATACTTGTCCAGGTTTCCACTATTATGTTCAAACCATACATTATTCAATATATGCTAATTGATATTTAATAGTTACACCAACAAGTTCTTGGTACTATTATGTTCAACCTGAACTACTTCTATTTTTTTAAAAGACGATCCTATTCTATATCACCGGATGCCCATATTGTTTCTTTTGGTGATCTCCATATTGTTTCTTCCAGTGCTTGGCCGGGATGTCCCATCCTTGAACCAAGGCTCTCCCTTCAACGGAATCCCCTAGAGGCTTTTTCAAAGAGGCCTCCTGAAGATTTATGCTGAAGCCTACACTGGTCTTTCCTGCATGAAACCAGTTTATTCGGGACCATCCATACTTTTCTGCTTACAATATCATTTTATTACCTCAGCATTTTCATTACTAATTTAAAAATCAATCACTTTATACTTCTAAAGCTTTCACAGACACATTTAGACTTTTCAGCACTCTCAATGTCCAAGGCTAAATGCTACAAACCACTCATACCCAAACAGAAGAAATAGCCCAAATATAGCCACACATATTCCTCCAACCTCTACATACTTCTAAGCTATATATAACGTTTAAAGCCATTAAAAGCAAAGTTATGAACATTTAAAATACACCTTGATAACACAGTTTATAGCTCTTCAAGAATGTTTAGTTGTCATGGCAACTATTCCTTTCTCGACTCTGTTTTGTTTTGGGTTTTTTTGGCATACCTTTCTTTTTCAGTCATGAATTCCCTTTTTTGTTAAAATCTCCTCACCTTTTCTACAGCGCTTTCTCTCTCTCTAATTTCACAGGTAATTGTCTCTTTCCTCCAAGGGTCTGCATCTCACCTGGACCTTTTCCTCTTTGCTACTTCAGCTCCTGTCGTAGCTGAACATCAATAGTTTAATAGTTATTAGGAAATATTACTTAAAACAAAACAACAAGAAAACAGCAAAGAAGGTATATGCAAGTATATGTTCACTGTATTGTGCAACTGTCATGTCAGCAGGTGGACAATTTTAGCTAAAGTTAGCATTTCAAACATATATTTTGATATTCTAAAATAATGTTTATTAACTCAATATTTCATCACAATGGGGTGGACATTTTTAGCTTTAACTCATCTGAGTATGGGGACAAAGTGAGAAATTCAAATGAACTGACATACTATAGGAGCATGCAGTTTATGCCTTTAGGCGAATGAAGATAGACCTTTTTTAAAGTTGTGAGGTCACTGATGTCAAAGGTCGCATTTTTACCAAGATGGTTATCCAAAGATGAGAGAGTGGACAGCAATTCTTGGACATGTTTAAATAACTTGATTTTTAATTTTATTTATTTATTTATTTTTAATCAAAATTGCAAAATGAATAATCAAAATACCTAAAATATTAATGAACGTATTTACAACCTTACGGTAATATTTAAAAGTTTAAAAGGTTAAAACATGTTTAAAAGGTTAAAACATCCAAAATACCCATTTCCTCATCAAAGACAATGTAATAAGGTTAACATTCCTATATATTCGTAAAATGTGTTCATTCTGAGTAAAACTTTAATCAGTTAATTAAAAACATTAATTGTTTCACAATCTTTGTATCAGCACATTTAAACGAGTATGTTGTACTGACCCTTAGGTAACAGAACGAAGTGTGAAGTCCACTTATAAAATAAATTACGCATTCGTCATTAGATCAGAGTAGGTGAGGGACAGAGAGCCATGTGTGAAAACGAACAATCATCTCACAAAACACTACTTATGACTAACAAGTAAACACTTGCAAAATAAAAGTAGCCGTTTATGTTAAATATAAGATTTCACAAAACTATTAATTAAAAAAATATTAATTAAAAAATATTAATTACAAAAATATGAATTAAAAAACGTAAATCGATATTTTTGCGATTGCTCTCCCTCCCAAGTTACACCGTTTACTTGTCTTAGAACTGAAACACGAGTATCACTGTTACGTTTTAATGAAACCGTTATTTTGAAAATTACAAAACTGCATGTCAATGTTAACCGTGTGGGGTCATACGTGAGTGTGTTACAGCTGAATTATTAGGTTACCTAACTAAGCTACAGATATTTTTATATTTATTGGCTGCTTGTACAGATTTGTTAGCTCGCTGATAATATACTTTTGTATATAAAATTGTTCTGCGCAAACCACAGCACCATTGCTAAGTTAGCACTTAGCCTTAGCTAACGTTACTTTTAAAGTTAAATTGAGTTTCTTGTCTTGTTCATGGCTTTGTAGCCGAATCTCCCGTTTAGACATGATGTCTGCCCGCAGGCTTAGACTTCTAGTGTTTTCTGTTCAAAAGTGTTTATCTCGACTCGCCGACAAATGCAGAGGTTATTGCTCAGTGTCTCTATCTAGCACTCCTACTAATGAGACTGATGAGACGAGAGTGAGCACATTTAAGACCAAGCTGTCGTCATTAAGAGTTCTTCAGGCAAAAGTTCAACTGAGACGCAACAGGAACATGAGGAATCGTATCTTCCTGAAGAAAGTGGTCTGGCGCAGCTACGGAAAGGTATGTAACTGCATTTGTTGCCATGATAGTTGAGGCTTTAGGATTTTAATTCCCATGTGTCAGTATGCCGGTAGTCGTTGCCAATTTTATTTTGGTGTTTACATCTTGCAGTGTATTTCGAAACATACGGCTGTCAGATGAACGTCAACGACACTGAAATTGCGTGGTCCATTCTTCAGAAGGGTGGATATGTTCGGACCCACGAACTATCAGAGGTAAGTGTCAATGCCTTGACCTTTGACCCTTGATAAACACAGCGCTTCCTTTATTTGAAAGCTTTCATTCTCATCTTTCCTAATTTTTTTTTTTTTTATACAGGCAGATGTGGTGCTTCTTGTCACATGCTCCATAAGGTAGGAAAAGCCTATTTCTGTTTGTATTTTACACAGTGAATCTATACGTTGCCAATCTTGTGCAACTTGACAGCAGTCCTTGACTTCAGTGACATTTTTTGCTTGGATGTAATGCTATTTTCTGTTGGAAAAAATAAAAATCATTGTGACAGGGAAAAGGCAGAGCAGACCATCTGGAACAGACTCAAACATCCAGCAGTTCTGAAAAAGAAGTGTCTAAAGAGCAGCACTCCATTAAAGATAGGAGTCCTGGGTAACTTCTCACTTCACCATAGTTCTTCATTCACGTTCAAATGTATCTCTCAGTCTGAAATGTTCGTATGTGCGCATGTATGTTTGTGTGTGGGTTCACGTGCCCGTATACGCATATGTGTGCTTGCTCTCTTGTAGGTTGCTTGGCAGAGAGACTGAAGACTGAGTTGCTGGAGAAGGAGAGGGTGGTGGATGTTGTAGCAGGGCCAGATGCCTACAGAGATCTTCTCCGACTCCTTGCACTGGCCCATGGGGTCAGAGGACCAGCAATGTCCTGCTCTCCCTGGAAGAGGCATATGCTGATGTCATGCCCATTCACCATTCAGGACACAGTGCCTTTGTGTGAGTGCCATAATAATATCTGGCTGATTTATAAGGGAGGAGTTCCTACTAAACACTAACTCTTAAATTAACTTTGCACTGTGTGATTTTGTAAAGATGGTAAAGAGTAAAATAACAGTCTCACATGTACAGTTCAATTTTTAAGTTAACATGTATAGACAGTTTTTGGTGTTTTCATATTCAACTCTAATACACTGAATTTAATCTGAACAGCAACTGTTAGATTAAAATACAGAAAAGTCAGCTATAATTTAAAGGCATTTGCTACCATATTGGATGAAACATGGGACTTGCATCTACAATAAAGCCAAAAACAGCAAATGCTCATAGTTCAGTTGTTTATTATTATCATTTTACTGAACACTTGTCAATCTGCATTTTTTGGTTAAATATTTATACATGACTGACCCTCCTACACTTATGAAGGGATATAAAACTTCAAACACCGTGGTGGCTCATCTTCAGCTCCTTCATGCTTTTAGATGTAGCACTTCAAACAATGGTTTGATATCAGGGGGTCGATACTTTTAAAGTCCTTTCACGCTGTTGACAGTACAGACCTTGTGTACTGCAAGCCTTGTTGGTGGCACCTTGTTTTACAGTGGGATTATCCAGTATATTTTGTCCCTCTTTGACTGCTGTAGGTCTATCACGCGGGGCTGTGACAACATGTGCAGCTACTGCATTGTGCCGTTTACCTGGGGGAAGGATAGGAGCAGACCTGTGTCCTCCATACTTGAAGAAGTGCGCATGCTGTCTGACCAGGTTTCTTCCCTTCAGCGACTATGTGTGCAGTCTGGCTTTACTAGTTTCTGTGTGTGAAACTTGGCCAGATGTGAACACTAAGTATATGAAATGATCATGGCCATAGGGGGTGAAGGAAGTGACCCTGCTGGGTCAAAACGTGAACAGCTACAGAGACGTGTCTGGGGACGGGGCCAGCAACTCGGAGCTTGGTTCGCACCTCAGCCGTGGTTTCAGCACCGTGTTCCCGTGATGAGCAAGGAGGCCTACGATTCTCTGACCTGCTACACCACGTCTCCCTCGTAAACCCTGACAAGGATTCGCTTCACCTGGCCACATCCTAAAGACTTTCCTGATGAGGTAGAAACCCCAGAGTCATGGATGTGAGCATGTGGTTTTTGGTTGGGATACCCATGACTAGTGTGGGGAAGGTACTTTTAAAATGTATTTCATTGCAGGTGACAAAATACAGAACACAGAATACATGCTGTTAAATGTAATTTAAATGTAATTAAAGTGAGTTATATTTGAAATAGTCTTGGACAATGTTGACGTATTCCAAAGTTTTTAAAGTATGTTCCTCGTTTGAGTAATGTAATGGAATATGTTACCAATTACATTTAGGGGCATGTACATGTACACTGCCTACAGTGGCAGATTAAACCCTGTGGAGGCCCCTAGGCAGTCATAATCTTGGGGCCTCCCTTGCAAATTATCTCCTAATATGTTTGTTTTTTTTAATTCCTTGTTGCATGGCCCCTAAAAGGTGTGGGGCCTACAGGTCACTGCCTGCTCTGGTAATCTATTGGTAATCCGGCCCTGACTGTTTATGGCTTGTGTGGTGTAGTGGATGTTCAAAGAGTTTAAGTATTTAGTTGAACAGTTTCTTATAGTCTGAATTCATGTGCAGATATTGCTCATAGGCCATTTTAAGCAGCAGATTGGATAATAATTTAGGATTCGCAAATTTGGATGTGAGCAGTAGAAGAGATCATTAATAGATTATCAGATTGAAAAAGCCTTATGCTTATCAGATATGTGAAATAAGGTTTGACTGCCATAGTCAATTTGTGCTGTTTTCGTTTGACCTGTGCTGGGGTGGGTGAGTATGTTTCCTGAAGGTGTTATAGCTAATCCAAGAGCGGAGGAACATCTGTAAGCAGATCCACTTGCCAGCTCAGAGCGGCAGCAGCAGAGTCTTACAGACCATGAGGCGTGGGTGAGAAACGCTCCTAGAACGACAGCACTCACCACAAGCACAGTAGAGATTAGCCTGCTTATCTCAAATCTCTTGATGTCTCATGTGTTAAAACTTAGTTCTCACTTTAAGTCATCATGCTCTGGGATGTTTTCATAGGTATACTAGGGAAGCCTACCTTGAGCTTGTGGAAAACATTCGAAAGAGGACACCTGGTATTATATCATTACCAAACATTCAGTATGTAATTATAAAATTATTGTAGCTATAATAGGTCTTGTGTGAATAAATATCTATGTATAATTTCTTTTTACAGGGGTCAGTCTGAGCAGTGACTTCATCACAGGCTTCTGTGGGGAAACAGAGGAGGACCACCAGCAGTCGGTCTCTTTGATCAGGGAAGTGGGCTATAATGTAGCCTTCCTGTTTGCCTACAGCATGAGGAAGGTGAGATCCTATTTTGTCATTGTGTTTAACACTATCAAAAAACAGACATTCTCCCTGGTTCATGTGATGGTTCTATCAAGAAATTCACCATTGTCTATTATCATTTGGAGAATTGAAAGGGTCTTGTGGCTGCCAGTTGGGCTTTACCTTCTGACATGAAGATGTGTGTACCACACCCACAGAAAACTCAGGCATACCACCGTCTCGGGGACGATATCCCAGCTGAGGTGAAGAAGCTGTCGCCTGGAGGAGCTTATCTTTACATTCCGAGAAGATGCGGCTAAGGTCAACACCAGTTTCATCGACAGCAAACAGCTTGTCCTAGTGGAGGGAGTGAGTACTGCAGTGGGTTGAAGCCATGCTGTGTTACAACTGTGTTTGGAGCACTTCTGCTGTTAATAATTTGGGATTGCTGCATCTGTGTGTCTTGGTCATCATGTTTTGCATATCGATTTAACTAGATTTCTGCAAGAAAATAAATAGTTGCAGTAAATTCTCCTCCCTTATCTTATTTAGACCTGCTGGATCAACATCATGAGGTCTGTCTGACAACGATGATGAACAATGGCATTGTCTATCAGCTCAGCCCTAGCACCTTTTGGCATTTCATTTTGGTTTTGGCTTTGTTCTTTTCTGGAGGGCAAATAGAGTTTATGTGTTTATGTATTTAGGGCATTGTTTGGTCTATTTTAGTCTATTTGAGTTGTATGGTCACTTTCCCGTTTGTGGTGTTAGTTTGCGATTGCCGCATGGGTTTCTGTGGCCCTTTCATTTGAAACCCTTCCCTGGTTAGGCATAGCATTGTGTCTGTTTTGGATGCTTTGAGCTTTTTGTTATTTTTGAAGTGTTGAGAGCAGTTCACATCTTTGGTACCGGGAAATCCCAATGACTGGTTTCCCTGTGCTTGTGGTCTTTAGTGTATTACCTGCCATCAATAACTGTTTGAAGATTGGGGTCTTAGTTAATTTTGATTCTTGTTAGTGTCCTTCTTTTGAGGACATGCCTGGCGAATGCACAGAAAACTACCACAAGGTGTTTGCCACTTGTGTGTTAATATGCGCTACCAGTCATGCTGAGATTGGATCTACCGATATACACACTGATAACAGAATTTTATGACCATCTACATAACAGTGGGAATAACCACCCTTGGTTTGGATAACACTAGTGAGACGTTGTGGCATGGTATCTGGAGGCAATGTAAGAGCAGGAGAGAATTTCTGTCTGCTACAGTGCTTAGTCAAGCCTTTTATATTGTACAAATGTTATCTGCTGTTTTTGCTTGACTGAGTCTGTTTTCTGCAGGAAAGTAAGAAGTCATCTCAAGATCTTTGTGGTCGGAATGATGGGAATGTGAAGGTTATTTTTCCAAGAAAGGATTTGCTTTCTTATCCCACGGATACCAACCCTGTCACTGTTAAAGCTGGAGACTATGTACTGGTGAAGGTGAGCTCTTACTTCAGTTTGCTACTCCTACATGTATATCTGTCTGTGTTGAGACTAAAACAGGAGCATGTTTTTACACACACACACACACACACACACACACACACAGAGAGATATATATGAGCTGTATGTGTGGAATATTTATTCTGGTAAGCCTGGTCTGTGATATGTAATATACATGGCTGTGAAATATACTGTACAGTTATGGCTACATTTCCATGATTATTGGTGACTACTCTCTCCTTTAGAGATTACCTCAGCCAGCTCTCAGAGTCTGCAAGGCCACGCCTTCAGCCACGCCTCCCTGAGTGATGGACACCCCAGACGCCTATTGATGCACAGGCAGCTGCATATTAGCCTGTAGGTTCCACCTTCTTAGTATCAGGACTGGGTGGGAGTGTGTGTCACAGACCTATAGGTCTTCCCAGCTCCAGCTCTTGGAAGCCAGTATGCTCAGTGAGGAGTGTTCACTGCCTCAGTCACCCTGTCTCCTCATTATCAAGCTCCTTATGAGGTGATTCAGGCATGGTGAGGCAGAAAACCCCTGAAAATATGCAGGGAAGTTTCCTCAGAACTTGAGCTCAGTGTTCCTGAAGTGCAGTTTGAAATGAAATAAGGCTTTTCATTTTTTCATTCATTCATTTATTCAGAATCATGTCTGACTCATGTATGACTCAGTGTTAAAGGAAAGTTTTAACACAGATTTTGTCTGGGTACACACTTTGCAAACTTCAAACTGCATGATTAGCAGACAGTATTGTAGCTATTCAAGTTTATGATCAATAATGTAAGGTAAGTGTGTGTTAACTCTGGGTGGGTCAGGGTGTATTCTCCCCTAAACATACTTCTGACATAATGATTTGTTTAAACACTACAATTCTCTATATCCTAATAATTACTGCCACATTTTAATAACCTGCAATACACTGTAAATACAGCATTTGTAAGCTTTAAATTTACAAACATGAACAATCATACTATATCAAATACATGATACTCATACCTGTGACATAGTGTTTTGAACAGACATTTGCTGCCACACCTGCTATTTTAGCAGGCTAAATAATCTGCCTTCTGAAATGCTAATATGCTTAATTTCATGCAAGTGCTAGTGTTCCTATTTGCTTGCTGATGTGCATGGAAGCGCCATATTATTATTATTATTATTATTATTATTATTATTATTATTATTATTATTATTATTGAGTCACACTGCTATCAAGTTAGCTGGTTGCTCTTAGCTAGTAGTGTGAACAGGACAGGGGACTTGGGGAAGACCCAAAGGGTGAGGTTTGTGTGTGTACATTCACAAGTACTGGTGCACAGCCACTGACATACATAAACACTGCTATCTGGATCTGGAATTTTTAACATTAATGTACAGACTATTCTTTCTCCTTAAAAAATTCATTATGGTAATAATTATGGCAGTGTATGTTCCCCTGCAAACAAATGCTAGGCTGCAGGCTGCACGATGCTGCAATCAACCAGCTGATGGCAAATCCAGACAGTGTTGTTATTGTGGCAAGAGACTTATTGTAAATGCATTGCCATTAATTGAGAGTCATTTTAAAAGATATTTACTCTCCCACTGCGCATACTCCCGTTTTCATAAATTGGCAAATATACATGTTGCTGCTTGTCACACAAACTTTTGTTGTACACAAGTAATGAGAAAAGGACTCATCATATGTTTTATGATATAGCTAAAGCTATGCATTTATCGAGAGGATTTATCACATTACAGAACACATCTAATTAATCCTTTCCATGATTGACCCAAGGGCAGATAGCAATTATTTAAGTATTACTATGTTTTAATTTAATAATAAAAATGACCATATGAACCTTTTTGCTTTATATTTGTTTATATTCAGCTGCCTTTATAATGACAATTATTTATGACAATGACAATTTACAATACATTATCAGTGAGTGGTATAATTAAAGTAAAATCATTGTTAAATAAGTCTCATTCTTGTCTCAGATTCAAACACTACAAAATCTTGGTCTTTGCTTGAATGATTTTTTAATGGTCCTGACTACAACACTATCCTTTGATAAGCTTGGAAGTTGTACACTACTGTGAGAGGAAGTTACATTCAGCTAGGAAAGAACCAACAATCAAATAATATACACAGATTAAGATGGTCATTAAAGATCCCAAACTAAGATTAATGCACTAATTAATAAACTACAACTTGTTTGCAGGAGTTCATCAGTGTTTTATCATTGGCATAGGTAAAGGGGTTTTCAGGCACAAGTTAAAAAAGGCACAAGTTGTCAAAGCATAAGAATAATGACCATAATGATCATAAGAAAGCCTTTCTGAGCCAAAGATCTGAATTAACAGGGAATAACAGGAGCACTTGCAAAACTGTGCCTAAGTGTATCCAGAAAGCACTGTTGGGCTTTTGTAGGAAAAAAAGGTTACACAAAGGTTACACTGATAAAACAATTTAATCTGAACGAAGAATCAAGACCCAGGAGCTGTAAAAGAATAAGTTAATCTCTGCATTGCTCTCTATATAGGGGGAGTTTTACAACATTGGAGTGCACAAGAAACCCGCTTTTGCCCCGACACCATTTTCACTGCCACCTGATGAAAGCAACATGCTGTATATGGGCATCTCTGCCTTCACTGCCAACTCAGCAGGCTTTGTGTAGAAAAATGCAGGAGCACTCACACTCAGAATCACAGATGACATGGTGAGTTTAAACCACTCCTTGCCATCACTGAGGGAAAGGTGTGCATGTGGTTACCTTACAAGACCAGGCTGTTTAGTTAGAAGACTGATAAAGAAGACTGATAACTTTATACTGTTCTCCCAGTGCACATTAATAATCCCTTAATAGTGTAATAAATGAATGGACAAATAAATGATCAACAGTCCCTGAAAATGAAACAAACGTTTATCCTTCCAGATTCCCAGAGCCTCTCCATATCGTCTGAACACCAAGACATTTGAAGCCTTAATTCCGCAGGTATAAGAGATCACTTTCTGTATTCATCACACAAGCATGCAGAAACTGCTGATTTTATATTCTCACATAGGTTTCCTAACACAGTAGACTTTGAATCTTAAAGGAATAATAAGGTTTAAAGAGTAACAAATAATATGATCTCATTAGCAACACAACCATATTTAGATGAAGAATTTCCGAAAAGAACAACATTTCACATGATGATGCTTGGATGAAATGTGTTGAAAACACTGAGTTCTTTTGCTTTTGGTGCTAAAGGCACTTGCAAGTACACCTTACACAGATTGATGGTGGTAGTATAGTTGGCATTCAGTTAAATCAATTAAACTTTGGACAGGGGTAGATTTGTCCTTCATACTGTTATTCAGCACAGGTAATAGCCATTTTGGGACTTTGTATCACTTTTGGGAGGCTGCCGTGTTCTCCTTAAAGTACCCAGGTTGAAGAGTGCTGGGCCCAGGAGTATTATCACCTGCTCCTGCATTTCTGCCGATGAAATAGTGAGACGGATCCACATCCTGCCTGCTTATTGGGGACGTACTGTTCTAGCAGCTCTTCCTCATCTGTCCATGCTCATACCATGGGTTGCTGTACTGTTTCCATGCTTATGTGGTACTCTTTCCGCAGGATGCTATGGAACTTTTGGTGCTCCCTGCTCCTCTCTGGCATTTGTAGCTTGACCTTCCTGGTGATTTTTTTGCAGTCCACGTCACTTTGCCAGGAGCTTCCTTTTGCTGATTAGCAGAAGCAGGAATACCTCCTGTCCTGCCAGGCTTTTGCAGTCATATTAGGCACATTGACTGCTCCGCTCTTACCTGCTTTCTATATCTTATGTTTGGGCTACTTGTGGAAGTGACATGAAAGCAGTGTTATGTTTATGTTAGTGTGGAGTTTGATATCTTGTGGAATTTCCACCACGCTGTTAGTATCATGGCCACCCACAAATTGTTGATCATGAATGTTCTTTAATTGATTTGACTGATAAATGGTAAGTCTGACTTTTAGATCATATAGAACACCACAGACAACTGTTTGGCACATCACTGTTAAACCTCCTGATTGCAACCCGGGGCATCGTGAACTGTACAACATGACCCTCAGACAATGATCTCTGAGTGAATGTGATAAACATAATCATCTTCATATCATCACTTTCTCTACAAGTTCAGTGGAAGAGACGTCAGTGAAAGGGAGTTTTAATACCCTATCCATTTTTAACTTTAATAAAAACACAGACGGAAAAATTCCAGAAAGTGAGACAGAGAAAGGAAACTAGACTTTAAAATGGTGCTGCCCTCTTGACTTACAACTGTAGATTATTGAAATTATTACAAATGTCTGACTTCCAAAAGGGATTGTGTCAGTGTTTCACTACTCAGTATTGCATTTGTTAGACAGTATAAACAAGCAGACTATGGTTAAAAAAAACAGAAATAAAGCAAACACCAATATAATCTTGAACCACCTAGTGCCAGGAAACATTAGATTACTGGAACAAAATCAGACAACTAGCAGAACAACTTTTTAACCAATGATGCAGATGCACTTTTAGTGGATTTATTTATCTGTATTTCAATCCACTAAAGTTTTTCATTTGATCTAACATTACATTTAAGACCGACGTCCTGTTACGTCTCACAGAAGATTCCACTGATCAAGCTGCTACTTACCCATCCTGGTCCTGGAGTACCTTTGCTCTGTACACTTTAGTGATGTCTTTGCTACCAACAAGCCTATTTTAATCCATCAGATAGTAACCAAACGCTCCTTTGCTGCAGAGCACAGAAATCATTCAAATTTGCAGTCAACAGATACATCTGGGCCAGATTTTGGATCAGTGGACTAGGCTGGAACTGCACATATACTGTATATGCAAAATTCAAAATACGGGGAGTGGTTGGTCTCTTTTGCAATCAAATCTGAATACTATGGAATTCGTTTCACATTTGTTTAATTTGACAGATTTTAAATGGATAATGGACATCACTAGACAAAAAGGAATAAACAACTATATGAAAAGGAACAAAACCAAAAACAAAGGAAGACTTTAACACACTTGCCCAAACAAGCACTAAATCTGACAAAAATAGATCAACCAATGACATAGCTGTGAAGGAACATATTAGCCATTGTTTTCTTGTCATCAACAGTAATTTTAACTGATTGTTAACATACTGTTCAAGTCTTCAACTGATTTGCTCCCAACATACGAATGGGTACAAATATGGTTCATTACCCAGCTGCACAAATTGCTTCTGACATACTGGGCAGCTACAGGGTTCTTCTCGCGTGTGGATTCTGACATACTGGGCAGCTATGGGCTTCTTCAGTTGTGTGGATTGTCTTCTGCTCCTCCATGTGGCCTGTTTCACCAAAGCCCTTCCTGCAGTATTTGCAGCACTATGGCAAGCGGACACCCTTGTGTGAGCGTTTAGGTGCTTCTCAAGAGTCTGGGCAAGTTTGAAACACCTGCCCCAAACATCACTGACATTATTTCTTGTAGGTGATTAGCCACGTGTCTCTCTAGCCACAAGTACTTTTTGATTTATTTGTTTTTTTTAAATAGGTAATTTTATATATAATGGCAACAAATGACATTTTGAGTTTTATGACAAAACGTGCAAACAAGCTGGCCTGAGAGGTGTGTAGCGGGATATGACTCAGTGCGTCTCTGGTGCTGCTTTTGATGAGTACAGTGTCATGAGTGTGTCTGTCCAGCGGTGCAAAGAGGGGATACAGCAAGGCATGGCATGGTGTTTATTCATTCGTTTGCATAGAAAATGACGCCTTTTCACATTGTGGAACTACAAATATGGCGGTCTTTTTTGTGCGGCGTAGTAATGACATATGTTGTGGAATTTTGAACAAACAGCAAGTCAGACGTGATTAAGAGAGTAATTTAATAAGAAAAAGAATAAAATAAATGTTTGGCTCTCCTCAGGTAGGGAGCCCCGAGTATACAAAACCGTGGCTAGTTATACTACTCCTGTGCTGTCTTTAACCAATCATCTTTTCTTAAGCAGCTCTTCTTTCCTTTGTTGCTGTGGCTATAAGCCAATCAGCTCTCAGCTTGGTTTTTTCCACAAACCAACCCAAACTGACTCCAAACAGTGTGGGTTGTGTGTCAAGTTGACCTTGATGTTAACAGTTCCTGATACATGTTCAACTTAATCAGCAACAGGTGGATATAAATGTGCAAACGGCATTATTAATTTAAGAACAAAAGGATCAGTGTGATTTTATATGAATCACATAATACATAGTTTCGTATCATTTTCCATCACACGTAAAAACAGAGTCTCACCGTATTGTCGGGCAGGAGGATCTGGACTCATTTATTACTTGATATCTTCCCCCATCTAGCGGTCATTAGAGGTTAGTCTTGAATTGATTTCTGTCGTGCAATATTTTAGATATAAATGTTTACATTTTCTATTACAGAACACGGCAAAGTATAGTCAACCAGTTCTAACCTTTTGAGAAAAACTTTAACTTCAAAGTAGGTGAATCTATTTACTTAGATTGAACCAATCGGATCACAGTTTATTTACATAACATCAATGCTTTGAGTGCTTTAGATATAAGGACATCATGGCGAACTTTCTGCTCACACCTCAGTCAGTCTATAATTCTGTACTATGTGTTTCTATAGCTTCCAACTTTCACGAGTTTCTTGAATCTGTGGAGAAAAGTGCAGACTCAGGTACTTTCTTATTTGTGAACTTTTATACATTTTATGTAATTTATTTATCATCTATAATGTTTTATTACTTTTCATTTATAGATATAAGGACACAAAAACAGTTCATATACTCAATGAATTGTTACAAGATAATCTTTTCTAGAGAATGTTTACCATTTGTTAAAAGACTGATTTATTTCTAAAAGTTTATGCAGTGTGTTAATTTGTCACATGGAGGCAGAAGGGGTGAATCTGATATACCCCTCTTCCATCATCAACTATTCATCGAGTCCTCCAGTAGAGCTTGTACAACCAAAGAAACGCATACAGCGGTCACCGGCGGTTCTAAGTTACATCTAAAGAGGTCTAGGCCTATACACACTGTTCCACCTGAGGTAATAAAATGTTTTGGGGTAAAGGTATTTTCATGAGGCGATCTGTGATCTAATTATAATAGGCTTTGAAGCTCTCTGCAACAGGTGCAGAGTGGTGCAAGACTGTGTTTGAAAGCATAAAGAGGAATAATGTTTCTGGGGTATCTTAAGGCCTTTTTGGGTCTGTAAGTGCAGAGCAGAGGCTCTGATGCAGGTGGTTTCAAGGCCTCTGTGGAAGTCTACGGCAGATGACTCTGGACTGTTCCCGTGAGAAATAGCTTCCTAAGTATTGGGAAAGATCCTGGCTTTTAAAAGACGTGAAAGCCTCTTCGAGAGTTCTGTGGCTAAGCAAGGTTCATTATCTTACCATAAGAGCAGGGTGATACTGACCTGCAACATCATCTTGCAGGTGTTTGATGGTATGAGTTGAGATCATCTTTGTTAAAAACAAAAAAAACAACAACAAAAAAAAAAAACAGGAAAATCTTCCAATAGGATATACTGGGGTCAAGCTTCAATTTGTACAATGATAGATCTCAATTTGCATATATTGAATAATGTATGGTTGAACACAGTGGTGGAGATTTCAAACACCAGTATGTAGAGAAGGTGTGGCAATCACATAATCAGTTGTGAAAACTGGATAAAAATGTGTGTTCCTTGTGTGATTATTAGACATATTCTGGACTATGCCTCGTTTGTATGTAACGCTGAGCTCAAAATAAATAATGTACCTACTACTCTCTTCAATTAATTCTTGAGTCTGCATCTTTATTTTCTGTTTAAAGAGGACTTAATAAAATTACTGGAATGTGGGCAATATCTAGTAACACAGTGCCGAGTCTGCTAAACGTAGATCCCAGCCTTTTATATGGCCTCTTCCCTTTAATTCTACTGACTATAATTAATGTAAACCTTGTCGATTCTGGTGTTTGCTGTATAGAGGTAGCGAAAACTTTGCTAAAACAATGAAAAATATGCATCCTGTGAAAAGTTTATTGAACAATATAACATTGTTCCTTACCCAGAGCCATAACACGTCATTGATGGAAATCACACTGATGTGAGGGCGGTATGGGCCAACTCAACTGTATTTCCTGATTGTTTTATTCTGCAGGAGGATGTGGTCCAAATATTTTAAAAATCACAGGTTTGTTTAAGAGGACATAGTCGAACAGTTTGGGCTTACTGTTATTTTAATACTAGTGGTAACTATTAGTAAATACAACAATCTGACCATCCTCATACTGCATTGAGGGGTGATGGGGTGATGGTACCAGATGATGTTTAGGTATGTGGTTATGTTAATTTATTTTTGTTCCTTTATATTCACATATTTTGCAAGTGCGTATGTTATTGAGTTTAAAACCATCCATATATTAAGCAATTATAGAAAATACAGAAACTGCATGAGACTTCTCTTGACTTGCTAGAAGTTCAGACTGTAGCAAGCTTAGCATTAGTAAATGGAATAGGTGTCATTTTAAGGATTCATTTAAAGTATTCATGAGGTATTTCTCCTAACATCGATGTATCGACAGTACCAATAAAATAAATAGCATAACAAGAATTACAGGTGTATAATAGTGTAGTTACCCACAATGGTTGAAGTGTTTGAAAAGAGTTGTATAAAAGAATAGTTGGTTGGTTCGTGGCATAAAGTCATGAAACGGTGAAATGAGGTCATAAAAAGA
Source organism: Electrophorus electricus (assembly GCF_041902795.1). NCBI lineage: Eukaryota > Metazoa > Chordata > Actinopteri > Gymnotiformes > Gymnotidae > Electrophorus > Electrophorus electricus. The sequence continues at coordinate 2,179,023 of NW_027658616.1, read as the reverse complement.
GTGTTTACAGGGGAAAGTGCTTTAACATTGAATTAGACAAACTAATAACATAAAACAAGGGAGTTTAGAGATTCTGTGTCCTTTCGTAATGATTTGTGCATATGGCAGGCTGCTGCAAAGGATCCTGGGTAAGCTTCAGCAGACCTCAGTGTAAGATATATTAATAATATTAATCATAATAATACTATTCAGAGGTTACTTGACTAGTAATCAGAATGTTGCTAGTTCAAGCCCTACCACTGCCAAGTTACCACTGCTGGGTCCCTGAACAGCAATGAATCCTCAATTGTATTATTAATACAATCCAATACACATGCCTAATGCTCAGCTGTCAACTGCAAAAACTGACATTCTGAGCATTCGAACAGTAAGAGGAACAAAAAGAAAGGAGTCACCGACTGTACACGTGTCAATCATTTAGCCTTTTTACATGTTGTTTTAGTTTACTGTAATCAAGGCCTGAAACTGGAGTCTATGGACCAGGCAAAAATATTTCAATTTTTAATGCGTTTTTATTTTTTCAGTTTCAATGTTTCAATGAGACTCAGGAGACTCCAGCATAAGCAGAAGCTCCAAGTTGTCGATCTCCAGGAGCAAACCCGTCCCTGCAAGGTTGGGGTGCATGTTCTGGATCACGGGAAACAGACCATCGATCACCCAACATCTGCTTCTGCTCCTGCGGAGGTTCCAGATCCAGCACGGAGGCAGTGAGAGGTTCCTGGCCCAGAGATTGGTCTGCAGCGGGCCTGATGGTACTCGGCATGTATTGGAAATGCTGTGGCTGAATGCTGTGCGTAGTCCAGCGGGTGCTGGGGTGGAGCTGTGCCAGTTGCCTGCTCGGGTAGCAGGTAGCCCAGTTCTGAGCCTGTGGAATGGCCATCATGAAGTAGCCGGAGGGCGGGGCGGGCTGGTAGGGGTTGAGCACTGGGTTGCGCACGGCACTCACGCTGGCCATGCGCTGCATGTACTGGTGGGTGAGGTGGGCCTGCCGCTCCTCCTTGCGCTGCGCCAGGGCCACGTACAGCGGCTTGGTGCCTACGATGCACCCGTTCATCTCCTTCATTGCCTCGGTGGCCTCCTCCGGCGAGGAGAAACACACAAAGCCGAACCCTTTGGAGCGGCCGCCCTCCGTCATCACCTTGGCACTCGTGATTGTCCCGAATAGAGAGAACTCTTTACGCAGACGCTCGTCGTCCAGACTGTCGTCTAGGTTTTTAACGTACAGGTTCACTCCCTGGTAGCGAGTCGTGCCGTCCTGCTTCATCTGCTCAAACTTGCGTTTGAGCTCTGTCTGCCTCTCGCCTTTCTTCTGGGCACGAGCCACATACAGCTGCTTCCCATTCAACTTCTTCCCATTCATCTCATCCACAGCCCTTTTGGCATCCTCGTGCCTCTCGAAGCTCACAAAGCCAAAGCCCTTGGACTTGCCGCTCTCGTCTGTCATGATGCGATGGCTCAGCGTTGGGCCGAACTTGCTGAAGATCTCATTTAGCTTGTTGTCGTCCATGTCCTCCCAAGTATGAGATATTATTTCCATCAGGCTCAGGACCATCTCTTTAGGATAAGGTCAAGAGAAATCTCTTGGAATGTGGTGTTAACAGGTTCCAACTGGTGTGGGTGTTTTATATTACTTTGCATATATTGACAAATGTATGGTTTGGATGCAATGGACGTGAAGACAAACGCAAATATGTAAAGGAATGTGGGGTGAATACATAACCACTACTGAAAAATGTATGAAAATGTGGGTTCTCTAATTTTTAGACATTCTCCAGAGGGTGCCTCAATAATGCGTGTTAATGTTAACCTACAATAAAGTACGTGCACAGTTATGCTATTTAACCAATTCTGAAGTCTGCATTTTTATTTAATATTTGAATTGAACTTTAAAACTAGCCGACTGGGCACCTAGGAACCACATACTGTTGCTATGTGCAGAGATGTGGGCTTGCAGCCCATTGTTGGGCAGAGTCCATCGCACTGCTCCAATAGACCTGCTCTGACTGCTACTTTCCCACGTCGGCAGTCGAAGTCGTTTCTCCTTCACAATGCTTTTCACCTGGTTGGCCAGTTTCACCGTCTCAGTAGACAAGCTAAAAGAAACTGTTGGCAGCCTCTCGTTGCTCCTGTAATATGACCGTCGCCAGACCAGAGAGTGGAACTGGATGGCAGTGTGGCACTTGCAGCTGCAGTTTGTTTGCTTCAAGATTTAATACGTGTAAGTGACCTTTGCTTCTCGTCCTGTCTTTACTGGTTTGTTAATAAGGTCATTTGAAATTGTGTTGTACATAAAGGAATATTACAGAATTATTCTCTATTTTAAGCTACACTGTGGGGTTTTGTTTTTTTGATCTTTACATTTATATTAATGCAACCCAATACACTTATCTAATGATCAGCTATGACCTGTAAGAACTGACAATCTGAACATTCAAACTTTAAGAGGAATAAAAACAAAAAAATGATCAGCTGTTCATGTCAAAATCTGTAATATGTAATAGAAATAACTGTAATATGTTCAATATAACTGTAATATGTAACATATAACTGTAAATATGTCAATTGCAAGATGGGACTGTACATTCTGTACATGCATATATAAATATCCATATATACATTGTACATATAAACATTATATATATATATATATATATATTGTACATGCACTATTAATATATTTTTGTATATATATAGAATATATTTCTCTATGCACCCCTGTTTTTCTTTTTCCTCAGATTGGACAGAGCACTCAACCATTTCACTGTGAGTTATACTGTGTATGACTATGTATGCGACAAATAAACCAAACTTGAAATGATTTTACCTTTTTCTGTCGTTTTCATTTTAAGCTTAGAATAACCAAGGCCTGGACTTTGTAAGGTGGTTTTGAATCCAGGTCAGCTAGGTGAGGACACCAATAGCTTACTGGGTAAGCAGCCACACTCTAACAATGGTGGGCTCGTGTGCAGAACAGTTAGAGCTTGGATCAAGCAAAACAAGAGGAAAAAACGAAACACCTCGGTGAGCGTGGAAAAGGGGAGAACAAAGAACGCCACGGAAAGAAATGGCAACCCCGATGCACTGGGGAAATCTCGAACTAAAAGTTCCCAAACAAAACCAGAAAACGGGGAGAAACTTGAATGGCTAAGGGAAGCCTCAGGAGAGAGACAGACTCGAAAGGGGAAAACTGGAGAAGGGAGGGGACGTGTAAAAACACTGACACCCTCGCAGAACAGAAAAGAGGCATAGCACAAGGGCTCACAGACCTCAATACCCAGAGTTACCGGCTAGGAGCTTGGCTCAAAACTTTATCAAAAACCCAGCACTGAATGATTGGGTCACTGGGCTTATATAAGGTCTAGCCCAGCTGTTGGGTGTTGATCCTGATCAGTGGCGTGGTTGACTCGACGCCTCCCTCTGGTCGAGGGGGCCTCGGCCTGGTGCCAACCCTTACAGGCTTGATGTCTACAGACATGGCAAAAATATTTCAATGTTCAATGCATTTCAGTTTCAATGTTTATTTTTTTCAGTTAAAATGTTAATTTTTTTTACTGCTTATTCTTCCATTAGACAGCCAGAAGCGCAGCACTGGTTAAAGTTTTTGAGCGGCTTCCTGCGCGCACTGGTCCTGGAGCACAGCGACTGCCTCATCCACCTTAGGGTGCAGAGACTCAGGAGACTCCAGCATATGCAGTAGCTCCGAGTTGTCCAGTTCCAGGAACAGACCCGTGATCTTCCCTGCAAGGGTGGGCTGCATGTTCTGGATCAGGGGAAACAGACGCTCACCCAGTATCTGCTTCTGCTCCTGTGGAGGTGCAGCAGCCAGCATGGAGGCACTGAGAGGTTCCTGACCCTGCACATGGACCGCAGCCAGCTGCACGGGCACCTGGAGCTCTGCCCCCAGGTGCTGCTGTGGGTTGAGAAACATAAATGTTTTATAATTGATTTGACTGATAAATGGTAAGTTCGACATTTATATCTAAGGGCTGTGTGCCCAGGTGTTGCTGTGGGCTGTGAACGCCTGAGGTGGTTTTGTACTGTGGTACTGCTCTCACCAGCGACGCCTTGTTGGCAGCTTCCGCGCTGGCCATCCCTGTCCCCGGAGCCTCAGATGCCATGGTCTGATAGGCCATCGTGCGTGGGACCTGGCAGGCGGTGGTTGGTCGGATGGCGCTGAAGGCCTGCGGGCAGGATGCGGCTGGACCGATGGCACTCGGCATATCCTGGACTTGCTGTGGGTGGACGCACTGCATGGCCCAGCAAGGGCTGGGGAGGAGTTGTGCCAGCTGGCTGCTTGCGCAGTAGGCAGGCCAGTTCTGAGCTTGTGGAATGGCTTCCATGTTGTAGCCGGAGGGCGGGGCAGGCTGGTAGGGGTTGAGCACGAGGTTGGGCAAGGCACTCACGCTGGCCGTGCGCTTCATGTACTTGTTGGAGAGGTGGGCCTGCCGCTCCTCCTTGCGCTGCGCCAGAGCCACGTACAGCGGCTTGGTGCCTACAACGCGCCCATTCATCTCCGTCATGGCCGTGGCGGCCTCCTCCGGCGAGGAGAAACACACGAAGCCGAACCCTTTGGAGCGGCCGCCCTCCATCATCACCTTGGCACTTGTGATGGTCCCGAACGGAGAGAACTCCTTACGTAGACGCGCGTCGTCCAGACCGTCGTCTAGGTTCTTGACGTACAGGTTGTCTCCCTGGTAGCGAGTCATACCGTCCTGCTTCATCTGCTCAAACTTTCGTTTCAGCCCTGTCTGCCTCTCGCCTTTCTTCTGGGCATAACCCACATACACCTTCTTCCCATTCAGCTCCTTCCCATTTATCTCATCCACAGCCCTCTGGGCATCCTCGTGCCTCTTGAAGTTCACAAAGCCAAAGCCCTTGGACTTGCCGCTCTCGTCGGTCATGACGCGAGTGCTCAGCGTTTGGCCAAACTTGCTGAAGATCTCCTTCAGCTTGTCGTCGTCCATGTCCTCTCCAAAGTTCTTGACGTACACATTGGTGAACTTTTTGGCCCTGGCCCCCATCTCAGCCTCTCGCTCCTTGCGAGACTTGAAGTGGCCAATGAACACTTTGCGGTCATTGAGCAACATGCCATTAAGTCTCTCAATTGCTCTCTCCGCAGCCTCACGGGTCTCAAAGTGCACAAAGCCGTAGCCCTTAGAGCCATTCTCGTCACACACCACCTTGCTGGAAAGGATGTTCCCAAAGGCAGAGAATGTGTCGTAAAGAGCTTCGCTGTCAATAGACTTGTCAAGGTTCTTGATGAAGATGTTGCCAACTCCACTCTTCCTCAGAGAGGGGTCTCTCTGGGACCACATAATTCGCACAGGTCTGCCTTTGATGATGTTAAAGTTCATAGTGTCCAAAGCACGCTCAGCATCTGCCTGCTGCTGAAAGTTCACGTATGCGTATCCAAGTGAGCGGAGGGTCATCGCGTCCCTGCAAATCCGTACGGAGACTATTGCGCCAGCAGGACTGAATTTCTCGTATAGCATGGCCTCGGTAACGTCTGGATGAAGGTCACCCACGTACAACGAAGTCATCGGCGAACTTGGAGCACTTGGATTCATTTTCGTGAGGATCGTCGGTCAACCTTTCTGGAAATCCTAGTCGAAAGTAGTAAATGAATAAAATAAAATCGTAAATGATTTAACCAAATGATCTAACTGCACGAATTATAAAACAGTTTGAAACAGCAATTCAACAGAGCCAGGCAAGTGTCGACCGACCAAAGCGATCAAAGCAACACTTTAGCTTTAGATTCAAATACATGACAACTTGGTTGTTACGTAAGAGTGCTTTTACGTAAATGTTTATTTTAAAATATTATACAAACGCTATTTATTTATTTATGAATTATTCAATTATTTTAACTTATAACGTTAATAGCGTGAATGAGAGGCTTTAACAACGCCTTATATTTCAAAATATTACCTAGTCACAGCATTTTCCAAAAATCGTCCATATGCTGCTCACACTGAATCATGTACCGCATGGCTCAGAATAAATACTTTTAGTTTGATAAACGCAGCAACATTCATTTTCTTTAGCCTAATGCTCGGCAAAAAACATCGCATTAAAGTTAATTAATGGGATGAAATCAGTTTGCCTTGGAGCAGGCCTATGTTCTTTGAGGTTAAAAATAATCGCCTGGATTGTAAACCTTAGTAGAGTTCCACAACGAGGTGCGATTTGTAAAAGGACGTCTTTTTCTCTCCGAGTTAGAAATCTGGAGAAATAAATATATCAATTGATTTCCGCCCATCGGAGGACCTTTAGAACTTTATTATTTATTCATTATTTATTTCTAACTTCTCACTGTGTCCAACTATATCGGGTGTATAAAACGTATGAACAGACATAAATAACGTGGGGGAAACGGGAATAGGGGAGAGAGGAAAAATAAGACGAACAGAGACGAAACAGACAAACGGGAAATGCAGATAGAGTATTTTAAGTATTAGCCACCTGCACCATTACGGGAATGTGTGTGTGTGTGTGTGTGTGTGTGTGTGTGTGTGTGTGTGTGTGTGTGTGTGTGTGTGTGTGTGTGTGTGTGTGTGTGTGTGTGTGTTCGTGTGTGACTGCTTGTGTGCGTCTGCCTGTGTGTGTGTGAGAGAGAGAGAGAGAGAGAGAGGCTATGTGCGAGTGCACTGTATATGTACACGTACTAGATTGGGATATTTATCATTTATGGATTAGCTCTGTAAACTTTTTATCAAAGGAGTCCAGTCTAGGTTATTGGTTCTTATTGATTCATTCTGAGATTTTTTTCCATTGATATGTAGTCTATCAATAGATTTTTCCATTCGGTGACACTAATATTATTTTTTGTTTTCCAATTCATGAGTATGTTTGTATTTGCAATTAATAATGTTATATATATATTATCCTGTTTTTTTTTCTATTGTCACATTGGTTGATGACATGTCTCCTAGGAGACATAAAGATGGTGTTGGATGGATAGGGTTATTTAAATCATGGGACATGTGTGTGATTACTTATTGCCAAAATTGCTTGATAGGTGTGCTCTGCCACACGATGTGAATGTAATCGTCAGCTGTCTTTGGAGTAAAGTATGTACAGATTGCTGAGCTTGTGAAACCAATTTTAAACATCCAATGTGTAGTATAATGTAATCTATGTATTATTTTGTACTGAATGCATTGTAGGTTAGTGTTGCTGTCATGTGGTAATTATTATTACACATTTTAATCCAAACTGTGGCGTCGGGAGCTAGTAATAAATCTTCCTCCCATTGTCTCGATGGGAGAGTAATTATGCGATTTGATTTCATTATTAGTTTGTATATCTTATGTGATAGTTTTTTTTGTATTAGGAATGTTTATAATACTGATATGGATGCAGGTGAGTTTAATGTCTCTGAACTGATAGTTGCTCTTACCTGCTTTCTATATCTTATGTTTGGGCTACTTGTGGAAGTGACATGAAAGCAGTGTTATGTTTATGTGAGTCTGGAGTTTGATATCTTGTGACATTTCCACCAGGCTGTTAGTATCATGGCCACCCACAAATTGTTGATCATGAATGTTCTTTAATTGATTTGACTGATAAATGGTAAGTCTGACTTTTAGATCTTTGCATAATGTTTGCTATATGTCTATCCATATTCTGTCTGATATACTAAGTTTTATCCATTTTATACCATATTATAGTTGATTTGCAATAATCAACTACAGTTCTGTAATGTTGTGAGTTTGATTCTATGTGATTTATTTTTCCAGTAGAATCAAGTTATGATGTTGTCCAAAGATTTTAGACAGGTTGGTGGCGATGGAATAATTGAAAACAAATAATTTCGTTTAGGTAATATTCTCATTTTAATTATTGCATTTTGTCCAAAGAGCATAAGGGTCAAATTTGTCCATCAATGAAGTTCATCGCTTATTGTTTTAATAATTGGATGACTATTTATTTTTGAATAACAGACAACTGGGAAGAGAATTTAATACCCAGATATGTAATATGATTGGTATTCAGGGGGATGGGGAATGTTTTTAATTGCATCATAAAGTTATGCTGCTAATATATAGTATAATACACAAATATCCTACTGGAGATACAATTTGACCAGTTATGTGTGATGTTCTGTGATGATCATATAGAACACCACAGACAACTGTTTGGCACATCACTGTTAAACCTCCTGATTGCAACCCGGGGCATCGTGAACTGTACAACATGACCCTCAGACAATGATCTCTGAGTGAAAGCGATAAACATAATCATCTTCATATCATCACTTTCTCTACAAGTTCAGTGGAAGAGATGTCAGTTAAAGGGAGTTTTAATACCCTTTCCATCTTTAAATTTAATAAAAACACAGATGGAAAAATTCCAGAAAGTGAGACAGAGAAAGGAAACTAGACTTTAAAATGGTGCTGCCCTCTTGACTTACAACTGTAGATTATTGAAATTATTACAAATGTCCGATGCCAAAAGGGATTGTGTCAGTGTTTCACTACTCAGTATTGCATTTGGTAGACAGTATAAACAATTAGACTATGGTTAAAAAAATCACAGAAATAAAGCAAACACCAATATAATCTTGAACCACCTAGTCCCAGGAAACATTAGATTACTGGAACAAAATCAGACAACTAGCATAACAACTTTTTAACCAATGATGCAGATGCACTTTTAGTGGATTTATTTATCTGTATTTCAATCCACTAAAGTTTTTCACTTGATCTAACATTACATTTAAGACCGAAATCCGGTTACGTCTCACAGAAGATTCCACTGATCAAGCTGCTACTTACCCATCCTGGTCCTGGAGTACCTTTGCTCTACACTTTAGTGATGTCTTTGCTGCCAACAAGCCTATTTTAATCCATCAGATAGTAACCAAACGCTCCTTTGCTGCAGAGCACAGAAATCATTCAAATTTGCAGTCAACAGATACATCTGGGCCAGATTTTGGATCAATGGACTAGGCTGGAACTGCACATATACTGTATATGCAAAATTCAAAATACAGGGAGTGGTTGGTCTCTTTTGCAATCAAATCTGAATACTATGGAATTCGTTTCACATTTGTTTAATTTGACAGATTTTAAATGGATAATGGACATCACTAGACAAAAAGGAATAAACAACTATATGAAAAGGAACAAAACCAAAAACAAAGGAAGACTTTAACACACTTGCCCAAACAAGCACTAAATCTGACAAAAATAGATCAACCAATGACATAGCTGTGAAGGAACATATTAGCCATTGTTTTCTTGTCATCAACAGTAATTTTAACTGATTGTTAACATACTGTTCAAGTCTTCAACTGATTTGCTCCCAACATAAGAATGGGTACAAATATGGTTCATTACCCACCTGCACAATTTGCTTCTGACATACTGGGCAGCTACAGGGTTCTTCTCCCATGTGGATTCTGACATACTGGGCAGCTATGGGCTTCTTCAGTTGTGTGGATTGTCTTCTGCTCCTCCATGTGGCCTGTTTCACCAAAGCCCTTCCTGCAGTATTTGCAGCACTATGGGAAGCGGACACCCTTGTGTGTGCGTTTAGGTGCTTCTCAAGAGTCTGGGCACGTTTGAAACACCTGTCCCAAACATCACTGACATTATTTCTTGTAGGTGATTAGCCACGTGTTTCTCTATTCACAAGTACTTTTTGATTTATTTGTTTTTTTAAATAGGTAATTTTATATATAATGGCAACAAATGACATTTTAAGTTTTATGACAAAACGTGAAAACAAGCTGGCCTGAGAGGTGTGTAGCGGGATATGACTCAGTGCGTCTCTGGTGCTGCTTTTGATGAGTACAGTGTCATGAGTGTGTCTGTCCAGCGGTGCAAAGAGGGGATACAGCAAGGCATGGCATGGTGTTTATTCATTCGTTTGCATAGAAAATGACGCCTTTTCACATTGTGGAACTACAAATATGGCGGTCTTTTTTGTGCGGCGTAGTAATGACATATTTTGTGGAATTTTGAACAAACAGCAAGTCAGACGTGATTAAGAGAGTAATTTAATAAGAAAAAGAATAAAATAAATGTTTGGCTCTCCTCAGGTAGGGAGCCCCGAGTATACAAAACCGTGGCTAGTTATACTACTCCTGTGCTGTCTTTAACCAATCATCTTTTCTTAAGCAGCTCTTCTTTCCTTTGTTGCTGTGGCTATAAGCCAATCAGCTCTCAGCTTGTTTTTTTTCCACAAACCAACCCAAACTGACTCCAAACAGTGTGGGTTGTGTGTCAAGTTGACCTTGATGTTAACAGTTCCTGATACATGTTCAACTTAATCAGCAACAGGCGGATATAAATGTGCAAACAGCATTATTAATTTAAGAACAAAAGGATCAGTGTGATTTTATATGAATCACATAATACATAGTTTCGTATCATTTTCCATCACACGTAAAAACAGAGTCTCACCGTATTGTCGGGCAGGAGGATCTGGACTCATTTATTACTTAATATCTTCCCCCATCTAGCGGTCATTAGAGGTTAGTCTTGAATTGATTTCTGTCGTGCAATATTTTAGATATAAATGTTTACATTTTCTATTACAGAACACGGCAAAGTATAGTCAACCAGTTCTAACCTTTTGAGAAAAACTTTAACTTCAAAGTAGGTGAATCTATTTACTTAGATTGGACCAATCGGATCACAGTTTATTTACATATCATCAATGCTTTGAGTGCTTTAGATATAAGGACATCATGGCGATCTTTCTGCTCACACCTCAGTCAGTCTAGAATTCTGTACTATGTGTTTCTATAGCTTCCAACTTTCACGAGTTTCTTGAATCTGTGGAGAAAAGTGCAGACTCGGGTACTTTCTTATTTGTGAACTTTTATACATTTTATGTAATTTATTTATCATCTATAATGTTTTATTACTTTTCATTTATAGATATAAGGACACAAAAACAGTTCATATACTCAATGAATTGTTACAAGATAATCTTTTCTAGAGAATGTTTACCATTTGTTAAAAGACTGATTTATTTCTAAAAGTTTATGTAGTGGGTTAATTTGTCACATGGAGGCAGAAGGGGTGAATCTGATATACCCCTCTTCCATCATCAACTATTCATCGAGTCCTCCAGTGGAGCTTGTACAACCAAAGAAACGCATACAGCGGTCACCGGCGGTTCTAAGTTACATCTAAAGAGGTCTAGGCCTATACACACTGTTCCACCTGAGGTAATAAAATGTTTTGGGGTAAAGGTATTTTCATGAGGCGATCTGTGATCTAATTATAATAGGCTTTGAAGCTCTCTGCAACAGGTGCAGAGTGGTGCAAGACTGTGTTTGAAAGCATAAAGAGGAATAATGTTTCTGGGGTATCTTAAGGCCTTTGTGGGTCTGTAAGTGCAGAGCAGAGGCTCTGATGCAGGTGGTTTCAAGGCCTCTGTGGAAGTCTACGGCAGATGACTCTGGACTGTTCCCGTGAGAAATAGCTTCCTAAGTATTGGGAAAGATCCCGGCTTTTAAAAGACGTGAAAGCCTCTTCGAGAGTTCTGTGGCTAAGCAAGGTTCATTATCTTACCATAAGAGCAGGGTGATACTGACCTGCAACATCATCTTGCAGGTGTTTGATGGTATGAGTTGAGATCATCTTTGTTAAAAACAAAAAAAACAACAACAAAAAAAAAAAACAGGAAAATCTTCCAATAGGATATACTGGGGTCAAGCTTCAATTTGTACAATGATAGATCTCAATTTGCATATATTGAATAATGTATGGTTGAACACAGTGGTGGAGATTTCAAACACCAGTATGTAGAGAAGGTGTGGCAATCACATAATCAGTTGTGAAAACTGGATAAAAATGTGTGTTCCTTGTGTGATTATTAGACATATTCTGGACTATGCCTCGTTTGTATGTAACGCTGAGCTCAAAATAAATAATGGACCTACTACTCTCTTCAATTAATTCTTGAGTCTGCATCTTTATTTTCTGTTTAAAGAGGACTTAATAAAATTACTGGAATGTGGGCAATATCTAGTAACACAGTGCCGAGTCTGCTAAACGTAGATCCCAGCCTTTTATATGGCCTCTTCCCTTTAATTCTACTGACTATAATTAATGTAAACCTTGTCGATTCTGGTGTTTGCTGTATAGAGGTAGCGAAAACTTTGCTAAAACAATGAAAAATATGCATCCTGTGAAAAGTTTATTGAACAATATAACATTGTTCCTTGCCCAGAGCCATAACACGTCATTGATGGAAATCACACTGATGTGAGGGCGGTATGGGCCAACTCAACTGTATTTCCTGATTGTTTTATTCTGCAGGAGGATGTGGTCCAAATATTTAAAAAATCACAGGTTTGTTTAAGAGGACATAGTCGAACAGTTTGGGCTTACTGTTATTTTAATACTAGTGGTAACTATTAGTAAATACAACAATCTGACCATCCTCATACTGCATTGAGGGGTGATGGGGTGATGGTACCAGATGATGTTTAGGTATGTGGTTATGTTCATTTATTTTTGTTCCTTTATATTCACGTATTTTGCAAGTGCGTATGTTATTGAGTTTAAAACCATCCATATATTATGCAATTATAGAAAATACAGAAACTGCATGAGACTTCTCTTGACTTGCTAGAAGTTCAGACTGTAGCAAGCTTAGCATTAGTAAATGGAATAGGTGTCATTTTAAGGATTCATTTAAAGTATTCATGAGGTATTTCTCCTAACATCGATGTATCGACAGTGGCAATACAATAGATAGCATAACAAGAATTATAGGTGTATAATAGTGTAATTACCCACAATGGTTAAAGTGTTTGAAAAGAGTTGTATAAAAAAATATTTGGTTGGTTCGTGGCATAAAGTCATGAAACGGTGAAATGAGGTCATAAAAAGAGTGTTTACAGGGGAAAGTGCTTTAACATTGAATTAGACAAACTAACAACATAAAACATAAGGGAGTTTAGAGATTCTATGTCCTTTCATAATGATTTCTGCATATGGCAGGCTGCTGCAAAGGATCCTGGGTAGGCTTCAGCAGACCTCAGTGTAAGATATATTAATAATATTAATCATAATAATACTAGTCAGAGGTTACTTGACTTGTAATCAGAATGTTGCTAGTTCAAGCCCTACCACTGCCAAGTTACCACTGCTGGGTCCCTGAACAGCAATGAATCCTCAATTGTATTATTAATACAATCCAATACACATGCCTAATGCTCAGCTGTCAACTGCAAAAACATTCTGACATTCTGAGCATTCGAACAGTAAGAGGAACAAAAAGAAAGCAGTGACGGACTGTACACGTCTCAATCATTTAGCCTTTTTACATGTTGTTTTAGTTTACTGCAATCAAGGCCTGAAACTGGAGTCTATGGACCAGGCAAAAATATTTCAATATTTAATGCGTTTTTATTTTTTCAGTTTCAATGTTTCAATGAGACTCAGGAGACTCCAGCATAAGCAGAAGCTCCAAGTTGTCGATCTCCAGGAGCAAACCCGTCCCTGCAAGGTTGGGGTGCATGTTCTGGATCACGGGAAACAGACCATCGATCACCCAACATCTGCTTCTGCTCCTGCGGAGGTTCCAGATCCAGCACGGAGGCAGTGAGAGGTTCCTGGCCCAGAGATTGGTCTGCAGCGGGCCTGATGGTACTCGGCATGTATTGGAAATGCTGTGGCTGAATGCTGTGCGTAGCCCAGCGGGTGCTGGGGTGGAGCTGTGCCAGTTGCCTGCTCGGGTAGCAGGTAGCCCAGTTCTGAGCCTGTGGAATGGCCATCATGAAGTAGCCGGAGGGCGGGGCGGGCTGGTAGGGGTTGAGCACTGGGTTGCGCACGGCACTCACGCTGGCCATGCGCTGCATGTACTGGTGGGTGAGGTGGGCCTGCCGCTCCTCCTTGCGCTGCGCCAGGGCCACGTACAGCGGCTTGGTGCCTACGATGCACCCGTTCATCTCCTTCATTGCCTCGGTGGCCTCCTCCGGCGAGGAGAAACACACAAAGCCGAACCCTTTGGAGCGGCCGCCCTCCGTCATCACCTTGGCACTCGTGATTGTCCCGAATAGAGAGAACTCTTTACGCAGACGCTCGTCGTCCAGACTGTCGTCTAGGTTTTTAACGTACAGGTTCACTCCCTGGTAGCGAGTCGTGCCGTCCTGCTTCATCTGCTCAAACTTGCGTTTGAGCTCTGTCTGCCTCTCGCCTTTCTTCTGGGCACGAGCCACATACAGCTGCTTCCCATTCAACTTCTTCCCGTTCATCTCATCCACAGCCCTTTTGGCATCCTCTTGCCTCTCGAAGCTCACAAAGCCAAAGCCCTTGGACTTGCCGCTCTCGTCTGTCATGACGCGAAGGCTCAGCGTTGGGCCGAACTTGCTGAAGATCTCATTTAGCTTGTTGTCGTCCATGTCCTCCCAAGTATGAGATATTATTTCCATCAGGCTCAGGACCATCTCTTTAGGATAAGGTCAAGAGAAATCTCTTGGAATGTGGTGTTAACAGGTTCCAACTGGTGTGGGTGTTTTATATTACTTTGCATATATTGACAAATGTATGGTTTGGATGCAATGGACGTGAAGACAAACGCAAATATGTAAAGGAATGTGGGGTGAATACATAACCACTACTGAAAAATGTATGAAAATGTGGGTTCTCTGATTTTTAGACATTCTCCAGAGGGTGCCTCAATAATGCGTGTTAATGTTAACCTACAATAAAGTACGTGCACAGTTATGCTCTTTAACCAATTCTGAAGTCTGCATTTTTATTTAATATTTGAATTGAACTTTAAAACTAGCCGACTGGGCACCTAGGAACCACATACTGTTGCTATGTGCAGAGATGTGGGCTTGCAGCCCATTGTTGGGCAGAGTCCATCGCACTGCTCCAATAGACCTGCTCTGACTGCTACTTTCCCACGTCGGCAGTCGAAGTCTTTTCTCCTTCACAATGCTTTTCATCTGGTTGGCCAGTTTCACCGTCTCAGTAGACAAGCTAAAAGAAACTGTTGGCAGCCTCTCGTTGCTCCTGTAATATGACAGTCGCCAGACCAGAGAGTGGAACTGGATGGCAGTGTGGCACTTGCAGCTGCAGTTTGTTTGCTTCAAGATTTAATACGTGTAAGTGACCTTTGCTTCTCGTCCTGTCTTTACTGGTTTGTTAATAAGGTCATTTGAAATTGTGTTGTACATAAAGGAATATTACAGAATTATTCTCTATTTTAAGCTACACTGTGGGGTTTTGTTTTTTTGATCTTTACATTTATATTAATGCAACCCAATACACTTATCTAATGATCAGCTATGACCTGTAAGAACTGACAATCTGAACATTCAAACTTTAAGAGGAATAAAAACAAAAAAATGATCAGCTGTTCATGTCAAAATCTGTAATATGTAATAGAAATAACTGTAATATGTTCAATATAACTGTAATATGTTCAATTAGCACCATGTAACATATAACTGTAAATATGTCAATTGCAAGATGGGACTGTACATTCTGTACATACATATATAAATATCCATATATACATTGTACATATAAACATTATATATATATATATATATTGTACATACACTATTAATATATTTTTGTATATATATAGAATATATTTCTCTATGCACCGCTGTTTTTCTTTTTCCTCAGTTTGGACAGAGCACTCAACCATTTCACTGTGAGTTATACTGTGTATGACTATGTATGTGACAAATAAACCAAACTTGAAATGATTTTACCTTTTTCTGTCGTTTTCATTTTAAGCTTAGAATAACCAAGGCCTGGACTTTGTAAGGTGGTTTTGAATCCAGGTCAGCTAGGTGAGGACACCAATAGCTTACTGTGTAAGCAGCCACACTCTAACAATGGTGGGCTCGTATGCAGAACAGTTAGAGCTTGGATCAAGCAAAACAAGAGGAAAAAACGAAACACCTCGGTGAGCGTGGAAAAGGGGAGAACAAAGAACGCCACGGAAAGAAATGGCAACCCCGATGCACTGGGGAAAACTCGAACTAAAAGTTCCCAAACAAAACCAGAAAACGGGGAGAAACTTGAATGGCTAAGGGAAGCCTCAGGAGAGAGACAGACTCGAGAGGGGAAAACTGGAGAAGGGAGGGGACGTGTAAAAACACTGACACCCTCGCAGAACAGAAAAGAGGCATAGCACAAGGGCTCACAGACCTCAATACCCAGAGTTACCGGCTAGGAGCTTGGCTCAAAACTTTATCAAAAACCCAGCACTGAATGACTGGGTCACGGGGCTTATATAAGGTCTAGCCCAGCTGTTGGGTGTTGATCCTGATCAGTGGCGTGGTTGACTCGACGCCTCCCTCTGGTCGAGGGGGCCTCGGCCTGGTGCCAACCCTTACAGGCTTGATGTGTACAGACATGGCAAAAATATTTCAATGTTCAATGCATTTCAGTTTCAATGTTTATTTTTTTCAGTTAAAATGTTAATTGTTTTTACTGCTTATTCTTCCATTAGACAGCCAGAAGCGCAGCACTGGTTAAAGTTTTTGAGCGGCTTCCTGCGCGCACTGGTCCTGGAGCACAGCGACTGCCTCATCCACCTTAGGGTGCAGAGGCTCAGGAGACTCCAGCATATGCAGTAGCTCCGAGTTGTCCAGTTCCAGGAACGTACCCGTGATCTTCCCTGCAAGGGTGGGCTGCATGTTCTGGATCAGGGGAAACAGACGCTCACCCAGTATCTGCTTCTGCTCCTGTGGAGGTGCAGCAGCCAGCATGGAGGCACTGAGAGGTTCCTGACCCTGCACATGGACCGCAGCCAGCTGCACGGGCACCTGGAGCTCTGCCCCCAGGTGCTGCTGTGGGTTGAGAAACATAAATGTTTTATAATTGATTTGACTGATAAATGGTAAGTTCGACCTTTATATCTAAGGGCTGTGTGCCCAGGTGTTACTGTGGGCTGTGAACGCCTGAGGTGGTTTTGTACTGTGGTACTGCTCTCATCAGCGACGCCTTGTTGGCAGCTTCCGCGCTGGCCATCCCTGTCCCCGGAGCCTCAGATGCCATGGTCTGATAGGCCATCGTGCGTGGGACCTGGCAGGCGGTGGTTGGTCGGATGGCGCTGAAGGCCTGCGGGCAGGATGCGGCTGGACCGATGGCACTCGGCATATCCTGGACTTGCTGTGGGTGGACGCACTGCATGGCCCAGCAAGGGCTGGGGAGGAGTTGTGCCAGCTGGCTGCTTGCGCAGTAGGCATTCCAGTTCTGAGCTTGTGGAATGGCTTCCATGTTGTAGCCGGAGGGCGGGGCAGGCTGGTAGGGGTTGAGCACGAGGTTGGGCAAGGCACTCACGCTGGCCGTGCGCTTCATGTACTTGTTGGAGAGGTGGGCCTGCCGCTCCTCCTTGCGCTGCGCCAGAGCCACGTACAGCGGCTTGGTGCCTACAACGCGCCCATTCATCTCCGTCATGGCCGTGGCGGCCTCCTCCGGCGAGGAGAAACACACGAAGCCGAACCCTTTGGAGCGGCCGCCCTCCATCATCACCTTGGCACTTGTGATGGTCCCGAACGGAGAGAACTCCTTACGTAGACGCGCGTCGTCCAGACCGTCGTCTAGGTTCTTGACGTACAGGTTGTCTCCCTGGTAGCGAGTCATACCGTCCTGCTTCATCTGCTCAAACTTTCGTTTCAGCCCTGTCTGCCTCTCGCCTTTCTTCTGGGCATAACCCACATACACCTTCTTCCCATTCAGCTCCTTCCCATTTATCTCATCCACAGCCCTCTGGGCATCCTCGTGCCTCTCGAAGTTCACAAAGCCAAAGCCCTTGGACTTGCCGCTCTCGTCGGTCATGACGCGAGTGCTCAGCGTTTGGCCGAACTTGCTGAAATCATCATGTCTCCACCCCAAGGGAATGTTAGGTCTCTTCTAGAATATCCTTCATCATCTCTGGAAGGTCAGGCAAGACCTCACTGATGGCGGTGTGTAACCATGTTTGCCCCAAGTCAGTCATTTCTGGAATCATGGATGATTGCTTACTGTACAAATAAAAGGAAAAACTGTCATTACACTGATATCAAGTATGTGTATATATAAAAAAAACCTTTTCATTTTGTGATACGTTTCTTACATAGTATGTGTGAATTTTTAGTATGGTTTCCATCACAGATCATGTTTACCTCGACAATACACTGTTTCAGTGGAAGGACTTGGTGCCCATTAACAATGTACAATGGTAAAAATCTACCAAGTTGTTAATGTTAAGACATTCCAGCCTTGAACTGTGTTTTGTCACAAAGTACAGATGGTATTCAAAATGAACGTCAGCGTTATGTATATCCATTACAAAATACACAGATGTATCATTTTGAATTAAAATAATGAGAAGTTCTCCAAACTCCATGTGCTCATCATTTTTTGACACAAGAAAATGTCCTTTTTTATATGATGCACCCTTACACTGCACCTCTGTGGAAACACTAGTACTGTGTTCTGAAAAGCCAAACTCTCTAACTGCATGTTTAATTGCATCACTGTAAAGGTTGGGGTAGAAGGTACAACTGTCTTTGACTTGCAGAAGCTGACAACGTCCAGGTCCAGCTGAAAGACATGCCTGAAACATCTTCTGTCTTTTGGATAAATTTAGGCAGATATTTTTTAAAGTTTTTCAAATGCCTGGCACACCTTTTGAAGTAGCTGCGTTTACTTTCAAAACGCACTGTCCACAACCTAATCAAGGGGCCAAATTTAAAAATTAGTGCTGGATAGTGTCGCAAGAAATTATGTTTTGGTCTTAGTGGACTCTCACTGTCACGGAACGCTCGCCTCCCCCGAGTCACGTGGTTTGGCCCGCCACGTGCAGTGGGAGGGTGGTTTTGTTTGTAACCACACCTGCACACACCTGCACCTTGTTCGTCCTGCCTCTCGTCCTGCGGCACCCGGGCCACCGCACGCTACACTCAGGAAATAAACGCAGATTCCAGATATTCTTGGATTATAATGTCAAGATAGGCCACCTGTGACAAAGAAATCGTCTGTGTGCAAATCATATCAACAATATCTTTAAGCTGGAGAGTTAATTTACACACATCATCATCTGGATTTTGCACTTTGTCACCAATTAATAAAGGCAGCAACATTAGGAAATTCCAATTCTGGATAGCTTGACCTGAAAGCTTGGACACCCCAGAGTTAACAGAACATAGCTTTGTAAAAGCATCAGATCCTTTGCACTTGAACTGCTTGATGTGCCAGTTCAATAATGAATATGTAAGGCATTTTTTTTTCTTAATGAAATGCTTCAAGTACAGTGCAACGTCATAGAACAACACACACTCAAATATGTCAAGGCCTAAACAAGGTGGGAGACCAGGCTGACAAACATGAAAAGATATCAGAGTATTGAAAACAGTTTACCTTTATGCCTTTGATATCTCGACTGCCCACAGCTTCAATGTCTAGATCACCAACAGCATAATTAGAACTTTCAGGGGTGCCCTGGGGACCACGTACATTTGGATCATCACTCTGAAACTCACTTCGTATGATTTCACAGTACCTGCAAAATTAAAGTAAGTTTTCAGTAAACCCGCCAATGCTGTGTAAACCCAAATTATAACCAGCAATACAACAAAGAGCCCCGTGGATCGTTTCACCACCTACAATAATTCCATTTACATCCAAATCTTTTAAATACACTAACATCTCTGAGAAAACCTTAGCACTTCCAATTTTCCAATTAAGTCATTTAATTTTCCAATTAAGTCATTTTCTCCACACAGTAAGACAAGGGACGTGATCGATATCGGACCGTACACGAACAGGTAAATTTGCCAAAAAAAGACAGACTGCGACAACGTTGTCTTTTTTTCTTAGCAGAGCTGAAGGGATTTACAATTTCAAAAGCATTCTGGTACAGAATTAGCATCAGGCATCATGGATTTTCAATGAAGAACTGGTTGGACTTCACAAGACTGAAGACACAAGACACTGAATTCGTCCATAATTCTGATTCTAATAAACTACTTCATGTTTGTAACACAGGTATGTATTTGAACATCTTTTTGAATACTTGAGCTCTTGAATATGTTGTCCTTAGTGGTCCCGGATGACAGACAGAACAGATCTGAATCCTTAACACAATCACAGATTTTAGCAATAGCATTATCTGTTAGACACATGTCAAAACATGTTTTTTAAAAGTGAATGTAGTTTACCCAAAGTATATTCCTGTCTCTACTTATGCACATTTTACATCTCTTCAACAACAGTCTGTATTGTTGAAGCTGGAAGAAGGTGATGCCCTTCTAACTGTAGGTAGAATAGACGTACATTCCCAAGAAAGGTCTCCTTCAAATTCGGTGGCAACTGAATGCTTTCATTTGTTGTTGCATCATTTGAGCTCTGGGAAGCATCCTCAAGTACAAATGAGAGAAATTGTTTTCTTGTACATGTCACATAGGTTATGCTAGCAGTCGAACATTCTTGATGTTTCCTAGACATATGAGCAGTAAATGATGATTTCACGGTGAACGTATTTTTACAACCAGTTACTGGACATGCCACAGGTCGTCCCTCCACTATATGTTCTTTTAAGTCACAAGTTCTTCGCTGTGTGAATTTGACGCTCACAGCGAAATTGCACATTTCAAATCTGTAACAACGGCTCTAGCAGTAACAGAGGGTGCAGGCACACTGTGAACACAATAGAAATGAGCTTTAAAAGCTGCATAAGTACAAAACGTCTGCTTGCAGTCAATGCTAACACATTTGAAAAAACAAGTGGCTTCGTTTCTATGAACTTTACAGTGCAGCACACAACCCTTCAAAGCATCAAGTTCTTTGCTACAAAAACGGCAGGTAATCATTGTTTGGCAAACAAACTAACAAAACAACCCGTTAGGGTTTTAGCCTCCTCGACTGATACTACAAAACTACCGCAGCACAACAGTATGAAAAAAAAACGAACTGAAAAGCTTTAACACGAAACCCACCTTTCGGCGTTATAACTATGACTGAAAAATATACCCTCGATCGAAAGGAGAAGCTAGTATATTTCTGACAACAAACGTTAGCATTATCGTATTTCCAGTCTGAAGAAATTAAATTGCTAGCGTACAAGTGCTGCATGCGGTGAGTCTACCGTATCTTCAAGCGCGAGCAGCTCGGCCGCGCACTCACCGACTTCGCCTAAACGGTCGCTCTCGCGACAATGAACCAGTCCAATAAAAGAACGGAAACAAACTCTACTGCTCCGTAATTTGACCATTCGGAGCTCATATGTTTAAACATTGAAAATACAGACCTTTATTTTTGCAGGAATGCAAATTTACGCTGAAAATCCATTACTGTTAAATTTGAAATGGCCTTAAGGCACTATAAATATGACCAAATGACATTATTTCGTAATGAAAACGCAGAAACTTTTTTTATCATTAGCAAATTATTAACAATTAATATGATGCAAAAATAAAGAACATGCTGTCATCTATCTAAATATTGACAACATATTCCTTGTTCACTGCAGTCACATGCACTTATTTTATTTTATACAGCGAACATAAATAGGAAAGTGTTAACATTTCAGCTTAACCCTCAAATGTTTTTTCAGAGGCTGTAAAAATAGTGCATATAATACATTTTTAGAAACCTATTACTACAGTATTACTACTATCCTACTGATATGCTGTTAAATATAGGTCCGGTTGCAGAGGTCTTTTTTTAGCAGCCGTACTAATACGTGTAGTAAGACAGGTAAGCGTGGTCGGGTCGGTCCGGGGTCGTACACGGGGTGGCGTTCAGGAGGTGACGGAGGGTCAGGCAGGAGACGAGGTCTAGAAAGCAGGCAGGAGTCAATAACCGGGAAACCACACAGGATGAGGAAACGCTCGTACGCCGTATAGGAAAGCAATACTTCGCGACTAGTATGCGATGAGGAGAAGCTTATTAAAGGGGTTGGTAATGAGGGGAATAGGACTCAGGTGTGGGCAATATTTGAGACAGGGATAGGTGCGGTGATCAGGATAGGTATGTGATCAGGACTACATAAAGAATTACTAAACAGTCCAGGGAAGTTATCATCAGGAGCTCCAGCCAGTCTTCCTATAAGGAATTACTAAACAGTCCAGGGAAGTTATCATCAGGAGCTCCAGCCAGTCTTCCTATCTTCGGCTGGGTTGGACCGGCTGGGCGGGATCTTCCCTCGATGACTTGGGTGGAGGCGGCTGCTCACGATTTGTCGCCCGCAGGTCCGGAAGCGCACCAGCTGATTTGTCCGTTTCAGGGGTGGGCACTGGTGACGTTGCCTCCTTGTCTTTACGAGGCTTAGGCGTAGGCGCTTTAAGTTCTGGGGCTGCGAGACTTCACGGAGGGAGTGTCCTCATAGGACAACGACGCTTCTCTGAAAGCCCCCCCAAGGGAGAATCCCCATGGAGGACCAGCTCCACCTGCCTCTCAAAGGCATTCAGGTCCAGGACACTGCAGTCCCTTACTCACCTAACTGACACACACACATACAAACAAGGAGACGTTTGGAAGCAGGGGCCGTATCGTGACAGTATGTAAGTAGGATTGCTGAGCTTGTGAAACAATTACATTTACATTTACGGCATTTAGCAGACGCTCTTATCCAGAGCGACTTACAAAAGTGCTTTGTCATTTACTCATAGAATATGTCCAAGTACAGTATAGTAGGTTAGAATTAAACATACCAATGAACAAGAATACTGTAGAATACAGGGATAAATGCTAATACTTAGAAGTGCAAAATACATAAGGTCTGTCTTAAACAATGATAAATGCTATAAACAATAAGTGCTAGAGTTTGTTAAAAAGCATAAATGCCCTACAATAAGTATTAAATTGGTCAGTCAATAAGGGAGCAGTGTCAGTTGTCCTTTAAATATTCTGCAAATAAATGGGTCTTCAGTCTGGGTTTGAAGACTGCAAAGGACTCTGCTGTCCGGACAGCAAGCGGGAGTTCATTCCACAATCTTGGAGCCAGGACAGAAAATAGTCTCGATGCTTGTCGTCCATGAGACCCGAAGCAAGGTATTTCAAGCCGAGCCGTACTTGAGGTTCGAAGTACTCGAGGTACAGATCGGGCTTTGACCATTGACCTCATGTATGAAGGGGCTGGTCCATGAAACCAATTTTAAACATCTTATGTGTAGTATAATGTACTCCATGCATTATTTTGTAGTGAATGCATTGTAGATTAGTGTTGCTGGTCATTTGGGTGCTTACTATATCATACTTTTGGGATACTTGTGGAAGTGACATGAAAGTAGTGTTATGAGGAATATGTTTGCCTTTTTCTATCCAAGGTGTAAAGTTTAATAATTTTTGTTGTTGTTGAAGGTAAAGTCTTGATTGTTCCAAATACGAGAATGAATAGTTCTTTGTTATCTTGTGGAATTTCCACCAGGCTGTTAGAGTTATGGCCTCTGTCAAACAGTTGAAACATGGATGTTTTGAATTGATTTGCTTGATGGTAAGTCTGACTTTTATATCTCTGCATAATGTTTGTTCTATGTCTATCCATATTCTGTCTGATATACTGGGTTTAATCCATTGTATTACATATTGTAGTTTATTTGCAATAATCAACTACAGTTCTGTATCATTGTGAGTTTGATTCTTTGTGATTTATTTTTCCAGTTATGATGGTGTCCAAAGGTTTAAACCAGGTTGCTGGAGCTGGATAGCAATAATTGAAAACAAATCGTTTATCTTAGGCATTATCACTTTAATTGTTGCAATTCTTCCAAAGAGTATAAGGGGCAAATTTGTCCATCAATGAAGTTTGTCACTTATTGTTTTAAAAACTGGAATGATATTAAATTTGAATAACTGACAACTGCAGAGAGAATCTAATACCCAGATATGTAATGTGATTGGCATTCAGAGGGATGGGGAATGTTTTTTAATTGCATCATAAAGTTATGCTGCTGCAATAGTATAATATACAAATATACTAATTGAGATACAATTTTACCAGTTATGTGTGATGCTCTGTGATGGTCATAGAGAACACCACAGACAACTGTGTGGCACATCACTGTTAAACATGCTGATTGCAACCCTGGGCATCATGAACTGTACAATATTAACCTCAGACAACGTTCTCGGAGTGAAATCTATAAACATATTCATCTAACTATCATTACTTTCTCTAACAGCTCATTGGATGAGAGGCCATTAAGTGAAAGGGAGTTTTAATATCCTTTCTATTTTTAAGTTTAAAAAAACACAGACATAAAAATTTCAGAAAGTGAGACAGAGAAAGGAAACCAGACTTTAAAATGGTGCTTCGCTCTTGAGTTGCAACAGTAGCGTAACGAGGGGTGGCCCGAGTGCCGCAGGGTGAGGGGCAGGACGCACAGACTCCAACGTCTGGGACGTACATTTATTAACATTTAACACAGAACACTAACGGCACTCACAAGAATCACACGCGATTAATACAAACAAGAAACGGTTAACTGCAAATGCACTGTATATGCAAAATGAAAGATGCAGGGAGTGGTTGGTCTCTTTTTCAATCAAATCTGAACAGAGTGAAATCTTCACATTTGATTAATTTGACAGACTTTAAAGGGATAATAGACAACATATAAAATGGAACAGAACACGATATAAAAAGGAACTAAATGAAAAACAAACGAAAAAATACTTTTTATCACACTTGCCCAGACAAGCACCAAATCAGACCAAAATAGATCAAGCAAAGGCATAACTGGGAAGAAGCATATTAGCCATTTATTACTCTATTGTTAACAACCTAACAACAGTAATCTGATTGTTAACTGATTGTTAACATACTTTTCAAGTCTTTAACCGTTTTGCTCCCAACATCCTATATGAATGGGTACGAATGCGGCTCATTACCCGCCTGCACAAACTGCTTCTGAAATACTGGGCAGCTAAAGGGTTCTTCACCTGTGTGGATTCTCATATGCTGCTTTCTGTGGCCTGTTTCGCCAAAGCCCTTCCTTACAGTACTATGACAAGCAGACACCCCTGTGTGAGGGTTTAGGTGCTCCTCAAGAGCCTGTGCATGTTAGAAACACATGTTGCAAATATCAGTGACGTTATTTCTCATTTTTGTGATTAGCCATGTTTTTCTGTAGCTACAAATACTTTGATTTTGAAAAAAAGTTTTTGGTAATTTAATAAAACAGACATCTTAAGTTTTACGACAAAATGTGCAAATAAGCTGGCCTGAGAGGTGCGTTCGGGAATATGACTCAGTGCGTCTCTGGTGCTGCTTTTGATGAGTGCAGTGTCATGAGAGTGCGGCCATCTAGCAGTACAAAGAGGGGTTACAGCTTCTCCCGGACGTTTCCAATAAATGTCTAGATTTGTGAGTTATAGAAAGACAGCTGGAAGAGAAGTCCTCCCAGCCCAGCACACAGGGCCAAGTGTCAAAGCGCTGGGAGGTGAACTGAACTTTCATCTTAGTCAGGTACTCCTGAACCCTCTTACAGTCATCAGACAGCAGCAGCCACGCATGTTTGGTCATGGGGTCCAATGTGACCTCATCCACAGCACTGCAGATCCAGTTCCACAATGAATTTGGAATGGATTTTGAAGTTCTCCAGGATCGCTGTTTACTGAGGACCCAAAGCTGTGAAACTACATCCTGGTTATGTTTGAGTAGAGACCATGCGATGAAGTCCAGGACAGGCAGCATGGATTCCAGCTTCTTCTTAAGCTCCAGCTGCCTGAAATTCTGTGCCAACTCTGCCCTCATCATGCCGCACCGCTCTGAGACTGTCTGGAGTTCTTTAGCCCATTCAGTGTTTCTCTGCTTGGTCTCCTTCACTGCCTAGGTCCTTCACTTCCTCTCTCCTGCTGCCCTTCACGTGGACTGAACAATGTATCAACAGCTTTGAGACGGCTGGCCCACTGAAAAATGTGCTGGCAACAGTGTACGGTTCCACCGCAGTCATTACTGCTACTGGATGCAGTTGCAGCGCCCTCGTCAGGCTTACAGACACGCTCCACCTCTTGTTTCCACTGAGCGATAAACTTCACGCACTCCTTGAGACCGTGCAAATTCCTCAGGTCTGGTGCTTGATGTAATAAAAAGAGAACAGAGGTTTAACATTGAATTAGACATATTAATAACATAATCACAGAATGGTATGTGTCCTTTCAGAATGATTTGTGTACAGGGCAGAGGCCTCTGTAAAGGCCTCTGCAGGCTTCTGCAAAGGATGGTGGATAGGCTCCAGCACACTTACAAGTATGAGATATTATTTCCATCAGGCTCAGGACCATCTCTTTAGGATAAGGTCAAGAGAAATCTCTTGGAATGTGGTGTTAACAGGTTCCAACTGGTGTGGGTGTTTTATATTACTTTGCATATATTGACAAATGTATGGTTTGGATGCAATGGACGTGAAGACAAACGCAAATATGTAAAGGAATGTGGGGTGAATACATAACCACTACTGAAAAATGTATGAAAATGTGGGTTCTCTGATTTTTAGACATTCTCCAGAGGGTGCCTCAATAATGCGTGTTAATGTTAACCTACAATAAAGTACGTGCACAGTTATGCTCTTTAACCAATTCTGAAGTCTGCATTTTTATTTAATATTTGAATTGAACTTTAAAACTAGCCGACTGGGCACCTAGGAACCACATACTGTTGCTATGTGCAGAGATGTGGGCTTGCAGCCCATTGTTGGGCAGAGTCCATCGCACTGCTCCAATAGACCTGCTCTGACTGCTACTTTCCCACGTCGGCAGTCGAAGTCGTTTCTCCTTCACAATGCTTTTCACCTGGTTGGCCAGTTTCACCGTCTCAGTAGACAAGCTAAAAGAAACTGTTGGCAGCCTCTCGTTGCTCCTGTAATATGACCGTCGCCAGACCAGAGAGTGGAACTGGATGGCAGTGTGGCACTTGCAGCTGCAGTTTGTTTGCTTCAAGATTTAATACGTGTAAGTGACCTTTGCTTCTCGTCCTGTCTTTACTGGTTTGTTAATAAGGTCATTTGAAATTGTGTTGTACATAAAGGAATATTACAGAATTATTCTCTATTTTAAGCTACACTGTGGGGTTTTGTTTTTTTGATCTTTACATTTATATTAATGCAACCCAATACACTTATCTAATGATCAGCTATGACCTGTAAGAACTGACAATCTGAACATTCAAACTTTAAGAGGAATAAAAACAAAAAAATGATCAGCTGTTCATGTCAAAATCTGTAATATGTAATAGAAATAACTGTAATATGTTCAATATAACTGTAATATGTTCAATTACCACCATGTAACATATAACTGTAAATATGTCAATTGCAAGATGGGACTGTACATTCTGTACATACATATATAAATATCCATATATACATTGTACATATAAACATTATATATATATATATATATATATATATATATATATATATATATATATATATATATATATATATATATATATATATTGTACATGCACTATTAATATATTTTTGTATATATATAGAATATATTTCTCTATGCACCCCTGTTTTTCTTTTTCCTCAGATTGGACAGAGCACTCAACCATTTCACTGTGAGTTATACTGTGTATGACTATGTATGCGACAAATAAACCAAACTTGAAATGATTTTACCTTTTTCTGTCGTTTTCATTTTAAGCTTAGAATAACCAAGGCCTGGACTTTGTAAGGTGGTTTTGAATCCAGGTCAGCTAGGTGAGGACACCAATAGCTTACTGGGTAAGCAGCCACACTCTAACAATGGTGGGCTCGTGTGCAGAACAGTTAGAGCTTGGATCAAGCAAAACAAGAGGAAAAAACGAAACACCTCGGTGAGCGTGGAAAAGGGGAGAACAAAGAACGCCACGGAAAGAAATGGCAACCCCGATGCACTGGGGAAAACTCGCACTAAAAGCTCCCAAACAAAACCAGAAAACGGGGAGAAACTTGAATGGCTAAGGGAAGCCTCAGGAGAGAGACAGACTCGAGAGGGGAAAACTGGAGAAGGGAGGGGACGTGTAAAAACACTGACACCCTCGCAGAACAGAAAAGAGGCATAGCACAAGGGCTCACAGACCTCAATACCCAGAGTTACCGGCTAGGAGCTTGGCTCAAAACTTTATCAAAAACCCAGCACTGAATGATTGGGTCACTGGGCTTATATAAGGTCTAGCCCAGCTGTTGGGTGTTGATCCTGATCAGTGGCGTGGTTGACTCGACGCCTCCCTCTGGTCGAGGGGGCCTCGGCCTGGTGCCAACCCTTACAGGCTTGATGTCTACAGACATGGCAAAAATATTTCAATGTTCAATGCATTTCAGTTTCAATGTTTATTTTTTTCAGTTAAAATGTTAATTTTTTTTACTGCTTATTCTTCCATTAGACAGCCAGAAGCGCAGCACTGGTTAAAGTTTTTGAGCGGCTTCCTGCGCGCACTGGTCCTGGAGCACAGCGACTGCCTCATCCACCTTAGGGTGCAGAGACTCAGGAGACTCCAGCATATGCAGTAGCTCCGAGTTGTCCAGTTCCAGGAACAGACCCGTGATCTTCCCTGCAAGGGTGGGCTGCATGTTCTGGATCAGGGGAAACAGACGCTCACCCAGTATCTGCTTCTGCTCCTGTGGAGGTGCAGCAGCCAGCATGGAGGCACTGAGAGGTTCCTGACCCTGCACATGGACCGCAGCCAGCTGCACGGGCACCTGGAGCTCTGCCCCCAGGTGCTGCTGTGGGTTGAGAAACATAAATGTTTTATAATTGATTTGACTGATAAATGGTAAGTTCGACATTTATATCTAAGGGCTGTGTGCCCAGGTGTTGCTGTGGGCTGTGAACGCCTGAGGTGGTTTTGTACTGTGGTACTGCTCTCACCAGCGACGCCTTGTTGGCAGCTTCCGCGCTGGCCATCCCTGTCCCCGGAGCCTCAGATGCCATGGTCTGATAGGCCATCGTGCGTGGGACCTGGCAGGCGGTGGTTGGTCGGATGGCGCTGAAGGCCTGCGGGCAGGATGCGGCTGGACCGATGGCACTCGGCATATCCTGGACTTGCTGTGGGTGGACGCACTGCATGGCCCAGCAAGGGCTGGGGAGGAGTTGTGCCAGCTGGCTGCTTGCGCAGTAGGCAGGCCAGTTCTGAGCTTGTGGAATGGCTTCCATGTTGTAGCCGGAGGGCGGGGCAGGCTGGTAGGGGTTGAGCACGAGGTTGGGCAAGGCACTCACGCTGGCCGTGCGCTTCATGTACTTGTTGGAGAGGTGGGCCTGCCGCTCCTCCTTGCGCTGCGCCAGAGCCACGTACAGCGGCTTGGTGCCTACAACGCGCCCATTCATCTCCGTCATGGCCGTGGCGGCCTCCTCCGGCGAGGAGAAACACACGAAGCCGAACCCTTTGGAGCGGCCGCCCTCCATCATCACCTTGGCACTTGTGATGGTCCCGAACGGAGAGAACTCCTTACGTAGACGCGCGTCGTCCAGACCGTCGTCTAGGTTCTTGACGTACAGGTTGTCTCCCTGGTAGCGAGTCATACCGTCCTGCTTCATCTGCTCAAACTTTCGTTTCAGCCCTGTCTGCCTCTCGCCTTTCTTCTGGGCATAACCCACATACACCTTCTTCCCATTCAGCTCCTTCCCATTTATCTCATCCACAGCCCTCTGGGCATCCTCGTGCCTCTCGTAGTTCACAAAGCCAAAGCCCTTGGACTTGCCGCTCTCGTCGGTCATGACGCGAGTGCTCAGCGTTTGGCCAAACTTGCTGAAGATCTCCTTCAGCTTGTCGTCGTCCATGTCCTCTCCAAAGTTCTTGACGTACACATTGGTGAACTTTTTGGCCCTGGCCCCCATCTCAGCCTCTCGCTCCTTGCGAGACTTGAAGTGGCCAATGAACACTTTGCGGTCATTGAGCAACATGCCATTAAGTCTCTCAATTGCTCTCTCCGCAGCCTCACGGGTCTCAAAGTGCACAAAGCCGTAGCCCTTAGAGCCATTCTCGTCACACACCACCTTGCTGGAAAGGATGTTCCCAAAGGCAGAGAATGTGTCGTAAAGAGCTTCGCTGTCAATAGACTTGTCAAGGTTCTTGATGAAGATGTTGCCAACTCCACTCTTCCTCAGAGAGGGGTCTCTCTGGGACCACATAATTCGCACAGGTCTGCCTTTGATGATGTTAAAGTTCATAGTGTCCAAAGCACGCTCAGCATCTGCCTGCTGCTGAAAGTTCACGTATGCGTATCCAAGTGAGCGGAGGGTCATCGCGTCCCTGCAAATCCGTACGGAGACTATTGCGCCAGCAGGACTGAATTTCTCGTATAGCATTTCCTCGGTAATATCTGAAGGTCTCCGACGTACAACGAGGCCATCGGATAACTTGGAGCACATGGATTCATCTTCGTGAGCCAAATGATCTAACTACACGAATTATAAAACAGTTTTTCAAAATGAACCAGCATTCAACAGTGCCAAAATGTTTCATGGAAGAATTTAGCTTCATAATGGAGATCAACCACAACTTGCTTTTTATGTAACAGTGGACGTTCTTTTAAAAAACAATTAACCGAACTCGTTAATAGCGTGAATGCGAGGCTTGGGTCTGTTTTAGTCTATTAACTATACTAGGCTTCAACAACGCCTAACATTTCAATATATTAGCTAGTTAAAGCATTTTTCGAAAATCGTCCATATGCTGGTCACACTGGATCATTAAATAAATACTAATAGTTTGATAAACGCAGCAACCTTCATTTTCATTAGCCTAATGCTAGGCAACATAAATCGCATTAACGTTAGTTATTGAATGTATCAAAAGTAAACATTTAGGAGGCCTAAAAAATCTAATATGTAAATCATAACTAAATATTTTATTTAAAGTACGTGCGAAATATTGAAAATTTATAAATTTGTTTTTGCTTTACCCCCCGCCCCCGACCATCGGAGGACTTTTATATATATATAAACTTATCGGAGGAACTTTATATATATATATATATATATATATATATATATATATATATATATATATATATATATATATATATATATCTTATAGCTAGATAATAAAAGGCCACCACATTAACTTTTCAAATGCAAGCCTTCTTTTACAGTAAAAAAAAAAAGATTCAAATATTTTTCTAATTATGCATACTATCCCTTCTATCAGAACAAATTAGAGCTGCATCTAAAGATAATTTTCATTTTTTATTCTGTTGATTTTTAATGCAAATTAAATAATTACTGGCTATTTCACACAGCCCTAGTAGTATGTGTTAAGTGCTAAGGTACCTCTTTACTCTGTGCACTTCACTGTTTCCTTCCCTTTATAGGCTTATAGACTACCACACCGCTGTGGAACTCACAATAACTAACTCGCCTTTTATCTGTGCGACTTCCTCTTTAAATTTTACACAATCAATATTCTTATGTGTTTCCCTACTTTGGCACAGGTGTCTGTTCTTGAATGGTGAGTATTGTGTGAGTAATGGTGAGTATTTTGAATTGTGTGTTTTTGCTCTGCATTTTGTTCATCAGGATGTGCAGTTCTTAAACATGCCGTTGAATATTTGCATATAAACATGTCTAGCATGCATATAACTGGCAGTTCATAACGGACTAGACAATGACATTGTATTGTTGTTTTAGCTTTATGCTCTTTAAAATTAGAATATAGATGAAACGGTAAATACGAGATCAAGTCTAGAATGTCAGTCTTAATTGGAGTGTATATAGAACTCTCGCTATACTGGGTAAGCCATACAGTCATCAGTCCATTTGTTTAAATTGTTCTTTGATGTGAAGCTCATATTATTTTTCCCCCACTTACTCAGAACTTGACTGTGAAAATGTCTGTTGGAAGAATACAACAGGGGAACTCTCAGTTGTACTTCACATCACTGACACTCTGTAGACTTTAACTAATGTACAGTTGTGTAGATTTACAGTTGTGTACAATTAGAGCAAGTGACCTAAGCAACATGTATTGCATACTCAGTTTGCTTTAACCAACCTATCACTTCATTATGGTCAGAATATTTGCTATAGATACATGTAATGCTTCAGCAGTGCTACTAGTTCTAATACACTCAAACTAGTGCACCAGAGTGGGTAATGTTAATGGTACTGTTAGAAGCAAACCTATATGACTGGGGTTGGGCTTTTTTCAGAAGATAAAAAGCAGAAAAAGTAAAACCCGATGTAAAACTAGGGGACTACTATATACATGTAGACTTTGCAAACAAGGTCATTGGGTTGTGTCTATATTTTAAATAAGGTAATAAACAAAGTATATTTAATGAACTATGACTCGTTCCTAAATAAATAAGATCTGAAAAACAATTACATTAAAAATGAACTTTAATACAACTTCCAACACCAAAAAAAAAAAATTTACAAAACAGAGATTTACAATTTACAAAACAATTACAAAACAGGGAAAAATATATACAAAATTACAGTCCAGGGTCCACAGCACTTCAGACCGAGAAACCCATCTCTGCAGCCAGATCCAGAATGCCAGGAATCCCCTCCAGCAGGCCTAGAATTTGGTCGGAGAAGAACACTTCTCCTTCTTTATTAACAACTGCATCACACACCAGTGGCTCCTCAACAAAAAGGTTCTCGAGTGGCCTTTTGCTGGGAGGTTGGCCCTCATCAGCATGTGCCTCCGACTCTGAGCTGGAGTGAGAGAATGATCCCTCCTCTCCAGAGAAGGCCTTCCTCTTTCTCTTCCGCAGCTGCGGTGGTGGAGTCGGAGGCTTTTGCTTGGCTATGTTCTGCAGGTGGTTCTGGTGGCAGGCCATATGCCATTGCTCCAGGCTGGACAGGTGAGAGTAGTAGGTCTGCATGTACCACTCCCAGTAGACCTGCTGCCAGTAGAGCTCCTGGTTCGTATAATAAGCTCCAATGTTGCCAGGCAGCCGAGGGGACTCGCTGGTATGGAGACCGGCATTCCGCATACAGTAGGGAATCGGCGTAGAGTGCCAGTGGCTTGCACCTGCTGTGGACACATATGGCATGAAACTGAAGACTGCTTGCTTCCATTACTGTACACCAAGGATGATAATGATCTGTTTATGATTTCCCCAGCTACAAAGAGTACTAAAAATCTAGAGTATTTTACGTATGGATGGATTGGCAGTCAGCACATGTGGAGAAGGCTGATGGCTGTGTACCTCCACCAGGCCTTAAAAACATCAATTTAATTAGCTTTTTCCTTTTTCCCCCTCTTTATCATACATAGCAAATTGGTAAGGAGCACACCTGTGGGATGCTGAAAGATCTTTATGGGCGGTGCCTCTACAGCACCACTAACATGGCCGACCACATGCGAGGGTGCCACAGCGATTCCGCAAGGGAAGGGTGCCGGCCCATAGGAGTCCACACACATCACTGTCTCGTGGGGGGCGCGGGAGACGACACAAAACAATTAATTCGAGTCAAATATGGTTGATTTAAACAGTAAACAAATGAAACAATGAAATGTTAAAAATGAATGAAAGGAGCAAATTTACATTATAAGGAAGACAAAATATTAAAGTTGAACTAAAATGACAGAAACGGATGTACATTGTTTCAAATACATTCTGCAATCTATGAAAATAGACAGTTATGGATGAAGAACCCACCCGCAGGCTGGAGGTAGACTGGATTCATCTGCCTTGGAAGCTGCCCATTAGCATGGGCTCGGGCAAAGTGCCTCTGCCTCTCCTTTGCCATCAGAGCTACAGAGTTTTAAGAGGAGAAGAAGAGCATTCATAATATGCAAACTTTATATACTACATGCTTTAACACTGCACTGCCAAAGGAGTTAGCTGACAGATGTTTCATCATTCCCCATTCGATAGTTCACTGAAAGAGTTCACTGTTAGAAAGCTCTTAACATGTCATGTCAGTTACGATGCCCTGGATTGGGGAGGATGAACAAACCAAACCATGTGGGCCTTTGTGTCGCTTGAGAAGACTGGCACACAGATACCATATCAAAGCTTGAGACTTATTTTTTGTGTCCTGAATCCTTCCTGAAGTAGCTAAGAAGCTTTGCTTCTATCCTGAATCGCTCAGTTAGTAGAGCATCAGACTTTTAATCTGAGGTCCCTGTTCAAGTGAAAATATTGTTACTTTGCCACTAACATGTGCTTGAGAAGTTTCTTGAAATACCTCTAGATCAACCTAAGTCAAGGGACAGGACCCTGTTGCCTTGAGCCTTGCCAATTAAACTGACATGTCACATCTGTTTCCCCCAGCTGTGATTCTGTGCATTGGCTGTTATCCCAGGTTAGGCTAGCTAGTTCTCCTGGCAAGGATGAAAACTCTAAATCCTTCCTACTTTAAAAAATCAACACTTCTGAGCCTATCCTTTTTGAGTTCATTACTGAGATCATTCTCATAGCAAGTTCATTACACCTTGTGCACTTATTGTAGTGCGGTGAGCAGTTTCTCTATTAGAGTAGACTTGTTCAAGTCACAGAATCCATTTACACTTGAATGAAAGTTGAACATTAACACTTGTGCACGTGTGCCGGCTATTAGCTAATGCATAAGGGAAGTCATTTCGGAACAAACCTGTGAGGCAATTGTCTTTCAGGCAAAGTGTCTGTATTCAGGCAAGGACATGTGCATGTTCAAGTCCTTGCCCTGTACTTCATTCTCTGCAGTTTACTGAGAAAGACCTGACAGCAGTTGAATACCTTTGGTTGTTGTCTGCTACCTCGTCTCTGTCTCTCTCTGTGTTCGTATGATAGGCACCACTGCATGCCATGCACCAGGCCGCCTTTCTTGTAGGGCTGTCTCTCACGACAGCTATGGAGTGCATAATTGAAGACAAGGTAAAAGGATTCCCTTAGGATTTGCATACATTTGGTTTTTGTCTGGTACATCGCCTCTGTCTCTCTTTGTGTTAAATGGAGCCTGCTCAGATGATGGTGTTGACAGCTTCTAGGTTTTTCACTAGATCCAAAGCAGTGTCAAACCTGTTTTTACATTTAAATGTTTTAACCTGGTTTTGTTCACAAAATAAGAACAATACACATTATAAATGTTAGGTAGCTACATATTTATACTTCTTGTACAAACTAAGAAAATAATAGAACACTAATTTAGTTGTTTGACATATTGACACCTGAGCAAGACATGAGTGAGGGATAAAAAGGCAGGATATTAGTCACACAAAGTACTGCCAAAAAGGTTTAAAAACACAGATGTGGGGAAGCCCATGAAGCCCACTATATAGCTTTGCTGTTACTGTAAAAAGGCCAGTTGAAATATAACCACAGACAGTTATGGACTGTAATTAATATGAAACTACATGATGATATTGGAGCTATATAACTTACTTCTTTAATATAGTATTCTCTAAAATAATGTAAATACATTGAATATATGAATAAAAGTGTAGTAAAATCATCCAGTGTTGTACTATATTATTTTCAAAGCAGGACCTTAGGTACTTATAGCCAAGGACCTGTGTCAAATCAATTTGCCCTATTACGATTGAACGTTTACTATTACTATTACAATTGTAACGTGAATAATGTGATACAAATAGAGCTAATGAAGTACAAACTCATATAACTCACAAGTAGCTGCTACTTTGTTAAAAGTTATAAATGTCAATTAATTATTCATATTGTTCTTTGTGGGGAATTCAGTAGGTTGACTAATTCAAGCAACTCTCAAAGTATCTGCATAACCTGAACCATACATTATGAACACATCCATTAAAATAAAGTTGAATTCATGGAATATTAGGCAAGGAATGAAAGGAAGAATTAAGTAGGTCCAGCAACTAAGGGAATCCTCTCACCTTGTCGTCAACTGCACACTTCTTAGGGGTCACAAGAGATGCTCTCACTGGAAAGCAATCCTGGTGCGTAGCATGTGGCGGTCCCTGCCATGCGAACACAGAGAGAGACAGAGACGAGGTACCAGAAAAAAAACCCAAATGTATTCAGCTGCCAACAGAATCCTCTCACTTGTCTACAATCGTGTACTCCGCAGCTGTCACGAGAGATGTCCTCACTGGAAAGGTGTCCTGTTGCGTAGGCTCTGCCGTATCCTGCCGTACAAACACAAAGAGAGACGGGGGGGACAAGGTACCAGAAAATAACCAAATGTATTCAGCTGCTAAGGGAATCCTCTCACCTAGTCTTATGCACTCTGTAGGTATCACAAAAGACATCCTCAATGGAAAGGCATCCTGGTGCACAGCATACAGTAGCCACTTCTCATTGACAAGATGTCACGGCCCCTGGACCCGCCCCACGACTGTCCGCTTGCTTGTGTTCTTAACCCAGCCAACCAGGCTGAGAACAAGTCGTTTCCGCTCGGTGAACTGGGAGAAAGGGACAGTGTGTGGAAGCCCAACCCCAGTCATGTAGGTTTGCTTCTAACAGTACCATTAACATCACCCACTCTGGTGCACTAGTTTGAGTGTATTAGAACTAGTAGCACTGCTGAAGCATTACATGTATCTATAGCAAATATCTATAGCAAATATTCTGACCATGATGAAGTGATAGGTTGGTTAAGGCAAACTGAGTATGCAATACATGTTGCTTAGGTCACTTGCTCTAATTGTACACAACTGTAAATCTACACAACTGTACATTAGTTAAAGTCTACACAGTGTCAGTGATGTGAAGTACAACTGAGAGTTCCCCTGTTGTATTCTTCCAACAGACATTTTCACAGTCAAGTTCTGCGTAAGTGGGGGAAAAATAATATGAGCTTCACATCAAAGAACATTTTAAACAAATGGACTGATGACTGTATGGCTTACCCAGTATAGCGAGAGTTCTATATACACTCCAATTAAGACTGACATTCTAGACTTAATCTCGTATTTACCGATTCATCTATATTCTAATTTTAAAGAGCATAAAGCTAAAACAACAAAACAATGTCATTGTCTAGTCCGTTATGAACTGCCAGTTATATGCATGCTAGACATGTTTATATGCAAATATTCAACGGCATGTTTAAGAACTGCACATCCTGATGAACAAGATGCAGAGCAAAAACACACAATTCAAAATACTCACCATTACTCACACAATACTCACCATTCAAGAACAGACACCTGTGCCAAAGTAGGGAAACACATAAGAATATTGATTGTGTAAAATTTAAAGAGGAAGTCGCACCGATAAAAGGCGCGTTAGTTATTGTGAGTTCCACAGCGGTGTGGTAGTCTATAAGCCTATAAAGGGAAGGAAACAGTGAAGTGCACAGAGTAAAGAGGTATCTTAGCACTTAACACATACTACTAGGGCTGTGTGAAATAGCCAGTAATTATTTAATTTGCATTAAAAATCAACAGAAAAAATGAAAAAATGAAAATTATCTTTAGATGCAGCTCTAATTTATTCTGATAGAAGGGATAGTATGCATAATTAGAAAAATATTTGAATCTTTTTTTTTACTGTAAAAGAAGGCTTGCATTTGAAAAGTTAATGTGGTGGCCTTTTATTATCTAGCTATAAGATATATATATATATATATATATATATATATATATATATATATATAAAGTTCCTCCGATAAGTTTATATATATATAAAAGTCCTCCGATGGTCGGGGGCGGGGGGGTAAAGCAAAAACAAATTTATAAATTTTTAATATTTCGCACGTACTTTAAATAAAATATTTAGTTATGATTTACTTCTAAATGTTTACTTTTGATACATTCAATAACTAACGTTAATGCGATTTATGTTGCCTAGCATTAGGCTAATGAAAATGAAGGTTGCTGCGTTTATCAAACTATTAGTATTTATTTAATGATCCAGTGTGACCAGCATATGGACGATTTTCGAAAAATGCTTTAACTAGCTAATATATTGAAATGTTAGGCGTTGTTAAAGCCTAGTATAGTTAATAGACTAAAACAGACCCAAGCCTCGCATTCACGCTATTAACGCGTTCGGTTAATTGTTTTTTAAAAGAACGTCCACTGTTACATAAAAAGCAAGTTGTGGTTGATCTCCATTATGAAGCTAAATTCTTCCATGAAACATTTTGGCACTGTTGAATGCTGGTTCATTTTGAAAAACTGTTTTATAATTCGTGTAGTTAGATCATTTGGCTCACGAAGATGAATCCATGTGCTCCAAGTGATCCGATGGCCTCGTTGTACGTCGGAGACCTTCAGATATTACCGAGGAAATGCTATACGAGAAATTCAGTCCTGCTGGCCCAATAGTCTCCGTACGGATTTGCAGGGACGCGATGACCCTCCGCTCACTTGGATACGCATACGTGAACTTTCAGCAGCAGGCAGATGCTGAGCGTGCTTTGGACACTATGAACTTTAACATCATCAAAGGCAGACCTGTGCGAATTATGTGGTCCCAGAGAGACCCCTCTCTGAGGAAGAGTGGAGTTGGCAACATCTTCATCAAGAACCTTGACAAGTCTATTGACAGCGAAGCTCTTTACGACACATTCTCTGCCTTTGGGAACATCCTTTCCAGCAAGGTGGTGTGTGACGAGAATGGCTCTAAGGGCTACGGCTTTGTGCACTTTGAGACCCGTGAGGCTGCGGAGAGAGCAATTGAGAGACTTAATGGCATGTTGCTCAATGACCGCAAAGTGTTCATTGGCCAATTCAAGTCTCGCAAGGAGCGAGAGGCTGAGATGGGGGCCAGGGCCAAAAAGTTCACCAATGTGTACATCAAGAACTTTGGAGAGGACATGGACGACGACAAGCTGAAGGAGATCTTCAGCAAGTTTGGCCAAACGCTGAGCACTCGCGTCATGACCGACGAGAGCGGCAAGTCCAAGGGCTTTGGCTTTGTGAACTTCGAGAGGCACGAGGATGCCCAGAGGGCTGTGGATGAGATAAATGGGAAGGAGCTGAATGGGAAGAAGGTGTATGTGGGTTATGCCCAGAAGAAAGGCGAGAGGCAGACAGGGCTGAAACGAAAGTTTGAGCAGATGAAGCAGGACGGTATGACTCGCTACCAGGGAGACAACCTGTACGTCAAGAACCTAGACGACGGTCTGGACGACGCGCGTCTACGTAAGGAGTTCTCTCCGTTCGGGACCATCACGAGTGCCAAGGTGATGACGGAGGGCGGCCGCTCCAAAGGGTTCGGCTTTGTGTGTTTCTCCTCGCCGGAGGAGGCCACCGAGGCAATGAAGGAGATGAACGGGTGCATCGTAGGCACCAAGCCGCTGTACGTGGCCCTGGCGCAGCGCAAGCAGGAGCGGCAGGCCCACCTCACCCACCAGTACATGCAGCGCATGGCCAGCGTGAGTGCCGTGCGCAACCCAGTGCTCAACCCCTACCAGCCCGCCCCGCCCTCCGGCTACTTCATGATGGCCATTCCACAGGCTCAGAACTGGACTACCTGCTACCCGAGCAGGCAACTGGCACAGCTCCACCCCAGCACCCGCTGGGCTACGCACAGCATTCAGCCACAGCATTTCCAATACATGCCGAGTACCATCAGGCCCGCTGCAGACCAATCTCTGGGCCAGGAACCTCTCACTGCCTCCGTGCTGGATCTGGAACCTCCGCAGGAGCAGAAGCAGATGTTGGGTGATCGATGGTCTGTTTCCCGTGATCCAGAACATGCACCCCAACCTTGCAGGGACAGGTTTGCTCCTGGAGATCGACAACTTGGAGCTTCTGCTTATGCTGGAGTCTCCTGAGTCTCATTGAAACATTGAAACTGAAAAAATAAAAACGCATTAAATATTGAAATATTTTTGCCTGGTCCATAGACTCCAGTTTCAGGCCTTGATTACAGTAAACTAAAACAACATGTAAAAAGGCTAAATGATTGACACGTGTACAGTCGGTGACTCCTTTCTTTTTGTTCCTCTTACTGTTCGAATGCTCAGAATGTCAGTTTTTGCAGTTGACAGCTGAGCATTAGGCATGTGTATTGGATTGTATTAATAATACAATTGAGGATTCATTGCTGTTCAGGGACCCAGCAGTGGTAACTTGGCAGTGGTAGGGCTTGAACTAGCAACATTCTGATTACTAGTCAAGTAACCTCTGAATAGTATTATTATGATTAATAACATTAATATATCTTACACTGAGGTCTGCTGAAGCTTACCCAGGATCCTTTGCAGCAGCCTGCCATATGCACAAATCATTACGAAAGGACACAGAATCTCTAAACTCCCTTGTTTTATGTTATTAGTTTGTCTAATTCAATGTTAAAGCACTTTCCCCTGTAAACACTCTTTTTATGACCTCATTTCACCGTTTCATGACTTTATGCCACGAACCAACCAACTATTCTTTAATACAACTCTTTTCAAACACTTCAACCATTGTGGGTAACTACACTATTGTACACCTGTAATTCTTGTTATGCTATTTATTTTATTGGTACTGTCGATACATCGATGTTAGGAGAAATACCTCATGAATACTTTAAATGAATCCTTAAAATGACACCTATTCCATTTACTAATGCTAAGCTTGCTACAGTCTGAACTTCTAGCAAGTCAAGAGAAGTCTCATGCAGTTTCTGTATTTTCTATAATTGCATAATTTATGGATGGTTTTAAACTCAATAACATACGCACTTGCAAAATATGTGAATATAAAGGAACAAAAATAAATTAACATAACCACATACCTAAACATCATCTGGTACCATCACCCCATCACCCCTCAATGCAGTATGAGGATGGTCAGATTGTTGTATTTACTAATAGTTACCACTAGTATTAAAATAACAGTAAGCCCAAACTGTTCGACTATGTCCTCTTAAACAAACCTGTGATTTTTTAAATATTTGGACCACATCCTCCTGCAGAATAAAACAATCAGGAAATACAGTTGAGTTGGCCCATACCGCCCTCACATCAGTGTGATTTCCATCAATGACGTGTTATGGCTCTGGGTAAGGAACAATGTTATATTGTTCAATAAACTTTTCACAGGATGCATATTTTTCATTGTTTTAGCAAAGTTTTCGCTACCTCTATACAGCAAACACCAGAATCGACAAGGTTTACATTAATTATAGTCAGTAGAATTAAAGGGAAGAGGCCATATAAAAGGCTGGGATCTACGTTTAGCAGACTCGGCACTGTGTTACTAGATATTGCCCACATTCCAGTAATTTTATTAAGTCCTCTTTAAACAGAAAATAAAGATGCAGACTCAAGAATTAATTGAAGAGAGTAGTAGGTCCATTATTTATTTTGAGCTCAGCGTTACATACAAACGAGGCATAGTCCAGAATATGTCTAATAATCACACAAGGAACACACATTTTTATCCAGTTTTCACAACTGATTATGTGATTGCCACACCTTCTCTACATACTGGTGTTTGAAATCTCAACCACTGTGTTCAACCATACATTATTCAATATATGCAAATTGAGATCTATCATTGTACAAATTGAAGCTTGACCCCAGTATATCCTATTGGAAGATTTTCCTGGGTTTTTTTTTTTGTTGTTGTTTTTTTTGTTTTTAACAAAGATGATCTCAACTCATACCATCAAACACCTGCAAGATGATGTTGCAGGTCAGTATCACCCTGCTCTTATGGTAAGATAATGAACCTTGCTTAGCCACAGAACTCTCGAAGAGGCTTTCACGTCTTTTAAAAGCCGGGATCTTTCCCAATACTTAGGAAGCTATTTCTCACGGGAACAGTCCAGAGTCATCTGCCGTAGACTTCCACAGAGGCCTTGAAACCACCTGCATCAGAGCCTCTGCTCTGCACTTACAGACCCACAAAGGCCTTAAGATACCCCAGAAACATTATTCCTCTTTATGCTTTCAAACACAGTCTTGCACCACTCTGCACCTGTTGCAGAGAGCTTCAAAGCCTATTATAATTAGATCACAGATCGCCTCATGAAAATACCTTTACCCCAAAACATTTTATTACCTCAGGTGGAACAGTGTGTATAGGCCTAGACCTCTTTAGATGTAACTTAGAACCGCCGGTGACCGCTGTATGCGTTTCTTTGGTTGTACAAGCTCCACTGGAGGACTCGATGAATAGTTGATGATGGAAGAGGGGTATATCAGATTCACCCCTTCTGCCTCCATGTGACAAATTAACCCACTGCATAAACTTTTAGAAATAAATCAGTCTTTTAACAAATGGTAAACATTCTCTAGAAAAGATTATCTTGTAACAATTCATTGAGTATATGAACTGTTTTTGTGTCCTTATATCTATAAATGAAAAGTAATAAAACATTATAGATGATAAATAAATTACATAAAATGTATAAAAGTTCACAAATAAGAAAGTACCTGAGTCTGCACTTTTCTCCACAGATTCAAGAAACTCGTGAAAGTTGGAAGCTATAGAAACACATAGAACAGAATTATAGACTGACTGAGGTGTGAGCAGAAAGATCGCCATGATGTCCTTATATCTAAAGCACTCAAAGCATTGATGCTATGTAAATAAACTGTGATCCGATTGGTTCAATCTAAGTAAATAGATTCACCTACTTTGAAGTTAAAGTTTTTCTCAAAAGGTTAGAACTGGTTGACTATACTTTGCCGTGTTCTGTAATAGAAAATGTAAACATTTATATCTAAAATATTGCACGACAGAAATCAATTCAAGACTAACCTCGAATGACCGCTAGATGGGGGAAGATATTAAGTAATAAATGAGTCCAGATCCTCCTGCCCGACAATACGGTGAGACTCTGTTTTTACGTGTGATGGAAAATGATACGAAACTATGTATTATGTGATTCATATAAAATCACACTGATCCTTTTGTTCTTAAATTAATAATGCTGTTTGCACATT
The DNA here is from genome assembly GCF_041902795.1 of Electrophorus electricus. Classification (NCBI taxonomy): domain Eukaryota; kingdom Metazoa; phylum Chordata; class Actinopteri; order Gymnotiformes; family Gymnotidae; genus Electrophorus; species Electrophorus electricus. The sequence continues at coordinate 2,136,373 of NW_027658616.1, read as the reverse complement.
TATATCCGCCTGTTGCTGATTAAGTTGAACATGTATCAGGAACTGTTAACATCAAGGTCAACTTGACACACAACCCACACTGTTTGGAGTCAGTTTGGGTTGGTTTGTGGAAAAAAACAAGCTGAGAGCTGATTGGCTTATAGCCACAGCAACAAAGGAAAGAAGAGCTGCTTAAGAAAAGATGATTGGTTAAAGACAGCACAGGAGTAGTATAACTAGCCACGGTTTTGTATACTCGGGGCTCCCTACCTGAGGAGAGCCAAACATTTATTTTATTCTTTTTCTTATTAAATTACTCTCTTAATCACGTCTGACTTGCTGTTTGTTCAAAATTCCACAACATATGTCATTACTACGCCGCACAAAAAAGACCGCCATATTTGTAGTTCCACAATGTGAAAAGGCGTCATTTTCTATGCAAACGAATGAATAAACACCATGCCATGCCTTGCTGTATCCCCTCTTTGCACCGCTGGACAGACGCACTCATGACACTGTACTCACCAAAAGCAGCACCAGAGACGCACTGAGTCATATCCCGCTACCCACCTCTCAGGCCAGCTTGTTTGCACGTTTTGTCATAAAACTTAAAATGTCATTTGTTGCCATTATATATAAAATTACCTATTTAAAAAAACAAATAAATCAAAAAGTACTTGTGACTAGAGAAACACGTGGCTAATCACCTACAAGAAATAATGTCAGTGATGTTTGGGGCAGGTGTTTCAAACGTGCCCAGACTCTTGAGAAGCACCTAAACGCACACACAAGGGTGTCCGCTTCCCATAGTGCTGCAAATACTGCAGGAAGGGCTTTGGTGAAACAGGCCACATGGAGGAGCAGAAGACAATCCACACAACTGAAGAAGCCCGTAGCTGCCCAGTATGTCAGAATCCACATGGGAGAAGAACCCTGTAGCTGCCCAGTATGTCAGAAGCAATTTGTGCAGGTGGGTAATGAACCATATTTGTACCCATTCGTATGTTGGGAGCAAATCAGTTGAAGACGTGAACAGTATGTTAACAATCAGTTAAAATTACTGTTGATGACAAGAAAACAATGGCTAATATGTTCCTTCACAGCTATGTCATTGGTTGATCTATTTTTGTCAGATTTAGTGCTTGTTTGGGCAAGTGTGTTAAAGTCTTCCTTTGTTTTTGGTTTTGTTCCTTTTCATATAGTTGTTTATTCCTTTTTGTCTAGTGATGTCCATTATCCATTTAAAACCTGTCAAATTAAACAAATGTGAAACGAATTCCATAGTATTCAGATTTGATTGCAAAAGAGACCAACCACTCCCCGTATTTTGAATTTTGCATATACAGTATATGTGCAGTTCCAGCCTAGTCCATTGATCCAAAATCTGGCCCAGATGTATCTGTTGACTGCAAATTTGAATGATTTCTGTGCTCTGCAGCAAAGGAGCGTTTGGTTACTATCTGATGGATTAAAATAGGCTTGTTGGTAGCAAAGACATCACTAAAGTGTACAGAGCAAAGGTACTCCAGGACCAGGATGGGTAAGTAGCAGCTTGATCAGTGGAATCTTCTGTGAGACGTAACAGGATTTCGGTCTTAAATGTAATGTTAGATCAAGTGAAAAACTTTAGTGGATTGAAATACAGATAAATAAATCCACTAAAAGTGCATCTGCATCATTGGTTAAAAAGTTGTTCTGCTAGTTGTCTGATTTTGTTCCAGTAATCTAATGTTTCCTGGGACTAGGTGGTTCAAGATTATATTGGTGTTTGCTTTATTTCTGTGATTTTTTTAACCATAGTCTAATTGTTTATACTGTCTACCAAATGCAATACTGAGTAGTGAAACACTGACACAATCCCTTTTGGCATCGGACATTTGTAATAATTTCAATAATCTACAGTTGTAAGTCAAGAGGGCAGCACCATTTTAAAGTCTAGTTTCCTTTCTCTGTCTCACTTTCTGGAATTTTTCCATCTGTGTTTTTATTAAATTTAAAGATGGAAAGGGTATTAAAACTCCCTTTAACTGACATCTCTTCCACTGAACTTGTAGAGAAAGTGATGATATGAAGATGATTATGTTTATCGCTTTCACTCAGAGATCATTGTCTGAGGGTCATGTTGTACAGTTCACGATGCCCCGGGTTGCAATCAGGAGGTTTAACAGTGATGTGCCAAACAGTTGTCTGTGGTGTTCTATATGATCATCACAGAACATCACACATAACTGGTCAAATTGTATCTCCAGTAGGATATTTGTGTATTATACTATATATTAGCAGCATAACTTTATGATGCAATTAAAAACATTCCCCATCCCCCTGAATACCAATCATATTACATATCTGGGTATTAAATTCTCTTCCCAGTTGTCTGTTATTCAAAAATAAATAGTCATCCAATTATTAAAACAATAAGCGACGAACTTCATTGATGGACAAATTTGCCCCTTATGCTCTTTGGACAAACTGCAATAATTAAAATGAGAATATTACCTAAACGAAATTATTTGTTTTCAATTATTCCAGCGCCACCAACCTGTCTAAAATCTTTGGACAACATCATAACTTGATTCTACTGGAAAAATAAATCACATAGAATCAAACTCACAACATTACAGAACTGTAGTTGATTATTGCAAATCAACTATAATATGGTATAAAATGGATAAAACTTAGTATATCAGACAGAATATGGATAGACATATAGCAAACATTATGCAAAGATCTAAAAGTCAGACTTACCATTTATCAGTCAAATCAATTAAAGAACATTCATGATCAACAATTTGTGGGTGGCCATGATACTAACAGCCTGGTGGAAATTTCACAAGATATCAAATTCCACTCACATAAACATAACACTGCTTTCATGTCACTTCCACAAGTAGCCCAAACATAAGATATAGAAAGCAGGTAAGAGCAACTATCAGTTCAGAGACATTAAACTCACCTGCATCCATATCAGTATTATAAACATTCCTAATACAAAAAAACTATCGCATAAGATATACAAACTAATAATGAAATCAAATCGCATAATTACTCTCCCATCGAGACAATGGGAGGAAGATTTATTACTAGCTCCCGACGCCACAGTTTGGATTAAAATGTGTAATAATAATTACCACATGACAGCAACACTAACCTACAATGCATTCAGTACAAAATAATACATAGATTACATTATACTACACATTGGATGTTTAAAATTGGTTTCACAAGCTCAGCAATCTGTACATACTTTACTCCAAAGACAGCTGACGATTACATTCACATCGTGTGGCAGAGCACACCTATCAAGCAATTTTGGCAATAAGTAATCACACACATGTCCCATGATTTAAATAACCCTATCCATCCAACACCATCTTTATGTCTCCTAGGAGACATGTCATCAACCAATGTGACAATAGAAAAAAAAACAGGATAATATATATATAACATTATTAATTGCAAATACAAACATACTCATGAATTGGAAAACAAAAAATAATATTAGTGTCACCGAATGGAAAAATCTATTGATAGACTACATATCAATGGAAAAAAATCTCAGAATGAATCAATAAGAACCAATAACCTAGACTGGACTCCTTTGATAAAAAGTTTACAGAGCTAATCCATAAATGATAAATATCCCAATCTAGTACGTGTACATATACAGTGCACTCGCACATAGCCTCTCTCTCTCTCTCACACACACACACACACACACGCAGACGCACACAAGCAGTCACACACGAACACACACACACACACACACACACACACACACACACACACACACACACATTCCCGTAATGGTGCAGGTGGCTAATACTTAAAATACTCTATCTGCATTTCCCGTTTGTCTGTTTCGTCTCTGTTCGTCTTATTTTTCCTCTCTCCCCTATTCCCGTTTCCCCCACGTTATTTATGTCTGTTCATACGTTTTATACACCCGATATAGTTGGACACAGTGAGAAGTTAGAAATAAATAATGAATAAATAATAAAGTTCTAAAGGTCCTCCGATGGGCGGAAATCAATTGATATATTTATTTCTCCAGATTTCTAACTCGGAGAGAAAAAGACGTCCTTTTACAAATCGCACCTCGTTGTGGAACTCTACTAAGGTTTACAATCCAGGCGATGATTTTTAACCTCAAAGAACATAGGCCTGCTCCAAGGCAAACTGATTTCATCCCATTAATTAACTTTAATGCGATGTTTTTTGCCGAGCATTAGGCTAAAGAAAATGAATGTTGCTGCGTTTATCAAACTAAAAGTATTTATTCTGAGCCATGCGGTAAATGATTCAGTGTGAGCAGCATATGGACGATTTTTGGAAAATGCTGTGACTAGGTAATATTTTGAAATATAAGGCGTTGTTAAAGCCTCTCATTCACGCCATTAACGTTATAAGTTAAAATAATTGAATAATTCATAAATAAATAAATAGCGTTTGTATAATATTTAAAAATAAACATTTACGTAAAAGCACTCTTACGTAACAATCAAGTTGTCATGTATTTGAATCTAAAGCTAAAGTGTTGCTTTGATCGCTTTGGTCGGTCGACACTTGCCTGGCTCTGTTGAATTGCTGTTTCAAACTGTTTTATAATTCGTGCAGTTAGATCATTTGGTTAAATCATTTACGATTTTATTTTATTCATTTACTACTTTCGACTACGATTTCCAGAAAGGTTGACCGACGATCCTCACGAAAATGAATCCAAGTGCTCCAAGTTCGCCGATGACTTCGTTGTACGTGGGTGACCTTCATCCAGACGTTACCGAGGCCATGCTATACGAGAAATTCAGTCCTGCTGGCGCAATAGTCTCCGTACGGATTTGCAGGGACGCGATGACCCTCCGCTCACTTGGATACGCATACGTGAACTTTCAGCAGCAGGCAGATGCTGAGCGTGCTTTGGACACTATGAACTTTAACATCATCAAAGGCAGACCTGTGCGAATTATGTGGTCCCAGAGAGACCCCTCTCTGAGGAAGAGTGGAGTTGGCAACATCTTCATCAAGAACCTTGACAAGTCTATTGACAGCGAAGCTCTTTACGACACATTCTCTGCCTTTGGGAACATCCTTTCCAGCAAGGTGGTGTGTGACGAGAATGGCTCTAAGGGCTACGGCTTTGTGCACTTTGAGACCCGTGAGGCTGCGGAGAGAGCAATTGAGAGACTTAATGGCATGTTGCTCAATGACCGCAAAGTGTTCATTGGCCACTTCAAGTCTCGCAAGGAGCGAGAGGCTGAGATGGGGGCCAGGGCCAAAAAGTTCACCAATGTGTACGTCAAGAACTTTGGAGAGGACATGGACGACGACAAGCTGAAGGAGATCTTCAGCAAGTTTGGCCAAACGCTGAGCACTCGCGTCATGACCGACGAGAGCGGCAAGTCCAAGGGCTTTGGCTTTGTGAACTTCGAGAGGCACGAGGATGCCCAGAGGGCTGTGGATGAGATAAATGGGAAGGAGCTGAATGGGAAGAAGGTGTATGTGGGTTATGCCCAGAAGAAAGGCGAGAGGCAGACAGGGCTGAAACGAAAGTTTGAGCAGATGAAGCAGGACGGTATGACTCGCTACCAGGGAGACAACCTGTACGTCAAGAACCTAGACGACGGTCTGGACGACGCGCGTCTACGTAAGGAGTTCTCTCCGTTCGGGACCATCACGAGTGCCAAGGTGATGATGGAGGGCGGCCGCTCCAAAGGGTTCGGCTTCGTGTGTTTCTCCTCGCCGGAGGAGGCCGCCACGGCCATGACGGAGATGAATGGGCGCGTTGTAGGCACCAAGCCACTGTACGTGGCTCTGGCGCAGCGCAAGGAGGAGCGGCAGGCCCACCTCTCCAACAAGTACATGAAGCGCACGGCCAGCGTGAGTGCCTTGCCCAACCTCGTGCTCAACCCCTACCAGCCTGCCCCGCCCTCCGGCTACAACATGGAAGCCATTCCACAAGCTCAGAACTGGCCTGCCTACTGCGCAAGCAGCCAGCTGGCACAACTCCTCCCCAGCCCTTGCTGGGCCATGCAGTGCGTCCACCAACAGCAAGTCCAGGATATGCCGAGTGCCATCGGTCCAGCCGCATCCTGCCCGCAGGCCTTCAGCGCCATCCGACCAACCACCGCCTGCCAGGTCCCACGCACGATGGCCTATCAGACCATGGCATCTGAGGCTCCGGGGACAGGGATGGCCAGCGCGGAAGCTGCCAACAAGGCGTCGCTGGTGAGAGCAGTACCACAGTACAAAACCACCTCAGGCGTTCACAGCCCACAGCAACACCTGGGCACACAGCCCTTAGATATAAATGTCGAACTTACCATTTATCAGTCAAATCAATTATAAAACATTTATGTTTCTCAACCCACAGCAGCACCTGGGGGCAGAGCTCCAGGTGCCCGTGCAGCTGGCTGCGGTCCATGTGCAGGGTCAGGAACCTCTCAGTGCCTCCATGCTGGCTGCTGCACCTCCACAGGAGCAGAAGCAGATACTGGGTGAGCGTCTGTTTCCCCTGATCCAGAACATGCAGCCCACCCTTGCAGGGAAGATCACGTGTATGTTCCTGGAACTGGACAACTCGAAGCTACTGCATATGCTGGAGTCTCCTGAGTCTCTGCACCCTAAGGTGGATGAGGCAGTCGCTGTGCTCCAGGACCAGTGCGCGCAGGAAGCCGCTCAAAAACTTTAACCAGTGCTGCGCTTCTGGCTGTCTAATGGAAGAATAAGTAGTAAAAAAAATTAACATTTTAACTGAAAAAAATAAACATTGAAACTGAAATGCATTGAACATTGAAATATTTTTGCCATGTCTGTAGACATCAAGCCTGTAAGGGTTGGCACCAGGCCGAGGCCCCCTCGACCAGAGGGAGGCGTCGAGTCAACCACGCCACTGATCAGGATCAACACCCAACAGCTGGGCTAGACCTTATATAAGCCCAGTGACCCAGTCATTCAGTGCTGGGTTTTTGATAAAGTTTTGAGCCAAGCTCCTAGCCGGTAACTCTGGGTATTGAGGTCTGTGAGCCCTTGTGCTATGCCTCTTTTCTGTTCTGCGAGGGTGTCAGTGTTTTTACACGTCCCCTCCCTTCTCCAGTTTTCCCCTCTGGAGTCTGTCTCTCTCCTGAGGCTTCCCTTAGCCATTCAAGTTTCTCCCCGTTTTCTGGTTTTGTTTGGGAACTTTTAGTTCGGGTTTTCCCCAGGGCATCGGGGTTGCCATTTCTTTCCGTGGCGTTCTTTGCTCTCCCCTTTTCCACGCTCACCGAGGTGTTTCGTTTTTTCCTCTTGTTTTGCTTGATCCAAGCTCTAACTGTTCTGCACACGAGCCCACCATTGTTAGAGTGTGGCTGCTTACCCAGTAAGCTATTGGTGTCCTCACCTAGCTGACCTGGATTCAAAACCACCTTACAAAGTCCAGGCCTTGGTTATTCTAAGCTTAAAATGAAAACGACAGAAAAAGGTAAAATCATTTCAAGTTTGGTTTATTTGTCGCATACATAGTCATACACAGTATAACTCACAGTGAAATGGTTGAGTGCTCTGTCCAATCTGAGGAAAAAGAAAAACAGGGGTGCATAGAGAAATATATTCTATATATATACAAAAATATATTAATAGTGCATGTACAATATATATATATATATATATATTATGTTTATATGTACAATGTATATATGGATATTTATATATGTATGTACAGAATGTACAGTCCCATCTTGCAATTGACATATTTACAGTTATATGTTACATGGTGGTAATTGAACATATTACAGTTATATTGAACATATTACAGTTATTTCTATTACATATTACAGATTTTGACATGAACAGCTGATCATTTTTTTGTTTTTATTCCTCTTAAAGTTTGAATGTTCAGATTGTCAGTTCTTACAGGTCATAGCTGATCATTAGATAAGTGTATTGGGTTGCATTAATATAAATGTAAAGATCAAAAAAACAAAACCCCACAGTGTAGCTTAAAATAGAGAATAATTCTGTAATATTCCTTTATGTACAACACAATTTCAAATGACCTTATTAACAAACCAGTAAAGACAGGACGAGAAGCAAAGGTCACTTACACGTATTAAATCTTGAAGCAAACAAACTGCAGCTGCAAGTGCCACACTGCCATCCAGTTCCACTCTCTGGTCTGGCGACGGTCATATTACAGGAGCAACGAGAGGCTGCCAACAGTTTCTTTTAGCTTGTCTACTGAGACAGTGAAACTGGCCAACCAGGTGAAAAGCATTGTGAAGGAGAAACGACTTCGACTGCCGACGTGGGAAAGTAGCAGTCAGAGCAGGTCTATTGGAGCAGTGCGATGGACTCTGCCCAACAATGGGCTGCAAGCCCACATCTCTGCACATAGCAACAGTATGTGGTTCCTAGGTGCCCAGTCGGCTAGTTTTAAAGTTCAATTCAAATATTAAATAAAAATGCAGACTTCAGAATTGGTTAAAGAGCATAACTGTGCACGTACTTTATTGTAGGTTAACATTAACACGCATTATTGAGGCACCCTCTGGAGAATGTCTAAAAATCAGAGAACCCACATTTTCATACATTTTTCAGTAGTGGTTATGTATTCACCCCACATTCCTTTACATATTTGCGTTTGTCTTCACGTCCATTGCATCCAAACCATACATTTGTCAATATATGCAAAGTAATATAAAACACCCACACCAGTTGGAACCTGTTAACACCACATTCCAAGAGATTTCTCTTGACCTTATCCTAAAGAGATGGTCCTGAGCCTGATGGAAATAATATCTCATACTTGTAAGTGTGCTGGAGCCTATCCACCATCCTTTGCAGAAGCCTGCAGAGGCCTTTACAGAGGCCTCTGCCCTGTACACAAATCATTCTGAAAGGACACATACCATTCTGTGATTATGTTATTAATATGTCTAATTCAATGTTAAACCTCTGTTCTCTTTTTATTACATCAAGCACCAGACCTGAGGAATTTGCACGGTCTCAAGGAGTGCGTGAAGTTTATCGCTCAGTGGAAACAAGAGGTGGAGCGTGTCTGTAAGCCTGACGAGGGCGCTGCAACTGCATCCAGTAGCAGTAATGACTGCGGTGGAACCGTACACCCCCACACTGTTGCCAGCACATTTTTCAGTGGGCCAGCCGTCTCAAAGCTGTTGATACATTGTTCAGTCCACGTGAAGGGCAGCAGGAGAGAGGAAGTGAAGGACCTAGGCAGTGAAGGAGACCAAGCAGAGAAACACTGAATGGGCTAAAGAACTCCAGACAGTCTCAGAGCGGTGCGGCATGATGAGGGCAGAGTTGGCACAGAATTTCAGGCAGCTGGAGCTTAAGAAGAAGCTGGAACCCATGCTGCCTGTCCTGGACTTCATCGCATGGTCTCTACTCAAACATAACCAGGATGTAGTTTCACAGCTTTGGGTCCTCAGTAAACAGCGATCCTGGAGAACTTCAAAATCCATTCCAAATTCATTGTGGAACTGGATCTGCAGTGCTGTGGATGAGGTCACATTGGACCCCATGACCAAACATGCGTGGCTGCTGCTGTCTGATGACTGTAAGAGGGTTCAGGAGTACCTGACTAAGATGAAAGTTCAGTTCACCTCCCAGCGCTTTGACACTTGGCCCTGTGTGCTGGGCTGGGAGGACTTCTCTTCCAGCTGTCTTTCTATAACTCACAAATCTAGACATTTATTGGAAACGTCCGGGAGAAGCTGTAACCCCTCTTTGTACTGCTAGATGGCCACACTCTCATGACACTGCACTCATCAAAAGCAGCACCAGAGACGCACTGAGTCATATTCCCGAACGCACCTCTCAGGCCAGCTTATTTGCACATTTTGTCGTAAAACTTAAGATGTCTGTTTTATTAAATTACCAAAAACTTTTTTTCAAAATCAAAGTATTTGTAGCTACAGAAAAACATGGCTAATCACAAAAATGAGAAATAACGTCACTGATATTTGCAACATGTGTTTCTAACATGCACAGGCTCTTGAGGAGCACCTAAACCCTCACACAGGGGTGTCTGCTTGTCATAGTACTGTAAGGAAGGGCTTTGGCGAAACAGGCCACAGAAAGCAGCATATGAGAATCCACACAGGTGAAGAACCCTTTAGCTGCCCAGTATTTCAGAAGCAGTTTGTGCAGGCGGGTAATGAGCCGCATTCGTACCCATTCATATAGGATGTTGGGAGCAAAATGGTTAAAGACTTGAAAAGTATGTTAACAATCAGTTAACAATCAGATTACTGTTGTTAGGTTGTTAACAATAGAGTAATAAATGGCTAATATGCTTCTTCCCAGTTATGCCTTTGCTTGATCGATTTTGGTCTGATTTGGTGCTTGTCTGGGCAAGTGTGATAAAAAGTATTTTTTCGTTTGTTTTTCATTTAGTTCCTTTTTATATCGTGTTCTGTTCCATTTTATATGTTGTCTATTATCCCTTTAAAGTCTGTCAAATTAATCAAATGTGAAGATTTCACTCTGTTCAGATTTGATTGAAAAAGAGACCAACCACTCCCTGCATCTTTCATTTTGCATATACAGTGCATTTGCAGTTAACCGTTTCTTGTTTGTATTAATCGCGTGTGATTCTTGTGAGTGCCGTTAGTGTTCTGTGTTAAATGTTAATAAATGTACGTCCCAGACGTTGGAGTCTGTGCGTCCTGCCCCTCACCCTGCGGCACTCGGGCCACCCCTCGTTACGCTACTGTTGCAACTCAAGAGCGAAGCACCATTTTAAAGTCTGGTTTCCTTTCTCTGTCTCACTTTCTGAAATTTTTATGTCTGTGTTTTTTTAAACTTAAAAATAGAAAGGATATTAAAACTCCCTTTCACTTAATGGCCTCTCATCCAATGAGCTGTTAGAGAAAGTAATGATAGTTAGATGAATATGTTTATAGATTTCACTCCGAGAACGTTGTCTGAGGTTAACATTGTACAGTTCATGATGCCCAGGGTTGCAATCAGCATGTTTAACAGTGATGTGCCACACAGTTGTCTGTGGTGTTCTCTATGACCATCACAGAGCATCACACATAACTGGTAAAATTGTATCTCAATTAGTATATTTGTATATTATACTATTGCAGCAGCATAACTTTATGATGCAATTAAAAAACATTCCCCATCCCTCTGAATGCCAATCACATTACATATCTGGGTATTAGATTCTCTCTGCAGTTGTCAGTTATTCAAATTTAATATCATTCCAGTTTTTAAAACAATAAGTGACAAACTTCATTGATGGACAAATTTGCCCCTTATACTCTTTGGAAGAATTGCAACAATTAAAGTGATAATGCCTAAGATAAACGATTTGTTTTCAATTATTGCTATCCAGCTCCAGCAACCTGGTTTAAACCTTTGGACACCATCATAACTGGAAAAATAAATCACAAAGAATCAAACTCACAATGATACAGAACTGTAGTTGATTATTGCAAATAAACTACAATATGTAATACAATGGATTAAACCCAGTATATCAGACAGAATATGGATAGACATAGAACAAACATTATGCAGAGATATAAAAGTCAGACTTACCATCAAGCAAATCAATTCAAAACATCCATGTTTCAACTGTTTGACAGAGGCCATAACTCTAACAGCCTGGTGGAAATTCCACAAGATAACAAAGAACTATTCATTCTCGTATTTGGAACAATCAAGACTTTACCTTCAACAACAACAAAAATTATTAAACTTTACACCTTGGATAGAAAAAGGCAAACATATTCCTCATAACACTACTTTCATGTCACTTCCACAAGTATCCCAAAAGTATGATATAGTAAGCACCCAAATGACCAGCAACACTAATCTACAATGCATTCACTACAAAATAATGCATGGAGTACATTATACTACACATAAGATGTTTAAAATTGGTTTCATGGACCAGCCCCTTCATACATGAGGTCAATGGTTATAGCCCGATCTGTACCTCGAGTACTTCGAACCTCAAGTACGGCTCGGCTTGAAATACCTTGCTTCGGGTCTCATGGACGACAAGCATCGAGACTATTTTCTGTCCTGGCTCCAAGATTGTGGAATGAACTCCCGCTTGCTGTCCGGACAGCAGAGTCCTTTGCAGTCTTCAAACCCAGACTGAAGACCCATTTATTTGCAGAATATTTAAAGGACAACTGACACTGCTCCCTTATTGACTGACCAATTTAATACTTATTGTAGGGCATGTTTAATTCTAACCTACTATACTGTACTTGGACATATTCTATGAGTAAATGACAAAGCACTTTTGTAAGTCGCTCTGGATAAGAGCGTCTGCTAAATGCCGTAAATGTAAATGTAATTGTTTCACAAGCTCAGCAATCCTACTTACATACTGTCACGATACGGCCCCTGCTTCCAAACGTCTCCTTGTTTGTATGTGTGTGTGTCAGTTAGGTGAGTAAGGGACTGCAGTGTCCTGGACCTGAAGGCCTTTGAGAGGCAGGTGGAGCTGGTCCTCCATGGGGATTCTCCCTTGGGGGGGCTTTCAGAGAAGCGTCGTTGTCCTATGAGGACACTCCCTCCGTGAAGTCTCGCAGCCCCAGAACTTAAAGCGCCTACGCCTAAGCCTCGTAAAGACAAGGAGGCAACGTCACCAGTGCCCACCCCTGAAACGGACAAATCAGCTGGTGCGCTTCCGGACCTGCGGGCGACAAATCGTGAGCAGCCGCCTCCACCCAAGTCATCGAGGGAAGATCCCGCCCAGCCGGTCCAACCCAGCCGAAGATAGGAAGACTGGCTGGAGCTCCTGATGATAACTTCCCTGGACTGTTTAGTAATTCCTTAAAGGAAGACTGGCTGGAGCTCCTGATGATAACTTCCCTGGACTGTTTAGTAATTCTTTATGTAGTCCTGATCACATACCTATCCTGATCACCGCACCTATCCCTGTCTCAAATATTGCCCACACCTGAGTCCTATTCCCCTCATTACCAACCCCTTTAATAAGCTTCTCCTCATCGCATACTAGTCGCGAAGTATTGCTTTCCTATACGGCGTACGAGCGTTTCCTCATCCTGTGTGGTTTCCCGGTTATTGACTCCTGCCTGCTTTCTAGACCTCGTCTCCTGCCTGACCCTCCGTCACCTCCTGAACGCCACCCCGTGTACGACCCCGGACCGACCCGACCACGCTTACCTGTCTTACTACACGTATTAGTACGGCTGCTAAAAAAAGACCTCTGCAACCGGACCTATATTTAACAGCATATCAGTAGGATAGTAGTAATACTGTAGTAATAGGTTTCTAAAAATGTATTATATGCACTATTTTTACAGCCTCTGAAAAAACATTTGAGGGTTAAGCTGAAATGTTAACACTTTCCTATTTATGTTCGCTGTATAAAATAAAATAAGTGCATGTGACTGCAGTGAACAAGGAATATGTTGTCAATATTTAGATAGATGACAGCATGTTCTTTATTTTTGCATCATATTAATTGTTAATAATTTGCTAATGATAAAAAAAGTTTCTGCGTTTTCATTACGAAATAATGTCATTTGGTCATATTTATAGTGCCTTAAGGCCATTTCAAATTTAACAGTAATGGATTTTCAGCGTAAATTTGCATTCCTGCAAAAATAAAGGTCTGTATTTTCAATGTTTAAACATATGAGCTCCGAATGGTCAAATTACGGAGCAGTAGAGTTTGTTTCCGTTCTTTTATTGGACTGGTTCATTGTCGCGAGAGCGACCGTTTAGGCGAAGTCGGTGAGTGCGCGGCCGAGCTGCTCGCGCTTGAAGATACGGTAGACTCACCGCATGCAGCACTTGTACGCTAGCAATTTAATTTCTTCAGACTGGAAATACGATAATGCTAACGTTTGTTGTCAGAAATATACTAGCTTCTCCTTTCGATCGAGGGTATATTTTTCAGTCATAGTTATAACGCCGAAAGGTGGGTTTCGTGTTAAAGCTTTTCAGTTCGTTTTTTTTTCATACTGTTGTGCTGCGGTAGTTTTGTAGTATCAGTCGAGGAGGCTAAAACCCTAACGGGTTGTTTTGTTAGTTTGTTTGCCAAACAATGATTACCTGCCGTTTTTGTAGCAAAGAACTTGATGCTTTGAAGGGTTGTGTGCTGCACTGTAAAGTTCATAGAAACGAAGCCACTTGTTTTTTCAAATGTGTTAGCATTGACTGCAAGCAGACGTTTTGTACTTATGCAGCTTTTAAAGCTCATTTCTATTGTGTTCACAGTGTGCCTGCACCCTCTGTTACTGCTAGAGCCGTTGTTACAGATTTGAAATGTGCAATTTCGCTGTGAGCGTCAAATTCACACAGCGAAGAACTTGTGACTTAAAAGAACATATAGTGGAGGGACGACCTGTGGCATGTCCAGTAACTGGTTGTAAAAATACGTTCACCGTGAAATCATCATTTACTGCTCATATGTCTAGGAAACATCAAGAATGTTCGACTGCTAGCATAACCTATGTGACATGTACAAGAAAACAATTTCTCTCATTTGTACTTGAGGATGCTTCCCAGAGCTCAAATGATGCAACAACAAATGAAAGCATTCAGTTGCCACCGAATTTGAAGGAGACCTTTCTTGGGAATGTATGTCTATTCTACCTACAGTTAGAAGGGCATCACCTTCTTCCAGCTTCAACAATACAGACTGTTGTTGAAGAGATGTAAAATGTGCATAAGTAGAGACAGGAATATACTTTGGGTAAACTACATTCACTTTTAAAAAACATGTTTTGACATGTGTCTAACAGATAATGCTATTGCTAAAATCTGTGATTGTGTTAAGGATTCAGATCTGTTCTGTCTGTCATCCGGGACCACTAAGGACAACATATTCAAGAGCTCAAGTATTCAAAAAGATGTTCAAATACATACCTGTGTTACAAACATGAAGTAGTTTATTAGAATCAGAATTATGGACGAATTCAGTGTCTTGTGTCTTCAGTCTTGTGAAGTCCAACCAGTTCTTCATTGAAAATCCATGATGCCTGATGCTAATTCTGTACCAGAATGCTTTTGAAATTGTAAATCCCTTCAGCTCTGCTAAGAAAAAAGACAACGTTGTCGCAGTCTGTCTTTTTTTGGCAAATTTACCTGTTCGTGTACGGTCTGATATCGATCACGTCCCTTGTCTTACTGTGTGGAGAAAATGACTTAATTGGAAAATTAAATGACTTAATTGGAAAATTGGAAGTGCTAAGGTTTTCTCAGAGATGTTAGTGGATTTAAAAGATTTGGATGTAAATGGAATTATTGTAGGTGGTGAAACGATCCACGGGGCTCTTTGTTGTATTGCTGGTTATAATTTGGGTTTACACAGCATTGGCGGGTTTACTGAAAACTTACTTTAATTTTGCAGGTACTGTGAAATCATACGAAGTGAGTTTCAGAGTGATGATCCAAATGTACGTGGTCCCCAGGGCACCCCTGAAAGTTCTAATTATGCTGTTGGTGATCTAGACATTGAAGCTGTGGACAGTCGAGATATCAAAGGCATAAAGGTAAACTGTTTTCAATACTCTGATATCTTTTCATGTTTGTCAGCCTGGTCTCCCACCTTGTTTAGGCCTTGACATATTTGAGTGTGTGTTGTTCTATGACGTTGCACTGTACTTGAAGCATTTCATTAAGAAAAAAAAATGCCTTACATATTCATTATTGAACTGGCACATCAAGCAGTTCAAGTGCAAAGGATCTGATGCTTTTACAAAGCTATGTTCTGTTAACTCTGGGGTGTCCAAGCTTTCAGGTCAAGCTATCCAGAATTGGAATTTCCTAATGTTGCTGCCTTTATTAATTGGTGACAAAGTGCAAAATCCAGATGATGATGTGTGTAAATTAACTCTCCAGCTTAAAGATATTGTTGATATGATTTGCACACAGACGATTTCTTTGTCACAGGTGGCCTATCTTGACATTATAATCCAAGAATATCTGGAATCTGCGTTTATTTCCTGAGTGTAGCGTGCGGTGGCCCGGGTGCCGCAGGACGAGAGGCAGGACGAACAAGGTGCAGGTGTGTGCAGGTGTGGTTACAAACAAAACCACCCTCCCACTGCACGTGGCGGGCCAAACCACGTGACTCGGGGGAGGCGAGCGTTCCGTGACAGTGAGAGTCCACTAAGACCAAAACATATAATAATATGGCGCTTCCATGCACATCAGCAAGCAAATAGGAACACTAGCACTTGCATGAAATTAAGCATATTAGCATTTCAGAAGGCAGATTATTTAGCCTGCTAAAATAGCAGGTGTGGCAGCAAATGTCTGTTCAAAACACTATGTCACAGGTATGAGTATCATGTATTTGATATAGTATGATTGTTCATGTTTGTAAATTTAAAGCTTACAAATGCTGTATTTACAGTGTATTGCAGGTTATTAAAATGTGGCAGTAATTATTAGGATATAGAGAATTGTAGTGTTTAAACAAATCATTATGTCAGAAGTATGTTTAGGGGAGAATACACCCTGACCCACCCAGAGTTAACACACACTTACCTTACATTATTGATCATAAACTTGAATAGCTACAATACTGTCTGCTAATCATGCAGTTTGAAGTTTGCAAAGTGTGTACCCAGACAAAATCTGTGTTAAAACTTTCCTTTAACACTGAGTCATACATGAGTCAGACATGATTCTGAATAAATGAATGAATGAAAAAATGAAAAGCCTTATTTCATTTCAAACTGCACTTCAGGAACACTGAGCTCAAGTTCTGAGGAAACTTCCCTGCATATTTTCAGGGGTTTTCTGCCTCACCATGCCTGAATCACCTCATAAGGAGCTTGATAATGAGGAGACAGGGTGACTGAGGCAGTGAACACTCCTCACTGAGCATACTGGCTTCCAAGAGCTGGAGCTGGGAAGACCTATAGGTCTGTGACACACACTCCCACCCAGTCCTGATACTAAGAAGGTGGAACCTACAGGCTAATATGCAGCTGCCTGTGCATCAATAGGCGTCTGGGGTGTCCATCACTCAGGGAGGCGTGGCTGAAGGCGTGGCCTTGCAGACTCTGAGAGCTGGCTGAGGTAATCTCTAAAGGAGAGAGTAGTCACCAATAATCATGGAAATGTAGCCATAACTGTACAGTATATTTCACAGCCATGTATATTACATATCACAGACCAGGCTTACCAGAATAAATATTCCACACATACAGCTCATATATATCTCTCTGTGTGTGTGTGTGTGTGTGTGTGTGTGTGTGTGTGTGTGTGTGTGTGTGTAAAAACATGCTCCTGTTTTAGTCTCAACACAGACAGATATACATGTAGGAGTAGCAAACTGAAGTAAGAGCTCACCTTCACCAGTACATAGTCTCCAGCTTTAACAGTGACAGGGTTGGTATCCGTGGGATAAGAAAGCAAATCCTTTCTTGGAAAAATAACCTTCACATTCCCATCATTCCGACCACAAAGATCTTGAGATGACTTCTTACTTTCCTGCAGAAAACAGACTCAGTCAAGCAAAAACAGCAGATAACATTTGTACAATATAAAAGGCTTGACTAAGCACTGTAGCAGACAGAAATTCTCTCCTGCTCTTACATTGCCTCCAGATACCATGCCACAACGTCTCACTAGTGTTATCCAAACCAAGGGTGGTTATTCCCACTGTTATGTAGATGGTCATAAAATTCTGTTATCAGTGTGTATATCGGTAGATCCAATCTCAGCATGACTGGTAGCGCATATTAACACACAAGTGGCAAACACCTTGTGGTAGTTTTCTGTGCATTCGCCAGGCATGTCCTCAAAAGAAGGACACTAACAAGAATCAAAATTAACTAAGACCCCAATCTTCAAACAGTTATTGATGGCAGGTAATACACTAAAGACCACAAGCACAGGGAAACCAGTCATTGGGATTTCCCGGTACCAAAGATGTGAACTGCTCTCAACACTTCAAAAATAACAAAAAGCTCAAAGCATCCAAAACAGACACAATGCTATGCCTAACCAGGGAAGGGTTTCAAATGAAAGGGCCACAGAAACCCATGCGGCAATCGCAAACTAACACCACAAACGGGAAAGTGACCATACAACTCAAATAGACTAAAATAGACCAAACAATGCCCTAAATACATAAACACATAAACTCTATTTGCCCTCCAGAAAAGAACAGCCAAAACCAAAATGAAATGCCAAAAGGTGCTAGGGCTGAGCTGATAGACAATGCCATTGTTCATCATCGTTGTCAGACAGACCTCATGATGTTGATCCAGCAGGTCTAAATAAGATAAGGGAGGAGAATTTACTGCAACTATTTATTTTCTTGCAGAAATCTAGTTAAATCGATATGCAAAACATGATGACCAAGACACACAGATGCAGCAATCCCAAATTATTAACAGCAGAAGTGCTCCAAACACAGTTGTAACACAGCATGGCTTCAACCCACTGCAGTACTCACTCCCTCCACTAGGACAAGCTGTTTGCTGTCGATGAAACTGGTGTTGACCTTAGCCGCATCTTCTCGGAATGTAAAGATAAGCTCCTCCAGGCGACAGCTTCTTCACCTCAGCTGGGATATCGTCCCCGAGACGGTGGTATGCCTGAGTTTTCTGTGGGTGTGGTACACACATCTTCATGTCAGAAGGTAAAGCCCAACTGGCAGCCACAAGACCCTTTCAATTCTCCAAATGATAATAGACAATGGTGAATTTCTTGATAGAACCATCACATGAACCAGGGAGAATGTCTGTTTTTTGATAGTGTTAAACACAATGACAAAATAGGATCTCACCTTCCTCATGCTGTAGGCAAACAGGAAGGCTACATTATAGCCCACTTCCCTGATCAAAGAGACCGACTGCTGGTGGTCCTCCTCTGTTTCCCCACAGAAGCCTGTGATGAAGTCACTGCTCAGACTGACCCCTGTAAAAAGAAATTATACATAGATATTTATTCACACAAGACCTATTATAGCTACAATAATTTTATAATTACATACTGAATGTTTGGTAATGATAGGACACCTGGTATTATCTTTCAAATGTTTTCCACAAGCTCAAGGTAGGCTTCCCTAGTATACCTATGAAAACATCCCAGAGCATGATGACTTAAAGTGAGAACTAAGTTTTAACACATGAGACATCAAGAGATTTGAGATAAGCAGGCTAATCTCTACTGTGCTTGTGGTGAGTGCTGTCGTTCTAGGAGCGTTTCTCACCCACGCCTCATGGTCTGTAAGACTCTGCTGCTGCCGCTCTGAGCTGGCAAGTGGATCTGCTTACAGATGTTCCTCCGCTCTTGGATTAGCTATAACACCTTCAGGAAACATACTCACCCACCCCAGCACAGGTCAAACGAAAACAGCACAAATTGACTATGGCAGTCAAACCTTATTTCACATATCTGATAAGCATAAGGCTTTTTCAATCTGATAATCTATTAATGATCTCTTCTACTGCTCACATCCAAATTTGCGAATCCTAAATTATTATCCAATCTGCTGCTTAAAATGGCCTATGAGCAATATCTGCACATGAATTCAGACTATAAGAAACCGTTCAACTAAATACTTAAACTCTTTGAACATCCACTACACCACACAAGCCATAAACAGTCAGGGCCGGATTACCAATAGATTACCAGAGCAGGCAGTGACCTGTAGGCCCCACACCTTTTAGGGGCCATGCAACAAGGAATTAAAAAAAACAAACATATTAGGAGATAATTTGCAAGGGAGGCCCCAAGATTATGACTGCCTAGGGGCCTCCACAGGGTTTAATCTGCCACTGTAGGCAGTGTACATGTACATGCCCCTAAATGTAATTGGTAACATATTCCATTACATTACTCAAACGAGGAACATACTTTAAAAACTTTGGAATACGTCAACATTGTCCAAGACTATTTCAAATATAACTCACTTTAATTACATTTAAATTACATTTAACAGCATGTATTCTGTGTTCTGTATTTTGTCACCTGCAATGAAATACATTTTAAAAGTACCTTCCCCACACTAGTCATGGGTATCCCAACCAAAAACCACATGCTCACATCCATGACTCTGGGGTTTCTACCTCATCAGGAAAGTCTTTAGGATGTGGCCAGGTGAAGCGAATCCTTGTCAGGGTTTACGAGGGAGACGTGGTGTAGCAGGTCAGAGAATCGTAGGCCTCCTTGCTCATCACGGGAACACGGTGCTGAAACCACGGCTGAGGTGCGAACCAAGCTCCGAGTTGCTGGCCCCGTCCCCAGACACGTCTCTGTAGCTGTTCACGTTTTGACCCAGCAGGGTCACTTCCTTCACCCCCTATGGCCATGATCATTTCATATACTTAGTGTTCACATCTGGCCAAGTTTCACACACAGAAACTAGTAAAGCCAGACTGCACACATAGTCGCTGAAGGGAAGAAACCTGGTCAGACAGCATGCGCACTTCTTCAAGTATGGAGGACACAGGTCTGCTCCTATCCTTCCCCCAGGTAAACGGCACAATGCAGTAGCTGCACATGTTGTCACAGCCCCGCGTGATAGACCTACAGCAGTCAAAGAGGGACAAAATATACTGGATAATCCCACTGTAAGACAAGGTGCCACCAACAAGGCTTGCAGTACACAAGGTCTGTACTGTCAACAGCGTGAAAGGACTTTAAAAGTATCGACCCCCTGATATCAAACCATTGTTTGAAGTGCTACATCTAAAAGCATGAAGGAGCTGAAGATGAGCCACCACGGTGTTTGAAGTTTTATATCCCTTCATAAGTGTAGGAGGGTCAGTCATGTATAAATATTTAACCAAAAAATGCAGATTGACAAGTGTTCAGTAAAATGATAATAATAAACAACTGAACTATGAGCATTTGCTGTTTTTGGCTTTATTGTGGATGCAAGTCCCATGTTTCATCCAATATGGTAGCAAATGCCTTTAAATTATAGCTGACTTTTCTGTATTTTAATCTAACAGTTGCTGTTCAGATTAAATTCAGTGTATTAGAGTTGAATATGAAAACACCAAAAACTGTCTATACATGTTAACTTAAAAATTGAACTGTACATGTGAGACTGTTATTTTACTCTTTACCATCTTTACAAAATCACACAGTGCAAAGTTAATTTAAGAGTTAGTGTTTAGTAGGAACTCCTCCCTTATAAATCAGCCAGATATTATTATGGCACTCACACAAAGGCACTGTGTCCTGAATGGTGAATGGGCATGACATCAGCATATGCCTCTTCCAGGGAGAGCAGGACATTGCTGGTCCTCTGACCCCCATGGGCCAGTGCAAGGAGTCGGAGAAGATCTCTGTAGGCATCTGGCCCTGCTACAACATCCACCACCCTCTCCTTCTCCAGCAACTCAGTCTTCAGTCTCTCTGCCAAGCAACCTACAAGAGAGCAAGCACACATATGCGTATACGGGCACGTGAACCCACACACAAACATACATGCGCACATACGAACATTTCAGACTGAGAGATACATTTGAACGTGAATGAAGAACTATGGTGAAGTGAGAAGTTACCCAGGACTCCTATCTTTAATGGAGTGCTGCTCTTTAGACACTTCTTTTTCAGAACTGCTGGATGTTTGAGTCTGTTCCAGATGGTCTGCTCTGCCTTTTCCCTGTCACAATGATTTTTATTTTTTCCAACAGAAAATAGCATTACATCCAAGCAAAAAATGTCACTGAAGTCAAGGACTGCTGTCAAGTTGCACAAGATTGGCAACGTATAGATTCACTGTGTAAAATACAAACAGAAATAGGCTTTTCCTACCTTATGGAGCATGTGACAAGAAGCACCACATCTGCCTGTATAAAAAAAAAAATTAGGAAAGATGAGAATGAAAGCTTTCAAATAAAGGAAGCGCTGTGTTTATCAAGGGTCAAAGGTCAAGGCATTGACACTTACCTCTGATAGTTCGTGGGTCCGAACATATCCACCCTTCTGAAGAATGGACCACGCAATTTCAGTGTCGTTGACGTTCATCTGACAGCCGTATGTTTCGAAATACACTGCAAGATGTAAACACCAAAATAAAATTGGCAACGACTACCGGCATACTGACACATGGGAATTAAAATCCTAAAGCCTGAACTATCATGGCAACAAATGCAGTTACATACCTTTCCGTAGCTGCGCCAGACCACTTTCTTCAGGAAGATACGATTCCTCATGTTCCTGTTGCGTCTCAGTTGAACTTTTGCCTGAAGAACTCTTAATGACGACAGCTTGGTCTTAAATGTGCTCACTCTCGTCTCATCAGTCTCATTAGTAGGAGTGCTAGATAGAGACACTGAGCAATAACCTCTGCATTTGTCGGCGAGTCGAGATAAACACTTTTGAACAGAAAACACTAGAAGTCTAAGCCTGCGGGCAGACATCATGTCTAAACGGGAGATTCGGCTACAAAGCCATGAACAAGACAAGAAACTCAATTTAACTTTAAAAGTAACGTTAGCTAAGGCTAAGTGCTAACTTAGCAATGGTGCTGTGGTTTGCGCAGAACAATTTTATATACAAAAGTATATTATCAGCGAGCTAACAAATCTGTACAAGCAGCCAATAAATATAAAAATATCTGTAGCTTAGTTAGGTAACCTAATAATTCAGCTGTAACATACACTCACGTATGACCCCACACGGTTAACATTGACATGCAGTTTTGTAATTTTCAAAATAACGGTTTCATTAAAACGTAACAGTGATACTCGTGTTTCAGTTCTAAGACAAGTAAACGGTGTAACTTGGGAGGGAGATCAATCGCAAAAATATCGATTTACGTTTTTTAATTCATATTTTTGTAATTAATATTTTTTAATTAATATTTTTTTAATTAATAGTTTTGTGAAATCTTATATTTAACATAAACGGCTACTTTTATTTTGCAAGTGTTTACTTGTTAGTCATAAGTAGTGTTTTGTGAGATGATTGTTCGTTTTCACACATGGCTCTCTGTCCCTCACCTACTCTGATCTAATGACGAATGCGTAATTTATTTTATAAGTGGACTTCACACTTCGTTCTGTTACCTAAGGGTCAGTACAACATACTCGTTTAAATGTGCTGATACAAAGATTGTGAAACAATTAATGTTTTTAATTAACTGATTAAAGTTTTACTCTGAATGAACACATTTTACGAATATATAGGAATGTTAACCTTATTACATTGTCTTTGATGAGGAAATGGGTATTTTGGATGTTTTAACCTTTTAAACATGTTTTAACCTTTTAAACTTTTAAATATTACCGTAAGGTTGTAAATACGTTCATTAATATTTTAGGTATTTTGATTATTCATTTTGCAATTTTGATTAAAAATAAATAAATAAATAAAATTAAAAATCAAGTTATTTAAACATGTCCAAGAATTGCTGTCCACTCTCTCATCTTTGGATAACCATCTTGGTAAAAATGCGACCTTTGACATCAGTGACCTCACAACTTTAAAAAAGGTCTATCTTCATTCGCCTAAAGGCATAAACTGCATGCTCCTATAGTATGTCAGTTCATTTGAATTTCTCACTTTGTCCCCATACTCAGATGAGTTAAAGCTAAAAATGTCCACCCCATTGTGATGAAATATTGAGTTAATAAACATTATTTTAGAATATCAAAATATATGTTTGAAATGCTAACTTTAGCTAAAATTGTCCACCTGCTGACATGACAGTTGCACAATACAGTGAACATATACTTGCATATACCTTCTTTGCTGTTTTCTTGTTGTTTTGTTTTAAGTAATATTTCCTAATAACTATTAAACTATTGATGTTCAGCTACGACAGGAGCTGAAGTAGCAAAGAGGAAAAGGTCCAGGTGAGATGCAGACCCTTGGAGGAAAGAGACAATTACCTGTGAAATTAGAGAGAGAGAAAGCGCTGTAGAAAAGGTGAGGAGATTTTAACAAAAAAGGGAATTCATGACTGAAAAAGAAAGGTATGCCAAAAAAACCCCAAAACAAAACAGAGTCGAGAAAGGAATAGTTGCCATGACAACTAAACATTCTTGAAGAGCTATAAACTGTGTTATCAAGGTGTATTTTAAATGTTCATAACTTTGCTTTTAATGGCTTTAAACGTTATATATAGCTTAGAAGTATGTAGAGGTTGGAGGAATATGTGTGGCTATATTTGGGCTATTTCTTCTGTTTGGGTATGAGTGGTTTGTAGCATTTAGCATTGGACATTGAGAGTGCTGAAAAGTCTAAATGTGTCTGTGAAAGCTTTAGAAGTATAAAGTGATTGATTTTTAAATTAGTAATGAAAATGCTGAGGTAATAAAATGATATTGTAAGCAGAAAAGTATGGATGGTCCCGAATAAACTGGTTTCATGCAGGAAAGACCAGTGTAGGCTTCAGCATAAATCTTCAGGAGGCCTCTTTGAAAAAGCCTCTAGGGGATTCCGTTGAAGGGAGAGCCTTGGTTCAAGGATGGGACATCCCGGCCAAGCACTGGAAGAAACAATATGGAGATCACCAAAAGAAACAATATGGGCATCCGGTGATATAGAATAGGATCGTCTTTTAAAAAAATAGAAGTAGTTCAGGTTGAACATAATAGTACCAAGAACTTGTTGGTGTAACTATTA
Organism: Electrophorus electricus; assembly: GCF_041902795.1. Classification (NCBI taxonomy): domain Eukaryota; kingdom Metazoa; phylum Chordata; class Actinopteri; order Gymnotiformes; family Gymnotidae; genus Electrophorus; species Electrophorus electricus. The sequence goes on along the minus strand of NW_027658616.1, from coordinate 2,111,857 downwards.
AATATCAATTAGCATATATTGAATAATGTATGGTTTGAACATAATAGTGGAAACCTGGACAAGTATTATGAAAAAATAAAAATGGTTATGCAAGTGTCCTTGAAGCGTTTGGTTACTATCTGATGGATTAAAATAGGTTTGTTGGTAGCAAAGACATCACTAAAGTGTACAGAGCAAAGGTACTCCAGGACCAGGATGGGTAAGTAGCAGCTTGATCAATGGACTCTTCTGTGAGACGTAACAGGGCGTCGGTCTTAAATGTAATGTTAGATCAAGTGAAAAACTTTAGTGGATTGAAATACAGATAAATAAATCCAACAAAAGTGCACCTGCATCATTGGTAAAAAGTTGTTCTGCTAGTTCTCTGATTTTGTTCCAGTAATCTAATGTTTCCTGTGGACTAGGTGGTTCAAGATTATATTGGTGTTTGCTTTATTTCTGTGATCTTTTTAACCATAGTCTGCTTGTTTATACTGTCTACCAAATATTGAGTAGTGAAACACTGACACAATCCCTTTTGGCGTCAGACATTTGTAATAATTTCAATAATCTACACTTGTAAATCAAGAGGGCAGCACCATTTTAAAGTCTAGTTTCCTTTCTCTGTCTCACTTTCTGGAATTTTTCCGTCTGTGTTTTTATTAAAGTTAAAAATGGAAAGGGTATTAAAACTCCCTTTCACTGACATCTCTTCCACTGAACTTGTAGAGAAAGTGATGATATGAAGATGATTATGTTTATCGCTTTCACTCAGAGATCATTGTCTGAGGGTCATGTTGTACAGTTCACGATGCCCCGGGTTGCAATCAGGAGGTTTGACAGTGATGTGCCACAGTTGTCTGTGGTGTTCTATATGATCATCACAGAACATCACACATAACTGGTCAAATTGTATCTCGAGTAGTATATTTGTGTATTATACTATATATTAGCAGCATATCTTTATGATGCAATTAAAAACATTCCCCATCCCCCTGAATACCAATCATATTACATATCTGGGTACTAAATTCTCTTCCCAGTTGTCTGTTATTCAAAATAAATAGTCATCCAATTATTAAAACAATAAGCGACAAACTTCATTGATGGACAAATTTGCCCCTTATGCTCTTCGGACAAACTGCAATAATTAAAATGAGAATATTACCTAAACGAAATTGTTTGTTTTCAATTATTCCAGTGCCACCAACCTGTCTAAAATCTTTGGACAACATCATAACTTGATTCTACTGGAAAAATAAATCACATAGAATCAAACTCACAACATTACAGAACTGTAGTTGATTATTGCAAATCAACTACAATATGGAATAAAATGGATAAAACCTAGTATATCAGACAGAATATGGATAGACATAGAGCAAACATTATGCAAAGATCTAAAAGTCAGACTTACCATTTATCAGTCAAATCAATTAAAGAACATTCATGATCAACAATTTGTGGGTGGCCATGATACTAACAGCCTGGTGGAAATTCCACAAGATATCAAACTCCACACTAACATAAACATAACACTGCTCTCATGTCACTTCCACAAGTAGCCCAAACATAAGATATAGAAAGCAGGTAAGAGCAACTATCAGTTCAGAGACATTAAACTCACCTGCATCCATATCAGTATTATAAACATTCCTAATACAAAAAAACTATCACATAAGATATACAAAATAATAATGAAATCAAATCGCATAATTACTCTCCCATCGAGACAATGGGAGGAAGTTTTATTACTAACCCCCGACGCCACAGTCTGGATTAAAATGTATAATAATAATTACCACATGACAGCAACACTAACCTACAATGCATTCAGTACAAAATAATACATAGATTACATTATACTACACATTGGATGTTTAAAATTGGTTTCACAAGCTCAGCAATCTGTACATACTTTACTCCAAACACAGCTGACGATTACATTCACATCGTGTGGCAAAGCACACCTATCAAGTAATTTTGGCAATAGGTCATCACACACATGTCCCATGATTTAAATAACCCTATCCATCCAACACCATCTTTATGACTCCTAGGAGACATGTCATCAACCAATGTGTCAATAGAAAAAAAACAGGATAATATATATATAACATTATTAATTGCAAATACAAACATACTCATGAATTGGAAAACAAAAAATAATATTAGTGTCACCGAATGGAAAAATCTATTGATAGACTACATATCAATGGAAAAAAATCTCAGAATGAATCAATAAGAACCAATAACCTAGACTGGACTCCTTTGATAAAAAGTTTACAGAGCTAATCCATAAATGATAAATATCCCAATCTAGTACGTGTACATATACAGTGCACTCGCACATAGCCTCTCTCTCTCTCTCACACACACACACACAGGCAGACGCACACAAGCAGTCACACACGAACACACACACACACACACACACACACACACACACACACACACACACACAGACACACACACACACACAGGTGGCTAATACTTAAAATACTCTATCTGCATTTCCCGTTTGTCTGTTTCGTCTCTGTTCGTCTTATTTTTCCTCTCTCCCCTATTCCCGTTTCCCCCACGTTATTTATGTCTGTTCATACGTTTTATACACCCGATATAGTTGGACACAGTGAGAAGTTAGAAATAAATAATGAATAAATAATAAAGTTCTAAAGGTCCTCCGATGGGCGGAAATCAATTGATATATTTATTTCTCCAGATTTCTAACTCGGAGAGAAAAAGACGTCCTTTTACAAATCGCACCTCGTTGTGGAACTCTACTAAGGTTTACAATCCAGGCGATTATTTTTAACCTCAAAGAACATAGGCCTGCTCCAAGGCAAACTGATTTCATCCCATTAATTAACTTTAATACGATGTTTTTTGCCGAGCATTAGGCTAAAGAAAATGAATGTTGCTGCGTTTATCAAACTAAAAGTATTTATTCTGAGCCATGCGGTAAATGATTCAGTGTGAGCAGCATATGGACGATTTTTGGAAAATGCTGTGACTAGGTAATATTTTGAAATATAAGGCGTTGTTAAAGCCTCTCATTCACGCTATTAACGTTATAAGTTAAAATAATTGAATAATTCATAAATAAATAAATAGCGTTTGTATAATATTTAAAAATAAACATTTACGTAAAAGCACTCTTACGTAACAACCAAGTTGTCATGTATTTGAATCTAAAGCTAAAGTGTTGCTTTGATCGCTTTGGTCGGTCGACACTTGCCTGGCTCTGTTGAATTGCTGTTTCAAACTGTTTTATAATTCGTGCAGTTAGATCATTTGGTTAAATCATTTACGATTTTATTTTATTCATTTACTACTTTCGACTACGATTTCCAGAAAGGTTGACCGACGATCCTCACGAAAATGAATCCAAGTGCTCCAAGTTCGCCGATGACTTCGTTGTACGTGGGTGACCTTCATCCAGACGTTACCGAGGCCATGCTATACGAGAAATTCAGTCCTGCTGGCGCAATAGTCTCCGTACGGATTTGCAGGGACGCGATGACCCTCCGCTCACTTGGATACGCATACGTGAACTTTCAGCAGCAGGCAGATGCTGAGCGTGCTTTGGACACTATGAACTTTAACATCATCAAAGGCAGACCTGTGCGAATTATGTGGTCCCAGAGAGACCCCTCTCTGAGGAAGAGTGGAGTTGGCAACATCTTCATCAAGAACCTTGACAAGTCTATTGACAGCGAAGCTCTTTACGACACATTCTCTGCCTTTGGGAACATCCTTTCCAGCAAGGTGGTGTGTGACGAGAATGGCTCTAAGGGCTACGGCTTTGTGCACTTTGAGACCCGTGAGGCTGCGGAGAGAGCAATTGAGAGACTTAATGGCATGTTGCTCAATGACCGCAAAGTGTTCATTGGCCACTTCAAGTCTCGCAAGGAGCGAGAGGCTGAGATGGGGGCCAGGGCCAAAAAGTTCACCAATGTGTACGTCAAGAACTTTGGAGAGGACATGGACGACGACAAGCTGAAGGAGATCTTCAGCAAGTTTGGCCAAACGCTGAGCACTCGCGTCATGACCGACGAGAGCGGCAAGTCCAAGGGCTTTGGCTTTGTGAACTTCGAGAGGCACGAGGATGCCCAGAGGGCTGTGGATGAGATAAATGGGAAGGAGCTGAATGGGAAGAAGGTGTATGTGGGTTATGCCCAGAAGAAAGGCGAGAGGCAGACAGGGCTGAAACGAAAGTTTGAGCAGATGAAGCAGGACGGTATGACTCGCTACCAGGGAGACAACCTGTACGTCAAGAACCTAGACGACGGTCTGGACGACGCGCGTCTACGTAAGGAGTTCTCTCCGTTCGGGACCATCACAAGTGCCAAGGTGATGATGGAGGGCGGCCGCTCCAAAGGGTTCGGCTTCGTGTGTTTCTCCTCGCCGGAGGAGGCCGCCACGGCCATGACGGAGATGAATGGGCGCGTTGTAGGCACCAAGCCGCTGTACGTGGCTCTGGCGCAGCGCAAGGAGGAGCGGCAGGCCCACCTCTCCAACAAGTACATGAAGCGCACGGCCAGCGTGAGTGCCTTGCCCAACCTCGTGCTCAACCCCTACCAGCCTGCCCCGCCCTCCGGCTACAACATGGAAGCCATTCCACAAGCTCAGAACTGGCCTGCCTACTGCGCAAGCAGCCAGCTGGCACAACTCCTCCCCAGCCCTTGCTGGGCCATGCAGTGCGTCCACCCACAGCAAGTCCAGGATATGCCGAGTGCCATCGGTCCAGCCGCATCCTGCCCGCAGGCCTTCAGCGCCATCCGACCAACCACCGCCTGCCAGGTCCCACGCACGATGGCCTATCAGACCATGGCATCTGAGGCTCCGGGGACAGGGATGGCCAGCGCGGAAGCTGCCAACAAGGCGTCGCTGGTGAGAGCAGTACCACAGTACAAAACCACCTCAGGCGTTCACAGCCCACAGCAACACCTGGGCACACAGCCCTTAGATATAAATGTCGAACTTACCATTTATCAGTCAAATCAATTATAAAACATTTATGTTTCTCAACCCACAGCAGCACCTGGGGGCAGAGCTCCAGGTGCCCGTGCAGCTGGCTGCGGTCCATGTGCAGGGTCAGGAACCTCTCAGTGCCTCCATGCTGGCTGCTGCACCTCCACAGGAGCAGAAGCAGATACTGGGTGAGCGTCTGTTTCCCCTGATCCAGAACATGCAGCCCACCCTTGCAGGGAAGATCACGGGTCTGTTCCTGGAACTGGACAACTCGGAGCTACTGCATATGCTGGAGTCTCCTGAGTCTCTGCACCCTAAGGTGGATGAGGCAGTCGCTGTGCTCCAGGACCAGTGCGCGCAGGAAGCCGCTCAAAAACTTTAACCAGTGCTGCGCTTCTGGCTGTCTAATGGAAGAATAAGCAGTAAAAAAAATTAACATTTTAACTGAAAAAAATAAACATTGAAACTGAAATGCATTGAACATTGAAATATTTTTGCCATGTCTGTAGACATCAAGCCTGTAAGGGTTGGCACCAGGCCGAGGCCCCCTCGACCAGAGGGAGGCGTCGAGTCAACCACGCCACTGATCAGGATCAACACCCAACAGCTGGGCTAGACCTTATATAAGCCCAGTGACCCAATCATTCAGTGCTGGGTTTTTGATAAAGTTTTGAGCCAAGCTCCTAGCCGGTAACTCTGGGTATTGAGGTCTGTGAGCCCTTGTGCTATGCCTCTTTTCTGTTCTGCGAGGGTGTCAGTGTTTTTACACGTCCCCTCCCTTCTCCAGTTTTCCCCTCTCGAGTCTGTCTCTCTCCTGAGGCTTCCCTTAGCCATTCAAGTTTCTCCCCGTTTTCTGGTTTTGTTTGGGAGCTTTTAGTTCGAGTTTTCCCCAGTGCATCGGGGTTGCCATTTCTTTCCGTGGCGTTCTTTGTTCTCCCCTTTTCCACGCTCACCGAGGTGTTTCGTTTTTTCCTCTTGTTTTGCTTGATCCAAGCTCTAACTGTTCTGCACACGAGCCCACCATTGTTAGAGTGTGGCTGCTTACCCAGTAAGCTATTGGTGTCCTCACCTAGCTGACCTGGATTCAAAACCACCTTACAAAGTCCAGGCCTTGGTTATTCTAAGCTTAAAATGAAAACGACAGAAAAAGGTAAAATCATTTCAAGTTTGGTTTATTTGTCGCATACATAGTCATACACAGTATAACTCACAGTGAAATGGTTGAGTGCTCTGTCCAATCTGAGGAAAAAGAAAAACAGGGGTGCATAGAGAAATATATTCTATATATATACAAAAATATATTAATAGTGCATGTACAATATATATATATATATATATATATATATATATATATATATATATATATATATATATATATATATATATATATATATATAATATATATATAATGTTTATATGTACAATGTATATATGGATATTTATATATGTATGTACAGAATGTACAGTCCCATCTTGCAATTGGCATATTTACAGTTATATGTTACATGGTGGTAATTGAACATATTACAGTTATATTGAACATATTACAGTTATTTCTATTACATATTACAGATTTTGACATGAACAGCTGATCATTTTTTTGTTTTTATTCCTCTTAAAGTTTGAATGTTCAGATTGTCAGTTCTTACAGGTCATAGCTGATCATTAGATAAGTGTATTGGGTTGCATTAATATAAATGTAAAGATCAAAAAAACAAAACCCCACAGTGTAGCTTAAAATAGAGAATAATTCTGTAATATTCCTTTATGTACAACACAATTTCAAATGACCTTATTAACAAACCAGTAAAGACAGGACGAGAAGCAAAGGTCACTTACACGTATTAAATCTTGAAGCAAACAAACTGCAGCTGCAAGTGCCACACTGCCATCCAGTTCCACTCTCTGGTCTGGCGACGGTCATATTACAGGAGCAACGAGAGGCTGCCAACAGTTTCTTTTAGCTTGTCTACTGAGACGGTGAAACTGGCCAACCAGGTGAAAAGCATTGTGAAGGAGAAACGACTTCGACTGCCGACGTGGGAAAGTAGCAGTCAGAGCAGGTCTATTGGAGCAGTGCGATGGACTCTGCCCAACAATGGGCTGCAAGCCCACATCTCTGCACATAGCAACAGTATGTGGTTCCTAGGTGCCCAGTCGGCTAGTTTTAAAGTTCAATTCAAATATTAAATAAAAATGCAGACTTCAGAATTGGTTAAAGAGCATAACTGTGCACGTACTTTATTGTAGGTTAACATTAACACGCATTATTGAGGCACCCTCTGGAGAATGTCTAAAAATCAGAGAACCCACATTTTCATACATTTTTCAGTAGTGTTTATGTATTCACCCCACATTCCTTTACATATTTGCGTTTGTCTTCACGTCCATTGCATCCAAACCATACATTTGTCAATATATGCAAAGTAATATAAAACACCCACACCAGTTGGAACCTCTTAACACCACATTCCAAGAGATTTCTCTTGACCTTATCCTAAAGAGATGGTCCTGAGCCTGATGGAAATAATATCTCATACTTGTAAGTGTGCTGGAGCGTATCCACCATCCTTTGCAGAAGCCTGCAGAGGCCTTTACAGAGGCTTCTGCCCTGTACACAAATCATTCTGAAAGGACACATACCATTCTGTGATTATGTTATTAATATGTCTAATTCAATGTTAAACCTCTGTTCTCTTTTTATTACCTCAAGCACCAGACCTGAGGAATTTGCACGGTCTCAAGGAGTGCGTGAAGTTTATCGCTCAGTGGAAACAAGAGGTGGAGCGTGTCTGTAAGCCTGACGAGGGCGCTGCAGCTGCATCCAGTAGCAGTAATGACTGCGGTGGAACCGTACACCCCCACACTGTTGCCAGCACATTTTTCAGTGGGCCAGCCGTCTCAAAGCTGTTGATACATTGTTCAGTCCACGTGAAGGGCAGCAGGAGAGAGGAAGTGAAGAGAGGACCTAGGCAGTGAAGGAGACCAAGCAGAGAAACACTGAATGGGCTAAAGAACTCCAGACAGTCTCAGAGCGGTGCGGCATGATGAGGGCAGAGTTGGCACAGAATTTCAGGCAGCTGGAGCTTAAGAAGAAGCTGGAACCCATGCTGCCTGTCCTGGACTTCATCGCATGGTCTCTACTCAAACATAACCAGGATGTAGTTTCACAGCTTTGGGTCCTCAGTAAACAGCGATCCTGGAGAACTTCAAAATCCATTCCAAATTCATTGTGGAACTGGATCTGCAGTGCTGTGGATGAGGTCACATTGGACCCCATGACCAAACATGCGTGGCTGCTGCTGTCTGATGACTGTAAGAGGGTTCAGGAGTACCTGACTAAGATGAAAGTTCAGTTCACCTCCCAGCGCTTTGACACTTGGCCCTGTGTGCTGGGCTGGGAGGACTTCTCTTCCAGCTGTCTTTCTATAACTCACAAATCTAGACATTTATTGGAAACGTCCGGGAGAAGCTGTAACCCCTCTTTGTACTGCTAGATGGCCACACTCTCATGACACTGCACTCATCAAAAGCAGCACCAGAGACGCACTGAGTCATATTCCCGAACGCACCTCTCAGGCCAGCTTATTTGCACATTTTGTCGTAAAACTTAAGATGTCTGTTTTATTAAATTACCAAAAACTTTTTTTCAAAATCAAAGTATTTGTAGCTACAGAAAAACATGGCTAATCACAAAAATGAGAAATAACGTCACTGATATTTGCAACATGTGTTTCTAACATGCACAGGCTCTTGAGGAGCACCTAAACCCTCACACAGGGGTGTCTGCTTGTCATAGTACTGTAAGGAAGGGCTTTGGCGAAACAGGCCACAGAAAGCAGCATATGAGAATCCACACAGGTGAAGAACCCTTTAGCTGCCTAGTATTTCAGAAGCAGTTTGTGCAGGCGGGTAATGAGCCGCATTCGTACCCATTCATATAGGATGTTGGGAGCAAAACGGTTAAAGACTTGAAAAGTATGTTAACAATCAGTTAACAATCAGATTACTGTTGTTAGGTTGTTAACAATAGAGTAATAAATGGCTAATATGCTTCTTCCCAGTTATGCCTTTGCTTGATCTATTTTGGTCTGATTTGGTGCTTGTCTGGGCAAGTGTGATAAAAAGTATTTTTTCGTTTGTTTTTCATTTAGTTCCTTTTTATATCGTGTTCTGTTCCATTTTATATGTTGTCTATTATCCCTTTAAAGTCTGTCAAATTAATCAAATGTGAAGATTTCACTCTGTTCAGATTTGATTGAAAAAGAGACCAACCACTCCCTGCATCTTTCATTTTGCATATACAGTGCATTTGCAGTTAACCGTTTCTTGTTTGTATTAATCGCGTGTGATTCTTGTGAGTGCCGTTAGTGTTCTGTGTTAAATGTTAATAAATGTACGTCCCAGACGTTGGAGTCTGTGCGTCCTGCCCCTCACCCTGCGGCACTCGGGCCACCCCTCGTTACGCTACTGTTGTAACTCAAGAGCGAAGCACCATTTTAAAGTCTGGTTTCCTTTCTCTGTCTCACTTTCTGAAATTTTTATGTCTGTGTTTTTTTAAACTTAAAAATAGAAAGGATATTAAAACTCCCTTTCACTTAATGGCCTCTCATCCAATGAGCTGTTAGAGAAAGTAATGATAGTTAGATGAATATGTTTATAGATTTCACTCCGAGAACGTTGTCTGAGGTTAATATTGTACAGTTCATGATGCCCAGGGTTGCAATCAGCATGTTTAACAGTGATGTGCCACACAGTTGTCTGTGGTGTTCTCTATGACCTGAGTCTCTGCACCCTAAGGTGGATGAGGCAGTCGCTGTGCTCCAGGACCAGTGCGCGCAGGAAGCCGCTCAAAAACTTTAACCAGTGCTGCGCTTCTGGCTGTCTAATGGAAGAATAAGCAGTAAAAAAAATTAACATTTTAACTGAAAAAAATAAACATTGAAACTGAAATGCATTGAACATTGAAATATTTTTGCCATGTCTGTAGACATCAAGCCTGTAAGGGTTGGCACCAGGCCGAGGCCCCCTCGACCAGAGGGAGGCGTCGAGTCAACCACGCCACTGATCAGGATCAACACCCAACAGCTGGGCTAGACCTTATATAAGCCCAGTGACCCAATCATTCAGTGCTGGGTTTTTGATAAAGTTTTGAGCCAAGCTCCTAGCCGGTAACTCTGGGTATTGAGGTCTGTGAGCCCTTGTGCTATGCCTCTTTTCTGTTCTGCGAGGGTGTCAGTGTTTTTACACGTCCCCTCCCTTCTCCAGTTTTCCCCTCTCGAGTCTGTCTCTCTCCTGAGGCTTCCCTTAGCCATTCAAGTTTCTCCCCGTTTTCTGGTTTTGTTTGGGAGCTTTTAGTTCGAGTTTTCCCCAGTGCATCGGGGTTGCCATTTCTTTCCCATTTCTTTCCGTGGCGTTCTTTGTTCTCCCCTTTTCCACGCTCACCGAGGTGTTTCGTTTTTTCCTCTTGTTTTGCTTGATCCAAGCTCTAACTGTTCTGCACACGAGCCCACCATTGTTAGAGTGTGGCTGCTTACCCAGTAAGCTATTGGTGTCCTCACCTAGCTGACCTGGATTCAAAACCACCTTACAAAGTCCAGGCCTTGGTTATTCTAAGCTTAAAATGAAAACGACAGAAAAAGGTAAAATCATTTCAAGTTTGGTTTATTTGTCGCATACATAGTCATACACAGTATAACTCACAGTGAAATGGTTGAGTGCTCTGTCCAATCTGAGGAAAAAGAAAAACAGGGGTGCATAGAGAAATATATTCTATATATATACAAAAATATATTAATAGTGCATGTACAATATAATATATATATATATATATATATATATATATATATATATATATATATATATATATATATATATATATATATATATATAATGTTTATATGTACAATGTATATATGGATATTTATATATGTATGTACAGAATGTACAGTCCCATCTTGCAATTGACATATTTACAGTTATATGTTACATGGTGGTAATTGAACATATTACAGTTATATTGAACATATTACAGTTATTTCTATTACATATTACAGATTTTGACATGAACAGCTGATCATTTTTTTGTTTTTATTCCTCTTAAAGTTTGAATGTTCAGATTGTCAGTTCTTACAGGTCATAGCTGATCATTAGATAAGTGTATTGGGTTGCATTAATATAAATGTAAAGATCAAAAAAACAAAACCCCACAGTGTAGCTTAAAATAGAGAATAATTCTGTAATATTCCTTTATGTACAACACAATTTCAAATGACCTTATTAACAAACCAGTAAAGACAGGACGAGAAGCAAAGGTCACTTACACGTATTAAATCTTGAAGCAAACAAACTGCAGCTGCAAGTGCCACACTGCCATCCAGTTCCACTCTCTGGTCTGGCGACGGTCATATTACAGGAGCAACGAGAGGCTGCCAACAGTTTCTTTTAGCTTGTCTACTGAGACGGTGAAACTGGCCAACCAGGTGAAAAGCATTGTGAAGGAGAAACGACTTCGACTGCCGACGTGGGAAAGTAGCAGTCAGAGCAGGTCTATTGGAGCAGTGCGATGGACTCTGCCCAACAATGGGCTGCAAGCCCACATCTCTGCACATAGCAACAGTATGTGGTTCCTAGGTGCCCAGTCGGCTAGTTTTAAAGTTCAATTCAAATATTAAATAAAAATGCAGACTTCAGAATTGGTTAAAGAGCATAACTGTGCACGTACTTTATTGTAGGTTAACATTAACACGCATTATTGAGGCACCCTCTGGAGAATGTCTAAAAATCAGAGAACCCACATTTTCATACATTTTTCAGTAGTGGTTATGTATTCACCCCACATTCCTTTACATATTTGCGTTTGTCTTCACGTCCATTGCATCCAAACCATACATTTGTCAATATATGCAAAGTAATATAAAACACCCACACCAGTTGGAACCTGTTAACACCACATTCCAAGAGATTTCTCTTGACCTTATCCTAAAGAGATGGTCCTGAGCCTGATGGAAATAATATCTCATACTTGGGAGGACATGGACGACAACAAGCTAAATGAGATCTTCAGCAAGTTCGGCCCAACGCTGAGCCTTCGCGTCATGACAGACGAGAGCGGCAAGTCCAAGGGCTTTGGCTTTGTGAGCTTCGAGAGGCAAGAGGATGCCAAAAGGGCTGTGGATGAGATGAACGGGAAGAAGTTGAATGGGAAGCAGCTGTATGTGGCTCGTGCCCAGAAGAAAGGCGAGAGGCAGACAGAGCTCAAACGCAAGTTTGAGCAGATGAAGCAGGACGGCACGACTCGCTACCAGGGAGTGAACCTGTACGTTAAAAACCTAGACGACAGTCTGGACGACGAGCGTCTGCGTAAAGAGTTCTCTCTATTCGGGACAATCACGAGTGCCAAGGTGATGACGGAGGGCGGCCGCTCCAAAGGGTTCGGCTTTGTGTGTTTCTCCTCGCCGGAGGAGGCCACCGAGGCAATGAAGGAGATGAACGGGTGCATCGTAGGCACCAAGCCGCTGTACGTGGCCCTGGCGCAGCGCAAGGAGGAGCGGCAGGCCCACCTCACCCACCAGTACATGCAGCGCATGGCCAGCGTGAGTGCCGTGCGCAACCCAGTGCTCAACCCCTACCAGCCCGCCCCGCCCTCCGGCTACTTCATGATGGCCATTCCACAGGCTCAGAACTGGGCTACCTGCTACCCGAGCAGGCAACTGGCACAGCTCCACCCCAGCACCCGCTGGGCTACGCACAGCATTCAGCCACAGCATTTCCAATACATGCCGAGTACCATCAGGCCCGCTGCAGACCTATCTCTGGGCCAGGAACCTCTCACTGCCTCCGTGCTGGATCTGGAACCTCCGCAGGAGCAGAAGCAGATGTTGGGTGATCGATGGTCTGTTTCCCGTGATCCAGAACATGCACCCCAACCTTGCAGGGACGGGTTTGCTCCTGGAGATCGACAACTTGGAGCTTCTGCTTATGCTGGAGTCTCCTGAGTCTCATTGAAACATTGAAACTGAAAAAATAAAAACGCATTAAAAATTGAAATATTTTTGCCTGGTCCATAGACTCCAGTTTCAGGCCTTGATTACAGTAAACTAAAACAACATGTAAAAAGGCTAAATGATTGACACGTGTACAGTCGGTGACTCCTTTCTTTTTGTTCCTCTTACTGTTCGAATGCTCAGAATGTCAGTTTTTGCAGTTGACAGCTGAGCATTAGGCATGTGTATTGGATTGTATTAATAATACAATTGAGGATTCATTGCTGTTCAGGGACCCAGCAGTGGTAACTTGGCAGTGGTAGGGCTTGAACTAGCAACATTCTGATTACTAGTCAAGTAACCTCTGAATAGTATTATTATGATTAATATTATTAATATATCTTACACTGAGGTCTGCTGAAGCTTACCCAGGATCCTTTGCAGCAGCCTGCCATATGCACAAATCATTACGAAAGGACACAGAATCTCTAAACTCCCTTGTTTTATGTTATTAGTTTGTCTAATTCAATGTTAAAGCACTTTCCCCTGTAAACACTCTTTTTATGACCTCATTTCACCGTTTCATGACTTTATGCCACGAACCAACCAACTATTCTTTTATACAACTCTTTTCAAACACTTCAACCATTGTGGGTAATTACACTATTATACACCTGTAATTCTTGTTATGCTATTTATTTTATTGGTACTGTCGATACATCGATGTTAGGAGAAATACCTCATGAATACTTTAAATGAATCCTTAAAATGACACCTATTCCATTTACTAATGCTAAGCTTGCTACAGTCTGAACTTCTAGCAAGTCAAGAGAAGTCTCATGCAGTTTCTGTATTTTCTATAATTGCATAATATATGGATGGTTTTAAACTCAATAACATACGCACTTGCAAAATATGTGAATATAAAGGAACAAAAATAAATTAACATAACCACATACCTAAACATCATCTGGTACCATCACCCCATCACCCCTCAATGCAGTATGAGGATGGTCAGATTGTTGTATTTACTAATAGTTACCACTAGTATTAAAATAACAGTAAGCCCAAACTGTTCGACTATGTCCTCTTAAACAAACCTGTGATTTTTTAAATATTTGGACCACATCCTCCTGCAGAATAAAACAATCAGGAAATACAGTTGAGTTGGCCCAGTGTGATTTCCATCAATGACGTGTTATGGCTCTGGGTAAGGAACAATGTTATATTGTTCAATAAACTTTTCACAGGATGCATATTTTTCATTGTTTTAGCAAAGTTTTCGCTACCTCTATACAGCAAACACCAGAATCGACAAGGTTTACATTAATTATAGTCAGTAGAATTAAAGGGAAGAGGCCATATAAAAGGCTGGGATCTACGTTTAGTAGACTCGGCACTGTGTTACTAGATATTGCCCACATTCCAGTAATTTTATTAAGTCCTCTTTAAACAGAAAATAAAGATGCAGAATTAATTGAAGAGAGTAGTAGGTCCATTATTTATTTTGAGCTCAGCGTTACATACAAACGAGGCATAGTCCAGAATATGTCTAATAATCACACAAGGAACACACATTTTTATCCAGTTTTCACAACTGATTATGTGATTGCCACACCTTCTCTACATACTGGTGTTTGAAATCTCAACCACTGTGTTCAACCATACATTATTCAATATATGCAAATTGAGATCTATCATTGTACAAATTGAAGCTTGACCCCAGTATATCCTATTGGAAGATTTTCCTGGGTTTTTTTTTTTTGTTGTTGTTGTTTTTGTTTTTAACAAAGATAATCTCAACTCATACCATCAAACACCTGCAAGATGATGTTGCAGGTCAGTATCACCCTGCTCTTATGGTAAGATAATGAACCTTGCTTAGCCACAGAACTCTCGAAGAGGCTTTCACGTCTTTTAAAAGCCGGGATCTTTACCAATACTTAGGAAGCTATTTCTCATGGGAACAGTCCAGAGTCATCTGCCGTAGACTTCCACAGAGGCCTTGAAACCACCTGCATCAGAGCCTCTGCTCTGCACTTACAGACCCACAAAGGCCTTAAGATACCCCAGAAACATTATTCCTCTTTATGCTTTCAAACACAGTCTTGCACCACTCTGCACCTGTTGCAGAGAGCTTCAAAGCCTATTATAATTAGATCACAGATCGCCTCATGAAAATACCTTTACCCCAAAACATTTTATTACCTCAGGTGGAACAGTGTGTATAGGCCTAGACCTCTTTAGATGTAACTTAGAACCGCCGGTGACCGCTGTATGCGTTTCTTTGGTTGTACAAGCTCCACTGAAGGACTCCATGAATAGTTGATGATGGAAGAGGGGTATATCAGATTCACCCCTTCTGCCTCCATGTGACAAATTAACACACTGCATAAACTTTTAGAAATAAATCAGTCTTTTAACAAATGGTAAACATTCTCTAGAAAAGATTATCTTGTAACAATTCATTGAGTATATGAACTGTTTTTGTGTCCTTATATCTATAAATGAAAAGTAATAAAACATTATAGATGATAAATAAATTACATAAAATGTATAAAAGTTCACAAATAAGAAAGTACCTGAGTCTGCACTTTTCTCCACAGATTCAAGAAACTCGTGAAAGTTGGAAGCTATAGAAACACATAGTACAGAATTATAGACTGACTGAGGTGTGAGCAGAAAGATCGCCATGATGTCCTTATATCTAAAGCACTCAAAGCATTGATGCTATGTAAATAAACTGTGATCCGATTGGTTCAATCTAAGTAAATAGATTCACCTACTTTGAAGTTAAAGTTTTTCTCAAAAGGTTAGAACTGGTTGACTATACTTTGCCGTGTTCTGTAATAGAAAATGTAAACATTTATATCTAAAATATTGCACGACAGAAATCAATTCAAGACTAACCTCTAATGACCGCTAGATGGGGGAAGATATCAAGTAATAAATGAGTCCAGATCCTCCTGCCCGACAATACGGTGAGACTCTGTTTTTACGTGTGATGGAAAATGATACGAAACTATGTATTATGTGATTCATATAAAATCACACTGATCCTTTTGTTCTTAAATTAATAATGCTGTTTGCACATTTGTATCCGCCTGTTGCTGATTAAGTTGAACATGTATCAGGAACTGTTAACATCAAGGTCAACTTGACACACAACCCACACTGTTTGGAGTCAGTTTGGGTTGGTTTGTGGAAAAAACCAAGCTGAGAGCTGATTGGCTTATAGCCACAGCAACAAAGGAAAGAAGAGCTGCTTAAGAAAAGATGATTGGTTAAAGACAGCACAGGAGTAGTATAACTAGCCACGGTTTTGTATACTCGGGGCTCCCTACCTGAGGAGAGCCAAACATTTATTTTATTCTTTTTCTTATTAAATTACTCTCTTAATCACGTCTGACTTGCTGTTTGTTCAAAATTCCACAACATATGTCATTACTACGCCGCACAAAAAAGACCGCCATATTTGTACTTCCACAATGTGAAAAGGCGTCATTTTCTATGCAAACGAATGAATAAACACCATGCCATGCCTTGCTGTATCCCCTCTTTGCACCGCTGGACAGACACACTCATGACACTGTACTCATCAAAAGCAGCACCAGAGACGCACTGAGTCATATCCCGCTACACACCTCTCAGGCCAGCTTGTTTGCACGTTTTGTCATAAAACTTAAAATGTCATTTGTTGCCATTATATATAAAATTACCTATTTAAAAAAACAAATAAATCAAAAAGTACTTGTGACTAGAGAAACACGTGGCTAATCACCTACAAGAAATAATGTCAGTGATGTTTGGGGCAGGTGTTTCAAACGTGCCCAGACTCTTGAGAAGCACCTAAACGCACACACAAGGGTGTCCGCTTCCCATAGTGCTGCAAATACTGCAGGAAGGGCTTTGGTGAAACAGGCCACATGGAGGAGCAGAAGACAATCCACACAACTGAAGAAGCCCGTAGCTGCCCAGTATGTCAGAATCCACATGGGAGAAGAACCCTGTAGCTGCCCAGTATGTCAGAAGCAAATTGTGCAGGTGGGTAATGAACCATATTTGTACCCATTCGTATGTTGGGAGCAAATCAGTTGAAGACTTGAACAGTATGTTAACAATCAGTTAAAATTACTGTTGATGACAAGAAAACAATGGCTAATATGTTCCTTCACAGCTATGTCATTGGTTGATCTATTTTTGTCAGATTTAGTGCTTGTTTGGGCAAGTGTGTTAAAGTCTTCCTTTGTTTTTGGTTTTGTTCCTTTTCATATAGTTGTTTATTCCTTTTTGTCTAGTGATGTCCATTATCCATTTAAAATCTGTCAAATTAAACAAATGTGAAACGAATTCCATAGTATTCAGATTTGATTGCAAAAGAGACCAACCACTCCCCGTATTTTGAATTTTGCATATACAGTATATGTGCAGTTCCAGCCTAGTCCACTGATCCAAAATCTGGCCCAGATGTATCTGTTGACTGCAAATTTGAATGATTTCTGTGCTCTGCAGCAAAGGAGCGTTTGGTTACTATCTGATGGATTAAAATAGGCTTGTTGGTAGCAAAGACATCACTAAAGTGTACAGAGCAAAGGTACTCCAGGACCAGGATGGGTAAGTAGCAGCTTGATCAGTGGAATCTTCTGTGAGACGTAACAGGACGTCGGTCTTAAATGTAATGTTAGATCAAATGAAAAACTTTAGTGGATTGAAATACAGATAAATAAATCCACTAAAAGTGCATCTGCATCATTGGTTAAAAAGTTGTTCTGCTAGTTGTCTGATTTTGTTCCAGTAATCTAATGTTTCCTGGCACTAGGTGGTTCAAGATTATATTGGTGTTTGCTTTATTTCTGTTTTTTTTAACCATAGTCTGCTTGTTTATACTGTCTAACAAATGCAATACTGAGTAGTGAAACACTGACACAATCCCTTTTGGAAGTCAGACATTTGTAATAATTTCAATAATCTACAGTTGTAAGTCAAGAGGGCAGCACCATTTTAAAGTCTAGTTTCCTTTCTCTGTCTCACTTTCTGGAATTTTTCCGTCTGTGTTTTTATTAAAGTTAAAAATGGATAGGGTATTAAAACTCCCTTTCACTGACGTCTCTTCCACTGAACTTGTAGAGAAAGTGATGATATGAAGATGATTATGTTTATCACATTCACTCAGAGATCATTGTCTGAGGGTCATGTTGTACAGTTCACGATGCCCCGGGTTGCAATCAGGAGGTTTAACAGTGATGTGCCAAACAGTTGTCTGTGGTGTTCTATATGATCTAAAAGTCAGATTTACCATTTATCAGTCAAATCAATTAAAGAACATTCATGATCAACAATTTGTGGGTGGCCATGATACTAACAGCGTGGTGGAAATTCCACAAGATATCAAACTCCACACTAACATAAACATAACACTGCTTTCATGTCACTTCCACAAGTAGCCCAAACATAAGATATAGAAAGCAGGTAAGAGCGGAGCAGTTAATGTGCCTAATATGACTGCAAAAGCCTGGCAGGACAGGAGGTATTCCTGCTTCTGCTAATCAGCAAAAGGAAGCTCCTGGCAAAGTGACGTGGACTGCAAAAAAATCACCAGGAAGGTCAAGCTACAAATGCCAGAGAGGAGCAGGGAGCACCAAAAGTTCCATAGCATCCTGCGGAAAGAGTACCACATAAGCATGGAAACAGTACAGCAACCCATGGTATGAGCATGGACAGATGAGGAAGAGCTGCTAGAACAGTACGTCCCCAATAAGCAGGCAGGATGTGGATCCGTCTCACTATTTCATCGGCAGAAATGCAGGAGCAGGTGATAATACTCCTGGGCCCAGCACTCTTCAACCTGGGTACTTTAAGGAGAACACGGCAGCCTCCCAAAAGTGATACAAAGTCCCAAAATGGCTATTACCTGTGCTGAATAACAGTATGAAGGACAAATCTACCCCTGTCCAAAGTTTAATTGATTTAACTGAATGCCAACTATACTACCACCATCAATCTGTGTAAGGTGTACTTGCAAGTGCCTTTAGCACCAAAAGCAAAAGAACTCAGTGTTTTCAACACATTTCATCCAAGCATCATCATGTGAAATGTTGTTCTTTTCGGAAATTCTTCATCTAAATATGGTTGTGTTGCTAATGAGATCATATTATTTGTTACTCTTTAAACCTTATTATTCCTTTAAGATTCAAAGTCTACTGTGTTAGGAAACCTATGTGAGAATATAAAATCAGCAGTTTCTGCATGCTTGTGTGATGAATACAGAAAGTGATCTCTTATACCTGCGGAATTAAGGCTTCAAATGTCTTGGTGTTCAGACGATATGGAGAGGCTCTGGGAATCTGGAAGGATAAACGTTTGTTTCATTTTCAGGGACTGTTGATCATTTATTTGTCCATTCATTTATTACACTATTAAGGGATTATTAATGTGCACTGGGAGAACAGTATAAAGTTATCAGTCTTCTTTATCAGTCTTCTAACTAAACAGCCTGGTCTTGTAAGGTAACCACATGCACACCTTTCCCTCAGTGATGGCAAGGAGTGGTTTAAACTCACCATGTCATCTGTGATTCTGAGTGTGAGTGCTCCTGCATTTTTCTACACAAAGCCTGCTGAGTTGGCAGTGAAGGCAGAGATGCCCATATACAGCATGTTGCTTTCATCAGGTGGCAGTGAAAATGGTGTCGGGGCAAAAGCGGGTTTCTTGTGCACTCCAATGTTGTAAAACTCCCCCTATATAGAGAGCAATGCAGAGATTAACTTATTCTTTTACAGCTCCTGGGTCTTGATTCTTCGTTCAGATTAAATTGTTTTATCAGTGTAACCTTTGTGTAACCTTTTTTTCCTACAAAAGCCCAACAGTGCTTTCTGGATACACTTAGGCACAGTTTTGCAAGTGCTCCTGTTATTCCCTGTTAATTCAGATCTTTGGCTCAGAAAGGCTTTCTTATGATCATTATGGTCATTATTCTTATGCTTTGACAACTTGTGCCTTTTTTAACTTGTGCCTGAAAACCCCTTTACCTATGCCAATGATAAAACACTGATGAACTCCTGCAAACAAGTTGTAGTTTATTAATTAGTGCATTAATCTTAGTTTGGGATCTTTAATGACCATCTTAATCTGTGTATATTATTTGATTGTTGGTTCTTTCCTAGCTGAATGTAACTTCCTCTCACAGTAGTGTACAACTTCCAAGCTTATCAAAGGATAGTGTTGTAGTCAGGACCATTAAAAAATCATTCAAGCAAAGACCAAGATTTTGTAGTGTTTGAATCTGAGACAAGAATGAGACTTATTTAACAATGATTTTACTTTAATTATACCACTCACTGATAATGTATTGTAAATTGTCATTGTCATAAATAATTGTCATTATAAAGGCAGCTGAATATAAACAAATATAAAGCAAAAAGGTTCATATGGTCATTTTTATTATTAAATTAAAACATAGTAATACTTAAATAATTGCTATCTGCCCTTGGGTCAATCATGGAAAGGATTAATTAGATGTGTTCTGTAATGTGTTAAATCCTCTCGATAAATGCATAGCTTTAGCTATATCATAAAACATATGATGAGTCCTTTTCTCATTATTACTTGTGTACAACAAAAGTTTGTGTGACAAGCAGCAACATGTATATTTGCCAATTTATGAAAACGGGAGTATGCGCAGTGGGAGAGTAAATATCTTTTAAAATGACTCTCAATTAATGGCAATGCATTTACAATAAGTCTCTTGCCACAATAACAACACTGTCTGGATTTGCCATCAGCTGGTTGATTGCAGCATCGTGCAGCCTGCAGCCTAGCATTTGTTTGCAGGGGAACATACACTGCCATAATTATTACCATAATGAATTTTTTAAGGAGAAAGAATAGTCTGTACATTAATGTTAAAAATTCCAGATCCAGATAGCAGTGTTTATGTATGTCAGTGGCTGTGCACCAGTACTTGTGAATGTACACACACAAACCTCACCCTTTGGGTCTTCCCCAAGTCCCCTGTCCTGTTCACACTACTAGCTAAGAGCAACCAGCTAACTTGATAGCAGTGTGACTCAATAATAATAATAATAATAATAATATTATTATTATTATTATTATTATTACTATGGCGCTTCCATGCACATCAGCAAGCAAATAGGAACACTAGCACTTGCATGAAATTAAGCATATTAGCATTTCAGAAGGCAGATTATTTAGCCTGCTAAAATAGCAGGTGTGGCAGCAAATGTCTGTTCAAAACACTATGTCACAGGTATGAGTATCATGTATTTGATATAGTATGATTGTTCATGTTTGTAAATTTAAAGCTTACAAATGCTGTATTTACAGTGTATTGCAGGTTATTAAAATGTGGCAGTAATTATTAGGATATAGAGAATTGTAGTGTTTAAACAAATCATTATGTCAGAAGTATGTTTAGGGGAGAATACACCCTGACCCACCCAGAGTTAACACACACTTACCTTACATTATTGATCATAAACTTGAATAGCTACAATACTGTCTGCTAATCATGCAGTTTGAAGTTTGCAAAGTGTGTACCCAGACAAAATCTGTGTTAAAACTTTCCTTTAACACTGAGTCATACATGAGTCAGACATGATTCTGAATAAATGAATGAATGAAAAAATGAAAAGCCTTATTTCATTTCAAACTGCACTTCAGGAACACTGAGCTCAAGTTCTGAGGAAACTTCCCTGCATATTTTCAGGGGTTTTCTGCCTCACCATGCCTGAATCACCTCATAAGGAGCTTGATAATGAGGAGACAGGGTGACTGAGGCAGTGAACACTCCTCACTGAGCATACTGGCTTCCAAGAGCTGGAGCTGGGAAGACCTATAGGTCTGTGACACACACTCCCACCCAGTCCTGATACTAAGAAGGTGGAACCTACAGGCTAATATGCAGCTGCCTGTGCATCAATAGGCGTCTGGGGTGTCCATCACTCAGGGAGGCGTGGCTGAAGGCGTGGCCTTGCAGACTCTGAGAGCTGGCTGAGGTAATCTCTAAAGGAGAGAGTAGTCACCAATAATCATGGAAATGTAGCCATAACTGTACAGTATATTTCACAGCCATGTATATTACATATCACAGACCAGGCTTACCAGAATAAATATTCCACACATACAGCTCATATATATCTCTCTGTGTGTGTGTGTGTGTGTGTGTGTGTGTGTGTAAAAACATGCTCCTGTTTTAGTCTCAACACAGACAGATATACATGTAGGAGTAGCAAACTGAAGTAAGAGCTCACCTTCACCAGTACATAGTCTCCAGCTTTAACAGTGACAGGGTTGGTATCCGTGGGATAAGAAAGCAAATCCTTTCTTGGAAAAATAACCTTCACATTCCCATCATTCCGACCACAAAGATCTTGAGATGACTTCTTACTTTCCTGCAGAAAACAGACTCAGTCAAGCAAAAACAGCAGATAACATTTGTACAATATAAAAGGCTTGACTAAGCACTGTAGCAGACAGAAATTCTCTCCTGCTCTTACATTGCCTCCAGATACCATGCCACAACGTCTCACTAGTGTTATCCAAACCAAGGGTGGTTATTCCCACTGTTATGTAGATGGTCATAAAATTCTGTTATCAGTGTGTATATCGGTAGATCCAATCTCAGCATGACTGGTAGCGCATATTAACACACAAGTGGCAAACACCTTGGGGTAGTTTTCTGTGCATTCGCCAGGCATGTCCTCAAAAGAAGGACACTAACAAGAATCAAAATTAACTAAGACCCCAATCTTCAAACAGTTATTGATGGCAGGTAATACACTAAAGACCACAAGCACAGGGAAACCAGTCATTGGGATTTCCCGGTACCAAAGATGTGAACTGCTCTCAACACTTCAAAAATAACAAAAAGCTCAAAGCATCCAAAACAGACACAATGCTATGCCTAACCAGGGAAGGGTTTCAAATGAAAGGGCCACAGAAACCCATGCGGCAATCGCAAACTAACACCACAAACGGGAAAGTGACCATACAACTCAAATAGACTAAAATAGACCAAACAATGCCCTAAATACATAAACACATAAACTCTATTTGCCCTCCAGAAAAGAACAAAGCCAAAACCAAAATGAAATGCCAAAAGGTGCTAGGGCTGAGCTGATAGACAATGCCATTGTTCATCATCGTTGTCAGACAGACCTCATGATGTTGATCCAGCAGGTCTAAATAAGATAAGGGAGGAGAATTTACTGCAACTATTTATTTTCTTGCAGAAATCTAGTTAAATCGATATGCAAAACATGATGACCAAGACACACAGATGCAGCAATCCCAAATTATTAACAGCAGAAGTGCTCCAAACACAGTTGTAACACAGCATGGCTTCAACCCACTGCAGTACTCACTCCCTCCACTAGGACAAGCTGTTTGCTGTCGATGAAACTGGTGTTGACCTTAGCCGCATCTTCTCGGAATGTAAAGATAAGCTCCTCCAGGCGACAGCTTCTTCACCTCAGCTGGGATATCGTCCCCGAGACGGTGGTATGCCTGAGTTTTCTGTGGGTGTGGTACACACATCTTCATGTCAGAAGGTAAAGCCCAACTGGCAGCCACAAGACCCTTTCAATTCTCCAAATGATAATAGACAATGGTGAATTTCTTGATAGAACCATCACATGAACCAGGGAGAATGTCTGTTTTTTGATAGTGTTAAACACAATGACAAAATAGGATCTCACCTTCCTCATGCTGTAGGCAAACAGGAAGGCTACATTATAGCCCACTTCCCTGATCAAAGAGACCGACTGCTGGTGGTCCTCCTCTGTTTCCCCACAGAAGCCTGTGATGAAGTCACTGCTCAGACTGACCCCTGTAAAAAGAAATTATACATAGATATTTATTCACACAAGACCTATTATAGCTACAATAATTTTATAATTACATACTGAATGTTTGGTAATGATAGGACACCTGGTATTATCTTTCGAATGTTTTCCACAAGCTCAAGGTAGGCTTCCCTAGTATACCTATGAAAACATCCCAGAGCATGATGACTTAAAGTGAGAACTAAGTTTTAACACATGAGACATCAAGAGATTTGAGATAAGCAGGCTAATCTCTACTGTGCTTGTGGTGAGTGCTGTCGTTCTAGGAGCGTTTCTCACCCACGCCTCATGGTCTGTAAGACTCTGCTGCTGCCACTCTGAGCTGGCAAGTGGATCTGCTTACAGATGTTCCTCCGCTCTTGGATTAGCTATAACACCTTCAGGAAACATACTCACCCACCCCAGCACAGGTCAAACGAAAACAGCACAAATTGACTATGGCAGTCAAACCTTATTTCACATATCTGATAAGCATAAGGCTTTTTCAATCTGATAATCTATTAATGATCTCTTCTACTGCTCACATCCAAATTTGCGAATCCTAAATTATTATCCAATCTGCTGCTTAAAATGGCCTATGAGCAATATCTGCACATGAATTCAGACTATAAGAAACCGTTCAACTAAATACTTAAACTCTTTGAACATCCACTACACCACACAAGCCATAAACAGTCAGGGCCGGATTACCAATAGATTACCAGAGCAGGCAGTGACCTGTAGGCCCCACACCTTTTAGGGGCCATGCAACAAGGAATTAAAAAAAACAAACATATTAGGAGATAATTTGCAAGGGAGGCCCCAAGATTATGACTGGCTAGGGGCCTCCACAGGGTTTAATCTGCCACTGTAGGCAGTGTACATGTACATGCCCCTAAATGTAATTGGTAACATATTCCATTACATTACTCAAACGAGGAACATACTTTAAAAACTTTGGAATACGTCAACATTGTCCAAGACTATTTCAAATATAACTCACTTTAATTACATTTAAATTACATTTAACAGCATGTATTCTGTGTTCTGTATTTTGTCACCTGCAATGAAATACATTTTAAAAGTACCTTCCCCACACTAGTCATGGGTATCCCAACCAAAAACCACATGCTCACATCCATGACTCTGGGGTTTCTACCTCATCAGGAAAGTCTTTAGGATGTGGCCAGGTGAAGCGAATCCTTGTCAGGGTTTACGAGGGAGACGTGGTGTAGCAGGTCAGAGAATCGTAGGCCTCCTTGCTCATCACGGGAACACGGTGCTGAAACCACGGCTGAGGTGCGAACCAAGCTCCGAGTTGCTGGCCCCGTCCCCAGACACGTCTCTGTAGCTGTTCACGTTTTGACCCAGCAGGGTCACTTCCTTCACCCCCTATGGCCATGATCATTTCATATACTTAGTGTTCACATCTGGCCAAGTTTCACACACAGAAACTAGTAAAGCCAGACTGCACACATAGTCGCTGAAGGGAAGAAACCTGGTCAGACAGCATGCGCACTTCTTCAAGTATGGAGGACACAGGTCTGCTCCTATCCTTCCCCCAGGTAAACGGCACAATGCAGTAGCTGCACATGTTGTCACAGCCCCGCGTGATAGACCTACAGCAGTCAAAGAGGGACAAAATATACTGGATAATCCCACTGTAAGACAAGGTGCCACCAACAAGGCTTGCAGTACACAAGGTCTGTACTGTCAACAGCGTGAAAGGACTTTAAAAGTATCGACCCCCTGATATCAAACCATTGTTTGAAGTGCTACATCTAAAAGCATGAAGGAGCTGAAGATGAGCCACCACGGTGTTTGAAGTTTTATATCCCTTCATAAGTGTAGGAGGGTCAGTCATGTATAAATATTTAACCAAAAAATGCAGATTGACAAGTGTTCAGTAAAATGATAATAATAAACAACTGAACTATGAGCATTTGCTGTTTTTGGCTTTATTGTAGATGCAAGTCCCATGTTTCATCCAATATGGTAGCAAATGCCTTTAAATTATAGCTGACTTTTCTGTATTTTAATCTAACAGTTGCTGTTCAGATTAAATTCAGTGTATTAGAGTTGAATATGAAAACACCAAAAACTGTCTATACATGTTAACTTAAAAATTGAACTGTACATGTGAGACTGTTATTTTACTCTTTACCATCTTTACAAAATCACACAGTGCAAAGTTAATTTAAGAGTTAGTGTTTAGTAGGAACTCCTCCCTTATAAATCAGCCAGATATTATTATGGCACTCACACAAAGGCACTGTGTCCTGAATGGTGAATGGGCATGACATCAGCATATGCCTCTTCCAGGGAGAGCAGGACATTGCTGGTCCTCTGACCCCCATGGGCCAGTGCAAGGAGTCGGAGAAGATCTCTGTAGGCATCTGGCCCTGCTACAACATCCACCACCCTCTCCTTCTCCAGCAACTCAGTCTTCAGTCTCTCTGCCAAGCAACCTACAAGAGAGCAAGCACACATATGCGTATACGGGCACGTGAACCCACACACAAACATACATGCGCACATACGAACATTTCAGACTGAGAGATACATTTGAACGTGAATGAAGAACTATGGTGAAGTGAGAAGTTACCCAGGACTCCTATCTTTAATGGAGTGCTGCTCTTTAGACACTTCTTTTTCAGAACTGCTGGATGTTTGAGTCTGTTCCAGATGGTCTGCTCTGCCTTTTCCCTGTCACAATGATTTTTATTTTTTCCAACAGAAAATAGCATTACATCCAAGCAAAAAATGTCACTGAAGTCAAGGACTGCTGTCAAGTTGCACAAGATTGGCAACGTATAGATTCACTGTGTAAAATACAAACAGAAATAGGCTTTTCCTACCTTATGGAGCATGTGACAAGAAGCACCACATCTGCCTGTATAAAAAAAAAAAAAATTAGGAAAGATGAGAATGAAAGCTTTCAAATAAAGGAAGCGCTGTGTTTATCAAGGGTCAAAGGTCAAGGCATTGACACTTACCTCTGATAGTTCGTGGGTCCGAACATATCCACCCTTCTGAAGAATGGACCACGCAATTTCAGTGTCGTTGACGTTCATCTGACAGCCGTATGTTTCGAAATACACTGCAAGATGTAAACACCAAAATAAAATTGGCAACGACTACCGGCATACTGACACATGGGAATTAAAATCCTAAAGCCTCAACTATCATGGCAACAAATGCAGTTACATACCTTTCCGTAGCTGCGCCAGACCACTTTCTTCAGGAAGATACGATTCCTCATGTTCCTGTTGCGTCTCAGTTGAACTTTTGCCTGAAGAACTCTTAATGACGACAGCTTGGTCTTAAATGTGCTCACTCTCGTCTCATCAGTCTCATTAGTAGGAGTGCTAGATAGAGACACTGAGCAATAACCTCTGCATTTGTCGGCGAGTCGAGATAAACACTTTTGAACAGAAAACACTAGAAATCTAAGCCTGCGGGCAGACATCATGTCTAAACGGGAGATTCGGCTACAAAGCCATGAACAAGACAAGAAACTCAATTTAACTTTAAAAGTAACGTTAGCTAAGGCTAAGTGCTAACTTAGCAATGGTGCTGTGGTTTGCGCAGAACAATTTTATATACAAAAGTATATTATCAGCGAGCTAACAAATCTGTACAAGCAGCCAATAAATATAAAAATATCTGTAGCTTAGTTAGGTAACCTAATAATTCAGCTGTAACATACACTCACGTATGACCCCACACGGTTAACATTGACATGCAGTTTTGTAATTTTCAAAATAACGGTTTCATTAAAACGTAACAGTGATACTCGTGTTTCAGTTCTAAGACAAGTAAACGGTGTAACTTGGGAGGGAGATCAATCGCAAAAATATCGATTTACGTTTTTTAATTCATATTTTTGTAATTAATATTTTTTAATTAATATTTTTTTAATTAATAGTTTTGTGAAATCTTATATTTAACATAAACGGCTACTTTTATTTTGCAAGTGTTTACTTGTTAGTCATAAGTAGTGTTTTGTGAGATGATTGTTCGTTTTCACACATGGCTCTCTGTCCCTCACCTACTCTGATCTAATGACGAATGCGTAATTTATTTTATAAGTGGACTTCACACTTCGTTCTGTTACCTAAGGGTCAGTACAACATACTCGTTTAAATGTGCTGATACAAAGATTGTGAAACAATTAATGTTTTTAATTAACTGATTAAAGTTTTACTCTGAATGAACACATTTTACGAATATATAGGAATGTTAACCTTATTACATTGTCTTTGATGAGGAAATGGGTATTTTGGATGTTTTAACCTTTTAAACATGTTTTAACCTTTTAAACTTTTAAATATTACCGTAAGGTTGTAAATACGTTCATTAATATTTTAGGTATTTTGATTATTCATTTTGCAATTTTGATTAAAAATAAATAAATAAATAAAATTAAAAATCAAGTTATTTAAACATGTCCAAGAATTGCTGTCCACTCTCTCATCTTTGGATAACCATCTTGGTAAAAATGCGACCTTTGACATCAGTGACCTCACAACTTTAAAAAAGGTCTATCTTCATTCGCCTAAAGGCATAAACTGCATGCTCCTATAGTATGTCAGTTCATTTGAATTTCTCACTTTGTCCCCATACTCAGATGAGTTAAAGCTAAAAATGTCCACCCCATTGTGATGAAATATTGAGTTAATAAACATTATTTTAGAATATCAAAATATATGTTTGAAATGCTAACTTTAGCTAAAATTGTCCACCTGCTGACATGACAGTTGCACAATACAGTGAACATATACTTGCATATACCTTCTTTGCTGTTTTCTTGTTGTTTTGTTTTAAGTAATA
Source organism: Electrophorus electricus (assembly GCF_041902795.1). Classification (NCBI taxonomy): domain Eukaryota; kingdom Metazoa; phylum Chordata; class Actinopteri; order Gymnotiformes; family Gymnotidae; genus Electrophorus; species Electrophorus electricus. Next base: position 2,083,245 of record NW_027658616.1, on the reverse strand, counting down.
TTTCCTAATAACTATTAAACTATTGATGTTCAGCTACGACAGGAGCTGAAGTAGCAAAGAGGAAAAGGTCCAGGTGAGATGCAGACCCTTGGAGGAAAGAGACAATTACCTGTGAAATTAGAGAGAGAGAAAGCGCTGTAGAAAAGGTGAGGAGATTTTAACAAAAAAGGGAATTCATGACTGAAAAAGAAAGGTATGCCAAAAAAAAACCCCAAAACAAAACAGAGTCGAGAAAGGAATAGTTGCCATGACAACTAAACATTCTTGAAGAGCTATAAACTGTGTTATCAAGGTGTATTTTAAATGTTCATAACTTTGCTTTTAATGGCTTTAAACGTTATATATAGCTTAGAAGTATGTAGAGGTTGGAGGAATATGTGTGGCTATATTTGGGCTATTTCTTCTGTTTGGGTATGAGTGGTTTGTAGCATTTAGCATTGGACATTGAGAGTGCTGAAAAGTCTAAATGTGTCTGTGAAAGCTTTAGAAGTATAAAGTGATTGATTTTTAAATTAGTAATGAAAATGCTGAGGTAATAAAATGATATTGTAAGCAGAAAAGTATGGATGGTCCCGAATAAACTGGTTTCATGCAGGAAAGACCAGTGTAGGCTTCAGCATAAATCTTCAGGAGGCCTCTTTGAAAAAGCCTCTAGGGGATTCCGTTGAAGGGAGAGCCTTGGTTCAAGGATGGGACATCCCGGCCAAGCACTGGAAGAAACAATATGGAGATCACCAAAAGAAACAATATGGGCATCCGGTGATATAGAATAGGATCGTCTTTTAAAAAAATAGAAGTAGTTCAGGTTGAACATAATAGTACCAAGAACTTGTTGGTGTAACTATTAAATATCAATTAGCATATATTGAATAATGTATGGTTTGAACATAATAGTGGAAACCTGGACAAGTATTATGAAAAAATAAAAATGGTTATGCAAGTGTCCTTGAAGCGTTTGGTTACTATCTGATGGATTAAAATAGGTTTGTTGGTAGCAAAGACATCACTAAAGTGTACAGAGCAAAGGTACTCCAGGACCAGGATGGGTAAGTAGCAGCTTGATCAATGGACTCTTCTGTGAGACGTAACAGGGCGTCGGTCTTAAATGTAATGTTAGATCAAGTGAAAAACTTTAGTGGATTGAAATACAGATAAATAAATCCACCAAAAGTGCACCTGCATCATTGGTAAAAAGTTGTTCTGCTAGTTGTCTGATTTTGTTCCAGTAATCTAATGTTTCCTGTGGACTAGGTGGTTCAAGATTATATTGGTGTTTGCTTTATTTCTGTGATCTTTTTAACCATAGTCTGCTTGTTTATACTGTCTACCAAATATTGAGTAGTGAAACACTGACACAATCCCTTTTGGCGTCAGACATTTGTAATAATTTCAATAATCTACACTTGTAAATCAAGAGGGCAGCACCATTTTAAAGTCTAGTTTCCTTTCTCTGTATCACTTTCTGGAATTTTTCCGTCTGTGTTTTTATTAAAGTTAAAAATGGAAAGGGTATTAAAACTCCCTTTCACTGACATCTCTTCCACTGAACTTGTAGAGAAAGTGATGATATGAAGATGATTATGTTTATCGCTTTCACTCAGAGATCATTGTCTGAGGGTCATGTTGTAAAGTTCACGATGCCCCGGGTTGCAATCAGGAGGTTTGACAGTGATGTGCCACAGTTGTCTGTGGTGTTCTATATGATCATCACAGAACATCACACATAACTGGTCAAATTGTATCTCGAGTAGTATATTTGTGTATTATACTATATATTAGCAGCATATCTTTATGATGCAATTAAAAACATTCCCCATCCCCCTGAATACCAATCATATTACATATCTGGGTACTAAATTCTCTTCCCAGTTGTCTGTTATTCAAAATAAATAGTCATCCAATTATTAAAACAATAAGCGACAAACTTCATTGATGGACAAATTTGCCCCTTATGCTCTTCGGACAAACTGCAATAATTAAAATGAGAATATTACCTAAACGAAATTGTTTGTTTTCAATTATTCCAGTGCCACCAACCTGTCTAAAATCTTTGGACAACATCATAACTTGATTCTACTGGAAAAATAAATCACATAGAATCAAACTCACAACATTACAGAACTGTAGTTGATTATTGCAAATCAACTACAATATGGAATAAAATGGATAAAACCTAGTATATCAGACAGAATATGGATAGACATAGAGCAAACATTATGCAAAGATCTAAAAGTCAGACTTACCATTTATCAGTCAAATCAATTAAAGAACATTCATGATCAACAATTTGTGGGTGGCCATGATACTAACAGCTTGGTGGAAATTCCACAAGATATCAAACTCCACACTAACATAAACATAACACTGCTTTCATGTCACTTCCACAAGTAGCCCAAACATAAGATATAGAAAGCAGGTAAGAGCAACTATCAGTTCAGAGACATTAAACTCACGTGCATCCATATCAGTATTATAAACATTCCTAATACAAAAAAACTATCACATAAGATATACAAAATAATAATGAAATCAAATCGCATAATTACTCTCCAATCGAGACAATGGGAGGAAGATTTATTACTAACCCCCGACGCCACAGTCTGGATTAAAATGTATAATAATAATTACCACATGACAGCAACACTAACCTACAATGCATTCAGTACAAAATAATACATAGATTACATTATACTACACATTGGATGTTTAAAATTGGTTTCACAAGCTCAGCAATCTGTACATACTTTACTCCAAACACAGCTGACGATTACATTCACATCGTGTGGCAGAGCACACCTATCAAGTAATTTTGGAAATAGGTCATCACACACATGTCCCATGATTTAAATAACCCTATCCATCCAACACCATCTTTATGTCTCCTAGGAGACATGTCATCAACCAATGTGTCAATAGAAAAAAAACAGGATAATATATATATATAACATTATTAATTGCAAATACAAACATACTCATGAATTGGAAAACAAAAAATAATATTAGTGTCACCGAATGGAAAAATCTATTGATAGACTACATATCAATGGAAAAAAAATCTCAGAATGAATCAATAAGAACCAATAACCTAGACTGGACTCCTTTGATAAAAAGTTTACAGAGCTAATCCATAAATGATAAATATCCCAATCTAGTACGTGTACATATACAGTGCACTCGCACATAGCCTCTCTCTCTCTCTCACACACACACACACAGGCAGACGCACACAAGCAGTCACACACGAACACACACACACACACACACACACACACACACACACACACACACACACACACACACACACACACACACACACACACACACACACACACACACACATTCCCGTAATGGTGCAGGTGGCTAATACTTAAAATACTCTATCTGCATTTCCCGTTTGTCTGTTTCGTCTCTGTTCGTCTTATTTTTCCTCTCTCCCCTATTCCCGTTTCCCCCACGTTATTTATGTCTGTTCATACGTTTTATACACCCGATATAGTTGGACACAGTGAGAAGTTAGAAATAAATAATGAATAAATAATAAAGTTCTAAAGGTCCTCCGATGGGCGGAAATCAATTGATATATTTATTTCTCCAGATTTCTAACTCGGAGAGAAAAAGACGTCCTTTTACAAATCGCACCTCGTTGTGGAACTCTACTAAGGTTTACAATCCAGGCGATTATTTTTAACCTCAAAGAACATAGGCCTGCTCCAAGGCAAACTGATTTCATCCCATTAATTAACTTTAATGCTTTGTTTTTTGCCGAGCATTAGGCTAAAGAAAATGAATGTTGCTGCGTTTATCAAACTAAAAGTATTTATTCTGAGCCATGCGGTAAATGATTCAGTGTGAGCAGCATATGGACGATTTTTGGAAAATGCTGTGACTAGGTAATATTTTGAAATATAAGGCGTTGTTAAAGCCTCTCATTCACGCTATTAACGTTATAAGTTAAAATAATTGAATAATTCATAAATAAATAAATAGCGTTTGTATAATATTTAAAAATAAACATTTACGTAAAAGCACTCTTACGTAACAACCAAGTTGTCATGTATTTGAATCTAAAGCTAAAGTGTTGCTTTGATCGCTTTGGTCGGTCGACACTTGCCTGGCTCTGTTGAATTGCTGTTTCAAACTGTTTTATAATTCGTGCAGTTAGATCATTTGGTTAAATCATTTACGATTTTATTTTATTCATTTACTACTTTCGACTACGATTTCCAGAAAGGTTGACCGACGATCCTCACGAAAATGAATCCAAGTGCTCCAAGTTCGCCGATGACTTCGTTGTACGTGGGTGACCTCCATCCAGACGTTACCGAGGCCATGCTATACGAGAAATTCAGTCCTGCTGGCGCAATAGTCTCCGTACGGATTTGCAGGGACGCGATGACCCTCCGCTCACTTGGATACGCATACGTGAACTTTCAGCAGCAGGCAGATGCTGAGCGTGCTTTGGACACTATGAACTTTAACATCATCAAAGGCAGACCTGTGCGAATTATGTGGTCCCAGAGAGACCCCTCTCTGAGGAAGAGTGGAGTTGGCAACATCTTCATCAAGAACCTTGACAAGTCTATTGACAGCGAAGCTCTTTACGACACATTCTCTGCCTTTGGGAACATCCTTTCCAGCAAGGTGGTGTGTGACGAGAATGGCTCTAAGGGCTACGGCTTTGTGCACTTTGAGACCCGTGAGGCTGCGGAGAGAGCAATTGAGAGACTTAATGGCATGTTGCTCAATGACCGCAAAGTGTTCATTGGCCACTTCAAGTCTCGCAAGGAGCGAGAGGCTGAGATGGGGGCCAGGGCCAAAAAGTTCACCAATGTGTACGTCAAGAACTTTGGAGAGGACATGGACGACGACAAGCTGAAGGAGATCTTCAGCAAGTTTGGCCAAACGCTGAGCACTCGCGTCATGACCGACGAGAGCGGCAAGTCCAAGGGCTTTGGCTTTGTGAACTTCGAGAGGCACGAGGATGCCCAGAGGGCTGTGGATGAGATAAATGGGAAGGAGCTGAATGGGAAGAAGGTGTATGTGGGTTATGCCCAGAAGAAAGGCGAGAGGCAGACAGGGCTGAAACGAAAGTTTGAGCAGATGAAGCAGGACGGTATGACTCGCTACCAGGGAGACAACCTGTACGTCAAGAACCTAGACGACGGTCTGGACGACGCGCGTCTACGTAAGGAGTTCTCTCCGTTCGGGACCATCACAAGTGCCAAGGTGATGATGGAGGGCGGCCGCTCCAAAGGGTTCGGCTTCGTGTGTTTCTCCTCGCCGGAGGAGGCCGCCACGGCCATGACGGAGATGAATGGGCGCGTTGTAGGCACCAAGCCGCTGTACGTGGCTCTGGCGCAGCGCAAGGAGGAGCGGCAGGCCCACCTCTCCAACAAGTACATGAAGCGCACGGCCAGCGTGAGTGCCTTGCCCAACCTCGTGCTCAACCCCTACCAGCCTGCCCCGCCCTCCGGCTACAACATGGAAGCCATTCCACAAGCTCAGAACTGGCCTGCCTACTGCGCAAGCAGCCAGCTGGCACAACTCCTCCCCAGCCCTTGCTGGGCCATGCAGTGCGTCCACCCACAGCAAGTCCAGGATATGCCGAGTGCCATCGGTCCAGCCGCATCCTGCCCGCAGGCCTTCAGCGCCATCCGACCAACCACCGCCTGCCAGGTCCCACGCACGATGGCCTATCAGACCATGGCATCTGAGGCTCCGGGGACAGGGATGGCCAGCGCGGAAGCTGCCAACAAGGCGTCGCTGGTGAGAGCAGTACCACAGTACAAAACCACCTCAGGCGTTCACAGCCCACAGCAACACCTGGGCACACAGCCCTTAGATATAAATGTCGAACTTACCATTTATCAGTCAAATCAATTATAAAACATTTATGTTTCTCAACCCACAGCAGCACCTGGGGGCAGAGCTCCAGGTGCCCGTGCAGCTGGCTGCGGTCCATGTGCAGGGTCAGGAACCTCTCGGTGCCTCCATGCTGGCTGCTGCACCTCCACAGGAGCAGAAGCAGATACTGGGTGAGCGTCTGTTTCCCCTGATCCAGAACATGCAGCCCACCCTTGCAGGGAAGATCACGGGTCTGTTCCTGGAACTGGACAACTCGGAGCTACTGCATATGCTGGAGTCTCCTGAGTCTCTGCACCCTAAGGTGGATGAGGCAGTCGCTGTGCTCCAGGACCAGTGCGCGCAGGAAGCCGCTCAAAAACTTTAACCAGTGCTGCGCTTCTGGCTGTCTAATGGAAGAATAAGCAGTAAAAAAAATTAACATTTTAACTGAAAAAAATAAACATTGAAACTGAAATGCATTGAACATTGAAATATTTTTGCCATGTCTGTAGACATCAAGCCTGTAAGGGTTGGCACCAGGCCGAGGCCCCCTCGACCAGAGGGAGGCGTCGAGTCAACCACGCCACTGATCAGGATCAACACCCAACAGCTGGGCTAGACCTTATATAAGCCCAGTGACCCAATCATTCAGTGCTGGGTTTTTGATAAAGTTTTGAGCCAAGCTCCTAGCCGGTAACTCTGGGTATTGAGGTCTGTGAGCCCTTGTGCTATGCCTCTTTTCTGTTCTGCGAGGGTGTCAGTGTTTTTACACGTCCCCTCCCTTCTCCAGTTTTCCCCTCTCGAGTCTGTCTCTCTCCTGAGGCTTCCCTTAGCCATTCAAGTTTCTCCCCGTTTTCTGGTTTTGTTTGGGAGCTTTTAGTTCGAGTTTTCCCCAGTGCATCGGGGTTGCCATTTCTTTCCGTGGCGTTCTTTGTTCTCCCCTTTTCCACGCTCACCGAGGTGTTTCGTTTTTTCCTCTTGTTTTGCTTGATCCAAGCTCTAACTGTTCTGCACACGAGCCCACCATTGTTAGAGTGTGGCTGCTTACCCAGTAAGCTATTGGTGTCCTCACCTAGCTGACCTGGATTCAAAACCACCTTACAAAGTCCAGGCCTTGGTTATTCTAAGCTTAAAATGAAAACGACAGAAAAAGGTAAAATCATTTCAAGTTTGGTTTATTTGTCGCATACATAGTCATACACAGTATAACTCACAGTGAAATGGTTGAGTGCTCTGTCCAATCTGAGGAAAAAGAAAAACAGGGGTGCATAGAGAAATATATTCTATATATATACAAAAATATATTAATAGTGCATGTACAATATATATATATATATATATATAATGTTTATATGTACAATGTATATATGGATATTTATATATGTATGTACAGAATGTACAGTCCCATCTTGCAATTGACATATTTACAGTTATATGTTACATATTACAGTTATATTGAACATATTACAGTTATTTCTATTACATATTACAGATTTTGACATGAACAGCTGATCATTTTTTTGTTTTTATTCCTCTTAAAGTTTGAATGTTCAGATTGTCAGTTCTTACAGGTCATAGCTGATCATTAGATAAGTGTATTGGGTTGCATTAATATAAATGTAAAGATCAAAAAAACAAAACCCCACAGTGTAGCTTAAAATAGAGAATAATTCTGTAATATTCCTTTATGTACAACACAATTTCAAATGACCTTATTAACAAACCAGTAAAGACAGGACGAGAAGCAAAGGTCACTTACACGTATTAAATCTTGAAGCAAACAAACTGCAGCTGCAAGTGCCACACTGCCATCCAGTTCCACTCTCTGGTCTGGCGACGGTCATATTACAGGAGCAACGAGAGGCTGCCAACAGTTTCTTTTAGCTTGTCTACTGAGACGGTGAAACTGGCCAACCAGGTGAAAAGCATTGTGAAGGAGAAACGACTTCGACTGCCGACGTGGGAAAGTAGCAGTCAGAGCAGGTCTATTGGAGCAGTGCGATGGACTCTGCCCAACAATGGGCTGCAAGCCCACATCTCTGCACATAGCAACAGTATGTGGTTCCTAGGTGCCCAGTCGGCTAGTTTTAAAGTTTAATTCAAATATTAAATAAAAATGCAGACTTCAGAATTGGTTAAAGAGCATAACTGTGCACGTACTTTATTGTAGGTTAACATTAACACGCATTATTGAGGCACCCTCTGGAGAATGTCTAAAAATCAGAGAACCCACATTTTCATACATTTTTCAGTAGTGGTTATGTATTCACCCCACATTCCTTTACATATTTGCATTTGTCTTCACGTCCATTGCATCCAAACCATACATTTGTCAATATATGCAAAGTAATATAAAACACCCACACCAGTTGGAACCTGTTAACACCACATTCCAAGAGATTTCTCTTGACCTTATCCTAAAGAGATGGTCCTGAGCCTGATGGAAATAATATCTCATACTTGGGAGGACATGGACGACAACAAGCTAAATGAGATCTTCAGCAAGTTCGGCCCAACGCTGAGCCTTCGCGTCATGACAGACGAGAGCGGCAAGTCCAAGGGCTTTGGCTTTGTGAGCTTCGAGAGGCAAGAGGATGCCAAAAGGGCTGTGGATGAGATGAACGGGAAGAAGTTGAATGGGAAGCAGCTGTATGTGGCTCGTGCCCAGAAGAAAGGCGAGAGGCAGACAGAGCTCAAACGCAAGTTTGAGCAGATGAAGCAGGACGGCACGACTCGCTACCAGGGAGTGAACCTGTACGTTAAAAACCTAGACGACAGTCTGGACGACGAGCGTCTGCGTAAAGAGTTCTCTCTATTCGGGACAATCACGAGTGCCAAGGTGATGACGGAGGGCGGCCGCTCCAAAGGGTTCGGCTTTGTGTGTTTCTCCTCGCCGGAGGAGGCCACCGAGGCAATGAAGGAGATGAACGGGTGCATCGTAGGCACCAAGCCGCTGTACGTGGCCCTGGCGCAGCGCAAGGAGGAGCGGCAGGCCCACCTCACCCACCAGTACATGCAGCGCATGGCCAGCGTGAGTGCCGTGCGCAACCCAGTGCTCAACCCCTACCAGCCCGCCCCGCCCTCCGGCTACTTCATGATGGCCATTCCACAGTCTCAGAACTGGGCTACCTGCTACCCGAGCAGGCAACTGGCACAGCTCCACCCCAGCACCCGCTGGGCTACGCACAGCATTCAGCCACAGCATTTCCAATACATGCCGAGTACCATCAGGCCCGCTGCAGACCAATCTCTGGGCCAGGAACCTCTCACTGCCTCCGTGCTGGATCTGGAACCTCCGCAGGAGCAGAAGCAGATGTTGGGTGATCTATGGTCTGTTTCCCGTGATCCAGAACATGCACCCCAACCTTGCAGGGACGGGTTTGCTCCTGGAGATCGACAACTTGGAGCTTCCGCTTATGCTGGCTGAAAAAATAAAAACGCATTAAATATTGAAATATTTTTGCCTGGTCCATAGACTCCAGTTTCAGGCCTTGATTACAGTAAACTAAAACAACATGTAAAAAGGCTAAATGATTGACACGTGTACAGTCGGTGACTCCTTTCTTTTTGTTCCTCTTACTGTTCGAATGCTCAGAATGTCAGTTTTTGCAGTTGACAGCTGAGCATTAGGCATGTGTATTGGATTGTATTAATAATACAATTGAGGATTCATTGCTGTTCAGGGACCCAGCAGTGGTAACTTGGCAGTGGTAGGGCTTGAACTAGCAACATTCTGATTACTAGTCAAGTAACCTCTGAATAGTATTATTATGATTAATATTATTAATATATCTTACACTGAGGTCTGCTGAAGCTTACCCAGGATCCTTTGCAGCAGCCTCCCATATGCACAAATCATTACGAAAGGACACAGAATCTCTAAACTCCCTTGTTTTATGTTATTAGTTTGTCTAATTCAATGTTAAAGCACTTTCCCCTGTAAACACTCTTTTTATGACCTCATTTCACCGTTTCATGACTTTATGCCACGAACCAACCAACTATTCTTTTATACAACTCTTTTCAAACACTTCAACCATTGTGGGTAATTACACTATTATACACCTGTAATTCTTGTTATGCTATTTATTTTATTGGTACTGTCGATACATCGATGTTAGGAGAAATACCTCATGAATACTTTAAATGAATCCTTAAAATGACACCTATTCCATTTACTAATGCTAAGCTTGCTACAGTCTGAACTTCTAGCAAGTCAAGAGAAGTCTCATGCAGTTTCTGTATTTTCTATAATTGCATAATATATGGATGGTTTTAAACTCAATAACATACGCACTTGCAAAATATGTGAATATAAAGGAACAAAAATAAATTAACATAACCACATACCTAAACATCATCTGGTACCATCACCCCATCACCCCTCAATGCAGTATGAGGATGGTCAGATTGTTGTATTTACTAATAGTTACCACTAGTATTAAAATAACAGTAAGCCCAAACTGTTCGACTATGTCCTCTTAAACAAACCTGTGATTTTTTAAATATTTGGACCACATCCTCCTGCAGAATAAAACAATCAGGAAATACAGTTGAGTTGGCCCATACCGCCCTCACATCAGTGTGATTTCCATCAATGACGTGTTATGGCTCTGGGTAAGGAACAATGTTATATTGTTCAATAAACTTTTCACAGGATGCATATTTTTCATTGTTTTAGCAAAGTTTTCGCTACCTCTATACAGCAAACACCAGAATCGACAAGGTTTACATTAATTATAGTCAGTAGAATTAAAGGGAAGAGGCCATATAAAAGGCTGGGATCTACATTTAGCAGACTCGGCACTGTGTTACTAGATATCGCCCACATTCCATTAATTTTATTAAGTCCTCTTTAAACAGAAAATAAAGATGCAGACTCAAGAATTAATTGAAGAGAGTAGTAGGTCCATTATTTATTTTGAGCTCAGCGTTACATACAAACGAGGCATAGTCCAGAATATGTCTAATAATCACACAAGGAACACACATTTTTATCCAGTTTTCACAACTGATTATGTGATTGCCACACCTTCTCTACATACTGGTGTTTGAAATCTCAACCACTGTGTTCAACCATACATTATTCAATATATGCAAATTGAGATCTATCATTGTACAAATTGAAGCTTGACCCCAGTATATCCTATTGGAAGATTTTCCTGGGGGTTTTTTTTGTTGTTGTTTTTTTTGTTTTTAACAAAGATGATCTCAACTCATACCATCAAACACCTGCAAGATGATGTTGCAGGTCAGTATCACCCTGCTCTTATGGTAAGATAATGAACCTTGCTTAGCCACAGAACTCTCGAAGAGGCTTTCACGTCTTTTAAAAGCCGGGATCTTTCCCAATACTTAGGAAGCTATTTCTCACGGGAACAGTCCAGAGTCATCTGCCGTAGACTTCCACAGAGGCCTTGAAACCACCTGCATCAGAGCCTCTGCTCTGCACTTACAGACCCACAAAGGCCTTAAGATACCCCAGAAACATTATTCCTCTTTATGCTTTCAAACACAGTCTTGCACCACTCTGCACCTGTTGCAGAGAGCTTCAAAGCCTATTATAATAAGATCACAGATCGCCTCATGAAAATACCTTTACCCCAAAACATTTTATTACCTCAGGTGGAACAGTGTGTATAGGCCTAGACCTCTTTAGATGTAACTTAGAACCGCCGGTGACCGCTGTATGCGTTTCTTTGGTTGTACAAGCTCCACTGGAGGACTCGATGAATAGTTGATGATGGAAGAGGGGTATATCAGATTCACCCCTTCTGCCTCCATGTGACAAATTAACACACTACATAAACTTTTAGAAATAAATCAGTCTTTTAACAAATGGTAAACATTCTCTAGAAAAGATTATCTTGTAACAATTCATTGAGTATATGAACTGTTTTTGTGTCCTTATATCTATAAATGAAAAGTAATAAAACATTATAGATGATAAATAAATTACATAAAATGTATAAAAGTTCACAAATAAGAAAGTACCTGAGTCTGCACTTCTCTCCACAGATTCAAGAAACTCGTGAAAGTTGGAAGCTATAGAAACACATAGTACAGAATTATAGACTGACTGAGGTGTGAGCAGAAAGATCGCCATGATGTCCTTATATCTAAAGCACTCAAAGCATTGATGCTATGTAAATAAACTGTGATCCGATTGGTTCAATCTAAGTAAATAGATTCACCTACTTTGAAGTTAAAGTTTTTCTCAAAAGGTTAGAACTGGTTGACTATACTTTGCCGTGTTCTGTAATAGAAAATGTAAACATTTATATCTAAAATATTGCACGACAGAAATCAATTCAAGACTAACCTCTAATGACCGCTAGATGGGGGAAGATATTAAGTAATAAATGAGTCCAGATCCTCCTGCCCGACAATACGGTGAGACTCTGTTTTTACGTGTGATGGAAAATGATACGAAACTATGTATTATGTGATTCATATAAAATCACACTGATCCTTTTGTTCTTAAATTAATAATGCTGTTTGCACATTTATATCCGCCTGTTGCTGATTAAGTTGAACATGTATCAGGAACTGTTAACATCAAGGTCAACTTGACACACAACCCACACTGTTTGGAGTCAGTTTGGGTTGGTTTGTGGAAAAAAACAAGCTGAGAGCTGATTGGCTTATAGCCACAGCAACAAAGGAAAGAAGAGCTGCTTAAGAAAAGATGATTGGTTAAAGACAGCACAGGAGTAGTATAACTAGCCACGGTTTTGTATACTCGGGGCTCCCTACCTGAGGAGAGCCAAACATTTATTTTATTCTTTTTCTTATTAAATTACTCTCTTAATCACGTCTGACTTGCTGTTTGTTCAAAATTCCACAACATATGTCATTACTACGCCGCACAAAAAAGACCGCCATATTTGTAGTTCCACAATGTGAAAAGGCGTCATTTTCTATGCAAACGAATGAATAAACACCATGCCATGCCTTGCTGTATCCCCTCTTTGCACCGCTGGACAGACACACTCATGACACTGTACTCATCAAAAGCAGCACCAGAGACGCACTGAGTCATATCCCGCTACACACCTCTCAGGCCAGCTTGTTTGCACGTTTTGTCATAAAACTTAAAATGTCATTTGTTGCCATTATATATAAAATTACCTATTTAAAAAACCAAATAAATCAAAAAGTACTTATGACTAGAGAAACACGTGGCTAATCACCTACAAGAAATAATGTCAGTGATGTTTGGGGCAGGTGTTTCAAACGTGCCCAGACTCTTGAGAAGCACCTAAACGCACACACAAGGGTGTCCGCTTCCCATAGTGCTGCAAATACTGCAGGAAGGGCTTTGGTGAAACAGGCCACATGGAGGAGCAGAAGACAATCCACACAACTGAAGAAGCCCGTAGCTGCCCAGTATGTCAGAATCCACATGGGAGAAGAACCCTGTAGCTGCCCAGTATGTCAGAAGCAATTTGTGCAGGTGGGTAATGAACCATATTTGTACCCATTCGTATGTAGGGAGCAAATCAGTTGAAGACTTGAACAGTATGTTAACAATCAGTTAAAATTACTGTTGATGACAAGAAAACAATGGCTAATATGTTCCTTCACAGCTATGTCATTGGTTGATCTATTTTTGTCAGATTTAGTGCTTGTTTGGGCAAGTGTGTTAAAGTCTTCCTTTGTTTTTGGTTTTGTTCCTTTTCATATAGTTGTTTATTCCAATTTGTCTAGTGATGTCCATTATCCATTTAAAATCTGTCAAATTAAACAAATGTGAAACGAATTCCATAGTATTCAGATTTGATTGCAAAAGAGACCAACCACTCCCCGTATTTTGAATTTTGCATATACAGTATATGTGCAGTTCCAGCCTAGTCAATTGATCCAAAATCTGGCCCAGATGTATCTGTTGACTGCAAATTTGAATGATTTCTGTGCTCTGCAGCAAAGGAGCGTTTGGTTACTATCTGATGGATTAAAATAGGCTTGTTGGTAGCAAAGACATCACTAAAGTGTACAGAGCAAAGGTACTCCAGGACCAGGATGGGTAAGTAGCAGCTTGATCAGTGGAATCTTCTGTGAGACGTAACAGGATTTCGGTCTTAAATGTAATGTTAGATCAAGTGAAAAAAATTAGTGGATTGAAATACAGATAAAAAAATCCACTAAAAGTGCATCTGCATCATTGGTTAAAAAGTTGTTCTGCTAGTTGTCAGATTTTGTTCCAGTAATCTAATGTTTCCTGGGACTAGGTGGTTCAAGATTATATTGGTGTTTGCTTTATTTCTGTGATTTTTTTAACCATAGTCTAATTGTTTATACTGTCTACCAAATGCAATACTGAGTAGTGAAACACTGACACAATCCCTTTTGGCGTCAGACATTTGTAATATTTTCAATAATCTACAGTTGTAAGTCAAGAGGGCAGCACCATTTTAAAGTGTAGTTTCCTTTCTCTGTCTCACTTTCTGGAATTTTTCCGTCTGTGTTTTTATTAAAGTTAAAAATGGAAAGGGTATTAAAACTCCCTTTCACTGACATCTCTTCCACTGAACTTGTAGAGAAAGTGATGATATGAAGATGATTATGTTTATCGCTTTCACTCAGAGATCATTGTCTGAGGGTCATGTTGTACAGTTCACGATGTCCCGGGTTGCAATCAGGAGGTTTAACAGTGATGTGCCACACAGTTGTCTGTGGTGTTCTTATATGATCTAAAAGTCAGACTTACCATTTATCAGTCAAATCAATTAAAGAACATTCATGATCAACAATTTGTGGGTGGCCATGATACTAATGGCCTGGTGGAAATTCCACAAGATATCAAACTCCACACTAACATAAACATAACACTGCTTTCATGTCACTTCCACAAGTAGCCCAAACATAAGATATAGAAAGCAGGTAAGAGCGGAGCAGTCAATGTGCCTAATATGACTGCAAAAGCCTGGCAGGACAGGAGGTATTCCTGCTTCTGCTAATCAGCAAAAGGAAGCTCCTGGCAAAGTGACGTGGACTGCAAAAAAATCACCAGGAAGGTCAAGCTACAAATGCCAGAGAGGAGCAGGGAGCACCAAAAGTTCCATAGCATCCTGCGGAAAGAGTACCACATAAGCATGGAAACAGTACAGCAACCCATGGTATGAGCATGGACAGATGAGGAAGAGCTGCTAGAACAGTACGTCCCCAATAAGCAGGCAGGATGTGGATCAATCTCACTATTTCATCGGCAGAAATGCAGGAGCAGGTGATAATACTCCTGGGCCCAGCACTCTTCAACCTGGGTACTTTAAGGAGAACACGGCAGCCTCCCAAAAGTGATACAAAGTCCCAAAATGGCTATTACCTGTGCTGAATAACAGTATGAAGGACAAATCTACCCCTGTCCAAAGTTTAATTGATTTAACTGAATGCCAACTATACTACCACCATCAATCTGTGTAAGGTGTACTTGCAAGTGCCTTTAGCACCAAAAGCCAAATAACTCAGTGTTTTCAACACATTTCATCCAAGCATCATCATGTGAAATGTTGTTCTTTTCGGAAATTCTTCATCTAAATATGGTTGTGTTGCTAATGAGATCATATTATTTGTTACTCTTTAAACCTTATTATTCCTTTAAGATTCAAAGTCTACTGTGTTAGGAAACCTATGTGAGAATATAAAATCAGCAGTTTCTGCATGCTTGTGTGATGAATACAGAAAGTGATCTCTCATACTTGCGGAATTAAGGCTTCAAATGTCTTGGTGTTCAGACGATATGGAGAGGCTCTGGGAATCTGGAAGGATAAACGTTTGTTTCATTGTCAGGGACTGTTGATCATTTATTTGTCCATTCATTTATTACACTATTAAGGGATTATTAATGTGCACTGGGAGAACAGTATAAAGTTATCAGTCTTCTAACTAAATAGCCTGGTCTTGTAAGGTAACCACATGCACACCTTTCCCTCAGTGATGGCAAGGAGTGGTTTAAACTCACCATGTCATCTGTGATTCTGAGTGTGAGTGCTCCTGCATTTTTGTACACAAAGCCTGCTGAGTTGGCAGTGAAGGCAGAGATGCCCATATACAGCATGTTGCTTTCATCAGGTGGCAGTGAAAATGGTGTCGGGGCAAAAGCGGGTTTCTTGTGCACTCCAATGTTGTAAAACTCCCCCTATATAGAGAGCAATGCAGAGATGAACTTATTCTTTTACATCTCCTGGGTCTTGATTCTTCGTTCAGATTAAACTGTTTTATCAGTGTAACCTTTGTGTAACCTTTTTTTCCTACAAAAGCCCAACAGTGCTTTCTGGATACACTTAGGCACAGTTTTGCAAGTGCTCCTGTTATTCCCTGTTAATTCAGATCTTTGGCTCAGAAAGGCTTTCTTATGATCATTATGGTCATTATTCTTATGCTTTGACAACTTGTGCCTTTTTTAACTTGTGCCTGAAAACCCCTTTACCTATGCCAATGATAAAACACTGATGAACTCCTGCAAACAAGTTGTAGTTTATTAATTAGTGCATTAATCTTAGTTTGGGATCTTTAATGACCATCTTAATCTGTGTATATTATTTGATTGTTGGTTCTTTCCTAGCTGAATGTAACTTCCTCTCACAGTAGTGTACAACTTCCAAGCTTATCAAAGGATAGTGTTGTAGTCAGGACCATTAAAAAATCATTCAAGCAAAGACCAAGATTTTGTAGTGTTTGAATCTGAGACAAGAATGAGACTTATTTAACAATGATTTTACTTTAATTATACCACTCACTGATAATGTATTGTAAATTGTCATTGTCATAAATAATTGTCATTATAAAGGCAGCTGAATATAAACAAATATAAAGCAAAAAGGTTCATATGGTCATTTTTATTATTAAATTAAAACATAGTAATACTTAAATAATTGCTATCTGCCCTTGGGTCAATCATGGAAAGGATTAACTAGATGTGTTCTGTAATGTGTTAAATCCTCTTGATAAATGCATAGCTTTAGCTATATCATAAAACATATGATGAGTCCTTTTCTCATTATTACTTGTGTACAACAAAAGTTTGTGTGACAAGCAGCAACATGTATATTTGCCAATTTATGAAAACGGGAGTATGCGCAGTGGGAGAGTAAATATCTTTTAAAATGACTCTCAATTAATGGCAATGCATTTACAATAAGTCTCTTGCCACAATAACAACACTGTCTGGATTTGCCATCAGCTGGTTGATTGCAGCATCATGCAGCCTGCAGCCTAGCATTTGTTTGCAGGGGAACATACACTGCCATAATTATTAGCATAATGAATTTTTTAAGGAGAAAGACTAGTCTGTACATTAATGTTAAAAATTCCAGATCCAGATAGCAGTGTTTATGTATGTCAGTGGCTGTGCACCAGTACTTGTGAATGTACACACACAAACCTCACCCTTTGGGTCTTCCCCAAGTCCCCTGTCCTGTTCACACTACTAGCTAAGAGCAACCAGCTAACTTGATAGCAGTGTGACTCAATAATAATAATAATAATAATAATAATAGTAATAATAATAATAATAATAATAATAATGATAATATGGCGCTTCCATGCACATCAGCAAGCAAATAGGAACACTAGCACTTGCATGAAATTAAGCATATTAGCATTTCAGAAGGCAGATTATTTAGCCTGCTAAAATAGCAGGTGTGGCAGCAAATGTCTGTTCAAAACACTATGTCACAGGTATGAGTATCATGTATTTGATATAGTATGATTGTTCATGTTTGTAAATTTAAAGCTTACAAATGCTGTATTTACAGTGTATTGCAGGTTATTAAAATGTGGCAGTAATTATTAGGATATAGAGAATTGTAGTGTTTAAACAAATCATTATGTCAGAAGTATGTTTAGGGGAGAATACACCCTGACCCACCCAGAGTTAACACACACTTACCTTACATTATTGATCATAAACTTGAATAGCTACAATACTGTCTGCTAATCATGCAGTTTGAAGTTTGCAAAGTGTGTACCCAGACAAAATCTGTGTTAAAACTTTCCTTTAACACAGAGTCATACATGAGTCAGACATGATTCTGAATAAATTAATGAATGAAAAAATGAAAAGCCTTATTTCATTTCAAACTGCACTTCAGGAACACTGAGCTCAAGTTCTGAGGAAACTTCCCTGCATATTTTCAGGGGTTTTCTGCCTCACCATGCCTGAATCACCTCATAAGGAGCTTGATAATGAGGAGACAGGGTGACTGAGGCAGTGAACACTCCTCACTGAGCATACTGGCTTCCAAGAGCTGGAGCTGGGAAGACCTATAGGTCTGTGACACACACTCCCACCCAGTCCTGATACTAAGAAGGTGGAACCTACAGGCTAATATGCAGCTGCCTGTGCATCAATAGGCGTCTGGGGTGTCCATCACTCAGGGAGGCGTGGCTGAAGGCGTGGCCTTGCAGACTCTGAGAGCTGGCTGAGGTAATCTCTAAAGGAGAGAGTAGTCACCAATAATCATGGAAATGTAGCCATAACTGTACAGTATATTTCACAGCCATGTATATTACATATCACAGACCAGGCTTACCAGAATAAATATTCCACACATACAGCTCATATATATCTGTGTGTGTGTGTGTAAAAACATGCTCCTGTTTTAGTCTCAACACAGACAGATATACATGTAGGAGTAGCAAACTGAAGTAAGAGCTCACCTTCACCAGTACATAGTCTCCAGCTTTAACAGTGACAGGGTTGGTATCCGTGGGATAAGAAAGCAAATCCTTTCTTGGAAAAATAACCTTCACATTCCCATCATTCCGACCACAAAGATCTTGAGATGACTTCTTACTTTCCTGCAGAAAACAGACTCAGTCAAGCAAAAACAGCAGATAACATTTGTACAATATAAAAGGCTTGACTAAGCACTGTAGCAGACAGAAATTCTCTCCTGCTCTTACATTGCCTCCAGATACCATGCCACAACGTCTCACTAGTGTTATCCAAACCAAGGGTGGTTATTCCCACTGTTATGTAGATGGTCATAAAATTCTGTTATCAGTGTGTATATCGGTAGATCCAATCTCAGCATGACTGGTAGCGCATATTAACACACAAGTGGCAAACACCTTGGGGTAGTTTTCTGTGCATTCGCCAGGCATGTCCTCAAAAGAAGGACACTAACAATAATCAAAATTAACTAAGACCCCAATCTTCAAACAGTTATTGATGGCAGGTAATACACTAAAGACCACAAGCACAGGGAAACCAGTCATTGGGATTTCCCGGTACCAAAGATGTGAACTGCTCTCAACACTTCAAAAATAACAAAAAGCTCAAAGCATCCAAAACAGACACAATGCTATGCCTAACCAGGGAAGGGTTTCAAATGAAAGGGCCACAGAAACCCATGCGGCAATCGCAAACTAACACCACAAACGGGAAAGTGACCATACAACTCAAATAGACTAAAATAGACCAAACAATGCCCTAAATACATAAACACATAAACTCTATTTGCCCTCCAGAAAAGAACAAGGCCAAAACCAAAATGAAATGCCAAAAGGTGCTAGGGCTGAGCTGATAGACAATGCCATTGTTCATCATCGTTGTCAGACAGACCTCATGATGTTGATCCAGCAGGTCTAAATAAGATAAGGGAGGAGAATTTACTGCAACTATTTATTTTCTTGCAGAAATCTAGTTAAATCGATATGCAAAACATGATGACCAAGACACACAGATGCAGCAATCCCAAATTATTAACAGCAGAAGTGCTCCAAACACAGTTGTAACACAGCATGGCTTCAACCCACTGCAGTACTCACTCCCTCCACTAGGACAAGCTGTTTGCTGTCGATGAAACTGGTGTTGACCTTAGCCGCATCTTCTCGGAATGTAAACATAAGCTCCTCCAGGCGACAGCTTCTTCACCTCAGCTGGGATATCGTCCCTGAGACGGTGATATGCCTGAGTTTTCTGTGGGTGTGGTACACACATGTTCATGTCAGAAGGTAAAGCCCAACTGGCAGCCACAAGACCCTTTCAATTCTCCAAATGATAATAGACAATGGTGAATTTCTTGATAGAACCATCACATGAACCAGGGAGAATGTCTGTTTTTTGATAGTGTTAAACACAATGACAAAATAGGATCTCACCTTCCTCATGCTGTAGGCAAACAGGAAGGCTACATTATAGCCCACTTCCCTGATCAAAGAGACCGACTGCTGGTGGTCCTCCTCGGTTTCCCCACAGAAGCCTGTGATGAAGTCACTGCTCAGACTGACCCCTGTAAAAAGAAATTATACATAGATATATATTCACACAAGACCTATTATAGCTACAATAATTTTATAATTACATATTGAATGTTTGGTAATGATAGGACACCTGGTATTATCTTTCAAATGTTTTCCACAAGCTCAAGGTAGGCTTCCCTAGTATACCTATGAAAACATCCCAGAGCATGATGACTTAAAGTGAGAACTAAGTTTTAACACATGAGACATCAAGAGATTTGAGATAAGCAGGCTAATCTCTACTGTGCTTGTGGTGAGTGCTGTCGTTCTAGGAGCGTTTCTCACCCACGCCTCATGGTCTGTAAGACTCTGCTGCTGCCGCTCTGAGCTGGCAAGTGGATCTGCTTACAGATGTTCCTCCGCTCTTGGATTAGCTATAACACCTTCAGGAAACATACTCACCCACCCCAGCACAGGTCAAACGAAAACAGCACAAATTGACTATGGCAGTCAAACCTTATTTCACATATCTGATAAGCATAAGGCTTTTTCAATCTGATAATCTATTAATGATCTTTTCTACTGCTCACATCCAAATTTGCGAATCCTAAATTATTATCCAATCTGCTGCTTAAAATGGCCTATGAGCAATATCTGCACATGAATTCAGACTATAAGAAACTGTTCAACTAAATACTTAAACTCTTTGAACATCCACTACACCACACAAGCCATAAACAGTCAGGGCCGGATTACCAATAGATTACCAGAGCAGGCAGTGACCTGTAGGTCCCACACCTTTTAGGGGCCATGCAACAAGGAATAAAAAAAAACAAAACATATTAGGAGATAATTTGCAAGGGAGGCCCCAAGATTATGACTGCCTAGGGGCCTCCACAGGGTTTAATCTGCCACTGTAGGCAGTGTACATGTACATGCCCCTAAATGTAATTGGTAACATATTCCATTACATTACTCAAACGAGGAACATACTTTAAACATACTTTTGGAATACTTCAACATTGTCCAAGACTATTTCAAATATAACTCACTTTAATTACATTTAACAGCATGTATTCTGTGTTCTGTATTTTGTCACCTGCAATGAAATACATTTTAAAAGTACCTTCCCCACACTAGTCATGGGTATCCCAACCAAAAACCACATGCTCACATCCATGACTCTGGGGTTTCTACCTCATCAGGAAAGTCTTTAGGATGTGGCCAGGTGAAGCAAATCCTTGTCAGGGTTTACGAGGGAGACGTGGTGTAGCAGGTCAGCGAATCGTAGGCCTCCTTGCTCATCACGGGAACACGGTGCTGAAACCACGGCTGAGGTGCGAACCAAGCTCCGAGTTGCTGGCCCCGTCCCCAGACACGTCTCTGTAGCTGTTCACATTTTGACCCAGCAGGGTCACTTCCTTCACCCCCTATGGCCATGATCATTTCATATACTTAGTGTTCACATCTGGCCAAGTTTCACACACAGAAACTAGTAAAGCCAGACTGCACACATAGTCGCTGAAGGGAAGAGACCTGGTCAGACAGCATGCGCACTTCTTCAAGTATGGAGGACACAGGTCTGCTCCTTTCCCTCCCCCAGGTAAACGGCACAATGCAGTAGCTGAACATGTTGTCACAGCCCCGCATGATAGACCTACAGCAGTCAAAGAGAGACAAAATATACTGGATAATCCCACTGTAAGACAAGGTGCCACCAACAAGGCTTACAGTACACAAGGTCTGTACTGTCAACAGCGTGAAAGGACTTTAAAAGTATCGACACCCCTGATATCAAACCATTATTTGAAGTGCTACATCTAAAAGCATGAAGGAGCTGAAGATGAGCCACCACGGTGTTTGAAGTTTTATATCCCTTCATAAGTGTAGGAGGGTCAGTCATGTATAAATATTTAACCAAAAAATGCAGATTGACAAGTGTTCAGTAAAATGATAATAATAAACAACTGAACTATGAGCATTTGCTGTTTTTGGCTTTATTGTGGATGCAAGTCCCATGTTTCATGCAATATGGTAGCAAATGCCTTTAAATTATAGCTGACTTTTCTGTATTTTAATCTAACAGTTGCTGTTCAGATTAAATTCAGTGTATTAGAGTTGAATATGAAAACACCAAAAACTGTCTATACATGTTAACTTAAAAATTGAACTGTACCATCTTTACAAAATCACACAGTGCAAAGTTAATTTAAGAGTTAGTGTTTAGCAGGAACTCCTCCCTTATAAATCAGCCAGATATTATTATGGCACTCACACAAAGGCACTGTGTCCTGAATGGTGAATGGGCATGACATCAGCATATGCCTCTTCCAGGGAGAGCAGGACATTGCTGGTCCTCTGACCCCCATGGGCCAGTGCAAGGAGTCGGAGAAGATCTCTGTAGGCATCTGGCCCTGCTACAACATCCACCACCCTCTCCTTCTCCAGCAACTCAGTCTTCAGTCTCTCTGCCATGCAACCTACAAGAGAGCAAGCACACATATGCGTATACGGGCACGTGAACCCACACACAAACATACATGCGCACACACGAACATTTCAGACTGAGAGATACATTTGAACGTGAATGAAGAACTATGGTGAAGTGAGAAGTTACCCAGGACTCCTATCTTTAATGGAGTGCTGCTCTTTAGATGCTTCTTTTTCAGAACTGCTGGATGTTTGAGTCTGTTCCAGATGGTCTGCTCTGCCTTTTCCCTGTCACAATGATTTTTATTTTTTCCAACAGAAAATAGCATTACATCCAAGCAAAAAATGTCACTGAAGTCAAGGACTGCTGTCAAGTTGCACAAGATTGGCAACGTATAGATTCACTGTGTAAAATACAAACAGAAATAGGCTTTTCCTACCTTATGGAGCATGTGACAAGAAGCACCACATCTGCCTGTATAAAAAAAAAAAAAAAATTAGGAAAGATGAGAATGAAAGCTTTCAAATAAAGGAAGCGCTGTGTTTATCAAGGGTCAAAGGTCAAGGCATTGACACTTACCTCTGATAGTTCGTGGGTCCGAACATATCCACCCTTCTGAAGAATGGACCACGCAATTTCAGTGTCGTTGACGTTCATCTGACAGCCGTATGTTTCGAAATACACTGCAAGATGTAAACACCAAAATAAAATTGGCAACGACTACCGGCATACTGACACATGGGAATTAAAATCCTAAAGCCTGAACTATCATGGCAACAAATGTAGTTACATACCTTTCCGTAGCTGCGCCAGACCACTTTCTTCAGGAAGATACGATTCCTCATGTTCCTGTTGCGTCTCAGTTGAACTTTTGCCTGAAGAACTCTTAATGACGACAGCTTGGTCTTAAATGTGCTCACTCTCGTCTCATCAGTCTCATTAGTAGGAGTGCTAGATAGAGACACTGAGCAATAACCTCTGCATTTGTCGGCGAGTCGAGATAAACACTTTTGAACAGAAAACACTAGAAGTCTAAGCCTGCGGGCAGACATCATGTCTAAACGGGAGATTCGGCTACAAAGCCATGAACAAGACAAGAAACTCAATTTAACTTTAAAAGTAACGTTAGCTAAGGCTAAGTGCTAACTTAGCAATGGTGCTGTGGTTTGCGCAGAACAATTTTATATACAAAAGTATATTATCAGCGAGCTAACAAATCTGTACAAGCAGCCAATAAATATAAAAATATCTGTAGCTTAGTTAGGTAACCTAATAATTCAGCTGTAACATACACTCACGTATGACCCCACACGGTTAATATTGACATGCAGTTTTGTAATTTTCAAAATAACGGTTTCATTAAAACGTAACAGTGATACTCGTGTTTCAGTTCTAAGACAAGTAAACGGTGTAACTTGGGAGGGAGATCAATCGCAAAAATATCGATTTACGTTTTTTAATTCATATTTTTGTAATTAATATTTTTTAATTAATATTTTTTTAATTAATAGTTTTGTGAAATCTTATATTTAACATAACCGGCTACTTTTATTTTGCAAGTGTTTACTTGTTAGTCATAAGTAGTGTTTTGTGAGATGATTGTTCGTTTTCACACATGGCTCTCTGTCCCTCACCTACTCTGATCTAATGACGAATGCGTAATTTATTTTATAAGTGGACTTCACACTTCGTTCTGTTACCTAAGGGTCAATACAACATACTCGTTTAAATGTGCTGATACAAAGATTGTGAAACAATTAATGTTTTTAATTAACTGATTAAAGTTTTACTCTGAATGAACACATTTTACGAATATATAGGAATGTTAACCTTATTACATTGTCTTTGATGAGGAAATGGGTATTTTGGATGTTTTAACCTTTTAAACATGTTTTAACCTTTTAAACTTTTAAATATTACCGTAAGGTTGTAAATACGTTCATTAATATTTTAGGTATTTTGATTATTCATTTTGCAATTTTGATTAAAAATAAATAAATAAATAAAAATAAAAAATCAAGTTATTTAAACATGTCCAAGAATTGCTGTCCACTCTCTCATCTTTGGACAACCATCTTGGTAAAAATGCGACCTTTGACATCAGTGACCTCACAACTTTAAAAAAGGTCTATCTTCATTCGACTAAAGGCATAAACTGCATGCTCCTATAGTATATCAGTTCATTTGAATTTCTCACTTTGTCTCCATACTCAGATGAGTTAAAGCTAAAAATGTCCACCCCATTGTGATGAAATATTGAGTTAATAAACATTATTTTAGAATATCAAAATATATGTTTGAAATGCTAACTTTAGCTAAAATTGTCCACCTGCTGACATGACAGTTGCACAATACAGTGAACATATACTTGCATATACCTTCTTTGCTGTTTTCTTGTTGTTTTGTTTTAAGTAATATTTCCTAATAACTATTAAACTATTGATGTTCAGCTACGACAGGAGCTGAAGTAGCAAAGAGGAAAAGGTCCAGGTGAGATGCAGACCCTTGGAGGAAAGAGACAATTACCTGTGAAATTAGAGAGAGAGAAAGCGCTGTAGAAAAGGTGAGGAGATTTTAACAAAAAAGGGAATTCATGACTGAAAAAGAAAGGTATGCCAAAAAAACCCCAAAACAAAACAGAGTCGAGAAAGGAATAGTTGCCATGACAACTAAACATTCTTGAAGAGCTATAAACTGTGTTATCAAGGTGTATTTTAAATGTTCATAACTTTGCTTTTAATGGCTTTAAACGTTATATATAGCTTAGAAGTATGTAGAGGTTGGAGGAATATGTGTGGCTATATTTGGGCTATTTCTTCTGTTTGGGTATGAGTGGTTTGTAGCATTTAGCCTTGGACATTGAGAGTGCTGAAAAGTCTAAATGTGTCTGTGAAAGCTTTAGAAGTATAAAGTGATTGATTTTTAAATTAGTAATGAAAATGCTGAGGTAATAAAATGATATTGTAAGCAGAAAAGTATGGATGGTCCCGAATAAACTGGTTTCATGCAGGAAAGACCAGTGTAGGCTTCAGCATAAATCTTCAGGAGGCCTCTTTGAAAAAGCCTCTAGGGGTTTCCGTTGAAGGGAGAGCCTTGGTTCAAGGATGGGACATCCCGGCCAAGCACTGGAAGAAACAATATGGAGATCACCAAAAGAAACAATATGGGCATCCGGTGATATAGAATAGGATCGTCTTTTAAAAAAATAGAAGTAGTTCAGGTTGAACATAATAGTACCAAGAACTTGTTGGTGTAACTATTAAATATCAATTAGCATATATTGAATAATGTATGGTTTGAACATAATAGTGGAAACCTGGACAAGTATTATGAAAAAATAAAAATGGTTATGCAAGTATCCTTGAAGCGTTTGGTTACTATCTGATGGATTAAAATAGGTTTGTTGGTAACAAAGACATCACTAAAGTGTACAGAGCAAAGATACTCCAGGACCAGGATGGGTAAGTAGCAGCTTGATCAATGGACTCTTCTGTGAGACGTAACAGGGCGTCGGTCTTAAATGTAATGTTAGATCAAGTGAAAAACTTTAGTGGATTGAAATACAGATAAATAAATCCACCAAAAGTACACCTGCATCATTGGTAAAAAGTTGTTCTGCTAGTTGTCTGATTTTGTTCCAGTAATCTAATGTTTCCTGTGGACTAGGTGGTTCAAGATTATATTGGTGTTTGCTTTATTTCTGTGATCTTTTTAACCATAGTCTGCTTGTTTATACTGTCTACCAAATACTGAGTAGTGAAACACTGACACAATCCCTTTTGGCGTCAGACATTTGTAATAATTTCAATAATCTACACTTGTAAATCAAGAGGGCAGCACCATTTTAAAGTCTAGTTTCCTTTCTCTGTATCACTTTCTGGAATTTTTCCGTCTGTGTTTTTATTAAAGTTAAAAATGGAAAGGGTATTAAAACTCCCTTTCACTGACATCTCTTCCACTGAACTTGTAGAGAAAGTGATGATATGAAGATGATTATGTTTATCGCTTTCACTCAGAGATCATTGTCTGAGGGTCATGTTGTACAGTTCACGATGCCCCGGGTTGCAATCAGGAGGTTTGACAGTGATGTGCCACAGTTGTCTGTGGTGTTCTATATGATCATCACAGAACATCACACATAACTGGTCAAATTGTATCTCGAGTAGTATATTTGTGTATTATACTATATATTAGCAGCATATCTTTATGATGCAATTAAAAACATTCCCCATCCCCCTGAATACCAATCATATTACATATCTGGGTACTAAATTCTCTTCCCAGTTGTCTGTTATTCAAAATAAATAGTCATCCAATTATTAAAACAATAAGCGACGAACTTCATTGATGGACAAATTTGCCCCTTATGCTCTTCGGACAAACTGCAATAATTAAAATGAGAATATTACCTAAACGAAATTGTTTGTTTTCAATTATTCCAGTGCCACCAACCTGTCTAAAATCTTTGGACAACATCATAACTTGATTCTACTGGAAAAATAAATCACATAGAATCAAACTCACAACATTACAGAACTGTAGTTGATTATTGCAAATCAACTACAATATGGAATAAAATGGATAAAACCTAGTATATCAGACAGAATATGGATAGACATAGAGCAAACATTATGCAAAGATCTAAAAGTCAGACTTACCATTTATCAGTCAAATCAATTAAAGAACATTCATGATCAACAATTTGTGGGTGGCCATGATACTAACAGCCTGGTGGAAATTCCACAAGATATCAAACTCCACACTAACATAAACATAACACTGCTTTCATGTCACTTCCACAAGTAGCCCAAACATAAGATATAGAAAGCAGGTAAGAGCAACTATCAGTTCAGAGACATTAAACTCACGTGCATCCATATCAGTATTATAAACATTCCTAATACAAAAAAACTATCACATAAGATATACAAAATAATAATGAAATCAAATCGCATAATTACTCTCCCATCGAGACAATGGGAGGAAGATTTATTACTAGCCCCCGACGCCACAGTCTGGATTAAAATGTATAATAATAATTACCACATGACAGCAACACTAACCTACAATGCATTCAGTACAAAATAATACATAGATTACATTATACTACACATTGGATGTTTAAAATTGGTTTCACAAGCTCAGCAATCTGTACATACTTTACGCCAAAGACAGCTGACGATTACATTCACATCGTGTGGCAGAGCACACCTATCAAGTAATTTTGGCAATAGGTCATCACACACATGTACCATGATTTAAATAACCCTATCCATCCAACACCATCTTTATGTCTCCTCGGAGACATGTCATCAACCAATGTGTCAATATAAAAAAAACAGGATAATATATATATATAACATTATTAATTGCAAATACAAACATACTCATGAATTGGAAAACAAAAAATAATATTAGTGTCACCGAATGGAAAAATCTATTGATAGACTACATATCAATGGAAAAAAATCTCAGAATGAATCAATAAGAACCAATAACCTAGACTGGACTACTTTGATAAAAAGTTTACAGAGCTAATCCATAAATGATAAATATCCCAATCTAGTACGTGTACATATACAGTGCACTCGCACATAGCCTCTCTCTCTCTCACACACACACACACACACACACACACACACGCAGACACACACACACACACACACACACACACACACACACACACACACACACACATTCCCATAATGGTGCAGGTGGCTAATACTTAAAATACTCTATCTGCATTTCCCGTTTGTCTGTTTCGTCTCTGTTCGTCTTATTTTTCCTCTCTCCCCTATTCCCGTTTCCCCCACGTTATTTATGTCTGTTCATACGTTTTATACACCCGATATAGTTGGACACAGTGAGAAGTTAGAAATAAATAATGAATAAATAATAAAGTTCTAAAGGTCCTCCGATGGGCGGAAATCAATTGATATATTTATTTCTCCAGATTTCTAACTCGGAGAGAAAAAGACGTCCTTTTACAAATCGCACCTCGTTGTGGAACTTTACTAAGGTTTACAATCCAGGCGATTATTTTTAACCTCAAAGAACATAGGCCTGCTCCAAGGCAAACTGATTTCATCCCATTAATTAACTTTAATGCGATGTTTTTTGCCGAGCATTAGGCTAAAGAAAATGAATGTTGTTGCGTTTATCAAACTAAAAGTATTTATTCTGAGCCATGCGGTAAATGATTCAGTGTGAGCAGCATATGGACGATTTTTGGAAAATGCTGTGACTAGGTAATATTTTGAAATATAAGGCGTTGTTAAAGCCTCTCATTCACGCTATTAACGTTATAAGTTAAAATAATTGAATAATTCATAAATAAATAAATAGCGTTTGTATAATATTTAAAAATAAACATTTACGTAAAAGCACTCTTACGTAACAACCAAGTTGTCATGTATTTGAATCTAAAGCTAAAGTGTTGCTATGATCGCTTTGGTCGGTCGACACTTGCCTGGCTCTGTTGAATTGCTGTTTCAAACTGTTTTATAATTCGTGCAGTTAGATCATTTGGTTAAATCATTTACGATTTTATTTTATTCATTTACTACTTTCGACTACGATTTCCAGAAAGGTTGACCGACGATCCTCACGAAAATGAATCCAAGTGCTCCAAGTTCGCCGATGACTTCGTTGTACGTGGGTGACCTTCATCCAGACGTTACCGAGGCCATGCTATACGAGAAATTCAGTCCTGCTGGCGCAATAGTCTCCGTACGGATTTGCAGGGACGCGATGACCCTCCGCTCACTTGGATACGCATACGTGAACTTTCAGCAGCAGGCAGATGCTGAGCGTGCTTTGGACACTATGAACTTTAACATCATCAAAGGCAGACCTGTGCGAATTATGTGGTCCCAGAGAGACCCCTCTCTGAGGAAGAGTGGAGTTGGCAACATCTTCATCAAGAACCTTGACAAGTCTATTGACAGCGAAGCTCTTTACGACACATTCTCTGCCTTTGGGAACATCCTTTCCAGCAAGGTGGTGTGTGACGAGAATGGCTCTAAGGGCTACGGCTTTGTGCACTTTGAGACCCGTGAGGCTGCGGAGAGAGCAATTGAGAGACTTAATGGCATGTTGCTCAATGACCGCAAAGTGTTCATTGGCCACTTCAAGTCTCGCAAGGAGCGAGAGGCTGAGATGGGGGCCAGGGCCAAAAAGTTCACCAATGTGTACGTCAAGAACTTTGGAGAGGACATGGACGACGACAAGCTGAAGGAGATCTTCAGCAAGTTTGGCCAAACGCTGAGCACTCGCGTCATGACCGACGAGAGCGGCAAGTCCAAGGGCTTTGGCTTTGTGAACTTCGAGAGGCACGAGGATGCCCAGAGGGCTGTGGATGAGATAAATGGGAAGGAGCTGAATGGGAAGAAGGTGTATGTGGGTTATGCCCAGAAGAAAGGCGAGAGGCAGACAGGGCTGAAACGAAAGTTTGAGCAGATGAAGCAGGACGGTATGACTCACTACCAGGGAGACAACCTGTACGTCAAGAACCTAGACGACGGTCTGGACGACGCGCGTCTACGTAAGGAGTTCTCTCCGTTCGGGACCATCACAAGTGCCAAGGTGATGATGGAGGGCGGCCGCTCCAAAGGGTTCGGCTTCGTGTGTTTCTCCTCGCCGGAGGAGGCCGCCACGGCCATGACGGAGATGAATGGGCGCGTTGTAGGCACCAAGCCGCTGTACGTGGCTCTGGCGCAGCGCAAGGAGGAGCGGCAGGCCCACCTCTCCAACAAGTACATGAAGCGCACGGCCAGCGTGAGTGCCTTGCCCAACCTCGTGCTCAACCCCTACCAGCCTGCCCCGCCCTCCGGCTACAACATGGAAGCCATTCCACAAGCTCAGAACTGGCCTGCCTACTGCGCAAGCAGCAAGCTGGCACAACTCCTCCCCAGCCCTTGCTGGGCCATGCAGTGCGTCCACCCACAGCAAGTCCAGGATATGCCGAGTGCCATCGGTCCAGCCGCATCCTGCCCGCAGGCCTTCAGCGCCATCCGACCAACCACCGCCTGCCAGGTCCCACGCACGATGGCCTATCAGACCATGGCATCTGAGGCTCCGGGGACAGGGATGGCCAGCGCGGAAGCTGCCAACAAGGCGTCGCTGGTGAGAGCAGTACCACAGTACAAAACCACCTCAGGCGTTCACAGCCCACAGCAACACCTGGGCACACAGCCCTTAGATATAAATGTCGAACTTACCATTTATCAGTCAAATCAATTATAAAACATTTATGTTTCTCAACCCACAGCAGCACCTGGGGGCAGAGCTCCAGGTGCCCGTGCAGCTGGCTGCGGTCCATGTGCAGGGTCAGGAACCTCTCAGTGCCTCCATGCTGGCTGCTGCACCTCCACAGGAGCAGAAGCAGATACTGGGTGAGCGTCTGTTTCCCCTGATCCAGAACATGCAGCCCACCCTTGCAGGGAAGATCACGTGTATGTTCCTGGAACTGGACAACTCGAAGCTACTGCATATGCTGGAGTCTCCTGAGTCTCTGCACCCTAAGGTGGATGAGGCAGTCGCTGTGCTCCAGGACCAGTGCGCGCAGGAAGCCGCTCAAAAACTTTAACCAGTGCTGCGCTTCTGGCTGTCTAATGGAAGAATAAGCAGTAAAAAAAATTAACATTTTAACTGAAAAAAATAAACATTGAAACTGAAATGCATTGAACATTGAAATATTTTTGCCATGTCTGTAGACATCAAGCCTGTAAGGGTTGGCACCAGGCCGAGGCCCCCTCGACCAGAGGGAGGCGTCGAGTCAACCACGCCACTGATCAGGATCAACACCCAACAGCTGGGCTAGACCTTATATAAGCCCAGTGACCCGGTCATTCAGTGCTGGGTTTTTGATAAAGTTTTGAGCCAAGCTCCTAGCCGGTAACTCTGGGTATTGAGGTCTGTGAGCCCTTGTGCTATGCCTCTTTTCTGTTCTGCGAGGGTGTCAGTGTTTTTACACGTCCCCTCCCTTCTCCAGTTTTCCCCTCTCGAGTCTGTCTCTCTCCTGAGGCTTCCCTTAGCCATTCAAGTTTCTCCCCGTTTTCTGGTTTTGTTTGGGAACTTTTAGTTCGAGTTTTCCCCAGTGCATCGGGGTTGCCATTTCTTTCCGTGGCGTTCTTTGTTCTCCCCTTTTCCACGCTCACCGAGGTGTTTCGTTTTTTCCTCTTGTTTTGCTTGATCCAAGCTCTAACTGTTCTGCACACGAGCCCACCATTGTTAGAGTGTGGCTGCTTACCCAGTAAGCTATTGGTGTCCTCACCTAGCTGACCTGGATTCAAAACCACCTTACAAAGTCCAGGCCTTGGTTATTCTAAGCTTAAAATGAAAACGACAGAAAAAGGTAAAATCATTTCAAGTTTGGTTTATTTGTCGCATACATAGTCATACACAGTATAACTCACAGTGAAATGGTTGAGTGCTCTGTCCAATCTGAGGAAAAAGAAAAACAGGGGTGCATAGAGAAATATATTCTATATATATACAAAAATATATTAATAGTGCATGTACAATATATATATATATATATATATATATATATTATGTTTATATGTACAATGTATATATGGATATTTATATATGTATGTACAGAATGTACAGTCCCATCTTGCAATTGACATATTTACAGTTATATGTTACATGGTGGTAATTGAACATATTACAGTTATATTGAACATATTACAGTTATTTCTATTACATATTACAGATTTTGACATGAACAGCTGATCATTTTTTTGTTTTTATTCCTCTTAAAGTTTGAATGTTCAGATTGTCAGTTCTTACAGGTCATAGCTGATCATTAGATAAGTGTATTGGGTTGCATTAATATAAATGTAAAGATCAAAAAAACAAAACCCCACAGTGTAGCTTAAAATAGAGAATAATTCTGTAATATTCCTTTATGTACAACACAATTTCAAATGACCTTATTAACAAACCAGTAAAGACAGGACGAGAAGCAAAGGTCACTTACACGTATTAAATCTTGAAGCAAACAAACTGCAGCTGCAAGTGCCACACTGCCATCCAGTTGCACTCTCTGGTCTGGCGACGGTCATATTACAGGAGCAACGAGAGGCTGCCAACAGTTTCTTTTAGCTTGTCTACTGAGACGGTGAAACTGGCCAACCAGGTGAAAAGCATTGTGAAGGAGAAACGACTTCTACTGCCGACGTGGGAAAGTAGCAGTCAGAGCAGGTCTATTGGAGCAGTGCGATGGACTCTGCCCAACAATGGGCTGCAAGCCCACATCTCTGCACATAGCAACAGTATGTGGTTCCTAGGTGCCCAGTCGGCTAGTTTTAAAGTTCAATTCAAATATTAAATAAAAATGCAGACTTCAGAATTGGTTAAAGAGCATAACTGTGCACGTACTTTATTGTAGGTTAACATTAACACGCATTATTGAGGCACCCTCTGGAGAATGTCTAAAAATCAGAGAACCCACATTTTCATACATTTTTCAGTAGTGGTTATGTATTCACCCCACATTCCTTTACATATTTGCGTTTGTCTTTACGTCCATTGCATCCAAACCATACATTTGTCAATATATGCAAAGTAATATAAAACACCCACACCAGTTGGAACCTGTTAACACCACATTCCAAGAGATTTCTCTTGACCTTATCCTAAAGAGATGGTCCTGAGCCTGATGGAAATAATATCTCATACTTGGGAGGACATGGACGACAACAAGCTAAATGAGATCTTCAGCAAGTTCGGCCCAACGCTGAGCCGTCGCGTCATGACAGACGAGAGCGGCAAGTCCAAGGGCTTTGGCATTGTGAGGTTCGAGAGGCACGAGGATGCCAAAAGGGCTGTGGATGAGATGAACGGGAATAAGTTGAATGGGAAGCACCTGTATGTGGCTCGTGCCCAGAAGAAAGGCGAGAGGCAGACAGAGCTCAAACGCAAGTTTGAGCAGATGAAGCAGGACGGCACGACTCGCTACCAGGGAGTGAACCTGTACGTTAAAAACCTAGACGACAGTCTGGACGACGAGCGTCTGCGTAAAGAGTTCTCTCTATTCGGGACAATCACGAGTGCCAAGGTGATGACGGAGGGCGGCCGCTCCAAAGGGTTCGGCTTTGTGTGTTTCTCCTCGCCGGAGGAGGCCACCGAGGCAACGAAGGAGATGAACGGGTGCATCGTAGGCACCAAGCCGCTGTACGTGGCCCTGGCGCAGCGCAAGGAGGAGCGGCAGGCCCACCTCACCCACCAGTACATGCAGCGCATGGCCAGCGTGAGTGCCGTGCGCAACCCAGTGTTCAACCCCTACCAGCCCGCCCCGCCCTCCGGCTACTTCATGATGGCCATTCCACAGGCTCAGAACTGGGCTACCTGCTACCCGAGCAGGCAACTGGCACAGCTCCACCCCAGCACCCGCTGGGCTACGCACAGCATTCAGCCACAGCATTTCCAATACATGCCGAGTACCATCAGGCCCGCTGCAGACCAATCTCTGGGCCAGGAACCTCTCACTGCCTCCGTGCTGGATCTGGAACCTCCGCAGGAGCAGAAGCAGATGTTGGGTGATCGATGGTCTGTTTCCCGTGATCCAGAACATGCACCCCAACCTTGCAGGGACGGGTTTGCTCCTGGAGATCGACAACTTGGAGCTTCTGCTTATGCTGGAGTCTCCTGAGTCTCATTGAAACATTGAAACTGAAAAAATAAAAACGCATTAAATATTGAAATATTTTTGCCTGGTCCATAGACTCCAGTTTCAGGCCTTGATTACAGTAAACTAAAACAACATGTAAAAAGGCTAAATGATTGACACGTGTACAGTCGGTGACTCCTTTCTTTTTGTTCCTCTTACTGTTCGAATGCTCAGAATGTCAGTTTTTGCAGTTGACAGCTGAGCATTAGGCATGTGTATTGGATTGTATTAATAATACAATTGAGGATTCATTGCTGTTCAGGGACCCAGCAGTGGTAACTTGGTAGTGGTAGGGCTTGAACTAGCAACATTCTGATTACTAGTCAAGTAACCTCTGAATAGTATTATTATGATTAATATTATTAATATATCTTACACTGAGGTCTGCTGAAGCTTACCCAGGATCCTTTGCAGCAGCCTGCCATATGCACAAATCATTACGAAAGGATACAGAATCTCTAAACTCCCTTGTTTTATGTTATTAGTTTGTCTAATTCAATGTTAAAGCACTTTCCCCTGTAAACACTCTTTTTATGACCTCATTTCACCGTTTCATGACTTTATGCCACGAACCAACCAACTATTCTTTTATACAACTCTTTTCAAACACTTCAACCATTGTGGGTAACTACACTATTATACACCTGTAATTCTTGTTATGCTATTTATTTTATTGGTACTGTCGATACATCGATGTTAGGAGAAATACCTCATGAATACTTTAAATGAATCCTTAAAATGACACCTATTCCATTTACTAATGCTAAGCTTGCTACAGTCTGAACTTCTAGCAAGTCAAGAGAAGTATCATGCAGTTTCTGTATTTTCTATAATTGCATAATATATGGAT
Source organism: Electrophorus electricus (assembly GCF_041902795.1). Taxonomy (NCBI): domain Eukaryota; kingdom Metazoa; phylum Chordata; class Actinopteri; order Gymnotiformes; family Gymnotidae; genus Electrophorus; species Electrophorus electricus. The sequence goes on along the minus strand of NW_027658616.1, from coordinate 2,048,256 downwards.
GGTTTTAAACTCAATAACATACGCACTTGCAAAATATGTGAATATAAAGGAACAAAAATAAATTAACATAACCACATACCTAAACATCATCTGGTACCATCACCCCATCACCCCTCAATGCAGTATGAGGATGGTCAGATTGTTGTATTTACTAATAGTTACCACTAGTATTAAAATAACAGTAAGCCCAAACTGTTCGACTATGTCCTCTTAAACAAACCTGTGATTTTTTAAATATTTGGACCACATCCTCCTGCAGAATAAAACAATCAGGAAATACAGTTGAGTTGGCCCATACCGCCCTCACATCAGTGTGATTTCCATCAATGACGTGTTATGGCTCTGGGTAAGGAACAATGTTATATTGTTCAATAAACTTTTCACAGGATGCATATTTTTCATTGTTTTAGCAAAGTTTTCGCTACCTCTATACAGCAAACACCAGAATCGACAAGGTTTACATTAATTATAGTCAGTAGAATTAAAGGGAAGAGGCCATATAAAAGGCTGGGATCTACATTTAGCAGACTCGGCACTGTGTTACTAGATATCGCCCACATTCCATTAATTTTATTAAGTCCTCTTTAAACAGAAAATAAAGATGCAGACTCAAGAATTAATTGAAGAGAGTAGTAGGTCCATTATTTATTTTGAGCTCAGCGTTACATACAAACGAGGCATAGTCCAGAATATGTCTAATAATCACACAAGGAACACACATTTTTATCCAGTTTTCACAACTGATTATGTGATTGCCACACCTTCTCTACATACTGGTGTTTGAAATCTCAACCACTGTGTTCAACCATACATTATTCAATATATGCAAATTGAGATCTATCATTGTACAAATTGAAGCTTGACCCCAGTATATCCTATTGGAAGATTTTCCTGGGGTTTTTTTTTGTTGTTGTTTTTTTTGTTTTTAACAAAGATGATCTCAACTCATACCATCAAACACCTGCAAGATGATGTTGCAGGTCAGTATCACCCTGCTCTTATGGTAAGATAATGAACCTTGCTTAGCCACAGAACTCTCGAAGAGGCTTTCACGTCTTTTAAAAGCCGGGATCTTTCCCAATACTTAGGAAGCTATTTCTCACGGGAACAGTCCAGAGTCATCTGCCGTAGACTTCCACAGAGGCCTTGAAACCACCTGCATCAGAGCCTCTGCTCTGCACTTACAGACCCACAAAGGCCTTAAGATACCCCAGAAACATTATTCCTCTTTATGCTTTCAAACACAGTCTTGCACCACTCTGCACCTGTTGCAGAGAGCTTCAAAGCCTATTATAATAAGATCACAGATCGCCTCATGAAAATACCTTTACCCCAAAACATTTTATTACCTCAGGTGGAACAGTGTGTATAGGCCTAGACCTCTTTAGATGTAACTTAGAACCGCCGGTGACCGCTGTATGCGTTTCTTTGGTTGTACAAGCTCCACTGGAGGACTCGATGAATAGTTGATGATGGAAGAGGGGTATATCAGATTCACCCCTTCTGCCTCCATGTGACAAATTAACACACTGCATAAACTTTTAGAAATAAATCAGTCTTTTAACAAATGGTAAACATTCTCTAGAAAAGATTATCTTGTAACAATTCATTGAGTATATGAACTGTTTTTGTGCCCTTATATCTATAAATGAAAAGTAATAAAATATTATAGATGATAGGTAAATAAATTACATAAAATGTATAAAAGTTCACAAATAAGAAAGTACCTGAGTCTGCACTTTTATCCACAGATTCAAGAAACTCGTGAAAGTTGGAAGCTATAGAAACACATAGTACAGAATTATAGACTGACTGAGGTGTGAGCAGAAAGATCGCTATGATGTCCTTATATCTAAAGCACTCAAAGCATTGATGTTATGTAAATAAACTGTGATCCGATTGGTTCAATCTAAGTAAATAGATTCACCTACTTTGAAGTTAAAGTTTTTCTCAAAAGGTTAGAACTGGTTGACTATACTTTGCCGTGTTCTGTAATAGAAAATGTAAACATTTATATCTAAAATATTGCACGACAGAAATCAATTCAAGACTAACCTCTAATGACCGCTAGATGGGGGAAGATATTAAGTAATAAATGAGTCCAGATCCTCCTGCCCGACAATACGGTGAGACTCTGTTTTTACGTGTGATGGAAAATGATACGAAACTATGTATTATGTGATTCATATAAAATCACACTGATCCTTTTGTTCTTAAATTAATAATGCTGTTTGCACATTTATATCCGCCTGTTGCTGATTAAGTTGAACATGTATCAGGAACTGTTAACATCAAGGTCAACTTGACACACAACCCACACTGTTTGGAGTCAGTTTGGGTTGGTTTGTGGAAAAAAACAAGCTGAGAGCTGATTGGCTTATAGCCACAGCAACAAAGGAAAGAAGAGCTGCTTAAGAAAAGATGATTGGTTAAAGACAGCACAGGAGTAGTATAACTAGCCACGGTTTTGTATACTCGGGGCTCCCTACCTGAGGAGAGCCAAACATTTATTTTATTCTTTTTCTTATTAAATTACTCTCTTAATCACGTCTGACTTGCTGTTTGTTCAAAATTCCACAACATATGTCATTACTACGCCGCACAAAAAAGACCGCCATATTTGTAGTTCCACAATGTGAAAAGGCGTCATTTTCTATGCAAACGAATGAATAAACACCATGCCATGCCTTGCTGTATCCCCTCTTTGCACCGCTGGACAGACACACTCATGACACTGTACTCATCAAAAGCAGCACCAGAGACGCACTGAGTCATATCCCGCTACACACCTCTCAGGCCAGCTTGTTTGCACGTTTTGTCATAAAACTTAAAATGTCATTTGTTGCCATTATATATAAAATTACCTATTTAAAAAAACAAATAAATCAAAAAGTACTTGTGGCTAGAGAAACACGTGGCTAATCACCTACAAGAAATAATGTCAGTGATGTTTGGGGCAGGTGTTTCAAACTTGCCCAGACTCTTGAGAAGCACCTAAACGCTCACACAAGGGTGTCCGCTTGCCATAGTGCTGCAAATACTGCAGGAAGGGCTTTGGTGAAACAGGCCACATGGAGGAGCAGAAGACAATCCACACAACTGAAGAAGCCCGTAGCTGCCCAGTATGTCAGAATCCACACGGGAGAAGAACCCTGTAGCTGCCCAGTATGTTAGAAGCAATTTGTGCAGCTGGGTAATGAACCATATTTGTACCCATTCGTATGTTGGGAGCAAATCAGTTGAAGACTTGAACAGTATGTTAACAATCAGTTAAAATTACTGTTGATGAAAAGAAAACAATGGCTAATATGTTTCTTCACAGCTATGTCATTGGTTGATCTATTTTTGTCAGATTTAGTGCTTGTTTAGGCAAGTGTGTTAAAGCCTTCCTTTGTTTTTGGTTTTGTTCCTTTTCATATAGTTGTTTATTCCTTTTTTTCTAGTGATGTCAATTATCCATTTAAAATTTGTCAAATTAAACAAATGCGAAACAAATTCCATAGTATTCAGATTTGATTGCAAAAGAGACCAACCACTCCCCGTATTTTGAATTTTGCATATACAGTATATGTGCAGTTCCAGCCTAGTCAATTGATCCAAAATCTGGCCCAGACGTATCTGTTGACTGCAAATTTGAATGATTTCTGTGCTCTGCAGCAAAGGAGCGTTTGGTTACTATCGGATGGATTAAAATAGGCTTGTTGGTAGCAAAGACATCACTAAAGTGTACAGAGCAAAGGTACTCCAGGACCAGGATGGGTAAGTAGCAGCTTGATCAGTGGAATCTTCTGTGAGACGTAACAGGATTTCGGTCTTAAATGTAATGTTAGATCAAGTGAAAAAAATTAGTGGATTGAAATACAGATAAAAAAATCCACTAAAAGTGCATCTGCATCATTGGTTAAAAAGTTGTTCTGCTAGTTGTCAGATTTTGTTCCAGTAATCTAATGTTTCCTGGGACTAGGTGGTTCAAGATTATATTGGTGTTTGCTTTATTTCTGTGATTTTTTTAACCATAGTCTAATTGTTTATACTGTCTACCAAATGCAATACTGAGTAGTGAAACACTGACACAATCCCTTTTGGCGTCAGACATTTGTAATATTTTCAATAATCTACAGTTGTAAGTCAAGAGGGCAGCACCATTTTAAAGTGTAGTTTCCTTTCTCTGTCTCACTTTCTGGAATTTTTCCGTCTGTGTTTTTATTAAAGTTAAAAATGGAAAGGGTATTAAAACTCCCTTTCACTGACATCTCTTCCACTGAACTTGTAGAGAAAGTGATGATATGAAGATGATTATGTTTATCGCTTTCACTCAGAGATCATTGTCTGAGGGTCATGTTGTACAGTTCACGATGTCCCGGGTTGCAATCAGGAGGTTTAACAGTGATGTGCCACACAGTTGTCTGTGGTGTTCTTATATGATCTAAAAGTCAGACTTACCATTTATCAGTCAAATCAATTAAAGAACATTCATGATCAACAATTTGTGGGTGGCCATGATACTAATGGCCTGGTGGAAATTCCACAAGATATCAAACTCCACACTAACATAAACATAACACTGCTTTCATGTCACTTCCACAAGTAGCCCAAACATAAGATATAGAAAGCAGGTAAGAGCGGAGCAGTCAATGTGCCTAATATGACTGCAAAAGCCTGGCAGGACAGGAGGTATTCCTGCTTCTGCTAATCAGCAAAAGGAAGCTCCTGGCAAAGTGACGTGGACTGCAAAAAAATCACCAGGAAGGTCAAGCTACAAATGCCAGAGAGGAGCAGGGAGCACCAAAAGTTCCATAGCATCCTGCGGAAAGAGTACCACATAAGCATGGAAACAGTACAGCAACCCATGGTATGAGCATGGACAGATGAGGAAGAGCTGCTAGAACAGTACGTCCCCAATAAGCAGGCAGGATGTGGATCCGTCTCACTATTTCATCGGCAGAAATGCAGGAGCAGGTGATAATACTCCTGGGCCCAGCACTCTTCAACCTGGGTACTTTAAGGAGAACACGGCAGCCTCCCAAAAGTGATACAAAGTCCCAAAATGGCTATTACCTGTGCTGAATAACAGTATGAAGGACAAATCTACCCCTGTCCAAAGTTTAATTGATTTAACTGAATGCCAACTATACTACCACCATCAATCTGTGTAAGGTGTACTTGCAAGTGCCTTTAGCACCAAAAGCAAAAGAACTCAGTGTTTTCAACACATTTCATCCAAGCATCATCATGTGAAATGATGTTCTTTTCGGAAATTCTTCATCTAAATATGGTTGTGTTGCTAATGAGATCATATTATTTGTTACTCTTTAAACCTTATTATTCCTTTAAGATTCAAAGTCTACTGTGTTAGGAAACCTATGTGAGAATATAAAATCAGCAGTTTCTGCATGCTTGTGTGATGAATACAGAAAGTGATCTCTCATACTTGCGGAATTAAGGCTTCAAATGTCTTGGTGTTCAGACGATATGGAGAGGCTCTGGGAATCTGGAAGGATAAACGTTTGTTTCATTGTCAGGGACTGTTGATCATTTATTTGTCCATTCATTTATTACACTATTAAGGGATTATTAATGTGCACTGGGAGAACAGTATAAAGTTATCAGTCTTCTAACTAAATAGCCTGGTCTTGTAAGGTAACCACATGCACACCTTTCCCTCAGTGATGGCAAGGAGTGGTTTAAACTCACCATGTCATCTGTGATTCTGAGTGTGAGTGCTCCTGCATTTTTCTACACAAAGCCTGCTGAGTTGGCAGTGAAGGCAGAGATGCCCATATACAGCATGTTGCTTTCATCAGGTGGCAGTGAAAATGGTGTCGGGGCAAAAGCGGGTTTCTTGTGCACTCCAATGTTGTAAAACTCCCCCTATATAGAGAGCAATGCAGAGATTAACTTATTCTTTTACAGCTCCTGGGTCTTGATTCTTCGTTCAGATTAAACTGTTTTATCAGTGTAACCTTTGTGTAACCTTTTTTTCCTACAAAAGCCCAACAGTGCTTTCTGGATACACTTAGGCACAGTTTTGCAAGTGCTCCTGTTATTCCCTGTTAATTCAGATCTTTGGCTCAGAAAGGCTTTCTTATGATCATTATGGTCATTATTCTTATGCTTTGACAACTTGTGCCTTTTTTAACTTGTGCCTGAAAACCCCTTTACCTATGCCAATGATAAAACACTGATGAACTCCTGCAAACAAGTTGTAGTTTATTAATTAGTGCATTAATCTTAGTTTGGGATCTTTAATGACCATCTTAATCTGTGTATATTATTTGATTGTTGGTTCTTTCCTAGCTGAATGTAACTTCCTCTCACAGTAGTGTACAACTTCCAAGCTTATCAAAGGATAGTGTTGTAGTCAGGACCATTAAAAAATCATTCAAGCAAAGACCAAGATTTTGTAGTGTTTGAATCTGAGACAAGAATGAGACTTATTTAACAATGATTTTACTTTAATTATACCACTCACTGATAATGTATTGTAAATTGTCATTGTCATAAATAATTGTCATTATAAAGGCAGCTGAATATAAACAAATATAAAGCAAAAAGGTTCATATGGTCATTTTTATTATTAAATTAAAACATAGTAATACTTAAATTATTGCTATCTGCCCTTGGGTCAATCATGGAAAGGATTAACTAGATGTGTTCTGTAATGTGTTAAATCCTCTTGATAAATGCATAGCTTTAGCTATATCATAAAACATATGATGAGTCCTTTTCTCATTATTACTTGTGTACAACAAAAGTTTGTGTGACAAGCAGCAACATGTATATTTGCCAATTTATGAAAACGGGAGTATGCGCAGTGGGAGAGTAAATATCTTTTAAAATGACTCTCAATTAATGGCAATGCATTTACAATAAGTCTCTTGCCACAATAACAACACTGTCTGGATTTGCCATCAGCTGGTTGATTGCAGCATCATGCAGCCTGCAGCCTAGCATTTGTTTGCAGGGGAACATACACTGCCATAATTATTAGCATAATTAATTTTTTAAGGAGAAAGAATAGTCTGTACATTAATGTTAAAAATTCCAGATCCAGATAGCAGTGTTTATGTATGTCAGTGGCTGTGCACCAGTACTTGTGAATGTACACACACAAACCTCACCCTTTGGGTCTTCCCCAAGTCCCCTGTCCTGTTCACACTACTAGCTAAGAGCAACCAGCTAACTTGATAGCAGTGTGACTCAATAATAATAATAATAATAATAATAATAATAATAGTAATAATAATAATAATAATAATGATAATATGGCGCTTCCATGCACATCAGCAAGCAAATAGGAACACTAGCACTTGCATGAAATTAAGCATATTAGCATTTCAGAAGGCAGATTATTTAGCCTGCTAAAATAGCAGGTGTGGCAGCAAATGTCTGTTCAAAACACTATGTCACAGGTATGAGTATCATGTATTTGATATAGTATGATTGTTCATGTTTGTAAATTTAAAGCTTACAAATGCTGTATTTACAGTGTATTGCAGGTTTTTAAAATGTGGCAGTAATTATTAGGATATAGAGAATTGTAGTGTTTAAACAAATCATTATGTCAGAAGTATGTTTAGGGGAGAATACACCCTGACCCACCCAGAGTTAACACACACTTACCTTACATTATTGATCATAAACTTGAATAGCTACAATACTGTCTGCTAATCATGCAGTTTGAAGTTTGCAAAGTGTGTACCCAGACAAAATCTGTGTTAAAACTTTCCTTTAACACAGAGTCATACATGAGTCAGACATGATTCTGAATAAATTAATGAATGAAAAAATGAAAAGCCTTATTTCATTTCAAACTGCACTTCAGGAACACTGAGCTCAAGTTCTGAGGAAACTTCCCTGCATATTTTCAGGGGTTTTCTGCCTCACCATGCCTGAATCACCTCATAAGGAGCTTGATAATGAGGAGACAGGGTGACTGAGGCAGTGAACACTCCTCACTGAGCATACTGGCTTCCAAGAGCTGGAGCTGGGAAGACCTATAGGTCTGTGACACACACTCCCACCCAGTCCTGATACTAAGAAGGTGGAACCTACAGGCTAATATGCAGCTGCCTGTGCATCAATAGGCGTCTGGGGTGTCCATCACTCAGGGAGGCGTGGCTGAAGGCGTGGCCTTGCAGACTCTGAGAGCTGGCTGAGGTAATCTCTAAAGGAGAGAGTAGTCACCAATAATCATGGAAATGTAGCCATAACTGTACAGTATATTTCACAGCCATGTATATTACATATCACAGACCAGGCTTACCAGAATAAATATTCCACACATACAGCTCATATATATCTGTGTGTGTGTGTGTAAAAACATGCTCCTGTTTTAGTCTCAACACAGACAGATATACATGTAGGAGTAGCAAACTGAAGTAAGAGCTCACCTTCACCAATACATAGTCTCCAGCTTTAACAGTGACAGGGTTGGTATCCGTGGGATAAGAAAGCAAATCCTTTCTTGGAAAAATAACCTTCACATTCCCATCATTCCGACCACAAAGATCTTGAGATGACTTCTTACTTTCCTGCAGAAAACAGACTCAGTCAAGCAAAAACAGCAGATAACATTTGTACAATATAAAAGGCTTGACTAAGCACTGTAGCAGACAGAAATTCTCTCCTGCTCTTACATTGCCTCCAGATACCATGCCACAACGTCTCACTAGTGTTAACCAAACCAAGGGTGGTTATTCCCACTGTTATGTAGATGGTCATAAAATTCTGTTATCAGTGTGTATATCGGTAGATCCAATCTCAGCATGACTGGTAGCGCATATTAACACACAAGTGGCAAACACCTTGGGGTAGTTTTCTGTGCATTCGCCAGGCATGTCCTCAAAAGAAGGACACTAACAATAATCAAAATTAACTAAGACCCCAATCTTCAAACAGTTATTGATGGCAGGTAATACACTAAAGACCACAAGCACAGGGAAACCAGTCATTGGGATTTCCCGGTACCAAAGATGTGAACTGCTCTCAACACTTCAAAAATAACAAAAAGCTCAAAGCATCCAAAACAGACACAATGCTATGCCTAACCAGGGAAGGGTTTCAAATGAAAGGGCCACAGAAACCCATGCGGCAATCGCAAACTAACACCACAAACGGGAAAGTGACCATACAACTCAAATAGACTAAAATAGACCAAACAATGCCCTAAATACATAAACACATAAACTCTATTTGCCCTCCAGAAAAGAACAAGGCCAAAACCAAAATGAAATGCCAAAAGGTGCTAGGGCTGAGCTGATAGACAATGCCATTGTTCATCATCGTTGTCAGACAGACCTCATGATGTTGATCCAGCAGGTCTAAATAAGATAAGGGAGGAGAATTTACTGCAACTATTTATTTTCTTGCAGAAATCTAGTTAAATCGATATGCAAAACATGATGACCAAGACACACAGATGCAGCAATCCCAAATTATTAACAGCAGAAGTGCTCCAAACACAGTTGTAACACAGCATGGCTTCAACCCACTGCAGTACTCACTCCCTCCACTAGGACAAGCTGTTTGCTGTCGATGAAACTGGTGTTGACCTTAGCCGCATCTTCTCGGAATGTAAACATAAGCTCCTCCAGGCGACAGCTTCTTCACCTCAGCTGGGATATCGTCCCTGAGACGGTGATATGCCTGAGTTTTCTGTGGGTGTGGTACACACATGTTCATGTCAGAAGGTAAAGCCCAACTGGCAGCCACAAGACCCTTTCAATTCTCCAAATGATAATAGACAATGGTGAATTTCTTGATAGAACCATCACATGAACCAGGGAGAATGTCTGTTTTTTGATAGTGTTAAACACAATGACAAAATAGGATCTCACCTTCCTCATGCTGTAGGCAAACAGGAAGGCTACATTATAGCCCACTTCCCTGATCAAAGAGACCGACTGCTGGTGGTCCTCCTCGGTTTCCCCACAGAAGCCTGTGATGAAGTCACTGCTCAGACTGACCCCTGTAAAAAGAAATTATACATAGATATATATTCACACAAGACCTATTATAGCTACAATAATTTTATAATTACATATTGAATGTTTGGTAATGATAGGACACCTGGTATTATCTTTCAAATGTTTTCCACAAGCTCAAGGTAGGCTTCCCTAGTATACCTATGAAAACATCCCAGAGCATGATGACTTAAAGTGAGAACTAAGTTTTAACACATGAGACATCAAGAGATTTGAGATAAGCAGGCTAATCTCTACTGTGCTTGTGGTGAGTGCTGTCGTTCTAGGAGCGTTTCTCACCCACGCCTCATGGTCTGTAAGACTCTGCTGCTGCCGCTCTGAGCTGGCAAGTGGATCTGCTTACAGATGTTCCTCCGCTCTTGGATTAGCTATAACACCTTCAGGAAACATACTCACCCACCCCAGCACAGGTCAAACGAAAACAGCACAAATTGACTATGGCAGTCAAACCTTATTTCACATATCTGATAAGCATAAGGCTTTTTCAATCTGATAATCTATTAATGATCTTTTCTACTGCTCACATCCAAATTTGCGAATCCTAAATTATTATCCAATCTGCTGCTTAAAATGGCCTATGAGCAATATCTGCACATGAATTCAGACTATAAGAAACTGTTCAACTAAATACTTAAACTCTTTGAACATCCACTACACCACACAAGCCATAAACAGTCAGGGCCGGATTACCAATAGATTACCAGAGCAGGCAGTGACCTGTAGGTCCCACACCTTTTAGGGGCCATGCAACAAGGAATAAAAAAAAAAAAAAACATATTAGGAGATAATTTGCAAGGGAGGCCCCAAGATTATGACTGCCTAGGGGCCTCCACAGGGTTTAATCTGCCACTGTAGGCAGTGTACATGTACATGCCCCTAAATGTAATTGGTAACATATTCCATTACATTACTCAAACGAGGAACATACTTTAAAAACTTTGGAATACTTCAACATTGTCCAAGACTATTTCAAATATAACTCACTTTAATTACATTTAAATTACATTTAACAGCATGTATTCTGTGTTCTGTATTTTGTCACCTGCAATGAAATACATTTTAAAAGTACCTTCCCCACACTAGTCATGGGTATCCCAACCAAAAACCACATGCTCACATCCATGACTCTGGGGTTTCTACCTCATCAGGAAAGTCTTTAGGATGTGGCCAGGTGAAGCGAATCCTTGTCAGGGTTTACGAGGGAGACGTGGTGTAGCAGGTCAGCGAATCGTAGGCCTCCTTGCTCATCACGGGAACACGGTGCTGAAACCACGGCTGAGGTGCGAACCAAGCTCCGAGTTGCTGGCCCCGTCCCCAGACACGTCTCTGTAGCTGTTCACGTTTTGACCCAGCAGGGTCACTTCCTTTACCCCCTATGGCCATGATCATTTCATATACTTAGTGTTCACATCTGGCCAAGTTTCACACACAGAAACTAGTAAAGCCAGACTGCACACATAGTCGCTGAAGGGAAGAGACCTGGTCAGACAGCATGCGCACTTCTTCAAGTATGGAGGACACAGGTCTGCTCCTTTCCCTCCCCCAGGTAAACGGCACAATGCAGTAGCTGAACATGTTGTCACAGCCCCGCATGATAGACCTACAGCAGTCAAAGAGGGACAAAATATACTGGATAATCCCACTGTAAGACAAGGTGCCACCAACAAGGCTTGCAGTACACAAGGTCTGTACTGTCAACAGCGTGAAAGGACTTTAAAAGTATCGACACCCCTGATATCAAACCATTATTTGAAGTGCTACATCTAAAAGCATGAAGGAGCTGAAGATGAGCCACCACGGTGTTTGAAGTTTTATATCCCTTCATAAGTGTAGGAGGGTCAGTCATGTATAAATATTTAACCAAAAAATGCAGATTGACAAGTGTTCAGTAAAATGATAATAATAAACAACTGAACTATGAGCATTTGCTGTTTTTGGCTTTATTGTGGATGCAAGTCCCATGTTTCATGCAATATGGTAGCAAATGCCTTTAAATTATAGCTGACTTTTCTGTATTTTAATCTAACAGTTGCTGTTCAGATTAAATTCAGTGTATTAGAGTTGAATATGAAAACACCAAAAACTGTCTATACATGTTAACTTAAAAATTGAACTGTACCATCTTTACAAAATCACACAGTGCAAAGTTAATTTAAGAGTTAGTGTTTAGCAGGAACTCCTCCCTTATAAATCAGCCAGATATTATTATGGCACTCACACAAAGGCACTGTGTCCTGAATGGTGAATGGGCATGACATCAGCATATGCCTCTTCCAGGGAGAGCAGGACATTGCTGGTCCTCTGACCCCCATGGGCCAGTGCAAGGAGTCGGAGAAGATCTCTGTAGGCATCTGGCCCTGCTACAACATCCACCACCCTCTCCTTCTCCAGCAACTCAGTCTTCAGTCTCTCTGCCATGCAACCTACAAGAGAGCAAGCACACATATGCGTATACGGGCGCGTGAACCCACACACAAACATACATGCGCACACACGAACATTTCAGACTGAGAGATACATTTGAACGTGAATGAAGAATTATGGTGAAGTGAGAAGTTACCCAGGACTCCTATCTTTAATGGAGTGCTGCTCTTTAGATGCTTCTTTTTCAGAACTGCTGGATGTTTGAGTCTGTTCCAGATGGTCTGCTCTGCCTTTTCCCTGTCACAATGATTTTTATTTTTTCCAACAGAAAATAGCATTACATCCAAGCAAAAAATGTCACTGAAGTCAAGGACTGCTGTCAAGTTTCATAAGATTGGCAACGTATAGATTCACTGTGTAAAATACAAACAGAAATAGGCTTTTCCTACCTTATGGAGCATGTGACAAGAAGCACCACATCTGCCTGTATATAAAAAAAAAAAATTAGGAAAGATGAGAATGAAAGCTTTCAAATAAAGGAAGCGCTGTGTTTATCAAGGGTCAAAGGTCAAGGCATTGACACTTACCTCTGATAGTTCGTGGGTCCGAACATATCCACCCTTCTGAAGAATGGACCACGCAATTTCAGTGTCGTTGACGTTCATCTGACAGCCGTATGTTTCGAAATACACTGCAAGATGTAAACACCAAAATAAAATTGGCAACGACTACCGGCATACTGACACATGGGAATTAAAATCCTAAAGCCTGAACTATCATGGCAACAAATGCAGTTACATACCTTTCCGTAGCTGCGCCAGACCACTTTCTTCAGGAAGATACGATTCCTCATGTTCCTGTTGCGTCTCAGTTGAACTTTTGCCTGAAGAACTCTTAATGACGACAGCTTGGTCTTAAATGTGCTCACTCTCGTCTCATTAGTCTCATTAGTAGGAGTGCTAGATAGAGACACTGAGCAATAACCTCTGCATTTGTCGGCGAGTCGAGATAAACACTTTTGAACAGAAAACACTAGAAGTCTAAGCCTGCGGGCAGACATCATGTCTAAACGGGAGATTCGGCTACAAAGCCATGAACAAGACAAGAAACTCAATTTAACTTTAAAAGTAACGTTAGCTAAGGCTAAGTGCTAACTTAGCAATGGTGCTGTGGTTTGCGCAGAACAATTTTATATACAAAAGTATATTATCAGCGAGCTAACAAATCTGTACAAGCAGCCAATAAATATAAAAATATCTGTAGCTTAGTTAGGTAACCTAATAATTCAGCTGTAACATACACTCACGTATGACCCCACACGGTTAACATTGACATGCAGTTTTGTAATTTTCAAAATAACGGTTTCATTAAAACGTAACAGTGATACTCGTGTTTCAGTTCTAAGACAAGTAAACGGTGTAACTTGGGAGGGAGATCAATCGCAAAAATATCGATTTACGTTTTTTAATTCATATTTTTGTAATTAATATTTTTTAATTAATATTTTTTTAATTAATAGTTTTGTGAAATCTTATATTTAACATAAACGGCTACTTTTATTTTGCAAGTGTTTACTTGTTAGTCATAAGTAGTGTTTTGTGAGATGATTGTTCGTTTTCACACATGGCTCTCTGTCCCTCACCTACTCTGATCTAATGACGAATGCGTAATTTATTTTATAAGTGGACTTCACACTTCGTTCTGTTACCTAAGGGTCAGTACAACATACTCGTTTAAATGTGCTGATACAAAGATTGTGAAACAATTAATGTTTTTAATTAACTGATTAAAGTTTTACTCTGAATGAACACATTTTACGAATATATAGGAATGTTAACCTTATTACATTGTCTTTGATGAGGAAATGGGTATTTTGGATGTTTTAACCTTTTAAACATGTTTTAACCTTTTAAACTTTTAAATATTACCGTAAGGTTGTAAATACGTTCATTAATATTTTAGGTATTTTGATTATTCATTTTGCAATTTTGATTAAAAATAAATAAATAAATAAAATTAAAAATCAAGTTATTTAAACATGTCCAAGAATTGCTGTCCACTCTCTCATCTTTGGATAACCATCTTGGTAAAAATGCGACCTTTGACATCAGTGACCTCACAACTTTAAAAAAGGTCTATCTTCATTCGCCTAAAGGCATAAACTGCATGCTCCTATAGTATGTCAGTTCATTTGAATTTCTCACTTTGTCCCCATACTCAGATGAGTTAAAGCTAAAAATGTCCACCCCATTGTGATGAAATATTGAGTTAATAAACATTATTTTAGAATATCAAAATATATGTTTGAAATGCTAACTTTAGCTAAAATTGTCCACCTGCTGACATGACAGTTGCACAATACAGTGAACATATACTTGCATATACCTTCTTTGCTGTTTTCTTGTTGTTTTGTTTTAAGTAATATTTCCTAATAACTATTAAACTATTGATGTTCAGCTACGACAGGAGCTGAAGTAGCAAAGAGGAAAAGGTCCAGGTGAGATGCAGACCCTTGGAGGAAAGAGACAATTACCTGTGAAATTAGAGAGAGAGAAAGCGCTGTAGAAAAGGTGAGGAGATTTTAACAAAAAAGGGAATTCATGACTGAAAAAGAAAGGTATGCCAAAAAAAAACCCCAAAACAAAACAGAGTCGAGAAAGGAATAGTTGCCATGACAACTAAACATTCTTGAAGAGCTATAAACTGTGTTATCAAGGTGTATTTTAAATGTTCATAACTTTGCTTTTAATGGCTTTAAACGTTATATATAGCTTAGAAGTATGTAGAGGTTGGAGGAATATGTGTGGCTATATTTGGGCTATTTCTTCTGTTTGGGTATGAGTGGTTTGTAGCATTTAGCATTGGACATTGAGAGTGCTGAAAAGTCTAAATGTGTCTGTGAAAGCTTTAGAAGTATAAAGTGATTGATTTTTAAATTAGTAATGAAAATGCTGAGGTAATAAAATGATATTGTAAGCAGAAAAGTATGGATGGTCCCGAATAAACTGGTTTCATGCAGGAAAGACCAGTGTAGGCTTCAGCATAAATCTTCAGGAGGCCTCTTTGAAAAAGCCTCTAGGGGATTCCGTTGAAGGGAGAGCCTTGGTTCAAGGATGGGACATCCCGGCCAAGCACTGGAAGAAACAATATGGAGATCACCAAAAGAAACAATATGGGCATCCGGTGATATAGAATAGGATCGTCTTTTAAAAAAATAGAAGTAGTTCAGGTTGAACATAATAGTACCAAGAACTTGTTGGTGTAACTATTAAATATCAATTAGCATATATTGAATAATGTATGGTTTGAACATAATAGTGGAAACCTGGACAAGTATTATGAAAAAATAAAAATGGTTATGCAAGTGTCCTTGAAGCGTTTGGTTACTATCTGATGGATTAAAATAGGTTTGTTGGTAGCAAAGACATCACTAAAGTGTACAGAGCAAAGGTACTCCAGGACCAGGATGGGTAAGTAGCAGCTTGATCAATGGACTCTTCTGTGAGACGTAACAGGGCGTCGGTCTTAAATGTAATGTTAGATCAAGTGAAAAACTTTAGTGGATTGAAATACAGATAAATAAATCCACCAAAAGTGCACCTGCATCATTGGTAAAAAGTTGTTCTGCTAGTTGTCTGATTTTGTTCCAGTAATCTAATGTTTCCTGTGGACTAGGTGGTTCAAGATTATATTGGTGTTTGCTTTATTTCTGTGATCTTTTTAACCATAGTCTGCTTGTTTATACTGTCTACCAAATATTGAGTAGTGAAACACTGACACAATCCCTTTTGGCGTCAGACATTTGTAATAATTTCAATAATCTACACTTGTAAATCAAGAGGGCAGCACCATTTTAAAGTCTAGTTTCCTTTCTCTGTATCACTTTCTGGAATTTTTCCCTCTGTGTTTTTATTAAAGTTAAAAATGGAAAGGGTATTAAAACTCCCTTTCACTGACATCTCTTCCACTGAACTTGTAGAGAAAGTGATGATATGAAGATGATTATGTTTATCGCTTTCACTCAGAGATCATTGTCTGAGGGTCATGTTGTACAGTTCACGATGCCCCGGGTTGCAATCAGGAGGTTTGACAGTGATGTGCCACAGTTGTCTGTGGTGTTCTATATGATCATCACAGAACATCACACATAACTGGTCAAATTGTATCTCGATTAGTATATTTGTGTATTATACTATATATTAGCAGCATATCTTTATGATGCAATTAAAAACATTCCCCATCCCCCTGAATACCAATCATATTACATATCTGGGTACTAAATTCTCTTCCCAGTTGTCTGTTATTCAAAATAAATAGTCATCCAATTATTAAAACAATAAGCGACAAACTTCATTGATGGACAAATTTGCCCCTTATGCTCTTCGGACAAACTGCAATAATTAAAATGAGAATATTACCTAAACGAAATTGTTTGTTTTCAATTATTCCAGTGCCACCAACCTGTCTAAAATCTTTGGACAACATCATAACTTGATTCTACTGGAAAAATAAATCACATAGAATCAAACTCACAACATTACAGAACTGTAGTTGATTATTGCAAATCAACTACAATATGGAATAAAATGGATAAAACCTAGTATATCAGACAGAATATGGATAGACATAGAGCAAACATTATGCAAAGATCTAAAAGTCAGAATTACCATTTATCAGTCAAATCAATTAAAGAACATTCATGATCAACAATTTGTGGGTGGCCATGATACTAACAGCCTGGTGGAAATTCCACAAGATATCAAACTCCACACTAACATAAACATAACACTGCTTTCATGTCACTTCCACAAGTAGCCCAAACATAAGATATAGAAAGCAGGTAAGAGCAACTATCAGTTCAGAGACATTAAACTCACGTGCATCCATATCAGTATTATAAACATTCCTAATACAAAAAAACTATCACATAAGATATACAAAATAATAATGAAATCAAATCGCATAATTACTCTCCCATCGAGACAATGGGAGGAAGATTTATTACTAACCCCCGACGCCACAGTCTGGATTAAAATGTATAATAATAATTACCACATGACAGCAACACTAACCTACAATGCATTCAGTACAAAATAATCCATAGATTACATTATACTACACATTGGATGTTTAAAATTGGTTTCACAAGCTCCGCAATCTGTACATACTTTACTCCAAACACAGCTGACGATTACATTCACATCGTGTGGCAGAGCACACCTATCAAGTAATTTTGGCAATAGGTCATCACACACATGTCCCATGATTTAAATAACCCTATCCATCCAACACCATCTTTATGTCTCCTAGGAGACGTCATCAACCAATGTGTCAATAGAAAAAAAACAGGATAATATATATATAACATTATTAATTGCAAATACAAACATACTCATGAATTGGAAAACAAAAAATAATATTAGTGTCACGGAATGGAAAAATCTATTGATAGACTACATATCAATGGAAAAAAATCTCAGAATGAATCAATAAGAACCAATAACCTAGACTGGACTCCTTTGATAAAAAGTTTACAGAGCTAATCCATAAATGATAAATATCCCAATCTAGTACGTGTACATATACAGTGCACTCGCACATAGCCTCTCTCTCTCTCTCACACACACACACACAGGCAGACGCACACAAGCAGTCACACACGAACACACACACACACACACACACACACACACACACACACACACACACACACACACACACACACACACACACACACACACACACATTCCCGTAATGGTGCAGGTGGCTAATACTTAAAATACTCTATCTGCATTTCCCGTTTGTCTGTTTCGTCTCTGTTCGTCTTATTTTTCCTCTCTCCCCTATTCCCGTTTCCCCCACGTTATTTATGTCTGTTCATACGTTTTATACACCCGATATAGTTGGACACAGTGAGAAGTTAGAAATAAATAATGAATAAATAATAAAGTTCTAAAGGTCCTCCGATGGGCGGAAATCAATTGATATATTTATTTCTCCAGATTTCTAACTCGGAGAGAAAAAGACGTCCTTTTACAAATCGCACCTCGTTGTGGAACTCTACTAAGGTTTACAATCCAGGCGATTATTTTTAACCTCAAAGAACATAGGCCTGCTCCAAGGCAAACTGATTTCATCCCATTAATTAACTTTAATGCGATGTTTTTTGCCGAGCATTAGGCTAAAGAAAATGAATGTTGCTGCGTTTATCAAACTAAAAGTATTTATTCTGAGCCATGCGGTAAATGATTCAGTGTGAGCAGCATATGGACGATTTTTGGAAAATGCTGTGACTAGGTAATATTTTGAAATATAAGGCGTTGTTAAAGCCTCTCATTCACGCTATTAACGTTATAAGTTAAAATAATTGAATAATTCATAAATAAATAAATAAATAGCGTTTGTATAATATTTAAAAATAAACATTTACGTAAAAGCACTCTTACGTAACAACCAAGTTGTCATGTATTTGAATCTAAAGCTAAAGTGTTGCTTTGATCGCTTTGGTAGGTCGACACTTGCCTGGCTCTGTTGAATTGCTGTTTCAAACTGTTTTATAATTCGTGCAGTTAGATCATTTGGTTAAATCATTTACGATTTTATTTTATTCATTTACTACTTTCGACTACGATTTCCAGAAAGGTTGACCGACGATCCTCACGAAAATGAATCCAAGTGCTCCAAGTTCGCCGATGACTTCGTTGTACGTGGGTGACCTTCATCCAGACGTTACCGAGGCCATGCTATACGAGAAATTCAGTCCTGCTGGCGCAATAGTCTCCGTACGCATTTGCAGGGACGCGATGACCCTCCGCTCACTTGGATACGCATACGTGAACTTTCAGCAGCAGGCAGATGCTGAGCGTGCTTTGGACACTATGAACTTTAACATCATCAAAGGCAGACCTGTGCGAATTATGTGGTCCCAGAGAGACCCCTCTCTGAGGAAGAGTGGAGTTGGCAACATCTTCATCAAGAACCTTGACAAGTCTATTGACAGCGAAGCTCTTTACGACACATTCTCTGCCTTTGGGAACATCCTTTCCAGCAAGGTGGTGTGTGACGAGAATGGCTCTAAGGGCTACGGCTTTGTGCACTTTGAGACCCGTGAGGCTGCGGAGAGAGCAATTGAGAGACTTAATGGCATGTTGCTCAATGACCGCAAAGTGTTCATTGGCCACTTCAAGTCTCGCAAGGAGCGAGAGGCTGAGATGGGGGCCAGGGCCAAAAAGTTCACCAATGTGTACGTCAAGAACTTTGGAGAGGACATGGACGACGACAAGCTGAAGGAGATCTTCAGCAAGTTTGGCCAAACGCTGAGCACTCGCGTCATGACCGACGAGAGCGGCAAGTCCAAGGGCTTTGGCTTTGTGAACTTCGAGAGGCACGAGGATGCCCAGAGGGCTGTGGATGAGATAAATGGGAAGGAGCTGAATGGGAAGAAGGTGTATGTGGGTTATGCCCAGAAGAAAGGCGAGAGGCAGACAGGGCTGAAACGAAAGTTTGAGCAGATGAAGCAGGACGGTATGACTCGCTACCAGGGAGACAACCTGTACGTCAAGAACCTAGACGACGGTCTGGACGACGCGCGTCTACGTAAGGAGTTCTCTCCGTTCGGGACCATCACAAGTGCCAAGGTGATGATGGAGGGCGGCCGCTCCAAAGGGTTCGGCTTCGTGTGTTTCTCCTCGCCGGAGGAGGCCGCCACGGCCATGACGGAGATGAATGGGCGCGTTGTAGGCACCAAGCCGCTGTACGTGGCTCTGGCGCAGCGCAAGGAGGAGCGGCAGGCCCACCTCTCCAACAAGTACATGAAGCGCACGGCCAGCGTGAGTGCCTTGCCCAACCTCGTGCTCAACCCCTACCAGCCTGCCCCGCCCTCCGGCTACAACATGGAAGCCATTCCACAAGCTCAGAACTGGCCTGCCTACTGCGCAAGCAGCCAGCTGGCACAACTCCTCCCCAGCCCTTGCTGGGCCATGCAGTGCGTCCACCCACAGCAAGTCCAGGATATGCCGAGTGCCATCGGTCCAGCCGCATCCTGCCCGCAGGCCTTCAGCGCCATCCGACCAACCACCGCCTGCCAGGTCCCAAGCACGATGGCCTATCAGACCATGGCATCTGAGGCTCCGGGGACAGGGATGGCCAGCGCGGAAGCTGCCAACAAGGCGTCGCTGGTGAGAGCAGTACCACAGTACAAAACCACCTCAGGCGTTCACAGCCCACAGCAACACCTGGGCACACAGCCCTTAGATATAAATGTCGAACTTACCATTTATCAGTCAAATCAATTATAAAACATTTATGTTTCTCAACCCACAGCAGCACCTGGGGGCAGAGCTCCAGGTGCCCGTGCAGCTGGCTGCGGTCCATGTGCAGGGTCAGGAACCTCTCAGTGCCTCCATGCTGGCTGCTGCACCTCCACAGGAGCAGAAGCAGATACTGGGTGAGCGTCTGTTTCCCCTGATCCAGAACATGCAGCCCACCCTTGCAGGGAAGATCACGGGTCTGTTCCTGGAACTGGACAACTCGGAGCTACTGCATATGCTGGAGTCTCCTGAGTCTCTGCACCCTAAGGTGGATGAGGCAGTCGCTGTGCTCCAGGACCAGTGCGCGCAGGAAGCCGCTCAAAAACTTTAACCAGTGCTGCGCTTCTGGCTGTCTAATGGAAGAATAAGCAGTAAAAAAAATTAACATTTTAACTGAAAAAAATAAACATTGAAACTGAAATGCATTGAACATTGAAATATTTTTGCCATGTCTGTAGACATCAAGCCTGTAAGGGTTGGCACCAGGCCGAGGCCCCCTCGACCAGAGGGAGGCGTCGAGTCAACCACGCCACTGATCAGGATCAACACCCAACAGCTGGGCTAGACCTTATATAAGCCCAGTGACCCAATCATTCAGTGCTGGGTTTTTGATAAAGTTTTGAGCCAAGCTCCTAGCCGGTAACTCTGGGTATTGAGGTCTGTGAGCCCTTGTGCTATGCCTCTTTTCTGTTCTGCGAGGGTGTCAGTGTTTTTACACGTCCCCTCCCTTCTCCAGTTTTCCCCTCTCGAGTCTGTCTCTCTCCTGAGGCTTCCCTTAGCCATTCAAGTTTCTCCCCGTTTTCTGGTTTTGTTTGGGAGCTTTTAGTTCGAGTTTTCCCCAGTGCATCGGGGTTGCCATTTCTTTCCGTGGCGTTCTTTGTTCTCCCCTTTTCCACGCTCACCGAGGTGTTTCGTTTTTTCCTCTTGTTTTGCTTGATCCAAGCTCTAACTGTTCTGCACACGAGCCCACCATTGTTAGAGTGTGGCTGCTTACCCAGTAAGCTATTGGTGTCCTCACCTAGCTGACCTGGATTCAAAACCACCTTACAAAGTCCAGGCCTTGGTTATTCTAAGCTTAAAATGAAAACGACAGAAAAAGGTAAAATCATTTCAAGTTTGGTTTATTTGTCGCATACATAGTCATACACAGTATAACTCACAGTGAAATGGTTGAGTGCTCTGTCCAATCTGAGGAAAAAGAAAAACAGGGGTGCATAGAGAAATATATTCTATATATATACAAAAATATATTAATAGTGCATGTACAATATATATATATATATATATATATATATATATATATATATATATATATATATATATATATATATATATATATAATGTTTATATGTACAATGTATATATGGATATTTATATATGTATGTACAGAATGTACAGTCCCATCTTGCAATTGACATATTTACAGTTATATGTTACATGGTGGTAATTGAACATATTACAGTTATATTGAACATATTACAGTTATTTCTATTACATATTACAGATTTTGACATGAACAGCTGATCATTTTTTTGTTTTTATTCCTCTTAAAGTTTGAATGTTCAGATTGTCAGTTCTTACAGGTCATAGCTGATCATTAGATAAGTGTATTGGGTTGCATTAATATAAATGTAAAGATCAAAAAAACAAAACCCCACAGTGTAGCTTAAAATAGAGAATAATTCTGTAATATTCCTTTATGTACAACACAATTTCAAATGACCTTATTAACAAACCAGTAAAGACAGGACGAGAAGCAAAGGTCACTTACACGTATTAAATCTTGAAGCAAACAAACTGCAGCTGCAAGTGCCACACTGCCATCCAGTTCCACTCTCTGGTCTGGCGACGGTCATATTACAGGAGCAACGAGAGGCTGCCAACAGTTTCTTTTAGCTTGTCTACTGAGACGGTGAAACTGGCCAACCAGGTGAAAAGCATTGTGAAGGAGAAACGACTTCGACTGCCGACGTGGGAAAGTAGCAGTCAGAGCAGGTCTATTGGAGCAGTGCGATGGACTCTGCCCAACAATGGGCTGCAAGCCCACATCTCTGCACATAGCAACAGTATGTGGTTCCTAGGTGCCCAGTCGGCTAGTTTTAAAGTTCAATTCAAATATTAAATAAAAATGCAGACTTCAGAATTGGTTAAAGAGCATAACTGTGCACGTACTTTATTGTAGGTTAACATTAACACGCATTATTGAGGCACCCTCTGGAGAATGTCTAAAAATCAGAGAACCCACATTTTCATACATTTTTCAGTAGTGGTTATGTATTCACCCCACATTCCTTTACATATTTGCGTTTGTCTTCACGTCCATTGCATCCAAACCATACATTTGTCAATATATGCAAAGTAATATAAAACACCCACACCAGTTGGAACCTGTTAACACCACATTCCAAGAGATTTCTCTTGACCTTATCCTAAAGAGATGGTCCTGAGCCTGATGGAAATAATATCTCATACTTGGGAGGACATGGACGACAACAAGCTAAATGAGATCTTCAGCAAGTTCGGCCCAACGCTGAGCCGTCGCGTCATGACAGACGAGAGCGGCAAGTCCAAGGGCTTTGGCTTTGTGAGCTTCGAGAGGCACGAGGATGCCAAAAGGGCTGTGGATGAGATGAACGGGAAGAAGTTGAATGGGAAGCAGCTGTATGTGGCTCGTGCCCAGAAGAAAGGCGAGAGGCAGACAGAGCTCAAACGCAAGTTTGAGCAGATGAAGCAGGACGGCACGACTCGCTACCAGGGAGTGAACCTGTACGTTAAAAACCTAGACGACAGTCTGGACGACGAGCGTCTGCGTAAAGAGTTCTCTCTATTCGGGACAATCACGAGTGCCAAGGTGATGACGGAGGGCGGCCGCTCCAAAGGGTTCGGCTTTGTGTGTTTCTCCTCGCCGGAGGAGGCCACCGAGGCAATGAAGGAGATGAACGGGTGCATCGTAGGCACCAAGCCGCTGTACGTGGCCCTGGCGCAGCGCAAGGAGGAGCGGCAGGCCCACCTCACCCACCAGTACATGCAGCGCATGGCCAGCGTGAGTGCCGTGCGCAACCCAGTGCTCAACCCCTACCAGCCCGCCCCGCCCTCCGGCTACTTCATGATGGCCATTCCACAGGCTCAGAACTGGGCTACCTGCTACCCGAGCAGGCAACTGGCACAGCTCCACCCCAGCACCCGCTGGGCTACGCACAGCATTCAGCCACAGCATTTCCAATACATGCCGAGTACCATCAGGCCCGCTGCAGACCAATCTCTGGGCCAGGAACCTCTCACTGCCTCCGTGCTGGATCTGGAACCTCCGCAGGAGCAGAAGCAGATGTTGGGTGATCGATGGTCTGTTTCCCGTGATCCAGAACATGCACCCCAACCTTGCAGGGACGGGTTTGCTCCTGGAGATCGACAACTTGGAGCTTCTGCTTATGCTGGAGTCTCCTGAGTCTCATTGAAACATTGAAACTGAAAAAATAAAAACGCATTAAAAATTGAAATATTTTTGCCTGGTCCATAGACTCCAATTTCAGGCCTTGATTACAGTAAACTAAAACAACATGTAAAAAGGCTAAATGATTGACACGTGTACAGTCGGTGACTCCTTTCTTTTTGTTCCTCTTACTGTTCGAATGCTCAGAATGTCAGTTTTTGCAGTTGACAGCTGAGCATTAGGCATGTGTATTGGATTGTATTAATAATACAATTGAGGATTCATTGCTGTTCAGGGACCCAGCAGTGGTAACTTGGCAGTGGTAGGGCTTGAACTAGCAACATTCTGATTACTAGTCAAGTAACCTCTGAATAGTATTATTATGATTAATATTATTAATATATCTTACACTGAGGTCTGCTGAAGCTTACCCAGGATCCTTTGCAGCAGCCTGCCATATGCACAAATCATTACGAAAGGACACAGAATCTCTAAACTCCCTTGTTTTATGTTATTAGTTTGTCTAATTCAATGTTAAAGCACTTTCCCCTGTAAACACTCTTTTTATGACCTCATTTCACCGTTTCATGACTTTATGCCACGAACCAACCAACTATTCTTTTATACAACTCTTTTCAAACACTTCAACCATTGTGGGTAACTACACTATTATACACCTGTAATTCTTGTTATGCTATTTATTTTATTGGTACTGTCGATACATCGATGTTAGGAGAAATACCTCATGAATACTTTAAATGAATCCTTAAAATGACACCTATTCCATTTACTAATGCTAAGCTTGCTACAGTCTGAACTTCTAGCAAGTCAAGAGAAGTCTCATGCAGTTTCTGTATTTTCTATAATTGCTTAATATATGGATGGTTTTAAACTCAATAACATACGCACTTGCAAAATATGTGAATATAAAGGAACAAAAATAAATTAACATAACCACATACCTAAACATCATCTGGTACCATCACCCCATCACCCCTCAATGCAGTATGAGGATGGTCAGATTGTTGTATTTACTAATAGTTACCACTAGTATTAAAATAACAGTAAGCCCAAACTGTTCGACTATGTCCTCTTAAACAAACCTGTGATTTTTTAAATATTTGGACCACATCCTCCTGCAGAATAAAACAATCAGGAAATACAGTTGAGTTGGCCCATACCGCCCTCACATCAGTGTGATTTCCATCAATGACGTGTTATGGCTCTGGGTAAGGAACAATGTTATATTGTTCAATAAACTTTTCACAGGATGCATATTTTTCATTGTTTTAGCAAAGTTTTCGCTACCTCTATACAGCAAACACCAGAATCGACAAGGTTTACATTAATTATAGTCAGTAGAATTAAAGGGAAGAGGCCATATAAAAGGCTGGGATCTACGTTTAGCAGACTCGGCACTGTGTTACTAGATATTGCCCACATTCCAGTAATTTTATTAAGTCCTCTTTAAACAGAAAATAAAGATGCAGACTCAAGAATTAATTGAAGAGAGTAGTAGGTCCATTATTTATTTTGAGCTCAGCGTTACATACAAACGAGGCATAGTCCAGAATATGTCTAATAATCACACAAGGAACACACATTTTTATCCAGTTTTCACAACTGATTATGTGATTGCCACACCTTCTCTACATACTGGTGTTTGAAATCTCCACCACTGTGTTCAACCATACATTATTCAATATATGCAAATTGAGATCTATCATTGTACAAATTGAAGCTTGACCCCAGTATATCCTATTGGAAGATTTTCCTGGGTTTTTTTTTTTTGTTGTTGTTGTTTTTGTTTTTAACAAAGATAATCTCAACTCATACCATCAAACACCTGCAAGATGATGTTGCAGGTCAGTATCACCCTGCTCTTATGGTAAGATAATGAACCTTGCTTAGCCACAGAACTCTCGAAGAGGCTTTCACGTCTTTTAAAAGCCGGGATCTTTACCAATACTTAGGAAGCTATTTCTCACGGGAACAGTCCAGAGTCATCTGCCGTAGACTTCCACAGAGGCCTTGAAACCACCTGCATCAGAGCCTCTGCTCTGCACTTACAGACCCACAAAGGCCTTAAGATACCCCAGAAACATTATTCCTCTTTATGCTTTCAAACACAGTCTTGCACCACTCTGCACCTGTTGCAGAGAGCTTCAAAGCCTATTATAATTAGATCACAGATCGCCTCATGAAAATACCTTTACCCCAAAACATTTTATTACCTCAGGTGGAACAGTGTGTATAGGCCTAGACCTCTTTAGATGTAACTTAGAACCGCCGGTGACCGATGTATGCGTTTCTTTGGTTGTACAAGCTCCACTGAAGGACTCCATGAATAGTTGATGATGGAAGAGGGGTATATCAGATTCACCCCTTCTGCCTCCATGTGACAAATTAACACACTGCATAAACTTTTAGAAATAAATCAGTCTTTTAACAAATGGTAAACATTCTCTAGAAAAGATTATCTTGTAACAATTCATTGAGTATATGAACTGTTTTTGTGTCCTTATATCTATAAATGAAAAGTAATAAAACATTATAGATGATAAATAAATTACATAAAATGTATAAAAGTTCACAAATAAGAAAGTACCTGAGTCTGCACTTTTCTCCACAGATTCAAGAAACTCGTGTAAGTTGGAAGCTATAGAAACACATAGTACAGAATTATAGACTGACTGAGGTGTGAGCAGAAAGATCGCCATGATGTCCTTATATCTAAAGCACTCAAAGCATTGATGCTATGTAAATAAACTGTGATCCGATTGGTTCAATCTAAGTAAATAGATTCACCTACTTTGAAGTTAAAGTTTTTCTCAAAAGGTTAGAACTGGTTGACTATACTTTGCCGTGTTCTGTAATAGAAAATGTAAACATTTATATCTAAAATATTGCACGACAGAAATCAATTCAAGACTAACCTCTACTGACCGCTAGATGGGGGAAGATATCAAGTAATAAATGAGTCCAGATCCTCCTGCCCGACAATACGGTGAGACTGTTTTTACGTGTGATGGAAAATGATACGAAACTATGTATTATGTGATTCATATAAAATCACACTGATCCTTTTGTTCTTAAATTAATAATGCCGTTTGCACATTTATATCCGCCTGTTGCTGATTAAGTTGAACATGTATCAGGAACTGTTAACATCAAGGTCAACTTGACACACAACCCACACTGTTTGGAGTCAGTTTGGGTTGGTTTGTGGAAAAAACCAAGCTGAGAGCTGATTGGCTTATAGCCACAGCAACAAAGGAAAGAAGAGCTGCTTAAGAAAAGATGATTGGTTAAAGACAGCACAGGAGTAGTATAACTAGCCACGGTTTTGTATACTCGGGGCTCCCTACCTGAGGAGAGCCAAACATTTATTTTATTCTTTTTCTTATTAAATTACTCTCTTAATCACGTCTGACTTGCTGTTTGTTCAAAATTCCACAACATATGTCATTACTACGCCGCACAAAAAAGACCGCCATATTTGTACTTCCACAATGTGAAAAGGCGTCATTTTCTATGCAAACGAATGAATAAACACCATGCCATGCCTTGCTGTATCCCCTCTTTGCACCGCTGGACAGACACACTCATGACACTGTACTCATCAAAAGCAGCACCAGAGACGCACTGAGTCATATCCCGCTACACACCTCTCAGGCCAGCTTGTTTGCACGTTTTGTCATAAAACTTAAAATGTCATTTGTTGCCATTATATATAAAATTACCTATTTAAAAAAACAAATAAATCAAAAAGTACTTGTGACTAGAGAAACACGTGGCTAATCACCTACAAGAAATAATGTCAGTGATGTTTGGGGCAGGTGTTTCAAACGTGCCCAGACTCTTGAGAAGCACCTAAACGCACACACAAGGGTGTCCGCTTCCCATAGTGCTGCAAATACTGCAGGAAGGGCTTTGGTGAAACAGGCCACATGGAGGAGCAGAAGACAATCCACACAACTGAAGAAGCCCGTAGCTGCCCAGTATGTCAGAATCCACATGGGAGAAGAACCCTGTAGCTGCCCAGTATGTCAGAAGCAAATTGTGCAGGTGGGTAATGAACCATATTTGTACCCATTCGTATGTTGGGAGCAAATCAGTTGAAGACTTGAACAGTATGTTAACAATCAGTTAAAATTACTGTTGATGACAAGAAAACAATGGCTAATATGTTCCTTCACAGCTATGTCATTGGTTGATCTATTTTTGTCAGATTTAGTGCTTGTTTGGGCAAGTGTGTTAAAGTCTTCCTTTGTTTTTGGTTTTGTTCCTTTTCATATAGTTGTTTATTCCTTTTTGTCTAGTGATGTCCATTATCCATTTAAAATCTGTCAAATTAAACAAATGTGAAACGAATTCCATAGTATTCAGATTTGATTGCAAAAGAGACCAACCACTCCCCGTATTTTGAATTTTGCATATACAGTATATGTGCAGTTCCAGCCTAGTCCATTGATCCAAAATCTGGCCCAGATGTATCTGTTGACTGCAAATTTGAATGATTTCTGTGCTCTGCAGCAAAGGAGCGTTTGGTTACTATCTGATGGATTAAAATAGGCTTGTTGGTAGCAAAGACATCACTAAAGTGTACAGAGCAAAGGTACTCCAGGACCAGGATGGGTAAGTAGCAGCTTGATCAGTGGAATCTTCTGTGAGACGTAACAGGATTTCGGTCTTAAATGTAATGTTAGATCAAGTGAAAAACTTTAGTGGATTGAAATACAGATAAATAAATCCACTAAAAGTGCATCTGCATCATTGGTTAAAAAGTTGTTCTGCTAGTTGTCTGATTTTGTTCCAGTAATCTAATGTTTCCTGGGACTAGGTGGTTCAAGATTATATTGGTGTTTGCTTTATTTCTGTGATTTTTTTAACCATAGTCTAATTGTTTATACTGTCTACCAAATGCAATACTGAGTAGTGAAACACTGACACAATCCCTTTTGGCATCGGACATTTGTAATAATTTCAATAATCTACAGTTGTAAATCAAGAGGGCAGCACCATTTTAAAGTCTAGTTTCCTTTCTCTCTCTCACTTTCTGGAATTTTTCCATCTGTGTTTTTATTAAATTTAAAGATGGAAAGGGTATTAAAACTCCCTTTAACTGACATCTCTTCCACTGAACTTGTAGAGAAAGTGATGATATGAAGATGATTATGTTTATCGCTTTCACTCAGAGATCATTGTCTGAGGGTCATGTTGTACAGTTCACGATGCCCCGGGTTGCAATCAGGAGGTTTGACAGTGATGTGCCACAGTTGTCTGTGGTGTTCTATATGATCATCACAGAACATCACACATAACTGGTCAAATTGTATCTCGAGTAGTATATTTGTGTATTATACTATATATTAGCAGCATATCTTTATGATGCAATTAAAAACATTCCCCATCCCCCTGAATACCAATCATATTACATATCTGGGTACTAAATTCTCTTCCCAGTTGTCTGTTATTCAAAATAAATAGTCATCCAATTATTAAAACAATAAGCGACAAACTTCATTGATGGACAAATTTGCCCCTTATGCTCTTCGGACAAACTGCAATAATTAAAATGAGAATATTACCTAAACGAAATTGTTTGTTTTCAATTATTCCAGTGCCACCAACCTGTCTAAAATCTTTGGACAACATCATAACTTGATTCTACTGGAAAAATAAATCACATAGAATCAAACTCACAACATTACAGAACTGTAGTTGATTATTGCAAATCAACTACAATATGGAATAAAATGGATAAAACCTAGTATATCAGACAGAATATGGATAGACATAGGGCAAACATTATGCAAAGATCTAAAAGTCAGACTTACCATTTATCAGTCAAATCAATTAAAGAACATTCATGATCAACAATTTGTGGGTGGCCATGATACTAACAGCTTGGTGGAAATTCCACAAGATATCAAACTCCACACTAACATAAACATAACACTGCTTTCATGTCACTTCCACAAGTAGCCCAAACATAAGATATAGAAAGCAGGTAAGAGCAACTATCAGTTCAGAGACATTAAACTCACGTGCATCCATATCAGTATTATAAACATTCCTAATACAAAAAAACTATCACATAAGATATACAAAATAATAATGAAATCAAATCGCATAATTACTCTCCAATCGAGACAATGGGAGGAAGATTTATTACTAACCCCCGACGCCACAGTCTGGATTAAAATGTATAATAATAATTACCACATGACAGCAACACTAACCTACAATGCATTCAGTACAAAATAATACATAGATTACATTATACTACACATTGGATGTTTAAAATTGGTTTCACAAGCTCAGCAATCTGTACATACTTTACTCCAAACACAGCTGACGATTACATTCACATCGTGTGGCAGAGCACACCTATCAAGTAATTTTGGCAATAGGTCATCACACACATGTCCCATGATTTAAATAACCCTATCCATCCAACACCATCTTTATGTCTCCTAGGAGACATGTCATCAACCAATGTGTCAATAGAAAAAAAACAGGATAATATATATATAACATTATTAATTGCAAATACAAACATACTCATGAATTGGAAAACAAAAAATAATATTAGTGTCACCGAATGGAAAAATCTATTGATAGACTACATATCAATGGAAAAAAATCTCAGAATGAATCAATAAGAACCAATAACCTAGACTGGACTCCTTTGATAAAAAGTTTACAGAGCTAATCCATAAATGATAAATATCCCAATCTAGTACGTGTACATATACAGTGCACTCGCACATAGCCTCTCTCTCTCTCTCTCACACACACACACAGGCAGACGCACACAAGCAGTCACACACACACACACATTCCCGTAATGGTGCAGGTGGCAAATACTTAAAATACTCTATCTGCATTTCCCGTTTGTCTGTTTCGTCTCTGTTCGTCTTATTTTTCCTCTCTCCCCTATTCCCGTTTCCCCCACGTTATTTATGTCTGTTCATACGTTTTATACACCCGATATAGTTGGACACAGTGAGAAGTTAGAAATAAATAATGAATAAATAATAAAGTTCTAAAGGTCCTCCGATGGGCGGAAATCAATTGATATATTTATTTCTCCAGATTTCTAACTCGGAGAGAAAAAGACGTCCTTTTACAAATCGCACCTCGTTGTGGAACTCTACTAAGGTTTACAATCCAGGCGATGATTTTTAACCTCAAAGAACATAGGCCTGCTCCAAGGCAAACTGATTTCATCCCATTAATTAACTTTAATGCGATGTTTTTTGCCGAGCATTAGGCTAAAGAAAATGAATGTTGCTGCGTTTATCAAACTAAAAGTATTTATTCTGAGCCATGCGGTAAATGATTCAGTGTGAGCAGCATATGGACGATTTTTGGAAAATGCTGTGACTAGGTAATATTTTGAAATATAAGGCGTTGTTAAAGCCTCTCCTTCACGCTATTAACGTTATAAGTTAAAATAATTGAATAATTCATAAATAAATAAATAGCGTTTGTATAATATTTAAAAATAAACATTTACGTAAAAGCACTCTTACGTAACAACCAAGTTGTCATGTATTTGAATCTAAAGCTAAAGTGTTGCTTTGATCGCTTTGGTCGGTCGACACTTGCCTGGCTCTGTTGAATTGCTGTTTCAAAGTGTTTTATAATTCGTGCAGTTAGATCATTTGGTTAAATCATTTACGATTTTATTTTATTCATTTACTACTTTCGACTACGATTTCCAGAAAGGTTGACCGACGATCCTCACGAAAATGAATCCAAGTGCTCCAAGTTCGCCGATGACTTCGTTGTACGTGGGTGACCTTCATCCAGACGTTACCGAGGCCATGCTATACGAGAAATTCAGTCCTGCTGGCGCAATAGTCTCCGTACGCATTTGCAGGGACGCGATGACCCTCCGCTCACTTGGATACGCATACGTGAACTTTCAGCAGCAGGCAGATGCTGAGCGTGCTTTGGACACTATGAACTTTAACATCATCAAAGGCAGACCTGTGCGAATTATGTGGTCCCAGAGAGACCCCTCTCTGAGGAAGAGTGGAGTTGGCAACATCTTCATCAAGAACCTTGACAAGTCTATTGACAGCGAAGCTCTTTACGACACATTCTCTGCCTTTGGGAACATCCTTTCCAGCAAGGTGGTGTGTGACGAGAATGGCTCTAAGGGCTACGGCTTTGTGCACTTTGAGACCCGTGAGGCTGCGGAGAGAGCAATTGAGAGACTTAATGGCATGTTGCTCAATGACCGCAAAGTGTTCATTGGCCACTTCAAGTCTCGCAAGGAGCGAGAGGCTGAGATGGGGGCCAGGGCCAAAAAGTTCACCAATGTGTACGTCAAGAACTTTGGAGAGGACATGGACGACGACAAGCTGAAGGAGATCTTCAGCAAGTTTGGCCAAACGCTGAGCACTCGCGTCATGACCGACGAGAGCGGCAAGTCCAAGGGCTTTGGCTTTGTGAACTACGAGAGGCACGAGGATGCCCAGAGGGCTGTGGATGAGATAAATGGGAAGGAGCTGAATGGGAAGAAGGTGTATGTGGGTTATGCCCAGAAGAAAGGCGAGAGGCAGACAGGGCTGAAACGAAAGTTTGAGCAGATGAAGCAGGACGGTATGACTCGCTACCAGGGAGACAACCTGTACGTCAAGAACCTAGACGACGGTCTGGACGACGCGCGTCTACGTAAGGAGTTCTTTCCGTTCGGGACCATCACAAGTGCCAAGGTGATGATGGAGGGCGGCCGCTCCAAAGGGTTCGGCTTCGTGTGTTTCTCCTCGCCGGAGGAGGCCGCCACGGCCATGACGGAGATGAATGGGCGCGTTGTAGGCACCAAGCCGCTGTACGTGGCTCTGGCGCAGCGCAAGGAGGAGCGGCAGGCCCACCTCTCCAACAAGTACATGAAGCGCACGGCCAGCGTGAGTGCCTTGCCCAACCTCGTGCTCAACCCCTACCAGCCTGCCCCGCCCTCCGGCTACAACATGGAAGCCATTCCACAAGCTCAGAACTGGCCTGCCTACTGCGCAAGCAGCCAGCTGGCACAACTCCTCCCCAGCCCTTGCTGGGCCATGCAGTGCGTCCACCCACAGCAAGTCCAGGATATGCCGAGTGCCATCGGTCCAGCCGCATCCTGCCCGCAGGCCTTCAGCGCCATCCGACCAACCACCGCCTGCCAGGTCCCACGCACGATGGCCTATCAGACCATGGCATCTGAGGCTCCGGGGACAGGGATGGCCAGCGCGGAAGCTGCCAACAAGGCGTCGCTGGTGAGAGCAGTACCACAGTACAAAACCACCTCAGGCGTTCACAGCCCACAGCAACACCTGGGCACACAGCCCTTAGATATAAATGTCGAACTTACCATTTATCAGTCAAATCAATTATAAAACATTTATGTTTCTCAACCCACAGCAGCACCTGGGGGCAGAGCTCCAGGTGCCCGTGCAGCTGGCTGCGGTCCATGTGCAGGGTCAGGAACCTCTCAGTGCCTCCATGCTGGCTGCTGCACCTCCACAGGAGCAGAAGCAGATACTGGGTGAGCGTCTGTTTCCCCTGATCCAGAACATGCAGCCCACCCTTGCAGGGAAGATCACGGGTCTGTTCCTGGAACTGGACAACTCGGAGCTACTGCATATGCTGGAGTCTCCTGAGTCTCTGCACCCTAAGGTGGATGAGGCAGTCGCTGTGCTCCAGGACCAGTGCGCGCAGGAAGCCGCTCAAAAACTTTAACCAGTGCTGCGCTTCTGGCTGTCTAATGGAAGAATAAGCAGTAAAAAAAAATAACATTTTAACTGAAAAAAATAAACATTGAAACTGAAATGCATTGAACATTGAAATATTTTTGCCATGTCTGTAGACATCAAGCCTGTAAGGGTTGGCACCAGGCCGAGGCCCCCTCGACCAGCGGGAGGCGTCGAGTCAACCACGCCACTGATCAGGATCAACACCCAACAGCTGGGCTAGACCTTATATAAGCCCAGTGACCCAATCATTCAGTGCTGGGTTTTTGATAAAGTTTTGAGCCAAGCTCCTAGCCGGTAACTCTGGGTATTGAGGTCTGTGAGCCCTTGTGCTATGCCTCTTTTCTGTTCTGCGAGGGTGTCAGTGTTTTTACACGCCTGGTCCATAGACTCCAGTTTCAGGCCTTGATTACAGTAAACTAAAACAACATGTAAAAAGGCTAAATGATTGACACGTGTACAGTCGGTGACTCCTTTCTTTTTGTTCCTCTTACTGTTCGAATGCTCAGAATGTCAGTTTTTGCAGTTGACAGCTGAGCATTAGGCATGTGTATTGGATTGTATTAATAATACAATTGAGGATTCATTGCTGTTCAGGGACCCAGCAGTGGTAACTTGGCAGTGGTAGGGCTTGAACTAGCAACATTCTGATTACTAGTCAAGTAACCTCTGAATAGTATTATTATGATTAATATTATTAATATATCTTACACTGAGGTCTGCTGAAGCTTACCCAGGATCCTTTGCAGCAGCCTGCCATATGCACAAATCATTACGAAAGGACACAGAATCTCTAAACTCCCTTGTTTTATGTTATTAGTTTGTCTAATTCAATGTTAAAGCACTTTCCCCTGTAAACACTCTTTTTATGACCTCATTTCACCGTTTCATGACTTTATGCCACGAACCAACCAACTATTCTTTTATACAACTCTTTTCAAACACTTCAACCATTGTGGGTAACTACACTATTATACACCTGTAATTCTTGTTATGCTATTTATTTTATTGGTACTGTCGATACATCGATGTTAGGAGAAATACCTCATGAATACTTTAAATGAATCCTTAAAATGACACCTATTCCATTTACTAATGCTAAGCTTGCTACAGTCTGAACTTCTAGCAAGTCAAGAGAAGTCTCATGCAGTTTCTGTATTTTCTATAATTGCTTAATATATGGATGGTTTTAAACTCAATAACATACGCACTTGCAAAATATGTGAATATAAAGGAACAAAAATAAATTAACATAACCACATACCTAAACATCATCTGGTACCATCACCCCATCACCCCTCAATGCAGTATGAGGATGGTCAGATTGTTGTATTTACTAATAGTTACCACTAGTATTAAAATAACAGTAAGCCCAAACTGTTCGACTATGTCCTCTTAAACAAACCTGTGATTTTTTAAATATTTGGACCACATCCTCCTGCAGAATAAAACAATCAGGAAATACAGTTGAGTTGGCCCATACCGCCCTCACATCAGTGTGATTTCCATCAATGACGTGTTATGGCTCTGGGTAAGGAACAATGTTATATTGTTCAATAAACTTTTCACAGGATGCATATTTTTCATTGTTTTAGCAAAGTTTTCGCTACCTCTATACAGCAAACACCAGAATCGACAAGGTTTACATTAATTATAGTCAGTAGAATTAAAGGGAAGAGGCCATATAAAAGGCTGGGATCTACGTTTAGCAGACTCGGCACTGTGTTACTAGATATTGCCCACATTCCAGTAATTTTATTAAGTCCTCTTTAAACAGAAAATAAAGATGCAGACTCAAGAATTAATTGAAGAGAGTAGTAGGTCCATTATTTATTTTGAGCTCAGCGTTACATACAAACGAGGCATAGTCCAGAATATGTCTAATAATCACACAAGGAACACACATTTTTATCCAGTTTTCACAACTGATTATGTGATTGCCACACCTTCTCTACATACTGGTGTTTGAAATCTCAACCACTGTGTTCAACCATACATTATTCAATATATGCAAATTGAGATCTATCATTGTACAAATTGAAGCTTGACCCCAGTATATCCTATTGGAAGATTTTCCTGTTTTTTTTTTTTTGTTGTTGTTTTTTTTGTTTTTAACAAAGATGATCTCAACTCATACCATCAAACACCTGCAAGATGATGTTGCAGGTCAGTATCACCCTGCTCTTATGGTAAGATAATGAACCTTGCTTAGCCACAGAACTCTCGAAGAGGCTTTCACGTCTTTTAAAAGCCGGGATCTTTCCCAATACTTAGGAAGCTATTTCTCACGGGAACAGTCCAGAGTCATCTGCCGTAGACTTCCACAGAGGCCTTGAAACCACCTGCATCAGAGCCTCTGCTCTGCACTTACAGACCCAAAAAGGCCTTAAGATACCCCAGAAACATTATTCCTCTTTATGCTTTCAAACACAGTCTTGCACCACTCTGCACCTGTTGCAGAGAGATTCAAAGCCTATTATAATTAGATCACAGATCGCCTCATGAAAATACCTTTACCCCAAAACATTTTATTACCTCAGGTGGAACAGTGTGTATAGGCCTAGACCTCTTTAGATGTAACTTAGAACCGCCGGTGACCGCTGTATGCGTTTCTTTGGTTGTACAAGCTCTACTGGAGGACTCGATGAATAGTTGATGATGGAAGAGGGGTATATCAGATTCACCCCTTCTGCCTCCATGTGACAAATTAACACACTGCATAAACTTT
Organism: Electrophorus electricus; assembly: GCF_041902795.1. NCBI lineage: Eukaryota > Metazoa > Chordata > Actinopteri > Gymnotiformes > Gymnotidae > Electrophorus > Electrophorus electricus. The sequence goes on along the minus strand of NW_027658616.1, from coordinate 2,011,693 downwards.
TAGAAATAAATCAGTCTTTTAACAAATGGTAAACATTCTCTAGAAAAGATTATCTTGTAACAATTCATTGAGTATATGAACTGTTTTTGTGTCCTTATATCTATAAATGAAAAGTAATAAAACATTATAGATGATAAATAAATTACATAAAATGTATAAAAGTTCACAAATAAGAAAGTACCTGAGTCTGCACTTTTCTCCACAGATTCAAGAAACTCGTGAAAGTTGGAAGCTATAGAAACACATAGTACAGAATTATAGACTGACTGAGGTGTGAGCAGAAAGATCGCCATGATGTCCTTATATCTAAAGCACTCAAAGCATTGATGTTATGTAAATAAACTGTGATCCGATTGGTTCAATCTAAGTAAATAGATTCACCTACTTTGAAGTTAAAGTTTTTCTCAAAAGGTTAGAACTGGTTGACTATACTTTGCCGTGTTCTGTAATAGAAAATGTAAACATTTATATCTAAAATATTGCACGACAGAAATCAATTCAAGACTAACCTCTAATGACCGCTAGATGGGGGAAGATATTAAGTAATAAATGAGTCCAGATCCTCCTGCCCGACAATACGGTGAGACTCTGTTTTTACGTGTGATGGAAAATGATACGAAACTATGTATTATGTGATTCATATAAAATCACACTGATCCTTTTGTTCTTAAATTAATAATGCTGTTTGCACATTTGTATCCGCCTGTTGCTGATTAAGTTGAACATGTATCAGGAACTGTTAACATCAAGGTCAACTTGACACACAACCCACACTGTTTGGAGTCAGTTTGGGTTGGTTTGTGGAAAAAACCAAGCTGAGAGCTGATTGGCTTATAGCCACAGCAACAAAGGAAAGAAGAGCTGCTTAAGAAAAGATGATTGGTTAAAGACAGCACAGGAGTAGTATAACTAGCCACGGTTTTGTATACTCGGGGCTCCCTACCTGAGGAGAGCCAAACATTTATTTTATTCTTTTTCTTATTAAATTACTCTCTTAATCACGTCTGACTTGCTGTTTGTTCAAAATTCCACAACATATGTCATTACTACGCCGCACAAAAAAGACCGCCATATTTGTAGTTCCACAATGTGAAAAGGCGTCATTTTCTATGCAAACGAATGAATAAACACCATGCCATGCCTTGCTGTATCCCCTCTTTGCACCGCTGGACAGACACACTCATGACACTGTACTCATCAAAAGCAGCACCAGAGACGCACTGAGTCATATCCCGCTACACACCTCTCAGGCCAGCTTGTTTGCACGTTTTGTCATAAAACTCAAAATGTCATTTGTTGCCATTATATATAAAATTACCTATTTAAAAAAAACAAATAAATCAAAAAGTACTTGTGGCTAGAGAGACATGTGGCTAATCACCTACAAGAAATAATGTCAGTGATGTTTGGGGCAGGTGTTTCAAACTTGCCCAGACTCTTGAGAAGCACCTAAACGCTCACACAAGGGTGTCCGCTTGCCATAGTGCTGCAAATACTGCAGGAAGGGCTTTGGTGAAACAGGCCACATGGAGGAGCAGAAGACAATCCACACAACTGAAGAAGCCCATAGCTGCCCAGTATGTCAGAAGCAATTTGTGCAGCTGGGTAATGAACCATATTTGTACCCATTCGTATGTTGGGAGCAAATCAGTTGAAGACTTGAACAGTATGTTAACAATCAGTTAAAATTACTGTTGATGACAAGAAAACAATGGCTAATATGTTCCTTCACAGCTATGTCATTGGTTGATCTATTTTTGTCAGATTTAGTGCTTGTTTGGGCAAGTGTGTTAAAGCCTTCCTTTGTTTTTGGTTTTGTTCCTTTTCATATAGTTGTTTATTCCTTTTTGTCTAGTGATGTCCATTATCCATTTAAAATCTGTCAAATTAAACAAATGTGAAACGAATTCCATAGTATTCAGATTTGATTGCAAAAGAGACCAACCACTCCCCGTATTTTGAATTTTGCATATACAGTATATGTGCAGTTCCAGCCTAGTCCACTGATCCAAAATCTGGCCCAGATGTATCTGTTGACTGCAAATTTGAATGATTTCTGTGCTCTGCAGCAAAGGAGCGTTTGGTTACTATCTGATGGATTAAAATAGGCTTGTTGGTAGCAAAGACATCACTAAAGTGTACAGAGCAAAGGTACTCCAGGACCAGGATGGGTAAGTAGCAGCTTGATCAGTGGAATCTTCTGTGAGACGTAACAGGACGTCGGTCTTAAATGTAATGTTAGATCAAATGAAAAACTTTAGTGGATTGAAATACAGATAAATAAATCCACTAAAAGTGCATCTGCATCATTGGTTAAAAAGTTGTTCTGCTAGTTGTCTGATTTTGTTCCAGTAATCTAATGTTTCCTGGCACTAGGTGGTTCAAGATTATATTGGTGTTTGCTTTATTTCTGTGTTTTTTTTAACCATAGTCTGCTTGTTTATACTGTCTAACAAATGCAATACTGAGTAGTGAAACACTGACACAATCCCTTTTGGAAGTCAGACATTTGTAATAATTTCAATAATCTACAGTTGTAAGTCAAGAGGGCAGCACCATTTTAAAGTCTAGTTTCCTTTCTCTGTCTCACTTTCTGGAATTTTTCCGTCTGTGTTTTTATTAAAGTTAAAAATGGATAGGGTATTAAAACTCCCTTTCACTGACGTCTCTTCCACTGAACTTGTAGAGAAAGTGATGATATGAAGATGATTATGTTTATCACATTCACTCAGAGATCATTGTCTGAGGGTCATGTTGTACAGTTCACGATGCCCCGGGTTGCAATCAGGAGGTTTAACAGTGATGTGCCAAACAGTTGTCTGTGGTGTTCTATATGATCTAAAAGTCAGACTTACCATTTATCAGTCAAATCAATTAAAGAACATTCATGATCAACAATTTGTGGGTGGCCATGATACTAACAGCCTGGTGGAAATTTCACAAGATATCAAACTCCACACTAACATAAACATAACACTGCTTTCATGTCACTTCCACAAGTAGCCCAAACATAAGATATAGAAAGCAGGTAAGAGCGGAGCAGTCAATGTGCCTAATATGACTGCAAAAGCCTGGCAGGACAGGAGGTATTCCTGCTTCTGCTAATCAGCAAAAGGAAGCTCCTGGCAAAGTGACGTGGACTGCAAAAAAATCACCAGGAAGGTCAAGCTACAAATGCCAGAGAGGAGCAGGGAGCACCAAAAGTTCCATAGCATCCTGCGGAAAGAGTACCACATAAGCATGGAAACAGTACAGCAACCCATGGTATGAGCATGGACAGATGAGGAAGAGCTGCTAGAACAGTACGTCCCCAATAAGCAGGCAGGATGTGGATCCGTCTCACTATTTCATCGGCAGAAATGCAGGAGCAGGTGATAATACTCCTGGGCCCAGCACTCTTCAACCTGGGTACTTTAAGGAGAACACGGCAGCCTCCCAAAAGTGATACAAAGTCCCAAAATGGCTATTACCTGTGCTGAATAACAGTATGAAGGACAAATCTACCCCTGTCCAAAGTTTAATTGATTTAACTGAATGCCAACTATACTACCACCATCAATCTGTGTAAGGTGTACTTGCAAGTGCCTTTAGCACCAAAAGCAAAAGAACTCAGTGTTTTCAACACATTTCATCCAAGCATCATCATGTGAAATGTTGTTCTTTTCGGAAATTCTTCATCTAAATATGGTTGTGTTGCTAATGAGATCATATTATTTGTTACTCTTTAAACCTTATTATTCCTTTAAGATTCAAAGTCTACTGTGTTAGGAAACCTATGTGAGAATATAAAATCAGCAGTTTCTGCATGCTTGTGTGATGAATACAGAAAGTGATCTCTTATACCTGCGGAATTAAGGCTTCAAATGTCTTGGTGTTCAGACGATATGGAGAGGCTCTGGGAATCTGGAAGGATAAACGTTTGTTTCATTTTCAGGGACTGTTGATCATTTATTTGTCCATTCATTTATTACACTATTAAGGGATTATTAATGTGCACTGGGAGAACAGTATAAAGTTATCAGTCTTCTAACTAAATAGCCTGGTCTTGTAAGGTAACCACATGCACACCTTTCCCTCAGTGATGGCAAGGAGTGGTTTAAACTCACCATGTCATCTGTGATTCTGAGTGTGAGTGCTCCTGCATTTTTCTACACAAAGCCTGCTGAGTTGGCAGTGAAGGCAGAGATGCCCATATACAGCATGTTGCTTTCATCAGGTGGCAGTGAAAATGGTGTCGGGGCAAAAGCGGGTTTCTTGTGCACTCCAATGTTGTAAAACTCCCCCTATATAGAGAGCAATGCAGAGATGAACTTATTCTTTTACAGCTCCTGGGTCTTGATTCTTCGTTCAGATTAAACTGTTCTATCAGTGTAACCTTTGTGTAACCTTTTTTTCCTACAAAAGCCCAACAGTGCTTTCTGGATACACTTAGGCACAGTTTTGCAAGTGCTCCTGTTATTCCCTGTTAATTCAGCTCTTTGGCTCAGAAAGGCTTTCTTATGATCATTATGGTCATTATTCTTATGCTTTGACAACTTGTGCCTTTTTTAACTTGTGCCTGAAAACCCCTTTACCTATGCCAATGATAAAACACTGATGAACTCCTGCAAACAAGTTGTAGTTTTTTAATTAGTGCATTAATCTTAGTTTGGGATCTTTAATGACCATCTTAATCTGTGTATATTATTTGATTGTTGGTTCTTTCCTAGCTGAATGTAACTTCCTCTCACAGTAGTATACAACTTCCAAGCTTATCAAAGGATAGTGTTGTAGTCAGGACCATTAAAAAAACATTCAAGCAAAGACCAAGATTTTGTAGTGTTGGAATCTGAGACAAGAATGAGACTTATTTAACAATGATTTTACTTTAATTATACCACTCACTGATAATGTATTGTAAATTGTCATTGTCATAAATTGTCATAAATAATTGTCATTATAAAGGCAGTTGAATATAAACAAATATAAAGCAAAAAGGTTCATATGGCCATTTTTATTATTAAATTAAAACATAGTAATACTTAAATAATTGCTATCTGCCCTTGGGTCAATCATGGAAAGGATTAACTAGATGTGTTCTGTAATGTGTTAAATCCTCTTGATAAATGCATAGCTTTAGCTATATCATAAAATATATGATGAGTCTTTTTCTCATTATTACTTGTGTACAACAAAAGTTTGTGTGACAAGCAGCAACATGTATATTTACCAATTTATGAAAATGGGAGTATGCGCAGTGGGAGAGTAAATATCTTTTAAAATGACTCTCAATTAATGGCAATGCATTTCCAATAAGTCTCTTATGCACCAGTACTTGTGAATGTACACACACAAACCTCACCGTTTGGGTCTTCCCCAAGTCCCCTGTCCTGTTCGCACTACTAGCTAAGAGCAACCAGCTAACTTGATAGCAGTGTGACTCAATAATAATAATAATAATAATAATAATAATAATAATAATAATAATAATAATAGTAATGATAATAATAATAGTAATAATAGTAATAAAAATAATAGTAATAATAATAATAATAATAATAATAATATGGCGCTTCCATGCACATCAGCAAGCAAATAGGAACACTAGCACTTGCATGAAATTAAGCATATTAGCATTTCAGAGGGCAGATTATTTAGCCTGCTAAAATAGCAGGTGTGGCAGCAAATGTCTGTTCAAAACACTATGTCACAGGTATGAGTATCATGTATTTGCTATAGTATGATTGTTCATGTTTGTAAATTTAAAGCTTACAAATGCTGTATTTACAGTGTATTGCAGGTTATTAAAATGTGGCAGTAATTATTAGGATATAGAGAATTGTAGTGTTTAAACAAATCATTATGTTAGAAGTATGTTTAGGGAAGAATACACCCTGACCCACCCAGAGTCACCCACTTACCTTACATTATTGATCATAAACTTGAATAGCTACAATACTGTCTGCTAATCATGCAGTTTGAAGTTTGCAAAGTGTGTACCCAGACAAAATCTGTGTTAAAACTTTCCTTTAACACCAGGTCATACATGAGTCAGACATGATTCTGAATAAATGAATGAATGAAAAAATGAAAAGCCTTATTTCATTTCAAACTGCACTTCAGGAACACTGAGCTCAAGTTCTGAGGAAACTTCCCTGCATATTTTCAGGGGTTTTCTGCCTCACCATGCCTGAATCACCTCATAAGGAGCTTGATAATGAGGAGACAGGGTGACTGAGGCAGTGAACACTCTTCACTGAGCATACTGGCTTCCAAGAGCTGGAGCTGGGAAGACCTATAGGTCTGTGACACACACTCCCACCCAGTCCTGATACTAAGAAGGTGGAACCTACAGGCTAATATGCAGCTGCCTGTGCATCAATAGGCGTCTGGGGTGTCCATCACTCAGGGAGGCGTGGCTGAAGGCGTGGCCTTGCAGACTGAGAGCTGGCTGAGGTAATCTGTAAAGGAGAGAGTAGTCACCAATAATCATGGAAATGTAGCCACAACTGTACAGTATATTTCACAGCCATGTATATTACATATCACAGACCAGGCTTACCAGAATAAATATTCCACACATACAGCTCATATATATCTGTGTGTGTGTGTGTGTGTGTATGTGTGTGTGTAAAAACATGCTCCTGTTTTAGTCTCAACACAGACAGATATACATGTAGGAGTAGCAAACTGAAGCAAGAGCTCACCTTCACCAGTACATAGTCTCCAGCTTTAACAGTGACAGGGTTGGTATCCGTGGGATAAGAAAGCAAATCCTTTCTTGGAAAAATAACCTTCACATTCCCATCTTTCCGACCACAATGATCTTGAGATGACTTCTTACTTTCCTGCAGAAAACAGACTCAGTCAAGCAAAAACAGCAGATAACATTTGTACAATATAAAAGGCTTGACTAAGCACTGTAGAAGACAGAAATTCTCTCCTGCTCTTACATTGCCTCCAGATACCATGCCACAACGTCTCACTAGGGTGGTTATTCCCACTGTTATGTAGATGGTCATAAAATTCTGTTATCAGTGTGTATATCGGTAGGTCCAATCTCAGCATGACTGGTAGCGCATATTAACACACAAGTGGCAAACACCTTGGGGTAGTTTTCTGTGCATTCGCCAGGCATGTCCTCAAAAGAAGGACACTAACAATAATCAAAATTAACTAAGACCCCAATCTTCAAACAGTTATTGATGGCAGGTAATACACTAAAGACCACAAGCACAGGGAAACCAGTCATTGGGATTTCCCGGTACCAAAGATGTGAACTGCTCTCAACACTTCAAAAATAACAAAAAGCTCAAAGCATCCAAAACAGACACAATGCTATGCCTAACCAGGGAAGGGTTTCAAATGAAAGGGCCACAGAAACCCATGCGGCAATCGCAAACTAACACCACAAACGGGAAAGTGACCATACAACTCAAATAGACTAAAATAGACCAAACAATGCCCTAAATACATAAACACATAAACTCTATTTGCCCTCCAGAAAAGAACAAGGCCAAAACCAAAATGAAATGCCAAAAGGTGCTAGGGCTGAGCTGATAGACAATGCCATTGTTCATCATCGTTGTCAGACAGACCTCATGATGTTGATCCAGCAGGTCTAAATAAGATAAGGGAGGAGAATTTACTGCAACTATTTATTTTCTTGCAGAAATCTAGTTAAATCGATATGCAAAACATGATGACCAAGACACACAGATGCAGCAATCCCAAATTATTAACAGCAGAAGTGCTCCAAACACAGTTGTAACACAGCATGGCTTCAACCCACTGCAGTACTCACTCCCTCCACTAGGACAAGCTGTTTGCTGTCGATGAAACTGGTGTTGACCTTAGCTGCATCTTCTCGGAATGTAAAGATAAGCTCCTCCAGGCGACAGCTTCTTCACCTCAGCTGGGATATCGTCCCTGAGACGGTGATATGCCTGAGTTTTCTGTGGGTGTGGTACACACATGTTCATGTCAGAAGGTAAAGCCCAACTGGCAGCCACAAGACCCTTTCAATTCTCCAAATGATAATAGACAATGGTGAATTTCTTGATAGAACCATCACATGAACCAGGGAGAATGTCTGTTTTTTGATAGTGTTAAACACAATGACAAAATAGGATCTCACCTTCCTCATGCTGTAGGCAAACAGGAAGGCTACATTATAGCCCACTTCCCTGATCAAAGAGACCGACTGCTGGTGGTCCTCCTCGGTTTCCCCACAGAAGCCTGTGATGAAGTCACTGCTCAGACTGACCCCTGTAAAAAGAAATTATACATAGATATATATTCACACAAGACCTATTATAGCTACAATAATTTTATAATTACATATTGAATGTTTGGTAATGATAGGACACCTGGTATTATCTTTCAAATGTTTTCCACAAGCTCAAGGTAGGCTTCCCTAGTATACCTATGAAAACATCCCAGAGCATGATGACTTAAAGTGAGAACTAAGTTTTAACACATGAGACATCAAGAGATTTGAGATAAGCAGGCTAATCTCTACTGTGCTTGTGGTGAGTGCTGTCGTTCTAGGAGCGTTTCTCACCCACGCCTCATGGTCTGTAAGACTCTGCTGCTGCCGCTCTGAGCTGGCAAGTGGATCTGCTTACAGATGTTCCTCCGCTCTTGGATTAGCTATAACACCTTCAGGAAACATACTCACCCACCCCAGCACAGGTCAAACGAAAACAGCACAAATTGACTATGGCAGTCAAACCTTATTTCACATATCTGATAAGCATAAGGCTTTTTCAATCTGATAATCTATTAATGATCTTTTCTACTGCTCACATCCAAATTTGCGAATCCTAAATTATTATCCAATCTGCTGCTTAAAATGGCCTATGAGCAATATCTGCACATGAATTCAGACTATAAGAAACTGTTCAACTAAATACTTAAACTCTTTGAACATCCACTACACCACACAAGCCATAAACAGTCAGGGCCGGATTACCAATAGATTACCAGAGCAGGCAGTGACCTGTAGGCCCCACACCTTTTAGGGGCCATGCAACAAGGAATTAAAAAAAAAAAAAACATATTAGGAGATAATTTGCAAGGGAGGCCCCAAGATTATGACTGCCTAGGGGCCTCCACAGGGTTTAATCTGCCACTGTAGGCAGTGTACATGTACATGCCCCTAAATGTAATTGGTAACATATTCCATTACATTACTCAAACGAGGAACATACTTTAAACATACTTTTGGAATACTTCAACATTGTCCAAGACTATTTCAAATATAACTCACTTTAATTACATTTAACAGCATGTATTCTGTGTTCTGTATTTTGTCACCTGCAATGAAATACATTTTAAAAGTACCTTCCCCACACTAGTCATGGGTATCCCAACCAAAAACCACATGCTCACATCCATGACTCTGGGGTTTCTACCTCATCAGGAAAGTCTTTAGGATGTGGCCAGGTGAAGCGAATCCTTGTCAGGGTTTACGAGGGAGACGTGGTGTAGCAGGTCAGAGAATCGTAGGCCTCCTTGCTCATCACGGGAACACGGTGCTGAAACCACGGCTGAGGTGCGAACCAAGCTCCGAGTTGCTGGCCCCGTCCCCAGACACGTCTCTGTAGCTGTTCACGTTTTGACCCAGCAGGGTCACTTCCTTCACCCCCTATGGCCATGATCATTTCATATACTTAGTGTTCACATCGGGCCAAGTTTCACACACAGAAACTAGTAAAGCCAGACTGCACACATAGTCGCTGAAGGGAAGAAACCTGGTCAGACAGCATGCGCACTTCTTCAAGTATGGAGGACACAGGTCTGCTCCTATCCTTCCCCCAGGTAAACGGCACAATGCAGTAGCTGCACATGTTGTCACAGCCCCGCGTGATAGACCTACAGCAGTCAAAGAGGGACAAAATATACTGGATAATCCCACTGTAAGACAAGGTGCCACCAACAAGGCTTGCAGTACACAAGGTCTGTACTGTCAACAGCGTGAAAGGACTTTAAAAGTATCGACCCCCTGATATCAAACCATTGTTTGAAGTGCTACATCTAAAAGCATGAAGGAGCTGAAGATGAGCCACCACGGTGTTTGAAGTTTTATATCCCTTCATAAGTGTAGGAGGGTCAGTCATGTATAAATATTTAACCAAAAAATGCAGATTGACAAGTGTTCAGTAAAATGATAATAATAAACAACTGAACTATGAGCATTTGCTGTTTTTGGCTTTATTGTAGATGCAAGTCTCATGTTTCATCCAATATGGTAGCAAATGCCTTTAAATTATAGCTGACTTTTCTGTATTTTAATCTAACAGTTGCTGTTCAGATTAAATTCAGTGTATTAGAGTTGAATATGAAAACACCAAAAACTGTCTATACATGTTAACTTAAAAATTGAACTGTACATGTGAGACTGTTATTTTACTCTTTACCATCTTTACAAAATCACACAGTGCAAAGTTAATTTAAGAGTTAGTGTTTAGTAGGAACTCCTCCCTTATAAATCAGCCAGATATTATTATGGCACTCACACAAAGGCACTGTGTCCTGAATGGTGAATGGGCATGACATCAGCATATGCCTCTTCCAGGGAGAGCAGGACATTGCTGGTCCTCTGACCCCCATGGGCCAGTGCAAGGAGTCGGAGAAGATCTCTGTAGGCATCTGGCCCTGCTACAACATCCACCACCCTCTCCTTCTCCAGCAACTCAGTCTTCAGTCTCTCTGCCAAGCAACCTACAAGAGAGCAAGCACACATATGCGTATACGGGCACGTGAACCCACACACAAACATACATGCGCACATACGAACATTTCAGACTGAGAGATACATTTGAACGTGAATGAAGAACTATGGTGAAGTGAGAAGTTACCCAGGACTCCTATCTTTAATGGAGTGCTGCTCTTTAGACACTTCTTTTTCAGAACTGCTGGATGTTTGAGTCTGTTCCAGATGGTCTGCTCTGCCTTTTCCCTGTCACAATGATTTTTATTTTTTCCAACAGAAAATAGCATTACATCCAAGCAAAAAATGTCACTGAAGTCAAGGACTGCTGTCAAGTTGCACAAGATTGGCAACGTATAGATTCACTGTGTAAAATACAAACAGAAATAGGCTTTTCCTACCTTATGGAGCATGTGACAAGAAGGACCACATCTGCCTGTATAAAAAAAATAAATAAATTAGGAAAGATGAGAATGAAAGCTTTCAAATAAAGGAAGCGCTGTGTTTATCAAGGGTCAAAGGTCAAGGCATTGACACTTACCTCTGATAGTTCGTGGGTCCGAACATATCCACCCTTCTGAAGAATGGACCACGCAATTTCAGTGTCGTTGACGTTCATCTGACAGCCGTATGTTTCCAAATACACTGCAAGATGTAAACACCAAAATAAAATTGGCAACGACTACCGGCATACTGACACATGGGAATTAAAATCCTAAAGCCTGAACTATCATGGCAACAAATGCAGTTACATACCTTTCCGTAGCTGCGCCAGACCACTTTCTTCAGGAAGATACGATTCCTCATGTTCCTGTTGCGTCTCAGTTGAACTTTTGCCTGAAGAACTCTTAATGACGACAGCTTGGTCTTAAATGTGCTCACTCTCGTCTCATCAGTCTCATTAGTAGGAGTGCTAGATAGAGACACTGAGCAATAACCTCTGCATTTGTCGGCGAGTCGAGATAAACACTTTTGAACAGAAAACACTAGAAGTCTAAGCCTGCGGGCAGACATCATGTCTAAACGGGAGATTCGGCTACAAAGCCATGAACAAGACAAGAAACTCAATTTAACTTTAAAAGTAACGTTAGCTAAGGCTAAGTGCTAACTTAGCAATGGTGCTGTGGTTTGCGCAGAACAATTTTATATACAAAAGTATATTATCAGCGAGCTAACAAATCTGTACAAGCAGCCAATAAATATAAAAATATCTGTAGCTTAGTTAGGTAACCTAATAATTCAGCTGTAACATACACTCACGTATGACCCCACACGGTTAACATTGACATGCAGTTTTGTAATTTTCAAAATAACGGTTTCATTAAAACGTAACAGTGATACTCGTGTTTCAGTTCTAAGACAAGTAAACGGTGTAACTTGGGAGGGAGATCAATCGCAAAAATATCGATTTACGTTTTTTAATTCATATTTTTGTAATTAATATTTTTTAATTAATATTTTTTTAATTAATAGTTTTGTGAAATCTTATATTTAACATAAACGGCTACTTTTATTTTGCAAGTGTTTACTTGTTAGTCATAAGTAGTGTTTTGTGAGATGATTGTTCGTTTTCACACATGGCTCTCTGTCCCTCACCTACTCTGATCTAATGACGAATGCGTAATTTATTTTATAAGTGGACTTCACACTTCGTTCTGTTACCTAAGGGTCAGTACAACATACTCGTTTAAATGTGCTGATACAAAGATTGTGAAACAATTAATGTTTTTAATTAACTGATTAAAGTTTTACTCTGAATGAACACATTTTACGAATATATAGGAATGTTAACCTTATTACATTGTCTTTGATGAGGAAATGGGTATTTTGGATGTTTTAACCTTTTAAACATGTTTTAACCTTTTAAACTTTTAAATATTACCGTAAGGTTGTAAATACGTTCATTAATATTTTAGGTATTTTGATTATTCATTTTGCAATTTTGATTAAAAATAAATAAATAAATAAAATTAAAAATCAAGTTATTTAAACATGTCCAAGAATTGCTGTCCACTCTCTCATCTTTGGATAACCATCTTGGTAAAAATGCGACCTTTGACATCAGTGACCTCACAACTTTAAAAAAGGTCTATCTTCATTCGCCTAAAGGCATAAACTGCATGCTCCTATAGTATGTCAGTTCATTTGAATTTCTCACTTTGTCCCCATACTCAGATGAGTTAAAGCTAAAAATGTCCACCCCATTGTGATGAAATATTGAGTTAATAAACATTATTTTAGAATATCAAAATATATGTTTGAAATGCTAACTTTAGCTAAAATTGTCCACCTGCTGACATGACAGTTGCACAATACAGTGAACATATACTTGCATATACCTTCTTTGCTGTTTTCTTGTTGTTTTGTTTTAAGTAATATTTCCTAATAACTATTAAACTATTGATGTTCAGCTACGACAGGAGCTGAAGTAGCAAAGAGGAAAAGGTCCAGGTGAGATGCAGACCCTTGGAGGAAAGAGACAATTACCTGTGAAATTAGAGAGAGAGAAAGCGCTGTAGAAAAGGTGAGGAGATTTTAACAAAAAAGGGAATTCATGACTGAAAAAGAAAGGTATGCCAAAAAAAAACCCCAAAACAAAACAGTCGAGAAAGGAATAGTTGCCATGACAACTAAACATTCTTGAAGAGCTATAAACTGTGTTATCAAGGTGTATTTTAAATGTTCATAACTTTGCTTTTAATGGCTTTAAACGTTATATATAGCTTAGAAGTATGTAGAGGTTGGAGGAATATGTGTGGCTATATTTGGGCTATTTCTTCTGTTTGGGTATGAGTGGTTTGTAGCATTTAGCATTGGACATTGAGAGTGCTGAAAGTCTAAATGTGTCTGTGAAAGCTTTAGAAGTATAAAGTGATTGATTTTTAAATTAGTAATGAAAATGCTGAGGTAATAAAATGATATTGTAAGCAGAAAAGTATGGATGGTCCCGAATAAGCTGGTTTCATGCAGGAAAGACCAGTGTAGGCTTCAGCATAAATCTTCAGGAGGCCTCTTTGAAAAAGCCTCTAGGGGATTCCGTTGAAGGGAGAGCCTTGGTTCAAGGATGGGACATCCCGGCCAAGCACTGGAAGAAACAATATGGAGATCACCAAAAGAAACAATATGGGCATCCGGTGATATAGAATAGGATCGTCTTTTAAAAAAATAGAAGTAGTTCAGGTTGAACATAATAGTACCAAGAACTTGTTGGTGTAACTATTAAATATCAATTAGCATATATTGAATAATGTATGGTTTGAACATAATAGTGGAAACCTGGACAAGTATTATGAAAAAATAAAAATGGTTATGCAAGTGTCCTTGAAGCGTTTGGTTACTATCTGATGGATTAAAATAGGTTTGTTGGTAGCAAAGACATCACTAAAGTGTACAGAGCAAAGGTACTCCAGGACCAGGATGGGTAAGTAGCAGCTTGATCAATGGACTCTTCTGTGAGACGTAACAGGGCGTCGGTCTTAAATGTAATGTTAGATCAAGTGAAAAACTTTAGTGGATTGAAATACAGATAAATAAATCCACCAAAAGTGCACCTGCATCATTGGTAAAAAGTTGTTCTGCTAGTTGTCTGATTTTGTTCCAGTAATCTAATGTTTCCTGTGGACTAGGTGGTTCAAGATTATATTGGTGTTTGCTTTATTTCTGTGATCTTTTTAACCATAGTCTGCTTGTTTATACTGTCTACCAAATATTGAGTAGTGAAACACTGACACAATCCCTTTTGGCGTCAGACATTTGTAATAATTTCAATAATCTACACTTGTAAATCAAGAGGGCAGCACCATTTTAAAGTCTAGTTTCCTTTCTCTGTATCACTTTCTGGAATTTTTCCGTCTGTGTTTTTATTAAAGTTAAAAATGGAAAGGGTATTAAAACTCCCTTTCAATGACATCTCTTCCACTGAACTTGTAGAGAAAGTGATGATATGAAGATGATTATGTTTATCGCTTTCACTCAGAGATCATTGTCTGAGGGTCATGTTGTACAGTTCACGATGCCCCGGGTTGCAATCAGGAGGTTTGACAGTGATGTGCCACAGTTGTCTGTGGTGTTCTATATGATCATCACAGAACATCACACATAACTGGTCAAATTGTATCTCGAGTAGTATATTTGTGTATTATACTATATATTAGCAGCATATCTTTATGATGCAATTAAAAACATTCCCCATCCCCCTGAATACCAATCATATTACATATCTGGGTACTAAATTCTCTTCCCAGTTGTCTGTTATTCAAAATAAATAGTCATCCAATTATTAAAACAATAAGCGACAAACTTCATTGATGGACAAATTTGCCCCTTATGCTCTTCGGACAAACTGCAATAATTAAAATGAGAATATTACCTAAACGAAATTGTTTGTTTTCAATTATTCCAGTGCCACCAACCTGTCTAAAATCTTTGGACAACATCATAACTTGATTCTACTGGAAAAATAAATCACATAGAATCAAACTCACAACATTACAGAACTGTAGTTGATTATTGCAAATCAACTACAATATGGAATAAAATGGATAAAACCTAGTATATCAGACAGAATATGGATAGACATAGAGCAAACATTATGCAAAGATCTAAAAGTCAGACTTACCATTTATCAGTCAAATCAATTAAAGAACATTCATGATCAACAATTTGTGGGTGGCCATGATACTAACAGCTTGGTGGAAATTCCACAAGATATCAAACTCCACACTAACATAAACATAACACTGCTTTCATGTCACTTCCACAAGTAGCCCAAACATAAGATATAGAAAGCAGGTAAGAGCAACTATCAGTTCAGAGACATTAAACTCACGTGCATCCATATCAGTATTATAAACATTCCTAATACAAAAAAACTATCACATAAGATATACAAAATAATAATGAAATCAAATCGCATAATTACTCTCCAATCGAGACAATGGGAGGAAGATTTATTACTAACCCCCGACGCCACAGTCTGGATTAAAATGTATAATAATAATTACCACATGACAGCAACACTAACCTACAATGCATTCAGTACAAAATAATACATAGATTACATTATACTACACATTGGATGTTTAAAATTGGTTTCACAAGCTCAGCAATCTGTACATACTTTACTCCAAACACAGCTGACGATTACATTCACATCGTGTGGCAGAGCACACCTATCAAGTAATTTTGGAAATAGGTCATCACACACATGTCCCATGATTTAAATAACCCTATCCATCCAACACCATCTTTATGTCTCCTAGGAGACATGTCATCAACCAATGTGTCAATAGAAAAAAAACAGGATAATATATATATATAACATTATTAATTGCAAATACAAACATACTCATGAATTGGAAAACAAAAAATAATATTAGTGTCACCGAATGGAAAAATCTATTGATAGACTACATATCAATGGAAAAAAATCTCAGAATGAATCAATAAGAACCAATAACCTAGACTGGACTCCTTTGATAAAAAGTTTACAGAGCTAATCCATAAATGATAAATATCCCAATCTAGTACGTGTACATATACAGTGCACTCGCACATAGCCTCTCTCTCTCTCTCACACACACACACACAGGCAGACGCACACAAGCAGTCACACACGAACACACACACACACACACACACACACACACACACACACACACACACACACACACACACACACACACACACACACACACACACACATTCCCGTAATGGTGCAGGTGGCTAATACTTAAAATACTCTATCTGCATTTCCCGTTTGTCTGTTTCGTCTCTGTTCGTCTTATTTTTCCTCTCTCCCCTATTCCCGTTTCCCCCACGTTATTTATGTCTGTTCATACGTTTTATACACCCGATATAGTTGGACACAGTGAGAAGTTAGAAATAAATAATGAATAAATAATAAAGTTCTAAAGGTCCTCCGATGGGCGGAAATCAATTGATATATTTATTTCTCCAGATTTCTAACTCGGAGAGAAAAAGACGTCCTTTTACAAATCGCACCTCGTTGTGGAACTCTACTAAGGTTTACAATCCAGGCGATTATTTTTAACCTCAAAGAACATAGGCCTGCTCCAAGGCAAACTGATTTCATCCCATTAATTAACTTTAATGCGATGTTTTTTGCCGAGCATTAGACTAAAGAAAATGA
The DNA here is from genome assembly GCF_041902795.1 of Electrophorus electricus. NCBI lineage: Eukaryota > Metazoa > Chordata > Actinopteri > Gymnotiformes > Gymnotidae > Electrophorus > Electrophorus electricus. The sequence goes on along the minus strand of NW_027658616.1, from coordinate 1,994,849 downwards.
ATGTTGCTGCGTTTATCAAACTAAAAGTATTTATTCTGAGCCATGCGGTAAATGATTCAGTGTGAGCAGCATATGGACGATTTTTGGAAAATGCTGTGACTAGGTAATATTTTGAAATATAAGGCGTTGTTAAAGCCTCTCCTTCACGCTATTAACGTTATAAGTTAAAATAATTGAATAATTCATAAATAAATAAATAGCGTTTGTATAATATTTAAAAATAAACATTTACGTAAAAGCACTCTTACGTAACAACCAAGTTGTCATGTATTTGAATCTAAAGCTAAAGTGTTGCTTTGATCGCTTTGGTCGGTCGACACTTGCCTGGCTCTGTTGAATTGCTGTTTCAAAGTGTTTTATAATTCGTGCAGTTAGATCATTTGGTTAAATCATTTACGATTTTATTTTATTCATTTACTACTTTCGACTACGATTTCCAGAAAGGTTGACCGACGATCCTCACGAAAATGAATCCAAGTGCTCCAAGTTCGCCGATGACTTCGTTGTACGTGGGTGACCTTCATCCAGACGTTACCGAGGCCATGCTATACGAGAAATTCAGTCCTGCTGGCGCAATAGTCTCCGTACGGATTTGCAGGGACGCGATGACCCTCCGCTCACTTGGATACGCATACGTGAACTTTCAGCAGCAGGCAGATGCTGAGCGTGCTTTGGACACTATGAACTTTAACATCATCAAAGGCAGACCTGTGCGAATTATGTGGTCCCAGAGAGACCCCTCTCTGAGGAAGAGTGGAGTTGGCAACATCTTCATCAAGAACCTTGACAAGTCTATTGACAGCGAAGCTCTTTACGACACATTCTCTGCCTTTGGGAACATCCTTTCCAGCAAGGTGGTGTGTGACGAGAATGGCTCTAAGGGCTACGGCTTTGTGCACTTTGAGACCCGTGAGGCTGCGGAGAGAGCAATTGAGAGACTTAATGGCATGTTGCTCAATGACCGCAAAGTGTTCATTGGCCACTTCAAGTCTCGCAAGGAGCGAGAGGCTGAGATGGGGGCCAGGGCCAAAAAGTTCACCAATGTGTACGTCAAGAACTTTGGAGAGGACATGGACGACGACAAGCTGAAGGAGATCTTCAGCAAGTTTGGCCAAACGCTGAGCACTCGCGTCATGACCGACGAGAGCGGCAAGTCCAAGGGCTTTGGCTTTGTGAACTTCGAGAGGCACGAGGATGCCCAGAGGGCTGTGGATGAGATAAATGGGAAGGAGCTGAATGGGAAGAAGGTGTATGTGGGTTATGCCCAGAAGAAAGGCGAGAGGCAGACAGGGCTGAAACGAAAGTTTGAGCAGATGAAGCAGGACGGTATGACTCGCTACCAGGGAGACAACCTGTACGTCAAGAACCTAGACGACGGTCTGGACGACGCGCGTCTACGTAAGGAGTTCTCTCCGTTCGGGACCATCACAAGTGCCAAGGTGATGATGGAGGGCGGCCGCTCCAAAGGGTTCGGCTTCGTGTGTTTCTCCTCGCCGGAGGAGGCCGCCACGGCCATGACGGAGATGAATGGGCGCGTTGTAGGCACCAAGCCGCTGTACGTGGCTCTGGCGCAGCGCAAGGAGGAGCGGCAGGCCCACCTCTCCAACAAGTACATGAAGCGCACGGCCAGCGTGAGTGCCTTGCCCAACCTCGTGCTCAACCCCTACCAGCCTGCCCCGCCCTCCGGCTACAACATGGAAGCCATTCCACAAGCTCAGAACTGGCCTGCCTACTGCGCAAGCAGCCAGCTGGCACAACTCCTCCCCAGCCCTTGCTGGGCCATGCAGTGCGTCCACCCACAGCAAGTCCAGGATATGCCGAGTGCCATCGGTCCAGCCGCATCCTGCCCGCAGGCCTTCAGCGCCATCCGACCAACCACCGCCTGCCAGGTCCCACGCACGATGGCCTATCAGACCATGGCATCTGAGGCTCCGGGGACAGGGATGGCCAGCGCGGAAGCTGCCAACAAGGCGTCGCTGGTGAGAGCAGTACCACAGTACAAAACCACCTCAGGCGTTCACAGCCCACAGCAACACCTGGGCACACAGCCCTTAGATATAAATGTCGAACTTACCATTTATCAGTCAAATCAATTATAAAACATTTATGTTTCTCAACCCACAGCAGCACCTGGGGGCAGAGCTCCAGGTGCCCGTGCAGCTGGCTGCGGTCCATGTGCAGGGTCAGGAACCTCTCAGTGCCTCCATGCTGGCTGCTGCACCTCCACAGGAGCAGAAGCAGATACTGGGTGAGCGTCTGTTTCCCCTGATCCAGAACATGCAGCCCACCCTTGCAGGGAAGATCACGGGTCTGTTCCTGGAACTGGACAACTCGGAGCTACTGCATATGCTGGAGTCTCCTGAGTCTCTGCACCCTAAGGTGGATGAGGCAGTCGCTGTGCTCCAGGACCAGTGCTCGCAGGAAGCCGCTCAAAAACTTTAACCAGTGCTGCGCTTCTGGCTGTCTAATGGAAGAATAAGCAGTAAAAAAAATTAACATTTTAACTGAAAAAAATAAACATTGAAACTGAAATGCATTGAACATTGAAATATTTTTGCCATGTCTGTAGACATCAAGCCTGTAAGGGTTGGCACCAGGCCGAGGCCCCCTCGACCAGAGGGAGGCGTCGAGTCAACCACGCCACTGATCAGGATCAACACCCAACAGCTGGGCTAGACCTTATATAAGCCCAGTGACCCAGTCATTCAGTGCTGGGTTTTTGTTAAAGTTTTGAGCCAAGCTCCTAGCCGGTAACTCGGGGTATTGAGGTCTGTGAGCCCTTGTGCTATGCCTCTTTTCTGTTCTGCGAGGGTGTCAGTGTTTTTACACGTCCCCTCCCTTCTCCAGTTTTCCCCTCTCGAGTCTGTCTCTCTCCTGAGGCTTCCCTTAGCCATTCAAGTTTCTCCCCGTTTTCTGGTTTTGTTTGGGAACTTTTAGTTCGAGTTTTCCCCAGTGCATCGGGGTTGCCATTTCTTTCCGTGGCGTTCTTTGTTCTCCCCTTTTCCACGCTCACCGAGGTGTTTCGTTTTTTCCTCTTGTTTTGCTTGATCCAAGCTCTAACTGTTCTGCACACGAGCCCACCATTGTTAGAGTGTGGCTGCTTACCCAGTAAGCTATTGGTGTCCTCACCTAGCTGACCTGGATTCAAAACCACCTTACAAAGTCCAGGCCTTGGTTATTCTAAGCTTAAAATGAAAACGACAGAAAAAGGTAAAATCATTTCAAGTTTGGTTTATTTGTCGCATACATAGTCATACACAGTATAACTCACAGTGAAATGGTTGAGTGCTCTGTCCAATCTGAGGAAAAAGAAAAACAGGGGTGCATAGAGAAATATATTCTATATATATACAAAAATATATTAATAGTGCATGTACAATATATATATATATATATATATTATGTTTATATGTACAATGTATATATGGATATTTATATATGTATGTACAGAATGTACAGTCCCATCTTGCAATTGACATATTTACAGTTATATGTTACATGGTGGTAATTGAACATATTACAGTTATATTGAACATATTACAGTTATTTCTATTACATATTACAGATTTTGACATGAACAGCTGATCATTTTTTTGTTTTTATTCCTCTTAAAGTTTGAATGTTCAGATTGTCAGTTCTTACAGGTCATAGCTGATCATTAGATAAGTGTATTGGGTTGCATTAATATAAATGTAAAGATCAAAAAAACAAAACCCCACAGTGTAGCTTAAAATAGAGAATAATTCTGTAATATTCCTTTATGTACAACACAATTTCAAATGACCTTATTAACAAACCAGTAAAGACAGGACGAGAAGCAAAGGTCACTTACAAGTATTAAATCTTGAAGCAAACAAACTGCAGCTGCAAGTGCCACACTGCCATCCAGTTCCACTCTCTGGTCTGGCGACGGTCATATTACAGGAGCAACGAGAGGCTGCCAACAGTTTCTTTTAGCTTGTCTACTGAGACGGTGAAACTGGCCAACCAGGTGAAAAGCATTGTGAAGGAGAAACGACTTCGACTGCCGACGTGGGAAAGTAGCAGTCAGAGCAGGTCTATTGGAGCAGTGCGATGGACTCTGCCCAACAATGGGCTGCAAGCCCACATCTCTGCACATAGCAACAGTATGTGGTTCCTAGGTGCCCAGTCGGCTAGTTTTAAAGTTCAATTCAAATATTAAATAAAAATGCAGACTTCAGAATTGGTTAAATAGCATAACTGTGCACGTACTTTATTGTAGGTTAACATTAACACGCATTATTGAGGCACCCTCTGGAGAATGTCTAAAAATCAGAGAACCCACATTTTCATACATTTTTCAGTAGTGGTTATGTATTCACCAGACATTCCTTTACATATTTGCGTTTGTCTTCACGTCCATTGCATGCAAACCATACATTTGTCAATATATGCAAAGTAATATAAAACACCCACACCAGTTGGAACCTGTTAACACCACATTCCAAGAGATTTCTCTTGACCTTATCCTAAAGAGATGGTCCTGAGCCTGATGGAAATAATATCTCATACTTGGGAGGACATGGACGACAACAAGCTAAATGAGATCTTCAGCAAGTTCGGCCCAACGCTGAGCCGTCGCGTCATGACAGACGAGAGCAGCAAGTCCAAGGGCTTTGGCTTTGTGAGCTTCGAGAGGCACGAGGATGCCAAAAGGGCTGTGGATGAGATGAACGGGAAGAAGTTGAATGGGAAGCACCTGTATGTGGCTCGTGCCCAGAAGAAAGGCGAGAGGCAGACAGAGCTCAAACGCAAGTTTGAGCAGATGAAGCAGGACGGCACGACTCGCTACCAGGGAGTGAACCTGTACGTTAAAAACCTAGACGACAGTCTGGACGACGAGCGTCTGCGTAAAGAGTTCTCTCTATTCGGGACAATCACGAGTGCCAAGGTGATGACGGAGGGCGGCCGCTCCAAAGGGTTCGGCTTTGTGTGTTTCTCCTCGCCGGAGGAGGCCACCGAGGCAATGAAGGAGATGAACGGGTGCATCGTAGGCACCAAGCCGCTGTACGTGGCCCTGGCGCAGCGCAAGGAGGAGCGGCAGGCCCACCTCACCCACCAGTACATGCAGCGCATGGCCAGCGTGAGTGCCGTGCGCAACCCAGTGCTCAACCCCTACCAGCCCGCCCCGCCCTCCGGCTACTTCATGATGGCCATTCCACAGGCTCAGAACTGGGCTACCTGCTACCCGAGCAGGCAACTGGCACAGCTCCACCCCAGCACCCGCTGGGCTACGCACAGCATTCAGCCACAGCATTTCCAATACATGCCGAGTACCATCAGGCCCGCTGCAGACCAATCTCTGGGCCAGGAACCTCTCACTGCCTCCGTGCTGGATCTGGAACCTCCGCAGGAGCAGAAGCAGATGTTGGGTGATCGATGGTCTGTTTCCCGTGATCCAGAACATGCACCCCAACCTTGCAGGGACGGGTTTGCTCCTGGAGATCGACAACTTGGAGCTTCTGCTTATGCTGGAGTCTCCTGAGTCTCATTGAAACATTGAAACTGAAAAAATAAAAACGCATTAAATATGGAAATATTTTTGCCTGATCCATAGACTCCAGTTTCAGGCCTTGATTACAGTAAACTAAAACAACATGTAAAAAGGCTAAATGATTGACACGTGTACAGTCGGTGACTCCTTTCTTTTTGTTCCTCTTACTGTTCGAATGCTCAGAATGTCAGTTTTTGCAGTTGACAGCTGAGCATTAGGCATGTGTATTGGATTGTATTAATAATACAATTGAGGATTCATTGCTGTTCAGGGACCCAGCAGTGGTAACTTGGCAGTGGTAGGGCTTGAACTAGCAACATTCTGATTACTAGTCAAGTAACCTCTGAATAGTATTATTATGATTAATATTATTAATATATCTTACACTGAGGTCTGCTGAAGCTTACCCAGGATCCTTTGCAGCAGCCTGCCATATGCACAAATCATTACGAAAGGACACAGAATCTCTAAACTCCCTTGTTTTATGTTATTAGTTTGTCTAATTCAATGTTAAAGCACTTTCCCCTGTAAACACTCTTTTTATGACCTCATTTCACCGTTTCATGACTTTATGCCACGAACCAACCAACTATTCTTTTATACAACTCTTTTCAAACACTTCAACCATTGTGGGTAACTACACTATTATACACCTGTAATTCTTGTTATGCTATTTATTTTATTGGTACTGTCGATACATCGATGTTAGGAGAAATACCTCATGAATACTTTAAATGAATCCTTAAAATGACACCTATTCCATTTACTAATGCTAAGCTTGCTACAGTCTGAACTTCTAGCAAGTCAAGAGAAGTATCATGCAGTTTCTGTATTTTCTATAATTGCATAATATATGGATGGTTTTAAACTCAATAACATACGCACTTGCAAAATATGTGAATATAAAGGAACAAAAATAAATTAACATAACCACATACCTAAACATCATCTGGTACCATCACCCCATCACCCCTCAATGCAGTATGAGGATGGTCAGATTGTTGTATTTACTAATAGTTACCACTAGTATTAAAATAACAGTAAGCCCAAACTGTTCGACTATGTCCTCTTAAACAAACCTGTGATTTTTTAAATATTTGGACCACATCCTCCTGCAGAATAAAACAATCAGGAAATACAGTTGAGTTGGCCCATACCGCCCTCACATCAGTGTGATTTCCATCAATGACGTGTTATGGCTCTGGGTAAGGAACAATGTTATATTGTTCAATAAACTTTTCACAGGATGCATATTTTTCATTGTTTTAGCAAAGTTTTCGCTACCTCTATACAGCAAACACCAGAATCGACAAGGTGAAAAGGTTTACATTAATTATAGTCAGTAGAATTAAAGGGAGGAGGCCATATAAAAGGCTGGGATCTACATTTAGCAGACTCGGCACTGTGTTACTAGATATTGCCCAGATTCCATTAATTTTATTAAGTCCTCTTTAAACAGAAAATAAAGATGCAGACTCAAGAATTAATTGAAGAGAGTAGTAGGTCCATTATTTATTTTGAGCTCAGCGTTACATACAAACAAGGCATAGTCCAGAATATGTCTAATAATCACACAAGGAACACACATTTTTATCCAGTTTTCACAACTGATTATGTGATTGCCACACCTTCTCTACATACTGGTGTTTGAAATCTCAACCACTGTGTTCAACCATACATTATTCAATATATGCAAATTGAGATCTATCATTGTACAAATTGAAGCTTGACCCCAGTATATCCTATTGGAAGATTTTCCTGGGGTTTTTTTTTTGTTGTTGTTTTTTTTGTTTTTAACAAAGATGATCTCAACTCATACCATCAAACACCTGCAAGATGATGTTGCAGGTCAGTATCACCCTGCTCTTATGGTAAGATAATGAACCTTGCTTAGCCACAGAACTCTCGAAGAGGCTTTCACGTCTTTTAAAAGCCGGGATCTTTCCCAATACTTAGGAAGCTATTTCTCACGGGAACAGTCCAAAGTCATCTGCCGTAGACTTCCACAGAGGCCTTGAAACCACCTGCATCAGAGCCTCTGCTCTGCACTTACAGACCCACAAAGGCCTTAAGATACCCCAGAAACATTATTCCTCTTTATGCTTTCAAACACAGTCTTGCACCACTCTGCACCTGTTGCAGAGAGCTTCAAAGCCTATTATAATAAGATCACAGATCGCCTCATGAAAATACCTTTACCCCAAAACATTTTATTACCTCAGGTGGAACAGTGTGTATAGGCCTAGACCTCTTTAGATGTAACTTAGAACCGCCGGTGACCGCTGTATGCGTTTCTTTGGTTGTACAAGCTCCACTGGAGGACTCGATGAATAGTTGATGATGGAAGAGGGGTATATCAGATTCACCCCTTCTGCCTCCATGTGACAAATTAACACACTACATAAACTTTTAGAAATAAATCAGTCTTTTAACAAATGGTAAACATTCTCTAGAAAAGATTATCTTGTAACAATTCAATGAGTATATGAACTGTTTTTGTGTCCTTATATCTATAAATGAAAAGTAATAAAACATTATAGATGATAAATAAATTACATAAAATGTATAAAAGTTCACAAATAAGAAAGTACCTGAGTCTGCACTTTTCTCCACAGATTCAAGAAACTCGTGAAAGTTGGAAGCTATAGAAACACATAGTACAGAATTATAGACTGACTGAGGTGTGAGCAGAAAGATCGCCATGATGTCCTTATATCTAAAGCACTCAAAGCATTGATGCTATGTAAATAAACTGTGATCCGATTGGTTCAATCTAAGTAAATAGATTCACCTACTTTGAAGTTAAAATTTTTCTCAAAAGGTTAGAACTGGTTGACTATACTTTGCCGTGTTCTGTAATAGAAAATGTAAACATTTATGTCTAAAATATTGCACGACAGAAATCAATTCAAGACTAACCTCTAATGACCGCTAGATGGGGGAAGATATTAAGTAATAAATGAGTCCAGATCCTCCTGCCCGACAATACGGTGAGACTCTGTTTTTACGTGTGATGGAAAATGATACGAAACTATGTATTATGTGATTCATATAAAATCACACTGATCCTTTTGTTCTTAAATTAATAATGCTGTTTGCACATTTGTATCCGCCTGTTGCTGATTAAGTTGAACATGTATCAGGAACTGTTAACATCAAGGTCAACTTGACACACAACCCACACTGTTTGGAGTCAGTTTGGGTTGGTTTGTGGAAAAAAACAAGCTGAGAGCTGATTGGCTTATAGCCACAGCAACAAAGGAAAGAAGAGCTGCTTAAGAAAAGATGATTGGTTAAAGACAGCACAGGAGTAGTATAACTAGCCACGGTTTTGTATACTCGGGGCTCCCTACCTGAGGAGAGCCAAACATTTATTTTATTCTTTTTCTTATTAAATTACTCTCTTAATCACGTCTGACTTGCTGTTTGTTCAAAATTCCACAACATATGTCATTACTACGCCGCACAAAAAAGACCGCCATATTTGTAGTTCCACAATGTGAAAAGGCGTCATTTTCTATGCAAACGAATGAATAAACACCATGCCATGCCTTGCTGTATCCCCTCTTTGCACCGCTGGACAGACACACTCATGACACTGCACTCATCAAAAGCAGCACCAGAGACACACCTCTCAGGCCAGCTTGTTTGCACGTTTTGTCATAAAACTTAAAATGTCATTTGTTGCCATTATATATAAAATTACCTATTTAAAAAAACAAATAAATCAAAAAGTACTTGTGACTAGAGAAACACGTGGCTAATCACCTACAAGAAATAATGTCAGTGATGTTTGGGGCAGGTGTTTCAAACGTGCCCAGACTCTTGAGAAGCACCTAAACGCACACACAAGGGTGTCCGCTTCCCATAGTGCTGCAAATACTGCAGGAAGGGCTTTGGTGAAACAGGCCACATGGAGGAGCAGAAGACAATCCACACAACTGAAGAAGCCCGTAGCTGCCCAGTATGTCAGAATCCACATGGGAGAAGAACCCTGTAGCTGCCCAGTATGTCAGAAGCAATTTGTGCAGGTGGGTAATGAACCATATTTGTACCCATTCGTATGTTGGGAGCAAATCAGTTGAAGACTTGAACAGTATGTTAACAATCAGTTAAAATGACTGTTGATGACAAGAAAACAATGGCTAATATGTTCCTTCACAGCTATGTCATTGGTTGATCTATTTTTGTCAGATTTAGTGCTTGTTTGGGCAAGTGTGTTAAAGTCTTCCTTTGTTTTTGGTTTTGTTCCTTTTCATATAGTTGTTTATTCCTTTTTGTCTAGTGATGTCCATTATCCATTTAAAATCTGTCAAATTAAACAAATGTGAAACGAATTCCATAGTATTCAGATTTGATTGCAAAAGAGACCAACCACTCCCCGTATTTTGAATTTTGCATATACAGTATATGTGCAGTTCCAGCCTAGTCCACTGATCCAAAATCTGGCCCAGATGTATCTGTTGACTGCAAATTTGAATGATTTCTGTGCTCTGCAGCAAAGGAGCGTTTGGTTACTATCGGATGGATTAAAATAGGCTTGTTGGTAGCAAAGACATCACTAAAGTGTACAGAGCAAAGGTACTCCAGGACCAGGATGGGTAAGTAGCAGCTTGATCAGTGGAATCTTCTGTGAGACGTAACAGGATTTCGGTCTTAAATGTAATGTTAGATCAAGTGAAAAACTTTAGTGGATTGAAATACAGATAAATAAATCCACTAAAAGTGCATCTGCATCACTGGTTAAAAAGTTGTTCTGCTAGTTGTCTGATTTTGTTCCAGTAATCTAATGTTTCCTGGGACTAGGTGGTTCAAGATTTTATTTCTGTGATTTTTTTAACCATAGTCTAATTGTTTGTACTGTCTACCAAATGCAATACTGAGTAGTGAAACACTGACACAATCCCTTTTGGCATCGGACATTTGTAATAATTTCAATAATCTACAGTTGTAAGTCAAGAGGGCAGCACCATTTTAAAGTCTAGTTTCCTTTCTCTGTCTCACTTTCTGGAATTTTTCCCTCTGTGTTTTTATTAAATTTAAAGATGGAAAGGGTATTAAAACTCCCTTTAACTGACATCTCTTCCACTGAACTTGTAGAGAAAGTGATGATATGAAGATGATTATGTTTATCGCTTTCACTCAGAGATCATTGTCTGAGGGTCATGTTGTACAGTTCACGATGCCCCGGGTTGCAATCAGGAGGTTTAACAGTGATGTGCCAAACAGTTGTCTGTGGTGTTCTATATGATCATCACAGAACATCACACATAACTGGTCAAATTGTATCTCCAGTAGGATATTTGTGTATTATACTATATATTAGCAGCATAACTTTATGATGCAATTAAAAACATTCCCCATCCCCCTGAATACCAATCATATTACATATCTGGGTATTAAATTCTCTTCCCAGTTGTCTGTTATTCAAAAATAAATAGTCATCCAATTATTAAAACAATAAGCGACGAACTTCATTGATGGACAAATTTGCCCCTTATGCTCTTTGGACAAACTGCAATAATTAAAATGAGAATATTACCTAAACGAAATTATTTGTTTTCAATTATTCCAGCGCCACCAACCTGTCTAAAATCTTTGGACAACATCATAACTTGATTCTACTGGAAAAATAAATCACATAGAATCAAACTCACAACATTACAGAACTGTAGTTGATTATTGCAAATCAACTATAATATGGTATAAAATGGATAAAACTTAGTATATCAGACAGAATATGGATAGACATATAGCAAACATTATGCAAAGATCTAAAAGTCAGACTTACCATTTATCAGTCAAATCAATTAAAGAACATTCATGATCAACAATTTGTGGGTGGCCATGATATTAACAGCCTGGTGGAAATTTCACAAAATATCAAACTCCAGACTCACATAAACATAACACTGCTTTCATGTCACTTCCACAAGTAGCCCAAACATAAGATATAGAAAGCAGGTAAGAGCAACTATCAGTTCAGAGACATTAAACTCACCTGCATCCATATCAGTATTATAAACATTCCTAATACAAAAAAACTATCACATAAGATATACAAACTAATAATGAAATCAAATCGCATAATTACTCTCCCATCGAGACAATGGGAGGAAGATTTATTACTAGCTCCCGACGCCACAGTTTGGATTAAAATGTGTAATAATAATTACCACATGACAGCAACACTAACCTACAATGCATTCAGTACAAAATAATACATAGATTACATTATACTACACATTGGATGTTTAAAATTGGTTTCACAAGCTCAGCAATCTGTACATACTTTACTCCAAAGACAGCTGACGATTACATTCACATCGTGTGGCAGAGCACACCTATCAAGCAATTTTGGCAATAAGTAATCACACACATGTCCCATGATTTAAATAACCCTATCCATCCAACACCATCTTTATGTCTCCTAGGAGACATGTCATCAACCAATGTGACAATAGAAAAAAAACAGGATAATATATATATAACATTATTAATTGCAAATACAAACATACTCATGAATTGGAAAACAAAAAATAATATTAGTGTCACCGAATGGAAAAATCTATTGATAGACTACATATCAATGGAAAAAAATCTCAGAATGAATCAATAAGAACCAATAACCTAGACTGGACTCCTTTGATAAAAAGTTTACAGAGCTAATCCATAAATGATAAATATCCCAATCTAGTACGTGTACATATACAGTGCACTCGCACATAGCCTCTCTCTCTCTCTCACACACACACACAGGCAGACGCACACAAGCAGTCACACACGAACACACACACACACACACACACACACACACACACACACACACACACACACACACACACACACACACACACACACACACACACACACACACACACATTCCCGTAATGGTGCAGGTGGCTAATACTTAAAATACTCTATCTGCATTTCCCGTTTGTCTGTTTCGTCTCTGTTCGTCTTATTTTTCCTCTCTCCCCTATTCCCGTTTCCCCCACGTTATTTATGTCTGTTCATACGTTTTATACACCCGATATAGTTGGACACAGTGAGAAGTTAGAAATAAATAATGAATAAATAATAAAGTTCTAAAGGTCCTCCGATGGGCGGAAATCAATTGATATATTTATTTCTCCAGATTTCTAACTCGGAGAGAAAAAGACGTCCTTTTACAAATCGCACCTCGTTGTGGAACTCTACTAAGGTTTACAATCCAGGCGATTATTTTTAACCTCAAAGAACATAGGCCTGCTCCAAGGCAAACTGATTTCATCCCATTAATTAACTTTAATGCGATGTTTTTTGCCGAGCATTAGGCTAAAGAAAATGAATGTTGCTGCGTTTATCAAACTAAAAGTATTTATTCTGAGCCATGCGGTAAATGATTCAGTGTGAGCAGCATATGGACGATTTTTGGAAAATGCTGTGACTAGGTAATATTTTGAAATATAAGGCGTTGTTAAAGCCTCTCATTCACGCTATTAACGTTATAAGTTAAAATAATTGAATAATTCATAAATAAATAAATAGCGTTTGTATAATATTTAAAAATAAACATTTACGTAAAAGCACTCTTACGTAACAACCAAGTTGTCATGTATTTGAATCTAAAGCTAAAGTGTTGCTTTGATCGCTTTGGTCGGTCGACACTTGCCTGGCTCTGTTGAATTGCTGTTTCAAACTGTTTTATAATTCGTGCAGTTAGATCATTTGGTTAAATCATTTACGATTTTATTTTATTCATTTACTACTTTCGACTACGATTTCCAGAAAGGTTGACCGACGATCCTCACGAAAATGAATCCAAGTACTCCAAGTTCGCCGATGACTTCGTTGTACGTGGGTGACCTTCATCCAGACGTTACCGAGGCCATGCTATACGAGAAATTCAGTCCTGCTGGCGCAATAGTCTCCGTACGGATTTGCAGGGACGCGATGACCCTCCGCTCACTTGGATACGCATACGTGAACTTTCAGCAGCAGGCAGATGCTGAGCGTGCTTTGGACACTATGAACTTTAACATCATCAAAGGCAGACCTGTGCGAATTATGTGGTCCCAGAGAGACCCCTCTCTGAGGAAGAGTGGAGTTGGCAACATCTTCATCAAGAACCTTGACAAGTCTATTGACAGCGAAGCTCTTTACGACACATTCTCTGCCTTTGGGAACATCCTTTCCAGCAAGGTGGTGTGTGACGAGAATGGCTCTAAGGGCTACGGCTTTGTGCACTTTGAGACCCGTGAGGCTGCGGAGAGAGCAATTGAGAGACTTAATGGCATGTTGCTCAATGACCGCAAAGTGTTCATTGGCCACTTCAAGTCTCGCAAGGAGCGAGAGGCTGAGATGGGGGCCAGGGCCAAAAAGTTCACCAATGTGTACGTCAAGAACTTTGGAGAGGACATGGACGACGACAAGCTGAAGGAGATCTTCAGCAAGTTTGGCCAAACGCTGAGCACTCGCGTCATGACCGACGAGAGCGGCAAGTCCAAAGGCTTTGGCTTTGTGAACTTCGAGAGGCACGAGGATGCCCAGAGGGCTGTGGATGAGATAAATGGGAAGGAGCTGAATGGGAAGAAGGTGTATGTGGGTTATGCCCAGAAGAAAGGCGAGAGGCAGACAGGGCTGAAACGAAAGTTTGAGCAGATGAAGCAGGACGGTATGACTCGCTACCAGGGAGACAACCTGTACGTCAAGAACCTAGACGACGGTCTGGACGACGCGCGTCTACGTAAGGAGTTCTCTCCGTTCGGGACCATCACAAGTGCCAAGGTGATGATGGAGGGCGGCCGCTCCAAAGGGTTCGGCTTCGTGTGTTTCTCCTCGCCGGAGGAGGCCGCCACGGCCATGACGGAGATGAATGGGCGCGTTGTAGGCACCAAGCCGCTGTACGTGGCTCTGGCGCAGCGCAAGGAGGAGCGGCAGGCCCACCTCTCCAACAAGTACATGAAGCGCACGGCCAGCGTGAGTGCCTTGCCCAACCTCGTGCTCAACCCCTACCAGCCTGCCCCGCCCTCCGGCTACAACATGGAAGCCATTCCACAAGCTCAGAACTGGCCTGCCTACTGCGCAAGCAGCCAGCTGGCACAACTCCTCCCCAGCCCTTGCTGGGCCATGCAGTGCGTCCACCCACAGCAAGTCCAGGATATGCCGAGTGCCATCGGTCCAGCCGCATCCTGCCCGCAGGCCTTCAGCGCCATCCGACCAACCACCGCCTGCCAGGTCCCACGCACGATGGCCTATCAGACCATGGCATCTGAGGCTCCGGGGACAGGGATGGCCAGCGCGGAAGCTGCCAACAAGGCGTCGCTGGTGAGAGCAGTACCACAGTACAAAACCACCTCAGGCGTTCACAGCCCACAGCAACACCTGGGCACACAGCCCTTAGATATAAATGTCGAACTTACCATTTATCAGTCAAATCAATTATAAAACATTTATGTTTCTCAACCCACAGCAGCACCTGGGGGCAGAGCTCCAGGTGCCCGTGCAGCTGGCTGCGGTCCATGTGCAGGGTCAGGAACCTCTCAGTGCCTCCATGCTGGCTGCTGCACCTCCACAGGAGCAGAAGCAGATACTGGGTGAGCGTCTGTTTCCCCTGATCCAGAACATGCAGCCCACCCTTGCAGGGAAGATCACGGGTCTGTTCCTGGAACTGGACAACTCGGAGCTACTGCATATGCTGGAGTCTCCTGAGTCTCTGCACCCTAAGGTGGATGAGGCAGTCGCTGTGCTCCAGGACCAGTGCGCGCAGGAAGCCGCTCAAAAACTTTAACCAGTGCTGCGCTTCTGGCTGTCTAATGGAAGAATAAGCAGTAAAAAAAATTAACATTTTAACTGAAAAAAATAAACATTGAAACTGAAATGCATTGAACATTGAAATATTTTTGCCATGTCTGTAGACATCAAGCCTGTAAGGGTTGGCACCAGGCCGAGGCCCCCTCGACCAGAGGGAGGCGTCGAGTCAACCACGCCACTGATCAGGATCAACACCCAACAGCTGGGCTAGACCTTATATAAGCCCAGTGACCCAATCATTCAGTGCTGGGTTTTTGATAAAGTTTTGAGCCAAGCTCCTAGCCGGTAACTCTGGGTATTGAGGTCTGTGAGCCCTTGTGCTATGCCTCTTTTCTGTTCTGCGAGGGTGTCAGTGTTTTTACACGTCCCCTCCCTTCTCCAGTTTTCCCCTCTCGAGTCTGTCTCTCTCCTGAGGCTTCCCTTAGCCATTCAAGTTTCTCCCCGTTTTCTGGTTTTGTTTGGGAGCTTTTAGTTCGAGTTTTCCCCAGTGCATCGGGGTTGCCATTTCTTTCCGTGGCGTTCTTTGTTCTCCCCTTTTCCACGCTCACCGAGGTGTTTCGTTTTTTCCTCTTGTTTTGCTTGATCCAAGCTCTAACTGTTCTGCACACGAGCCCACCATTGTTAGAGTGTGGCTGCTTACCCAGTAAGCTATTGGTGTCCTCACCTAGCTGACCTGGATTCAAAACCACCTTACAAAGTCCAGGCCTTGGTTATTCTAAGCTTAAAATGAAAACGACAGAAAAAGGTAAAATCATTTCAAGTTTGGTTTATTTGTCGCATACATAGTCATACACAGTATAACTCACAGTGAAATGGTTGAGTGCTCTGTCCAATCTGAGGAAAAAGAAAAACAGGGGTGCATAGAGAAATATATTCTATATATATACAAAAATATATTAATAGTGCATGTACAATATATATATATATATATATATATATATATATATATATATATATATATATATATATAATGTTTATATGTACAATGTATATATGGATATTTATATATGTATGTACAGAATGTACAGTCCCATCTTGCAATTGACATATTTACAGTTATATGTTACATATTACAGTTATATTGAACATATTACAGTTATTTCTATTACATATTACAGATTTTGACATGAACAGCTGATCATTTTTTTGTTTTTATTCCTCTTAAAGTTTGAATGTTCAGATTGTCAGTTCTTACAGGTCATAGCTGATCATTAGATAAGTGTATTGGGTTGCATTAATATAAATGTAAAGATCAAAAAAACAAAACCCCACAGTGTAGCTTAAAATAGAGAATAATTCTGTAATATTCCTTTATGTACAACACAATTTCAAATGACCTTATTAACAAACCAGTAAAGACAGGACGAGAAGCAAAGGTCACTTACACGTATTAAATCTTGAAGCAAACAAACTGCAGCTGCAAGTGCCACACTGCCATCCAGTTCCACTCTCTGGTCTGGCGACGGTCATATTACAGGAGCAACGAGAGGCTGCCAACAGTTTCTTTTAGCTTGTCTACTGAGACGGTGAAACTGGCCAACCAGGTGAAAAGCATTGTGAAGGAGAAACGACTTCGACTGCCGACGTGGGAAAGTAGCAGTCAGAGCAGGTCTATTGGAGCAGTGCGATGGACTCTGCCCAACAATGGGCTGCAAGCCCACATCTCTGCACATAGCAACAGTATGTGGTTCCTAGGTGCCCAGTCGGCTAGTTTTAAAGTTCAATTCAAATATTAAATAAAAATGCAGACTTCAGAATTGGTTAAAGAGCATAACTGTGCACGTACTTTATTGTAGGTTAACATTAACACGCATTATTGAGGCACCCTCTGGAGAATGTCTAAAAATCAGAGAACCCACATTTTCATACTTTTCATATTTTTCAGTAGTGGTTATGTATTCACCCCACATTCCTTTACATATTTGCGTTTGTCTTCACGTCCATTGCATCCAAACCATACATTTGTCAATATATGCAAAGTAATATAAAACACCCACACCAGTTGGAACCTCTTAACACCACATTCCAAGAGATTTCTCTTGACCTTATCCTAAAGAGATGGTCCTGAGCCTGATGGAAATAATATCTCATACTTGTAAGTGTGCTGGAGCCTATCCACCATCCTTTGCAGAAGCCTGCAGAGGCCTTTACAGAGGCCTCTGCCCTGTACACAAATCATTCTGAAAGGACACATACCATTCTGTGATTATGTTATTAATATGTCTAATTCAATGTTAAACCTCTGTTCTCTTTTTATTACCTCAAGCACCAGACCTGAGGAATTTGCACGGTCTCAAGGAGTGCGTGAAGTTTATCGCTCAGTGGAAACAAGAGGTGGAGCGTGTCTGTAAGCCTGACGAGGGCGCTGCAGCTGCATCCAGTAGCAGTAATGACTGCGGTGGAACCGTACACCCCCACACTGTTGCCAGCACATTTTTCAGTGGGCCAGCCGTCTCAAAGCTGTTGATACATTGTTCAGTCCACGTGAAGGGCAGCAGGAGAGAGGAAGTGAAGAGAGGACCTAGGCAGTGAAGGAGACCAAGCAGAGAAACACTGAATGGGCTAAAGAACTCCAGACAGTCTCAGAGCGGTGCGGCATGATGAGGGCAGAGTTGGCACAGAATTTCAGGCAGCTGGAGCTTAAGAAGAAGCTGGAACCCATGCTGCCTGTCCTGGACTTCATCGCATGGTCTCTACTCAAACATAACCAGGATGTAGTTTCACAGCTTTGGGTCCTCAGTAAACAGCGATCCTGGAGAACTTCAAAATCCATTCCAAATTCATTGTGGAACTGGATCTGCAGTGCTGTGGATGAGGTCACATTGGACCCCATGACCAAACATGCGTGGCTGCTGCTGTCTGATGACTGTAAGAGGGTTCAGGAGTACCTGACTAAGATGAAAGTTCAGTTCACCTCCCAGCGCTTTGACACTTGGCCCTGTGTGCTGGGCTGGGAGGACTTCTCTTCCAGCTGTCTTTCTATAACTCACAAATCTAGACATTTATTGGAAACGTCCGGGAGAAGCTGTAACCCCTCTTTGTACTGCTAGATGGCCACACTCTCATGACACTGCACTCATCAAAAGCAGCACCAGAGACGCACTGAGTCATATTCCCGAACGCACCTCTCAGGCCAGCTTATTTGCACATTTTGTCGTAAAACTTAAGATGTCTGTTTTATTAAATTACCAAAAACTTTTTTTCAAAATCAAAGTATTTGTAGCTACAGAAAAACATGGCTAATCACAAAAATGAGAAATAACGTCACTGATATTTGCAACATGTGTTTCTAACATGCACAGGCTCTTGAGGAGCACCTAAACCCTCACACAGGGGTGTCTGCTTGTCATAGTACTGTAAGGAAGGGCTTTGGCGAAACAGGCCACAGAAAGCAGCATATGAGAATCCACACAGGTGAAGAACCCTTTAGCTGCCCAGTATTTCAGAAGCAGTTTGTGCAGGCGGGTAATGAGCCGCATTCGTACCCATTCATATAGGATGTTGGGAGCAAAACGGTTAAAGACTTGAAAAGTATGTTAACAATCAGTTAACAATCAGATTACTGTTGTTAGGTTGTTAACAATAGAGTAATAAATGGCTAATATGCTTCTTCCCAGTTATGCCTTTGCTTGATCTATTTTGGTCTGATTTGGTGCTTGTCTGGGCAAATGTGATAAAAAGTATTTTTTCGTTTGTTTTTCATTTAGTTCCTTTTTATATCGTGTTCTGTTCCATTTTATATGTTGTCTATTATCCCTTTAAAGTCTGTCAAATTAATCAAATGTGAAGATTTCACTCTGTTCAGATTTGATTGAAAAAGAGACCAACCACTCCCTGCATCTTTCATTTTGCATATACAGTGCATTTGCAGTTAACCGTTTCTTGTTTGTATTAATCGCGTGTGATTCTTGTGAGTGCCGTTAGTGTTCTGTGTTAAATGTTAATAAATGTACGTCCCAGACGTTGGAGTCTGTGCGTCCTGCCCCTCACCCTGCGGCACTCGGGCCACCCCTCGTTACGCTACTGTTGCAACTCAAGAGCGAAGCACCATTTTAAAGTCTGGTTTCCTTTCTCTGTCTCACTTTCTGAAATTTTTATGTCTGTGTTTTTTTAAACTTAAAAATAGAAAGGATATTAAAACTCCCTTTCACTTAATGGCCTCTCATCCAATGAGCTGTTAGAGAAAGTAATGATAGTTAGATGAATATGTTTATAGATTTCACTCCGAGAACGTTGTCTGAGGTTAATATTGTACAGTTCATGATGCCCAGGGTTGCAATCAGCATGTTTAACAGTGATGTGCCACACAGTTGTCTGTGGTGTTCTCTATGACCATCACAGAGCATCACACATAACTGGTAAAATTGCATCTCAATTAGTATATTTGTATATTATACTATTGCAGCAGCATAACTTTATGATGCAATTAAAAAACATTCCCCATCCCTCTGAATGCCAATCACATTACATATCTGGGTATTAGATTCTCTCTGCAGTTGTCAGTTATTCAAATTTAATATCATTCCAGTTTTTAAAACAATAAGTGACAAACTTCATTGATGGACAAATTTGCCCCTTATACTCTTTGGAAGAATTGCAACAATTAAAGTGATAATGCCTAAGATAAACGATTTGTTTTCAATTATTGCTATCCAGCTCCAGCAACCTGGTTTAAACCTTTGGACACCATCATAACTGGAAAAATAAATCACAAAGAATCAAACTCACAATGATACAGAACTGTAGTTGATTATTGCAAATAAACTACAATATGTAATACAATGGATTAAACCCAGTATATCAGACAGAATATGGATAGACATAGAACAAACATTATGCAGAGATATAAAAGTCAGACTTACCATCAAGCAAATCAATTAAAAACATCCATGTTTCAACTGTTTGACAGAGGCCATAACTCTAACAGCCTGGTGGAAATTCCACAAGATAACAAAGAACTATTCATTCTCGTATTTGGAACAATCAAGACTTTACCTTCAACAACAACAAAAATTATTAAACTTTACACCTTGGATAGTAAAAGGCAAACATATTCCTCATAACACTACTTTCATGTCACTTCCACAAGTATCCCAAAAGTATGATATAGTAAGCACCCAAATGACCAGCAACACTAATCTACAATGCATTCACTACAAAATAATGCATGGAGTACATTATACTACACATAAGATGTTTAAAATTGGTTTCATGGACCAGCCCCTTCATACATGAGGTCAATGGTCAAAGCCCGATCTGTACCTCGAGTACTTCGAACCTCAAGTACGGCTCGGCTTGAAATACCTTGCTTCGGGTCTCATGGACGACAAGCATCGAGACTATTTTCTGTCCTGGCTCCAAGATTGTGGAATGAACTCCCGCTTGCTGTCCGGACAGCAGAGTCCTTTGCAGTCTTCAAACCCAGACTGAAGACCCATTTATTTGCAGAATATTTAAAGGACAACTGACACTGCTCCCTTATTGACTGACCAATTTAATACTTATTGTAGGGCATTTATGCTTTTTAACAAACTCTAGCACTTATTGTTTATAGCATTTATCATTGTTTAAGACAGACCTTATGTATTTTGCACTTCTAAGTATTAGCATTTATCCCTGTATTCTACAGTATTCTTGTTCATTGGTATGTTTAATTCTAACCTACTATACTGTACTTGGACATATTCTATGAGTAAATGACAAAGCACTTTTGTAAGTCGCTCTGGATAAGAGCGTCTGCTAAATGCCGTAAATGTAAATGTAATTGTTTCACAAGCTCAGCAATCCTACTTACATACTGTCACGATACGGCCCCTGCTTCCAAACGTCTCCTTGTTTGTATGTGTGTGTGTCAGTTAGGTGAGTAAGGGACTGCAGTGTCCTGGACCTGAATGCCTTTGAGAGGCAGGTGGAGCTGGTCCTCCATGGGGATTCTCCCTTGGGGGGGCTTTCAGAGAAGCGTCGTTGTCCTATGAGGACACTCCCTCCGTGAAGTCTCGCAGCCCCAGAACTTAAAGCGCCTACGCCTAAGCCTCGTAAAGACAAGGAGGCAACGTCACCAGTGCCCACCCCTGAAACGGACAAATCAGCTGGTGCGCTTCCGGACCTGCGGGCGACAAATCGTGAGCAGCCGCCTCCACCCAAGTCATCGAGGGAAGATCCCGCCCAGCCGGTCCAACCCAGCCGAAGATAGGAAGACTGGCTGGAGCTCCTGATGATAACTTCCCTGGACTGTTTAGTAATTCCTTAAAGGAAGACTGGCTGGAGCTCCTGATGATAACTTCCCTGGACTGTTTAGTAATTCTTTATGTAGTCCTGATCACATACCTATCCTGATCACCGCACCTATCCCTGTCTCAAATATTGCCCACACCTGAGTCCTATTCCCCTCATTACCAACCCCTTTAATAAGCTTCTCCTCATCGCATACTAGTCGCGAAGTATTGCTTTCCTATACGGCGTACGAGCGTTTCCTCATCCTGTGTGGTTTCCCGGTTATTGACTCCTGCCTGCTTTCTAGACCTCGTCTCCTGCCTGACCCTCCGTCACC
This sequence comes from Electrophorus electricus, assembly GCF_041902795.1. NCBI lineage: Eukaryota > Metazoa > Chordata > Actinopteri > Gymnotiformes > Gymnotidae > Electrophorus > Electrophorus electricus. The sequence continues at coordinate 1,972,989 of NW_027658616.1, read as the reverse complement.
TCCTGAACGCCACCCCGTGTACGACCCCGGACCGACCCGACCACGCTTACCTGTCTTACTACACGTATTAGTACGGCTGCTAAAAAAAGACCTCTGCAACCGGACCTATATTTAACAGCATATCAGTAGGATAGTAGTAATACTGTAGTAATAGGTTTCTAAAAATGTATTATATGCACTATTTTTACAGCCTCTGAAAAAACATTTGAGGGTTAAGCTGAAATGTTAACACTTTCCTATTTATGTTCGCTGTATAAAATAAAATAAGTGCATGTGACTGCAGTGAACAAGGAATATGTTGTCAATATTTAGATAGATGACAGCATGTTCTTTATTTTTGCATCATATTAATTGTTAATAATTTGCTAATGATAAAAAAAGTTTCTGCGTTTTCATTACGAAATAATGTCATTTGGTCATATTTATAGTGCCTTAAGGCCATTTCAAATTTAACAGTAATGGATTTTCAGCGTAAATTTGCATTCCTGCAAAAATAAAGGTCTGTATTTTCAATGTTTAAACATATGAGCTCCGAATGGTCAAATTACGGAGCAGTAGAGTTTGTTTCCGTTCTTTTATTGGACTGGTTCATTGTCGCGAGAGCGACCGTTTAGGCGAAGTCGGTGAGTGCGCGGCCGAGCTGCTCGCGCTTGAAGATACGGTAGACTCACCGCATGCAGCACTTGTACGCTAGCAATTTAATTTCTTCAGACTGGAAATACGATAATGCTAACGTTTGTTGTCAGAAATATACTATCTTCTCCTTTCGATCGAGGGTATATTTTTCAGTCATAGTTATAACGCCGAAAGGTGGGTTTCGTGTTAAAGCTTTTCAGTTCGTTTTTTTTTCATACTGTTGTGCTGCGGTAGTTTTGTAGTATCAGTCGAGGAGGCTAAAACCCTAACGGGTTGTTTTGTTAGTTTGTTTGCCAAACAATGATTACCTGCCGTTTTTGTAGCAAAGAACTTGATGCTTTGAAGGGTTGTGTGCTGCACTGTAAAGTTCATAGAAACGAAGCCACTTGTTTTTTCAAATGTGTTAGCATTGACTGCAAGCAGACGTTTTGTACTTATGCAGCTTTTAAAGCTCATTTCTATTGTGTTCACAGTGTGCCTGCACCCTCTGTTACTGCTAGAGCCGTTGTTACAGATTTGAAATGTGCAATTTCGCTGTGAGCGTCAAATTCACACAGCGAAGAACTTGTGACTTAAAAGAACATATAGTGGAGGGACGACCTGTGGCATGTCCAGTAACTGGTTGTAAAAATACGTTCACCGTGAAATCATCATTTACTGCTCATATGTCTAGGAAACATCAAGAATGTTCGACTGCTAGCATAACCTATGTGACATGTACAAGAAAACAATTTCTCTCATTTGTACTTGAGGATGCTTCCCAGAGCTCAAATGATGCAACAACAAATGAAAGCATTCAGTTGCCACCGAATTTGAAGGAGACCTTTCTTGGGAATGTATGTCTATTCTACCTACAGTTAGAAGGGCATCACCTTCTTCCAGCTTCAACAATACAGACTGTTGTTGAAGAGATGTAAAATGTGCATAAGTAGAGACAGGAATATACTTTGGGTAAACTACATTCACTTTTAAAAAACATGTTTTGACATGTGTCTAACAGATAATGCTATTGCTAAAATCTGTGATTGTGTTAAGGATTCAGATCTGTTCTGTCTGTCATCCGGGACCACTAAGGACAACATATTCAAGAGCTCAAGTATTCAAAAAGATGTTCAAATACATACCTGTGTTACAAACATGAAGTAGTTTATTAGAATCAGAATTATGGACGAATTCAGTGTCTTGTGTCTTCAGTCTTGTGAAGTCCAACCAGTTCTTCATTGAAAATCCATGATGCCTGATGCTAATTCTGTACCAGAATGCTTTTGAAATTGTAAATCCCTTCAGCTCTGCTAAGAAAAAAGACAACGTTGTCGCAGTCTGTCTTTTTTTGGCAAATTTACCTGTTCGTGTACGGTCCGATATCGATCACGTCCCTTGTCTTACTGTGTGGAGAAAATGACTTAATTGGAAAATTAAATGACTTAATTGGAAAATTGGAAGTGCTAAGGTTTTCTCAGAGATGTTAGTGGATTTAAAAGATTTGGATGTAAATGGAATTATTGTAGGTGGTGAAACGATCCACGGGGCTCTTTGTTGTATTGCTGGTTATAATTTGGGTTTACACAGCATTGGCGGGTTTACTGAAAACTTACTTTAATTTTGCAGGTACTGTGAAATCATACGAAGTGAGTTTCAGAGTGATGATCCAAATGTACGTGGTCCCCAGGGCACCCCTGAAAGTTCTAATTATGCTGTTGGTGATCTAGACATTGAAGCTGTGGACAGTCGAGATATCAAAGGCATAAAGGTAAACTGTTTTCAATACTCTGATATCTTTTCATGTTTGTCAGCCTGGTCTCCCACCTTGTTTAGGCCTTGACATATTTGAGTGTGTGTTGTTCTATGACGTTGCACTGTACTTGAAGCATTTCATTAAGAAAAAAAAATGCCTTACATATTCATTATTGAACTGGCACATCAAGCAGTTCAAGTGCAAAGGATCTGATGCTTTTACAAAGCTATGTTCTGTTAACTCTGGGGTGTCCAAGCTTTCAGGTCAAGCTATCCAGAATTGGAATTTCCTAATGTTGCTGCCTTTATTAATTGGTGACAAAGTGCAAAATCCAGATGATGATGTGTGTAAATTAACTCTCCAGCTTAAAGATATTGTTGATATGATTTGCACACAGACGATTTCTTTGTCACAGGTGGCCTATCTTGACATTATAATCCAAGAATATCTAGAATCTGCGTTTATTTCCTGAGTGTAGCGTGCGGTGGCCCGGGTGCCGCAGGACGAGAGGCAGGACGAACAAGGTGCAGGTGTGTGCAGGTGTGGTTACAAACAAAACCACCCTCCCACTGCACGTGGCGGGCCAAACCACGTGACTCGGGGGAGGCGAGCGTTCCGTGACAGTGAGAGTCCACTAAGACCAAAACATAATTTCTTGCGACACTATCCAGCACTAATTTTGAAATTTGGCCCCTTGATTAGGTTGTGGACAATGCGTTTTGAAAGTAAACGCAGCTACTTCAAAAGGTGTGCCAGGCATTTGAAAAACTTTAAAAAATATCTGCCTAAATTTATCCAAAAGACAGAAGATGTTTCAGGCATGTCTTTCAGCTGGACCTGGACGTTGTCAGCTTCTGCAAGTCAAAGACAGTTGTACCTTCTACCCCAACCTTTACAGTGATGCAATTAAACATGCAGTTAGAGAGTTTGGCTTTTCAGAACACAGTACTAGTGTTTCCACAGAGGTGCAGTGTAAGGGTGCATCATATAAAAAAGGACATTTTCTTGTGTCAAAAAATGATGAGCACATGGAGTTTGGAGAACTTCTCATTATTTTAATTCAAAATGATACATCTGTGTATTTTGTAATGGATATACATAACGCTGACGTTCATTTTGAATACCATCTGTACTTTGTGACAAAACACAGTTCAAGGCTGGAATGTCTTAACATTAACAACTTGGTAGATTTTTACCATTGTACATTGTTAATGGGCACCAAGTCCTTCCACTGAAACACAGTGTATTGTCGAGGTAAACATGATCTGTGATGGAAACCATACTAAAAATTCACACATACTATGTAAGAAACGTATCACAAAATGAAAAGGTTTTTTTTATATATACACATACTTGATATCAGTGTAATGACAGTTTTTCCTTTTATTTGTACAGTAAGCAATCATCCATGATTCCAGAAATGACTGACTTGGGGCAAACATGGTTACACACCGCCATCTGTGAGGTCTTGCCTGACCTTCCAGAGATGATGAAGGATATTCTAGAAGAGACCTAACATTCCCTTCGGGTGGAGACATGATGATTTCAGCAAGTTCGGCCAAACGCTGAGCACTCGCGTCATGACCGACGAGAGCGGCAAGTCCAAGGGCTTTGGCTTTGTGAACTTCGAGAGGCACGAGGATGCCCAGAGGGCTGTGGATGAGATAAATGGGAAGGAGCTGAATGGGAAGAAGGTGTATGTGGGTTATGCCCAGAAGAAAGGCGAGAGGCAGACAGGGCTGAAACGAAAGTTTGAGCAGATGAAGCAGGACGGTATGACTCACTACCAGGGAGACAACCTGTACGTCAAGAACCTAGACGACGGTCTGGACGACGCGCGTCTACGTAAGGAGTTCTCTCCGTTCGGGACCATCACAAGTGCCAAGGTGATGATGGAGGGCGGCCGCTCCAAAGGGTTCGGCTTCGTGTGTTTCTCCTCGCCGGAGGAGGCCGCCACGGCCATGACGGAGATGAATGGGCGCGTTGTAGGCACCAAGCCGCTGTACGTGGCTCTGGCGCAGCGCAAGGAGGAGCGGCAGGCCCATCTCTCCAACAAGTACATGAAGCGCACGGCCAGCGTGAGTGCCTTGCCCAACCTCGTGCTCAACCCCTACCAGCCTGCCCCGCCCTCCGGCTACAACATGGAAGCCATTCCACAAGCTCAGAACTGGCCTGCCTGCTACCCGAGCAGGCAACTGGCACAGCTCCACCCCAGCACCCCCTGGGCTACGCACAGCATACAACCACAGCATTTCCAATACATGCCGAGTACCATCAGGCCGGCTGCAGACCAATCTCTGGGCCAGGAACCTCCGCAGCAGCAGAAGCAGATGTTGGGTGATGGATGGTCTGTTTCCCGTGATCCAGAACATGCACCCCAAACTTGCAGGGACGGGTTTGCGCCTGGAGATCGACAACTCGGAGCTTCTGCATATGCTGGAGTCTCCTGAGTCTCATTGAAACACTGAAACTGAAAAAATAAAAACGCATTAAATATTTTAAATATTTTTGCCTGGTCTGTAGACTCCAGTTTCAGGCCTTGATTGCAGTAAACTAAAACAACATGTAAAAAGGCTAAATGATTGAGACGTGTACAGTCCGTCACTCCTTTCTTTTTGTTCCTCTTACTGTTCGAATGCTCAGAATGTCAGAATGTTTTTGCAGTTGACAGCTGAGCATTAGGCATGTGTATTGGATTGTATTAATAATACAATTGAGGATTCATTGCTGTTCAGGGACCCAGCAGTGGTAACTTGGCAGTGGTAGGGCTTGAACTAGCAACATTCTGATTACAAGTCAAGTAACCTCTGACTAGTATTATTATGATTAATATTATTAATATATCTTACACTGAGGTCTGCTGAAGCCTACCCAGGATCCTTTGCAGCAGCCTGCCATATGCAGAAATCATTATGAAAGGACACAGAATCTCTAAACTACCTTATGTTTTATGTTATTAGTTTGTCTAATTCAATGTTAAAGCACTTTCCCCTGTAAACACTCTTTTTATGACCTCATTTCACCGTTTCATGACTTTATGCCACGAACCAACCAACTATTTTTTTATACAACTCTTTTCAAACACTTTAACCATTGTGGGTAACTACACTATTATACACCTATAATTCTTGTTATGCTATCTATTGTATTGCCACTGTCGATACATCGATGTTAGGAGAAATACCTCATGAATACTTTAAATGAATCCTTAAAATGACACCTATTCCATTTACTAATGCTAAGCTTGCTACAGTCTGAACTTCTAGCAAGTCAAGAGAACTCTCATGCAGTTTCTGTATTTTCTATAATTGCATAATATATGGATGGTTTTAAACTCAATAACATACGCACTTGCAAAATACGTGAATATAAAGGAACAAAAATAAATGAACATAACCACATACCTAAACATCATCTGGTACCATCTCCCCATCACCCCTCAATGCAGCATGAGGATGGTCAGATTGTTGTATTTACTAATAGTTACCACTAGTATTAAAATAACAGTAAGCCCAAATCGTTCGACTATGTCCTCTTAAACAAACCTGTGATTTTTTTAATATTTGGATCACATCCTGCAGAATAAAACAATCAGGAAATACAGTTGAGTTGGCTCATACCGCCCTCACATCAGTGTGATATCCATCAATGATGTGTTATGGCTCTGGGTAAGGAACAATGTTATATTGTTCAATAAACTTCACAGGATGCAAATTTTTCATTGTTTTAGCAAAGTTTTCGCTACCTCTATACAGCAAACACCAGAATCGACAAGGTTTACATTAATTATAGTCAGTAGAATTAAAGGGAAGAGGCCATATAAAAGGCTGGGATCTACGTTTAGCGGACTCGGCACTGTGTTACTAGATATTCCCCACCTTCCAGTAATTTTATTAAGTCCTCTTTAAACAGAAAATAAAGATGCAGAATTAATTGAAGAGAGTAGTAGGTCCATTATTTATTTTGAGCTCAGCGTTACATACAAACGAGGCATAGTCCAGAATATGTCTAATAATCACACAAGGAACACACATTTTTATCCAGTTTTCACAACTGATTATGTGATTGCCACACCTTCTCTACATACTGGTGTTTGAAATCTCCACCACTGTGTTCAACCATACATTATTCAATATATGCAAATTGAGATCTATCATTGTACAAATTGAAGCTTGACCCCAGTATATCCTATTGGAAGATTTTCCTGTTTTTTTTTGTTGTTGTTGTTTTTTTTGGTTTTAACAAAGATGATCTTAACTCATACCATCAAACACCTGCAAGATGATGTTGCAGGTCAGTATCACCCTGCTCTTATGGTAAGATAATGAACCTTGCTTAGCCACAGAACTCTCGAAGAGGCTTTCACGTCTTTTAAAATCCGGGATCTTTCCCAATACTTAGGAAGCTATTTCTCACGGGAACAGTCCAGAGTCATCTGCCGTAGACTTCCACAGAGGCCTTGAAACCACCTGCATCAGAGCCTCTGCTCTGCATTTACAGACCCAAAAAGGCCTTAAGATACCCCAGAAACATTATTCCTCTTTATGCTTTCAAACACAGTCTTGCACCACTCTGCACCTGTTGCAGAGAGCTTCAAAGCCTATTATAATTAGATCACAGATCGCCTCATGAAAATACCTTTACCCCAAAACATTTTATTACCTCAGGTGGAACAGTGTGTATAGGCCTAGACCTCTTTAGATGTAACTTAGAACCGCCGGTGACCGCTGTATGCGTTTCTTTGGTTGTACAAGCTCCACTGGAGGACTCGATGAATAGTTGATGATGGAAGAGGGGTATATCAGATTCACCCCTTCTGCCTCCATGTGACAAATTAACACACTGCATAAACTTTTAGAAATAAATCAGTCTTTTAACAAATGGTAAACATTCTCTAGAAAAGATTATCTTGTAACAATTCATTGAGTATATGAACTGTTTTTGTGTCCTTATATCTATAAATGAAAAGTAATAAAACATTATAGATGATAAATAAATTACATAAAATGTATAAAAGTTCACAAATAAGAAAGTACCTGAGTCTGCACTTTTCTCCACAGATTCAAGAAACTCGTGAAAGTTGGAAGCTATAGAAACACATAGTACAGAATTCTAGACTGACTGAGGTGTGAGCAGAAAGATCGCCATGATGTCCTTATATCTAAAGCACTCAAAGCATTGATGCTATGTAAATAAACTGTGATCCGATTGGTTCAATCTAAGTAAATAGATTCACCTACTTTGAAGTTAAAGTTTTTCTCAAAAGGTTAGAACTGGTTGACTATACTTTGCCGTGTTCTGTAATAGAAAATGTAAACATTTATATCTAAAATATTGCACGACAGAAATCAATTCAAGACTAACCTCTAATGACCGCTAGATGGGGGAAGATATCAAGTAATAAATGAGTCCAGATCCTCCTGCCCGACAATACGGTGAGACTCTGTTTTTACGTGTGATGGAAAATGATACGAAACTATGTATTATGTGATTCATATAAAATCACACTGATCCTTTTGTTCTTAAATTAATAATGCCGTTTGCACATTTATATCCGCCTGTTGCTGATTAAGTTGAACATGTATCAGGAACTGTTAACATCAAGGTCAACTTGACACACAACCCACACTGTTTGGAGTCAGTTTGGGTTGGTTTGTGGAAAAAAACAAGCTGAGAGCTGATTGGCTTATAGCCACAGCAACAAAGGAAAGAAGAGCTGCTTAAGAAAAGATGATTGGTTAAAGACAGCACAGGAGTAGTATAACTAGCCACGGTTTTGTATACTCGGGGCTCCCTACCTGAGGAGAGCCAAACATTTATTTTATTCTTTTTCTTATTAAATTACTCTCTTAATCACGTCTGACTTGCTGTTTGTTCAAAATTCCACAACATATGTCATTACTACGCCGCACAAAAAAGACCGCCAGATTTGTAGTTCCACAATGTGAAAAGGCGTCATTTTCTATGCAAACGAATGAATAAACACCATGCCATGCCTTGCTGTATCCCCTCTTTGCACCGCTGGACAGACACACTCATGACACTGTACTCATCAAAAGCAGCACCAGAGACGCACTGAGTCATATCCCGCTACACACCTCTCAGGCCAGCTTGTTTGCACGTTTTGTCATAAAACTTAAAATGTCATTTGTTGCCATTATATATAAAATTACCTATTTAAAAAAACAAATAAATCAAAAAGTACTTGTGGCTAGAGAAACACGTGGCTAATCACCTACAAGAAATAATGTCAGTGATGTTTGGGGCAGGTGTTTCAAACTTGCCCAGACTCTTGAGAAGCACCTAAACGCTCACACAAGGGTGTCCGCTTGCCAGAGTGCTGCAAATACTGCAGGAAGGGCTTTGGTGAAACAGGCCACATGGAGGAGCAGAAGACAATCCACACAACTGAAGAAGCCCATAGCTGCCCAGTATGTCAGAATCCACACGGGAGAAGAACCCTGTAGCTGCCCAGTATGTCAGAAGCAATTTGTGCAGCTGGGTAATGAACCATATTTGTACCCATTCGTATGTTGGGAGCAAATCAGTTGAAGACTTGAACAGTATGTTAACAATCAGTTAAAATTACTGTTGATGACAAGAAAACAATGGCTAATATGTTCCTTCACAGCTATGTCATTGGTTGATCTATTTTTGTCAGATTTAGTGCTTGTTTGGGCAAGTGTGTTAAAGTCTTCCTTTGTTTTTGGTTTTGTTCCTTTTCATATAGTTGTTTATTCCTTTTTGTCTAGTGATGTCCATTATCCATTTAAAATCTGTCAAATTAAACAAATGTGAAACGAATTCCATAGTATTCAGATTTGATTGCAAAAGAGACCAACCACTCCCCGTATTTTGAATTTTGCATATACAGTATATGTGCAGTTCCAGCCTAGTCCACTGATCCAAAATCTGGCCCAGATGTATCTGTTGACTGCAAATTTGAATGATTTCTGTGCTCTGCAGCAAAGGAGCGTTTGGTTACTATCTGATGGATTAAAATAGGCTTGTTGGTAGCAAAGACATCACTAAAGTGTACAGAGCAAAGGTACTCCAGGACCAGGATGGGTAAGTAGCAGCTTGATCAGTGGAATCTTCTGTGAGACGTAACAGGACGTCGGTCTTAAATGTAATGTTAGATCAAATGAAAAACTTTAGTGGATTGAAATACAGATAAATAAATCCACTAAAAGTGCATCTGCATCATTGGTTAAAAAGTTGTTCTGCTAGTTGTCTGATTTTGTTCCAGTAATCTAATGTTTCCTGGCACTAGGTGGTTCAAGATTATATTGGTGTTTGCTTTATTTCTGTGTTTTTTTTAACCATAGTCTGCTTGTTTATACTGTCTAACAAATGCAATACTGAGTAGTGAAACACTGACACAATCCCTTTTGGAAGTCAGACATTTGTAATAATTTCAATAATCTACAGTTGTAAGTCAAGAGGGCAGCACCATTTTAAAGTCTAGTTTCCTTTCTCTGTCTCACTTTCTGGAATTTTTCCGTCTGTGTTTTTATTAAAGTTAAAAATGGATAGGGTATTAAAACTCCCTTTCACTGACGTCTCTTCCACTGAACTTGTAGAGAAAGTGATGATATGAAGATGATTATGTTTATCACATTCACTCAGAGATCATTGTCTGAGGGTCATGTTGTACAGTTCACGATGCCCCGGGTTGCAATCAGGAGGTTTAACAGTGATGTGCCACAGTTGTCTGTGGTGTTCTATATGATCATCACAGAACATCACACATAACTGGTCAAATTGTATCTCGAGTAGTATATTTGTGTATTATACTATATATTAGCAGCATAACTTTATGATGCAATTAAAAACATTCCCCATCCCCCTGAATACCAATCATATTACATATCTGGGTACTAAATTCTCTTCCCAGTTGTCTGTTATTCAAAATAAATAGTCATCCAATTATTAAAACAATAAGCGACGAACTTCATTGATGGACAAATTTGCCCCTTATGCTCTTCGGACAAACTGCAATAATTAAAATGAGAATATTACCTAAACGAAATTGTTTGTTTTCAATTATTCCAGTGCCACCAACCTGTCTAAAATCTTTGGACAACATCATAACTTGATTCTACTGGAAAAATAAATCACATAGAATCAAACTCACAACATTACAGAACTGTAGTTGATTATTGCAAATCAACTACAATATGGAATAAAATGGATAAAACCTAGTATATCAGACAGAATATGGATAGACATAGAGCAAACATTATGCAAAGATCTAAAAGTCAGACTTACCATTTATCAGTCAAATCAATTAAAGAACATTCATGATCAACAATTTGTGGGTGGCCATGATACTAACAGCCTGGTGGAAATTCCACAAGATATCAAACTCCACACTAACATAAACATAACACTGCTTTCATGTCACTTCCACAAGTAGCCCAAACATAAGATATAGAAAGCAGGTAAGAGCAACTATCAGTTCAGAGACATTAAACTCACGTGCATCCATATCAGTATTATAAACATTCCTAATACAAAAAAACTATCACATAAGATATACAAAATAATAATGAAATCAAATCGCATAATTACTCTCCCATCGAGACAATGGGAGGAAGATTTATTACTAACCCCCGACGCCACAGTCTGGATTAAAATGTATAATAATAATTACCACATGACAGCAACACTAACCTACAATGCATTCAGTACAAAATAATACATAGATTACATTATACTACACATTGGATGTTTAAAATTGGTTTCACAAGCTCAGCAATCTGTACATACTTTACTCCAAACACAGCTGACGATTACATTCACATCGTGTGGCAGAGCACACCTATCAAGTAATTTTGGAAATAGGTCATCACACACATGTCCCATGATTTAAATATCCCTATCCATCCAACACCATCTTTATGTCTCCTAGGAGACATGTCATCAACCAATGTGTCAATAGAAAAAAAAACAGGATAATATATATATATAACATTATTAATTGCAAATACAAACATACTCATGAATTGGAAAACAAAAAATAATATTAGTGTCACCAAATGGAAAAATCTATTGATAGACTACATATCAATGGAAAAAAATCTCAGAATGAATCAATAAGAACCAATAACCTAGACTGGACTCCTTTGATAAAAAGTTTACAGAGCTAATCCATAAATGATAAATATCCCAATCTAGTACGTGTACATATACAGTGCACTCGCACATAGCCTCTCTCTCTCTCTCACACACACACACACAGGCAGACGCACACAAGCAGTCACACACGAACACACACACACACACACACACACACACACACACACACACACACACACACACACACACACACACACACACACACACACACACACACACATTCCCGTAATGGTGCAGGTGGCTAATACTTAAAATACTCTATCTGCATTTCCCGTTTGTCTGTTTCGTCTCTGTTCGTCTTATTTTTCCTCTCTCCCCTATTCCCGTTTCCCCCACGTTATTTATGTCTGTTCATACGTTTTATACACCCGATATAGTTGGACACAGTGAGAAGTTAGAAATAAATAATGAATAAATAATAAAGTTCTAAAGGTCCTCCGATGGGCGGAAATCAATTGATATATTTATTTCTCCAGATTTCTAACTCGGAGAGAAAAAGACGTCCTTTTACAAATCGCACCTCGTTGTGGAACTCTACTAAGGTTTACAATCCAGGCGATGATTTTTAACCTCAAAGAACATAGGCCTGCTCCAAGGCAAACTGATTTCATCCCATTAATTAACTTTAATGCGATGTTTTTTGCCGAGCATTAGGCTAAAGAAAATGAATGTTGCTGCGTTTATCAAACTAAAAGTATTTATTCTGAGCCATGCGGTAAATGATTCAGTGTGAGCAGCATATGGACGATTTTTGGAAAATGCTGTGACTAGGTAATATTTTGAAATATAAGGCGTTGTTAAAGCCCCTCATTCACGCTATTAACGTTATAAGTTAAAATAATTGAATAATTCATAAATAAATAAATAGCGTTTGTATAATATTTAAAAATAAACATTTACGTAAAAGCACTCTTACGTAACAACCAAGTTGTCATGTATTTGAATCTAAAGCTAAAGTGTTGCTTTGATCGCTTTGGTCGGTCGACACTTGCCTGGCTCTGTTGAATTGCTGTTTCAAACTGTTTTATAATTCGTGCAGTTAGATCATTTGGTTAAATCATTTACGATTTTATTTTATTCATTTACTACTTTCGACTACGATTTCCAGAAAGGTTGACCGACGATCCTCACGAAAATGAATCCAAGTGCTCCAAGTTCGCCGATGACTTCGTTGTACGTGGGTGACCTTCATCCAGACGTTACCGAGGCCATGCTATACGAGAAATTCAGTCCTGCTGGCGCAATAGTCTCCGTACGGATTTGCAGGGACGCGATGACCCTCCGCTCACTTGGATACGCATACGTGAACTTTCAGCAGCAGGCAGATGCTGAGCGTGCTTTGGACACTATGAACTTTAACATCATCAAAGGCAGACCTGTGCGAATTATGTGGTCCCAGAGAGACCCCTCTCTGAGGAAGAGTGGAGTTGGCAACATCTTCATCAAGAACCTTGACAAGTCTATTGACAGCGAAGCTCTTTACGACACATTCTCTGCCTTTGGGAACATCCTTTCCAGCAAGGTGGTGTGTGACGAGAATGGCTCTAAGGGCTACGGCTTTGTGCACTTTGAGACCCGTGAGGCTGCGGAGAGAGCAATTGAGAGACTTAATGGCATGTTGCTCAATGACCGCAAAGTGTTCATTGGCCACTTCAAGTCTTGCAAGGAGCGAGAGGCTGAGATGGGGGCCAGGGCCAAAAAGTTCACCAATGTGTACGTCAAGAACTTTGGAGAGGACATGGACGACGACAAGCTGAAGGAGATCTTCAGCAAGTTTGGCCAAACGCTGAGCACTCGCGTCATGACCGACGAGAGCGGCAAGTCCAAGGGCTTTGGCTTTGTGAACTTCGAGAGGCACGAGGATGCCCAGAGGGCTGTGGATGAGATAAATGGGAAGGAGCTGAATGGGAAGAAGGTGTATGTGGGTTATGCCCAGAAGAAAGGCGAGAGGCAGACAGGGCTGAAACGAAAGTTTGAGCAGATGAAGCAGGACGGTATGACTCGCTACCAGGGAGACAACCTGTACGTCAAGAACCTAGACGACGGTCTGGACGACGCGCGTCTACGTAAGGAGTTCTCTCCGTTCGGGACCATCACAAGTGCCAAGGTGATGATGGAGGGCGGCCGCTCCAAAGGGTTCGGCTTCGTGTGTTTCTCCTCGCCGGAGGAGGCCGCCACGGCCATGACGGAGATGAATGGGCGCGTTGTAGGCACCAAGCCGCTGTACGTGGCTCTGGCGCAGCGCAAGGAGGAGCGGCAGGCCCACCTCTCCAACAAGTACATGAAGCGCACGGCCAGCGTGAGTGCCTTGCCCAACCTCGTGCTCAACCCCTACCAGCCTGCCCCGCCCTCCGGCTACAACATGGAAGCCATTCCACAAGCTCAGAACTGGCCTGCCTACTGCGCAAGCAGCCAGCTGGCACAACTCCTCCCCAGCCCTTGCTGGGCCATGCAGTGCGTCCACCCACAGCAAGTCCAGGATATGCCGAGTGCCATCGGTCCAGCCGCATCCTGCCCGCAGGCCTTCAGCGCCATCCGACCAACCACCGCCTGCCAGGTCCCACGCACGATGGCCTATCAGACCATGGCATCTGAGGCTCCGGGGACAGGGATGGCCAGCGCGGAAGCTGCCAACAAGGCGTCGCTGGTGAGAGCAGTACCACAGTACAAAACCACCTCAGGCGTTCACAGCCCACAGCAACACCTGGGCACACAGCCCTTAGATATAAATGTCGAACTTACCATTTATCAGTCAAATCAATTATAAAACATTTATGTTTCTCAACCCACAGCAGCACCTGGGGGCAGAGCTCCAGGTGCCCGTGCAGCTGGCTGCGGTCCATGTGCAGGGTCAGGAACCTCTCAGTGCCTCCATGCTGGCTGCTGCACCTCCACAGGAGCAGAAGCAGATACTGGGTGAGCGTCTGTTTCCCCTGATCCAGAACATGCAGCCCACCCTTGCAGGGAAGATCACGGGTCTGTTCCTGGAACTGGACAACTCGGAGCTACTGCATATGCTGGAGTCTCCTGAGTCTCTGCACCCTAAGGTGGATGAGGCAGTCGCTGTGCTCCAGGACCAGTGCGCGCAGGAAGCCGCTCAAAAACTTTAACCAGTGCTGCGCTTCTGGCTGTCTAATGGAAGAATAAGCAGTAAAAAAAATTAACATTTTAACTGAAAAAAATAAACATTGAAACTGAAATGCATTGAACATTGAAATATTTTTGCCATGTCTGTAGACATCAAGCCTGTAAGGGTTGGCACCAGGCCGAGGCCCCCTCGACCAGAGGGAGGCGTCGAGTCAACCACGCCACTGATCAGGATCAACACCCAACAGCTGGGCTAGACCTTATATAAGCCCAGTGACCCAGTCATTCAGTGCTGGGTTTTTGTTAAAGTTTTGAGCCAAGCTCCTAGCCGGTAACTCGGGGTATTGAGGTCTGTGAGCCCTTGTGCTATGCCTCTTTTCTGTTCTGCGAGGGTGTCAGTGTTTTTACACGTCCCCTCCCTTCTCCAGTTTTCCCCTCTCGAGTCTGTCTCTCTCCTGAGGCTTCCCTTAGCCATTCAAGTTTCTCCCCGTTTTCTGGTTTTGTTTGGGAACTTTTAGTTCGAGTTTTCCCCAGTGCATCGGGGTTGCCATTTCTTTCCGTGGCGTTCTTTGTTCTCCCCTTTTCCACGCTCACCGAGGTGTTTCGTTTTTTCCTCTTGTTTTGCTTGATCCAAGCTCTAACTGTTCTGCACACGAGCCCACCATTGTTAGAGTGTGGCTGCTTACCCAGTAAGCTATTGGTGTCCTCACCTAGCTGACCTGGATTCAAAACCACCTTACAAAGTCCAGGCCTTGGTTATTCTAAGCTTAAAATGAAAACGACAGAAAAAGGTAAAATCATTTCAAGTTTGGTTTATTTGTCGCATACATAGTCATACACAGTATAACTCACAGTGAAATGGTTGAGTGCTCTGTCCAATCTGAGGAAAAAGAAAAACAGGGGTGCATAGAGAAATATATTCTATATATATACAAAAATATATTAATAGTGCATGTACAATATATATATATATATATATATTATGTTTATATGTACAATGTATATATGGATATTTATATATGTATGTACAGAATGTACAGTCCCATCTTGCAATTGACATATTTACAGTTATATGTTACATGGTGGTAATTGAACATATTACAGTTATATTGAACATATTACAGTTATTTCTATTACATATTACAGATTTTGACATGAACAGCTGATCATTTTTTTGTTTTTATTCCTCTTAAAGTTTGAATGTTCAGATTGTCAGTTCTTACAGGTCATAGCTGATCATTAGATAAGTGTATTGGGTTGCATTAATATAAATGTAAAGATCAAAAAAACAAAACCCCACAGTGTAGCTTAAAATAGAGAATAATTCTGTAATATTCCTTTATGTACAACACAATTTCAAATGACCTTATTAACAAACCAGTAAAGACAGGACGAGAAGCAAAGGTCACTTACACGTATTAAATCTTGAAGCAAACAAACTGCAGCTGCAAGTGCCACACTGCCATCCAGTTCCACTCTCTGGTCTGGCGACGGTCATATTACAGGAGCAACGAGAGGCTGCCAACAGTTTCTTTTAGCTTGTCTACTGAGACGGTGAAACTGGCCAACCAGGTGAAAAGCATTGTGAAGGAGAAACGACTTCGACTGCCGACGTGGGAAAGTAGCAGTCAGAGCAGGTCTATTGGAGCAGTGCGATGGACTCTGCCCAACAATGGGCTGCAAGCCCACATCTCTGCACATAGCAACAGTATGTGGTTCCTAGGTGCCCAGTCGGCTAGTTTTAAAGTTCAATTCAAATATTAAATAAAAATGCAGACTTCAGAATTGGTTAAAGAGCATAACTGTGCACGTACTTTATTGTAGGTTAACATTAACACGCATTATTGAGGCACCCTCTGGAGAATGTCTAAAAATCAGAGAACCCACATTTTCATACATTTTTCAGTAGTGGTTATGTATTCACCCCACATTCCTTTACATATTTGCGTTTGTCTTCACGTCCATTGCATCCAAACCATACATTTGTCAATATATGCAAAGTAATATAAAACACCCACACCAGTTGGAACCTGTTAACACCACATTCCAAGAGATTTCTCTTGACCTTATCCTAAAGAGATGGTCCTGAGCCTGATGGAAATAATATCTCATACTTGGGAGGACATGGACGACAACAAGCTAAATGAGATCTTCAGCAAGTTCGGCCCAACGCTGAGCCGTCGCGTCATGACAGACGAGAGCGGCAAGTCCAAGGGCTTTGGCTTTGTGAGCTTCGAGAGGCACGAGGATGCCAAAAGGGCTGTGGATGAGATGAACGGGAAGAAGTTGAATGGGAAGCAGCTGTATGTGGCTCGTGCCCAGAAGAAAGGCGAGAGGCAGACAGAGCTCAAACGCAAGTTTGAGCAGATGAAGCAGGACGGCACGACTCGCTACCAGGGAGTGAACCTGTACGTTAAAAACCTAGACGACAGTCTGGACGACGAGCGTCTGCGTAAAGAGTTCTCTCTATTCGGGACAATCACGAGTGCCAAGGTGATGACGGAGGGCGGCCGCTCCAAAGGGTTCGGCTTTGTGTGTTTCTCCTCGCCGGAGGAGGCCACCGAGGCAATGAAGGAGATGAACGGGTGCATCGTAGGCACCAAGCCGCTGTACGTGGCCCTGGCGCAGCGCAAGGAGGAGCGGCAGGCCCACCTCACCCACCAGTACATGCAGCGCATGGCCAGCGTGAGTGCCGTGCGCAACCCAGTGCTCAACCCCTACCAGCCCGCCCCGCCCTCCGGCTACTTCATGATGGCCATTCCACAGGCTCAGAACTGGGCTACCTGCTACCCGAGCAGGCAACTGGCACAGCTCCACCCCAGCACCCGCTGGGCTACGCACAGCATTCAGCCACAGCATTTCCAATACATGCCGAGTACCATCAGGCCCGCTGCAGACCAATCTCTGGGCCAGGAACCTCTCACTGCCTCCGTGCTGGATCTGGAACCTCCGCAGGAGCAGAAGCAGATGTTGGGTGATCGATGGTCTGTTTCCCGTGATCCAGAACATGCACCCCAACCTTGCAGGGACGGGTTTGCTCCTGGAGATCGACAACTTGGAGCTTCTGCTTATGCTGGAGTCTCCTGAGTCTCATTGAAACATTGAAACTGAAAAAATAAAAACGCATTAAAAATTGAAATATTTTTGCCTGGTCCATAGACTCCAGTTTCAGGCCTTGATTACAGTAAACTAAAACAACATGTAAAAAGGCTAAATGATTGACACGTGTACAGTCGGTGACTCCTTTCTTTTTGTTCCTCTTACTGTTCGAATGCTCAGAATGTCAGTTTTTGCAGTTGACAGCTGAGCATTAGGCATGTGTATTGGATTGTATTAATAATACAATTGAGGATTCATTGCTGTTCAGGGACCCAGCAGTGGTAACTTGGCAGTGGTAGGGCTTGAACTAGCAACATTCTGATTACTAGTCAAGTAACCTCTGAATAGTATTATTATGATTAATATTATTAATATATCTTACACTGAGGTCTGCTGAAGCTTACCCAGGATCCTTTGCAGCAGCCTGCCATATGCACAAATCATTACGAAAGGACACAGAATCTCTAAACTCCCTTGTTTTATGTTATTAGTTTGTCTAATTCAATGTTAAAGCACTTTCCCCTGTAAACACTCTTTTTATGACCTCATTTCACCGTTTCATGACTTTATGCCACGAACCAACCAACTATTCTTTTATACAACTCTTTTCAAACACTTCAACCATTGTGGGTAACTACACTATTATACACCTGTAATTCTTGTTATGCTATTTATTTTATTGGTACTGTCGATACATCGATGTTAGGAGAAATACCTCATGAATACTTTAAATGAATCCTTAAAATGACACCTATTCCATTTACTAATGCTAAGCTTGCTACAGTCTGAACTTCTAGCAAGTCAAGAGAAGTCTCATGCAGTTTCTGTATTTTCTATAATTGCTTAATATATGGATGGTTTTAAACTCAATAACATACGCACTTGCAAAATATGTGAATATAAAGGAACAAAAATAAATTAACATAACCACATACCTAAACATCATCTGGTACCATCACCCCATCACCCCTCAATGCAGTATGAGGATGGTCAGATTGTTGTATTTACTAATAGTTACCACTAGTATTAAAATAACAGTAAGCCCAAACTGTTCGACTATGTCCTCTTAAACAAACCTGTGATTTTTTAAATATTTGGACCACATCCTCCTGCAGAATAAAACAATCAGGAAATACAGTTGAGTTGGCCCATACCGCCCTCACATCAGTGTGATTTCCATCAATGACGTGTTATGGCTCTGGGTAAGGAACAATGTTATATTGTTCAATAAACTTTTCACAGGATGCATATTTTTCATTGTTTTAGCAAAGTTTTCGCTACCTCTATACAGCAAACACCAGAATCGACAAGGTTTACATTAATTATAGTCAGTAGAATTAAAGGGAAGAGGCCATATAAAAGGCTGGGATCTACGTTTAGCAGACTCGGCACTGTGTTACTAGATATTGCCCACATTCCAGTAATTTTATTAAGTCCTCTTTAAACAGAAAATAAAGATGCAGACTCAAGAATTAATTGAAGAGAGTAGTAGGTCCATTATTTATTTTGAGCTCAGCGTTACATACAAACGAGGCATAGTCCAGAATATGTCTAATAATCACACAAGGAACACACATTTTTATCCAGTTTTCACAACTGATTATGTGATTGCCACACCTTCTCTACATACTGGTGTTTGAAATCTCCACCACTGTGTTCAACCATACATTATTCAATATATGCAAATTGAGATCTATCATTGTACAAATTGAAGCTTGACCCCAGTATATCCTATTGGAAGATTTTCCTGTTTTTTTTTTTTGTTGTTGTTTTTTTTGTTTTTAACAAAGATGATCTCAACTCATACCATCAAACACCTGCAAGATGATGTTGCAGGTCAGTATCACCCTGCTCTTATGGTAAGATAATGAACCTTGCTTAGCCACAGAACTCTCGAAGAGGCTTTCACGTCTTTTAAAAGCCGGGATCTTTCCCAATACTTAGGAAGCTATTTCTCACGGGAACAGTCCAGAGTCATCTGCCGTAGACTTCCACAGAAGCCTTGAAACCACCTGCATCAGAGCCTCTGCTCTGCACTTACAGACCCAAAAAGGCCTTAAGATACCCCAGAAACATTATTCCTCTTTATGCTTTCAAACACAGTCTTGCACCACTCTGCACCTGTTGCAGAGAGCTTCAAAGCCTATTATAATTAGATCACAGATCGCCTCATGAAAATACCTTTACCCCAAAACATTTTATTACCTCAGGTGGAACAGTGTGTATAGGCCTAGACCTCTTTAGATGTAATTTAGAACCGCCGGTGACCGCTGTATGCGTTTCTTTGGTTGTACAAGCTCTACTGGAGGACTCGATGAATAGTTGATGATGGAAGAGGGGTATATCAGATTCACCCCTTCTGCCTCCATGTGACAAATTAACACACTGCATAAACTTTTAGAAATAAATCAGTCTTTTAACAAATGGTAAACATTCTCTAGAAAAGATTATCTTGTAACAATTCATTGAGTATATGAACTGTTTTTGTGTCCTTATATCTATAAATGAAAAGTAATAAAACATTATAGATGATAAATAAATTACATAAAATGTATAAAAGTTCACAAATAAGAAAGTACCTGAGTCTGCACTTTTCTCCACAGATTCAAGAAACTCGTGAAAGTTGGAAGCTATAGAAACACATAGTACAGAATTATAGACTGACTGAGGTGTGAGCAGAAAGATCGCCATGATGTCCTTATATCTAAAGCACTCAAAGCATTGATGTTATGTAAATAAACTGTGATCCGATTGGTTCAATCTAAGTAAATAGATTCACCTACTTTGAAGTTAAAGTTTTTCTCAAAAGGTTAGAACTGGTTGACTATACTTTGCCGTGTTCTGTAATAGAAAATGTAAACATTTATATCTAAAATATTGCACGACAGAAATCAATTCAAGACTAACCTCTAATGACCGCTAGATGGGGGAAGATATTAAGTAATAAATGAGTCCAGATCCTCCTGCCCGACAATACGGTGAGACTCTGTTTTTACGTGTGATGGAAAATGATACGAAACTATGTATTATGTGATTCATATAAAATCACACTGATCCTTTTGTTCTTAAATTAATAATGCTGTTTGCACATTTGTATCCGCCTGTTGCTGATTAAGTTGAACATGTATCAGGAACTGTTAACATCAAGGTCAACTTGACACACAACCCACACTGTTTGGAGACAGTTTGGGTTGGTTTGTGGAAAAAACCAAGCTGAGAGCTGATTGGCTTATAGCCACAGCAACAAAGGAAAGAAGAGCTGCTTAAGAAAAGATGATTGGTTAAAGACAGCACAGGAGTAGTATAACTAGCCACGGTTTTGTATACTCGGGGCTCCCTACCTGAGGAGAGCCAAACATTTATTTTATTCTTTTTCTTATTAAATTACTCTCTTAATCACGTCTGACTTGCTGTTTGTTCAAAATTCCACAACATATGTCATTACTACGCCGCACAAAAAAGACCGCCATATTTGTAGTTCCACAATGTGAAAAGGCGTCATTTTCTATGCAAACGAATGAATAAACACCATGCCATGCCTTGCTGTATCCCCTCTTTGCACCGCTGGACAGACACACTCATGACACTGTACTCATCAAAAGCAGCACCAGAGACGCACTGAGTCATATCCCGCTACACACCTCTCAGGCCAGCTTGTTTGCACGTTTTGTCATAAAACTCAAAATGTCATTTGTTGCCATTATATATAAAATTACCTATTTAAAAAAAACAAATAAATCAAAAAGTACTTGTGGCTAGAGAGACACGTGGCTAATCACCTACAAGAAATAATGTCAGTGATGTTTGGGGCAGGTGTTTCAAACTTGCCCAGACTCTTGAGAAGCACCTAAACGCTCACACAAGGGTGTCCGCTTGCCATAGTGCTGCAAATACTGCAGGAAGGGCTTTGATGAAACAGGCCACATGGAGGAGCAGAAGACAATCCACACAAGTGAAGAAGCCCATAGCTGCCCAGTATGTCAGAATCCACACGCGAGAAGAACCCTGTAGCTGCCCAGTATGTCAGAAGCAATTTGTGCAGCTGGGTAATGAACCATATTTGTACCCATTCGTATGTTGGGAGCAAATCAGTTGAAGACTTGAACAGTATGTTAACAATCAGTTAAAATTACTGTTGATGACAAGAAAACAATGGCTAATATGTTCCTTCACAGCTATGTCATTGGTTGATCTATTTTTGTCAGATTTAGTGCTTGTTTGGGCAAGTGTGTTAAAGTCTTCCTTTGTTTTTGGTTTTGTTCCTTTTCATATAGTTGTTTATTCCTTTTTGTCTAGTGATGTCCATTATCCATTTAAAATCTGTCAAATTAAACAAATGTGAAACGAATTCCATAGTATTCAGATTTGATTGCAAAAGAGACCAACCACTCCCCGTATTTTGAATTTTGCATATACAGTATATGTGCAGTTCCAGCCTAGTCCACTGATCCAAAATCTGGCCCAGATGTATCTGTTGACTGCAAATTTGAATGATTTCTGTGCTCTGCAGCAAAGGAGCGTTTGGTTACTATCTGATGGATTAAAATAGGCTTGTTGGTAGCAAAGACATCACTAAAGTGTACAGAGCAAAGGTACTCCAGGACCAGGATGGGTAAGTAGCAGCTTGATCAGTGGAATCTTCTGTGAGACGTAACAGGACGTCGGTCTTAAATGTAATGTTAGATCAAATGAAAAACTTTAGTGGATTGAAATACAGATAAATAAATCCACTAAAAGTGCATCTGCATCATTGGTTAAAAAGTTGTTCTGCTAGTTGTCTGATTTTGTTCCAGTAATCTAATGTTTCCTGGCACTAGGTGGTTCAAGATTATATTGGTGTTTGCTTTATTTCTGTGATTTTTTTAACCATAGTCTGCTTGTTTATACTGTCTACCAAATGCAATACTGAGTAGTGAAACACTGACACAATCCCTTTTGGCGTCAGACATTTGTAATAATTTCAATAATCTACAGTTGTAAGTCAAGAGGGCAGCACCATTTTAAAGTCTAGTTTCCTTTCTCTGTCTCACTTTCTGGAATTTTTCCGTCTGTGTTTTTATTAAAGTTAAAAATGGATAGGGTATTAAAACTCCCTTTCACTGACGTCTCTTCCACTGAACTTGTAGAGAAAGTGATGATATGAAGATGATTATGTTTATCACATTCACTCAGAGATCATTGTCTGAGGGTCATGTTGTACAGTTCACGATGCCCCGGGTTGCAATCAGGAGGTTTAACAGTGATGTGCCACACAGTTGTCTGTAGTGTTCTATATGATCTAAAAGTCAGACTTACCATTTATCAGTCAAATCAATTAAAGAACATTCATGATCAACAATTTGTGTGTGGCCATGATACTAACAGCGTGGTGGAAATTCCACAAGATATCAAACTCCACACTAACATAAACATAACACTGCTTTCATGTCACTTCCACAAGTAGCCCAAACATAAGATATAGAAAGCAGGTAAGAGCGGAGCAGTCAATGTGCCTAATATGACTGCAAAAGCCTGGCAGGACAGGAGGTATTCCTGCTTCTGCTAATCAGCAAAAGGAAGCTCCTGGCAAAGTGACGTGGACTGCAAAAAAATCACCAGGAAGGTCAAGCTACAAATGCCAGAGAGGAGCAGGGAGCACCAAAAGTTCCATAGCATCCTGCGGAAAGAGTACCACATAAGCATGGAAACAGTACAGCAACCCATGGTATGAGCATGGACAGATGAGGAAGAGCTGCTAGAACAGTACGTCCCCAATAAGCAGGCAGGATGTGGATCCGTCTCACTATTTCATCGGCAGAAATGCAGGAGCAGGTGATAATACTCCTGGGCCCAGCACTCTTCAACCTGGGTACTTTAAGGAGAACACGGCAGCCTCCCAAAAGTGATACAAAGTCCCAAAATGGCTATTACCTGTGCTGAATAACAGTATGAAGGACAAATCTACCCCTGTCCAAAGTTTAATTGATTTAACTGAATGCCAACTATACTACCACCATCAATCTGTGTAAGGTGTACTTGCAAGTGCCTTTAGCACCAAAAGCAAAAGAACTCAGTGTTTTCAACACATTTCATCCAAGCATCATCATGTGAAATGTTGTTCTTTTCGGAAATTCTTCATCTAAATATGGTTGTGTTGCTAATGAGATCATATTATTTGTTACTCTTTAAACCTTATTATTCCTTTAAGATTCAAAGTCTACTGTGTTAGGAAACCTATGTGAGAATATAAAATCAGCAGTTTCTGCATGCTTGTGTGATGAATACAGAAAGTGATCTCTTATACCTGCGGAATTAAGGCTTCAAATGTCTTGGTGTTCAGACGATATGGAGAGGCTCTGGGAATCTGGAAGGATAAACGTTTGTTTCATTGTCAGGGACTGTTGATCATTTATTTGTCCATTCATTTATTACACTATTAAGGGATTATTAATGTGCACTGGGAGAACAGTATAAAGTTATCAGTCTTCTTTATCAGTCTTCTAACTAAATAGCCTGGTCTTGTAAGGTAACCACATGCACACCTTTCCCTCAGTGATGGCAAGGAGTGGTTTAAACTCACCATGTCATCTGTGATTCTGAGTGTGAGTGCTCCTGCATTTTTCTACACAAAGCCTGCTGAGTTGGCAGTGAAGGCAGAGATGCCCATATACAGCATGTTGCTTTCATCAGGTGGCAGTGAAAATGGTGTCGGGGCAAAAGCGGGTTTCTTGTGCACTCCAATGTTGTAAAACTCCCCCTATATAGAGAGCAATGCAGAGATGAACTTATTCTTTTACAGCTCCTGGGTCTTGATTCTTCGTTCAGATTAAACTGTTTTATCAGTGTAACCTTTGTGTAACCTTTTTTTCCTACAAAAGCCCAACAGTGCTTTCTGGATACACTTAGGCACAGTTTTGCAAGTGCTCCTGTTATTCCCTGTTAATTCAGCTCTTTGGCTCAGAAAGGCTTTCTTATGATCATTATGGTCATTATTCTTATGCTTTGACAACTTGTGCCTTTTTTAACTTGTGCCTGAAAACCCCTTTACCTATGCCAATGATAAAACACTGATGAACTCCTGCAAACAAGTTGTAGTTTATTAATTAGTGCATTAATCTTAGTTTGGGATCTTTAATGACCATCTTAATCTGTGTATATTATTTAATTGTTGGTTCTTTCCTAGCTGAATGTAACTTCCTCTCACAGTAGTGTACAACTTCCAAGCTTATCAAAGGATGGTGTTGTGGTCAGGACCATTAAAAAATCATTCAAGCAAAGACCAAGATTTTGTAGTGTTTGAATCTGAGACAAGAATGAGACTTATTTAACAATGATTTTGCTTTAATTATACCACTCACTGATAATGTATTGTAAATTGTCATTGTCATAAATTGTCATAAATAATTGTCATTATAAAGGCAGCTGAATATAAACAAATATAAAGCAAAAAGGTTCATATGGTCATTTTTATTATTAAATTAAAACATAGTAATACTTAAATAATTGCTATCTGCCCTTGGGTCAATCATGGAAAGGATTAACTAGATGTGTTCTGTAATGTGTTAAATCCTCCTGATAAATGCATAGCTTTAGCTATATCATAAAACATATGATGAGTCCTTTTCTCATTATTACTTGTGTACAACAAAAGTTTGTGTGACAAGCAGCAACATGTATATTTACCAATTTATGAAAACGGGAGTATGCGCAGTGGGAGAGTAAATATCTTTTAAAATGACTCTCAATTAATGGCAATGCATTTACAATAAGTCTCTTGCCACAATAACAACACTGTCTGGATTTGCCATCAGCTGGTTGATTGCAGCATCGTGCAGCCTGCAGCCTAGCATTTGTTTGCAGGGGAACATACACTGCCATAATTATTACCATAATGAATTTTTTAAGGAGAAAGAATAGTCTGTACATTAATGTTAAAAATTCCAGATCCAGATAGCAGTGTTTATGTATGTCAGTGGCTGTGCACCAGTACTTGTGAATGTACACACACAAACCTCACCCTTTGGGTCTTCCCCAAGTCCCCTGTCCTGTTCACACTACTAGCTAAGAGCAACCAGCTAACTTGATAGCAGTGTGACTCAATAATAATAAAAATAATAAAAATAATAATAATAATAATAATAATAGTAATAACAATAATAGTAATAATAATAATAGTAATAATAATAATATGGCGCTTCCATGCACATCAGCAAGCAAATAGGAACACTAGCACTTGCATGAAATTAAGCATATTAGCATTTCAGAAGGCAGATTATTTAGCCTGCTAAAATAGCAGGTGTGGCAGCAAATGTCTGTTCAAAACACTATGTCACAGGTATGAGTATCATGTATTTGATATAGTATGATTGTTCATGTTTGTAAATTTAAAGCTTACAAATGCTGTATTTACAGTGTATTGCAGGTTATTAAAATGTGGCAGTAATTATTAGGATATAGAGAATTGTAGTGTTTAAACAAATCATTATGTCAGAAGTATGTTTAGGGGAGAATACACCCTGACCCACCCAGAGTTAACACACACTTACCTTACATTATTGATCATAAACTTGAATAGCTACAATACTGTCTGCTAATCATGCAGTTTGAAGTTTGCAAAGTGTGTACCCAGACAAAATCTGTGTTAAAACTTTCCTTTAACACAGAGTCATACATGAGTCAGACATGATTCTGAATAAATTAATGAATGAAAAAATGAAAAGCCTTATTTCATTTCAAACTGCACTTCAGGAACACTGAGCTCAAGTTCTGAGGAAACTTCCCTGCATATTTTCAGGGGTTTTCTGCCTCACCATGCCTGAATCACCTCATAAGGAGCTTGATAATGAGAAGACAGGGTGACTGAGGCAGTGAACACTCCTCACTGAGCATACTGGCTTCCAAGAGCTGGAGCTGGGAAGACCTATAGGTCTGTGACACACACTCCCACCCAGTCCTGATACTAAGAAGGTGGAACCTACAGGCTAATATGCAGCTGCCTGTGCATCAATAGGCGTCTGGGGTGTCCATCACTCAGGGAGGCGTGGCTGAAGGCGTGGCCTTGCAGACTCTGAGAGCTGGCTGAGATAATCTGTAAAGGAGAGAGTAGTCACCAATAATCATGGAAATGTAGCCACAACTGTACAGTATATTTCACAGCCATGTATATTACATATCACAGACCAGGCTTACCAGAATAAATATTCCACACATACAGCTCATATATATCTGTGTGTGTGTGTGTGTGTGTGTGTGTGTGTGTGTGTGTGTGTGTGTGTGTGTGTGTGTGTGTGTGTGTGTGTGTAAAAACATGCTCCTGTTTTAGTCTCAACACAGACAGATATACATGTAGGAGTAGCAAACTGAAGTAAGAGCTCACCTTCACCAGTACACAGTCTCCAGCTTTAACAGTGACAGGTACGAATTGATGTGCGTAGACAACTACACAGGGTGGCCGGAAGCGTGGCCAACAAAACGGGAAGACAGTGCTTCAGTGGTAAAGTTCCTGGTGAACCAGTACATTCCTCACCATGGGTTTCAGAGAAAGGTGAGATCAGATAATGGCACTCATTTTACAGCGCGCAATTTGCAGGAGTTAGAGAAAATGCTGGGTCTGAAACATTCATTTGGGGCAGTGTATCATCCTCAGTCTCAAGGTAAGGTGGAAAGGATGAATCTAAATGTGAAAAACAAAGTGGCCAAAATCTGTGCACAGACAAAATTAAATTGGGTTGATGCCTTACCTTTGGCATTAATGCAAATTAGATGTTCAGTAAATGCAACAACTGGTTTTACCCCTTTTGAATTGCAGACAGGTTGAGGATTTCCAGGACCCCAGGGACCCTTAACAATAAATGAGAAAAGAAAAACATCTCACACACACATCATACTTTAATGAATTGCAAAGTATCGTTTCAGCTTTCTCCACGCAGGAGGGGGACCGGACGGGGAGCAGACAAACCCAGACGATACCCGTTACGGACTGGGGGCTGCTGAGAGTCATCAAGAGAAAATGGAGTGAGCCGAGGTGGACAGGTCCATTCCAGGTGACAGAAAGAACCAGCCACGCCGTACGCCAGAACGGTACAGGGGAAACGTGGTTTCATCTGAGCCAGTGCGCCGCCGCAGAGTCACCGCAGAGGACTCTGCAAGAGACAGCGAGGGACCTTGCTGAAACATCACCTAACTCACCTGACCCGGAAGGGGCAGAATAATCCCCGGGAGCAAAAGGGTCAAGGTAGTCCACCCTTAGACCCCGAGGTAAGAAGAACAGAACACCAGTGATGACTTCTGGACAATTGTGTTGTTTGATTATTTGTTGGTGTATTGTGTTGTGTGTTTCCATTTACAGTTTGGTCACGCTTGGGTTAAATAATAGCATGGCAGTAGGAAAGGATTAAAACATTAACAACAAGACGGTGAAGAAGAATGGGGGTAGAGATTGGTGGATGTGTAGCATGTGCAGCCGCAAGACCCAGACTTATAACCACCCCGGCACCCCTATTCCCACAAAAAGACCCCAAGGGTTATGCGTGCATGATTGGCCTGACTAAGGAAAGAAACCCTAAGAATTGTGACACTTTGAGCGTTATTTTCCCCCCCATCAGTAACAGAACCAGGACAGGACTATTTTCACCCGAAAAGGGGGAGGGGAACTACACGTGCTTCGTTAGAAGTTCAAGCACACCTCAAGTACGCTTGGGGCACATCCCGGCGGAATGGTGTAACCGCACGGTCACTGGGAACGAGTCTGTGGGTTCATGGGCATGAGCAGGATTGCATGATTATTGTGGAAGGATGACTTTGGTTGTTAACATGCCAGAGAACTCGGAGGGGACATGCGCCATGGTCAGGTTAGCAGCTCCTTTATTACTGATAGGCAAAAAACTACACAGGGACCCGGTAACTGATGCAGCAAGACAGTAGCGAGAGGCATACCATTTTGATTTAACAAGGAATACCCCCACATACATAGATGCAATAGGAATACTTCGCGGAGTTCCGGACAGATATAAGTTAGCAGACCAGATAGCAGGGGGATTTGAGAATATTCCGATACTTTCTGCATTATTCCCCATTACTCCAAATAAAAATGTGGATCGGATTAACTATGTACATTATAATATCCTCAGGCTAGCCAACCTGACTAGGGATGCAGTGGAAGGACTTAGAGATCAGCTGGGACCAACCTCACTGATGGCGGTGCAAAATCGTATGGCATTAGACACGTTGTTGGCAGAAAAGGGGGGTGTCTGCGCTATGCTTGAGGATATGTGTTGTACATTCATTCCTAATAATACCGCTCCGGATGGGTCAGTTAGTAGAGCATTGGATGGTTTGAAGACCCTATCAGAGGAAATGCATGAGAATTCAGGCATAAACAACCAGTTGGAATCCTGGATGGTGAGCCGGTTCGGTCAGTGGAAAGACTTAATTGTGTCATTGATGGTTTCATTAGCCACATTCACGGGAATTGCTGTGACATGCGGGTGCTGCTGTATTCCATGTATTAGGGCGTTAATGGTTAGACTAATCTCAGCTATGATAGAAAGGAAAGATGTGCATGAGGGTACCACGATGATGCCACTGATACAGGGGGAAAGGGACGTAGAGACAGGAGATGCCAGAATAAAGGAGTGTGATTGGTGATCTCTTTGTAGAGATCAAAAGGGGGAATTGTGGAGTTTCAGAAATTAAATGAATGCTAAGCTTACACTAGTAGAGAATAATGTGCAGAATGGAATAGGACTAATGCTTGAATAAATAAAATAATTACTGTATGTCCAGACATAACAGGAAATGCCCTAGACGTGCATATGTGTGATTATGCAAGAAGACATGTGTACGAGACGGTCAAACAGAGGTGACGGCTGAGATGGAAAAACACAAAAGCAGAAGTGGCACAAGGCGAGATAAATATAAGTCTGTCTGTTGCAAAGTTATGCTTTAGATCTCACTCGCACTGTGTTGTGAAGTGACATCTCAAGAGCTCTGCATTAATAAAAGGCCACAGGGTAACGCACTGTTTCCTGTCTCTTCTTTCCTGCATCAACGGACATGACACTAACTAATGATATAACAGAATCTGGCCCTTAGCTATTTTATTAGCTTTTTATCAGGGCACGCTTAGTAAAACGTCACATCTCTACATCAACTTTTTAAAAAAATTAACAGGCAATCAAATTATTTTGGCTATACTAAAACCTGTCCTGGAGCAATGCCTAGCTAGCTGGATAGCTAACACTAACATGCAAGACTGGGTTTGTTTTGCAGAAGTAGCAGACGCTAAATAGCTGCCTTGTAAAAGAGGTTTGCATTGGGGACTGTTTGTATTTGATGCATGCACTTTAGGTATTATTGCATAACGCTATTTGTGATGTATTTTTGTTTTTCAATCAGTCACATTCCGAGCCAAACTTCTCTTAGGTATCTTGTATCAGTGGAGAACTACTTTTGAAGGCATTGTTACTAGCTAACTGTTAGCTAGCAAGGTAACAAGGTAACTCTTTTTAAACAACAAAAAGAAAAAACACTTTACTGTGATTAACAACTATGAATTTACTAAGTTGTGATTGTTTCATAGAAGGTCTGATTAGCTAGCCTAGCTAAAGCTATGTTTGATACGTTTTGATACGTCTAACGACACTGGCATTTTTGGACAAGAGTAGCTTTATAGTTGCTTAGCTAATGTCACAGAATTAAAAGTAGAATCAGAAGGAAATGTTGAATATTGTGTCATTGCACCAGCCATGAGGCATTAAAGTGTCTGGACAAGAACATAGCTAGCTAGCTAACTGGCTTAGATCACTACTGCAGCTCTCACACCTCGGTTTATTACATCATAATAGGTAATGTGGAATTTTTAAGGACCATTGTTGCGTCTGATAACCCGTTCAGAAAAGGTGTTCTTCAGCTGAATGAACAGATACTGAAATGAACACTAAAGAGATCATCCAACATTCAAGATATTTCAGTAGACACACTAGTGGAAGAGCTGCTGAGGTTCCTGAGCCATGAATGTCCGGCCTCCAGCATCTACTCTGGACAGGTATGTCACTGCCTTGCACCAGGACGCAGAGATCCATGAGCATGACTGAGATGTAATTATAACTATATACACCTCATTAGTCTGATGCTAATGAGCACACATGCACACCTGCCGTCCAGTTCTTTAACATCCATATCCGTCACCTTGATTTATCTTAGTAAGTTGCTGCTGAAGCCCTGTCTCTCTTTCTCTCTTTCCCCATGCCTCCTTCCCTTCCTGTAGGAGTGTGGATACACCACTGGCGTTGTTGCCTGATGCACCTCCTTTGGAAGAGGACACGGTCCACTGTCAGAACTGGCAGGAGACAGTGGAGCCGCACACACTCGCCTCTCTCGGCTCCCGGGAGATCGAACGGCAGGCTGTCATATATGGTAAAACAGCAAATGTGGTGCACAGCAACTGACTATAAAAGACAACTCCCAGTACACAGTTAACATGTAAAATGAAAAAAATTATTTACTGATCTAACTTAAACTAAATAGCTACTAAATCTTTTGAACATACAGTATTCTATTTATTATGCACATATGATAATTCTATCCTGACTCATGAAAATGTGGAATTCTGAATTGTGTAACGTTTGTAAGAAATTGTAGTGACTTTGCTATATCCTCTTCCTCAGAGCTGTTCACAACGGAAGCATCTCACTTGCGGACTCTCAGGGTTCTCGATCAGGTGTTCTTCCAGAAGATGAGGAACCTTTTGACCGTCGAAGAACTTTCCTGTATCTTCCCCAACCTGCCCCAGGTCTACAGTCTTCATGGTCAGTCTCTCTGTGTGCGAGCGTGTGTGTGTGCGTGCAAATCCGCTCCATTTGTCTTAATGTGTTTTCAAACCTAAATTTCTGAAGCCTACTTGGTGTCTAAATCATAATCAAGATTAAAGAAGTGTAAAACCCACCCAAACTGAGAATTTAATGACAGAACAATATCAGCTATCGGCACCATGCCATTACTGTGAGCAGGTATGGTACATGTTGTTTCTGCGGTGGCCTTCATGACACAAGTAGAGTTCTGTTGCCCACTGACACAACTTTCTAACAAACCACATATACACTGGCTCGCTTAAACAGATTCTGTTTTGTGGTGTTGCATTTGTGTTTCAGCGAATCTGTGTGAGTCCATGAAGAGGCTGAGGGACTCTTCTATAGTTCAAGGCATCGGAGACATCATGGTGTCTAGAGTGAGAGCTGGCTAGGTTTACTCCCTTTCTAGTTCACATCATCTTTTGGTGCTGTCTAAAATGAAGGGGTTGTTCTGTGTAGTGTGGGATATACTTGTTGCTTTACTTGATATGTCAGTAGCTCATGTGTTTGTGCGTGTGCGTGATAGTTTGAAGACGCTGCAGGAGAGGAGTTCCAGGAGCAGGTGTCTCACCTGTGCAGTCAGCAGAGTCAGGCACTGGAGCTCATTAAAAATAAATGCAAAGACCCGCGTTTCGCGCACCTTATACAGGTAACACTTTTTAGAGGTATAAAGCCTTTGGACAAACCTACAAACACTAGAGCTTCTGCCATATTTGTTAGTGGGCTGGGTTGTGAATTGGTTGACCCATACTTTGAATTGGAGACTATCCAGTCTTTTATATTTGACTTTTATTGCAGCACATAACTTCTAGTGATGCTGTTTTAGGTATAAATTGGTGTTGCAGTCAACAGAATCCACATTTGGACTTAGATGTCCTTGGCTCATTCGTGTGTGTGTGTGTGTGTGTGTGTGTTAGGAATGTGAAGCCAGCCCTCACTGCCGCCGACTACAATTAAAGGACCTTCTAGTGTCTGAGATGCAGAGACTCACCAAATACCCCTTGCTGCTGGATAACATCATCAGACACACAGAAGGCATGTATAGAAACACTCACACACAATGTATTGAACCATGAAAACACTTCAGTATACACACACATACCAGTTTACCAAGGAGGCAAGCACACACACCCTTTCTCCTGGATTAACACTAGTATGTGCCCCCACAACAGCTGGTTCTCCAGACCTGCAGACATTGGTGAGGGCACAGGCGTGCTGCCGTGGGATACTACGAGCTGTCAATGAGGTCGTCAGGGAGACGGAGCACCGGCGACTGCTCAGCCGTTATCAGCGCAGGCTAGACTTGTCCCCTCTGGAGAGGCAGGCCAGTCCTGTCGCTGCTCAGTTCAAGGTACGGCCTTACTATGTATCCACCATCTGCCTTCCAAACAGCTTCTCTGGTCTTGGAGCACCTGATCCAGAGTATGAATTATTAACTATATTCTTTTTCTATGTAGAATCTGGACCTGACCACTAAGAAAATGATCCACGAAGGACCGTTGACTTGGAAAGTTAGTAAAGATAAAGCTATAGGTAAGAGATCATCACAGCTGAACAAATCACATTTTTGTTTTTCCTCTTGCAAATGAATACTTGACAGGTCCATTCTCACTCTGTGTGTGTGTGTGTGTGTGTGTGTGTGTGTGTTTCAGACATTCATGCTCTGCTTCTCTCAGACCTGTTGGTGCTACTCCAAAGGGGTTCAGGTGACCGTTTGATCTTGCGATGTCCTGCGCGCTCACTGGGTGGGGTTTGGGGTAGGAACACGGACCTCAAAACCCCCTTTTGCCCCGTTGTTCGCTTGGATTCATCTCTTGTCAGATCTGTGGCTACAGGTATATTTGTAGTTATTCTTACAGCTATGAATAGCCAGAATAGATGAATGGGTCTGGAATAACTATGTCTTTATTTTATTTTTAAAAAATTAAGAAGCCAGTTACAAATTGCATTTGGGTTAGTTTGAATACATTGTTTGACAGCCTGCTCTTCTCTATCAGATAACAAGGCCTTGTATGTGATCAGTACATCAGAGAGACAGATATACGAGCTGGTGGCTGGGACTTCCTCTGAGAAAAACACGTGAGTTTGTTTTTTTGTCTCTCTCTGACCCACCATCTTCTCATCAAGGTCAACCAGTCAGCACTGCTGTGTCTGTTTTGTGATAACATTTATGGTGTCAGGCCATTTATGTTCAGATGATTTTAACAACATTGTGCTGTTGTAGAAATTGGGACCTGATGGCTTTAGCGATGTTTCCACAGATGGAAGAACCTGTTAGAAAAGACCATCTCCTCGGCCTCTGGAGGCATTGAAGCCACCGAGCAAGGATCAACAGCTCCGTAAGTACTCAGGATTTTTAAAGTTTTCTAATGCTGCTGTAATGCTGTTAAGAGAAGGCAGAATTTCAAAGATGCACTTACAATGATTGGACTCCTGACATCTCCTCTAGGTCTGCGGTTCTACGGTTGCATGGTAATCATGTCGGTCGTCTAGGTAAGCCCATGTTTGTTTTTGTTTGTATACAATGTCATAGGATTTGCTCTCTTTGGTACTTATGGCTGATGCCTTTGGTCCCTAGATGGCTCCCTAACAGAAGAGTCTGGTTCTATAGAGAGAGATTCACAGAGTGAAGATGAAAATGTACTCACACCTACTATCCCAACTGACCAATCAGAAGCCTACATGCATACTGGTGGGCAGGGTTATGTGGGAGGACAAGCTAAAGTGGCTGATGCTGCTTTTCAAGATGGTAAGAATTTGTTACACTCCGTTACACAGTCATTGTTGCACTATGATAGTTAAACAGTATATTTCTGGTGGTGGTGGTGGTGTTTTTATAAATAGAATTTTAGCAGGCTCAGATATTTACCAACTTTTTTGCACCCTTTGTGTTCTGCCAGTCAGGACACTAAGACTGTTGATCCTTGGATCCTTGGATCCTTTAGAGGCTGCCAGTCAGAAGCAGAAAGTGACATCATTGTCCTCACAGCAAGAAGGGCAGGAGATGCCTTGCCAGTCACCAAAAGGCCGTTCACACCTGGAGATGCTGAGGCATGAAACGAGGCCCTGCCAATCACGAGCAAGCATACGGCAGCGCATGATAAAAAATGTGGATGGAATCTTTCAAAGAATGGAGGGACTGATGAAAAACCTGCATCAGCTTAGGGTAAAGTGGATATATTACTCACTCTCTCTCAAACACACACACACACACACACACACACACACACACACACACACTATCATTGCAGCTAGCTAGCACTTTCATGTTATGTTTTAAAAGAATGGCTTTGTGCACTTGTGAGATCCTGGTTAACTCCTTGTTTTCATTTTCATAGGAGATTGAAGCACTGTAGACTGCTTACAATGGTGAGAAAAAAGTTACCTGTCAGTCAGTTCAGATGACACCATCCATGGGTCTTCCTCCATTATCAGGACACCATCTATTTATCTTGGGTCGAGCGATGGTAAGTGTGTCAAAGAAGCAATTTATAAATACTGGGGCTAAATCTGTTTAATGCTGTACCACAATTCTTTTTGATTGTACCAAAAAAAAAGATCTAGTCTGGAATCACTGGGATAATTTGGGTTGAGTTTAAATGGAGCCCACTGTTATCACTCATAATCCGGTTTCAGTTGTGAACTGTCTTTTGTGATGTTTCTTTAACCCAGTCCCCCACTGCGAGTAAGCCTGAAAGGCTGGGCCAGGCCAGCACTGAAAGCATGCCTAGACTGCTCATGCAGTCCTCCACCAACGAGCTGCTCACATGCCTGGGTGTGTTCTTGTGCCGGCGTTGCTGCCTGCTGAAGGACCTGACTGCTGACGAGCCTGTGCAGTGGCTGCGCATTGTGGACTGCTACGTGACACTGACAGAATGGCAGGAGCAAAGCTTCCTCATTCCAAGCACCGTGGTCTTTCTCTACATGCTGTGCCGTGACATCATTTCAGCTGAGGTGGCCACCAAGGAGGAGTTGCAGGCCGTGCTGCTCACATGCTTGTATGTGTCTTGCTCCTACATGTGTGAGGAGATCAGCTACCCAGCCAAAGCTTTCCTGGTGGAGGAAAACAAAGGGGCCTTCTGGGCCCGATCCCTGGACATTGCTAACCGCATGAGTGGCAAGATGCTGCAGATTAACAATGACCTGCAGTATTTTTGGCAGGTCTTCACTGACCTGAAGAACAAGATGGTTCATTAAAGGATTAAACAATAAAATATTTTATTAATTAAACATTTTGTTAAAAAGTTCAAGTTCAAGAGGTTTTATTGTCATTTCAGCTATATACAAGTACACAAAAAAAACAAGACAATGTTCCTCCAGGACCATGGTGCAACATAAAAACAACAGTGCAACAGACAACATGCTACACAAGTGCAAACAGTCCAATATACTGCAAAATGTCATTAAATAAACATTAAATAAACAATAATAAATACAGGACAGGACAAATACAAAATACAAAATGAGTAGACAGTGCAATTTAGTACAGTACACAGTACTGGGCATATGTTAAGTGAGTTGTGCATAGCAATCAGTGATATGCTACCCTGAACATAGCAGTCACCGGTAGCAGCCAGAACAGTTCAGAGTACAGTGCTGGTTTAGTACAGTACTCTAGCAGCAAGTAGGATAATGTGCAAGACTGCAACAGGAGTGCATAGTTTATTTGTGTGATGTTTGACTTCAGCACTAGTCCGATGCAAAACAATGTGTGAGTGTGTGTATAGATATGTATGTATGTACGTATGTGTGTGTGTGTGTGTGTGTGTGTGTGTGTGTGTGTGTGTGTGTGTGTGTGTGTGTGTGACTGTCTATAAGCATGTATAAAAGTGCCCATTTTGGAATCTGAATTGGAATTGGAGTTAGCCAGAGTTCAGGAGTCTA
This sequence comes from Electrophorus electricus, assembly GCF_041902795.1. Lineage (NCBI taxonomy): Eukaryota > Metazoa > Chordata > Actinopteri > Gymnotiformes > Gymnotidae > Electrophorus > Electrophorus electricus. Next base: position 1,936,578 of record NW_027658616.1, on the reverse strand, counting down.
ATGGCTTTAGGAAGGACACTAGCGTTGATTTTGATTCTAGCCACAGTTCTAGTAATAAGCAGAGTTACAACTCTGCATGCAAAGTCACTGAACGTTTGACTGTTAATTCTGTAGCAAGCATAATTGAAAAAATTACATGTCCTAAATGCATGTGTGGTAAATACATTGACATTAGTATTTTTAATTAATTTCTAACATTCGGAGACATTCAGAGGTGTTTCTATTAGGCCCAGAGTTAGCTAGGTCCCCACTGTCTAATTACTCAATGAACCTCAATGGTTTCCCAATCACATCTTCTCTAACAGTTAAAGATCTTGGAGTTATGGATCCCACTCTCTCGTTCAAAGCTCATGTAAATAAATAATGTTTCTAGGACTGCCTTTCTCCATTTTTAAATTGACTTTATTAAGAAAATTCAATTCAATTCAATACAAACACTCCATCACAAAAACCTCACAAACAATATCTACCAGAGGACACAGACTACCTTCACTCTATACATTAATAATTAACAATACAATTTACATCTGTAAATTAGGTATACATCCATTTATATGTCCAAAAGAGTCCAGGGAATTTTTCCTCTCATATCAAACGTCTTCAACCTTTTTAACTCACACACAATCTGTTTAAAAACTATTTCTGCAGGTATTATACATTGCTCAATAATAATCTTACATCGTGTTTTCCAAATCTTCGAATTTGGCACACAAACAATCATCCAACAAAGGTCCTTCACATTCTCAGTCAAATTCTCATTAAACACTCCATACATAATACTTTTCCTGTTACGATCCCATTTAAACCCAATACCTCTCATTTTCTCCCAAATTTCAATAGTCCTTGTGCACTGCAGTAATATATGTTCTATCATTTCATCGGCTATGCAATTTTACATCGTACAGGCAATCTTCCAACAGATATAAGCCATGCAGTATCTCGAACATTTTCCGAGATACTTTTAGACTGCACATCTTTAACACAGGTTTCACATTCTGTCATTGTCAGACCCTTATAATTGACATTCCCCCAAAATCACAGTCTTGTATTGTTTTATCTATCATTTTATTTGGGGACTTATTCCAATCAATATTAAGCTGCCTATATTTAAACAAAAAATCTCCATATAGTAATTTAAAATAAGGAGCATGTTTCCTTGACTTGCCTCTTTTCTTTCCACTGATTTACATCTCCTACCCAAATTGCTTTCCGAAATATAGCTTTCGTTACATTTTTGCAAAAGGCATTTTCTAATTTCTGAGCTAACTCAACTCCCCCTAATCCGCCTTTATTTTTTGACTTGTACATAATTTCCCTTTTTGTCACTTCTGTTATTTCCCCAAATAAAACGAACACACATTTTATTCAGCCTCTTAATACATTTCTCATCCGGAGGGAAAACCATAGCCAAAAACAACAATTTCGAAAAAATAAAGGTCTTAACCTCCTGTATTCTAGTCTTATAGTTTGACACCCTCCATTTTCCCAATTCTAGTTTAATTTCACACTCCTTTTTCTCCCAATTCCGTTCGCTACATCTACCATTTACTACCATCAAACCTAATATTTTTATTTCAGTTTTTATTTCTACATCTATTGGTACAGGTTGCCCATCTCCTATCCATACCCCTTCACTTTTACTTTCATTTAATTTTGCTCCAGCCACAACTTCATACATTTCAAAGTGCCTCTTAACTATATGAAACTCATTTTGATTCTTGACATAAGCCGTCACATCATCTGCGTACGCAGATATTTTCCATCTTTCCATACCTAACATGTGAACACCTTGTAATTGCTGATCATTATTAATTTTATATAATAGTGGGCTAATAGCGATGACATATAATGCAGCACTCAATGGGCATCCTTGTTTAACCCCTCTATGTATTTCAAAATCTTCAGTTAACACACCATTAACATTAATTTGGACTTTTGATTTACTATACAATAATTTAATCATATTTACAAACCTCTCTGGAAATCCATAATGTTCCAATGTACACCATAAGTAGTCTCTAGAAATATAATCAAAGGCCTTTTTCTGATCCAGTCCTATTATATAAAAATCCCTCTCAGACCCTTCAATAACCAAACTCCTTATTACCCCTAAACTATCCCACATGTATCTTACTCTTATCACACATATCTGTTCCAACTCTATGATATCATTCAATATTTCTGACATCCTATTAACAATTATTTTTGCACAAATTTTGTACTCCAAGTTTAATAGGCTGACCTGTCTCCAATTATCCAACTTACAAGGATCTCCTTTTTTTATATATTAATGATATCACACTATGATAAAATGAATCATGCAATTGCCCCCCATCTAATGCTTCATTAAAAACATCAGCTAGAAGATCAGCAATTTCACTAATGCACACCTTATGAAATTCAGCAGGTAAACCATCGGCTCTAGGATTCTTGCGTGGGTTTCATTCCTCTATTGCTCTGATAACTTATTTTTTCCTAATTCATTCTTCCAACTCCTGCAGCTCCTCCCCTTGAATTCTAAAATAATCACCTGGAATGTAAACCTAGCCTAGAGGACCTTTAGAGCTTTATTATTAAAAAAAGACAGACAGATGAACAGAAAAATGCAAAATGTATATAGAATATTTTTAAGTATTCCCCATCTCCACCATTATAGGAATGATATGTGTGTGTGTGTGTGTGTGTGTGTGTGTGTGTGTGTGTGTGTTTATGTATGTATGTATGTATGTATGTATGTATGTATATATATATATATATATATATATATATGGTTACGTGCGAGTACATGTATGTTGGATTGTATATGTACACGTATTAGAGTGTGATATTTATCGTTTATGGATTGGCTCTGTATGGATTTTATCAATGGTCTCCAGTCTAGATGATTGGTTCTGTTATTGATTAATAATTAATAGAATTATTCTATTGATATATAGTCTATCAATAGATTTTTCTATTGGGTGACACTAATATTATTTTTTGTTTTCCAGTTCATGAGTATGTTTTTTTGTTTGTTGTTTTTTTGCAATAATATTTTTATTATATCAATATAATAATGTTATACATAGTATCCTGTCATATTGGTTGATGATATGTCTCCTAGGAGAAATAAAGATGGTGTTGGATGGCTATGGTTATTTAAAGCATGGGATATGTTGGTGATGATGACTTGCCAAAATTGCTTGATAGGTGTGCTCTGCCACGTGGCGTGAATGTAATTGTCAGCTGTGTTTTGAGTAAAATATGTACAGATTGCTGAGCTTGTGAAACCAATTTTAAACATCCAATGTGTAGTATAATGTACTCTGTATTATTTTGTACTGAATGCATTGTAGGTTAGTGTTGCTGTCATGTGGTAATTATTATTACACATTTTAATCCAAACTGTGGTATCGGGGGCTAGTAATAAATCTTCCTCCCATTGTCTCGATGGGAGAGTAACTGTGAGATTTGATTTCACTATTGTTTTGTATATTTTAGATAATAGGTTTTTTGTATTAAGAATGTTTGTTTATAAAATCTGATATGGATGTAGGTATCGGAATTGATTTTTGAACACATAGGTGATCTTAGCTGATGGTATTGTAGGAACTAGGGGCTTTCTATACCATATTTTGGGGCTAGTTGTGGGCGTGACATGAAAGAAGTCTTATGATAAATATGTTTAAGGTGTGTAATGCCTTTTTCTATCCAAGTGGTAAAGTTTAATATTTTTGTTCATGGTAAAGTCTGGATTGTTCCAAATGGGAGAATGACTAGTTTGTGTGAGTGTGGAGTTTGATATCTTGTGGAATTTCCACCAGACTGTTAGCATCATGGCCACCTTCAAACTGTTGAAACATGGATATTTTTGAATATGAGTCTGGGCACATTTGAAACACCTGCTGCAAACATTACTGACATTATTTCTTGTTTATGTGATTGGCTGTGTTTCTCTAGTCACAAGTACTTCTGAATGCTCCTCCAGAGCACCCAGAAACCCTCATAGTGGGTTTCTCAACTTGCTCAGACTCAAATCTGAATATCGGCATCTGAAACATCTTGGAGAGGAACAAAAAACACAACACATTTGATTAAATTGTTCTGGTCACCAGGACTGGAGCTCAACCCAGCTCTGGTAAAGGCTACCAGTGCACTGAAGGGGTCCATGCTCTAAACTCTGGAATCCCACCGGACTGAGGCGTTGGGAAAGCGGTTTCTCTGTATGCCCAGTCATGATGAAAAGATTGTGAATCTTTTATGTGAATGTTTACGTAAATATGAGATTTTACACTCAGAATGTAAATAAAGGTAAGTAAATAAACACATTGTAGTTGATGGTTTTAACAATACCCAGCGTTAGCCTACTTGATCGAATAAACTAATATTATTAACCTATTAATAATACAAAAAAAAAATCTGTATTAACAATTTACTATTTGCCATTACAACTCTGCCTTGAGATCTGAAGTAAATGACTTTATGTAATATAGAATGTAATGTGAAAAATAAATTTGGTAAATTCTGGCTTTAAAAAAGTTCTTTCAGTGTTACTACCACCTGTTGTAGATCGACAGTCACACACCCCCTCTGACAGCCGTGCTGGGCGGTTGAATGGGGTTTGTGTGTATAGGATATACTAATACTGGACGCTGCAAGCAAACGCGCGGCCACATGCTCTACGTCGGCCCTGCAACGAGTTGGGGAGTATACGGCAGGAGGAGAGAGAAAGCTTTGACTAAGTGCATCCTCACCTGGGCACACTCCGCATCATTTCCCCTTATGGAACATCCATACCTCCAGGGCGCTACACTCCATCACTCATACCCAGCACAGCACATACTCACCTGGACACACTCCTCACCATATCCCACTCTACATTCCGGAGCTCCAGACCTCCAGGATTGCAGCGCACCAGCCGACCCTTTAGGGACCACACTTAAGCCCCCCTCCTTGGGCTAAACCTCTTAGATTGGATCAAGGGCTAATTTTCAATGGATCGCAGCAACGTAGCTGCTCTGCCACTCACAAGAACCTGGCCCAGAATCAGGTCATTTAAGGTCAATTAGCACCAGGTTCTCCACAAACATGCTTTGCAGCTGAATCCCTGGTCCGTTCACACGTGTTTTTGCTCACTGGGGTCCGGGAGGATTCTGATTTGGAGGCGTTCAGTCATAATCCCACAGGCACCAAATGTCTGAACCTGCGGTTCCTCTCATACTGAGCAGGATTACTGTTGCAACACCACATCATCAGTAGGGTAAAACTAACCTGTCTCATGACGGTCTAAACCCACCTCACGTTCTCTGTTAGTGAGTGAACAATCCAACGCTTGGTGAATTCTGCTTCACAATGATGGGAAGAGCCGACATCGAAGGATCAAAAAGCGACGTCACTATGAACGCTTGGCCGCCACAAGTCAGTTATCCCTGTGGTAACTTTTCTGACACTTCCTGCTTAAAACCCAAAAAGCCAGACGCCTCACTTTCACGGTCTGTATACCTACTGAAAATGAAAATTAAACGAGTTTTTGCTGTTCTGCTCCATGGGAGGTTTCTGTCCTGCCCGAGCTCACATTAGGACACCTGTATTACGCTTTAACAGGTGTAACCCCCCCCCAGTCAATGAGAACATTTTTAATATCTGTGGGAAAAGAGGGAGAAATGTATCCAACAACTTTCTTTTTTAATGTGCAACACAGTCAAAATTGTGAACTCATCTACATGCAAAAACCACAAAAAGCATTTACAAACTGGAAACTCTTACTGCATAATTAAAACATTATACAACTTAAGAAAAAACATAACATAAAACATAAAACATTGGTAAATATGAGAATTCAAACAACAAAATGAACCAAGCTTATTCAAATTGAAAAGTAACAGCAGTAACTCTAGGCATGACCCATGGCCTTGAGGACCTGTTCGGCAGCGGTGTGGTGGGCCTCCTCCTCCATGTTGTTGTTGTTGGGGCAGGGGAGAACTTCGGCAGCACCGCAGAACGATTCGGATAACCCTGGTACCAGCACGCTGTAGTTGACACAGAGTAAGCCATTGGTGTTGGTATGATAGCGCACGTTGTAGAGTGGCACGCCGAACCCATACATTTGACACAGGAAGTGCACAGCATTGCACGTCCGCGAGAAGTGCTGTGGGTGGGGGTCGTGGGAGGCCGCCCCCACTGACTGGAAGCGCGTGGGTGTGAGAAGAGCCTGGCGGACAGGTGTAGGACCCGGAGAGGCGAAGGCGCCCACTTCTTCACACTCGTCATGTCTGCGCTTGGAGCTGCCAGAGAACCAGTGGGCAGTGATGAAGATTACTCATATAAACCTTACTCATATAAACACCACCTGGATTGGCTTTGACATATTCAGGTGGATTTGGGCATGTCATCCAAAGCACACAGAAGCAATAATCTGTTAATACACCATAATTCTATAATCCCAACCCATCAATAAGAACCCTTAACGGCAATTGGATAGAGAAGGCAGCATACCGTACTGAGTCTGCATTGTCTAGGGTGTTGGAAATTCAGGTTACTGGCCATCATAAATATATTCCAGGTTTACAGTTAATGAGAGGGAGATGGTACTCTCTCTTCATCCATCACTACACCTACGAGACAGTCTGTAAGGAGGCCACACTCTAAGTGATGTGAAGGCGTTTACTCCAGACCTTTTTGTGTATTAAATGGGTTTGTTCTAGACCTTTGCTAGCTCTCTAGTGCAGGATCTAATAACGTAATGACAAACAGCTGGCTGAGAAACAAGCAGCCATGGGGCCAGTTACTCATGGTCCCGTTAAATAAGAGGATTCAGAACAAACTGAGCAGTTATTACTGTATAGTTCATCCATTATTGATGTTAATTTCTCAAATTAAAGATGTGGTTTTGCAGCTTAATCTCAATGGAATTTTTTTAATTTAAAATGCTCTGAGTTAGACTACAGAGTCAGTACAGCATATGTGTGTGTGTGTACACATGTGCATGTGTGTGTGTGCGCGCGAGTGTGTGCGTGTGAGCACGAGTGTGTGTGCGTGAGTGTTTGTGCGTGCGTGCGTGTCTAATTGCGCACAAACGTTTCTTGTGCAATGTGAAAAAACAAAGAGCTAGACAGAAAAAGAGAGGGAGATTGATCAAACAAGGAGGGAGGACCTAGCTAAGCTAGGACTGAGGGGAATGACTTCAGGGCAGAGGTGGGTAGATGAATGGCTAAGATGATGGACTGTTGGATGGACTGATGGTGTTCAGTGTAGACCCAAAACAGGGCCTTCAAATCCAGCCTTAGGGGAAACCCACTTAAAGACAGACAGGTGAAGGTTGTAGGTCACATACCTACAATGTGCTTCCCTCACTGTCTATCCATCGGTACGTTACTGATACATACCTGTAGATGGATAAACAGATACATACATAACAATACATACCTATAGAGCGATAGATACATACAAACATACATGCACACAGAAAGACATAAAGAAGAATTTTAGGTCTACCTTTGATATCGAAGAAATCAAGAATTGTCCTACCTATCACACACACAGGCACTAGGTTAGCTAGCTAACTATTTGACGAAACTGAGTACACAAACGCTATGGTAAAAACCTGTGTAAAAAGACCAAAACCTGAAGTAAATTGTTAACTGGAGATGGTAAATGTCATTAATGCATTATGAGCAAAAGATAAACTCGTATGTCAAATGAGCCAGTATGAAGCAGAACTAGCTAGCTAGGTTTACTCTTTAGCTTGCTAGCTAGCTGGTTTCTGTGGCTCGTTTAATGGGGGCGAGTCTGCACGCTAATTAGCTGCTATCACGGCGAGCGTATTATAGCAAAGAAACTAATGTTAGACTATAGGCACAGTCTATATTGTGAGAGACACATTACCCCCAGATATTCAGATATGCTCAAAATGCCCCCCATATAGCGAGGTAATAAATTAAAATATTGCACACACTAGTTGTGTCAGCTGCTGTTGGTGAGACATTTTATGTTATAACACCCACCACTGTTGTCTATTGTCGCACTTAATTTCAGACAATATTACTTTTTTTCTGTGTAAACTCCCCTTTACTGTCTTGCTGGAAGCTTAATTCTGGACATGGACATGAGTGTACCAGTGCAGTGGTGACTTCTCTGGGTCAGGATAGTCAGGGTCAACAGGGGTGTGTGAATGCCAAGGTTTTAGCCTTTTGAATTTTCCTGTGCCCATAATTACAATAATTTTCTAATAATTAATCTGGGTTTTTTTGTTTTTTTTTTGTGGTAGAGACATGTTAGGCAAGACAGTACAGGTTGTACCCTTACTGCTTTGCTCAGAGCAAACTGGCTTTCAAAACACATGTATTTCATTTTTTTAGTTCTAACATGTTGGCTTTACCTGAAGTTCTTCTAACGACACTTCAGTGTGGCAGATTCTCTTCTGACTGGTTATCACTGGGCTACTACACTGAAGTATTCTCATATGCTATCAGTAAATATGCCACTTACTTCTGTGTCACTCCACATGTAAACATGGTTCTCTTTACAGAAAATAGTTTAGTGGTGCAATAGCTTATCCTCTTTCCTATCAACTTCTATATCACTTCAACTAAGTCAATCAAATCAAAATCAAAATTTATTTGTATAGCGCTTTTTACAACAGTTGTCACAAAGCAGCTTTACAAATGTCCAAGTCCAAGCCTCCAGTGAGCAAGACAAGGGCAACAGTGGCAAGGAAAAACTCCCTAGAACATGAGGAAGAAACCTTGAGAGGAACCAAGACTCAAAGGGGGGCCCATGCTTCTCTGGCCAACAATGGTCACCACAATAATGACAATTTTAAGAGGAAAAAAAAGCAATTAATATCTAGTCTAACTTTCTAGAGGTCCTAATCTTGTCCCTAAGTACACAGAAAAAAAACAAACAAACTCAGCAGGATTACAAGTATATTTACATTTACAGCATTTAGCAGACGCGCTCATCCAGAACGACTTACAAAAGTGCTTTGTCATTTACTCATAGAATATATCCAAGTTCAGTATAGTAGGTTAGAATTAAACATACCAATGAACTAGAATACTGTGGAATACAGGGATAAATGCTGATACCTAGAAGTGCAAAATACATAAGGTCTATCTTAAACAACGATAAGTGATATAAACAATAAGTGCTAGAGTTTGTATATTTACCCCTAACTATGCATTTCCTTCTAGCACTAAGTGTTTTCTGCAACTTTACTGTTAATGAAAGTGACTTTAATCCATTGTTTAGGCTACATACTCATCAGTTCCTGGTTCTCACAAAATATGCCTTTAATTGTATTGGAAGCTACATGGTCAGTGTAGTATGACTAAGATGTTAAGTCTAATTTCCTCCCTAGATTGGGGAATTATCACGAAGGAAGTGCTTGGGAGGTCTAATGATTTCCAGGGTTACGTTCTCAGGAATGTTAGCTCCTGGTAGGGTCTCCCATGGCAACCAGGTCTGGGGTGGAGACTAGACAAACACAAGCCATTAACACCCTTATGATCAAAAGTATGAGAAGTATAAGAGGATCAGCCCAAAGAGACAATGTGGGGGGCTGTGCAGTGCCTGGGCAGTGAAACAGATTATCTCTTAAAGGTTAAATCCCTTAAAGGTCTTAATCCTGCTCATCCCACATGCTGATGTGTGAGTGAAATAGTGCATAGGTGTAGAGACCTGGACTTGGCGAGATGCAGGCCTATCCTTGCAGTCTGGTGCTATTCTGTTACTAGAGGACCTGAACACGCTTCTCCAACAGTATATTCTTCTGGGCCTGATGACAACGCACACACACATGAACACGCACACACTCGGGCACACAAACAGACATACAGATACTGTTTAATTTCTTCACATCTGTAGATACACTAGCATAAGTTGATATATACGTTTATGAGTTTGATTATGAGCTGATTTCAACTTGACACGTACAGAGTATATAATATACATAGAGAGTGCATAGTTTTACCAGATTGAGTGCTACAGATTCTTGTAATGAAAGGTGACAAACCCAGCCATATGAAGAAAACAAGTACAGGGTTAATCCCTTAAAGGTTTAAAGAAGTCTCCCTTAAAGGTCTTAGTCCTGCTCATACCACATGCTGATGTGTGAGTGAAACAGTGCAGAGGTGTAGAGACCTGGACTTGGCGACATGCAGGTCTTTCCTTGCAATTAATGCTGCATTCTGCTGCAGGAGAACCAGAACATGCTACTCCACACACACACAGACACACACACACACACACACACACACACACACACACACACAGATGCGCACATACAGGTGCACAAATATACACAGATACACATTCTGTTTAATTTCTTCACATCTGCAGACTAGAGTAAGCTGAGGGTATAGTGTTAAACCAGGTACTACATAAACAGTATATAGTATATATACACAGAGGGTATAGTGTTAAACCAGGTACTACATACAAAGTATATAGTATATATACAGAGTATATAATTTTACCAGATGATCATGCTGATCTTTGATCTCCTGGTTCTTCATCTCCAGCGCCACTTTCAGGCTCATAATGTCCTCCTCTATAGGCTGGTATAACACACACATATGCATAAGCACACGCGTACGCACGCACACACCCACACACACGCGCGCACACACACGTGCGCACACACACGCGCACACAAACACACGCATACATACACACACGCACACACACGCGCACACACACAGGCACACACGAATCATCACTACAGCCAGTACAATGGAAAGGTGGGAATGTGTACTGAATGTGTACTGCCGCTATAAGTGAAAGATGGAGGTACTGGTGTATGTGTACTGACACTATAAGGGATCTCTACCTGCAGTGACAGTCTGAGCTTCTCAAGTTCTTCCTCCAGAGATTTCTTCTCCTGTTCACAGGCCATTTTCATATCTGCCAGAGCAAGTATCATTACTGCTGGATATATATAGAACACAGATTTTATATACTACATAATTACTACTGGATATATAAAATATACTATATATAGTACTATACATATATTAGTATCACTTTTATTGGAGCCTAAAGGCTAACATTCATTATTAGTTATGTTAGTATTATTGCATTTCCATAGTACTTACTCTTGATGGACCTGTTATGCTCCTCCTCCTCCTGCTGTTTCTGCAGGAGCTCTGTCTCCTCCTGCTGCTCGTGTTTCAGCATCTCCTGAAGAATCTGGAGCTCCTTCTGCTTCTGCAACCTCAGCTCCTTCAGCTGCTCCAACAAACTGTTCTCCAACTCCTCCTTCTCACACCGCAAACACTCCAATCGGGCCACAGGCCACACTACTGACACAGAACCACACACACACACACACACACACACAGAGACAAACAGAAAGAAAGACAGACATATGAAATTAGAAAGCGATATAGGGTAGAAATAGATTGATGTTATTCAGGGACCTCATTTATAAAACTTTGTGGATTCCAAAGTGAAAGTGTGTGTATTCTGCACAAATAACAGGAAATGGCATATATTCCCCCAAAAATTTGATTTCTAAAGACTCAAGTATGAATTATTGGGAGATAGAGGCGACAATGCAACGCTAAAGACAAAAAAGGAATTTTAACCGCAGTTATGAGTGGAAGCACCAGCAACCGCAGGTGTGAGTGGCATTATATTTACATTTACCTTCCACATCCTTTGTGTCTGTATATTCGTCCTCGATGCGTCCAGTACACCATCTCCAGAAACGTCTCATTTTTTCTCTGTCCTCTTTCAGTGTCTTTCCACAGACTGATCTGTAAAGGTGTTCATGGGATTCCCCTCACATGTGACATCAGGCCACAGGACATATGGGGTTCTAAAGTTCCAAGAGTGTAGATGAGTTGTTTTTCTTTGAATTTCCTAATTTCATTGCTGCCATAGCAACAACTGGCAATGCAAACAGATGTGTCATTAATGCAGTGACTCTACCTCAACATGGATTGATTAACCATGTACGGCTCACCGGAGACTGTGATACATATAACATCCCAAAGTGTACTTCATTCTGAGCAAAATCTAACTAGCTTCATTACTGCTGAACTATGAGGGGCCATTTAGGGACAAATCAGGGAAACACGACTTGTACATACATATGAAACATTTTCACATAAATAACCTACTACTTACATTTGTGTATAATAATTTAAACTTGCATATACACGCACTTGCCCACTCAATCCCTGGTGCGTAAACATAGAGTTGCACTATGCTTATGTTGGTATGGGGTGTCTGTTTGTATATAACAATTTTCTGGGTGCCTGGAAGTCATTTCATTGTAACTTCAAGGCAAATATTTAACATGTGTACAGTGCGTATAATAGACAGAGGAAGACTGTTGAACTATCAATATTACGACAGTTATTGACATTTGTGTAATAAGTAGTGCTTCTCTTAATGACAAATGTAACTGTTTTCCCATATAGAATTGTGTGCTTTATATTGTTTGGAAGAACTTTTTCTTCTCATTTAGAAATATGTTCACTAAGTGCTCAGATTGTCTTATTATTTATTATGCTCAGTCTCAGCATTTTTGGCAGATTTCACCACGTTATTACGAACGTGGATACGTTATCTTATAATAAGCAGTGTGAGATGTGAAGCTAAGCGAATCACATGTGCAGAATTTCTAACAATAGCCTGTTTTGTATAGCCTGGCTAACTGACCAATCAGTGAAATTAAATGTGGCTGCTGAGCTTGTTGCAGCTGGGTCAATTTAATTTGATTTAATTGTGTTTAATTTTAAACTCAGCTGCGTGCCATGAGACACAAGTTAATCTGAGCATTTTTTTTTTGTTCTAGCTGCAAGCTAACGCCGATTTAACCTAGCCATGTTTTACAGTTATCTTGAAATAATTGAGGTGCATCGCTAGAGGGTGCTGTTCACTTTTTTCTATTTTCTTTGTGTATTATTGATCAGGAAAAAAACTTTAAAATAGATGAGGTGGACGTTTTCTAAGTATGATATGGAATTTGAGTATATGAGTGAATGTTACTATGTAAATGTGTAAGAATTTGGGGATAAGATTATTATGAGATTATTTATAATCAAACGACTACATTATACAACCACATCTTCCTTTTATTTACATATTATACAGATATTTTATTTACAGAGCAGCTCCTCATTGGTTTAGCTCAGAAGCTTCTTTTTGATGTCCTCTTTCTCCAGGTACTCCTGCAGAATTTGTAGATAAAATTATTATGAGATTATTTATAATCAAACGACTACACTATACAACCACATCTTCCTTTTATTTACATATTATACAGATATTTACAGATATTTATATTTTACGTACAGAGCAGCTCCTCATTGTTTGGCTCAGAAGCTTCTTTTCAATGTCCTCTTTCTCCAGGTACTCCTGCAGTTTAGGCATCTCATCTGCCAACCGCCTGAGGGCAGAAGAGACGTGGTGTGAAGTTTAGCCTGCTCTTAAAGGCTACAGTAATAGTACATCTATGAGGCTAAAAGCAATTATTATATGAAACCTTATAGAGGTCATTTGGAATGATCTCTTTCGATCAACCCTAATGTAACCCTTACAAACTTTCATGAACTCATTTGAATAACACTACCATAGCCCTTAAGAACTTTCCTAATTTTTTTTAGGATGTTCTGAACAGATTATCTCTTAAAGGTTAAATCCCTCAAAGGTCTTAGTCCTGCTCATCCCACATGCTGATGTGTGAGTGAAAAAGTGCAGAGGTGTAGAGACCTGGACTTGGCGGCATGCAGGTCTTTCCTGGCAATTAGTGCTGCATTCTGCTGCAGGAGAACCAGAACATGCTTCCACATCCAGGATAATTTACTCGTTATTCTTTTCATGAGCCTATACACACACACACACACACACACACACACACACACACACACACACACACACACACACACAATATATATATATATATATATATATATATATATATATATATATATATATATATATATATATATATAAACATATTTATATTTTTCATATTGGCTTTTACTTTGTTTAAAAAAGGAGGGAAGATAGGTTAAAAAATAAAATATTGTGCAGTGACCATAACTCTATTAACATGCTCACTCAGAGTTAACACAGATCACCACACGGGAGTGATGTCCGCGTTGAAATACCTTTAAATATAATTTACTTGAATATCAGTTGTCCTTCACTCTGGCAATGGTCATTTTCATGTGTCTTACTTGTCCGTTTTATGCTTATTCATATCCCCCAAAAGTCTGTTTAGACAAGCGGTACGTTTAAGCTCTTTCGTGGTGCTCTGTGGTATCTTTACGCATCGCATGTCTTGTCTTAAACTGGTTGTTTTTCCACAGCTTTATCGTGGACGTTGAGCCAAAGCCATCATTTAGGGCCAGCCGACGTTTATCTGTCTAAAACGGTATCTGGAGAGAGAGTCTAGCTAACTGGAAGATGTCCACTCTTGAAGAAAAATCATGGACAACAAGAAGATGGAAACAGACGGCGGAAAAGAAATCATATCTGCTTATATACACGCAGTGTCCCCGATAAAAAAAAAATGTCAACGTGAAACAACAAGTAGTTAAATGCAATAATTCAGATGGGCAGAGATGAACACCACCACTGGAGAAACATGAGGGTCGCGGCTGACAGAAACTACACCAGTTAAATTAATAAAAACAACAAAAGTATTAAGTAAGTAACGATGTCAAATCACTGTTAGAAATGTAACTGTTCGGGCAACCAATGGAGCGCAATGAGTTTCCTAGTTGTACCTGGTTTTGTGATCGCTAATGGCGAACGTTTGCTGCTAGCTAGCTATTTCTATTAGCTCGCTAGTTAGCTCTATATTAGCTAGCAAACGTCAATCTATACCATCAAACCTGTACGTTTAAGCAACACCACATAAGTAGCCATCTATATCACTCTAAATGGCACCTTTCCAAAGAATGAAACAAAGTAGCTAATTAATCTTCGCTATCTTGTTAATAGCGACATAATTGTATGGAAATGCAGAGTTTCAGTAGCTAGTTGGCGCTATAGCTTGCTAGCTACGAAGCCGCCGTCTTAGGATGTCAAACCCAGACTTGCTAGTGGGATGCTTTTTCCAGCATGACGGAGCACCATGTCACAAGGCCAAAATGATGATAACCAAGTGGCTCGGTGAACAAAACATTGACATTTTTGGTCCATGGTCAGGAAACTCCCCAGATCTCAATCCCATTGAGAACCTGTGGTCTCTCCTCAAAAGATGGTAGAAAAAGAAAAAAACTGATCAACTCCAAGCACTGATTAGGCAAGATTGGGTTGCCATCAGTTAAGACTTTGCCCAGAAGCTGATATCCAGCATGCCAAGGTGAATTGCAGAAGGGTCAACATTGTAAATATTAAGTCTGCTTAAACTGGATGTATTTGTCAATAAAAAGTAAAAAAAATATTATGAAATTACTTCACTATGCCATATAAACATCTGACAAAAGGATCTAAAAACTTGTAAAACCCAAAATTTGTCAATCTCAAAACCTTTGGCCACAATTGTACACACACACACACACACACACACACGCGCTTAGCGTATGTTTGTATAATGCACAGTAACGGACCTCAATCACACACGCTACAGTTTTTACCAGTGAAGGATATGCAAAATGTCTGCTATTGTCAAGACTGCAGAATTTACCAACCATAACAGGATCTGCAGTTCCCAGATGTGAAGTAATGGATGTAACTTCATCCCCAAAGTAACACTTCCAGGTGAATCTTTCTCCTCTTTTCTGCATTTGTAGGTGGGTGGGTTTGATAGTGCTGATCACTTGCAGAGTGTAGAGGCCTGTGACCCCATGACCAACATGTGGAGAGACATCCCCATGGTGCTAAACCCACAAAGCAACTATGGCATGGAGGTGGCAACACATTCTCTCACCAACACACACTCACTCACAGAGGCGGTGATGATGATTGCGGCAGTATTTTGTGAAGTAATACAGTCTCACAAAAAGGACTATGCAGGTGTCTGCACAATAAAGGAAGACTACAGTCTTCCCCGTTTCACCAAAGACAGTGGTTACACTGTCACACTTAAAATACACTACAGTTAACACTTTTAATAGAGGTTTAATTGAGGACAAACCTGGAGAGACCTGTAGCTCATCTGAGTGCAGGTAGTGTTGGATTCTCTCTTGGTTGGGTTTGATTAGCTTGACTAATGATTTAAATGAACTGAAAAGCAACTTAAAAAGTCTTTACGTTTTTTATATACCAGCTGTTCTTAGTGACACATACTCAGATCAGATTTGTGGTCTGAAATTTCTGTAAGTGTTTTGTTATTTTGATCATTAGTCATTTTCATAAAAAACATGCTCTAAAACACAATATTTTTATCTGGATTTTGGCAGAAATGTTGCTAGTGGTTTATAGAATAAAACACATCTGCTCAGCCTGGTCAAACATATACCCATCAATTGTAAAATTAGAGAAACTGATAATTTTGTAGTGGTCTTATTTTTTTTCCCAGAGGTGTGTGTGTGTGTGTGTGTGTGCGCGTGTGTGCGCGTGTGTGCGCGTGTGTGCGCGTGTGTGCGTGCGTGCGTGTGTGTGTGTGTGTGTGTGTGTGTGTGTGTGTGTGTGTGTGTGTGTGTGTGTGTGTGTGTGTGTGTTATAATACACCAGCAACATTTAAACTACCATGGTCTTTCCTTGTGTTTCCCTTCTTTCTACATTCACTTTTGTTGTCTGGTTTTCTCATCACTCTTTTACAGCTTTGCTGCCTAGTCAAGGCCGTAACAGTGGTCTGATGATCTAAGTCACAGTGTGCCCGAGAGACATGAGATGCTTCAAGTGCTTGAGGCCTGTGGTTCGGGAGCCGTTGCCGTGGACATTTAAAGGGTAACGGTCCAACTATTATTTGAATTTTTCTGTAGTCCTTCGTTCATTATTTTCATGAAGGATGCATCCTGGATTGAAAGAGCCATCTTATTATTCTCTTTGGTCCTCTTAAACACAAGCTTCTGTACATTGAGGTTTACACCTCTTGTGGTGTTGAGAAAAGAGAGGTCAGGCAAGTCACCTTCAGCCTTGGCTGACTGTAGTTCCAGTAGCAGATCACTCAACTTTGTTAATTTAGAAAAAAGGCATCAGTGCAATCGAACATAGCATCTTCTATTGCTTCTGCTGAGCCATAAGATTGTTTCAGTCTGTTCCATATCATAGCCAGTCCTGCTTCTGGATGATTGATGTGTATTGCTCTTATCTGTTCAACATGGTCTGCTGACTCTTTGCCTAACCACTTGAGAAGACAATCCATCTCCTCATTTGGCGGTAGAGTTAAACCACTTTTAAACCGCTGGTAGCAGTCTGAAAGGAATCTTTCCAGGCTCTGTAGTTCTGAGGTTTGTCATTAAATTGAAGTAAACCTGTAGCCACAAGCTAACAATGAGTAAGATATCTCAAAGTCATTCACGTCTGTGTTGCTATCATGGGTGTTTGAAAACATAGGATTGAATGAGGGAGTAGGATGCCATTTTGGGGCGTGAAATATTGCATTGGCAGGGCATAGTTGTTTTCAAACCTAACTCCATGTGGTTCATGGACTTATCCATCTTCACCAAGAAAAGGGTGCTGTGAGTTAAAATGGGAAGTAGTGTTGATTTGAAATTGGCTTTAGGTTTGAAAGCTGAGGGTGGAAACCTGTTGCTAGAGGTTGTTTCTGGTTTTGCTGAAACACCATCCTTTCTTAAATGGAGTTCTGTCGCTTGTGCTATTGCCTGCTCTATCACATACTATTCAGTACGTTGTGTGGTTTTCAAGGAAACAGAATTTAAGCTTAACTTGCAAGTAAGCTTCTAGCGTTTCTGCTTCAGCAATGCTTCTGTTCTTGCCTTGGCTGTAGAAGTTCTGTTATCTGTACGTGTACGATACACAAGTTGACAGGCAGAGAAACGTTCTGCTGACAGCAAAACTGAAAAAGATCAGTTCTTGTCCACAGGTTTACTGACGTCATGAGGAAAGGTGAAATTAAACCCATCAAGACAATCAGCAACACACCCGGCACAACTCGTACCGAAATACACAATGCACCAAATTTCACAGAGAATTGTTATCCACAAAATAATCTGTGATTACAAATAACAATAAAATAAGACATACATACTTGCAACACTTTCAAATGGCATGCAGACAACTGGACTCGCACAGATACAATGAACTATAACTCCTTGTTCTTTCGCTCTCCAATCGCTATACACATCAATCGACTCACTGCTACTGACATCGTGTGCTTCTTAATTACAAGTAACCACAAAAAATGGAAGTTTCTAAACTCAGGACAGAACAGTGTTGCTTTTCAGTGAGTTAAGCTACAGTGTAAGTAAGTGCGTGTATATGCAAGTTTAAATTATTATACACAAATGTAAGTAGTAGGCTATTTATGTGAAAATGTTTCATATGTATGTACAAGTAGTGTTTCCCTGGTTTCTCCCTAAATGGCCCCTCATAGTTCAGCAGTAATGAGGCTAGTTAGATTTTGCTCAGAATGAAGTACACTTTGGGATGTTATATGTATCACAGTTATATGTATCACAGAGCCGTACATGGTTAATCAATCCAGGTTGAGGTAGAGTCACTGCATTAATGACACATCTGTTTGCATTGCCAGTTGTTGCTATGGCAGCAATGAAATTAGGAAATTCAAAGAAAAACAACTCATCTACGCTCTTGGAACTTTAGAACCCCATATGTCCTGTGGCCTGATGTCACATGTGAGGGGAATCCCATGAACACCTTTACAGATCAGTCTGTGGAAAGACACTGAAGAGGACAGAGAAAAAATGAGGCGTTTCTGGAGATGGTGTACTGGACGCATCGAGGATGAATACACAGACACAAAGGATGTGGCGGGTAAATGTAAATATAATGCCACTCACGCCTGCGGTTGCTGGTGCTGCCACTCATACCTGTGGTTAAAATTCCTTTTTTGTCACTAGCGCTGCATTGTCGCCTCTGTCTCCCAATAATTCATACTCGAGGCTTTAGAAATCAAATTTTTTGGGGGGGTATATGCCATTTCCTGTTATTTGTGCAGAATACACACACTTTCACTTTGGAATCCACAAAGTTTTATAAATGAGGTCCCTGAATAACATCAATCTATTTCTACACTATATGGCTTGCTAATTTCATATGTCTGTGTGTCTTTCTGTTTGTCTCTCTCTCTGTGTGTGTGTGTGTGTGTGTGTGTATGTGTGTGTATGTGTGTGTGTGTATGTGTGTGTGTGTGTGTGTGTGTGTGTGTGTGTGTGTGTGTGTGTGTTTGTGTGTGTGTGTTTGTGTGTGTGTGTTTGTGTGTGTGTGTTTGTGTGTGTGTGTTTGTGTGTGTGTGTGTTAGTGGCGCTGGAGATGAGGAACCAGGAGAGCAAAGATCAGCACGATCTTTTGGTAAAACTATATACTCTGTATGTAGTACCTGGTTTAACACTATATCCTCTGTATATATACTATATACTGTTTATGTAGTACCTGCTTTAACACTATACCCTCAGCTTACTCTAGTCTGCAGATGTAAAGAAATTAAACAGAATGTGTATCTGTGTATATGTGCGCACCTGTATGTGTCTGGTTGTAGTATTATTTAAAGGGTCAAACTGCGTGAAGTGTGCCCAGGCCCAGAGCTACTTTGCTGGGCATGACTGTGTGACCTCTTGTGCCTGGAAGTCTGGTTGTAGTATTATTTAAAGGGTCAAACTGCATGAAGTGTGCCCAGGCCCAGAGCTACTTTGCTGGGCATGACTGTGTGACCTCTTGTGCCTGGAAGTCTGGTTGTAGTATTATTTAAAGGGTCAAACTGCATGAAGTGTGCCCAGGCCCAGAGCTACTTTGCTGGGCATGACTGTGTGAACTCTTGTGCCTGGAAGTCTGGTTGTAGTATTATTTAAAGGGTCAAACTGCATGAAGTGTGCCCAGGCCCAGATCTACTTTGCTGGGCATGATTCTGTGACCTCTTGGGCCTTGAAATGTTGTGCTTTGAATGATTTAAAGAGTGAAACGGTCTGAAGTGTGCCCACGTTTAAAGCAACCTTGCTGGGTATGACTGTGTGACCTCTTGTGCCTGGAAGTCTGGTTGTAGTATTATTTAAAGGGTCAAACTGTGCCCTGTAAACCGCACTGTGCCCTTCTGCGAAGAGCAAAGATGGTAAGGAAATCTCACAATTAATATCGTTTTATGTCATCAGCTTGGCAAATGTCACATCCGGGTCACCCCAACACCATCTCAGCCTGCAGATGGCGTAAGTTTACACGACGGATTCTTTTATTCTTTTCAACGACAAAACTCAGGTCTATACACCAAAAATATGGCTGATTAAAATGCACGTAAATTAAATTTAGAGTCAATAAAATGCATATGAATTGACGTTTTGACTGATAAGTAGTTTTATTTGACTCAAGTTTAATCAACTTATCTTTCAACTTTATCCATTTTTATTACTTGCCTTATTTATCGTTTATTTAAAGTTTGCGGGCGCAACGTTCTGATTGACATTTTTGCCTCGAGAGGTAGAAGTAACGAAAATTGCTTGGGTTAAACGATTGATTAATTAATGAATGTTATTGGATAAACAAGGCAACTAAAACAGTTACTAATATTAAGTGATAAGAGTCCGGTAACAAAAATGGCTTGAGTTAAACGTTAAATGACGTGACACAAAGTTACTCAAATTATTTAATTATATACCACTCTAGTTTTTAGTTTACATGCATTTGTTGTTTACACCCTCATAGAAACTCCCTTCGTCATGAATGATAAAACTTGATATTTGATTTTTTAAAATGTATCAAATCAAGACTGTTTTAATCCTTTCTTTTCCAGATAACTATCACTTATATTTTCAATTCACAAGCATTTTTTCATGACCAGTTTAAATTTTCATGGATTTTTATCAGCTTCGATTTCATCATTTAGAATTTGCTAGTTCCTCCACTCATGTGCCTGAAATGTTACTAAACCGTGTTGTAAATTAGATTCATTCATGTTTGAGGAATTCTGGCTTGTGTTTATTGTCTGTGGGCAGAAAGGCTTTCCTAGAAGCCAACGGGCAAAATGTTCCAAGATTTCTAAGAAATTATTGAACTTCCCTAAAAAACAAAACAAAAAAAAACAACAACAAATAAGTAAGCTGAGAGAACTAAAACGAAAGCTATAAATACAACTTGACAGTTTTCAGCAGCAAGCGAATTTGTACGGTTACTGAGCTGCTAGCTAGCTAGCTAGCTACCGGCTGCACTGTTAACCGTGCTTCCGGTGGCTACATAGCTAGCTAGCTACTTTACTGGGTATGATTCTGTGACCTCCTGGGCTTGGAGGTGTGTTTCTAGTTTTGGTTAAAGGGTCAAACTGCATGGTCTGCCCAGGCCCATAGTGACTTTGCTGGGCATGACTCTGTGACCTCTTGGGTTTGGAAGTCTGGTTATAGTATTATTTAAAGGCACAAAATGCATGAAGTGTGCCCTGGCCCAGCACTATTTTGCTGGGCATGACTGTGTGACCTCTTGGGCCAGGAAGTCTGTTTCTAGTTTTATTTAAACGGTCAAACTGCGTGAAGTGTGCCCTGGCCCAGCACTACTTTGCTGGGCATGACTGTGTGACCTCTTGGGCCAGGAAGTCTGTTTCTAGTTTTATTTAAACGGTCAAACTGCGTGAAGTGTGCCTAGGCCCAGAGCTACTTTGCTGGGCATGACTGTGTGACCTCTTGGGCCTGGAAGTCTGGTTGTAGTATTATTTAAAGGGTCAAACTGCGTGAAGTGTGCTCAGGCCCAGAGCTACTTTGCTGGGCATGACTGTGTGACCTCTTGTGCCTGGAAGTCTGGTTGTAGTATTATTTAAACGGTCAAATGTGATGGTGTGCCCAGGCCCAGAGCTCCTTTGCTGGGCATGACTGTGTGACCTGGTGGGCCTGGAAGTCTGGTTGTAGTATGATTTAACAGGTCAAATGGTCTCCATTGTGTGTCCAGGTTTAAGGCTACTTTGCTGGGCATGTGATTTAGAGAGCATTGGAAGTCTGGATCCTGTATTATTTAAAGGCTCAAATCACAAGAAAGTGTGCCCAGGGACGAAGCCACTTTGCCCTGCATGGTTGATGTGACACGGTGGGCCTGGAAGTATGTTTTTTCCCATCTATCCATTCACTTGAAGGGGGTCAAAGTGCCCGAATTGTGCCCAGGCACGGAGCTAGGTTGCCGGTCGTCAGCACGTACGCACTTCGACCCTTGAAAACATGAGCCCCAGGGGCCGTGCGGCATCGAATATGCACGGTCTTCGAGCTACCAACTGGGCACGAGAGCTGGACACATCGGGTACGGAAGCCTTTTGGTCACGTGCTCGTTTTCCACGCCTTCAGCGCAGGTAGCCTGCAAATTTGAAACCGGTGCGCATTTTATTCTTTTCCCCTTTTATCCATTCATATCTCTCTGCTACTTTGGAGAAGAGAGACGCACGCGGGCTCGTTGAAAAGCTCTGGAACTCAGCTTTCAGCCGGTGCTAGCGATGGACGTCGGAGTAGAAAGTCTGTTCAGGGCTCTTTGGAAAGGGCTGCATCTCCCCTGTAATTGACTTCGAGCGACACGCGGATCGGACCCACCGTTTTCACGCTACGATTTTTTAAAGCCTCCAGGGATGGGACGAATGCGTGGCAGGTGGCGTTCGTTAGGGACAGTCATGGAGGTGATGCGCACCGAGTTGCAGGCCATTTGGACCTGGCCCGGCCTAGATGTGAGTATTCAAAGTCAGCGCATTTGTTTAAACTTCCTCCTCCAATTCGTTGCAATTGCGCATGCGCTTCTCGCTCATCTGTCTGGAGCGTAGCACTTTATTGGTAAATATCTCTGGGCTCCTTGGGAGTAGAAAGTATATTCAGGGCTCGTTGGAAAGGACTGCATCTCCCCTGTAATTGCCTTCAAGCGGCACGCGGATCGGACCCGGAGTTTTTAAACGTGGCGGGCGGCGGACAAAAGTCGCGCGCCGGACGTCTTTGCGGCTTAATATCTCTGCTCTCTTTGGGAGTAGAAAGTCTGTTCAGGGGTTGTTAGCCTCTGTTAGCCTCACAGATGTACTATATCTGTAGCTTTTAACAGCAGGCTACGCTTCACACCACGTCTCTTCTGCCCTCAGGCAGTTGGCGGAGGAGATGCCTAAACTGCAGGAGTACCTGGAGAAAGAGGACATCGAAAAGAAGCTTCTGAGCCAAACCAAAGAGGAGCTGCCCTGTAAATAAAATATAAATATCTGTATAATATGTAAATAAAAGGAAGAAGTGGTTGTATAGTGTAGTTGTTTGATTATAAATAATCTCATAATAATCTTATCTACATATTACAGTCCAGGTTCCACAGCACTTCAGACCGAGAAGCCCATCTCTGCCACCAGATCCAGAATGCGAGGAATCCCCTCCAGCAGGCCTAGGATTTGGTCGGAGAAGAACACTTCTCCTTCTTTAGTAACCACTGCATCACACACCAGTGGCTCCTCACGGAAAAGGTTCTTGCGTGGCCTTTTGCTGGGAGGTTGGCCCTCATCAGCATGTGCCTCCGACTCTGAGCTGGAGTGAGAGAATGATCCCTCATCTCCAGAGAAGGCCTTCCTCTTTCTCTTCCGCAGCTGCGGTGGTGGAGTCGTCGGCTGTTCCTTGGCCATGTTCTGCAGGTGGTTCTGGTGGCAGGCCATATGCCATTGCTCCAGGCTGGACAGGTGAGAGTAGTAGGTCTGCATGTACCACTCCAAGTAGACCTGCTGCCAGTAGAGCTCCTGGTATAGTAAGCTCCGATGTTGCCAGGCAGCCGAGGGGACTCGCTGGTATGGAGACCGGCATTCCGCATACAGAAGGGAATCGGCGTAGAAACATACAGGGAAAAAATTGGGGGAAAAAAAGCTAACAAAAATGCCATTTATTTTGGGGTTATCCAACGTGGATGTGGATGCTGGGGATGCAAAATCAGTCATTCAATACATTTCCTGATTCACCAGGGTCTTGTAAAACAAAACGCAAATAATACATCCAAAATGTAAAAACGTACACAAAACCTTTCCAGCACTACACTGGACTTCAAAGTCTTATAGAGGAAACAGTTCATAAATGCTTTAAACACGTCCACAGCAGTGCGCCCGTTAGCCAGCACAATTGCAAACACTATGCATGCAATGTGCTGTTAGCACCTCCTACGATGTGGACGAGGGGTTGGATTTTAGGAGGCAAAAATAGAACACAGCAAACCTATAAAAAAACAACAACCTCAAAGTATTTACAAATCTGTGCCAATATGTAATGTCCCTAAGCGCACTTCTGATCATGCATCTATGCAGAGTGGAACACTGCAAAATCTGCACATGAACATTGTTCTCATCTTGCAGTGCAAACATGTCCTCCTCCCATGTGAGGCTTTATGTCACACGTCAGTGGTATGCACTGATGGCTTCATACCGCTCCTCAGCCACAGAAGGAGGAAACACGTGGCTACGCAAGTGATCCTTCCTCCACAGGTCCCCAATAGCCGAAGGCTTCGCCAGTCCAAGATAGATCTTTATGCTGAGATGAAGAAGCATTTCATCAGCATTTCATCCATCCATGGCCTCTTCATGTCATCCCCTTTTCTCCGAGCTGCAAATCGGTTGGTATTGCTGCATAGGGTTTGGATCACCTCTTGACTGAAGAACAGCTGGAAGATGTTAGAAGGGCTGTAGACTGTCTGAAAATCCATGTGAACTCCTGGGATAAAAATTCAATGGGGCAGGCTGCTCATCTTCCTCCCAGGTGTCGCACCATCTGTCCTCCTGTGCAGTAGCTGGTGGTGACGCTGTGCTCTTTCCCCCGGAGCTGATCTTGTCGTCCTTGCTCTGGCATGAGGTTGTTGCCCAGCTAAGGTGTGGAAGGTGTTGCCGGGTGTCGGAGGTGACGGTATGGACACTCCTTTCTTTGCTTGAGGTGGGCTTGTGCTTCTGCTGCCTTTGTGACTAGCCAGTCTTCCAGCAGGCACCCTCATGGGTGTCCATAGATTGTGGGATGGTAGAAGTTGATTGTTCCCTGGGAGTGGGTCACAAAAGGTGTGAAACATTCCATATGGGGTAGGCTAGGATTGATCTGCTTCACTGCAAGACAAAGACAGCATAACATAGCCAAAGGAGTACAATATGTACCATGAAAATAAACACAAACATCAAATTGTCATGAGAAATAAGGCTAAATTATTATATGTAGTAGTTACACTTACATTACTATTTATTGCATATTACTTACAACTATAGTACACTGGCTAAATCATATTGGCGTAACAGGCTACAATATTATGCTACGCACCATAACTACTTGCTAAACGATATTAGATTCAGTGCCAATAGGCTAAAAGATTATGTTGGGGTAAATATATAGTATGCATTCTCTCAAGCCAACCCAACAATCTCGCAAAAGTGAATGATATACTTACGGCATATCGAGCACGGCGTCGATTCCATGGACAAACGCGACTTCGCCCTCTGAGTCCATGCTTGCAGCCATGGAAGCGTCATCACTCTCACTTTCCTCATCACAAAATCTAAACGAAGTTCTCATCAACTTCAGCCAGTGTAAGTCGTTTCCTTTCCATGGTTGTGATAAAGATATCCACTAAAACGTTTTATCAAAAGCAAAAACAAAATCACGAAGTAAACTGCCCAAAAACCGAGCAACTGAAGTGCACTCTGCAATAGCAACAGGTAAACAGCACGCGCGCAACAGGGCTCGTTAATGTGTTCCGCGTGGCCCGCCCCGTCTCTGTAGTGACCATTCATGGCAAATGAGCTGTCGAGATTTTCGTCTGCCTGAATGCTATTTGTTGAAAATGGTGTCAAACATTTTGGATTCGATGGCCCATTACTGTAAGCTTTTTTTTCTTCCTTTCCCCATTTTCTGCAAGGGTCTTCTGGTACTTACATTTATATTTATGCCATTTACTTGCAAATAAGAATTAGTTCTTAATGTACAAATTATGCAAGGAGTACATTCAAAAATTGCATAGTACAGGACATGTGGTTCGGTTTTTTCTGAAGATAAAAAGCAGAAAGAGTAAAACCCGATGTAAAACTAGGGGACAATATATGTGTAGACTTTGCAAACAAGGTCATTGGGTTGCGTGTATATTTTAAATAAGGTAATAAACAAAGTATATTTAATGAACTATGACTCGTTCCTAAATAAATAAGCTCTGAAAAACAATTACATTAAAAATAAACTTTAATACAACTTCCAACACCAAAAAAAATAATTTACAAAACAGAGATTTACAATTTACAAAACAATTACAAAACAGGGGAAAATATATACAAAATTACAGTCCAGGGTCCACAGCACTTCAGACCGAGAAGCCCATCTCTGCAGCCAGATCCAGAATGCCAGGAATCCCCTCCAGCAGGCCTAGGATTTGGTCGGAGAAGAACGCTTCTCCCTCTTTAGTTACCACTGCATCACACACCAGTGGCTCCTCACCGAAAAGGTTCTCGCGTGGCCTTTTGCTTGGAGGTTGGCCCTCATCAGCATGTGCCTCCGACTCTGAGCTGGAGTTAGAGAATGATCCGTCATCTCCAGAGAAGGCCTTCGTCTTTCTCTTCCGCAGCTGCGGTGGTGGAGTCGGCGGCTTTTGCTTGGCTATGTTCTGCAGGTGGTTCTGGTGGCAGGCCATATGCCATTGCTCCAGGCTGGACAGGTGAGAATAGTACGTCTGCCTGTACCACTCCCAGTAGACCTGCTGCCAGTAGAGCTCCTGGTTGGTATAATACGCTCCAATGTTTCCAGGCAGCCGAGGGGACTCGCTGGTATGGAGACCGGCATTCCGCATACAGAAGGGCATCGGCGTCGAGTGCCAGTGGCTTGCACCTGCTGTGGACACATATGGCATGAAACTGAAGACTGCTTGCTTCCATTACTGTACACCAGGGATGATAATGATCTGTTTATGATTTCCCCAGCTACAAAGAGTACTAAAAATCTAGAGTATCTTACGTATGGATGGATTGGCAGTCAGCACATGTGGAGAAGGCTGATGGCTGTGTACCTCCACCAGGCCTTAAAAACATCAATTTAATTAGCTTTTTCTTTTTTCCCCTCTTTATCATACATAGCAAATTGGTAAGGAGCACACCTGTGGGATGCTGAAAGATCTTTATGGGCGGTGCCTCTACAGCACCACTAACATGGCCGACCACATGCGAGGGTGCCACAGCGATTCCGCAAGGGAAGGGTGCCGGCCCATAGGAGTCCACACACATCACTGTCTCGTGGGGGGCGCGGGAGACGACACAAAACAATTAATTCAAGTCAAATATGGTTGATTTAAACAGTAAACAAATGAAACAATGAAATGTTAAAAATGAATGAAAAGAGCAAATTTACATTATAAGGAAGACAAAATATTAAAGTTGAACTAAAATGACAGAAACAGATGTACACTGTTTCAAATACATTCTGCAATCTATGAAAATAGACAGTTATGGATGAAGAACCCACCCGCAGGCTGGAGGTAGACTGGATTCATCTGCCTTGGAAGCTGCCCATTAGCATGGGCTCGGGCAAAGTGCCTCTGCCTCTCCTTTGCCATCAGAGCTACAGAGTTTTAAGAGGAGAAGAAGAGCATTCATAATATGCAAACTTTATATACTACATGCTTTAACACTGCACTGCCAAAGGAGTTAGCTGACAGATGTTTCATCATTCCCCATTCGATAGTTCACTGAAAGAGTTCACTGTTAGAAAGCTCTTAACATGTCATGTCAGTTACGATGCCCTGGATTGGGGAGGATGAACAAACCAAACCATGTGGGCCTTTGTGTCGCTTGAGAAGACTGGCACACAGATACCATATCAAAGCTTGAGACTTATTTTTTGTGTCCTGAATCCTTCCTGAAGTAGCTAAGAAGCTTTGCTTCTATCCTGAATCGCTCAGTTAGTAGAGCATCAGACTTTTAATCTGAGGTCCCTGTTCAAGTGAAAATATTGTTACTTTGCCAATAACATGTGCTTGAGAAGTTTCTTGAAATACCTCTAGATCAACCTAAGTCAAGGGACAGGACCCTGTTGCCTTGAGCCTTGCCAATTAAACTGACATGTCACATCTGTTTCCCCCAGCTGTGATTCTGTGCATTGGCTGTTATCCCAGGTTAGGCTAGCTGGTTCTCCTGGCAAGGATGAAAACTCAAAATCCTTCCTACTTTAAAAAATCAACACTTCTGAGCCTATCCTTTTTGAGTTCATTACTGAGATCATTCTCATAGCAAGTTCATTACACCTTGTGCACTTATTGTAGTGCGGTGAGCAGTTTCTCTATTAGAGTAGACTTGTTCAAGTCACAGAATCCATTTACACTTGAATGAAAGTTGAACATTAACACTTGTGCACGTGTGCCGGCTATTAGCTAATGCATAAGGGAAGTCATTTCGGAACAAACCTGTGAGGCAATTGTCTTTCAGGCAAAGTGTCTGTATTCAGGCAAGGACATGTGCATGTTCAAGTCCTTGCCCTGTACTTCATTCTCTGCAGTTTACTGAGAAAGACCTGACAGCAGTTGAATACCTTTGGTTGTTGTCTGCTACCTCGTCTCTGTCTCTCTCTGTGTTCGTATGATAGGCACCACTGCATGCCATGCACCAGGCCGCCTTTCTTGTGGGGCTGTCTCTCACGACAGCTATGGAGTGCATAATTGAAGACAAGGTAAAAGGATTCCCTTAGGATTTGCATACATTTGGTTTTTGTCTGGTACATCGCCTCTGTCTCTCTTTGTGTTAAATGGAGCCTGCTCAGATGATGGTGTTGACAGCTTCTAGGTTTTTCACTAGATCCAAAGCAGTGTCAAACCTGTTTTTACATTTAAATGTTTTAACCTGGTTTTGTTCACAAAATAAGAACAATACACATTATAAATGTTAGGTAGCTACATATTTATACTTCTTGTACAAACTAAGAAAATAATAGAACACTAATTTAGTTGTTTGACATATTGACACCTGAGCAAGACATGAGTGAGGGATAAAAAGGCAGCATATTAGTCACACAAAGTACTGCCAAAAGGTTTAAAAACACAGATGTGGGGACGCCCATGAAGCCCACTATATAGCTTTGCTGTTACTGTAAAAAGGCCAGTTGAAATATAACCACAGACAGTTATGGACTGTAATTAATATGAAACTACATGATGATATTGGAGCTATATAACTTACTTCTTTAATATAGTATTCTCTAAAATAATGTAAATACATTGAATATATGAATAAAAGTGTAGTAAAATCATCCAGTGTTGTACTATATTATTTTCAAAGCAGGACCTTAGGTACTTATAGCCAAGGACCTGTGTCAAATCAATTTGCCCTATTACGATTGAACGTTTACTATTACTATTACAATTGTAACGTGAATAATGTGATACAAATAGAGCTAATGAAGTACAAACTCATATAACTCACAAGTAGCTGCTACTTTGTTAAAAGTTATAAATGTCAATTAATTATTCATATTGTTGTTTG
Organism: Electrophorus electricus; assembly: GCF_041902795.1. NCBI lineage: Eukaryota > Metazoa > Chordata > Actinopteri > Gymnotiformes > Gymnotidae > Electrophorus > Electrophorus electricus. Next base: position 1,907,105 of record NW_027658616.1, on the reverse strand, counting down.
TGGGGAATTCAGTAGGTTGACTAATTCAAGCAACTCTCAAAGTATCTGCATAACCTGAACCATACATTATGAACACATCCATTAAAATAAAGTTGAATTCATGGAATATTAGGCAAGGAATGAAAGGAAGAATTAAGTAGGTCCAGCAACTAAGGGAATCCTCTCACCTTGTCGTCAACTGCACACTTCTTAGGGGTCACAAGAGATGCTCTCACTGGAAAGCAATCCTGGTGCGTAGCATGTGGCGGTCCCTGCCATGCGAACACAGAGAGAGACAGAGACGAGGTACCAGAAAAAAAAACCCAAATGTATTCAGCTGCCAACAGAATCCTCTCACTTGTCTACAATCGTGTACTCCGCAGCTGTCACGAGAGATGTCCTCACTGGAAAGGTGTCCTGTTGCGTAGGCTCTGCCGTATCCTGCCGTACAAACACAAAGAGAGACGGGGGGGACAAGGTACCAGAAAATAACCAAATGTATTCAGCTGCTAAGGGAATCCTCTCACCTAGTCTTATGCACTCTGTAGGTATCACAAAAGACATCCTCAATGGAAAGGCATCCTGGTGCACAGCATACAGTAGCCACTTCTCATTGACAAGATGTCACGGCCCCTGGACCCGCCCCACGACTGTCCGCTTGCTTGTGTTCTTAACCCAGCCAACCAGGCTGAGAACAAGTCGTTTCCGCTCGGTGAACTGGGAGAAAGGGACAGTGTGTGGAAGCCCAACCCCAGTCATGTAGGTTTGCTTCTAACAGTACCATTAACATCACCCACTCTGGTGCACTAGTTTGAGTGTATTAGAACTAGTAGCACTGCTGAAGCATTACATGTATCTATAGCAAATATCTATAGCAAATATTCTGACCATGATGAAGTGATAGGTTGGTTAAGGCAAACTGAGTATGCAATACATGTTGCTTAGGTCACTTGCTCTAATTGTACACAACTGTAAATCTACACAACTGTACATTAGTTAAAGTCTACACATTGTCAGTGATGTGAAGTACAACTGAGAGTTCCCCTGTTGTATTCTTCCAACAGACATTTTCACAGTCAAGTTCTGCGTAAGTGGGGGAAAAATAATATGAGCTTCACATCAAAGAACATTTTAAACAAATGGACTGATGACTGTATGGCTTACCCGGTATAGCGAGAGTTCTATATACACTCCAATTAAGACTGACATTCTAGACTTGATCTCGTATTTACCGTTTCATCTATATTCTAATGTTAAAGAGCATAAAGCTAAAACAACAATACAATGTCATTGTCTAGTCCGTTATGAACTGCCAGTTGTATGCATGCTAGACATGTTTATATGCAAATATTCAACGGCATGTTTAAGAACTGCACATCCTGATGAACAAAATGCAGAGCAAAAACACACAATTCAAAATACTCACCATTACTCACACAATACTCACCATTCAAGAACAGACACCTGTGCCAAAGTAGGGAAACACATAAGAATATTGATTGTGTAAAATTTAAAGAGGAAGTCGCACCGATAAAAGGCGCGTTAGTTATTGTGAGTTCCACAGCGGTGTGGTAGTCTATAAGCCTATAAAGGGAAGGAAACAGTGAAGTGCACAGAGTAAAGAGGTATCTTAGCACTTAACACATACTACTAGGGCTGTGTGAAATAGCCAGTAATTATTTAATTTGCATTAAAAATCAACAGAATAAAAAATGAAAATTATCTTTAGATGCAGCTCTAATTTGTTCTAATAGAAGGGATAGTATGCATAATTAGAAAAATATTTGAATCTTTTTTTTTTACTGTAAAAGAAGGCTCGCATTTGAAAAGTTAATGTGGTGGCCTTTTATTATCTAGCTATAAGATATATATATATATATATATATAAAAAGTTCCTCCGATAAGTTTATATGTATATATAAAAGTCCTCCGATGGTCGGGGGCGGGGGGGTAAAGCAAAAACAAATTTATAAATTTTCAATATTTCGCACGTACTTTAAATAAAATATTTAGTTATGATTTACATATTAGATTTTTTAGGCCTTCTAAATGTTTACTTTTGATACATTCAATAACTAACGTTAATGCGATTTATGTTGCCTAGCATTAGGCTAATGAAAATGAAGGTTGCTGCGTTTATCAAACTATTAGTATTTATTTAATGATCCAGTGTGACCAGCATATGGACGATTTTCGAAAAATGCTTTAACTAGCTAATATATTGAAATGTTAGGCGTTGTTGAAGCCTAGTATAGTTAATAGACTAAAACAGACCCAAGCCTCGCATTCACGCTATTAACGCGTTCGGTTAATTGTTTTTTAAAAGAACGTCCACTGTTACATAAAAAGCAAGTTGTGGTTGATCTCCATTATGAAGCTAAATTCTTCCATTAAACATTTTGGCACTGTTGAATGCTGGTTCATTTTGAAAAACTGTTTTATAATTCGTGTAGTTAGATCATTTGGCTCACGAAGATGAATCCATGTGCTCCAAGTTATCCGATGGCCTCGTTGTACGTCGGAGACCTTCAGATATTACCGAGGAAATGCTATACGAGAAATTCAGTCCTGCTGGCCCAATAGTCTCCGTACGGATTTGCAGGGATGCGATGACCCTCCGCTCACTTGGATACGCACTTCAAGTCTCGCAAGGAGCGTGAGGCTGAGATGGGGGCCAGGGCCAAAAAGTTCACCAATGTGTACATCAAGAACTTTGGAGAGGACATGGAAGACGACAAGCTGAAGGAGATCTTCAGCAAGTTCGGCCAAACGCTGAGCGCTCGCGTCATGACCGACGAGAGCGGCAAGTCCAAGGGCTTTGGCTTTGTGAACTTCGAGAGGCACGAGGATGCCCAGAGGGCTGTGTATGAGATAAATGGGAAGGAGCTGAATGGGAAGAAGGTGTATGTGGGTTATGCCCAGAAGAAAGGCGAGAGGCAGAAAGGGCTGAAACGAAAGTTTGAGCAGATAAAGCAGGACGGTATGACTCGCTACCAGGGAGACAACCTGTACGTTAAGAACCTAGACGACGGTCTGGACGACGCGCGTCTACGTAAGGAGTTCTCTCCGTTCGGGACCATCACAAGTGCCAAGGTGATGATGGAGGGCGGCTGCTCCAAAGGGTTCGGCTTCGTGTGTTTCTCCTCGCCGGAGGAGGCCGCCACGGCCATGACGGAGATGAATGGGCGCGTTGTAGGCACCAAGCCGCTGTACGTGGCTCTGGCACAGCGCAAGGAGGAGCAGCAGGCCCATCTCTCCAATAAGTACATGAAGCGCACGGCCAGCGTGAGTGCCTTGCCCAACCTCATGCTCAACCCCTAACAGCCTGCCCCGCCCTCCGGCTACAACATGGAAGCCATTCCACAAGCTCAGAACTGGCCTGCCTGCTACCCGAGCAGGCAACTGGCACAGCTCCACCCCAGCACCCCCTGGGCTACGCACAGCATACAACCACAGCATTTCCAATACATGCCGAGTACCATCAGGCCGGCTGCAGACCAATCTCTGGGCCAGGAACCGCTCACTGCCTCCGTGCTGGATCTGGAACCTCCGCAGGAGCAGAAGCAGATGTTGGGTGATGGATGGTCTGTTTCCCGTGATCCAGAACATGCACCCCAAACTTGCAGGGACGGGTTTGCGCCTGGAGATCGACAACTCGGAGCTTCTGCATATGCTGGAGTCTCCTGAGTCTCATTGAAACACTGAAACTGAAAAAATAAAAACGCATTAAATATTTTAAATATTTTTGCCTGGTCTGTAGACTCCAGTTTCAGGCCTTGATTGCAGTAAACTAAAACAACATGTAAAAAGGCTAAATGATTGAGACGTGTACAGTCCGTCCCTCCTTTCTTTTTGTTCCTCTTACTGTTCGAATGCTCAGAATGTCAGAATGTTTTTGCAGTTGACAGCTGAGCATTAGGCATGTGTATTGGATTGTATTAATAATACAATTGAGGATTCATTGCTGTTCAGGGACCCAGCAGTGGTAACTTGGCAGTGGTAGGGCTTGAACTAGCAACATTCTGATTACAAGTCAAGTAACCTCTGACTAGTATTATTATGATTAATATTATTAATATATCTTACACTGAGGTCTGCTGAAGCCTACCCAGGATCCTTTGCAGCAGCCTGCCATATGCAGAAATCATTATGGAAGGACACAGAATCTCTAAACTCCCTTATGTTTTATGTTATTAGTTTGTCTAATTCAATGTTAAAGCACTTTCCCCTGTAAACACTCTTTTTATGACCTCATTTCACCGTTTCATGACTTTATGCCACGAACCAACCAACTATTTTTTTATACAACTCTTTTCAAACACTTTAACCATTGTGGGTAACTACACTATTATACACCTGTAATTCTTGTTATGCTATTTATTTTATTGGTACTGTCGATACATCGATGTTAGGAGAAATACCTCATGAATACTTTAAATGAATCCTTAAAATGACACCTATTCCATTTACTAATGCTAAGCTTGCTACAGTCTGAACTTCTAGCAAGTCAAGAGAAGTCTCATGCAGTTTCTGTATTTTCTATAATTGCATAATATATGGATGGTTTTAAACTCAATAACATACGCACTTGCAAAATATGTGAATATAAAGGAACAAAAATAAATTAACATAACCACATACCTAAACATCATCTGGTACCATCACCCCATCACCCCTCAATGCAGTATGAGGATGGTCAGATTGTTGTATTTACTAATAGTTACCACTAGTATTAAAATAACAGTAAGCCCAAACTGTTCGACTATGTCCTCTTAAACAAACCTGTGATTTTTAAAATATTTGGACCACATCCTCCTGCAGAATAAAACAATCAGGAAATACAGTTGAGTTGGCCCATACCGCCCTCACATCAGTGTGATTTCCATCAATGACGTGTTATGGCTCTGGGTAAGGAACAATGTTATATTGTTCAATAAACTTTTCACAGGATGCATATTTTTCATTGTTTTAGCAAAGTTTTCGCTACCTCTATACAGCAAACACCAGAATCGACAAGGTTTACATTAATTATAGTCAGTAGAATTAAAGGGAAGAGGCCATATAAAAGGCTGGGATCTACATTTAGCAGACTCGGCACTGTGTTACTAGATATTGCCCACATTCCAGTAATTTTATTAAGTCCTCTTTAAACAGAAAATAAAGATGCAGAATTAATTGAAGAGAGTAGTAGGTCCATTATTTATTTTGAGCTCAGCGTTACATACAAACGAGGCATAGTCCAGAATATGTCTAATAATCACACAAGGAACACACATTTTTATCCAGTTTTCACAACTGATTATGTGATTGCCACACCTTCTCTACATACTGGTGTTTGAAATCTCAACCACTGTGTTCAACCATACATTATTCAATATATGCAAATTGAGATCTATCATTGTACAAATTGAAGCTTGACCCCAGTATATCCTATTGGAAGATTTTCCTGGGTTTTTTTTTTTTGTTGTTGTTGTTTTTGTTTTTAACAAAGATAATCTCAACTCATACCATCAAACACCTGCAAGATGATGTTGCAGGTCAGTATCACCCTGCTCTTATGGTAAGATAATGAACCTTGCTTAGCCACAGAACTCTCGAAGAGGCTTTCACGTCTTTTAAAAGCCGGGATCTTTACCAATACTTAGGAAGCTATTTCTCACGGGAACAGTCCAGAGTCATCTGCCGTAGACTTCCACAGAGGCCTTGAAACCACCTGCATCAGAGCCTCTGCTCTGCACTTACAGACCCACAAAGGCCTTAAGATACCCCAGAAACATTATTCCTCTTTATGCTTTCAAACACAGTCTTGCACCACTCTGCACCTGTTGCAGAGAGCTTCAAAGCCTATTATAATTAGATCACAGATCGCCTCATGAAAATACCTTTACCCCAAAACATTTTATTACCTCAGGTGGAACAGTGTGTATAGGCCTAGACCTCTTTAGATGTAACTTAGAACCGCCGGTGACCGCTGTATGCGTTTCTTTGGTTGTACAAGCTCCACTGAAGGACTCCATGAATAGTTGATGATGGAAGAGGGGTATATCAGATTCACCCCTTCTGCCTCCATGTGACAAATTAACACACTGCATAAACTTTTAGAAATAAATCAGTCTTTTAACAAATGGTAAACATTCTCTAGAAAAGATTATCTTGTAACAATTCATTGAGTATATGAACTGTTTTTGTGTCCTTATATCTATAAATGAAAAGTAATAAAACATTATAGATGATAAATAAATTACATAAAATGTATAAAAGTTCACAAATAAGAAAGTACCTGAGTCTGCACTTTTCTCCACAGATTCAAGAAACTCGTGAAAGTTGGAAGCTATAGAAACACATAGTACAGAATTATAGACTGACTGAGGTGTGAGCAGAAAGATCGCCATGATGTCCTTATATCTAAAGCACTCAAAGCATTGATGCTATGTAAATAAACTGTGATCCGATTGGTTCAATCTAAGTAAATAGATTCACCTACTTTGAAGTTAAAGTTTTTCTCAAAAGGTTAGAACTGGTTGACTATACTTTGCCGTGTTCTGTAATAGAAAATGTAAACATTTATATCTAAAATATTGCACGACAGAAATCAATTCAAGACTAACCTCTAATGACCGCTAGATGGGGGAAGATATCAAGTAATAAATGAGTCCAGATCCTCCTGCCCGACAATACGGTGAGACTCTGTTTTTACGTGTGATGGAAAATGATACGAAACTATGTATTATGTGATTCATATAAAATCACACTGATCCTTTTGTTCTTAAATTAATAATGCCGTTTGCACATTTATATCCGCCTGTTGCTGATTAAGTTGAACATGTATCAGGAACTGTTAACATCAAGGTCAACTTGACACACAACCCACACTGTTTGGAGTCAGTTTGGGTTGGTTTGTGGAAAAAACCAAGCTGAGAGCTGATTGGCTTATAGCCACAGCAACAAAGGAAAGAAGAGCTGCTTAAGAAAAGATGATTGGTTAAAGACAGCACAGGAGTAGTATAACTAGCCACGGTTTTGTATACTCGGGGCTCCCTACCTGAGGAGAGCCAAACATTTATTTTATTCTTTTTCTTATTAAATTACTCTCTTAATCACGTCTGACTTGCTGTTTGTTCAAAATTCCACAACATATGTCATTACTACGCCGCACAAAAAAGACCGCCAGATTTGTAGTTCCACAATGTGAAAAGGCGTCATTTTCTATGCAAACGAATGAATAAACACCATGCCATGCCTTGCTGTATCCCCTCTTTGCACCGCTGGACAGACACACTCATGACACTGTACTCATCAAAAGCAGCACCAGAGACGCACTGAGTCATATCCCGCTACACACCTCTCAGGCCAGCTTGTTTGCACGTTTTGTCATAAAACTTAAAATGTCATTTGTTGCCATTATATATAAAATTACCTATTTAAAAAAACAAATAAATCAAAAAGTACTTGTGACTAGAGAAACACGTGGCTAATCACCTACAAGAAATAATGTCAGTGATGTTTGGGGCAGGTGTTTCAAACGTGCCCAGACTCTTGAGAAGCACCTAAACGCTGACACAAGGGTGTCCGCTTCCCATAGTGCTGCAAATACTGCAGGAAGGGCTTTGGTGAAACAGGCCACATGGAGGAGCAGAAGACAATCCACACAACTGAAGAAGCCCGTAGCTGCCCAGTATGTCAGAATCCACATGGGCGAAGAACCCTGTAGCTGCCCAGTATGTCAGAAGCAATTTGTGCAGGTGGGTAATGAACCATATTTGTACCCATTCGTATGTTGGGAGCAAATCAGTTGAAGACTTGAACAGTATGTTAACAATCAGTTAAAATTACTGTTGATGACAAGAAAACAATGGCTAATATGTTCCTTCACAGCTATGTCATTGGTTGATCTATTTTTGTCAGATTTAGTGCTTGTTTGGGCAAGTGTGTTAAAGTCTTCCTTTGTTTTTGGTTTTGTTCCTTTTCATATAGTTGTTTATTCCTTTTTGTCTAGTGATGTCCATTATCCATTTAAAATCTGTCAAATTAAACAAATGTGAAACGAATTCCATAGTATTCAGATTTGATTGCAAAAGAGACCAACCACTCCCCGTATTTTGAATTTTGCATATACAGTATATGTGCAGTTCCAGCCTAGTCCACTGATCCAAAATCTGGCCCAGATGTATCTGTTGACTGCAAATTTGAATGATTTCTGTGCTCTGCAGCAAAGGAGCGTTTGGTTACTATCTGATGGATTAAAATAGGCTTGTTGGTAGCAAAGACATCACTAAAGTGTACAGAGCAAAGGTACTCCAGGACCAGGATGGGTAAGTAGCAGCTTGATCAGTGGAATCTTCTGTGAGACGTAACAGGACGTCGGTCTTAAATGTAATGTTAGATCAAATGAAAAACTTTAGTGGATTGAAATACAGATAAATAAATCCACTAAAAGTGCATCTGCATCATTGGTTAAAAAGTTGTTCTGCTAGTTGTCTGATTTTGTTCCAGTAATCTAATGTTTCCTGGCACTAGGTGGTTCAAGATTATATTGGTGTTTGCTTTATTTCTGTGTTTTTTTTAACCATAGTCTGCTTGTTTATACTGTCTAACAAATGCAATACTGAGTAGTGAAACACTGACACAATCCCTTTTGGAAGTCAGACATTTGTAATAATTTCAATAATCTACAGTTGTAAGTCAAGAGGGCAGCACCATTTTAAAGTCTAGTTTCCTTTCTCTGTCTCACTTTCTGGAATTTTTCCGTCTGTGTTTTTATTAAAGTTAAAAATGGATAGGGTATTAAAACTCCCTTTCACTGACGTCTCTTCCACTGAACTTGTAGAGAAAGTGATGATATGAAGATGATTATGTTTATCACATTCACTCAGAGATCATTGTCTGAGGGTCATGTTGTACAGTTCACGATGCCCCGGGTTGCAATCAGGAGGTTTAACAGTGATGTGCCAAACAGTTGTCTGTGGTGTTCTATATGATCTAAAAGTCAGACTTACCATTTATCAGTCAAATCAATTAAAGAACATTCATGATCAACAATTTGTGGGTGGCCATGATACTAACAGCGTGGTGGAAATTCCACAAGATATCAAACTCCACACTAACATAAACATAACACTGCTTTCATGTCACTTCCACAAGTAGCCCAAACATAAGATATAGAAAGCAGGTAAGAGCGGAGCAGTCAATGTGCCTAATATGACTGCAAAAGCCTGGCAGGACAGGAGGTATTCCTGCTTCTGCTAATCAGCAAAAGGAAGCTCCTGGCAAAGTGACGTGGACTGCAAAAAAATCACCAGGAAGGTCAAGCTACAAATGCCAGAGAGGAGCAGGGAGCACCAAAAGTTCCATAGCATCCTGCGGAAAGAGTACCACATAAGCATGGAAACAGTACAGCAACCCATGGTATGAGCATGGACAGATGAGGAAGAGCTGCTAGAACAGTACGTCCCCAATAAGCAGGCAGGATGTGGATCCGTCTCACTATTTCATCGGCAGAAATGCAGGAGCAGGTGATAATACTCCTGGGCCCAGCACTCTTCAACCTGGGTACTTTAAGGAGAACACGGCAGCCTCCCAAAAGTGATACAAAGTCCCAAAATGGCTATTACCTGTGCTGAATAACAGTATGAAGGACAAATCTACCCCTGTCCAAAGTTTAATTGATTTAACTGAATGCCAACTATACTACCACCATCAATCTGTGTAAGGTGTACTTGCAAGTGCCTTTAGCACCAAAAGCAAAAGAACTCAGTGTTTTCAACACATTTCATCCAAGCATCATCATGTGAAATGTTGTTCTTTTCGGAAATTCTTCATCTAAATATGGTTGTGTTGCTAATGAGATCATATTATTTGTTACTCTTTAAACCTTATTATTCCTTTAAGATTCAAAGTCTACTGTGTTAGGAAATCTATGTGAGAATATAAAATCAGCAGTTTCTGCATGCTTGTGTGATGAATACAGAAAGTGATCTCTTATACCTGCGGAATTAAGGCTTCAAATGTCTTGGTGTTCAGACGATATGGAGAGGCTCTGGGAATCTGGAAGGATAAACGTTTGTTTCATTTTCAGGGACTGTTGATCATTTATTTGTCCATTCATTTATTACACTATTAAGGGATTATTAATGTGCACTGGGAGAACAGTATAAAGTTATCAGTCTTCTTTATCAGTCTTCTAACTAAACAGCCTGGTCTTGTAAGGTAACCACATGCACACCTTTCCCTCAGTGATGGCAAGGAGTGGTTTAAACTCACCATGTCATCTGTGATTCTGAGTGTGAGTGCTCCTGCATTTTTCTACACAAAGCCTGCTGAGTTGGCAGTGAAGGCAGAGATGCCCATATACAGCATGTTGCTTTCATCAGGTGGCAGTGAAAATGGTGTCGGGGCAAAAGCGGGTTTCTTGTGCACTCCAATGTTGTAAAACTCCCCCTATATAGAGAGCAATGCAGAGATTAACTTATTCTTTTACAGCTCCTGGGTCTTGATTCTTCGTTCAGATTAAACTGTTTTATCAGTGTAACCTTTGTGTAACCTTTTTTTCCTACAAAAGCCCAACAGTGCTTTCTGGATACACTTAGGCACAGTTTTGCAAGTGCTCCTGTTATTCCCTGTTAATTCAGATCTTTGGCTCAGAAAGGCTTTCTTATGATCATTATGGTCATTATTCTTATGCTTTGACAACTTGTGCCTTTTTTAACTTGTGCCTGAAAACCCCTTTACCTATGCCAATGATAAAACACTGATGAACTCCTGCAAACAAGTTGTAGTTTATTAATTAGTGCATTAATCTTAGTTTGGGATCTTTAATGACCATCTTAATCTGTGTATATTATTTGATTGTTGGTTCTTTCCTAGCTGAATGTAACTTCCTCTCACAGTAGTGTACAACTTCCAAGCTTATCAAAGGATAGTGTTGTAGTCAGGACCATTAAAAAATCATTCAAGCAAAGACCAAGATTTTGTAGTGTTTGAATCTGAGACAAGAATGAGACTTATTTAACAATGATTTTACTTTAATTATACCACTCACTGATAATGTATTGTAAATTGTCATTGTCATAAATAATTGTCATTATAAAGGCAGCTGAATATAAACAAATATAAAGCAAAAAGGTTCATATGGTCATTTTTATTATTAAATTAAAACATAGTAATACTTAAATAATTGCTATCTGCCCTTGGGTCAATCATGGAAAGGATTAATTAGATGTGTTCTGTAATGTGTTAAATCCTCTCGATAAATGCATAGCTTTAGCTATATCATAAAACATATGATGAGTCCTTTTCTCATTATTACTTGTGTACAACAAAAGTTTGTGTGACAAGCAGCAACATGTATATTTGCCAATTTATGAAAACGGGAGTATGCGCAGTGGGAGAGTAAATATCTTTTAAAATGACTCTCAATTAATGGCAATGCATTTACAATAAGTCTCTTGCCACAATAACAACACTGTCTGGATTTGCCATCAGCTGGTTGATTGCAGCATCGTGCAGCCTGCAGCCTAGCATTTGTTTGCAGGGGAACATACACTGCCATAATTATTACCATAATGAATTTTTTAAGGAGAAAGAATAGTCTGTACATTAATGTTAAAAATTCCAGATCCAGATAGCAGTGTTTATGTATGTCAGTGGCTGTGCACCAGTACTTGTGAATGTACACAGACAAACCTCACCCTTTGGGTCTTCCCCAAGTCCCCTGTCCTGTTCACACTACTAGCTAAGAGCAACCAGCTAACTTGATAGCAGTGTGACTCAATAATAATAATAATAATAGTAATAATAATAATAATAATAATAATAATAATAATAATAATAATAATAATATGGCGCTTCCATGCACATCAGCAAGCAAATAGGAACACTAGCACTTGCATGAAATTAAGCATATTAGCATTTCAGAAGGCAGATTATTTAGCCTGCTAAAATAGCAGGTGTGGCAGCAAATGTCTGTTCAAAACACTGTCACAGGTATGAGTATCATGTATTTGATATAGTATGATTGTTCATGTTTGTAAATTTAAAGCTTACAAATGCTGTATTTACAGTGTATTGCAGGTTATTAAAATGTGGCAGTAATTATTAGGATATAGAGAATTGTAGTGTTTAAACAAATCATTATGTCAGAAGTATGTTTAGGGGAGAATACACCCTGACCCACCCAGAGTTAACACACACTTACCTTACATTATTGATCATAAACTTGAATAGCTACAATACTGTCTGCTAATCATGCAGTTTGAAGTTTGCAAAGTGTGTACCCAGACAAAATCTGTGTTAAAACTTTCCTTTAACACAGAGTCATACATGAGTCAGACATGATTCTGAATAAATTAATGAATGAAAAAATGAAAAGCCTTATTTCATTTCAAACTGCACTTCAGGAACACTGAGCTCAAGTTCTGAGGAAACTTCCCTGCATATTTTCAGGGGTTTTCTGCCTCACCATGCCTGAATCACCTCATAAGGAGCTTGATAATGAGGAGACAGGGTGACTGAGGCAGTGAACACTCCTCACTGAGCATACTGGCTTCCAAGAGCTGGAGCTGGGAAGACCTATAGGTCTGTGACACACACTCCCACCCAGTCCTGATACTAAGAAGGTGGAACCTACAGGCTAATATGCAGCTGCCTGTGCATCAATAGGCGTCTGGGGTGTCCATCACTCAGGGAGGCGTGGCTGAAGGCGTGGCCTTGCAGACTCTGAGAGCTGGCTGAGGTAATCTCTAAAGGAGAGAGTAGTCACCAATAATCATGGAAATGTAGCCATAACTGTACAGTATATTTCACAGCCATGTATATTACATATCACAGACCAGGCTTACCAGAATAAATATTCCACACATACAGCTCATATATATCTCTCTGTGTGTGTGTGTGTGTGTGTGTGTGTGTGTGTGTGTGTGTAAAAACATGCTCCTGTTTTAGTCTCAACACAGACAGATATACATGTAGGAGTAGCAAACTGAAGTAAGAGCTCACCTTCACCAGTACATAGTCTCCAGCTTTAACAGTGACAGGGTTGGTATCCGTGGGATAAGAAAGCAAATCCTTTCTTGGAAAAATAACCTTCACATTCCCATCATTCCGACCACAAAGATCTTGAGATGACTTCTTACTTTCCTGCAGAAAACAGACTCAGTCAAGCAAAAACAGCAGATAACATTTGTACAATATAAAAGGCTTGACTAAGCACTGTAGCAGACAGAAATTCTCTCCTGCTCTTACATTGCCTCCAGATACCATGCCACAACGTCTCACTAGTGTTATCCAAACCAAGGGTGGTTATTCCCACTGTTATGTAGATGGTCATAAAATTCTGTTATCAGTGTGTATATCGGTAGATCCAATCTCAGCATGACTGGTAGCGCATATTAACACACAAGTGGCAAACACCTTGTGGTAGTTTTCTGTGCATTCGCCAGGCATGTCCTCAAAAGAAGGACACTAACAAGAATCAAAATTAACTAAGACCCCAATCTTCAAACAGTTATTGATGGCAGGTAATACACTAAAGACCACAAGCACAGGGAAACCAGTCATTGGGATTTCCCGGTACCAAAGATGTGAACTGCTCTCAACACTTCAAAAATAACAAAAAGCTCAAAGCATCCAAAACAGACACAATGCTATGCCTAACCAGGGAAGGGTTTCAAATGAAAGGGCCACAGAAACCCATGCGGCAATCGCAAACTAACACCACAAACGGGAAAGTGACCATACAACTCAAATAGACTAAAATAGACCAAACAATGCCCTAAATACATAAACACATAAACTCTATTTGCCCTCCAGAAAAGAACAAAGCCAAAACCAAAATGAAATGCCAAAAGGTGCTAGGGCTGAGCTGATAGACAATGCCATTGTTCATCATCGTTGTCAGACAGACCTCATGATGTTGATCCAGCAGGTCTAAATAAGATAAGGGAGGAGAATTTACTGCAACTATTTATTTTCTTGCAGAAATCTAGTTAAATCGATATGCAAAACATGATGACCAAGACACACAGATGCAGCAATCCCAAATTATTAACAGCAGAAGTGCTCCAAACACAGTTGTAACACAGCATGGCTTCAACCCACTGCAGTACTCACTCCCTCCACTAGGACAAGCTGTTTGCTGTCGATGAAACTGGTGTTGACCTTAGCCGCATCTTCTCGGAATGTAAAGATAAGCTCCTCCAGGCGACAGCTTCTTCACCTCAGCTGGGATATCGTCCCCGAGACGGTGGTATGCCTGAGTTTTCTGTGGGTGTGGTACACACATCTTCATGTCAGAAGGTAAAGCCCAACTGGCAGCCACAAGACCCTTTCAATTCTCCAAATGATAATAGACAATGGTGAATTTCTTGATAGAACCATCACATGAACCAGGGAGAATGTCTGTTTTTTGATAGTGTTAAACACAATGACAAAATAGGATCTCACCTTCCTCATGCTGTAGGCAAACAGGAAGGCTACATTATAGCCCACTTCCCTGATCAAAGAGACCGACTGCTGGTGGTCCTCCTCTGTTTCCCCACAGAAGCCTGTGATGAAGTCACTGCTCAGACTGACCCCTGTAAAAAGAAATTATACATAGATATTTATTCACACAAGACCTATTATAGCTACAATAATTTTATAATTACATACTGAATGTTTGGTAATGATAGGACACCTGGTATTATCTTTCGAATGTTTTCCACAAGCTCAAGGTAGGCTTCCCTAGTATACCTATGAAAACATCCCAGAGCATGATGACTTAAAGTGAGAACTAAGTTTTAACACATGAGACATCAAGAGATTTGAGATAAGCAGGCTAATCTCTACTGTGCTTGTGGTGAGTGCTGTCGTTCTAGGAGCGTTTCTCACCCACGCCTCATGGTCTGTAAGACTCTGCTGCTGCCGCTCTGAGCTGGCAAGTGGATCTGCTTACAGATGTTCCTCCGCTCTTGGATTAGCTATAACACCTTCAGGAAACATACTCACCCACCCCAGCACAGGTCAAACGAAAACAGCACAAATTGACTATGGCAGTCAAACCTTATTTCACATATCTGATAAGCATAAGGCTTTTTCAATCTGATAATCTATTAATGATCTCTTCTACTGCTCACATCCAAATTTGCGAATCCTAAATTATTATCCAATCTGCTGCTTAAAATGGCCTATGAGCAATATCTGCACATGAATTCAGACTATAAGAAACCGTTCAACTAAATACTTAAACTCTTTGAACATCCACTACACCACACAAGCCATAAACAGTCAGGGCCGGATTACCAATAGATTACCAGAGTAGGCAGTGACCTGTAGGCCCCACACCTTTTAGGGGCCATGCAACAAGGAATTAAAAAAAACAAACATATTAGGAGATAATTTGCAAGGGAGGCCCCAAGATTATGACTGCCTAGGGGCCTCCACAGGGTTTAATCTGCCACTGTAGGCAGTGTACATGTACATGCCCCTAAATGTAATTGGTAACATATTCCATTACATTACTCAAACGAGGAACATACTTTAAAAACTTTGGAATACGTCAACATTGTCCAAGACTATTTCAAATATAACTCACTTTAATTACATTTAAATTACATTTAACAGCATGTATTCTGTGTTCTGTATTTTGTCACCTGCAATGAAATACATTTTAAAAGTACCTTCCCCACACTAGTCATGGGTATCCCAACCAAAAACCACATGCTCACATCCATGACTCTGGGGTTTCTACCTCATCAGGAAAGTCTTTAGGATGTGGCCAGGTGAAGCGAATCCTTGTCAGGGTTTACGAGGGAGACGTGGTGTAGCAGGTCAGAGAATCGTAGGCCTCCTTGCTCATCACGGGAACACGGTGCTGAAACCACGGCTGAGGTGCGAACCAAGCTCCGAGTTGCTGGCCCCGTCCCCAGACACGTCTCTGTAGCTGTTCACGTTTTGACCCAGCAGGGTCACTTCCTTCACCCCCTATGGCCATGATCATTTCATATACTTAGTGTTCACATCTGGCCAAGTTTCACACACAGAAACTAGTAAAGCCAGACTGCACACATAGTCGCTGAAGGGAAGAAACCTGGTCAGACAGCATGCGCACTTCTTCAAGTATGGAGGACACAGGTCTGCTCCTATCCTTCCCCCAGGTAAACGGCACAATGCAGTAGCTGCACATGTTGTCACAGCCCCGCGTGATAGACCTACAGCAGTCAAAGGGGGACAAAATATACTGGATAATCCCACTGTAAGACAAGGTGCCACCAACAAGGCTTGCAGTACACAAGGTCTGTACTGTCAACAGCGTGAAAGGACTTTAAAAGTATCGACCCCCTGATATCAAACCATTGTTTGAAGTGCTACATCTAAAAGCATGAAGGAGCTGAAGATGAGCCACCACGGTGTTTGAAGTTTTATATCCCTTCATAAGTGTAGGAGGGTCAGTCATGTATAAATATTTAACCAAAAAATGCAGATTGACAAGTGTTCAGTAAAATGATAATAATAAACAACTGAACTATGAGCATTTGCTGTTTTTGGCTTTATTGTGGATGCAAGTCCCATGTTTCATCCAATATGGTAGCAAATGCCTTTAAATTATAGCTGACTTTTCTGTATTTTAATCTAACAGTTGCTGTTCAGATTAAATTCAGTGTATTAGAGTTGAATATGAAAACACCAAAAACTGTCTATACATGTTAACTTAAAAATTGAACTGTACCATCTTTACAAAATCACACAGTGCAAAGTTAATTTAAAAGTTAGTGTTTAGTAGGAACTCCTCCCTTATAAATCAGCCAGGTATTATTATGGCACTCACACAAAGGCACTGTGTCCTGAATGGTGAATGGGCATGACATCAGCATATGCCTCTTCCAGGGAGAGCAGGACATTGCTGGTCCTCTGACCCCCATGGGCCAGTGCAAGGAGTCGGAGAAGATCTCTGTAGGCATCTGGCCCTGCTACAACATCCACCACCCTCTCCTTCTCCAGCAACTCAGTCTTCAGTCTCTCTGCCATGCAACCTACAAGAGAGCAAGCACACATATGCGTATACGGGCGCGTGAACCCACACACAAACATACATGCGCACACACGAACATTTCAGACTGAGAGATACATTTGAACGTGAATGAAGAACTATGGTGAAGTGAGAAGTTACCCAGGACTCCTATCTTTAATGGAGTGCTGCTCTTTAGATGCTTCTTTTTCAGAACTGCTGGATGTTTGAGTCTGTTGCAGATGGTCTGCTCTGCCTTTTCCCTGTCACAATGATTTTTATTTTTTCCAACAGAAAATAGCATTACATCCAAGCAAAAAATGTCACTGAAGTCAAGGACTGCTGTCAAGTTGCACAAGATTGGCAACGTATAGATTCACTGTGTAAAATACAAACAGAAATAGGCTTTTCCTACCTTATGGAGCATGTGACAAGAAGCACCACATCTGCCTGTATAAAAAAAAAAAAAATTAGGAAAGATGAGAATGAAAGCTTTCAAATAAAGGAAGCGCTGTGTTTATCAAGGGTCAAAGGTCAAGGCATTGACACTTACCTCTGATAGTTCGTGGGTCCGAACATATCCACCCTTCTGAAGAATGGACCACGCAATTTCAGTGTCGTTGACGTTCATCTGACAGCCGTATGTTTCGAAATACACTGCAAGATGTAAACACCAAAATAAAATTGGCAACGACTACCGGCATACTGACACATGGGAATTAAAATCCTAAAGCCTGAACTATCATGGCAACAAATGCAGTTACATACCTTTCCGTAGCTGCGCCAGACCACTTTCTTCAGGAAGATACGATTCCTCATGTTCCTGTTGCGTCTCAGTTGAACTTTTGCCTGAAGAACTCTTAATGACGACAGCTTGGTCTTAAATGTGCTCACTCTCGTCTCATCAGTCTCATTAGTAGGAGTGCTAGATAGAGACACTGAGCAATAACCTCTGCATTTGTCGGCGAGTCGAGATAAACACTTTTGAACAGAAAACACTAGAAGTCTAAGCCTGCGGGCAGACATCATGTCTAAACGGGAGATTCGGCTACAAAGCCATGAACAAGACAAGAAACTCAATTTAACTTTAAAAGTAACGTTAGCTAAGGCTAAGTGCTAACTTAGCAATGGTGCTGTGGTTTGCGCAGAACAATTTTATATACAAAAGTATATTATCAGCGAGCTAACAAATCTGTACAAGCAGCCAATAAATATAAAAATATCTGTAGCTTAGTTAGGTAACCTAATAATTCAGCTGTAACATACACTCACGTATGACCCCACACGGTTAACATTGACATGCAGTTTTGTAATTTTCAAAATAACGGTTTCATTAAAACGTAACAGTGATACTCGTGTTTCAGTTCTAAGACAAGTAAACGGTGTAACTTGGGAGGGAGATCAATCGCAAAAATATCGATTTACGTTTTTTAATTCATATTTTTGTAATTAATATTTTTTAATTAATATTTTTTTAATTAATAGTTTTGTGAAATCTTATATTTAACATAACCGGCTACTTTTATTTTGCAAGTGTTTACTTGTTAGTCATAAGTAGTGTTTTGTGAGATGATTGTTCGTTTTCACACATGGCTCTCTGTCCCTCACCTACTCTGATCTAATGACGAATGCGTAATTTATTTTATAAGTGGACTTCACACTTCGTTCTGTTACCTAAGGGTCAGTACAACATACTCGTTTAAATGTGCTGATACAAAGATTGTGAAACAATTAATGTTTTTAATTAACTGATTAAAGTTTTACTCTGAATGAACACATTTTACGAATATATAGGAATGTTAACCTTATTACATTGTCTTTGATGAGGAAATGGGTATTTTGGATGTTTTAACCTTTTAAACATGTTTTAACCTTTTAAACTTTTAAATATTACCGTAAGGTTGTAAATACGTTCATTAATATTTTAGGTATTTTGATTATTCATTTTGCAATTTTGATTAAAAATAAATAAATAAATAAAATTAAAAATCAAGTTATTTAAACATGTCCAAGAATTGCTGTCCACTCTCTCATCTTTGGATAACCATCTTGGTAAAAATGCGACCTTTGACATCAGTGACCTCACAACTTTAAAAAAGGTCTATCTTCATTCGCCTAAAGGCATAAACTGCATGCTCCTATAGTATGTCAGTTCATTTGAATTTCTCACTTTGTCCCCATACTCAGATGAGTTAAAGCTAAAAATGTCCACCCCATTGTGATGAAATATTGAGTTAATAAACATTATTTTAGAATATCAAAATATATGTTTGAAATGCTAACTTTAGCTAAAATTGTCCACCTGCTGACATGACAGTTGCACAATACAGTGAACATATACTTGCATATACCTTCTTTGCTGTTTTCTTGTTGTTTTGTTTTAAGTAATATTTCCTAATAACTATTAAACTATTGATGTTCAGCTACGACAGGAGCTGAAGTAGCAAAGAGGAAAAGGTCCAGGTGAGATGCAGACCCTTGGAGGAAAGAGACAATTACCTGTGAAATTAGAGAGAGAGAAAGCGCTGTAGAAAAGGTGAGGAGATTTTAACAAAAAAGGGAATTCATGACTGAAAAAGAAAGGTATGCCAAAAAAAAACCCCAAAACAAAACAGTCGAGAAAGGAATAGTTGCCATGACAACTAAACATTCTTGAAGAGCTATAAACTGTGTTATCAAGGTGTATTTTAAATGTTCATAACTTTGCTTTTAATGGCTTTAAACGTTATATATAGCTTAGAAGTATGTAGAGGTTGGAGGAATATGTGTGGCTATATTTGGGCTATTTCTTCTGTTTGGGTATGAGTGGTTTGTAGCATTTAGCATTGGACATTGAGAGTGCTGAAAAGTCTAAATGTGTCTGTGAAAGCTTTAGAAGTATAAAGTGATTGATTTTTAAATTAGTAATGAAAATGCTGAGGTAATAAAATGATATTGTAAGCAGAAAAGTATGGATGGTCCCGAATAAACTGGTTTCATGCAGGAAAGACCAGTGTAGGCTTCAGCATAAATCTTCAGGAGGCCTCTTTGAAAAAGCCTCTAGGGGATTCCGTTGAAGGGAGAGCCTTGGTTCAAGGATGGGACATCCCGGCCAAGCACTGGAAGAAACAATATGGAGATCACCAAAAGAAACAATATGGGCATCCGGTGATATAGAATAGGATCGTCTTTTAAAAAAATAGAAGTAGTTCAGGTTGAACATAATAGTACCAAGAACTTGTTGGTGTAACTATTAAATATCAATTAGCATATATTGAATAATGTATGGTTTGAACATAATAGTGGAAACCTGGACAAGTATTATGAAAAAATAAAAATGGTTATGCAAGTGTCCTTGAAGCGTTTGGTTACTATCTGATGGATTAAAATAGGTTTGTTGGTAGCAAAGACATCACTAAAGTGTACAGAGCAAAGGTACTCCAGGACCAGGATGGGTAAGTAGCAGCTTGATCAATGGACTCTTCTGTGAGACGTAACAGGGCGTCGGTCTTAAATGTAATGTTAGATCAAGTGAAAAACTTTAGTGGATTGAAATACAGATAAATAAATCCACCAAAAGTGCACCTGCATCATTGGTAAAAAGTTGTTCTGCTAGTTGTCTGATTTTGTTCCAGTAATCTAATGTTTCCTGTGGACTAGGTGGTTCAAGATTATATTGGTGTTTGCTTTATTTCTGTGATCTTTTTAACCATAGTCTGCTTGTTTATACTGTCTACCAAATATTGAGTAGTGAAACACTGACACAATCCCTTTTGGCGTCAGACATTTGTAATAATTTCAATAATCTACACTTGTAAATCAAGAGGGCAGCACCATTTTAAAGTCTAGTTTCCTTTCTCTGTATCACTTTCTGGAATTTTTCCGTCTGTGTTTTTATTAAAGTTAAAAATGGAAAGGGTATTAAAACTCCCTTTCACTGACATCTCTTCCACTGAACTTGTAGAGAAAGTGATGATATGAAGATGATTATGTTTATCGCTTTCACTCAGAGATCATTGTCTGAGGGTCATGTTGTACAGTTCACGATGCCCCGGGTTGCAATCAGGAGGTTTGACAGTGATGTGCCACAGTTGTCTGTGGTGTTCTATATGATCATCACAGAACATCACACATAACTGGTCAAATTGTATCTCGAGTAGTATATTTGTGTATTATACTATATATTAGCAGCATATCTTTATGATGCAATTAAAAACATTCCCCATCCCCCTGAATACCAATCATATTACATATCTGGGTACTAAATTCTCTTCCCAGTTGTCTGTTATTCAAAATAAATAGTCATCCAATTATTAAAACAATAAGCGACAAACTTCATTGATGGACAAATTTGCCCCTTATGCTCTTCGGACAAACTGCAATAATTAAAATGAGAATATTACCTAAACGAAATTGTTTGTTTTCAATTATTCCAGTGCCACCAACCTGTCTAAAATCTTTGGACAACATCATAACTTGATTCTACTGGAAAAATAAATCACATAGAATCAAACTCACAACATTACAGAACTGTAGTTGATTATTGCAAATCAACTACAATATGGAATAAAATGGATAAAACCTAGTATATCAGACAGAATATGGATAGACATAGAGCAAACATTATGCAAAGATCTAAAAGTCAGACTTACCATTTATCAGTCAAATCAATTAAAGAACATTCATGATCAACAATTTGTGGGTGGCCATGATACTAACAGCGTGGTGGAAATTCCACAAGATATCAAACTCCACACTAACATAAACATAACACTGCTTTCATGTCACTTCCACAAGTAGCCCAAACATAAGATATAGAAAGCAGGTAAGAGCGGAGCAGTCAATGTGCCTAATATGACTGCAAAAGCCTGGCAGGACAGGAGGTATTCCTGCTTCTGCTAATCAGCAAAAGGAAGCTCCTGGCAAAGTGACGTGGACTGCAAAAAAATCACCAGGAAGGTCAAGCTACAAATGCCAGAGAGGAGCAGGGAGCACCAAAAGTTCCATAGCATCCTGCGGAAAGAGTACCACATAAGCATGGAAACAGTACAGCAACCCATGGTATGAGCATGGACAGATGAGGAAGAGCTGCTAGAACAGTACGTCCCCAATAAGCAGGCAGGATGTGGATCCGTCTCACTATTTCATCGGCAGAAATGCAGGAGCAGGTGATAATACTCCTGGGCCCAGCACTCTTCAACCTGGGTACTTTAAGGAGAACACGGCAGCCTCCCAAAAGTGATACAAAGTCCCAAAATGGCTATTACCTGTGCTGAATAACAGTATGAAGGACAAATCTACCCCTGTCCAAAGTTTAATTGATTTAACTGAATGCCAACTATACTACCACCATCAATCTGTGTAAGGTGTACTTGCAAGTGCCTTTAGCACCAAAAGCAAAAGAACTCAGTGTTTTCAACACATTTCATCCAAGCATCATCATGTGAAATGTTGTTCTTTTCGGAAATTCTTCATCTAAATATGGTTGTGTTGCTAATGAGATCATATTATTTGTTACTCTTTAAACCTTATTATTCCTTTAAGATTCAAAGTCTACTGTGTTAGGAAATCTATGTGAGAATATAAAATCAGCAGTTTCTGCATGCTTGTGTGATGAATACAGAAAGTGATCTCTTATACCTGCGGAATTAAGGCTTCAAATGTCTTGGTGTTCAGACGATATGGAGAGGCTCTGGGAATCTGGAAGGATAAACGTTTGTTTCATTTTCAGGGACTGTTGATCATTTATTTGTCCATTCATTTATTACACTATTAAGGGATTATTAATGTGCACTGGGAGAACAGTATAAAGTTATCAGTCTTCTTTATCAGTCTTCTAACTAAACAGCCTGGTCTTGTAAGGTAACCACATGCACACCTTTCCCTCAGTGATGGCAAGGAGTGGTTTAAACTCACCATGTCATCTGTGATTCTGAGTGTGAGTGCTCCTGCATTTTTCTACACAAAGCCTGCTGAGTTGGCAGTGAAGGCAGAGATGCCCATATACAGCATGTTGCTTTCATCAGGTGGCAGTGAAAATGGTGTCGGGGCAAAAGCGGGTTTCTTGTGCACTCCAATGTTGTAAAACTCCCCCTATATAGAGAGCAATGCAGAGATTAACTTATTCTTTTACAGCTCCTGGGTCTTGATTCTTCGTTCAGATTAAACTGTTTTATCAGTGTAACCTTTGTGTAACCTTTTTTTCCTACAAAAGCCCAACAGTGCTTTCTGGATACACTTAGGCACAGTTTTGCAAGTGCTCCTGTTATTCCCTGTTAATTCAGATCTTTGGCTCAGAAAGGCTTTCTTATGATCATTATGGTCATTATTCTTATGCTTTGACAACTTGTGCCTTTTTTAACTTGTGCCTGAAAACCCCTTTACCTATGCCAATGATAAAACACTGATGAACTCCTGCAAACAAGTTGTAGTTTATTAATTAGTGCATTAATCTTAGTTTGGGATCTTTAATGACCATCTTAATCTGTGTATATTATTTGATTGTTGGTTCTTTCCTAGCTGAATGTAACTTCCTCTCACAGTAGTGTACAACTTCCAAGCTTATCAAAGGATAGTGTTGTAGTCAGGACCATTAAAAAATCATTCAAGCAAAGACCAAGATTTTGTAGTGTTTGAATCTGAGACAAGAATGAGACTTATTTAACAATGATTTTACTTTAATTATACCACTCACTGATAATGTATTGTAAATTGTCATTGTCATAAATAATTGTCATTATAAAGGCAGCTGAATATAAACAAATATAAAGCAAAAAGGTTCATATGGTCATTTTTATTATTAAATTAAAACATAGTAATACTTAAATAATTGCTATCTGCCCTTGGGTCAATCATGGAAAGGATTAATTAGATGTGTTCTGTAATGTGTTAAATCCTCTCGATAAATGCATAGCTTTAGCTATATCATAAAACATATGATGAGTCCTTTTCTCATTATTACTTGTGTACAACAAAAGTTTGTGTGACAAGCAGCAACATGTATATTTGCCAATTTATGAAAACGGGAGTATGCGCAGTGGGAGAGTAAATATCTTTTAAAATGACTCTCAATTAATGGCAATGCATTTACAATAAGTCTCTTGCCACAATAACAACACTGTCTGGATTTGCCATCAGCTGGTTGATTGCAGCATCGTGCAGCCTGCAGCCTAGCATTTGTTTGCAGGGGAACATACACTGCCATAATTATTACCATAATGAATTTTTTAAGGAGAAAGAATAGTCTGTACATTAATGTTAAAAATTCCAGATCCAGATAGCAGTGTTTATGTATGTCAGTGGCTGTGCACCAGTACTTGTGAATGTACACAGACAAACCTCACCCTTTGGGTCTTCCCCAAGTCCCCTGTCCTGTTCACACTACTAGCTAAGAGCAACCAGCTAACTTGATAGCAGTGTGACTCAATAATAATAATAATAATAATAATAGTAATAATAATAATAATAATAATAATAATAATAATAATATGGCGCTTCCATGCACATCAGCAAGCAAATAGGAACACTAGCACTTGCATGAAATTAAGCATATTAGCATTTCAGAAGGCAGATTATTTAGCCTGCTAAAATAGCAGGTGTGGCAGCAAATGTCTGTTCAAAACACTATGTCACAGGTATGAGTATCATGTATTTGATATAGTATGATTGTTCATGTTTGTAAATTTAAAGCTTACAAATGCTGTATTTACAGTGTATTGCAGGTTATTAAAATGTGGCAGTAATTATTAGGATATAGAGAATTGTAGTGTTTAAACAAATCATTATGTCAGAAGTATGTTTAGGGGAGAATACACCCTGACCCACCCAGAGTTAACACACACTTACCTTACATTATTGATCATAAACTTGAATAGCTACAATACTGTCTGCTAATCATGCAGTTTGAAGTTTGCAAAGTGTGTACCCAGACAAAATCTGTGTTAAAACTTTCCTTTAACACTGAGTCATACATGAGTCAGACATGATTCTGAATAAATGAATGAATGAAAAAATGAAAAGCCTTATTTCATTTCAAACTGCACTTCAGGAACACTGAGCTCAAGTTCTGAGGAAACTTCCCTGCATATTTTCAGGGGTTTTCTGCCTCACCATGCCTGAATCACCTCATAAGGAGCTTGATAATGAGGAGACAGGGTGACTGAGGCAGTGAACACTCCTCACTGAGCATACTGGCTTCCAAGAGCTGGAGCTGGGAAGACCTATAGGTCTGTGACACACACTCCCACCCAGTCCTGATACTAAGAAGGTGGAACCTACAGGCTAATATGCAGCTGCCTGTGCATCAATAGGCGTCTGGGGTGTCCATCACTCAGGGAGGCGTGGCTGAAGGCGTGGCCTTGCAGACTCTGAGAGCTGGCTGAGGTAATCTCTAAAGGAGAGAGTAGTCACCAATAATCATGGAAATGTAGCCATAACTGTACAGTATATTTCACAGCCATGTATATTACATATCACAGACCAGGCTTACCAGAATAAATATTCCACACATACAGCTCATATATATCTCTCTGTGTGTGTGTGTGTGTGTGTGTGTGTGTGTGTGTGTGTGTGTGTGTGTGTAAAAACATGCTCCTGTTTTAGTCTCAACACAGACAGATATACATGTAGGAGTAGCAAACTGAAGTAAGAGCTCACCTTCACCAGTACATAGTCTCCAGCTTTAACAGTGACAGGGTTGGTATCCGTGGGATAAGAAAGCAAATCCTTTCTTGGAAAAATAACCTTCACATTCCCATCATTCCGACCACAAAGATCTTGAGATGACTTCTTACTTTCCTGCAGAAAACAGACTCAGTCAAGCAAAAACAGCAGATAACATTTGTACAATATAAAAGGCTTGACTAAGCACTGTAGCAGACAGAAATTCTCTCCTGCTCTTACATTGCCTCCAGATACCATGCCACAACGTCTCACTAGTGTTATCCAAACCAAGGGTGGTTATTCCCACTGTTATGTAGATGGTCATAAAATTCTGTTATCAGTGTGTATATCGGTAGATCCAATCTCAGCATGACTGGTAGCGCATATTAACACACAAGTGGCAAACACCTTGTGGTAGTTTTCTGTGCATTCGCCAGGCATGTCCTCAAAAGAAGGACACTAACAAGAATCAAAATTAACTAAGACCCCAATCTTCAAACAGTTATTGATGGCAGGTAATACACTAAAGACCACAAGCACAGGGAAACCAGTCATTGGGATTTCCCGGTACCAAAGATGTGAACTGCTCTCAACACTTCAAAAATAACAAAAAGCTCAAAGCATCCAAAACAGACACAATGCTATGCCTAACCAGGGAAGGGTTTCAAATGAAAGGGCCACAGAAACCCATGCGGCAATCGCAAACTAACACCACAAACGGGAAAGTGACCATACAACTCAAATAGACTAAAATAGACCAAACAATGCCCTAAATACATAAACACATAAACTCTATTTGCCCTCCAGAAAAGAACAAAGCCAAAACCAAAATGAAATGCCAAAAGGTGCTAGGGCTGAGCTGATAGACAATGCCATTGTTCATCATCGTTGTCAGACAGACCTCATGATGTTGATCCAGCAGGTCTAAATAAGATAAGGGAGGAGAATTTACTGCAACTATTTATTTTCTTGCAGAAATCTAGTTAAATCGATATGCAAAACATGATGACCAAGACACACAGATGCAGCAATCCCAAATTATTAACAGCAGAAGTGCTCCAAACACAGTTGTAACACAGCATGGCTTCAACCCACTGCAGTACTCACTCCCTCCACTAGGACAAGCTGTTTGCTGTCGATGAAACTGGTGTTGACCTTAGCCGCATCTTCTCGGAATGTAAAGATAAGCTCCTCCAGGCGACAGCTTCTTCACCTCAGCTGGGATATCGTCCCCGAGACGGTGGTATGCCTGAGTTTTCTGTGGGTGTGGTACACACATCTTCATGTCAGAAGGTAAAGCCCAACTGGCAGCCACAAGACCCTTTCAATTCTCCAAATGATAATAGACAATGGTGAATTTCTTGATAGAACCATCACATGAACCAGGGAGAATGTCTGTTTTTTGATAGTGTTAAACACAATGACAAAATAGGATCTCACCTTCCTCATGCTGTAGGCAAACAGGAAGGCTACATTATAGCCCACTTCCCTGATCAAAGAGACCGACTGCTGGTGGTCCTCCTCTGTTTCCCCACAGAAGCCTGTGATGAAGTCACTGCTCAGACTGACCCCTGTAAAAAGAAATTATACATAGATATTTATTCACACAAGACCTATTATAGCTACAATAATTTTATAATTACATACTGAATGTTTGGTAATGATAGGACACCTGGTATTATCTTTCGAATGTTTTCCACAAGCTCAAGGTAGGCTTCCCTAGTATACCTATGAAAACATCCCAGAGCATGATGACTTAAAGTGAGAACTAAGTTTTAACACATGAGACATCAAGAGATTTGAGATAAGCAGGCTAATCTCTACTGTGCTTGTGGTGAGTGCTGTCGTTCTAGGAGCGTTTCTCACCCACGCCTCATGGTCTGTAAGACTCTGCTGCTGCCGCTCTGAGCTGGCAAGTGGATCTGCTTACAGATGTTCCTCCGCTCTTGGATTAGCTATAACACCTTCAGGAAACATACTCACCCACCCCAGCACAGGTCAAACGAAAACAGCACAAATTGACTATGGCAGTCAAACCTTATTTCACATATCTGATAAGCATAAGGCTTTTTCAATCTGATAATCTATTAATGATCTCTTCTACTGCTCACATCCAAATTTGCGAATCCTAAATTATTATCCAATCTGCTGCTTAAAATGGCCTATGAGCAATATCTGCACATGAATTCAGACTATAAGAAACCGTTCAACTAAATACTTAAACTCTTTGAACATCCACTACACCACACAAGCCATAAACAGTCAGGGCCGGATTACCAATAGATTACCAGAGTAGGCAGTGACCTGTAGGCCCCACACCTTTTAGGGGCCATGCAACAAGGAATTAAAAAAAACAAACATATTAGGAGATAATTTGCAAGGGAGGCCCCAAGATTATGACTGCCTAGGGGCCTCCACAGGGTTTAATCTGCCACTGTAGGCAGTGTACATGTACATGCCCCTAAATGTAATTGGTAACATATTCCATTACATTACTCAAACGAGGAACATACTTTAAAAACTTTGGAATACGTCAACATTGTCCAAGACTATTTCAAATATAACTCACTTTAATTACATTTAAATTACATTTAACAGCATGTATTCTGTGTTCTGTATTTTGTCACCTGCAATGAAATACATTTTAAAAGTACCTTCCCCACACTAGTCATGGGTATCCCAACCAAAAACCACATGCTCACATCCATGACTCTGGGGTTTCTACCTCATCAGGAAAGTCTTTAGGATGTGGCCAGGTGAAGCGAATCCTTGTCAGGGTTTACGAGGGAGACGTGGTGTAGCAGGTCAGAGAATCGTAGGCCTCCTTGCTCATCAAGGGAACACGGTGCTGAAACCACGGCTGAGGTGCGAACCAAGCTCCGAGTTGCTGGCCCCGTCCCCAGACACGTCTCTGTAGCTGTTCACGTTTTGACCCAGCAGGGTCACTTCCTTCACCCCCTATGGCCATGATCATTTCATATACTTAGTGTTCACATCTGGCCAAGTTTCACACACAGAAACTAGTAAAGCCAGACTGCACACATAGTCGCTGAAGGGAAGAAACCTGGTCAGACAGCATGCGCACTTCTTCAAGTATGGAGGACACAGGTCTGCTCCTATCCTTCCCCCAGGTAAACGGCACAATGCAGTAGCTGCACATGTTGTCACAGCCCCGCGTGATAGACCTACAGCAGTCAAAGAGGGACAAAATATACTGGATAATCCCACTGTAAGACAAGGTGCCACCAACAAGGCTTGCAGTACACAAGGTCTGTACTGTCAACAGCGTGAAAGGACTTTAAAAGTATCGACCCCCTGATATCAAACCATTGTTTGAAGTGCTACATCTAAAAGCATGAAGGAGCTGAAGATGAGCCACCACGGTGTTTGAAGTTTTATATCCCTTCATAAGTGTAGGAGGGTCAGTCATGTATAAATATTTAACCAAAAAATGCAGATTGACAAGTGTTCAGTAAAATGATAATAATAAACAACTGAACTATGAGCATTTGCTGTTTTTGGCTTTATTGTGGATGCAAGTCCCATGTTTCATCCAATATGGTAGCAAATGCCTTTAAATTATAGCTGACTTTTCTGTATTTTAATCTAACAGTTGCTGTTCAGATTAAATTCAGTGTATTAGAGTTGAATATGAAAACACCAAAAACTGTCTATACATGTTAACTTAAAAATTGAACTGTACCATCTTTACAAAATCACACAGTGCAAAGTTAATTTAAAAGTTAGTGTTTAGTAGGAACTCCTCCCTTATAAATCAGCCAGGTATTATTATGGCACTCACACAAAGGCACTGTGTCCTGAATGGTGAATGGGCATGACATCAGCATATGCCTCTTCCAGGGAGAGCAGGACATTGCTGGTCCTCTGACCCCCATGGGCCAGTGCAAGGAGTCGGAGAAGATCTCTGTAGGCATCTGGCCCTGCTACAACATCCACCACCCTCTCCTTCTCCAGCAACTCAGTCTTCAGTCTCTCTGCCATGCAACCTACAAGAGAGCAAGCACACATATGCGTATACGGGCGCGTGAACCCACACACAAACATACATGCGCACACACGAACATTTCAGACTGAGAGATACATTTGAACGTGAATGAAGAACTATGGTGAAGTGAGAAGTTACCCAGGACTCCTATCTTTAATGGAGTGCTGCTCTTTAGATGCTTCTTTTTCAGAACTGCTGGATGTTTGAGTCTGTTGCAGATGGTCTGCTCTGCCTTTTCCCTGTCACAATGATTTTTATTTTTTCCAACAGAAAATAGCATTACATCCAAGCAAAAAATGTCACTGAAGTCAAGGACTGCTGTCAAGTTGCACAAGATTGGCAACGTATAGATTCACTGTGTAAAATACAAACAGAAATAGGCTTTTCCTACCTTATGGAGCATGTGACAAGAAGCACCACATCTGCCTGTATAAAAAAAAAAAAAATTAGGAAAGATGAGAATGAAAGCTTTCAAATAAAGGAAGCGCTGTGTTTATCAAGGGTCAAAGGTCAAGGCATTGACACTTACCTCTGATAGTTCGTGGGTCCGAACATATCCACCCTTCTGAAGAATGGACCACGCAATTTCAGTGTCGTTGACGTTCATCTGACAGCCGTATGTTTCGAAATACACTGCAAGATGTAAACACCAAAATAAAATTGGCAACGACTACCGGCATACTGACACATGGGAATTAAAATCCTAAAGCCTGAACTATCATGGCAACAAATGCAGTTACATACCTTTCCGTAGCTGCGCCAGACCACTTTCTTCAGGAAGATACGATTCCTCATGTTCCTGTTGCGTCTCAGTTGAACTTTTGCCTGAAGAACTCTTAATGACGACAGCTTGGTCTTAAATGTGCTCACTCTCGTCTCATCAGTCTCATTAGTAGGAGTGCTAGATAGAGACACTGAGCAATAACCTCTGCATTTGTCGGCGAGTCGAGATAAACACTTTTGAACAGAAAACACTAGAAGTCTAAGCCTGCGGGCAGACATCATGTCTAAACGGGAGATTCGGCTACAAAGCCATGAACAAGACAAGAAACTCAATTTAACTTTAAAAGTAACGTTAGCTAAGGCTAAGTGCTAACTTAGCAATGGTGCTGTGGTTTGCGCAGAACAATTTTATATACAAAAGTATATTATCAGCGAGCTAACAAATCTGTACAAGCAGCCAATAAATATAAAAATATCTGTAGCTTAGTTAGGTAACCTAATAATTCAGCTGTAACATACACTCACGTATGACCCCACACGGTTAACATTGACATGCAGTTTTGTAATTTTCAAAATAACGGTTTCATTAAAACGTAACAGTGATACTCGTGTTTCAGTTCTAAGACAAGTAAACGGTGTAACTTGGGAGGGAGATCAATCGCAAAAATATCGATTTACGTTTTTTAATTCATATTTTTGTAATTAATATTTTTTAATTAATATTTTTTTAATTAATAGTTTTGTGAAATCTTATATTTAACATAACCGGCTACTTTTATTTTGCAAGTGTTTACTTGTTAGTCATAAGTAGTGTTTTGTGAGATGATTGTTCGTTTTCACACATGGCTCTCTGTCCCTCACCTACTCTGATCTAATGACGAATGCGTAATTTATTTTATAAGTGGACTTCACACTTCGTTCTGTTACCTAAGGGTCAGTACAACATACTCGTTTAAATGTGCTGATACAAAGATTGTGAAACAATTAATGTTTTTAATTAACTGATTAAAGTTTTACTCTGAATGAACACATTTTACGAATATATAGGAATGTTAACCTTATTACATTGTCTTTGATGAGGAAATGGGTATTTTGGATGTTTTAACCTTTTAAACATGTTTTAACCTTTTAAACTTTTAAATATTACCGTAAGGTTGTAAATACGTTCATTAATATTTTAGGTATTTTGATTATTCATTTTGCAATTTTGATTAAAAATAAATAAATAAATAAAATTAAAAATCAAGTTATTTAAACATGTCCAAGAATTGCTGTCCACTCTCTCATCTTTGGATAACCATCTTGGTAAAAATGCGACCTTTGACATCAGTGACCTCACAACTTTAAAAAAGGTCTATCTTCATTCGCCTAAAGGCATAAACTGCATGCTCCTATAGTATGTCAGTTGAATTTGAATTTCTCACTTTGTCCCCATACTCAGATGAGTTAAAGCTAAAAATGTCCACCCCATTGTGATGAAATATTGAGTTAATAAACATTATTTTAGAATATCAAAATATATGTTTGAAATGCTAACTTTAGCTAAAATTGTCCACCTGCTGACATGACAGTTGCACAATACAGTGAACATATACTTGCATATACCTTCTTTGCTGTTTTCTTGTTGTTTTGTTTTAAGTAATATTTCCTAATAACTATTAAACTATTGATGTTCAGCTACGACAGGAGCTGAAGTAGCAAAGAGGAAAAGGTCCAGGTGAGATGCAGACCCTTGGAGGAAAGAGACAATTACCTGTGAAATTAGAGAGAGAGAAAGCGCTGTAGAAAAGGTGAGGAGATTTTAACAAAAAAGGGAATTCATGACTGAAAAAGAAAGGTATGCCAAAAAAAAACCCCAAAACAAAACAGTCGAGAAAGGAATAGTTGCCATGACAACTAAACATTCTTGAAGAGCTATAAACTGTGTTATCAAGGTGTATTTTAAATGTTCATAACTTTGCTTTTAATGGCTTTAAACGTTATATATAGCTTAGAAGTATGTAGAGGTTGGAGGAATATGTGTGGCTATATTTGGGCTATTTCTTCTGTTTGGGTATGAGTGGTTTGTAGCATTTAGCATTGGACATTGAGAGTGCTGAAAAGTCTAAATGTGTCTGTGAAAGCTTTAGAAGTATAAAGTGATTGATTTTTAAATTAGTAATGAAAATGCTGAGGTAATAAAATGATATTGTAAGCAGAAAAGTATGGATGGTCCCGAATAAACTGGTTTCATGCAGGAAAGACCAGTGTAGGCTTCAGCATAAATCTTCAGGAGGCCTCTTTGAAAAAGCCTCTAGGGGATTCCGTTGAAGGGAGAGCCTTGGTTCAAGGATGGGACATCCCGGCCAAGCACTGGAAGAAACAATATGGAGATCACCAAAAGAAACAATATGGGCATCCGGTGATATAGAATAGGATCGTCTTTTAAAAAAATAGAAGTAGTTCAGGTTGAACATAATAGTACCAAGAACTTGTTGGTGTAACTATTAAATATCAATTAGCATATATTGAATAATGTATGGTTTGAACATAATAGTGGAAACCTGGACAAGTATTATGAAAAAATAAAAATGGTTATGCAAGTGTCCTTGAAGCGTTTGGTTACTATCTGATGGATTAAAATAGGTTTGTTGGTAGCAAAGACATCACTAAAGTGTACAGAGCAAAGGTACTCCAGGACCAGGATGGGTAAGTAGCAGCTTGATCAATGGACTCTTCTGTGAGACGTAACAGGGCGTCGGTCTTAAATGTAATGTTAGATCAAGTGAAAAACTTTAGTGGATTGAAATACAGATAAATAAATCCACCAAAAGTGCACCTGCATCATTGGTAAAAAGTTGTTCTGCTAGTTGTCTGATTTTGTTCCAGTAATCTAATGTTTCCTGTGGACTAGGTGGTTCAAGATTATATTGGTGTTTGCTTTATTTCTGTGATCTTTTTAACCATAGTCTGCTTGTTTATACTGTCTACCAAATATTGAGTAGTGAAACACTGACACAATCCCTTTTGGCGTCAGACATTTGTAATAATTTCAATAATCTACACTTGTAAATCAAGAGGGCAGCACCATTTTAAAGTCTAGTTTCCTTTCTCTGTATCACTTTCTGGAATTTTTCCGTCTGTGTTTTTATTAAAGTTAAAAATGGAAAGGGTATTAAAACTCCCTTTCACTGACATCTCTTCCACTGAACTTGTAGAGAAAGTGATGATATGAAGATGATTATGTTTATCGCTTTCACTCAGAGATCATTGTCTGAGGGTCATGTTGTACAGTTCACGATGCCCCGGGTTGCAATCAGGAGGTTTGACAGTGATGTGCCACAGTTGTCTGTGGTGTTCTATATGATCATCACAGAACATCACACATAACTGGTCAAATTGTATCTCGAGTAGTATATTTGTGTATTATACTATATATTAGCAGCATATCTTTATGATGCAATTAAAAACATTCCCCATCCCCCTGAATACCAATCATATTACATATCTGGGTACTAAATTCTCTTCCCAGTTGTCTGTTATTCAAAATAAATAGTCATCCAATTATTAAAACAATAAGCGACAAACTTCATTGATGGACAAATTTGCCCCTTATGCTCTTCGGACAAACTGCAATAATTAAAATGAGAATATTACCTAAACGAAATTGTTTGTTTTCAATTATTCCAGTGCCACCAACCTGTCTAAAATCTTTGGACAACATCATAACTTGATTCTACTGGAAAAATAAATCACATAGAATCAAACTCACAACATTACAGAACTGTAGTTGATTATTGCAAATCAACTACAATATGGAATAAAATGGATAAAACCTAGTATATCAGACAGAATATGGATAGACATAGAGCAAACATTATGCAAAGATCTAAAAGTCAGACTTACCATTTATCAGTCAAATCAATTAAAGAACATTCATGATCAACAATTTGTGGGTGGCCATGATACTAACAGCTTGGTGGAAATTCCACAAGATATCAAACTCCACACTAACATAAACATAACACTGCTTTCATGTCACTTCCACAAGTAGCCCAAACATAAGATATAGAAAGCAGGTAAGAGCAACTATCAGTTCAGAGACATTAAACTCACGTGCATCCATATCAGTATTATAAACATTCCTAATACAAAAAAACTATCACATAAGATATACAAAATAATAATGAAATCAAATCGCATAATTACTCTCCAATCGAGACAATGGGAGGAAGATTTATTACTAACCCCCGACGCCACAGTCTGGATTAAAATGTATAATAATAATTACCACATGACAGCAACACTAACCTACAATGCATTCAGTACAAAATAATACATAGATTACATTATACTACACATTGGATGTTTAAAATTGGTTTCACAAGCTCAGCAATCTGTACATACTTTACTCCAAACACAGCTGACGATTACATTCACATCGTGTGGCAGAGCACACCTATCAAGTAATTTTGGAAATAGGTCATCACACACATGTCCCATGATTTAAATAACCCTATCCATCCAACACCATCTTTATGTCTCCTAGGAGACATGTCATCAACCAATGTGTCAATAGAAAAAAAACAGGATAATATATATATATAACATTATTAATTGCAAATACAAACATACTCATGAATTGGAAAACAAAAAATAATATTAGTGTCACCGAATGGAAAAATCTATTGATAGACTACATATCAATGGAAAAAAATCTCAGAATGAATCAATAAGAACCAATAACCTAGACTGGACTCCTTTGATAAAAAGTTTACAGAGCTAATCCATAAATGATAAATATCCCAATCTAGTACGTGTACATATACAGTGCACTCGCACATAGCCTCTCTCTCTCTCTCTCACACACACACACACAGGCAGACGCACACAAGCAGTCACACACGAACACACACACACACACACACACACACATTCCCGTAATGGTGCAGGTGGCTAATACTTAAAATACTCTATCTGCATTTCCCGTTTGTCTGTTTCGTCTCTGTTCGTCTTATTTTTCCTCTCTCCCCTATTCCCGTTTCCCCCACGTTATTTATGTCTGTTCATACGTTTTATACACCCGATATAGTTGGACACAGTGAGAAGTTAGAAATAAATAATGAATAAATAATAAAGTTCTAAAGGTCCTCCGATGGGCGGAAATCAATTGATATATTTATTTCTCCAGATTTCTAACTCGGAGAGAAAAAGACGTCCTTTTACAAATCGCACCTCGTTGTGGAACTCTACTAAGGTTTACAATCCAGGCGATGATTTTTAACCTCAAAGAACATAGGCCTGCTCCAAGGCAAACTGATTTCATCCCATTAATTAACTTTAATGCGATGTTTTTTGCCGAGCATTAGGCTAAAGAAAATGAATGTTGCTGCGTTTATCAAACTAAAAGTATTTATTCTGAGCCATGCGGTAAATGATTCAGTGTGAGCAGCATATGGACGATTTTTGGAAAATGCTGTGACTAGGTAATATTTTGAAATATAAGGCGTTGTTAAAGCCTCTCATTCACGCTATTAACGTTATAAGTTAAAATAATTGAATAATTCATAAATAAATAAATAGCGTTTGTATAATATTTAAAAATAAACATTTACGTAAAAGCACTCTTACGTAACAACCAAGTTGTCATGTATTTGAATCTAAAGCTAAAGTGTTGCTTTGATCGCTTTGGTCGGTCGACACTTGCCTGGCTCTGTTGAATTGCTGTTTCAAACTGTTTTATAATTCGTGCAGTTAGATCATTTGGTTAAATCATTTACGATTTTATTTTATTCATTTACTACTTTCGACTACGATTTCCAGAAAGGTTGACCGACGATCCTCACGAAAATGAATCCAAGTACTCCAAGTTCGCCGATGACTTCGTTGTACGTGGGTGACCTCCATCCAGACGTTACCGAGGCCATGCTATACGAGAAATTCAGTCCTGCTGGCGCAATAGTCTCCGTACGGATTTGCAGGGACGCGATGACCCTCCGCTCACTTGGATACGCATACGTGAACTTTCAGCAGCAGGCAGATGCTGAGCGTGCTTTGGACACTATGAACTTTAACATCATCAAAGGCAGACCTGTGCGAATTATGTGGTCCCAGAGAGACCCCTCTCTGAGGAAGAGTGGAGTTGGCAACATCTTCATCAAGAACCTTGACAAGTCTATTGACAGCGAAGCTCTTTACGACACATTCTCTGCCTTTGGGAACATCCTTTCCAGCAAGGTGGTGTGTGACGAGAATGGCTCTAAGGGCTACGGCTTTGTGCACTTTGAGACCCGTGAGGCTGCGGAGAGAGCAATTGAGAGACTTAATGGCATGTTGCTCAATGACCGCAAAGTGTTCATTGGCCACTTCAAGTCTCGCAAGGAGCGAGAGGCTGAGATGGGGGCCAGGGCCAAAAAGTTCACCAATGTGTACGTCAAGAACTTTGGAGAGGACATGGACGACGACAAGCTGAAGGAGATCTTCAGCAAGTTTGGCCAAACGCTGAGCACTCGCGTCATGACCGACGAGAGCGGCAAGTCCAAGGGCTTTGGCTTTGTGAACTTCGAGAGGCACGAGGATGCCCAGAGGGCTGTGGATGAGATAAATGGGAAGGAGCTGAATGGGAAGAAGGTGTATGTGGGTTATGCCCAGAAGAAAGGCGAGAGGCAGAAAGGGCTGAAACGAAAGTTTGAGCAGATGAAGCAGGACGGTATGACTCGCTACCAGGGAGACAACCTGTACGTCAAGAACCTAGACGACGGTCTGGACGACGCGCGTCTACGTAAGGAGTTCTCTCCGTTCGGGACCATCACAAGTGCCAAGGTGATGATGGAGGGCGGCCGCTCCAAAGGGTTCGGCTTCGTGTGTTTCTCCTCGCCGGAGGAGGCCGCCACGGCCATGACGGAGATGAATGGGCGCGTTGTAGGCACCAAGCCGCTGTACGTGGCTCTGGCGCAGCGCAAGGAGGAGCGGCAGGCCCACCTCTCCAACAAGTACATGAAGCGCACGGCCAGCGTGAGTGCCTTGCCCAACCTCGTGCTCAACCCCTACCAGCCTGCCCCGCCCTCCGGCTACAACATGGAAGCCATTCCACAAGCTCAGAACTGGCCTGCCTACTGCGCAAGCAGCCAGCTGGCACAACTCCTCCCCAGCCCTTGCTGGGCCATGCAGTGCGTCCACCCACAGCAAGTCCAGGATATGCCGAGTGCCATCGGTCCAGCCGCATCCTGCCCGCAGGCCTTCAGCGCCATCCTACCAACCACCGCCTGCCAGGTCCCACGCACGATGGCCTATCAGACCATGGCATCTGAGGCTCCGGGGACAGGGATGGCCAGCGCGGAAGCTGCCAACAAGGCGTCGCTGGTGATAGCAGTACCACAGTACAAAACCACCTCAGGCGTTCACAGCCCACAGCAACACCTGGGCACACAGCCCTTAGATATAAATGTCGAACTTACCATTTATCAGTCAAATCAATTATAAAACATTTATGTTTCTCAACCCACAGCAGCACCTGGGGGCAGAGCTCCAGGTGCCCGTGCAGCTGGCTGCGGTCCATGTGCAGGGTCAGGAACCTCTCAGTGCCTCCATGCTGGCTGCTGCACCTCCACAGGAGCAGAAGCAGATACTGGGTGAGCGTCTGTTTCCCCTGATCCAGAACATGCAGCCCACCCTTGCAGGGAAGATCACGGGTCTGTTCCTGGAACTGGACAACTCGGAGCTACTGCATATGCTGGAGTCTCCTGAGTCTCTGCACCCTAAGGTGGATGAGGCAGTCGCTGTGCTCCAGGACCAGTGCGCGCAGGAAGCCGCTCAAAAACTTTAACCAGTGCTGCGCTTCTGGCTGTCTAATGGAAGAATAAGCAGTAAAAAAAATTAACATTTTAACTGAAAAAAATAAACATTGAAACTGAAATGCATTGAACATTGAAATATTTTTGCCATGTCTGTAGACATCAAGCCTGTAAGGGTTGGCACCAGGCCGAGGCCCCCTCGACCAGAGGGAGGCGTCGAGTCAACCACGCCACTGATCAGGATCAACACCCAACAGCTGGACTAGACCTTATATAAGCCCAGTGACCCAATCATTCAGTGCTGGGTTTTTGATAAAGTTTTGAGCCAAGCTCCTAGCCGGTAACTCTGGGTATTGAGGTCTGTGAGCCCTTGTGCTATGCCTCTTTTCTGTTCTGCGAGGGTGTCAGTGTTTTTACACGTCCCCTCCCTTCTCCAGTTTTCCCCTCTCGAGTCTGTCTCTCTCCTGAGGCTTCCCTTAGCCATTCAAGTTTCTCCCCGTTTTCTGGTTTTGTTTGGGAGCTTTTAGTTCGAGTTTTCCCCAGTGCATCGGGGTTGCCATTTCTTTCCGTGGCGTTCTTTGTTCTCCCCTTTTCCACGCTCACCGAGGTGTTTCGTTTTTTCCTCTTGTTTTGCTTGATCCAAGCTCTAACTGTTCTGCACACGAGCCCACCATTGTTAGAGTGTGGCTGCTTACCCAGTAAGCTATTGGTGTCCTCACCTAGCTGACCTGGATTCAAAACCACCTTACAAAGTCCAGGCCTTGGTTATTCTAAGCTTAAAATGAAAACGACAGAAAAAGGTAAAATCATTTCAAGTTTGGTTTATTTGTCGCATACATAGTCATACACAGTATAACTCACAGTGAAATGGTTGAGTGCTCTGTCCAATCTGAGGAAAAAGAAAAACAGGGGTGCATAGAGAAATATATTCTATATATATACAAAAATATATTAATAGTGCATGTACAATATATATATATATATATATATATATATATATATATATATATATAATGTTTATATGTACAATGTATATATGGATATTTATATATGTATGTACAGAATGTACAGTCCCATCTTGCAATTGACATATTTACAGTTATATGTTACATGGTGGTAATTGAACATATTACAGTTATATTGAACATATTACAGTTATTTCTATTACATATTACAGATTTTGACATGAACAGCTGATCATTTTTTTGTTTTTATTCCTCTTAAAGTTTGAATGTTCAGATTGTCAGTTCTTACAGGTCATAGCTGATCATTAGATAAGTGTATTGGGTTGCATTAATATAAATGTAAAGATCAAAAAAACAAAACCCCACAGTGTAGCTTAAAATAGAGAATAATTCTGTAATATTCCTTTATGTACAACACAATTTCAAATGACCTTATTAACAAACCAGTAAAGACAGGACGAGAAGCAAAGGTCACTTACACGTATTAAATCTTGAAGCAAACAAACTGCAGCTGCAAGTGCCACACTGCCATCCAGTTCCACTCTCTGGTCTGGCGACGGTCATATTACAGGAGCAACGAGAGGCTGCCAACAGTTTCTTTTAGCTTGTCTACTGAGACGGTGAAACTGGCCAACCAGGTGAAAAGCATTGTGAAGGAGAAACGACTTCGACTGCCGACGTGGGAAAGTAGCAGTCAGAGCAGGTCTATTGGAGCAGTGCGATGGACTCTGCCCAACAATGGGCTGCAAGCCCACATCTCTGCACATAGCAACAGTATGTGGTTCCTAGGTGCCCAGTCGGCTAGTTTTAAAGTTCAATTCAAATATTAAATAAAAATGCAGACTTCAGAATTGGTTAAAGAGCATAACTGTGCACGTACTTTATTGTAGGTTAACATTAACACGCATTATTGAGGCACCCTCTGGAGAATGTCTAAAAATCAGAGAACCCACATTTTCATACATTTTTCAGTAGTGGTTATGTATTCACCCCACATTCCTTTACATATTTGCATTTGTCTTCACGTCCATTGCATCCAAACCATACATTTGTCAATATATGCAAAGTAATATAAAACACCCACACCAGTTGGAACCTGTTAACACCACATTCCAAGAGATTTCTCTTGACCTTATCCTAAAGAGATGGTCCTGAGCCTGATGGAAATAATATCTCATACTTGGGAGGACATGGACGACAACAAGCTAAATGAGATCTTCAGCAAGTTCGGCCCAACGCTGAGCCTTCGCGTCATGACAGACGAGAGCGGCAAGTCCAAGGGCTTTGGCTTTGTGAGCTTCGAGAGGCAAGAGGATGCCAAAAGGGCTGTGGATGAGATGAACGGGAAGAAGTTGAATGGGAAGCAGCTGTATGTGGCTCGTGCCCAGAAGAAAGGCGAGAGGCAGACAGAGCTCAAACGCAAGTTTGAGCAGATGAAGCAGGACGGCACGACTCGCTACCAGGGAGTGAACCTGTACGTTAAAAACCTAGACGACAGTCTGGACGACGAGCGTCTGCGTAAAGAGTTCTCTCTATTCGGGACAATCACGAGTGCCAAGGTGATGACGGAGGGCGGCCGCTCCAAAGGGTTCGGCTTTGTGTGTTTCTCCTCGCCGGAGGAGGCCACCGAGGCAATGAAGGAGATGAACGGGTGCATCGTAGGCACCAAGCCGCTGTACGTGGCCCTGGCGCAGCGCAAGGAGGAGCGGCAGGCCCACCTCACCCACCAGTACATGCAGCGCATGGCCAGCGTGAGTGCCGTGCGCAACCCAGTGCTCAACCCCTACCAGCCCGCCCCGCCCTCCGGCTACTTCATGATGGCCATTCCACAGTCTCAGAACTGGGCTACCTGCTACCCGAGCAGGCAACTGGCACAGCTCCACCCCAGCACCCGCTGGGCTACGCACAGCATTCAGCCACAGCATTTCCAATACATGCCGAGTACCATCAGGCCCGCTGCAGACCAATCTCTGGGCCAGGAACCTCTCACTGCCTCCGTGCTGGATCTGGAACCTCCGCAGGAGCAGAAGCAGATGTTGGGTGATCGATGGTCTGTTTCCCGTGATCCAGAACATGCACCCCAACCTTGCAGGGACGGGTTTGCTCCTGGAGATCGACAACTTGGAGCTTCCGCTTATGCTGGCTGAAAAAATAAAAACGCATTAAATATTGAAATATTTTTGCCTGGTCCATAGACTCCAGTTTCAGGCCTTGATTACAGTAAACTAAAACAACATGTAAAAAGGCTAAATGATTGACACGTGTACAGTCGGTGACTCCTTTCTTTTTGTTCCTCTTACTGTTCGAATGCTCAGAATGTCAGTTTTTGCAGTTGACAGCTGAGCATTAGGCATGTGTATTGGATTGTATTAATAATACAATTGAGGATTCATTGCTGTTCAGGGACCCAGCAGTGGTAACTTGGCAGTGGTAGGGCTTGAACTAGCAACATTCTGATTACTAGTCAAGTAACCTCTGAATAGTATTATTATGATTAATATTATTAATATATCTTACACTGAGGTCTGCTTGAAGCTTACCCAGGATCCTTTGCAGCAGCCTGCCATATGCACAAATCATTACGAAAGGACACAGAATCTCTAAACTCCCTTGTTTTATGTTATTAGTTTGTCTAATTCAATGTTAAAGCACT
Organism: Electrophorus electricus; assembly: GCF_041902795.1. Taxonomy (NCBI): domain Eukaryota; kingdom Metazoa; phylum Chordata; class Actinopteri; order Gymnotiformes; family Gymnotidae; genus Electrophorus; species Electrophorus electricus. The sequence continues at coordinate 1,865,386 of NW_027658616.1, read as the reverse complement.
TTCCCCTGTAAACACTCTTTTTATGACCTCATTTCACCGTTTCATGACTTTATGCCACGAACCAACCAACTATTCTTTTATACAACTCTTTTCAAACACTTCAACCATTGTGGGTAATTACACTATTATACACCTGTAATTCTTGTTATGCTATTTATTTTATTGGTACTGTCGATACATCGATGTTAGGAGAAATACCTCATGAATACTTTAAATGAATCCTTAAAATGACACCTATTCCATTTACTAATGCTAAGCTTGCTACAGTCTGAACTTCTAGCAAGTCAAGAGAAGTCTCATGCAGTTTCTGTATTTTCTATAATTGCATAATATATGGATGGTTTTAAACTCAATAACATACGCACTTGCAAAATATGTGAATATAAAGGAACAAAAATAAATTAACATAACCACATACCTAAACATCATCTGGTACCATCACCCCATCACCCCTCAATGCAGTATGAGGATGGTCAGATTGTTGTATTTACTAATAGTTACCACTAGTATTAAAATAACAGTAAGCCCAAACTGTTCGACTATGTCCTCTTAAACAAACCTGTGATTTTTAAAATATTTGGACCACATCCTCCTGCAGAATAAAACAATCAGGAAATACAGTTGAGTTGGCCCATACCGCCCTCACATTAGTGTGATTTCCATCAATGACGTGTTATGGCTCTGGGTAAGGAACAATGTTATATTGTTCAATAAACTTTTCACAGGATGCATATTTTTCATTGTTTTAGCAAAGTTTTCGCTACCTCTATACAGCAAACACCAGAATCGACAAGGTTTACATTAATTATAGTCAGTAGAATTAAAGGGAAGAGGCCATATAAAAGGCTGGGATCTACGTTTAGCAGACTCGGCACTGTGTTACTAGATATTGCCCACATTCCAGTAATTTTATTAAGTCCTCTTTAAACAGAAAATAAAGATGCAGAATTAATTGAAGAGAGTAGTAGGTCCATTATTTATTTTGAGCTCAGCGTTACATACAAACGAGGCATAGTCCAGAATATGTCTAATAATCACACAAGGAACACACATTTTTATCCAGTTTTCACAACTGATTATGTGATTGCCACACCTTCTCTACATACTGGTGTTTGAAATCTCAACCACTGTGTTCAACCATACATTATTCAATATATGCAAATTGAGATCTATCATTGTACAAATTGAAGCTTGACCCCAGTATATCCTATTGGAAGATTTTCCTGGGTTTTTTTTTTTTGTTGTTGTTGTTTTTGTTTTTAACAAAGATAATCTCAACTCATACCATCAAACACCTGCAAGATGATGTTGCAGGTCAGTATCACCCTGCTCTTATGGTAAGATAATGAACCTTGCTTAGCCACAGAACTCTCGAAGAGGCTTTCACGTCTTTTAAAAGCCGGGATCTTTACCAATACTTAGGAAGCTATTTCTCACGGGAACAGTCCAGAGTCATCTGCCGTAGACTTCCACAGAGGCCTTGAAACCACCTGCATCAGAGCCTCTGCTCTGCACTTACAGACCCACAAAGGCCTTAAGATACCCCAGAAACATTATTCCTCTTTATGCTTTCAAACACAGTCTTGCACCACTCTGCACCTGTTGCAGAGAGCTTCAAAGCCTATTATAATTAGATCACAGATCGCCTCATGAAAATACCTTTACCCCAAAACATTTTATTACCTCAGGTGGAACAGTGTGTATAGGCCTAGACCTCTTTAGATGTAACTTAGAACCGCCGGTGACCGCTGTATGCGTTTCTTTGGTTGTACAAGCTCCACTAAAGGACTCCATGAATAGTTGATGATGGAAGAGGGGTATATCAGATTCACCCCTTCTGCCTCCATGTGACAAATTAACACACTGCATAAACTTTTAGAAATAAATCAGTCTTTTAACAAATGGTAAACATTCTCTAGAAAAGATTATCTTGTAACAATTCATTGAGTATATGAACTGTTTTTGTGTCCTTATATCTATAAATGAAAAGTAATAAAACATTATAGATGATAAATAAATTACATAAAATGTATAAAAGTTCACAAATAAGAAAGTACCTGAGTCTGCACTTTTCTCCACAGATTCAAGAAACTCGTGAAAGTTGGAAGCTATAGAAACACATAGTACAGAATTATAGACTGACTGAGGTGTGAGCAGAAAGATCGCCATGATGTCCTTATATCTAAAGCACTCAAAGCATTGATGCTATGTAAATAAACTGTGATCCGATTGGTTCAATCTAAGTAAATAGATTCACCTACTTTGAAGTTAAAGTTTTTCTCAAAAGGTTAGAACTGGTTGACTATACTTTGCCGTGTTCTGTAATAGAAAATGTAAACATTTATATCTAAAATATTGCACGACAGAAATCAATTCAAGACTAACCTCTAATGACCGCTAGATGGGGGAAGATATCAAGTAATAAATGAGTCCAGATCCTCCTGCCCGACAATACGGTGAGACTCTGTTTTTACGTGTGATGGAAAATGATACGAAACTATGTATTATGTGATTCATATAAAATCACACTGATCCTTTTGTTCTTAAATTAATAATGCCGTTTGCACATTTATATCCGCCTGTTGCTGATTAAGTTGAACATGTATCAGGAACTGTTAACATCAAGGTCAACTTGACACACAACCCACACTGTTTGGAGTCAGTTTGGGTTGGTTTGTGGAAAAAACCAAGCTGAGAGCTGATTGGCTTATAGCCACAGCAACAAAGGAAAGAAGAGCTGCTTAAGAAAAGATGATTGGTTAAAGACAGCACAGGAGTAGTATAACTAGCCACGGTTTTGTATACTCGGGGCTCCCTACCTGAGGAGAGCCAAACATTTATTTTATTCTTTTTCTTATTAAATTACTCTCTTAATCACGTCTGACTTGCTGTTTGTTCAAAATTCCACAACATATGTCATTACTACGCCGCACAAAAAAGACCGCCATATTTGTACTTCCACAATGTGAAAAGGCGTCATTTTCTATGCAAACGAATGAATAAACACCATGCCATGCCTTGCTGTATCCCCTCTTTGCACCGCTGGACAGACACACTCATGACACTGTACTCATCAAAAGCAGCACCAGAGACGCACTGAGTCATATCCCGCTACACACCTCTCAGGCCAGCTTGTTTGCACGTTTTGTCATAAAACTTAAAATGTCATTTGTTGCCATTATATATAAAATTACCTATTTAAAAAAACAAATAAATCAAAAAGTACTTGTGACTAGAGAAACACGTGGCTAATCACCTACAAGAAATAATGTCAGTGATGTTTGGGGCAGGTGTTTCAAACGTGCCCAGACTCTTGAGAAGCACCTAAACGCACACACAAGGGTGTCCGCTTCCCATAGTGCTGCAAATACTGCAGGAAGGGCTTTGGTGAAACAGGCCACATGGAGGAGCAGAAGACAATCCACACAACTGAAGAAGCCCGTAGCTGCCCAGTATGTCAGAATCCACATGGGAGAAGAACCCTGTAGCTGCCCAGTATGTCAGAAGCAAATTGTGCAGGTGGGTAATGAACCATATTTGTACCCATTCGTATGTTGGGAGCAAATCAGTTGAAGACTTGAACAGTATGTTAACAATCAGTTAAAATTACTGTTGATGACAAGAAAACAATGGCTAATATGTTCCTTCACAGCTATGTCATTGGTTGATCTATTTTTGTCAGATTTAGTGCTTGTTTGGGCAAGTGTGTTAAAGTCTTCCTTTGTTTTTGGTTTTGTTCCTTTTCATATAGTTGTTTATTCCTTTTTGTCTAGTGATGTCCATTATCCATTTAAAATCTGTCAAATTAAACAAATGTGAAACGAATTCCATAGTATTCAGATTTGATTGCAAAAGAGACCAACCACTCCCCGTATTTTGAATTTTGCATATACAGTATATGTGCAGTTCCAGCCTAGTCCATTGATCCAAAATCTGGCCCAGATGTATCTGTTGACTGCAAATTTGAATGATTTCTGTGCTCTGCAGCAAAGGAGCGTTTGGTTACTATCTGATGGATTAAAATAGGCTTGTTGGTAGCAAAGACATCACTAAAGTGTACAGAGCAAAGGTACTCCAGGACCAGGATGGGTAAGTAGCAGCTTGATCAGTGGAATCTTCTGTGAGACGTAACAGGATTTCGGTCTTAAATGTAATGTTAGATCAAGTGAAAAACTTTAGTGGATTGAAATACAGATAAATAAATCCACTAAAAGTGCATCTGCATCATTGGTTAAAAAGTTGTTCTGCTAGTTGTCTGATTTTGTTCCAGTAATCTAATGTTTCCTGGGACTAGGTGGTTCAAGATTATATTGGTGTTTGCTTTATTTCTGTGATTTTTTTAACCATAGTCTAATTGTTTATACTGTCTACCAAATGCAATACTGAGTAGTGAAACACTGACACAATCCCTTTTGGCATCGGACATTTGTAATAATTTCAATAATCTACAGTTGTAAATCAAGAGGGCAGCACCATTTTAAAGTCTAGTTTCCTTTCTCTCTCTCACTTTCTGGAATTTTTCCATCTGTGTTTTTATTAAATTTAAAGATGGAAAGGGTATTAAAACTCCCTTTAACTGACATCTCTTCCACTGAACTTGTAGAGAAAGTGATGATATGAAGATGATTATGTTTATCGCTTTCACTCAGAGATCATTGTCTGAGGGTCATGTTGTACAGTTCACGATGCCCCGGGTTGCAATCAGGAGGTTTAACAGTGATGTGCCAAACAGTTGTCTGTGGTGTTCTATATGATCATCACAGAACATCACACATAACTGGTCAAATTGTATCTCCAGTAGGATATTTGTGTATTATACTATATATTAGCAGCATAACTTTATGATGCAATTAAAAACCCCATCCCCCTGAATACCAATCATATTACATATCTGGGTATTAAATTCTCTTCCCAGTTGTCTGTTATTCAAAAATAAATAGTCATCCAATTATTAAAACAATAAGCGACGAACTTCATTGATGGACAAATTTGCCCCTTATGCTCTTTGGACAAACTGCAATAATTAAAATGAGAATATTACCTAAACGAAATTATTTGTTTTCAATTATTCCAGCGCCACCAACCTGTCTAAAATCTTTGGACAACATCATAACTTGATTCTACTGGAAAAATAAATCACATAGAATCAAACTCACAACATTACAGAACTGTAGTTGATTATTGCAAATCAACTATAATATGGTATAAAATGGATAAAACTTAGTATATCAGACAGAATATGGATAGACATATAGCAAACATTATGCAAAGATCTAAAAGTCAGACTTACCATTTATCAGTCAAATCAATTAAAGAACATTCATGATCAACAATTTGTGGGTGGCCATGATACTAACAGCCTGGTGGAAATTTCACAAGATATCAAACTCCAGACTCACATAAACATAACACTGCTTTCATGTCACTTCCACAAGTAGCCCAAACATAAGATATAGAAAGCAGGTAAGAGCAACTATCAGTTCAGAGACATTAAACTCACCTGCATCCATATCAGTATTATAAACATTCCTAATACAAAAAAACTATCACATAAGATATACAAACTAATAATGAAATCAAATCGCATAATTACTCTCCCATCGAGACAATGGGAGGAAGATTTATTACTAGCTCCCGACGCCACAGTTTGGATTAAAATGTGTAATAATAATTACCACATGACAGCAACACTAACCTACAATGCATTCAGTACAAAATAATACATAGATTACATTATACTACACATTGGATGTTTAAAATTGGTTTCACAAGCTCAGCAATCTGTACATACTTTACTCCAAAGACAGCTGACGATTACATTCACATCGTGTGGCAGAGCACACCTATCAAGCAATTTTGGCAATAAGTAATCACACACATGTCCCATGATTTAAATAACCCTATCCATCCAACACCATCTTTATGTCTCCTAGGAGACATGTCATCAACCAATGTGACAATAGAAAAAAAACAGGATAATATATATATAACATTATTAATTGCAAATACAAACATACTCATGAATTGGAAAACAAAAAATAATATTAGTGTCACCGAATGGAAAAATCTATTGATAGACTACATATCAATGGAAAAAAATCTCAGAATGAATCAATAAGAACCAATAACCTAGACTGGACTCCTTTGATAAAAAGTTTACAGAGCTAATCCATAAATGATAAATATCCCAATCTAGTACGTGTACATATACAGTGCACTCGCACATAGCCTCTCTCTCTCTCTCTCACACACACACACAGGCAGATGCACACAAGCAGTCACACACGAACACACACACACACACACACACACACACACACACACACACACACACACACACACACACACACACACACACACATTCCCGTAATGGTGCAGGTGGCAAATACTTAAAATACTCTATCTGCATTTCCCGTTTGTCTGTTTCGTCTCTGTTCGTCTTATTTTTCCTCTCTCCCCTATTCCCGTTTCCCCCACGTTATTTATGTCTGTTCATACGTTTTATACACCCGATATAGTTGGACACAGTGAGAAGTTAGAAATAAATAATGAATAAATAATAAAGTTCTAAAGGTCCTCCGATGGGCGGAAATCAATTGATATATTTATTTCTCCAGATTTCTAACTCGGAGAGAAAAAGACGTCCTTTTACAAATCGCACCTCGTTGTGGAACTCTACTAAGGTTTACAATCCAGGCGATGATTTTTAACCTCAAAGAACATAGGCCTGCTCCAAGGCAAACTGATTTCATCCCATTAATTAACTTTAATGCGATGTTTTTTGCCGAGCATTAGGCTAAAGAAAATGAATGTTGCTGCGTTTATCAAACTAAAAGTATTTATTCTGAGCCATGCGGTAAATGATTCAGTGTGAGCAGCATATGGACGATTTTTGGAAAATGCTGTGACTAGGTAATATTTTGAAATATAAGGCGTTGTTAAAGCCTCTCATTCACGCTATTAACGTTATAAGTTAAAATAATTGAATAATTCATAAATAAATAAATAGCGTTTGTATAATATTTAAAAATAAACATTTACGTAAAAGCACTCTTACGTAACAACCAAGTTGTCATGTATTTGAATCTAAAGCTAAAGTGTTGCTTTGATCGCTTTGGTCGGTCGACACTTGCCTGGCTCTGTTGAATTGCTGTTTCAAACTGTTTTATAATTCGTGCAGTTAGATCATTTGGTTAAATCATTTACGATTTTATTTTATTCATTTACTACTTTCGACTACGATTTCCAGAAAGGTTGACCGACGATCCTCACGAAAATGAATCCAAGTGCTCCAAGTTCGCCGATGACTTCGTTGTACGTGGGTGACCTTCATCCAGACGTTACCGAGGCCATGCTATACGAGAAATTCAGTCCTGCTGGCGCAATAGTCTCCGTACGGATTTGCAGGGACGCGATGACCCTCCGCTCACTTGGATACGCATACGTGAACTTTCAGCAGCAGGCAGATGCTGAGCGTGCTTTGGACACTATGAACTTTAACATCATCAAAGGCAGACCTGTGCGAATTATGTGGTCCCAGAGAGACCCCTCTCTGAGGAAGAGTGGAGTTGGCAACATCTTCATCAAGAACCTTGACAAGTCTATTGACAGCGAAGCTCTTTACGACACATTCTCTGCCTTTGGGAACATCCTTTCCAGCAAGGTGGTGTGTGACGAGAATGGCTCTAAGGGCTACGGCTTTGTGCACTTTGAGACCCGTGAGGCTGCGGAGAGAGCAATTGAGAGACTTAATGGCATGTTGCTCAATGACCGCAAAGTGTTCATTGGCCACTTCAAGTCTCGCAAGGAGCGAGAGGCTGAGATGGGGGCCAGGGCCAAAAAGTTCACCAATGTGTACGTCAAGAACTTTGGAGAGGACATGGACGACGACAAGCTGAAGGAGATCTTCAGCAAGTTTGGCCAAACGCTGAGCACTCGCGTCATGACCGACGAGAGCGGCAAGTCCAAGGGCTTTGGCTTTGTGAACTACGAGAGGCACGAGGATGCCCAGAGGGCTGTGGATGAGATAAATGGGAAGGAGCTGAATGGGAAGAAGGTGTATGTGGGTTATGCCCAGAAGAAAGGCGAGAGGCAGACAGGGCTGAAACGAAAGTTTGAGCAGATGAAGCAGGACGGTATGACTCGCTACCAGGGAGACAACCTGTACGTCAAGAACCTAGACGACGGTCTGGACGACGCGCGTCTACGTAAGGAGTTCTCTCCGTTCGGGACCATCACAAGTGCCAAGGTGATGATGGAGGGCGGCCGCTCCAAAGGGTTCGGCTTCGTGTGTTTCTCCTCGCCGGAGGAGGCCGCCACGGCCATGACGGAGATGAATGGGCGCGTTGTAGGCACCAAGCCGCTGTACGTGGCTCTGGCGCAGCGCAAGGAGGAGCGGCAGGCCCACCTCTCCAACAAGTACATGAAGCGCACGGCCAGCGTGAGTGCCTTGCCCAACCTCGTGCTCAACCCCTACCAGCCTGCCCCGCCCTCCGGCTACAACATGGAAGCCATTCCACAAGCTCAGAACTGGCCTGCCTACTGCGCAAGCAGCCAGCTGGCACAACTCCTCCCCAGCCCTTGCTGGGCCATGCAGTGCGTCCACCCACAGCAAGTCCAGGATATGCCGAGTGCCATCGGTCCAGCCGCATCCTGCCCGCAGGCCTTCAGCGCCATCCGACCAACCACCGCCTGCCAGGTCCCACGCACGATGGCCTATCAGACCATGGCGTCTGAGGCTCCGGGGACAGGGATGGCCAGCGCGGAAGCTGCCAACAAGGCGTCGCTGGTGAGAGCAGTACCACAGTACAAAACCACCTCAGGCGTTCACAGCCCACAGCAACACCTGGGCACACAGCCCTTAGATATAAATGTCGAACTTACCATTTATCAGTCAAATCAATTATAAAACATTTATGTTTCTCAACCCACAGCAGCACCTGGGGGCAGAGCTCCAGGTGCCCGTGCAGCTGGCTGCGGTCCATGTGCAGGGTCAGGAACCTCTCAGTGCCTCCATGCTGGCTGCTGCACCTCCACAGGAGCAGAAGCAGATACTGGGTGAGCGTCTGTTTCCCCTGATCCAGAACATGCAGCCCACCCTTGCAGGGAAGATCACGGGTCTGTTCCTGGAACTGGACAACTCGGAGCTACTGCATATGCTGGAGTCTCCTGAGTCTCTGCACCCTAAGGTGGATGAGGCAGTCGCTGTGCTCCAGGACCAGTGCGCGCAGGAAGCCGCTCAAAAACTTTAACCAGTGCTGCGCTTCTGGCTGTCTAATGGAAGAATAAGCAGTAAAAAAAATTAACATTTTAACTGAAAAAAATAAACATTGAAACTGAAATGCATTGAACATTGAAATATTTTTGCCATGTCTGTAGACATCAAGCCTGTAAGGGTTGGCACCAGGCCGAGGCCCCCTCGACCAGAGGGAGGCGTCGAGTCAACCACGCCACTGATCAGGATCAACACCCAACAGCTGGGCTAGACCTTATATAAGCCCAGTGACCCAGTCATTCAGTGCTGGGTTTTTGATAAAGTTTTGAGCCAAGCTCCTAGCCGGTAACTCTGGGTATTGAGGTCTGTGAGCCCTTGTGCTATGCCTCTTTTCTGTTCTGCGAGGGTGTCAGTGTTTTTACACGTCCCCTCCCTTCTCCAGTTTTCCCCTCTCGAGTCTGTCTCTCTCCTGAGGCTTCCCTTAGCCATTCAAGTTTCTCCCCGTTTTCTGGTTTTGTTTGGGAACTTTTAGTTCGAGTTTTCCCCAGTGCATCGGGGTTGCCATTTCTTTCCGTGGCGTTCTTTGTTCTCCCCTTTTCCACGCTCACCGAGGTGTTTCGTTTTTTCCTCTTGTTTTGCTTGATCCAAGCTCTAACTGTTCTGCACACGAGCCCACCATTGTTAGAGTGTGGCTGCTTACCCAGTAAGCTATTGGTGTCCTCACCTAGCTGACCTGGATTCAAAACCACCTTACAAAGTCCAGGCCTTGGTTATTCTAAGCTTAAAATGAAAACGACAGAAAAAGGTAAAATCATTTCAAGTTTGGTTTATTTGTCGCATACATAGTCATACACAGTATAACTCACAGTGAAATGGTTGAGTGCTCTGTCCAATCTGAGGAAAAAGAAAAACAGGGGTGCATAGAGAAATATATTCTATATATATACAAAAATATATTAATAGTGCATGTACAATATATATATATATATATTATGTTTATATGTACAATGTATATATGGATATTTATATATGTATGTACAGAATGTACAGTCCCATCTTGCAATTGACATATTTACAGTTATATGTTACATGGTGGTAATTGAACATATTACAGTTATATTGAACATATTACAGTTATTTCTATTACATATTACAGATTTTGACATGAACAGCTGATCATTTTTTTGTTTTTATTCCTCTTAAAGTTTGAATGTTCAGATTGTCAGTTCTTACAGGTCATAGCTGATCATTAGATAAGTGTATTGGGTTGCATTAATATAAATGTAAAGATCAAAAAAACAAAACCCCACAGTGTAGCTTAAAATAGAGAATAATTCTGTAATATTCCTTTATGTACAACACAATTTCAAATGACCTTATTAACAAACCAGTAAAGACAGGACGAGAAGCAAAGGTCACTTACACGTATTAAATCTTGAAGCAAACAAACTGCAGCTGCAAGTGCCACACTGCCATCCAGTTCCACTCTCTGGTCTGGCGACGGTCATATTACAGGAGCAACGAGAGGCTGCCAACAGTTTCTTTTAGCTTGTCTACTGAGACGGTGAAACTGGCCAACCAGGTGAAAAGCATTGTGAAGGAGAAACGACTTCGACTGCCGACGTGGGAAAGTAGCAGTCAGAGCAGGTCTATTGGAGCAGTGCGATGGACTCTGCCCAACAATGGGCTGCAAGCCCACATCTCTGCACATAGCAACAGTATGTGGTTCCTAGGTGCCCAGTCGGCTAGTTTTAAAGTTCAATTCAAATATTAAATACAAATGCAGACTTCAGAATTGGTTAAAGAGCATAACTGTGCACGTACTTTATTGTAGGTTAACATTAACACGCATTATTGAGGCACCCTCTGGAGAATGTCTAAAAATCAGAGAACCCACATTTTCATACATTTTTCAGTAGTGGTTATGTATTCACCCCACATTCCTTTACATATTTGCGTTTGTCTTCACGTCCATTGCATCCAAACCATACATTTGTCAATATATGCAAAGTAATATAAAACACCCACACCAGTTGGAACCTGTTAACACCACATTCCAAGAGATTTCTCTTGACCTTATCCTAAAGAGATGGTCCTGAGCCTGATGGAAATAATATCTCATACTTGGGAGGACATGGACGACAACAAGCTAAATGAGATCTTCAGCAAGTTCGGCCCAACGCTGAGCCGTCGCGTCATGACAGACGAGAGCGGCAAGTCCAAGGGCTTTGGCTTTGTGAGCTTCGAGAGGCACGAGGATGCCAAAAGGGCTGTGGATGAGATGAACGGGAAGAAGTTGAATGGGAAGCAGCTGTATGTGGCTCGTGCCCAGAAGAAAGGCGAGAGGCAGACAGAGCTCAAACGCAAGTTTGAGCAGATGAAGCAGGACGGCACGACTCGCTACCAGGGAGTGAACCTGTACGTTAAAAACCTAGACGACAGTCTGGACGACGAGCGTCTGCGTAAAGAGTTCTCTCTATTCGGGACAATCACGAGTGCCAAGGTGATGACGGAGGGCGGCCGCTCCAAAGGGTTCGGCTTTGTGTGTTTCTCCTCGCCGGAGGAGGCCACCGAGGCAACGAAGGAGATGAACGGGTGCATCGTAGGCACCAAGCCGCTGTACGTGGCCCTGGCGCAGCGCAAGGAGGAGCGGCAGGCCCACCTCACCCACCAGTACATGCAGCGCATGGCCAGCGTGAGTGCCGTGCGCAACCCAGTGCTCAACCCCTACCAGCCCGCCCCGCCCTCCGGCTACTTCATGATGGCCATTCCACAGGCTCAGAACTGGGCTACCTGCTACCCGAGCAGGCAACTGGCACAGCTCCACCCCAGCACCCGCTGGGCTACGCACAGCATTCAGCCACAGCATTTCCAATACATGCCGAGTACCATCAGGCCCGCTGCAGACCAATCTCTGGGCCAGGAACCTCTCACTGCCTCCGTGCTGGATCTGGAACCTCCGCAGGAGCAGAAGCAGATGTTGGGTGATCGATGGTCTGTTTCCCGTCATCCAGAACATGCACCCCAACCTTGCAGGGACGGGTTTGCTCCTGGAGATCGACAACTTGGAGCTTCCGCTTATGCTGGCTGAAAAAATAAAAACGCATTAAATATTGAAATATTTTTGCCTGGTCCATAGACTCCAGTTTCAGGCCTTGATTACAGTAAACTAAAACAACATGTAAAAAGGCTAAATGATTGACACGTGTACAGTCGGTGACTCCTTTCTTTTTGTTCCTCTTACTGTTCGAATGCTCAGAATGTCAGTTTTTGCAGTTGACAGCTGAGCATTAGGCATGTGTATTGGATTGTATTAATAATACAATTGAGGATTCATTGCTGTTCAGGGACCCAGCAGTGGTAACTTGGCAGTGGTAGGGCTTGAACTAGCAACATTCTGATTACTACTCAAGTAACCTCTGAATAGTATTATTATGATTAATATTATTAATATATCTTACACTGAGGTCTGCTGAAGCTTACCCAGGATCCTTTGCAGCAGCCTGCCATATGCACAAATCATTACGAAAGGACACAGAATCTCTAAACTCCCTTGTTTTATGTTATTAGTTTGTCTAATTCAATGTTAAAGCACTTTCCCCTGTAAACACTCTTTTTATGACCTCATTTCACCGTTTCATGACTTTATGCCACGAACCAACCAACTATTCTTTTATACAACTCTTTTCAAACACTTCAACCATTGTGGGTAACTACACTATTATACACCTGTAATTCTTGTTATGCTATTTATTTTATTGGTACTGTCGATACATCGATGTTAGGAGAAATACCTCATGAATACTTTAAATGAATCCTTAAAATGACACCTATTCCATTTACTAATGCTAAGCTTGCTACAGTCTGAACTTCTAGCAAGTCAAGAGAAGTCTCATGCAGTTTCTGTATTTTCTATAATTGCATAATATATGGATGGTTTTAAACTCAATAACATACGCACTTGCAAAATATGTGAATATAAAGGAACAAAAATAAATTAACATAACCACATACCTAAACATCATCTGGTACCATCACCCCATCACCCCTCAATGCAGTATGAGGATGGTCAGATTGTTGTATTTACTAATAGTTACCACTAGTATTAAAATAACAGTAAGCCCAAACTGTTCGACTATGTCCTCTTAAACAAACCTGTGATTTTTTAAATATTTGGACCACATCCTCCTGCAGAATAAAACAATCAGGAAATACAGTTGAGTTGGCCCATACCGCCCTCACATCAGTGTGATTTCCATCAATGACGTGTTATGGCTCTGGGTAAGGAACAATGTTATATTGTTCAATAAACTTTTCACAGGATGCATATTTTTCATTGTTTTAGCAAAGTTTTCGCTACCTCTATACAGCAAACACCAGAATCGACAAGGTTTACATTAATTATAGTCAGTAGAATTAAAGGGAAGAGGCCATATAAAAGGCTGGGATCTACATTTAGCAGACTCGGCACTGTGTTACTAGATATTGCCCACATTCCATTAATTTTATTAAGTCCTCTTTAAACAGAAAATAAAGATGCAGACTCAAGAATTAATTGAAGAGAGTAGTAGGTCCATTATTTATTTTGAGCTCAGCGTTACATACAAACGAGGCATAGTCCAGAATATGTCTAATAATCACACAAGGAACACACATTTTTATCCAGTTTTCACAACTGATTATGTGATTGCCACACCTTCTCTACATACTGGTGTTTGAAATCTCAACCACTGTGTTCAACCATACATTATTCAATATATGCAAATTGAGATCTATCATTGTACAAATTGAAGCTTGACCCCAGTATATCCTATTGGAAGATTTTCCTGGGTTTTTTTTTTTTGTTGTTGTTGTTTTTGTTTTTAACAAAGATAATCTCAACTCATACCATCAAACACCTGCAAGATGATGTTGCAGGTCAGTATCACCCTGCTCTTATGGTAAGATAATGAACCTTGCTTAGCCACAGAACTCTCGAAGAGGCTTTCACGTCTTTTAAAAGCCGGGATCTTTACCAATACTTAGGAAGCTATTTCTCACGGGAACAGTCCAGAGTCATCTGCCGTAGACTTCCACAGAGGCCTTGAAACCACCTGCATCAGAGCCTCTGCTCTGCACTTACAGACCCACAAAGGCCTTAAGATACCCCAGAAACATTATTCCTCTTTATGCTTTCAAACACAGTCTTGCACCACTCTGCACCTGTTGCAGAGAGCTTCAAAGCCTATTATAATTAGATCACAGATCGCCTCATGAAAATACCTTTACCCCAAAACATTTTATTACCTCAGGTGGAACAGTGTGTATAGGCCTAGACCTCTTTAGATGTAACTTAGAACCGCCGGTGACCGCTGTATGCGTTTCTTTGGTTGTACAAGCTCCACTGGAGGACTCGATGAATAGTTGATGATGGAAGAGGGGTATATCAGATTCACCCCTTCTGCCTCCATGTGACAAATTAACACACTGCATAAACTTTTAGAAATAAATCAGTCTTTTAACAAATGGTAAACATTCTCTAGAAAAGATTATCTTGTAACAATTCATTGAGTATATGAACTGTTTTTGTGTCCTTATATCTATAAATGAAAAGTAATAAAACATTATAGATGATAAATAAATTACATAAAATGTATAAAAGTTCACAAATAAGAAAGTACCTGAGTCTGCACTTTTCTCCACAGATTCAAGAAACTCGTGAAAGTTGGAAGCTATAGAAACACATAGTACAGAATTATAGACTGACTGAGGTGTGAGCAGAAAGATCGCCATGATGTCCTTATATCTAAAGCACTCAAAGCATTGATGCTATGTAAATAAACTGTGATCCGATTGGTTCAATCTAAGTAAATAGATTCACCTACTTTGAAGTTAAAGTTTTTCTCAAAAGGTTAGAACTGGTTGACTATACTTTGCCGTGTTCTGTAATAGAAAATGTAAACATTTATATCTAAAATATTGCACGACAGAAATCAATTCAAGACTAACCTCTAATGACCGCTAGATGGGGGAAGATATCAAGTAATAAATGAGTCCAGCTCCTCCTGCCCGACAATACGGTGAGACTCTGTTTTTACGTGTGATGGAAAATGATACGAAACTATGTATTATGTGATTCATATAAAATCACACTGATCCTTTTGTTCTTAAATTAATAATGCCGTTTGCACATTTATATCCGCCTGTTGCTGATTAAGTTGAACATGTATCAGGAACTGTTAACATCAAGGTCAACTTGACACACAACCCACACTGTTTGGAGTCAGTTTGGGTTGGTTTGTGGAAAAAACCAAGCTGAGAGCTGATTGGCTTATAGCCACAGCAACAAAGGAAAGAAGAGCTGCTTAAGAAAAGATGATTGGTTAAAGACAGCACAGGAGTAGTATAACTAGCCACGGTTTTGTATACTCGGGGCTCCCTACCTGAGGAGAGCCAAACATTTATTTTATTCTTTTTCTTATTAAATTACTCTCTTAATCACGTCTGACTTGCTGTTTGTTCAAAATTCCACAACATATGTCATTACTACGCCGCACAAAAAAGACCGCCATATTTGTACTTCCACAATGTGAAAAGGCGTCATTTTCTATGCAAACGAATGAATAAACACCATGCCATGCCTTGCTGTATCCCCTCTTTGCACCGCTGGACAGACACACTCATGACACTGTACTCATCAAAAGCAGCACCAGAGACGCACTGAGTCATATCCCGCTACACACCTCTCAGGCCAGCTTGTTTGCACGTTTTGTCATAAAACTTAAAATGTCATTTGTTGCCATTATATATAAAATTACCTATTTAAAAAAACAAATAAATCAAAAAGTACTTGTGACTAGAGAAACACGTGGCTAATCACCTACAAGAAATAATGTCAGTGATGTTTGGGGCAGGTGTTTCAAACGTGCCCAGACTCTTGAGAAGCACCTAAACGCACACACAAGGGTGTCCGCTTCCCATAGTGCTGCAAATACTGCAGGAAGGGCTTTGGTGAAACAGGCCACATGGAGGAGCAGAAGACAATCCACACAACTGAAGAAGCCCGTAGCTGCCCAGTATGTCAGAATCCACATGGGAGAAGAACCCTGTAGCTGCCCAGTATGTCAGAAGCAAATTGTGCAGGTGGGTAATGAACCATATTTGTACCCATTCGTATGTTGGGAGCAAATCAGTTGAAGACTTGAACAGTATGTTAACAATCAGTTAAAATTACTGTTGATGACAAGAAAACAATGGCTAATATGTTCCTTCACAGCTATGTCATTGGTTGATCTATTTTTGTCAGATTTAGTGCTTGTTTGGGCAAGTGTGTTAAAGTCTTCCTTTGTTTTTGGTTTTGTTCCTTTTCATATAGTTGTTTATTCCTTTTTGTCTAGTGATGTCCATTATCCATTTAAAATCTGTCAAATTAAACAAATGTGAAACGAATTCCATAGTATTCAGATTTGATTGCAAAAGAGACAAGTGCATCTGCATCATTGGTTAAAAAGTTGTTCTGCTAGTTGTCTGATTTTGTTCCAGTAATCTAATGTTTCCTGGCACTAGGTGGTTCAAGATTATATTGGTGTTTGCTTTATTTCTGTTTTTTTTAACCATAGTCTGCTTGTTTATACTGTCTAACAAATGCAATACTGAGTAGTGAAACACTGACACAATCCCTTTTGGAAGTCAGACATTTGTAATAATTTCAATAATCTACAGTTGTAAGTCAAGAGGGCAGCACCATTTTAAAGTCTAGTTTCCTTTCTCTGTCTCACTTTCTGGAATTTTTCCGTCTGTGTTTTTATTAAAGTTAAAAATGGATAGGGTATTAAAACTCCCTTTCACTGACGTCTCTTCCACTGAACTTGTAAAGAAAGTGATGATATGAAGATGATTATGTTTATCACATTCACTCAGAGATCATTGTCTGAGGGTCATGTTGTACAGTTCACGATGCCCCGGGTTGCAATCAGGAGGTTTAACAGTGATGTGCCAAACAGTTGTCTGTGGTGTTCTATATGATCTAAAAGTCAGACTTACCATTTATCAGTCAAATCAATTAAAGAACATTCATGATCAACAATTTGTGGGTGGCCATGATACTAACAGCGTGGTGGAAATTCCACAAGATATCAAACTCCACACTAACATAAACATAACACTGCTTTCATGTCACTTCCACAAGTAGCCCAAACATAAGATATAGAAAGCAGGTAAGAGCGGAGCAGTCAATGTGCCTAATATGACTGCAAAAGCCTGGCAGGACAGGAGGTATTCCTGCTTCTGCTAATCAGCAAAAGGAAGCTCCTGGCAAAGTGACGTGGACTGCAAAAAAATCACCAGGAAGGTCAAGCTACAAATGCCAGAGAGGAGCAGGGAGCACCAAAAGTTCCATAGCATCCTGCGGAAAGAGTACCACATAAGCATGGAAACAGTACAGCAACCCATGGTATGAGCATGGACAGATGAGGAAGAGCTGCTAGAACAGTACGTCCCCAATAAGCAGGCAGGATGTGGATCCGTCTCACTATTTCATCGGCAGAAATGCAGGAGCAGGTGATAATACTCCTGGGCCCAGCACTCTTCAACCTGGGTACTTTAAGGAGAACACGGCAGCCTCCCAAAAGTGATACAAAGTCCCAAAATGGCTATTACCTGTGCTGAATAACAGTATGAAGGACAAATCTACCCCTGTCCAAAGTTTAATTGATTTAACTGAATGCCAACTATACTACCACCATCAATCTGTGTAAGGTGTACTTGCAAGTGCCTTTAGCACCAAAAGCAAAAGAACTCAGTGTTTTCAACACATTTCATCCAAGCATCATCATGTGAAATGTTGTTCTTTTCGGAAATTCTTCATCTAAATATGGTTGTGTTGCTAATGAGATCATATTATTTGTTACTCTTTAAACCTTATTATTCCTTTAAGATTCAAAGTCTACTGTGTTAGGAAACCTATGTGAGAATATAAAATCAGCAGTTTCTGCATGCTTGTGTGATGAATACAGAAAGTGATCTCTTATACCTGCGGAATTAAGGCTTCAAATGTCTTGGTGTTCAGACGATATGGAGAGGCTCTGGGAATCTGGAAGGATAAACGTTTGTTTCATTTTCAGGGACTGTTGATCATTTATTTGTCCATTCATTTATTACACTATTAAGGGATTATTAATGTGCACTGGGAGAACAGTATAAAGTTATCAGTCTTCTTTATCAGTCTTCTAACTAAACAGCCTGGTCTTGTAAGGTAACCACATGCACACCTTTCCCTCAGTGATGGCAAGGAGTGGTTTAAACTCACCATGTCATCTGTGATTCTGAGTGTGAGTGCTCCTGCATTTTTCTACACAAAGCCTGCTGAGTTGGCAGTGAAGGCAGAGATGCCCATATACAGCATGTTGCTTTCATCAGGTGGCAGTGAAAATGGTGTCGGGGCAAAAGCGGGTTTCTTGTGCACTCCAATGTTGTAAAACTCCCCCTATATAGAGAGCAATGCAGAGATTAACTTATTCTTTTACAGCTCCTGGGTCTTGATTCTTCGTTCAGATTAAACTGTTTTATCAGTGTAACCTTTGTGTAACCTTTTTTTCCTACAAAAGCCCAACAGTGCTTTCTGGATACACTTAGGCACAGTTTTGCAAGTGCTCCTGTTATTCCCTGTTAATTCAGATCTTTGGCTCAGAAAGGCTTTCTTATGATCATTATGGTCATTATTCTTATGCTTTGACAACTTGTGCCTTTTTTAACTTGTGCCTGAAAACCCCTTTACCTATGCCAATGATAAAACACTGATGAACTCCTGCAAACAAGTTGTAGTTTATTAATTAGTGCATTAATCTTAGTTTGGGATCTTTAATGACCATCTTAATCTGTGTATATTATTTGATTGTTGGTTCTTTCCTAGCTGAATGTAACTTCCTCTCACAGTAGTGTACAACTTCCAAGCTTATCAAAGGATAGTGTTGTAGTCAGGACCATTAAAAAATCATTCAAGCAAAGACCAAGATTTTGTAGTGTTTGAATCTGAGACAAGAATGAGACTTATTTAACAATGATTTTACTTTAATTATACCACTCACTGATAATGTATTGTAAATTGTCATTGTCATAAATAATTGTCATTATAAAGGCAGCTGAATATAAACAAATATAAAGCAAAAAGGTTCATATGGTCATTTTTATTATTAAATTAAAACATAGTAATACTTAAATAATTGCTATCTGCCCTTGGGTCAATCATGGAAAGGATTAATTAGATGTGTTCTGTAATGTGTTAAATCCTCTCGATAAATGCATAGCTTTAGCTATATCATAAAACATATGATGAGTCCTTTTCTCATTACTTGTGTACAACAAAAGTTTGTGTGACAAGCAGCAACATGTATATTTGCCAATTTATGAAAACGGGAGTATGCGCAGTGGGAGAGTAAATATCTTTTAAAATGACTCTCAATTAATGGCAATGCATTTACAATAAGTCTCTTGCCACAATAACAACACTGTCTGGATTTGCCATCAGCTGGTTGATTGCAGCATCGTGCAGCCTGCAGCCTAGCATTTGTTTGCAGGGGAACATACACTGCCATAATTATTACCATAATGAATTTTTTAAGGAGAAAGAATAGTCTGTACATTAATGTTAAAAATTCCAGATCCAGATAGCAGTGTTTATGTATGTCAGTGGCTGTGCACCAGTACTTGTGAATGTACACACACAAACCTCACCCTTTGGGTCTTCCCCAAGTCCCCTGTCCTGTTCACACTACTAGCTAAGAGCAACCAGCTAACTTGATAGCAGTGTGACTCAATAATAATAATAATAATAATAATAGTAATAATAATAATAATAATAATATGGCGCTTCCATGCACATCAGCAAGCAAATAGGAACACTAGCACTTGCATGAAATTAAGCATATTAGCATTTCAGAAGGCAGATTATTTAGCCTGCTAAAATAGCAGGTGTGGCAGCAAATGTCTGTTCAAAACACTATGTCACAGGTATGAGTATCATGTATTTGATATAGTATGATTGTTCATGTTTGTAAATTTAAAGCTTACAAATGCTGTATTTACAGTGTATTGCAGGTTATTAAAATGTGGCAGTAATTATTAGGATATAGAGAATTGTAGTGTTTAAACAAATCATTATGTCAGAAGTATGTTTAGGGGAGAATACACCCTGACCCACCCAGAGTTAACACACACTTACCTTACATTATTGATCATAAACTTGAATAGCTACAATACTGTCTGCTAATCATGCAGTTTGAAGTTTGCAAAGTGTGTACCCAGACAAAATCTGTGTTAAAACTTTCCTTTAACACTGAGTCATACATGAGTCAGACATGATTCTGAATAAATGAATGAATGAAAAAATGAAAAGCCTTATTTCATTTCAAACTGCACTTCAGGAACACTGAGCTCAAGTTCTAAGGAAACTTCCCTGCATATTTTCAGGGGTTTTCTGCCTCACCATGCCTGAATCACCTCATAAGGAGCTTGATAATGAGGAGACAGGGTGACTGAGGCAGTGAACACTCCTCACTGAGCATACTGGCTTCCAAGAGCTGGAGCTGGGAAGACCTATAGGTCTGTGACACACACTCCCACCCAGTCCTGATACTAAGAAGGTGGAACCTACAGGCTAATATGCAGCTGCCTGTGCATCAATAGGCGTCTGGGGTGTCCATCACTCAGGGAGGCGTGGCTGAAGGCGTGGCCTTGCAGACTCTGAGAGCTGGCTGAGGTAATCTCTAAAGGAGAGAGTAGTCACCAATAATCATGGAAATGTAGCCATAACTGTACGGTATATTTCACAGCCATGTATATTACATATCACAGACCAGGCTTACCAGAATAAATATTCCACACATACAGCTCATATATATCTCTCTGTGTGTGTGTGTGTGTGTGTGTGTGTGTGTGTGTGTGTGTAAAAACATGCTCCTGTTTTAGTCTCAACACAGACAGATATACATGTAGGAGTAGCAAACTGAAGTAAGAGCTCACCTTCACCAGTACATAGTCTCCAGCTTTAACAGTGACAGGGTTGGTATCCGTGGGATAAGAAAGCAAATCCTTTCTTGGAAAAATAACCTTCACATTCCCATCATTCCGACCACAAAGATCTTGAGATGACTTCTTACTTTCCTGCAGAAAACAGACTCAGTCAAGCAAAAACAGCAGATAACATTTGTACAATATAAAAGGCTTGACTAAGCACTGTAGCAGACAGAAATTCTCTCCTGCTCTTACATTGCCTCCAGATACCATGCCACAACGTCTCACTAGTGTTATCCAAACCAAGGGTGGTTATTCCCACTGTTATGTAGATGGTCATAAAATTCTGTTATCAGTGTGTATATCGGTAGATCCAATCTCAGCATGACTGGTAGCGCATATTAACACACAAGTGGCAAACACCTTGTGGTAGTTTTCTGTGCATTCGCCAGGCATGTCCTCAAAAGAAGGACACTAACAAGAATCAAAATTAACTAAGACCCCAATCTTCAAACAGTTATTGATGGCAGGTAATACACTAAAGACCACAAGCACAGGGAAACCAGTCATTGGGATTTCCCGGTACCAAAGATGTGAACTGCTCTCAACACTTCAAAAATAACAAAAAGCTCAAAGCATCCAAAACAGACACAATGCTATGCCTAACCAGGGAAGGGTTTCAAATGAAAGGGCCACAGAAACCCATGCGGCAATCGCAAACTAACACCACAAACGGGAAAGTGACCATACAACTCAAATAGACTAAAATAGACCAAACAATGCCCTAAATACATAAACACATAAACTCTATTTGCCCTCCAGAAAAGAACAAAGCCAAAACCAAAATGAAATGCCAAAAGGTGCTAGGGCTGAGCTGATAGACAATGCCATTGTTCATCATCGTTGTCAGACAGACCTCATGATGTTGATCCAGCAGGTCTAAATAAGATAAGGGAGGAGAATTTACTGCAACTATTTATTTTCTTGCAGAAATCTAGTTAAATCGATATGCAAAACATGATGACCAAGACACACAGATGCAGCAATCCCAAATTATTAACAGCAGAAGTGCTCCAAACACAGTTGTAACACAGCATGGCTTCAACCCACTGCAGTACTCACTCCCTCCACTAGGACAAGCTGTTTGCTGTCGATGAAACTGGTGTTGACCTTAGCCGCATCTTCTCGGAATGTAAAGATAAGCTCCTCCAGGCGACAGCTTCTTCACCTCAGCTGGGATATCGTCCCCGAGACGGTGGTATGCCTGAGTTTTCTGTGGGTGTGGTACACACATCTTCATGTCAGAAGGTAAAGCCCAACTGGCAGCCACAAGACCCTTTCAATTCTCCAAATGATAATAGACAATGGTGAATTTCTTGATAGAACCATCACATGAACCAGGGAGAATGTCTGTTTTTTGATAGTGTTAAACACAATGACAAAATAGGATCTCACCTTCCTCATGCTGTAGGCAAACAGGAAGGCTACATTATAGCCCACTTCCCTGATCAAAGAGACCGACTGCTGGTGGTCCTCCTCTGTTTCCCCACAGAAGCCTGTGATGAAGTCACTGCTCAGACTGACCCCTGTAAAAAGAAATTATACATAGATATTTATTCACACAAGACCTATTATAGCTACAATAATTTTATAATTACATACTGAATGTTTGGTAATGATAGGACACCTGGTATTATCTTTCGAATGTTTTCCACAAGCTCAAGGTAGGCTTCCCTAGTATACCTATGAAAACATCCCAGAGCATGATGACTTAAAGTGAGAACTAAGTTTTAACACATGAGACATCAAGAGATTTGAGATAAGCAGGCTAATCTCTACTGTGCTTGTGGTGAGTGCTGTCGTTCTAGGAGCGTTTCTCACCCACGCCTCATGGTCTGTAAGACTCTGCTGCTGCCGCTCTGAGCTGGCAAGTGGATCTGCTTACAGATGTTCCTCCGCTCTTGGATTAGCTATAACACCTTCAGGAAACATACTCACCCACCCCAGCACAGGTCAAACGAAAACAGCACAAATTGACTATGGCAGTCAAACCTTATTTCACATATCTGATAAGCATAAGGCTTTTTCAATCTGATAATCTATTAATGATCTCTTCTACTGCTCACATCCAAATTTGCGAATCCTAAATTATTATCCAATCTGCTGCTTAAAATGGCCTATGAGCAATATCTGCACATGAATTCAGACTATAAGAAACTGTTCCAACTAAATACTTAAACTCTTTGAACATCCACTACACCACACAAGCCATAAACAGTCAGGGCCGGATTACCAATAGATTACCAGAGCAGGCAGTGACCTGTAGGCCCCACACCTTTTAGGGGCCATGCAACAAGGAATTAAAAAAAACAAACATATTAGGAGATAATTTGCAAGGGAGGCCCCAAGATTATGACTGCCTAGGGGCCTCCACAGGGTTTAATCTGCCACTGTAGGCAGTGTACATGTACATGCCCCTAAATGTAATTGGTAACATATTCCATTACATTACTCAAACGAGGAACATACTTTAAAAACTTTGGAATACGTCAACATTGTCCAAGACTATTTCAAATATAACTCACTTTAATTACATTTAAATTACATTTAACAGCATGTATTCTGTGTTCTGTATTTTGTCACCTGCAATGAAATACATTTTAAAAGTACCTTCCCCACACTAGTCATGGGTATCCCAACCAAAAACCACATGCTCACATCCATGACTCTGGGGTTTCTACCTCATCAGGAAAGTCTTTAGGATGTGGCCAGGTGAAGCGAATCCTTGTCAGGGTTTACGAGGGAGACGTGGTGTAGCAGGTCAGAGAATCGTAGGCCTCCTTGCTCATCACGGGAACACGGTGCTGAAACCACGGCTGAGGTGCGAACCAAGCTCCGAGTTGCTGGCCCCGTCCCCAGACACGTCTCTGTAGCTGTTCACGTTTTGACCCAGCAGGGTCACTTCCTTCACCCCCTATGGCCATGATCATTTCATATACTTAGTGTTCACATCTGGCCAAGTTTCACACACAGAAACTAGTAAAGCCAGACTGCACACATAGTCGCTGAAGGGAAGAAACCTGGTCAGACAGCATGCGCACTTCTTCAAGTATGGAGGACACAGGTCTGCTCCTATCCTTCCCCCAGGTAAACGGCACAATGCAGTAGCTGCACATGTTGTCACAGCCCCGCGTGATAGACCTACAGCAGTCAAAGAGGGACAAAATATACTGGATAATCCCACTGTAAAACAAGGTGCCACCAACAAGGCTTGCAGTACACAAGGTCTGTACTGTCAACAGCGTGAAAGGACTTTAAAAGTATCGACCCCCTGATATCAAACCATTGTTTGAAGTGCTACATCTAAAAGCATGAAGGAGCTGAAGATGAGCCACCACGGTGTTTGAAGTTTTATATCCCTTCATAAGTGTAGGAGGGTCAGTCATGTATAAATATTTAACCAAAAAATGCAGATTGACAAGTGTTCAGTAAAATGATAATAATAAACAACTGAACTATGAGCATTTGCTGTTTTTGGCTTTATTGTAGATGCAAGTCCCATGTTTCATCCAATATGGTAGCAAATGCCTTTAAATTATAGCTGACTTTTCTGTATTTTAATCTAACAGTTGCTGTTCAGATTAAATTCAGTGTATTAGAGTTGAATATGAAAACACCAAAAACTGTCTATACATGTTAACTTAAAAATTGAACTGTACATGTGAGACTGTTATTTTACTCTTTACCATCTTTACAAAATCACACAGTGCAAAGTTAATTTAAGAGTTAGTGTTTAGTAGGAACTCCTCCCTTATAAATCAGCCAGATATTATTATGGCACTCACACAAAGGCACTGTGTCCTGAATGGTGAATGGGCATGACATCAGCATATGCCTCTTCCAGGGAGAGCAGGACATTGCTGGTCCTCTGACCCCCATGGGCCAGTGCAAGGAGTCGGAGAAGATCTCTGTAGGCATCTGGCCCTGCTACAACATCCACCACCCTCTCCTTCTCCAGCAACTCAGTCTTCAGTCTCTCTGCCAAGCAACCTACAAGAGAGCAAGCACACATATGCGTATACGGGCACGTGAACCCACACACAAACATACATGCGCACATACGAACATTTCAGACTGAGAGATACATTTGAACGTGAATGAAGAACTATGGTGAAGTGAGAAGTTACCCAGGACTCCTATCTTTAATGGAGTGCTGCTCTTTAGACACTTCTTTTTCAGAACTGCTGGATGTTTGAGTCTGTTCCAGATGGTCTGCTCTGCCTTTTCCCTGTCACAATGATTTTTATTTTTTCCAACAGAAAATAGCATTACATCCAAGCAAAAAATGTCACTGAAGTCAAGGACTGCTGTCAAGTTGCACAAGATTGGCAACGTATAGATTCACTGTGTAAAATACAAACAGAAATAGGCTTTTCCTACCTTATGGAGCATGTGACAAGAAGCACCACATCTGCCTGTATAAAAAAAAAAAAAATTAGGAAAGATGAGAATGAAAGCTTTCAAATAAAGGAAGCGCTGTGTTTATCAAGGGTCAAAGGTCAAGGCATTGACACTTACCTCTGATAGTTCGTGGGTCCGAACATATCCACCCTTCTGAAGAATGGACCACGCAATTTCAGTGTCGTTGACGTTCATCTGACAGCCGTATGTTTCGAAATACACTGCAAGATGTAAACACCAAAATAAAATTGGCAACGACTACCGGCATACTGACACATGGGAATTAAAATCCTAAAGCCTCAACTATCATGGCAACAAATGCAGTTACATACCTTTCCGTAGCTGCGCCAGACCACTTTCTTCAGGAAGATACGATTCCTCATGTTCCTGTTGCGTCTCAGTTGAACTTTTGCCTGAAGAACTCTTAATGACGACAGCTTGGTCTTAAATGTGCTCACTCTCGTCTCATCAGTCTCATTAGTAGGAGTGCTAGATAGAGACACTGAGCAATAACCTCTGCATTTGTCGGCGAGTCGAGATAAACACTTTTGAACAGAAAACACTAGAAGTCTAAGCCTGCGGGCAGACATCATGTCTAAACGGGAGATTCGGCTACAAAGCCATGAACAAGACAAGAAACTCAATTTAACTTTAAAAGTAACGTTAGCTAAGGCTAAGTGCTAACTTAGCAATGGTGCTGTGGTTTGCGCAGAACAATTTTATATACAAAAGTATATTATCAGCGAGCTAACAAATCTGTACAAGCAGCCAATAAATATAAAAATATCTGTAGCTTAGTTAGGTAACCTAATAATTCAGCTGTAACATACACTCACGTATGACCCCACACGGTTAACATTGACATGCAGTTTTGTAATTTTCAAAATAACGGTTTCATTAAAACGTAACAGTGATACTCGTGTTTCAGTTCTAAGACAAGTAAACGGTGTAACTTGGGAGGGAGAGCAATCGCAAAAATATCGATTTACGTTTTTTAATTCATATTTTTGTAATTAATATTTTTTAATTAATATTTTTTTTAATTAATAGTTTTGTGAAATCTTATATTTAACATAAACGGCTACTTTTATTTTGCAAGTGTTTACTTGTTAGTCATAAGTAGTGTTTTGTGAGATGATTGTTCGTTTTCACACATGGCTCTCTGTCCCTCACCTACTCTGATCTAATGACGAATGCGTAATTTATTTTATAAGTGGACTTCACACTTCGTTCTGTTACCTAAGGGTCAGTACAACATACTCGTTTAAGTGTGCTGATACAAAGATTGTGAAACAATTAATGTTTTTAATTAACTGATTAAAGTTTTACTCTGAATGAACACATTTTACGAATATATAGGAATGTTAACCTTATTACATTGTCTTTGATGAGGAAATGGGTATTTTGGATGTTTTAACCTTTTAAACATGTTTTAACCTTTTAAACTTTTAAATATTACCGTAAGGTTGTAAATACGTTCATTAATATTTTAGGTATTTTGATTATTCATTTTGCAATTTTGATTAAAAATAAATAAATAAATAAAATTAAAAATCAAGTTATTTAAACATGTCCAAGAATTGCTGTCCACTCTCTCATCTTTGGATAACCATCTTGGTAAAAATGCGACCTTTGACATCAGTGACCTCACAACTTTAAAAAAGGTCTATCTTCATTCGCCTAAAGGCATAAACTGCATGCTCCTATAGTATGTCAGTTCATTTGAATTTCTCACTTTGTCCCCATACTCAGATGAGTTAAAGCTAAAAATGTCCACCCCATTGTGATGAAATATTGAGTTAATAAACATTATTTTAGAATATCAAAATATATGTTTGAAATGCTAACTTTAGCTAAAATTGTCCACCTGCTGACATGACAGTTGCACAATACAGTGAACATATACTTGCATATACCTTCTTTGCTGTTTTCTTGTTGTTTTGTTTTAAGTAATATTTCCTAATAACTATTAAACTATTGATGTTCAGCTACGACAGGAGCTGAAGTAGCAAAGAGGAAAAGGTCCAGGTGAGATGCAGACCCTTGGAGGAAAGAGACAATTACCTGTGAAATTAGAGAGAGAGAAAGCGCTGTAGAAAAGGTGAGGAGATTTTAACAAAAAAGGGAATTCATGACTGAAAAAGAAAGGTATGCCAAAAAAAAACCCCAAAACAAAACAGTCGAGAAAGGAATAGTTGCCATGACAACTAAACATTCTTGAAGAGCTATAAACTGTGTTATCAAGGTGTATTTTAAATGTTCATAACTTTGCTTTTAATGGCTTTAAACGTTATATATAGCTTAGAAGTATGTAGAGGTTGGAGGAATATGTGTGGCTATATTTGGGCTATTTCTTCTGTTTGGGTATGAGTGGTTTGTAGCATTTAGCATTGGACATTGAGAGTGCTGAAAAGTCTAAATGTGTCTGTGAAAGCTTTAGAAGTATAAAGTGATTGATTTTTAAATTAGTAATGAAAATGCTGAGGTAATAAAATGATATTGTAAGCAGAAAAGTATGGATGGTCCCGAATAAACTGGTTTCATGCAGGAAAGACCAGTGTAGGCTTCAGCATAAATCTTCAGGAGGCCTCTTTGAAAAAGCCTCTAGGGGATTCCGTTGAAGGGAGAGCCTTGGTTCAAGGATGGGACATCCCGGCCAAGCACTGGAAGAAACAATATGGAGATCACCAAAAGAAACAATATGGGCATCCGGTGATATAGAATAGGATCGTCTTTTAAAAAAATAGAAGTAGTTCAGGTTGAACATAATAGTACCAAGAACTTGTTGGTGTAACTATTAAATATCAATTAGCATATATTGAATAATGTATGGTTTGAACATAATAGTGGAAACCTGGACAAGTATTATGAAAAAATAAAAATGGTTATGCAAGTGTCCTTGAAGCGTTTGGTTACTATCTGATGGATTAAAATAGGTTTGTTGGTAGCAAAGACATCACTAAAGTGTACAGAGCAAAGGTACTCCAGGACCAGGATGGGTAAGTAGCAGCTTGATCAATGGACTCTTCTGTGAGACGTAACAGGGCGTCGGTCTTAAATGTAATGTTAGATCAAGTGAAAAACTTTAGTGGATTGAAATACAGATAAATAAATCCAACAAAAGTGCACCTGCATCATTGGTAAAAAGTTGTTCTGCTAGTTCTCTGATTTTGTTCCAGTAATCTAATGTTTCCTGTGGACTAGGTGGTTCAAGATTATATTGGTGTTTGATTTATTTCTGTGATCTTTTTAACCATAGTCTGCTTGTTTATACTGTCTACCAAATATTGAGTAGTGAAACACTGACACAATCCCTTTTGGCGTCAGACATTTGTAATAATTTCAATAATCTACACTTGTAAATCAAGAGGGCAGCACCATTTTAAAGTCTAGATTCCTTTCTCTGTATCACTTTCTGGAATTTTTCCGTCTGTGTTTTTATTAAAGTTAAAAATGGAAAGGGTATTAAAACTCCCTTTCACTGACATCTCTTCCACTGAACTTGTAGAGAAAGTGATGATATGAAGATGATTATGTTTATCGCTTTCACTCAGAGATCATTGTCTGAGGTTCATGTTGTACAGTTCACGATGCCCCGGGTTGCAATCAGGAGGTTTGACAGTGATGTGCCACAGTTGTCTGTGGTGTTCTATATGATCATCACAGAACATCACACATAACTGGTCAAATTGTATCTCGAGTAGTATATTTGTGTATTATACTATATATTAGCAGCATATCTTTATGATGCAATTAAAAACATTCCCCATCCCCCTGAATACCAATCATATTACATATCTGGGTACTAAATTCTCTTCCCAGTTGTCTGTTATTCAAAATAAATAGTCATCCAATTATTAAAACAATAAGCGACAAACTTCATTGATGGACAAATTTGCCCCTTATGCTCTTCGGACAAACTGCAATAATTAAAATGAGAATATTACCTAAACGAAATTGTTTGTTTTCAATTATTCCAGTGCCACCAACCTGTCTAAAATCTTTGGACAACATCATAACTTGATTCTACTGGAAAAATAAATCACATAGAATCAAACTCACAACATTACAGAACTGTAGTTGATTATTGCAAATCAACTACAATATGGAATAAAATGGATAAAACCTAGTATATCAGACAGAATATGGATAGACATAGAGCAAACATTATGCAAAGATCTAAAAGTCAGACTTACCATTTATCAGTCAAATCAATTAAAGAACATTCATGATCAACAATTTGTGGGTGGCCATGATACTAACAGCTTGGTGGAAATTCCACAAGATATCAAACTCCACACTAACATAAACATAACACTGCTTTCATGTCACTTCCACAAGTAGCCCAAACATAAGATATAGAAAGCAGGTAAGAGCAACTATCAGTTCAGAGACATTAAACTCACGTGCATCCATATCAGTATTATAAACATTCCTAATACAAAAAAACTATCACATAAGATATACAAAATAATAATGAAATCAAATTGCATAATTACTCTCCAATCGAGACAATGGGAGGAAGATTTATTACTAACCCCCGACGCCACAGTCTGGATTAAAATGTATAATAATAATTACCACATGACAGCAACACTAACCTACAATGCATTCAGTACAAAATAATACATAGATTACATTATACTACACATTGGATGTTTAAAATTGGTTTCACAAGCTCAGCAATCTGTACATACTTTACTCCAAACACAGCTGACGATTACATTCACATCGTGTGGCAGAGCACACCTATCAAGTAATTTTGGAAATAGGTCATCACACACATGTCCCATGATTTAAATAACCCTATCCATCCAACACCATCTTTATGTCTCCTAGGAGACATGTCATCAACCAATGTGTCAATAGGAAAAAAACAGGATAATATATATATATAACATTATTAATTGCAAATACAAACATACTCATGAATTGGAAAACAAAAAATAATATTAGTGTCACCGAATGGAAAAATCTATTGATAGACTACATATCAATGGAAAAAAAATCTCAGAATGAATCAATAAGAACCAATAACCTAGACTGGACTCCTTTGATAAAAAGTTTACAGAGCTAATCCATAAATGATAAATATCCCAATCTAGTACGTGTACATATACAGTGCACTCGCACATAGCCTCTCTCTCTCTCTCACACACACACACACAGGCAGACGCACACAAGCAGTCACACACGAACACACACACACACACACACACACACACACACACACACACACACACACACACACACACACACACACACATTCCCGTAATGGTGCAGGTGGCTAATACTTAAAATACTCTATCTGCATTTCCCGTTTGTCTGTTTCGTCTCTGTTCGTCTTATTTTTCCTCTCTCCCCTATTCCCGTTTCCCCCACGTTATTTATGTCTGTTCATACGTTTTATACACCCGATATAGTTGGACACAGTGAGAAGTTAGAAATAAATAATGAATAAATAATAAAGTTCTAAAGGTCCTCCGATGGGCGGAAATCAATTGATATATTTATTTCTCCAGATTTCTAACTCGGAGAGAAAAAGACGTCCTTTTACAAATCGCACCTCGTTGTGGAACTCTACTAAGGTTTACAATCCAGGCGATGATTTTTAACCTCAAAGAACATAGGCCTGCTCCAAGGCAAACTGATTTCATCCCATTAATTAACTTTAATGCGATGTTTTTTGCCGAGCATTAGGCTAAAGAAAATGAATGTTGCTGCGTTTATCAAACTAAAAGTATTTATTCTGAGCCATGCGGTAAATGATTCAGTGTGAGCAGCATATGGACGATTTTTGGAAAATGCTGTGACTAGGTAATATTTTGAAATATAAGGCGTTGTTAAAGCCTCTCATTCACGCTATTAACGTTATAAGTTAAAATAATTGAATAATTCATAAATAAATAAATAGCGTTTGTATAATATTTAAAAATAAACATTTACGTAAAAGCACTCTTACGTAACAACCAAGTTGTCATGTATTTGAATCTAAAGCTAAAGTGTTGCTTTGATCGCTTTGGTCGGTCGACACTTGCCTGGCTCTGTTGAATTGCTGTTTCAAACTGTTTTATAATTCGTGCAGTTAGATCATTTGGTTAAATCATTTACGATTTTATTTTATTCATTTACTACTTTCGACTACGATTTCCAGAAAGGTTGACCGACGATCCTCACGAAAATGAATCCAAGTACTCCAAGTTCGCCGATGACTTCGTTGTACGTGGGTGACCTCCATCCAGACGTTACCGAGGCCATGCTATACGAGAAATTCAGTCCTGCTGGCGCAATAGTCTCCGTACGGATTTGCAGGGACGCGATGACCCTCCGCTCACTTGGATACGCATACGTGAACTTTCAGCAGCAGGCAGATGCTGAGCGTGCTTTGGACACTATGAACTTTAACATCATCAAAGGCAGACCTGTGCGAATTATGTGGTCCCAGAGAGACCCCTCTCTGAGGAAGAGTGGAGTTGGCAACATCTTCATCAAGAACCTTGACAAGTCTATTGACAGCGAAGCTCTTTACGACACATTCTCTGCCTTTGGGAACATCCTTTCCAGCAAGGTGGTGTGTGACGAGAATGGCTCTAAGGGCTACGGCTTTGTGCACTTTGAGACCCGTGAGGCTGCGGAGAGAGCAATTGAGAGACTTAATGGCATGTTGCTCAATGACCGCAAAGTGTTCATTGGCCACTTCAAGTCTCGCAAGGAGCGAGAGGCTGAGATGGGGGCCAGGGCCAAAAAGTTCACCAATGTGTACGTCAAGAACTTTGGAGAGGACATGGACGACGACAAGCTGAAGGAGATCTTCAGCAAGTTTGGCCAAACGCTGAGCACTCGCGTCATGACCGACGAGAGCGGCAAGTCCAAGGGCTTTGGCTTTGTGAACTTCGAGAGGCACGAGGATGCCCAGAGGGCTGTGGATGAGATAAATGGGAAGGAGCTGAATGGGAAGAAGGTGTATGTGGGTTATGCCCAGAAGAAAGGCGAGAGGCAGACAGGGCTGAAACGAAAGTTTGAGCAGATGAAGCAGGACGGTATGACTCGCTACCAGGGAGACAACCTGTACGTCAAGAACCTAGACGACGGTCTGGACGACGCGCGTCTACGTAAGGAGTTCTCTCCGTTCGGGACCATCACAAGTGCCAAGGTGATGATGGAGGGCGGCCGCTCCAAAGGGTTCGGCTTCGTGTGTTTCTCCTCGCCGGAGGAGGCCGCCACGGCCATGACGGAGATGAATGGGCGCGTTGTAGGCACCAAGCCGCTGTACGTGGCTCTGGCGCAGCGCAAGGAGGAGCGGCAGGCCCACCTCTCCAACAAGTACATGAAGCGCACGGCCAGCGTGAGTGCCTTGCCCAACCTCGTGCTCAACCCCTACCAGCCTGCCCCGCCCTCCGGCTACAACATGGAAGCCATTCCACAAGCTCAGAACTGGCCTGCCTACTGCGCAAGCAGCCAGCTGGCACAACTCCTCCCCAGCCCTTGCTGGGCCATGCAGTGCGTCCACCCACAGCAAGTCCAGGATATGCCGAGTGCCATCGGTCCAGCCGCATCCTGCCCGCAGGCCTTCAGCGCCATCCGACCAACCACCGCCTGCCAGGTCCCACGCACGATGGCCTATCAGACCATGGCATCTGAGGCTCCGGGGACAGGGATGGCCAGCGCGGAAGCTGCCAACAAGGCGTCGCTGGTGAGAGCAGTACCACAGTACAAAACCACCTCAGGCGTTCACAGCCCACAGCAACACCTGGGCACACAGCCCTTAGATATAAATGTCGAACTTACCATTTATCAGTCAAATCAATTATAAAACATTTATGTTTCTCAACCCACAGCAGCACCTGGGGGCAGAGCTCCAGGTGCCCGTGCAGCTGGCTGCGGTCCATGTGCAGGGTCAGGAACCTCTCAGTGCCTCCATGCTGGCTGCTGCACCTCCACAGGAGCAGAAGCAGATACTGGGTGAGCGTCTGTTTCCCCTGATCCAGAACATGCAGCCCACCCTTGCAGGGAAGATCACGGGTCTGTTCCTGGAACTGGACAACTCGGAGCTACTGCATATGCTGGAGTCTCCTGAGTCTCTGCACCCTAAGGTGGATGAGGCAGTCGCTGTGCTCCAGGACCAGTGCGCGCAGGAAGCCGCTCAAAAACTTTAACCAGTGCTGCGCTTCTGGCTGTCTAATGGAAGAATAAGCAGTAAAAAAAATTAACATTTTAACTGAAAAAAATAAACATTGAAACTGAAATGCATTGAACATTGAAATATTTTTGCCATGTCTGTAGACATCAAGCCTGTAAGGGTTGGCACCAGGCCGAGGCCCCCTCGACCAGAGGGAGGCGTCGAGTCAACCACGCCACTGATCAGGATCAACACCCAACAGCTGGGCTAGACCTTATATAAGCCCAGTGACCCAATCATTCAGTGCTGGGTTTTTGATAAAGTTTTGAGCCAAGCTCCTAGCCGGTAACTCTGGGTATTGAGGTCTGTGAGCCCTTGTGCTATGCCTCTTTTCTGTTCTGCGAGGGTGTCAGTGTTTTTACACGTCCCCTCCCTTCTCCAGTTTTCCCCTCTCGAGTCTGTCTCTCTCCTGAGGCTTCCCTTAGCCATTCAAGTTTCTCCCCGTTTTCTGGTTTTGTTTGGGAGCTTTTAGTTCGAGTTTTCCCCAGTGCATCGGGGTTGCCATTTCTTTCCGTGGCGTTCTTTGTTCTCCCCTTTTCCACGCTCACCGAGGTGTTTCGTTTTTTCCTCTTGTTTTGCTTGATCCAAGCTCTAACTGTTCTGCACATGAGCCCACCATTGTTAGAGTGTGGCTGCTTACCCAGTAAGCTATTGGTGTCCTCACCTAGCTGACCTGGATTCAAAACCACCTTACAAAGTCCAGGCCTTGGTTATTCTAAGCTTAAAATGAAAACGACAGAAAAAGGTAAAATCATTTCAAGTTTGGTTTATTTGTCGCATACATAGTCATACACAGTATAACTCACAGTGAAATGGTTGAGTGCTCTGTCCAATCTGAGGAAAAAGAAAAACAGGGGTGCATAGAGAAATATATTCTATATATATACAAAAATATATTAATAGTGCATGTACAATATATATATATATATATATATATATATATATATATATATATATATATATATATATATATAATGTTTATATGTACAATGTATATATGGATATTTATATATGTATGTACAGAATGTACAGTCCCATCTTGCAATTGACATATTTACAGTTATATGTTACATGGTGGTAATTGAACATATTACAGTTATATTGAACATATTACAGTTATTTCTATTACATATTACAGATTTTGACATGAACAGCTGATCATTTTTTTGTTTTTATTCCTCTTAAAGTTTGAATGTTCAGATTGTCAGTTCTTACAGGTCATAGCTGATCATTAGATAAGTGTATTGGGTTGCATTAATATAAATGTAAAGATCAAAAAAACAAAACCCCACAGTGTAGCTTAAAATAGAGAATAATTCTGTAATATTCCTTTATGTACAACACAATTTCTAATCACCTTATTAACAAACCAGTAAAGACAGGACGAGAAGCAAAGGTCACTTACACGTATTAAATCTTGAAGCAAACAAACTGCAGCTGCAAGTGCCACACTGCCATCCAGTTCCACTCTCTGGTCTGGCGACGGTCATATTACAGGAGCAACGAGAGGCTGCCAACAGTTTCTTTTAGCTTGTCTACTGAGACGGTGAAACTGGCCAACCAGGTGAAAAGCATTGTGAAGGAGAAACGACTTCGACTGCCGACGTGGGAAAGTAGCAGTCAGAGCAGGTCTATTGGAGCAGTGCGATGGACTCTGCCCAACAATGGGCTGCAAGCCCACATCTCTGCACATAGCAACAGTATGTGGTTCCTAGGTGCCCAGTCGGCTAGTTTTAAAGTTCAATTCAAATATTAAATAAAAATGCAGACTTCAGAATTGGTTAAAGAGCATAACTGTGCACGTACTTTATTGTAGGTTAACATTAACACGCATTATTGAGGCACCCTCTGGAGAATGTCTAAAAATCAGAGAACCCACATTTTCATACATTTTTCAGTAGTGGTTATGTATTCACCCCACATTCCTTTACATATTTGCGTTTGTCTTCACGTCCATTGCATCCAAACCATACATTTGTCAATATATGCAAAGTAATATAAAACACCCACACCAGTTGGAACCTCTTAACACCACATTCCAAGAGATTTCTCTTGACCTTATCCTAAAGAGATGGTCCTGAGCCTGATGGAAATAATATCTCATACTTGTAAGTGTGCTGGAGCCTATCCACCATCCTTTGCAGAAGCCTGCAGAGGCCTTTACAGAGGCCTCTGCCCTGTACACAAATCATTCTGAAAGGACACATACCATTCTGTGATTATGTTATTAATATGTCTAATTCAATGTTAAACCTCTGTTCTCTTTTTATTACCTCAAGCACCAGACCTGAGGAATTTGCATGGTCTCAAGGAGTGCGTGAAGTTTATCGCTCAGTGGAAACAAGAGGTGGAGCGTGTCTGTAAGCCTGACGAGGGCGCTGCAGCTGCATCCAGTAGCAGTAATGACTGCGGTGGAACCGTACACCCCCACACTGTTGCCAGCACATTTTTCAGTGGGCCAGCCGTCTCAAAGCTGTTGATACATTGTTCAGTCCACGTGAAGGGCAGCAGGAGAGAGGAAGTGAAGAGAGGACCTAGGCAGTGAAGGAGACCAAGCAGAGAAACACTGAATGGGCTAAAGAACTCCAGACAGTCTCAGAGCGGTGCGGCATGATGAGGGCAGAGTTGGCACAGAATTTCAGGCAGCTGGAGCTTAAGAAGAAGCTGGAACCCATGCTGCCTGTCCTGGACTTCATCGCATGGTCTCTACTCAAACATAACCAGGATGTAGTTTCACAGCTTTGGGTCCTCAGTAAACAGCGATCCTGGAGAACTTCAAAATCCATTCCAAATTCATTGTGGAACTGGATCTGCAGTGCTGTGGATGAGGTCACATTGGACCCCATGACCAAACATGCGTGGCTGCTGCTGTCTGATGACTGTAAGAGGGTTCAGGAGTACCTGACTAAGATGAAAGTTCAGTTCACCTCCCAGCGCTTTGACACTTGGCCCTGTGTGCTGGGCTGGGAGGACTTCTCTTCCAGCTGTCTTTCTATAACTCACAAATCTAGACATTTATTGGAAACGTCCGGGAGAAGCTGTAACCCCTCTTTGTACTGCTAGATGGCCGCACTCTCATGACACTGCACTCATCAAAAGCAGCACCAGAGACGCACTGAGTCATATTCCCGAACGCACCTCTCAGGCCAGCTTATTTGCACATTTTGTCGTAAAACTTAAGATGTCTGTTTTATTAAATTACCAAAAACTTTTTTTCAAAATCAAAGTATTTGTAGCTACAGAAAAACATGGCTAATCACAAAAATGAGAAATAACGTCACTGATATTTGCAACATGTGTTTCTAACATGCACAGGCTCTTGAGGAGCACCTAAACCCTCACACAGGGGTGTCTGCTTGTCATAGTACTGTAAGGAAGGGCTTTGGCGAAACAGGCCACAGAAAGCAGCATATGAGAATCCACACAGGTGAAGAACCCTTTAGCTGCCCAGTATTTCAGAAGCAGTTTGTGCAGGCGGGTAATGAGCCGCATTCGTACCCATTCATATAGGATGTTGGGAGCAAAACGGTTAAAGACTTGAAAAGTATGTTAACAATCAGTTAACAATCAGATTACTGTTGTTAGGTTGTTAACAATAGAGTAATAAATGGCTAATATGCTTCTTCCCAGTTATGCCTTTGCTTGATCTATTTTGGTCTGATTTGGTGCTTGTCTGGGCAAGTGTGATAAAAAGTATTTTTTCGTTTGTTTTTCATTTAGTTCCTTTTTATATCGTGTTCTGTTCCATTTTATATGTTGTCTATTATCCCTTTAAAGTCTGTCAAATTAATCAAATGTGAAGATTTCACTCTGTTCAGATTTGATTGAAAAAGAGACCAACCACTCCCTGCATCTTTCATTTTGCATATACAGTGCATTTGCAGTTAACCGTTTCTTGTTTGTATTAATCGCGTGTGATTCTTGTGAGTGCCGTTAGTGTTCTGTGTTAAATGTTAATAAATGTACGTCCCAGACGTTGGAGTCTGCGCGTCCTGCCCCTCACCCTGCGGCACTCGGGCCACCCCTCGTTACGCTACTGTTGTAACTCAAGAGCGAAGCACCATTTTAAAGTCTGGTTTCCTTTCTCTGTCTCACTTTCTGAAATTTTTATGTCTGTGTTTTTTTAAACTTAAAAATAGAAAGGATATTAAAACTCCCTTTCACTTAATGGCCTCTCATCCAATGAGCTGTTAGAGAAAGTAATGATAGTTAGATGAATATGTTTATAGATTTCACTCCGAGAACGTTGTCTGAGGTTAATATTGTACAGTTCATGATGCCCAGGGTTGCAATCAGCATGTTTAACAGTGATGTGCCACACAGTTGTCTGTGGTGTTCTCTATGACCATCACAGAGCATCACACATAACTGGTAAAATTGTATCTCAATTAGTATATTTGTATATTATACTATTGCAGCAGCATAACTTTATGATGCAATTAAAAAACATTCCCCATCCCTCTGAATGCCAATCACATTACATATCTGGGTATTAGATTCTCTCTGCAGTTGTCAGTTATTCAAATTTAATATCATTCCAGTTTTTAAAACAATAAGTGACAAACTTCATTGATGGACAAATTTGCCCCTTATACTCTTTGGAAGAATTGCAACAATTAAAGTGATAATGCCTAAGATAAACGATTTGTTTTCAATTATTGCTATCCAGCTCCAGCAACCTGGTTTAAACCTTTGGACACCATCATAACTGGAAAAATAAATCACAAAGAATCAAACTCACAATGATACAGAACTGTAGTTGATTATTGCAAATAAACTACAATATGTAATACAATGGATTAAACCCAGTATATCAGACAGAATATGGATAGACATAGAACAAACATTATGCAGAGATATAAAAGTCAGACTTACCATCAAGCAAATCAATTAAAAACATCCATGTTTCAACTGTTTGACAGAGGCCATAACTCTAACAGCCTGGTGGAAATTCCACAAGATAACAAAGAACTATTCATTCTCGTATTTGGAACAATCAAGACTTTACCTTCAACAACAACAAAAATTATTAAACTTTACACCTTGGATAGAAAAAGGCAAACATATTCCTCATAACACTACTTTCATGTCACTTCCACAAGTATCCCAAAAGTATGATATAGTAAGCACCCAAATGACCAGCAACACTAATCTACAATGCATTCACTACAAAATAATGCATGGAGTACATTATACTACACATAAGATGTTTAAAATTGGTTTCATGGACCAGCCCCTTCATACATGAGGTCAATGGTCAAAGCCCGATCTGTACCTCGAGTACTTCGAACCTCAAGTACGGCTCGGCTTGAAATACCTTGCTTCGGGTCTCATGGACGACAAGCATCGAGACTATTTTCTGTCCTGGCTCCAAGATTGTGGAATGAACTCCCGCTTGCTGTCCGGACAGCAGAGTCCTTTGCAGTCTTCAAACCCAGACTGAAGACCCATTTATTTGCAGAATATTTAAAGGACAACTGACACTGCTCCCTTATTGACTGACCAATTTAATACTTATTGTAGGGCATTTATGCTTTTTAACAAACTCTAGCACTTATTGTTTATAGCATTTATCATTGTTTAAGACAGACCTTATGTATTTTGCACTTCTAAGTATTAGCATTTATCCCTGTATTCTACAGTATTCTTGTTCATTGGTATGTTTAATTCTAACCTACTATACTGTACTTGGACATATTCTATGAGTAAATGACAAAGCACTTTTGTAAGTCGCTCTGGATAAGAGCGTCTGCTAAATGCCGTAAATGTAAATGTAATTGTTTCACAAGCTCAGCAATCCTACTTACATACTGTCACGATACGGCCCCTGCTTCCAAACGTCTCCTTGCTTGTATGTGTGTGTGTCAGTTAGGTGAGTAAGCGACTGCAGTGTCCTGGACCTGAAGGCCTTTGAGAGGCAGGTGGAGCTGGTCCTCCATGGGGATTCTCCCTTGGGGGGGCTTTCAGAGAAGCGTCGTTGTCCTATGAGGACACTCCCTCCGTGAAGTCTCGCAGCCCCAGAACTTAAAGCGCCTACGCCTAAGCCTCGTAAAGACAAGGAGGCAACGTCACCAGTGCCCACCCCTGAAACGGACAAATCAGCTGGTGCGCTTCCGGACCTGCGGGCGACAAATCGTGAGCAGCCGCCTCCACCCAAGTCATCGAGGGAAGATCCCGCCCAGCCGGTCCAACCCAGCCGAAGATAGGAAGACTGGCTGGAGCTCCTGATGATAACTTCCCTGGACTGTTTAGTAATTCCTTATAGGAAGACTGGCTGGAGCTCCTGATGATAACTTCCCTGGACTGTTTAGTAATTCTTTATGTAGTCCTGATCACATACCTATCCTGATCACCGCACCTACCCCTGTCTCAAATATTGCCCACACCTGAGTCCTATTCCCCTCATTACCAACCCCTTTAATAAGCTTCTCCTCATCGCATACTAGTCGCGAAGTATTGCTTTCCTATACGGCGTACGAGCGTTTCCTCATCCTGTGTGGTTTCCCGGTTATTGACTCCTGCCTGCTTTCTAGACCTCGTCTCCTGCCTGACCCTCCGTCACCTCCTGAACGCCACCCCGTGTACGACCCCGGACCGACCCGACCACGCTTACCTGTCTTACTACACGTATTAGTACGGCTGCTAAAAAAAGACCTCTGCAACCGGACCTATATTTAACAGCATATCAGTAGGATAGTAGTAATACTGTAGTAATAGGTTTCTAAAAATGTATTATATGCACTATTTTTACAGCCTCTGAAAAAACATTTGAGGGTTAAGCTGAAATGTTAACACTTTCCTATTTATGTTCGCTGTATAAAATAAAATAAGTGCATGTGACTGCAGTGAACAAGGAATATGTTGTCAATATTTAGATAGATGACAGCATGTTCTTTATTTTTGCATCATATTAATTGTTAATAATTTGCTAATGATAAAAAAAGTTTCTGCGTTTTCATTACGAAATAATGTCATTTGGTCATATTTATAGTGCCTTAAGGCCATTTCAAATTTAACAGTAATGGATTTTCAGCGTAAATTTGCATTCCTGCAAAAATAAAGGTCTGTATTTTCAATGTTTAAACATATGAGCTCCGAATGGTCAAATTACGGAGCAGTAGAGTTTGTTTCCGTTCTTTTATTGGACTGGTTCATTGTCGCGAGAGCGACCGTTTAGGCGAAGTCGGTGAGTGCGCGGCCGAGCTGCTCGCGCTTGAAGATACGGTAGACTCACCGCATGCAGCACTTGTACGCTAGCAATTTAATTTCTTCAGACTGGAAATACGATAATGCTAACGTTTGTTGTCAGAAATATACTAGCTTCTCCTTTCGATCGAGGGTATATTTTTCAGTCATAGTTATAACGCCGAAAGGTGGGTTTCGTGTTAAAGCTTTTCAGTTCGTTTTTTTTTCATACTGTTGTGCTGCGGTAGTTTTGTAGTATCAGTCGAGGAGGCTAAAACCCTAACGGGTTGTTTTGTTAGTTTGTTTGCCAAACAATGATTACCTGCCGTTTTTGTAGCAAAGAACTTGATGCTTTGAAGGGTTGTGTGCTGCACTGTAAAGTTCATAGAAACGAAGCCACTTGTTTTTTCAAATGTGTTAGCATTGACTGCAAGCAGACGTTTTGTACTTATGCAGCTTTTAAAGCTCATTTCTATTGTGTTCACAGTGTGCCTGCACCCTCTGTTACTGCTAGAGCCGTTGTTACAGATTTGAAATGTGCAATTTCGCTGTGAGCGTCAAATTCACACAGCGAAGAACTTGTGACTTAAAAGAACATATAGTGGAGGGACGACCTGTGGCATGTCCAGTAACTGGTTGTAAAAATACGTTCACCGTGAAATCATCATTTACTGCTCATATGTCTAGGAAACATCAAGAATGTTCGACTGCTAGCATAACCTATGTGACATGTACAAGAAAACAATTTCTCTCATTTGTACTTGAGGATGCTTCCCAGAGCTCAAATGATGCAACAACAAATGAAAGCATTCAGTTGCCACCGAATTTGAAGGAGACCTTTCTTGGGAATGTATGTCTATTCTACCTACAGTTAGAAGGGCATCACCTTCTTCCAGCTTCAACAATACAGACTGTTGTTGAAGAGATGTAAAATGTGCATAAGTAGAGACAGGAATATACTTTGGGTAAACTACATTCACTTTTAAAAAACATGTTTTGACATGTGTCTAACAGATAATGCTATTGCTAAAATCTGTGATTGTGTTAAGGATTCAGATCTGTTCTGTCTGTCATCCGGGACCACTAAGGACAACATATTCAAGAGCTCAAGTATTCAAAAAGATGTTCAAATACATACCTGTGTTACAAACATGAAGTAGTTTATTAGAATCAGAATTATGGACGAATTCAGTGTCTTGTGTCTTCAGTCTTGTGAAGTCCAACCAGTTCTTCATTGAAAATCCATGATGCCTGATGCTAATTCTGTACCAGAATGCTTTTGAAATTGTAAATCCCTTCAGCTCTGCTAAGAAAAAAGACAACGTTGTCGCAGTCTGTCTTTTTTTGGCAAATTTACCTGTTCGTGTACGGTCCGATATCGATCACGTCCCTTGTCTTACTGTGTGGAGAAAATGACTTAATTGGAAAATTAAATGACTTAATTGGAAAATTGGAAGTGCTAAGGTTTTCTCAGAGATGTTAGTGGATTTAAAAGATTTGGATGTAAATGGAATTATTGTAGGTGGTGAAACGATCCACGGGGCTCTTTGTTGTATTGCTGGTTATAATTTGGGTTTACACAGCATTGGCGGGTTTACTGAAAACTTACTTTAATTTTGCAGGTACTGTGAAATCATACGAAGTGAGTTTCAGAGTGATGATCCAAATGTACGTGGTCCCCAGGGCACCCCTGAAAGTTCTAATTATGCTGTTGGTGATCTAGACATTGAAGCTGTGGACAGTCGAGATATCAAAGGCATAAAGGTAAACTGTTTTCAATACTCTGATATCTTTTCATGTTTGTCAGCCTGGTCTCCCACCTTGTTTAGGCCTTGACATATTTGAGTGTGTGTTGTTCTATGACGTTGCACTGTACTTGAAGCATTTCATTAAGAAAAAAAAATGCCTTACATATTCATTATTGAACTGGCACATCAAGCAGTTCAAGTGCAAAGGATCTGATGCTTTTACAAAGCTATGTTCTGTTAACTCTGGGGTGTCCAAGCTTTCAGGTCAAGCTATCCAGAATTGGAATTTCCTAATGTTGCTGCCTTTATTAATTGGTGACAAAGTGCAAAATCCAGATGATGATGTGTGTAAATTAACTCTCCAGCTTAAAGATATTGTTGATATGATTTGCACACAGACGATTTCTTTGTCACAGGTGGCCTATCTTGACATTATAATCCAAGAATATCTGGAATCTGCGTTTATTTCCTGAGTGTAGCGTGCGGTGGCCCGGGTGCCGCAGGACGAGAGGCAGGACGAACAAGGTGCAGGTGTGTGCAGGTGTGGTTACAAACAAAACCACCCTCCCACTGCACGTGGCGGGCCAAACCACGTGACTCGGGGGAGGCGAGCGTTCCGTGACAGTGAGAGTCCACTAAGACCAAAACATAATTTCTTGCGACACTATCCAGCACTAATTTTTAAATTTGGCCCCTTGATTAGGTTGTGGACAATGCGTTTTGAAAGTAAACGCAGCTACTTCAAAAGGTGTGCCAGGCATTTGAAAAACTTTAAAAAATATCTGCCTAAATTTATCCAAAAGACAGAAGATGTTTCAGGCATGTCTTTCAGCTGGACCTGGACGTTGTCAGCTTCTGCAAGTCAAAGACAGTTGTACCTTCTACCCCAACCTTTACAGTGATGCAATTAAACATGCAGTTAGAGAGTTTGGCTTTTCAGAACACAGTACTAGTGTTTCCACAGAGGTGCAGTGTAAGGGTGCATCATATAAAAAAGGACATTTTCTTGTGTCAAAAAATGATGAGCACATGGAGTTTGGAGAACTTCTCATTATTTTAATTCAAAATGATACATCTGTGTATTTTGTAATGGATATACATAACGCTGACGTTCATTTTGAATACCATCTGTACTTTGTGACAAAACACAGTTCAAGGCTGGAATGTCTTAACATTAACAACTTGGTAGATTTTTACCATTGTACATTGTTAATGGGCACCAAGTCCTTCCACTGAAACACAGTGTATTGTCGAGGTAAACATGATCTGTGATGGAAACCATACTAAAAATTCACACATACTATGTAAGAAACGTATCACAAAATGAAAAGGTTTTTTTTATATATACACATACTTGATATCAGTGTAATGACAGTTTTTCCTTTTATTTGTACAGTAAGCAATCATCCATGATTCCAGAAATGACTGACTTGGGGCAAACATGGTTACACACCGCCATCTGTGAGGTCTTGCCTGACCTTCCAGAGATGATGAAGGATATTCTAGAAGAGACCTAACATTCCCTTGGGGTGGAGACATGATGATTTCAGCAAGTTCGGCCAAACGCTGAGCACTCGCGTCATGACCGACGAGAGCGGCAAGTCCAAGGGCTTTGGCTTTGTGAACTTCGAGAGGCACGAGGATGCCCAGAGGGCTGTGGATGAGATAAATGGGAAGGAGCTGAATGGGAAGAAGGTGTATGTGGGTTATGCCCAGAAGAAAGGCGAGAGGCAGACAGGGCTGAAACGAAAGTTTGAGCAGATGAAGCAGGACGGTATGACTCACTACCAGGGAGACAACCTGTACGTCAAGAACCTAGACGACGGTCTGGACGACGCGCGTCTACGTAAGGAGTTCTCTCCGTTCGGGACCATCACAAGTGCCAAGGTGATGATGGAGGGCGGCCGCTCCAAAGGGTTCGGCTTCGTGTGTTTCTCCTCGCCGGAGGAGGCCGCCACGGCCATGACGGAGATGAATGGGCGCGTTGTAGGCACCAAGCCGCTGTACGTGGCTCTGGCGCAGCGCAAGGAGGAGCGGCAGGCCCACCTCTCCAACAAGTACATGAAGCACACGGCCAGCGTGAGTGCCTTGCCCAACCTCGTGCTCAACCCCTACCAGCCTGCCCCGCCCTCCGGCTACAACATGGAAGCCATTCCACAAGCTCAGAA
The DNA here is from genome assembly GCF_041902795.1 of Electrophorus electricus. Taxonomy (NCBI): domain Eukaryota; kingdom Metazoa; phylum Chordata; class Actinopteri; order Gymnotiformes; family Gymnotidae; genus Electrophorus; species Electrophorus electricus. The sequence continues at coordinate 1,820,443 of NW_027658616.1, read as the reverse complement.
CTGGCCTGCCTGCTACCCGAGCAGGCAACTGGCACAGCTCCACCCCAGCACCCCCTGGGCTACGCACAGCATACAACCACAGCATTTCCAATACATGCCGAGTACCATCAGGCCGGCTGCAGACCAATCTCTGGGCCAGGAACCTCTCACTGCCTCCGTGCTGGATCTGGAACCTCCGCAGCAGCAGAAGCAGATGTTGGGTGATGGATGGTCTGTTTCCCGTGATCCAGAACATGCACCCCAAACTTGCAGGGACGGGTTTGCGCCTGGAGATCGACAACTCGGAGCTTCTGCATATGCTGGAGTCTCCTGAGTCTCATTGAAACACTGAAACTGAAAAAATAAAAACGCATTAAATATTTTAAATATTTTTGCCTGGTCTGTAGACTCCAGTTTCAGGCCTTGATTGCAGTAAACTAAAACAACATGTAAAAAGGCTAAATGATTGAGACGTGTACAGTCCGTCACTCCTTTCTTTTTGTTCCTCTTACTGTTCGAATGCTCAGAATGTCAGAATGTTTTTGCAGTTGACAGCTGAGCATTAGGCATGTGTATTGGATTGTATTAATAATACAATTGAGGATTCATTGCTGTTCAGGGACCCAGCAGTGGTAACTTGGCAGTGGTAGGGCTTGAACTAGCAACATTCTGATTACAAGTCAAGTAACCTCTGACTAGTATTATTATGATTAATATTATTAATATATCTTACACTGAGGTCTGCTGAAGCCTACCCAGGATCCTTTGCAGCAGCCTGCCATATGCAGAAATCATTATGAAAGGACACAGAATCTCTAAACTCCCTTGTTTTATGTTATTAGTTTGTCTAATTCAATGTTAAAGCACTTTCCCCTGTAAACACTCTTTTTATGACCTCATTTCACCGTTTCATGACTTTATGCCACGAACCAACCAACTATTTTTTTATACAACTCTTTTCAAACACTTTAACCATTGTGGGTAACTACACTATTATACACCTATAATTCTTGTTATGCTATCTATTGTATTGCCACTGTCGATACATCGATGTTAGGAGAAATACCTCATGAATACTTTAAATGACACCTATTCCATTTACTAATGCTAAGCTTGCTACAGTCTGAACTTCTAGCAAGTCAAGAGAAGTCTCATGCAGTTTCTGTATTTTCTATAATTGCATAATATATGGATGGTTTTAAACTCAATAACATACGCACTTGCAAAATACGTGAATATAAAGGAACAAAAATAAATGAACATAACCACATACCTAAACATCATCTGGTACCATCTCCCCATCACCCCTCAATGCAGCATGAGGATGGTCAGATTGTTGTATTTACTAATAGTTACCACTAGTATTAAAATAACAGTAAGCCCAAATCGTTCGACTATGTCCTCTTAAACAAACCTGTGATTTTTTTAATATTTGGATCACATCCTGCAGAATAAAACAATCAGGAAATACAGTTGAGTTGGCTCATACCGCCCTCACATCAGTGTGATATCCATCAATGATGTGTTATGGCTCTGGGTAAGGAACAATGTTATATTGTTCAATAAACTTCACAGGATGCAAATTTTTCATTGTTTTAGCAAAGTTTTCGCTACCTCTATACAGCAAACACCAGAATCGACAAGGTTTACATTAATTATAGTCAGTAGAATTAAAGGGAAGAGGCCATATAAAAGGCTGGGATCTACGTTTAGCGGACTCGGCACTGTGTTACTAGATATTCCCCACCTTCCAGTAATTTTATTAAGTCCTCTTTAAACAGAAAATAAAGATGCAGAATTAATTGAAGAGAGTAGTAGGTCCATTATTTATTTTGAGCTCAGCGTTACATACAAACGAGGCATAGTCCAGAATATGTCTAATAATCACACAAGGAACACACATTTTTATCCAGTTTTCACAACTGATTATGTGATTGCCACACCTTCTCTACATACTGGTGTTTGAAATCTCCACCACTGTGTTCAACCATACATTATTCAATATATGCAAATTGAGATCTATCATTGTACAAATTGAAGCTTGACCCCAGTATATCCTATTGGAAGATTTTCCTGTTTTTTTTTGTTGTTGTTGTTTTTTTTGGGTTTAACAAAGATGATCTTAACTCATACCATCAAACACCTGCAAGATGATGTTGCAGGTCAGTATCACCCTGCTCTTATGGTAAGATAATGAACCTTGCTTAGCCACAGAACTCTCGAAGAGGCTTTCACGTCTTTTAAAAGCCGGGATCTTTCCCAATACTTAGGAAGCTATTTCTCACGGGAACAGTCCAGAGTCATCTGCCGTAGACTTCCACAGAGGCCTTGAAACCACCTGCATCAGAGCCTCTGCTCTGCATTTACAGACCCAAAAAGGCCTTAAGATACCCCAGAAACATTATTCCTCTTTATGCTTTCAAACACAGTCTTGCACCACTCTGCACCTGTTGCAGAGAGCTTCAAAGCCTATTGTAATTAGATCACAGATCGCCTCATGAAAATACCTTTACCCCAAAACATTTTATTACCTCAGGTGGAACAGTGTGTATAGGCCTAGACCTCTTTAGATGTAACTTAGAACCGCCGGTGACCGCTGTATGCGTTTCTTTGGTTGTACAAGCTCCACTGGAGGACTCGATGAATAGTTGATGATGGAAGAGGGGTATATCAGATTCACCCCTTCTGCCTCCATGTGACAAATTAACACACTGCATAAACTTTTAGAAATAAATCAGTCTTTTAACAAATGGTAAACATTCTCTAGAAAAGATTATCTTGTAACAATTCATTGAGTATATGAACTGTTTTTGTGTCCTTATATCTATAAATGAAAAGTAATAAAACATTATAGATGATAAATAAATTACATAAAATGTATAAAAGTTCACAAATAAGAAAGTACCTGAGTCTGCACTTTTCTCCACAGATTCAAGAAACTCGTGAAAGTTGGAAGCTATAGAAACACATAGTACAGAATTATAGACTGACTGAGGTGTGAGCAGAAAGATCGCCATGATGTCCTTATATCTAAAGCACTCAAAGCATTGATGCTATGTAAATAAACTGTGATCCGATTGGTTCAATCTAAGTAAATAGATTCACCTACTTTGAAGTTAAAGTTTTTCTCAAAAGGTTAGAACTGGTTGACTATACTTTGCCGTGTTCTGTAATAGAAAATGTAAACATTTATATCTAAAATATTGCACGACAGAAATCAATTCAAGACTAACCTCTAATGACCGCTAGATGGGGGAAGATATTAAGTAATAAATGAGTCCAGATCCTCCTGCCCGACAATACGGTGAGACTCTGTTTTTACCTATTTAAATTACCTATTTAAAAAAACAAATAAATCAAAAAGTACTTGTGGCTAGAGAAACACGTGGCTAATCACCTACAAGAAATAATGTCAGTGATGTTTGGGGCAGGTGTTTCAAACTTGCCCAGACTCTTGAGAAGCACCTAAACGCTCACACAAGGGTGTCCGCTTGCCAGAGTGCTGCAAATACTGCAGGAAGGGCTTTGGTGAAACAGGCCACATGGAGGAGCAGAAGACAATCCACACAACTGAAGAAGCCCATAGCTGCCCAGTATGTCAGAATCCACACGGGAGAAGAACCCTGTAGCTGCCCAGTATGTCAGAAGCAATTTGTGCAGCTGGGTAATGAACCATATTTGTACCCATTCGTATGTTGGGAGCAAATCAGTTGAAGACTTGAACAGTATGTTAACAATCAGTTAAAATTACTGTTGATGACAAGAAAACAATGGCTAATATGTTCCTTCACAGCTATGTCATTGGTTGATCTATTTTTGTCAGATTTAGTGCTTGTTTGGGCAAGTGTGTTAAAGTCTTCCTTTGTTTTTGGTTTTGTTCCTTTTCATATAGTTGTTTATTCCTTTTTGTCTAGTGATGTCCATTATCCATTTAAAATCTGTCAAATTAAACAAATGTGAAACGAATTCCATAGTATTCAGATTTGATTGCAAAAGAGACCAACCACTCCCCGTATTTTGAATTTTGCATATACAGTATATGTGCAGTTCCAGCCTAGTCCACTGATCCAAAATCTGGCCCAGATGTATCTGTTGACTGCAAATTTGAATGATTTCTGTGCTCTGCAGCAAAGGAGCGTTTGGTTACTATCTGATGGATTAAAATAGGCTTGTTGGTAGCAAAGACATCACTAAAGTGTACAGAGCAAAGGTACTCCAGGACCAGGATGGGTAAGTAGCAGCTTGATCAGTGGAATCTTCTGTGAGACGTAACAGGACGTCGGTCTTAAATGTAATGTTAGATCAAATGAAAAACTTTAGTGGATTGAAATACAGATAAATAAATCCACTAAAAGTGCATCTGCATCATTGGTTAAAAAGTTGTTCTGCTAGTTGTCTGATTTTGTTCCAGTAATCTAATGTTTCCTGGCACTAGGTGGTTCAAGATTATATTGGTGTTTGCTTTATTTCTGTGATTTTTTTAACCATAGTCTGCTTGTTTATACTGTCTACCAAATGCAATACTGAGTAGTGAAACACTGACACAATCCCTTTTGGCGTCAGACATTTGTAATAATTTCAATAATCTACAGTTGTAAGTCAAGAGGGCAGCACCATTTTAAAGTCTAGTTTCCTTTCTCTGTCTCACTTTCTGGAATTTTTCCGTCTGTGTTTTTATTAAAGTTAAAAATGGATAGGGTATTAAAACTCCCTTTCACTGACATCTCTTCCACTGAACTTGTAGAGAAAGTGATGATATGAAGATGATTATGTTTATCACATTCACTCAGAGATCATTGTCTGAGGGTCATGTTGTACAGTTCACGATGCCCCGGGTTGCAATCAGGAGGTTTGACAGTGATGTGCCACAGTTGTCTGTGGTGTTCTATATGATCATCACAGAACATCACACATAACTGGTCAAATTGTATCTCGAGTAGTATATTTGTGTATTATACTATATATTAGCAGCATAACTTTATGATGCAATTAAAAACATTCCCCATCCCCCTGTATACCAATCATATTACATATCTGGGTACTAAATTCTCTTCCCAGTTGTCTGTTATTCAAAATAAATAGTCATCCAATTATTAAAACAATAAGCGACGAACTTCATTGATGGACAAATTTGCCCCTTATGCTCTTCGGACAAACTGCAATAATTAAAATGAGAATATTACCTAAACGAAATTGTTTGTTTTCAATTATTCCAGTGCCACCAACCTGTCTAAAATCTTTGGACAACATCATAACTTGATTCTACTGGAAAAATAAATCACATAGAATCAAACTCACAACATTACAGAACTGTAGTTGATTATTGCAAATCAACTACAATATGGAATAAAATGGATAAAACCTAGTATATCAGACAGAATATGGATAGACATAGAGCAAACATTATGCAAAGATCTAAAAGTCAGACTTACCATTTATCAGTCAAATCAATTAAAGAACATTCATGATAAACAATTTGTGGGTGGCCATGATACTAACAGCCTGGTGGAAATTCCACAAGATATCAAACTCCACACTAACATAAACATAACACTGCTTTCATGTCACTTCCACAAGTAGCCCAAACATAAGATATAGAAAGCAGGTAAGAGCAACTATCAGTTCAGAGACATTAAACTCACCTGCATCCATATCAGTATTATAAACATTCCTAATACAAAAAAACTATCACATAAGATATACAAAATAATAATGAAATCAAATCGCATAATTACTCTCCCATCGAGACAATGGGAGGAAGATTTATTACTAGCCCCCGACGCCACAGTCTGGATTAAAATGTATAATAATAATTACCACATGACAGCAACACTAACCTACAATGCATTCAGTACAAAATAATACATAGATTACATTATACTACACATTGGATGTTTAAAATTGGTTTCACAAGCTCAGCAATCTGTACATACTTTACTCCAAACACAGCTGACGATTACATTCACATCGTGTGACAGAGCACACCTATCAAGTAATTTTGGCAATAGGTCATCACACACATGTCCCATGATTTAAATAACCCTATCCATCCAACACCATCTTTATGTCTCCTAGGAGACATGTCATCAACCAATGTGTCAATAGAAAAAAAACAGGATAATATATATATAACATTATTAATTGCAAATACAAACATACTCATGAATTGGAAAACAAAAAATAATATTAGTGTCACCGAATGGAAAAATCTATTGATAGACTACATATCAAAGGAAAAAATCTCAGAATGAATCAATAAGAACCAATAACCTAGACTGGACGCCTTTGATAAAAAGTTTACAGAGCTAATCCATAAATGATAAATATACCAATCTAGTACGTGTACATATACAGTGCACTCGCACATAGCCTCTCTCTCTCACACACACACACACACACACACCCACACACACACACACACACACACATACACACACACACACACACACACATTCCCGTAATGGTGCAGGTGGCTAATACTTAAAATACTCTATCTGCATTTCCCGTTTGTCTGTTTCGTCTCTGTTCGTCTTATTTTTCCTCTCTCCCCTATTCCCGTTTCCCCCACGTTATGTCTGTTCATACGTTTTATACACCCGATATAGTTGGACACAGTGAGAAGTTAGAAATAAATAATGAATAAATAATAAAGTTCTAAAGGTCCTCCGATGGGCGGAAATCAATTGATATATTTATTTCTCCAGATTTCTAACTCGGAGAGAAAAAGACGTCCTTTTACAAATCGCACCTCGTTGTGGAACTCTACTAAGGTTTACAATCCAGGCGATGATTTTTAACCTCAAAGAACATAGGCCTGCTCCAAGGCAAACTGATTTCATCCCATTAATTAACTTTAATGCGATGTTTTTTGCCGAGCATTAGGCTAAAGAAAATGAATGTTGCTGCGTTTATCAAACTAAAAGTATTTATTCTGAGCCATGCGGTAAATGATTCAGTGTGAGCAGCATATGGACGATTTTTGGAAAATGCTGTGACTAGGTAATATTTTGAAATATAAGGCGTTGTTAAAGCCTCTCATTCACGCTATTAACGTTATAAGTTAAAATAATTGAATAATTCATAAATAAATAAATAGCGTTTGTATAATATTTAAAAATAAACATTTACGTAAAAGCACTCTTACGTAACAACCAAGTTGTCATGTATTTGAATCTAAAGCTAAAGTGTTGCTTTGATCGCTTTGGTCGGTCGACACTTGCCTGGCTCTGTTGAATTGCTGTTTCAAACTGTTTTATAATTCGTGCAGTTAGATCATTTGGTTAAATCATTTACGATTTTATTTTATTCATTTACTACTTTCGACTACGATTTCCAGAAAGGTTGACCGACGATCCTCACGAAAATGAATCCAAGTGCTCCAAGTTCGCCGATGACTTCGTTGTACGTGGGTGACCTTCATCCAGACGTTACCGAGGCCATGCTATACGAGAAATTCAGTCCTGCTGGCGCAATAGTCTCCGTACGGATTTGCAGGGACGCGATGACCCTCCGCTCACTTGGATACGCATACGTGAACTTTCAGCAGCAGGCAGATGCTGAGCGTGCTTTGGACACTATGAACTTTAACATCATCAAAGGCAGACCTGTGCGAATTATGTGGTCCCAGAGAGACCCCTCTCTGAGGAAGAGTGGAGTTGGCAACATCTTCATCAAGAACCTTGACAAGTCTATTGACAGCGAAGCTCTTTACGACACATTCTCTGCCTTTGGGAACATCCTTTCCAGCAAGGTGGTGTGTGACGAGAATGGCTCTAAGGGCTACGGCTTTGTGCACTTTGAGACCCGTGAGGCTGCGGAGAGAGCAATTGAGAGACTTAATGGCATGTTGCTCAATGACCGCAAAGTGTTCATTGGCCACTTCAAGTCTCGCAAGGAGCGAGAGGCTGAGATGGGGGCCAGGGCCAAAAAGTTCACCAATGTGTACGTCAAGAACTTTGGAGAGGACATGGACGACGACAAGCTGAAGGAGATCTTCAGCAAGTTTGGCCAAACGCTGAGCACTCGCGTCATGACCGACGAGAGCGGCAAGTCCAAGGGCTTTGGCTTTGTGAACTTCGAGAGGCACGAGGATGCCCAGAGGGCTGTGGATGAGATAAATGGGAAGGAGCTGAATGGGAAGAAGGTGTATGTGGGTTATGCCCAGAAGAAAGGCGAGAGGCAGACAGGGCTGAAACGAAAGTTTGAGCAGATGAAGCAGGACGGTATGACTCGCTACCAGGGAGACAACCTGTACGTCAAGAACCTAGACGACGGTCTGGACGACGCGCGTCTACGTAAGGAGTTCTCTCCGTTCGGGACCATCACAAGTGCCAAGGTGATGATGGAGGGCGGCCGCTCCAAAGGGTTCGGCTTCGTGTGTTTCTCCTCGCCGGAGGAGGCCGCCACAGCCATGACGGAGATGAATGGGCGCGTTGTAGGCACCAAGCCGCTGTACGTGGCTCTGGCGCAGCGCAAGGAGGAGCGGCAGGCCCACCTCTCCAACAAGTACATGAAGCGCACGGCCAGCGTGAGTGCCTTGCCCAACCTCGTGCTCAACCCCTACCAGCCTGCCCCGCCCTCCGGCTACAACATGGAAGCCATTCCACAAGCTCAGAACTGGCCTGCCTACTGCGCAAGCAGCCAGCTGGCACAACTCCTCCCCAGCCCTTGCTGGGCCATGCAGTGCGTCCACCCACAGCAAGTCCAGGATATGCCGAGTGCCATCGGTCCAGCCGCATCCTGCCCGCAGGCCTTCAGCGCCATCCGACCAACCACCGCCTGCCAGGTCCCACGCACGATGGCCTATCAGACCATGGCATCTGAGGCTCCGGGGACAGGGATGGCCAGCGCGGAAGCTGCCAACAAGGCGTCGCTGGTGAGAGCAGTACCACAGTACAAAACCACCTCAGGCGTTCACAGCCCACAGCAACACCTGGGCACACAGCCCTTAGATATAAATGTCGAACTTACCATTTATCAGTCAAATCAATTATAAAACATTTATGTTTCTCAACCCACAGCAGCACCTGGGGGCAGAGCTCCAGGTGCCCGTGCAGCTGGCTGCGGTCCATGTGCAGGGTCAGGAACCTCTCAGTGCCTCCATGCTGGCTGCTGCACCTCCACAGGAGCAGAAGCAGATACTGGGTGAGCGTCTGTTTCCCCTGATCCAGAACATGCAGCCCACCCTTGCAGGGAAGATCACGGGTCTGTTCCTGGAACTGGACAACTCGGAGCTACTGCATATGCTGGAGTCTCCTGAGTCTCTGCACCCTAAGGTGGATGAGGCAGTCGCTGTGCTCCAGGACCAGTGCGCGCAGGAAGCCGCTCAAAAACTTTAACCAGTGCTGCGCTTCTGGCTGTCTAATGGAAGAATAAGCAGTAAAAAAAATTAACATTTTAACTGAAAAAAATAAACATTGAAACTGAAATGCATTGAACATTGAAATATTTTTGCCATGTCTGTAGACATCAAGCCTGTAAGGGTTGGCACCAGGCCGAGGCCCCCTCGACCAGAGGGAGGCGTCGAGTCAACCACGCCACTGATCAGGATCAACACCCAACAGCTGGGCTAGACCTTATATAAGCCCAGTGACCCAGTCATTCAGTGCTGGGTTTTTGTTAAAGTTTTGAGCCAAGCTCCTAGCCGGTAACTCGGGGTATTGAGGTCTGTGAGCCCTTGTGCTATGCCTCTTTTCTGTTCTGCGAGGGTGTCAGTGTTTTTACACGTCCCCTCCCTTCTCCAGTTTTCCCCTCTCGAGTCTGTCTCTCTCCTGAGGCTTCCCTTAGCCATTCAAGTTTCTCCCCGTTTTCTGGTTTTGTTTGGGAGCTTTTAGTTCGAGTTTTCCCCAGTGCATCGGGGTTGCCATTTCTTTCCGTGGCGTTCTTTGTTCTCCCCTTTTCCACGCTCACCGAGGTGTTTCGTTTTTTCCTCTTGTTTTGCTTGATCCAAGCTCTAACTGTTCTGCACACGAGCCCACCATTGTTAGAGTGTGGCTGCTTACCCAGTAAGCTATTGGTGTCCTCACCTAGCTGACCTGGATTCAAAACCACCTTACAAAGTCCAGGCCTTGGTTATTCTAAGCTTAAAATGAAAACGACAGAAAAAGGTAAAATCATTTCAAGTTTGGTTTATTTGTCGCATACATAGTCATACACAGTATAACTCACAGTGAAATGGTTGAGTGCTCTGTCCAATCTGAGGAAAAAGAAAAACAGGGGTGCATAGAGAAATATATTCTATATATATACAAAAATATATTAATAGTGCATGTACAATATATATATATATATATATATATATATATATATATATATATATATATATATATATATATATATATATATATATATATATATGTTTATATGTACAATGTATATATGGATATTTATATATGTATGTACAGAATGTACAGTCCCATCTTGCAATTGACATATTTACAGTTATATGTTACATGGTGGTAATTGAACATATTACAGTTATATTGAACATATTACAGTTATTTCTATTACATATTACAGATTTTGACATGAACAGCTGATCATTTTTTTGTTTTTATTCTTCTTAAAGTTTGAATGTTCAGATTGTCAGTTCTTACAGGTCATAGCTGATCATTAGATAAGTGTATTGGGTTGCATTAATTAATAAATGTAAAGATCAAAAAAACAAAACCCCACAGTGTAGCTTAAAATAGAGAATAATTCTGTAATATTCCTTTATGTACAACACAATTTCAAATGACCTTATTAACAAACCAGTAAAGACAGGACGAGAAGCAAAGGTCACTTACACGTATTAAATCTTGAAGCAAACAAACTGCAGCTGCAAGTGCCACACTGCCATCCAGTTCCACTCTCTGGTCTGGCGACGGTCATATTACAGGAGCAACGAGAGGCTGCCAACAGTTTCTTTTAGCTTGTCTACTGAGACGGTGAAACTGGCCAACCAGGTGAAAAGCATTGTGAAGGAGAAACGACTTCGACTGCCGACGTGGGAAAGTAGCAGTCAGAGCAGGTCTATTGGAGCAGTGCGATGGACTCTGCCCAACAATGGGCTGCAAGCCCACATCTCTGCACATAGCAACAGTATGTGGTTCCTAGGTGCCCAGTCGGCTAGTTTTAAAGTTCAATTCAAATATTAAATAAAAATGCAGACTTCAGAATTGGTTAAATAGCATAACTGTGCACGTACTTTATTGTAGGTTAACATTAACACGCATTATTGAGGCACCCTCTGGAGAATGTCTAAAAATCAGAGAACCCACATTTTCATACATTTTTCAGTAGTGGTTATGTATTCACCCCACATTCCTTTACATATTTGCGTTTGTCTTCACGTCCATTGCATCCAAACCATACATTTGTCAATATATGCAAAGTAATATAAAACACCCACACCAGTTGGAACCTGTTAACACCACATTCCAAGAGATTTCTCTTGACCTTATCCTAAAGAGATGGTCCTGAGCCTGATGGAAATAATATCTCATACTTGGGAGGACATGGACGACAACAAGCTAAATGAGATCTTCAGCAAGTTCGGCCCAACGCTGAGCCGTCGCGTCATGACAGACGAGAGCGGCAAGTCCAAGGGCTTTGGCTTTGTGAGCTTCGAGAGGCACGAGGATGCCAAAAGGGCTGTGGATGAGATGAACGGGAAGAAGTTGAATGGGAAGCAGCTGTATGTGGCTCGTGCCCAGAAGAAAGGCGAGAGGCAGACAGAGCTCAAACGCAAGTTTGAGCAGATGAAGCAGGACGGCACGACTCGCTACCAGGGAGTGAACCTGTACGTTAAAAACCTAGACGACAGTCTGGACGACGAGCGTCTGCGTAAAGAGTTCTCTCTATTCAGGACAATCACGAGTGCCAAGGTGATGACGGAGGGCGGCCGCTCCAAAGGGTTCGGCTTTGTGTGTTTCTCCTCGCCGGAGGAGGCCACCGAGGCAATGAAGGAGATGAACGGGTGCATCGTAGGCACCAAGCCGCTGTACGTGGCCCTGGCGCAGCGCAAGGAGGAGCGGCAGGCCCACCTCACCCACCAGTACATGCAGCGCATGGCCAGCGTGAGTGCCGTGCGCAACCCAGTGCTCAACCCCTACCAGCCCGCCCCGCCCTCCGGCTACTTCATGATGGCCATTCCACAGTCTCAGAACTGGGCTACCTGCTACCCGAGCAGGCAACTGGCACAGCTCCACCCCAGCACCCGCTGGGCTACGCACAGCATTCAGCCACAGCATTTCCAATACATGCCGAGTACCATCAGGCCCGCTGCAGACCAATCTCTGGGCCAGGAACCTCTCACTGCCTCCGTGCTGGATCTGGAACCTCCGCAGGAGCAGAAGCAGATGTTGGGTGATCGATGGTCTGTTTCCCGTGATCCAGAACATGCACCCCAACCTTGCAGGGACGGGTTTGCTCCTGGAGATCGACAACTTGGAGCTTCTGCTTATGCTGGAGTCTCCTGAGTCTCATTGAAACATTGAAACTGAAAAAATAAAAACGCATTAAAAATTGAAATATTTTTGCCTGGTCCATAGACTCCAGTTTCAGGCCTTGATTACAGTAAACTAAAACAACATGTAAAAAGGCTAAATGATTGACACGTGTACAGTCGGTGACTCCTTTCTTTTTGTTCCTCTTACTGTTCGAATGCTCAGAATGTCAGTTTTTGCAGTTGACAGCTGAGCATTAGGCATGTGTATTGGATTGTATTAATAATACAATTGAGGATTCATTGCTGTTCAGGGACCCAGCAGTGGTAACTTGGCAGTGGTAGGGCTTGAACTAGCAACATTCTGATTACTAGTCAAGTAACCTCTGAATAGTATTATTATGATTAATATTATTAATATATCTTACACTGAGGTCTGCTGAAGCTTACCCAGGATCCTTTGCAGCAGCCTGCCATATGCTCAAATCATTACGAAAGGACACAGAATCTCTAAACTCCCTTGTTTTATGTTATTAGTTTGTCTAATTCAATGTTAAAGCACTTTCCCCTGTAAACACTCTTTTTATGACCTCATTTCACCGTTTCATGACTTTATGCCACGAACCAACCAACTATTCTTTTATACAACTCTTTTCAAACACTTCAACCATTGTGGGTAACTACACTATTATACACCTGTAATTCTTGTTATGCTATTTATTTTATTGGTACTGTCGATACATCGATGTTAGGAGAAATACCTCATGAATACTTTAAATGAATCCTTAAAATGACACCTATTCCATTTACTAATGCTAAGCTTGCTACAGTCTGAACTTCTAGCAAGTCAAGAGAAGTCTCATGCAGTTTCTGTATTTTCTATAATTGCTTAATATATGGATGGTTTTAAACTCAATAACATACGCACTTGCAAAATATGTGAATATAAAGGAACAAAAATAAATTAACATAACCACATACCTAAACATCATCTGGTACCATCACCCCATCACCCCTCAATGCAGTATGAGGATGGTCAGATTGTTGTATTTACTAATAGTTACCACTAGTATTAAAATAACAGTAAGCCCAAACTGTTCGACTATGTCCTCTTAAACAAACCTGTGATTTTTTAAATATTTGGACCACATCCTCCTGCAGAATAAAACAATCAGGAAATACAGTTGAGTTGGCCCATACCGCCCTCACATCAGTGTGATTTCCATCAATGACGTGTTATGGCTCTGGGTAAGGAACAATGTTATATTGTTCAATAAACTTTTCACAGGATGCATATTTTTCATTGTTTTAGCAAAGTTTTCGCTACCTCTATACAGCAAACACCAGAATCGACAAGGTTTACATTAATTATAGTCAGTAGAATTAAAGGGAAGAGGCCATATAAAAGGCTGGGATCTACGTTTAGCAGACTCGGCACTGTGTTACTAGATATTGCCCACATTCCAGTAATTTTATTAAGTCCTCTTTAAACAGAAAATAAAGATGCAGACTCAAGAATTAATTGAAGAGAGTAGTAGGTCCATTATTTATTTTGAGCTCAGCGTTACATACAAACGAGGCATAGTCCAGAATATGTCTAATAATCACACAAGGAACACACATTTTTATCCAGTTTTCACAACTGATTATGTGATTGCCACACCTTCTCTACATACTGGTGTTTGAAATCTCCACCACTGTGTTCAACCATACATTATTCAATATATGCAAATTGAGATCTATCATTGTACAAATTGAAGCTTGACCCCAGTATATCCTATTGGAAGATTTTCCTGTTTTTTTTTTTTGTTGTTGTTTTTTTTGTTTTTAACAAAGATGATCTTAACTCATACCATCAAACACCTGCAAGATGATGTTGCAGGTCAGTATCACCCTGCTCTTATGGTAAGATAATGAACCTTGCTTAGCCACAGAACTCTCGAAGAGGCTTTCACGTCTTTTAAAAGCCGGGATCTTTCCCAATACTTAGGAAGCTATTTCTCACGGGAACAGTCCAGAGTCATCTGCCGTAGACTTCCACAGAGGCCTTGAAACCACCTGCATCAGAGCCTCTGCTCTGCACTTACAGACCCAAAAAGGCCTTAAGATACCCCAGAAACATTATTCCTCTTTATGCTTTCAAACACAGTCTTGCACCACTCTGCACCTGTTGCAGAGAGCTTCAAAGCCTATTATAATTAGATCACAGATCGCCTCATGAAAATACCTTTACCCCAAAACATTTTATTACCTCAGGTGGAACAGTGTGTATAGGCCTAGACCTCTTTAGATGTAACTTAGAACCGCCGGTGACCGCTGTATGCGTTTCTTTGGTTGTACAAGCTCTACTGGAGGACTCGATGAATAGTTGATGATGGAAGAGGGGTATATCAGATTCACCCCTTCTGCCTCCATGTGACAAATTAACACACTGCATAAACTTTTAGAAATAAATCAGTCTTTTAACAAATGGTAAACATTCTCTAGAAAAGATTATCTTGTAACAATTCATTGAGTATATGAACTGTTTTTGTGTCCTTATATCTATAAATGAAAAGTAATAAAACATTATAGATGATAAATAAATTACATAAAATGTATAAAAGTTCACAAATAAGAAAGTACCTGAGTCTGCACTTTTCTCCACAGATTCAAGAAACTCGTGAAAGTTGGAAGCTATAGAAACACATAGTACAGAATTATAGACTGACTGAGGTGTGAGCAGAAAGATCGCCATGATGTCCTTATATCTAAAGCACTCAAAGCATTGATGTTATGTAAATAAACTGTGATCCGATTGGTTCAATCTAAGTAAATAGATTCACCTACTTTGAAGTTAAAGTTTTTCTCAAAAGGTTAGAACTGGTTGACTATACTTTGCCGTGTTCTGTAATAGAAAATGTAAACATTTATATCTAAAATATTGCACGACAGAAATCAATTCAAGACTAACCTCTAATGACCGCTAGATGGGGGAAGATATTAAGTAATAAATGAGTCCAGATCCTCCTGCCCGACAATACGGTGAGACTCTGTTTTTACGTGTGATGGAAAATGATACGAAACTATGTATTATGTGATTCATATAAAATCACACTGATCCTTTTGTTCTTAAATTAATAATGCTGTTTGCACATTTGTATCCGCCTGTTGCTGATTAAGTTGAACATGTATCAGGAACTGTTAACATCAAGGTCAACTTGACACACAACCCACACTGTTTGGAGACAGTTTGGGTTGGTTTGTGGAAAAAACCAAGCTGAGAGCTGATTGGCTTATAGCCACAGCAACAAAGGAAAGAAGAGCTGCTTAAGAAAAGATGATTGGTTAAAGACAGCACAGGAGTAGTATAACTAGCCACGGTTTTGTATACTCGGGGCTCCCTACCTGAGGAGAGCCAAACATTTATTTTATTCTTTTTCTTATTAAATTACTCTCTTAATCACGTCTGACTTGCTGTTTGTTCAAAATTCCACAACATATGTCATTACTACGCCGCACAAAAAAGACCGCCATATTTGTAGTTCCACAATGTGAAAAGGCGTCATTTTCTATGCAAACGAATGAATAAACACCATGCCATGCCTTGCTGTATCCCCTCTTTGCACCGCTGGACAGACACACTCATGACACTGTACTCATCAAAAGCAGCACCAGAGACGCACTGAGTCATATCCCGCTACACACCTCTCAGGCGAGCTTGTTTGCACGTTTTGTCATAAAACTCAAAATGTCATTTGTTGCCATTATATATAAAATTACCTATTTAAAAAAACAAATAAATCAAAAAGTACTTGTGACTAGAGAAACACGTGGCTAATCACCTACAAGAAATAATGTCAGTGATGTTTGGGGCAGGTGTTTCAAACTTGCCCAGACTCTTGAGAAGCACCTAAACGCTCACACAAGGGTGTCCGCTTGCCATAGTGCTGCAAATACTGCAGGAAGGGCTTTGGTGAAACAGGCCACATGGAGGAGCAGAAGACAATCCACACAACTGAAGAAGCCCATAGCTGCCCAGTATGTCAGAATCCACACGGGAGAAGAACCCTGTAGCTGCCCAGTATGTCAGAAGCAATTTGTGCAGCTGGGTAATGAACCATATTTGTACCCATTCGTATGTTGGGAGCAAATCAGTTGAAGACTTGAACAGTATGTTAACAATCAGTTAAAATTACTGTTGATGACAAGAAAACAATGGCTAATATGTTCCTTCACAGCTATGTCATTGGTTGATCTATTTTTGTCAGATTT
This sequence comes from Electrophorus electricus, assembly GCF_041902795.1. NCBI lineage: Eukaryota > Metazoa > Chordata > Actinopteri > Gymnotiformes > Gymnotidae > Electrophorus > Electrophorus electricus. The sequence goes on along the minus strand of NW_027658616.1, from coordinate 1,803,783 downwards.
AGTGCTTGTTTGGGCAAGTGTGTTAAAGTCTTCCTTTGTTTTTGGTTTTGTTCCTTTTCATATAGTTGTTTATTCCTTTTTGTCTAGTGATGTCCATTATCCATTTAAAATCTGTCAAATTAAACAAATGTGAAACGAATTCCATAGTATTCAGATTTGATTGCAAAAGAGACCAACCACTCCCCGTATTTTGAATTTTGCATATACAGTATATGTGCAGTTCCAGCCTAGTCCACTGATCCAAAATCTGGCCCAGATGTATCTGTTGACTGCAAATTTGAATGATTTCTGTGCTCTGCAGCAAAGGAGCGTTTGGTTACTATCTGATGGATTAAAATAGGCTTGTTGGTAGCAAAGACATCACTAAAGTGTACAGAGCAAAGGTACTCCAGGACCAGGATGGGTAAGTAGCAGCTTGATCAGTGGAATCTTCTGTGAGACGTAACAGGACGTCGGTCTTAAATGTAATGTTAGATCAAATGAAAAACTTTAGTGGATTGAAATACAGATAAATAAATCCACTAAAAGTGCATCTGCATCATTGGTTAAAAAGTTGTTCTGCTAGTTGTCTGATTTTGTTCCAGTAATCTAATGTTTCCTGGCACTAGGTGGTTCAAGATTATATTGGTGTTTGCTTTATTTCTGTGTTTTTTTTAACCATAATCTGCTTGTTTATACTGTCTAACAAATGCAATACTGAGTAGTGAAACACTGACACAATCCCTTTTGGAAGTCAGACATTTGTAATAATTTCAATAATCTACAGTTGTAAGTCAAGAGGGCAGCACCATTTTAAAGTCTAGTTTCCTTTCTCTGTCTCACTTTCTGGAATTTTTCCGTCTGTGTTTTTATTAAAGTTAAAAATGGAAAGGGTATTAAAACTCCCTTTCACTGACATCTCTTCCACTGAACTTGTAGAGAAAGTGATGATATGAAGATGATTATGTTTATCGCTTTCACTCAGAGATCATTGTCTGAGGGTCATGTTGTACAGTTCACGATGTCCCGGGTTGCAATCAGGAGGTTTAACAGTGATGTGCCACACAGTTGTCTGTGGTGTTCTTATATGATCTAAAAGTCAGACTTACCATTTATCAGTCAAATCAATTAAAGAACATTCATGATCAACAATTTGTGGGTGGCCATGATACTAATGGCCTGGTGGAAATTCCACAAGATATCAAACTCCACACTAACATAAACATAACACTGCTTTCATGTCACTTCTACAAGTAGCCCAAACATAAGATATAGAAAGCAGGTAAGAGCGGAGCAGTCAATGTGCCTAATATGACTGCAAAAGCCTGGCAGGACAGGAGGTATTCCTGCTTCTGCTAATCAGCAAAAGGAAGCTCCTGGCAAAGTGACGTGGACTGCAAAAAAATCACCAGGAAGGTCAAGCTACAAATGCCAGAGAGGAGCAGGGAGCACCAAAAGTTCCATAGCATCCTGCGGAAAGAGTACCACATAAGCATGGAAACAGTACAGCAACCCATGGTATGAGCATGGACAGATGAGGAAGAGCTGCTAGAACAGTACGTCCCCAATAAGCAGGCAGGATGTGGATCCGTCTCACTATTTCATCGGCAGAAATGCAGGAGCAGGTGATAATACTCCTGGGCCCAGCACTCTTCAACCTGGGTACTTTAAGGAGAACACGGCAGCCTCCCAAAAGTGATACAAAGTCCCAAAATGGCTATTACCTGTGCTGAATAACAGTATGAAGGACAAATCTACCCCTGTCCAAAGTTTAATTGATTTAACTGAATGCCAACTATACTACCACCATCAATCTGTGTAAGGTGTACTTGCAAGTGCCTTTAGCACCAAAAGCAAAAGAACTCAGTGTTTTCAACACATTTCATCCAAGCATCATCATGTGAAATGTTGTTCTTTTCGGAAATTCTTCATCTAAATATGGTTGTGTTGCTAATGAGATCATATTATTTGTTACTCTTTAAACCTTATTATTCCTTTAAGATTCAAAGTCTACTGTGTTAGGAAACCTATGTGAGAATATAAAATCAGCAGTTTCTGCATGCTTGTGTGATGAATACAGAAAGTGATCTCTTATACCTGCGGAATTAAGGCTTCAAATGTCTTGGTGTTCAGACGATATGGAGAGGCTCTGGGAATCTGGAAGGATAAACGTTTGTTTCATTGTCAGGGACTGTTGATCATTTATTTGTCCATTCATTTATTACACTATTAAGGGATTATTAATGTGCACTGGGAGAACAGTATAAAGTTATCAGTCTTCTTTATCAGTCTTCTAACTAAACAGCCTGGTCTTGTAAGGTAACCACATGCACACCTTTCCCTCAGTGATGGCAAGGAGTGGTTTAAACTCACCATGTCATCTGTGATTCTGAGTGTGAGTGCTCCTGCATTTTTCTACACAAAGCCTGCTGAGTTGGCAGTGAAGGCAGAGATGCCCATATACAGCATGTTGCTTTCATCAGGTGGCAGTGAAAATGGTGTCGGGGCAAAAGCGGGTTTCTTGTGCACTCCAATGTTGTAAAACTCCCCCTATATAGAGAGCAATGCAGAGATTAACTTATTCTTTTACAGCTCCTGGGTCTTGATTCTTCGTTCAGATTAAACTGTTTTATCAGAGTAACCTTTGTGTAACCTTTTTTTCCTACAAAAGCCCAACAGTGCTTTCTGGATACACTTAGGCACAGTTTTGCAAGTGCTCCTGTTATTCCCTGTTAATTCAGATCTTTGGCTCAGAAAGGCTTTCTTATGATCATTATGGTCATTATTCTTATGCTTTGACAACTTGTGCCTTTTTTAACTTGTGCCTGAAAACCCCTTTACCTATGCCAATGATAAAACACTGATGAACTCCTGCAAACAAGTTGTAGTTTATTAATTAGTGCATTAATCTTAGTTTGGGATCTTTAATGACCATCTTAATCTGTGTATATTATTTGATTGTTGGTTCTTTCCTAGCTGAATGTAACTTCCTCTCACAGTAGTGTACAACTTCCAAGCTTATCAAAGGATAGTGTTGTAGTCAGGACCATTAAAAAATCATTCAAGCAAAGACCAAGATTTTGTAGTGTTTGAATCTGAGACAAGAATGAGACTTATTTAACAATGATTTTACTTTAATTATACCACTCACTGATAATGTATTGTAAATTGTCATTGTCATAAATAATTGTCATTATAAAGGCAGCTGAATATAAACAAATATAAAGCAAAAAGGTTCATATGGTCATTTTTATTATTAAATTAAAACATAGTAATACTTAAATAATTGCTATCTGCCCTTGGGTCAATCATGGAAAGGATTAATTAGATGTGTTCTGTAATGTGTTAAATCCTCTCGATAAATGCATAGCTTTAGCTATATCATAAAACATATGATGAGTCCTTTTCTCATTATTACTTGTGTACAACAAAAGTTTGTGTGACAAGCAGCAACATGTATATTTGCCAATTTATGAAAACGGGAGTATGCGCAGTGGGACAGTAAATATCTTTTAAAATGACTCTCAATTAATGGCAATGCATTTACAATAAATCTCTTGCCACAATAACAACACTGTCTGGATTTGCCATCAGCTGGTTGATTGCAGCATCGTGCAGCCTGCAGCCTAGCATTTGTTTGCAGGGGAACATACACTGCCATAATTATTACCATAATGAATTTTTTAAGGAGAAAGAATAGTCTGTACATTAATGTTAAAAATTCCAGATCCAGATAGCAGTGTTTATGTATGTCAGTGGCTGTGCACCAGTACTTGTGAATGTACACACACAAACCTCACCCTTTGGGTCTTCCCCAAGTCCCCTGTCCTGTTCGCACTACTAGTTAAGAGCAACCAGCTAACTTGATAGCAGTGTGACTCAATAATAATAAAAATAATAATAATAGTAATAATAATAATAGTAATAACAATAGTAATAATAATAATAGTAATAATAATAATATGGCGCTTCCATGCACATCAGCAAGAAAATAGGAACACTAGCACTTGCATGAAATTAAGCATATTAGCATTTCAGAAGGCAGATTATTTAGCCTGCTAAAATAGCAGGTGTGGCAGCAAATGTCTGTTCAAAACACTATGTCACAGGTATGAGTATCATGTATTTGATATAGTATGATTGTTCATGTTTGTAAATTTAAAGCTTACAAATGCTGTATTTACAGTGTATTGCAGGTTATTAAAATGTGGCAGTAATTATTAGGATATAGAGAATTGTAGTGTTTAAACAAATCATTATGTCAGAAGTATGTTTAGGGGAGAATACACCCTGACCCACCCAGAGTTAACACACACTTACCTTACATTATTGATCATAAACTTGAATAGCTACAATACTGTCTGCTAATCATGCAGTTTGAAGTTTGCAAAGTGTGTACCCAGACAAAATCTGTGTTAAAACTTTCCTTTAACACAGAGTCATACATGAGTCAGACATGATTCTGAATAAATTAATGAATGAAAAAATGAAAAGCCTTATTTGATTTCAAACGGCACTTCAGGAACACTGAGCTCAAGTTCTGAGGAAACTTCCCTGCATATTTTCAGGGGTTTTCTGCCTCACCATGCCTGAATCACCTCATAAGGAGCTTGATAATGAGGAGACAGGGTGACTGAGGCAGTGAACACTCCTCACTGAGCATACTGGCTTCCAAGAGCTGGAGCTGGGAAGACCTATAGGTCTGTGACACACACTCCCACCCAGTCCTGATACTAAGAAGGTGGAACCTACAGGCTAATATGCAGCTGCCTGTGCATCAATAGGCGTCTGGGGTGTCCATCACTCAGGGAGGCGTGGCTGAAGGCGTGGCCTTGCAGACTCTGAGAGCTGGCTGAGGTAATCTCTAAAGGAGAGAGTAGTCACCAATAATCATGGAAATGTAGCCATAACTGTACAGTATATTTCACAGCCATGTATATTACATATCACAGACCAGGCTTACCAGAATAAATATTCCACACATACAGCTCATATATATCTGTGTGTGTGTGTGTAAAAACATGCTCCTGTTTTAGTCTCAACACAGACAGATATACATGTAGGAGTAGCAAACTGAAGTAAGAGCTCACCTTCACCAGTACATAGTCTCCAGCTTTAACAGTGACAGGGTTGGTATCCGTGGGATAAGAAAGCAAATCCTTTCTTGGAAAAATAACCTTCACATTCCCATCATTCCGACCACAAAGATCTTGAGATGACTTCTTACTTTCCTGCAGAAAACAGACTCAGTCAAGCAAAAACAGCAGATAACATTTGTACAATATAAAAGGCTTGACTAAGCACTGTAGCAGACAGAAATTCTCTCCTGCTCTTACATTGCCTCCAGATACCATGCCACAACGTCTCACTAGTGTTATCCAAACCAAGGGTGGTTATTCCCACTGTTATGTAGATGGTCATAAAATTCTGTTATCAGTGTGTATATCGGTAGATCCAATCTCAGCATGACTGGTAGCGCATATTAACACACAAGTGGCAAACACCTTGGGGTAGTTTTCTGTGCATTCGCCAGGCATGTCCTCAAAAGAAGGACACTAACAATAATCAAAATTAACTAAGACCCCAATCTTCAAACAGTTATTGATGGCAGGTAATACACTAAAGACCACAAGCACAGGGAAACCAGTCATTGGGATTTCCCGGTACCAAAGATGTGAACTGCTCTCAACACTTCAAAAATAACAAAAAGCTCAAAGCATCCAAAACAGACACAATGCTATGCCTAACCAGGGAAGGGTTTCAAATGAAAGGGCCACAGAAACCCATGCGGCAATCGCAAACTAACACCACAAACGGGAAAGTGACCATACAACTCAAATAGACTAAAATAGACCAAACAATGCCCTAAATACATAAACACATAAACTCTATTTGCCCTCCAGAAAAGAACAAGGCCAAAACCAAAATGAAATTCCAAAAGGTGCTAGGGCTGAGCTGATAGACAATGCCATTGTTCATCATCGTTGTCAGACAGACCTCATGATGTTGATCCAGCAGGTCTAAATAAGATAAGGGAGGAGAATTTACTGCAACTATTTATTTTCTGGCAGAAATCTAGTTAAATCGATATGCAAAACATGATGACCAAGACACACAGATGCAGCAATCCCAAATTATTAACAGCAGAAGTGCTCCAAACACAGTTGTAACACAGCATGGCTTCAACCCACTGCAGTACTCACTCCCTCCACTAGGACAAGCTGTTTGCTGTCGATGAAACTGGTGTTGACCTTAGCCGCATCTTCTCGGAATGTAAAGATAAGCTCCTCCAGGCGACAGCTTCTTCACCTCAGCTGGGATATCGTCCCTGAGACGGTGATATGCCTGAGTTTTCTGTGGGTGTGGTACACACATGTTCATGTCAGAAGGTAAAGCCCAACTGGCAGCCACAAGACCCTTTCAATTCTCCAAATGATAATAGACAATGGTGAATTTCTTGATAGAACCATCACATGAACCAGGGAGAATGTCTGTTTTTTGATAGTGTTAAACACAATGACAAAATAGGATCTCACCTTCCTCATGCTGTAGGCAAACAGGAAGGCTACATTATAGCCCACTTCCCTGATCAAAGAGACCGACTGCTGGTGGTCCTCCTCGGTTTCCCCACAGAAGCCTGTGATGAAGTCACTGCTCAGACTGACCCCTGTAAAAAGAAATTATACATAGATATATATTCACACAAGACCTATTATAGCTACAATAATGATAGGACACCTGGTATTATCTTTCGAATGTTTTCCACAAGCTCAAGGTAGGCTTCCCTAGTATACCTATGAAAACATCCCAGAGCATGATGACTTAAAGTGAGAACTAAGTTTTAACACATGAGACATCAAGAGATTTGAGATAAGCAGGCTAATCTCTACTGTGCTTGTGGTGAGTGCTGTCGTTCTAGGAGCGTTTCTCACCCACGCCTCATGGTCTGTAAGACTCTGCTGCTGCCGCTCTGAGCTGGCAAGTGGATCTGCTTACAGATGTTCCTCCGCTCTTGGATTAGCTATAACACCTTCAGGAAACATACTCACCCACCCCAGCACAGGTCAAACGAAAACAGCACAAATTGACTATGGCAGTCAAACCTTATTTCACATATCTGATAAGCATAAGGCTTTTTCAATCTGATAATCTATTAATGATCTCTTCTACTGCTCACATCCAAATTTGCGAATCCTAAATTATTATCCAATCTGCTGCTTAAAATGGCCTATGAGCAATATCTGCACATGAATTCAGACTATAAGAAACCGTTCAACTAAATACTTAAACTCTTTGAACATCCACTACACCACACAAGCCATAAACAGTCAGGGCCGGATTACCAATAGATTACCAGAGCAGGCAGTGACCTGTAGGCCCCACACCTTTTAGGGGCCATGCAACAAGGAATTAAAAAAAACAAACATATTAGGAGATAATTTGCAAGGGAGGCCCCAAGATTATGACTGCCTAGGGGCCTCCACAGGGTTTAATCTGCCACTGTAGGCAGTGTACATGTACATGCCCCTAAATGTAATTGGTAACATATTCCATTACATTACTCAAACGAGGAACATACTTTAAAAACTTTGGAATACGTCAACATTGTCCAAGACTATTTCAAATATAACTCACTTTAATTACATTTAAATTACATTTAACAGCATGTATTCTGTGTTCTGTATTTTGTCACCTGCAATGAAATACATTTTAAAAGTACCTTCCCCACACTAGTCATGGGTATCCCAACCAAAAACCACATGCTCACATCCATGACTCTGGGGTTTCTACCTCATCAGGAAAGTCTTTAGGATGTGGCCAGGTGAAGCGAATCCTTGTCAGGGTTTACGAGGGAGACGTGGTGTAGCAGGTCAGAGAATCGTAGGCCTCCTTGCTCATCACGGGAACACGGTGCTGAAACCACGGCTGAGGTGCGAACCAAGCTCCGAGTTGCTGGCCCCGTCCCCAGACACGTCTCTGTAGCTGTTCACGTTTTGACCCAGCAGGGTCACTTCCTTCACCCCCTATGGCCATGATCATTTCATATACTTAGTGTTCACATCTGGCCAAGTTTCACACACAGAAACTAGTAAAGCCAGACTGCACACATAGTCGCTGAAGGGAAGAAACCTGGTCAGACAGCATGCGCACTTCTTCAAGTATGGAGGACACAGGTCTGCTCCTATCCTTCCCTCAGGTAAACGGCACAATGCAGTAGCTGCACATGTTGTCACAGCCCCGCGTGATAGACCTACAGCAGTCAAAGAGGGACAAAATATACTGGATAATCCCACTGTAAGACAAGGTGCCACCAACAAGGCTTGCAGTACACAAGGTCTGTACTGTCAACAGCGTGAAAGGACTTTAAAAGTATCGACCCCCTGATATCAAACCATTGTTTGAAGTGCTACATCTAAAAGCATGAAGGAGCTGAAGATGAGCCACCACGGTGTTTGAAGTTTTATATCCCTTCATAAGTGTAGGAGGGTCAGTCATGTATAAATATTTAACCAAAAAATGCAGATTGACAAGTGTTCAGTAAAATGATAATAATAAACAACTGAACTATGAGCATTTGCTGTTTTTGGCTTTATTGTGGATGCAAGTCCCATGTTTCATCCAATATGGTAGCAAATGCCTTTAAATTATAGCTGACTTTTCTGTATTTTAATCTAACAGTTGCTGTTCAGATTAAATTCAGTGTATTAGAGTTGAATATGAAAACACCAAAAACTGTCTATACATGTTAATTTAAAAATTGAACTGTACATGTGAGACTGTTATTTTACTCTTTACCATCTTTACAAAATCACACAGTGCAAAGTTAATTTAAGAGTTAGTGTTTAGTAGGAACTCCTCCCTTATAAATCAGCCAGATATTATTATGGCACTCACACAAAGGCACTGTGTCCTGAATGGTGAATGGGCATGACATCAGCATATGCCTCTTCCAGGGAGAGCAGGACATTGCTGGTCCTCTGACCCCCATGGGCCAGTGCAAGGAGTCGGAGAAGATCTCTGTAGGCATCTGGCCCTGCTACAACATCCACCACCCTCTCCTTCTCCAGCAACTCAGTCTTCAGTCTCTCTGCCAAGCAACCTACAAGAGAGCAAGCACACATATGCGTATACGGGCACGTGAACCCACACACAAACATACATGCGCACATACGAACATTTCAGACTGAGAGATACATTTGAACGTGAATGAAGAACTATGGTGAAGTGAGAAGTTACCCAGGACTCCTATCTTTAATGGAGTGCTGCTCTTTAGACACTTCTTTTTCAGAACTGCTGGATGTTTGAGTCTGTTCCAGATGGTCTGCTCTGCCTTTTCCCTGTCACAATGATTTTTATTTTTTCGAACAGAAAATAGCATTACATCCAAGCAAAAAATGTCACTGAAGTCAAGGACTGCTGTCAAGTTGCACAAGATTGGCAACGTATAGATTCACTGTGTAAAATACAAACAGAAATAGGCTTTTGCTACCTTATGGAGCATGTGACAAGAAGCACCACATCTGCCTGTATAAAAAAAAAAAAATTAGGAAAGATGAGAATGAAAGCTTTCAAATAAAGGAAGCGCTGTGTTTATCAAGGGTCAAAGGTCAAGGCATTGACACTTACCTCTGATAGTTCGTGGGTCCGAACATATCCACCCTTCTAAAGAATGGACCACGCAATTTCAGTGTCGTTGACGTTCATCTGACAGCCGTATGTTTCGAAATACACTGCAAGATGTAAACACCAAAATAAAATTGGCAACGACTACCGGCATACTGACACATGGGAATTAAAATCCTAAAGCCTGAACTATCATGGCAACAAATGCAGTTACATACCTTTCCGTAGCTGCGCCAGACCACTTTCTTCAGGAAGATACGATTCCTCATGTTCCTGTTGCGTCTCAGTTGAACTTTTGCCTGAAGAACTCTTAATGACGACAGCTTGGTCTTAAATGTGCTCACTCTCGTCTCATCAGTCTCATTAGTAGGAGTGCTAGATAGAGACACTGAGCAATAACCTCTGCATTTGTCGGCGAGTCGAGATAAACACTTTTGAACAGAAAACACTAGAAGTCTAAGCCTGCGGGCAGACATCATGTCTAAACGGGAGATTCGGCTACAAAGCCATGAACAAGACAAGAAACTCAATTTAACTTTAAAAGTTGCGCAGAACAATTTTATATACAAAAGTATATTATCAGCGAGCTAACAAATCTGTACAAGCAGCCAATAAATATAAAAATATCTGTAGCTTAGTTAGGTAACCTAATAATTCAGCTGTAACATACACTCACGTATGACCCCACACGGTTAACATTGACATGCAGTTTTGTAATTTTCAAAATAACGGTTTCATTAAAACGTAACAGTGATACTCGTGTTTCAGTTCTAAGACAAGTAAACGGTGTAACTTGGGAGGGAGATCAATCGCAAAAATATCGATTTACGTTTTTTAATTCATATTTTTGTAATTAATATTTTTTAATTAATATTTTTTTAATTAATAGTTTTGTGAAATCTTATATTTAACATAAACGGCTACTTTTATTTTGCAAGTGTTTACTTGTTAGTCATAAGTAGTGTTTTGTGAGATGATTGTTCGTTTTCACACATGGCTCTCTGTCCCTCACCTACTCTGATCTAATGACGAATGCGTAATTTATTTTATAAGTGGACTTCACACTTCGTTCTGTTACCTAAGGGTCAGTACAACATACTCGTTTAAATGTGCTGATACAAAGATTGTGAAACAATTAATGTTTTTAATTAACTGATTAAAGTTTTACTCTGAATGAACACATTTTACGAATATATAGGAATGTTAACCTTATTACATTGTCTTTGATGAGGAAATGGGTATTTTGGATGTTTTAACCTTTTAAACATGTTTTAACCTTTTAAACTTTTAAATATTACCGTAAGGTTGTAAATACGTTCATTAATATTTTAGGTATTTTGATTATTCATTTTGCAATTTTGATTAAAAATAAATAAATAAATAAAATTAAAAATCAAGTTATTTAAACATGTCCAAGAATTGCTGTCCACTCTCTCATCTTTGGATAACCATCTTGGTAAAAATGCGACCTTTGACATCAGTGACCTCACAACTTTAAAAAAAGGTCTATCTTCAGTCGCCTAAAGGCATAAACTGCATGCTCCTATAGTATGTCAGTTCATTTGAATTTCTCACTTTGTCCCCATACTCAGATGAGTTAAAGCTAAAAATGTCCACCCCATTGTGATGAAATATTGAGTTAATAAACATTATTTTAGAATATCAAAATATATGTTTGAAATGCTAACTTTAGCTAAAATTGTCCACCTGCTGACATGACAGTTGCACAATACAGTGAACATATACTTGCATATACCTTCTTTGCTGTTTTCTTGTTGTTTTGTTTTAAGTAATATTTCCTAATAACTATTAAACTATTGATGTTCAGCTACGACAGGAGCTGAAGTAGCAAAGAGGAAAAGGTCCAGGTGAGATGCAGACCCTTGGAGGAAAGAGACAATTACCTGTGAAATTAGAGAGAGAGAAAGCGCTGTAGAAAAGGTGAGGAGATTTTAACAAAAAAGGGAATTCATGACTGAAAAAGAAAGGTATGCCAAAAAAACCCCAAAACAAAACAGAGTCGAGAAAGGAATAGTTGCCATGACAACTAAACATTCTTGAAGAGCTATAAACTGTGTTATCAAGGTGTATTTTAAATGTTCATAACTTTGCTTTTAATGGCTTTAAACGTTATATATAGCTTAGAAGTATGTAGAGGTTGGAGGAATATGTGTGGCTATATTTGGGCTATTTCTTCTGTTGGGGTATGAGTGGTTTGTAGCATTTAGCCTTGGACATTGAGAGTGCTGAAAAGTCTAAATGTGTCTGTGAAAGCTTTAGAAGTATAAAGTGATTGATTTTTAAATTAGTAATGAAAATGCTGAGGTAATAAAATGATATTGTAAGCAGAAAAGTATGGATGGTCCCGAATAAACTGGTTTCATGCAGGAAAGACCAGTGTAGGCTTCAGCATAAATCTTCAGGAGGCCTCTTTGAAAAAGCCTCTAGGGGATTCCGTTGAAGGGAGAGCCTTGGTTCAAGGATGGGACATCCCGGCCAAGCACTGGAAGAAACAATATGGAGATCACCAAAAGAAACAATATGGGCATCCGGTGATATAGAATAGGATCGTCTTTTAAAAAAATAGAAGTAGTTCAGGTTGAACATAATAGTACCAAGAACTTGTTGGTGTAACTATTAAATATCAATTAGCATATATTGAATAATGTATGGTTTGAACATAATAGTGGAAACCTGGACAAGTATTATGAAAAAATAAAAATGGTTATGCAAGTGTCCTTGAAGCGTTTGGTTACTATCTGATGGATTAAAATAGGTTTGTTGGTAGCAAAGACATCACTAAAGTGTACAGAGCAAAGGTACTCCAGGACCAGGATGGGTAAGTAGCAGCTTGATCAATGGACTCTTCTGTGAGACGTAACAGGGCGTCGGTCTTAAATGTAATGTTAGATCAAGTGAAAAACTTTAGTGGATTGAAATACAGATAAATAAATCCACCAAAAGTGCACCTGCATCATTGGTAAAAAGTTGTTCTGCTAGTTGTCTGATTTTGTTCCAGTAATCTAATGTTTCCTGTGGACTAGGTGGTTCAAGATTATATTGGTGTTTGCTTTATTTCTGTGATCTTTTTAACCATAGTCTGCTTGTTTATACTGTCTACCAAATATTGAGTAGTGAAACACTGACACAATCCCTTTTGGCGTCAGACATTTGTAATAATTTCAATAATCTACACTTGTAAATCAAGAGGGCAGCACCATTTTAAAGTCTAGTTTCCTTTCTCTGTATCACTTTCTGGAATTTTTCCGTCTGTGTTTTTATTAAAGTTAAAAATGGAAAGGGTATTAAAACTCCCTTTCACTGACATCTCTTCCACTGAACTTGTAGAGAAAGTGATGATATGAAGATGATTATGTTTATCGCTTTCACTCAGAGATCATTGTCTGAGGGTCATGTTGTACAGTTCACGATGCCCCGGGTTGCAATCAGGAGGTTTGACAGTGATGTGCCACAGTTGTCTGTGGTGTTCTATATGATCATCACAGAACATCACACATAACTGGTCAAATTGTATCTCGAGTAGTATATTTGTGTATTATACTATATATTAGCAGCATATCTTTATGATGCAATTAAAAACATTCCCCATCCCCCTGAATACCAATCATATTACATATCTGGGTACTAAATTCTCTTCCCAGTTGTCTGTTATTCAAAATAAATAGTCATCCAATTATTAAAACAATAAGCGACAAACTTCATTGATGGACAAATTTGCCCCTTATGCTCTTCGGACAAACTGCAATAATTAAAATGAGAATATTACCTAAACGAAATTGTTTGTTTTCAATTATTCCAGTGCCACCAACCTGTCTAAAATCTTTGGACAACATCATAACTTGATTCTACTGGAAAAATAAATCACATAGAATCAAACTCACAACATTACAGAACTGTAGTTGATTATTGCAAATCAACTACAATATGGAATAAAATGGATAAAACCTAGTATATCAGACAGAATATGGATAGACATAGAGCAAACATTATGCAAAGATCTAAAAGTCAGACTTACCATTTATCAGTCAAATCAATTAAAGAACATTCATGATCAACAATTTGTGGGTGGCCATGATACTAACAGCCTGGTGGAAATTCCACAAGATATCAAACTCCACACTAACATAAACATAACACTGCTTTCATGTCACTTCCACAAGTAGCCCAAACATAAGATATAGAAAGCAGGTAAGAGCAACTATCAGTTCAGAGACATTAAACTCACGTGCATCCATATCAGTATTATAAACATTCCTAATACAAAAAAACTATCACATAAGATATACAAAATAATAATGAAATCAAATCGCATAATTACTCTCCCATCGAGACAATGGGAGGAAGATTTATTACTAACCCCCGACGCCACAGTCTGGATTAAAATGTATAATAATAATTACCACATGACAGCAACACTAACCTACAATGCATTCAGTACAAAATAATACATAGATTACATTATACTACACATTGGATGTTTAAAATTGGTTTCACAAGCTCAGCAATCTGTACATACTTTACTCCAAACACAGCTGACGATTACATTCACATCGTGTGGCAGAGCACACCTATCAAGTAATTTTGGCAATAGGTCATCACACACATGTCCCATGATTTAAATAACCCTATCCATCCAACACCATCTTTATGTCTCCTAGGAGACATGTCATCAACCAATGTGTCAATAGAAAAAAAACAGGATAATATATATATAACATTATTAATTGCAAATACAAACATACTCATGAATTGGAAAACAAAAAATAATATTAGTGTCACCGAATGGAAAAATCTATTGATAGACTACATATCAATGGAAAACAATCTCAGAATGAATCAATAAGAACCAATAACCTAGACTGGACTCCTTTGATAAAAAGTTTACAGAGCTAATCCATAAATGATAAATATCCCAATCTAGTACGTGTACATATACAGTGCACTCGCACATAGCCTCTCTCTCTCTCACACACACACACACACAGGCAGACGCACACAAGCAGTCACACACGACACACACACACACACACACACACACACACACACACACACACACACACACACACACACACACACACACACACACATTCCCGTAATGGTGCAGGTGGCTAATACTTAAAATACTCTATCTGCATTTCCCGTTTGTCTGTTTCGTCTCTGTTCGTCTTATTTTTCCTCTCTCCCCTATTCCCGTTTCCCCCACGTTATTTATGTCTGTTCATACGTTTTATACACCCGATATAGTGGGACACAGTGAGAAGTTAGAAATAAATAATGAATAAATAATAAAGTTCTAAAGGTCCTCCGATGGGCGGAAATCAATTGATATATTTATTTCTCCAGATTTCTAACTCGGAGAGAAAAAGACGTCCTTTTACAAATCGCACCTCGTTGTGGAACTCTACTAAGGTTTACAATCCAGGCGATTATTTTTAACCTCAAAGAACATAGGCCTGCTCCAAGGCAAACTGATTTCATCCCATTAATTAACTTTAATGCGATGTTTTTTGCCGAGCATTAGGCTAAAGAAAATGAATGTTGCTGCGTTTATCAAACTAAAAGTATTTATTCTGAGCCATGCGGTAAATGATTCAGTGTGAGCAGCATATGGACGATTTTTGGAAAATGCTGTGACTAGGTAATATTTTGAAATATAAGGCGTTGTTAAAGCCTCTCATTCACGCTATTAACGTTATAAGTTAAAATAATTGAATAATTCATAAATAAATAAATAGCGTTTGTATAATATTTAAAAATAAACATTTACGTAAAAGCACTCTTACGTAACAACCAAGTTGTCATGTATTTGAATCTAAAGCTAAAGTGTTGCTTTGATCGCTTTGGTCGGTCGACACTTGCCTGGCTCTGTTGAATTGCTGTTTCAAACTGTTTTATAATTCGTGCAGTTAGATCATTTGGTTAAATCATTTACGATTTTATTTTATTCATTTACTACTTTCGACTACGATTTCCAGAAAGGTTGACCGACGATCCTCACGAAAATGAATCCAAGTGCTCCAAGTTCGCCGATGACTTCGTTGTACGTGGGTGACCTTCATCCAGACGTTACCGAGGCCATGCTATACGAGAAATTCAGTCCTGCTGGCGCAATAGTCTCCGTACGGATTTGCAGGGACGCGATGACCCTCCGCTCACTTGGATACGCATACGTGAACTTTCAGCAGCAGGCAGATGCTGAGCGTGCTTTGGACACTATGAACTTTAACATCATCAAAGGCAGACCTGTGCGAATTATGTGGTCCCAGAGAGACCCCTCTCTGAGGAAGAGTGGAGTTGGCAACATCTTCATCAAGAACCTTGACAAGTCTATTGACAGCGAAGCTCTTTACGACACATTCTCTGCCTTTGGGAACATCCTTTCCAGCAAGGTGGTGTGTGACGAGAATGGCTCTAAGGGCTACGGCTTTGTGCACTTTGAGACCCGTGAGGCTGCGGAGAGAGCAATTGAGAGACTTAATGGCATGTTGCTCAATGACCGCAAGGTGTTCATTGGCCACTTCAAGTCTCGCAAGGAGCGAGAGGCTGAGATGGGGGCCAGGGCCAAAAAGTTCACCAATGTGTACGTCAAGAACTTTGGAGAGGACATGGACGACGACAAGCTGAAGGAGATCTTCAGCAAGTTTGGCCAAACGCTGAGCACTCGCGTCATGACCGACGAGAGCGGCAAGTCCAAGGGCTTTGGCTTTGTGAACTTCGAGAGGCACGAGGATGCCCAGAGGGCTGTGGATGAGATAAATGGGAAGGAGCTGAATGGGAAGAAGGTGTATGTGGGTTATGCCCAGAAGAAAGGCGAGAGGCAGACAGGGCTGAAACGAAAGTTTGAGCAGATGAAGCAGGACGGTATGACTCGCTACCAGGGAGACAACCTGTACGTCAAGAACCTAGACGACGGTCTGGACGACGCGCGTCTACGTAAGGAGTTCTCTCCGTTCGGGACCATCACAAGTGCCAAGGTGATGATGGAGGGCGGCCGCTCCAAAGGGTTCGGCTTCGTGTGTTTCTCCTCGCCGGAGGAGGCCGCCACGGCCATGACGGAGATGAATGGGCGCGTTGTAGGCACCAAGCCGCTGTACGTGGCTCTGGCGCAGCGCAAGGAGGAGCGGCAGGCCCACCTCTCCAACAAGTACATGAAGCGCACGGCCAGCGTGAGTGCCTTGCCCAACCTCGTGCTCAACCCCTACCAGCCTGCCCCGCCCTCCGGCTACAACATGGAAGCCATTCCACAAGCTCAGAACTGGCCTGCCTACTGCGCAAGCAGCCAGCTGGCACAACTCCTCCCCAGCCCTTGCTGGGCCATGCAGTGCGTCCACCCACAGCAAGTCCAGGATATGCCGAGTGCCATCGGTCCAGCCGCATCCTGCCCGCAGGCCTTCAGCGCCATCCGACCAACCACCGCCTGCCAGGTCCCACGCACGATGGCCTATCAGACCATGGCATCTGAGGCTCCGGGGACAGGGATGGCCAGCGCGGAAGCTGCCAACAAGGCGTCGCTGGTGAGAGCAGTACCACAGTACAAAACCACCTCAGGCGTTCACAGCCCACAGCAACACCTGGGCACACAGCCCTTAGATATAAATGTCGAACTTACCATTTATCAGTCAAATCAATTATAAAACATTTATGTTTCTCAACCCACAGCAGCACCTGGGGGCAGAGCTCCAGGTGCCCGTGCAGCTGGCTGCGGTCCATGTGCAGGGTCAGGAACCTCTCAGTGCCTCCATGCTGGCTGCTGCACCTCCACAGGAGCAGAAGCAGATACTGGGTGAGCGTCTGTTTCCCCTGATCCAGAACATGCAGCCCACCCTTGCAGGGAAGATCACGGGTCTGTTCCTGGAACTGGACAACTCGGAGCTACTGCATATGCTGGAGTCTCCTGAGTCTCTGCACCCTAAGGTGGATGAGGCAGTCGCTGTGCTCCAGGACCAGTGCGCGCAGGAAGCCGCTCAAAAACTTTAACCAGTGCTGCGCTTCTGGCTGTCTAATGGAAGAATAAGCAGTAAAAAAAAATAACATTTTAACTGAAAAAAATAAACATTGAAACTGAAATGCATTGAACATTGAAATATTTTTGCCATGTCTGTAGACATCAAGCCTGTAAGGGTTGGCACCAGGCCGAGGCCCCCTCGACCAGAGGGAGGCGTCGAGTCAACCACGCCACTGATCAGGATCAACACCCAACAGCTGGGCTAGACCTTATATAAGCCCAGTGACCCAATCATTCAGTGCTGGGTTTTTGATAAAGTTTTGAGCCAAGCTCCTAGCCGGTAACTCTGGGTATTGAGGTCTGTGAGCCCTTGTGCTATGCCTCTTTTCTGTTCTGCGAGGGTGTCAGTGTTTTTACACGTCCCCTCCCTTCTCCAGTTTTCCCCTCTCGAGTCTGTCTCTCTCCTGAGGCTTCCCTTAGCCATTCAAGTTTCTCCCCGTTTTCTGGTTTTGTTTGGGAGCTTTTAGTTCGAGTTTTCCCCAGTGCATCGGGGTTGCCATTTCTTTCCGTGGCGTTCTTTGTTCTCCCCTTTTCCACGCTCACCGAGGTGTTTCGTTTTTTCCTCTTGTTTTGCTTGATCCAAGCTCTAACTGTTCTGCACACGAGCCCACCATTGTTAGAGTGTGGCTGCTTACCCAGTAAGCTATTGGTGTCCTCACCTAGCTGACCTGGATTCAAAACCACCTTACAAAGTCCAGGCCTTGGTTATTCTAAGCTTAAAATGAAAACGACAGAAAAAGGTAAAATCATTTCAAGTTTGGTTTATTTGTCGCATACATAGTCATACACAGTATAACTCACAGTGAAATGGTTGAGTGCTCTGTCCAATCTGAGGAAAAAGAAAAACAGGGGTGCATAGAGAAATATATTCTATATATATACAAAAATATATTAATAGTGCATGTACAATATATATATATATATATATATATATATATATATATATATATATATATATATATATATATATATTATGTTTATATGTACAATGTATATATGGATATTTATATATGTATGTACAGAATGTACAGTCCCATCTTGCAATTGGCATATTTACAGTTATATGTTACATGGTGGTAATTGAACATATTACAGTTATATTGAACATATTACAGTTATTTCTATTACATATTACAGATTTTGACATGAACAGCTGATCATTTTTTTGTTTTTATTCCTCTTAAAGTTTGAATGTTCAGATTGTCAGTTCTTACAGGTCATAGCTGATCATTAGATAAGTGTATTGGGTTGCATTAATATAAATGTAAAGATCAAAAAAACAAAACCCCACAGTGTAGCTTAAAATAGAGAATAATTCTGTAATATTCCTTTATGTACAACACAATTTCAAATGACCTTATTAACAAACCAGTAAAGACAGGACGAGAAGCAAAGGTCACTTACACGTATTAAATCTTGAAGCAAACAAACTGCAGCTGCAAGTGCCACACTGCCATCCAGTTCCACTCTCTGGTCTGGCGACGGTCATATTACAGGAGCAACGAGAGGCTGCCAACAGTTTCTTTTAGCTTGTCTACTGAGACGGTGAAACTGGCCAACCAGGTGAAAAGCATTGTGAAGGAGAAACGACTTCGACTGCCGACGTGGGAAAGTAGCAGTCAGAGCAGGTCTATTGGAGCAGTGCGATGGACTCTGCCCAACAATGGGCTGCAAGCCCACATCTCTGCACATAGCAACAGTATGTGGTTCCTAGGTGCCCAGTCGGCTAGTTTTAAAGTTCAATTCAAATATTAAATAAAAATGCAGACTTCAGAATTGGTTAAAGAGCATAACTGTGCACGTACTTTATTGTAGGTTAACATTAACACGCATTATTGAGGCACCCTCTGGAGAATGTCTAAAAATCAGAGAACCCACATTTTCATACATTTTTCAGTAGTGGTTATGTATTCACCCCACATTCCTTTACATATTTGCGTTTGTCTTCACGTCCATTGCATCCAAACCATACATTTGTCAATATATGCAAAGTAATATAAAACACCCACACCAGTTGGAACCTGTTAACACCACATTCCAAGAGATTTCTCTTGACCTTATCCTAAAGAGATGGTCCTGAGCCTGATGGAAATAATATCTCATACTTGTAAGTGTGCTGGAGCCTATCCACCATCCTTTGCAGAAGCCTGCAGAGGCCTTTACAGAGGCCTCTGCCCTGTACACAAATCATTCTGAAAGGACACATACCATTCTGTGATTATGTTATTAATATGTCTAATTCAATGTTAAACCTCTGTTCTCTTTTTATTACCTCAAGCACCAGACCTGAGGAATTTGCACGGTCTCAAGGAGTGCGTGAAGTTTATCGCTCAGTGGAAACAAGAGGTGGAGCGTGTCTGTAAGCCTGACGAGGGCGCTGCAGCTGCATCCAGTAGCAGTAATGACTGCGGTGGAACCGTACACCCCCACACTGTTGCCAGCACATTTTTCAGTGGGCCAGCCGTCTCAAAGCTGTTGATACATTGTTCAGTCCACGTGAAGGGCAGCAGGAGAGAGGAAGTGAAGAGAGGACCTAGGCAGTGAAGGAGACCAAGCAGAGAAACACTGAATGGGCTAAAGAACTCCAGACAGTCTCAGAGCGGTGCGGCATGATGAGGGCAGAGTTGGCACAGAATTTCAGGCAGCTGGAGCTTAAGAAGAAGCTGGAACCCATGCTGCCTGTCCTGGACTTCATCGCATGGTCTCTACTCAAACATAACCAGGATGTAGTTTCACAGCTTTGGGTCCTCAGTAAACAGCGATCCTGGAGAACTTCAAAATCCATTCCAAATTCATTGTGGAACTGGATCTGCAGTGCTGTGGATGAGGTCACATTGGACCCCATGACCAAACATGCGTGGCTGCTGCTGTCTGATGACTGTAAGAGGGTTCAGGAGTACCTGACTAAGATGAAAGTTCAGTTCACCTCCCAGCGCTTTGACACTTGGCCCTGTGTGCTGGGCTGGGAGGACTTCTCTTCCAGCTGTCTTTCTATAACTCACAAATCTAGACATTTATTGGAAACGTCCGGGAGAAGCTGTAACCCCTCTTTGTACTGCTAGATGGCCGCACTCTCATGACACTGCACTCATCAAAAGCAGCACCAGAGACGCACTGAGTCATATTCCCGAACGCACCTCTCAGGCCAGCTTATTTGCACATTTTGTCGTAAAACTTAAGATGTCTGTTTTATTAAATTACCAAAAACTTTTTTTCAAAATCAAAGTATTTGTAGCTACAGAAAAACATGGCTAATCACAAAAATGAGAAATAACGTCACTGATATTTGCAACATGTGTTTCTAACATGCACAGGCTCTTGAGGAGCACCTAAACCCTCACACAGGGGTGTCTGCTTGTCATAGTACTGTAAGGAAGGGCTTTGGCGAAACAGGCCACAGAAAGCAGCATATGAGAATCCACACAGGTGAAGAACCCTTTAGCTGCCCAGTATTTCAGAAGCAGTTTGTGCAGGCGGGTAATGAGCCGCATTCGTACCCATTCATATAGGATGTTGGGAGCAAAACGGTTAAAGACTTGAAAAGTATGTTAACAATCAGTTAACAATCAGATTACTGTTGTTAGGTTGTTAACAATAGAGTAATAAATGGCTAATATGCTTCTTCCCAGTTATGCCTTTGCTTGATCTATTTTGGTCTGATTTGGTGCTTGTCTGGGCAAGTGTGATAAAAAGTATTTTTTCGTTTGTTTTTCATTTAGTTCCTTTTTATATCGTGTTCTGTTCCATTTTATATGTTGTCTATTATCCCTTTAAAGTCTGTCAAATTAATCAAATGTGAAGATTTCACTCTGTTCAGATTTGATTGAAAAAGAGACCAACCACTCCCTGCATCTTTCATTTTGCATATACAGTGCATTTGCAGTTAACCGTTTCTTGTTTGTATTAATCGCGTGTGATTCTTGTGAGTGCCGTTAGTGTTCTGTGTTAAATGTTAATAAATGTACGTCCCAGACGTTGGAGTCTGTGCGTCCTGCCCCTCACCCTGCGGCACTCGGGCCACACCTCGTTACGCTACTGTTGCAACTCAAGAGCGAAGCACCATTTTAAAGTCTGGTTTCCTTTCTCTGTCTCACTTTCTGAAATTTTTATGTCTGTTTTTTTAAACTTAAAAATAGAAAGGATATTAAAACTCCCTTTCACTTAATGGCCTCTCATCCAATGAGCTGTTAGAGAAAGTAATGATAGTTAGATGAATATGTTTATAGATTTCACTCCGAGAACGTTGTCTGAGGTTAATATTGTACAGTTCATGATGCCCAGGGTTGCAATCAGCATGTTTAACAGTGATGTGCCACACAGTTGTCTGTGGTGTTCTCTATGACCATCACAGAGCATCACACATAACTGGTAAAATTGTATCTCAATTAGTATATTTGTATATTATACTATTGCAGCAGCATAACTTTATGATGCAATTAAAAAACATTACCCATCCCTCTGAATGCCAATCACATTACATATCTGGGTATTAGATTCTCTCTGCAGTTGTCAGTTATTCAAATTTAATATCATTCCAGTTTTTAAAACAATAAGTGACAAACTTCATTGATGGACAAATTTGCCCCTTATACTCTTTGGAAGAATTGCAACAATTAAAGTGATAATGCCTAAGATAAACGATTTGTTTTCAATTATTGCTATCCAGCTCCAGCAACCTGGTTTAAACCTTTGGACACCATCATAACTGGAAAAATAAATCACAAAGAATCAAACTCACAATGATACAGAACTGTAGTTGATTATTGCAAATAAACTACAATATGTAATACAATGGATTAAACCCAGTATATCAGACAGAATATGGATAGACATAGAACAAACATGATGCAGAGATATAAAAGTCAGACTTACCATCAAGCAAATCAATTAAAAACATCCATGTTTCAACTGTTTGACAGAGGCCATAACTCTAACAGCCTGGTGGAAATTCCACAAGATAACAAAGAACTATTCATTCTCGTATTTGGAACAATCAAGACTTTACCTTCAACAACAACAAAAATTATTAAACTTTACACCTTGGATAGAAAAAGGCAAACATATTCCTCATAACACTACTT
Source organism: Electrophorus electricus (assembly GCF_041902795.1). Taxonomy (NCBI): domain Eukaryota; kingdom Metazoa; phylum Chordata; class Actinopteri; order Gymnotiformes; family Gymnotidae; genus Electrophorus; species Electrophorus electricus. The sequence continues at coordinate 1,781,073 of NW_027658616.1, read as the reverse complement.
TCATGTCACTTCCACAAGTATCCCAAAAGTATGATATAGTAAGCACCCAAATGACCAGCAACACTAATCTACAATGCATTCACTACAAAATAATGCATGGAGTACATTATACTGCACATAAGATGTTTAAAATTGGTTTCATGGACCAGCCCCTTCATACATGAGGTCAATGGTCAAAGCCCGATCTGTACCTCGAGTACTTCGAACCTCAAGTACGGCTCGGCTTGAAATACCTTGCTTCGGGTCTCATGGACGACAAGCATCGAGACTATTTTCTGTCCTGGCTCCAAGATTGTGGAATGAACTCCCGCTTGCTGTCCGGACAGCAGAGTCCTTTGCAGTCTTCAAACCCAGACTGAAGACCCATTTATTTGCAGAATATTTAAAGGACAACTGACACTGCTACCTTATTGACTCACCAATTTAATAATTATTGTAGGGCATTTATGCTTTTTAACAAACTCTAGCACTTATTGTTTATAGCATTTATCATTGTTTAAGACAGACCTTATGTATTTTGCACTTCTAAGTATTAGCATTTATCCCTGTATTCTACAGTATTCTTGTTCATTGGTATGTTTAATTCTAACCTACTATACTGTACTTGGACATATTCTATGAGTAAATGACAAAGCACTTTTGTAAGTCGCTCTGGATAAGAGCGTCTGCTAAATGCCGTAAATGTAAATGTAATTGTTTCACAAGCTCAGCAATCCTACTTACATACTGTCACGATACGGCCCCTGCTTCCAAACGTCTCCTTGTTTGTATGTGTGTGTGTCAGTTAGGTGAGTAAGGGACTGCAGTGTCCTGGACCTGAATGCCTTTGAGAGGCAGGTGGAGCTGGTCCTCCATGGGGATTCTCCCTTGGGGGGGCTTTCAGAGAAGCGTCGTTGTCCTATGAGGACACTCCCTCCGTGAAGTCTCGCAGCCCCAGAACTTAAAGCGCCTACGCCTAAGCCTCGTAAAGACAAGGAGGCAACGTCACCAGTGCCCACCCCTGAAACGGACAAATCAGCTGGTGCGCTTCCGGACCTGCGGGCGACAAATCGTGAGCAGCCGCCTCCACCCAAGTCATCGAGGGAAGATCCCGCCCAGCCGGTCCAACCCAGCCGAAGATAGGAAGACTGGCTGGAGCTCCTGATGATAACTTCCCTGGACTGTTTAGTAATTCCTTATAGGAAGACTGGCTGGAGCTCCTGATGATAACTTCCCTGGACTGTTTAGTAATTCTTTATGTAGTCCTGATCACATACCTATCCTGATCACCGCACCTATCCCTGTCTCAAATATTGCCCACACCTGAGTCCTATTCCCCTCATTACCAACCCCTTTAATAAGCTTCTCCTCATCGCATACTAGTCGCGAAGTATTGCTTTCCTATACGGCGTACGAGCGTTTCCTCATCCTGTGTGGTTTCCCGGTTATTGACTCCTGCCTGCTTTCTAGACCTCGTCTCCTGCCTGACCCTCCGTCACCTCCTGAACGCCACCCCGTGTACGACCCCGGACCGACCCGACCACGCTTACCTGTCTTACTACACGTATTAGTACGGCTGCTAAAAAAAGACCTCTGCAACCGGACCTATATTTAACAGCATATCAGTAGGATAGTAGTAATACTGTAGTAATAGGTTTCTAAAAATGTATTATATGCACTATTTTTACAGCCTCTGAAAAAACATTTGAGGGTTAAGCTGAAATGTTAACACTTTCCTATTTATGTTCGCTGTATAAAATAAAATAAGTGCATGTGACTACAGTGAACAAGGAATATGTTGTCAATATTTAGATAGATGACAGCATGACAGATTTAGGACATTAACAAATATGTTATTTTATCTGCCCATCACAGCATATAATTGAAAGAAAATCATTATGGTTCAGTTGCTCTTCATTAGTTCTTTATTTTTGCATCATATTAATTGTTAATAATTTGCTAATGATAAAAAAAGTTTCTGCGTTTTCATTACAAAATAAAGTCATTTGATCATATTTATAATGCCTTAAGGCCATTTCAAATTTAACAGTAATGGATTTTCAGTGTAAATTTGCATTCCTGCAAAAATAAAGGCCTGTATTTTCAATGTTTAAACATATGAGCTCCGAATGGTCAAATTACGGAGCAGTAGATGGTTTTGTATACTCGGGGCTCCCTACCTCGGGAGAGCCAAACATTTATTTTATTCTTTTTCTTATTAAATTACTCTCTTAATAACGTCTGACTTGCTGTTTGTTCAAAATTCCACAACATGCGTCATTATTACGCTGCAGAAAAAAGACCGCCATATTTGTAGCCCCAGAATGTGAAAAGGCGTCATTTTCTATGCAAACGAATGAATAAACACCATGCCATGCCTTGCTGTATCCCCTCTTTGCACCGCTGGACAGACACACTCATGACACTGTACTCATCAAAAGCAGCACCAGAGACGCACTGAGTCATATCCCGCTACACACCTCTCAGGCCAGCTTGTTTGCATATTTTGTCATAAAACTTAAAATGTCATTTGTTGCCATTATATATAAAATTACCTATTTAAAAAAATAAATAAATCAAAAGTACTTGTGGCTACAGAAACACGTGGCTAATCACCTAAAAGAAATAATGTCAGTGATGTTTGGGGCAGGTGTTTCAAATGTGCCCAGACTCTTGAGAAGCACCTAAACGCTCACACAAGGGTGTCCGCTTGCCATAGTGCTGCAAATACTGCAGGAAGGGCTTTGGTGAAACAGGCCACATGGAGGAGCAGAAGACAATCCACACAATTGAAGAACCCCGTAGCTGCCCAGTATGTCAGAATCCTCACGGGAGAAGAACCCTGTAGCTGCCCAGTATGTCAGAAGCAATTTGTGCAGGTGGGTAATGAACCACATTTGTACCCATTCGTATGTTGGGAGCAAAACAGTTGAAGACTTGAACAGTATGTTAACAATCAGTTAAAATTACTGTTGATATCAAGAAAACAATGGCTAATATGTTTCTTAACAGCTATGTCATTGGTTGATCTATTTTTGTCAGATTTAGTCTTGTGTTAAAGTCTTCCTTTGTTTTTGGTTTTGTTCCTTTTCATATAGTTGTTTATTCCTTTTTGTCTAGTGATCTCCATTATCCATTTAAAATCTGTCAAATTAAACAAATGCGAAACAAATTCCATAGTATTCAGATTTGATTGCAAAAGAGACCAACCACTCCCCGTATTTTGAATTTTGCATATACAGTATATGTGCAGTTCCAGCCTAGTCCATTGATCCAAAATCTGGCCCAGATGTATCTGTTGACTGCAAATTTGAATGATTTCTGTGCTCTGCAGCAAAGGAGCGTTTGGTTACTATCTGATGGATTAAAATAGGCTTGTTGGTAGCAAAGACATCACTAAAGTGTACAGAGCAAAGGTACTCCAGGACCAGGATGGGTAAGTAGCAGCTTGATCAGTGGAATCTTCTGTGAGACGTAACAGGATTTCGGTCTTAAATGTAATGTTAGATCAAGTGAAAAACTTTAGTGGATTGAAATACAGATAAATAAATCCACTAAAAGTGCATCTGCATCATTGGTTAAAAAGTTGTTCTGCTAGTTGTCTGATTTTGTTCCAGTAATCTAATGTTTCCTGGCACTAGGTGGTTCAAGATTATATTGGTGTTTGCTTTATTTCTGTGATTTTTTTAACCATAGTCTAATTGTTTATACTGTCTACCAAATGCAATACTGAGTAGTGAAACACTGACACAATCCCTTTTGGCATCGGACATTTGTAATAATTTCAATAATCTACAGTTGTAAGTCAAGAGGGCAGCACCATTTTAAAGTCTAGTTTCCTTTCTCTGTCTCACTTTCTGGAATTTTTCCATCTGTGTTTTTATTAAATTTAAAGATGGAAAGGGTATTAAAACTCCCTTTAACTGACATCTCTTCCACTGAACTTGTAGAGAAAGTGATGATATGAAGATGATTATGTTTATCGCTTTCACTCAGAGATCATTGTCTGAGGGTCATGTTGTACAGTTCACGATGCCCCGGGTTGCAATCAGGAGGTTTAACAGTGATGTGCCAAACAGTTGTCTGTGGTGTTCTATATGATCATCACAGAACATCACACATAACTGGTCAAATTGTATCTCCAGTAGGATATTTGTGTATTATACTATATATTAGCAGCATAACTTTATGAAAACATTCCCCATCCCCCTGAATACCAATCATATTACATATCTGGGTATTAAATTCTCTTCCCAGTTGTCTGTTATTCAAAAATAAATAGTCATCCAATTATGAAAACAATAAGCGACGAACTTCATTGATGGACAAATTTGCCCCTTATGCTCTTTGGACAAACTGCAATAATTAAAATGAGAATATTACCTAAACAAAATTATTTGTTTTCAATTATTCCAGCGCCACCAACCTGTCTAAAATCTTTGGACAACATCATAACTTGATTCTACTGGAAAAATAAATCACATAGAATCAAACTCACAACATTACAGAACTGTAGTTGATTATTGCAAATCAACTATAATATGGTATAAAATGGATAAAACTTAGTATATCAGACAGAATATGGATAGACATAGAGCAAACATTATGCAAAGATCTAAAAGTCAGACTTACCATTTATCAGTCAAATCAATTAAAGAACATTCATGATCAACAATTTGTGGGTGGCCATGATACTAACAGCGTGGTGGAAATTCCACAAGATATCAAACTCCACACTAACATAAACATAACACTGCTTTCATGTCACTTCCACAAGTAGCCCAAACATAAGATATAGAAAGCAGGTAAAAGCGGAGCAGTCAATGTGCCTAATATGACTGCAAAAGCCTGGCAGGACAGGAGGTATTCCTGCTTCTGCTAATCAGCAAAAGGAAGCTCCTGGCAAAGTGACGTGGACTGCAAAAAAATCACCAGGAAGGTCAAGCTACAAATGCCAGAGAGGAGCAGGGAGCACCAAAAGTTCCATAGCATCCTGCGGAAAGAGTACCACATAAGCATGGAAACAGTACAGCAACCCATGGTATGAGCATGGACAGATGAGGAAGAGCTGCTAGAACAGTACGTCCCCAATAAGCAGGCAGGATGTGGATCCGTCTCACTATTTCATCGGCAGAAATGCAGGAGCAGGTGATAATACTCCTGGGCCCAGCACTCTTCAACCTGGGTACTTTAAGGAGAACACGGCAGCCTCCCAAAAGTGATACAAAGTCCCAAAATGGCTATTACCTGTGCTGAATAACAGTATGAAGGACAAATCTACCCCTGTCCAAAGTTTAATTGATTTAACTGAATGCCAACTATACTACCACCATCAATCTGTGTAAGGTGTACTTGCAAGTGCCTTTAGCACCAAAAGCAAAAGAACTCAGTGTTTTCAACACATTTCATCCAAGCATCATCATGTGAAATGTTGTTCTTTTCGGAAATTCTTCATCTAAATATGGTTGTGTTGCTAATGAGATCATATTATTTGTTACTCTTTAAACCTTATTATTCCTTTAAGATTCAAAGTCTACTGTGTTAGGAAACCTATGTGAGAATATAAAATCAGCAGTTTCTGCATGCTTGTGTGATGAATACAGAAAGTGATCTCTTATACCTGCGGAATTAAGGCTTCAAATGTCTTGGTGTTCAGACGATATGGAGAGGCTCTGGGAATCTGGAAGGATAAACGTTTGTTTCATTTTCAGGGACTGTTGATCATTTATTTGTCCATTCATTTATTACACTATTAAGGGATTATTAATGTGCACTGGGAGAACAGTATAAAGTTATCAGTCTTCTTTATCAGTCTTCTAACTAAATAGCCTGGTCTTGTAAGGTAACCACATCCACACCTTTCCCTCAGTGATGGCAAGGAGTGGTTTAAACTCACCATGTCATCTGTGATTCTGAGTGTGAGTGCTCCTGCATTTTTGTACGCAAAGCCTGCTGAGTTGGCAGTGAAGGCAGAGATGCCCATATACAGCATGTTGCTTTCATCAGGTGGCAGTGAAAATGGTGTCGGGGCAAAAGCGGGTTTCTTGTGCACTCCAATGTTGTAAAACTCCCCCTATATAGAGAGCAATGCAGAGATTAACTTATTCTTTTACAGCTCCTGGGTCTTGATTCTTCGTTCAGATTTAACTGTTTTATCAGTGTAACCTTTGTGTAACCTTTTTTTCCTACGAAAGCCCAACAGTGCTTTCTGGATACACTTAGGCACAGTTTTGCAAGTGCTCCTGTTATTCCCTGTTAATTCAGATCTTTGGCTCAGAAAGGCTTTCTTATGATCATTATGGTCATTATTCTTATGCTTTGACAACTTGTGCCTTTTTTAACTTGTGCCTGAAAACCCCTTTACCTATGCCAATGATAAAACACTGATGAACTCCTGCAAACAAGTTGTAGTTTATTAATTAGTGCATTAATCTTAGTTTGGGATCTTTAATGACCATCTTAATCTGTGTATATTATTTGATTGTTGGTTCTTTCCTAGCTGAATGTAACTTCCTCTCACAGTAGTGTACAACTTCCAAGCTTATCAAAGGATAGTTTTGTAGTCAGGACCATTAAAAAAATCAATCAAGCAAAGACCAAGATTTTGTAGTGTTTGAATCTGAGACAAGAATGAGACTTATTTAACAATGATTTTACTTTAATTATACCACTCACTGATAATGTATTGTAAATTGTCATTGTCATAAATAATTGTCATTATAAAGGCAGCTGAATATAAACAAATACAAAGCAAAAAGGTTCATATGGTCATTTTTATTATTAAATTAAAACATAGTAATACTTAAATAATTGCTATCTGCCCTTGGGTCAATCATTGAAAGGATTAACTAGATGTGTTCTGTAATGTGTTAAATCCTCTTGATAAATGCATAGCTTTAGCTATATCATAAAACATATGATGAGTCCTTTTCTCATTATTACTTGTGTACAACAAAAGTTTGTGTGACAAGCAGCAACATGTATATTTGCCAATTTATGAAAACGGGAGTATGCGCAGTGGGAGAGTAAATATCTTTTAAAATGACTCTCAATTAATGGCAATGCATTTACAATAAGTCTCTTGCCACAATAACAACACTGTCTGGATTTGCCATCAGCTGGTTGATTGCAGCATCATGCAGCCTGCAGCCTAGCATTTGTTTGCAGGGGAACATACACTGCCATAATTATTACCATAATGAATTTTTTAAGGAGAAAGAATAGTCTGTACATTAATGTTAAAAATTCCAGATCCAGATAGCAGTGTTTATGTATGTCAGTGGCTGTGCACCAGTACTTGTGAATGTACACACACAAACCTCACCCTTTGGGTCTTCCCCGAGTCCCCTGTCCTGTTCACACTACTAGCTAAGAGCAACCAGCTAACTTGATAGCAGTGTGACTCAATAATAATAATAATAATAATAATAGTAATAATAATAATAATAATAATGATAATAATATGGCGCTTCCATGCACATCAGCAAGCAAATAGGAACACTAGCACTTGCATGAAATTAAGCATATTAGCATTTCAGAAGGCAGATTATTTAGCCTGCTAAAATAGCAGGTGTGGCAGCAAATGTCTGTTCAACACACTATGTCACAGGTATGAGTATCATGTATTTGATATAGTATGATTGTTCATGTTTGTAAATTTAAAGCTTACAAATGCTGTATTTACAGTGTATTGCAGGTTATTAAAAAGTGGCAGTAATTATTAGGATATAGAGAATTGTAGTGTTTAAACAAATCATTATGTCAGAAGTATGTTTAGGGGAGAATACACTCTGACCCACCCAGAGTTAACACACACTTACCTTACATTATTGATCATAAACTTGAGTAGCTACAATACTGTCTGCTAATCATGCAGTTTGAAGTTTGCAAAGTGTGTACCCAGACAAAATCTGTGTTAAAACTTTCCTTTAACACCGAGTCATACATGAGTCAGACATGATTCTGAATAAATGAATGAATGAAAAAATGAAAAGCCTTATTTCATTTCAAACTGCACTTCAGGAACACTGAGCTCAAGTTCTGAGGAAACTTCCCTGCATATTTTCAGGGGTTTTCTGCCTCACCATGCCTGAATCACCTCATAATGAGCTTGATAATGAGGAGACAGGGTGACTGAGGCAGTGAACACTCCTCACTGAGCATACTGGCTTCCAAGAGCTGGAGCTGGGAAGACCTATAGGTCTGTGACACACACTCCCACCCAGTCCTGATACTAAGAAGGTGGAACCTACAGGCTAATATGCAGCTGCTTGTGCATCAATAGGCGTCTGGGGTGTCCATCACTCAGGGAGGCGTGGCTGAAGGCGTGGCCTTGCAGACTCTGAGAGCTGGCTGAGGTAATCTCTAAAGGAGAGAGTAGTCACCAATAATCATGGAAATGTAGCCACAACTGTACAGTATATTTCACAGCCATGTATATTACATATCACAGACCAGGCTTACCAGAATAAATATTCCACACATACAGCTCATATATATCTGTGTGTGTGTGTGTGTGTGTGTGTGTGTGTGTGTGTGTGTGTGTGTAAAAACATGCTCCTGTTTTAGTCTCAACACAGACAGATATACATGTAGGAGTAGCAAACTGAAGTAAGAGCTCACCTTCACCAGTACATAGTCTCCAGCTTTAACAGTGACAGGTACGAATTGATGTGCGTAGACAACTACACAGGGTGGCCGGAAGCGTGGCCAACAAAACGGGAAGACAGTGCTTCAGTGGTAAAGTTCCTGGTGAACCAGTACATTCCTCACCATGGGTTTCAGAGAAAGGTGAGATCAGATAATGGCACTCATTTTACAGCACGCAATTTGCAGGAGTTAGAGAAAATGCTGGGTCTGAAACATTCATTTGGGGCAGTGTATCATCCTCAGTCTCAAGGTAAGGTGGAAAGGATGAATCTAAATGTGAAAAACAAAGTGGCCAAAATCTGTGCACAGACAAAATTAAATTGGGTTGATGCCTTACCTTTGGCATTAATGCAAATTAGATGTTCAGTAAATGCAACAACTGGTTTTACCCCTTTTGAATTGCAGACAGGTTGAGGATTTCCAGGACCCCAGGGACCCTTAACAATAAATGAGAAAAGAAAAACATCTCACACACACATCATACTTTAATGAATTGCAAAGTATCGTTTCAGCTTTCTCCACGCAGGAGGGGGACCGGACGGGGAGCAGACAAACACAGACGATACCCGTTACGGACTGGGGGCTGCTGAGAGTCATCAAGAGAAAATGGAGTGAGCCGAGGTGGACAGGTCCATTCCAGGTGACAGAAAGAACCAGCCACGCCGTACGCCTGAAGGGTAAAGGGGAAACGTGGTTTCATCTGAGCCAGTGCGCCGCCGCAGAGTCACCGCAGAGGAGTCTGCAAGAGACAGCGAGGGACCTTGCTGAAACATCACCTAACTCACCTGACCCGGAAGGGGCAGAATAATCCCCGGGAGCAAAAGGGTCAAGGTAGTCCACCCTTAGACCCCGAAGTAAGAAGAACAGAACACCAGTGATGACTTCTGGACAATTGTGTTGTTTGATTATTTGTTGGTGTATTGTGTTGTGTGTTTCCATTTACAGTTTGGTCACGCTTGGGTTAAATAATAGCATGGCAGTAGGAAAGGACTAAAACATTAACAACAAGACGGTGAAGAAGAATGGGGGTAGAGATTGGTGGATGTGTAGCATGTGCAGCCGCAAGACCCAGACTTATAACCACCCCGGCACCCCTATTCCCACAAAAAGACCCCAAGGGTTATGCGTGCATGATTGGCCTGACTAAGGAAAGAAACCCTAAGAATTGTGACACTTTGAGCGTTATTTTCCCCCCCATCAGTAACAGAACCAGGACAGGACTATTTTCACCCGAAAAGGGGGAGGGGAACTACACGTGCTTCGTTAGAAGTTCAAGCACACCTCAAGTACGCTTGGGGCACATCCCGGCGGAATGGTGTAACCGCACGGTCACTGGGAACGAGTCTGTGGGTTCATGGGCACGAGCAGGATTGTATGATTATTGTGGAAGGATGACTTTGGTTGTTAACATGCCAGAGAACTCGGAGGGGACATGCGCCATGGTCAGGTTAGCAGCTCCTTTATTACTGATAGGCAAAAAACTACACAGGGACCCGGTAACTGATGCAGCAAGACAGTAGCGAGAGGCATACCATTTTGATTTAACAAGGAATACCCCCACATACATAGATGCAATAGGAATACCTCGCGGAGTTCCGGACAGATATAAGTTAGCAGACCAGATAGCAGGGGGATTTGAGAATATTCCGATACTTTCTGCATTATTCCCCATTACTCCAAATAAAAATGTGGATCGGATTAACTATGTACATTATAATGTCCTCAGGCTAGCCAACCTGACTAGGGATGCAGTGGAAGGACTTAGAGATCAGCTGGGACCAACCTCACTGACGGCGGTGCAAAATCGTATGGCATTAGACATGTTGTTGGCGGAAAAGGTGGGGTGTCTGCGCTATGCTTGTGTTGTACATTCATTCCTAATAATACCGCTCCGGATGGGTCAGTTAGTAGAGCATTGGATGGTTTGAAGACCCTATCAGAGGAAATGCATGAGAATTCAGGCATAAACAACCAGTTGGAATCCTGGATGGTGAGCCGGTTCGGTCAGTGGAAAGACTTAATTGTGTCATTGATGGTTTCATTAGCCACATTCACGGGAATTGCTGTGACATGCGGGTGCTGCTGTATTCCATGTATTAGGGCGTTAATGTTTAGACTAATCTCAGCTATGATAGAAAGGAAAGATGTGCATGAGGGTACCACGATGATGCCACTGATACAGGGGGAAAGGGACGTAGAGACAGGAGATGCCAGAATAAAGGAGTGTGATTGGTGATCTCTTTGTAGAGATCAAAAGGGGGAATTGTGGAGTTTCAGAAATTAAATGAATGCTAAGCTTACACTAGTAGAGAATAATGTGCAGAATGGAATAGGACAAAAGCAGAAGTGGCACAAGGCGAGAGAAATATAAGTCTGTCTGTTGCAAAGTTATGCTTTAGATCTCACTCGCACTGTGTTGTGAAGTGACATCTCCAGAGCTCTGCATTAATAAAAGGCCACAGGGTAACGCACTGTTTCCTGTCTCTTCTTTCCTGCATCAACGGACACGACACTAACTAATGATATAACAGAATCTGGCCCTTAGCTATTTTATTAGCTTTTTATCAGGGCACGCTTAGTAAAACGTCACATCTCTACATCAACTTTTTAAAAAAATTAACAGGCAATCAAATTATTTTGGCTATACTAAAACCTGTCCTGGAGCAATGCCTAGCTAGCTGGATAGCTAACACTAACATGCAAGACTGGGTTTGTTTTGCAGAAGTAGCAGACGCTAAATAGCTGCCTTGTAAAAGAGGTTTGCATTGGGGACTGTTTGTATTTGATGTATGCACTTTAGGTATTATTGCATAACGCTATTTGTGATGTATTTTTGTTTTTCAATCAGTCATATTCCGAGCCAAACTTCTCTTAGGTATCTTGTATCAGTGGAGAACTACTTTTGAAGGCATTGTTACTAGCTAACTGTTAGCTAGCAAGGTAACAAGGTAACTCTTTTTAAACAACAAAAAGAAAAAACACTTTACTGTGATTAACAACTATGAATTTACTAAGTTGTGATTGTTTCATAGAAGGTCTGATTATCTAGCCTAGCTAAAGCTATGTTTGATACGTTTTGATACGTCTAACGACACTGGCATTTTTGGACAAGAGTAGCTTTATAGTTGCTTAGCTAATGTCACAGAATTAAAAGTAGAATCAGAGGGAAATGTTGAATATTGTGTCATTGCACCAGCCATGAGGCATTAAAGTGTCTGGACAAGAACATAGCTAGCTAGCTAACTGGCTTAGATCACTACTGCAGCTCTCACACCTCGGTTTATTACATCATAATAGGTAATGTGGAATCTTTAAGGACCATTGTTGCGTCTGATAACCCGTTCAGAAAAGGTGTTCTTCAGCTGAATGAACAGATACTGAAACGAACACTAAAGAGATCATCCAACATTCAAGATATTTCAGTAGACACACTAGTGGAAGAGCTGCTGAGGTTCCTGAGCCATGAATGTCCGGCCTCCAGCATCTACTCTGGACAGGTATGTCACCGCCTTGCACCAGGACGCAGAGATCCATGAGCATGACTGAGATGTAATTATAACTATATACACCTCATTAGTCTGATGCTAATGAGCACACATGCACACCTGCCGTCCAGTTCTTTAACATCCATATCCGTCACCTTGATTTATCTTAGTAAGTTGCTGCTGAAGCTCTGTCTCTCTTTCTCTCTTTCCCCATGCCTCCTTCCCTTCCTGTAGGAGTGTGGATACACCACTGGCGTTGTTGCCTGATGCACCTCCTTTGGAAGAGGACACGGTCCACTGTCAGAACTGGCAGGAGACAGTGGAGCCGCACACACTCGCCTCTCTCGGCTCCCGGGAGATCGAACGGCAGGCTGTCATATATGGTAAAACAGCAAATGTGGTGCACAGCAACTGACTATAAAAGACAACTCCCAGTACACAGTTAACATGTAAAATGAAAACAATTATTTACTGATCTAACTTAAACTAAATAGCTACTAAATCTTTTGAACATACAGTATTCTATTTATTATGCACATATGATAATTCTATCCTGACTCATGAAAATGTGGAATTCTGAATTGTGTAACGTTTGTAAGAAATTGTAGTGACTTTGCTATATCCTCTTCCTTAGAGTTGTTCACAACGGAAGCATCTCACTTGCGGACTCTCAGGGTTCTCGATCAGGTGTTCTTCCAGAAGATGAGGAACCTTTTGACCGTCGAAGAACTTTCCTGTATCTTCCCCAACCTGCCCCAGGTCTACAGTCTTCATGGTCAGTCTCTCTGTGTGCGAGCGTGTGTGTGTGCGTGCAAATCCGCTCCATTTGTCTTAGTGTGTTTTCAAACCTAAATTTCTGAAGCCTACTTGGTGTCTAAATCATAATCAAGATTAAAGAAGTGTAAAACCCACCCAAACTGAGAATTTAATGACAGAACAATATCAGCTATCGGCACCATGCCATTACTGTGAGCAGGTATGGACTGGAGGCTATACATGTTGTTTCTGCGGTGGCCTTCATGACACAAGTAGAGTTCTGTTGCCCACTGACACAACTTTCTAACAAACCACATATACACTGGCTCGCTTAAACAGATTCTGTTTTGTGGTATTGCATTTGTGTTTCAGCGAATCTGTGTGAGTCCATGAAGAGGCTGAGGGACTCTTCTATAGTTCAAGGCATCGGAGACATCATGGTGTCTAGAGTGAGAGCTGGCTAGTGTTACTCCCTTTCTAGTTCACATCATCTTTTGGTGCTGTCTAAAATGAAGGGGTTGTTCTGTGTAGTGTGGGATATACTTGTTGCTTTACTTGATATGTCAGTAGCTCATGTGTTTGTGTGTGTGCGTGATAGTTTGAAGACGCTGCAGGAGAGGAGTTCCAGGAGCAGGTGTCTCACCTGTGCAGTCAGCAGAGTCAGGCACTGGACCTAATTAAAAATAAATGCAAAGACCCGCGTTTCGCGCACCTTATACAGGTAACACTTTTTAGAGGTATAAAGCCTTTGGACAAACCTACAAACACTAGAGCTTCTGCCATATTTGTTAGTGGGCTGGGTTGTGAATTGGTTGACCCATACTTTGAATTGGAGACTATCCAGTCTTTTATATTTGACTTTTATTGCAGCACATAACTTCTAGTGATGCTGTTTTAGGTATAAATTGGTGTTGCAGTCAACAGAATCCACATTTGGACTTAGATGTCCTTGGCTCATTCGTGTGTGTGTGTGTGTGTGTGTGTGTGTGTGTGTTAAGAATGTGAAGCCAGCCCTCACTGCCGCCGACTACAATTAAAGGACCTTCTAGTGTCTGAGATGCAGAGACTCACCAAATACCCCTTGCTGCTGGATAACATCATCAGACACACAGAAGGCATGTATAGAAACACTCACACACAATGTATTGAACCATGAAAACACTTCAGTATACACACACATACCAGTTTACCAAGGAGGCAAGCACACACACCCTTTCTCCTGGATTAACACTAGTATGTGCCCCCACAACAGCTGGTTCTCCAGACCTGCAGACATTGGTGAGGGCACAGGCGTGCTGCCGTGGGATACTACGAGCTGTCAATGAGGTCGTCAGGGAGACGGAGCACCGGCGACTGCTCAGCCGTTATCAGCGCAGGCTAGACTTGTCCCCTCTGGAGAGGCAGGCCAGTCCTGTCGCTGCTCAGTTCAAGGTACGGCCTTACTATGTATCCACCATCTGCCTTCCAAACAGCTTCTCTGGTCTTGGAGCACCTGATCCAGAGTATGAATTATTAACTATATTCTTTTTCTATGTAGAATCTGGACCTGACCACTAAGAAAATGATCCACGAAGGACTGTTGACTTGGAAAGTTAGTAAAGATAAAGCTATAGGTAAGAGATCATCACAGCTGAACAAATCACATTTTTGTTTTTCCTCTTGCAAATGATTACTTGACAGGTCCATTCTCACTCTGTGTGTGTGTGTGTGTGTGTGTGTGTGTGTTTCAGACATTCATGCTCTGCTTCTCTCAGACCTGTTGGTGCTACTCCAAAGGGGTTCAGGTGACCGTTTGATCTTGCGATGTCCTGCGCGCTCACTGGGTGGGGTTTGGGGTAGGAACACGGACCTCAAAACCCCCTTTTGCCCTGTTGTTTGCTTGGATTCATCTCTTGTCAGATCTGTGGCTACAGGTATATTTGTAGTTATTCTTACAGCTATGAATAGCCAGAATAGATGAATGGGTCTGGAATAACTATGTCTTTATTTTATTTTTAAAAAATTAAGAAGCCAGTTAGAAATTGCATTTGGGTTAGTTTGAATACATTGTTTGACAACCTGCTCTTCTCTATCAGATAACAAGGCCTTGTATGTGATCAGTACATCAGAGAGACAGATATACGAGCTGGTGGCTGGGACTTCCTCTGAGAAAAACACGTGAGTTTGTTTTTTGTCTCTCTCTGACCCACCATCTTGTCATCAAGGTCAACCAGTCAGCACTGCTGTGTCTGTTTTGTGATAACATTTATGGTGTCAGGCCATTTATGTTCAGATGATTTTAACAACATTGTGCTGTTGTAGAAATTGGGACCTGATGGCTTTAGCGATGTTTCCACAGATGGAAGAACCTGTTAGAAAAGACCATCTCCTCGGCCTCTGGAGGCATTGAAGCCACCGAGCAAGGATCAACAGCTCCGTAAGTACTCAGGATTTTGAAAGTTTTCTAATGCTGCTGTAATGCTGTTAAGAGAAGGCAGAATTTCAAAGATGCACTTACAATGATTGGACTCCTGACATCTCCTCTAGGTCTGCGGTTCTACGGTTGCATGGTAATCAAGTCGGTCGTCTAGGTAAGCCCATGTTTGTTTTTGTTTGTATACAATGTCATAGGATTTGCTCTCTGTGGTACTTATGGCTGATGCCTTTGGTCCCTAGATGGCTCCCTAACAGAAGAGTCTGGTTCTATAGAGAGAGATTCACAGAGTGATGATGAAAATGTTCTCACACCTACTATCCCAACTGACCAATCAGAAGCCTACATGCATACTGGTGGGCAGGGTTATGTGGGAGGACAAGCTAAAGTGGCTGATGCTGCTCTTCAAGATGGTAAGAACTTGTTACACTCCGTTACACAGTCATTGTTGCACTATGATAGTTAAACAGTATATTTCTGGTGGTGGTGGTGGTGTTTTTATAAATAGAATTTTAGCAGGCTCAGATATTTACCAACTTTTTTGCACCCTTTGTGTTCTGCCAGTCAGGACACTAAGACTGTTGATCCTTGGATCCTTGGATCCTTTAGAGGCTGCCAGTCAGAAGCAGAAAGTGACATCATTGTCCTCACAGCAAGAAGGGCAAGAGATGCCTTGCCAGTCACCAAAAGGCCGTTCACACCTGGAGATGCTGAGGCATGAAACGAGGCCCTGCCAATCACGAGCAAGGATACGGCAGCGCATGATAAAAAATGTAGATGGAATCTTTCAAAGAATGGAGGGACTGATGAAAAAGCTGCATCAGCTTAGGGTAAAGTGGATATATTACTCACTCTCTCTCAAACACACACACACACACACACACACACACACTATCATTGCAGCTAGCTAGCACTTTCATGTTATGTTTTAAAAGAATGGCTTTGTGCACTTGTGAGATCCTGGTTAACTCCTTGTTTTCATTTTCATAGGAGATTGAAGCACTGTAGACTGCTCACAATGGTGAGAAAAAGTTACCTGTCAGTCAGTTCAGATGACACCATCCATGGGTCTTCCTCCATTATCAGGACACCATCTATTTATCTTGGGTTGAGCGATGGTAAGTGTGTCAAAGAAGCAATTTTTAAATACTGGGCCTAAATCTGTTTAATGCTGTACCACAATTCTTTTTGATTGTACCAAAAAAAAAGATCTAGTCTGGAATCACTGGGATAATTTGGGTTGAGTTTAAATGGAGCCCACTGTTATCACTCATAATCCGGTTTCAGTTGTGAACTGTCTTTTGTGATGTTTCTTTAACCCAGTCCCCCACTGCGAGTAAGCCTGAAAGGCTGGGCCAGGCCAGCACTGAAAGCATGCCTAGACTGCTCATGCAGTCCTCCACCAACGAGCTGCTCACATGCCTGGGTGTGTTCTTGTGCCGGCGTTGCTGCCTGCTGAAGGACCTGACTGCTGACGAGCCTGTGCAGTGGCTGCGCATTGTGGACCGCTACGTGACACTGACAGAATGGCAGGAGCAAAGCTTCCTCATTCCAAGCACCATGGTCTTTCTCTACATGCTGTGCCGCGACATCATTTCAGCTGAGGTGGCCACCAAGGAGGAGCTGCAGGCCGTGCTGCTCACATGCTTGTATGTGTCTTGCTCCTACATGTGTGAGGAGATCAGCTACCCAGCCAAAGCTTTCCTGGTGGAGGAAAACAAAGGGGCCTTTTGGGCCCGATCCCTGGACATTGCTAACCGCATGAGTGGCAAGATGCTGCAGATTAACAATGACCCGCAGTATTTTTGGCAGGTCTTCACTGACCTGAAGAACATGATGGTTCATTAAAGGATTAAAGAATAAAATATTTTATTAATTAAACATTTTGTTAAAATTTAATTTAATTTTAGTTAAAAAAAACAAACACATAACTGCAAAGTCAGTTGTTATAATGTGTGATGTAATTTCTCCCCACCTAGCGTTATTACATCTCCTAATCTTACCAAAAATGTGCCACTTGATTTAGTTATGTTAACTTGATATCAAAGATGTCAAAAGCAGCTTTTAATGTCAGCTGATGCTTGTTGGCATAAGCATTTATAAATGTTCAAGTATGTTTATGTCAATTGTCATTAAGGGCTTATGTGGGAGTCATCTAGCACTCTGAACAGTGCCCTTCAGTAATGTTACCCAAATTTCTTATCTGCACCATCAAATGAGCTCCACTAGACCTAATCTGCCATATGACAGCACTCAAACACTGCCAGTTTGAAGTGGTTCTGCTGTGCCCCACAACTCTAGATATGTCTCCCTATTCTGAGGGAAAACGTTTATTTTCACAAAATGAATTCTATACTCAGCTCAGCAGTGAGAATACTGTGAAGTAAGAACTGAAGCCTGAACCAGGCCTAAAAGCTATTTAACTTTGTGGCTCAAGGTGAAGATGCACTGACATGCAAAACAGCTCTCTGATGTATTGTGGTTGGGTGGAATGAGTCTTTGATAACTAAGATTGTAACTAAGATTGAAACTGCTCACTGCACTACAACAAGTACACAAGGTGCAATGAACTTGCTATGAGAATGATCTCAGTAAGTAACTCAACAAGGATAGGCTCATCATGATGCATTAGCTAACATTCGGCACTCATACACAAGGGTGAATGTTCAATTTTCATTCAAGCATCTCATGGTCACAGTCTGTAGCGTGTACAAAAGGAATCTAAAGGAAAGGTGTGAGCAAGTGCATCTTCCACTGATAAGAGATGTAAATTAAGACTCGAATTGTAACGTTAGAAAAAAGTACAATTCTATCAATTTATTTAAGATGCCACACCTTAAACATTTAAAGTTATTGTTATTTACAGTAAATTTATTATAATGCAAAATAATTTTAAAATGTTATTACAGTGACATCTCATGAACTATTACACAATTATTTTACAAGGGACACACTGATTGACTAAATTTAAAATTAAGAAAAGCTTAAACCAATTTTAAACAATACAGAAACTCTACATATAGAATATAAAAAGTTAATAACAACAATCACAATAATAAGAAGAATAATAGTAATAATGCAAACAAGGATGACAATAACAATCACAATAGTAATAATAAAGTCAGTGTCTTCGGCTTTTCTTCTTAGGCTGTTCAGGCATGGGTTCTCCACTCATGTCCACTTCAAAGTGCGGCACGAAGCTGTTGAAAATTGGAGTAGAGAAGCTCTCAGTCACGTCGAACTGTCCATCAGGCTTCACTTCCTCTCGCAGAGTCAGACAGAAGAGCGCTTCCCACAGGCGCTGCTTGATCCTGCGGCCCAGTACAAGGCTGTAGGGCTTGGCCTGTCTGGAGGGACTTTAAGTTGAAGTTCAAGTTCAAGAGGTTTTATTGTCATTTCAGCTATATACAAGTACACAACAAAAACGAGACAATGTTCCTCCAGGACCATGGTGCAACCTGAAAACAACAGTGCAACAGACAACATGCTACACAAGTGCAAACAGTCCAATATAGTGCAAAATGTCATTAAATAAACATTAAATAAACAATAATAAATACAGGACAGGACAAATACAAAATAGAAAATGAGTAGACAGTGCAATTTAGTCCAGTACACAGTACTGGGCATATGTAAAGCGAGTTGTGCATAGCATTCAGTGATATGCTACCCTGAACATAGCAGTCACCAGTAGCAGCCAGAACAGTTCAGAGTACAGTGCTGGTTTAGTACAGTACTCTAGCAGCAAGTAGGATAATGTGCAAGACTGCAACAGGAGTGCATAGTTTATTTGTGTGACGTTTGACTTCAGCACTAGTCCAATGCAAAACAATGTGTGAGTGTGTGTATAGATATGTATGTATGTATGTATGTATGTACGTGTGTGTGTGTGTGTGTGTGTGTGTGTGTGTGTGTGTGTGAGTGTGAGTGACTGTCTATAAGCATGTATAAAAGTGCCCATTTTGGAATCTGAATTGGAATTGGAGTTAGCCAGAGTTCAGGAGTCTAATGGCTTCTGGGAAGAAGCTGTTGCACAGTCTGGAGGTGCGGGACTGGATGCTGCGGTACCTTCTTCCAGATGGCAAAAGGGTGAACAGTTCATGTGAGGGGTGTGTGGGGTCTTTCACAATGTTGGTGGCTTTCCGGATGCAGCGTGTTAGGTAGATGTTGGTGATGGAGGGAAGAGAGACCTCAATGATCTTCTCAGCTGTTCTCACTATTCTTTGGAGGGTCTTGCGGTCAAAGGTGGTGCAGTTCCCAAACCAGGTAATGATGCAGCTGCTTTTGGCCAATGTTTTTTTAAAAAGAGATAAGGAGATACCAGAACAAAATAGAAAAGCAAATAATAGAGGAAGATGGCATGGGATGGAGGGATGGAGGGATGATAAAAGACGGGTAGTAACGGATAATTTATTCTATTCTCTCAGCTATTCTCTTTAACTAATTCTGAAGTCTGCATCTTTATTTTCTATTTGAATGTTAACTTTACGACTAGCTGATTGGGGTTTAGGAACGACACTAGCGTTGATTTTGATTCTAGCCACAGTTCTAGTAATAAGCAGTGTTACAACTCTACATGCAAAGTCACTGAACAGTTGACTGTTAATTCTGTAGTAAGCATAATGCAAAAAATACAACAACATATTTTGTTGTGATTGAAAAAATTATGTCCTAAATACATGCGTTGTAAATACATTGACATTAGTATTTTTAATTAATTTCTAACATTCAGAGACATTCAGAGGTGTTTCTATTAGGCCCAGAGTCAGCTAGGTCTCCACTCTCTAATTACTCAATGAACCTCAATGGTTTCCAAATCACATCTTCTCTAACAGTTAAAGATCTTGGAGTTATGGATCCCAGTCTCTCGTTCGAAGCTCACGTAAATAAATAATGTTTCTAGGACCCCCTTTCTCCACCTTAGAAACATTTCAAAGATTAGGAACATGCTCTCCACACATAACGCAGAAAAGGTAGTCCATGCATTTATTACTTCAATATTGGACTACTGTAATCCCTTACTATCTAGCTGTGCTATTAAGTGCCTAAAGTGCCTAGCGAGTTCAAAATGCAGCAGCCATAGTTCTTAATAGAGCTAGAAAATTTGATCACATCAATCATATCTTAGCTACTTTACTTTGGCTCCCAGTAAAATTTCGTATTGATTATAAACTACTTTTAATAATTCCAAATGTGCATTAGACTTTACAGTAACCTAAGACAACCCTTTTGCATGAAGGGAACTGGTAACTATGCTCACCCTCCATAATGTGCAAAAGATATTTAAAGTGTAGGACAGTCGAAGCATTATGTGTGCGTGTGCGTGATGTTATTAACATGACAGTAAAAGCTCACCATTTTTAAACGGGGGCTGATGGACTTTCCATTTATGCAAGACTTATGTCAAGAGTACATGTCAAAAATTAGAGACGAAATGAGGTGCTAAATGCTGCAATTAGGCATACAGCAGTCAAAGGCAATTTGGAAACACACTTAGAAAACAAAGATCATGATCTTTGATCATGATCAAACTTTCAAAAAGCTTCTCAACGTGACGAGAATGTGAGGTTTAGGTTCATCTATAGTGTTACAGTATCAATGTGAAATATGGCTATTGAGGTTAGCATCACGTAAGAGTGTATATGTGTGAAACATCTTCATCGCCATAAATGTTGTGTTGTTACATAATTAAGCAGTCCATCCAGTTTCATTTACTTGATTTATTAGCAACCTGTGTCCACTGTCTAACTCAAGTATTTTTATTTTTATTTCCTCCATGTTGTTTATAATAGGCCTACAGTAAGAAATCATTTTAAAGGTGATCGCCATTTCTCCCACTGTACACTGTTGAAGCATACAAGTTTTTATTCAGTGAGAGATATGTCCTTTATGGGTGACATGCTACATTTGTTACTGTTTTCACTTAAACAAGGAAAATCATACTCAAAACAGATATATAAGTGGACAGTCAGGGTGAAATAAGTAACATTCTCCTTTTAATGTTATATTTTAAAAAAATATTAAAGGTCCTAAGTATGTCAGTGTTTTAGTTAGTCTTTTGGCCAATGTTTTTTTTAAAAAAGAGATAAGGAGATACCAGAAAAAAATAGAAAAGCAAATAATAGAGGAAGATGGCATGGGATGGAGGGATGGAGGGATGATAAAAGACAGGGGTAGTAACGGATAATTTATTCTATTCTCTCAGCTATTCTCTTTAACTAATTCTGAAGTCTGCATCTTTATTTTCTATTTGAATGTTAACTTTACGACTAGCTGATTGGGGATTTAGGAACGACACTAGCATTGATTTTGATTCTAGCCACAGTTCTAGTAATAAGCAGTGTTACAACTCTGCATGCAAAGTCACTGAACAGTTGACTGTTAATTCTGTAGTAAGCATAATGCAAAAAATACCTAGCATAAATAAATACGCAAGAATGCAGAGCACGAATAGTCGTTGCTTACAATCACTAGACAATCACTAGCAACTACATTTGCTAATCATTTTCTCTTTAAGGTTGGTGTAAATTGAAAACTATTGCAGACGTGACGTGTGATGTCATAATGCAGCCGCATCAATTATGCGATTATGATGTAGTCAACAGATTTTTCAAATGAACAATTTCTGTGAACCATTTTTAGTCTACAGATCACAGATAACGGTTACACTTGGATTTTCAAAACTAAATTTATTATGGGTCAGTCCGGTAGTTACGATTGCAATCCAAGACGCAAGGAACATGTTCCTTCTGAGAAATATGAAAAGGAAAAGCACGGGATATTTGGTAAATATAGGAAAAAGAAGAACGAAAAGACACGAGCCCAGATCCCTGCCAGAATATTCACGCAGCTTGTGCTATTGTTCACTTGCTGTTGTCGGAAGGGTGTTAAGAGAAGGAACACTACCTCAGTGGATGACTTCTTTAAGGGTAAGTTCTGACCACAGCCACCACTTGGATGAACTGTGTGTGTGTGTGTGTGTGTGTCTGAGAGAGAGAGATCTACGTAGAAGTGTTCTAAGTATCTATACAACGCTAATAAGACATTTTCTGTTACTTTTTAAACAGATACTAGACCAAAGTATTTATTGAAGAATGACTTGCCTACTGAGAGAACTGAATCAGCCATGGTAAGTAAAGTAGAACCAAGGCAAATGATTTAAAGCCATACTGAGGCAAGGGACAAAAGCCACAAAAAATGGAAAAACAGCTATGGTGAACAGTGATTCTAATTTAATGCTTTTACTTAAGTACACTGAAATGTCTTTGAATATAAATTACAAATGCATTTCAACAAATGTTGGAGAAATTAATTAAAAACACTAATGTCAATTTATTTAGAATATATTTAGGACACATACATTTAGCATATGCAATCTTTGTCAATTACAGGAAAAAAAAAATATTGTTGGTGGGTTTTTTGTTTGTTTGTTTTACATTCTCCTTAATATAGAATTAACAGTCGACTGTTCGGTGACTTTGCATGCTGAGTTGTAACACTGATTATTAGTATAATTGTGGCTAGAATCAAAATCAACACTAGCTAAAATGACTGAATGCATTGGAATTTATTATTCCAATAGCACAATTTGAATGGGTCTACGGTACCTTAGTGTGTCAGGTCCTGTTATTTCTGTTGAACATTTGATATTTGGGGGCACATTTTTACATCATTAGGCCTGCAGGCTATGTGATAACGGCTATGCGATAAAAATTGTATTTGTTTCCTTTCCAGTGCAATACAAACTATAAATTCCAAATGCATCAAAATGTAATTAAAGTCATATTTCAATTCAATGTATTTAAATACTGTTCAACAATATTTCTACTTATATCTACAGGTGGAACTGAAGTCTTTCAAAAAGATAGAACCTCCAGATATGAATTTCAAGATGATGCTTCCTGAAAAGACTCCTTTGAATCAGATTTACGATCACAATGACTGGGATGAATGTATTGAGGACCCGGAAGCCATGTTTGCTAGAGTGAGAAAGTCTGCAGTGGAGCAGAGCAATCCTAACACTTGTTTTCCATAAATTCTCACAATGCTATGAATTATACATTTCAAGTAGATGTAATTAAATATTGCTTAACACTGTTTCTCTTCATAGCTGGAACTGAAACTGAATTCTTTCATAAAGATGCAATATGATTTCTGTGAACATGATATGGACCAACTGATTGAGGAGATGGAATCCACAGTTGTTAGAGTGAGAAAGTTTGCAATGCAGCAGAGCAATCCTAACACTTGTTTTCCATAAATACTAACAATGCAATCAAATATGCATTTCAAGTAGATGTAATTAAATATTGCTCAACACGGTTTTTGTGTCTGCAGGTATTAGACGCCGTACTTGCTAGGGAGGATATGGTTGCATAACCTCTGACGACAGCAATAAACAGCATTAAAAATACTCTGACATTTTTCAGTCTAATCTCTGCCTATGTTGTCTGCAACACAGTCAATTAAACCATGGATAGTAATTATATCTTTTTTTTTTTGTCTCACAAACATTCTGAATGTAACATTTCCTAGAGCTTTTAAGATACAATCACCATACTTGGCACGCACACTATTTTTTCCCTTGATGTCCACTTACATCTATGTGGCTTAATAATCACAATTCATTTTTACACAACCAATTTCCAACCTCTATATATATCGCTCGGAATTCAACAGACACCTGTTGCTACTGCACCTTTAAGACGGATGTAAGATAAATGAGTTCCTTTATGATTGGCTGCCCTGTATTGTGCTTCATTCAAAAGGTACTCAGAGCTGAAATGCCTGAGAAAGGCAATTTAAGTGGGTGTGCTAAACCTCTATAGGCTGACTAGTCAGAGATAGGTCAATAAAGTGTTCTTGTGACATTAGAAATACAAATTTCAATATGGGGGCATTTTTGCAGCTAACTAAAACACTGACCTAGTTAAGAATTTTAACATTTAAAATAAATAAATAAATATAAATATATATATATATATATATATATATATATATATATATATATATATATATATATATATATATATATATATATATAAAAGGTGAATGTTACTTATTTCACTCTGAATGTAAAACAGTGCATATTGTGTTAAACGGGATTTCCATCCCATGTTTTTAAGGCTGCCTTATGTATAAATAAATAAGCAAGAATGCAGAGCATGAATAGGTCAGTCTTCCATTCTGTATCACATACCTACCTTTGATAACACCGTGGTAACTGGAAAAAAACCAACCCTTTTTACTCAGTTGTCACTACTTCCAATAGACTTCACGCTAATCTCATAGAAGTCCACCCCTTTCCGTGTCCTCCGGAAACAGCACTTCCGTTGTGTTGTGACAGGATTTGTTCCTGAAGTTGTATGCGTTTTCTAAATTTGCACCGCATTTCTAAAGTGTGTTACCACTTTGATGAATATGCTTTGTGTATTTGCAGCACGATGGGTTTTCCAGGACACCGTAATTTATGCATGTTTAATTCCATCTTTTATTCACGTACTAAGCCCAACTCTATAGGCTAATATTTATAAAACCGAGATAACCATAGAAACGTCTTCATCTGTGCTTGATACTTTCACGGAAAAACGGAACTGCTGCTTGTCAAGCTTGTTTCATCAGGTTTTATATCATCGTCATGACGTGTTTGAATTGATCCCAGACATATGCAGTCCTCATCAAAATCCATTCAAGTCCTAGGCTGTGAGTAAGGTAGCTAGCTATGTTCTCTCTCTGGTCACAGTTGGCAAATAAATTATGCATATAGATTGTGGGGAAAACACTTTAGCACGTGTTCTCCAAAGAAGTGTCTTAATATGAGCTATCTAGCTAGTTCCAATGTCAACTGTAATCATAACACTGGGTTTCTCTCTGTGCTCAGGTGTCTTATTCGCATGCCAGTAACATGTTAGCGATATTGCAGTAGTGTGAATTTTTATGTTGCCCGTGATGAAAGGTGACAGGAAACAAAAATCCAAACATTTTTTTTGTTCAGGTCTTTTTAACGGTCATAACCGACACATATTTATCTAACAAAAAAATCAGGTTCCTCTAAATGTGTGGAAGAACTACTGTGTATATTTTTGTTTCCAGTGGCCTGAGTACCTAAAATATGTCACCATTTTAGGAAGCAGGAAAGCAGGGCTGCTTACAAACATGACATTAGTAAATTATTTTTGGGATATTTTCATTTATGATTTTCCCCTTTTTGTTGTTTGTTTGCTTTTTTACTTTCATTTTTTGTAGGGACTGTGATTATATATTTTGTTATTTGAATGCATAATATAGCTTTGGGGCTCCCACAGACACTTGTGTATATAAACATATTAGGGGAGATTTTTTCATTGATTTGTATATGTTTGTGAAGGAATGCACATAGTTCTCATGTTTGACCCACTTTAAAGATATTTTTTGACTTGTATCAGAAAGGAATACAAGCATTTATTCATATCAACATTTTCCTTGCAGCGTCATTTCAAAGATGATGCAACAGAATAGTTTTGCTTATCTATTCTGTATTTTGTTTATTGACAGGTAATTCCACCCTCAACTTTTTAGGGTGCCTCCCCATAATTGCTCAGCTCTTCTGTGAAATAAAAGCAGGATTGGTTTGTATATCACATTGGTGTAGGTCATTTTCACCTGTTATATGAAGAACATTCTAATGGCTTTGGGGGAGACAAACCAAATTAGTCCTTTATAATTGTAATTATATATTACTTTGATTCATTAGAAGTTTGTGATTATTCCTGTTATTCATCAACTTAGGTACCGTGATTTACTGGGGTAGGTCAAATTAAAAGATAATTGCCTGCTTATATTAGGTAAAGAAAGTTTTTTATGTCATAGTTTTCACTTACTATGATTGGGACAATACATCTTTTACATGAGGATGGATTTTATCAAAGCTTATATGGATCTGTATGCCATGCATAGGACGCTTATGCTTTATTTAGTTCACTAAATACAAGCAGTTCATTTTTGTTTTAAATGTTGATGTTCCACCTGCTCCATCAGACCCTCTGCTTTGACACTATGTCCACCTGATGTACATCAGTAAGCACAGCCTATAACAAGGTATGTCTTAGCCACTTGTAATCTTCTAAGCATTAACTTTCACAACATTTTTATGACAATGTTAGTCTTTATAGTTTCCATAACTAGGTGCTTAACTGAAATCAGCTCCAGTGTTTCATGTTGATGTCTTTCATTTTTCATACATAGTCATGTATATATTTGTGACATGCTACATTTGTTACTGTTTTCACTTGAACAAGGAAAATCATACTCAAAACAGATATATAAGTGGACAGTCAGGGTGAAATAAGTAACATTCTCCTTTTAATGTTATATTTAAAAAAAATATTAAAGGTCTTAAGTATGTCAGTGTTTTAGTTAGTCTTTTGGCCAATGTTTTTTTTAAAAAGAGATAAGAAGATACCAGAACAAAATAGAAAAGCAAATAATAGAGGGAGATGGCATGGGATGGAGGGATGGAGGGATGATAAAAGACAGGGGTAGTAACGGATAATTTATTCTATTCTCTCAGCTATTCTCTTTAACTAATTCTGAAGTCTGCATCTTTATTTTCTATTTGAATGTTAACTTTACGACTAGCTGATTGGGGTTTAGGAACGACACTAGCGTTGATTTTGATTCTCGCCACAGTTCTAGTAATAAGCAGTGTTACAACTCTACATGCAAAGTCACTGAACAGTTGACTGTTAATTCTGTAGTAAGCATAATGCAAAAAATACAACAACATATTTTGTTGTGATTGAAAAAATTACGTCCTAAATACATGCGTTGTAAATACATTGACATTAGTATTTTTAATTAATTTCTAACATTCAGAGACATTCAGAGGTGTTTCTATTAGGCCCAGAGTCAGCTAGGTCTCCACTCTCTAATTACTCAATGAACCTCAATGGTTTCCCAATCACATCTTCTCTAACAGTTAAAGATCTTGGAGTTATGGATCCCAGTCTCTCGTTCGAAGCTCACGTAAATAAATAATGTTTCTAGGACCCCCTTTCTCCACCTTAGAAACATTTCAAAGATTAGGAACATGCTCTCCACACATAATGCAGAAAAGGTAGTCCATGCATTTATTACTTCAATATTGGACTACTGTAATCCCTTACTATCTAGCTGTGCTATTAAGTGCCTAAAGTGCCTAGCGAGTTCAAAATGCAGCAGCCATAGTTCTTAATAGAGCTAGAAAATTTGATCACATCAATCATATCTTAGCTACTTTACTTTGGCTCCCAGTAAAATTTCGTATTGATTATAAACTACTTTTAATAATTCCAAATGTGCATTAGACTTTACAGTAACCTAAGACAACCCTTTTGCATGAAGGGAACTGGTAACTATGCTCACACTCCATAATGTGCAAAAGATATTTAAAGTGTAGGACAGTCGAAGCATTATGTGTGCGTGATGTTATTAACGTGACAGTAAAAGCTTACCATTTTTAAATGGGGGCTGATCGACTTTCCACTTATGCAAGACTTATGTCAAGAGTACATGTCAAAAATTAGAGACGAAATGAGGTGCTAAATGCCGCAATTAGGCATACAGCAGTCAAAGGCAATTTGGAAACACACTTAGAAAACAAAGATCATGATCTTTGATCATGATCAAACTTTCAAAAAGCTTATCAACGTGACGAGAATGTGAGGTTTAGGTTCATCTATAGTGTTACAGTATCAATGTGAAATATGGATATCGAGGTCAGCATCACGTAAGAATGTATATGTCTGAAACATCTTCGTCGCCATAAATGTTGTGTTGTTACATAATTAAGCAGTCCATCCAGTTTCATTTACTTGATTTATTAGCAACCTGTGTCCACTGTCTAACTCAAGTATTTTTATTTTTATTTCCTCCATGTTGTTTATAATAGGCCTACAGTAAGAAATCATTTTAAAGGTGATCGCCATTTCTCCCACTGTACACTGTTGAAGCATACAAGTTTTTATTCAGTGAGAGATATGTCCTTTATGGGTGACATGCTACATTTGTTACTGTTTTCACTTGAACAAGGAAAATCATACTCAAAACAGATATATAAGTGGACAGTCAGGGTGAAATAAGTAACATTCTCCTTTTAATGTTATATTTTTAAAAAATATTAAAGGTCCTAAGTATGTCAGTGTTTTAGTTAGTCTTTTGGCCAATGTTTTTTTTAAAAAGAGATAAGATACCAGAAAAAAATAGAAAAGCAAATAATAGAGGGAGATGGCATGGGATGGAGGGATGGAGGGATGATAAAAGACAGGGGTAGTAACGGATAATTTATTCTATTCTCTCAGCTATTCTCTTTAACTAATTCTGAAGTCTGTATCTTTATTTTCTATTTGAATGTTAACTTTACGACTAGCTGATTGGGGATTTAGGAACGACACTAGCGTTGATTTTGATTCTAGCCACAGTTCTAGTAATAAGCAGTGTTACAACTCTGCATGCAAAGTCACTGAACAGTTGACTGTTAATTCTGTAGTAAGCATAATGCAAAAAATACCTAGCATAAATAAATACGCAAGAATGCAGAGCACGAATAGTCGTTGCTTACAATCACTAGACAATCACTAGCAACTACATTTGCTAATCATTTTCTCTTTAAGGTTGGTATAAATTGAAAACTATTGCAGAGGTGACGTGTGATGTCATAATGCAGCCGCATCAATTATGCAATTATGATGTAGTCAAAGAACAGATTTTTCAAATGAACAATTTCTGTGAACCATTTTTAGTCTACAGATCACAGATAACGGTTACACTTGGATTTTCAAAACTAAATTTATTATGGGTCAGTCCGGTAGTTACGACTGCAATCCAAGACGCAAGGAACCTGTTCTTTCTGACAAGTATGAAAAGGAAAAGCATGGGATATTTGGTAAATATAGGAAAAAGAAGAACGAAAAGACACGAGCCCAGATCCCTGCCAGAATATTCACGCAGCTTGTGCTATTGTTCACTTGCTGTTGTCGGAAGGGTGTTAAGAGAAGGAACACTACCTCAGTGGATGACTTCTTTAAGGGTAAGTTCTGACCACAGCCACCACTTGGATGAACTGTGTGTGTGTGTGTGTGTGTCTGAGAGAGAGAGATCTACGTAGAAGTGTTCTAAGTATCTATACAACGCTAATAAGACATTTTCTGTTACTTTTTAAACAGATACTAGACCAAAGTATTTACTGAAGAATGACTTGCCTACTGAGAGAACTGAATCAGCCATGGTAAGTAAAGTAGAACCAAGACAAATGATTTAAAGCCATACTGAGGCAAGGGACAAAAGCCACAAAAAATGGAAAAATAGCTATGGTGAAGAAGTGATGCTAATTTAATGCTTGTACTTAAGTACACTGAAATGTCTTTGAATATAAATTACAAATGCATTTCAACAAATGTTGGAGAAATTAATTAAAAACACTAATGTCAATTTATTTAGAATATATTTAGGACACATACATTTAGCATATGCAATCTTTGTCAATTACAGGAAAAAAAAAATTGTTGGTGGGTTTTTTGTTTGTTTGTTTTACATTCTCCTTAATATAGAATTAACAGTCGACTGTTCGGTGACTTTGCATGCTGAGTTGTAACACTGATTATTAGTATAATTGTGGCTAGAATCAAAATCAACACTAGCTAAAATGACTGAATGCATTGGAATTTATTATTCCAATAGCACAATTTGAATGGGTCTACGGTACCTTAGTGTGTCAGGTCCTGTTATTTCTGTTGAACATTTGATATTTGGGGGCACATTTTTACATCATTAGGCCTGCAGGCTATGTGATAACGGCTATGCGATAAAAATTGTATTTGTTTCCTTTCCAGTCCAATACAAACTATAAATTCCAAATGCATTAAAATGTAATTAAAGTCATATTTCAATTTAATGTATTTAAATACTGTTCAACAATATTTCTACTTATATCTACAGGTGGAACTGAAGTCTTTCAAAAAGATAGAACCTCCAGATATGAATTTCAAGATGATGCTTCCTGAAAAGACTCCTTTGAATCAGATTTATGATCACAATGACTGGGATGAATGTATTGAGGACCCGGAAGCCATGTTTGCTAGAGTGAGAAAGTCTGCAGTGGAGCAGAGCAATCCTAACACTTGTTTTCCATAAATTCTCACAATGCTATGAACTATACATTTCAAGTAGATGTAATTAAATATTGCTTAACACTGTTTCTCTTCATAGCTGGAACTGAAACTGAATTCTTTCATAAAGATGCAATATGATTTCTGTGAACATGATATGGACCAACTGATTGAGGAGATGGAATCCACAGTTGTTAGAGTGAGAAAGTTTGCAATGCAGCAGAGCAATCCTAACACTTGTTTTCCATGAATACTAACAATGCAATTAAATATGCATTTCAAGTAGATGTAATTAAATATTGCTCAACACGGTTTTTGTGTCTGCAGGTATTAGACGCCGTACTTGCTAGGGAGGATATGGCTGCATAACCTCTGACGACAGCAATAAACAGCATTAAAAATACTCTGACATTTTTCAGTCTAATCTCTGCCTATGTTGTCTGCAACACAGTCAATTAAACCATGGATAGTAATTATATCTTTTTTTTTTTGTCTCACAAACATTCTGAATGTCACATTTCCTAGAGCTTTTAAGATACAATCACCATACTTGGCACCCACACTATTTTTTCCCTTGATGTCCACTTACATCTATGTGGCTTAATAATCACAATTCATTTTTACACAACCAATTTCCAACCTCTATAGATATCGCTCGGAATTCAACAGACACCTGTTGCTACTGCACCTTTAAGACGGATGTAAGATAAATGAGCTCCTTTATGATTGGCTGCCCTGTATTGTGCTTCATTCAAAAGGTACTCAGAGCTGAAATGCCTGAGAAAGGCAATTTAAGTGGGTGTGCTAAACCTCTATAGGCTGACTAGGCAGAGATAGGTCAATAAAGTGTTCTTGTGACATTAGAAATACAAATTTCAATATGGGGGCATTTTTGCAGCTAACTAAAACACTGACCTAGTTAAGAATTTTAACATTTAAAATAAATAAATATATAATATATATTAAAAGGTGAATGTTACTTATTTCACTCTGAATGTAAAACAGTCCATATTGTGTTAAATGGGATTTCCATCCCATGTTTTTAAGGCTGCCTTATGTATAAATAAATAAGCAAGAATGCAGAGCATGAATAGGTCAGTCTTCCATTCTGTATCACATACCTACCTTTGATAACACCGTGGTAACTGGAAAAAAAACAACCCTTTTTATTCAGTTGTCACTACTTCCAATAGACTTCACGCTAATCTCATAGAAGTCCACCCCTTTCCGTGTCCTCCGGAAACAGCAATTCCGTTGTGTTGTGACAGGATTTGTTCCTGAAGTTGTATGCGTTTTCTAAATTTGCACCGCATTTCTAAAGTGTGTTACCACTTTGATGAATATGCTTTGTGTATTTGCAGCACGATGGGTTTTCCAGGACACCGTAATTTATGCATGTTTAATTCCATCTTTTATTCACGTACTAAGCCCAACTATATAGGCTAATATTTATAAAACCGAGATAACCATAGAAACGTCTTCATCTGTGCTTGATACTTTCACGGAAAAACGGAACTGCTGCTTGTCAAGCTTGTTTCATCAGGTTTTATATCATCGTCATGACGTGTTTGAATTGATCCCAGGCATATGCAGTCCTCATCAAAATCCATTCAAGTCCTAGGCTGTGAGTAAGCTATGTTCTCTCTCTGGTCACAGTTGGCAAATAAATTGTGCATATAGATTGTGGGGAAAACACTTTAGCACGTGTTCTCCAAAGAAGTGTCTTAATATGAGCTATCTAGCTAGTTCCAATGTCAACTGTAATCATAACACTGGGTTTCTCTCTGTGCTCAGGTGTCTTATTCGCATGCCAGTAACATGTTAGCGATATTGCAGTAGTGTGAATTTTTATGTTGCCCGTGATGAAAGGTGACAGCGAATAAAAATCCAAACATTTTTTTTGTTCAGGTCTTTTTAACGGTCATAACCCACACATATTTATCTAACAAAAAAATCAGGTTCCCTAAACTATCCCACATGTCATACTGAAGGAAAAAAAATCACTTGTTGCTAAGAGATAGTAGAAGCACAGTAATCCTCTACCTGTAAAAATAACTGAACGTTACAACTCTGGCTTTGAATACATTCTTATGGATTCTATTTACAGTGTGGTTATACAATAAAATAAGTTGTACATTAAAATAATTGTAATTATTTACAGGTGCACACGTTTGCCAGAGCGCAAGACTAATTGCGTCTTAAAGTAACAATGCTTATAGATGTATGTCTAGAGAAATTAGGGCGCAAATGTAAATTTGTAGCCAGTTATCTATGATAAAACGTAACCTGTCATATTTGGAACATTTCTCCTTACCACAGGGCGAGACAGTGAGGATTTTAGGAAAAAACATTACGCTACCTGAATTTACCAAACTATACTGCGGAAGTTAAAGAATCTTACGTTTGAAACGCTTACACACACACACACGTAAATAATATTTATTTTCAAGAGGGTGACAACGTATGAGAACTGAGAACTTGCATCAGTAATGACGAAATAATACATATTCATAACATCTAAGAGTCAAAACTCCGTTTTAAAACAAAACAATGAGGTGCGCTGTATCGCGAATATCAGTTAAAGGACCTGTAAAAACCATATTTGATATTTTACTTAATTCTCTAATCGAGTAGATCACAGATTCGAACAGGATGGGCTGTGTTTGCTCGTGTATGAAGGTATGTATGTTTTTTCCTACACTTTGGGAACGATTTTAAATACGATAATCTGAAAAGGATTAAGATTTATTGTGCATGTCACGGAACGCTTCCACTGGTCACGTGGTATGGCCCGCCGCGTTGACTGTCTCGTGTGTAACCTTGCCTATGTTGTTCAGCACACACCTGCATCGGTTTACTCTTGTCATGTTTGTATGTATTTAAACCCTTGTTAGTGTGTGCCTTATTGTCAGTCGTTGATCATGTTCACGGTCACAGTTTGTGTTATACGTGAGTGCCGGTGTCTGTATCGTATGTTAATAATCGTTAATAAACGTCTCCGTGGAGCGAGTCTACGTCCTGTTCCTTGACCAGCGGCACTCTGGCCGTTACAGTGCGTAACTGATTAGCATTTTCCTGTAAAAAAAAATAGCGCAAATGCAGATGATTAAAAAGTTTTGTTTTGTTTTTTTTAAATCAAAATGAGATTCTTGTAAGAATACCGAGATATCGCTAAGTCGCGATAATACTGCATATACAAATCCATACGTTTCTACAATGCTTTTCTACAGAAAAAGAAGGAGAAAACGAATAGAAGTTGGTGGAGACACATAATCTCATCCTCCAAAGTGTCTGACTCCTGCGTGGCATTAGACGGTCACGCCGCGAATGTGACCACCTCCACTTCTTGCCCCTCTTCCTCTGAGGGGTCCCTGATCTTCAGTACTGCTTCTTCCTTTTCACCTGTGGACATATCCCACAATGCCTCTTCTACCCAGTCGTGCCTTCCTGGTCAAGCCTCCTCCTCCTCCTCATATGAGTCGCTCAGGACTACAGCAGTGATTGTTCCTGGTTAGAGCTCAGCAGATTTGATCATGTTGTTCAAATGCATAGTCTGTTTTTGGTTAAGGACATTTACTCCAAGTTTCTGTTCTCTATACAGAGGCTGCAGATAAAGATGTGGACTCCGTGCGCATTGAGAGGTGGGTACATTATCAAAATTCATCTTCGTGGCAGAGAAAAGTGTGGCATGGTGGTTACCCAATGGCACTGCCATTGTAACTTCCTTAGGGCATAAAACGAGAAAAAACATCATTGTATTTTTCATTCTTCACACCTTTATCTGTCTAAGGGTTGTTATGTGAACATTTTGTGCATAACTGGCCACTCTGTATTCATCTCTCCCTTCTTTTCTGTCTCTCAGGTTTCCGGCTGTTCTGATGCAGGCAGACACTCGTGTTCAGCCGCGGAATTTATTGCGACAGCTGCTGCACGTCCTCAGGAGTAAAAGGATGCGTCAGATTGGTCAGGGTGAGGGCCAAGGCCACACCCCCATCCATTCCGCTGTCGAACACCTCAACATTCGGCAGCTCGGGTAAAGACGAGAATACACACCGCGTTTTACTACACAGCCTATTAAGAGTAGATGATTTTACAGTTTACACAGGTGAAGCTCAGTCTTTTTCTCCTATACAAATACAAACATATTGTAATTAAATGAACAGTAAGTCATTTAGCAGTTCTTCTTCACATTATGAAACAGCCATTATACTGACATGTAGTGGCCTGGATGTTTCAGAGCTTGTGCACTAAATCTATTTTTAACATGGATGACCTGTTAGGTTTCCCAACATTGGGAACAGCTGCTATATGAACGCCACTCTGCAGTGCCTACTGAGTATCTCCTGCTTCTGGAGACCCATCAGAGCTCAGTCATCCTGCTTGACGGATCCTTCTAGTTGCCAGATGCTCAGGTACCCGTTCAGAACCAGAGGCTTCACATGGGTCTAAATGAACTGTTTAATCATGAGTGCTTAAGGAGGTGCTGTGATGCTCAGAGATATAAACCACTTGGTCTCCCTGTTGCTGTGTGTAGATGTTTTTCAGATCTGCAGCAGGCCCAACTCACCACTCGCAGCACAAAGCAGAAGGTGCAGCTCCTGGGAGCCCTGCTTGAGTGTGTTTCAGCCCGCTGCCCTGCATTCGAAGAGGACTATGAACAGGTCCAGCTAAATGGCCCCCTCAGCCATTCAGAACACATCAGAACCTCACGCAGTACCCTGCAGGAACTGCACATGGCCACCTTTGTTTTCTCACCGTGCTGCTGTTGAAGTCCAGGAGCAAATCCTCCTCTGATGTTCTCCTGTGCTGTCCTCCACAGGATGCTCATGAGTTCCTGATGCTCTGCTTACTGCAGCTGAAAGAGGAGGGAGAGAGACTCAGGGCCTCTTTCTTCTCTTACATCTGCCCTGTGGCAAACTTTGAGTTTCATATCAAGTCTGTGCTCACATGTACCAGGTAATTAGGTATCACTGTTGCATATCTCCTTTGTGTTAATGGACTGGTCTTAACCAGTCTTAACATGTTTGTTTAAAGTACATTTTCTCACGGAGAGTAGGCGCTTTCTCCGGACATCTCTTTAAAGTATTCATGAAAGTTTCATAACATACATAACTTAAATATGAACATTTAAAATGCTCACAAGTTCAGCTTGTATTCATCACATAGCTTTCAAATCTCAGAGTGTGTGTGAGTTTGGGAAAACATAACAGACATGGACTGAGCATTCTAAATGTTTTCTGCTCTGATGCTTCACATTAGATAAGATGTTATCTACTTGTAAAACTGAGCAAATTAGCATGTGATAACTCACACACTGTATAAGGGATGCAGGAGATTATTTCTGTGCAAATGTTGTAACATTTCTGTTCTCCATTTTGTGAAAGCTGTGGAAAGCAGAGCTGCAGAGTGGATGTCTACAACCACCTCTCTGTAAATCTGAGCCCTGCTACGACCGACAGCCTACACACTTACTTTAAGGTTGGTCACCTCACACACCCTCTTTGGATAAGGCTTCATTACTGTGTTGTAAAGGAGAGAATACAGTTATGACATGCTACCATTTTGATTTTATCACTCTCAATGAAAGGGTCTCTTTCTTTTTTCAGCCAACACTACTGGAGCGTTTTTGTGAGTGTGAAGCAGGCTGCGAGGCAACTGAAGAGGTGGAGTTTTTCACACTGCCACGGTGAGTCTCGTCTGACGTAGATGACCTTAAAGAATGAGTTTTAAACCAGTCCAACACACACACCCTCCTCCACTCACACACACTTCCAGTCCTTAAGTCACTTTTCCTCTTGGAACAGTATTTTCGTCCTCCACCTTAAGCGGTTTGACATGCTGGGCCAAAAGCTCTCAGACGTGATGGACGTCCCGTCCGAGCTGGATCTCTCTGCCCTTCCTGGGGTGGCTTCTCTCAGGCAGCAGTCGAGGTGAGCTCGTACCATCAACCCGTGCCCACATACTTCTCTGTCCACCCATTCCCATTTAGCTACAAAATGCCGACTGAATGGCTTTGTGGTTTGTCCTCAGTGGAGCAGCGGGAACCCAGGACAAACCGCAAGAAATGCAAAATGATAAACTGGGGGAAAACTCCAGTCCCCAGCCAGGTAGAGTTGTGCCATTTTCTTACAGTGGAGTGATAATACGGCTGTGTATAAGTATCTGCCATAATGACTAAGTTCTTTTAACCCATCAGTAGTAAATGAGAGAGGAGAAGGACAGGGAGCTAGAGGACAGCAAGTAAGCCTACCGGTGAGGAGAGAGAGAGACCAAAAAGAAGAGAGATACAGGCTGAGAGAGACACAGAGACAGAATGAGAGAGAATGAAAGAGGCCTGTTAATACAGAGATGGCGTTCGATCCGTGATGCGTTTTCAGTTAATCGTATGAAAAAAAAGATGTATTTGTTTGTTGCAGGAATGTGCACCCACTGGCACCTACAGACTCCAGGCAGTGGTTTCTCATTTAGGTGACAGCATGGACCATGGTGAGTAATCTGACATTATTTATACACGTGCAGTAGAAACTATTAAATGACTAAGGACCACCGACTACTCCGACAGGCCACTATATCAGTGACACAGCTGAGGGAGAAGGACAGAGCTGGTTGTCATTCAGTGACTTAAAAGTATCAAGAAGCACTGAGCCAGCCATCCTGAAGAGCAGGACAAAAACAGCCTACCTGATTTTCTACGTGCACAGGTAGAATCTCACCTTTCAGACTTGGGAATGTAGGTACCTCAGTCTAGGAGCACTCTAACAGAAACAAGTTTTACAAGCTTATATATGTAGGGAGTAAATTAGCCTTTACTGTGCCCTGGGACTGCAGGTCTCTTGTGCATGACAGGTGAGTGAGGCCTACTCCCAGCACCGGTTGACAGGTGCTAACCTTCTTTCTCAGTCCTTTCACCCTTCCCTCTCTGCAAAAGAATTTAAAAAATTTTAACACATTAAAATGAGCCATTTTTTATTCTCCACAAAATAGTAAATGCCCCCTCTGGCGTTCTTGTTAAAACACTTTTTCCATATTTTTAACCCATAGATGTATAACATGAATAATACTATACTTGTCAAGTCGACATATTTAGATGAGGTGTCCTAGTGTCAGTTATTGTCTTCTAATCGCTATTGGAGATGTACAAGTCCCCATTCTTTATCCCCAACATTGTTCATACTAAAAGATTAATTTCTTTTCCAAGTAGCACATGGCAGTGATTAAACACCTATTTACATGGACGTCACTTCCATCGCCACATATGAGAACACTACCAGGGTGCTTCACTGACGGAGGAAGAGCTTCAGTCCTTTTTGAGAAATAACCAACTTGTATTTTAATTTGCAGATGTTAGGAGTGAACCAGCATCTGTCTATAGTTCTTTTAATTGTGAGCACACATATTTAAACCCTTGTTTTGTTGTTGTTTGTCAGTGTTTGACCCCATGTATGCTGCTTTGTTGTGTTTTAAGACTGCCTGTTATGTTCTAAGTAGTGTTAATGCTTAATGTTCTTCGTGTTTGGTTTTGTCTTGTTCTGTATGATAATAAACGTCTGTGGCATCTGAACCGCAGCTCATCTTTGCATCCGGCTTCACGTCACAGGAACACCGACCGTTGAAGGTTGCCTCGAGCCAAGGGAAAGAAGAAAAAGGGGAAGAAGCAGTGTAGCTGCTTCTACCCAACCCATGCAGGAGAATCCTCCATACTTGTGGGAACACTCCCTGTCTTCACATCGGGGGAGAGTATCTCTGGAGGATTTTGGGGGGGCCCTGGTGGTGGTCCAGGATCAGATGCTGCAGAGTCCTGCCTACCTTCACTGGATTACCGGGACCCGTACGATTACGACTACCAATATCCAGGGTCAGACTCTGCAGGGTCCTACTATCCCCCCACGGACTACCAGGAGGACTATGAGGATTACAGCAGGAGTGAGGAGTATGTTGACGTCGGCCTCAGGTCAGACACCGAATCCGACTGCTCTGAGGATCCATCAGTGGAGGTGGAGGAGGCCCGCCATGAGGATCCTTCCTGTGGTTTATAGACCGGGTCAGAGGACTCTGAAAGCGACGAGCCTCCGATGTTAGTGCTTAATGTTCTTCGTGTTTGGTTTCATTTTGTTTTGTGTGTTAATAAACATGTGTCTCATGTGAACCACGGCTCGTCTTTGCATCCTGCCTTGTCTCCCACGTCACAGAACAGCAATTCATCTACACTTCTCACAGATAAAACTATCGCTAACGGCGAAGAATAAACATGTTGCAAAAAAGCAGTAAGAGCTAGTATGCAGAAACAGTGGTGTTGGCGCGAAACAGTTTCAAAAACAGGAGTCTCCTTATGAAGGAAGGAGGTTCTTATGAACCTCTGTATTTTGACAGCAAGTATTGACCATGTGCCATTAAAACCATGCCAGGTATGGTATTAATCCACAAAATAGCACATCAAATCTAATTATTTGGCTATTACAGGGTTATGCAATATTCCCTCAACTCAGCAAAATGCAACAGCTTGAATTACTTAATTGATTAATAATAATAAAAAATCTTTCCTGACTATAAAAATATAGCTTACCCATTCGAAAGATTAAACATCCAGTGAGTGTGTATCCTGGCATGTTAAGGTAAAAGGCATCTCCGACTGGAATACATTTAAGCGGTTTCGGGCGCCATCTGGTGGCGACTTGGAGTCCTTATCACGCTCTCATTTCTTTTGTATGGCGGGACAAGTGTTTTGTTATCCTACCTATCGAACAGTTCTACCTAGATTTAGTGCACTTATGTACATTAGCATTAGTCCAGGCTTCTGGTGTTTATTTTGGATGCATATATTGTAATTAGGCTACTGTGGACATTGGTATTTTGTATAGCTACAGCACCTGTACTTCACACACGTGTAGTAATCGGATCTAGAAAGTTGCCAGCCCTATTAAAATATTAGGTTTATAGTATAACAGTTTAATTAAACAGACAAAGTGTTAATCACAATCATTTGCATGATGATTAATCTTGAACCAAAAATCTTACCGGGTGCTGTAGTTCTCTTTCCAGACACACACCCAATAAAACTGTGCTTGATCATTTCTTATTGATAGCCACTGACTATAGGATCAATAGAATAGTACAACCAAATAACCTTTAATGTTTTGCTTTACTGTAATACAATTTAGAATTGCGATGTTACCCTTTTAAGAAGAACTGAACACATTGTGACAAGAGCAACTGGATGAAGCTTTATTGACATGCTGGTCAAGGACTCACATCCAATATGTTTAAAATACATTAATTGAGGCCAAGTGCAGCATAAAAAAATATTTTAACTTCACACAGAACCAAAACAATCAACATTAAAATATATAAAATATATAATGTATAAAAATATGGGTATTGTTAAAAAAAAAACAAAAAAAAACTAACCCTAATCCTAACCCTAAACCAGTAGCACAGACGTGTGTCCCAATTTGTCTGGGACAGCAAGAGAGAGGGAGAATGATAGATAGATAGATAGATAGATAGAGAGAGAGAGAGAGAGAGAGAGAGAGAGAGAGAGAGAGAGAGAGCGAGCTACTTGAAAAGAAATGTGAGCTATGTCCTATTTTCCTTTCTTTACTGCAACACTGTCATGGGACCCAACGTTAAGTCCTTTCTTTGGTTCCACTTTCTCACTGTTCACTTTACTATGTTATGAGATGCTATGAAGCGAAAAATAAAACATGCCACGACTACTGTACGCATAATGAAGCACAAATAGAACATGAAAGTCCAAGCTAATGTGATCTTTGGTGTCATCTGCTGCTGCCTCTTGCCGTAGTTGTGACAAGTCACCACAAGAGGTCTCTGTTAAAGCGAACATAAAAACACAAGACAGGTCTTCTGTGCCCTACGCCCTTAATTCTACTTGCTCTAGACACAAAAGCAAATGTTAGAAACCGGTTCAAAGTGACCAGTCCTTCAGGTTCAATCTCCTCCAAGTAACCCACTGCCATCCATCCTCTGTAGTCGGATCCGGGGAAGTCAAGAGACACTGACACCAAGGTAGTGAATCAAGAGAGCTCCACTTTATCGAGGAAAGCACAGAGTATATATGTGTCCTAAATCTACTATCTAAATCTACAGGATGACGGGGAAAAGTGAGGCATGTTCTAAGGGTCTATGTAGAAAGGAAAGAAACAAGGTTAGTAAAGATTAGATGTTCTCTGCATGAACGAGCCACTAGCTGTTCCCGTGCCCGTCATGAGCCACTGCTGTCCTTAAAGAGAGACAGGGAGAGAGAGAAAGAGAAAGGGAGCGGTAAAGAAGACAAGAAGAGGGAGCGGATGACCTCGGGCGACCAGCTCGCGGTCAAACCGCCATGTCATGGCTGATAGGCAGAGACCTTGCGTTGAGTGCCTGAAGACAGAAAGGCTCCAGTATCTAACACGCCCCTCTTTGATTCCAAAGGAATCACATATCAGTATATAGACCTTTCTCATACACAGGCACCAAGGCAACATTAGCATGATTAATCACGGAGGTAGAAATGAGAGTTATGAAAGAAGACAGGAGTGACAATAAACAGGGTCCACAAACAAGAATCAACACAATAATCAGGAGTACGGGAAAACATATGTTTATGAGCCAAGATCCCCAAGGGCCGACAAGCTCAGTTAACCAACTGAACCAAGAATCATCGGCGGGTGGAGGCTCAGCAATAGCGGTCTTCATGTGCAAAATGATGTCAGTAATGCTGTTATAGTAACTAGGGATGTCAAAGCAACACGTTTCATTAATGACCTTGCAGATGCCTCCCTCCTTTGCCAAGAGGAGATCTAGGGCTAGGCGGTTCTGCATGACAGCGGTACGGATCTTATTTACCTTATCATTGAGTAATGCCATGGCGTTTTCACTCCTATTGGCTAAATTAAGTACCTGCCATGCCAAACCATTAATTTTATTAAGGGCTGCAGTAGTTCCTCCTCCCAGGAACAAACTCCCACCCGCGTTCATTCCAGGATTAGTCCATGGGTTGGCCAGTACATACCCACCATACCTATTAGGGGTGCCATTAATTACAGACCTTTTAGCTCTGTCAGATGTCAACTGCGAACATGTATATATGACCAGAGATGGGATAGTTAATGCTGGGGTACAACATCCTTTTCAGGGAAATTGATGACGGGTATGACTAACAATCAAAGTGGGTAGGCTGGAGTATTCCATCCTACCGCATACCCACATGATAGCTGCAGATATGCCAGTGCCCAGGATCGCAGGGCAAAGAGACGGTGTGCCTGTTATATTATTTATTGTGCATTTGCCCAGTCCCGTGCCTAATGTCCATACCTCATTTATACACAGCGTGTGACCAAAAAATGGACAATCAGGCAAGCCTGCAGAACATAGACAGGTGCTACCTTTCACAGGTAATACTGCTAGGGTCATATTTCTGAAATGGGGGTAATACCATTTACAAATGCCAATGTCACAGTCTGTCCTGTGGTTTGGCCATGAACGACCAAACAAGGCCCATGCGGGGAGATTACCACTGGCAGCTGCTGCCTTAGATACATTTCGTATAAACCGTACTCCCATATTGATCTGACAGTCGGATGAATTATGATTAAGTGCTGCTGCCATAACATCATCTACCAGGACTGGTACCCAGGGTGTATGGAATGCTTGACAAACCAGACAGTCCTTCCCTGGCTCCACCTCTCCTACCGCTACCAGGGAGACCACACAAGCTAATTTACCATTACACTGTTGTTGATGACTCTGAAAGCCCACTATCCCCCATTTTGTACTTTTTGAGACTGAAAATAATGGCAATATTATCAAATGAATGGGGCCCATTATTCCTATAGTAAGGTTTTGCAAGAACCTTTCAGGAAAGGACCAAAGAGTCAGCAAAAGGATGTTAATAGGCAGAAAGGATATCTATCAAGTTATAATACCAATGCTAAAGTGTATTGACATACAGGGCCAAGGAGTACTTCCTTGGTGTGTGGTGCAGCCAAGGGCCAGTCCCTCAGCATGAAATCATATAACAAATTTTGTACTATATGTGAATGTGTTTAGGTGCATTTTGCTTGTCGGACGCGTCAGCTACTGGTGATTTCTTCAGCCGGCTGGTGTGTATCCACTGTGCTGATCCCGATGTAAGCACAGCGGTTCGGGTCACTGCGATCACGGTTGTTGGGGGTCCATACGCAGCTTTACCAGCTTTCCAAGGGTTCAGTGATTTGACCAAAACAGTGTCACCTGGAATAAATGCATGAGTAGGCTTGTCTGCTGGAAGAGGGAGAGAGCAAGCGACATTACCATGCACACTGTTCAATTTCTCAGTCAACATTTGGGTGTAGTCCACCAAGATCACGTCCATGTCACCTGAATGAGAAACACCTGGGTTACATCTGACCCATGGGATGGTAAATGGTCTACCAAAAGTTACATCAAACGGTGACAATTTATTGGTGGCACTGGGCGTCATTCTGATCTCACATAACACCGCTGGCAGTAGATGTATCCACTTTTTTCCTGTTTCCATCATAGCCTTTGTTAACCTTTCTTTCAAGGTATGTTTCATTCTCTCAACAATGCCAGATGACTGAGGATGATAAGGGATGTGAAATTTCCAGTCAATAGTTAGGTAGGTGCATAGTTTCTGAGTTACCTTGGAAATGAAACAGGGTCCCTAACCTGAATCTATTACCCAAGGCACACAGTACCTCCGTATTATCTCCTTGGCTAGGATTTTAACCTAAGAACAAGGAAATGCCTCAGTCCACTTGGAAAACCTGTCTACAATCACCAGCAGGTACTTCAACTGACTACAAGGTGGCATGTGCGTAGTCTATCTGTAGATACTGAAAGGGATATTCAGGAGCCGGCAAGGCATCATGTTTGGTTTGTGTTTTACCCTGGAGGCTTCTAGCACAGGTTAAAACACAAGCCAAACATGATCTAATGGCAAATGTACAATTTTGCAAAAGGTGCGGTATCAGAATTCTGTCTTGTATGTGAGATTTGTTTATAGATCTGGGAAATGTCAAAGTATATATATCCATACCATGCCTGTTCAAACACAGAAAATATGTGTAAATATAATAGATAAATGCATTTATTATAAGAATTTTAACAGAGTTCAGTACTTAGATTTTGCATTTCTGATGAGAGAATCATTATCAAATAAAACCAAGACGAACAGCTGGGAAAGAATCGTGAGGATCCCTGTTTTCTGTGCACACTGTTTGCACAGAGCAGTGCGAGCCACTGCAATCGAGACTGGTTCTCCTTCTCCAGAAAGTTGATTATTTCAATGATCAGCAGCATATCATTTTCTAATTTAAGGCATATGTTTTGAACAGTTTGCATACTTTTAAGGCATGCACACTGGATTTGAAAATTAAGTGAACTGTCTTTGATGTAGTGTGAATGAGAAATAAAATGGATCATTAAGAATACATTGGTCAAGGAATGTGCACTGATGGAACCCACAGTCCCTCGCTCACCCTTGGCCAAAACGAGTCGAGGAAGAGCAAACCCATTCCTGGTTCGGTACGTCCACTTAACAGATAATTTAGTGGTTTTACTTTTTGGCTACTCTACCCACCTCTGTCTGTATTGCAGTTTGGGTTGTTTGTCTGTC
Source organism: Electrophorus electricus (assembly GCF_041902795.1). Lineage (NCBI taxonomy): Eukaryota > Metazoa > Chordata > Actinopteri > Gymnotiformes > Gymnotidae > Electrophorus > Electrophorus electricus. The sequence continues at coordinate 1,737,054 of NW_027658616.1, read as the reverse complement.
TAAATGTCCGCTTAGCTACTATAGCTAGAGCTTTTCTAATTTTATGATGAACGGTCTGTCTGCTGTAGTTTTATATAGTTATGGAATGCATTGACGTTCCACCTGTTTTCTCACACAAGGCTTTATGTCAAGCATAAGCGACTGCTTTTCATGCTATTTAGATTTTGCTATTTTAAAGGTACAAGAAAAGTAATATAAGTGATTAAACCAAATTTCATCACCATACCCGCCCTTTCTCGTCTGCCCACACTTGGTGACGTATTTCGATGTCGTATGTACACACTGCAGGTGCGTATAACGTTCCTAAGTGCGGGCAGTTTGAGACGAACAGCTCTGCTTAGCAGAGAAGAGTCGGTCCACAGTAGCACCCCTCTCTCTGCGTCTAGCTCTGTTCACTCACTAGAGAGAATCTGTTTAATATAAACAATTTAATTTGATAATTTTGACCATTAACACTTTGTGCGCTGTGTGAGTGAAAACAATGTATGTATTCTGTGTTTTCTAACTTTCACAGCAGTTGTCGGTTATGTGTTGATTTTGTCAGATGCCGTCTACGTTATGAAATCATTTTAGCGGTGCCGAGCCACAGGTTGAATATTTGGAAATGACTGTTGGATAACACGTAAGCTAGTGAATGTTAATGGGTGCGTTTCAGTCCCTGTCATTTTCGTCCCGTTGTGGAAACCAATATATGTAAAAGAATTATCAAAAAAAAGGACTTATTGCTTGAAGCAGTGAAGCGGAAATGGGTTTTATGTTATGAGCAAATTTTTTGGCCCTTAACTCAAAAGATGATAATTTATTGTAACACCATGAAAGGTAGCAGCGACCCTTTTGGTCAGCTGCAACATATAAAATCAAGACATAACCTGTGCATACATATGGGTGTGCTTTCTGTGCCTTCTTGTTATGAGTAAAGTAACCTAAATAGTAAAGAAAACAGGGCTCTCAGCAGACATTAGTGTTTTCTGGAAATTTGCTTGCTACCTTACAGCTTGTTTTCTTAGAAAGAAACATTTGACGGTGGAGTATCAGTTTTTGAAATATGGGTTACCTCTTGAAAAGTCTAGAGTTTTAAAGTACCTTGTTAATGGCTATAAATGAACAGTTTAAATGCATAAAAAGAGCAGCTGACGTGTTGCTTGCCATATGGGCTAGTTAGCTCACCTTCATATGTACTGCTAACCTGACTGGTTACTTATCTTAGTTTGCCTTCTCCAACAGTCACCATTACGTGGGGTCAGATATTTGTTAGCTAATAAGTTACTTCCATATACCCACCAACACATTCTACAGGTCAACACATTCCTGCTGCCCCTTTTGTGTATGTGTCATGACTGTTTATTTAATGATGTTTAAGTTGTTTGTGACCTAATTATTAACCACTAATAAAATCAGTTTAAACCATTCATAAACTTTTTGTATTCAATGCAGTAAGATTTAGCCTTTGGAACTAATGGTTTAGGGATATGCATACCCAGCTGCTTGCCTGTTGAAATTTGCCTGTAAAGGTGTGCTGCCATTCTGATTGCTTTCTTGCCTGTTTTCTGTCCTTCATGAGTGTTGGTCTGCATACTGACAGTCTTTCTGAACTGACTGCCATTCACATGTATAACTGTCTGCCTTCTGATCCTCAAGCCTGCCTGCTTACATGTTAGATTGCTGTCTGTCCACCAAACTGTAAAAATGATTTATGCTTTTGACTTCATATCGCCTTTTCAGATCAAAGTATCCCAGGAGAGTCCTAAGAAAACTTGGACCAGGACAAATGGAGAAACAGAAGCGTCTTTTTGGCAGGAAGATGTAAGGCACTACAATGTTAAAAAATCTTAGAATAACAATATTAATTTTAAATGATTCTTATTTATACAGCATATTCCTTATAGAACCCAAAATCTCAAGGTGCTTTACACTGAAATGAACGAACAGTATTCAGTAATAAAACATTGATCAAATAAAAGTTAAAAGTCACAAAATATAAATGTAGAAAATGAAATTAATTTAAACAGAATTTAAATTAAACCGACTAAACAAGCTGAACAATTAGACTAAGCTAAACAAGCCACTCTTTAATCTGTATTAAACACCAATAGATACTATAAATACTTTCTGGACTATTCCAAAGTATCGGAACGATGAAACATGAAACAGATTAAACATGTTTCATCAGCCTTGTTATTTTAAAAGATTAGGAAGTAATGTTAAAGGAATTAGTCTTATTTTCCTTATAATGTGCTAAAGTAGAATAAAATAATTTTGATTGTATTGTGCAATTAACAAAATACAACATGGACCAGAGCTCTATCAGAGATTCATCCATTAAATAGAGAATAAGAATAACAATCTATAAACTTAGACACAAGCTCTCTCAAAATAATTTAACCATGGATTTTAGTTCAGGCTGTTGATGTTTGAAGAATGACAAACGAACATTTCCTTATATATTTTTGTTGTTTCCATAGTAAAATTCCTTCACCTCCAAAAGTGGCACAGGCTTCTTCAGTATTTAAAAAGGTGAGTTTACAATGGCCAAATTTGTTATTCATCAGAAAATCGAATTGTTGCTAAAAAGTGAGATGTCAGCACAGTTGTTATGTTATCCTGATATTTAATGTCTTTTTATTCAACCTCCTCTATGGTTCTCAAAACAAGAGCAAGTTAAAAAGCACGAGACAAGACGAGAAGAATAAACCTGTGAGGAATGACAGCAAAATGCTCCTTGATAGAGCCAAACAAATCATCCCAGACTTGGAGAAGCTGGATATTGCACCAATCTTGACCCATTTTGTGATGGCTCTGACTCATGAGTATGCCATTTTTAAACCTTGTCTTCTTCTTCTTCTTCTTCTTCTTCTTCTTCTTCTTCTTCTTCTTCTTCTTCTTCAATTTATCATTTTTATTTTTGGTATACGTTTGAATGCATCAGATTTTTAGCAGAAATATTAATTATAGTTCTAAAGAATGCTTTTATTCACATTCTTTTAGGCAGTGGACATCTATCCGGAAAGCAATCCCTAGTCTAATAAGTCATACTACATTGCTTAGACATCAACATATTTTAAATGGGATTCATATTAATTGTAAATCAAACAACCAAAACCATTTTGGAGCCATTTTCAATGTTCGCCTTTCTATGTTATCTCTCCTTTCTTTCACAGGAGACAAAGGTCATGATCTCTCATATGGGTTCATTCATTGCGGACATTGTCACTGAAGTAACTGTGATGGGTCTTCTTTCATCTCTGGAAGAAATGTTAGATGTTGATGTAAGATCAGTGTTGCTTTCAGATTCCAAGAAGGAAACTGCAGATTTGCTGAATGCTTTCCGTACCAGATCTTGTGAGATAAATCATTCAGCTTCAGTCCACGTGAAGGAGGGGACAGCTCATATAGACTCTCTAAGCAGAGATGTTAGGACTGCAGTTATTGATACGCATCGCAGTTGCCTGGATGACCATGAGAGAGACCAAATTTGGATGAAATTCCACTCTGCTATGGAAGATACAAATTCAGAAGCAATGAGTGAGGTTCTGATAGGAGATACTAAGAGTTTGACATCGTTATCCTCAGATGTCCAAGACGATGGTACATCTAGACCTATAAGTACCATTGCTATAGCTGGCTCTCCGGTTTCGGATATGCTTCAGCGCTTTGATGATGAGATGGAGGAATTTGCTGAACTGTTGCAAGACATCACTCCCCGCATAAAAGGAAGGACGCAGTTTTTGTGCCGTCATTTAATAAATCCTGACCTTGAAAGGGTCTCATCTTGTGAGATCTGTGGTATGGTCATGCAAATCTTTCTAGAGCAGGATGACTTGAAAGCATCACAGGCATCATCAGAGCTACGCACAGATAGTATGAACACCTCCTCTGACGTCATGGCAAGCCAAGTTATGGAGTTGGTTGTCCCACCCTCTGTGAAGAAGGCTCAAGAGTCCCCCAGCACACACGATGATTGGTCTTCCCTGTTCAGTATCAATATACATAGCTCTCCATCACTAGAGTCTGAGATGTCTGCTAGGTCACCATGTACTGAGCCTGCTCTGGACAATCAGAGCAAAACCATGAAAGCCCAGAAGGGGAGATTGCATTTCCTATTCCCCTTCAGTAAGGTCTCAAAGAACTTAAAGGTAAAACATTTGACTTATTTCTTATTTAGATTTTGTTACATTATTAATTTTTAAAGTAGTGCATATTTGAATTTCATTTCACACTGAATGTGTATATATCACTTTGCATAAATTACATAATTTGTTCTAAATTATATTCTGTTGCATTATTGCTGGTTTGTATATGTACTTTTAGTTATAAATTTACTTATGCTCTGATATTTTTCTACTAAATCATTGTTTTGTTTTTGTTAGAAACTCAAAAAGAAAAGCAAGGAGCACCCTAACACTGTAGCTGCTGCTGCAACTACAGGTAAGAACATATTGCTAGAAACACATATGACAATTTAGTTGTTAGACAGAATATCACAGTTATATCCATTTTTTAAAAATCAATAACTTTTTTGTCTTATGATAGGTAGTGAAGATGTTTCCCCCATCTCGTCACGTTTCACGAGGATGTTATCGTTCTTTACAAGGCAACGCTCAAATCATCAATAAAGCCTGAAACATCAATTTGCTGAAAATGTGCAAAAATGGCTGGTTTTTGATTACATTTACATTTACATTTACAGCATTTAGCAGATGCTCTTATCCAGAGCGACTTACAAAAGTGCTTTGTCCTTTACTCATAGAATATCTTAGTACAGTACAGTAGGTTAGAGTCCCACATACCAATGAACTAGAATACTGTAGAATACAGGGATCAATGCTGATACCTAGAAGTACAAAATACATAAGGTCTATCTTAAACAATGATAAGTGCAATAAACAATAAGTGCTAGAGTTTTTTAAACAACATAAACAATACCCTACAATAAGTACAAATTTAGTCAGTCAATATGGGAGCAGTGTCAGTTGTCCTTTAACTAGTCTGCAAATAGATGGGTCTTCAGTCTGCATTTGAAGACTGCAAAGGACTCTGCTGACTGGACAGCAAGTGGGAGTTCATTTCACCATCTTGGAGCCAGGACAGAAAATAGTCTCGATGCTTGTCGTCAATGAGAACCGAAGCAAGGAATTTCAAGCCGAGCCGTACTTGAGGTTCAAAGTGCTCAAGCAACGGATCGGGCTTTGACCATTGACTTCATGTATGAAGGGGATGATCCATTTTTGGCTTTTGTAGGCAAGCATCAAGGTTTTAAATCTGATGTGTGCAGCTACTGGGAGCCAGTGAAGGGAGTGCAGCAGTGGAGTAACGTGTAAACTTCGGAAGATTGAAGACCAGTCGTGCTGCTGCATTCTGGACAAGTTGTAGCGGGCCGATGGCTCTTAGAGGAAGACCAGCAAGTAGCGAGTTGCAGTAGTCTAGCTTTGAGATCACAAAAGACTACACAAGCACCTGGGTAGCGTCCTGCGAGAGATAGGGCAGAATCTTTCATATGTTACAAAGGAGAAATCTGCAAGACCGTGTTAGATTAGAGAAGAATGTCAAAGGCTGCTGAAAGGACTAGAAGAATCAAAACAGATGACTGTTTGGCAGCTTTACCAGCATGAAGTTTTTTCGTCACATGCTATGAGGGCCGTTTCTGTAGAATGTGCCGGTTTGTAGCCAGACCGATTGATCACTTTATGCAAGTGCATGTACAACCAATGTTTCAGGAACTTCTTACTTATTAGGTTTCATACCTCAAATGTTAATCAAAATGAAGATTTTGAGGAAAATAAGTTTAATATGTAACTTTTCTCCAAAATATACCCACCACTTTACTGGATATTATTGATCCTGATTTGTTCACAAACAGTAAATGTCATGCTTTACAGTACAAATCTTTGTAAATTTTGCAGATAATTAATCTCTTATTAGTATTCTTTAAGTCTTTGGTTTGGTCTTTTTTGGGGCATATTTTGTTTGAAATTGGATGTTTGACAAATCACATTATTTTTTTGTTACACATAAAAGGGTCTCTTTACATGAAGAAAAAAAAATTGAAAGTCATATAAGGGTTCTTTTGAAGAAAGATGTACCCATCTACCAGTACCCATCTATCAGCTACTTACTCGGCTGCTGCTAAAAATAGGGATTTCAAATATTTTTTGAACTATTGACTTATTTTCCCAATAACCAAAATGTCAGTGCAGCATTCTAGAAATGTCACAATGCATATGACATGACAACATCTTTGACGTCACTACAAGTATATAAAGGTGAGCGCAAGCATTTATATGTCATTTCACTTGACAGATTTCAGCAGTTATAAAGTTGGAAGACAATAGAGTGAATTAAACCTAATCATAGGTGAACTTTACTGAACAAGGTACGGTTGAATAAGTCAATTTTGTAATTACAGAAGGCTATTTTCCATCTAATTGTATGTGTATGTATCTGCGTTGGCGCATATAGGGGTTAATTGGCATTACTGATTTGTTAAAATTTTTAATTATTTTTTTTATCAACTTAGAGTTCATTTGATGACTTTATTGGCAAGAGATCAGCCTGCTGTTTAAAAAGGAGCTGTCCAAGGTGTAAGGTATCACTCAGGGTTCAAAAATATGTAAAATGACTAAAATGCATTTCTTTTCCAAATTCAAAGAGAAATTTCGCAATATTTCAAGAAACGGGTATTATTCCTCATCTTTGATTTAAGACTAGAATCAATGCTAAACATGCTTGCAATGCACTGAATTTGTTTTATGAGAATGTTTCAGTTTTCAAAGACGATTCAACGTCACGCCAGTGGATCATTGAAGGGTAAGGAATAGGCTTTATGCAAGTTCACAGGACTGTCATTAAGAGTTTTATAGTGTTTTGAAATATATCCACTTGTGGGAACCACACACAGTAACTCTGTGCTAAAACTTTGACTATTCAAATAACATGATAGCCTTACCCTCACAAAGGTTTTTCCAGAACATGTGCATTGATAAGAATTGTTGATGATTTATGTCGTAGCCATGGCCGAGAGGACAATGGACTAGAAATCCATTGGGGTTTCCCTGTGCAGTTTTGAGTCCTGCTGACTATGTGAGTGTGCTCTACTGTTCATGATCTGTGAGTCTGCACTCAAAACTCACTTTGTCTGTGAGGGAATCCAAGCCATCTTCTCATTGTGACCTTCTACGTGCTGAGCTGTTTTATTTGGCCATCAAAGGTGTGGTGGAAAAATGAGAACACATCAAACACGGACAGCCGTATGCATTGAGTAAGTTTATTGAATAAGTTTATTGAGTTCTGTCCCCTGTATAACAGAGAAAGAGAACTGACTCACAGTACAAGTCCCTCTCCCCTTGTACACAGAGAAGAAAAGAAAGAAAAAACAGCTCCTACAACGTATCTGAACTTTATGTTTTGGTTAGCCTGAGCGCAGGTGGGGTCTTCTATCTCTACGGTTAGAACAGTCTTCTTCTAGCTCTCTTTGTAGAACAGCATGTTAGCCGCTGATGTCCTTGGCTCTCACGCCTAGGTACGGACTGTTATGCTGTGACTATAGAAACACAAAGCAAAGTAAAGCGAAGCAAAGTACATTTCCACAACAAAAGGTATGATAATTTCCATTATTAGAAATCCAATGGGGTTTCCCCACGCAGGTTTGAGTCCTGCTGACTATGTGAGTGTGCTCTACTGTTCATGATCTGTGAGTCTGCACACAAAACCCATTTTGCTATTTGTGAAGGAATCCAAGCCATCTTCTCATTGTGACCTTCCACGTGCTGAGCTGTCTTATTTGGCTATCAAAGGCATGATAATTTCAGGCTTTTTTTATGCCTTTGGCTATGCTGTGTTTCCACCATAGCTGGCTTTCTTACTTCACCCAAATGTTACGAAGAGGTGTATCTGTAATAGGTACCGAAAGACAACCCATTTCTGGCCCTGTAGTTCTTCCACCCTACAGAGCCTAGTTGCAAGCCAAATATAACTTGACTGTTACATTATAGCCAGTCCTTCGATATCATCTTTACATAGCCTTTGAAAAGAACACTCCTAAGGCCTGCACACTAGTGCTTTGACCTATCGACACCAAACTTGCTGGCTCTAATCTAAGCCTTGACCAGATGGTGCACGGAGATTTTCTTGGCGCTGCATCATTCGGCCTCAACGTGTTTAGCCTGTGAAATACACATTGGAAATGACAGGGCAAAATGCACTTAAAAAAAAAAAACCATGACCGTGAGGCTTGTGCATCAATGATTTCATTTAGCCACATGAAATTCAATGGCTTTAATCTAGGCCTTGGACAGAGGGAAGTCACCGACTTTTAAAGCGCTAGCTTTAATGTTGTTCCTAGGGCGACCCATTTATCTCTAGACATAGACATTGCTTTAAGGTGAGGGTTGCCATTGTAAATTCCTAAAAACATAACAAGCCAATTTTGGACCCAGAGAGTTTATTTCTAAACCCAAGGTAACACAAGTGTTAGAGTTAATGCACTCTTTCATTTATTTTAGAGTAAACAGTACAAAATGTATTCTCTGTGGGACACTGGATCACCAGGAAAGGACGTGGGCACCATTGCTTTGTCTGAAGCTGAACTTCACTTACCAAAATTAAACACAAACCTAAATGCTCTCACAGCAACCAGTGTTTCAAGGTCAAGGTGGGCTTTTGGGCCAGTTGAACATAGGAACTCTTGCACCCAAAGCTACTATCGCAAGCCTAGAATAACAAGCCTCTTAGTAGGGCAATCTAGTGCCATTTTTACTGGACATTCGTAAGAAGCAGAAGTCATTTATTTTGCTCATTTCATAAGGAGACAATGACGCATGGTGCAGTGCAACTATGTATCAGAAGTAAAGATGAAAGGCTCATCAACCAATTGAACCTGGGACCACTCACACCCTAAGCAAAAATCAGACACCTAGACCAACGAGCCCATTTCCTGCAGCTAGTTTTGTTAGTGTTTCGACTTTTGGCTCTTGTCCACATTCTGGTCAGTTGGTATTATTGATTTGTTACAATTTTCCTTTTATCAATTTAGAGTTCATTCAATGAATTTATTGGCAAGAGATCAGCATGCTGTTTAAAAAGGAGCTGTCCCAGAGAAAGGTCTCACTCATTTTGCAAAATATATACCATTTTCTTTTTTCCTTTTTTTTCCTGTTGAAATCGAAAGCTAATCAGACGCTGGTATAAAAATTTGACAACATAGCGCACTATGTAAATATGAGTAAATAGCATTGCTTATCCAAATTCAAAGACAAATTTTGCAATATTTCAAGAAACGGGTATTATTTCTCATCTTTGATTTAACACTAGAATCGATGCAAAACATGCTTGCAATGCACTGAATTTGTTTTGTGAGAATGTTTCAGTTTTCAAAGACAATTCAACATCACACCGGTGCATCATTGAAGGGTTGGAAAAGGCTTTATTCAAGTTCACAGGACTGTCATAAAGAGCTTTATAGTGTTTTGAAATATATCCACTTGTGGGAACCACACACAGTAACTCTGTGCTAAAATTCTGACTATTTAAATAACATGATAGCCTTTCCCTCACATAAGTTTTTTCCAGAACATGTGCATTGATAAGAATTGTTGATAACTCCTTCTTGATGTCCTCTTTCTCCAGGTACTCCTGCAGGTTAGCAATCTCTGCCAACCGCCTGAGGGCAGAAGAGACGTGGTGTGAAGCGTAGCCTGCTGTTAAAGGCTACAGATATAGTACATCTCTGAAGCTAACAGAGCTTATTATATGAAGCCTTATAGATGTCATTTGGAATGATCTCTTTCTCTTAAGCATCTGAGGTGGTAAAGACGCTGACGAGCCTTCTTTGCCAGGCAGTTGGTGTGGCGGGACCAGGACAGGTCCTGCGAGATGTGAACTCCAAGGTACCTGAAACTGTCTACTCTCTCCACCGTGGTTCCATTGATCCTCACAGGTTGGTAGTGCCGCTCCTGCTTCTTGCTGCAGTCCACAATCAGCTCCTTTGTCTGGCTGATGTTAAGGAGGAGATTATTTTCCTGGCACCAGCTCTCCAGGTGTTTAATCTCCTCCAGGTAGGCCCTCTTGTCATATGGATGCAATCCTGGATCCTCCAACTTAGTAGTGAGTCTGGAGGGGATGAGGGTATTAAATGCTGAACTGTAGTTGACAAACAGCATTTTAACATAATTACCCCTCCCTTTGTCCAGGTGGGTCAGTGTGGTGTGGAGCAGATGTGCAATTGCATCATCAGTGGAGCGGTTGTGGCGGTATGCAAACTGCAGTGGATCCATGGAGGCTGGCAGTGAAGAGGTGATGAAGTCTCTGACTACCTTTTCAAAACACTTCATCACGACTGATGTGAGGGCAATGGGGTGGTAGTCATTGAGGCCAGAGGGTCGAGCTTTCTTTGGGACGTGGACGATGGTGGATCACTTGAAGCTGGATGGGACGATACCGAGCATCAGGGAGAGGTTGAAGATGTTAGTGAATACCGGGGCTAGCTGGTCTGCGCAGGCTTTGAGGACTCTACCGCCGCCTTCCTGGTATTCACCCTTTTAAATACTCTCCTCACGTCACTCTCCATGATGATGAGAGGGCGCTGGCTTATGGTGGGCTCTGCGCATGTTGGCTGCTCCGATAGCACCATTAGCGTTGTTAGCGCTAGCGCTGTTAGCATTAGCACTGCTAGATGTAGCCTCGAAGCAAGCGTGTTTAGCTCATTCACCAGAGACTCATCTGCACTCATCAGTCCGCAGGGTGGGCTTCTGTAGTCCGTGATGGTCCATATTCCCTGCCACAGGGATCTAGAGCCACTCTGCTGGAACTATGTCTCTAGTTTCCTCCCATAGCACCGCTTCACCTCCCTCACTGCCCTGCACACTCTGTATGCCACAGACTTGTACTCCTCCATGTTCCCACTGATGATCCCCGCGTTGCAGGTGGCAGTGAGAGAGTTCAGAGCCTCGTGGATGGTTTTGTCCACCCAGGGCTTCAGGTTGGGAAACTTCTTGATAGTGGCTCTTGGAATCCCAATAAACCCTACTACTGCCTCCATAAATTCGCTGACATCACCATTGCTGCACTGAAACATGTCCCAGTCCGTGTCATCCAGAGCGTCCTGCAGAGTAGCCAGCAATTGGTCTGTCCAGCGTGTGACCTTCCTCTGAATTGGAGTTTCCCGTTTCAGCTTAGTACCGCTGAGTTCAGCCACGACTCGGTGAAGCAGAGGAGGTTGCAGTCCCGAATGTCCCTCTGGAACTTTATCCTGGCCCGGAGGTCGTCGAGCTTGTTGTCCAGAGACTGGACATTGGCTAGCAGGATGCTAGGTAAGGGAGCTTGGTGTGCCTGAGCCCTCAGCCTGTTCCTGACGGTGGCTCGTTTTCCTCGAGGCCTTTTCCTAATGTCGCGTCTTTTGTTCTCCTTCAGGATCTCCGTCGGCCATCTTGGGTCTGGGGTTAGAGACGGCTTGAGGTGAGTGCTATGTAGACTAAGAGAAATAAGAGCATCTCTGCTGTATGAGATGCGTATCGTGGTGAAGAAAGAAAGAAGGGCTTTATAGATGTCAGGAATAGCAGGAAGAACAAAAAGGGCAAAGAAGATAGCGAAAAGTGACAGGTGTGGATGGAGCAGTCGTGACGGCAGCCGACTTCACTGGTGCCATCTTGAAATAAATATATATTGTACATACGCGTTTACATCCTCATTTCAGTATAAGGCTCAACCTGTTTTGCTTTCTTAGGAAAGAGAAGTTACAGGGACCATGAACCAGGTTACAAGAAACAAGTGGAAACATCATTCACACAGATCAACAATAAAGACAAGGAGAAAACAGGGACTGTAGATCCTGCACTTCATATTGAACACAGCCTCAGCCAGCTCTTTAACCAGGTTTCATAAAGCATTTGTGTTTTTTAAAAAATCTGACTTATCTATTTGATTAATGATTTAAGTTTGTGCCCCCAACCTCTTCCTTCAACAAATGTTTTTAGAAAAGAAAAAAAAAGTTTCTCAAGAAAGGAAGACTTTGTAGTGTTCTTTAAGAGGATGTTCACCTTCTTTCAAAATCACCCTCTTCTAAAAATGACTGGGTGGTGTCTCAGCACCTCACACAATTTTTACATAAGTGATTTATGTGTTAAACCAAGTTCAACTAAAACTGCATTGCTCCTTCAGCCTCAATAGAATCACTACAGAGGAACCAACCAACTAAACGAAAACACTTCCCATACACCTTAAAGTGAACACCATTTAGGTAAACATGAGCCAGTTTTAAACAACCCTCAATTCAGAATGAGGACTTCCACACAGTTGTCAGTGTACTTCACAGGTCCCATTTCAAATACAGTCTTATGAAGGTCCATGTGAAAATGTGAACTGTAAACAGTCAGAGTGAATTCTGCTGAACATGCACTAAACCCACACAGCTTTAGACCTCAAGCAGTTTGGACATCCTCATTCTAACTAGTGTAATTGTGGCATACAAGAAAAAGGGGGCCAAAAAAAACAAACAAACCAAAGAGCCACCTCACTACAGAGTCCCCTGTTTGTCTAGTGTCCCCTTCAAATTTCACACAGCATTGTTTAACCAACAGAAACCAAGCAGACAGCAGTGTTGCCAACACATTTTATTTAAGAAAGCAGGATTAAGAAGAACCAAGAATAGTTTCAGCATCATTTTGTTGAACAGCATTAGCCTGAGCCTAGTGCTTGACCATCCCACTGAACTGAGTAGGAGGCAGTTGGGGTTTACTGTGGTGGTAGTTGGAGTGACTAGGCAAGTCCTGAGTGAAGCTGTAGCTGCTAGAACCACTGGACACACTTGATGGGGAACCAGTGTAGGGTAACTGCACGTCAGAAGACTGTTGGCCCACATTAAAATCTACAGCAAATACTGGCTGTCTTCCACCTGCCTGCATCACAGCATTCTGTCCCCACCCACTAGAGTAGCTGCCAAGATGCCCTTTGGACAACCCATTCATGCTGGATGGGGTCTGACTTGCTGGGTTGTATTGGTTGAAGGTTACTGTGCGGGAGGCAGTTTGGGGAGGATTTGGGACCCCCTTCTGGGACTGGTCAGTGTGCAATGCAGTCTGGTGGCTCCAAGTTTGGCCCACGCTCCCAACCTGTGAAGGGGAGGCCCTACATGAGCTGCTGCTTTGAGCAGCATCATTGGATTGCTGGCTGGGGGAGGTCATGGCAGAACTTGTACCGGAACCCTGCAACTGGGCCTGGGCAGACTGGTGGCTTCCTGTCTGCCATGTACTCCCAACCTGAGAATGGAGGAACCTAGAGGAGCTGCTTTTTTGTGGAGCATTACTGACAGACTGTTGGCTACTAGATGTCACACCAGAACCAGCACTGGAGCCCTGCATTTGGGACTGGGCAGTCTGTAGTGCAGACTGTTGGCTAGTGGACTGCCACATACCTGTACCCAGCACAGGTCCAGTCTGTATTGAAGCATGATCATAACTAGAGGGCTGGGTTCCTACACTGTGGGTAAGCACAGGTGCATAATAACTGCTGCTTTTTTGCACATCACCAGCTGACTGCTGGTGGGTGGAGCTCAACCTCTGCATTTGAGACTGACCAGCTTGCTGTGCAGACTGCCAGCCAGTGTTCTGCCCTGTGCCTGCACCCTGGACTGGCAGAGGCCCATAGTAGCTGCTTTTTTGTGGAGCATCACTGGCAGACTGTTGGCTAGTAAAGACATTTGAACTCACACTGGAGCCCCGCGTCTGTGATGCAAATGGTTTGCTCGATGTCAGCCATCTACTTGCAGTCTGAGAAGGACCAGACCCACGACAGCTGCCATGTTGCGCTGCATTCTTGACAGGCTGTTGGCTAGTAGAGGTCAAGCCAGAATCCACACAGGAGCCCTGCATTTGGAACTGGGCAGGTTGCATTGCAGACTGCCAGCCAGTGGTCTGCCCTGTACCTGCACCCTGGGCTGGCAAAGGCCCATAGTAGCTGCTTTTTTGTGGAGCATCACTGGCAGACTGTTGGCTTGTAGAGGCAATAGAAGAACCAGCACTGGAGCCCTGCATCTGCAACTGGCTAGTCTGCCCTCTCCATGTCTGCCATCCATTTGCAAACCGAAAAGGAACAGCCCCGCGAGAGCTGCCATGTTGTTCAGTATCCTTGACGGGCTGTCGGCTAGTAGAGGTTACACCAGAACTCCCACTGGCACTTTGGCTAGCTAAGAGTCTGGATTTCAGCTGTGTGTAGCTTTGAGATTGAGGGGAAGGAACACGAGAAGGTTGGACCTTCTTTGAAGGATGGTATGTTGGGTGGCCTGAGGATGGAGCCCTGTAGTCTCCCTGATGGGTAGGAGCAGATTGAACAGACACAGCGTGCATTGTTGAACCAGTATACTGAATTGGGGAACCTTGAGCACTGGATATAGAGTCCAAGCTGCCAGCAGACCCCTGATGCCAGACACCTTGTTGAAACAGACCACTAGAAGTCTGGGGGGTGCCAAAGACACGATTAGCACTCTGCCCCTGAAACTGAATTTCACCATTACCAGAAGAATCCTGCAGTTGAGCTTTGGCTACAAGTCCAGGGAATTGCTGGCCACCTTGGAACACAGACTGGTAATACCCAGCAGAGCCACTTGCAGTCTGTGCACTTGAATCCATTTGACTTCTGGAACCACTCCTTAAACATCCTCCCGCAGTCTGACTGGGTTCCAGGCCTTGCTGAGGGAACACAGAGCTACTTTGCTTAGATGCAACACTGGAAGGAGAGCCCTCCATCTTGGTCAGATAAGGTAGGTAGCCAACTTCTTGGGGCTGAGCCACAGAAGCTGATGTTGCTACACCATACCAATGTGGTGCAGATTTGTTCCACACTTGAAGGGGATGAACAGAGCAGAGATTGCTTAAATTCCTGAATAGACACAAAGCATCACCATTTGTGGTTTGATCTGAACAGTTTCTCACCACCAAGCCCCTCTGCATCCCTCAGCTGAAATATGACAGGGAGGAGTAACCAGAACCTACAAGACAAAAAGGCATTTAAACATGAAAATCAACTCTCTTAAACACATACAAGGTAACGCCATAACATAAGCACAGGATATGACTACCTTCTGCTCCACCACATTGTACTGCTAGACATGGGAAACCCCAATACCCAGTTTCATACACCAACCCTTCCCCCTGGGAGAAGCACAGACAGACACAAGATCCCAGTTTGTCTGCATTCCTTTTAAGCCTCTCATTAAAGTTAGCTCATAAGAATCACCTGTTCAAACTCTTTTCAGCCATTATCTAACCAATTAAAGGAACCTACGAGTGAGTACCAAGAGCTAGAAATGATAATGGGCTGATATTAAGCATAACAGTAATATTGCGGTAGTACCAGAGGCTGCATTAATTGTACAGGCCTTAATGTTCACTTCTGGTTTGTTTGTTTCCTTCTCACATGGGTGGAATTGAGTTTGGCTGTTTATTTGTTGAGCATTTGAATCCATCAAATATCCATGTTTCACTTTATTTTTGTTTAGAAATATTTTGGAGCCATTGTTATTCCTTTCATACATCTAGTCTTGATGAAGGTTAGATGTAGGCTGGAGTTGTGAGGAATACAAAATTATCTTTCAGACACAGAATTATGATCAAAATTATAACAACATGAAGGTTGTTTCTCAAAACGTCCTAACATCCTTTTCAGATAGAATTTTATTTTTCCTTTCCATGAAAATGTATTACATTGATCTTATTAATGTCAGATGGACATGCTTAAACAGAGACACTGCATGGACGTGTCTCTTCACTTTAAACAGAGATAAACATGTAGAAGTGTTCTGTATATTTTACAGGACCTGATAGAGATCTGGTGGGGGAGGGATGTACTGTACAGTTCTGGGTTTGTGGTGGTCCATGCAGAATCCAACAACGCTCACCGTCATATCCAACTAACAATGCTTTGATATTTAGTTATATATATTAGAAATCCCACATGAAGTCTAATGCGTCAGTCATTGTAGTGATGCATGTGAACATGTAGAGTAGCAGTTTTAATGTATTGTATGCTCATATAATATCCTGTGTAGCTGTACCTGTTTATGATAAATGGCTTTATTGGTGTTACTTTTAAAAAGTGAAAGATTCTCATTAGTCAGCTTTCATTGACAGCAAGGCATGCACAAGAGGAAGAGTAGCAATAACATATTTTCAGAAAAAAAAAAAATTTCACCGTGAGAAAATGAATACTAGTCAGATACAAATGTTGAAGAGAGTCCTCAGTCTTTCCTGACAACTACCAATCAGATAAATCACCAATAATCCATTCCTCATTGTTTACTGCTGTTTTTCATGGTCATGCTTTCATTCGAAGGAGAGTGTATGAGGATACCGGTAGGTGAAGGAGAGAGATAGAGCCCATAATGCCATTACACTCGTCTCATCCTGCTGTACACACTCATATAGGCTTCATAGATGCACCGAGAGGCTGTCACTTGTTGACTAAAATATATTTTTCCTGTCCAATCTGGTTCATTGAGAGTAAAAAGGAGGGTATGAAGCCACTAAACAGGACAGGGACAAGTGACAATTTAAGAGATGCCTTAGATGATAATGGACTTTAAAAAATTAATAAAATCTCCACACATCATTAAGAATAGTAAAGTACTCCCCAGCATGTGGAGGTGTGGTCATTCAAACAAATACATAACTAAAAAGAAACGAGAGAAGCACCAGAGGAGGGGGGAGACGGTGGGAGAGCAGAGACAACTGGGAAGGAGATTAGTAGACAGAATGAGAAGAGAGGGGGCTGGAGAGAAGTGGAGAGGTTAAAGTGAGAAGAGGTCCTTGATGCACACCCAAATGTACTTGTACATCACTTCCTAAACCTTGGTCACAATATCTGGACTCGTCTTCATACAAATGCATAGATTTCTGAGCATTAGTATACTTTGCCCCTCAATTCTCTTATGAGGGAGTGAATTCCCTGTGACCTGTTCAGTTTATGATTATGGCCTTGCTCTGCATGGCAAGTTTTAAAATTAAGCTGAGTGGCAATACAGCATCAGATGAGGGAACACTGGTGAAGAGTGAAGAGTAGAGAAAGAAAAGAGACAAGGCATTTGTACACTGCACAAGAGAATTTCATTTCAATACAACTAAATAACCGAGTAATTACAGAACAGTCACCCAGTAGCATTAGATCTGATTTACACTTCAGGTAAAAGGACAGATTCTCATGGTACAATGCAGTACAACGTGGCCAACATTAGTGCAGGCAGCAGGTCACGTAGTCTACAGTTTGTTACATGGAGACGTGTATTCTGTAAAGGCCACATCACCTACAGGAGAGAATAAAGGAAAACAGGTTCTTATTCATGCTACACAGGAGGACATTATAGCACATTTAGTGTAATTATAATTCAGTTCATATGATCTTGTTCCTTAATTACATATTGAAGAGTGACGTGAAATAAGGTTGGTCATTTCTACTTCCAAAAATGACTCATGTAACATCTGTCCCAACCCTCATCTTCCATTATGGAATCTGAGGATAATGGGACTGGTTCTTACTGGGCTGGTAGTAGTCGTAGATCTTCAGCTGGCTTCAGGTTCTGCACCACTATATCCTGCTGGATAACCAGAGTGTAGGTCTCTCCCTTCTTCAGCTCGGGGAAGGGAGACAGCTGCGTCACCATACAAAATCACGTAGACCATTGTTAATGTTTGTCCCAACATACAACATACTGTTCATCTTGCAAGCAAGTTGATCTGAAACTGTTGAACTAGTGAAAGCCTGTTCTTACCCCGTTCAAGTACATGATGACGTTTCTCTCCTTTTGATCCACATGCTTTACAGTGGCATTCTCCTGTAGACAGATTATTTATAAGCAAACCAGCTAATGCATGATGGGTATTTTCAGTGAGGTCAAAGTTACCGCTATAGAGCCAGATACTGGTATCAGTGACCCCTCAACCAGACTGAACCCAGACAGCAGCTTGACCTCAATGACCACCATGTCCGTCTCAGTCCTGTTATCATTATACCCGAAAGACAAATTAAAGCAAAGTCAAAGGGTTACATGGGCAAAGCCATTCTTTCCTCTTGTTCTCTAGTAGAGCTGAGCTGACAGTCACAGTGACCCCCACAGACAGGTTTGGGGCACTGCAGTTTGATGTTGTGTTGAATGAGATACTGAAGGAGGAGAAGTCATTGGGAGGAGGGATGTTGTAGTGCTGGGTGAACTGGAAGAGAAATATTAGTAGCATACAGGATCCCTAGAGTCATTTACACACCCAAGAAACTATTCAAAATGGTCTTCAAGCATATCCACACCAAGGTGCCCCATGATCAGCACAGGAAGTGGCACCAGACTAACCTGCACAAACACAAAGCCTTGGCCTGATGCCCTGACATTGTAAACCCCAGTCACTTCCTGCAGCTGGATCTGCTGGTACAGTAGTCTTTTGTTCCGGTACACCATGAACTGGGTCTTCAAGCCGTGCGGCGACGTCACAGTCACCGCAATGGTGTCTGTTGTACTGTAGGTTGCAGTGCTATATTTTGCCAGAGCCTGAAGAGCCACTAGTGTCCTGGGCAGAGAAAAGGATTAAAAACAGAGATACAATATTGAGTGGGTTTTAAGAACAGGAGCTGACCCTGCTCCTATACTGACCAAATTGGTACTTATTGTAGGGTATTGTTTTACACTGGTGTTGTCTAACAAACAATAAGGACTAGAGCTTAAGATAGACATTTTGTATTTTGTACTTCTAGGCATCAGCATTGACCCCTGTACATTATTTGAGCTCATTGGTATCTTGGTCCAACCTACTGTACTGGCTAGGATGTATTCTATGAGGAAATGAAAGCACATTTACCTGACACTTTTATCCAAAGCAACTTACAATTATGACTGAGTACAACTTGAGCAATTGAGAATTAAGGGCCTTGCTCAGGGGCCCAACAGTGGCAGGGTTTGAACCCAGACTCTAACAAATATCAAGTACCTTAACCAGTGAGCTACCACTGCCATGAGCGCATTTGTAAGTTGCTCTGGATAAGAGCATCTGGATGGAAAGAGAAGGAAGGGAGAAAGAGAAGGATAGAAAGTGATGGTCCGAGAGGTGGAGGGGAGTGACTGATGTCCGATGTTGTGGTGGTACGGGTGAAGATCAGGTCCAGAACATTGGCCGCTTTGTGAGTCGGAGGAGAGTGGTTGAGAGTGAGGTCAAATGCTGTCAACAGTGGAAGGATGCAGGAGGAATGTAGCTTGTCTGATGGATATACACACACACACACACGCACACACACACACACACACACACACACACCAAACGAACACAGGACGCAACACTTGAAAAAATATGCTTTTTTCTCTTATGGTTAGTGTTTTTCAGTAATACTCACATGAATGCTTTATTGTCCAAGACTGGAGACATTATGCACTGTCTGCATTGAAAAACCTTTAAATATAATTTACTTGAATATCAGTTGTCCTTCAGTCTGGCAATGGTCATTTTCATGTGTCTTACTTGTCCATTTTATGCTTATTCATATCCCCCAAAAGTCTGTTTAGACAAGCGGTAACTTTAAGCTCTTTCGTGGTGCTCTGTGGTATCTTTACGCACCCCATGTCTTGTCTTAAACTGGTTGTTTTTCCAGAGCCAATAGTTTGATGCTTTATCATGGACGTTGAGCCAAAGCCATCATTTAGGCCCAGCCGACAATTATCTGTCCAAAACGGTATCTGGAAAGAGAGTCTAGCTAACTGGAAGATGTCCACTCTCTTGAAGAAAAATCATGGACAACAAGAAGTTGGAAACAGACGGCGGAAAAGAAATCATATATATATATATATATATATATACACACACATGTACATATACATAAAAGGAATCATATACATGTACATATACATAAAAGGAATCACATACATATACATAGTATACATATACACATACACATCATACACATATACATATATCTGCTTATATACACGCAGTGCCTCCCCAAAAAATCCAACAACTCTATACCAGTTAGATGAAGGAAAACAACACAAGCATTAAGTAAGAATCGATGACAAATCATTGTTTGAAATGTAACCGTGTGGGCAACGAATGGAGCGAAAGGTGTTTCCTAGTTGTCTCTGGTTTTGTGATTGTTAATAAATTAATAGCAGCAGACTTCCCGGCCCAAGAGGTCACAAAGTCATGCCCATCAAAGAAGCTCTAGGCTTAGGTACACTTCAGGCCATTTCACACCTTAATAAATTGAAAAACCAGACTTCCAGGCCCAAGAGGACACGCAAGCATGCCCAGCAAAGTAGCTTTAAACCTGGGCACATTTCATGCAGTTTGACCCTTTAAATAATACTACAACCAGACTTCTAGGCTCAAGAGGTCACACAATCATGCTCAGCAAAGAAACTCTATGCCTGGGCACATTTCAGACCATTTGACCCTTTCTGTCATTCAAAGCACCAGGCCTCTAAATCACAACCACATGCCCAGCAAAGTGGCTTTAAACTTGAGCAAACTTCAGACCATTTGACGCTTTAAATCATTCAAAGCAGCAGACTTCCAGGCCCAAGAGGTCATACAGTCATGCCCAGCAGAGTTGCTTTAAACCTGGGCACTCCTCAGGCCATTTGACCCTTTAAATGATTCAAAGCACCGGACTTCCAGGCCCAAGAGGTCACACAGTCCTGCCCAGCAAAGTACTTTTAAACCTGGGCACAAATCAGACCCTTTCTGTCATTCAAAGCACCAGACCTCCAGGCCTATAACTCACAAGCACATGACCAGCGAAGCACCCCCTCATCCAGCCACACTATACCACCTTGCCCCTCCTGGAACAACCACACCTCTAGGGCACCATACGCCCATCACTCATTCCCACCAAACTGCACCCTCACCTGGCCACGCCACACCCTGTCTCGTTTACCCTCCAGGTATGCACACCTCCACAAACCTGGCGCACCAGCCGAACCTTTTGGGCCCAGACTTAAGCACCCCTCCTCATACTAAACCCTTTACACCTGCCCCTCTCGAGCTCCAGGCCACTGCTGCATTTCCAAAGAGTCCGGCCACTGCTTCATTTTGGGTTCTGGCAGGTAGAGGGTAACTTGGAGGAGATCAAACCTGAAGGACTGGTCACTTTAAACCAGTTTCTAACAGTCCCCTTGGTTGTGATAGGTTGTGGATCAGTGTGTATTCTGGATCAGCAGGCCTGGGACAAAATAGTTTTTAAACAGCGAGTTTTAGTTTTTTAAAGACTGCGTGGTACGTATTCGTTTAAGACTGATAACTTTTATTTACTTTAATCACTTGATTATTTCGCAATTAAATAATTTTTTTAAAGTCATTAAAACTATTTTGAGGATCCCTCATTGTGTTTAATTTCATTTTCATATAATATTATGTCACATCATATCATATATAAGAATAATTATATATATATATATATATATATATATATATATATATATATATATATATATATATAGGATAAAAGCATTTTCAATAAGTCAGTTTTTGTCCCTTATTGCAAAGATGATTTAGTTTACTATGTTTTTTTATACATGTGGTTTAAATTCATCCATTTAGAAAGGCAAGGCCAAAAAGCAGAAAAAAAAAAATCAAACATCCATACCAACTGTAGGAGGTTTTTTCCAATCTATCTTCGTTTTCTTTAGATGCCACTTCTGCTTTCTGCTATTGGTTTGCTTTATTAGTTCTCTCCTGGATCCCACCTCCTTTGTATCTACATTCTCATTCTCTATGCCTCCAGCACACCAGCTCTAGAAACGCCTCATTTTTCGATCTGTCCTCTTCAGTGCCCTTCCAAAGACTGATCTGTAAAGGCATTGTGCATGGAACTCCCCGTGTGTGTGACATGCCCAGCAAAGTAGCTCTGGGCCTGTGCACACCATGCAGTTTGACCCTATAAATGAAACTAGAAACAGAGTTCCAGGCCCAAGAGGTCACCCAATCATGCCAAACAAAGCAGCTCTGGGCCTGGGCACACTTCATCACATTTGACCCTTTAAATAACCAATGCTCCAGACTTCCGGGCTCAAGAGGTCACACAGTCATGCCCAATAAAGTAGTTTTGAACCTGGGCACACTTCATCACATTTGACACTTTAAATAATACTACTACCAGATATTTTATTTATAGAGCAGCTCCTCATTGGTTCAGCTCAGAAGCTTCTTTTTGATGTCCTCTTTCTCCAGGTAATCCTGCAGAATTTGTACATAAGATTATTATGAGATTATTTATAATCAAACGGCTACACTATACAATCACATCTTCCTTTTATTTACATATTATACAGATATTTACAGATATTTATATTTTACTTACAGAGCAGCTCCTCATTGGTTTGGCTCAGAAGCTTCTTTTCAATGTCCTCTTTCTCCAGGTACCTCTGCAGTTTAGGCATCTCATCTGCCAACCGACGTGGTGTGAAGCTTAGCCTGCTGTTAAAGGCTACAGATATAGTACATCTGTGAGGTTAAAAGCGCTTATTATATGAAGCCTTATAGAGGTCATTTGGAATGATCTCTTTCAATCAACCCTAATGTAACCCTTAAAAACTTTCATGAACTCATTTGAATAACACTACCATAGCCCTTAAGAACTTTCCTAAAATTTTTTAGGATGTTCTGAACAGATTATCTCTTAAAGGTTAAATCAAATCCCTTAAAGGTCTTAGTCCTGCTCATCCCACATGCTGATGTGTGAGTGAAACAGTGCATAGGTGTAGAGACCTGGACTTGGCGAGATGCAGGCCTATCCTCGCAGTCTGGTGCTATTCTGTTGCTAGAGAACCTGAACATCCTTCTCCAACAGTATGTTCTTCTGGGCCTGATGACAACGCACACACACACATGCACACGCACACACACGGGCACAAATACAGACATACAGATACTATTTAATTTCTTCACATCTGTAGATACACTAGCATAAGTTGATATATACGTTTATGAGTATGATTATGAGCTGATTTCAACTTGACACGTACAGAGTACATAATATACATAGAGTGCGCATAGTTTTACCAGATTGAGTGCTACAGATTCTTGTGATGAAAGGTAACAAACCCAACGAAATGATGAAAACAAGTACTGGGTTAATCCCTTAAAGGTTTAAAGGAGTCTCCCTTAAATGTCTTAGTCCTGCTCATACCACATGCTGATGTGTGAGTGAAACAGTGCAGAGGTGTAGAGACCTGGACTTGGCGACATGCAGGTCTTTCCTCACAATTAGTGCTGCATTCTGATGCAGGAGAACCAGAACATGCTACTCCACACACACGCGCACACGCACACGCGCACACGCACGCGCACACACGCACGCGCACACATGCATCATCACTACAGCCAGTACAATGGAAAGGTGGGAATGTGTACTGAATGTGTACTGCTGCTATAAGTGAAAGGTGGAGGTACTGGTGGATGTGTACTGACACTATAAGGGATCTCTACCTGCAGTGACAGTCTGAGCTTCTCAAGTTCTTCCTCCAGAGATTTCGTCTCCTGTTCACAGGCCATTTTCATATCTGCCAGAGCAAGTATCATTACTGCTGGATATATATAGAACACAGATTGTATATACTGCATAATTACTACTGGATATATAAAATATACTATATATAGTACTATACATATATTAGTATCACTTTTATTGGAGCCTAAAGGCTAACATTCATTATTAGTTATGTTAGTATTATTGCATCTCCATAGTACTTACTCTTGATGGACCTGTTATGCTCCTCCTCCTCCTCCTGCTGTTTCTGCAGGAGCTCTGTCTCCTCCTGCTGCTCGTGTTTCAGCATCTTCTGAAGTACCTGGAGCTCCTTCTGCTTCTGCAACCTCAAATCCTTCAGCTGCTCCAACAAACTGTTCTCCAACTCCTGCTTCTCACGCCGCAAACACTCCAATCGGGCCACAGGCCCCACTACTGACACAGAACACACACACACACACACACACACACACACACACACACACACACACACACACACACACACACACACACGCACACACGCACACACACACGCACGCACACACACACACACACACGCACGCACATGCACGCACACGCACGCACATCACGCGCACACACACACACACACCTCTGGGAAAAAAAATAAGACCACTACAAAATTATCAGTTTCTCTAATTTTACAATTGATGGGTATATGTTTGACCAGGCTGAGCAGATGTGTTTTATTCTATAAACTACTAGCAACATTTCTGCCAAAATCCAGATAAAAATATTGTGTTTTAGAGCATGTTTTTTATGAAAATGACTAATGATCAAAATAACAAAACTTACAGAAATTTCAGACCACAAATGTGATCTGAGTATGTGTCACTAAGAACAGCTGGTATATAAAAAACGTAAAGACTTTTTAAGTTGCTTTTCAGTTCATTTAAATCATTAGTCAAGCTAATCAAACCCAACCAAGAGAGAATCCAACACTACCTGCACTCAGATGAGCTACAGGTCTCTCCAGGTTTGTCCTCAATTAAACCTCTATTAAAAGTGTTAACTGTAGTGTATTTTAAGTGTGACAGTGTAACCACTGTCTTTGGTGAAACGGGGAAGACTGTAGTCTTCCTTTATTGTGCAGACACCTGCATAGTCCTTTTTGTGAGACTGTATTACTTCACAAAATACTGCCGCAATCATCATCATCACCGCCTCTGTGAGTGAGTGTGTGTTGGTGAGAGAATGTGTTGCCACCTCCATGCCATAGTTGCTTTGTGGGTTTAGCACCATGGGGATGTCTCTCCACATGTTGGTCATGGGGTCACAGGCCTCTACACTCTGCAAGTGATCAGCACTATCAAACCCACCCACCTACAAATGCAGAAAAGAGGAGAAAGATTCATCTGGAAGTGTTACTTTGGGGATGAAGTTACATCCATTACTTCACATCTGGGAACTGCAGATCCTGTTATGGTTGGTAAATTCTGCAGTCTTGACAATAGCAGACATTTTGCATATCCTTCACTGGTAAAAACTGTAGCGTGTGTGATTGAGGTCCGTTATTGTGCATTATACAAACATACGCTAAGCGTGTGTGTGTGTGTGTGTGTGTGTGTGTGTGTGTGTGTACAATTGTGGCCAAAGGTTTTGAGATTGACAAATTTTGGGTTTTACAAGTTTTTAGATCCTTTTGTCAGATGTTTATATGGCATAGTGAAGTAATTTCATAATATTTTTTTACTTTTTATTGACAAATACATCCAGTTTAAGCAGACTTAATATTTACAATGTTGACCCTTCTGCAATTCACCTTGGCATGCTGGATATCAGCTTCTGGGCAAAGTCTTAACTGATGGCAACCCAATCTTGCCTAATCAGTGCTTGGAGTTGATCAGTTTTTCTTTTTCTACCATCTTTTGAGGAGAGACCACAGGTTCTCAATGGGATTGAGATCTGGGGAGTTTCCTGACCATGGACCAAAAATGTCAATGTTTTGTTCACCGAGCCACTTGGTTATCATCATTTTGGCCTTGTGACATGGTGCTCCGTCATGCTGGAAAAAGCATCCCACTAGCAAGTCTGGGTTTGACATCCTAAGACGGCGGCTTCGTAGCTAGCAAGCTATAGCGCCAACTAGCTACTGAAACTCTGCATTTCCATACAATTATGTCGCTATTAACAAGATAGCGAAGATTAATTAGCTACTTTGTTTCATTCTTTGGAAAGGTGCCATTTAGAGTGATATAGATGGCTACTTATGTGGTGTTGCTTAAACGTACAGGTTTGATGGTATAGATTGACGTTTGCTAGCTAATATAGAGCTAACTAGCGAGCTAATAGAAATAGCTAGCTAGCAGCAAACGTTCGCCATTAGCGATCACAAAACCAGGTACAACTAGGAAACTCATTGCGCTCCATTGGTTGCCCGAACAGTTACATTTCTAACAGTGATTTGTCATCGTTACTTACTTAATACTTTTGTTGTTTTTATTAATTTAACTGGTGTAGTTTCTGTCAGCCGCGACCCTCATGTTTCTCCAGTGGTGGTGTTCATCTCTGCCCATCTGAATTATTGCATTTAACTACTTGTTGTTTCACGTTGACATTTTTTTTTTATCGGGGACACTGCGTGTATATAAGCAGATATGATTTCTTTTCCGCCGTCTGTTTCCATCTTCTTGTTGTCCATGATTTTTCTTCAAGAGTGGACATCTTCCAGTTAGCTAGACTCTCTCTCCAGATACCGTTTTAGACAGATAAACGTCGGCTGGCCCTAAATGATGGCTTTGGCTCAACGTCCACGATAAAGCTGTGGAAAAACAACCAGTTTAAGACAAGACATGCGATGCGTAAAGATACCACAGAGCACCACGAAAGAGCTTAAACGTACCGCTTGTCTAAACAGACTTTTGGGGGATATGAATAAGCATAAAACGGACAAGTAAGACACATGAAAATGACCATTGCCAGAGTGAAGGACAACTGATATTCAAGAAAATTATATTTAAAGGTATTTCAACGCGGACATCACTCCCGTGTGGTGATCTGTGTTAACTCTGAGTGAGCATGTTAATAGAGTTATGGTCACTGCACAATATTTTATTTTTTAACCTATCTTCCCTCCTTTTTTAAACAAAGTAAAAGCCAATATGAAAAATATAAATATGTTTTTATATATATATATATATATATATATAATATATATATATATATATATATATATTGTGTGTGTGTGTGTGTGTGTGTGTGTGTGTGTGTGTGTGTGTGTATAGGCTCATGAAAAGAATAACGAGTAAATTATACTGGATGTGGAAGCATGTTCTGGTTCTCCTGCAGCAGAATGCAGCACTAATTGCCAGGAAAGACCTGCATGCCTCCAAGTCCAGGTCTCTACACCTCTGCACTTTTTCACTCACACATCAGCATGTGGGATGAGCAGGACTAAGACCTTTGAGGGATTTAACCTTTAAGAGATAATCTGTTCAGAACATCCTAAAAAAAATTAGGAAAGTTCTTAAGGGCTATGGTAGTGTTATTCAAATGAGTTCATGAAAGTTTGTAAGGGTTACATTAGGGTTGATCGAAAGAGATCATTCCAAATGACCTCTATAAGGTTTCATATAATAATTGCTTTTAGCCTCATAGATGTACTATTACTGTAGCCTTTAAGAGCAGGCTAAACTTCACACCACGTCTCTTCTGCCCTCAGGCGGTTGGCAGATGAGATGCCTAAACTGCAGGAGTACCTGGAGAAAGAGGACATTGAAAAGAAGCTTCTGAGCCAAACAATGAGGAGCTGCTCTGTACGTAAAATATAAATATCTGTAAATATCTGTATAATATGTAAATAAAAGGAAGATGTGGTTGTATAGTGTAGTCGTTTGATTATAAATAATCTCATAATAATTTTATCTACAAATTCTGCAGGAGTACCTGGAGAAAGAGGACATCAAAAAGAAGCTTCTGAGCTAAACCAATGAGGAGCTGCTCTGTAAATAAAATATCTGTATAATATGTAAATAAAAGGAAGATGTGGTTGTATAATGTAGTCGTTTGATTATAAATAATCTCATAATAATCTTATCCCCAAATTCTTACACATTTACATAGTAACATTCACTCATATACTCAAATTCCATATCATACTTAGAAAACGTCCACCTCATCTATTTTAAAGTTTTTTTCCTGATCAATAATACACAAAGAAAATAGAAAAAAGTGAACAGCACCCTCTAGCGATGCACCTCAATTATTTCAAGATAACTGTAAAACATGGCTAGGTTAAATCGGCGTTAGCTTGCAGCTAGAACAAAAAAAAAATGCTCAGATTAACTTGTGTCTCATGGCACGCAGCTGAGTTTAAAATTAAACACAATTAAATCAAATTAAATTGACCCAGCTGCAACAAGCTCAGCAGCCACATTTAATTTCACTGATTGGTCAGTTAGCCAGGCTATACAAAACAGGCTATTGTTAGAAATTCTGCACATGTGATTCGCTTAGCTTCACATCTCACACTGCTTATAATTATAAGATAACGTATCCACGTTCGTAATAACGTGGTGAAATCTGCCAAAAATGCTGAGACTGAGCATAATAAATAATAAGACAATCTGAGCACTTAGTGAACATATTTCTAAATGAGAAGAAAAAGTTCTTCCAAACAATATAAAGCACACAATTCTATATGGGAAAACAGTTACATTTGTCATTAAGAGAAGCACTACTTATTACACAAATGTCAATAACTGTCGTAATATTGATAGTTCAACAGTCTTCCTCTGTCTATTATACGCACTGTACACATGTTAAATATTTGCCTTGAAGTTACAATGAAATGACTTCCAGGCACCCAGAAAATTGTTATATACAAACAGACACCCCATACCAACATAAGCATAGTGCAACTCTATGTTTACGCACCAGGGATTGAGTGGGCAAGTGCGTGTATATGCAAGTTTAAATTATTATACACAAATGTAAGTAGTAGGTTATTTATGTGAAAATGTTTCATATGTATGTACAAGTCGTGTTTCCCTGATTTGTCCCTAAATGGCCCCTCATAATTCAGCAGTAATGAAGCTAGTTAGATTTTGCTCAGAATGAAGTACACTTTGGGATGTTATATGTATCACAGTCTCCGGTGAGCCGTACATGGTTAATCAATCCATGTTGAGGTAGAGTCACTGCATTAATGACACATCTGTTTGCATTGCCAGTTGTTGCTATGGCAGCAATGAAATTAGGAAATTCAAAGAAAAACAACTCATCTACACTCTTGGAACTTTAGAACCCCATATGTCCTGTGGCCTGATGTCACATGTGAGGGGAATCCCATGAACACCTTTACAGATCAGTCTGTGGAAAGACACTGAAGAGGACAGAGAAAAAATGAGACGTTTCTGGAGATGGTGTACTGGACGCATCGAGGACGAATATACAGACACAAAGGATGTGGAAGGTAAATGTAAATATAATGCCACTCACACCTGCGGTTGCTGGTGCTTCCACTCATAACTGCGGTTAAAATTCCTTTTTTGTCTTTAGCGTTGCATTGTCGCCTCTATCTCCCAATAATTCATACTTGAGTCTTTAGAAATCAAATTTTTGGGGGAATATATGCCATTTCCTGTTATTTGTGCAGAATACACACACTTTCACTTTGGAATCCACAAAGTTTTATAAATGAGGTCCCTGAATAACATCAATCTATTTCTACCCTATATCGCTTTCTAATTTCATATGTCTGTCTTTCTTTCTGTTTGTCTCTGTGTGTGTGTGTGTGTGTGTGTGTGGTTCTGTGTCAGTAGTGTGGCCTGTGGCCCGATTGGAGTGTTTGCGGTGTGAGAAGGAGGAGTTGGAGAACAGTTTGTTGGAGCAGCTGAAGGAGCTGAGGTTGCAGAAGCAGAAGGAGCTCCAGGTTCTTCAGGAGATGCTGAAACACGAGCAGCAGGAGGAGACAGAGCTCCTGCAGAAACAGCAGGAGGAGGAGGAGCATAACAGGTCCATCAAGAGTAAGTACTATGGAAATGCAATAATACTAACATAACTAATAATGAATGTTAGCCTTTAGGCTCCAATAAAAGTGATACTAATATATGTATAGTACTATATATAGTATATTTTATATATCCAGTAGTAATTATGTAGTATATAAAATCTGTGTTCTATATATATCCAGCAGTAATGATACTTGCTCTGGCAGATATGAAAATGGCCTGTGAACAGGAGAAGAAATCTCTGGAGGAAGAACTTGAGAAGCTCAGACTGTCACTGCAGGTAGAGATCCCTTATAGTGTCAGTACACATACACCAGTACCTCCATCTTTCACTTATAGCGGCAGTACACATTCAGTACACATTCCCACCTTTCCATTGTACTGGCTGTAGTGATGATTCGTGTGTGCCTGTGTGTGTGCGCGTGTGTGTGCGTGTGTGTATGTATGCGTGTGTTTGTGTGCGCGTGTGTGTGCGCACGTGTGTGTGCGCGCGTGTGTGTGGGTGTGTGCGTGCGTACGCGTGTGCTTATGCATATGTGTGTGTTATACCAGCCTATAGAGGAGGACATTATGAGCCTGAAAGTGGCGCTGGAGATGAAGAACCAGGAGATCAAAGATCAGCATGATCATCTGGTAAAATTATATACTCTGTATATATACTATATACTTTGTATGTAGTACCTGGTTTAACACTATACCCTCTGTGTATATATACTATATACTGTTTATGTAGTACCTGGTTTAACACTATACCCTCAGCTTACTCTAGTCTGCAGATGTGAAGAAATTAAACAGAATGTGTATCTGTGTATATTTGTGCACCTGTATGTGCGCATCTGTGTGTGTGTGTGTGTGTGTGTGTGTGTGTGTGTCTGTGTGTGTGTGGAGTAGCATGTTCTGGTTCTCCTGCAGCAGAATGCAGCATTAATTGCAAGGAAAGACCTGCATGTCGCCAAGTCCAGGTCTCTACACCTCTGCACTGTTTCACTCACACATCAGCATGTGGTATGAGCAGGACTAAGACCTTTAAGGGAGACTTCTTTAAACCTTTAAGGGATTAACCCTGTACTTGTTTTCTTCATATGGCTGGGTTTGTCACCTTTCATTACAAGAATCTGTAGCACTCAATCTGGTAAAACTATGCACTCTCTATGTATATTATATACTCTGTACGTGTCAAGTTGAAATCAGCTCATAATCAAACTCATAAACGTATATATCAACTTATGCTAGTGTATCTACAGATGTGAAGAAATTAAACAGTATCTGTATGTCTGTTTGTGTGCCCGAGTGTGTGCGTGTTCATGTGTGTGTGCGTTGTCATCAGGCCCAGAAGAATATACTGTTGGAGAAGCGTGTTCAGGTCCTCTAGTAACAGAATAGCACCAGACTGCAAGGATAGGCCTGCATCTCGCCAAGTCCAGGTCTCTACACCTATGCACTGTTTCACTCACACATCAGCATGTGGGATGAGCAGGATTAAGACCTTTAAGGGATTTAACCTTTAAGAGATAATCTGTTTCACTGCCCAGGCACTGCACAGCCCCCCACATTGTCTCTTTGGGCTGATCCTCTTATACTTCTCATACTTTTGATCATAAGGGTGTTAATGGCTTGTGTTTGTCTAGTCTCCACCCCAGACCTGGTTGCCATGGGAGACCCTACCAGGAGCTAACATTCCTGAGAACGTAACCCTGGAAATCATTAGACCTCCCAAGCACTTCCTTCGTGATAATTCCCCAATCTAGGGAGGAAATTAGACTTAACATCTTAGTCATACTACACTGACCATGTAGCTTCCAATACAATTAAAGGCATATTTTGTGAGAACCAGGAACTGATGAGTATGTAGCCTAAACAATGGATTAAAGTCACTTTCATTAACAGTAAAGTTGCAGAAAACACTTAGTGCTAGAAGGAAATGCATAGTTAGGGGTAAATATACAAACTCTAGCACTTATTGTTTATATCACTTATCGTTGTTTAAGATAGACCTTATGTATTTTGCACTTCTAGGTATCAGCATTTATCCCTGTATTCCACAGTATTCTAGTTCATTGGTATGTTTAATTCTAACCTACTATACTGAACTTGGATATATTCTATGAGTAAATGACAAAGCACTTTTGTAAGTCGTTCTGGATGAGCGCGTCTGCTAAATGCTGTAAATGTAAATATACTTGTAATCCTGCTGAGTTTGTTTGTTTTTTTTCTGTGTACTTAGGGACAAGATTAGGACCTCTAGAAAGTTAGACTAGATATTAATTGCTTTTTTTTCCTCTTAAAATTGTCATTATTGTGGTGACCATTGTTGGCCAGAGAAGCATGGGCCCCCCTTTGAGTCTTGGTTCCTCTCAAGGTTTCTTCCTCATGTTCTAGGGAGTTTTTCCTTGCCACTGTTGCCCTTGTCTTGCTCACTGGAGGCTTGGACTTGGACATTTGTAAAGCTGCTTTGTGACAACTGTTGTAAAAAGCGCTATACAAATAAATTTTGATTTTGATTTGATTGACTTAGTTGAAGTGATATAGAAGTTGATAGGAAAGAGGATAAGCTATTGCACCACTAAACTATTTTCTGTAAAGAGAACCATGTTTACATGTGGAGTGACACAGAAGTAAGTGGCATATTTACTGATAGCATATGAGAATACTTCAGTGTAGTAGCCCAGTGATAACCAGTCAGAAGAGAATCTGCCACACTGAAGTGTCGTTAGAAGAACTTCAGGTAAAGCCAACATGTTAGAACTAAAAAAATGAAATACATGTGTTTTGAAAGCCAGTTTGCTCTGAGCAAAGCAGTAAGGGTACAACCTGTACTGTCTTGCCTAACATGTCTCTACCACAAAAAAAAAAACAAAAAAAAAACAGATTAATTATTAGAAAATTATTGTAATTATGGGCACAGGAAAATTCAAAAGGCTAAAACCTTGGCATTCACACACCCCTGTTGACCCTGACTATCCTGACCCAGAGAAGTCACCACTGCACTGGTACACTCATGTCCAGAATTAAGCTTCCAGCAAGACAGTAAAGGGGACTTTACACAGAAAAAAAGTAATATTGTCTGAAATTAAGTGCGACAATAGACAGCAGTGGTGGGTGTTATAACATAAAATGTCTCACCAACAGCAGCTGACACAACT
Source organism: Electrophorus electricus (assembly GCF_041902795.1). NCBI lineage: Eukaryota > Metazoa > Chordata > Actinopteri > Gymnotiformes > Gymnotidae > Electrophorus > Electrophorus electricus. The sequence goes on along the minus strand of NW_027658616.1, from coordinate 1,704,464 downwards.
AGTGTGTGCAATATTTTTATTTATTACCTCGCTATATGGGGGGCATTTTGAGCATATCTGAATATCTGGGGGTAATGTGTCTCTCACAATATAGACTGTGCCTATAGTCCAACATTAGTTTCTTTGCTATAATACGCTCGCCGTGATAGCAGCTAATTAGCGTGCAGACTCGCCCCCATTAAACGAGCCACAGAAACCAGCTAGCTAGCAAGCTAAAGAGTAAACCTAGCTAGCTAGTTCTGCTTCATACTGGCTCATTTGACATACGAGTTTATCTTTTGCTCATAATGCATTAATGACATTTACCATCTCCAGTTAACAATTTACTTCAGGTTTTGGTCTTTTTACACAGGTTTTTACCATAGCGTTTGTGTACTCAGTTTCGTCAAATAGTTAGCTAGCTAACCTAGTGCCTGTGTGTGTGATAGTTAGGACAATTCTTGATTTCTTCGATATCAAAGGTAGACCTAAAATTCTTCTTTATGTCTTTCTGTGTGCATGTATGTTTGTATGTATCTATCGCTCTATAGGTATGTATTGTTATGTATGTATCTGTTTATCCATCTACAGGTATGTATCAGTAACGTACCGATGGATAGACAGTGAGGGAAGCACATTGTAGGTATGTGACCTACAACCTTCACTTGTCTGTCTTTAAGTGGGTTTCCCCTAAGGCTGGATTTTAAGGCCCTGTTTTGGGTCTACACTGAACACCATCAGTCCATCCAACAGTCCATCATCTTAGCCATTCATCTACCCACCTCTGCCCTGAAGTCATTCCCCTCAGTCCTAGCTTAGCTAGGTCCTCCCTCCTTGTTTGATCAATCTCCCTCTCTTTTTCTATCTAGCTCTTTGTTTTTTCACATTGCACAAGAAACGTTTGTGCGCAATTAGACACGCACGCACGCACAAACACTCACGCACACACACTCGTGCTCACACGCACACACTCGCGCGCACACACACACATGCACATGTGTACACACACACACATATGCTGTACTGACTCTGTAGTCTAACTCAGAGCATTTTAAATTTAAAAAATTCCATTGAGATTAAGCTGCAAAACCACATCTTTAATTTGAGAAATTAACATCAATAATGGATGAACTATACAGTAATAACTGCTCAGTTTGTTCTGAATCCTCTTATTTAACGGGACCATGAGTAACTGGCCCCATGGCTGCTTGTTTCTCAGCCAGCTGTTTGTCATTACGTTATTAGATCCTGCACTAGAGAGCTAGCAAAGGTCTAGAACAAACCCATTTAATACACAAAAAGGTCTGGAGTAAACGCCTTCACATCACTTAGAGTGTGGCCTCCTTACAGACTGTCTCGTAGGTGTAGTGATGGATGGAGAGAGAGTACCATCTCCCTCTCATTAACTGTAAACCTGGAATATATTTATGATGGCCAGTAACCTGAATTTCCAACACCCTAGACAATGCAGACTCAGTACGGTATGCTGCCTTCTCTATTCAATTGCCATTAAGGGTTCTTATTGATGGGTTGGGATTATAGAATTATGGTGTATTAACAGATTATTGCTTCTGTGTGCTTTGGATGACATGCCCAAATCCACCTGAATATGTCAAAGCCAATCCAGGTGGTGTTTATATGAGTAAGGTTTATATGAGTAATCTTCATCACTGCCCACTGGTTCTCTGGCAGCTCCAAGCGCAGACATGACGAGTGTGAAGAAGTGGGCGCCTTCGCCTCTCCGGGTCCTACACCTGTCCGCCAGGCTCTTCTCACATCCACGCGCTTCCAGTCAGTGGGGGCGGCCTCCCACGACCCCCGCCCACAGCACTTCTCGCGGACGTGCAATGCTGTGCACTTCCTGTGTCAAATGTATGGGTTCGGCGTGCCACTCTACAACGTGCGCTATCATACCAACACCAATGGCTTACTCTGTGTCAACTACAGCGTGCTGGTACCAGGGTTATCCGAACCGTTCTGCGGTGCTGCCGAAGTTCTCCCCTGCCCCAACAACAACAACATGGAGGAGGAGGCCCACCACACCGCTGCCGAACAGGTCCTCAAGGCCATGGGTCATGCCTAGAGTTACTGCTGTTACTTTTCAATTTGAATAAGCTTGGTTCATTTTGTTGTTTGAATTCTCATATTTACCGATGTTTTATGTTTTATGTTATGTTTTTTCTTAAGTTGTATAATGTTTTAATTATGCAGTAAGAGTTTCCAGTTTGTAAATGCTTTTTGTGGTTTTTGCATGTAGTTGAGTTCACAATTTTGACTGTGTTGCACATTAAAAAAGAAAGTTGTTGGATACATTTCTCCCTCTTTTCCCACAGATATTAAAAATGTTCTCATTGACTGGGGGGGGTTACACCTGTTAAAGCGTAATACAGGTGTCCTAATGTGAGCTCGGGCAGGACAGAAACCTCCCATGGAGCAGAACAGCAAAAACTCGTTTAATTTTCATTTTCAGTAGGTATACAGACCGTGAAAGTGAGGCTTCTGGCTTTTTGGGTTTTAAGCAGGAAGTGTCAGAAAATTTACCACAGGGATAACTGACTTGTGGCGGCCAATCGTTCATAGCGACGTCGCTTTTTGATCCTTCGATGTCGGCTCTTCCCATCACTGTGAAGCAGAATTCACCAAGCGTTGGATTGTTCACTCACTAACAGGGAACGTGAGGTGGGTTTAGACCGTCATGAGACAGGTTAGTTTTACCCTACTGATGATGTGGTGTTGCAACAGTAATCCTGCTCAGTATGAGAGGAACCGCAGGTTCAGACATTTGGTGCCTGTGGGATTATGACTGAACGCCTCCAAATCAGAATCCTCCCGGACCCCAGTGAGCAAAGACACGTGTGAACGGACCAGGGATTCAGCTGCAAAGCATGTTTGTGGAGAACCTGGTGCTAATTGACCTTAAATGACCTGATTCTGGGCCAGGTTCTTGTGAGTGGCAGAGCAGCTACGTTGCTGCGATCCATTGAAAATTAGCCCTTGATCCAATCTAAGAGGTTTAGCCCAAGGAGGGGGGCTTAAGTGTGGTCCCTAAAGGGTCGGCTGGCGCGCTGCAATCCTGGAGGTCTGGAGCTCCGGAATGTAGAGTGGGATATGGTGAGGAGTGTGTCCAGGTGAGTATGTGCTGTGCTGGGTATGAGTGATGGAGTGTAGCGCCCTGGAGGTATGGATGTTCCATAAGGGGAAATGATGCGGAGTGTGCCCAGGTGAGGATGCACTTAGTCAAAGCTTTTTCTCTCCTCCTGCCGTATACTCCCCAACTCGTTGCAGGGCCGACGTAGAGCATGTGGCCGCGCGTTTGCTTGCAGCGTCCAGTATTATTATATCCTATACACACAAACCCCATTCAACCGCCCAGCACGGCTGTCAGAGGGGGTGTGTGACTGTCGATCTACAACAGGTGGTAGTAACACTGAAAGAACTTTTTTAAAGCCAGAATTTACCAAATTTATTTTTCACATTACATTCTATATTACATAAAGTCATTTACTTCAGATCTCAAGGCAGAGTTGTAATGGCAAATAGTAAATTGTTAATACAGATTTTTTTTTTGTATTATTAATAGGTTAATAATATTAGTTTATTCGATCAAGTAGGCTAACGCTGGGTATTGTTAAAACCATCAACTACAATGTGTTTATTTACTTACCTTTATTTACATTCTGAGTGTAAAATCTCATATTTACGTAAACATTCACATAAAAGATTCACAATCTTTTCATCATGACTGGGCATACAGAGAAACCGCTTTCCCAACGCCTCAGTCCGGCGGGATTCCAGAGTTTAGAGCATGGACCCCTTCAGTGCACTGGTAGCCTTTACCAGAGCTGGGTTGAGCTCCGGTCCTGGTGACCAGAACAATTTAATCAAATGTGTTGTGTTTTTTGTTCCTCTCCAAGATGTTTCAGATGCCGATATTCAGATTTGAGTCTGAGCAAGTTGAGAAACCCACTATGAGGGTTTCTGGGTGCTCTGGAGGAGCATTCAGAAGTACTTGTGACTAGAGAAACACAGCCAATCACATAAACAAGAAATAATGTCAGTAATGTTTGCAGCAGGTGTTTCAAATGTGCCCAGACTCATATTCAAAAATATCCATGTTTCAACAGTTTGAAGGTGGCCATGATGCTAACAGTCTGGTGGAAATTCCACAAGATATCAAACTCCACACTCACACAAACTAGTCATTCTCCCATTTGGAACAATCCAGACTTTACCATGAACAAAAATATTAAACTTTACCTCTTGGATAGAAAAAGGCATTACACACCTTAAACATATTTATCATAAGACTTCTTTCATGTCACGCCCACAACTAGCCCCAAAATATGGTATAGAAAGCCCCTAGTTCCTACAATACCATCAGCTAAGATCACCTATGTGTTCAAAAATCAATTCCGATACCTACATCCATATCAGATTTTATAAACAAACATTCTTAATACAAAAAACCTATTATCTAAGATATACAAAACAATAGTGAAATCAAATCTCACAGTTACTCTCCCATCGAGACAATGGGAGGAAGATTTATTACTAGCCCCCGATACCACAGTTTGGATTAAAATGTGTAATAATAATTACCACATGACAGCAACACTAACCTACAATGCATTCAGTACAAAATAATACAGAGTACATTATACTACACATTGGATGTTTAAAATTGGTTTCACAAGCTCAGCAATCTGTACATATTTTACTCAAAACACAGCTGACGATTACATTCACGCCACGTGGCAGAGCACACCTATCAAGCAATTTTGGCAAGTCATCATCACCAACATATCCCATGCTTTAAATAACCATAGCCATCCAACACCATCTTTATTTCTCCTAGGAGACATATCATCAACCAATATGACAGGATACTATGTATAACATTATTATATTGATATAATAAAAATATTATTGCAAAAAAACAACAAACAAAAAAAACATACTCATGAACTGGAAAACAAAAAATAATATTAGTGTCACCCAATAGAAAAATCTATTGATAGACTATATATCAATAGAATAATTCTATTAATTATTAATCAATAACAGAACCAATCATCTAGACTGGAGACCATTGATAAAATCCATACAGAGCCAATCCATAAACGATAAATATCACACTCTAATACGTGTACATATACAATCCAACATACATGTACTCGCACGTAACCATATATATATATATATATATATATATATATATATATATATATACATACATACATACATACATACATACATACATACATAAACACACACACACACACACACACACACACACACACACACACATCATTCCTATAATGGTGGAGATGGCGAATACTTAAAAATATTCTATATACATTTTGCATTTTTCTGTTCATCTGTCTGTCTTTTTTTAATAATAAAGCTCTAAAGGTCCTCTAGGCTAGGTTTACATTCCAGGTGATTATTTTAGATTTCTAAAGGGGAGGAGCTGCAGGAGTTGGAAGAATGAATTAGGAAAAAATAAGTTATCAGAGCAATAGAGGAATGAAACCCACGCAAGAATCCTAGAGCCGATGGTTTACCTGCTGAATTTCATAAGGTGTGCGTTAGTGAAATTGCTGATCTTCTAGCTGATGTTTTTAATGAAGCATTAGATGGGGGGCAATTGCATGATTCATTTTATCATAGTGTGATATCATTAATATATAAAAAAAGGAGATCCTTGTAAGTTGGATAATTGGAGACAGGTCAGCCTATTAAACTTGGAGTACAAAATTTGTGCAAAAATAATTGTTAATAGGATGTCAGAAATATTGACTGATATCATAGAGTTGGAACAGATATGTGCGATAAGAGTAAGATACATGGGGGATAGTTTAGGAGTAATAAGGAGTTTGGTTATTGAAGGGTCTGAGAGGGATTTTTATATAATAGGACTGGATCAGAAAAAGGCCTTTGATTATATTTCTAGAGACTACTTATGGTGTAGATTGGAACATTATGGATTTCCAGAGAGGTTTGTAAATATGATTAAATTATTGTATAGTAAATCAAAAGTCCAAATTAATGTTAATGGTGTGTTAACTGAAGATTTTGAAATACATAGAGGGGTTAAACAAGGATGCCCATTGAGTGCTGCATTATATGTCATCGCTATTAGCCCACTATTATATAAAATTAAAAATGATCAGCAATTACAAGGTGTTCACATGTTAGGTATGGAAAGATGGAAAATATCTGCGTACGCAGATGATGTGACGGCTTATGTCAAGAATCAAAATGAGTTTCATATAGTTAAGAGGCACTTTGAAATGTATGAAGTTGTGGCTGGAGCAAAATTAAATGAAAGTAAAAGTGAAGGGGTATGGATAGGAGATGGGCAACCTGTACCAATAGATGTAGAAATAAAAACTGAAATAAAAATATTAGGTTTGATGGTAGTAAATGGTAGATGTAGCGAACGGAATTGGGAGAAAAAGGAGTGTGAAATTAAACTAGAATTGGGAAAATGGAGGGTGTCAAACTATAAGACTAGAATACAGGAGGTTAAGACCTTTATTTTTTCGAAATTGTTGTTTTTGGCTATGGTTTTCCCTCCGGATGAGAAATGTATTAAGAGGCTGAATAAAATGTGTGTTCGTTTTATTTGGGGAAATAACAGAAGTGACAAAAAGGGAAATTATGTACAAGTCAAAAGATGAAGGCGGATTAGGGGGAGTTGAGTTAGCTCAGAAATTAGAAAATGCCTTTTGCAAAAATGTAACGAAAGCTATATTTCGGAAAGCAATTTGGGTAGGAGATGTAAATCAGTGGAAAGAAAAGAGGCAAGTCAAGGAAACATGCTCCTTATTTTAAATTACTATATGGAGATTTTTTGTTTAAATATAGGCAGCTTAATATTGATTGGAATAAGTCCCCAAATAAAATGATAGATAAAACAATACAAGACTGTGATTTTGGGGGAATGTCAATTATAAGGGTCTGACAGTGACAGAATGTGAAACCTGTGTTAAAAATGTACAGTCTAAAAGTATCTTGGAAAATGTTCGAGATACTGCATGGCTTATATCTGTTGGAAGATTGCCTGTACGATGTAAAATTGCATAGCCGATGAAATGATAGAACATATATTACTGCAGTGCACAAGGACTATTGAAATTTGGGAGAAAATGAAAGGTATTGGGTTTAAATGGGATCGTAACAGGAAAAGTATTATGTATGGAGTGTTTAATGAGAATTTGACTGAGTGTGAAGGACCTTTGTTGGATGATTGTTTGTGTGCCAAATTCGAAGATTTGGAAAACACGATGTAAGATGATTATTGAGCAATGTATAATACCTGCAGAAATAGTTTTTAAACAGATTGTGTGTGAGTTAAAAAGGTTGAAGACGTTTGATATGAGAGGAAAAATTCCCTGGACTCTTTTGGACATATAAATGGATGTATACCTAATTTACAGATGTAAATTGTATTGTTAATTATTAATGTATAGAGTGAAGGTAGTCTGTGTCCTCTGGTAGATATTGTTTGTGAGGTTTTTGTGATGGAGTGTTTGTATTGAATTGAATTGAATTTTCTTAATAAAGTCAATTTAAAAATGGAGAAAGGCGGTCCTAGAAACATTATTTATTTACATGAGCTTTGAACGAGAGAGTGGGATCCATAACTCCAAGATCTTTAACCGTTAGATAAGATGTGATTGGGAGACCATTGAGGTTCATTGAGTAATTAGACAGTGGGGACCTAGCTAACTCTGGGCCTAATAGAAACACCTCTGAATGTCTCCGAATGTTAGAAATTAATTAAAAATACTAATGTCAATGTATTTACCACACATGCATTTAGGACATGTAATTTTTTCAATTATGCTTGCTACAGAATTAACAGTCAAACGTTCAGTGACTTTGCATGCAGAGTTGTAACTCTGCTTATTACTAGAACTGTGGCTAGAATCAAAATCAACGCTAGTGTCGTTCCTAAAGCCATTAGACTCCTGAACTCTGGCTAACTCCAATTCCAATTCAGATTCCAAAATGGGCACTTTTATACATGCTTATAGACAGTCACACACACACACACACACACACATACACACACACACACACACACACACACACACACACACACACATACATACATACATATCTATACAGACACTCACACATTGTTTTGCATCGGACTAGTGCTGTACTAAACCAGCACTGTACTCTGAACTGTTCTGGCTGCTACCGGTGACTGCTATGTTCAGGGTAGCATATCACTGATTGCTATGCACAACTCGCTTTACGTATGCCCAGTACTGTGTACTGTACTAAATTGCACTGTCTACTCATTTTGTATTTTGTATTTGTCCTGTCCTGTATTTATTATTGTTTATTTAATGTTTATTTAATGACATTTTGCAGTATATTGGACTGTTTGCACTTGTGTAGCATGTTGTCTGTTGCACTGTTGTTTTTATGTTGCACCATGGTCCTGGAGGAACATTGTCTTGTTTTTTTTGTGTACTTGTATATAGCTGAAATGACAATAAAACCTCTTGAACTTGAACTTTTTAACAAAATGTTTAATTAATAAAATATTTTATTGTTTAATCCTTTAATGAACCATCTTGTTCTTCAGGTCAGTGAAGACCTGCCAAAAATACTGCGGGTCATTGTTAATCTGCAGCATCTTGCCACTCATGCGGTTAGCAATGTCCAGGGATCGGGCCCAGAAGGCCCCTTTGTTTTCCTCCACCAGGAAAGCTTTGGCTGGGTAGCTGATCTCCTCACACATGTAGGAGCAAGACACATACAAGCATGTGAGCAGCACGGCCTGCAACTCCTCCTTGGTGGCCACCTCAGCTGAAATGATGTCACGGCACAGCATGTAGAGAAAGACCATGGTGCTTGGAATGAGGAAGCTTTGCTCCTGCCATTCTGTCAGTGTCACGTAGCGGTCCACAATGCGCAGCCACTGCACAGGCTCGTCAGCAGTCAGGTCCTTCAGCAGGCAGCAACGCCGGCACAAGAACACACCCAGGCATGTGAGCAGCTCGTTGGTGGAGGACTGCATGAGCAGTCTAGGCATGCTTTCAGTGCTGGCCTGGCCCAGCCTTTCAGGCTTACTCGCAGTGGGGGACTGGGTTAAAGAAACATCACAAAAGACAGTTCACAACTGAAACAGTGGGCTCCATTTAAACTCAACCCAAAATTATCCCAGTGATTCCAGACTAGATCTTTTTTTTGGTACAATCAAAAAGAATTGTGGTACAGCATTAAACAGATTTAGCCCCAGTATTTATAAATTGCTTCTTTGACACACTTACCATCGCTCGACCCAAGATAAATAGATGGTGTCCTGATAATGGAGGAAGACCCATGGATGGTGTCATCTGAACTGACTGACAGGTAACTTTTTTCACACCATTGTAAGCAGTCTACAGTGCTTCAATCTCCTATGAAAATGAAAACAAGGAGTTAACCAGGATCTCACAAGTGCACAAAGCCATTCTTTTAAAACATAACATGAAAGTGCTAGTTAGCTGCAATGATAGTGTGTGTGTGTGTGTGTGTGTGTGTGTGTGTGTATGTGTGTGTGTGTGTATTTGAGAGAGAGTGAGTAATATATCCACTTTACCCTAAGCTGATGCAGGTTTTTCATCAGTCCCTCCATTCTTTGAAAGATTCCATCCACATTTTTTATCATGCGCTGCCGTATGCTTGCTCGTGATTGGCAGGGCCTCGTTTCATGCCTCAGCATCTCCAGGTGTGAACGGCCTTTTGGTGACTGGCAAGGCATCTCCTGCCCTTCTTGCTGTGAGGACAATGATGTCACTTTCTGCTTCTGACTGGCAGCCTCTAAAGGATCCAAGGATCCAAGGATCAACAGTCTTAGTGTCCTGACTGGCAGAACACAAAGGGTGCAAAAAAGTTGGTAAATATCTGAGCCTGCTAAAATTCTATTTATAAAAACACCACCACCACCACCAGAAATATACTGTTTAACTATCATAGTGCAACAATTACTGTGTAACGGAGTGTAACAAATTCTTACCATCTTGAAGAGCAGCATCAGCCACTTTAGCTTGTCCTCCCACATAACCCTGCCCACCAGTATGCATGTAGGCTTCTGATTGGTCAGTTGGGATAGTAGGTGTGAGAACATTTTCATCATCACTCTGTGAATCTCTCTCTATCGAACCAGACTCTTCTGTTAGGGAGCCATCTAGGGACCAAAGGCATCAGCCATAAGTACCACAGAGAGCAAATCCTATGACATTGTATACAAACAAAAACAAACATGGGCTTACCTAGACGACCGACATGATTACCATGCAACCGTAGAACCGCAGACCTAGAGGAGATGTCAGGAGTCCAATCATTGTAAGTGCATCTTTGAAATTCTGCCTTCTGTTAACAGCATTACAGCAGCATTAGAAAACTTTAAAAATCCTGAGTACTTACGGAGCTGTTGATCCTTGCTCGGTGGCTTCAATGCCTCCAGAGGCCGAGGAGATGGTCTTTTCTAACAGGTTCTTCCATCTGTGGAAACATCGCTAAAGCCATCAGGTCCCAATTTCTACAACAGCACAATGTTGTTAAAATCATCTGAACATAAATGGCCTGACACCATAAATGTTATCACAAAACAGACACAGCAGTGCTGACTGGTTGACCTTGATGAGAAGATGGTGGGTCAGAGAGAGACAAAAAAACAAACTCACGTGTTTTTTTCAGAGGAAGTCCCAGCCACCAGCTCGTATATCTGTCTCTCTGATGTACTGATCACATACAAGGCCTTGTTATCTGATAGAGAAGAGCAGGTTGTCAAACAATGTATTCAAACTAACAAAAATGCAATTTGTAACTGGCTTCTTAATTTTTTAAAAATAAAATAAAGACATAGTTATTCCAGACCCATTCATCTATTCTGGCTATTCATAGCTGTAAGAATAACTACAAATATACCTGTAGCCACAGATCTGACAAGAGATGAATCCAAGCGAACAACGGGGCAAAAGGGGGTTTTGAGGTCCGTGTTCCTACCCCAAACCCCACCCAGTGAGCGCGCTGGACATCGCAAGATCAAACGGTCACCTGAACCCCTTTGGAGTAGCACCAACATGTCTGAGAGAAGCAGAGCATGAATGTCTGAAACACACACACACACACACACACACACACACACACACACAGAGTGAGAATGGACCTGTCAAGTAATCATTTGCAAGAGGAAAAACAAAAATGTGATTTGTTCAGCTGTGATGATCTCTTACCTATAGCTTTATCTTTACTAACTTTCCAAGTCAACGGTCCTTCGTGGATCATTTTCTTAGTGGTCAGGTCCAGATTCTACATAGAAAAAGAATATAGTTAATAATTCATACTCTGGATCAGGTGCTCCAAGACCAGAGAAGCTGTTTGGAAGGCAGATGGTGGATACATAGTAAGGCCGTACCTTGAACTGAGCAGCGACAGGACTGGCCTGCCTCTCCAGAGGGGACAAGTCTAGCCTGCGCTGATAACGGCTGAGCAGTCGCCGGTGCTCCGTCTCCCTGACGACCTCATTGACAGCTCGCAGTATCCCACGGCAGCACGCCTGTGCCCTCACCAATGTCTGCAGGTCTGGAGAACCAGCTGTTGTGGGGGCACATACTAGTGTTAATCCAGGAGAAAGGGTGTGTGTGCTTGCCTCCTTGGTAAACTGGTATGTGTGTGTATACTGAAGTGTTTTCATGGTTCAATACATTGTGTGTGAGTGTTTCTATACATGCCTTCTGTGTGTCTCATGATGTTATCCAGCAGCAAGGGGTATTTGGTGAGTCTCTGCATCTCAGACACTAGAAGGTCCTTTAATTGTAGTCGGTGGCAGTGAGGGCTGGCTTCACATTCCTAACACACACACACACACGAATGAGCCAAGGACATCTAAGTCCAAATGTGGATTCTGTTGACTGCAACACCAATTTATACCTAAAACAGCATCACTAGAAGTTATGTGCTGCAATAAAAGTCAAATATAAAAGACTGGATAGTCTCCAATTCAAAGTATGGGTCAACCAATTCACAACCCAGCCCACTAACAAATATGGCAGAAGCTCTAGTGTTTGTAGGTTTGTCCAAAGGCTTTATACCTCTAAAAAGTGTTACCTGTATAAGGTGCGCGAAACGCGGGTCTTTGCATTTATTTTTAATGAGCTCCAGTGCCTGACTCTGCTGACTGCACAGGTGAGACACCTGCTCCTGGAACTCCTCTCCTGCAGCGTCTTCAAACTATCACGCACACACACAAACACATGAGCTACTGACATATCAAGTAAAGCAACAAGTATATCCCACACTACACAGAACAACCCCTTCATTTTAGACAGCACCAAAAGATGATGTGAACTAGAAAGGGAGTAACACTAGCCAGCTCTCACTCTAGACACCATGATGTCTCCGATGCCTTGAACTATAGAAGAGTCCCTCAGCCTCTTCATGGACTCACACAGATTCGCTGAAACACAAATGCAACACCACAAAACAGAATCTGTTTAAGCGAGCCAGTGTATATGTGGTTTGTTAGAAAGTTGTGTCAGTGGGCAACAGAACTCTACTTGTGTCATGAAGGCCACCGCAGAAACAACATGTACAGCCTCCAGTCCATACCTGCTCACAGTAATGGCATGGTGCCGATAGCTGATATTGTTCTGTCATTAAATTCTCAGTTTGGGTGGGTTTTACACTTCTTTAATCTTGATTATGATTTAGACACCAAGTAGGCTTCAGAAATTTAGGTTTGAAAACACACTAAGACAAATGGAGCGGATTTGCACGCGCACACACACACGCTCGCACACAGAGAGACTGACCATGAAGACTGTAGACCTGGGGCAGGTTGGGGAAGATACAGGAAAGTTCTTCGACGGTCAAAAGGTTCCTCATCTTCTGGAAGAACACCTGATCGAGAACCCTGAGAGTCCGCAAGTGAGATGCTTCCGTTGTGAACAGCTCTGAGGAAGAGGATATAGCAAAGTCACTACAATTTCTTACAAACGTTACACAATTCAGAATTCCACATTTTCATGAGTCAGGATAGAATTATCATATGTGCATAATAAATAGAATACTGTATGTTCAAAAGATTTAGTAGCTATTTAGTTTAAGTTAGATCAGTAAATAATTGTTTTCATTTTACATGTTAACTGTGTACTGGGAGTTGTCTTTTATAGTCAGTTGCTGTGCACCACATTTGCTGTTTTACCATATATGACAGCCTGCCGTTCGATCTCCCGGGAGCCGAGAGAGGCGAGTGTGTGCGGCTCCACTGTCTCCTGCCAGTTCTGACAGTGGACCGTGTCCTCTTCCAAAGGAGGTGCATCAGGCAACAACGCCAGTGGTGTATCCACACTCCTACAGGAAGGGAAGGAGGCATGGGGAAAGGGAGAAAGAGAGACAGAGCTTCAGCAGCAACTTACTAAGATAAATCAAGGTGATGGATATGGATGTTAAAGAACTGGACGGCAGGTGTGCATGTGTGCTCATTAGCATCAGACTAATGAGGTGTATATAGTTATAATTACATCTCAGTCATGCTCATGGATCTCTGCGTCCTGGTGCAAGGCGGTGACATACCTGTCCAGAGTAGATGCTGGAGGCCGGACATTCATGGCTCAGGAACCTCAGCAGCTCTTCCACTAGTGTGTCTACTGAAATATCTTGAATGTTGGATGATCTCTTTAGTGTTCGTTTCAGTATCTGTTCATTCAGCTGAAGAACACCTTTTCTGAACGGGTTATCAGACGCAACAATGGTCCTTAAAAATTCCACATTACCTATTATGATGTAATAAACCGAGGTGTGAGAGCTGCAGTAGTGATCTAAGCCAGTTAGCTAGCTAGCTATGTTCTTGTCCAGACACTTTAATGCCTCATGGCTGGTGCAATGACACAATATTCAACATTTCCCTCTGATTCTACTTTTAATTCTGTGACATTAGCTAAGCAACTATAAAGCTATTCTTGTCCAAAAATGCCAGTGTCGTTAGACGTATCAAAACGTATCAAACATAGCTTTAGCTAGGCTAGCTAATCAGACCTTCTATGAAACAATCACAACTTAGTAAATTCATAGTTGTTAATCACAGTAAAGTGTTTTTTCTTTTTGTTGTTTAAAAAGAGTTACCTTGTTACCTTGCTAGCTAACAGTTAGCTAGTAACAATGCCTTCAAAAGTAGTTCTCCACTGATACAAGATACCTAAGAGAAGTTTGGCTCGGAATGTGACTGATTGAAAAACAAAAATACATCACAAATAGCGTTATGCAATAATACCTAAAGTGCATACATCAAATACAAACAGTCCCCAATGCAAACCTCTTTTACAAGGCAGCTATTTAGCGTCTGCTACTTCTGCAAAACAAACCCAGTCTTGCATGTTAGTGTTAGCTATCCAGCTAGCTAGGCATTGCTCCAGGACAGGTTTTAGTATAGCCAAAATAGTTTGATTGCCTGTTAATTTTTTTAAAAAGTTGATGTAGAGATGTGACATTTTACTAAGCGTGCCCTGATAAAAAGCTAATAAAATAGCTAAGGGCCAGATTCTGTTATATCATTAGTTAGTGTCATGTCCGTTGATGCAGGAAAGAAGAGACAGGAAACAGTGCGTTACCCTGTGGCCTTTTATTAATGCAGAGCTCTTGAGATGTCACTTCACAACACAGTGCGAGTGAGATCTAAAGCATAACTTTGCAACAGACAGACATATTTCTCTCGCCTTGTGCCACTTCTGCTTTTGTGTTTTTCCATCTCAGCCGTCACCTCTGTTTGACCGTCTCGTACACATGTCTTGTTGCATAATCACACATATGCACGTCTAGGGCATTTCCTGTTATGTCTGGACATACAGTAATTATTTTATTTATTCAAGCATTAGTCCTATTCCATTCTGCACATTATTCTCTCTTTCCCCCTGTATCAGTGGCATCATCGTGGTACCCTCATGCACATCTTTCCTTTCTATCATAGCTGAGATTAGTCTAACCATTAACGCCCTAATACATGAAATACAGCAGCACCCGCATGTCACAGCAATTCCCGTGAATGTGGCTAATGAAACCATCAATGACACAATTAAATCTTTCCACTGACCGAACCGGCTCACCATCCAGGATTCCAACTGGTTGTTTATGCCTGAATTCTCATGCATTTCTTCTGATAGGGTCTTCAAACCATCCAATGCTCTACTAACTGACCCATCCGGAGCGGTATTATTAGGAATGAATGTACAACACACATCCTCAAGCATAGCGCAGACACCCCCCTTTTCCGCCAACAACATGTCTAATGCCATACGATTTTGCACCGCCATCAGTGAGGTTGGTCCCAGCTGATCTCTAAGTCCTTCCACTGCATCCCTAGTCAGGTTGGCTAGCCTGAGGACATTATAATGTACATAGTTAATCCGATCCACATTTTTATTTGGAGTAATGGGGAATAATGCAGAAAGTATCGGAATATTCTCAAATCCCCCTGCTATCTGGTCTGCTAACTTATATCTGTCCGGAACTCCGCGAGGTATTCCTATTGCATCTATGTATGTGGGGGTATTCCTTGTTAAATCAAAATGGTATGCCTCTCGCTACTGTCTTGCTGCATCAGTTACCGGGTCCCTGTGTAGTTTTTTGCCTATCAGTAATAAAGGAGCTGCTAACCTGACCATGGCGCATGACCCCTCCGAGTTCTCTGGCATGTTAACAACCAAAGTCATCCTTCCACAATAATCATACAATCCTGCTCGTGCCCATGAACCCACAGACTCGTTCCCAGTGACCGTGCGGTTACACCATTCCGCCGGGATGTGCCCCAAGCGTACTTGAGGTGTGCTTGAACTTCTAACGAAGCACGTGTAGTTCCCCTCCCCCTTTTCGGGTGAAAATAGTCCTGTCCTGGTTCTGTTACTGATGGGGGGGAAAATAACGCTCAAAGTGTCACAATTCTTAGGGTTTCTTTCCTTAGTCAGGCCAATCATGCACGCATAACCCTTGGGGTCTTTTTGTGGGAATAGGGGTGCCGGGGTGGTTATAAGTCTGGGTCTTGCGGCTGCACATGCTACACATCCACCAATCTCTACCCCCATTCTTCTTCACTGTCTTGTTGTTAATGTTTTAATCCTTTCCTACTGCCATGCTATTATTTAACCCAAGCGTGACCAAACTGTAAATGGAAACACACAACACAATACACCAACAAATAATCAAACAACACAATTGTCCAGAAGTCATCACTGGTGTTCTGTTCTTCTTACTTCAGGGTCTAAGGGTGGACTACCTTGACCCTTTTGCTCCCGGGGATTATTCTGCCCCTTCCGGGTCAGGTGAGTTAGGTGATGTTTCAGCAAGGTCCCTCGCTGTCTCTTGCAGACTCCTCTGCGGTGACTCTGCGGCGGCGCACTGGCTCAGATGAAACCACGTTTCCCCTTTACCCTTCAGGCGTACGGCGTGGCTGGTTCTTTCTGTCACCTGGAATGGACCTGTCCACCTCGGCTCACTCCATTTTCTCTTGATGACTCTCAGCAGCCCCCAGTCCGTAACGGGTATCGTCTGGGATTGTCTGCTCCCCGTCCGGTCCCCCTCCTGCGTGGAGAAAGCTGAAACGATACTTTGCAATTCATTAAAGTATGATGTGTGTGTGAGATGTTTTTCTTGTCTCATTTATTGTTAAGGGTCCCTGGGGTCCTGGAAATCCTCAACCTGTCTGCAATTCAAAAGGGGTAAAACCAGTTGTTGCATTTACTGAACATCTAATTTGCATTAATGCCAAAGGTAAGGCATCAACCCAATTTAATTTTGTCTGTGCACAGATTTTGGCCACTTTGTTTTTCACGTTTAGATTCATCCTTTCCACCTTACCTTGAGACTGAGGATGATACACTGCCCCAAATGAATGTTTCAGACCCAGCATTTTCTCTAACTCCTGCAAATTGCGCGCTGTAAAATGAGTGCCATTATCTGATCTCACCTTTCTCTGAAACCCATGGTGAGGAATGTACTGGTTCACCAGGAACTTTACCACTGAAGCACTGTCTTCCCGTTTTGTTGGCCACGCTTCCGGCCACCCTGTGTAGTTGTCTACGCACATCAATTCGTACCTGTCACTGTTAAAGCTGGAGACTATGTACTGGTGAAGGTGAGCTCTTACTTCAGTTTGCTACTCCTACATGTATATCTGTCTGTGTTGAGACTAAAACAGGAGCATGTTTTTACACACACACACACACACACACACACACACACACACACACACACACACACACACACACACACACACACACACACAGATATATATGAGCTGTATGTGTGGAATATTTATTCTGGTAAGCCTGGTCTGTGATATGTAATATACATGGCTGTGAAATATACTGTACAGTTGTGGCTACATTTCCATGATTATTGATGACTACTCTCTCCTTTACAGATTATCTCAGCCAGCTCTCAGAGTCTGCAAGGCCACGCCTTCAGCCACGCCTCCCTGAGTGATGGACACCCCAGACGCCTATTGATGCACAGGCAGCTGCATATTAGCCTGTAGGTTCCACCTTCTTAGTATCAGGACTGGGTGGGAGTGTGTGTCACAGACCTATAGGTCTTCCCAGCTCCAGCTCTTGGAAGCCAGTATGCTCAGTGAGGAGTGTTCACTGCCTCAGTCACCCTGTCTCCTCATTATCAAGCTCCTTATGAGGTGATTCAGGCATGGTGAGGCAGAAAACCCCTGAAAATATGCAGGGAAGTTTCCTCAGAACTTGAGCTCAGTGTTCCTGAAGTGCAGTTTGAAATGAAATAAGGCTTTTCATTTTTTCATTCATTCATTTATTCAGAATCATGTCTGACTCATGTATGACTCAGTGTTAAAGGAAAGTTTTAACACAGATTTTGTCTGGGTACACACTTTGCAAACTTCAAACTGCATGATTAGCAGACAGTATTGTAGCTATTCAAGTTTATGATCAATAATGTAAGGTAAGTGTGTGTTAACTCTGGGTGGGTCAGGGTGTATTCTCCCCTAAACATACTTCTGACATAATGATTTGTTTAAACACTACAATTCTCTATATCCTAATAATTACTGCCACATTTTAATAACCTGCAATACACTGTAAATACAGCATTTGTAAGCTTTAAATTTACAAACATGAACAATCATACTATAGCAAATACATGATACTCATACCTGTGACATAGTGTTTTGAACAGACATTTGCTGCCACACCTGCTATTTTAGCAGGCTAAATAATCTGCCTTCTGAAATGCTAATATGCTTAATTTCATGCAAGTGCTAGTGTTCCTATTTGCTTGCTGATGTGCATGGAAGCGCCATATTATTATTATTACTATTATTATTATTACTATTATTGTTATTACTATTATTATTATTATTATTACTATTTTTTTTTTAAATTATTTTTATTATTTTTATTATTATTGAGTCACACTGCTATCAAGTTAGCTGGTTGCTCTTAACTAGTAGTGCGACTACTAGTCGCACTACTACAGGGGACTTGGGGAAGACCCAAAGGGTGAGGTTTGTGTGTGTACATTCACAAGTACTGGTGCACAGCCACTGACATACATAAACACTGCTATCTGGATCTGCAATTTTTAACATTAATGTACAGACTATTCTTTCTCCTTAAAAAATTCATTATAGTAATAATTATGGCAGTGTATGTTCCCCTGCAAACAAATGCTAGGCTGCAGGCTGCACGATGCTGCAATCAACCAGCTGATGGCAAATCCAGACAGTGTTGTTATTGTGGCAAGAGACTTATTGTAAATGCATTGCCATTAATTGAGAGTCATTTTAAAAGATATTTACTCTCCCACTGCGCATACTCCCGTTTTCATAAATTGGCAAATATACATGTTGCTGCTTGTCACACAAACTTTTGTTGTACACAAGTAATAATGAGAAAAGGACTCATCATATGTTTTATGATATAGCTAAAGCTATGCATTTATCGAGAGGATTTAACACATTACAGAACACATCTAATTAATCCTTTCCATGATTGACCCAAGGGCAGATAGCAATTATTTAAGTATTACTATGTTTTAATTTAATAATAAAAATGACCATATGAACCTTTTTGCTTTATATTTGTTTATATTCAGCTGCCTTTATAATGACAATTATTTATGACAATGACAATTTACAATACATTATCAGTGAGTGGTATAATTAAAGTAAAATCATTGTTAAATAAGTCTCATTCTTGTCTCAGATTCAAACACTACAAAATCTTGGTCTTTGCTTGAATGATTTTTTAATGGTCCTGACTACAACACTATCCTTTGATAAGCTTGGAAGTTGTACACTACTGTGAGAGGAAGTTACATTCAGCTAGGAAAGAACCAACAATCAAATAATATACACAGATTAAGATGGTCATTAAAGATCCCAAACTAAGATTAATGCACTAATTAATAAACTACAACTTGTTTGCAGGAGTTCATCAGTGTTTTATCATTGGCATAGGTAAAGGGGTTTTCAGGCACAAGTTAAAAAAGGCACAAGTTGTCAAAGCATAAGAATAATGACCATAATGATCATAAGAAAGCCTTTCTGAGCCAAAGATCTGAATTAACAGGGAATAACAGGAGCACTTGCAAAACTGTGCCTAAGTGTATCCAGAAAGCACTGTTGGGCTTTTGTAGGAAAAAAAGGTTACACAAAGGTTACGCTGATAAAACAGTTTAATCTGAACGAAGAATCAAGACCCAGGAGCTGTAAAAGAATAAGTTAATCTCTGCATTGCTCTCTATATAGGGGGAGTTTTACAACATTGGAGTGCACAAGAAACCCGCTTTTGCCCCGACACCATTTTCACTGCCACCTGATGAAAGCAACATGCTGTATATGGGCATCTCTGCCTTCACTGCCAACTCAGCAGGCTTTGTGTAGAAAAATGCAGGAGCACTCACACTCAGAATCACAGATGACATGGTGAGTTTAAACCACTCCTTGCCATCACTGAGGGAAAGGTGTGCATGTGGTTACCTTACAAGACCAGGCTGTTTAGTTAGAAGACTGATAAAGAAGACTGATAACTTTATACTGTTCTCCCAGTGCACATTAATAATCCCTTAATAGTGTAATAAATGAATGGACAAATAAATGATCAACAGTCCCTGAAAATGAAACAAACGTTTATCCTTCCAGATTCCCAGAGCCTCTCCATATCGTCTGAACACCAAGACATTTGAAGCCTTAATTCCGCAGGTATAAGAGATCACTTTCTGTATTCATCACACAAGCATGCAGAAACTGCTGATTTTATATTCTCACATAGGTTTCCTAACACAGTAGACTTTGAATCTTAAAGGAATAATAAGGTTTAAAGAGTAACAAATAATATGATCTCATTAGCAACACAACCATATTTAGATGAAGAATTTCCGAAAAGAACAACATTTCACATGATGATGCTTGGATGAAATGTGTTGAAAACACTGAGTTCTTTTGCTTTTGGTGCTAAAGGCACTTGCAAGTACACCTTACACAGATTGATGGTGGTAGTATAGTTGGCATTCAGTTAAATCAATTAAACTTTGGACAGGGGTAGATTTGTCCTTCATACTGTTATTCAGCACAGGTAATAGCCATTTTGGGACTTTGTATCACTTTTGGGAGGCTGCCGTGTTCTCCTTAAAGTACCCAGGTTGAAGAGTGCTGGGCCCAGGAGTATTATCACCTGCTCCTGCATTTCTGCCGATGAAATAGTGAGACGGATCCACATCCTGCCTGCTTATTGGGGACATACTGTTCTAGCAGCTCTTCCTCATCTGTCCATGCTCATACCATGGGTTGCTGTACTGTTTCCATGCTTATGTGGTACTCTTTCCGCAGGATGCTATGGAACTTTTGGTGCTCCCTGCTCCTCTCTGGCATTTGTAGCTTGACCTTCCTGGTGATTTTTTTGCAGTCCACGTCACTTTGCCAGGAGCTTCCTTTTGCTGATTAGCAGAAGCAGGAATACCTCCTGTCCTGCCAGGCTTTTGCAGTCATATTAGGCACATTGACTGCTCCGCTCTTACCTGCTTTCTATATCTTATGTTTGGGCTACTTGTGGAAGTGACATGAAAGCAGTGTTATGTTTATGTTAGTGTGGAGTTTGATATCTTGTGGAATTTCCACCACGCTGTTAGTATCATGGCCACCCACAAATTGTTGATCATGAATGTTCTTTAATTGATTTGACTGATAAATGGTAAGTCTGACTTTTAGATCATATAGAACACCACAGACAACTGTTTGGCACATCACTGTTAAACCTCCTGATTGCAACCCGGGGCATCGTGAACTGTACAACATGACCCTCAGACAATGATCTCTGAGTGAAAGCGATAAACATAATCATCTTCATATCATCACTTTCTCTACAAGTTCAGTGGAAGAGATGTCAGTTAAAGGGAGTTTTAATACCCTTTCCATCTTTAAATTTAATAAAAACACAGATGGAAAAATTCCAGAAAGTGAGAGAGAGAAAGGAAACTAGACTTTAAAATGGTGCTGCCCTCTTGATTTACAACTGTAGATTATTGAAATTATTACAAATGTCCGATGCCAAAAGGGATTGTGTCAGTGTTTCACTACTCAGTATTGCATTTGGTAGACAGTATAAACAATTAGACTATGGTTAAAAAAATCACAGAAATAAAGCAAACACCAATATAATCTTGAACCACCTAGTCCCAGGAAACATTAGATTACTGGAACAAAATCAGACAACTAGCAGAACAACTTTTTAACCAATGATGCAGATGCACTTTTAGTGGATTTATTTATCTGTATTTCAATCCACTAAAGTTTTTCACTTGATCTAACATTACATTTAAGACCGAAATCCTGTTACGTCTCACAGAAGATTCCACTGATCAAGCTGCTACTTACCCATCCTGGTCCTGGAGTACCTTTGCTCTGTACACTTTAGTGATGTCTTTGCTACCAACAAGCCTATTTTAATCCATCAGATAGTAACCAAACGCTCCTTTGCTGCAGAGCACAGAAATCATTCAAATTTGCAGTCAACAGATACATCTGGGCCAGATTTTGGATCAATGGACTAGGCTGGAACTGCACATATACTGTATATGCAAAATTCAAAATACGGGGAGTGGTTGGTCTCTTTTGCAATCAAATCTGAATACTATGGAATTCGTTTCACATTTGTTTAATTTGACAGATTTTAAATGGATAATGGACATCACTAGACAAAAAGGAATAAACAACTATATGAAAAGGAACAAAACCAAAAACAAAGGAAGACTTTAACACACTTGCCCAAACAAGCACTAAATCTGACAAAAATAGATCAACCAATGACATAGCTGTGAAGGAACATATTAGCCATTGTTTTCTTGTCATCAACAGTAATTTTAACTGATTGTTAACATACTGTTCAAGTCTTCAACTGATTTGCTCCCAACATACGAATGGGTACAAATATGGTTCATTACCCACCTGCACAATTTGCTTCTGACATACTGGGCAGCTACAGGGTTCTTCTCCCATGTGGATTCTGACATACTGGGCAGCTACGGGCTTCTTCAGTTGTGTGGATTGTCTTCTGCTCCTCCATGTGGCCTGTTTCACCAAAGCCCTTCCTGCAGTATTTGCAGCACTATGGGAAGCAGACACCCTTGTGTGTGCGTTTAGGTGCTTCTCAAGAGTCTGGGCACGTTTGAAACACCTGCCCCAAACATCACTGACATTATTTCTTGTAGGTGATTAGCCACGTGTTTCTCTAGTCACAAGTACTTTTTGATTTATTTGTTTTTTTAAATAGGTAATTTTATATATAATGGCAACAAATGACATTTTAAGTTTTATGACAAAACGTGCAAACAAGCTGGCCTGAGAGGTGTGTAGCGGGATATGACTCAGTGCGTCTCTGGTGCTGCTTTTGATGAGTACAGTGTCATGAGTGTGTCTGTCCAGCGGTGCAAAGAGGGGATACAGCAAGGCATGGCATGGTGTTTATTCATTCGTTTGCATAGAAAATGACGCCTTTTCACATTGTGGAAGTACAAATATGGCAGTCTTTTTTGTGCGGCGTAGTAATGACATATGTTGTGGAATTTTGAACAAACAGCAAGTCAGACGTGATTAAGAGAGTAATTTAATAAGAAAAAGAATAAAATAAATGTTTGGCTCTCCTCAGGTAGGGAGCCCCGAGTATACAAAACCGTGGCTAGTTATACTACTCCCTGTACAAAAGGATCAGTGTGATTTTATATGAATCACATAATACATAGTTTCGTATCATTTTCCATCACACGTAAAAACAGAGTCTCACCGTATTGTCGGGCAGGAGGATCTGGACTCATTTATTACTTGGTATCTTCCCCCATCTAGCGGTCATTAGAGGTTAGTCTTGAATTGATTTCTGTCGTGCAATATTTTAGATATAAATGTTTACATTTTCTATTACAGAACACGGCAAAGTATAGTCAACCAGTTCTAACCTTTTGAGAAAAACTTTAACTTCAAAGTAGGTGAATCTATTTACTTAGATTGAACCAATCGGATCACAGTTTATTTACATAGCATCAATGCTTTGAGTGCTTTAGATATAAGGACATCATGGCGATCTTTCTGCTCACACCTCAGTCAGTCTATAATTCTGTACTATGTGTTTCTATAGCTTCCAACTTTCACGAGTTTCTTGAATCTGTGGAGAAAAGTGCAGACTCAGGTACTTTCTTATTTGTGAACTTTTATACATTTTATGTAATTTATTTATCATCTATAATGTTTTATTACTTTTCATTTATAGATATAAGGACACAAAAACAGTTCATATACTCAATGAATTGTTACAAGATAATCTTTTCTAGAGAATGTTTACCATTTGTTAAAAGACTGATTTATTTCTAAAAGTTTATGCAGTGTGTTAATTTGTCACATGGAGGCAGAAGGGGTGAATCTGATATACCCCTCTTCCATCATCAACTATTCATGGAGTCCTTCAGTGGAGCTTGTACAACCAAAGAAACGCATACAGCGGTCACCGGCGGTTCTAAGTTACATCTAAAGAGGTCTAGGCCTATACACACTGTTCCACCTGAGGTAATAAAATGTTTTGGGGTAAAGGTATTTTCATGAGGCGATCTGTGATCTAATTATAATAGGCTTTGAAGCTCTCTGCAACAGGTGCAGAGTGGTGCAAGACTGTGTTTGAAAGCATAAAGAGGAATAATGTTTCTGGGGTATCTTAAGGCCTTTGTGGGTCTGTAAGTGCAGAGCAGAGGCTCTGATGCAGGTGGTTTCAAGGCCTCTGTGGAAGTCTACGGCAGATGACTCTGGACTGTTCCCGTGAGAAATAGCTTCCTAAGTATTGGTAAAGATCCCGGCTTTTAAAAGACGTGAAAGCCTCTTCGAGAGTTCTGTGGCTAAGCAAGGTTCATTATCTTACCATAAGAGCAGGGTGATACTGACCTGCAACATCATCTTGCAGGTGTTTGATGGTATGAGTTGAGATTATCTTTGTTAAAAACAAAAACAACAACAACAACAAAAAAAAAAACCCAGGAAAATCTTCCAATAGGATATACTGGGGTCAAGCTTCAATTTGTACAATGATAGATCTCAATTTGCATATATTGAATAATGTATGGTTGAACACAGTGGTTGAGATTTCAAACACCAGTATGTAGAGAAGGTGTGGCAATCACATAATCAGTTGTGAAAACTGGATAAAAATGTGTGTTCCTTGTGTGATTATTAGACATATTCTGGACTATGCCTCGTTTGTATGTAACGCTGAGCTCAAAATAAATAATGGACCTACTACTCTCTTCAATTAATTCTGCATCTTTATTTTCTGTTTAAAGAGGACTTAATAAAATTACTGGAATGTGGGCAATATCTAGTAACACAGTGCCGAGTCTGCTAAACGTAGATCCCAGCCTTTTATATGGCCTCTTCCCTTTAATTCTACTGACTATAATTAATGTAAACCTTGTCGATTCTGGTGTTTGCTGTATAGAGGTAGCGAAAACTTTGCTAAAACAATGAAAAATATGCATCCTGTGAAAAGTTTATTGAACAATATAACATTGTTCCTTACCCAGAGCCATAACACGTCATTGATGGAAATCACACTGATGTGAGGGCGGTATGGGCCAACTCAACTGTATTTCCTGATTGTTTTATTCTGCAGGAGGATGTGGTCCAAATATTTAAAAAATCACAGGTTTGTTTAAGAGGACATAGTCGAACAGTTTGGGCTTACTGTTATTTTAATACTAGTGGTAACTATTAGTAAATACAACAATCTGACCATCCTCATACTGCATTGAGGGGTGATGGGGTGATGGTACCAGATGATGTTTAGGTATGTGGTTATGTTAATTTATTTTTGTTCCTTTATATTCACATATTTTGCAAGTGCGTATGTTATTGAGTTTAAAACCATCCATATATTAAGCAATTATAGAAAATACAGAAACTGCATGAGACTTCTCTTGACTTGCTAGAAGTTCAGACTGTAGCAAGCTTAGCATTAGTAAATGGAATAGGTGTCATTTTAAGGATTCATTTAAAGTATTCATGAGGTATTTCTCCTAACATCGATGTATCGACAGTACCAATAAAATAAATAGCATAACAAGAATTACAGGTGTATAATAGTGTAGTTACCCACAATGGTTGAAGTGTTTGAAAAGAGTTGTATAAAAGAATAGTTGGTTGGTTCGTGGCATAAAGTCATGAAACGGTGAAATGAGGTCATAAAAAGAGTGTTTACAGGGGAAAGTGCTTTAACATTGAATTAGACAAACTAATAACATAAAACAAGGGAGTTTAGAGATTCTGTGTCCTTTCGTAATGATTTGTGCATATGGCAGGCTGCTGCAAAGGATCCTGGGTAAGCTTCAGCAGACCTCAGTGTAAGATATATTAATAATATTAATCATAATAATACTATTCAGAGGTTACTTGACTAGTAATCAGAATGTTGCTAGTTCAAGCCCTACCACTGCCAAGTTACCACTGCTGGGTCCCTGAACAGCAATGAATCCTCAATTGTATTATTAATACAATCCAATACACATGCCTAATGCTCAGCTGTCAACTGCAAAAACTGACATTCTGAGCATTCGAACAGTAAGAGGAACAAAAAGAAAGGAGTCACCGACTGTACACGTGTCAATCATTTAGCCTTTTTACATGTTGTTTTAGTTTACTGTAATCAAGGCCTGAAACTGGAGTCTATGGACCAGGCAAAAATATTTCAATTTTTAATGCGTTTTTATTTTTTCAGTTTCACTGTTTCAATGAGACTCAGGAGACTCCAGCATAAGCAGAAGCTCCAAGTTGTCGATCTCCAGGAGCAAACCCGTCCCTGCAAGGTTGGGGTGCATGTTCTGGATCACGGGAAACAGACCATCGATCACCCAACATCTGCTTCTGCTCCTGCGGAGGTTCCAGATCCAGCACGGAGGCAGTGAGAGGTTCCTGGCCCAGAGATTGGTCTGCAGCGGGCCTGATGGTACTCGGCATGTATTGGAAATGCTGTGGCTGAATGCTGTGCGTAGCCCAGCGGGTGCTGGGGTGGAGCTGTGCCAGTTGCCTGCTCGGGTAGCAGGTAGCCCAGTTCTGAGCCTGTGGAATGGCCATCATGAAGTAGCCGGAGGGCGGGGCGGGCTGGTAGGGGTTGAGCACTGGGTTGCGCACGGCACTCACGCTGGCCATGCGCTGCATGTACTGGTGGGTGAGGTGGGCCTGCCGCTCCTCCTTGCGCTGCGCCAGGGCCACGTACAGCGGCTTGGTGCCTACGATGCACCCGTTCATCTCCTTCATTGCCTCGGTGGCCTCCTCCGGCGAGGAGAAACACACAAAGCCGAACCCTTTGGAGCGGCCGCCCTCCGTCATCACCTTGGCACTCGTGATTGTCCCGAATAGAGAGAACTCTTTACGCAGACGCTCGTCGTCCAGACTGTCGTCTAGGTTTTTAACGTACAGGTTCACTCCCTGGTAGCGAGTCGTGCCGTCCTGCTTCATCTGCTCAAACTTGCGTTTGAGCTCTGTCTGCCTCTCGCCTTTCTTCTGGGCACGAGCCACATACAGCTGCTTCCCATTCAACTTCTTCCCGTTCATCTCATCCACAGCCCTTTTGGCATCCTCGTGCCTCTCGAAGCTCACAAAGCCAAAGCCCTTGGACTTGCCGCTCTCGTCTGTCATGACGCGACGGCTCAGCGTTGGGCCGAACTTGCTGAAGATCTCATTTAGCTTGTTGTCGTCCATGTCCTCCCAAGTATGAGATATTATTTCCATCAGGCTCAGGACCATCTCTTTAGGATAAGGTCAAGAGAAATCTCTTGGAATGTGGTGTTAACAGGTTCCAACTGGTGTGGGTGTTTTATATTACTTTGCATATATTGACAAATGTATGGTTTGGATGCAATGGACGTGAAGACAAACGCAAATATGTAAAGGAATGTGGGGTGAATACATAACCACTACTGAAAAATGTATGAAAATGTGGGTTCTCTGATTTTTAGACATTCTCCAGAGGGTGCCTCAATAATGCGTGTTAATGTTAACCTACAATAAAGTACGTGCACAGTTATGCTATTTAACCAATTCTGAAGTCTGCATTTTTATTTAATATTTGAATTGAACTTTAAAACTAGCCGACTGGGCACCTAGGAACCACATACTGTTGCTATGTGCAGAGATGTGGGCTTGCAGCCCATTGTTGGGCAGAGTCCATCGCACTGCTCCAATAGACCTGCTCTGACTGCTACTTTCCCACGTCGGCAGTCGAAGTCGTTTCTCCTTCACAATGCTTTTCACCTGGTTGGCCAGTTTCACCGTCTCAGTAGACAAGCTAAAAGAAACTGTTGGCAGCCTCTCGTTGCTCCTGTAATATGACCGTCGCCAGACCAGAGAGTGGAACTGGATGGCAGTGTGGCACTTGCAGCTGCAGTTTGTTTGCTTCAAGATTTAATACGTGTAAGTGACCTTTGCTTCTCGTCCTGTCTTTACTGGTTTGTTAATAAGGTCATTTGAAATTGTGTTGTACATAAAGGAATATTACAGAATTATTCTCTATTTTAAGCTACACTGTGGGGTTTTGTTTTTTTGATCTTTACATTTATATTAATGCAACCCAATACACTTATCTAATGATCAGCTATGACCTGTAAGAACTGACAATCTGAACATTCAAACTTTAAGAGGAATAAAAACAAAAAAATGATCAGCTGTTCATGTCAAAATCTGTAATATGTAATAGAAATAACTGTAATATGTTCAATATAACTGTAATATGTAACATATAACTGTAAATATGTCAATTGCAAGATGGGACTGTACATTCTGTACATACATATATAAATATCCATATATACATTGTACATATAAACATATATATATATATATATATATATATATATATATATATATATATATATATATATATATATATATATATATATTGTACATGCACTATTAATATATTTTTGTATATATATAGAATATATTTCTCTATGCACCCCTGTTTTTCTTTTTCCTCAGATTGGACAGAGCACTCAACCATTTCACTGTGAGTTATACTGTGTATGACTATGTATGCGACAAATAAACCAAACTTGAAATGATTTTACCTTTTTCTGTCGTTTTCATTTTAAGCTTAGAATAACCAAGGCCTGGACTTTGTAAGGTGGTTTTGAATCCAGGTCAGCTAGGTGAGGACACCAATAGCTTACTGGGTAAGCAGCCACACTCTAACAATGGTGGGCTCGTGTGCAGAACAGTTAGAGCTTGGATCAAGCAAAACAAGAGGAAAAAACGAAACACCTCGGTGAGCGTGGAAAAGGGGAGAACAAAGAACGCCACGGAAAGAAATGGCAACCCCGATGCACTGGGGAAAACTCGAACTAAAAGCTCCCAAACAAAACCAGAAAACGGGGAGAAACTTGAATGGCTAAGGGAAGC
Source organism: Electrophorus electricus (assembly GCF_041902795.1). NCBI lineage: Eukaryota > Metazoa > Chordata > Actinopteri > Gymnotiformes > Gymnotidae > Electrophorus > Electrophorus electricus. Next base: position 1,675,540 of record NW_027658616.1, on the reverse strand, counting down.
CTCAGGAGAGAGACAGACTCGAGAGGGGAAAACTGGAGAAGGGAGGGGACGTGTAAAAACACTGACACCCTCGCAGAACAGAAAAGAGGCATAGCACAAGGGCTCACAGACCTCAATACCCAGAGTTACCGGCTAGGAGCTTGGCTCAAAACTTTATCAAAAACCCAGCACTGAATGATTGGGTCACTGGGCTTATATAAGGTCTAGCCCAGCTGTTGGGTGTTGATCCTGATCAGTGGCGTGGTTGACTCGACGCCTCCCTCTGGTCGAGGGGGCCTCGGCCTGGTGCCAACCCTTACAGGCTTGATGTCTACAGACATGGCAAAAATATTTCAATGTTCAATGCATTTCAGTTTCAATGTTTATTTTTTTCAGTTAAAATGTTAATTTTTTTTACTGCTTATTCTTCCATTAGACAGCCAGAAGCGCAGCACTGGTTAAAGTTTTTGAGCGGCTTCCTGCGCGCACTGGTCCTGGAGCACAGCGACTGCCTCATCCACCTTAGGGTGCAGAGACTCAGGAGACTCCAGCATATGCAGTAGCTCCGAGTTGTCCAGTTCCAGGAACAGACCCGTGATCTTCCCTGCAAGGGTGGGCTGCATGTTCTGGATCAGGGGAAACAGACGCTCACCCAGTATCTGCTTCTGCTCCTGTGGAGGTGCAGCAGCCAGCATGGAGGCACTGAGAGGTTCCTGACCCTGCACATGGACCGCAGCCAGCTGCACGGGCACCTGGAGCTCTGCCCCCAGGTGCTGCTGTGGGTTGAGAAACATAAATGTTTTATAATTGATTTGACTGATAAATGGTAAGTTCGACATTTATATCTAAGGGCTGTGTGCCCAGGTGTTGCTGTGGGCTGTGAACGCCTGAGGTGGTTTTGTACTGTGGTACTGCTCTCACCAGCGACGCCTTGTTGGCAGCTTCCGCGCTGGCCATCCCTGTCCCCGGAGCCTCAGATGCCATGGTCTGATAGGCCATCGTGCGTGGGACCTGGCAGGCGGTGGTTGGTCGGATGGCGCTGAAGGCCTGCGGGCAGGATGCGGCTGGACCGATGGCACTCGGCATATCCTGGACTTGCTGTGGGTGGACGCACTGCATGGCCCAGCAAGGGCTGGGGAGGAGTTGTGCCAGCTGGCTGCTTGCGCAGTAGGCAGGCCAGTTCTGAGCTTGTGGAATGGCTTCCATGTTGTAGCCGGAGGGCGGGGCAGGCTGGTAGGGGTTGAGCACGAGGTTGGGCAAGGCACTCACGCTGGCCGTGCGCTTCATGTACTTGTTGGAGAGGTGGGCCTGCCGCTCCTCCTTGCGCTGCGCCAGAGCCACGTACAGCGGCTTGGTGCCTACAACGCGCCCATTCATCTCCGTCATGGCTGTGGCGGCCTCCTCCGGCGAGGAGAAACACACGAAGCCGAACCCTTTGGAGCGGCCGCCCTCCATCATCACCTTGGCACTTGTGATGGTCCCGAACGGAGAGAACTCCTTACGTAGACGCGCGTCGTCCAGACCGTCGTCTAGGTTCTTGACGTACAGGTTGTCTCCCTGGTAGCGAGTCATACCGTCCTGCTTCATCTGCTCAAACTTTCGTTTCAGCCCTGTCTGCCTCTCGCCTTTCTTCTGGGCATAACCCACATACACCTTCTTCCCATTCAGCTCCTTCCCATTTATCTCATCCACAGCCCTCTGGGCATCCTCGTGCCTCTCGAAGTTCACAAAGCCAAAGCCCTTGGACTTGCCGCTCTCGTCGGTCATGACGCGAGTGCTCAGCGTTTGGCCAAACTTGCTGAAGATCTCCTTCAGCTTGTCGTCGTCCATGTCCTCTCCAAAGTTCTTGACGTACACATTGGTGAACTTTTTGGCCCTGGCCCCCATCTCAGCCTCTCGCTCCTTGCGAGACTTGAAGTGGCCAATGAACACTTTGCGGTCATTGAGCAACATGCCATTAAGTCTCTCAATTGCTCTCTCCGCAGCCTCACGGGTCTCAAAGTGCACAAAGCCGTAGCCCTTAGAGCCATTCTCGTCACACACCACCTTGCTGGAAAGGATGTTCCCAAAGGCAGAGAATGTGTCGTAAAGAGCTTCGCTGTCAATAGACTTGTCAAGGTTCTTGATGAAGATGTTGCCAACTCCACTCTTCCTCAGAGAGGGGTCTCTCTGGGACCACATAATTCGCACAGGTCTGCCTTTGATGATGTTAAAGTTCATAGTGTCCAAAGCACGCTCAGCATCTGCCTGCTGCTGAAAGTTCACGTATGCGTATCCAAGTGAGCGGAGGGTCATCGCGTCCCTGCAAATCCGTACGGAGACTATTGCGCCAGCAGGACTGAATTTCTCGTATAGCATGGCCTCGGTAACGTCTGGATGGAGGTCACCCACGTACAACGAAGTCATCGGCGAACTTGGAGTACTTGGATTCATTTTCGTGAGGATCGTCGGTCAACCTTTCTGGAAATCGTAGTCGAAAGTAGTAAATGAATAAAATAAAATCGTAAATGATTTAACCAAATGATCTAACTGCACGAATTATAAAACAGTTTGAAACAGCAATTCAACAGAGCCAGGCAAGTGTCGACCGACCAAAGCGATCAAAGCAACACTTTAGCTTTAGATTCAAATACATGACAACTTGGTTGTTACGTAAGAGTGCTTTTACGTAAATGTTTATTTTTAAATATTATACAAACGCTATTTATTTATTTATGAATTATTCAATTATTTTAACTTATAACGTTAATAGCGTGAATGAGAGGCTTTAACAACGCCTTATATTTCAAAATATTACCTAGTCACAGCATTTTCCAAAAATCGTCCATATGCTGCTCACACTGAATCATTTACCGCATGGCTCAGAATAAATACTTTTAGTTTGATAAACGCAGCAACATTCATTTTCTTTAGCCTAATGCTCGGCAAAAAACATCGCATTAAAGTTAATTAATGGGATGAAATCAGTTTGCCTTGGAGCAGGCCTATGTTCTTTGAGGTTAAAAATAATCGCCTGGATTGTAAACCTTAGTAGAGTTCCACAACGAGGTGCGATTTGTAAAAGGACGTCTTTTTCTCTCCGAGTTAGAAATCTGGAGAAATAAATATATCAGTTGATTTCCGCCCATCGGAGGACCTTTAGAACTTTATTATTTATTCATTATTTATTTCTAACTTCTCACTGTGTCCAACTATATCGGGTGTATAAAACGTATGAACAGACATAAATAACGTGGGGGAAACTGGAATAGGGGAGAGAGGAAAAATAAGACGAACAGAGACGAAACAGACAAACGGGAAATGCAGATAGAGTATTTTAAGTATTAGCCACCTGCACCATTACGGGAATGTGTGTGTGTGTGTGTGTGTGTGTGTGTGTGTGTGTGTGTGTGTGTGTTCGTGTGTGACTGCTTGTGTGCGTCTGCCTGTGTGTGTGTGTGTGAGAGAGAGAGAGAGGCTATGTGCGAGTGCACTGTATATGTACACGTACTAGATTGGGATATTTATCATTTATGGATTAGCTCTGTAAACTTTTTATCAAAGGAGTCCAGTCTAGGTTATTGGTTCTTATTGATTCATTCTGAGATTTTTTTCCATTGATATGTAGTCTATCAATAGATTTTTCCATTCGGTGACACTAATATTATTTTTTGTTTTCCAATTCATGAGTATGTTTGTATTTGCAATTAATAATGTTATATATATATATTATCCTGTTTTTTTTCTATTGACACATTGGTTGATGACATGTCTCCTAGGAGACATAAAGATGGTGTTGGATGGATAGGGTTATTTAAATCATGGGACATGTGTGTGATGACCTATTTCCAAAATTACTTGATAGGTGTGCTCTGCCACACGATGTGAATGTAATCGTCAGCTGTGTTTGGAGTAAAGTATGTACAGATTGCTGAGCTTGTGAAACCAATTTTAAACATCCAATGTGTAGTATAATGTAATCTATGTATTATTTTGTACTGAATGCATTGTAGGTTAGTGTTGCTGTCATGTGGTAATTATTATTATACATTTTAATCCAGACTGTGGCGTCGGGGGTTAGTAATAAATCTTCCTCCCATTGTCTCGATTGGAGAGTAATTATGCGATTTGATTTCATTATTATTTTGTATATCTTATGTGATAGTTTTTTTGTATTAGGAATGTTTATAATACTGATATGGATGCACGTGAGTTTAATGTCTCTGAACTGATAGTTGCTCTTACCTGCTTTCTATATCTTATGTTTGGGCTACTTGTGGAAGTGACATGAAAGCAGTGTTATGTTTATGTTAGTGTGGAGTTTGATATCTTGTGGAATTTCCACCAAGCTGTTAGTATCATGGCCACCCACAAATTGTTGATCATGAATGTTCTTTAATTGATTTGACTGATAAATGGTAAGTCTGACTTTTAGATCTTTGCATAATGTTTGCTCTATGTCTATCCATATTCTGTCTGATATACTAGGTTTTATCCATTTTATTCCATATTGTAGTTGATTTGCAATAATCAACTACAGTTCTGTAATGTTGTGAGTTTGATTCTATGTGATTTATTTTTCTAGTAGAATCAAGTTATGATGTTGTCCAAAGATTTTAGACAGGTTGGTGGCACTGGAATAATTGAAAACAAACAATTTCGTTTAGGTAATATTCTCATTTTAATTATTGCAGTTTGTCCGAAGAGCATAAGGGGCAAATTTGTCCATCAATGAAGTTTGTCGCTTATTGTTTTAATAATTGGATGACTATTTATTTTGAATAACAGACAACTGGGAAGAGAATTTAGTACCCAGATATGTAATATGATTGGTATTCAGGGGGATGGGGAATGTTTTTAATTGCATCATAAAGATATGCTGCTAATATATAGTATAATACACAAATATACTACTCGAGATACAATTTGACCAGTTATGTGTGATGTTCTGTGATGATCATATAGAACACCACAGACAACTGTGGCACATCACTGTCAAACCTCCTGATTGCAACCCGGGGCATCGTGAACTGTACAACATGACCCTCAGACAATGATCTCTGAGTGAAAGCGATAAACATAATCATCTTCATATCATCACTTTCTCTACAAGTTCAGTGGAAGAGATGTCAGTGAAAGGGAGTTTTAATACCCTTTCCATTTTTAACTTTAATAAAAACACAGACGGAAAAATTCCAGAAAGTGATACAGAGAAAGGAAACTAGACTTTAAAATGGTGCTGCCCTCTTGATTTACAAGTGTAGATTATTGAAATTATTACAAATGTCTGACGCCAAAAGGGATTGTGTCAGTGTTTCACTACTCACTATTTGGTAGACAGTATAAACAAGCAGACTATGGTTAAAAAGATCACAGAAATAAAGCAAACACCAATATAATCTTGAACCACCTAGTCCACAGGAAACATTAGATTACTGGAACAAAATCAGACAACTAGCAGAACAACTTTTTACCAATGATGCAGGTGCACTTTTGGTGGATTTATTTATCTGTATTTCAATCCACTAAAGTTTTTCACTTGATCTAACATTACATTTAAGACCGACGCCCTGTTACGTCTCACAGAAGAGTCCATTGATCAAGCTGCTACTTACCCATCCTGGTCCTGGAGTACCTTTGCTCTGTACACTTTAGTGATGTCTTTGCTACCAACAAACCTATTTTAATCCATCAGATAGTAACCAAACTCTTCAAGGACACTTGCATAACCATTTTTATTTTTTCATAATACTTGTCCAGGTTTCCACTATTATGTTCAAACCATACATTATTCAATATATGCTAATTGATATTTAATAGTTACACCAACAAGTTCTTGGTACTATTATGTTCAACCTGAACTACTTCTATTTTTTTAAAAGACGATCCTATTCTATATCACCGGATGCCCATATTGTTTCTTTTGGTGATCTCCATATTGTTTCTTCCAGTGCTTGGCCGGGATGTCCCATCCTTGAACCAAGGCTCTCCCTTCAACGGAATCCCCTAGAGGCTTTTTCAAAGAGGCCTCCTGAAGATTTATGCTGAAGCCTACACTGGTCTTTCCTGCATGAAACCAGTTTATTCGGGACCATCCATACTTTTCTGCTTACAATATCATTTTATTACCTCAGCATTTTCATTACTAATTTAAAAATCAATCACTTTATACTTCTAAAGCTTTCACAGACACATTTAGACTTTTCAGCACTCTCAATGTCCAATGCTAAATGCTACAAACCACTCATACCCAAACAGAAGAAATAGCCCAAATATAGCCACACATATTCCTCCAACCTCTACATACTTCTAAGCTATATATAACGTTTAAAGCCATTAAAAGCAAAGTTATGAACATTTAAAATACACCTTGATAACACAGTTTATAGCTCTTCAAGAATGTTTAGTTGTCATGGCAACTATTCCTTTCTCGACTCTGTTTTGTTTTGGGGTTTTTTTGGCATACCTTTCTTTTTCAGTCATGAATTCCCTTTTTTGTTAAAATCTCCTCACCTTTTCTACAGCGCTTTCTCTCTCTCTAATTTCACAGGTAATTGTCTCTTTCCTCCAAGGGTCTGCATCTCACCTGGACCTTTTCCTCTTTGCTACTTCAGCTCCTGTCGTAGCTGAACATCAATAGTTTAATAGTTATTAGGAAATATTACTTAAAACAAAACAACAAGAAAACAGCAAAGAAGGTATATGCAAGTATATGTTCACTGTATTGTGCAACTGTCATGTCAGCAGGTGGACAATTTTAGCTAAAGTTAGCATTTCAAACATATATTTTGATATTCTAAAATAATGTTTATTAACTCAATATTTCATCACAATGGGGTGGACATTTTTAGCTTTAACTCATCTGAGTATGGGGACAAAGTGAGAAATTCAAATGAACTGACATACTATAGGAGCATGCAGTTTATGCCTTTAGGCGAATGAAGATAGACCTTTTTTAAAGTTGTGAGGTCACTGATGTCAAAGGTCGCATTTTTACCAAGATGGTTATCCAAAGATGAGAGAGTGGACAGCAATTCTTGGACATGTTTAAATAACTTGATTTTTAATTTTATTTATTTATTTATTTTTAATCAAAATTGCAAAATGAATAATCAAAATACCTAAAATATTAATGAACGTATTTACAACCTTACGGTAATATTTAAAAGTTTAAAAGGTTAAAACATGTTTAAAAGGTTAAAACATCCAAAATACCCATTTCCTCATCAAAGACAATGTAATAAGGTTAACATTCCTATATATTCGTAAAATGTGTTCATTCAGAGTAAAACTTTAATCAGTTAATTAAAAACATTAATTGTTTCACAATCTTTGTATCAGCACATTTAAACGAGTATGTTGTACTGACCCTTAGGTAACAGAACGAAGTGTGAAGTCCACTTATAAAATAAATTACGCATTCGTCATTAGATCAGAGTAGGTGAGGGACAGAGAGCCATGTGTGAAAACGAACAATCATCTCACAAAACACTACTTATGACTAACAAGTAAACACTTGCAAAATAAAAGTAGCCGTTTATGTTAAATATAAGATTTCACAAAACTATTAATTAAAAAAATATTAATTAAAAAATATTAATTACAAAAATATGAATTAAAAAACGTAAATCGATATTTTTGCGATTGATCTCCCTCCCAAGTTACACCGTTTACTTGTCTTAGAACTGAAACACGAGTATCACTGTTACGTTTTAATGAAACCGTTATTTTGAAAATTACAAAACTGCATGTCAATGTTAACCGTGTGGGGTCATACGTGAGTGTATGTTACAGCTGAATTATTAGGTTACCTAACTAAGCTACAGATATTTTTATATTTATTGGCTGCTTGTACAGATTTGTTAGCTCGCTGATAATATACTTTTGTATATAAAATTGTTCTGCGCAAACCACAGCACCATTGCTAAGTTAGCACTTAGCCTTAGCTAACGTTACTTTTAAAGTTAAATTGAGTTTCTTGTCTTGTTCATGGCTTTGTAGCCGAATCTCCCGTTTAGACATGATGTCTGCCCGCAGGCTTAGACTTCTAGTGTTTTCTGTTCAAAAGTGTTTATCTCGACTCGCCGACAAATGCAGAGGTTATTGCTCAGTGTCTCTATCTAGCACTCCTACTAATGAGACTGATGAGACGAGAGTGAGCACATTTAAGACCAAGCTGTCGTCATTAAGAGTTCTTCAGGCAAAAGTTCAACTGAGACGCAACAGGAACATGAGGAATCGTATCTTCCTGAAGAAAGTGGTCTGGCGCAGCTACGGAAAGGTATGTAACTGCATTTGTTGCCATGATAGTTCAGGCTTTAGGATTTTAATTCCCATGTGTCAGTATGCCGGTAGTCGTTGCCAATTTTATTTTGGTGTTTACATCTTGCAGTGTATTTCGAAACATACGGCTGTCAGATGAACGTCAACGACACTGAAATTGCGTGGTCCATTCTTCAGAAGGGTGGATATGTTCGGACCCACGAACTATCAGAGGTAAGTGTCAATGCCTTGACCTTTGACCCTTGATAAACACAGCGCTTCCTTTATTTGAAAGCTTTCATTCTCATCTTTCCTAATTTTTTTTTTTTTTATACAGGCAGATGTGGTGCTTCTTGTCACATGCTCCATAAGGTAGGAAAAGCCTATTTCTGTTTGTATTTTACACAGTGAATCTATACGTTGCCAATCTTGTGCAACTTGACAGCAGTCCTTGACTTCAGTGACATTTTTTGCTTGGATGTAATGCTATTTTCTGTTGGAAAAAATAAAAATCATTGTGACAGGGAAAAGGCAGAGCAGACCATCTGGAACAGACTCAAACATCCAGCAGTTCTGAAAAAGAAGTGTCTAAAGAGCAGCACTCCATTAAAGATAGGAGTCCTGGGTAACTTCTCACTTCACCATAGTTCTTCATTCACGTTCAAATGTATCTCTCAGTCTGAAATGTTCGTATGTGCGCATGTATGTTTGTGTGTGGGTTCACGTGCCCGTATACGCATATGTGTGCTTGCTCTCTTGTAGGTTGCTTGGCAGAGAGACTGAAGACTGAGTTGCTGGAGAAGGAGAGGGTGGTGGATGTTGTAGCAGGGCCAGATGCCTACAGAGATCTTCTCCGACTCCTTGCACTGGCCCATGGGGGTCAGAGGACCAGCAATGTCCTGCTCTCCCTGGAAGAGGCATATGCTGATGTCATGCCCATTCACCATTCAGGACACAGTGCCTTTGTGTGAGTGCCATAATAATATCTGGCTGATTTATAAGGGAGGAGTTCCTACTAAACACTAACTCTTAAATTAACTTTGCACTGTGTGATTTTGTAAAGATGGTAAAGAGTAAAATAACAGTCTCACATGTACAGTTCAATTTTTAAGTTAACATGTATAGACAGTTTTTGGTGTTTTCATATTCAACTCTAATACACTGAATTTAATCTGAACAGCAACTGTTAGATTAAAATACAGAAAAGTCAGCTATAATTTAAAGGCATTTGCTACCATATTGGATGAAACATGGGACTTGCATCCACAATAAAGCCAAAAACAGCAAATGCTCATAGTTCAGTTGTTTATTATTATCATTTTACTGAACACTTGTCAATCTGCATTTTTTGGTTAAATATTTATACATGACTGACCCTCCTACACTTATGAAGGGATATAAAACTTCAAACACCGTGGTGGCTCATCTTCAGCTCCTTCATGCTTTTAGATGTAGCACTTCAAACAATGGTTTGATATCAGGGGGTCGATACTTTTAAAGTCCTTTCACGCTGTTGACAGTACAGACCTTGTGTACTGCAAGCCTTGTTGGTGGCACCTTGTCTTACAGTGGGATTATCCAGTATATTTTGTCCCTCTTTGACTGCTGTAGGTCTATCACGCGGGGCTGTGACAACATGTGCAGCTACTGCATTGTGCCGTTTACCTGGGGGAAGGATAGGAGCAGACCTGTGTCCTCCATACTTGAAGAAGTGCGCATGCTGTCTGACCAGGTTTCTTCCCTTCAGCGACTATGTGTGCAGTCTGGCTTTACTAGTTTCTGTGTGTGAAACTTGGCCAGATGTGAACACTAAGTATATGAAATGATCATGGCCATAGGGGGTGAAGGAAGTGACCCTGCTGGGTCAAAACGTGAACAGCTACAGAGACGTGTCTGGGGACGGGGCCAGCAACTCGGAGCTTGGTTCGCACCTCAGCCGTGGTTTCAGCACCGTGTTCCCGTGATGAGCAAGGAGGCCTACGATTCTCTGACCTGCTACACCACGTCTCCCTCGTAAACCCTGACAAGGATTCGCTTCACCTGGCCACATCCTAAAGACTTTCCTGATGAGGTAGAAACCCCAGAGTCATGGATGTGAGCATGTGGTTTTTGGTTGGGATACCCATGACTAGTGTGGGGAAGGTACTTTTAAAATGTATTTCATTGCAGGTGACAAAATACAGAACACAGAATACATGCTGTTAAATGTAATTTAAATGTAATTAAAGTGAGTTATATTTGAAATAGTCTTGGACAATGTTGACGTATTCCAAAGTTTTTAAAGTATGTTCCTCGTTTGAGTAATGTAATGGAATATGTTACCAATTACATTTAGGGGCATGTACATGTACATTGCCTACAGTGGCAGATTAAACCCTGTGGAGGCCCCTAGGCAGTCATAATCTTGGGGCCTCCCTTGCAAATTATCTCCTAATATGTTTGTTTTTTTTAATTCCTTGTTGCATGGCCCCTAAAAGGTGTGGGGCCTACAGGTCACTGCCTGCTCTGGTAATCTATTGGTAATCCGGCCCTGACTGTTTATGGCTTGTGTGGTGTAGTGGATGTTCAAAGAGTTTAAGTATTTAGTTGAACGGTTTCTTATAGTCTGAATTCATGTGCAGATATTGCTCATAGGCCATTTTAAGCAGCAGATTGGATAATAATTTAGGATTCGCAAATTTGGATGTGAGCAGTAGAAGAGATCATTAATAGATTATCAGATTGAAAAAGCCTTATGCTTATCAGATATGTGAAATAAGGTTTGACTGCCATAGTCAATTTGTGCTGTTTTCGTTTGACCTGTGCTGGGGTGGGTGAGTATGTTTCCTGAAGGTGTTATAGCTAATCCAAGAGCGGAGGAACATCTGTAAGCAGATCCACTTGCCAGCTCAGAGTGGCAGCAGCAGAGTCTTACAGACCATGAGGCGTGGGTGAGAAACGCTCCTAGAACGACAGCACTCACCACAAGCACAGTAGAGATTAGCCTGCTTATCTCAAATCTCTTGATGTCTCATGTGTTAAAACTTAGTTCTCACTTTAAGTCATCATGCTCTGGGATGTTTTCATAGGTATACTAGGGAAGCCTACCTTGAGCTTGTGGAAAACATTCGAAAGATAATACCAGGTGTCCTATCATTACCAAACATTCAGTATGTAATTATAAAATTATTGTAGCTATAATAGGTCTTGTGTGAATAAATATCTATGTATAATTTCTTTTTACAGGGGTCAGTCTGAGCAGTGACTTCATCACAGGCTTCTGTGGGGAAACCGAGGAGGACCACCAGCAGTCGGTCTCTTTGATCAGGGAAGTGGGCTATAATGTAGCCTTCCTGTTTGCCTACAGCATGAGGAAGGTGAGATCCTATTTTGTCATTGTGTTTAACACTATCAAAAAACAGACATTCTCCCTGGTTCATGTGATGGTTCTATCAAGAAATTCACCATTGTCTATTATCATTTGGAGAATTGAAAGGGTCTTGTGGCTGCCAGTTGGGCTTTACCTTCTGACATGAAGATGTGTGTACCACACCCACAGAAAACTCAGGCATACCACCGTCTCGGGGACGATATCCCAGCTGAGGTGAAGAAGCTGTCGCCTGGAGGAGCTTATCTTTACATTCCGAGAAGATGCGGCTAAGGTCAACACCAGTTTCATCGACAGCAAACAGCTTGTCCTAGTGGAGGGAGTGAGTACTGCAGTGGGTTGAAGCCATGCTGTGTTACAACTGTGTTTGGAGCACTTCTGCTGTTAATAATTTGGGATTGCTGCATCTGTGTGTCTTGGTCATCATGTTTTGCATATCGATTTAACTAGATTTCTGCAAGAAAATAAATAGTTGCAGTAAATTCTCCTCCCTTATCTTATTTAGACCTGCTGGATCAACATCATGAGGTCTGTCTGACAACGATGATGAACAATGGCATTGTCTATCAGCTCAGCCCTAGCACCTTTTGGCATTTCATTTTGGTTTTGGCTTTGTTCTTTTCTGGAGGGCAAATAGAGTTTATGTGTTTATGTATTTAGGGCATTGTTTGGTCTATTTTAGTCTATTTGAGTTGTATGGTCACTTTCCCGTTTGTGGTGTTAGTTTGCGATTGCCGCATGGGTTTCTGTGGCCCTTTCATTTGAAACCCTTCCCTGGTTAGGCATAGCATTGTGTCTGTTTTGGATGCTTTGAGCTTTTTGTTATTTTTGAAGTGTTGAGAGCAGTTCACATCTTTGGTACCGGGAAATCCCAATGACTGGTTTCCCTGTGCTTGTGGTCTTTAGTGTATTACCTGCCATCAATAACTGTTTGAAGATTGGGGTCTTAGTTAATTTTGATTCTTGTTAGTGTCCTTCTTTTGAGGACATGCCTGGCGAATGCACAGAAAACTACCACAAGGTGTTTGCCACTTGTGTGTTAATATGCGCTACCAGTCATGCTGAGATTGGATCTACCGATATACACACTGATAACAGAATTTTATGACCATCTACATAACAGTGGGAATAACCACCCTTGGTTTGGATAACACTAGTGAGACGTTGTGGCATGGTATCTGGAGGCAATGTAAGAGCAGGAGAGAATTTCTGTCTGCTACAGTGCTTAGTCAAGCCTTTTATATTGTACAAATGTTATCTGCTGTTTTTGCTTGACTGAGTCTGTTTTCTGCAGGAAAGTAAGAAGTCATCTCAAGATCTTTGTGGTCGGAATGATGGGAATGTGAAGGTTATTTTTCCAAGAAAGGATTTGCTTTCTTATCCCACGGATACCAACCCTGCCACTGTTAAAGCTGGAGACTATGTACTGGTGAAGGTGAGCTCTTACTTCAGTTTGCTACTCCTACATGTATATCTGTCTGTGTTGAGACTAAAACAGGAGCATGTTTTTACACACACACACACACACACACACACACACACACACAGAGAGATATATATGAGCTGTATGTGTGGAATATTTATTCTGGTAAGCCTGGTCTGTGATATGTAATATACATGGCTGTGAAATATACTGTACAGTTATGGCTACATTTCCATGATTATTGGTGACTACTCTCTCCTTTAGAGATTACCTCAGCCAGCTCTCAGAGTCTGCAAGGCCACGCCTTCAGCCACGCCTCCCTGAGTGATGGACACCCCAGACGCCTATTGATGCACAGGCAGCTGCATATTAGCCTGTAGGTTCCACCTTCTTAGTATCAGGACTGGGTGGGAGTGTGTGTCACAGACCTATAGGTCTTCCCAGCTCCAGCTCTTGGAAGCCAGTATGCTCAGTGAGGAGTGTTCACTGCCTCAGTCACCCTGTCTCCTCATTATCAAGCTCCTTATGAGGTGATTCAGGCATGGTGAGGCAGAAAACCCCTGAAAATATGCAGGGAAGTTTCCTCAGAACTTGAGCTCAGTGTTCCTGAAGTGCAGTTTGAAATGAAATAAGGCTTTTCATTTTTTCATTCATTCATTTATTCAGAATCATGTCTGACTCATGCATGACTCAGTGTTAAAGGAAAGTTTTAACACAGATTTTGTCTGGGTACACACTTTGCAAACTTCAAACTGCATGATTAGCAGACAGTATTGTAGCTATTCAAGTTTATGATCAATAATGTAAGGTAAGTGTGTGTTAACTCTGGGTGGGTCAGGGTGTATTCTCCCCTAAACATACTTCTGACATAATGATTTGTTTAAACACTACAATTCTCTATATCCTAATAATTACTGCCACATTTTAATAACCTGCAATACACTGTAAATACAGCATTTGTAAGCTTTAAATTTACAAACATGAACAATCATACTATATCAAATACATGATACTCATACCTGTGACATAGTGTTTTGAACAGACATTTGCTGCCACACCTGCTATTTTAGCAGGCTAAATAATCTGCCTTCTGAAATGCTAATATGCTTAATTTCATGCAAGTGCTAGTGTTCCTATTTGCTTGCTGATGTGCATGGAAGCGCCATATTATTATTATTATTATTATTATTATTACTATTATTATTATTATTATTATTATTGAGTCACACTGCTATCAAGTTAGCTGGTTGCTCTTAGCTAGTAGTGTGAACAGGACAGGGGACTTGGGGAAGACCCAAAGGGTGAGGTTTGTGTGTGTACATTCACAAGTACTGGTGCACAGCCACTGACATACATAAACACTGCTATCTGGATCTGGAATTTTTAACATTAATGTACAGACTATTCTTTCTCCTTAAAAAATTCATTATGGTAATAATTATGGCAGTGTATGTTCCCCTGCAAACAAATGCTAGGCTGCAGGCTGCACGATGCTGCAATCAACCAGCTGATGGCAAATCCAGACAGTGTTGTTATTGTGGCAAGAGACTTATTGTAAATGCATTGCCATTAATTGAGAGTCATTTTAAAAGATATTTACTCTCCCACTGCGCATACTCCCGTTTTCATAAATTGGCAAATATACATGTTGCTGCTTGTCACACAAACTTTTGTTGTACACAAGTAATAATGAGAAAAGGACTCATCATATGTTTTATGATATAGCTAAAGCTATGCATTTATCGAGAGGATTTAACACATTACAGAACACATCTAATTAATCCTTTCCATGATTGACCCAAGGGCAGATAGCAATTATTTAAGTATTACTATGTTTTAATTTAATAATAAAAATGACCATATGAACCTTTTTGCTTTATATTTGTTTATATTCAGCTGCCTTTATAATGACAATTATTTATGACAATGACAATTTACAATACATTATCAGTGAGTGGTATAATTAAAGTAAAATCATTGTTAAATAAGTCTCATTCTTGTCTCAGATTCAAACACTACAAAATCTTGGTCTTTGCTTGAATGATTTTTTAATGGTCCTGACTACAACACTATCCTTTGATAAGCTTGGAAGTTGTACACTACTGTGAGAGGAAGTTACATTCAGCTAGGAAAGAACCAACAATCAAATAATATACACAGATTAAGATGGTCATTAAAGATCCCAAACTAAGATTAATGCACTAATTAATAAACTACAACTTGTTTGCAGGAGTTCATCAGTGTTTTATCATTGGCATAGGTAAAGGGGTTTTCAGGCACAAGTTAAAAAAGGCACAAGTTGTCAAAGCATAAGAATAATGACCATAATGATCATAAGAAAGCCTTTCTGAGCCAAAGATCTGAATTAACAGGGAATAACAGGAGCACTTGCAAAACTGTGCCTAAGTGTATCCAGAAAGCACTGTTGGGCTTTTGTAGGAAAAAAAGGTTACACAAAGGTTACACTGATAAAACAGTTTAATCTGAACGAAGAATCAAGACCCAGGAGCTGTAAAAGAATAAGTTAATCTCTGCATTGCTCTCTATATAGGGGGAGTTTTACAACATTGGAGTGCACAAGAAACCCGCTTTTGCCCCGACACCATTTTCACTGCCACCTGATGAAAGCAACATGCTGTATATGGGCATCTCTGCCTTCACTGCCAACTCAGCAGGCTTTGTGTAGAAAAATGCAGGAGCACTCACACTCAGAATCACAGATGACATGGTGAGTTTAAACCACTCCTTGCCATCACTGAGGGAAAGGTGTGCATGTGGTTACCTTACAAGACCAGGCTGTTTAGTTAGAAGACTGATAAAGAAGACTGATAACTTTATACTGTTCTCCCAGTGCACATTAATAATCCCTTAATAGTGTAATAAATGAATGGACAAATAAATGATCAACAGTCCCTGAAAATGAAACAAACGTTTATCCTTCCAGATTCCCAGAGCCTCTCCATATCGTCTGAACACCAAGACATTTGAAGCCTTAATTCCGCAGGTATAAGAGATCACTTTCTGTATTCATCACACAAGCATGCAGAAACTGCTGATTTTATATTCTCACATAGGTTTCCTAACACAGTAGACTTTGAATCTTAAAGGAATAATAAGGTTTAAAGAGTAACAAATAATATGATCTCATTAGCAACACAACCATATTTAGATGAAGAATTTCCGAAAAGAACAACATTTCACATGATGATGCTTGGATGAAATGTGTTGAAAACACTGAGTTCTTTTGCTTTTGGTGCTAAAGGCACTTGCAAGTACACCTTACACAGATTGATGGTGGTAGTATAGTTGGCATTCAGTTAAATCAATTAAACTTTGGACAGGGGTAGATTTGTCCTTCATACTGTTATTCAGCACAGGTAATAGCCATTTTGGGACTTTGTATCACTTTTGGGAGGCTGCCGTGTTCTCCTTAAAGTACCCAGGTTGAAGAGTGCTGGGCCCAGGAGTATTATCACCTGCTCCTGCATTTCTGCCGATGAAATAGTGAGACGGATCCACATCCTGCCTGCTTATTGGGGACGTACTGTTCTAGCAGCTCTTCCTCATCTGTCCATGCTCATACCATGGGTTGCTGTACTGTTTCCATGCTTATGTGGTACTCTTTCCACAGGATGCTATGGAACTTTTGGTGCTCCCTGCTCCTCTCTGGCATTTGTAGCTTGACCTTCCTGGTGATTTTTTTGCAGTCCACGTCACTTTGCCAGGAGCTTCCTTTTGCTGATTAGCAGAAGCAGGAATACCTCCTGTCCTGCCAGGCTTTTGCAGTCATATTAGGCACATTGACTGCTCCGCTCTTACCTGCTTTCTATATCTTATGTTTGGGCTACTTGTGGAAGTGACATGAAAGCAGTGTTATGTTTATGTTAGTGTGGAGTTTGATATCTTGTGGAATTTCCACCACGCTGTTAGTATCATGGCCACCCACAAATTGTTGATCATGAATGTTCTTTAATTGATTTGACTGATAAATGGTAAGTCTGACTTTTAGATCATATAGAACACCACAGACAACTGTTTGGCACATCACTGTTAAACCTCCTGATTGCAACCCGGGGCATCGTGAACTGTACAACATGACCCTCAGACAATGATCTCTGAGTGAATGTGATAAACATAATCATCTTCATATCATCACTTTCTCTACAAGTTCAGTGGAAGAGACGTCAGTGAAAGGGAGTTTTAATACCCTATCCATTTTTAACTTTAATAAAAACACAGACGGAAAAATTCCAGAAAGTGAGACAGAGAAAGGAAACTAGACTTTAAAATGGTGCTGCCCTCTTGACTTACAACTGTAGATTATTGAAATTATTACAAATGTCTGACTTCCAAAAGGGATTGTGTCAGTGTTTCACTACTCAGTATTGCATTTGTTAGACAGTATAAACAAGCAGACTATGGTTAAAAAAAACACAGAAATAAAGCAAACACCAATATAATCTTGAACCACCTAGTGCCAGGAAACATTAGATTACTGGAACAAAATCAGACAACTAGCAGAACAACTTTTTAACCAATGATGCAGATGCACTTTTAGTGGATTTATTTATCTGTATTTCAATCCACTAAAGTTTTTCATTTGATCTAACATTACATTTAAGACCGACGTCCTGTTACGTCTCACAGAAGATTCCACTGATCAAGCTGCTACTTACCCATCCTGGTCCTGGAGTACCTTTGCTCTGTACACTTTAGTGATGTCTTTGCTACCAACAAGCCTATTTTAATCCATCAGATAGTAACCAAACGCTCCTTTGCTGCAGAGCACAGAAATCATTCAAATTTGCAGTCAACAGATACATCTGGGCCAGATTTTGGATCAGTGGACTAGGCTGGAACTGCACATATACTGTATATGCAAAATTCAAAATACGGGGAGTGGTTGGTCTCTTTTGCAATCAAATCTGAATACTATGGAATTCGTTTCACATTTGTTTAATTTGACAGATTTTAAATGGATAATGGACATCACTAGACAAAAAGGAATAAACAACTATATGAAAAGGAACAAAACCAAAAACAAAGGAAGACTTTAACACACTTGCCCAAACAAGCACTAAATCTGACAAAAATAGATCAACCAATGACATAGCTGTGAAGGAACATATTAGCCATTGTTTTCTTGTCATCAACAGTAATTTTAACTGATTGTTAACATACTGTTCAAGTCTTCAACTGATTTGCTCCCAACATACGAATGGGTACAAATATGGTTCATTACCCAGCTGCACAAATTGCTTCTGACATACTGGGCAGCTACAGGGTTCTTCTCGCGTGTGGATTCTGACATACTGGGCAGCTATGGGCTTCTTCAGTTGTGTGGATTGTCTTCTGCTCCTCCATGTGGCCTGTTTCACCAAAGCCCTTCCTGCAGTATTTGCAGCACTATGGCAAGCGGACACCCTTGTGTGAGCGTTTAGGTGCTTCTCAAGAGTCTGGGCACGTTTGAAACACCTGCCCCAAACATCACTGACATTATTTCTTGTAGGTGATTAGCCACGTGTCTCTCTAGCCACAAGTACTTTTTGATTTATTTGTTTTTTTTAAATAGGTAATTTTATATATAATGGCAACAAATGACATTTTAAGTTTTATGACAAAACGTGCAAACAAGCTGGCCTGAGAGGTGTGTAGCGGGATATGACTCAGTGCGTCTCTGGTGCTGCTTTTGATGAGTACAGTGTCATGAGTGTGTCTGTCCAGCGGTGCAAAGAGGGGATACAGCAAGGCATGGCATGGTGTTTATTCATTCGTTTGCATAGAAAATGACGCCTTTTCACATTGTGGAAGTACAAATATGGCGGTCTTTTTTGTGCGGCGTAGTAATGACATATGTTGTGGAATTTTGAACAAACAGCAAGTCAGACGTGATTAAGAGAGTAATTTAATAAGAAAAAGAATAAAATAAATGTTTGGCTCTCCTCAGGTAGGGAGCCCCGAGTATACAAAACCGTGGCTAGTTATACTACTCCTGTGCTGTCTTTAACCAATCATCTTTTCTTAAGCAGCTCTTCTTTCCTTTGTTGCTGTGGCTATAAGCCAATCAGCTCTCAGCTTGGTTTTTTCCACAAACCAACCCAAACTGACTCCAAACAGTGTGGGTTGTGTGTCAAGTTGACCTTGATGTTAACAGTTCCTGATACATGTTCAACTTAATCAGCAACAGGCGGATACAAATGTGCAAACAGCATTATTAATTTAAGAACAAAAGGATCAGTGTGATTTTATATGAATCACATAATACATAGTTTCGTATCATTTTCCATCACACGTAAAAACAGAGTCTCACCGTATTGTCGGGCAGGAGGATCTGGACTCATTTATTACTTAATATCTTCCCCCATCTAGCGGTCATTAGAGGTTAGTCTTGAATTGATTTCTGTCGTGCAATATTTTAGATATAAATGTTTACATTTTCTATTACAGAACACGGCAAAGTATAGTCAACCAGTTCTAACCTTTTGAGAAAAACTTTAACTTCAAAGTAGGTGAATCTATTTACTTAGATTGAACCAATCGGATCACAGTTTATTTACATAACATCAATGCTTTGAGTGCTTTAGATATAAGGACATCATGGCGATCTTTCTGCTCACACCTCAGTCAGTCTATAATTCTGTACTATGTGTTTCTATAGCTTCCAACTTTCACGAGTTTCTTGAATCTGTGGACAAAAGTGCAGACTCAGGTACTTTCTTATTTGTGAACTTTTATACATTTTATGTAATTTATTTATCATCTATAATGTTTTATTACTTTTCATTTATAGATATAAGGACACAAAAACAGTTCATATACTCAATGAATTGTTACAAGATAATCTTTTCTAGAGAATGTTTACCATTTGTTAAAAGACTGATTTATTTCTAAAGGTTTATGCAGTGTGTTAATTTGTCACATGGAGGCAGAAGGGGTGAATCTGATATACCCCTCTTCCATCATCAACTATTCATCGAGTCCTCCAGTAGAGCTTGTACAACCAAAGAAACGCATACAGCGGTCACCGGCGGTTCTAAGTTACATCTAAAGAGGTCTAGGCCTATACACACTGTTCCACCTGAGGTAATAAAATGTTTTGGGGTAAAGGTATTTTCATGAGGCGATCTGTGATCTAATTATAATAGGCTTTGAAGCTCTCTGCAACAGGTGCAGAGTGGTGCAAGACTGTGTTTGAAAGCATAAAGAGGAATAATGTTTCTGGGGTATCTTAAGGCCTTTTTGGGTCTGTAAGTGCAGAGCAGAGGCTCTGATGCAGGTGGTTTCAAGGCCTCTGTGGAAGTCTACGGCAGATGACTCTGGACTGTTCCCGTGAGAAATAGCTTCCTAAGTATTGGGAAAGATCCTGGCTTTTAAAAGACGTGAAAGCCTCTTCGAGAGTTCTGTGGCTAAGCAAGGTTCATTATCTTACCATAAGAGCAGGGTGATACTGACCTGCAACATCATCTTGCAGGTGTTTGATGGTATGAGTTGAGATCATCTTTGTTAAAAACAAAAAAAACAACAACAAAAAAAAAAAACAGGAAAATCTTCCAATAGGATATACTGGGGTCAAGCTTCAATTTGTACAATGATAGATCTCAATTTGCATATATTGAATAATGTATGGTTGAACACAGTGGTGGAGATTTCAAACACCAGTATGTAGAGAAGGTGTGGCAATCACATAATCAGTTGTGAAAACTGGATAAAAATGTGTGTTCCTTGTGTGATTATTAGACATATTCTGGACTATGCCTCGTTTGTATGTAACGCTGAGCTCAAAATAAATAATGGACCTACTACTCTCTTCAATTAATTCTTGAGTCTGCATCTTTATTTTCTGTTTAAAGAGGACTTAATAAAATTACTGGAATGTGGGCAATATCTAGTAACACAGTGCCGAGTCTGCTAAACGTAGATCCCAGCCTTTTATATGGCCTCTTCCCTTTAATTCTACTGACTATAATTAATGTAAACCTTGTCGATTCTGGTGTTTGCTGTATAGAGGTAGCGAAAACTTTGCTAAAACAATGAAAAATATGCATCCTGTGAAAAGTTTATTGAACAATATAACATTGTTCCTTACCCAGAGCCATAACACGTCATTGATGGAAATCACACTGATGTGAGGGCGGTATGGGCCAACTCAACTGTATTTCCTGATTGTTTTATTCTGCAGGAGGATGTGGTCCAAATATTTAAAAAATCACAGGTTTGTTTAAGAGGACATAGTCGAACAGTTTGGGCTTACTGTTATTTTAATACTAGTGGTAACTATTAGTAAATACAACAATCTGACCATCCTCATACTGCATTGAGGGGTGATGGGGTGATGGTACCAGATGATGTTTAGGTATGTGGTTATGTTAATTTATTTTTGTTCCTTTATATTCACATATTTTGCAAGTGCGTATGTTATTGAGTTTAAAACCATCCATATATTAAGCAATTATAGAAAATACAGAAACTGCATGAGACTTCTCTTGACTTGCTAGAAGTTCAGACTGTAGCAAGCTTAGCATTAGTAAATGGAATAGGTGTCATTTTAAGGATTCATTTAAAGTATTCATGAGGTATTTCTCCTAACATCGATGTATCGACAGTACCAATAAAATAAATAGCATAACAAGAATTACAGGTGTATAATAGTGTAGTTACCCACAATGGTTGAAGTGTTTGAAAAGAGTTGTATAAAAGAATAGTTGGTTGGTTCGTGGCATAAAGTCATGAAACGGTGAAATGAGGTCATAAAAAGAGTGTTTACAGGGGAAAGTGCTTTAACATTGAATTAGACAAACTAATAACATAAAACAAGGGAGTTTAGAGATTCTGTGTCCTTTCGTAATGATTTGTGCATATGGCAGGCTGCTGCAAAGGATCCTGGGTAAGCTTCAGCAGACCTCAGTGTAAGATATATTAATAATATTAATCATAATAATACTATTCAGAGGTTACTTGACTAGTAATCAGAATGTTGCTAGTTCAAGCCCTACCACTGCCAAGTTACCACTGCTGGGTCCCTGAACAGCAATGAATCCTCAATTGTATTATTAATACAATCCAATACACATGCCTAATGCTCAGCTGTCAACTGCAAAAACTGACATTCTGAGCATTCGAACAGTAAGAGGAACAAAAAGAAAGGAGTCACCGACTGTACACGTGTCAATCATTTAGCCTTTTTACATGTTGTTTTAGTTTACTGTAATCAAGGCCTGAAACTGGAGTCTATGGACCAGGCAAAAATATTTCAATTTTTAATGCGTTTTTATTTTTTCAGTTTCAATGTTTCAATGAGACTCAGGAGACTCCAGCATAAGCAGAAGCTCCAAGTTGTCGATCTCCAGGAGCAAACCCGTCCCTGCAAGGTTGGGGTGCATGTTCTGGATCACGGGAAACAGACCATCGATCACCCAACATCTGCTTCTGCTCCTGCGGAGGTTCCAGATCCAGCACGGAGGCAGTGAGAGGTTCCTGGCCCAGAGATTGGTCTGCAGCGGGCCTGATGGTACTCGGCATGTATTGGAAATGCTGTGGCTGAATGCTGTGCGTAGCCCAGCGGGTGCTGGGGTGGAGCTGTGCCAGTTGCCTGCTCGGGTAGCAGGTAGCCCAGTTCTGAGCCTGTGGAATGGCCATCATGAAGTAGCCGGAGGGCGGGGCGGGCTGGTAGGGGTTGAGCACTGGGTTGCGCACGGCACTCACGCTGGCCATGCGCTGCATGTACTGGTGGGTGAGGTGGGCCTGCCGCTCCTCCTTGCGCTGCGCCAGGGCCACGTACAGCGGCTTGGTGCCTACGATGCACCCGTTCATCTCCTTCATTGCCTCGGTGGCCTCCTCCGGCGAGGAGAAACACACAAAGCCGAACCCTTTGGAGCGGCCGCCCTCCGTCATCACCTTGGCACTCGTGATTGTCCCGAATAGAGAGAACTCTTTACGCAGACGCTCGTCGTCCAGACTGTCGTCTAGGTTTTTAACGTACAGGTTCACTCCCTGGTAGCGAGTCGTGCCGTCCTGCTTCATCTGCTCAAACTTGCGTTTGAGCTCTGTCTGCCTCTCGCCTTTCTTCTGGGCACGAGCCACATACAGCTGCTTCCCATTCAACTTCTTCCCGTTCATCTCATCCACAGCCCTTTTGGCATCCTCGTGCCTCTCGAAGCTCACAAAGCCAAAGCCCTTGGACTTGCCGCTCTCGTCTGTCATGACGCGACGGCTCAGCGTTGGGCCGAACTTGCTGAAGATCTCATTTAGCTTGTTGTCGTCCATGTCCTCCCAAGTATGAGATATTATTTCCATCAGGCTCAGGACCATCTCTTTAGGATAAGGTCAAGAGAAATCTCTTGGAATGTGGTGTTAACAGGTTCCAACTGGTGTGGGTGTTTTATATTACTTTGCATATATTGACAAATGTATGGTTTGGATGCAATGGACGTGAAGACAAACGCAAATATGTAAAGGAATGTGGGGTGAATACATAACCACTACTGAAAAATGTATGAAAATGTGGGTTCTCTGATTTTTAGACATTCTCCAGAGGGTGCCTCAATAATGCGTGTTAATGTTAACCTACAATAAAGTACGTGCACAGTTATGCTATTTAACCAATTCTGAAGTCTGCATTTTTATTTAATATTTGAATTGAACTTTAAAACTAGCCGACTGGGCACCTAGGAACCACATACTGTTGCTATGTGCAGAGATGTGGGCTTGCAGCCCATTGTTGGGCAGAGTCCATCGCACTGCTCCAATAGACCTGCTCTGACTGCTACTTTCCCACGTCGGCAGTCGAAGTCGTTTCTCCTTCACAATGCTTTTCACCTGGTTGGCCAGTTTCACCGTCTCAGTAGACAAGCTAAAAGAAACTGTTGGCAGCCTCTCGTTGCTCCTGTAATATGACCGTCGCCAGACCAGAGAGTGGAACTGGATGGCAGTGTGGCACTTGCAGCTGCAGTTTGTTTGCTTCAAGATTTAATACGTGTAAGTGACCTTTGCTTCTCGTCCTGTCTTTACTGGTTTGTTAATAAGGTCATTTGAAATTGTGTTGTACATAAAGGAATATTACAGAATTATTCTCTATTTTAAGCTACACTGTGGGGTTTTGTTTTTTTGATCTTTACATTTATATTAATGCAACCCAATACACTTATCTAATGATCAGCTATGACCTGTAAGAACTGACAATCTGAACATTCAAACTTTAAGAGGAATAAAAACAAAAAAATGATCAGCTGTTCATGTCAAAATCTGTAATATGTAATAGAAATAACTGTAATATGTTCAATATAACTGTAATATGTAACATATAACTGTAAATATGTCAATTGCAAGATGGGACTGTACATTCTGTACATACATATATAAATATCCATATATACATTGTACATATAAACATTATATATATATATATATATATATATATATATATATATATATATATATATATATATATATATATATATATATATTGTACATACACTATTAATATATTTTTGTATATATATAGAATATATTTCTCTATGCACCCCTGTTTTTCTTTTTCCTCAGATTGGACAGAGCACTCAACCATTTCACTGTGAGTTATACTGTGTATGACTATGTATGCGACAAATAAACCAAACTTGAAATGATTTTACCTTTTTCTGTCGTTTTCATTTTAAGCTTAGAATAACCAAGGCCTGGACTTTGTAAGGTGGTTTTGAATCCAGGTCAGCTAGGTGAGGACACCAATAGCTTACTGGGTAAGCAGCCACACTCTAACAATGGTGGGCTCGTGTGCAGAACAGTTAGAGCTTGGATCAAGCAAAACAAGAGGAAAAAACGAAACACCTCGGTGAGCGTGGAAAAGGGGAGAACAAAGAACGCCACGGAAAGAAATGGCAACCCCGATGCACTGGGGAAAACTCGAACTAAAAGCTCCCAAACAAAACCAGAAAACGGGGAGAAACTTGAATGGCTAAGGGAAGCCTCAGGAGAGAGACAGACTCGAGAGGGGAAAACTGGAGAAGGGAGGGGACGTGTAAAAACACTGACACCCTCGCAGAACAGAAAAGAGGCATAGCACAAGGGCTCACAGACCTCAATACCCAGAGTTACCGGCTAGGAGCTTGGCTCAAAACTTTATCAAAAACCCAGCACTGAATGATTGGGTCACTGGGCTTATATAAGGTCTAGCCCAGCTGTTGGGTGTTGATCCTGATCAGTGGCGTGGTTGACTCGACGCCTCCCTCTGGTCGAGGGGGCCTCGGCCTGGTGCCAACCCTTACAGGCTTGATGTCTACAGACATGGCAAAAATATTTCAATGTTCAATGCATTTCAGTTTCAATGTTTATTTTTTTCAGTTAAAATGTTAATTTTTTTTACTGCTTATTCTTCCATTAGACAGCCAGAAGCGCAGCACTGGTTAAAGTTTTTGAGCGGCTTCCTGCGCGCACTGGTCCTGGAGCACAGCGACTGCCTCATCCACCTTAGGGTGCAGAGACTCAGGAGACTCCAGCATATGCAGTAGCTCCGAGTTGTCCAGTTCCAGGAACAGACCCGTGATCTTCCCTGCAAGGGTGGGCTGCATGTTCTGGATCAGGGGAAACAGACGCTCACCCAGTATCTGCTTCTGCTCCTGTGGAGGTGCAGCAGCCAGCATGGAGGCACTGAGAGGTTCCTGACCCTGCACATGGACCGCAGCCAGCTGCACGGGCACCTGGAGCTCTGCCCCCAGGTGCTGCTGTGGGTTGAGAAACATAAATGTTTTATAATTGATTTGACTGATAAATGGTAAGTTCGACATTTATATCTAAGGGCTGTGTGCCCAGGTGTTGCTGTGGGCTGTGAACGCCTGAGGTGGTTTTGTACTGTGGTACTGCTCTCACCAGCGACGCCTTGTTGGCAGCTTCCGCGCTGGCCATCCCTGTCCCCGGAGCCTCAGATGCCATGGTCTGATAGGCCATCGTGCGTGGGACCTGGCAGGCGGTGGTTGGTCGGATGGCGCTGAAGGCCTGCGGGCAGGATGCGGCTGGACCGATGGCACTCGGCATATCCTGGACTTGCTGTGGGTGGACGCACTGCATGGCCCAGCAAGGGCTGGGGAGGAGTTGTGCCAGCTGGCTGCTTGCGCAGTAGGCAGGCCAGTTCTGAGCTTGTGGAATGGCTTCCATGTTGTAGCCGGAGGGCGGGGCAGGCTGGTAGGGGTTGAGCACGAGGTTGGGCAAGGCACTCACGCTGGCCGTGCGCTTCATGTACTTGTTGGAGAGGTGGGCCTGCCGCTCCTCCTTGCGCTGCGCCAGAGCCACGTACAGCGGCTTGGTGCCTACAACGCGCCCATTCATCTCCGTCATGGCCGTGGCGGCCTCCTCCGGTGAGGAGAAACACACGAAGCCGAACCCTTTGGAGCGGCCGCCCTCCATCATCACCTTGGCACTTGTGATGGTCCCGAACGGAGAGAACTCCTTACGTAGACGCGCGTCGTCCAGACCGTCGTCTAGGTTCTTGACGTACAGGTTGTCTCCCTGGTAGCGAGTCATACCGTCCTGCTTCATCTGCTCAAACTTTCGTTTCAGCCCTGTCTGCCTCTCGCCTTTCTTCTGGGCATAACCCACATACACCTTCTTCCCATTCAGCTCCTTCCCATTTATCTCATCCACAGCCCTCTGGGCATCCTCGTGCCTCTCGTAGTTCACAAAGCCAAAGCCCTTGGACTTGCCGCTCTCGTCGGTCATGACGCGAGTGCTCAGCGTTTGGCCAAACTTGCTGAAGATCTCCTTCAGCTTGTCGTCGTCCATGTCCTCTCCAAAGTTCTTGACGTACACATTGGTGAACTTTTTGGCCCTGGCCCCCATCTCAGCCTCTCGCTCCTTGCGAGACTTGAAGTGGCCAATGAACACTTTGCGGTCATTGAGCAACATGCCATTAAGTCTCTCAATTGCTCTCTCCGCAGCCTCACGGGTCTCAAAGTGCACAAAGCCGTAGCCCTTAGAGCCATTCTCGTCACACACCACCTTGCTGGAAAGGATGTTCCCAAAGGCAGAGAATGTGTCGTAAAGAGCTTCGCTGTCAATAGACTTGTCAAGGTTCTTGATGAAGATGTTGCCAACTCCACTCTTCCTCAGAGAGGGGTCTCTCTGGGACCACATAATTCGCACAGGTCTGCCTTTGATGATGTTAAAGTTCATAGTGTCCAAAGCACGCTCAGCATCTGCCTGCTGCTGAAAGTTCACGTATGCGTATCCAAGTGAGCGGAGGGTCATCGCGTCCCTGCAAATCCGTACGGAGACTATTGCGCCAGCAGGACTGAATTTCTCGTATAGCATGGCCTCGGTAACGTCTGGATGAAGGTCACCCACGTACAACGAAGTCATCGGCGAACTTGGAGCACTTGGATTCATTTTCGTGAGGATCGTCGGTCAACCTTTCTGGAAATCGTAGTCGAAAGTAGTAAATGAATAAAATAAAATCGTAAATGATTTAACCAAATGATCTAACTGCACGAATTATAAAACAGTTTGAAACAGCAATTCAACAGAGCCAGGCAAGTGTCGACCGACCAAAGCGATCAAAGCAACACTTTAGCTTTAGATTCAAATACATGACAACTTGGTTGTTACGTAAGAGTGCTTTTACGTAAATGTTTATTTTTAAATATTATACAAACGCTATTTATTTATTTATGAATTATTCAATTATTTTAACTTATAACGTTAATAGCGTGAATGAGAGGCTTTAACAACGCCTTATATTTCAAAATATTACCTAGTCACAGCATTTTCCAAAAATCGTCCATATGCTGCTCACACTGAATCATTTACCGCATGGCTCAGAATAAATACTTTTAGTTTGATAAACGCAGCAACATTCATTTTCTTTAGCCTAATGCTCGGCAAAAAACATCGCATTAAAGTTAATTAATGGGATGAAATCAGTTTGCCTTGGAGCAGGCCTATGTTCTTTGAGGTTAAAAATAATCGCCTGGATTGTAAACCTTAGTAGAGTTCCACAACGAGGTGCGATTTGTAAAAGGACGTCTTTTTCTCTCCGAGTTAGAAATCTGGAGAAATAAATATATCAATTGATTTCCGCCCATCGGAGGACCTTTAGAACTTTATTATTTATTCATTATTTATTTCTAACTTCTCACTGTGTCCAACTATATCGGGTGTATAAAACGTATGAACAGACATAAATAACGTGGGGGAAACGGGAATAGGGGAGAGAGGAAAAATAAGACGAACAGAGACGAAACAGACAAACGGGAAATGCAGATAGAGTATTTTAAGTATTAGCCACCTGCACCATTACGGGAATGTGTGTGTGTGTGTGTGTGTGTGTGTGTGTGTGTGTGTGTGTGTGTGTGTGTGTGTGTGTGTGTGTGTGTGTGTGTGTGTTCGTGTGTGACTGCTTGTGTGCGTCTGCCTGTGTGTGTGTGTGTGAGAGAGAGAGAGAGGCTATGTGCGAGTGCACTGTATATGTACACGTACTAGATTGGGATATTTATCATTTATGGATTAGCTCTGTAAACTTTTTATCAAAGGAGTCCAGTCTAGGTTATTGGTTCTTATTGATTCATTCTGAGATTTTTTTCCCATTGATATGTAGTCTATCAATAGATTTTTCCATTCGGTGACACTAATATTATTTTTTGTTTTCCAATTCATGAGTATGTTTGTATTTGCAATTAATAATGTTATATATATATATTATCCTGTTTTTTTTCTATTGACACATTGGTTGATGACATGTCTCCTAGGAGACATAAAGATGGTGTTGGATGGATAGGGTTATTTAAATCATGGGACATGTGTGTGATGACCTATTTCCAAAATTACTTGATAGGTGTGCTCTGCCACACGATGTGAATGTAATCGTCAGCTGTGTTTGGAGTAAAGTATGTACAGATTGCTGAGCTTGTGAAACCAATTTTAAACATCCAATGTGTAGTATAATGTAATCTATGTATTATTTTGTACTGAATGCATTGTAGGTTAGTGTTGCTGTCATGTGGTAATTATTATTATACATTTTAATCCAGACTGTGGCGTCGGGGGTTAGTAATAAATCTTCCTCCCATTGTCTCGATTGGAGAGTAATTATGCGATTTGATTTCATTATTATTTTGTATATCTTATGTGATAGTTTTTTTGTATTAGGAATGTTTATAATACTGATATGGATGCACGTGAGTTTAATGTCTCTGAACTGATAGTTGCTCTTACCTGCTTTCTATATCTTATGTTTGGGCTACTTGTGGAAGTGACATGAAAGCAGTGTTATGTTTATGTTAGTGTGGAGTTTGATATCTTGTGGAATTTCCACCAAGCTGTTAGTATCATGGCCACCCACAAATTGTTGATCATGAATGTTCTTTAATTGATTTGACTGATAAATGGTAAGTCTGACTTTTAGATCTTTGCATAATGTTTGCTCTATGTCTATCCATATTCTGTCTGATATACTAGGTTTTATCCATTTTATTCCATATTGTAGTTGATTTGCAATAATCAACTACAGTTCTGTAATGTTGTGAGTTTGATTCTATGTGATTTATTTTTCCAGTAGAATCAAGTTATGATGTTGTCCAAAGATTTTAGACAGGTTGGTGGCACTGGAATAATTGAAAACAAACAATTTCGTTTAGGTAATATTCTCATTTTAATTATTGCAGTTTGTCCGAAGAGCATAAGGGGCAAATTTGTCCATCAATGAAGTTTGTCGCTTATTGTTTTAATAATTGGATGACTATTTATTTTGAATAACAGACAACTGGGAAGAGAATTTAGTACCCAGATATGTAATATGATTGGTATTCAGGGGGATGGGGAATGTTTTTAATTGCATCATAAAGATATGCTGCTAATATATAGTATAATACACAAATATACTACTCGAGATACAATTTGACCAGTTATGTGTGATGTTCTGTGATGATCATATAGAACACCACAGACAACTGTGGCACATCACTGTCAAACCTCCTGATTGCAACCCGGGGCATCGTGAACTGTACAACATGACCCTCAGACAATGATCTCTGAGTGAAAGCGATAAACATAATCATCTTCATATCATCACTTTCTCTACAAGTTCAGTGGAAGAGATGTCAGTGAAAGGGAGTTTTAATACCCTTTCCATTTTTAACTTTAATAAAAACACAGACGGAAAAATTCCAGAAAGTGATACAGAGAAAGGAAACTAGACTTTAAAATGGTGCTGCCCTCTTGATTTACAAGTGTAGATTATTGAAATTATTACAAATGTCTGACGCCAAAAGGGATTGTGTCAGTGTTTCACTACTCAATATTTGGTAGACAGTATAAACAAGCAGACTATGGTTAAAAAGATCACAGAAATAAAGCAAACACCAATATAATCTTGAACCACCTAGTCCACAGGAAACATTAGATTACTGGAACAAAATCAGACAACTAGCAGAACAACTTTTTACCAATGATGCAGGTGCACTTTTGGTGGATTTATTTATCTGTATTTCAATCCACTAAAGTTTTTCACTTGATCTAACATTACATTTAAGACCGACGCCCTGTTACGTCTCACAGAAGAGTCCATTGATCAAGCTGCTACTTACCCATCCTGGTCCTGGAGTACCTTTGCTCTGTACACTTTAGTGATGTCTTTGCTACCAACAAACCTATTTTAATCCATCAGATAGTAACCAAACGCTTCAAGGACACTTGCATAACCATTTTTATTTTTTCATAATACTTGTCCAGGTTTCCACTATTATGTTCAAACCATACATTATTCAATATATGCTAATTGATATTTAATAGTTACACCAACAAGTTCTTGGTACTATTATGTTCAACCTGAACTACTTCTATTTTTTTAAAAGACGATCCTATTCTATATCACCGGATGCCCATATTGTTTCTTTTGGTGATCTCCATATTGTTTCTTCCAGTGCTTGGCCGGGATGTCCCATCCTTGAACCAAGGCTCTCCCTTCAACGGAATCCCCTAGAGGCTTTTTCAAAGAGGCCTCCTGAAGATTTATGCTGAAGCCTACACTGGTCTTTCCTGCATGAAACCAGTTTATTCGGGACCATCCATACTTTTCTGCTTACAATATCATTTTATTACCTCAGCATTTTCATTACTAATTTAAAAATCAATCACTTTATACTTCTAAAGCTTTCACAGACACATTTAGACTTTTCAGCACTCTCAATGTCCAATGCTAAATGCTACAAACCACTCATACCCAAACAGAAGAAATAGCCCAAATATAGCCACACATATTCCTCCAACCTCTACATACTTCTAAGCTATATATAACGTTTAAAGCCATTAAAAGCAAAGTTATGAACATTTAAAATACACCTTGATAACACAGTTTATAGCTCTTCAAGAATGTTTAGTTGTCATGGCAACTATTCCTTTCTCGACTCTGTTTTGTTTTGGGGTTTTTTTGGCATACCTTTCTTTTTCAGTCATGAATTCCCTTTTTTGTTAAAATCTCCTCACCTTTTCTACAGCGCTTTCTCTCTCTCTAATTTCACAGGTAATTGTCTCTTTCCTCCAAGGGTCTGCATCTCACCTGGACCTTTTCCTCTTTGCTACTTCAGCTCCTGTCGTAGCTGAACATCAATAGTTTAATAGTTATTAGGAAATATTACTTAAAACAAAACAACAAGAAAACAGCAAAGAAGGTATATGCAAGTATATGTTCACTGTATTGTGCAACTGTCATGTCAGCAGGTGGACAATTTTAGCTAAAGTTAGCATTTCAAACATATATTTTGATATTCTAAAATAATGTTTATTAACTCAATATTTCATCACAATGGGGTGGACATTTTTAGCTTTAACTCATCTGAGTATGGGGACAAAGTGAGAAATTCAAATGAACTGACATACTATAGGAGCATGCAGTTTATGCCTTTAGGCGAATGAAGATAGACCTTTTTTAAAGTTGTGAGGTCACTGATGTCAAAGGTCGCATTTTTACCAAGATGGTTATCCAAAGATGAGAGAGTGGACAGCAATTCTTGGACATGTTTAAATAACTTGATTTTTAATTTTATTTATTTATTTATTTTTAATCAAAATTGCAAAATGAATAATCAAAATACCTAAAATATTAATGAACGTATTTACAACCTTACGGTAATATTTAAAAGTTTAAAAGGTTAAAACATGTTTAAAAGGTTAAAACATCCAAAATACCCATTTCCTCATCAAAGACAATGTAATAAGGTTAACATTCCTATATATTCGTAAAATGTGTTCATTCAGAGTAAAACTTTAATCAGTTAATTAAAAACATTAATTGTTTCACAATCTTTGTATCAGCACATTTAAACGAGTATGTTGTACTGACCCTTAGGTAACAGAACGAAGTGTGAAGTCCACTTATAAAATAAATTACGCATTCGTCATTAGATCAGAGTAGGTGAGGGACAGAGAGCCATGTGTGAAAACGAACAATCATCTCACAAAACACTACTTATGACTAACAAGTAAACACTTGCAAAATAAAAGTAGCCGTTTATGTTAAATATAAGATTTCACAAAACTATTAATTAAAAAAATATTAATTAAAAAATATTAATTACAAAAATATGAATTAAAAAACGTAAATCGATATTTTTGCGATTGATCTCCCTCCCAAGTTACACCGTTTACTTGTCTTAGAACTGAAACACGAGTATCACTGTTACGTTTTAATGAAACCGTTATTTTGAAAATTACAAAACTGCATGTCAATGTTAACCGTGTGGGGTCATACGTGAGTGTATGTTACAGCTGAATTATTAGGTTACCTAACTAAGCTACAGATATTTTTATATTTATTGGCTGCTTGTACAGATTTGTTAGCTCGCTGATAATATACTTTTGTATATAAAATTGTTCTGCGCAAACCACAGCACCATTGCTAAGTTAGCACTTAGCCTTAGCTAACGTTACTTTTAAAGTTAAATTGAGTTTCTTGTCTTGTTCATGGCTTTGTAGCCGAATCTCCCGTTTAGACATGATGTCTGCCCGCAGGCTTAGACTTCTAGTGTTTTCTGTTCAAAAGTGTTTATCTCGACTCGCCGACAAATGCAGAGGTTATTGCTCAGTGTCTCCATCTAGCACTCCTACTAATGAGACTGATGAGACGAGAGTGAGCACATTTAAGACCAAGCTGTCGTCATTAAGAGTTCTTCAGGCAAAAGTTCAACTGAGACGCAACAGGAACATGAGGAATCGTATCTTCCTGAAGAAAGTGGTCTGGCGCAGCTACGGAAAGGTATGTAACTGCATTTGTTGCCATGATAGTTCAGGCTTTAGGATTTTAATTCCCATGTGTCAGTATGCCGGTAGTCGTTGCCAATTTTATTTTGGTGTTTACATCTTGCAGTGTATTTGGAAACATACGGCTGTCAGATGAACGTCAACGACACTGAAATTGCGTGGTCCATTCTTCAGAAGGGTGGATATGTTCGGACCCACGAACTATCAGAGGTAAGTGTCAATGCCTTGACCTTTGACCCTTGATAAACACAGCGCTTCCTTTATTTGAAAGCTTTCATTCTCATCTTTCCTAATTTTTTTTTTTTTTATACAGGCAGATGTGGTGCTTCTTGTCACATGCTCCATAAGGTAGGAAAAGCCTATTTCTGTTTGTATTTTACACAGTGAATCTATACGTTGCCAATCTTGTGCAACTTGACAGCAGTCCTTGACTTCAGTGACATTTTTTGCTTGGATGTAATGCTATTTTCTGTTGGAAAAAATAAAAATCATTGTGACAGGGAAAAGGCAGAGCAGACCATCTGGAACAGACTCAAACATCCAGCAGTTCTGAAAAAGAAGTGTCTAAAGAGCAGCACTCCATTAAAGATAGGAGTCCTGGGTAACTTCTCACTTCACCATAGTTCTTCATTCACGTTCAAATGTATCTCTCAGTCTGAAATGTTCGTATGTGCGCATGTATGTTTGTGTGTGGGTTCACGTGCCCGTATACGCATATGTGTGCTTGCTCTCTTGTAGGTTGCTTGGCAGAGAGACTGAAGACTGAGTTGCTGGAGAAGGAGAGGGTGGTGGATGTTGTAGCAGGGCCAGATGCCTACAGAGATCTTCTCCGACTCCTTGCACTGGCCC
The DNA here is from genome assembly GCF_041902795.1 of Electrophorus electricus. Lineage (NCBI taxonomy): Eukaryota > Metazoa > Chordata > Actinopteri > Gymnotiformes > Gymnotidae > Electrophorus > Electrophorus electricus. Next base: position 1,641,443 of record NW_027658616.1, on the reverse strand, counting down.
ATGGGGGTCAGAGGACCAGCAATGTCCTGCTCTCCCTGGAAGAGGCATATGCTGATGTCATGCCCATTCACCATTCAGGACACAGTGCCTTTGTGTGAGTGCCATAATAATATCTGGCTGATTTATAAGGGAGGAGTTCCTACTAAACACTAACTCTTAAATTAACTTTGCACTGTGTGATTTTGTAAAGATGGTAAAGAGTAAAATAACAGTCTCACATGTACAGTTCAATTTTTAAGTTAACATGTATAGACAGTTTTTGGTGTTTTCATATTCAACTCTAATACACTGAATTTAATCTGAACAGCAACTGTTAGATTAAAATACAGAAAAGTCAGCTATAATTTAAAGGCATTTGCTACCATATTGGATGAAACATGGGACTTGCATCTACAATAAAGCCAAAAACAGCAAATGCTCATAGTTCAGTTGTTTATTATTATCATTTTACTGAACACTTGTCAATCTGCATTTTTTGGTTAAATATTTATACATGACTGACCCTCCTACACTTATGAAGGGATATAAAACTTCAAACACCGTGGTGGCTCATCTTCAGCTCCTTCATGCTTTTAGATGTAGCACTTCAAACAATGGTTTGATATCAGGGGGTCGATACTTTTAAAGTCCTTTCACGCTGTTGACAGTACAGACCTTGTGTACTGCAAGCCTTGTTGGTGGCACCTTGTCTTACAGTGGGATTATCCAGTATATTTTGTCCCTCTTTGACTGCTGTAGGTCTATCACGCGGGGCTGTGACAACATGTGCAGCTACTGCATTGTGCCGTTTACCTGGGGGAAGGATAGGAGCAGACCTGTGTCCTCCATACTTGAAGAAGTGCGCATGCTGTCTGACCAGGTTTCTTCCCTTCAGCGACTATGTGTGCAGTCTGGCTTTACTAGTTTCTGTGTGTGAAACTTGGCCAGATGTGAACACTAAGTATATGAAATGATCATGGCCATAGGGGGTGAAGGAAGTGACCCTGCTGGGTCAAAACGTGAACAGCTACAGAGACGTGTCTGGGGACGGGGCCAGCAACTCGGAGCTTGGTTCGCACCTCAGCCGTGGTTTCAGCACCGTGTTCCCGTGATGAGCAAGGAGGCCTACGATTCTCTGACCTGCTACACCACGTCTCCCTCGTAAACCCTGACAAGGATTCGCTTCACCTGGCCACATCCTAAAGACTTTCCTGATGAGGTAGAAACCCCAGAGTCATGGATGTGAGCATGTGGTTTTTGGTTGGGATACCCATGACTAGTGTGGGGAAGGTACTTTTAAAATGTATTTCATTGCAGGTGACAAAATACAGAACACAGAATACATGCTGTTAAATGTAATTTAAATGTAATTAAAGTGAGTTATATTTGAAATAGTCTTGGACAATGTTGACGTATTCCAAAGTTTTTAAAGTATGTTCCTCGTTTGAGTAATGTAATGGAATATGTTACCAATTACATTTAGGGGCATGTACATGTACACTGCCTACAGTGGCAGATTAAACCCTGTGGAGGCCCCTAGGCAGTCATAATCTTGGGGCCTCCCTTGCAAATTATCTCCTAATATGTTTGTTTTTTTTTATTCCTTGTTGCATGGCCCCTAAAAGGTGTGGGGCCTACAGGTCACTGCCTGCTCTGGTAATCTATTGGTAATCCGGCCCTGACTGTTTATGGCTTGTGTGGTGTAGTGGATGTTCAAAGAGTTTAAGTATTTAGTTGAACGGTTTCTTATAGTCTGAATTCATGTGCAGATATTGCTCATAGGCCATTTTAAGCAGCAGATTGGATAATAATTTAGGATTCGCAAATTTGGATGTGAGCAGTAGAAGAGATCATTAATAGATTATCAGATTGAAAAAGCCTTATGCTTATCAGATATGTGAAATAAGGTTTGACTGCCATAGTCAATTTGTGCTGTTTTCGTTTGACCTGTGCTGGGGTGGGTGAGTATGTTTCCTGAAAGTGTTATAGCTAATCCAAGAGCGGAGGAACATCTGTAAGCAGATCCACTTGCCAGCTCAGAGCGGCAGCAGCAGAGTCTTACAGACCATGAGGCGTGGGTGAGAAACGCTCCTAGAACGACAGCACTCACCACAAGCACAGTAGAGATTAGCCTGCTTATCTCAAATCTCTTGATGTCTCATGTGTTAAAACTTAGTTCTCACTTTAAGTCATCATGCTCTGGGATGTTTTCATAGGTATACTAGGGAAGCCTACCTTGAGCTTGTGGAAAACATTCGAAAGATAATACCAGGTGTCCTATCATTACCAAACATTCAGTATGTAATTATAAAATTATTGTAGCTATAATAGGTCTTGTGTGAATAAATATCTATGTATAATTTCTTTTTACAGGGGTCAGTCTGAGCAGTGACTTCATCACAGGCTTCTGTGGGGAAACAGAGGAGGACCACCAGCAGTCGGTCTCTTTGATCAGGGAAGTGGGCTATAATGTAGCCTTCCTGTTTGCCTACAGCATGAGGAAGGTGAGATCCTATTTTGTCATTGTGTTTAACACTGTTTTTTGATAGACATTCTCCCTGGTTCATGTGATGGTTCTATCAAGAAATTCACCATTGTCTATTATCATTTGGAGAATTGAAAGGGTCTTGTGGCTGCCAGTTGGGCTTTACCTTCTGACATGAAGATGTGTGTACCACACCCACAGAAAACTCAGGCATACCACCGTCTCGGGGACGATATCCCAGCTGAGGTGAAGAAGCTGTCGCCTGGAGGAGCTTATCTTTACATTCCGAGAAGATGCGGCTAAGGTCAACACCAGTTTCATCGACAGCAAACAGCTTGTCCTAGTGGAGGGAGTGAGTACTGCAGTGGGTTGAAGCCATGCTGTGTTACAACTGTGTTTGGAGCACTTCTGCTGTTAATAATTTGGGATTGCTGCATCTGTGTGTCTTGGTCATCATGTTTTGCATATCGATTTAACTAGATTTCTGCAAGAAAATAAATAGTTGCAGTAAATTCTCCTCCCTTATCTTATTTAGACCTGCTGGATCAACATCATGAGGTCTGTCTGACAACGATGATGAACAATGGCATTGTCTATCAGCTCAGCCCTAGCACCTTTTGGCATTTCATTTTGGTTTTGGCTTTGTTCTTTTCTGGAGGGCAAATAGAGTTTATGTGTTTATGTATTTAGGGCATTGTTTGGTCTATTTTAGTCTATTTGAGTTGTATGGTCACTTTCCCGTTTGTGGTGTTAGTTTGCGATTGCCGCATGGGTTTCTGTGGCCCTTTCATTTGAAACCCTTCCCTGGTTAGGCATAGCATTGTGTCTGTTTTGGATGCTTTGAGCTTTTTGTTATTTTTGAAGTGTTGAGAGCAGTTCACATCTTTGGTACCGGGAAATCCCAATGACTGGTTTCCCTGTGCTTGTGGTCTTTAGTGTATTACCTGCCATCAATAACTGTTTGAAGATTGGGGTCTTAGTTAATTTTGATTCTTGTTAGTGTCCTTCTTTTGAGGACATGCCTGGCGAATGCACAGAAAACTACCACAAGGTGTTTGCCACTTGTGTGTTAATATGCGCTACCAGTCATGCTGAGATTGGATCTACCGATATACACACTGATAACAGAATTTTATGACCATCTACATAACAGTGGGAATAACCACCCTTGGTTTGGATAACACTAGTGAGACGTTGTGGCATGGTATCTGGAGGCAATGTAAGAGCAGGAGAGAATTTCTGTCTGCTACAGTGCTTAGTCAAGCCTTTTATATTGTACAAATGTTATCTGCTGTTTTTGCTTGACTGAGTCTGTTTTCTGCAGGAAAGTAAGAAGTCATCTCAAGATCTTTGTGGTCGGAATGATGGGAATGTGAAGGTTATTTTTCCAAGAAAGGATTTGCTTTCTTATCCCACGGATACCAACCCTGTCACTGTTAAAGCTGGAGACTATGTACTGGTGAAGGTGAGCTCTTACTTCAGTTTGCTACTCCTACATGTATATCTGTCTGTGTTGAGACTAAAACAGGAGCATGTTTTTACACACACACACACAGATATATATGAGCTGTATGTGTGGAATATTTATTCTGGTAAGCCTGGTCTGTGATATGTAATATACATGGCTGTGAAATATACTGTACAGTTATGGCTACATTTCCATGATTATTGGTGACTACTCTCTCCTTTAGAGATTACCTCAGCCAGCTCTCAGAGTCTGCAAGGCCACGCCTTCAGCCACGCCTCCCTGAGTGATGGACACCCCAGACGCCTATTGATGCACAGGCAGCTGCATATTAGCCTGTAGGTTCCACCTTCTTAGTATCAGGACTGGGTGGGAGTGTGTGTCACAGACCTATAGGTCTTCCCAGCTCCAGCTCTTGGAAGCCAGTATGCTCAGTGAGGAGTGTTCACTGCCTCAGTCACCCTGTCTCCTCATTATCAAGCTCCTTATGAGGTGATTCAGGCATGGTGAGGCAGAAAACCCCTGAAAATATGCAGGGAAGTTTCCTCAGAACTTGAGCTCAGTGTTCCTGAAGTGCAGTTTGAAATGAAATAAGGCTTTTCATTTTTTCATTCATTCATTTATTCAGAATCATGTCTGACTCATGTATGACTCAGTGTTAAAGGAAAGTTTTAACACAGATTTTGTCTGGGTACACACTTTGCAAACTTCAAACTGCATGATTAGCAGACAGTATTGTAGCTATTCAAGTTTATGATCAATAATGTAAGGTAAGTGTGTGTTAACTCTGGGTGGGTCAGGGTGTATTCTCCCCTAAACATACTTCTGACATAATGATTTGTTTAAACACTACAATTCTCTATATCCTAATAATTACTGCCACATTTTAATAACCTGCAATACACTGTAAATACAGCATTTGTAAGCTTTAAATTTACAAACATGAACAATCATACTATATCAAATACATGATACTCATACCTGTGACATAGTGTTTTGAACAGACATTTGCTGCCACACCTGCTATTTTAGCAGGCTAAATAATCTGCCTTCTGAAATGCTAATATGCTTAATTTCATGCAAGTGCTAGTGTTCCTATTTGCTTGCTGATGTGCATGGAAGCGCCATATTATTATTATTATTATTATTATTACTATTATTATTATTATTATTATTATTGAGTCACACTGCTATCAAGTTAGCTGGTTGCTCTTAGCTAGTAGTGTGAACAGGACAGGGGACTTGGGGAAGACCCAAAGGGTGAGGTTTGTGTGTGTACATTCACAAGTACTGGTGCACAGCCACTGACATACATAAACACTGCTATCTGGATCTGGAATTTTTAACATTAATGTACAGACTATTCTTTCTCCTTAAAAAATTCATTATGGTAATAATTATGGCAGTGTATGTTCCCCTGCAAACAAATGCTAGGCTGCAGGCTGCACAATGCTGCAATCAACCAGCTGATGGCAAATCCAGACAGTGTTGTTATTGTGGCAAGAGACTTATTGTAAATGCATTGCCATTAATTGAGAGTCATTTTAAAAGATATTTACTCTCCCACTGCGCATACTCCCGTTTTCATAAATTGGCAAATATACATGTTGCTGCTTGTCACACAAACTTTTGTTGTACACAAGTAATAATGAGAAAAGGACTCATCATATGTTTTATGATATAGCTAAAGCTATGCATTTATCGAGAGGATTTAACACATTACAGAACACATCTAATTAATCCTTTCCATGATTGACCCAAGGGCAGATAGCAATTATTTAAGTATTACTATGTTTTCATTTAATAATAAAAATGACCATATGAACCTTTTTGCTTTATATTTGTTTATATTCAGCTGCCTTTATAATGACAATTATTTATGACAATGACAATTTACAATACATTATCAGTGAGTGGTATAATTAAAGTAAAATCATTGTTAAATAAGTCTCATTCTTGTCTCATATTCAAACACTACAAAATCTTGGTCTTTGCTTGAATGATTTTTTAATGGTCCTGACTACAACACTATCCTTTGATAAGCTTGGAAGTTGTACACTACTGTGAGAGGAAGTTACATTCAGCTAGGAAAGAACCAACAATCAAATAATATACACAGATTAAGATGGTCATTAAAGATCCCAAACTAAGATTAATGCACTAATTAATAAACTACAACTTGTTTGCAGGAGTTCATCAGTGTTTTATCATTGGCATAGGTAAAGGGGTTTTCAGGCACAAGTTAAAAAAGGCACAAGTTGTCAAAGCATAAGAATAATGACCATAATGATCATAAGAAAGCCTTTCTGAGCCAAAGATCTGAATTAACAGGGAATAACAGGAGCACTTGCAAAACTGTGCCTAAGTGTATCCAGAAAGCACTGTTGGGCTTTTGTAGGAAAAAAAGGTTACACAAAGGTTACACTGATAAAACAGTTTAATCTGAACGAAGAATCAAGACCCAGGAGCTGTAAAAGAATAAGTTAATCTCTGCATTGCTCTCTATATAGGGGGAGTTTTACAACATTGGAGTGCACAAGAAACCCGCTTTTGCCCCGACACCATTTTCACTGCCACCTGATGAAAGCAACATGCTGTATATGGGCATCTCTGCCTTCACTGCCAACTCAGCAGGCTTTGTGTAGAAAAATGCAGGAGCACTCACACTCAGAATCACAGATGACATGGTGAGTTTAAACCACTCCTTGCCATCACTGAGGGAAAGGTGTGCATGTGGTTACCTTACAAGACCAGGCTGTTTAGTTAGAAGACTGATAAAGAAGACTGATAACTTTATACTGTTCTCCCAGTGCACATTAATAATCCCTTAATAGTGTAATAAATGAATGGACAAATAAATGATCAACAGTCCCTGAAAATGAAACAAACGTTTATCCTTCCAGATTCCCAGAGCCTCTCCATATCGTCTGAACACCAAGACATTTGAAGCCTTAATTCCGCAGGTATAAGAGATCACTTTCTGTATTCATCACACAAGCATGCAGAAACTGCTGATTTTATATTCTCACATAGGTTTCCTAACACAGTAGACTTTGAATCTTAAAGGAATAATAAGGTTTAAAGAGTAACAAATAATATGATCTCATTAGCAACACAACCATATTTAGATGAAGAATTTCCGAAAAGAACAACATTTCACATGATGATGCTTGGATGAAATGTGTTGAAAACACTGAGTTCTTTTGCTTTTGGTGCTAAAGGCACTTGCAAGTACACCTTACACAGATTGATGGTGGTAGTATAGTTGGCATTCAGTTAAATCAATTAAACTTTGGACAGGGGTAGATTTGTCCTTCATACTGTTACTCAGCACAGGTAATAGCCATTTTGGGACTTTGTATCACTTTTGGGAGGCTGCCGTGTTCTCCTTAAAGTACCCAGGTTGAAGAGTGCTGGGCCCAGGAGTATTATCACCTGCTCCTGCATTTCTGCCGATGAAATAGTGAGACGGATCCACATCCTGCCTGCTTATTGGGGACGTACTGTTCTAGCAGCTCTTCCTCATCTGTCCATGCTCATACCATGGGTTGCTGTACTGTTTCCATGCTTATGTGGTACTCTTTCCGCAGGATGCTATGGAACTTTTGGTGCTCCCTGCTCCTCTCTGGCATTTGTAGCTTGACCTTCCTGGTGATTTTTTTGCAGTCCACGTCACTTTGCCAGGAGCTTCCTTTTGCTGATTAGCAGAAGCAGGAATACCTCCTGTCCTGCCAGGCTTTTGCAGTCATATTAGGCACATTGACTGCTCCGCTCTTACCTGCTTTCTATATCTTATGTTTGGGCTACTTGTGGAAGTGACATGAAAGCAGTGTTATGTTTATGTTAGTGTGGAGTTTGATATCTTGTGGAATTTCCACCACGCTGTTAGTATCATGGCCACCCACAAATTGTTGATCATGAATGTTCTTTAATTGATTTGACTGATAAATGGTAAGTCTGACTTTTAGATCATATAGAACACCACAGACAACTGTTTGGCACATCACTGTTAAACCTCCTGATTGCAACCCGGGGCATCGTGAACTGTACAACATGACCCTCAGACAATGATCTCTGAGTGAATGTGATAAACATAATCATCTTCATATCATCACTTTCTCTACAAGTTCAGTGGAAGAGACGTCAGTGAAAGGGAGTTTTAATACCCTATCCATTTTTAACTTTAATAAAAACACAGACGGAAAAATTCCAGAAAGTGAGACAGAGAAAGGAAACTAGACTTTAAAATGGTGCTGCCCTCTTGACTTACAACTGTAGATTATTGAAATTATTACAAATGTCTGACTTCCAAAAGGGATTGTGTCAGTGTTTCACTACTCAGTATTGCATTTGTTAGACAGTATAAACAAGCAGACTATGGTTAAAAAAAACAGAAATAAAGCAAACACCAATATAATCTTGAACCACCTAGTGCCAGGAAACATTAGATTACTGGAACAAAATCAGACAACTAGCAGAACAACTTTTTAACCAATGATGCAGATGCACTTTTAGTGGATTTATTTATCTGTATTTCAATCCACTAAAGTTTTTCATTTGATCTAACATTACATTTAAGACCGACGTCCTGTTACGTCTCACAGAAGATTCCACTGATCAAGCTGCTACTTACCCATCCTGGTCCTGGAGTACCTTTGCTCTGTACACTTTAGTGATGTCTTTGCTACCAACAAGCCTATTTTAATCCATCAGATAGTAACCAAACGCTCCTTTGCTGCAGAGCACAGAAATCATTCAAATTTGCAGTCAACAGATACATCTGGGCCAGATTTTGGATCAGTGGACTAGGCTGGAACTGCACATATACTGTATATGCAAAATTCAAAATACGGGGAGTGGTTGGTCTCTTTTGCAATCAAATCTGAATACTATGGAATTCGTTTCACATTTGTTTAATTTGACAGATTTTAAATGGATAATGGACATCACTAGACAAAAAGGAATAAACAACTATATGAAAAGGAACAAAACCAAAAACAAAGGAAGACTTTAACACACTTGCCCAAACAAGCACTAAATCTGACAAAAATAGATCAACCAATGACATAGCTGTGAAGGAACATATTAGCCATTGTTTTCTTGTCATCAACAGTAATTTTAACTGATTGTTAACATACTGTTCAAGTCTTCAACTGATTTGCTCCCAACATACGAATGGGTACAAATATGGTTCATTACCCAGCTGCACAAATTGCTTCTGACATACTGGGCAGCTACAGGGTTCTTCTCGCGTGTGGATTCTGACATACTGGGCAGCTATGGGCTTCTTCAGTTGTGTGGATTGTCTTCTGCTCCTCCATGTGGCCTGTTTCACCAAAGCCCTTCCTGCAGTATTTGCAGCACTATGGCAAGCGGACACCCTTGTGTGAGCGTTTAGGTGCTTCTCAAGAGTCTGGGCAAGTTTGAAACACCTGCCCCAAACATCACTGACATTATTTCTTGTAGGTGATTAGCCACGTGTCTCTCTAGCCACAAGTACTTTTTGATTTATTTGTTTTTTTTAAATAGGTAATTTTATATATAATGGCAACAAATGACATTTTGAGTTTTATGACAAAACGTGCAAACAAGCTGGCCTGAGAGGTGTGTAGCGGGATATGACTCACTGCGTCTCTGGTGCTGCTTTTGATGAGTACAGTGTCATGAGTGTGTCTGTCCAGCGGTGCAAAGAGGGGATACAGCAAGGCATGGCATGGTGTTTATTCATTCGTTTGCATAGAAAATGACGCCTTTTCACATTGTGGAAGTACAAATATGGCGGTCTTTTTTGTGCGGCGTAGTAATGACATATGTTGTGGAATTTTGAACAAACAGCAAGTCAGACGTGATTAAGAGAGTAATTTAATAAGAAAAAGAATAAAATAAATGTTTGGCTCTCCTCAGGTAGGGAGCCCCGAGTATACAAAACCGTGGCTAGTTATACTACTCCTGTGCTGTCTTTAACCAATCATCTTTTCTTAAGCAGCTCTTCTTTCCTTTGTTGCTGTGGCTATAAGCCAATCAGCTCTCAGCTTGGTTTTTTCCACAAACCAACCCAAACTGACTCCAAACAGTGTGGGTTGTGTGTCAAGTTGACCTTGATGTTAACAGTTCCTGATACATGTTCAACTTAATCAGCAACAGGCGGATACAAATGTGCAAACAGCATTATTAATTTAAGAACAAAAGGATCAGTGTGATTTTATATGAATCACATAATACATAGTTTCGTATCATTTTCCATCACACGTAAAAACAGAGTCTCACCGTATTGTCGGGCAGGAGGATCTGGACTCATTTATTACTTAATATCTTCCCCCATCTAGCGGTCATTAGAGGTTAGTCTTGAATTGATTTCTGTCGTGCAATATTTTAGATATAAATGTTTGCATTTTCTATTACAGAACACGGCAAAGTATAGTCAACCAGTTCTAACCTTTTGAGAAAAACTTTAACTTCAAAGTAGGTGAATCTATTTACTTAGATTGAACCAATCGGATCACAGTTTATTTACATAACATCAATGCTTTGAGTGCTTTAGATATAAGGACATCATGGCGATCTTTCTGCTCACACCTCAGTCAGTCTATAATTCTGTACTATGTGTTTCTATAGCTTCCAACTTTCACGAGTTTCTTGAATCTGGAGAAAAGTGCAGACTCAGGTACTTTCTTATTTGTGAACTTTTATACATTTTATGTAATTTATTTATCATCTATAATGTTTTATTACTTTTCATTTATAGATATAAGGACACAAAAACAGTTCATATACTCAATGAATTGTTACAAGATAATCTTTTCTAGAGAATGTTTACCATTTGTTAAAAGACTGATTTATTTCTAAAAGTTTATGCAGTGTGTTAATTTGTCACATGGAGGCAGAAGGGGTGAATCTGATATACCCCTCTTCCATCATCAACTATTCATCGAGTCCTCCAGTAGAGCTTGTACAACCAAAGAAACGCATACAGCGGTCACCGGCGGTTCTAAGTTACATCTAAAGAGGTCTAGGCCTATACACACTGTTCCACCTGAGGTAATAAAATGTTTTGGGGTAAAGGTATTTTCATGAGGCGATCTGTGATCTAATTATAATAGGCTTTGAAGCTCTCTGCAACAGGTGCAGAGTGGTGCAAGACTGTGTTTGAAAGCATAAAGAGGAATAATGTTTCTGGGGTATCTTAAGGCCTTTGTGGGTCTGTAAGTGCAGAGCAGAGGCTCTGATGCAGGTGGTTTCAAGGCCTCTGTGGAAGTCTACGGCAGATGACTCTGGACTGTTCCCGTGAGAAATAGCTTCCTAAGTATTGGTAAAGATCCCGGCTTTTAAAAGACGTGAAAGCCTCTTCGAGAGTTCTGTGGCTAAGCAAGGTTCATTATCTTACCATAAGAGCAGGGTGATACTGACCTGCAACATCATCTTGCAGGTGTTTGATGGTATGAGTTGAGATTATCTTTGTTAAAAACAAAAACAACAACAACAAAAAAAAAAAACCCAGGAAAATCTTCCAATAGGATATACTGGGGTCAAGCTTCAATTTGTACAATGATAGATCTCAATTTGCATATATTGAATAATGTATGGTTGAACACAGTGGTTGAGATTTCAAACACCAGTATGTAGAGAAGGTGTGGCAATCACATAATCAGTTGTGAAAACTGGATAAAAATGTGTGTTCCTTGTGTGATTATTAGACATATTCTGGACTATGCCTCGTTTGTGTGTAACGCTGAGCTCAAAATAAATAATGGACCTACTACTCTCTTCAATTAATTCTGCATCTTTATTTTCTGTTTAAAGAGGACTTAATAAAATTACTGGAATGTGGGCAATATCTAGTAACACAGTGCCGAGTCTGCTAAACGTAGATCCCAGCCTTTTATATGGCCTCTTCCCTTTAATTCTACTGACTATAATTAATGTAAACCTTGTCGATTCTGGTGTTTGCTGTATAGAGGTAGCGAAAACTTTGCTAAAACAATGAAAAATATGCATCCTGTGAAAAGTTTATTGAACAATATAACATTGTTCCTTACCCAGAGCCATAACACGTCATTGATGGAAATCACACTGATGTGAGGGCGGTATGGGCCAACTCAACTGTATTTCCTGATTGTTTTATTCTGCAGGAGGATGTGGTCCAAATATTTAAAAAATCACAGGTTTGTTTAAGAGGACATAGTCGAACAGTTTGGGCTTACTGTTATTTTAATACTAGTGGTAACTATTAGTAAATACAACAATCTGACCATCCTCATACTGCATTGAGGGGTGATGGGGTGATGGTACCAGATGATGTTTAGGTATGTGGTTATGTTAATTTATTTTTGTTCCTTTATATTCAAATATTTTGCAAGTGCGTATGTTATTGAGTTTAAAACCATCCATATATTATGCAATTATAGAAAATACAGAAACTGCATGAGACTTCTCTTGACTTGCTAGAAGTTCAGACTGTAGCAAGCTTAGCATTAGTAAATGGAATAGGTGTCATTTTAAGGATTCATTTAAAGTATTCATGAGGTATTTCTCCTAACATCGATGTATCGACAGTACCAATAAAATAAATAGCATAACAAGAATTACAGGTGTATAATAGTGTAATTACCCACAATGGTTGAAGTGTTTGAAAAGAGTTGTATAAAAGAATAGTTGGTTGGTTCGTGGCATAAAGTCATGAAACGGTGAAATGAGGTCATAAAAAGAGTGTTTACAGGGGAAAGTGCTTTAACATTGAATTAGACAAACTAATAACATAAAACAAGGGAGTTTAGAGATTCTGTGTCCTTTCGTAATGATTTGTGTATATGGCAGGCTGCTGCAAAGGATCCTGGGTAAGCTTCAGCAGACCTCAGTGTAAGATATATTAATAATATTAATCATAATAATACTATTCAGAGGTTACTTGACTAGTAATCAGAATGTTGCTAGTTCAAGCCCTACCACTGCCAAGTTACCACTGCTGGGTCCCTGAACAGCAATGAATCCTCAATTGTATTATTAATACAATCCAATACACATGCCTAATGCTCAGCTGTCAACTGCAAAAACTGACATTCTGAGCATTCGAACAGTAAGAGGAACAAAAAGAAAGGAGTCACCGACTGTACACGTGTCAATCATTTAGCCTTTTTACATGTTGTTTTAGTTTACTGTAATCAAGGCCTGAAACTGGAGTCTATGGACCAGGCAAAAATATTTCAATATTTAATGCGTTTTTATTTTTTCAGCCAGCATAAGCGGAAGCTCCAAGTTGTCGATCTCCAGGAGCAAACCCGTCCCTGCAAGGTTGGGGTGCATGTTCTGGATCACGGGAAACAGACCATCGATCACCCAACATCTGCTTCTGCTCCTGCGGAGGTTCCAGATCCAGCACGGAGGCAGTGAGAGGTTCCTGGCCCAGAGATTGGTCTGCAGCGGGCCTGATGGTACTCGGCATGTATTGGAAATGCTGTGGCTGAATGCTGTGCGTAGCCCAGCGGGTGCTGGGGTGGAGCTGTGCCAGTTGCCTGCTCGGGTAGCAGGTAGCCCAGTTCTGAGCCTGTGGAATGGCCATCATGAAGTAGCCGGAGGGCGGGGCGGGCTGGTAGGGGTTGAGCACTGGGTTGCGCACGGCACTCACGCTGGCCATGCGCTGCATGTACTGGTGGGTGAGGTGGGCCTGCCGCTCCTCCTTGCGCTGCGCCAGGGCCACGTACAGCGGCTTGGTGCCTACGATGCACCCGTTCATCTCCTTCATTGCCTCGGTGGCCTCCTCCGGCGAGGAGAAACACACAAAGCCGAACCCTTTGGAGCGGCCGCCCTCCGTCATCACCTTGGCACTCGTGATTGTCCCGAATAGAGAGAACTCTTTACGCAGACGCTCGTCGTCCAGACTGTCGTCTAGGTTTTTAACGTACAGGTTCACTCCCTGGTAGCGAGTCGTGCCGTCCTGCTTCATCTGCTCAAACTTGCGTTTGAGCTCTGTCTGCCTCTCGCCTTTCTTCTGGGCACGAGCCACATACAGCTGCTTCCCATTCAACTTCTTCCCGTTCATCTCATCCACAGCCCTTTTGGCATCCTCGTGCCTCTCGAAGCTCACAAAGCCAAAGCCCTTGGACTTGCCGCTCTCGTCTGTCATGACGCGACGGCTCAGCGTTGGGCCGAACTTGCTGAAGATCTCATTTAGCTTGTTGTCGTCCATGTCCTCCCAAGTATGAGATATTATTTCCATCAGGCTCAGGACCATCTCTTTAGGATAAGGTCAAGAGAAATCTCTTGGAATGTGGTGTTAACAGGTTCCAACTGGTGTGGGTGTTTTATATTACTTTGCATATATTGACAAATGTATGGTTTGGATGCAATGGACGTGAAGACAAACGCAAATATGTAAAGGAATGTGGGGTGAATACATAACCACTACTGAAAAATGTATGAAAATGTGGGTTCTCTGATTTTTAGACATTCTCCAGAGGGTGCCTCAATAATGCGTGTTAATGTTAACCTACAATAAAGTACGTGCACAGTTATGCTATTTAACCAATTCTGAAGTCTGCATTTTTATTTAATATTTGAATTGAACTTTAAAACTAGCCGACTGGGCACCTAGGAACCACATACTGTTGCTATGTGCAGAGATGTGGGCTTGCAGCCCATTGTTGGGCAGAGTCCATCGCACTGCTCCAATAGACCTGCTCTGACTGCTACTTTCCCACGTCGGCAGTCGAAGTCGTTTCTCCTTCACAATGCTTTTCACCTGGTTGGCCAGTTTCACCGTCTCAGTAGACAAGCTAAAAGAAACTGTTGGCAGCCTCTCGTTGCTCCTGTAATATGACCGTCGCCAGACCAGAGAGTGGAACTGGATGGCAGTGTGGCACTTGCAGCTGCAGTTTGTTTGCTTCAAGATTTAATACGTGTAAGTGACCTTTGCTTCTCGTCCTGTCTTTACTGGTTTGTTAATAAGGTCATTTGAAATTGTGTTGTACATAAAGGAATATTACAGAATTATTCTCTATTTTAAGCTACACTGTGGGGTTTTGTTTTTTTGATCTTTACATTTATATTAATGCAACCCAATACACTTATCTAATGATCAGCTATGACCTGTAAGAACTGACAATCTGAACATTCAAACTTTAAGAGGAATAAAAACAAAAAAATGATCAGCTGTTCATGTCAAAATCTGTAATATGTAATAGAAATAACTGTAATATGTTCAATATAACTGTAATATGTTCAATTACCACCATGTAACATATAACTGTAAATATGTCAATTGCAAGATGGGACTGTACATTCTGTACATACATATATAAATATCCATATATACATTGTACATATAAACATTATATATATATATATATATATATATTGTACATGCACTATTAATATATTTTTGTATATATATAAAATATATTTCTCTATGCACCCCTGTTTTTCTTTTTCCTCAGATTGGACAGAGCACTCAACCATTTCACTGTGAGTTATACTGTGTATGACTATGTATGCGACAAATAAACCAAACTTGAAATGATTTTACCTTTTTCTGTCGTTTTCATTTTAAGCTTAGAATAACCAAGGCCTGGACTTTGTAAGGTGGTTTTGAATCCAGGTCAGCTAGGTGAGGACACCAATAGCTTACTGGGTAAGCAGCCACACTCTAACAATGGTGGGCTCGTGTGCAGAACAGTTAGAGCTTGGATCAAGCAAAACAAGAGGAAAAAACGAAACACCTCGGTGAGCGTGGAAAAGGGGAGAACAAAGAACGCCACGGAAAGAAATGGCAACCCCGATGCACTGGGGAAAACTCGAACTAAAAGCTCCCAAACAAAACCAGAAAACGGGGAGAAACTTGAATGGCTAAGGGAAGCCTCAGGAGAGAGACAGACTCGAGAGGGGAAAACTGGAGAAGGGAGGGGACGTGTAAAAACACTGACACCCTCGCAGAACAGAAAAGAGGCATAGCACAAGGGCTCACAGACCTCAATACCCAGAGTTACCGGCTAGGAGCTTGGCTCAAAACTTTATCAAAAACCCAGCACTGAATGATTGGGTCACTGGGCTTATATAAGGTCTAGCCCAGCTGTTGGGTGTTGATCCTGATCAGTGGCGTGGTTGACTCGACGCCTCCCTCTGGTCGAGGGGGCCTCGGCCTGGTGCCAACCCTTACAGGCTTGATGTCTACAGACATGGCAAAAATATTTCAATGTTCAATGCATTTCAGTTTCAATGTTTATTTTTTTCAGTTAAAATGTTATTTTTTTTTACTGCTTATTCTTCCATTAGACAGCCAGAAGCGCAGCACTGGTTAAAGTTTTTGAGCGGCTTCCTGCGCGCACTGGTCCTGGAGCACAGCGACTGCCTCATCCACCTTAGGGTGCAGAGACTCAGGAGACTCCAGCATATGCAGTAGCTCCTAGTTGTCCAGTTCCAGGAACAGACCCGTGATCTTCCCTGCAAGGGTGGGCTGCATGTTCTGGATCAGGGGAAACAGACGCTCACCCAGTATCTGCTTCTGCTCCTGTGGAGGTGCAGCAGCCAGCATGGAGGCACTGAGAGGTTCCTGACCCTGCACATGGACCGCAGCCAGCTGCACGGGCACCTGGAGCTCTGCCCCCAGGTGCTGCTGTGGGTTGAGAAGCATAAATGTTTTATAATTGATTTGACTGATAAATGGTAAGTTCGACATTTATATCTAAGGGCTGTGTGCCCAGGTGTTGCTGTGGGCTGTGAACGCCTGAGGTGGTTTTGTACTGTGGTACTGCTCTCACCAGCGACGCCTTGTTGGCAGCTTCCGCGCTGGCCATCCCTGTCCCCGGAGCCTCAGATGCCATGGTCTGATAGGCCATCGTGCGTGGGACCTGGCAGGCGGTGGTTGGTCGGATGGCGCTGAAGGCCTGCGGGCAGGATGCGGCTGGACCGATGGCACTCGGCATATCCTGGACTTGCTGTGGGTGGACGCACTGCATGGCCCAGCAAGGGCTGGGGAGGAGTTGTGCCAGCTGGCTGCTTGCGCAGTAGGCAGGCCAGTTCTGAGCTTGTGGAATGGCTTCCATGTTGTAGCCGGAGGGCGGGGCAGGCTGGTAGGGGTTGAGCACGAGGTTGGGCAAGGCACTCACGCTGGCCGTGCGCTTCATGTACTTGTTGGAGAGGTGGGCCTGCCGCTCCTCCTTGCGCTGCGCCAGAGCCACGTACAGCGGCTTGGTGCCTACAACGCGCCCATTCATCTCCGTCATGGCCGTGGCGGCCTCCTCCGGCGAGGAGAAACACACGAAGCCGAACCCTTTGGAGCGGCCGCCCTCCATCATCACCTTGGCACTTGTGATGGTCCCGAACGGAGAGAACTCCTTACGTAGACGCGCGTCGTCCAGACCGTCGTCTAGGTTCTTGACGTACAGGTTGTCTCCCTGGTAGCGAGTCATACCGTCCTGCTTCATCTGCTCAAACTTTCGTTTCAGCCCTGTCTGCCTCTCGCCTTTCTTCTGGGCATAACCCACATACACCTTCTTCCCATTCAGCTCCTTCCCATTTATCTCATCCACAGCCCTCTGGGCATCCTCGTGCCTCTCGTAGTTCACAAAGCCAAAGCCCTTGGACTTGCCGCTCTCGTCGGTCATGACGCGAGTGCTCAGCGTTTGGCCAAACTTGCTGAAGATCTCCTTCAGCTTGTCGTCGTCCATGTCCTCTCCAAAGTTCTTGACGTACACATTGGTGAACTTTTTGGCCCTGGCCCCCATCTCAGCCTCTCGCTCCTTGCGAGACTTGAAGTGGCCAATGAACACTTTGCGGTCATTGAGCAACATGCCATTAAGTCTCTCAATTGCTCTCTCCGCAGCCTCACGGGTCTCAAAGTGCACAAAGCCGTAGCCCTTAGAGCCATTCTCGTCACACACCACCTTGCTGGAAAGGATGTTCCCAAAGGCAGAGAATGTGTCGTAAAGAGCTTCGCTGTCAATAGACTTGTCAAGGTTCTTGATGAAGATGTTGCCAACTCCACTCTTCCTCAGAGAGGGGTCTCTCTGGGACCACATAATTCGCACAGGTCTGCCTTTGATGATGTTAAAGTTCATAGTGTCCAAAGCACGCTCAGCATCTGCCTGCTGCTGAAAGTTCACGTATGCGTATCCAAGTGAGCGGAGGGTCATCGCGTCCCTGCAAATCCGTACGGAGACTATTGCGCCAGCAGGACTGAATTTCTCGTATAGCATGGCCTCGGTAACGTCTGGATGAAGGTCACCCACGTACAACGAAGTCATCGGCGAACTTGGAGCACTTGGATTCATTTTCGTGAGGATCGTCGGTCAACCTTTCTGGAAATCGTAGTCGAAAGTAGTAAATGAATAAAATAAAATCGTAAATGATTTAACCAAATGATCTAACTGCACGAATTATAAAACAGTTTGAAACAGCAATTCAACAGAGCCAGGCAAGTGTCGACCGACCAAAGCGATCAAAGCAACACTTTAGCTTTAGATTCAAATACATGACAACTTGGTTGTTACGTAAGAGTGCTTTTACGTAAATGTTTATTTTTAAATATTATACAAACGCTATTTATTTATTTATGAATTATTCAATTATTTTAACTTATAACGTTAATAGCGTGAATGAGAGGCTTTAACAACGCCTTATATTTCAAAATATTACCTAGTCACAGCATTTTCCAAAAATCGTCCATATGCTGCTCACACTGAATCATTTACCGCATGGCTCAGAATAAATACTTTTAGTTTGATAAACGCAGCAACATTCATTTTCTTTAGCCTAATGCTCGGCAAAAAACATCGCATTAAAGTTAATTAATGGGATGAAATCAGTTTGCCTTGGAGCAGGCCTATGTTCTTTGAGGTTAAAAATAATCGCCTGGATTGTAAACCTTAGTAGAGTTCCACAACGAGGTGCGATTTGTAAAAGGACGTCTTTTTCTCTCCGAGTTAGAAATCTGGAGAAATAAATATATCAATTGATTTCCGCCCATCGGAGGACCTTTAGAACTTTATTATTTATTCATTATTTATTTCTAACTTCTCACTGTGTCCAACTATATCGGGTGTATAAAACGTATGAACAGACATAAATAACGTGGGGGAAACGGGAATAGGGGAGAGAGGAAAAATAAGACGAACAGAGACGAAACAGACAAACGGGAAATGCAGATAGAGTATTTTAAGTATTAGCCACCTGCACCATTACGGGAATGTGTGTGTGTGTGTGTGTGTGTGTGTGTGTGTGTGTGTGTGTGTGTGTGTGTGTGTGTGTGTGTGTGTGTTCGTGTGTGACTGCTTGTGTGCGTCTGCCTGTGTGTGTGTGTGTGAGAGAGAGAGAGAGGCTATGTGCGAGTGCACTGTATATGTACACGTACTAGATTGGGATATTTATCATTTATGGATTAGCTCTGTAAACTTTTTATCAAAGGAGTCCAGTCTAGGTTATTGGTTCTTATTGATTCATTCTGAGATTTTTTTCCATTGATATGTATTCTATCAATAGATTTTTCCATTCGGTGACACTAATATTATTTTTTGTTTTCCAATTCATGAGTATGTTTGTATTTGCAATTAATAATGTTATATATATATATATTATCCTGTTTTTTTTCTATTGACACATTGGTTGATGACATGTCTCCTAGGAGACATAAAGATGGTGTTGGATGGATAGGGTTATTTAAATCATGGGACATGTGTGTGATGACCTATTTCCAAAATTACTTGATAGGTGTGCTCTGCCACACGATGTGAATGTAATCGTCAGCTGTGTTTGGAGTAAAGTATGTACAGATTGCTGAGCTTGTGAAACCAATTTTAAACATCCAATGTGTAGTATAATGTAATCTATGTATTATTTTGTACTGAATGCATTGTAGGTTAGTGTTGCTGTCATGTGGTAATTATTATTATACATTTTAATCCAGACTGTGGCGTCGGGGGTTAGTAATAAATCTTCCTCCCATTGTCTCGATTGGAGAGTAATTATGCGATTTGATTTCATTATTATTTTGTATATCTTATGTGATAGTTTTTTTGTATTAGGAATGTTTATAATACTGATATGGATGCACGTGAGTTTAATGTCTCTGAACTGATAGTTGCTCTTACCTGCTTTCTATATCTTATGTTTGGGCTACTTGTGGAAGTGACATGAAAGCAGTGTTATGTTTATGTTAGTGTGGAGTTTGATATCTTGTGGAATTTCCACCAAGCTGTTAGTATCATGGCCACCCACAAATTGTTGATCATGAATGTTCTTTAATTGATTTGACTGATAAATGGTAAGTCTGACTTTTAGATCTTTGCATAATGTTTGCTCTATGTCTATCCATATTCTGTCTGATATACTAGGTTTTATCCATTTTATTCCATATTGTAGTTGATTTGCAATAATCAACTACAGTTCTGTAATGTTGTGAGTTTGATTCTATGTGATTTATTTTTCCAGTAGAATCAAGTTATGATGTTGTCCAAAGATTTTAGACAGGTTGGTGGCACTGGAATAATTGAAAACAAACAATTTCGTTTAGGTAATATTCTCATTTTAATTATTGCAGTTTGTCCGAAGAGCATAAGGGGCAAATTTGTCCATCAATGAAGTTTGTCGCTTATTGTTTTAATAATTGGATGACTATTTATTTTGAATAACAGACAACTGGGAAGAGAATTTAGTACCCAGATATGTAATATGATTGGTATTCAGGAGGATGGGGAATGTTTTTAATTGCATCATAAAGATATGCTGCTAATATATAGTATAATACACAAATATACTACTCGAGATACAATTTGACCAGTTATGTGTGATGTTCTGTGATGATCATATAGAACACCACAGACAACTGTGGCACATCACTGTCAAACCTCCTGATTGCAACCCGGGGCATCGTGAACTGTACAACATGACCCTCAGACAATGATCTCTGAGTGAAAGCGATAAACATAATCATCTTCATATCATCACTTTCTCTACAAGTTCAGTGGAAGAGATGTCAGTGAAAGGGAGTTTTAATACCCTTTCCATTTTTAACTTTAATAAAAACACAGACGGAAAAATTCCAGAAAGTGATACAGAGAAAGGAAACTAGACTTTAAAATGGTGCTGCCCTCTTGATTTACAAGTGTAGATTATTGAAATTATTACAAATGTCTGACGCCAAAAGGGATTGTGTCAGTGTTTCACTACTCAATATTTGGTAGACAGTATAAACAAGCAGACTATGGTTAAAAAGATCACAGAAATAAAGCAAACACCAATATAATCTTGAACCACCTAGTCCACAGGAAACATTAGATTACTGGAACAAAATCAGACAACTAGCAGAACAACTTTTTACCAATGATGCAGGTGCACTTTTGGTGGATTTATTTATCTGTATTTCAATCCACTAAAGTTTTTCACTTGATCTAACATTACATTTAAGACCGACGCCCTGTTACGTCTCACAGAAGAGTCCATTGATCAAGCTGCTAATTACCCATCCTGGTCCTGGAGTACCTTTGCTCTGTACACTTTAGTGATGTCTTTGCTACCAACAAACCTATTTTAATCCATCAGATAGTAACCAAACGCTTCAAGGACACTTGCATAACCATTTTTATTTTTTCATAATACTTGTCCAGGTTTCCACTATTATGTTCAAACCATACATTATTCAATATATGCTAATTGATATTTAATAGTTACACCAACAAGTTCTTGGTACTATTATGTTCAACCTGAACTACTTCTATTTTTTTAAAAGACGATCCTATTCTATATCACCGGATGCCCATATTGTTTCTTTTGGTGATCTCCATATTGTTTCTTCCAGTGCTTGGCCGGGATGTCCCATCCTTGAACCAAGGCTCTCCCTTCAACGGAATCCCCTAGAGGCTTTTTCAAAGAGGCCTCCTGAAGATTTATGCTGAAGCCTACACTGGTCTTTCCTGCATGAAACCAGTTTATTCGGGACCATCCATACTTTTCTGCTTACAATATCATTTTATTACCTCAGCATTTTCATTACTAATTTAAAAATCAATCACTTTATACTTCTAAAGCTTTCACAGACACATTTAGACTTTTCAGCACTCTCAATGTCCAATGCTAAATGCTACAAACCACTCATACCCAAACAGAAGAAATAGCCCAAATATAGCCACACATATTCCTCCAACCTCTACATACTTCTAAGCTATATATAACGTTTAAAGCCATTAAAAGCAAAGTTATGAACATTTAAAATACACCTTGATAACACAGTTTATAGCTCTTCAAGAATGTTTAGTTGTCATGGCAACTATTCCTTTCTCGACTCTGTTTTGTTTTGGGGTTTTTTTTTGGCATACCTTTCTTTTTCAGTCATGAATTCCCTTTTTTGTTAAAATCTCCTCACCTTTTCTACAGCGCTTTCTCTCTCTCTAATTTCACAGGTAATTGTCTCTTTCCTCCAAGGGTCTGCATCTCACCTGGACCTTTTCCTCTTTGCTACTTCAGCTCCTGTCGTAGCTGAACATCAATAGTTTAATAGTTATTAGGAAATATTACTTAAAACAAAACAACAAGAAAACAGCAAAGAAGGTATATGCAAGTATATGTTCACTGTATTGTGCAACTGTCATGTCAGCAGGTGGACAATTTTAGCTAAAGTTAGCATTTCAAACATATATTTTGATATTCTAAAATAATGTTTATTAACTCAATATTTCATCACAATGGGGTGGACATTTTTAGCTTTAACTCATCTGAGTATGGGGACAAAGTGAGAAATTCAAATGAACTGACATACTATAGGAGCATGCAGTTTATGCCTTTAGGCGAATGAAGATAGACCTTTTTTAAAGTTGTGAGGTCACTGATGTCAAAGGTCGCATTTTTACCAAGATGGTTATCCAAAGATGAGAGAGTGGACAGCAATTCTTGGACATGTTTAAATAACTTGATTTTTAATTTTATTTATTTATTTATTTTTAATCAAAATTGCAAAATGAATAATCAAAATACCTAAAATATTAATGAACGTATTTACAACCTTACGGTAATATTTAAAAGTTTAAAAGGTTAAAACATGTTTAAAAGGTTAAAACATCCAAAATACCCATTTCCTCATCAAAGACAATGTAATAAGGTTAACATTCCTATATATTCGTAAAATGTGTTCATTCAGAGTAAAACTTTAATCAGTTAATTAAAAACATTAATTGTTTCACAATCTTTGTATCAGCACATTTAAACGAGTATGTTGTACTGACCCTTAGGTAACAGAACGAAGTGTGAAGTCCACTTATAAAATAAATTACGCATTCGTCATTAGATCAGAGTAGGTGAGGGACAGAGAGCCATGTGTGAAAACGAACAATCATCTCACAAAACACTACTTATGACTAACAAGTAAACACTTGCAAAATAAAAGTAGCCGTTTATGTTAAATATAAGATTTCACAAAACTATTAATTAAAAAAATATTAATTAAAAAATATTAATTACAAAAATATGAATTAAAAAACGTAAATCGATATTTTTGCGATTGATCTCCCTCCCAAGTTACACCGTTTACTTGTCTTAGAACTGAAACACGAGTATCACTGTTACGTTTTAATGAAACCGTTATTTTGAAAATTACAAAACTGCATGTCAATGTTAACCGTGTGGGGTCATACGTGAGTGTATGTTACAGCTGAATTATTAGGTTACCTAACTAAGCTACAGATATTTTTATATTTATTGGCTGCTTGTACAGATTTGTTAGCTCGCTGATAATATACTTTTGTATATAAAATTGTTCTGCGCAAACCACAGCACCATTGCTAAGTTAGCACTTAGCCTTAGCTAACGTTACTTTTAAAGTTAAATTGAGTTTCTTGTCTTGTTCATGGCTTTGTAGCCGAATCTCCCGTTTAGACATGATGTCTGCCCGCAGGCTTAGACTTCTAGTGTTTTCTGTTCAAAAGTGTTTATCTCGACTCGCCGACAAATGCAGAGGTTATTGCTCAGTGTCTCTATCTAGCACTCCTACTAATGAGACTGATGAGACGAGAGTGAGCACATTTAAGACCAAGCTGTCGTCATTAAGAGTTCTTCAGGCAAAAGTTCAACTGAGACGCAACAGGAACATGAGGAATCGTATCTTCCTGAAGAAAGTGGTCTGGCGCAGCTACGGAAAGGTATGTAACTGCATTTGTTGCCATGATAGTTCAGGCTTTAGGATTTTAATTCCCATGTGTCAGTATGCCGGTAGTCGTTGCCAATTTTATTTTGGTGTTTACATCTTGCAGTGTATTTCGAAACATACGGCTGTCAGATGAACGTCAACGACACTGAAATTGCGTGGTCCATTCTTCAGAAGGGTGGATATGTTCGGACCCACGAACTATCAGAGGTAAGTGTCAATGCCTTGACCTTTGACCCTTGATAAACACAGCGCTTCCTTTATTTGAAAGCTTTCATTCTCATCTTTCCTAATTTTTTTTTTTTATACAGGCAGATATGGTGCTTCTTGTCACATGCTCCATAAGGTAGGAAAAGCCTATTTCTGTTTGTATTTTACACAGTGAATCTATACGTTGCCAATCTTGTGCAACTTGACAGCAGTCCTTGACTTCAGTGACATTTTTTGCTTGGATGTAATGCTATTTTCTGTTGGAAAAAATAAAAATCATTGTGACAGGGAAAAGGCAGAGCAGACCATCTGGAACAGACTCAAACATCCAGCAGTTCTGAAAAAGAAGTGTCTAAAGAGCAGCACTCCATTAAAGATAGGAGTCCTGGGTAACTTCTCACTTCACCATAGTTCTTCATTCACGTTCAAATGTATCTCTCAGTCTGAAATGTTCGTATGTGCGCATGTATGTTTGTGTGTGGGTTCACGTGCCCGTATACGCATATGTGTGCTTGCTCTCTTGTAGGTTGCTTGGCAGAGAGACTGAAGACTGAGTTGCTGGAGAAGGAGAGGGTGGTGGATGTTGTAGCAGGGCCAGATGCCTACAGAGATCTTCTCCGACTCCTTGCACTGGCCCATGGGGGTCAGAGGACCAGCAATGTCCTGCTCTCCCTGGAAGAGGCATATGCTGATGTCATGCCCATTCACCATTCAGGACACAGTGCCTTTGTGTGAGTGCCATAATAATATCTGGCTGATTTATAAGGGAGGAGTTCCTACTAAACACTAACTCTTAAATTAACTTTGCACTGTGTGATTTTGTAAAGATGGTAAAGAGTAAAATAACAGTCTCACATGTACAGTTCAATTTTTAAGTTAACATGTATAGACAGTTTTTGGTGTTTTCATATTCAACTCTAATACACTGAATTTAATCTGAACAGCAACTGTTAGATTAAAATACAGAAAAGTCAGCTATAATTTAAAGGCATTTGCTACCATATTGGATGAAACATGGGACTTGCATCCACAATAAAGCCAAAAACAGCAAATGCTCATAGTTCAGTTGTTTATTATTATCATTTTACTGAACACTTGTCAATCTGCATTTTTTGGTTAAATATTTATACATGACTGACCCTCCTACACTTATGAAGGGATATAAAACTTCAAACACCGTGGTGGCTCATCTTCAGCTCCTTCATGCTTTTAGATGTAGCACTTCAAACAATGGTTTGATATCAGGGGGTCGATACTTTTAAAGTCCTTTCACGCTGTTGACAGTACAGACCTTGTGTACTGCAAGCCTTGTTGGTGGCACCTTGTCTTACAGTGGGATTATCCAGTATATTTTGTCCCTCTTTGACTGCTGTAGGTCTATCACGCGGGGCTGTGACAACATGTGCAGCTACTGCATTGTGCCGTTTACCTGGGGGAAGGATAGGAGCAGACCTGTGTCCTCCATACTTGAAGAAGTGCGCATGCTGTCTGACCAGGTTTCTTCCCTTCAGCGACTATGTGTGCAGTCTGGCTTTACTAGTTTCTGTGTGTGAAACTTGGCCAGATGTGAACACTAAGTATATGAAATGATCATGGCCATAGGGGGTGAAGGAAGTGACCCTGCTGGGTCAAAACGTGAACAGCTACAGAGACGTGTCTGGGGACGGGGCCAGCAACTCGGAGCTTGGTTCGCACCTCAGCCGTGGTTTCAGCACCGTGTTCCCGTGATGAGCAAGGAGGCCTACGATTCTCTGACCTGCTACACCACGTCTCCCTCGTAAACCCTGACAAGGATTCGCTTCACCTGGCCACATCCTAAAGACTTTCCTGATGAGGTAGAAACCCCAGAGTCATGGATGTGAGCATGTGGTTTTTGGTTGGGATACCCATGACTAGTGTGGGGAAGGTACTTTTAAAATGTATTTCATTGCAGGTGACAAAATACAGAACACAGAATACATGCTGTTAAATGTAATTTAAATGTAATTAAAGTGAGTTATATTTGAAATAGTCTTGGACAATGTTGACGTATTCCAAAGTTTTTAAAGTATGTTCCTCGTTTGAGTAATGTAATGGAATATGTTACCAATTACATTTAGGGGCATGTACATGTACACTGCCTACAGTGGCAGATTAAACCCTGTGGAGGCCCCTAGGCAGTCATAATCTTGGGGCCTCCCTTGCAAATTATCTCCTAATATGTTTGTTTTTTTTAATTCCTTGTTGCATGGCCCCTAAAAGGTGTGGGGCCTACAGGTCACTGCCTACTCTGGTAATCTATTGGTAATCCGGCCCTGACTGTTTATGGCTTGTGTGGTGTAGTGGATGTTCAAAGAGTTTAAGTATTTAGTTGAACGGTTTCTTATAGTCTGAATTCATGTGCAGATATTGCTCATAGGCCATTTTAAGCAGCAGATTGGATAATAATTTAGGATTCGCAAATTTGGATGTGAGCAGTAGAAGAGATCATTAATAGATTATCAGATTGAAAAAGCCTTATGCTTATCAGATATGTGAAATAAGGTTTGACTGCCATAGTCAATTTGTGCTGTTTTCGTTTGACCTGTGCTGGGGTGGGTGAGTATGTTTCCTGAAGGTGTTATAGCTAATCCAAGAGCGGAGGAACATCTGTAAGCAGATCCACTTGCCAGCTCAGAGCGGCAGCAGCAGAGTCTTACAGACCATGAGGCGTGGGTGAGAAACGCTCCTAGAACGACAGCACTCACCACAAGCACAGTAGAGATTAGCCTGCTTATCTCAAATCTCTTGATGTCTCATGTGTTAAAACTTAGTTCTCACTTTAAGTCATCATGCTCTGGGATGTTTTCATAGGTATACTAGGGAAGCCTACCTTGAGCTTGTGGAAAACATTCGAAAGATAATACCAGGTGTCCTATCATTACCAAACATTCAGTATGTAATTATAAAATTATTGTAGCTATAATAGGTCTTGTGTGAATATATATCTATGTATAATTTCTTTTTACAGGGGTCAGTCTGAGCAGTGACTTCATCACAGGCTTCTGTGGGGAAACCGAGGAGGACCACCAGCAGTCGGTCTCTTTGATCAGGGAAGTGGGCTATAATGTAGCCTTCCTGTTTGCCTACAGCATGAGGAAGGTGAGATCCTATTTTGTCATTGTGTTTAACACTATCAAAAAACAGACATTCTCCCTGGTTCATGTGATGGTTCTATCAAGAAATTCACCATTGTCTATTATCATTTGGAGAATTGAAAGGGTCTTGTGGCTGCCAGTTGGGCTTTACCTTCTGACATGAAGATGTGTGTACCACACCCACAGAAAACTCAGGCATACCACCGTCTCGGGGACGATATCCCAGCTGAGGTGAAGAAGCTGTCGCCTGGAGGAGCTTATCTTTACATTCCGAGAAGATGCGGCTAAGGTCAACACCAGTTTCATCGACAGCAAACAGCTTGTCCTAGTGGAGGGAGTGAGTACTGCAGTGGGTTGAAGCCATGCTGTGTTACAACTGTGTTTGGAGCACTTCTGCTGTTAATAATTTGGGATTGCTGCATCTGTGTGTCTTGGTCATCATGTTTTGCATATCGATTTAACTAGATTTCTGCAAGAAAATAAATAGTTGCAGTAAATTCTCCTCCCTTATCTTATATAGACCTGCTGGATCAACATCATGAGGTCTGTCTGACAACGATGATGAACAATGGCATTGTCTATCAGCTCAGCCCTAGCACCTTTTGGCATTTCATTTTGGTTTTGGCTTTGTTCTTTTCTGGAGGGCAAATAGAGTTTATGTGTTTATGTATTTAGGGCATTGTTTGGTCTATTTTAGTCTATTTGAGTTGTATGGTCACTTTCCCGTTTGTGGTGTTAGTTTGCGATTGCCGCATGGGTTTCTGTGGCCCTTTCATTTGAAACCCTTCCCTGGTTAGGCATAGCATTGTGTATGTTTTGGATGCTTTGAGCTTTTTGTTATTTTTGAAGTGTTGAGAGCAGTTCACATCTTTGGTACCGGGAAATCCCAATGACTGGTTTCCCTGTGCTTGTGGTCTTTAGTGTATTACCTGCCATCAATAACTGTTTGAAGATTGGGGTCTTAGTTAATTTTGATTCTTGTTAGTGTCCTTCTTTTGAGGACATGCCTGGCGAATGCACAGAAAACTACCCCAAGGTGTTTGCCACTTGTGTGTTAATATGCGCTACCAGTCATGCTGAGATTGGATCTACCGATATACACACTGATAACAGAATTTTATGACCATCTACATAACAGTGGGAATAACCACCCTTGGTTTGGATAACACTAGTGAGACGTCTGCTACAGTGCTTAGTCAAGCCTTTTATATTGTACAAATGTTATCTGCTGTTTTTGCTTGACTGAGTCTGTTTTCTGCAGGAAAGTAAGAAGTCATCTCAAGATCTTTGTGGTCGGAATGATGGGAATGTGAAGGTTATTTTTCCAAGAAAGGATTTGCTTTCTTATCCCACGGATACCAACCCTGTCACTGTTAAAGCTGGAGACTATGTACTGGTGAAGGTGAGCTCTTACTTCAGTTTGCTACTCCTACATGTATATCTGTCTGTGTTGAGACTAAAACAGGAGCATGTTTTTACACACACACACACACACACACACACACACACACACACACACACACACACACACATAGATATATATGAGCTGTATGTGTGGAATATTTATTCTGGTAAGCCTGGTCTGTGATATGTAATATACATGGCTGTGAAATATACTGTACAGTTATGGCTACATTTCCATGATTATTGGTGACTACTCTCTCCTTTAGAGATTACCTCAGCCAGCTCTCAGAGTCTGCAAGGCCACGCCTTCAGCCACGCCTCCCTGAGTGATGGACACCCCAGACGCCTATTGATGCACAGGCAGCTGCATATTAGCCTGTAGGTTCCACCTTCTTAGTATCAGGACTGGGTGGGAGTGTGTGTCACAGACCTATAGGTCTTCCCAGCTCCAGCTCTTGGAAGCCAGTATGCTCAGTGAGGAGTGTTCACTGCCTCAGTCACCCTGTCTCCTCATTATCAAGCTCCTTATGAGGTGATTCAGGCATGGTGAGGCAGAAAACCCCTGAAAATATGCAGGGAAGTTTCCTCAGAACTTGAGCTCAGTGTTCCTGAAGTGCAGTTTGAAATGAAATAAGGCTTTTCATTTTTTCATTCATTCATTTATTCAGAATCATGTCTGACTCATGTATGACTCAGTGTTAAAGGAAAGTTTTAACACAGATTTTGTCTGGGTACACACTTTGCAAACTTCAAACTGCATGATTAGCAGACAGTATTGTAGCTATTCAAGTTTATGATCAATAATGTAAGGTAAGTGTGTGTTAACTCTGGGTGGGTCAGGGTGTATTCTCCCCTAAACATACTTCTGACATAATGATTTGTTTAAACACTACAATTCTCTATATCCTAATAATTACTGCCACATTTTAATAACCTGCAATACACTGTAAATACAGCATTTGTAAGCTTTAAATTTACAAACATGAACAATCATACTATATCAAATACATGATACTCATACCTGTGACATAGTGTTTTGAACAGACATTTGCTGCCACACCTGCTATTTTAGCAGGCTAAATAATCTGCCTTCTGAAATGCTAATATGCTTAATTTCATGCAAGTGCTAGTGTTCCTATTTGCTTGCTGATGTGCATGGAAGCGCCATATTATTATTATTATTATTATTATTATTATTACTATTATTATTATTATTATTATTGAGTCACACTGCTATCAAGTTAGCTGGTTGCTCTTAGCTAGTAGTGTGAACAGGACAGGGGACTTGGGGAAGACCCAAAGGGTGAGGTTTGTGTGTGTACATTCACAAGTACTGGTGCACAGCCACTGACATACATAAACACTGCTATCTGGATCTGGAATTTTTAACATTAATGTACAGACTATTCTTTCTCCTTAAAAAATTCATTATGGTAATAATTATGGCAGTGTATGTTCCCCTGCAAACAAATGCTAGGCTGCAGGCTGCACGATGCTGCAATCAACCAGCTGATGGCAAATCCAGACAGTGTTGTTATTGTGGCAAGAGACTTATTGTAAATGCATTGCCATTAATTGAGAGTCATTTTAAAAGATATTTACTCTCCCACTGCGCATACTCCCGTTTTCATAAATTGGCAAATATACATGTTGCTGCTTGTCACACAAACTTTTGTTGTACACAAGTAATAATGAGAAAAGGACTCATCATATGTTTTATGATATAGCTAAAGCTATGCATTTATCGAGAGGATTTAACACATTACAGAACACATCTAATTAATCCTTTCCATGATTGACCCAAGGGCAGATAGCAATTATTTAAGTATTACTATGTTTTAATTTAATAATAAAAATGACCATATGAACCTTTTTGCTTTATATTTGTTTATATTCAGCTGCCTTTATAATGACAATTATTTATGACAATGACAATTTACAATACATTATCAGTGAGTGGTATAATTAAAGTAAAATCATTGTTAAATAAGTCTCATTCTTGTCTCAGATTCAAACACTACAAAATCTTGGTCTTTGCGTGAATGATTTTTTAATGGTCCTGACTACAACACTATCCTTTGATAAGCTTGGAAGTTGTACACTACTGTGAGAGGAAGTTACATTCAGCTAGGAAAGAACCAACAATCAAATAATATACACAGATTAAGATGGTCATTAAAGATCCCAAACTAAGATTAATGCACTAATTAATAAACTACAACTTGTTTGCAGGAGTTCATCAGTGTTTTATCATTGGCATAGGTAAAGGGGTTTTCAGGCACAAGTTAAAAAAGGCACAAGTTGTCAAAGCATAAGAATAATGACCATAATGATCATAAGAAAGCCTTTCTGAGCCAAAGATCTGAATTAACAGGGAATAACAGGAGCACTTGCAAAACTGTGCCTAAGTGTATCCAGAAAGCACTGTTGGGCTTTTGTAGGAAAAAAAGGTTACACAAAGGTTACACTGATAAAACAGTTTAATCTGAACGAAGAATCAAGACCCAGGAGCTGTAAAAGAATAAGTTAATCTCTGCATTGCTCTCTATATAGGGGGAGTTTTACAACATTGGAGTGCACAAGAAACCCGCTTTTGCCCCGACACCATTTTCACTGCCACCTGATGAAAGCAACATGCTGTATATGGGCATCTCTGCCTTCACTGCCAACTCAGCAGGCTTTGTGTAGAAAAATGCAGGAGCACTCACACTCAGAATCACAGATGACATGGTGAGTTTAAACCACTCCTTGCCATCACTGAGGGAAAGGTGTGCATGTGGTTACCTTACAAGACCAGGCTGTTTAGTTAGAAGACTGATAAAGAAGACTGATAACTTTATACTGTTCTCCCAGTGCACATTAATAATCCCTTAATAGTGTAATAAATGAATGGACAAGTAAATGATCAACAGTCCCTGAAAATGAAACAAACGTTTATCCTTCCAGATTCCCAGAGCCTCTCCATATCGTCTGAACACCAAGACATTTGAAGCCTTAATTCCGCAGGTATAAGAGATCACTTTCTGTATTCATCACACAAGCATGCAGAAACTGCTGATTTTATATTCTCACATAGGTTTCCTAACACAGTAGACTTTGAATCTTAAAGGAATAATAAGGTTTAAAGAGTAACAAATAATATGATCTCATTAGCAACACAACCATATTTAGATGAAGAATTTCCGAAAAGAACAACATTTCACATGATGATGCTTGGATGAAATGTGTTGAAAACACTGAGTTCTTTTGCTTTTGGTGCTAAAGGCACTTGCAAGTACACCTTACACAGATTGATGGTGGTAGTATAGTTGGCATTCAGTTAAATCAATTAAACTTTGGACAGGGGTAGATTTGTCCTTCATACTGTTATTCAGCACAGGTAATAGCCATTTTGGGACTTTGTATCACTTTTGGGAGGCTGCCGTGTTCTCCTTAAAGTACCCAGGTTGAAGAGTGCTGGGCCCAGGAGTATTATCACCTGCTCCTGCATTTCTGCCGATGAAATAGTGAGACGGATCCACATCCTGCCTGCTTATTGGGGACGTACTGTTCTAGCAGCTCTTCCTCATCTGTCCATGCTCATACCATGGGTTGCTGTACTGTTTCCATGCTTATGTGGTACTCTTTCCGCAGGATGCTATGGAACTTTTGGTGCTCCCTGCTCCTCTCTGGCATTTGTAGCTTGACCTTCCTGGTGATTTTTTTGCAGTCCACGTCACTTTGCCAGGAGCTTCCTTTTGCTGATTAGCAGAAGCAGGAATACCTCCTGTCCTGCCAGGCTTTTGCAGTCATATTAGGCACATTGACTGCTCCGCTCTTACCTGCTTTCTATATCTTATGTTTGGGCTACTTGTGGAAGTGACATGAAAGCAGTGTTATGTTTATGTTAGTGTGGAGTTTGATATCTTGTGGAATTTCCACCACGCTGTTAGTATCATGGCCACCCACAAATTGTTGATCATGAATGTTCTTTAATTGATTTGACTGATAAATGGTAAGTCTGACTTTTAGATCATATAGAACACCACAGACAACTGTTTGGCACATCACTGTTAAACCTCCTGATTGCAACCCGGGGCATCGTGAACTGTACAACATGACCCTCAGACTATGATCTCTGAGTGAATGTGATAAACATAATCATCTTCATATCATCACTTTCTCTACAAGTTCAGTGGAAGAGACGTCAGTGAAAGGGAGTTTTAATACCCTATCCATTTTTAACTTTAATAAAAACACAGACGGAAAAATTCCAGAAAGTGAGACAGAGAAAGGAAACTAGACTTTAAAATGGTGCTGCCCTCTTGACTTACAACTGTAGATTATTGAAATTATTACAAATGTCTGACTTCCAAAAGGGATTGTGTCAGTGTTTCACTACTCAGTATTGCATTTGTTAGACAGTATAAACAAGCAGACTATGGTTAAAAAAAACACAGAAATAAAGCAAACACCAATATAATCTTGAACCACCTAGTGCCAGGAAACATTAGATTACTGGAACAAAATCAGACAACTAGCAGAACAACTTTTTAACCAATGATGCAGATGCACTTTTAGTGGATTTATTTATCTGTATTTCAATCCACTAAAGTTTTTCATTTGATCTAACATTACATTTAAGACCGACGTCCTGTTACGTCTCACAGAAGATTCCACTGATCAAGCTGCTACTTACCCATCCTGGTCCTGGAGTACCTTTGCTCTGTACACTTCAGTGATGTCTTTGCTACCAACAAGCCTATTTTAATCCATCAGATAGTAACCAAACGCTCCTTTGCTGCAGAGCACAGAAATCATTCAAATTTGCAGTCAACAGATACATCTGGGCCAGATTTTGGATCAGTGGACTAGGCTGGAACTGCACATATACTGTATATGCAAAATTCAAAATACGGGGAGTGGTTGGTCTCTTTTGCAATCAAATCTGAATACTATGGAATTCGTTTCACATTTGTTTAATTTGACAGATTTTAAATGGATAATGGACATCACTAGACAAAAAGGAATAAACAACTATATGAAAAGGAACAAAACCAAAAACAAAGGAAGACTTTAACACACTTGCCCAAACAAGCACTAAATCTGACAAAAATAGATCAACCAATGACATAGCTGTGAAGGAACATATTAGCCATTGTTTTCTTGTCATCAACAGTAATTTTAACTGATTGTTAACATACTGTTCAAGTCTTCAACTGATTTGCTCCCAACATACGAATGGGTACAAATATGGTTCATTACCCAGCTGCACAAATTGCTTCTGACATACTGGGCAGCTACAGGGTTCTTCTCCCGTGTGGATTCTGACATACTGGGCAGCTATGGGCTTCTTCAGTTGTGTGGATTGTCTTCTGCTCCTCCATGTGGCCTGTTTCACCAAAGCCCTTCCTGCAGTATTTGCAGCACTATGGCAAGCGGACACCCTTGTGTGAGCGTTTAGGTGCTTCTCAAGAGTCTGGGCAAGTTTGAAACACCTGCCCCAAACATCACTGACATTATTTCTTGTAGGTGATTAGCCACGTGTCTCTCTAGCCACAAGTACTTTTTGATTTATTTGTTTTTTTTAAATAGGTAATTTTATATATAATGGCAACAAATGACATTTTGAGTTTTATGACAAAACGTGCAAACAAGCTGGCCTGAGAGGTGTGTAGCGGGATATGACTCAGTGCGTCTCTGGTGCTGCTTTTGATGAGTACAGTGTCATGAGTGTGTCTGTCCAGCGGTGCAAAGAGGGGATACAGCAAGGCATGGCATGGTGTTTATTCATTCGTTTGCATAGAAAATGACGCCTTTTCACATTGTGGAACTACAAATATGGCGGTCTTTTTTGTGCGGCGTAGTAATGACATATGTTGTGGAATTTTGAACAAACAGCAAGTCAGACGTGATTAAGAGAGTAATTTAATAAGAAAAAGAATAAAATAAATGTTTGGCTCTCCTCAGGTAGGGAGCCCCGAGTATACAAAACCGTGGCTAGTTATACTACTCCTGTGCTGTCTTTAACCAATCATCTTTTCTTAAGCAGCTCTTCTTTCCTTTGTTGCTGTGGCTATAAGCCAATCAGCTCTCAGCTTGGTTTTTTCCACAAACCAACCCAAACTGTCTCCAAACAGTGTGGGTTGTGTGTCACGTTGACCTTGATGTTAACAGTTCCTGATACATGTTCAACTTAATCAGCAACAGGCGGATACAAATGTGCAAACAGCATTATTAATTTAAGAACAAAAGGATCAGTGTGATTTTATATGAATCACATAATACATAGTTTCATATCATTTTCCATCACACGTAAAAACAGAGTCTCACCGTATTGTCGGGCAGGAGGATCTGGACTCATTTATTACTTAATATCTTCCCCCATCTAGCGGTCATTAGAGGTTAGTCTTGAATTGATTTCTGTCGTGCAATATTTTAGATATAAATGTTTACATTTTCTATTACAGAACACGGCAAAGTATAGTCAACCAGTTCTAACCTTTTGAGAAAAACTTTAACTTCAAAGTAGGTGAATCTATTTACTTAGATTGAACCAATCGGATCACAGTTTATTTACATAGCATCAATGCTTTGAGTGCTTTAGATATAAGGACATCATGGCGATCTTTCTGCTCACACCTCAGTCAGTCTATAATTCTGTACTATGTGTTTCTATAGCTTCCAACTTTCACGAGTTTCTTGAATCTGTGGAGAAAAGTGCAGACTCAGGTACTTTCTTATTTGTGAACTTTTATACATTTTATGTAATTTATTTATCATCTATAATGTTTTATTACTTTTCATTTATAGATATAAGGACACAAAAACAGTTCATATACTCAATGAATTGTTACAAGATAATCTTTTCTAGAGAATGTTTACCATTTGTTAAAAGACTGATTTATTTCTAAAAGTTTATGCAGTGTGTTAATTTGTCACATGGAGGCAGAAGGGGTGAATCTGATATACCCCTCTTCCATCATCAACTATTCATCGAGTCCTCCAGTAGAGCTTGTACAACCATAGAAACGCATACAGCGGTCACCGGCGGTTCTAAGTTACATCTAAAGAGGTCTAGGCCTATACACACTGTTCCACCTGAGGTAATAAAATGTTTTGGGGTAAAGGTATTTTCATGAGGCGATCTGTGATCTAATTATAATAGGCTTTGAAGCTCTCTGCAACAGGTGCAGAGTGGTGCAAGACTGTGTTTGAAAGCATAAAGAGGAATAATGTTTCTGGGGTATCTTAAGGCCTTTTTGGGTCTGTAAGTGCAGAGCAGAGGCTCTGATGCAGGTGGTTTCAAGGCCTCTGTGGAAGTCTACGGCAGATGACTCTGGACTGTTCCCGTGAGAAATAGCTTCCTAAGTATTGGGAAAGATCCCGGCTTTTAAAAGACGTGAAAGCCTCTTCGAGAGTTCTGTGGCTAAGCAAGGTTCATTATCTTACCATAAGAGCAGGGTGATACTGACCTGCAACATCATCTTGCAGGTGTTTGATGGTATGAGTTGAGATCATCTTTGTTAAAAACAAAAAAAACAACAACAAAAAAAAAAAACAGGAAAATCTTCCAATAGGATATACTGGGGTCAAGCTTCAATTTGTACAATGATAGATCTCAATTTGCATATATTGAATAATGTATGGTTGAACACAGTGGTGGAGATTTCAAACACCAGTATGTAGAGAAGGTGTGGCAATCACATAATCAGTTGTGAAAACTGGATAAAAATGTGTGTTCCTTGTGTGATTATTAGACATATTCTGGACTATGCCTCGTTTGTATGTAACGCTGAGCTCAAAATAAATAATGGACCTACTACTCTCTTCAATTAATTCTTGAGTCTGCATCTTTATTTTCTGTTTAAAGAGGACTTAATAAAATTACTGGAATGTGGGCAATATCTAGTAACACAGTGCCGAGTCTGCTAAACGTAGATCCCAGCCTTTTATATGGCCTCTTCCCTTTAATTCTACTGACTATAATTAATGTAAACCTTGTCGATTCTGGTGTTTGCTGTATAGAGGTAGCGAAAACTTTGCTAAAACAATGAAAAATATGCATCCTGTGAAAAGTTTATTGAACAATATAACATTGTTCCTTACCCAGAGCCATAACACGTCATTGATGGAAATCACACTGATGTGAGGGCGGTATGGGCCAACTCAACTGTATTTCCTGATTGTTTTATTCTGCAGGAGGATGTGGTCCAAATATTTAAAAAATCACAGGTTTGTTTAAGAGGACATAGTCGAACAGTTTGGGCTTACTGTTATTTTAATACTAGTGGTAACTATTAGTAAATACAACAATCTGACCATCCTCATACTGCATTGAGGGGTGATGGGGTGATGGTACCAGATGATGTTTAGGTATGTGGTTATGTTAATTTATTTTTGTTCCTTTATATTCACATATTTTGCAAGTGCGTATGTTATTGAGTTTAAAACCATCCATATATTAAGCAATTATAGAAAATACAGAAACTGCATGAGACTTCTCTTGACTTGCTAGAAGTTCAGACTGTAGCAAGCTTAGCATTAGTAAATGGAATAGGTGTCATTTTAAGGATTCATTTAAAGTATTCATGAGGTATTTCTCCTAACATCGATGTATCGACAGTACCAATAAAATAAATAGCATAACAAGAATTACAGGTGTATAATAGTGTAGTTACCCACAATGGTTGAAGTGTTTGAAAAGAGTTGTATAAAAGAATAGTTGGTTGGTTCGTGGCATAAAGTCATGAAACGGTGAAATGAGGTCATAAAAAGAGTGTTTACAGGGGAAAGTGCTTTAACATTGAATTAGACAAACTAATAACATAAAACAAGGGAGTTTAGAGATTCTGTGTCCTTTCGTAATGATTTGTGCATATGGCAGGCTGCTGCAAAGGATCCTGGGTAAGCTTCAGCAGACCTCAGTGTAAGATATATTAATAATATTAATCATAATAATACTATTCAGAGGTTACTTGACTAGTAATCAGAATGTTGCTAGTTCAAGCCCTACCACTGCCAAGTTACCACTGCTGGGTCCCTGAACAGCAATGAATCCTCAATTGTATTATTAATACAATCCAATACACATGCCTAATGCTCAGCTGTCAACTGCAAAAACTGACATTCTGAGCATTCGAACAGTAAGAGGAACAAAAAGAAAGGAGTCACCGACTGTACACGTGTCAATCATTTAGCCTTTTTACATGTTGTTTTAGTTTACTGTAATCAAGGCCTGAAACTGGAGTCTATGGACCAGGCAAAAATATTTCAATTTTTAATGCGTTTTTATTTTTTCAGTTTCAATGTTTCAATGAGACTCAGGAGACTCCAGCATAAGCAGAAGCTCCAAGTTGTCGATCTCCAGGAGCAAACCCGTCCCTGCAAGGTTGGGGTGCATGTTCTGGATCACGGGAAACAGACCATCGATCACCCAACATCTGCTTCTGCTCCTGCGGAGGTTCCAGATCCAGCACGGAGGCAGTGAGAGGTTCCTGGCCCAGAGATTGGTCTGCAGCGGGCCTGATGGTACTCGGCATGTATTGGAAATGCTGTGGCTGAATGCTGTGCGTAGCCCAGCGGGTGCTGGGGTGGAGCTGTGCCAGTTGCCTGCTCGGGTAGCAGGTAGCCCAGTTCTGAGACTGTGGAATGGCCATCATGAAGTAGCCGGAGGGCGGGGCGGGCTGGTAGGGGTTGAGCACTGGGTTGCGCACGGCACTCACGCTGGCCATGCGCTGCATGTACTGGTGGGTGAGGTGGGCCTGCCGCTCCTCCTTGCGCTGCGCCAGGGCCACGTACAGCGGCTTGGTGCCTACGATGCACCCGTTCATCTCCTTCATTGCCTCGGTGGCCTCCTCCGGCGAGGAGAAACACACAAAGCCGAACCCTTTGGAGCGGCCGCCCTCCGTCATCACCTTGGCACTCGTGATTGTCCCGAATAGAGAGAACTCTTTACGCAGACGCTCGTCGTCCAGACTGTCGTCTAGGTTTTTAACGTACAGGTTCACTCCCTGGTAGCGAGTCGTGCCGTCCTGCTTCATCTGCTCAAACTTGCGTTTGAGCTCTGTCTGCCTCTCGCCTTTCTTCTGGGCACGAGCCACATACAGCTGCTTCCCATTCAACTTCTTCCCGTTCATCTCATCCACAGACCTTTTGGCATCCTCGTGCCTCTCGAAGCTCACAAAGCCAAAGCCCTTGGACTTGCCGCTCTCGTCTGTCATGACGCGACGGCTCAGCGTTGGGACGAACTTGCTGAAGATCTCATTTAGCTTGTTGTCGTCCATGTCCTCCCAAGTATGAGATATTATTTCCATCAGGCTCAGGACCATCTCTTTAGGATAAGGTCAAGAGAAATCTCTTGGAATGTGGTGTTAACAGGTTCCAACTGGTGTGGGTGTTTTATATTACTTTGCATATATTGACAAATGTATGGTTTGGATGCAATGGACGTGAAGACAAACGCAAATATGTAAAGGAATGTGGGGTGAATACATAACCACTACTGAAAAATGTATGAAAATGTGGGTTCTCTGATTTTTAGACATTCTCCATAGGGTGCCTCAATAATGCGTGTTAATGTTAACCTACAATAAAGTACGTGCACAGTTATGCTATTTAACCAATTCTGAAGTCTGCATTTTTATTTAATATTTGAATTGAACTTTAAAACTAGCCGACTGGGCACCTAGGAACCACATACTGTTGCTATGTGCAGAGATGTGGGCTTGCAGCCCATTGTTGGGCAGAGTCCATCGCACTGCTCCAATAGACCTGCTCTGACTGCTACTTTCCCACGTCGGCAGTCGAAGTTGTTTCTCCTTCACAATGCTTTTCACCTGGTTGGCCAGTTTCACCGTCTCAGTAGACAAGCTAAAAGAAACTGTTGGCAGCCTCTCGTTGCTCCTGTAATATGACCGTCGCCAGACCAGAGAGTGGAACTGGATGGCAGTGTGGCACTTGCAGCTGCAGTTTGTTTGCTTCAAGATTTAATACGTGTAAGTGACCTTTGCTTCTCGTCCTGTCTTTACTGGTTTGTTAATAAGGTCATTTGAAATTGTGTTGTACATAAAGGAATATTACAGAATTATTCTCTATTTTAAGCTACACTGTGGGGTTTTGTTTTTTTGATCTTTACATTTATATTAATGCAACCCAATACACTTATCTAATGATCAGCTATGACCTGTAAGAACTGACAATCTGAACATTCAAACTTTAAGAGGAATAAAAACAAAAAAATGATCAGCTGTTCATGTCAAAATCTGTAATATGTAATAGAAATAACTGTAATATGTTCAATATAACTGTAATATGTTCAATTACCACCATGTAACATATAACTGTAAATATGCCAATTGCAAGATGGGACTGTACATTCTGTACATACATATATAAATATCCATATATACATTGTACATATAAACATAATATATATATATATATATATATATATATATATATATATATATATATATATATATATATATATTGTACATGCACTATTAATATATTTTTGTATATATATAGAATATATTTCTCTATGCACCCCTGTTTTTCTTTTTCCTCAGATTGGACAGAGCACTCAACCATTTCACTGTGAGTTATACTGTGTATGACTATGTATGCGACAAATAAACCAAACTTGAAATGATTTTACCTTTTTCTGTCGTTTTCATTTTAAGCTTAGAATAACCAAGGCCTGGACTTTGTAAGGTGGTTTTGAATCCAGGTCAGCTAGGTGAGGACACCAATAGCTTACTGGGTAAGCAGCCACACTCTAACAATGGTGGGCTCGTGTGCAGAACAGTTAGAGCTTGGATCAAGCAAAACAAGAGGAAAAAACGAAACACCTCGGTGAGCGTGGAAAAGGGGAGAACAAAGAACGCCACGGAAAGAAATGGCAACCCCGATGCACTGGGGAAAACTCGAACTAAAAGCTCCCAAACAAAACCAGAAAACGGGGAGAAACTTGAATGGCTAAGGGAAGCCTCAGGAGAGAGACAGACTCGAGAGGGGAAAACTGGAGAAGGGAGGGGACGTGTAAAAACACTGACACCCTCGCAGAACAGAAAAGAGGCATAGCACAAGGGCTCACAGACCTCAATACCCAGAGTTACCGGCTAGGAGCTTGGCTCAAAACTTTATCAAAAACCCAGCACTAAATGATTGGGTCACTGGGCTTATATAAGGTCTAGCCCAGCTGTTGGGTGTTGATCCTGATCAGTGGCGTGGTTGACTCGACGCCTCCCTCTGGTCGAGGGGGCCTCGGCCTGGTGCCAACCCTTACAGGCTTGATGTCTACAGACATGGCAAAAATATTTCAATGTTCAATGCATTTCAGTTTCAATGTTTATTTTTTTCAGTTAAAATGTT
Organism: Electrophorus electricus; assembly: GCF_041902795.1. Taxonomy (NCBI): domain Eukaryota; kingdom Metazoa; phylum Chordata; class Actinopteri; order Gymnotiformes; family Gymnotidae; genus Electrophorus; species Electrophorus electricus. The sequence goes on along the minus strand of NW_027658616.1, from coordinate 1,600,311 downwards.
AATTTTTTTTACTGCTTATTCTTCCATTAGACAGCCAGAAGCGCAGCACTGGTTAAAGTTTTTGAGCGGCTTCCTGCGCGCACTGGTCCTGGAGCACAGCGACTGCCTCATCCACCTTAGGGTGCAGAGACTCAGGAGACTCCAGCATATGCAGTAGCTCCGAGTTGTCCAGTTCCAGGAACAGACCCGTGATCTTCCCTGCAAGGGTGGGCTGCATGTTCTGGATCAGGGGAAACAGACGCTCACCCAGTATCTGCTTCTGCTCCTGTGGAGGTGCAGCAGCCAGCATGGAGGCACTGAGAGGTTCCTGACCCTGCACATGGACCGCAGCCAGCTGCACGGGCACCTGGAGCTCTGCCCCCAGGTGCTGCTGTGGGTTGAGAAACATAAATGTTTTATAATTGATTTGACTGATAAATGGTAAGTTCGACATTTATATCTAAGGGCTGTGTGCCCAGGTGTTGCTGTGGGCTGTGAACGCCTGAGGTGGTTTTGTACTGTGGTACTGCTCTCACCAGCGACGCCTTGTTGGCAGCTTCCACGCTGGCCATCCCTCTCCCCGGAGCCTCAGATCCCATGGTCTGATAGGCCATCGTGCTTGGGACCTGGCAGGCGGTGGTTGGTCGGATGGCGCTGAAGGCCTGCGGGCAGGATGCGGCTGGACCGATGGCACTCGGCATATCCTGGACTTGCTGTGGGTGGACGCACTGCATGGCCCAGCAAGGGCTGGGGAGGAGTTGTGCCAGCTGGCTGCTTGCGCAGTAGGCAGGCCAGTTCTGAGCTTGTGGAATGGCTTCCATGTTGTAGCCGGAGGGCGGGGCAGGCTGGTAGGGGTTGAGCACGAGGTTGGGCAAGGCACTCACGCTGGCTGTGCGCTTCATGTACTTGTTGGAGAGGTGGGCCTGCCGCTCCTCCTTGCGCTGCGCCAGAGCCACGTACAGCGGCTTGGTGCCTACAACGCGCCCATTCATCTCCGTCATGGCCGTGGCGGCCTCCTCCGGCGAGGAGAAACACACGAAGCCGAACCCTTTGGAGCGGCCGCCCTCCATCATCACCTTGGCACTTGTGATGGTCCCGAACGGAGAGAACTCCTTACGTAGACGCGCGTCATCCAGACCGTCGTCTAGGTTCTTGACGTACAGGTTGTCTCCCTGGTAGCGAGTCATACCGTCCTGCTTCATCTGCTCAAACTTTCGTTTCAGCCCTGTCTGCCTCTCGCCTTTCTTCTGGGCATAACCCACATACACCTTCTTCCCATTCAGCTCCTTCCCATTTATCTCATCCACAGCCCTCTGGGCATCCTCGTGCCTCTCGAAGTTCACAAAGCCAAAGCCCTTGGACTTGCCGCTCTCGTCGGTCATGACGCGAGTGCTCAGCGTTTGGCCAAACTTGCTGAAGATCTCCTTCAGCTTGTCGTCGTCCATGTCCTCTCCAAAGTTCTTGACATACACATTGGTGAACTTTTTGGCCCTGGCCCCCATCTCAGCCTCTCGCTCCTTGCGAGACTTGAAGTGGCCAATGAACACTTTGCGGTCATTGAGCAACATGCCATTAAGTCTCTCAATTGCTCTCTCCGCAGCCTCACGGGTCTCAAAGTGCACAAAGCCGTAGCCCTTAGATCCATTCTCGTCACACACCACCTTGCTGGAAAGGATGTTCCCAAAGGCAGAGAATGTGTCGTAAAGAGCTTCGCTGTCAATAGACTTGTCAAGGTTCTTGATGAAGATGTTGCCAACTCCACTCTTCCTCAGAGAGGGGTCTCTCTGGGACCACATAATTCGCACAGGTCTGCCTTTGATGATGTTAAAGTTCATAGTGTCCAAAGCACGCTCAGCATCTGCCTGCTGCTGAAAGTTCACGTATGCGTATCCAAGTGAGCGGAGGGTCATCGCGTCCCTGCAAATCCGTACGGAGACTATTGCGCCAGCAGGACTGAATTTCTCGTATAGCATGGCCTCGGTAACGTCTGGATGAAGGTCACCCACGTACAACGAAGTCATCGGCGAACTTGGAGCACTTGGATTCATTTTCGTGAGGATCGTCGGTCAACCTTTCTGGAAATCCTAGTCGAAAGTAGTAAATGAATAAAATAAAATCGTAAATGATTTAACCAAATGATCTAACTGCACGAATTATAAAACAGTTTGAAACAGCAATTCAACAGAGCCAGGCAAGTGTCGACCGACCAAAGCGATCAAAGCAACACTTTAGCTTTAGATTCAAATACATGACAACTTGGTTGTTACGTAAGAGTGCTTTTACGTAAATGTTTATTTTTAAATATTATACAAACGCTATTTATTTATTTATGAATTATTCAATTATTTTAACTTATAACGTTAATAGCGTGAATGAGGGGCTTTAACAACGCCTTATATTTCAAAATATTACCTAGTCACAGCATTTTCCAAAAATCGTCCATATGCTGCTCACACTGAATCATTTACCGCATGGCTCAGAATAAATACTTTTAGTTTGATAAACGCAGCAACATTCATTTTCTTTAGCCTAATGCTCGGCAAAAAACATCGCATTAAAGTTAATTAATGGGATGAAATCAGTTTGCCTTGGAGCAGGCCTATGTTCTTTGAGGTTAAAAATCATCGCCTGGATTGTAAACCTTAGTAGAGTTCCACAACGAGGTGCGATTTGTAAAAGGACGTCTTTTTCTCTCCGAGTTAGAAATCTGGAGAAATAAATATATCAATTGATTTCCGCCCATCGGAGGACCTTTAGAACTTTATTATTTATTCATTATTTATTTCTAACTTCTCACTGTGTCCAACTATATCGGGTGTATAAAACGTATGAACAGACATAAATAACGTGGGGGAAACGGGAATAGGGGAGAGAGGAAAAATAAGACGAACAGAGACGAAACAGACAAACGGGAAATGCAGATAGAGTATTTTAAGTATTTGCCACCTGCACCATTACGGGAATGTGTGTGTGTGTGTGTGTGTGTGTGTGTGTTCGTGTGTGACTGCTTGTGTGCGTCTGCCTGTGTGTGTGTGTGAGAGAGAGAGAGAGAGGCTATGTGCGAGTGCACTGTATATGTACACGTACTAGATTGGGATATTTATCATTTATGGATTAGCTCTGTAAACTTTTTATCAAAGGAGTCCAGTCTAGGTTATTGGTTCTTATTGATTCATTCTGAGATTTTTTTCCATTGATATGTAGTCTATCAATAGATTTTTCCATTCGGTGACACTAATATTATTTTTTGTTTTCCAATTCATGAGTATGTTTGTATTTGCAATTAATAATGTTATATATATATTATCCTGTTTTTTTTCTATTGACACATTGGTTGATGACATGTCTCCTAGGAGACATAAAGATGGTGTTGGATGGATAGGGTTATTTAAATCATGGGACATGTGTGTGATGACCTATTGCCAAAATTACTTGATAGGTGTGCTCTGCCACACGATGTGAATGTAATCGTCAGCTGTGTTTGGAGTAAAGTATGTACAGATTGCTGAGCTTGTGAAACCAATTTTAAACATCCAATGTGTAGTATAATGTAATCTATGTATTATTTTGTACTGAATGCATTGTAGGTTAGTGTTGCTGTCATGTGGTAATTATTATTATACATTTTAATCCAGACTGTGGCGTCGGGGGTTAGTAATAAATCTTCCTCCCATTGTCTCGATGGGAGAGTAATTATGCGATTTGATTTCATTATTATTTTGTATATCTTATGTGATAGTTTTTTTGTATTAGGAATGTTTATAATACTGATATGGATGCAGGTGAGTTTAATGCCTCTGAACTGATAGTTGCTCTTACCTGCTTTCTATATCTTATGTTTGGGCTACTTGTGGAAGTGACATGAAAGCAGTGTTATGTTTATGTTAGTGTGGAGTTTGATATCTTGTGGAATTTCCACCAGGCTGTTAGTATCATGGCCACCCACAAATTGTTGATCATGAATGTTCTTTAATTGATTTGACTGATAAATGGTAAGTCTGACTTTTAGATCTTTGCATAATGTTTGCTCTATGTCTATTCATATTCTGTCTGATATACTAGGTTTTATCCATTTTATTCCATATTGTAGTTGATTTGCAATAATCAACTACAGTTCTGTAATGTTGTGAGTTTGATTCTATGTGATTTATTTTTCCAGTAGAATCAAGTTATGATGTTGTCCAAAGATTTTAGACAGGTTGGTGGCACTGGAATAATTGAAAACAAACAATTTCGTTTAGGTAATATTCTCATTTTAATTATTGCAGTTTGTCCGAAGAGCATAAGGGGCAAATTTGTCCATCAATGAAGTTTGTCGCTTATTGTTTTAATAATTGGATGACTATTTATTTTGAATAACAGACAACTGGGAAGAGAATTTAGTACCCAGATATGTAATATGATTGGTATTCAGGGGGATGGGGAATGTTTTTAATTGCATCATAAAGATATGCTGCTAATATATAGTATAATACACAAATATACTACTCGAGATACAATTTGACCAGTTATGTGTGATGTTCTGTGATGATCATATAGAACACCACAGACAACTGTGGCACATCACTGTCAAACCTCCTGATTGCAACCCGGGGCATCGTGAACTGTACAACATGACCCTCAGACAATGATCTCTGAGTGAAAGCGATAAACATAATCATCTTCATATCATCACTTTCTCTACAAGTTCAGTGGAAGAGATGTCAGTGAAAGGGAGTTTTAATACCCTTTCCATTTTTAACTTTAATAAAAACACAGACGGAAAAATTCCAGAAAGTGATACAGAGAAAGGAAACTAGACTTTAAAATGGTGCTGCCCTCTTGATTTACAAGTGTAGATTATTGAAATTATTACAAATGTCTGACGCCAAAAGGGATTGTGTCAGTGTTTCACTACTCAATATTTGGTAGACAGTATAAACAAGCAGACTATGGTTAAAAAGATCACAGAAATAAAGCAAACACCAATATAATCTTGAACCACCTAGTCCACAGGAAACATTAGATTACTGGAACAAAATCAGACAACTAGCAGAACAACTTTTTACCAATGATGCAGGTGCACTTTTGGTGGATTTATTTATCTGTATTTCAATCCACTAAAGTTTTTCACTTGATCTAACATTACATTTAAGACCGACGCCCTGTTACGTCTCACAGAAGAGTCCATTGATCAAGCTGCTACTTACCCATCCTGGTCCTGGAGTACCTTTGCTCTGTACACTTTAGTGATGTCTTTGCTACCAACAAACCTATTTTAATCCATCAGATAGTAACCAAACGCTTCAAGGACACTTGCATAACCATTTTTATTTTTTCATAATACTTGTCCAGGTTTCCACTATTATGTTCAAACCATACAGTATTCAATATATGCTAATTGATATTTAATAGTTACACCAACAAGTTCTTCGTACTATTATGTTCAACCTGAACTACTTCTATTTTTTTAAAAGACGATCCTATTCTATATCACCGGATGCCCATATTGTTTCTTTTGGTGATCTCCATATTGTTTCTTCCAGTGCTTGGCCGGGATGTCCCATCCTTGAACCAAGGCTCTCCCTTCAACGGAATCCCCTAGAGGCTTTTTCAAAGAGGCCTCCTGAAGATTTATGCTGAAGCCTACACTGGTCTTTCCTGCATGAAACCAGTTTATTCGGGACCATCCATACTTTTCTGCTTACAATATCATTTTATTACCTCAGCATTTTCATTACTAATTTAAAAATCAATCACTTTATACTTCTAAAGCTTTCACAGACACATTTAGACTTTTCAGCACTCTCAATGTCCAATGCTAAATGCTACAAACCACTCATACCCAAACAGAAGAAATAGCCCAAATATAGCCACACATATTCCTCCAACCTCTACATACTTCTAAGCTATATATAACGTTTAAAGCCATTAAAAGCAAAGTTATGAACATTTAAAATACACCTTGATAACACAGTTTATAGCTCTTCAAGAATGTTTAGTTGTCATGGCAACTATTCCTTTCTCGACTGTTTTGTTTTGGGGTTTTTTTGGCATACCTTTCTTTTTCAGTCATGAATTCCCTTTTTTGTTAAAATCTCCTCACCTTTTCTACAGCACTTTCTCTCTCTCTAATTTCACAGGTAATTGTCTCTTTCCTCCAAGGGTCTGCATCTCACCTGGACCTTTTCCTCTTTGCTACTTCAGCTCCTGTCGTAGCTGAACATCAATAGTTTAATAGTTATTAGGAAATATTACTTAAAACAAAACAACAAGAAAACAGCAAAGAAGGTATATGCAAGTATATGTTCACTGTATTGTGCAACTGTCATGTCAGCAGGTGGACAATTTTAGCTAAAGTTAGCATTTCAAACATATATTTTGATATTCTAAAATAATGTTTATTAACTCAATATTTCATCACAATGGGGTGGACATTTTTAGCTTTAACTCATCTGAGTATGGGGACAAAGTGAGAAATTCAAATGAACTGACATACTATAGGAGCATGCAGTTTATGCCTTTAGGCGAATGAAGATAGACCTTTTTTAAAGTTGTGAGGTCACTGATGTCAAAGGTCGCATTTTTACCAAGATGGTTATCCAAAGATGAGAGAGTGGACAGCAATTCTTGGACATGTTTAAATAACTTGATTTTTAATTTTATTTATTTATTTATTTTTAATCAAAATTGCAAAATGAATAATCAAAATACCTAAAATATTAATGAACGTATTTACAACCTTACGGTAATATTTAAAAGTTTAAAAGGTTAAAACATGTTTAAAAGGTTAAAACATCCAAAATACCCATTTCCTCATCAAAGACAATGTAATAAGGTTAACATTCCTATATATTCGTAAAATGTGTTCATTCAGAGTAAAACTTTAATCAGTTAATTAAAAACATTAATTGTTTCACAATCTTTGTATCAGCACATTTAAACGAGTATGTTGTACTGACCCTTAGGTAACAGAACGAAGTGTGAAGTCCACTTATAAAATAAATTACGCATTCGTCATTAGATCAGAGTAGGTGAGGGACAGAGAGCCATGTGTGAAAACGAACAATCATCTCACAAAACACTACTTATGACTAACAAGTAAACACTTGCAAAATAAAAGTAGCCGTTTATGTTAAATATAAGATTTCACAAAACTATTAATTAAAAAAAATATTAATTAAAAAATATTAATTACAAAAATATGAATTAAAAAACGTAAATCGATATTTTTGCGATTGATCTCCCTCCCAAGTTAAACCGTTTACTTGTCTTAGAACTGAAACACGAGTATCACTGTTACGTTTTAATGAAACCGTTATTTTGAAAATTACAAAACTGCATGTCAATGTTAACCGTGTGGGGTCATACGTGAGTGTATGTTACAGCTGAATTATTAGGTTACCTAACTAAGCTACAGATATTTTTATATTTATTGGCTGCTTGTACAGATTTGTTAGCTCGCTGATAATATACTTTTGTATATAAAATTGTTCTGCGCAAACCACAGCACCATTGCTAAGTTAGCACTTAGCCTTAGCTAACGTTACTTTTAAAGTTAAATTGAGTTTCTTGTCTTGTTCATGGCTTTGTAGCCGAATCTCCCGTTTAGACATGATGTCTGCCCGCAGGCTTAGACTTCTAGTGTTTTCTGTTCAAAAGTGTTTATCTCGACTCGCCGACAAATGCAGAGGTTATTGCTCAGTGTCTCTATCTAGCACTCCTACTAATGAGACTGATGAGACGAGAGTGAGCACATTTAAGACCAAGCTGTCGTCATTAAGAGTTCTTCAGGCAAAAGTTCAACTGAGACGCAACAGGAACATGAGGAATCGTATCTTCCTGAAGAAAGTGGTCTGGCGCAGCTACGGAAAGGTATGTAACTGCATTTGTTGCCATGATAGTTCAGGCTTTAGGATTTTAATTCCCATGTGTCAGTATGCCGGTAGTCGTTGCCAATTTTATTTTGGTGTTTACATCTTGCAGTGTATTTGGAAACATACGGCTGTCAGATGAACGTCAACGACACTGAAATTGCGTGGTCCATTCTTCAGAAGGGTGGATATGTTCGGACCCACGAACTATCAGAGGTAAGTGTCAATGCCTTGACCTTTGACCCTTGATAAACACAGCGCTTCCTTTATTTGAAAGCTTTCATTCTCATCTTTCCTAATTTTTTTTTTTTTTATACAGGCAGATGTGGTGCTTCTTGTCACATGCTCCATAAGGTAGGAAAAGCCTATTTCTGTTTGTATTTTACACAGTGAATCTATACGTTGCCAATCTTGTGCAACTTGACAGCAGTCCTTGACTTCAGTGACATTTTTTGCTTGGATGTAATGCTATTTTCTGTTGGAAAAAATAAAAATCATTGTGACAGGGAAAAGGCAGAGCAGACCATCTGCAACAGACTCAAACATCCAGCAGTTCTGAAAAAGAAGCATCTAAAGAGCAGCACTCCATTAAAGATAGGAGTCCTGGGTAACTTCTCACTTCACCATAGTTCTTCATTCACGTTCAAATGTATCTCTCAGTCTGAAATGTTCGTGTGTGCGCATGTATGTTTGTGTGTGGGTTCACGCGCCCGTATACGCATATGTGTGCTTGCTCTCTTGTAGGTTGCATGGCAGAGAGACTGAAGACTGAGTTGCTGGAGAAGGAGAGGGTGGTGGATGTTGTAGCAGGGCCAGATGCCTACAGAGATCTTCTCCGACTCCTTGCACTGGCCCATGGGGGTCAGAGGACCAGCAATGTCCTGCTCTCCCTGGAAGAGGCATATGCTGATGTCATGCCCATTCACCATTCAGGACACAGTGCCTTTGTGTGAGTGCCATAATAATATCTGGCTGATTTATAAAGGAGGAGTTCCTACTAAACACTAACTTTTAAATTAACTTTGCACTGTGTGATTTTGTAAAGATGGTACAGTTCAATTTTTAAGTTAACATGTATAGACAGTTTTTGGTGTTTTCATATTCAACTCTAATACACTGAATTTAATCTGAACAGCAACTGTTAGATTAAAATACAGAAAAGTCAGCTATAATTTAAAGGCATTTGCTACCATATTGGATGAAACATGGGACTTGCATCCACAATAAAGCCAAAAACAGCAAATGCTCATAGTTCAGTTGTTTATTATTATCATTTTACTGAACACTTGTCAATCTGCATTTTTTGGTTAAATATTTATACATGACTGACCCTCCTACACTTATGAAGGGATATAAAACTTCAAACACCGTGGTGGCTCATCTTCAGCTCCTTCATGCTTTTAGATGTAGCACTTCAAACAATGGTTTGATATCAGGGGGTCGATACTTTTAAAGTCCTTTCACGCTGTTGACAGTACAGACCTTGTGTACTGCAAGCCTTGTTGGTGGCACCTTGTCTTACAGTGGGATTATCCAGTATATTTTGTCCCTCTTTGACTGCTGTAGGTCTATCACGCGGGGCTGTGACAACATGTGCAGCTACTGCATTGTGCCGTTTACCTGGGGGAAGGATAGGAGCAGACCTGTGTCCTCCATACTTGAAGAAGTGCGCATGCTGTCTGACCAGGTTTCTTCCCTTCAGCGACTATGTGTGCAGTCTGGCTTTACTAGTTTCTGTGTGTGAAACTTGGCCAGATGTGAACACTAAGTATATGAAATGATCATGGCCATAGGGGGTGAAGGAAGTGACCCTGCTGGGTCAAAACGTGAACAGCTACAGAGACGTGTCTGGGGACGGGGCCAGCAACTCGGAGCTTGGTTCGCACCTCAGCCGTGGTTTCAGCACCGTGTTCCCGTGATGAGCAAGGAGGCCTACGATTCTCTGACCTGCTACACCACGTCTCCCTCGTAAACCCTGACAAGGATTCGCTTCACCTGGCCACATCCTAAAGACTTTCCTGATGAGGTAGAAACCCCAGAGTCATGGATGTGAGCATGTGGTTTTTGGTTGGGATACCCATGACTAGTGTGGGGAAGGTACTTTTAAAATGTATTTCATTGCAGGTGACAAAATACAGAACACAGAATACATGCTGTTAAATGTAATTTAAATGTAATTAAAGTGAGTTATATTTGAAATAGTCTTGGACAATGTTGACGTATTCCAAAGTTTTTAAAGTATGTTCCTCGTTTGAGTAATGTAATGGAATATGTTACCAATTACATTTAGGGGCATGTACATGTACACTGCCTACAGTGGCAGATTAAACCCTGTGGAGGCCCCTAGGCAGTCATAATCTTGGGGCCTCCCTTGCAAATTATCTCCTAATATGTTTGTTTTTTTTAATTCCTTGTTGCATGGCCCCTAAAAGGTGTGGGGCCTACAGGTCACTGCCTACTCTGGTAATCTATTGGTAATCCGGCCCTGACTGTTTATGGCTTGTGTGGTGTAGTGGATGTTCAAAGAGTTTAAGTATTTAGTTGAACGGTTTCTTATAGTCTGAATTCATGTGCAGATATTGCTCATAGGCCATTTTAAGCAGCAGATTGGATAATAATTTAGGATTCGCAAATTTGGATGTGAGCAGTAGAAGAGATCATTAATAGATTATCAGATTGAAAAAGCCTTATGCTTATCAGATATGTGAAATAAGGTTTGACTGCCATAGTCAATTTGTGCTGTTTTCGTTTGACCTGTGCTGGGGTGGGTGAGTATGTTTCCTGAAGGTGTTATAGCTAATCCAAGAGCGGAGGAACATCTGTAAGCAGATCCACTTGCCAGCTCAGAGCGGCAGCAGCAGAGTCTTACAGACCATGAGGCGTGGGTGAGAAACGCTCCTAGAACGACAGCACTCACCACAAGCACAGTAGAGATTAGCCTGCTTATCTCAAATCTCTTGATGTCTCATGTGTTAAAACTTAGTTCTCACTTTAAGTCATCATGCTCTGGGATGTTTTCATAGGTATACTAGGGAAGCCTACCTTGAGCTTGTGGAAAACATTCGAAAGATAATACCAGGTGTCCTATCATTACCAAACATTCAGTATGTAATTATAAAATTATTGTAGCTATAATAGGTCTTGTGTGAATATATATCTATGTATAATTTCTTTTTACAGGGGTCAGTCTGAGCAGTGACTTCATCACAGGCTTCTGTGGGGAAACCGAGGAGGACCACCAGCAGTCGGTCTCTTTGATCAGGGAAGTGGGCTATAATGTAGCCTTCCTGTTTGCCTACAGCATGAGGAAGGTGAGATCCTATTTTGTCATTGTGTTTAACACTATCAAAAAACAGACATTCTCCCTGGTTCATGTGATGGTTCTATCAAGAAATTCACCATTGTCTATTATCATTTGGAGAATTGAAAGGGTCTTGTGGCTGCCAGTTGGGCTTTACCTTCTGACATGAAGATGTGTGTACCACACCCACAGAAAACTCAGGCATACCACCGTCTCGGGGACGATATCCCAGCTGAGGTGAAGAAGCTGTCGCCTGGAGGAGCTTATCTTTACATTCCGAGAAGATGCGGCTAAGGTCAACACCAGTTTCATCGACAGCAAACAGCTTGTCCTAGTGGAGGGAGTGAGTACTGCAGTGGGTTGAAGCCATGCTGTGTTACAACTGTGTTTGGAGCACTTCTGCTGTTAATAATTTGGGATTGCTGCATCTGTGTGTCTTGGTCATCATGTTTTGCATATCGATTTAACTAGATTTCTGCAAGAAAATAAATAGTTGCAGTAAATTCTCCTCCCTTATCTTATATAGACCTGCTGGATCAACATCATGAGGTCTGTCTGACAACGATGATGAACAATGGCATTGTCTATCAGCTCAGCCCTAGCACCTTTTGGCATTTCATTTTGGTTTTGGCTTTGTTCTTTTCTGGAGGGCAAATAGAGTTTATGTGTTTATGTATTTAGGGCATTGTTTGGTCTATTTTAGTCTATTTGAGTTGTATGGTCACTTTCCCGTTTGTGGTGTTAGTTTGCGATTGCCGCATGGGTTTCTGTGGCCCTTTCATTTGAAACCCTTCCCTGGTTAGGCATAGCATTGTGTATGTTTTGGATGCTTTGAGCTTTTTGTTATTTTTGAAGTGTTGAGAGCAGTTCACATCTTTGGTACCGGGAAATCCCAATGACTGGTTTCCCTGTGCTTGTGGTCTTTAGTGTATTACCTGCCATCAATAACTGTTTGAAGATTGGGGTCTTAGTTAATTTTGATTCTTGTTAGTGTCCTTCTTTTGAGGACATGCCTGGCGAATGCACAGAAAACTACCCCAAGGTGTTTGCCACTTGTGTGTTAATATGCGCTACCAGTCATGCTGAGATTGGATCTACCGATATACACACTGATAACAGAATTTTATGACCATCTACATAACAGTGGGAATAACCACCCTTGGTTTGGATAACACTAGTGAGACGTCTGCTACAGTGCTTAGTCAAGCCTTTTATATTGTACAAATGTTATCTGCTGTTTTTGCTTGACTGAGTCTGTTTTCTGCAGGAAAGTAAGAAGTCATCTCAAGATCTTTGTGGTCGGAATGATGGGAATGTGAAGGTTATTTTTCCAAGAAAGGATTTGCTTTCTTATCCCACGGATACCAACCCTGTCACTGTTAAAGCTGGAGACTATGTACTGGTGAAGGTGAGCTCTTACTTCAGTTTGCTACTCCTACATGTATATCTGTCTGTGTTGAGACTAAAACAGGAGCATGTTTTTACACACACACACACACACACACACACACACACACACACACACACATAGATATATATGAGCTGTATGTGTGGAATATTTATTCTGGTAAGCCTGGTCTGTGATATGTAATATACATGGCTGTGAAATATACTGTACAGTTATGGCTACATTTCCATGATTATTGGTGACTACTCTCTCCTTTAGAGATTACCTCAGCCAGCTCTCAGAGTCTGCAAGGCCACGCCTTCAGCCACGCCTCCCTGAGTGATGGACACCCCAGACGCCTATTGATGCACAGGCAGCTGCATATTAGCCTGTAGGTTCCACCTTCTTAGTATCAGGACTGGGTGGGAGTGTGTGTCACAGACCTATAGGTCTTCCCAGCTCCAGCTCTTGGAAGCCAGTATGCTCAGTGAGGAGTGTTCACTGCCTCAGTCACCCTGTCTCCTCATTATCAAGCTCCTTATGAGGTGATTCAGGCATGGTGAGGCAGAAAACCCCTGAAAATATGCAGGGAAGTTTCCTCAGAACTTGAGCTCAGTGTTCCTGAAGTGCAGTTTGAAATGAAATAAGGCTTTTCATTTTTTCATTCATTCATTTATTCAGAATCATGTCTGACTCATGTATGACTCAGTGTTAAAGGAAAGTTTTAACACAGATTTTGTCTGGGTACACACTTTGCAAACTTCAAACTGCATGATTAGCAGACAGTATTGTAGCTATTCAAGTTTATGATCAATAATGTAAGGTAAGTGTGTGTTAACTCTGGGTGGGTCAGGGTGTATTCTCCCCTAAACATACTTCTGACATAATGATTTGTTTAAACACTACAATTCTCTATATCCTAATAATTACTGCCACATTTTAATAACCTGCAATACACTGTAAATACAGCATTTGTAAGCTTTAAATTTACAAACATGAACAATCATACTATATCAAATACATGATACTCATACCTGTGACATAGTGTTTTGAACAGACATTTGCTGCCACACCTGCTATTTTAGCAGGCTAAATAATCTGCCTTCTGAAATGCTAATATGCTTAATTTCATGCAAGTGCTAGTGTTCCTATTTGCTTGCTGATGTGCATGGAAGCGCCATATTATTATTATTATTATTATTATTATTATTACTATTATTATTATTATTATTATTGAGTCACACTGCTATCAAGTTAGCTGGTTGCTCTTAGCTAGTAGTGTGAACAGGACAGGGGACTTGGGGAAGACCCAAAGGGTGAGGTTTGTGTGTGTACATTCACAAGTACTGGTGCACAGCCACTGACATACATAAACACTGCTATCTGGATCTGGAATTTTTAACATTAATGTACAGACTATTCTTTCTCCTTAAAAAATTCATTATGGTAATAATTATGGCAGTGTATGTTCCCCTGCAAACAAATGCTAGGCTGCAGGCTGCACGATGCTGCAATCAACCAGCTGATGGCAAATCCAGACAGTGTTGTTATTGTGGCAAGAGACTTATTGTAAATGCATTGCCATTAATTGAGAGTCATTTTAAAAGATATTTACTCTCCCACTGCGCATACTCCCGTTTTCATAAATTGGCAAATATACATGTTGCTGCTTGTCACACAAACTTTTGTTGTACACAAGTAATAATGAGAAAAGGACTCATCATATGTTTTATGATATAGCTAAAGCTATGCATTTATCGAGAGGATTTAACACATTACAGAACACATCTAATTAATCCTTTCCATGATTGACCCAAGGGCAGATAGCAATTATTTAAGTATTACTATGTTTTAATTTAATAATAAAAATGACCATATGAACCTTTTTGCTTTATATTTGTTTATATTCAGCTGCCTTTATAATGACAATTATTTATGACAATGACAATTTACAATACATTATCAGTGAGTGGTATAATTAAAGTAAAATCATTGTTAAATAAGTCTCATTCTTGTCTCAGATTCAAACACTACAAAATCTTGGTCTTTGCGTGAATGATTTTTTAATGGTCCTGACTACAACACTATCCTTTGATAAGCTTGGAAGTTGTACACTACTGTGAGAGGAAGTTACATTCAGCTAGGAAAGAACCAACAATCAAATAATATACACAGATTAAGATGGTCATTAAAGATCCCAAACTAAGATTAATGCACTAATTAATAAACTACAACTTGTTTGCAGGAGTTCATCAGTGTTTTATCATTGGCATAGGTAAAGGGGTTTTCAGGCACAAGTTAAAAAAGGCACAAGTTGTCAAAGCATAAGAATAATGACCATAATGATCATAAGAAAGCCTTTCTGAGCCAAAGATCTGAATTAACAGGGAATAACAGGAGCACTTGCAAAACTGTGCCTAAGTGTATCCAGAAAGCACTGTTGGGCTTTTGTAGGAAAAAAAGGTTACACAAAGGTTACACTGATAAAACAGTTTAATCTGAACGAAGAATCAAGACCCAGGAGCTGTAAAAGAATAAGTTAATCTCTGCATTGCTCTCTATATAGGGGGAGTTTTACAACATTGGAGTGCACAAGAAACCCGCTTTTGCCCCGACACCATTTTCACTGCCACCTGATGAAAGCAACATGCTGTATATGGGCATCTCTGCCTTCACTGCCAACTCAGCAGGCTTTGTGTAGAAAAATGCAGGAGCACTCACACTCAGAATCACAGATGACATGGTGAGTTTAAACCACTCCTTGCCATCACTGAGGGAAAGGTGTGCATGTGGTTACCTTACAAGACCAGGCTGTTTAGTTAGAAGACTGATAAAGAAGACTGATAACTTTATACTGTTCTCCCAGTGCACATTAATAATCCCTTAATAGTGTAATAAATGAATGGACAAATAAATGATCAACAGTCCCTGAAAATGAAACAAACGTTTATCCTTCCAGATTCCCAGAGCCTCTCCATATCGTCTGAACACCAAGACATTTGAAGCCTTAATTCCGCAGGTATAAGAGATCACTTTCTGTATTCATCACACAAGCATGCAGAAACTGCTGATTTTATATTCTCACATAGGTTTCCTAACACAGTAGACTTTGAATCTTAAAGGAATAATAAGGTTTAAAGAGTAACAAATAATATGATCTCATTAGCAACACAACCATATTTAGATGAAGAATTTCCGAAAAGAACAACATTTCACATGATGATGCTTGGATGAAATGTGTTGAAAACACTGAGTTCTTTTGCTTTTGGTGCTAAAGGCACTTGCAAGTACACCTTACACAGATTGATGGTGGTAGTATAGTTGGCATTCAGTTAAATCAATTAAACTTTGGACAGGGGTAGATTTGTCCTTCATACTGTTATTCAGCACAGGTAATAGCCATTTTGGGACTTTGTATCACTTTTGGGAGGCTGCCGTGTTCTCCTTAAAGTACCCAGGTTGAAGAGTGCTGGGCCCAGGAGTATTATCACCTGCTCCTGCATTTCTGCCGATGAAATAGTGAGACGGATCCACATCCTGCCTGCTTATTGGGGACGTACTGTTCTAGCAGCTCTTCCTCATCTGTCCATGCTCATACCATGGGTTGCTGTACTGTTTCCATGCTTATGTGGTACTCTTTCCGCAGGATGCTATGGAACTTTTGGTGCTCCCTGCTCCTCTCTGGCATTTGTAGCTTGACCTTCCTGGTGATTTTTTTGCAGTCCACGTCACTTTGCCAGGAGCTTCCTTTTGCTGATTAGCAGAAGCAGGAATACCTCCTGTCCTGCCAGGCTTTTGCAGTCATATTAGGCACATTGACTGCTCCGCTCTTACCTGCTTTCTATATCTTATGTTTGGGCTACTTGTGGAAGTGACATGAAAGCAGTGTTATGTTTATGTTAGTGTGGAGTTTGATATCTTGTGGAATTTCCACCACGCTGTTAGTATCATGGCCACCCACAAATTGTTGATCATGAATGTTCTTTAATTGATTTGACTGATAAATGGTAAGTCTGACTTTTAGATCATATAGAACACCACAGACAACTGTTTGGCACATCACTGTTAAACCTCCTGATTGCAACCCGGGGCATCGTGAACTGTACAACATGACCCTCAGACTATGATCTCTGAGTGAATGTGATAAACATAATCATCTTCATATCATCACTTTCTCTACAAGTTCAGTGGAAGAGACGTCAGTGAAAGGGAGTTTTAATACCCTATCCATTTTTAACTTTAATAAAAACACAGACGGAAAAATTCCAGAAAGTGAGACAGAGAAAGGAAACTAGACTTTAAAATGGTGCTGCCCTCTTGACTTACAACTGTAGATTATTGAAATTATTACAAATGTCTGACTTCCAAAAGGGATTGTGTCAGTGTTTCACTACTCAGTATTGCATTTGTTAGACAGTATAAACAAGCAGACTATGGTTAAAAAAAACACAGAAATAAAGCAAACACCAATATAATCTTGAACCACCTAGTGCCAGGAAACATTAGATTACTGGAACAAAATCAGACAACTAGCAGAACAACTTTTTAACCAATGATGCAGATGCACTTTTAGTGGATTTATTTATCTGTATTTCAATCCACTAAAGTTTTTCATTTGATCTAACATTACATTTAAGACCGACGTCCTGTTACGTCTCACAGAAGATTCCACTGATCAAGCTGCTACTTACCCATCCTGGTCCTGGAGTACCTTTGCTCTGTACACTTCAGTGATGTCTTTGCTACCAACAAGCCTATTTTAATCCATCAGATAGTAACCAAACGCTCCTTTGCTGCAGAGCACAGAAATCATTCAAATTTACAGTCAACAGATACATCTGGGCCAGATTTTGGATCAGTGGACTAGGCTGGAACTGCACATATACTGTATATGCAAAATTCAAAATACGGGGAGTGGTTGGTCTCTTTTGCAATCAAATCTGAATACTATGGAATTCGTTTCACATTTGTTTAATTTGACAGATTTTAAATGGATAATGGACATCACTAGACAAAAAGGAATAAACAACTATATGAAAAGGAACAAAACCAAAAACAAAGGAAGACTTTAACACACTTGCCCAAACAAGCACTAAATCTGACAAAAATAGATCAACCAATGACATAGCTGTGAAGGAACATATTAGCCATTGTTTTCTTGTCATCAACAGTAATTTTAACTGATTGTTAACATACTGTTCAAGTCTTCAACTGATTTGCTCCCAACATACGAATGGGTACAAATATGGTTCATTACCCAGCTGCACAAATTGCTTCTGACATACTGGGCAGCTACAGGGTTCTTCTCCCGTGTGGATTCTGACATACTGGGCAGCTATGGGCTTCTTCAGTTGTGTGGATTGTCTTCTGCTCCTCCATGTGGCCTGTTTCACCAAAGCCCTTCCTGCAGTATTTGCAGCACTATGGCAAGCGGACACCCTTGTGTGAGCGTTTAGGTGCTTCTCAAGAGTCTGGGCAAGTTTGAAACACCTGCCCCAAACATCACTGACATTATTTCTTGTAGGTGATTAGCCACGTGTCTCTCTAGCCACAAGTACTTTTTGATTTATTTGTTTTTTTTAAATAGGTAATTTTATATATAATGGCAACAAATGACATTTTGAGTTTTATGACAAAACGTGCAAACAAGCTGGCCTGAGAGGTGTGTAGCGGGATATGACTCAGTGCGTCTCTGGTGCTGCTTTTGATGAGTACAGTGTCATGAGTGTGTCTGTCCAGCGGTGCAAAGAGGGGATACAGCAAGGCATGGCATGGTGTTTATTCATTCGTTTGCATAGAAAATGACGCCTTTTCACATTGTGGAACTACAAATATGGCGGTCTTTTTTGTGCGGCGTAGTAATGACATATGTTGTGGAATTTTGAACAAACAGCAAGTCAGACGTGATTAAGAGAGTAATTTAATAAGAAAAAGAATAAAATAAATGTTTGGCTCTCCTCAGGTAGGGAGCCCCGAGTATACAAAACCGTGGCTAGTTATACTACTCCTGTGCTGTCTTTAACCAATCATCTTTTCTTAAGCAGCTCTTCTTTCCTTTGTTGCTGTGGCTATAAGCCAATCAGCTCTCAGCTTGGTTTTTTCCACAAACCAACCCAAACTGTCTCCAAACAGTGTGGGTTGTGTGTCAAGTTGACCTTGATGTTAACAGTTCCTGATACATGTTCAACTTAATCAGCAACAGGCGGATACAAATGTGCAAACAGCATTATTAATTTAAGAACAAAAGGATCAGTGTGATTTTATATGAATCACATAATACATAGTTTCATATCATTTTCCATCACACGTAAAAACAGAGTCTCACCGTATTGTCGGGCAGGAGGATCTGGACTCATTTATTACTTAATATCTTCCCCCATCTAGCGGTCATTAGAGGTTAGTCTTGAATTGATTTCTGTCGTGCAATATTTTAGATATAAATGTTTACATTTTCTATTACAGAACACGGCAAAGTATAGTCAACCAGTTCTAACCTTTTGAGAAAAACTTTAACTTCAAAGTAGGTGAATCTATTTACTTAGATTGAACCAATCGGATCACAGTTTATTTACATAGCATCAATGCTTTGAGTGCTTTAGATATAAGGACATCATGGCGATCTTTCTGCTCACACCTCAGTCAGTCTATAATTCTGTACTATGTGTTTCTATAGCTTCCAACTTTCACGAGTTTCTTGAATCTGTGGAGAAAAGTGCAGACTCAGGTACTTTCTTATTTGTGAACTTTTATACATTTTATGTAATTTATTTATCATCTATAATGTTTTATTACTTTTCATTTATAGATATAAGGACACAAAAACAGTTCATATACTCAATGAATTGTTACAAGATAATCTTTTCTAGAGAATGTTTACCATTTGTTAAAAGACTGATTTATTTCTAAAAGTTTATGCAGTGTGTTAATTTGTCACATGGAGGCAGAAGGGGTGAATCTGATATACCCCTCTTCCATCATCAACTATTCATCGAGTCCTCCAGTAGAGCTTGTACAACCATAGAAACGCATACAGCGGTCACCGGCGGTTCTAAGTTACATCTAAAGAGGTCTAGGCCTATACACACTGTTCCACCTGAGGTAATAAAATGTTTTGGGGTAAAGGTATTTTCATGAGGCGATCTGTGATCTAATTATAATAGGCTTTGAAGCTCTCTGCAACAGGTGCAGAGTGGTGCAAGACTGTGTTTGAAAGCATAAAGAGGAATAATGTTTCTGGGGTATCTTAAGGCCTTTTTGGGTCTGTAAGTGCAGAGCAGAGGCTCTGATGCAGGTGGTTTCAAGGCCTCTGTGGAAGTCTACGGCAGATGACTCTGGACTGTTCCCGTGAGAAATAGCTTCCTAAGTATTGGGAAAGATCCCGGCTTTTAAAAGACGTGAAAGCCTCTTCGAGAGTTCTGTGGCTAAGCAAGGTTCATTATCTTACCATAAGAGCAGGGTGATACTGACCTGCAACATCATCTTGCAGGTGTTTGATGGTATGAGTTGAGATCATCTTTGTTAAAAACAAAAAAAACAACAACAAAAAAAAAAAACAGGAAAATCTTCCAATAGGATATACTGGGGTCAAGCTTCAATTTGTACAATGATAGATCTCAATTTGCATATATTGAATAATGTATGGTTGAACACAGTGGTGGAGATTTCAAACACCAGTATGTAGAGAAGGTGTGGCAATCACATAATCAGTTGTGAAAACTGGATAAAAATGTGTGTTCCTTGTGTGATTATTAGACATATTCTGGACTATGCCTCGTTTGTATGTAACGCTGAGCTCAAAATAAATAATGGACCTACTACTCTCTTCAATTAATTCTTGAGTCTGCATCTTTATTTTCTGTTTAAAGAGGACTTAATAAAATTACTGGAATGTGGGCAATATCTAGTAACACAGTGCCGAGTCTGCTAAACGTAGATCCCAGCCTTTTATATGGCCTCTTCCCTTTAATTCTACTGACTATAATTAATGTAAACCTTGTCGATTCTGGTGTTTGCTGTATAGAGGTAGCGAAAACTTTGCTAAAACAATGAAAAATATGCATCCTGTGAAAAGTTTATTGAACAATATAACATTGTTCCTTACCCAGAGCCATAACACGTCATTGATGGAAATCACACTGATGTGAGGGCGGTATGGGCCAACTCAACTGTATTTCCTGATTGTTTTATTCTGCAGGAGGATGTGGTCCAAATATTTAAAAAATCACAGGTTTGTTTAAGAGGACATAGTCGAACAGTTTGGGCTTACTGTTATTTTAATACTAGTGGTAACTATTAGTAAATACAACAATCTGACCATCCTCATACTGCATTGAGGGGTGATGGGGTGATGGTACCAGATGATGTTTAGGTATGTGGTTATGTTAATTTATTTTTGTTCCTTTATATTCACATATTTTGCAAGTGCGTATGTTATTGAGTTTAAAACCATCCATATATTAAGCAATTATAGAAAATACAGAAACTGCATGAGACTTCTCTTGACTTGCTAGAAGTTCAGACTGTAGCAAGCTTAGCATTAGTAAATGGAATAGGTGTCATTTTAAGGATTCATTTAAAGTATTCATGAGGTATTTCTCCTAACATCGATGTATCGACAGTACCAATAAAATAAATAGCATAACAAGAATTACAGGTGTATAATAGTGTAGTTACCCACAATGGTTGAAGTGTTTGAAAAGAGTTGTATAAAAGAATAGTTGGTTGGTTCGTGGCATAAAGTCATGAAACGGTGAAATGAGGTCATAAAAAGAGTGTTTACAGGGGAAAGTGCTTTAACATTGAATTAGACAAACTAATAACATAAAACAAGGGAGTTTAGAGATTCTGTGTCCTTTCGTAATGATTTGTGCATATGGCAGGCTGCTGCAAAGGATCCTGGGTAAGCTTCAGCAGACCTCAGTGTAAGATATATTAATAATATTAATCATAATAATACTATTCAGAGGTTACTTGACTAGTAATCAGAATGTTGCTAGTTCAAGCCCTACCACTGCCAAGTTACCACTGCTGGGTCCCTGAACAGCAATGAATCCTCAATTGTATTATTAATACAATCCAATACACATGCCTAATGCTCAGCTGTCAACTGCAAAAACTGACATTCTGAGCATTCGAACAGTAAGAGGAACAAAAAGAAAGGAGTCACCGACTGTACACGTGTCAATCATTTAGCCTTTTTACATGTTGTTTTAGTTTACTGTAATCAAGGCCTGAAACTGGAGTCTATGGACCAGGCAAAAATATTTCAATTTTTAATGCGTTTTTATTTTTTCAGTTTCAATGTTTCAATGAGACTCAGGAGACTCCAGCATAAGCAGAAGCTCCAAGTTGTCGATCTCCAGGAGCAAACCCGTCCCTGCAAGGTTGGGGTGCATGTTCTGGATCACGGGAAACAGACCATCGATCACCCAACATCTGCTTCTGCTCCTGCGGAGGTTCCAGATCCAGCACGGAGGCAGTGAGAGGTTCCTGGCCCAGAGATTGGTCTGCAGCGGGCCTGATGGTACTCGGCATGTATTGGAAATGCTGTGGCTGAATGCTGTGCGTAGCCCAGCGGGTGCTGGGGTGGAGCTGTGCCAGTTGCCTGCTCGGGTAGCAGGTAGCCCAGTTCTGAGACTGTGGAATGGCCATCAGCCGGAGGGCGGGGCGGGCTGGTAGGGGTTGAGCACTGGGTTGCGCACGGCACTCACGCTGGCCATGCGCTGCATGTACTGGTGGGTGAGGTGGGCCTGCCGCTCCTCCTTGCGCTGCGCCAGGGCCACGTACAGCGGCTTGGTGCCTACGATGCACCCGTTCATCTCCTTCATTGCCTCGGTGGCCTCCTCCGGCGAGGAGAAACACACAAAGCCGAACCCTTTGGAGCGGCCGCCCTCCGTCATCACCTTGGCACTCGTGATTGTCCCGAATAGAGAGAACTCTTTACGCAGACGCTCGTCGTCCAGACTGTCGTCTAGGTTTTTAACGTACAGGTTCACTCCCTGGTAGCGAGTCGTGCCGTCCTGCTTCATCTGCTCAAACTTGCGTTTGAGCTCTGTCTGCCTCTCGCCTTTCTTCTGGGCACGAGCCACATACAGCTGCTTCCCATTCAACTTCTTCCCGTTCATCTCATCCACAGACCTTTTGGCATCCTCGTGCCTCTCGAAGCTCACAAAGCCAAAGCCCTTGGACTTGCCGCTCTCGTCTGTCATGACGCGACGGCTCAGCGTTGGGACGAACTTGCTGAAGATCTCATTTAGCTTGTTGTCGTCCATGTCCTCCCAAGTATGAGATATTATTTCCATCAGGCTCAGGACCATCTCTTTAGGATAAGGTCAAGAGAAATCTCTTGGAATGTGGTGTTAACAGGTTCCAACTGGTGTGGGTGTTTTATATTACTTTGCATATATTGACAAATGTATGGTTTGGATGCAATGGACGTGAAGACAAACGCAAATATGTAAAGGAATGTGGGGTGAATACATAACCACTACTGAAAAATGTATGAAAATGTGGGTTCTCTGATTTTTAGACATTCTCCATAGGGTGCCTCAATAATGCGTGTTAATGTTAACCTACAATAAAGTACGTGCACAGTTATGCTATTTAACCAATTCTGAAGTCTGCATTTTTATTTAATATTTGAATTGAACTTTAAAACTAGCCGACTGGGCACCTAGGAACCACATACTGTTGCTATGTGCAGAGATGTGGGCTTGCAGCCCATTGTTGGGCAGAGTCCATCGCACTGCTCCAATAGACCTGCTCTGACTGCTACTTTCCCACGTCGGCAGTCGAAGTCGTTTCTCCTTCACAATGCTTTTCACCTGGTTGGCCAGTTTCACCGTCTCAGTAGACAAGCTAAAAGAAACTGTTGGCAGCCTCTCGTTGCTCCTGTAATATGACCGTCGCCAGACCAGAGAGTGGAACTGGATGGCAGTGTGGCACTTGCAGC
Organism: Electrophorus electricus; assembly: GCF_041902795.1. Classification (NCBI taxonomy): domain Eukaryota; kingdom Metazoa; phylum Chordata; class Actinopteri; order Gymnotiformes; family Gymnotidae; genus Electrophorus; species Electrophorus electricus. The sequence goes on along the minus strand of NW_027658616.1, from coordinate 1,576,840 downwards.
TGCAGTTTGTTTGCTTCAAGATTTAATACGTGTAAGTGACCTTTGCTTCTCGTCCTGTCTTTACTGGTTTGTTAATAAGGTCATTTGAAATTGTGTTGTACATAAAGGAATATTACAGAATTATTCTCTATTTTAAGCTACACTGTGGGGTTTTGTTTTTTTGATCTTTACATTTATATTAATGCAACCCAATACACTTATCTAATGATCAGCTATGACCTGTAAGAACTGACAATCTGAACATTCAAACTTTAAGAGGAATAAAAACAAAAAAATGATCAGCTGTTCATGTCAAAATCTGTAATATGTAATAGAAATAACTGTAATATGTTCAATATAACTGTAATATGTTCAATTACCACCATGTAACATATAACTGTAAATATGCCAATTGCAAGATGGGACTGTACATTCTGTACATACATATATAAATATCCATATATACATTGTACATATAAACATAATATATATATATATATATATATATATATATATATATATATATATATATATATATATTGTACATGCACTATTAATATATTTTTGTATATATATAGAATATATTTCTCTATGCACCCCTGTTTTTCTTTTTCCTCAGATTGGACAGAGCACTCAACCATTTCACTGTGAGTTATACTGTGTATGACTATGTATGCGACAAATAAACCAAACTTGAAATGATTTTACCTTTTTCTGTCGTTTTCATTTTAAGCTTAGAATAACCAAGGCCTGGACTTTGTAAGGTGGTTTTGAATCCAGGTCAGCTAGGTGAGGACACCAATAGCTTACTGGGTAAGCAGCCACACTCTAACAATGGTGGGCTCGTGTGCAGAACAGTTAGAGCTTGGATCAAGCAAAACAAGAGGAAAAAACGAAACACCTCGGTGAGCGTGGAAAAGGGGAGAACAAAGAACGCCACGGAAAGAAATGGCAACCCCGATGCACTGGGGAAAACTCGAACTAAAAGCTCCCAAACAAAACCAGAAAACGGGGAGAAACTTGAATGGCTAAGGGAAGCCTCAGGAGAGAGACAGACTCGAGAGGGGAAAACTGGAGAAGGGAGGGGACGTGTAAAAACACTGACACCCTCGCAGAACAGAAAAGAGGCATAGCACAAGGGCTCACAGACCTCAATACCCAGAGTTACCGGCTAGGAGCTTGGCTCAAAACTTTATCAAAAACCCAGCACTAAATGATTGGGTCACTGGGCTTATATAAGGTCTAGCCCAGCTGTTGGGTGTTGATCCTGATCAGTGGCGTGGTTGACTCGACGCCTCCCTCTGGTCGAGGGGGCCTCGGCCTGGTGCCAACCCTTACAGGCTTGATGTCTACAGACATGGCAAAAATATTTCAATGTTCAATGCATTTCAGTTTCAATGTTTATTTTTTTCAGTTAAAATGTTAATTTTTTTTACTGCTTATTCTTCCATTAGACAGCCAGAAGCGCAGCACTGGTTAAAGTTTTTGAGCGGCTTCCTGCGCGCACTGGTCCTGGAGCACAGCGACTGCCTCATCCACCTTAGGGTGCAGAGACTCAGGAGACTCCAGCATATGCAGTAGCTCCGAGTTGTCCAGTTCCAGGAACAGACCCGTGATCTTCCCTGCAAGGGTGGGCTGCATGTTCTGGATCAGGGGAAACAGACGCTCACCCAGTATCTGCTTCTGCTCCTGTGGAGGTGCAGCAGCCAGCATGGAGGCACTGAGAGGTTCCTGACCCTGCACATGGACCGCAGCCAGCTGCACGGGCACCTGGAGCTCTGCCCCCAGGTGCTGCTGTGGGTTGAGAAACATAAATGTTTTATAATTGATTTGACTGATAAATGGTAAGTTCGACATTTATATCTAAGGGCTGTGTGCCCAGGTGTTGCTGTGGGCTGTGAACGCCTGAGGTGGTTTTGTACTGTGGTACTGCTCTCACCAGCGACGCCTTGTTGGCAGCTTCCACGCTGGCCATCCCTCTCCCCGGAGCCTCAGATCCCATGGTCTGATAGGCCATCGTGCTTGGGACCTGGCAGGCGGTGGTTGGTCGGATGGCGCTGAAGGCCTGCGGGCAGGATGCGGCTGGACCGATGGCACTCGGCATATCCTGGACTTGCTGTGGGTGGACGCACTGCATGGCCCAGCAAGGGCTGGGGAGGAGTTGTGCCAGCTGGCTGCTTGCGCAGTAGGCAGGCCAGTTCTGAGCTTGTGGAATGGCTTCCATGTTGTAGCCGGAGGGCGGGGCAGGCTGGTAGGGGTTGAGCACGAGGTTGGGCAAGGCACTCACGCTGGCTGTGCGCTTCATGTACTTGTTGGAGAGGTGGGCCTGCCGCTCCTCCTTGCGCTGCGCCAGAGCCACGTACAGCGGCTTGGTGCCTACAACGCGCCCATTCATCTCCGTCATGGCCGTGGCGGCCTCCTCCGGCGAGGAGAAACACACGAAGCCGAACCCTTTGGAGCGGCCGCCCTCCATCATCACCTTGGCACTTGTGATGGTCCCGAACGGAGAGAACTCCTTACGTAGACGCGCGTCATCCAGACCGTCGTCTAGGTTCTTGACGTACAGGTTGTCTCCCTGGTAGCGAGTCATACCGTCCTGCTTCATCTGCTCAAACTTTCGTTTCAGCCCTGTCTGCCTCTCGCCTTTCTTCTGGGCATAACCCACATACACCTTCTTCCCATTCAGCTCCTTCCCATTTATCTCATCCACAGCCCTCTGGGCATCCTCGTGCCTCTCGAAGTTCACAAAGCCAAAGCCCTTGGACTTGCCGCTCTCGTCGGTCATGACGCGAGTGCTCAGCGTTTGGCCAAACTTGCTGAAGATCTCCTTCAGCTTGTCGTCGTCCATGTCCTCTCCAAAGTTCTTGACATACACATTGGTGAACTTTTTGGCCCTGGCCCCCATCTCAGCCTCTCGCTCCTTGCGAGACTTGAAGTGGCCAATGAACACTTTGCGGTCATTGAGCAACATGCCATTAAGTCTCTCAATTGCTCTCTCCGCAGCCTCACGGGTCTCAAAGTGCACAAAGCCGTAGCCCTTAGATCCATTCTCGTCACACACCACCTTGCTGGAAAGGATGTTCCCAAAGGCAGAGAATGTGTCGTAAAGAGCTTCGCTGTCAATAGACTTGTCAAGGTTCTTGATGAAGATGTTGCCAACTCCACTCTTCCTCAGAGAGGGGTCTCTCTGGGACCACATAATTCGCACAGGTCTGCCTTTGATGATGTTAAAGTTCATAGTGTCCAAAGCACGCTCAGCATCTGCCTGCTGCTGAAAGTTCACGTATGCGTATCCAAGTGAGCGGAGGGTCATCGCGTCCCTGCAAATCCGTACGGAGACTATTGCGCCAGCAGGACTGAATTTCTCGTATAGCATGGCCTCGGTAACGTCTGGATGAAGGTCACCCACGTACAACGAAGTCATCGGCGAACTTGGAGCACTTGGATTCATTTTCGTGAGGATCGTCGGTCAACCTTTCTGGAAATCCTAGTCGAAAGTAGTAAATGAATAAAATAAAATCGTAAATGATTTAACCAAATGATCTAACTGCACGAATTATAAAACAGTTTGAAACAGCAATTCAACAGAGCCAGGCAAGTGTCGACCGACCAAAGCGATCAAAGCAACACTTTAGCTTTAGATTCAAATACATGACAACTTGGTTGTTACGTAAGAGTGCTTTTACGTAAATGTTTATTTTTAAATATTATACAAACGCTATTTATTTATTTATGAATTATTCAATTATTTTAACTTATAACGTTAATAGCGTGAATGAGGGGCTTTAACAACGCCTTATATTTCAAAATATTACCTAGTCACAGCATTTTCCAAAAATCGTCCATATGCTGCTCACACTGAATCATTTACCGCATGGCTCAGAATAAATACTTTTAGTTTGATAAACGCAGCAACATTCATTTTCTTTAGCCTAATGCTCGGCAAAAAACATCGCATTAAAGTTAATTAATGGGATGAAATCAGTTTGCCTTGGAGCAGGCCTATGTTCTTTGAGGTTAAAAATCATCGCCTGGATTGTAAACCTTAGTAGAGTTCCACAACGAGGTGCGATTTGTAAAAGGACGTCTTTTTCTCTCCGAGTTAGAAATCTGGAGAAATAAATATATCAATTGATTTCCGCCCATCGGAGGACCTTTAGAACTTTATTATTTATTCATTATTTATTTCTAACTTCTCACTGTGTCCAACTATATCGGGTGTATAAAACGTATGAACAGACATAAATAACGTGGGGGAAACGGGAATAGGGGAGAGAGGAAAAATAAGACGAACAGAGACGAAACAGACAAACGGGAAATGCAGATAGAGTATTTTAAGTATTTGCCACCTGCACCATTACGGGAATGTGTGTGTGTGTGTGTGTGTGTGTGTGTGTTCGTGTGTGACTGCTTGTGTGCGTCTGCCTGTGTGTGTGTGTGAGAGAGAGAGAGAGAGGCTATGTGCGAGTGCACTGTATATGTACACGTACTAGATTGGGATATTTATCATTTATGGATTAGCTCTGTAAACTTTTTATCAAAGGAGTCCAGTCTAGGTTATTGGTTCTTATTGATTCATTCTGAGATTTTTTTCCATTGATATGTAGTCTATCAATAGATTTTTCCATTCGGTGACACTAATATTATTTTTTGTTTTCCAATTCATGAGTATGTTTGTATTTGCAATTAATAATGTTATATATATATTATCCTGTTTTTTTTCTATTGACACATTGGTTGATGACATGTCTCCTAGGAGACATAAAGATGGTGTTGGATGGATAGGGTTATTTAAATCATGGGACATGTGTGTGATGACCTATTGCCAAAATTACTTGATAGGTGTGCTCTGCCACACGATGTGAATGTAATCGTCAGCTGTGTTTGGAGTAAAGTATGTACAGATTGCTGAGCTTGTGAAACCAATTTTAAACATCCAATGTGTAGTATAATGTAATCTATGTATTATTTTGTACTGAATGCATTGTAGGTTAGTGTTGCTGTCATGTGGTAATTATTATTATACATTTTAATCCAGACTGTGGCGTCGGGGGTTAGTAATAAATCTTCCTCCCATTGTCTCGATGGGAGAGTAATTATGCGATTTGATTTCATTATTATTTTGTATATCTTATGTGATAGTTTTTTTGTATTAGGAATGTTTATAATACTGATATGGATGCAGGTGAGTTTAATGCCTCTGAACTGATAGTTGCTCTTACCTGCTTTCTATATCTTATGTTTGGGCTACTTGTGGAAGTGACATGAAAGCAGTGTTATGTTTATGTTAGTGTGGAGTTTGATATCTTGTGGAATTTCCACCAGGCTGTTAGTATCATGGCCACCCACAAATTGTTGATCATGAATGTTCTTTAATTGATTTGACTGATAAATGGTAAGTCTGACTTTTAGATCTTTGCATAATGTTTGCTCTATGTCTATTCATATTCTGTCTGATATACTAGGTTTTATCCATTTTATTCCATATTGTAGTTGATTTGCAATAATCAACTACAGTTCTGTAATGTTGTGAGTTTGATTCTATGTGATTTATTTTTCCAGTAGAATCAAGTTATGATGTTGTCCAAAGATTTTAGACAGGTTGGTGGCACTGGAATAATTGAAAACAAACAATTTCGTTTAGGTAATATTCTCATTTTAATTATTGCAGTTTGTCCGAAGAGCATAAGGGGCAAATTTGTCCATCAATGAAGTTTGTCGCTTATTGTTTTAATAATTGGATGACTATTTATTTTGAATAACAGACAACTGGGAAGAGAATTTAGTACCCAGATATGTAATATGATTGGTATTCAGGGGGATGGGGAATGTTTTTAATTGCATCATAAAGATATGCTGCTAATATATAGTATAATACACAAATATACTACTCGAGATACAATTTGACCAGTTATGTGTGATGTTCTGTGATGATCATATAGAACACCACAGACAACTGTGGCACATCACTGTCAAACCTCCTGATTGCAACCCGGGGCATCGTGAACTGTACAACATGACCCTCAGACAATGATCTCTGAGTGAAAGCGATAAACATAATCATCTTCATATCATCACTTTCTCTACAAGTTCAGTGGAAGAGATGTCAGTGAAAGGGAGTTTTAATACCCTTTCCATTTTTAACTTTAATAAAAACACAGACGGAAAAATTCCAGAAAGTGATACAGAGAAAGGAAACTAGACTTTAAAATGGTGCTGCCCTCTTGATTTACAAGTGTAGATTATTGAAATTATTACAAATGTCTGACGCCAAAAGGGATTGTGTCAGTGTTTCACTACTCAATATTTGGTAGACAGTATAAACAAGCAGACTATGGTTAAAAAGATCACAGAAATAAAGCAAACACCAATATAATCTTGAACCACCTAGTCCACAGGAAACATTAGATTACTGGAACAAAATCAGACAACTAGCAGAACAACTTTTTACCAATGATGCAGGTGCACTTTTGGTGGATTTATTTATCTGTATTTCAATCCACTAAAGTTTTTCACTTGATCTAACATTACATTTAAGACCGACGCCCTGTTACGTCTCACAGAAGAGTCCATTGATCAAGCTGCTACTTACCCATCCTGGTCCTGGAGTACCTTTGCTCTGTACACTTTAGTGATGTCTTTGCTACCAACAAACCTATTTTAATCCATCAGATAGTAACCAAACGCTTCAAGGACACTTGCATAACCATTTTTATTTTTTCATAATACTTGTCCAGGTTTCCACTATTATGTTCAAACCATACAGTATTCAATATATGCTAATTGATATTTAATAGTTACACCAACAAGTTCTTCGTACTATTATGTTCAACCTGAACTACTTCTATTTTTTTAAAAGACGATCCTATTCTATATCACCGGATGCCCATATTGTTTCTTTTGGTGATCTCCATATTGTTTCTTCCAGTGCTTGGCCGGGATGTCCCATCCTTGAACCAAGGCTCTCCCTTCAACGGAATCCCCTAGAGGCTTTTTCAAAGAGGCCTCCTGAAGATTTATGCTGAAGCCTACACTGGTCTTTCCTGCATGAAACCAGTTTATTCGGGACCATCCATACTTTTCTGCTTACAATATCATTTTATTACCTCAGCATTTTCATTACTAATTTAAAAATCAATCACTTTATACTTCTAAAGCTTTCACAGACACATTTAGACTTTTCAGCACTCTCAATGTCCAATGCTAAATGCTACAAACCACTCATACCCAAACAGAAGAAATAGCCCAAATATAGCCACACATATTCCTCCAACCTCTACATACTTCTAAGCTATATATAACGTTTAAAGCCATTAAAAGCAAAGTTATGAACATTTAAAATACACCTTGATAACACAGTTTATAGCTCTTCAAGAATGTTTAGTTGTCATGGCAACTATTCCTTTCTCGACTGTTTTGTTTTGGGGTTTTTTTGGCATACCTTTCTTTTTCAGTCATGAATTCCCTTTTTTGTTAAAATCTCCTCACCTTTTCTACAGCACTTTCTCTCTCTCTAATTTCACAGGTAATTGTCTCTTTCCTCCAAGGGTCTGCATCTCACCTGGACCTTTTCCTCTTTGCTACTTCAGCTCCTGTCGTAGCTGAACATCAATAGTTTAATAGTTATTAGGAAATATTACTTAAAACAAAACAACAAGAAAACAGCAAAGAAGGTATATGCAAGTATATGTTCACTGTATTGTGCAACTGTCATGTCAGCAGGTGGACAATTTTAGCTAAAGTTAGCATTTCAAACATATATTTTGATATTCTAAAATAATGTTTATTAACTCAATATTTCATCACAATGGGGTGGACATTTTTAGCTTTAACTCATCTGAGTATGGGGACAAAGTGAGAAATTCAAATGAACTGACATACTATAGGAGCATGCAGTTTATGCCTTTAGGCGAATGAAGATAGACCTTTTTTAAAGTTGTGAGGTCACTGATGTCAAAGGTCGCATTTTTACCAAGATGGTTATCCAAAGATGAGAGAGTGGACAGCAATTCTTGGACATGTTTAAATAACTTGATTTTTAATTTTATTTATTTATTTATTTTTAATCAAAATTGCAAAATGAATAATCAAAATACCTAAAATATTAATGAACGTATTTACAACCTTACGGTAATATTTAAAAGTTTAAAAGGTTAAAACATGTTTAAAAGGTTAAAACATCCAAAATACCCATTTCCTCATCAAAGACAATGTAATAAGGTTAACATTCCTATATATTCGTAAAATGTGTTCATTCAGAGTAAAACTTTAATCAGTTAATTAAAAACATTAATTGTTTCACAATCTTTGTATCAGCACATTTAAACGAGTATGTTGTACTGACCCTTAGGTAACAGAACGAAGTGTGAAGTCCACTTATAAAATAAATTACGCATTCGTCATTAGATCAGAGTAGGTGAGGGACAGAGAGCCATGTGTGAAAACGAACAATCATCTCACAAAACACTACTTATGACTAACAAGTAAACACTTGCAAAATAAAAGTAGCCGTTTATGTTAAATATAAGATTTCACAAAACTATTAATTAAAAAAATATTAATTAAAAAATATTAATTACAAAAATATGAATTAAAAAACGTAAATCGATATTTTTGCGATTGATCTCCCTCCCAAGTTAAACCGTTTACTTGTCTTAGAACTGAAACACGAGTATCACTGTTACGTTTTAATGAAACCGTTATTTTGAAAATTACAAAACTGCATGTCAATGTTAACCGTGTGGGGTCATACGTGAGTGTATGTTACAGCTGAATTATTAGGTTACCTAACTAAGCTACAGATATTTTTATATTTATTGGCTGCTTGTACAGATTTGTTAGCTCGCTGATAATATACTTTTGTATATAAAATTGTTCTGCGCAAACCACAGCACCATTGCTAAGTTAGCACTTAGCCTTAGCTAACGTTACTTTTAAAGTTAAATTGAGTTTCTTGTCTTGTTCATGGCTTTGTAGCCGAATCTCCCGTTTAGACATGATGTCTGCCCGCAGGCTTAGACTTCTAGTGTTTTCTGTTCAAAAGTGTTTATCTCGACTCGCCGACAAATGCAGAGGTTATTGCTCAGTGTCTCTATCTAGCACTCCTACTAATGAGACTGATGAGACGAGAGTGAGCACATTTAAGACCAAGCTGTCGTCATTAAGAGTTCTTCAGGCAAAAGTTCAACTGAGACGCAACAGGAACATGAGGAATCGTATCTTCCTGAAGAAAGTGGTCTGGCGCAGCTACGGAAAGGTATGTAACTGCATTTGTTGCCATGATAGTTCAGGCTTTAGGATTTTAATTCCCATGTGTCAGTATGCCGGTAGTCGTTGCCAATTTTATTTTGGTGTTTACATCTTGCAGTGTATTTGGAAACATACGGCTGTCAGATGAACGTCAACGACACTGAAATTGCGTGGTCCATTCTTCAGAAGGGTGGATATGTTCGGACCCACGAACTATCAGAGGTAAGTGTCAATGCCTTGACCTTTGACCCTTGATAAACACAGCGCTTCCTTTATTTGAAAGCTTTCATTCTCATCTTTCCTAATTTTTTTTTTTTTTATACAGGCAGATGTGGTGCTTCTTGTCACATGCTCCATAAGGTAGGAAAAGCCTATTTCTGTTTGTATTTTACACAGTGAATCTATACGTTGCCAATCTTGTGCAACTTGACAGCAGTCCTTGACTTCAGTGACATTTTTTGCTTGGATGTAATGCTATTTTCTGTTGGAAAAAATAAAAATCATTGTGACAGGGAAAAGGCAGAGCAGACCATCTGCAACAGACTCAAACATCCAGCAGTTCTGAAAAAGAAGCATCTAAAGAGCAGCACTCCATTAAAGATAGGAGTCCTGGGTAACTTCTCACTTCACCATAGTTCTTCATTCACGTTCAAATGTATCTCTCAGTCTGAAATGTTCGTGTGTGCGCATGTATGTTTGTGTGTGGGTTCACGCGCCCGTATACGCATATGTGTGCTTGCTCTCTTGTAGGTTGCATGGCAGAGAGACTGAAGACTGAGTTGCTGGAGAAGGAGAGGGTGGTGGATGTTGTAGCAGGGCCAGATGCCTACAGAGATCTTCTCCGACTCCTTGCACTGGCCCATGGGGGTCAGAGGACCAGCAATGTCCTGCTCTCCCTGGAAGAGGCATATGCTGATGTCATGCCCATTCACCATTCAGGACACAGTGCCTTTGTGTGAGTGCCATAATAATATCTGGCTGATTTATAAAGGAGGAGTTCCTACTAAACACTAACTTTTAAATTAACTTTGCACTGTGTGATTTTGTAAAGATGGTACAGTTCAATTTTTAAGTTAACATGTATAGACAGTTTTTGGTGTTTTCATATTCAACTCTAATACACTGAATTTAATCTGAACAGCAACTGTTAGATTAAAATACAGAAATGTCAGCTATAATTTAAGGGCATTTGCTACCATATTGCATGAAACATGGGACTTGCATCCACAATAAAGCCAAAAACAGCAAATTCTCATAGTTCAGTTGTTTATTATTATCATTTTACTGAACACTTGTCAATCTGCATTTTTTGGTTAAATATTTATACATGACTGACCCTCCTACACTTATGAAGGGATATAAAACTTCAAACACCGTGGTGGCTCATCTTCAGCTCCTTCATGCTTTTAGATGTAGCACTTCAAACAATGGTTTGATATCAGGGGTGTCGATACTTTTAAAGTCCTTTCACGCTGTTGACAGTACAGACCTTGTGTACTGCAAGCCTTGTTGGTGGCACCTTGTCTTACAGTGGGATTATCCAGTATATTTTGTCCCTCTTTGACTGCTGTAGGTCTATCACGCGGGGCTGTGACAACATGTTCAGCTACTGCATTGTGCCGTTTACCTGGGGGAGGGAAAGGAGCAGACCTGTGTCCTCCATACTTGAAGAAGTGCGCATGCTGTCTGACAAGGTCTCTTCCCTTCAGCGACTATGTGTGCAGTCTGGCTTTACTAGTTTCTGTGTGTGAAACTTGGCCAGATGTGAACACTAAGTATATGAAATGATCATGGCCATAGGGGGTGAAGGAAGTGACCCTGCTGGGTCAAAACGTGAACAGCTACAGAGACGTGTCTGGGGACGGGGCCAGCAACTCGGAGCTTGGTTCGCACCTCAGCCGTGGTTTCAGCACCGTGTTCCCGTGATGAGCAAGGAGGCCTACGATTCGCTGACCTGCTACACCACGTCTCCCTCATAAACCCTGACAAGGATTCGCTTCACCTGGCCACATCCTAAAGACTTTCCTGATGAGGTAGAAACCCCAGAGTCATGGATGTGAGCATGTGGTTTTTGGTTGGGATACCCATGACTAGTGTGGGGAAGGTACTTTTAAAATGTATTTCATTGCAGGTGACAAAATACAGAACACAGAATACATGCTGTTAAATGTAATTTAAATGTAATTAAAGTGAGTTATATTTGAAATAGTCTTGGACATGTTGACGTATTCCAAAGTTTTTAAAGTATGTTCCTCGTTTGAGTAATGTAATGGAATATGTTACCAATTACATTTAGGGGCATGTACATGTACACTGCCTACAGTGCCAGATTAAACCCTGTGGAGGCCCCTAGGCAGTCATAATCTTGGGGCCTCCCTTGCAAATGATCTCCTAATATGTTTGTTTTTTTTAAATTCCTTGTTGCATGGCCCCTAAAAGGTGTGGGGCCTACAGGTCACTGCCTGCTCTGGTAATCTATTGGTAATCCGGCCCTGACTGTTTATGGCTTGTGTGGTGTAGTGGATGTTCAAAGAGTTTAAGTATTTAGTTGAACAGTTTCTTATAGTCTGAATTCATGTGCAGATATTGCTCATAGGCCATTTTAAGCAGCAGATTGGATAATAATTTAGGATTCGCAAATTTGGATGTGAGCAGTAGAAAAGATCATTAATAGATTATCAGATTGAAAAAGCCTTATGCTTATCAGATATGTGAAATAAGGTTTGACTGCCATAGTCAATTTGTGCTGTTTTCGTTTGACCTGTGCTGGGGTGGGTGAGTATGTTTCCTGAAGGAGTTATAGCTAATCCAAGAGCGGAGGAACATCTGTAAGCAGATCCACTTGCCAGCTCAGAGCGGCAGCAGCAGAGTCTTACAGACCATGAGGCGTGGGTGAGAAACGCTCCTAGAACGACAGCACTCACCACAAGCACAGTAGAGATTAGCCTGCTTATCTCAAATCTCTTGATGTCTCATGTGTTAAAACTTAGTTCTCACTTTAAGTCATCATGCTCTGGGATGTTTTCATAGGTATACTAGGGAAGCCTACCTTGAGTTTGTGGAAAACATTCGAAAGATAATACCAGGTGTCCTATCATTACCAAACATTCAATATGTAATTATAAAATTATTGTAGCTATAATAGGTCTTGTGTGAATATATATCTATGTATAATTTCTTTTTACAGGGGTCAGTCTGAGCAGTGACTTCATCACAGGCTTCTGTGGGGAAACCGAGGAGGACCACCAGCAGTCGGTCTCTTTGATCAGGGAAGTGGGCTATAATGTAGCCTTCCTGTTTGCCTACAGCATGAGGAAGGTGAGATCCTATTTTGTCATTGTGTTTAACACTATCAAAAAACAGACATTCTCCCTGGTTCATGTGATGGTTCTATCAAGAAATTCACCATTGTCTATTATCATTTGGAGAATTGAAAGGGTCTTGTGGCTGCCAGTTGGGCTTGACCTTCTGACATGAAGATGTGTGTACCACACCCACAGAAAACTCAGGCATACCACCGTCTCGGGGACGATATCCCAGCTGAGGTGAAGAAGCTGTCGCCTGGAGGAGCTTATCTTTACATTCCGAGAAGATGCGGCTAAGGTCAACACCAGTTTCATCGACAGCAAACAGCTTGTCCTAGTGGAGGGAGTGAGTACTGCAGTGGGTTGAAGCCATGCTGTGTTACAACTGTGTTTGGAGCACTTCTGCTGTTAATAATTTGGGATTGCTGCATCTGTGTGTCTTGGTCATCATGTTTTGCATATCGATTTAACTAGATTTCTGCAAGAAAATAAATAGTTGCAGTAAATTCTCCTCCCTTATCTTATTTAGACCTGCTGGATCAACATCATGAGGTCTGTCTGACAACGATGATGAACAATGGCATTGTCTATCAGCTCAGCCCTAGCACCTTTTGGCATTTCATTTTGGTTTTGGCTTTGTTCTTTTCTGGAGGGCAAATAGAGTTTATGTGTTTATGTATTTAGGGCATTGTTTGGTCTATTTTAGTCTATTTGAGTTGTATGGTCACTTTCCCGTTTGTGGTGTTAGTTTGCGATTGCTGCATGGGTTTCTGTGGCCCTTTCATTTGAAACCCTTCCCTGGTTAGGCATAGCATTGTGTCTGTTTTGGATGCTTTGAGCTTTTTGTTATTTTTGAAGTGTTGAGAGCAGTTCACATCTTTGGTACCGGGAAATCCCAATGACTGGTTTCCCTGTGCTTGTGGTCTTTAGTGTATTACCTGCCATCAATAACTGTTTGAAGATTGGGGTCTTAGTTAATTTTGATTCTTGTTAGTGTCCTTCTTTTGAGGACATGCCTGGCGAATGCACAGAAAACTACCACAAGGTGTTTGCCACTTGTGTGTTAATATGCGCTACCAGTCATGCTGAGATTGGATCTACCGATATACACACTGATAACAGAATTTTATGACCATCTACATAACAGTGGGAATAACCACCCTTGGTTTGGATAACACTAGTGAGACGTTGTGGCATGGTATCTGGAGGCAATGTAAGAGCAGGAGAGAATTTCTGTCTGCTACAGTGCTTAGTCAAGCCTTTTATATTGTACAAATGTTATCTGCTGTTTTTGCTTGACTGAGTCTGTTTTCTGCAGGAAAGTAAGAAGTCATCTCAAGATCTTTGTGGTCGGAATGATGGGAATGTGAAGGTTATTTTTCCAAGAAAGGATTTGCTTTCTTATCCCACGGATACCAACCCTGTCACTGTTAAAGCTGGAGACTATGTACTGGTGAAGGTGAGCTCTTACTTCAGTTTGCTACTCCTACATGTATATCTGTCTGTGTTGAGACTAAAACAGGAGCATGTTTTTACACACACACACACACACACACACACACACACACACACACACATAGATATATATGAGCTGTATGTGTGGAATATTTATTCTGGTAAGCCTGGTCTGTGATATGTAATATACATGGCTGTGAAATATACTGTACAGTTATGGCTACATTTCCATGATTATTGGTGACTACTCTCTCCTTTAGAGATTACCTCAGCCAGCTCTCAGAGTCTGCAAGGCCACGCCTTCAGCCACGCCTCCCTGAGTGATGGACACCCCAGACGCCTATTGATGCACAGGCAGCTGCATATTAGCCTGTAGGTTCCACCTTCTTAGTATCAGGACTGGGTGGGAGTGTGTGTCACAGACCTATAGGTCTTCCCAGCTCCAGCTCTTGGAAGCCAGTATGCTCAGTGAGGAGTGTTCACTGCCTCAGTCACCCTGTCTCCTCATTATCAAGCTCCTTATGAGGTGATTCAGGCATGGTGAGGCAGAAAACCCCTGAAAATATGCAGGGAAGTTTCCTCAGAACTTGAGCTCAGTGTTCCTGAAGTGCAGTTTGAAATGAAATAAGGCTTTTCATTTTTTCATTCATTCATTTATTCAGAATCATGTCTGACTCATGTATGACTCAGTGTTAAAGGAAAGTTTTAACACAGATTTTGTCTGGGTACACACTTTGCAAACTTCAAACTGCATGATTAGCAGACAGTATTGTAGCTATTCAAGTTTATGATCAATAATGTAAGGTAAGTGTGTGTTAACTCTGGGTGGGTCAGGGTGTATTCTCCCCTAAACATACTTCTGACATAATGATTTGTTTAAACACTACAATTCTCTATATCCTAATAATTACTGCCACATTTTAATAACCTGCAATACACTGTAAATACAGCATTTGTAAGCTTTAAATTTACAAACATGAACAATCATACTATATCAAATACATGATACTCATACCTGTGACATAGTGTTTTGAACAGACATTTGCTGCCACACCTGCTATTTTAGCAGGCTAAATAATCTGCCTTCTGAAATGCTAATATGCTTAATTTCATGCAAGTGCTAGTGTTCCTATTTGCTTGCTGATGTGCATGGAAGCGCCATATTATTATTATTATTATTATTACTATTATTATTATTATTATTATTATTGAGTCACACTGCTATCAAGTTAGCTGGTTGCTCTTAGCTAGTAGTGTGAACAGGACAGGGGACTTGGGGAAGACCCAAAGGGTGAGGTTTGTGTGTGTACATTCACAAGTACTGGTGCACAGCCACTGACATACATAAACACTGCTATCTGGATCTGGAATTTTTAACATTAATGTACAGACTATTCTTTCTCCTTAAAAAATTCATTATGGTAATAATTATGGCAGTGTATGTTCCCCTGCAAACAAATGCTAGGCTGCAGGCTGCACGATGCTGCAATCAACCAGCTGATGGCAAATCCAGACAGTGTTGTTATTGTGGCAAGAGACTTATTGTAAATGCATTGCCATTAATTGAGAGTCATTTTAAAAGATATTTACTCTCCCACTGCGCATACTCCCGTTTTCATAAATTGGCAAATATACATGTTGCTGCTTGTCACACAAACTTTTGTTGTACACAAGTAATAATGAGAAAAGGACTCATCATATGTTTTATGATATAGCTAAAGCTATGCATTTATCGAGAGGATTTAACACATTACAGAACACATCTAATTAATCCTTTCCATGATTGACCCAAGGGCAGATAGCAATTATTTAAGTATTACTATGTTTTAATTTAATAATAAAAATGACCATATGAACCTTTTTGCTTTATATTTGTTTATATTCAGCTGCCTTTATAATGACAATTATTTATGACAATGACAATTTACAATACATTATCAGTGAGTGGTATAATTAAAGTAAAATCATTGTTAAATAAGTCTCATTCTTGTCTCAGATTCAAACACTACAAAATCTTGGTCTTTGCTTGAATGATTTTTTAATGGTCCTGACTACAACACTATCCTTTGATAAGCTTGGAAGTTGTACACTACTGTGAGAGGAAGTTACATTCAGCTAGGAAAGAACCAACAATCAAATAATATACACAGATTAAGATGGTCATTAAAGATCCCAAACTAAGATTAATGCACTAATTAATAAACTACAACTTGTTTGCAGGAGTTCATCAGTGTTTTATCATTGGCATAGGTAAAGGGGTTTTCAGGCACAAGTTAAAAAAGGCACAAGTTGTCAAAGCATAAGAATAATGACCATAATGATCATAAGAAAGCCTTTCTGAGCCAAAGATCTGAATTAACAGGGAATAACAGGAGCACTTGCAAAATTGTGCCTAAGTGTATCCAGAAAGCACTGTTGGGCTTTTGTAGGAAAAAAAGGTTACACAAAGGTTACACTGATAAAACAGTTTAATCTGAACGAAGAATCAAGACCCAGGAGCTGTAAAAGAATAAGTTAATCTCTGCATTGCTCTCTATATAGGGGGAGTTTTACAACATTGGAGTGCACAAGAAACCCGCTTTTGCCCCGACACCATTTTCACTGCCACCTGATGAAAGCAACATGCTGTATATGGGCATCTCTGCCTTCACTGCCAACTCAGCAGGCTTTGTGTAGAAAAATGCAGGAGCACTCACACTCAGAATCACAGATGACATGGTGAGTTTAAACCACTCCTTGCCATCACTGAGGGAAAGGTGTGCATGTGGTTACCTTACAAGACCAGGCTGTTTAGTTAGAAGACTGATAAAGAAGACTGATAACTTTATACTGTTCTCCCAGTGCACATTAATAATCCCTTAATAGTGTAATAAATGAATGGACAAATAAATGATCAACAGTCCCTGAAAATGAAACAAACGTTTATCCTTCCAGATTCCCAGAGCCTCTCCATATCGTCTGAACACCAAGACATTTGAAGCCTTAATTCCGCAGGTATAAGAGATCACTTTCTGTATTCATCACACAAGCATGCAGAAACTGCTGATTTTATATTCTCACATAGGTTTCCTAACACAGTAGACTTTGAATCTTAAAGGAATAATAAGGTTTAAAGAGTAACAAATAATATGATCTCATTAGCAACACAACCATATATAGATGAAGAATTTCCGAAAAGAACAACATTTCACATGATGATGCTTGGATGAAATGTGTTGAAAACACTGAGTTCTTTTGCTTTTGGTGCTAAAGGCACTTGCAAGTACACCTTACACAGATTGATGGTGGTAGTATAGTTGGCATTCAGTTAAATCAATTAAACTTTGGACAGGGGTAGATTTGTCCTTCATACTGTTATTCAGCACAGGTAATAGCCATTTTGGGACTTTGTATCACTTTTGGGAGGCTGCCGTGTTCTCCTTAAAGTACCCAGGTTGAAGAGTGCTGGGCCCAGGAGTATTATCACCTGCTCCTGCATTTCTGCCGATGAAATAGTGAGACGGATCCACATCCTGCCTGCTTATTGGGGCTTCTAGCAGCTCTTCCTCATCTGTCCATGCTCATACCATGGGTTGCTGTACTGTTTCCATGCTTATGTGGTACTCTTTCCGCAGGATGCTATGGAACTTTTGGTGCTCCCTGCTCCTCTCTGGCATTTGTAGCTTGACCTTCCTGGTGATTTTTTTGCAGTCCACGTCACTTTGCCAGGAGCTTCCTTTTGCTGATTAGCAGAAGCAGGAATACCTCCTGTCCTGCCAGGCTTTTGCAGTCATATTAGGCACATTGACTGCTCCGCTCTTACCTGCTTTCTATATCTTATGTTTGGGCTACTTGTGGAAGTGACATGAAAGCAGTGTTATGTTTATGTTAGTGTGGAGTTTGATATCTTGTGGAATTTCCACCACGCTGTTAGTATCATGGCCACCCACAAATTGTTGATCATGAATGTTCTTTAATTGATTTGACTGATAAATGGTAAGTCTGACTTTTAGATCATATAGAACACCACAGACAACTGTTTGGCACATCACTGTTAAACCTCCTGATTGCAACCCGGGGCATCGTGAACTGTACAACATGACCCTCAGACAATGATCTCTGAGTGAATGTGATAAACATAATCATCTTCATATCATCACTTTCTCTACAAGTTCAGTGGAAGAGACGTCAGTGAAAGGGAGTTTTAATACCCTATCCATTTTTAACTTTAATAAAAACACAGACGGAAAAATTCCAGAAAGTGAGACAGAGAAAGGAAACTAGACTTTAAAATGGTGCTGCCCTCTTGACTTACAACTGTAGATTATTGAAATTATTACAAATGTCTGACTTCCAAAAGGGATTGTGTCAGTGTTTCACTACTCAGTATTGCATTTGTTAGACAGTATAAACAAGCAGACTATGGTTAAAAAAAATAGAAATAAAGCAAACACCAATATAATCTT
The DNA here is from genome assembly GCF_041902795.1 of Electrophorus electricus. NCBI lineage: Eukaryota > Metazoa > Chordata > Actinopteri > Gymnotiformes > Gymnotidae > Electrophorus > Electrophorus electricus. Next base: position 1,558,407 of record NW_027658616.1, on the reverse strand, counting down.
GAACCACCTAGTGCCAGGAAACATTAGATTACTGGAACAAAATCAGACAACTAGCAGAACAACTTTTTAACCAATGATGCAGATGCACTTTTAGTGGATTTATTTATCTGTATTTCAATCCACTAAAGTTTTTCATTTGATCTAACATTACATTTAAGACCGACGTCCTGTTACGTCTCACAGAAGATTCCACTGATCAAGCTGCTACTTACCCATCCTGGTCCTGGAGTACCTTTGCTCTGTACACTTTAGTGATGTCTTTGCTACCAACAAGCCTATTTTAATCCATCAGATAGTAACCAAACGCTCCTTTGCTGCAGAGCACAGAAATCATTCAAATTTGCAGTCAACAGATACATCTGGGCCAGATTTTGGATCAGTGGACTAGGCTGGAACTGCACATATACTGTATATGCAAAATTCAAAATACGGGGAGTGGTTGGTCTCTTTTGCAATCAAATCTGAATACTATGGAATTCGTTTCACATTTGTTTAATTTGACAGATTTTAAATGGATAATGGACATCACTAGACAAAAAGGAATAAACAACTATATGAAAAGGAACAAAACCAAAAACAAAGGAAGACTTTAACACACTTGCCCAAACAAGCACTAAATCTGACAAAAATAGATCAACCAATGACATAGCTGTGAAGGAACATATTAGCCATTGTTTTCTTGTCATCAACAGTAATTTTAACTGATTGTTAACATACTGTTCAAGTCTTCAACTGATTTGCTCCCAACATACGAATGGGTACAAATATGGTTCATTACCCAGCTGCACAAATTGCTTCTGACATACTGGGCAGCTACAGGGTTCTTCTCGCGTGTGGATTCTGACATACTGGGCAGCTATGGGCTTCTTCAGTTGTGTGGATTGTCTTCTGCTCCTCCATGTGGCCTGTTTCACCAAAGCCCTTCCTGCAGTATTTGCAGCACTATGGCAAGCGGACACCCTTGTGTGAGCGTTTAGGTGCTTCTCAAGAGTCTGGGCAAGTTTGAAACACCTGCCCCAAACATCACTGACATTATTTCTTGTAGGTGATTAGCCACGTGTCTCTCTAGCCACAAGTACTTTTTGATTTATTTGTTTTTTTTAAATAGGTAATTTTATATATAATGGCAACAAATGACATTTTGAGTTTTATGACAAAACGTGCAAACAAGCTGGCCTGAGAGGTGTGTAGCGGGATATGACTCAGTGCGTCTCTGGTGCTGCTTTTGATGAGTACAGTGTCATGAGTGTGTCTGTCCAGCGGTGCAAAGAGGGGATACAGCAAGGCATGGCATGGTGTTTATTCATTCGTTTGCATAGAAAATGACGCCTTTTCACATTGTGGAAGTACAAATATGGCGGTCTTTTTTGTGCGGCGTAGTAATGACATATGTTGTGGAATTTTGAACAAACAGCAAGTCAGACGTGATTAAGAGAGTAATTTAATAAGAAAAAGAATAAAATAAATGTTTGGCTCTCCTCAGGTAGGGAGCCCCGAGTATACAAAACCGTGGCTAGTTATACTACTCCTGTGCTGTCTTTAACCAGTCATCTTTTCTTAAGCAGCTCTTCTTTCCTTTGTTGCTGTGGCTATAAGCCAATCAGCTCTCAGCTTGGTTTTTTCCACAAACCAACCCAAACTGACTCCAAACAGTGTGGGTTGTGTGTCAAGTTGACCTTGATGTTAACAGTTCCTGATACATGTTCAACTTAATCAGCAACAGGCGGATACAAATGTGCAAACAGCATTATTAATTTAAGAACAAAAGGATCAGTGTGATTTTATATGAATCAAATAATACATAGTTTCGTATCATTTTCCATCACACGTAAAAACAGAGTCTCACCGTATTGTCGGGCAGGAGGATCTGGACTCATTTATTACTTAATATCTTCCCCCATCTAGCGGTCATTAGAGGTTAGTCTTGAATTGATTTCTGTCGTGCAATATTTTAGATATAAATGTTTACATTTTCTATTACAGAACACAGCAAAGTATAGTCAACCAGTTCTAACCTTTTGAGAAAAACTTTAACTTCAAAGTAGGTGAATCTATTTACTTAGATTGAACCAATCGGATCACAGTTTATTTACATAACATCAATGCTTTGAGTGCTTTAGATATAAGGACATCATGGCGATCTTTCTGCTCACACCTCAGTCAGTCTATAATTCTGTACTATGTGTTTCTATAGCTTCCAACTTTCACGAGTTTCTTGAATCTGTGGAGAAAAGTGCAGACTCAGGTACTTTCTTATTTGTGAACTTTTATACATTTTATGTAATTTATTTATCATCTATAATGTTTTATTACTTTTCATTTATAGATATAAGGACACAAAAACAGTTCATATACTCAATGAATTGTTACAAGATAATCTTTTCTAGAGAATGTTTACCATTTGTTAAAAGACTGATTTATTTCTAAAAGTTTATGCAGTGTGTTAATTTGTCACATGGAGGCAGAAGGGGTGAATCTGATATACCCCTCTTCCATCATCAACTATTCATCGAGTCCTCCAGTAGAGCTTGTACAACCAAAGAAACGCATACAGCGGTCACCGGCGGTTCTAAGTTACATCTAAAGAGGTCTAGGCCTATACACACTGTTCCACCTGAGGTAATAAAATGTTTTGGGGTAAAGGTATTTTCATGAGGCGATCTGTGATCTAATTATAATAGGCTTTGAAGCTCTCTGCAACAGGTGCAGAGTGGTGCAAGACTGTGTTTGAAAGCATAAAGAGGAATAATGTTTCTGGGGTATCTTAAGGCCTTTTTGGGTCTGTAAGTGCAGAGCAGAGGCTCTGATGCAGGTGGTTTCAAGGCCTCTGTGGAAGTCTACGGCAGATGACTCTGGACTGTTCCCGTGAGAAATAGCTTCCTAAGTATTGGGAAAGATCCCGGCTTTTAAAAGACGTGAAAGCCTCTTCGAGAGTTCTGTGGCTAAGCAAGGTTCATTATCTTACCATAAGAGCAGGGTGATACTGACCTGCAACATCATCTTGCAGGTGTTTGATGGTATGAGTTGAGATCATCTTTGTTAAAAACAAAAAAAACAACAACAAAAAAAAAAAACAGGAAAATCTTCCAATAGGATATACTGGGGTCAAGCTTCAATTTGTACAATGATAGATCTCAATTTGCATATATTGAATAATGTATGGTTGAACACAGTGGTGGAGATTTCAAACACCAGTATGTAGAGAAGGTGTGGCAATCACATAATCAGTTGTGAAAACTGGATAAAAATGTGTGTTCCTTGTGTGATTATTAGACATATTCTGGACTATGCCTCGTTTGTATGTAACGCTGAGCTCAAAATAAATAATGGACCTACTACTCTCTTCAATTAATTCTTGAGTCTGCATCTTTATTTTCTGTTTAAAGAGGACTTAATAAAATTACTGGAATGTGGGCAATATCTAGTAACACAGTGCCGAGTCTGCTAAACGTAGATCCCAGCCTTTTATATGGCCTCTTCCCTTTAATTCTACTGACTATAATTAATGTAAACCTTGTCGATTCTGGTGTTTGCTGTATAGAGGTAGCGAAAACTTTGCTAAAACAATGAAAAATATGCATCCTGTGAAAAGTTTATTGAACAATATAACATTGTTCCTTACCCAGAGCCATAACACGTCATTGATGGAAATCACACTGATGTGAGGGCGGTATGGGCCAACTCAACTGTATTTCCTGATTGTTTTATTCTGCAGGAGGATGTGGTCCAAATATTTAAAAAATCACAGGTTTGTTTAAGAGGACATAGTCGAACAGTTTGGGCTTACTGTTATTTTAATACTAGTGGTAACTATTAGTAAATACAACAATCTGACCATCCTCATACTGCATTGAGGGGTGATGGGGTGATGGTACCAGATGATGTTTAGGTATGTGGTTATGTTAATTTATTTTTGTTCCTTTATATTCACATATTTTGCAAGTGCGTATGTTATTGAGTTTAAAACCATCCATATATTAAGCAATTATAGAAAATACAGAAACTGCATGAGACTTCTCTTGACTTGCTAGAAGTTCAGACTGTAGCAAGCTTAGCATTAGTAAATGGAATAGGTGTCATTTTAAGGATTCATTTAAAGTATTCATGAGGTATTTCTCCTAACATCGATGTATCGACAGTACCAATAAAATAAATAGCATAACAAGAATTACAGGTGTATAATAGTGTAGTTACCCACAATGGTTGAAGTGTTTGAAGAGTTGTATAAAAGAATAGTTGGTTGGTTCGTGGCATAAAGTCATGAAACGGTGAAATGAGGTCATAAAAAGAGTGTTTACAGGGGAAAGTGCTTTAACATTGAATTAGACAAACTAATAACATAAAACAAGGGAGTTTAGAGATTCTGTGTCCTTTCGTAATGATTTGTGCATATGGCAGGCTGCTGCAAAGGATCCTGGGTAAGCTTCAGCAGACCTCAGTGTAAGATATATTAATAATATTAATCATAATAATACTATTCAGAGGTTACTTGACTAGTAATCAGAATGTTGCTAGTTCAAGCCCTACCACTGCCAAGTTACCACTGCTGGGTCCCTGAACAGCAATGAATCCTCAATTGTATTATTAATACAATCCAATACACATGCCTAATGCTCAGCTGTCAACTGCAAAAACTGACATTCTGAGCATTCGAACAGTAAGAGGAACAAAAAGAAAGGAGTCACCGACTGTACACGTGTCAATCATTTAGCCTTTTTACATGTTGTTTTAGTTTACTGTAATCAAGGCCTGAAACTGGAGTCTATGGACCAGGCAAAAATATTTAAATTTTTAATGCGTTTTTATTTTTTCAGTTTCAATGTTTCAATGAGACTCAGGAGACTCCAGCATAAGCAGAAGCTCCAAGTTGTCGATCTCCAGGAGCAAACCCGTCCCTGCAAGGTTGGGGTGCATGTTCTGGATCACGGGAAACAGACCATCGATCACCCAACATCTGCTTCTGCTCCTGCGGAGGTTCCAGATCCAGCACGGAGGCAGTGAGAGGTTCCTGGCCCAGAGATTGGTCTGCAGCGGGCCTGATGGTACTCGGCATGTATTGGAAATGCTGTGGCTGAATGCTGTGCGTAGCCCAGCGGGTGCTGGGGTGGAGCTGTGCCAGTTGCCTGCTCGGGTAGCAGGTAGCCCAGTTCTGAGACTGTGGAATGGCCATCATGAAGTAGCCGGAGGGCGGGGCGGGCTGGTAGGGGTTGAGCACTGGGTTGCGCACGGCACTCACGCTGGCCATGCGCTGCATGTACTGGTGGGTGAGGTGGGCCTGCCGCTCCTCCTTGCGCTGCGCCAGGGCCACGTACAGCGGCTTGGTGCCTACGATGCACCCGTTCATCTCCTTCATTGCCTCGGTGGCCTCCTCCGGCGAGGAGAAACACACAAAGCCGAACCCTTTGGAGCGGCCGCCCTCCGTCATCACCTTGGCACTCGTGATTGTCCCGAATAGAGAGAACTCTTTACGCAGACGCTCGTCGTCCAGACTGTCGTCTAGGTTTTTAACGTACAGGTTCACTCCCTGGTAGCGAGTCGTGCCGTCCTGCTTCATCTGCTCAAACTTGCGTTTGAGCTCTGTCTGCCTCTCGCCTTTCTTCTGGGCACGAGCCACATACAGCTGCTTCCCATTCAACTTCTTCCCGTTCATCTCATCCACAGCCCTTTTGGCATCCTCGTGCCTCTCGAAGCTCACAAAGCCAAAGCCCTTGGACTTGCCGCTCTCGTCTGTCATGACGCGACGGCTCAGCGTTGGGCCGAACTTGCTGAAGATCTCATTTAGCTTGTTGTCGTCCATGTCCTCCCAAGTATGAGATATTATTTCCATCAGGCTCAGGACCATCTCTTTAGGATAAGGTCAAGAGAAATCTCTTGGAATGTGGTGTTAACAGGTTCCAACTGGTGTGGGTGTTTTATATTACTTTGCATATATTGACAAATGTATGGTTTGGATGCAATGGACGTGAAGACAAACGCAAATATGTAAAGGAATGTGGGGTGAATACATAACCACTACTGAAAAATGTATGAAAATGTGGGTTCTCTGATTTTTAGACATTCTCCAGAGGGTGCCTCAATAATGCGTGTTAATGTTAACCTACAATAAAGTACGTGCACAGTTATGCTATTTAACCAATTCTGAAGTCTGCATTTTTATTTAATATTTGAATTGAACTTTAAAACTAGCCGACTGGGCACCTAGGAACCACATACTGTTGCTATGTGCAGAGATGTGGGCTTGCAGCCCATTGTTGGGCAGAGTCCATCGCACTGCTCCAATAGACCTGCTCTGACTGCTACTTTCCCACCTCGGCAGTCGAAGTCGTTTCTCCTTCACAATGCTTTTCACCTGGTTGGCCAGTTTCACCGTCTCAGTAGACAAGCTAAAAGAAACTGTTGGCAGCCTCTCGTTGCTCCTGTAATATGACCGTCGCCAGACCAGAGAGTGGAACTGGATGGCAGTGTGGCACTTGCAGCTGCAGTTTGTTTGCTTCAAGATTTAATACGTGTAAGTGACCTTTGCTTCTCGTCCTGTCTTTACTGGTTTGTTAATAAGGTCATTTGAAATTGTGTTGTACATAAAGGAATATTACAGAATTATTCTCTATTTTAAGCTACACTGTGGGGTTTTGTTTTTTTGATCTTTACATTTATATTAATGCAACCCAATACACTTATCTAATGATCAGCTATGACCTGTAAGAACTGACAATCTGAACATTCAAACTTTAAGAGGAATAAAAAGAAAAAAATGATCAGCTGTTCATGTCAAAATCTGTAATATGTAATAGAAATAACTGTAATATGTTCAATATAACTGTAATATGTTCAATTACCACCATGTAACATATAACTGTAAATATGCCAATTGCAAGATGGGACTGTACATTCTGTACATACATATATAAATATCCATATATACATTGTACATATAAACATAATATATATATATATATATATATATATATATATATTGTACATGCACTATTAATATATTTTTGTATATATATAGAATATATTTCTCTATGCACCCCTGTTTTTCTTTTTCCTCAGATTGGACAGAGCACTCAACCATTTCACTGTGAGTTATACTGTGTATGACTATGTATGCGACAAATAAACCAAACTTGAAATGATTTTACCTTTTTCTGTCGTTTTCATTTTAAGCTTAGAATAACCAAGGCCTGGACTTTGTAAGGTGGTTTTGAATCCAGGTCAGCTAGGTGAGGACACCAATAGCTTACTGGGTAAGCAGCCACACTCTAACAATGGTGGGCTCGTGTGCAGAACAGTTAGAGCTTGGATCAAGCAAAACAAGAGGAAAAAACGAAACACCTCGGTGAGCGTGGAAAAGGGGAGAACAAAGAACGCCACGGAAAGAAATGGCAACCCCGATGCACTGGGGAAAACTCGAACTAAAAGTTCCCAAACAAAACCAGAAAACGGGGAGAAACTTGAATGGCTAAGGGAAGCCTCAGGAGAGAGACAGACTCGAGAGGGGAAAACTGGAGAAGGGAGGGGACGTGTAAAAACACTGACACCCTCGCAGAACAGAAAAGAGGCATAGCACAAGGGCTCACAGACCTCAATACCCCGAGTTACCGGCTAGGAGCTTGGCTCAAAACTTTAACAAAAACCCAGCACTGAATGACTGGGTCACTGGGCTTATATAAGGTCTAGCCCAGCTGTTGGGTGTTGATCCTGATCAGTGGCGTGGTTGACTCGACGCCTCCCTCTGGTCGAGGGGGCCTCGGCCTGGTGCCAACCCTTACAGGCTTGATGTCTACAGACATGGCAAAAATATTTCAATGTTCAATGCATTTCAGTTTCAATGTTTATTTTTTTCAGTTAAAATGTTAATTTTTTTTACTGCTTATTCTTCCATTAGACAGCCAGAAGCGCAGCACTGGTTAAAGTTTTTGAGCGGCTTCCTGCGCGCACTGGTCCTGGAGCACAGCGACTGCCTCATCCACCTTAGGGTGCAGAGACTCAGGAGACTCCAGCATATGCAGTAGCTCCGAGTTGTCCAGTTCCAGGAACAGACCCGTGATCTTCCCTGCAAGGGTGGGCTGCATGTTCTGGATCAGGGGAAACAGACGCTCACCCAGTATCTGCTTCTGCTCCTGTGGAGGTGCAGCAGCCAGCATGGAGGCACTGAGAGGTTCCTGACCCTGCACATGGACCGCAGCCAGCTGCACGGGCACCTGGAGCTCTGCCCCCAGGTGCTGCTGTGGGTTGAGAAACATAAATGTTTTATAATTGATTTGACTGATAAATGGTAAGTTCGACATTTATATCTAAGGGCTGTGTGCCCAGGTGTTGCTGTGGGCTGTGAACGCCTGAGGTGGTTTTGTACTGTGGTACTGCTCTCACCAGCGACGCCTTGTTGGCAGCTTCCGCGCTGGCCATCCCTGTCCCCGGAGCCTCAGATGCCATGGTCTGATAGGCCATCGTGCGTGGGACCTGGCAGGCGGTGGTTGGTCGGATGGCGCTGAAGGCCTGCGGGCAGGATGCGGCTGGACCGATGGCACTCGGCATATCCTGGACTTGCTGTGGGTGGACGCACTGCATGGCCCAGCAAGGGCTGGGGAGGAGTTGTGCCAGCTGGCTGCTTGCGCAGTAGGCAGGCCAGTTCTGAGCTTGTGGAATGGCTTCCATGTTGTAGCCGGAGGGCGGGGCAGGCTGGTAGGGGTTGAGCACGAGGTTGGGCAAGGCACTCACGCTGGCCGTGCGCTTCATGTACTTGTTGGAGAGGTGGGCCTGCCGCTCCTCCTTGCGCTGCGCCAGAGCCACGTACAGCGGCTTGGTGCCTACAACGCGCCCATTCATCTCCGTCATGGCCGTGGCGGCCTCCTCCGGCGAGGAGAAACACACGAAGCCGAACCCTTTGGAGCGGCCGCCCTCCATCATCACCTTGGCACTTGTGATGGTCCCGAACGGAGAGAACTCCTTACGTAGACGCGCGTCGTCCAGACCGTCGTCTAGGTTCTTGACGTACAGGTTGTCTCCCTGGTAGCGAGTCATACCGTCCTGCTTCATCTGCTCAAACTTTCGTTTCAGCCCTGTCTGCCTCTCGCCTTTCTTCTGGGCATAACCCACATACACCTTCTTCCCATTCAGCTCCTTCCCATTTATCTCATCCACAGCCCTCTGGGCATCCTCGTGCCTCTCGAAGTTCACAAAGCCAAAGCCCTTGGACTTGCCGCTCTCGTCGGTCATGACGCGAGTGCTCAGCGTTTGGCCAAACTTGCTGAAATCATCATGTCTCCACCCCAAGGGAATGTTAGGTCTCTTCTAGAATATCCTTCATCATCTCTGGAAGGTCAGGCAAGACCTCACAGATGGCGGTGTGTAACCATGTTTGCCCCAAGTCAGTCATTTCTGGAATCATGGATGATTGCTTACTGTACAAATAAAAGGAAAAACTGTCATTACACTGATATCAAGTATGTGTATATATAAAAAAAACCTTTTCATTTTGTGATACGTTTCTTACATAGTATGTGTGAATTTTTAGTATGGTTTCCATCACAGATCATGTTTACCTCGACAATACACTGTGTTTCAGTGGAAGGACTTGGTGCCCATTAACAATGTACAATGGTAAAAATCTACCAAGTTGTTAATGTTAAGACATTCCAGCCTTGAACTGTGTTTTGTCACAAAGTACAGATGGTATTCAAAATGAACGTCAGCGTTATGTATATCCATTACAAAATACACAGATGTATCATTTTGAATTAAAATAATGAGAAGTTCTCCAAACTCCATGTGCTCATCATTTTTTGACACAAGAAAATGTCCTTTTTTATATGATGCACCCTTACACTGCACCTCTGTGGAAACACTAGTACTGTGTTCTGAAAAGCCAAACTCTCTAACTGCATGTTTAATTGCATCACTGTAAAGGTTGGGGTAGAAGGTACAACTGTCTTTGACTTGCAGAAGCTGACAACGTCCAGGTCCAGCTGAAAGACATGCCTGAAACATCTTCTGTCTTTTGGATAAATTTAGGCAGATATTTTTTTAAATTTTTCAAATGCCTGGCACACCTTTTGAAGTAGCTGCGTTTACTTTCAAAACGCATTGTCCACAACCTAATCAAGGGGCCAAATTTAAAAATTAGTGCTGGATAGTGTCGCAAGAAATTATGTTTTGGTCTTAGTGGACTCTCACTGTCATGGAACGCTCGCCTCCCCCGAGTCACGTGGTTTGGCCCGCCACGTGCAGTGGGAGGGTGGTTTTGTTTGTAACCACACCTGCACACACCTGCACCTTGTTCGTCCTGCCTCTCGTCCTGCGGCACCCGGGTCACCGCACGCTACACTCAGGAAATAAACGCAGATTCCAGATATTCTTGGATTATAATGTCAAGATAGGCCACCTGTGACAAAGAAATCGTCTGTGTGCAAATCATATCAACAATATCTTTAAGCTGGAGAGTTAATTTACACACATCATCATCTGGATTTTGCACTTTGTCACCAATTAATAAAGGCAGCAACATTAGGAAATTCCAATTCTGGATAGCTTGACCTGAAAGCTTGGACACCCCAGAGTTAACAGAACATAGCTTTGTAAAAGCATCAGATCCTTTGCACTTGAACTGCTTGATGTGCCAGTTCAATAATGAATATGTAAGGCATTTTTTTTTCTTAATGAAATGCTTCAAGTACAGTGCAACGTCATAGAACAACACACACTCAAATATGTCAAGGCCTAAACAAGGTGGGAGACCAGGCTGACAAACATGAAAAGATATCAGAGTATTGAAAACAGTTTACCTTTATGCCTTTGATATCTCGACTGTCCACAGCTTCAATGTCTAGATCACCAACAGCATAATTAGAACTTTCAGGGGTGCCCTGGGGACCACGTACATTTGGATCATCACTCTGAAACTCACTTCGTATGATTTCACAGTACCTGCAAAATTAAAGTAAGTTTTCAGTAAACCCGCCAATGCTGTGTAAACCCAAATTATAACCAGCAATACAACAAAGAGCCCCGTGGATCGTTTCACCACCTACAATAATTCCATACACTAACATCTCTGAGAAAACCTTAGCACTTCCAATTTTCCAATTAAGTCATTTAATTTTCCAATTAAGTCATTTTCTCCACACAGTAAGACAAGGGACGTGATCGATATCGGACCGTACACGAACAGGTAAATTTGCCAAAAAAAGACAGACTGCGACAACGTTGTCTTTTTTCTTAGCAGAGCTGAAGGGATTTACAATTTCAAAAGCATTCTGGTACAGAATTAGCATCAGGCATCATGGATTTTCAATGAAGAACTGGTTGGACTTCACAAGACTGAAGACACAAGACACTGAATTCGTCCATAATTCTGATTCTAATAAACTACTTCATGTTTGTAACACAGGTATGTATTTGAACATCTTTTTGAATACTTGAGCTCTTGAATATGTTGTCCTTAGTGGTCCCGGATGACAGACAGAACAGATCTGAATCCTTAACACAATCACAGATTTTAGCAATAGCATTATCTGTTAGACACATGTCAAAACATGTTTTTTAAAAGTGAATGTAGTTTACCCAAAGTATATTCCTGTCTCTACTTATGCACATTTTACATCTCTTCAACAACAGTCTGTATTGTTGAAGCTGGAAGAAGGTGATGCCCTTCTAACTGTAGGTAGAATAGACATACATTCCCAAGAAAGGTCTCCTTCAAATTCGGTGGCAACTGAATGCTTTCATTTGTTGTTGCATCATTTGAGCTCTGGGAAGCATCCTCAAGTACAAATGAGAGAAATTGTTTTCTTGTACATGTCACATAGGTTATGCTAGCAGTCGAACATTCTTGATGTTTCCTAGACATATGAGCAGTAAATGATGATTTCACGGTGAACGTATTTTTACAACCAGTTACTGGACATGCCACAGGTCGTCCCTCCACTATATGTTCTTTTAAGTCACAAGTTCTTCGCTGTGTGAATTTGACGCTCACAGCGAAATTGCACATTTCAAATCTGTAACAACGGCTCTAGCAGTAACAGAGGGTGCAGGCACACTGTGAACACAATAGAAATGAGCTTTAAAAGCTGCATAAGTACAAAACGTCTGCTTGCAGTCAATGCTAACACATTTGAAAAAACAAGTGGCTTCGTTTCTATGAACTTTACAGTGCAGCACACAACCCTTCAAAGCATCAAGTTCTTTGCTACAAAAACGGCAGGTAATCATTGTTTGGCAAACAAACTAACAAAACAACCCGTTAGGGTTTTAGCCTCCTCGACTGATACTACAAAACTACCGCAGCACAACAGTATGAAAAGAAAAACGAACTGAAAAGCTTTAACACGAAACCCACCTTTCGGCGTTATAACTATGACTGAAAAATATACCCTCGATCGAAAGGAGAAGCTAGTATATTTCTGACAACAAACGTTAGCATTATCGTATTTCCAGTCTGAAGAAATTAAATTGCTAGCGTACAAGTGCTGCATGCGGTGAGTCTACCGTATCTTCAAGCGCGAGCAGCTCGGCCGCGCACTCACCGACTTCGCCTAAACGGTCGCTCTCGCGACAATGAACCAGTCCAATAAAAGAACGGAAACAAACTCTACTGCTCCGTAATTTGACCATTCGGAGCTCATATGTTTAAACATTGAAAATACAGACCTTTATTTTTGCAGGAATGCAAATTTACGCTGAAAATCCATTACTGTTAAATTTGAAATGGCCTTAAGGCACTATAAATATGACCAAATGACATTATTTCGTAATGAAAACGCAGAAACTTTTTTTATCATTAGCAAATTATTAACAATTAATATGATGCAAAAATAAAGAACATGCTGTCATCTATCTAAATATTGACAACATATTCCTTGTTCACTGCAGTCACATGCACTTATTTTATTTTACACAGCGAACATAAATAGGAAAGTGTTAACATTTCAGCTTAACCCTCAAATGTTTTTTCAGAGGCTGTAAAAATAGTGCATATAATACATTTTTAGAAACCTATTACTACAGTATTACTACTATCCTACTGATATGCTGTTAAATATAGGTCCGGTTGCAGAGGTCTTTTTTTAGCAGCCGTACTAATACGTGTAGTAAGACAGGTAAGCGTGGTCGGGTCGGTCCGGGGTCGTACACGGGGTGGCGTTCAGGAGGTGACGGAGGGTCAGGCAGGAGACGAGGTCTAGAAAGCAGGCAGGAGTCAATAACCGGGAAACCACACAGGATGAGGAAACGCTCGTACGCCGTATAGGAAAGCAATACTTCGCGACTAGTATGCGATGAGGAGAAGCTTATTAAAGGGGTTGGTAATGAGGGGAATAGGACTCAGGTGTGGGCAATATTTGAGACAGGGATAGGTGCGGTGATCAGGATAGGTATGTGATCAGGACTACATAAAGAATTACTAAACAGTCCAGGGAAGTTATCATCAGGAGCTCCAGCCAGTCTTCCTATAAGGAATTACTAAACAGTCCAGGGAAGTTATCATCAGGCGCTCCAGCCAGTCTTCCTATCTTCGGCTGGGTTGGACCGGCTGGGCGGGATCTTCCCTCGATGACTTGGGTGGAGGCGGCTGCTCACGATTTGTCGCCCGCAGGTCCGGAAGCGCACCAGCTGATTTGTCCGTTTCAGGGGTGGGCACTGGTGACGTTGCCTCCTTGTCTTTACGAGGCTTAGGCGTAGGCGCTTTAAGTTCTGGGGCTGCGAGACTTCACGGAGGGAGTGTCCTCATAGGACAACGACGCTTCTCTGAAAGCCCCCCCAAGGGAGAATCCCCATGGAGGACCAGCTCCACCTGCCTCTCAAAGGCATTCAGGTCCAGGACACTGCAGTCGCTTACTCACCTAACTGACACACACACATACAAGCAAGGAGACGTTTGGAAGCAGGGGCCGTATCGTGACAGTATGTAAGTAGGATTGCTGAGCTTGTGAAACAATTACATTTACATTTACGGCATTTAGCAGACGCTCTTATCCAGAGCGACTTACAAAAGTGCTTTGTCATTTACTCATAGAATATGTCCAAGTACAGTATAGTAGGTTAGAATTAAACATACCAATGAACAAGAATACTGTAGAATACAGGGATAAATGCTAATACTTAGAAGTGCAAAATACATAAGGTCTGTCTTAAACAATGATAAATGCTATAAACAATAAGTGCTAGAGTTTGTTAAAAAGCATAAATGCCCTACAATAAGTATTAAATTGGTCAGTCAATAAGGGAGCAGTGTCAGTTGTCCTTTAAATATTCTGCAAATAAATGGGTCTTCAGTCTGGGTTTGAAGACTGCAAAGGACTCTGCTGTCCGGACAGCAAGCGGGAGTTCATTCCACAATCTTGGAGCCAGGACAGAAAATAGTCTCGATGCTTGTCGTCCATGAGACCCGAAGCAAGGTATTTCAAGCCGAGCCGTACTTGAGGTTCGAAGTACTCGAGGTACAGATCGGGCTTTGACCATTGACCTCATGTATGAAGGGGCTGGTCCATGAAACCAATTTTAAACATCTTATGTGTAGTATAATGTACTCCATGCATTATTTTGTAGTGAATGCATTGTAGATTAGTGTTGCTGGTCATTTGGGTGCTTACTATATCATACTTTTGGGATACTTGTGGAAGTGACATGAAAGTAGTGTTATGAGGAATATGTTTGCCTTTTTCTATCCAAGGTGTAAAGTTTAATAATTTTTGTTGTTGTTGAAGGTAAAGTCTTGATTGTTCCAAATACGAGAATGAATAGTTCTTTGTTATCTTGTGGAATTTCCACCAGGCTGTTAGAGTTATGGCCTCTGTCAAACAGTTGAAACATGGATGTTTTTAATTGATTTGCTTGATGGTAAGTCTGCCTTTTATATCTCTGCATAATGTTTGTTCTATGTCTATCCATATTCTGTCTGATATACTGGGTTTAATCCATTGTATTACATATTGTAGTTTATTTGCAATAATCAACTACAGTTCTGTATCATTGTGAGTTTGATTCTTTGTGATTTATTTTTCCAGTTATGATGGTGTCCAAAGGTTTAAACCAGGTTGCTGGAGCTGGATAGCAATAATTGAAAACAAATCGTTTATCTTAGGCATTATCACTTTAATTGTTGCAATTCTTCCAAAGAGTATAAGGGGCAAATTTGTCCATCAATGAAGTTTGTCACTTATTGTTTTAAAAACTGGAATGATATTAAATTTGAATAACTGACAACTGCAGAGAGAATCTAATACCCAGATATGTAATGTGATTGGCATTCAGAGGGATGGGGAATGTTTTTTAATTGCATCATAAAGTTATGCTGCTGCAATAGTATAATATACAAATATACTAATTGAGATACAATTTTACCAGTTATGTGTGATGCTCTGTGATGGTCATAGAGAACACCACAGACAACTGTGTGGCACATCACTGTTAAACATGCTGATTGCAACCCTGGGCATCATGAACTGTACAATATTAACCTCAGACAACGTTCTCGGAGTGAAATCTATAAACATATTCATCTAACTATCATTACTTTCTCTAACAGCTCATTGGATGAGAGGCAATTAAGTGAAAGGGAGTTTTAATATCCTTTCTATTTTTAAGTTTAAAAAAACACAGACATAAAAATTTCAGAAAGTGAGACAGAGAAAGGAAACCAGACTTTAAAATGGTGCTTCGCTCTTGAGTTACAACAGTAGCGTAACGAGGGGTGGCCCGAGTGCCGCAGGGTGAGGGGCAGGACGCACAGACTCCAACGTCTGGGACGTACATTTATTAACATTTAACACAGAACACTAACAGCACTCACAAGAATCACACGCGATTAATACAAACAAGAAACGGTTAACTGCAAATGCACTGTATATGCAAAATGAAAGATGCAGGGAGTGGTTGGTCTCCTTTTCAATCAAATCTGAACAGAGTGAAATCTTCACATTTGATTAATTTGACAGACTTTAAAGGGATAATAGACAACATATAAAATGGAACAGAACACGATATAAAAAGGAACTAAATGAAAAACAAACGAAAAAATACTTTTTATCACACTTGCCCAGACAAGCACCAAATCAGACCAAAATAGATCAAGCAAAGGCATAACTGGGAAGAAGCATATTAGCCATTTATTACTCTATTGTTAACAACCTAACAACAGTAATCTGATTGTTAACTGATTGTTAACATACTTTTCAAGTCTTTAACCGTTTTGCTCCCAACATCCTATATGAATGGGTACGAATGCGGCTCATTACCCGCCTGCACAAACTGCTTCTGAAATACTGGGCAGCTAAAGGGTTCTTCACCTGTGTGGATTCTCATATGCTGCTTTCTGTGGCCTGTTTCGCCAAAGCCCTTCCTTACAGTACTATGACAAGCAGACACCCCTGTGAGGGTTTAGGTGCTCCTCAAGAGCCTGTGCATGTTAGAAACACATGTTGCAAATATCAGTGACGTTATTTCTCATTTTTGTGATTAGCCATGTTTTTCTGTAGCTACAAATACTTTGATTTTGAAAAAAAGTTTTTGGTAATTTAATAAAACAGACATCTTAAGTTTTACGACAAAATGTGCAAATAAGCTGGCCTGAGAGGTGCGTTCGGGAATATGACTCAGTGCGTCTCTGGTGCTGCTTTTGATGAGTGCAGTGTCATGAGAGTGCGGCCATCTAGCAGTACAAAGAGGGGTTACAGCTTCTCCCGGACGTTTCCAATAAATGTCTAGATTTGTGAGTTATAGAAAGACAGCTGGAAGAGAAGTCCTCCCAGCCCAGCACACAGGGCCAAGTGTCAAAGCGCTGGGAGGTGAACTGAACTTTCATCTTAGTCAGGTACTCCTGAACCCTCTTACAGTCATCAGACAGCAGCAGCCACGCATGTTTGGTCATGGGGTCCAATGTAACCTCATCCACAGCACTGCAGATCCAGTTCCACAATGAATTTGGAATGGATTTTGAAGTTCTCCAGGATCGCTGTTTACTGAGGACCCAAAGCTGTGAAACTACATCCTGGTTATGTTTGAGTAGAGACCATGCGATGAAGTCCAGGACAGGCAGCATGGGTTCCAGCTTCTTCTTAAGCTCCAGCTGCCTGAAATTCTGTGCCAACTCTGCCCTCATCATGCCGCACCGCTCTGAGACTGTCTGGAGTTCTTTAGCCCATTCAGTGTTTCTCTGCTTGGTCTCCTTCACTGCCTAGGTCCTCTCTTCACTTCCTCTCTCCTGCTGCCCTTCACGTGGACTGAACAATGTATCAACAGCTTTGAGACGGCTGGCCCACTGAAAAATGTGCTGGTAACAGTGTGGGGGTGTACGGTTCCACCGCAGTCATTACTGCTACTGGATGCAGCTGCAGCGCCCTCGTCAGGCTTACAGACACGCTCCACCTCTTGTTTCCACTGAGCGATAAACTTCACGCACTCCTTGAGACCGTGCAAATTCCTCAGGTCTGGTGCTTGAGGTAATAAAAAGAGAACAGAGGTTTAACATTGAATTAGACATATTAATAACATAATCACAGAATGGTATGTGTCCTTTCAGAATGATTTGTGTACAGGGCAGAGGCCTCTGTAAAGGCCTCTGCAGGCTTCTGCAAAGGATGGTGGATAGGCTCCAGCACACTTACAAGTATGAGATATTATTTCCATCAGGCTCAGGACCATCTCTTTAGGATAAGGTCAAGAGAAATCTCTTGGAATGTGGTGTTAAGAGGTTCCAACTGGTGTGGGTGTTTTATATTACTTTGCATATATTGACAAATGTGTGGTTTGGATGCAATGGATGTGAAGACAAACGCAAATATGTAAAGGAATGTGGGGTGAATACATAACCACTACTGAAAAATGTATGAAAATGTGGGTTCTCTGATTTTTAGACATTCTCCAGAGGGTGCCTCAATAATGCGTGTTAATGTTAACCTACAATAAAGTACGTGCACAGTTATGCTCTTTAACCAATTCTGAAGTCTGCATTTTTATTTAATATTTGAATTGAACTTTAAAACTAGCCGACTGGGCACCTAGGAACCACATACTGTTGCTATGTGCAGAGATGTGGGCTTGCAGCCCATTGTTGGGCAGAGTCCATCGCACTGCTCCAATAGACCTGCTCTGACTGCTACTTTCCCACGTCGGCAGTCGAAGTCGTTTCTCCTTCACAATGCTTTTCACCTGGTTGGCCAGTTTCACCGTCTCAGTAGACAAGCTAAAAGAAACTGTTGGCAGCCTCTCGTTGCTCCTGTAATATGACCGTCGCCAGACCAGAGAGTGGAACTGGATGGCAGTGTGGCACTTGCAGCTGCAGTTTGTTTGCTTCAAGATTTAATACGTGTAAGTGACCTTTGCTTCTCGTCCTGTCTTTACTGGTTTGTTAATAAGGTCATTTGAAATTGTGTTGTACATAAAGGAATATTACAGAATTATTCTCTATTTTAAGCTACACTGTGGGGTTTTGTTTTTTTGATCTTTACATTTATATTAATGCAACCCAATACACTTATCTAATGATCAGCTATGACCTGTAAGAACTGACAATCTGAACATTCAAACTTTAAGAGGAATAAAAACAAAAAAATGATCAGCTGTTCATGTCAAAATCTGTAATATGTAATAGAAATAACTGTAATATGTTCAATATAACTGTAATATGTTCAATTACCACCATGTAACATATAACTGTAAATATGTCAATTGCAAGATGGGACTGTACATTCTGTACATACATATATAAATATCCATATATACATTGTACATATAAACATAATATATATATATATATATATATTGTACATGCACTATTAATATATTTTTGTATATATATAGAATATATTTCTCTATGCACCCCTGTTTTTCTTTTTCCTCAGATTGGACAGAGCACTCAACCATTTCACTGTGAGTTATACTGTGTATGACTATGTATGCGACAAATAAACCAAACTTGAAATGATTTTACCTTTTTCTGTCGTTTTCATTTTAAGCTTAGAATAACCAAGGCCTGGACTTTGTAAGGTGGTTTTGAATCCAGGTCAGCTAGGTGAGGACACCAATAGCTTACTGGGTAAGCAGCCACACTCTAACAATGGTGGGCTCGTGTGCAGAACAGTTAGAGCTTGGATCAAGCAAAACAAGAGGAAAAAACGAAACACCTCGGTGAGCGTGGAAAAGGGGAGAACAAAGAACGCCACGGAAAGAAATGGCAACCCCGATGCACTGGGGAAAACTCGAACTAAAAGCTCCCAAACAAAACCAGAAAACGGGGAGAAACTTGAATGGCTAAGGGAAGCCTCAGGAGAGAGACAGACTCGAGAGGGGAAAACTGGAGAAGGGAGGGGACGTGTAAAAACACTGACACCCTCGCAGAACAGAAAAGAGGCATAGCACAAGGGCTCACAGACCTCAATACCCAGAGTTACCGGCTAGGAGCTTGGCTCAAAACTTTATCAAAAACCCAGCACTGAATGATTGGGTCACTGGGCTTATATAAGGTCTAGCCCAGCTGTTGGGTGTTGATCCTGATCAGTGGCGTGGTTGACTCGACGCCTCCCTCTGGTCGAGGGGGCCTCGGCCTGGTGCCAACCCTTACAGGCTTGATGTCTACAGACATGGCAAAAATATTTCAATGTTCAATGCATTTCAGTTTCAATGTTTATTTTTTTCAGTTAAAATGTTAATTTTTTTTACTGCTTATTCTTCCATTAGACAGCCAGAAGCGCAGCACTGGTTAAAGTTTTTGAGCGGCTTCCTGCGCGCACTGGTCCTGGAGCACAGCGACTGCCTCATCCACCTTAGGGTGCAGAGACTCAGGAGACTCCAGCATATGCAGTAGCTCCGAGTTGTCCAGTTCCAGGAACAGACCCGTGATCTTCCCTGCAAGGGTGGGCTGCATGTTCTGGATCAGGGGAAACAGACGCTCACCCAGTATCTGCTTCTGCTCCTGTGGAGGTGCAGCAGCCAGCATGGAGGCACTGAGAGGTTCCTGACCCTGCACATGGACCGCAGCCAGCTGCACGGGCACCTGGAGCTCTGCCCCCAGGTGCTGCTGTGGGTTGAGAAACATAAATGTTTTATAATTGATTTGACTGATAAATGGTAAGTTCGACATTTATATCTAAGGGCTGTGTGCCCAGGTGTTGCTGTGGGCTGTGAACGCCTGAGGTGGTTTTGTACTGTGGTACTGCTCTCACCAGCGACGCCTTGTTGGCAGCTTCCGCGCTGGCCATCCCTGTCCCCGGAGCCTCAGATGCCATGGTCTGATAGGCCATCGTGCGTGGGACCTGGCAGGCGGTGGTTGGTCGGATGGCGCTGAAGGCCTGCGGGCAGGATGCGGCTGGACCGATGGCACTCGGCATATCCTGGACTTGCTGTGGGTGGACGCACTGCATGGCCCAGCAAGGGCTGGGGAGGAGTTGTGCCAGCTGGCTGCTTGCGCAGTAGGCAGGCCAGTTCTGAGCTTGTGGAATGGCTTCCATGTTGTAGCCGGAGGGCGGGGCAGGCTGGTAGGGGTTGAGCACGAGGTTGGGCAAGGCACTCACGCTGGCCGTGCGCTTCATGTACTTGTTGGAGAGGTGGGCCTGCCGCTCCTCCTTGCGCTGCGCCAGAGCCACGTACAGCGGCTTGGTGCCTACAACGCGCCCATTCATCTCCGTCATGGCCGTGGCGGCCTCCTCCGGCGAGGAGAAACACACGAAGCCGAACCCTTTGGAGCGGCCGCCCTCCATCATCACCTTGGCACTTGTGATGGTCCCGAACGGAGAGAACTCCTTACGTAGACGCGCGTCGTCCAGACCGTCGTCTAGGTTCTTGACGTACAGGTTGTCTCCCTGGTAGCGAGTCATACCGTCCTGCTTCATCTGCTCAAACTTTCGTTTCAGCCCTGTCTGCCTCTCGCCTTTCTTCTGGGCATAACCCACATACACCTTCTTCCCATTCAGCTCCTTCCCATTTATCTCATCCACAGCCCTCTGGGCATCCTCGTGCCTCTCGAAGTTCACAAAGCCAAAGCCCTTGGACTTGCCGCTCTCGTCGGTCATGACGCGAGTGCTCAGCGTTTGGCCAAACTTGCTGAAGATCTCCTTCAGCTTGTCGTCGTCCATGTCCTCTCCAAAGTTCTTGACGTACACATTGGTGAACTTTTTGGCCCTGGCCCCCATCTCAGCCTCTCGGTCCTTGCGAGACTTGAAGTGGCCAATGAACACTTTGCGGTCATTGAGCAACATGCCATTAAGTCTCTCAATTGCTCTCTCCGCAGCCTCACGGGTCTCAAAGTGCACAAAGCCGTAGCCCTTAGAGCCATTCTCGTCACACACCACCTTGCTGGAAAGGATGTTCCCAAAGGCAGAGAATGTGTCGTAAAGAGCTTCGCTGTCAATAGACTTGTCAAGGTTCTTGATGAAGATGTTGCCAACTCCACTCTTCCTCAGAGAGGGGTCTCTCTGGGACCACATAATTCGCACAGGTCTGCCTTTGATGATGTTAAAGTTCATAGTGTCCAAAGCACGCTCAGCATCTGCCTGCTGCTGAAAGTTCACGTATGCGTATCCAAGTGAGCGGAGGGTCATCGCGTCCCTGCAAATCCGTACGGAGACTATTGCGCCAGCAGGACTGAATTTCTCGTATAGCATTTCCTCGGTAATATCTGAAGGTCTCCGACGTACAACGAGGCCATCGGATAACTTGGAGCACATGGATTCATCTTCGTGAGCCAAATGATCTAACTACACGAATTATAAAACAGTTTTTCAAAATGAACCAGCATTCAACAGTGCCAAAATGTTTAATGGAAGAATTTAGCTTCATAATGGAGATCAACCACAACTTGCTTTTTATGTAACAGTGGACGTTATTTTAAAAAACAATTACCCGAACGCGTTAATAGCGTGAATGCGAGGCTTGGGTCTGTTTTAGTCTATTAACTATACTAGGCTTTAACAACGCCTAACATTTAAATATATTAGCTAGTTAAAGCATTTTTCGAAAATCGTCCATATGCTGGTCACACTGGATCATTAAATAAATACTAATAGTTTTATAAACGCAGCAACCTTGATTTTCATTAGCCTAATGCTAGGCAACATAAATCGCATTAACGTTAGTTATTGAATGTATCAAAAGTAAACATTTAGAAGGCCTAAAAAATCTAATATGTAAATCATAACTAAATATTTTATTTAAAGTACGTGCGAAATATTGAAAATTTATAAATTTGTTTTTGCTTTACCCCCCCGCCCCCGACCATCGGAGGACTTTTATATATATATAAACTTATCGGAGGAACTTTATATATATATATATATATATATATATATATATATATATATATATATATATATATATATATATATATATATATGTATATATATATATATATATATATATATATGTATATATATATATATATATATATATATGTATATATATATATATATATATATATATATATATATATATATATATATCTTATAGCTAGATAATAAAAGGCTACCACATTAACTTTTCAAATGCAAGCCTTCTTTTACAGTAAAAAAAAAAAGATTCAAATATTTTTCTAATTATGCATACTATCCCTTCTATTAGAACAAATTAGAGCTGCATCTAAAGATAATTTTCATTTTTTATTCTGTTGATTTTTAATGCAAATTAAATCATTACTGGCTATTTCACACAGCACTAGTAGTATGTGTTAAGTGCTAAGATACCTCTTTACTCTGTGCACTTCACTGTTTCCTTCCCTTTATAGGCTTATAGACTACCACACCGCTGTGGAACTCACAATAACTAACGCGCCTTTTATCGGTGCGACTTCCTCTTTAAATTTTACACAATCAATATTCTTATGTGTTTCCCTACTTTGGCACAGGTGTCTGTTCTTGAATGGTGAGTATTGTGTGAGTAATGGTGAGTATTTTGAATTGTGTGTTTTTGCTCTGCATTTTGTTCATCAGGATGTGCAGTTCTTAAACATGCCGTTGAATATTTGCATATAAACATGTCTAGCATGCATATAACTGGCAGTTCATAACGGACTAGACAATGACATTGTATTGTTGTTTTAGCTTTATGCTCTTTAACATTAGAATATAGATGAAACGGTAAATACGAGATCAAGTCTAGAATGTCAGTCTTAATTGGAGTGTATATAGAACTCTTGCTATACTGGGTAAACCATACAGTCATCAGTCCATTTGTTTAAATTGTTCTTTGATGTGAAGCTCATATTATTTTTCTCCCACTTAGGCAGAACTTGACTGTGAAAATGTCTGTTGGAAGAATACAACAGGGGAACTCTCAGTTGTACTTCACATCACTGACACTCTGTAGACTTTAACTAATGTACAGTTGTGTAGATTTACAGTTGTGTACAATTAGAGCAAGTGACCTAAGCAACATGTATTGCATACTCAGTTTGCTTTAACCAACCTATCACTTCATTATGGTCAGAATATTTGCTATAGATACATGTAATGCTTCAGCAGTGCTACTAGTTCTAATACACTCAAACTAGTGCACCAGAGTGGGTGATGTTAATGGTACTGTTAGAAGCAAACCTATATGACTGGGGTTGGGCTTTTTTCAGAAAATAAAAAGCAGAAAACGTAAAACCCGATGTAAAACTAGGGGACTACTATATACATGTAGACTTTGCAAACAAGGTCATTGGGTTGTGTCTATATTTTAAATAAGGTAATAAACAAAGTATATTTAATGAACTATGACTCGTTCCTAAATAAATAAGATCTGAAAAACAATTACATTAAAAATTAACTTTAATACAACTTCCAACACCAAAAAAAAAAAAATTTACAAAACAGAGATTTACAATTTACAAAACAATTACAAAACAGGGAAAAATATATACAAAATTACAGTCCAGGGTCCACAGCACTTCAGACCGAGAAACCCATCTCTGCAGCCAGATCCAGAATGCCAGGAATCCCCTCCAGCAGGCCTAGAATTTGGTCGGAGAAGAACACTTCTCCTTCTTTATTAACAACTGCATCACACACCAGTGGCTCCTCACCGAAAAGGTTCTCGCGTGGCCTTTTGCTTGGAGGTTGGCCCTCATCAGCATATGCCTCCGACTCTGAGCTGGAGTGAGAGAATGATCCGTCATCTCCAGAGAAGGCCTTCCTCTTTCTCTTCCGCAGCTGCGGTGGTGGAGTCGGCGGCTTTTGCTTGGCTATGTTCTGCAGGTGGTTCTGGTGGCAGGCCATATGCCATTGCTGCAGGCTGGACAGGTGAGAATAGTACGTCTGCCTGTACCACTCCCAGTAGACCTGCTGCCAGTAGAGCTCCTGGTTGGTATAATATGCTCCAATGTTTCCAGGCAGCCGAGGGGACTCGCTGGTATGGAGACCGTCATTCTGCATACAGAAGGGCATCGGCGTCGAGTGCCAGTGGCTTGCACCTGCTGTGGACACATATGGCATGAAACTGAAGACTGCTTGCTTCCATTACTGTACACCAGGGATGATAATGATCTGTTTATGATTTCCCCAGCTACAAAGAGTACTAAAAATCTAGAGTATCTTACGTATGGATGGACTGGCAGTCAGCACATGTGGAGAAGGCTGATGGCTGTGTACCTCCACCAGGCCTTAAAAACATCAATTTAATTAGCTTTTTCTTTTTTCCCCTCTTTATCATACATAGCAAATTGGTAAGGAGCACACCTGTGGGATGCTGAAAGATCTTTATGGGCGGTGCCTCTACAGCACCACTAACATGGCCGACCACATGCGAGGGTGCCACAGCGATTCCGCAAGGGAAGGGTGCCGGCCCATAGGAGTCCACACACATCACTGTCTCGTGGGGGGCGCGGGAGACGACACAAAACAATTAATTCGAGTAAAATATGGTTGATTTAAACAGTAAACAAATGAAACAATGAAACGTTAAAAATGAATGAAAGGAGCAAATTTACATTATAAGGAAGACAAAATATTAAAGTTGAACTAAAATGACAGAAACGGATGTACATTGTTTCAAATACATTCTGCAATCTATGAAAATAGACAGTTATGGATGAAGAACCCACCCGCAGGCTGGAGGTAGACTGGATTCATCTGCCTTGGAAGCTGCCCATTAGCATGGGCTCGGGCAAAGTGCCTCTGCCTCTCCTGGCCATGGCCTGAATGAAAACCGCAAAACGGGTGCCCAGAGGAAGCATAAATGTGTCCTGTGTTCATAGTTAATATGAAAAATTGACAGCTTCTTAAAAGTAAATTGCAGAGCAAAATCAAGGTTTGACCAGATCTGTGCTTTTCAAGACTCAAACTGAGCTCCAAACATTCGAAACCAAACATTCCGCAGTTGCTTAGTACACACGTGATGTCACCATTTCTTCATTTTTGAACAAAAACACTACATTAAACAGGCTGCTTCAATAACCTCCATCAGCTTGCTCCATAGAGACTGGTTTGGTTGGAGTCATTCTTCTTTGTTTAGTTTGTCTAGATTGAAATAATACAAATGTCATTAACTCTGGATGTTTTTTGCAGTATTTTTGACTATACACTCAGGATTCTAGACACTATGTCTTCTCAATAAAAACACAAGACAGATAGTATGTGAATGCAGTGCAGAGTATGGAGGCCTTATTCTGAGCCATCCATCCTGCCATCACCAATAGCATGTGTGAATGTGAAAAGGGAAACACCCACTCTCTTATACATCTTTATGAAACTCTTCTTGTATACTCACGCCCCTTTTTAAGTCAGTTATTGCAGTTTCTGTGGACAAGTAAGACATCCTCCCTTTGCATCACAGTAAAGCCCACAGTAAATCCAACTCATCCTTTGGCCTGTTGTCACTTCAGTCGGCTGCACCCAAAGGCTGGATACATCCGCATGTGTTACTGCTATTAAGGGCTTACTTAAAGACAATTTTAATAATACCTGTAAATGTTTTACTTCTGTTCAAGTCACGTAGCTTCTGTTTGTTAACTCTTGTTATATAACGCTTCTTGTTTTTGGATTTTGTTATTTCTTTCTCATTTTTCTTCCTCTCCCCCTTCTCTACAAGTGTCTTCTGGTAGTTACAAATAAGAATTAGTTCTTACTTTCCAATTTTAAGATCCTTTCGAATCTATTTGTACACCTCCACCTTACCACCTGTGACGAATGCCTGAGTGCCGAAGGGCCTGGAGCAGGACGCACAGACTCCCGTGACTGTGAAATTCATTTATTAACACGCAACGTAACTGTGGCACTCACATATAACAGTAACGGATAACGTGACTTCTACAATTAACACGGACAAGTCACACGTAACCGAAGACAATATACATAGACAGAACAGCTAAACAAACATTAACAAGGGCTACATGAACGTGGACATTGACATTAAGCACAGGCGCTAACAAACAATGACCAACAGTGAGGGGAGCACCGACAGGGGTTTAAATAGCCCAACGAACACTGACGCTAAACCCTGTACAGGTGCGTGCCCTCACGGGGGTGTGGCCACAAACAAAAGTAAACACCCCTGCACGCGGCAGGCCGGACCACGTGACTTGTGGGGGGCAGCGTCCCGTGATAACACTAGTTATCTAAAGTTTTACATATAGCACAAAGACCCTTCAGGATGTAAATTAATGTAGACACTTGGGAAAAGGCACTCATTTACATCCAGGCTTTTCTTTCCATCATTTAGGCTCCAATTGGTAACATGAAGCATACGGGGAAAAAAGCTAACAAAAATGCCTTTTATTTTGGGGTTATCCAACGTGGATGTGGATGCTGGGGATGCAAAATCAGTAATTCAATACATTTCCTGATTCACCAGGGTCTTGTAAAACAAAACGCAAATAATACATCCAAAATGTAAAAACGTACACAAAACCTTTCCAGCACTACACTGGACTTCAAAGTCTTATAGAGGAAACAGTTCATAAATGCTTTAAACACGTCCACAGCAGTGCGCCCGTTAGCCAGCACAATTGCAAACACTATGCATGCAATGTGCTGTTAGCACCTCCTACGATGTGGACGAGGGGTTGGATTTTAGGAGGCAAAAATAGAACACAGCAAACCTATAAAAAACAACAACCTCAAAGTATTTACAAATCTGTGCCAATATGTAATGTCCCTAAGCGCACTTCTGATCATGCATCTATGCAGAGTGGAACACTGCAAAATCTGCACATGAACATTGTTCTCATCTTGCAGTGCAAACATGTCCTCCTCCCATGTGAGGCTTTATGTCGCACGTCAGTGGTATGCACTGATGGCTTCATACCGCTCCTCAGCCACAGAAGGAGGAAACACGTGGCTACGCAAGTGATCCTTCCTCCACAGGTCCCCAATAGCCGAAGGCTTCGCCAGTCCAAGATAGATCTTTATGCTGAGATGAAGAAGCATTTCATCAGCATTTCATCCATCCATGGCCTCTTCATGTCATCCCCTTTTCTCCGAGCTGCAAATCGGTTGGTATTGCTGCATAGGGTTTGGATCACCTCTTGAATGAAGAACAGCTGGAAGATGTTAGAAGGGCTGTAGACTGTCTGAAAATCCATGTGAACTCCTGGGATAAAAATTCAATGGGGCAGGCTGCTCATCTTCCTCCCAGGTGTCGCACCATCTGTCCTCCTGTGCAGTAGCTGGTGGTGACGCTGTGCTCTTTCCCCCGGAGCTGATCTTGTCTTCCTTGCTCTGGCATGCGGTTGTTGCCCAGCTAAGGTGTGGAAGGTGTTGCCGGGTGTCGGAGGTGACGGTATGGACACTCCTTTCTTTGCTTGGGGTTGGCTCGTGCTTCTGCTGCCTTTGTGACTAGCCAGTCTTCCAGCAGACCATAGATTGCGGGACGGTAGAAGTTGATTGTTGCTCTGGGAGTGGGTTAGAAAAGGTGTGAAACATTCCATGTGGGGTAGGCTAGGATTGATCTGCTTCACTGCAAGACAAAGACAGCATAACATAGCCAAATGAGTACAATATGTACCATGAAAATAAACACAAACATCAAATTGTCATGAGAAATAAGGCTAAATTATTATATGTAGTAGTTACACTTACATTACTATTTATTGCATATTACTTACAACTATAGTACACTGGCTAAATCATATTGGCGTAACAGGCTACAATATTATGCTACGCACCATAACTACTTGCTAAACGATATTAGATTCAGTGCCAATAGGCTAAAAGATTATGTTGGGGTAAATATATAGTATGCATTCTCTCAAGCCAACCCAACAATCTCGCAAAAGTGAATGATATACTTACGGCATATCGAGCACGGCGTCGATTCCATGGACAAACGCGACTTCGCCCTCTGAGTCCATGCTTGCAGCCATGGAAGCGTCATCACTCTCACTTTCCTCATCACTAAATCTAAACGAAGTTCTCATCAACTTCAGCCAGTGTAAGTCGTTTCCATTCCATGGTTGTGATAAAGATATCCACTAAAACGTTTTATCAAAAGCAAAAACAAAATCACGAAGTAAACTGCCCAAAAACCGAGCAACTGAAGTGCACTCTGCAATAGCAACAGGTAAACAGCACGCGCGCAACAGGGCTCGTTAATGTGTTCCGCGTGGCCCGCCCCGTCTCTGTAGTGACCATTCATGGCAAATGAGCTGTCGAGATTTTCGTCTGCCTGAATGCTATTTGTTGAAAATGGTGTCAAACATTTTGGATTCGATGGCCCATTACTGTAAGCTTTTTTTTCTTCCTTTCCCCATTTTCTACAAGTGTCTTCTGGTACTTACATTTATATTTATGCCATTTACTTGCAAATAAGAATTAGTTCTTAATGTACAAATTATGCAAGGAGTACATTCAAAAATTGCATAGTACAGGACATGTGGTTCGTTTTTTTCTGAAGATAAAAAGCAGAAAGAGTAAAACCCGATGTAAAACTAGGGGACTGCAATATACGTGTAGACTTTGCAAACAAGGTCATTGGGTTGCGTGTATATTTTAAATAAGGTAATAAACAAAGTATATT
Source organism: Electrophorus electricus (assembly GCF_041902795.1). Lineage (NCBI taxonomy): Eukaryota > Metazoa > Chordata > Actinopteri > Gymnotiformes > Gymnotidae > Electrophorus > Electrophorus electricus. Next base: position 1,529,487 of record NW_027658616.1, on the reverse strand, counting down.
TAATGAACTATGACTAAATAAATAAGATCTGAAAAACAATTACATTAAAAATAAACTTTAATACAACTTCCAACACCAAAAAAAAAAATTTACAAAACAGAGATTTACAATTTACAAAACAATTACAAAACAGGGGAAAATATATACAAAATTACAGTCCAGGGTCCACAGCACTTCAGACCGAGAAGCCCATCTCTGCAGCGAGATCCAGAATGCCAAGAATCCCCTCCAGCAGGCCTAGGATTTGGTCGGAGAAGAACACTTCTCCTTCTTTATTAACAACTGCATCACACACCAGTGGCTTCTCAACAAAAAGGTTCTCGAGTGGCCTTTTGCTGGGAGGTTGGCCCTCATCAGCATGTGCCTCCGACTCTGAGCTGGAGTGAGAGAATGATCCCTCATCTCCAGAGAAGGCCTTCCTCTTTCTCTTCCGCAGCTACGGTGGTGGAGTCGTCCTCTTTTGCTTGGCCATGTTCTGCATGTGGTTCTGGTGGCAGGCCATATGCCATTGCTGCAGGCTGGAGAGGTGAGAGTAGTAGGTCTGCATGTACCACTCCCAGTAGACCTGCTGCCAGTAGAGCTCCTGGTTGGTATAATATGCTCCAATGTTGCCAGGCAGCTGAGGAGACTCGCTGGTATGGAGACCGGCATTCCGCATACAGAAGGGCATCGGCGTAGAGTGCCAGTGGCTTGCACCTGCTCTGGACACATATGGCATGAAACTGAAGACTGCTTGCTTCCATTACTGTACACCAGGGATGATAATGACTTGTTTATGATTTTCCCAGCTACAAAGAGTACTAAAAATCTAGAGTATCTTACGTATGGATGGATTGGCAGTCAGCACATGTGGAGAAGGCTGATGGCTGTGTACCTCCACCAGGCCTTAAAAACATCCATTTAATTAGCTTTTTCTTTTTTCCCCTTTTTATCATACATAGCAAATTGGTAAGGAGCACACCTGTGGGATGCTGGAAGATCTTTATGGGCGGTGCCTCTACAGCACCACTAACATGGCCGACCACATGCGAGGGTGCCACAGCGATTCCGCAAGGGAAGGGTGCCGGCCCATAGGAGTCCACACACATCACTGTTTCGTGGGGGGCGCGGGAGACGACACAAAACAATTAAATCAAGTCAAATATGGTTGATTTAAACAGTAAACAAATGAAACAATGAAATGTTAAAAATGAATGAAAAGAGCAAATTTACATTATAAGGAAGACAAAATATTAAAGTTGAACTTAAATGCCAGAAACGGATGTACATTGTTTCAAATACATTCTGCAATCTATGAAAATAGACAGTTATGGATGAAGAACCCACCCGCAGGCTGGAGGTAGACTGGATTCATCTGCCTTGGAAGCTGCCCATTAGCATGGGCTCGGGCAAAGTGCCTCTGCCTCTCCTTTGCCATCAGAGCTACAGAGTTTTAAGAGGAGAAGAAGAGCATTCATAATATGCAAACTTTATATACTACATGCTTTAACACTACACTGCCAAAGGAGTTAGCTGACAGATGTTTCATCATTCCCCATTCGATAGTTCACTGAAAGAGTTCACTGTTAGAAAGCTCTTAACATGTCATGTCAGTTACGATGCCCTGGATTGGGGAGGATGAACAAACCAAACCATGTGGGCCTTTGTGTCGCTTGAGAAGACTCGCACACAGATACCATATGAAAGCTTGAGACTTATTTTTTGTGTCCTGAATCCTTCCTGAAGTAGCTAAGAAGCTTTGCTTCTATCCTGAATCGCTCAGTTAGTAGAGCATCAGACTTTTAATCTGAGGTCCCTGTTCAAGTGAAAATATTGTTACTTTGCCACTAACATGTGCTTGAGAAGTTTCTTGAAATACCTCTAGATCAACCTAAGTCAAGGGACAGGACCCTGTTGCCTTGAGCCTTGCCAATTAAACTGACATGTCACATCTGTTTCCCCCAGCTGTGATTCTGTGCATTGGCTGTTATCCCAGGTTAGGCTAGCTAGTTCTCCTGGCAAGGATGAAAACTCAAAATCCTTCCTACTTTAAAAAATCAACACTTCTGAGCCTATTCTTTTTGAGTTCATTACTGAGATCATTCTCATAGCAAGTTCATTACACTTTGTGCACTTATTGTAGTGCGGTGAGCAGTTTCTCTATTAGAGTAGACTTGTTCAAGTCACAGAATCCATTTACACTTGAATGAAAGTTGAACATTAACACTTGTGCACGTGTGCCGGCTATTAGCTAATGCATAAGGGAAGTCATTTCGGAACAAACCTGTGAGGCAATTGTCTTTCAGGCAAAGTGTCTGTATTCAGGCAAGGACATGTGCATGTTCAAGTCCTTGCCCTGTACTTCATTCTCTGCAGTTTACTGAGAAAGACCTGACAGCAGTTGAATACCTTTGGTTGTTGTCTGCTACCTCGTCTCTGTCTCTCTCTGTGTTCGTATGATAGGCACCACTGCATGCCATGCACCAGGCCGCCTTTCTTGTGGGGCTGTCTCTCACGACAGCTATGGAGTGCATAATTGAAGACAAGGTAAAAGGATTCCCTTAGGATTTGCATACATTTGGTTTTTGTCTGGTACATCGCCTCTGTCTCTCTTTGTGTTAAATGGAGCCTGCTCAGATGATGGTGTTGACAGCTTCTAGGTTTTTCACTAGATCCAAAGCAGTGTCAAACCTGTTTTTACATTTAAATGTTTTAACCTGGTTTTGTTCACAAAATAAGAACAATACACATTATAAATGTTAGGTAGCTACATATTTATACTTCTTGTACAAACTAAGAAAATAATAGAACACTAATTTAGTTGTTTGACATATTGACACCTGAGCAAGACATGAGTGAGGGATAAAAAGGCAGGATATTAGTCACACAAAGTACTGCCAAAAAGGTTTAAAAACACAGATGTGGGGAAGCCCATGAAGCCCACTATATAGCTTTGCTGTTACTGTAAAAAGGCCAGTTGAAATATAACCACAGACAGTTATGGACTGTAATTAATATGAAACTACATGATGATATTGGAGCTATATAACTTACTTCTTTAATATAGTATTCTCTAAAATAATGTAAATACATTGAATATATGAATAAAAGTGTAGTAAAATCATCCAGTGTTGTACTATATTATTTTCAAAGCAGGACCTTAGGTACTTATAGCCAAGGACCTGTGTCAAATCAATTTGCCCTATTACGATTGAACGTTTACTATTACTATTACAGTTGTAACGTGAATAATGTGATACAAATAGAGCTAATGAAGTACAAACTCATATAACTCACAAGTAGCTGCTACTTTATTAAAAGTTATAAATGTCAATTAATTATTCATATTGTTGTTTGTGGGGAATTCAGTAGGTTGACTAATTCAAGCAACTCTCAAAGTATCTGCATAACCTGAACCATACATTATGAACACATCCATTAAAATAAAGTTGAATTCATGGAATATTAGGCAAGGAATGAAAGGAAGAATTAAGTAGGTCCAGCAACTAAGGGAATCCTCTCACCTTGTCGTCAACTGCACACTTCTTAGGGGTCACAAGAGATGCTCTCACTGGAAAGCAATCCTGGTGCGTAGCATGTGGCGGTCCCTGCCATGCGAACACAGAGAGAGACAGAGACGAGGTACCAGAAAAAACCCCCAAATGTATTCAGCTGCCAACAGAATCCTCTCACTTGTCTACAATCGTGTACTCCGCAGCTGTCACGAGAGATGTCCTCACTGGAAAGGTGTCCTGTTGCGTAGGCTCTGCCGTATCCTGCCGTACAAACACAAAGAGAGACGGGGGGGACAAGGTACCAGAAAATAACCAAATGTATTCAGCTGCTAAGGGAATCCTCTCACCTAGTCTTATGCACTCTGTAGGTATCACAAAAGACATCCTCAATGGAAAGGCATCCTGGTGCACAGCATACAGTAGCCACTTCTCATTGACAAGATGTCACGGCCCCTGGACCCGCCCCACGACTGTCCGCTTGCTTGTGTTCTTAACCCAGCCAACCAGGCTGAGAACAAGTCGTTTCCGCTCGGTGAACTGGGAGAAAGGGACAGTGTGTGGAAGCCCAACCCCAGTCATGTAGGTTTGCTTCTAACAGTACCATTACCAACACCCACTCTGGTGCACTAGTTTGAGTGTATTAGAACTAGTAGCACTGCTGAAGCATTACATGTATCTATAGCAAATATCTATAGCAAATATTCTGACCATGATGAAGTGATAGGTTGGTTAAGGCAAACTGAGTATGCAATACATGTTGCTTAGGTCACTTGCTCTAATTGTACACAACTGTAAATCTACACAACTGTACATTAGTTAAAGTCTACACAGTGTCAGTGATGTGAAGTACAACTGAGAGTTCGCCTGTTGTATTCTTCCAACAGACATTTTCACAGTCAAGTTCTGCGTAAGTGGGGGAAAAATAATATGAGCTTCACATCAAAGAACATTTTAAACAAATGGACTGATGACTGTATGGCTTACCCAGTATAGCGAGAGTTCTATATACACTCCAATTAAGACTGACATTCTAGACTTGATCTCGTATTTACCGTTTCATCTATATTCTAATGTTAAAGAGCATAAAGCTAAAACAACAATACAATGTCATTGTCTAGTCCGTTATGAACTGCCAGTTATATGCATGCTAGACATGTTTATATGCAAATATTCAACGGCATGTTTAAGAACTGCACATCCTGATGAACAAAATGCAGAGCAAAAACACACAATTCAAAATACTCACCATTACTCACACAATACTCACCATTCAAGAACAGACACCTGTGCCAAAGTAGGGAAACACATAAGAATATTGATTGTGTAAAATTTAAAGAGGAAGTCGCACCGATAAAAGGCGCGTTAGTTATTGTGAGTTCCACAGCGGTGTGGTAGTCTATAAGCCTATAAAGGGAAGGAAACAGTGAAGTGCACAGAGTAAAGAGGTATCTTAGCACTTAACACATACTACTAGTGCTGTGTGAAATAGCCAGTAATGATTTAATTTGCATTAAAAATCAACAGAATAAAAAATGAAAATTATCTTTAGATGCAGCTCTAATTTGTTCTAATAGAAGGGATAGTATGCATAATTAGAAAAATATTTGAATCTTTTTTTTTTTACTGTAAAAGAAGGCTTGCATTTGAAAAGTTAATGTGGTAGCCTTTTATTATCTAGCTATAAGATATATATATATATATATATATATATATATATATATATATATATATATATATATATATATATATATATATATACATATATATATATATATATATATATACATATATATATATATATATATACATATATATATATATATATATATATATATATATATATATATATATATATATATATATATATATATATATATATATATATATATATAAAGTTCCTCCGATAAGTTTATATATATATAAAAGTCCTCCGATGGTCGGGGGCGGGGGGGTAAAGCAAAAACAAATTTATAAATTTTCAATATTTCGCACGTACTTTAAATAAAATATTTAGTTATGATTTACATATTAGATTTTTTAGGCCTTCTAAATGTTTACTTTTGATACATTCAATAACTAACGTTAATGCGATTTATGTTGCCTAGCATTAGGCTAATGAAAATCAAGGTTGCTGCGTTTATAAAACTATTAGTATTTATTTAATGATCCAGTGTGACCAGCATATGGACGATTTTCGAAAAATGCTTTAACTAGCTAATATATTTAAATGTTAGGCGTTGTTAAAGCCTAGTATAGTTAATAGACTAAAACAGACCCAAGCCTCGCATTCACGCTATTAACGCGTTCGGGTAATTGTTTTTTAAAATAACGTCCACTGTTACATAAAAAGCAAGTTGTGGTTGATCTCCATTATGAAGCTAAATTCTTCCATTAAACATTTTGGCACTGTTGAATGCTGGTTCATTTTGAAAAACTGTTTTATAATTCGTGTAGTTAGATCATTTGGCTCACGAAGATGAATCCATGTGCTCCAAGTTATCCGATGGCCTCGTTGTACGTCGGAGACCTTCAGATATTACCGAGGAAATGCTATACGAGAAATTCAGTCCTGCTGGCGCAATAGTCTCCGTACGGATTTGCAGGGACGCGATGACCCTCCGCTCACTTGGATACGCATACGTGAACTTTCAGCAGCAGGCAGATGCTGAGCGTGCTTTGGACACTATGAACTTTAACATCATCAAAGGCAGACCTGTGCGAATTATGTGGTCCCAGAGAGACCCCTCTCTGAGGAAGAGTGGAGTTGGCAACATCTTCATCAAGAACCTTGACAAGTCTATTGACAGCGAAGCTCTTTACGACACATTCTCTGCCTTTGGGAACATCCTTTCCAGCAAGGTGGTGTGTGACGAGAATGGCTCTAAGGGCTACGGCTTTGTGCACTTTGAGACCCGTGAGGCTGCGGAGAGAGCAATTGAGAGACTTAATGGCATGTTGCTCAATGACCGCAAAGTGTTCATTGGCCACTTCAAGTCTCGCAAGGACCGAGAGGCTGAGATGGGGGCCAGGGCCAAAAAGTTCACCAATGTGTACGTCAAGAACTTTGGAGAGGACATGGACGACGACAAGCTGAAGGAGATCTTCAGCAAGTTTGGCCAAACGCTGAGCACTCGCGTCATGACCGACGAGAGCGGCAAGTCCAAGGGCTTTGGCTTTGTGAACTACGAGAGGCATGAGGATGCCCAGAAGAAAGGCGAGAGGCAGACAGGGCTGAAACGAAAGTTTGAGCAGATGAAGCAGGACGGTATGACTCGCTACCAGGGAGACAACCTGTACGTCAAGAACCTAGACGACGGTCTGGACGACGCGCGTCTACGTAAGGAGTTCTCTCCGTTCGGGACCATCACAAGTGCCAAGGTGATGATGGAGGGCGGCCGCTCCAAAGGGTTCGGCTTCGTGTGTTTCTCCTCGCCGGAGGAGGCCGCCACGGCCATGACGGAGATGAATGGGCGCGTTGTAGGCACCAAGCCGCTGTACGTGGCTCTGGCGCAGCGCAAGGAGGAGCGGCAGGCCCACCTCTCCAACAAGTACATGAAGCGCACGGCCAGCGTGAGTGCCTTGCCCAACCTCGTGCTCAACCCCTACCAGCCTGCCCCGCCCTCCGGCTACAACATGGAAGCCATTCCACAAGCTCAGAACTGGCCTGCCTACTGCGCAAGCAGCCAGCTGGCACAACTCCTCCCCAGCCCTTGCTGGGCCATGCAGTGCGTCCACCCACAGCAAGTCCAGGATATGCCGAGTGCCATCGGTCCAGCCGCATCCTGCCCGCAGGCCTTCAGCGCCATCCGACCAACCACCGCCTGCCAGGTCCCACGCACGATGGCCTATCAGACCATGGCATCTGAGGCTCCGGGGACAGGGATGGCCAGCGCGGAAGCTGCCAACAAGGCGTCGCTGGTGAGAGCAGTACCACAGTACAAAACCACCTCAGGCGTTCACAGCCCACAGCAACACCTGGGCACACAGCCCTTAGATATAAATGTCGAACTTACCATTTATCAGTCAAATCAATTATAAAACATTTATGTTTCTCAACCCACAGCAGCACCTGGGGGCAGAGCTCCAGGTGCCCGTGCAGCTGGCTGCGGTCCATGTGCAGGGTCAGGAACCTCTCAGTGCCTCCATGCTGGCTGCTGCACCTCCACAGGAGCAGAAGCAGATACTGGGTGAGCGTCTGTTTCCCCTGATCCAGAACATGCAGCCCACCCTTGCAGGGAAGATCACGGGTCTGTTCCTGGAACTGGACAACTCGGAGCTACTGCATATGCTGGAGTCTCCTGAGTCTCTGCACCCTAAGGTGGATGAGGCAGTCGCTGTGCTCCAGGACCAGTGCGCGCAGGAAGCCGCTCAAAAACTTTAACCAGTGCTGCGCTTCTGGCTGTCTAATGGAAGAATAAGCAGTAAAAAAAATTAACATTTTAACTGAAAAAAAAAAACATTGAAACTGAAATGCATTGAACATTGAAATATTTTTGCCATGTCTGTAGACATCAAGCCTGTAAGGGTTGGCACCAGGCCGAGGCCCCCTCGACCAGAGGGAGGCGTCGAGTCAACCACGCCACTGATCAGGATCAACACCCAACAGCTGGGCTAGACCTTATATAAGCCCAGTGACCCAATCATTCAGTGCTGGGTTTTTGATAAAGTTTTGAGCCAAGCTCCTAGCCGGTAACTCTGGGTATTGAGGTCTGTGAGCCCTTGTGCTATGCCTCTTTTCTGTTCTGCGAGGGTGTCAGTGTTTTTACACGTCCCCTCCCTTCTCCAGTTTTCCCCTCTCGAGTCTGTCTCTCTCCTGAGGCTTCCCTTAGCCATTCAAGTTTCTCCCCGTTTTCTGGTTTTGTTTGGGAGCTTTTAGTTCGAGTTTTCCCCAGTGCATCGGGGTTGCCATTTCTTTCCGTGGCGTTCTTTGTTCTCCCCTTTTCCACGCTCACCGAGGTGTTTCGTTTTTTCCTCTTGTTTTGCTTGATCCAAGCTCTAACTGTTCTGCACACGAGCCCACCATTGTTAGAGTGTGGCTGCTTACCCAGTAAGCTATTGGTGTCCTCACCTAGCTGACCTGGATTCAAAACCACCTTACAAAGTCCAGGCCTTGGTTATTCTAAGCTTAAAATGAAAACGACAGAAAAAGGTAAAATCATTTCAAGTTTGGTTTATTTGTCGCATACATAGTCATACACAGTATAACTCACAGAGAAATGGTTGAGTGCTCTGTCCAATCTGAGGAAAAAGAAAAACAGGGGTACATAGAGAAATATATTCTATATATATACAAAAATATATTAATAGTGCATGTACAATATATATATATATATATATATATATATATATATATTATGTTTATATGTACAATGTATATATGGATATTTATATATGTATGTACAGAATGTACAGTCCCATCTTGCAATTGGCATATTTACAGTTATATGTTACATGGTGGTAATTGAACATATTACAGTTATATTGAACATATTACAGTTATTTCTATTACATATTACAGATTTTGACATGAACAGCTGATCATTTTTTTGTTTTTATTCCTCTTAAAGTTTGAATGTTCAGATTGTCAGTTCTTACAGGTCATAGCTGATCATTAGATAAGTGTATTGGGTTGCATTAATATAAATGTAAAGATCAAAAAAACAAAACCCCACAGTGTAGCTTAAAATAGAGAATAATTCTGTAATATTCCTTTATGTACAACACAATTTCAAATGACCTTATTAACAAACCAGTAAAGACAGGACGAGAAGCAAAGGTCACTTACACGTATTAAATCTTGAAGCAAACAAACTGCAGCTGCAAGTGCCACACTGCCATCCAGTTCACTCTCTGGTCTGGCGACGGTCATATTACAGGAGCAACGAGAGGCTGCCAACAGTTTCTTTTAGCTTGTCTACTGAGACGGTGAAACTGGCCAACCAGGTGAAAAGCATTGTGAAGGAGAAACGACTTCGACTGCCGACGTGGGAAAGTAGCAGTCAGAGCAGGTCTATTGGAGCAGTGCGATGGACTCTGCCCAACAATGGGCTGCAAGCCCACATCTCTGCACATAGCAACAGTATGTGGTTCCTAGGTGCCCAGTCGGCTAGTTTTAAAGTTCAATTCAAATATTAAATAAAAATGCAGACTTCAGAATTGGTTAAAGAGCATAACTGTGCACGTACTTTATTGTAGGTTAACATTAACACGCATTATTGAGGCACCCTCTGGAGAATGTCTAAAAATCAGAGAACCCACATTTTCATACATTTTTCAGTAGTGGTTATGTATTCACCCCACATTCCTTTACATATTTGCGTTTGTCTTCACGTCCATTGCATCCAAACCATACATTTGTCAATATATGCAAAGTAATATAAAACACCCACACCAGTTGGAACCTGTTAACACCACATTCCAAGAGATTTCTCTTGACCTTATCCTAAAGAGATGGTCCTGAGCCTGATGGAAATAATATCTCATACTTGGGAGGACATGGACGACAACAAGCTAAATGAGATCTTCAGCAAGTTCGGCCCAACGCTGAGCCGTCGCGTCATGACAGACGAGAGCGGCAAGTCCAAGGGCTTTGGCTTTGTGAGCTTCGAGAGGCACGAGGATGCCAAAAGGGCTGTGGATGAGATGAACGGGAAGAAGTTGAATGGGAAGCAGCTGTATGTGGCTCGTGCCCAGAAGAAAGGCGAGAGGCAGACAGAGCTCAAACGCAAGTTTGAGCAGATGAAGCAGGACGGCACGACTCGCTACCAGGGTGTGAACCTGTACGTTAAAAACCTAGACGACAGTCTGGACGACGAGCGTCTGCGTAAAGAGTTCTCTCTATTCGGGACAATCACGAGTGCCAAGGTGATGACGGAGGGCGGCCGCTCCAAAGGGTTCGGCTTTGTGTGTTTCTCCTCGCCGGAGGAGGCCACCGAGGCAATGAAGGAGATGAACGGGTGCATCGTAGGCACCAAGCCGCTGTACGTGGCCCTGGCGCAGCGCAAGGAGGAGCGGCAGGCCCACCTCACCCACCAGTACATGCAGCGCATGGCCAGCGTGAGTGCCGTGCGCAACCCAGTGCTCAACCCCTACCAGCCCGCCCCGCCCTCCGGCTACTTCATGATGGCCATTCCACAGTCTCAGAACTGGGCTACCTGCTACCCGAGCAGGCAACTGGCACAGCTCCACCCCAGCACCCGCTGGGCTACGCACAGCATTCAGCCACAGCATTTCCAATACATGCCGAGTACCATCAGGCCCGCTGCAGACCAATCTCTGGGCCAGGAACCTCTCACTGCCTCCGTGCTGGATCTGGAACCTCCGCAGGAGCAGAAGCAGATGTTGGGTGATCGATGGTCTGTTTCCCGTGATCCAGAACATGCACCCCAACCTTGCAGGGACGGGTTTGCTCCTGGAGATCGACAACTTGGAGCTTCTGCTTATGCTGGAGTCTCCTGAGTCTCATTGAAACATTGAAACTGAAAAAATAAAAACGCATTAAAAATTTAAATATTTTTGCCTGGTCCATAGACTCCAGTTTCAGGCCTTGATTACAGTAAACTAAAACAACATGTAAAAAGGCTAAATGATTGACACGTGTACAGTCGATGACTGCTTTCTTTTTGTTCCTCTTACTGTTCGAATGCTCAGAATGTCAGTTTTTGCAGTTGACAGCTGAGCATTAGGCATGTGTATTGGATTGTATTAATAATACAATTGAGGATTCATTGCTGTTCAGGGACCCAGCAGTGGTAACTTGGCAGTGGTAGGGCTTGAACTAGCAACATTCTGATTACTAGTCAAGTAACCTCTGAATAGTATTATTATGATTAATATTATTAATATATCTTACACTGAGGTCTGCTGAAGCTTACCCAGGATCCTTTGCAGCAGCCTGCCATATGCACAAATCATTACGAAAGGACACAGAATCTCTAAACTCCCTTGTTTTATGTTATTAGTTTGTCTAATTCAATGTTAAAGCACTTTCCCCTGTAAACACTCTTTTTATGACCTCATTTCACCGTTTCATGACTTTATGCCACGAACCAACCAACTATTCTTTTATACAACTCTTTTCAAACACTTCAACCATTGTGGGTAACTACACTATTATACACCTGTAATTCTTGTTATGCTATTTATTTTATTGGTACTGTCGATACATCGATGTTAGGAGAAATACCTCATGAATACTTTAAATGAATCCTTAAAATGACACCTATTCCATTTACTAATGCTAAGCTTGCTACAGTCTGAACTTCTAGCAAGTCAAGAGAAGTCTCATGCAGTTTCTGTATTTTCTATAATTGCTTAATATATGGATGGTTTTAAACTCAATAACATACGCACTTGCAAAATATGTGAATATAAAGGAACAAAAATAAATGAACATAACCACATACCTAAACATCATCTGGTACCATCACCCCATCACCCCTCAATGCAGTATGAGGATGGTCAGATTGTTGTATTTACTAATAGTTACCACTAGTATTAAAATAACAGTAAGCCCAAACTGTTCGACTATGTCCTCTTAAACAAACCTGTGATTTTTTAAATATTTGGACCACATCCTCCTGCAGAATAAAACAATCAGGAAATACAGTTGAGTTGGCCCATACCGCCCTCACATCAGTGTGATTTCCATCAATGACGTGTTATGGCTCTGGGTAAGGAACAATGTTATATTGTTCAATAAACTTTTCACAGGATGCATATTTTTCATTGTTTTAGCAAAGTTTTCGCTACCTCTATACAGCAAACACCAGAATCGACAAGGTTTACATTAATTATAGTCAGTAGAATTAAAGGGAAGAGGCCATATAAAAGGCTGGGATCTACGTTTAGCAGACTCGGCACTGTGTTACTAGATATTGCCCACATTCCAGTAATTTTATTAAGTCCTCTTTAAACAGAAAATAAAGATGCAGACTCAAGAATTAATTGAAGAGAGTAGTAGGTCCATTATTTATTTTGAGCTCAGCGTTACATACAAACGAGGCATAGTCCAGAATATGTCTAATAATCACACAAGGAACACACATTTTTATCCAGTTTTCACAACTGATTATGTGATTGCCACACCTTCTCTACATACTGGTGTTTGAAATCTCCACCACTGTGTTCAACCATACATTATTCAATATATGCAAATTGAGATCTATCATTGTACAAATTGAAGCTTGACCCCAGTATATCCTATTGGAAGATTTTCCTGTTTTTTTTTTTTGTTGTTGTTTTTTTTGTTTTTAACAAAGATGATCTCAACTCATACCATCAAACACCTGCAAGATGATGTTGCAGGTCAGTATCACCCTGCTCTTATGGTAAGATAATGAACCTTGCTTAGCCACAGAACTCTCGAAGAGGCTTTCACGTCTTTTAAAAGCCGGGATCTTTCCCAATACTTAGGAAGCTATTTCTCACGGGAACAGTCCAGAGTCATCTGCCGTAGACTTCCACAGAGGCCTTGAAACCACCTGCATCAGAGCCTCTGCTCTGCACTTACAGACCCAAAAAGGCCTTAAGATACCCCAGAAACATTATTCCTCTTTATGCTTTCAAACACAGTCTTGCACCACTCTGCACCTGTTGCAGAGAGCTTCAAAGCCTATTATAATTAGATCACAGATCGCCTCATGAAAATACCTTTACCCCAAAACATTTTATTACCTCAGGTGGAACAGTGTGTATAGGCCTAGACCTCTTTAGATGTAACTTAGAACCGCCGGTGACCGCTGTATGCGTTTCTTTGGTTGTACAAGCTCTACTGGAGGACTCGATGAATAGTTGATGATGGAAGAGGGGTATATCAGATTCACCCCTTCTGCCTCCATGTGACAAATTAACACACTGCATAAACTTTTAGAAATAAATCAGTCTTTTAACAAATGGTAAACATTCTCTAGAAAAGATTATCTTGTAACAATTCATTGAGTATATGAACTGTTTTTGTGTCCTTATATCTATAAATGAAAAGTAATAAAACATTATAGATGATAAATAAATTACATAAAATGTATAAAAGTTCACAAATTAGAAAGTACCTGAGTCTGCACTTTTCTCCACAGATTCAAGAAACTCGTGAAAGTTGGAAGCTATAGAAACACATAGTACAGAATTATAGACTGACTGAGGTGTGAGCAGAAAGATCGCCATGATGTCCTTATATCTAAAGCACTCAAAGCATTGATGCTATGTAAATAAACTGTGATCCGATTGGTTCAATCTAAGTAAATAGATTCACCTACTTTGAAGTTAAAGTTTTTCTCAAAAGGTTAGAACTGGTTGACTATACTTTGCCGTGTTCTGTAATAGAAAATGTAAACATTTATATCTAAAATATTGAACGACAGAAATCAATTCAAGACTAACCTCTAATGACCGCTAGATGGGGGAAGATATTAAGTAATAAATGAGTCCAGATCCTCCTGCCCGACAATACGGTGAGACTCTGTTTTTACGTGTGATGGAAAATGATACGAAACTATGTATTATGTGATTCATATAAAATCACACTGATCCTTTTGTTCTTAAATTAATAATGCTGTTTGCACATTTGTATCCGCCTGTTGCTGATTAAGTTGAACATGTATCAGGAACTGTTAACATCAAGGTCAACTTGACACACAACCCACACTGTTTGGAGACAGTTTGGGTTGGTTTGTGGAAAAAACCAAGCTGAGAGCTGATTGGCTTATAGCCACAGCAACAAAGGAAAGAAGAGCTGCTTAAGAAAAGATGATTGGTAAAAGACAGCACAGGAGTAGTATAACTAGCCACGGTTTTGTATACTCGGGGCTCCCTACCTGAGGAGAGCCAAACATTTATTTTATTCTTTTTCTTATTAAATTACTCTCTTAATCACGTCTGACTTGCTGTTTGTTCAAAATTCCACAACATATGTCATTACTACGCCGCACAAAAAAGACCGCCATATTTGTAGTTCCACAATGTGAAAAGGCGTCATTTTCTATGCAAACGAATGAATAAACACCATGCCATGCCTTGCTGTATCCCCTCTTTGCACCGCTGGACAGACACACTCATGACACTGTACTCATCAAAAGCAGCACCAGAGACGCACTGAGTCATATCCCCCTACACACCTCTCAGGCCAGCTTGTTTGCACGTTTTGTCATAAAACTCAAAATGTCATTTGTTGCCATTATATATAAAATTACCTATTTAAAAAAAACAAATAAATCAAAAAGTACTTGTGGCTAGAGAGACACGTGGCTAATCACCTACAAGAAATAATGTCAGTGATGTTTGGGGCAGGTGTTTCAAACTTGCCCAGACTCTTGAGAAGCACCTAAACGCTCACACAAGGGTGTCCGCTTGCCATAGTGCTGCAAATACTGCAGGAAGGGCTTTGGTGAAACAGGCCACATGGAGGAGCAGAAGACAATCCACACAACTGAAGAAGCCCATAGCTGCCCAGTATGTCAGAATCCACACGCGAGAAGAACCCTGTAGCTGCCCAGTATGTCAGAAGCAATTTGTGCAGCTGGGTAATGAACCATATTTGTACCCATTTGTATGTTGGGAGCAAATCAGTTGAAGACTTGAACAGTATGTTAACAATCAGTTAAAATTACTGTTGATGACAAGAAAACAATGGCTAATATGTTCCTTCACAGCTATGTCATTGGTTGATCTATTTTTGTCAGATTTAGTGCTTGTTTGGGCAAGTGTGTTAAAGTCTTCCTTTGTTTTTGGTTTTGTTCCTTTTCATATAGTTGTTTATTCCTTTTTGTCTAGTGATGTCCATTATCCATTTAAAATCTGTCAAATTAAACGAATGTGAAACGAATTCCATAGTATTCAGATTTGATTGCAAAAGAGACCAACCACTCCCCGTATTTTGAATTTTGCATATACAGTATATGTGCAGTTCCAGCCTAGTCCACTGATCCAAAATCTGGCCCAGATGTATCTGTTGACTGCAAATTTGAATGATTTCTGTGCTCTGCAGCAAAGGAGCGTTTGGTTACTATCTGATGGATTAAAATAGGCTTGTTGGTAGCAAAGACATCACTAAAGTGTACAGAGCAAAGGTACTCCAGGACCAGGATGGGTAAGTAGCAGCTTGATCAGTGGAATCTTCTGTGAGACGTAACAGGACGTCGGTCTTAAATGTAATGTTAGATCAAATGAAAAACTTTAGTGGATTGAAATACAGATAAATAAATCCACTAAAAGTGCATCTGCATCATTGGTTAAAAAGTTGTTCTGCTAGTTGTCTGATTTTGTTCCAGTAATCTAATGTTTCCTGGCACTAGGTGGTTCAAGATTATATTGGTGTTTGCTTTATTTCTGTGTTTTTTTTAACCATAGTCTGCTTGTTTATACTGTCTAACAAATGCAATACTGAGTAGTGAAACACTGACACAATCCCTTTTGGAAGTCAGACATTTGTAATAATTTCAATAATCTACAGTTGTAAGTCAAGAGGGCAGCACCATTTTAAAGTCTAGTTTCCTTTCTCTGTCTCACTTTCTGGAATTTTTCCGTCTGTGTTTTTATTAAAGTTAAAAATGGATAGGGTATTAAAACTCCCTTTCACTGACGTCTCTTCCACTGAACTTGTAGAGAAAGTGATGATATGAAGATGATTATGTTTATCACATTCACTCAGAGATCATTGTCTGAGGGTCATGTTGTACAGTTCACGATGCCCCGGGTTGCAATCAGGAGGTTTAACAGTGATGTGCCAAACAGTTGTCTGTGGTGTTCTATATGATCTAAAAGTCAGACTTACCATTTATCAGTCAAATCAATTAAAGAACATTCATGATCAACAATTTGTGGGTGGCCATGATACTAACAGCGTGGTGGAAATTCCACAAGATATCAAACTCCACACTAACATAAACATAACACTGCTTTCATGTCACTTCCACAAGTAGCCCAAACATAAGATATAGAAAGCAGGTAAGAGCGGAGCAGTCAATGTGCCTAATATGACTGCAAAAGCCTGGCAGGACAGGAGGTATTCCTGCTTCTGCTAATCAGCAAAAGGAAGCTCCTGGCAAAGTGACGTGGACTGCAAAAAAATCACCAGGAAGGTCAAGCTACAAATGCCAGAGAGGAGCAGGGAGCACCAAAAGTTCCATAGCATCCTGCGGAAAGAGTACCACATAAGCATGGAAACAGTACAGCAACCCATGGTATGAGCATGGACAGATGAGGAAGAGCTGCTAGAACAGTACGTCCCCAATAAGCAGGCAGGATGTGGATCCGTCTCACTATTTCATCGGCAGAAATGCAGGAGCAGGTGATAATACTCCTGGGCCCAGCACTCTTCAACCTGGGTACTTTAAGGAGAACACGGCAGCCTCCCAAAAGTGATACAAAGTCCCAAAATGGCTATTACCTGTGCTGAATAACAGTATGAAGGACAAATCTACCCCTGTCCAAAGTTTAATTGATTTAACTGAATGCCAACTATACTACCACCATCAATCTGTGTAAGGTGTACTTGCAAGTGCCTTTAGCACCAAAAGCAAAAGAACTCAGTGTTTTCAACACATTTCATCCAAGCATCATCATGTGAAATGTTGTTCTTTTCGGAAATTCTTCATCTAAATATGGTTGTGTTGCTAATGAGATCATATTATTTGTTACTCTTTAAACCTTATTATTCCTTTAAGATTCAAAGTCTACTGTGTTAGGAAACCTATGTGAGAATATAAAATCAGCAGTTTCTGCATGCTTGTGTGATGAATACAGAAAGTGATCTCTTATACCTGCGGAATTAAGGCTTCAAATGTCTTGGTGTTCAGACGATATGGAGAGGCTCTGGGAATCTGGAAGGATAAACGTTTGTTTCATTTTCAGGGACTGTTGATCATTTATTTGTCCATTCATTTATTACACTATTAAGGGATTATTAATGTGCACTGGGAGAACAGTATAAAGTTATCAGTCTTCTTTATCAGTCTTCTAACTAAACAGCCTGGTCTTGTAAGGTAACCACATGCACACCTTTCCCTCAGTGATGGCAAGGAGTGGTTTAAACTCACCATGTCATCTGTGATTCTGAGTGTGAGTGCTCCTGCATTTTTCTACACAAAGCCTGCTGAGTTGGCAGTGAAGGCAGAGATGCCCATATACAGCATGTTGCTTTCATCAGGTGGCAGTGAAAATGGTGTCGGGGCAAAAGCGGGTTTCTTGTGCACTCCAATGTTGTAAAACTCCCCCTATATAGAGAGCAATGCAGAGATGAACTTATTCTTTTACAGCTCCTGGGTCTTGATTCTTCGTTCAGATTAAACTGTTTTATCAGTGTAACCTTTGTGTAACCTTTTTTTCCTACAAAAGCCCAACAGTGCTTTCTGGATACACTTAGGCACAGTTTTGCAAGTGCTCCTGTTATTCCCTGTTAATTCAGATCTTTGGCTCAGAAAGGCTTTCTTATGATCATTATGGTCATTATTCTTATGCTTTGACAACTTGTGCCTTTTTTAACTTGTGCCTGAAAACCCCTTTACCTATGCCAATGATAAAACACTGATGAACTCCTGCAAACAAGTTGTAGTTTATTAATTAGTGCATTAATCTTAGTTTGGGATCTTTAATGACCATCTTAATCTGTGTATATTATTTGATTGTTGGTTCTTTCCTAGCTGAATGTAACTTCCTCTCACAGTAGTGTACAACTTCCAAGCTTATCAAAGGATAGTGTTGTAGTCAGGACCATTAAAAAATCATTCAAGCAAAGACCAAGATTTTGTAGTGTTTGAATCTGAGACAAGAATGAGACTTATTTAACAATGATTTTACTTTAATTATACCACTCACTGATAATGTATTGTAAATTGTCATTGTCATAAATAATTGTCATTATAAAGGCAGCTGAATATAAACAAATATAAAGCAAAAAGGTTCATATGGTCATTTTTATTATTAAATTAAAACATAGTAATACTTAAATAATTGCTATCTGCCCTTGGGTCAATCATGGAAAGGATTAATTAGATGTGTTCTGTAATGTGTTAAATCCTCTCGATAAATGCATAGCTTTAGCTATATCATAAAACATATGATGAGTCCTTTTCTCATTATTACTTGTGTACAACAAAAGTTTGTGTGACAAGCAGCAACATGTATATTTGCCAATTTATGAAAACGGGAGTATGCGCAGTGGGAGAGTAAATATCTTTTAAAATGACTCTCAATTAATGGCAATGCATTTACAATAAGTCTCTTGCCACAATAACAACACTGTCTGGATTTGCCATCAGCTGGTTGATTGCAGCATCGTGCAGCCTGCAGCCTAGCATTTGTTTGCAGGGGAACATACACTGCCATAATTATTACCATAATGAATTTTTTAAGGAGAAAGAATAGTCTGTACATTAATGTTAAAAATTCCAGATCCAGATAGCAGTGTTTATGTATGTCAGTGGCTGTGCACCAGTACTTGTGAATGTACACACACAAACCTCACCCTTTGGGTCTTCCCCAAGTCCCCTGTCCTGTTCACACTACTAGCTAAGAGCAACCAGCTAACTTGATAGCAGTGTGACTCAATAATAATAATAATAATAATAATAGTAATAATAATAATAATAATAATAATAATAATAATAATATGGCGCTTCCATGCACATCAGCAAGCAAATAGGAACACTAGCACTTGCATGAAATTAAGCATATTAGCATTTCAGAAGGCAGATTATTTAGCCTGCTAAAATAGCAGGTGTGGCAGCAAATGTCTGTTCAAAACACTATGTCACAGGTATGAGTATCATGTATTTGATATAGTATGATTGTTCATGTTTGTAAATTTAAAGCTTACAAATGCTGTATTTACAGTGTATTGCAGGTTATTAAAATGTGGCAGTAATTATTAGGATATAGAGAATTGTAGTGTTTAAACAAATCATTATGTCAGAAGTATGTTTAGGGGAGAATACACCCTGACCCACCCAGAGTTAACACACACTTACCTTACATTATTGATCATAAACTTGAATAGCTACAATACTGTCTGCTAATCATGCAGTTTGAAGTTTGCAAAGTGTGTACCCAGACAAAATCTGTGTTAAAACTTTCCTTTAACACTGAGTCATACATGAGTCAGACATGATTCTGAATAAATGAATGAATGAAAAAATGAAAAGCCTTATTTCATTTCAAACTGCACTTCAGGAACACTGAGCTCAAGTTCTGAGGAAACTTCCCTGCATATTTTCAGGGGTTTTCTGCCTCACCATGCCTGAATCACCTCATAAGGAGCTTGATAATGAGGAGACAGGGTGACTGAGGCAGTGAACACTCCTCACTGAGCATACTGGCTTCCAAGAGCTGGAGCTGGGAAGACCTATAGGTCTGTGACACACACTCCCACCCAGTCCTGATACTAAGAAGGTGGAACCTACAGGCTAATATGCAGCTGCCTGTGCATCAATAGGCGTCTGGGGTGTCCATCACTCAGGGAGGCGTGGCTGAAGGCGTGGCCTTGCAGACTCTGAGAGCTGGCTGAGGTAATCTCTAAAGGAGAGAGTAGTCACCAATAATCATGGAAATGTAGCCATAACTGTACAGTATATTTCACAGCCATGTATATTACATATCACAGACCAGGCTTACCAGAATAAATATTCCACACATACAGCTCATATATATCTCTCTGTGTGTGTGTGTGTGTGTGTGTGTGTGTGTGTGTGTGTGTGTGTAAAAACATGCTCCTGTTTTAGTCTCAACACAGACAGATATACATGTAGGAGTAGCAAACTGAAGTAAGAGCTCACCTTCACCAGTACATAGTCTCCAGCTTTAACAGTGACAGGGTTGGTATCCGTGGGATAAGAAAGCAAATCCTTTCTTGGAAAAATAACCTTCACATTCCCATCATTCCGACCACAAAGATCTTGAGATGACTTCTTACTTTCCTGCAGAAAACAGACTCAGTCAAGCAAAAACAGCAGATAACATTTGTACAATATAAAAGGCTTGACTAAGCACTGTAGCAGACGTCTCACTAGTGTTATCCAAACCAAGGGTGGTTATTCCCACTGTTATGTAGATGGTCATAAAATTCTGTTATCAGTGTGTATATCGGTAGATCCAATCTCAGCATGACTGGTAGCGCATATTAACACACAAGTGGCAAACACCTTGTGGTAGTTTTCTGTGCATTCGCCAGGCATGTCCTCAAAAGAAGGACACTAACAAGAATAAAAATTAACTAAGACCCCAATCTTCAAACAGTTATTGATGGCAGGTAATACACTAAAGACCACAAGCACAGGGAAACCAGTCATTGGGATTTCCCGGTACCAAAGATGTGAACTGCTCTCAACACTTCAAAAATAACAAAAAGCTCAAAGCATCCAAAACAGACACAATGCTATGCCTAACCAGGGAAGGGTTTCAAATGAAAGGGCCACAGAAACCCATGCGGCAATCGCAAACTAACACCACAAACGGGAAAGTGACCATACAACTCAAATAGACTAAAATAGACCAAACAATGCCCTAAATACATAAACACATAAACTCTATTTGCCCTCCAGAAAAGAACAAAGCCAAAACCAAAATGAAATGCCAAAAGGTGCTAGGGCTGAGCTGATAGACAATGCCATTGTTCATCATCGTTGTCAGACAGACCTCATGATGTTGATCCAGCAGGTCTAAATAAGATAAGGGAGGAGAATTTACTGCAACTATTTATTTTCTTGCAGAAATCTAGTTAAATCGATATGCAAAACATGATGACCAAGACACACAAATGCAGCAATCCCAAATTATTAACAGCAGAAGTGCTCCAAACACAGTTGTAACACAGCATGGCTTCAACCCACTGCAGTACTCACTCCCTCCACTAGGACAAGCTGTTTGCTGTCGATGAAACTGGTGTTGACCTTAGCCGCATCTTCTCGGAATGTAAAGATAAGCTCCTCCAGGCGACAGCTTCTTCACCTCAGCTGGGATATCGTCCCCGAGACGGTGGTATGCCTGAGTTTTCTGTGGGTGTGGTACACACATCTTCATGTCAGAAGGTAAAGCCCAACTGGCAGCCACAAGACCCTTTCAATTCTCCAAATGATAATAGACAATGGTGAATTTCTTGATAGAACCATCACATGAACCAGGGAGAATGTCTGTTTTTTGATAGTGTTAAACACAATGACAAAATAGGATCTCACCTTCCTCATGCTGTAGGCAAACAGGAAGGCTACATTATAGCCCACTTCCCTGATCAAAGAGACCGACTGCTGGTGGTCCTCCTCTGTTTCCCCACAGAAGCCTGTGATGAAGTCTCTGCTCAGACTGACCCCTGTAAAAAGAAATTATACATAGATATTTATTCACACAAGACCTATTATAGCTACAATAATTTTATAATTACATACTGAATGTTTGGTAATGATAGGACACCTGGTATTATCTTTCGAATGTTTTCCACAAGCTCAAGGTAGGCTTCCCTAGTATACCTATGAAAACATCCCAGAGCATGATGACTTAAAGTGAGAACTAAGTTTTAACACATGAGACATCAAGAGATTTGAGATAAGCAGGCTAATCTCTACTGTGCTTGTGGTGAGTGCTGTCGTTCTAGGAGCGTTTCTCACCCACGCCTCATGGTCTGTAAGACTCTGCTGCTGCCGCTCTGAGCTGGTAAGTGGATCTGCTTACAGATGTTCCTCCGCTCTTGGATTAGCTATAACACCTTCAGGAAACATACTCACCCACCCCAGCACAGGTCAAACGAAAACAGCACAAATTGACTATGGCAGTCAAACCTTATTTCACATATCTGATAAGCATAAGGCTTTTTCAATCTGATAATCTATTAATGATCTCTTCTACTGCTCACATCCAAATTTGCGAATCCTAAATTATTATCCAATCTGCTGCTTAAAATGGCCTATGAGCAATATCTGCACATGAATTCAGACTATAAGAAACCGTTCAACTAAATACTTAAACTCTTTGAACATCCACTACACCACACAAGCCATAAACAGTCAGGGCCGGATTACCAATAGATTACCAGAGCAGGCAGTGACCTGTAGGCCCCACACCTTTTAGGGGCCATGCAACAAGGAATTAAAAAAAACAAACATATTAGGAGATAATTTGCAAGGGAGGCCCCAAGATTATGACTGCCTAGGGGCCTCCACAGGGTTTAATCTGCCACTGTAGGCAGTGTACATGTACATGCCCCTAAATGTAATTGGTAACATATTCCATTACATTACTCAAACGAGGAACATACTTTAAAAACTTTGGAATACGTCAACATTGTCCAAGACTATTTCAAATATAACTCACTTTAATTACATTTAAATTACATTTAACAGCATGTATTCTGTGTTCTGTATTTTGTCACCTGCAATGAAATACATTTTAAAAGTACCTTCCCCACACTAGTCATGGGTATCCCAACCAAAAACCACATGCTCACATCCATGACTCTGGGGTTTCTACCTCATCAGGAAAGTCTTTAGGATGTGGCCAGGTGAAGCGAATCCTTGTCAGGGTTTACGAGGGAGACGTGGTGTAGCAGGTCAGAGAATCGTAGGCCTCCTTGCTCATCACGGGAACACGGTGCTGAAACCACGGCTGAGGTGCGAACCAAGCTCCGAGTTGCTGGCCCCGTCCCCAGACACGTCTCTGTAGCTGTTCACGTTTTGACCCAGCAGGGTCACTTCCTTCACCCCCTATGGCCATGATCATTTCATATACTTAGTGTTCACATCTGGCCAAGTTTCACACACAGAAACTAGTAAAGCCAGACTGCACACATAGTCGCTGAAGGGAAGAAACCTGGTCAGACAGCATGCGCACTTCTTCAAGTATGGAGGACACAGGTCTGCTCCTATCCTTCCCCCAGGTAAACGGCACAATGCAGTAGCTGCACATGTTGTCACAGCCCCGCGTGATAGACCTACAGCAGTCAAAGAGGGACAAAATATACTGGATAATCCCACTGTAAGACAAGGTGCCACCAACAAGGCTTGCAGTACACAAGGTCTGTACTGTCAACAGCGTGAAAGGACTTTAAAAGTATCGACCCCCTGATATCAAACCATTGTTTGAAGTGCTACATCTAAAAGCATGAAGGAGCTGAAGATGAGCCACCACGGTGTTTGAAGTTTTATATCCCTTCATAAGTGTAGGAGGGTCAGTCATGTATAAATATTTAACCAAAAAATGCAGATTGACAAGTGTTCAGTAAAATGATAATAATAAACAACTGAACTATGAGCATTTGCTGTTTTTGGCTTTATTGTAGATGCAAGTCCCATGTTTCATCCAATATGGTAGCAAATGCCTTTAAATTATAGCTGACTTTTCTGTATTTTAATCTAACAGTTGCTGTTCAGATTAAATTCAGTGTATTAGAGTTGAATATGAAAACACCAAAAACTGTCTATACATGTTAACTTAAAAATTGAACTGTACATGTGAGACTGTTATTTTACTCTTTACCATCTTTACAAAATCACACAGTGCAAAGTTAATTTAAGAGTTAGTGTTTAGTAGGAACTCCTCCCTTATAAATCAGCCAGATATTATTATGGCACTCACACAAAGGCACTGTGTCCTGAATGGTGAATGGGCATGACATCAGCATATGCCTCTTCCAGGGAGAGCAGGACATTGCTGGTCCTCTGACCCCCATGGGCCAGTGCAAGGAGTCGGAGAAGATCTCTGTAGGCATCTGGACCTGCTACAACATCCACCACCCTCTCCTTCTCCAGCAACTCAGTCTTCAGTCTCTCTGCCAAGCAACCTACAAGAGAGCAAGCACACATATGCGTATACGGGCACGTGAACCCACACACAAACATACATGCGCACATACGAACATTTCAGACTGAGAGATACATTTGAACGTGAATGAAGAACTATGGTGAAGTGAGAAGTTACCCAGGACTCCTATCTTTAATGGAGTGCTGCTCTTTAGACACTTCTTTTTCAGAACTGCTGGATGTTTGAGTCTGTTCCAGATGGTCTGCTCTGCCTTTTCCCTGTCACAATGATTTTTATTTTTTCCAACAGAAAATAGCATTACATCCAAGCAAAAAATGTCACTGAAGTCAAGGACTGCTGTCAAGTTGCACAAGATTGGCAACGTATAGATTCACTGTGTAAAATACAAACAGAAATAGGCTTTTCCTACCTTATGGAGCATGTGACAAGAAGCACCACATCTGCCTGTATAAAAAAAAAAAATTAGGAAAGATGAGAATGAAAGCTTTCAAATAAAGGAAGCGCTGTGTTTATCAAGGGTCAAAGGTCAAGGCATTGACACTTACCTCTGATAGTTCGTGGGTCCGAACATATCCACCCTTCTGAAGAATGGACCACGCAATTTCAGTGTCGTTGACGTTCATCTGACAGCCGTATGTTTCGAAATACACTGCAAGATGTAAACACCAAAATAAAATTGGCAACGACTACCGGCATACTGACACATGGGAATTAAAATCCTAAAGCCTGAACTATCATGGCAACAAATGCAGTTACATACCTTTCCGTAGCTGCGCCAGACCACTTTCTTCAGGAAGATACGATTCCTCATGTTCCTGTTGCGTCTCAGTTGAACTTTTGCCTGAAGAACTCTTAATGACGACAGCTTGGTCTTAAATGTGCTCACTCTCGTCTCATCAGTCTCATTAGTAGGAGTGCTAGATAGAGACACTGAGCAATAACCTCTGCATTTGTCGGCGAGTCGAGATAAACACTTTTGAACAGAAAACACTAGAAGTCTAAGCCTGCGGGCAGACATCATGTCTAAACGGGAGATTCGGCTACAAAGCCATGAACAAGACAAGAAACTCAATTTAACTTTAAAAGTAACGTTAGCTAAGGCTAAGTGCTAACTTAGCAATGGTGCTGTGGTTTGCGCAGAACAATTTTATATACAAAAGTATATTATCAGCGAGCTAACAAATCTGTACAAGCAGCCAATAAATATAAAAATATCTGTAGCTTAGTTAGGTAACCTAATAATTCAGCTGTAACATACACTCACGTATGACCCCACACGGTTAACATTGACATGCAGTTTTGTAATTTTCAAAATAACGGTTTCATTAAAACGTAACAGTGATACTCGTGTTTCAGTTCTAAGACAAGTAAACGGTGTAACTTGGGAGGGAGATCAATCGCAAAAATATCGATTTACGTTTTTTAATTCATATTTTTGTAATTAATATTTTTTAATTAATATTTTTTTAATTAATAGTTTTGTGAAATCTTATATTTAACATAAACGGCTACTTTTATTTTGCAAGTGTTTACTTGTTAGTCATAAGTAGTGTTTTGTGAGATGATTGTTCGTTTTCACACATGGCTCTCTGTCCCTCACCTACTCTGATCTAATGACGAATGCGTAATTTATTTTATAAGTGGACTTCACACTTCGTTCTGTTACCTAAGGGTCAGTACAACATACTCGTTTAAATGTGCTGATACAAAGATTGTGAAACAATTAATGTTTTTAATTAACTGATTAAAGTTTTACTCTGAATGAACACATTTTACGAATATATAGGAATGTTAACCTTATTACATTGTCTTTGATGAGGAAATGGGTATTTTGGATGTTTTAACCTTTTAAACATGTTTTAACCTTTTAAACTTTTAAATATTACCGTAAGGTTGTAAATACGTTCATTAATATTTTAGGTATTTTGATTATTCATTTTGCAATTTTGATTAAAAATAAATAAATAAATAAAATTAAAAATCAAGTTATTTAAACATGTCCAAGAATTGCTGTCCACTCTCTCATCTTTGGATAACCATCTTGGTAAAAATGCGACCTTTGACATCAGTGACCTCACAACTTTAAAAAAGGTCTATCTTCATTCGCCTAAAGGCATAAACTGCATGCTCCTATAGTATGTCAGTTCATTTGAATTTCTCACTTTGTCCCCATACTCAGATGAGTTAAAGCTAAAAATGTCCACCCCATTGTGATGAAATATTGAGTTAATAAACATTATTTTAGAATATCAAAATATATGTTTGAAATGCTAACTTTAGCTAAAATTGTCCACCTGCTGACATGAGTTGCACAATACAGTGAACATATACTTGCATATACCTTCTTTGCTGTTTTCTTGTTGTTTTGTTTTAAGTAATATTTCCTAATAACTATTAAACTATTGATGTTCAGCTACGACAGGAGCTGAAGTAGCAAAGAGGAAAAGGTCCAGGTGAGATGCAGACCCTTGGAGGAAAGAGACAATTACCTGTGAAATTAGAGAGAGAGAAAGCGCTGTAGAAAAGGTGAGGAGATTTTAACAAAAAAGGGAATTCATGACTGAAAAAGAAAGGTATGCCAAAAAAAACCCCAAAACAAAACAGTCGAGAAAGGAATAGTTGCCATGACAACTAAACATTCTTGAAGAGCTATAAACTGTGTTATCAAGGTGTATTTTAAATGTTCATAACTTTGCTTTTAATGGCTTTAAACGTTATATATAGCTTAGAAGTATGTAGAGGTTGGAGGAATATGTGTGGCTATATTTGGGCTATTTCTTCTGTTTGGGTATGAGTGGTTTGTAGCATTTAGCATTGGACATTGAGAGTGCTGAAAAGTCTAAATGTGTCTGTGAAAGCTTTAGAAGTATAAAGTGATTGATTTTTAAATTAGTAATGAAAATGCTGAGGTAATAAAATGATATTGTAAGCAGAAAAGTATGGATGGTCCCGAATAAACTGGTTTCATGCAGGAAAGACCAGTGTAGGCTTCAGCATAAATCTTCAGGAGGCCTCTTTGAAAAAGCCTCTAGGGGATTCCGTTGAAGGGAGAGCCTTGGTTCAAGGATGGGACATCCCGGCCAAGCACTGGAAGAAACAATATGGAGATCACCAAAAGAAACAATATGGGCATCCGGTGATATAGAATAGGATCGTCTTTTAAAAAAATAGAAGTAGTTCAGGTTGAACATAATAGTACCAAGAACTTGTTGGTGTAACTATTAAATATCAATTAGCATATATTGAATAATGTATGGTTTGAACATAATAGTGGAAACCTGGACAAGTATTATGAAAAAATAAAAATGGTTATGCAAGTGTCCTTGAAGCGTTTGGTTACTATCTGATGGATTAAAATAGGTTTGTTGGTAGCAAAGACATCACTAAAGTGTACAGAGCAAAGGTACTCCAGGACCAGGATGGGTAAGTAGCAGCTTGATCAATGGACTCTTCTGTGAGACGTAACAGGGCGTCGGTCTTAAATGTAATGTTAGATCAAGTGAAAAACTTTAGTGGATTGAAATACAGATAAATAAATCCACCAAAAGTGCACCTGCATCATTGGTAAAAAGTTGTTCTGCTAGTTGTCTGATTTTGTTCCAGTAATCTAATGTTTCCTGTGGACTAGGTGGTTCAAGATTATATTGGTGTTTGCTTTATTTCTGTGATCTTTTTAACCATAGTCTGCTTGTTTATACTGTCTACCAAATATTGAGTAGTGAAACACTGACACAATCCCTTTTGGCGTCAGACATTTGTAATAATTTCAATAATCTACACTTGTAAATCAAGAGGGCAGCACCATTTTAAAGTCTAGTTTCCTTTCTCTGTATCACTTTCTGGAATTTTTCCGTCTGTGTTTTTATTAAAGTTAAAAATGGAAAGGGTATTAAAACTCCCTTTCACTGACATCTCTTCCACTGAACTTGTAGAGAAAGTGATGATATGAAGATGATTATGTTTATCGCTTTCACTCAGAGATCATTGTCTGAGGGTCATGTTGTACAGTTCACGATGCCCCGGGTTGCAATCAGGAGGTTTGACAGTGATGTGCCACAGTTGTCTGTGGTGTTCTATATGATCATCACAGAACATCACACATAACTGGTCAAATTGTATCTCGAGTAGTATATTTGTGTATTATACTATATATTAGCAGCATATCTTTATGATGCAATTAAAAACATTCCCCATCCCCCTGAATACCAATCATATTACATATCTGGGTACTAAATTCTCTTCCCAGTTGTCTGTTATTCAAAAATAAATAGTCATCCAATTATTAAAACAATAAGCGACAAACTTCATTGATGGACAAATTTGCCCCTTATGCTCTTCGGACAAACTGCAATAATTAAAATGAGAATATTACCTAAACGAAATTGTTTGTTTTCAATTATTCCAGTGCCACCAACCTGTCTAAAATCTTTGGACAACATCATAACTTGATTCTACTGGAAAAATAAATCACATAGAATCAAACTCACAACATTACAGAACTGTAGTTGATTATTGCAAATCAACTACAATATGGAATAAAATGGATAAAACCTAGTATATCAGACAGAATATGGATAGACATAGAGCAAACATTATGCAAAGATCTAAAAGTCAGACTTACCATTTATCAGTCAAATCAATTAAAGAACATTCATGATCAACAATTTGTGGGTGGCCATGATACTAACAGCTTGGTGGAAATTCCACAAGATATCAAACTCCACACTAACATAAACATAACACTGCTTTCATGTCACTTCCACAAGTAGCCCAAACATAAGATATAGAAAGCAGGTAAGAGCAACTATCAGTTCAGAGACATTAAACTCACGTGCATCCATATCAGTATTATAAACATTCCTAATACAAAAAAACTATCACATAAGATATACAAAATAATAATGAAATCAAATCGCATAATTACTCTCCAATCGAGACAATGGGAGGAAGATTTATTACTAACCCCCGACGCCACAGTCTGGATTAAAATGTATAATAATAATTACCACATGACAGCAACACTAACCTACAATGCATTCAGTACAAAATAATACATAGATTACATTATACTACACATTGGATGTTTAAAATTGGTTTCACAAGCTCAGCAATCTGTACATACTTTACTCCAAACACAGCTGACGATTACATTCACATTGTGTGGCAGAGCACACCTATCAAGTAATTTTGGAAATAGGTCATCACACACATGTCCCATGATTTAAATAACCCTATCCATCCAACACCATCTTTATGTCTCCTAGGAGACATGTCATCAACCAATGTGTCAATAGAAAAAAAACAGGATAATATATATATATAACATTATTAATTGCAAATACAAACATACTCATGAATTGGAAAACAAAAAATAATATTAGTGTCACCGAATGGAAAAATCTATTGATAGACTACATATCAATGGAAAAAAATCTCAGAATGAATCAATAAGAACCAATAACCTAGACTGGACTCCTTTGATAAAAAGTTTACAGAGCTAATCCATAAATGATAAATATCCCAATCTAGTACGTGTACATATACAGTGCACTCGCACATAGCCTCTCTCTCTCTCTCTCACACACACACACACAGGCAGACGCACACAAGCAGTCACACACGAACACACACACACACACACACACACACACACACACACACACATTCCCGTAATGGTGCAGGTGGCTAATACTTAAAATACTCTATCTGCATTTCCCGTTTGTCTGTTTCGTCTCTGTTCGTCTTATTTTTCCTCTCTCCCCTATTCCCGTTTCCCCCACGTTATTTATGTCTGTTCATACGTTTTATACACCCGATATAGTTGGACACAGTGAGAAGTTAGAAATAAATAATGAATAAATAATAAAGTTCTAAAGGTCCTCCGATGGGCGGAAATCAATTGATATATTTATTTCTCCAGATTTCTAACTCGGAGAGAAAAAGACGTCCTTTTACAAATCGCACCTCGTTGTGGAACTCTACTAAGGTTTACAATCCAGGCGATTATTTTTAACCTCAAAGAACATAGGCCTGCTCCAAGGCAAACTGATTTCATCCCATTAATTAACTTTAATGCGATGTTTTTTGCCGAGCATTAGGCTAAAGAAAATGAATGTTGCTGCGTTTATCAAACTAAAAGTATTTATTCTGAGCCATGCGGTAAATGATTCAGTGTGAGCAGCATATGGACGATTTTTGGAAAATGCTGTGACTAGGTAATATTTTGAAATATAAGGCGTTGTTAAAGCCTCTCATTCACGCTATTAACGTTATAAGTTAAAATAATTGAATAATTCATAAATAAATAAATAGCGTTTGTATAATATTTAAAAATAAACATTTACGTAAAAGCACTCTTACGTAACAACCAAGTTGTCATGTATTTGAATCTAAAGCTAAAGTGTTGCTTTGATCGCTTTGGTCGGTCGACACTTGCCTGGCTCTGTTGAATTGCTGTTTCAAACTGTTTTATAATTCGTGCAGTTAGATCATTTGGTTAAATCATTTACGATTTTATTTTATTCATTTACTACTTTCGACTACGATTTCCAGAAAGGTTGACCGACGATCCTCACGAAAATGAATCCAAGTACTCCAAGTTCGCCGATGACTTCGTTGTACGTGGGTGACCTCCATCCAGACGTTACCGAGGCCATGCTATACGAGAAATTCAGTCCTGCTGGCGCAATAGTCTCCGTACGGATTTGCAGGGACGCGATGACCCTCCGCTCACTTGGATACGCATACGTGAACTTTCAGCAGCAGGCAGATGCTGAGCGTGCTTTGGACACTATGAACTTTAACATCATCAAAGGCAGACCTGTGCGAATTATGTGGTCCCAGAGAGACCCCTCTCTGAGGAAGAGTGGAGTTGGCAACATCTTCATCAAGAACCTTGACAAGTCTATTGACAGCGAAGCTCTTTACGACACATTCTCTGCCTTTGGGAACATCCTTTCCAGCAAGGTGGTGTGTGACGAGAATGGCTCTAAGGGCTACGGCTTTGTGCACTTTGAGACCCGTGAGGCTGCGGAGAGAGCAATTGAGAGACTTAATGGCATGTTGCTCAATGACCGCAAAGTGTTCATTGGCCACTTCAAGTCTCGCAAGGAGCGAGAGGCTGAGATGGGGGCCAGGGCCAAAAAGTTCACCAATGTGTACGTCAAGAACTTTGGAGAGGACATGGACGACGACAAGCTGAAGGAGATCTTCAGCAAGTTTGGCCAAACGCTGAGCACTCGCGTCATGACCGACGAGAGCGGCAAGTCCAAAGGCTTTGGCTTTGTGAACTTCGAGAGGCACGAGGATGCCCAGAGGGCTGTGGATGAGATAAATGGGAAGGAGCTGAATGGGAAGAAGGTGTATGTGGGTTATGCCCAGAAGAAAGGCGAGAGGCAGACAGGGCTGAAACGAAAGTTTGAGCAGATGAAGCAGGACGGTATGACTCGCTACCAGGGAGACAACCTGTACGTCAAGAACCTAGACGACGGTCTGGACGACGCGCGTCTACGTAAGGAGTTCTCTCCGTTCGGGACCATCACAAGTGCCAAGGTGATGATGGAGGGCGGCCGCTCCAAAGGGTTCGGCTTCGTGTGTTTCTCCTCGCCGGAGGAGGCCGCCACGGCCATGACGGAGATGAATGGGCGCGTTGTAGGCACCAAGCCGCTGTACGTGGCTCTGGCGCAGCGCAAGGAGGAGCGGCAGGCCCACCTCTCCAACAAGTACATGAAGCGCACGGCCAGCGTGAGTGCCTTGCCCAACCTCGTGCTCAACCCCTACCAGCCTGCCCCGCCCTCCGGCTACAACATGGAAGCCATTCCACAAGCTCAGAACTGGCCTGCCTACTGCGCAAGCAGCCAGCTGGCACAACTCCTCCCCAGCCCTTGCTGGGCCATGCAGTGCGTCCACCCACAGCAAGTCCAGGATATGCCGAGTGCCATCGGTCCAGCCGCATCCTGCCCGCAGGCCTTCAGCGCCATCCGACCAACCACCGCCTGCCAGGTCCCACGCACGATGGCCTATCAGACCATGGCATCTGAGGCTCCGGGGACAGGGATGGCCAGCGCGGAAGCTGCCAACAAGGCGTCGCTGGTGAGAGCAGTACCACAGTACAAAACCACCTCAGGCGTTCACAGCCCACAGCAACACCTGGGCACACAGCCCTTAGATATAAATGTCGAACTTACCATTTATCAGTCAAATCAATTATAAAACATTTATGTTTCTCAACCCACAGCAGCACCTGGGGGCAGAGCTCCAGGTGCCCGTGCAGCTGGCTGCGGTCCATGTGCAGGGTCAGGAACCTCTCAGTGCCTCCATGCTGGCTGCTGCACCTCCACAGGAGCAGAAGCAGATACTGGGTGAGCGTCTGTTTCCCCTGATCCAGAACATGCAGCCCACCCTTGCAGGGAAGATCACGGGTCTGTTCCTGGAACTGGACAACTCGGAGCTACTGCATATGCTGGAGTCTCCTGAGTCTCTGCACCCTAAGGTGGATGAGGCAGTCGCTGTGCTCCAGGACCAGTGCGCGCAGGAAGCCGCTCAAAAACTTTAACCAGTGCTGCGCTTCTGGCTGTCTAATGGAAGAATAAGCAGTAAAAAAAATTAACATTTTAACTGAAAAAAATAAACATTGAAACTGAAATGCATTGAACATTGAAATATTTTTGCCATGTCTGTAGACATCAAGCCTGTAAGGGTTGGCACCAGGCCGAGGCCCCCTCGACCAGAGGGAGGCGTCGAGTCAACCACGCCACTGATCAGGATCAACACCCAACAGCTGGGCTAGACCTTATATAAGCCCAGTGACCCAATCATTCAGTGCTGGGTTTTTGATAAAGTTTTGAGCCAAGCTCCTAGCCGGTAACTCTGGGTATTGAGGTCTGTGAGCCCTTGTGCTATGCCTCTTTTCTGTTCTGCGAGGGTGTCAGTGTTTTTACACGTCCCCTCCCTTCTCCAGTTTTCCCCTCTCGAGTCTGTCTCTCTCCTGAGGCTTCCCTTAGCCATTCAAGTTTCTCCCCGTTTTCTGGTTTTGTTTGGGAGCTTTTAGTTCGAGTTTTCCCCAGTGCATCGGGGTTGCCATTTCTTTCCGTGGCGTTCTTTGTTCTCCCCTTTTCCACGCTCACCGAGGTGTTTCGTTTTTTCCTCTTGTTTTGCTTGATCCAAGCTCTAACTGTTCTGCACACGAGCCCACCATTGTTAGAGTGTGGCTGCTTACCCAGTAAGCTATTGGTGTCCTCACCTAGCTGACCTGGATTCAAAACCACCTTACAAAGTCCAGGCCTTGGTTATTCTAAGCTTAAAATGAAAACGACAGAAAAAGGTAAAATCATTTCAAGTTTGGTTTATTTGTCGCATACATAGTCATACACAGTATAACTCACAGTGAAATGGTTGAGTGCTCTGTCCAATCTGAGGAAAAAGAAAAACAGGGGTGCATAGAGAAATATATTCTATATATATACAAAAATATATTAATAGTGCATGTACAATATATATATATATATATATATATATATATATATATATATATATATATATATATATATAATGTTTATATGTACAATGTATATATGGATATTTATATATGTATGTACAGAATGTACAGTCCCATCTTGCAATTGACATATTTACAGTTATATGTTACATATTACAGTTATATTGAACATATTACAGTTATTTCTATTACATATTACAGATTTTGACATGAACAGCTGATCATTTTTTTGTTTTTATTCCTCTTAAAGTTTGAATGTTCAGATTGTCAGTTCTTACAGGTCATAGCTGATCATTAGATAAGTGTATTGGGTTGCATTAATATAAATGTAAAGATCAAAAAAACAAAACCCCACAGTGTAGCTTAAAATAGAGAATAATTCTGTAATATTCCTTTATGTACAACACAATTTCAAATGACCTTATTAACAAACCAGTAAAGACAGGACGAGAAGCAAAGGTCACTTACACGTATTAAATCTTGAAGCAAACAAACTGCAGCTGCAAGTGCCACACTGCCATCCAGTTCCACTCTCTGGTCTGGCGACGGTCATATTACAGGAGCAACGAGAGGCTGCCAACAGTTTCTTTTAGCTTGTCTACTGAGACGGTGAAACTGGCCAACCAGGTGAAAAGCATTGTGAAGGAGAAACGACTTCGACTGCCGACGTGGGAAAGTAGCAGTCAGAGCAGGTCTATTGGAGCAGTGCGATGGACTCTGCCCAACAATGGGCTGCAAGCCCACATCTCTGCACATAGCAACAGTATGTGGTTCCTAGGTGCCCAGTCGGCTAGTTTTAAAGTTCAATTCAAATATTAAATAAAAATGCAGACTTCAGAATTGGTTAAAGAGCATAACTGTGCACGTACTTTATTGTAGGTTAACATTAACACGCATTATTGAGGCACCCTCTGGAGAATGTCTAAAAATCAGAGAACCCACATTTTCATACATTTTTCAGTAGTGGTTATGTATTCTCCCCACATTCCTTTACATATTTGCATTTGTCTTCACGTCCATTGCATCCAAACCATACATTTGTCAATATATGCAAAGTAATATAAAACACCCACACCAGTTGGAACCTGTTAACACCACATTCCAAGAGATTTCTCTTGACCTTATCCTAAAGAGATGGTCCTGAGCCTGATGGAAATAATATCTCATACTTGGGAGGACATGGACGACAACAAGCTAAATGAGATCTTCAGCAAGTTCGGCCCAACGCTGAGCCTTCGCGTCATGACAGACGAGAGCGGCAAGTCCAAGGGCTTTGGCTTTGTGAGCTTCGAGAGGCAAGAGGATGCCAAAAGGGCTGTGGATGAGATGAACGGGAAGAAGTTGAATGGGAAGCAGCTGTATGTGGCTCGTGCCCAGAAGAAAGGCGAGAGGCAGACAGAGCTCAAACGCAAGTTTGAGCAGATGAAGCAGGACGGCACGACTCGCTACCAGGGAGTGAACCTGTACGTTAAAAACCTGGACGACAGTCTGGACGACGAGCGTCTGCGTAAAGAGTTCTCTCTATTCGGGACAATCACGAGTGCCAAGGTGATGACGGAGGGCGGCCGCTCCAAAGGGTTCGGCTTTGTGTGTTTCTCCTCGCCGGAGGAGGCCACCGAGGCAATGAAGGAGATGAACGGGTGCATCGTAGGCACCAAGCCGCTGTACGTGGCCCTGGCGCAGCGCAAGGAGGAGCGGCAGGCCCACCTCACCCACCAGTACATGCAGCGCATGGCCAGCGTGAGTGCCGTGCGCAACCCAGTGCTCAACCCCTACCAGCCCGCCCCGCCCTCCGGCTACTTCATGATGGCCATTCCACAGTCTCAGAATTGGGCTACCTGCTACCCGAGCAGGCAACTGGCACAGCTCCACCCCAGCACCCGCTGGGCTACGCACAGCATTCAGCCACAGCATTTCCAATACATGCCGAGTACCATCAGGCCCGCTGCAGACCAATCTCTGGGCCAGGAACCTCTCACTGCCTCCGTGCTGGATCTGGAACCTCCGCAGGAGCAGAAGCAGATGTTGGGTGATCTATGGTCTGTTTCCCGTGATCCAGAACATGCACCCCAACCTTGCAGGGACGGGTTTGCTCCTGGAGATCGACAACTTGGAGCTTCCGCTTATGCTGGCTGAAAAAATAAAAACGCATTAAATATTGAAATATTTTTGCCTGGTCCATAGACTCCAGTTTCAGGCCTTGATTACAGTAAACTAAAACAACATGTAAAAAGGCTAAATGATTGACACGTGTACAGTCGGTGACTCCTTTCTTTTTGTTCCTCTTACTGTTCGAATGCTCAGAATGTCAGTTTTTGCAGTTGACAGCTGAGCATTAGGCATGTGTATTGGATTGTATTAATAATACAATTGAGGATTCATTGCTGTTCAGGGACCCAGCAGTGGTAACTTGGCAGTGGTAGGGCTTGAACTAGCAACATTCTGATTACTAGTCAAGTAACCTCTGAATAGTATTATTATGATTAATATTATTAATATATCTTACACTGAGGTCTGCTGAAGCTTACCCAGGATCCTTTGCAGCAGCCTGCCATATGCACAAATCATTACGAAAGGACACAGAATCTCTAAACTCCCTTGTTTTATGTTATTAGTTTGTCTAATTCAATGTTAAAGCACTTTCCCCTGTAAACACTCTTTTTATGACCTCATTTCACCGTTTCATGACTTTATGCCACGAACCAACCAACTATTCTTTTATACAACTCTTTTCAAACACTTCAACCATTGTGGGTAATTACACTATTATACACCTGTAATTCTTGTTATGCTATTTATTTTATTGGTACTGTCGATACATCGATGTTAGGAGAAATACCTCATGAATACTTTAAATGAATCCTTAAAATGACACCTATTCCATTTACTAATGCTAAGCTTGCTACAGTCTGAACTTCTAGCAAGTCAAGAGAAGTCTCATGCAGTTTCTGTATTTTCTATAATTGCATAATATATGGATGGTTTTAAACTCAATAACATACGCACTTGCAAAATATGTGAATATAAAGGAACAAAAATAAATTAACATAACCACATACCTAAACATCATCTGGTACCATCACCCCATCACCCCTCAATGCAGTATGAGGATGGTCAGATTGTTGTATTTACTAATAGTTACCACTAGTATTAAAATAACAGTAAGCCCAAACTGCCCATACCGCCCTCACATCAGTGTGATTTCCATCAATGACGTGTTATGGCTCTGGGTAAGGAACAATGTTATATTGTTCAATAAACTTTTCACAGGATGCATATTTTTCATTGTTTTAGCAAAGTTTTCGCTACCTCTATACAGCAAACACCAGAATCGACAAGGTTTACATTAATTATAGTCAGTAGAATTAAAGGGAAGAGGCCATATAAAAGGCTGGGATCTACGTTTAGCAGACTCGGCACTGTGTTGCTAGATATTGCCCACATTCCAGTAATTTTATTAAGTCCTCTTTAAACAGAAAATAAAGATGAAGAATTAATTGAAGAGAGAAGTAGGTCCATTATTTATTTTGAGCTCAGCGTTACATACAAACGAGGCATAGTCCAGAATATGTCTAATAATCACACAAGGAACACACATTTTTATCCAGTTTTCACAACTGATTATGTGATTGCCAAACCTTCTCTACATACTGGTGTTTGAAATCTCAACCACTGTGTTCAACCATACATTATTCAATATATGCAAATTGAGATCTATCATTGTACAAATTGAAGCTTGACCCCAGTATATCCTATTGGAAGATTTTCCTGGTTTTTTTTTTTTTGTTGTTGTTGTTTTTGTTTTTAACAAAGATAATCTCAACTCATACCATCAAACACCTGCAAGATGATGTTGCAGGTCAGTATCACCCTGCTCTTATGGTAAGATAATGAACCTTGCTTAGCCACAGAACTCTCGAAGAGGCTTTCACGTCTTTTAAAAGCCGGGATCTTTACCAATACTTAGGAAGCTATTTCTCACGGGAACAGTCCAGAGTCATCTGCCGTAGACTTCCACAGAGGCCTTGAAACCACCTGCATCAGAGCCTCTGCTCTGCACTTACAGACCCACAAAGGCCTTAAGATACCCCAGAAACATTATTCCTCTTTATGCTTTCAAACACAGTCTTGCACCACTCTGCACCTGTTGCAGAGAGCTTCAAAGCCTATTATAATTAGATCACAGATCGCCTCATGAAAATACCTTTACCCCAAAACATTTTATTACCTCAGGTGGAACAGTGTGTATAGGCCTAGACCTCTTTAGATGTAACTTAGAACCGCCGGTGACCGCTGTATGCGTTTCTTTGGTTGTACAAGCTCCACTGAAGGACTCCATGAATAGTTGATGATGGAAGAGGGGTATATCAGATTCACCCCTTCTGCCTCCATGTGACAAATTAACACACTGCATAAACTTTTAGAAATAAATCAGTCTTTTAACAAATGGTAAACATTCTCTAGAAAAGATTATCTTGTAACAATTCATTGAGTATATGAACTGTTTTTGTGTCCTTATATCTATAAATGAAAAGTAATAAAACATTATAGATGATAAATAAATTACATAAAATGTATAAAAGTTCACAAATAAGAAAGTACCTGAGTCTGCACTTTTCTCCACAGATTCAAGAAACTCGTGAAAGTTGGAAGTTATAGAAACACATAGTACAGAATTATAGACTGACTGAGGTGTGAGCAGAAAGATCGCCATGATGTCCTTATATCTAAAGCACTCAAAGCATTGATGCTATGTAAATAAACTGTGATCCGATTGGTTCAATCTAAGTAAATAGATTCACCTACTTTGAAGTTAAAGTTTTTCTCAAAAGGTTAGAACTGGTTGACTATACTTTGCCGTGTTCTGTAATAGAAAATGTAAACATTTATATCTAAAATATTGCACGACAGAAATCAATTCAAGACTAACCTCTAATGACCGCTAGATGGGGGAAGATATCAAGTAATAAATGAGTCCAGATCCTCCTGCCCGACAATACGGTGAGACTCTGTTTTTACGTGTGATGGAAAATGATACGAAACTATGTATTATGTGATTCATATAAAATCACACTGATCCTTTTGTTCTTAAATTAATAATGCCGTTTGCACATTTATATCCGCCTGTTGCTGATTAAGTTGAACATGTATCAGGAACTGTTAACATCAAGGTCAACTTGACACACAACCCACACTGTTTGGAGTCAGTTTGGGTTGGTTTGTGGAAAAAACCAAGCTGAGAGCTGATTGGCTTATAGCCACAGCAACAAAGGAAAGAAGAGCTGCTTAAGAAAAGATGATTGGTTAAAGACAGCACAGGAGTAGTATAACTAGCCACGGTTTTGTATACTCGGGGCTCCCTACCTGAGGAGAGCCAAACATTTATTTTATTCTTTTTCTTATTAAATTACTCTCTTAATCACGTCTGACTTGCTGTTTGTTCAAAATTCCACAACATATGTCATTACTACGCCGCACAAAAAAGACCGCCATATTTGTACTTCCACAATGTGAAAAGGCGTCATTTTCTATGCAAACGAATGAATAAACACCATGCCATGCCTTGCTGTATCCCCTCTTTGCACCGCTGGACAGACACACTCATGACACTGTACTCATCAAAAGCAGCACCAGAGACGCACTGAGTCATATCCCGCTACACACCTCTCAGGCCAGCTTGTTTGCACGTTTTGTCATAAAACTTAAAATGTCATTTGTTGCCATTATATATAAAATTACCTATTTAAAAAAACAAATAAATCAAAAAGTACTTGTGACTAGAGAAACACGTGGCTAATCACCTACAAGAAATAATGTCAGTGATGTTTGGGGCAGGTGTTTCAAACGTGCCCAGACTCTTGAGAAGCACCTAAACGCACACACAAGGGTGTCCGCTTCCCATAGTGCTGCAAATACTGCAGGAAGGGCTTTGGTGAAACAGGCCACATGGAGGAGCAGAAGACAATCCACACAACTGAAGAAGCCCGTAGCTGCCCAGTATGTCAGAATCCACATGGGAGAAGAACCCTGTAGCTGCCCAGTATGTCAGAAGCAAATTGTGCAGGTGGGTAATGAACCATATTTGTACCCATTCGTATGTTGGGAGCAAATCAGTTGAAGACTTGAACAGTATGTTAACAATCAGTTAAAATTACTGTTGATGACAAGAAAACAATGGCTAATATGTTCCTTCACAGCTATGTCATTGGTTGATCTATTTTTGTCAGATTTAGTGCTTGTTTGGGCAAGTGTGTTAAAGTCTTCCTTTGTTTTTGGTTTTGTTCCTTTTCATATAGTTGTTTATTCCTTTTTGTCTAGTGATGTCCATTATCCATTTAAAATCTGTCAAATTAAACAAATGTGAAACGAATTCCATAGTATTCAGATTTGATTGCAAAAGAGACCAACCACTCCCCGTATTTTGAATTTTGCATATACAGTATATGTGCAGTTCCAGCCTAGTCCATTGATCCAAAATCTGGCCCAGATGTATCTGTTGACTGCAAATTTGAATGATTTCTGTGCTCTGCAGCAAAGGAGCGTTTGGTTACTATCTGATGGATTAAAATAGGCTTGTTGGTAGCAAAGACATCACTAAAGTGTACAGAGCAAAGGTACTCCAGGACCAGGATGGGTAAGTAGCAGCTTGATCAGTGGAATCTTCTGTGAGACGTAACAGGATTTCGGTCTTAAATGTAATGTTAGATCAAGTGAAAAACTTTAGTGGATTGAAATACAGATAAATAAATCCACTAAAAGTGCATCTGCATCATTGGTTAAAAAGTTGTTCTGCTAGTTGTCTGATTTTGTTCCAGTAATCTAATGTTTCCTGGGACTAGGTGGTTCAAGATTATATTGGTGTTTGCTTTATTTCTGTGATTT
This sequence comes from Electrophorus electricus, assembly GCF_041902795.1. NCBI lineage: Eukaryota > Metazoa > Chordata > Actinopteri > Gymnotiformes > Gymnotidae > Electrophorus > Electrophorus electricus. Next base: position 1,488,879 of record NW_027658616.1, on the reverse strand, counting down.
TTTTAACCATAGTCTAATTGTTTATACTGTCTACCAAATGCAATACTGAGTAGTGAAACACTGACACAATCCCTTTTGGCATCGGACATTTGTAATAATTTCAATAATCTACAGTTGTAAATCAAGAGGGCAGCACCATTTTAAAGTCTAGTTTCCTTTCTCTCTCTCACTTTCTGGAATTTTTCCATCTGTGTTTTTATTAAATTTAAAGATGGAAAGGGTATTAAAACTCCCTTTAACTGACATCTCTTCCACTGAACTTGTAGAGAAAGTGATGATATGAAGATGATTATGTTTATCGCTTTCACTCAGAGATCATTGTCTGAGGGTCATGTTGTACAGTTCACGATGCCCCGGGTTGCAATCAGGAGGTTTAACAGTGATGTGCCAAACAGTTGTCTGTGGTGTTCTATATGATCATCACAGAACATCACACATAACTGGTCAAATTGTATCTCCAGTAGGATATTTGTGTATTATACTATATATTAGCAGCATAACTTTATGATGCAATTAAAAACCCCATCCCCCTGAATACCAATCATATTACATATCTGGGTATTAAATTCTCTTCCCAGTTGTCTGTTATTCAAAAATAAATAGTCATCCAATTATTAAAACTATAAGCGACGAACTTCATTGATGGACAAATTTGCCCCTTATGCTCTTTGGACAAACTGCAATAATTAAAATGAGAATATTACCTAAACGAAATTATTTGTTTTCAATTATTCCAGCGCCACCAACCTGTCTAAAATCTTTGGACAACATCATAACTTGATTCTACTGGAAAAATAAATCACATAGAATCAAACTCACAACATTACAGAACTGTAGTTGATTATTGCAAATCAACTATAATATGGTATAAAATGGATAAAACTTAGTATATCAGACAGAATATGGATAGACATATAGCAAACATTATGCAAAGATCTAAAAGTCAGACTTACCATTTATCAGTCAAATCAATTAAAGAACATTCATGATCAACAATTTGTGGGTGGCCATGATACTAACAGCCTGGTGGAAATTTCACAAGATATCAAACTCCAGACTCACATAAACATAACACTGCTTTCATGTCACTTCCACAAGTAGCCCAAACATAAGATATAGAAAGCAGGTAAGAGCAACTATCAGTTCAGAGACATTAAACTCACCTGCATCCATATCAGTATTATAAACATTCCTAATACAAAAAAACTATCACATAAGATATACAAACTAATAATGAAATCAAATCGCATAATTACTCTCCCATCGAGACAATGGGAGGAAGATTTATTACTAGCTCCCGACGCCACAGTTTGGATTAAAATGTGTAATAATAATTACCACATGACAGCAACACTAACCTACAATGCATTCAGTACAAAATAATACATAGATTACATTATACTACACATTGGATGTTTAAAATTGGTTTCACAAGCTCAGCAATCTGTACATACTTTACTCCAAAGACAGCTGACGATTACATTCACATCGTGTGGCAGAGCACACCTATCAAGCAATTTTGGCAATAAGTAATCACACACATGTCCCATGATTTAAATAACCCTATCCATCCAACACCATCTTTATGTCTCCTAGGAGACATGTCATCAACCAATGTGACAATAGAAAAAAAACAGGATAATATATATATAACATTATTAATTGCAAATACAAACATACTCATGAATTGGAAAACAAAAAATAATATTAGTGTCACCGAATGGAAAAATCTATTGATAGACTACATATCAATGGAAAAAAATCTCAGAATGAATCAATAAGAACCAATAACCTAGACTGGACTCCTTTGATAAAAAGTTTACAGAGCTAATCCATAAATGATAAATATCCCAATCTAGTACGTGTACATATACAGTGCACTCGCACATAGCCTCTCTCTCTCTCTCTCACACACACACACAGGCAGACGCACACAAGCAGTCACACACGAACACACACACACACACACACACACACACACACACACACACACACACACACACACACACACACACACACACACACACACATTCCCGTAATGGTGCAGGTGGCAAATACTTAAAATACTCTATCTGCATTTCCCGTTTGTCTGTTTCGTCTCTGTTCGTCTTATTTTTCCTCTCTCCCCTATTCCCGTTTCCCCCACGTTATTTATGTCTGTTCATACGTTTTATACACCCGATATAGTTGGACACAGTGAGAAGTTAGAAATAAATAATGAATAAATAATAAAGTTCTAAAGGTCCTCCGATGGGCGGAAATCAATTGATATATTTATTTCTCCAGATTTCTAACTCGGAGAGAAAAAGACGTCCTTTTACAAATCGCACCTCGTTGTGGAACTCTACTAAGGTTTACAATCCAGGCGATGATTTTTAACCTCAAAGAACATAGGCCTGCTCCAAGGCAAACTGATTTCATCCCATTAATTAACTTTAATGCGATGTTTTTTGCCGAGCATTAGGCTAAAGAAAATGAATGTTGCTGCGTTTATCAAACTAAAAGTATTTATTCTGAGCCATGCGGTAAATGATTCAGTGTGAGCAGCATATGGACGATTTTTGGAAAATGCTGTGACTAGGTAATATTTTGAAATATAAGGCGTTGTTAAAGCCTCTCATTCACGCTATTAACGTTATAAGTTAAAATAATTGAATAATTCATAAATAAATAAATAGCGTTTGTATAATATTTAAAAATAAACATTTACGTAAAAGCACTCTTACGTAACAACCAAGTTGTCATGTATTTGAATCTAAAGCTAAAGTGTTGCTTTGATCGCTTTGGTCGGTCGACACTTGCCTGGCTCTGTTGAATTGCTGTTTCAAACTGTTTTATAATTCGTGCAGTTAGATCATTTGGTTAAATCATTTACGATTTTATTTTATTCATTTACTACTTTCGACTACGATTTCCAGAAAGGTTGACCGACGATCCTCACGAAAATGAATCCAAGTGCTCCAAGTTCGCCGATGACTTCGTTGTACGTGGGTGACCTTCATCCAGACGTTACCGAGGCCATGCTATACGAGAAATTCAGTCCTGCTGGCGCAATAGTCTCCGTACGGATTTGCAGGGACGCGATGACCCTCCGCTCACTTGGATACGCATACGTGAACTTTCAGCAGCAGGCAGATGCTGAGCGTGCTTTGGACACTATGAACTTTAACATCATCAAAGGCAGACCTGTGCGAATTATGTGGTCCCAGAGAGACCCCTCTCTGAGGAAGAGTGGAGTTGGCAACATCTTCATCAAGAACCTTGACAAGTCTATTGACAGCGAAGCTCTTTACGACACATTCTCTGCCTTTGGGAACATCCTTTCCAGCAAGGTGGTGTGTGACGAGAATGGCTCTAAGGGCTACGGCTTTGTGCACTTTGAGACCCGTGAGGCTGCGGAGAGAGCAATTGAGAGACTTAATGGCATGTTGCTCAATGACCGCAAAGTGTTCATTGGCCACTTCAAGTCTCGCAAGGAGCGAGAGGCTGAGATGGGGGCCAGGGCCAAAAAGTTCACCAATGTGTACGTCAAGAACTTTGGAGAGGACATGGACGACGACAAGCTGAAGGAGATCTTCAGCAAGTTTGGCCAAACGCTGAGCACTCGCGTCATGACCGACGAGAGCGGCAAGTCCAAGGGCTTTGGCTTTGTGAACTACGAGAGGCACGAGGATGCCCAGAGGGCTGTGGATGAGATAAATGGGAAGGAGCTGAATGGGAAGAAGGTGTATGTGGGTTATGCCCAGAAGAAAGGCGAGAGGCAGACAGGGCTGAAACGAAAGTTTGAGCAGATGAAGCAGGACGGTATGACTCGCTACCAGGGAGACAACCTGTACGTCAAGAACCTAGACGACGGTCTGGACGACGCGCGTCTACGTAAGGAGTTCTCTCCGTTCGGGACCATCACAAGTGCCAAGGTGATGATGGAGGGCGGCCGCTCCAAAGGGTTCGGCTTCGTGTGTTTCTCCTCGCCGGAGGAGGCCGCCACGGCCATGACGGAGATGAATGGGCGCGTTGTAGGCACCAAGCCGCTGTACGTGGCTCTGGCGCAGCGCAAGGAGGAGCGGCAGGCCCACCTCTCCAACAAGTACATGAAGCGCACGGCCAGCGTGAGTGCCTTGCCCAACCTCGTGCTCAACCCCTACCAGCCTGCCCCGCCCTCCGGCTACAACATGGAAGCCATTCCACAAGCTCAGAACTGGCCTGCCTACTGCGCAAGCAGCCAGCTGGCACAACTCCTCCCCAGCCCTTGCTGGGCCATGCAGTGCGTCCACCCACAGCAAGTCCAGGATATGCCGAGTGCCATCGGTCCAGCCGCATCCTGCCCGCAGGCCTTCAGCGCCATCCGACCAACCACCGCCTGCCAGGTCCCACGCACGATGGCCTATCAGACCATGGCATCTGAGGCTCCGGGGACAGGGATGGCCAGCGCGGAAGCTGCCAACAAGGCGTCGCTGGTGAGAGCAGTACCACAGTACAAAACCACCTCAGGCGTTCACAGCCCACAGCAACACCTGGGCACACAGCCCTTAGATATAAATGTCGAACTTACCATTTGTCAGTCAAATCAATTATAAAACATTTATGTTTCTCAACCCACAGCAGCACCTGGGGGCAGAGCTCCAGGTGCCCGTGCAGCTGGCTGCGGTCCATGTGCAGGGTCAGGAACCTCTCAGTGCCTCCATGCTGGCTGCTGCACCTCCACAGGAGCAGAAGCAGATACTGGGTGAGCGTCTGTTTCCCCTGATCCAGAACATGCAGCCCACCCTTGCAGGGAAGATCACGGGTCTGTTCCTGGAACTGGACAACTCGGAGCTACTGCATATGCTGGAGTCTCCTGAGTCTCTGCACCCTAAGGTGGATGAGGCAGTCGCTGTGCTCCAGGACCAGTGCGCGCAGGAAGCCGCTCAAAAACTTTAACCAGTGCTGCGCTTCTGGCTGTCTAATGGAAGAATAAGCAGTAAAAAAAAATAACATTTTAACTGAAAAAAATAAACATTGAAACTGAAATGCATTGAACATTGAAATATTTTTGCCATGTCTGTAGACATCAAGCCTGTAAGGGTTGGCACCAGGCCGAGGCCCCCTCGACCAGAGGGAGGCGTCGAGTCAACCACGCCACTGATCAGGATCAACACCCAACAGCTGGGCTAGACCTTATATAAGCCCAGTGACCCAATCATTCAGTGCTGGGTTTTTGATAAAGTTTTGAGCCAAGCTCCTAGCCGGTAACTCTGGGTATTGAGGTCTGTGAGCCCTTGTGCTATGCCTCTTTTCTGTTCTGCGAGGGTGTCAGTGTTTTTACACGTCCCCTCCCTTCTCCAGTTTTCCCCTCTCGAGTCTGTCTCTCTCCTGAGGCTTCCCTTAGCCATTCAAGTTTCTCCCCGTTTTCTGGTTTTGTTTGGGAGCTTTTAGTTCGAGTTTTCCCCAGTGCATCGGGGTTGCCATTTCTTTCCGTGGCGTTCTTTGTTCTCCCCTTTTCCACGCTCACCGAGGTGTTTCGTTTTTTCCTCTTGTTTTGCTTGATCCAAGCTCTAACTGTTCTGCACACGAGCCCACCATTGTTAGAGTGTGGCTGCTTACCCAGTAAGCTATTGGTGTCCTCACCTAGCTGACCTGGATTCAAAACCACCTTACAAAGTCCAGGCCTTGGTTATTCTAAGCTTAAAATGAAAACGACAGAAAAAGGTAAAATCATTTCAAGTTTGGTTTATTTGTCGCATACATAGTCATACACAGTATAACTCACAGTGAAATGGTTGAGTGCTCTGTCCAATCTGAGGAAAAAGAAAAACAGGGGTGCATAGAGAAATATATTCTATATATATACAAAAATATATTAATAGTGCATGTACAATATATATATATATATATATATATATATATAATGTTTATATGTACAATGTATATATGGATATTTATATATGTATGTACAGAATGTACAGTCCCATCTTGCAATTGACATATTTACAGTTATATGTTACATATTACAGTTATATTGAACATATTACAGTTATTTCTATTACATATTACAGATTTTGACATGAACAGCTGATCATTTTTTTGTTTTTATTCCTCTTAAAGTTTGAATGTTCAGATTGTCAGTTCTTACAGGTCATAGCTGATCATTAGATAAGTGTATTGGGTTGCATTAATATAAATGTAAAGATCAAAAAAACAAAACCCCACAGTGTAGCTTAAAATAGAGAATAATTCTGTAATATTCCTTTATGTACAACACAATTTCAAATGACCTTATTAACAAACCAGTAAAGACAGGACGAGAAGCAAAGGTCACTTACACGTATTAAATCTTGAAGCAAACAAACTGCAGCTGCAAGTGCCACACTGCCATCCAGTTCCACTCTCTGGTCTGGCGACGGTCATATTACAGGAGCAACGAGAGGCTGCCAACAGTTTCTTTTAGCTTGTCTACTGAGACGGTGAAACTGGCCAACCAGGTGAAAAGCATTGTGAAGGAGAAACGACTTCGACTGCCGACGTGGGAAAGTAGCAGTCAGAGCAGGTCTATTGGAGCAGTGCGATGGACTCTGCCCAACAATGGGCTGCAAGCCCACATCTCTGCACATAGCAACAGTATGTGGTTCCTAGGTGCCCAGTCGGCTAGTTTTAAAGTTCAATTCAAATATTAAATAAAAATGCAGACTTCAGAATTGGTTAAATAGCATAACTGTGCACGTACTTTATTGTAGGTTAACATTAACACGCATTATTGAGGCACCCTCTGGAGAATGTCTAAAAATCAGAGAACCCACATTTTCATACATTTTTCAGTAGTGGTTATGTATTCACCCCACATTCCTTTACATATTTGCGTTTGTCTTCACGTCCATTGCATCCAAACCATACATTTGTCAATATATGCAAAGTAATATAAAACACCCACACCAGTTGGAACCTGTTAACACCACATTCCAAGAGATTTCTCTTGACCTTATCCTAAAGAGATGGTCCTGAGCCTGATGGAAATAATATCTCATACTTGGGAGGACATGGACGACAACAAGCTAAATGAGATCTTCAGCAAGTTCGGCCCAACGCTGAGCCGTCGCGTCATGACAGACGAGAGCGGCAAGTCCAAGGGCTTTGGCTTTGTGAGCTTCGAGAGGCACGAGGATGCCAAAAGGGCTGTGGATGAGATGAACGGGAAGAAGTTGAATGGGAAGCAGCTGTATGTGGCTCGTGCCCAGAAGAAAGGCGAGAGGCAGACAGAGCTCAAACGCAAGTTTGAGCAGATGAAGCAGGACGGCACGACTCGCTACCAGGGAGTGAACCTGTACGTTAAAAACCTAGACGACAGTCTGGACGACGAGCGTCTGCGTAAAGAGTTCTCTCTATTCGGGACAATCACGAGTGCCAAGGTGATGACGGAGGGCGGCCGCTCCAAAGGGTTCGGCTTTGTGTGTTTCTCCTCGCCGGAGGAGGCCACCGAGGCAATGAAGGAGATGAACGGGTGCATCGTAGGCACCAAGCCGCTGTACGTGGCCCTGGCGCAGCGCAAGGAGGAGCGGCAGGCCCACCTCACCCACCAGTACATGCAGCGCATGGCCAGCGTGAGTGCCGTGCGCAACCCAGTGCTCAACCCCTACCAGCCCACCCCGCCCTCCGGCTACTTCATGATGGCCATTCCACAGGCTCAGAACTGGGCTACCTGCTACCCGAGCAGGCAACTGGCACAGCTCCACCCCAGCACCCGCTGGGCTACGCACAGCATTCAGCCACAGCATTTCCAATACATGCCGAGTACCATCAGGCCCGCTGCAGACCAATCTCTGGGCCAGGAACCTCTCACTGCCTCCGTGCTGGATCTGGAACCTCCGCAGGAGCAGAAGCAGATGTTGGGTGATCGATGGTCTGTTTCCCGTGATCCAGAACATGCACCCCAACCTTGCAGGGACGGGTTTGCTCCTGGAGATCGACAACTTGGAGCTTCCGCTTATGCTGGCTGAAAAAATAAAAACGCATTAAATATTGAAATATTTTTGCCTGGTCCATAGACTCCAGTTTCAGGCCTTGATTACAGTAAACTAAAACAACATGTAAAAAGGCTAAATGATTGACACGTGTACAGTCGGTGACTCCTTTCTTTTTGTTCCTCTTACTGTTCGAATGCTCAGAATGTCAGTTTTTGCAGTTGACAGCTGAGCATTAGGCATGTGTATTGGATTGTATTAATAATACAATTGAGGATTCATTGCTGTTCAGGGACCCAGCAGTGGTAACTTGGCAGTGGTAGGGCTTGAACTAGCAACATTCTGATTACTAGTCAAGTAACCTCTGAATAGTATTATTATGATTAATATTATTAATATATCTTACACTGAGGTCTGCTGAAGCTTACCCAGGATCCTTTGCAGCAGCCTGCCATATGCACAAATCATTACGAAAGGACACAGAATCTCTAAACTCCCTTGTTTTATGTTATTAGTTTGTCTAATTCAATGTTAAAGCACTTTCCCCTGTAAACACTCTTTTTATGACCTCATTTCACCGTTTCATGACTTTATGCCACGAACCAACCAACTATTCTTTTATACAACTCTTTTCAAACACTTCAACCATTGTGGGTAACTACACTATTATACACCTGTAATTCTTGTTATGCTATTTATTTTATTGGTACTGTCGATACATCGATGTTAGGAGAAATACCTCATGAATACTTTAAATGAATCCTTAAAATGACACCTATTCCATTTACTAATGCTAAGCTTGCTACAGTCTGAACTTCTAGCAAGTCAAGAGAAGTCTCATGCAGTTTCTGTATTTTCTATAATTGCTTAATATATGGATGGTTTTAAACTCAATAACATACGCACTTGCAAAATATGTGAATATAAAGGAACAAAAATAAATTAACATAACCACATACCTAAACATCATCTGGTACCATCACCCCATCACCCCTCAATGCAGTATGAGGATGGTCAGATTGTTGTATTTACTAATAGTTACCACTAGTATTAAAATAACAGTAAGCCCAAACTGTTCGACTATGTGCTCTTAAACAAACCTGTGATTTTTTAAATATTTGGACCACATCCTCCTGCAGAATAAAACAATCAGGAAATACAGTTGAGTTGGCCCATACCGCCCTCACATCAGTGTGATTTCCATCAATGACGTGTTATGGCTCTGGGTAAGGAACAATGTTATATTGTTCAATAAACTTTTCACAGGATGCATATTTTTCATTGTTTTAGCAAAGTTTTCGCTACCTCTATACAGCAAACACCAGAATCGACAAGGTTTACATTAATTATAGTCAGTAGAATTAAAGGGAAGAGGCCATATAAAAGGCTGGGATCTACGTTTAGCAGACTCGGCACTGTGTTACTAGATATTGCCCACATTCCAGTAATTTTATTAAGTCCTCTTTAAACAGAAAATAAAGATGCAGACTCAAGAACTAATTGAAGAGAGTAGTAGGTCCATTATTTATTTTGAGCTCAGCGTTACATACAAACGAGGCATAGTCCAGAATATGTCTAATAATCACACAAGGAACACACATTTTTATCCAGTTTTCACAACTGATTATGTGATTGCCACACCTTCTCTACATACTGGTGTTTGAAATCTCCACCACTGTGTTCAACCATACATTATTCAATATATGCAAATTGAGATCTATCATTGTACAAATTGAAGCTTGACCCCAGTATATCCTATTGGAAGATTTTCCTGTTTTTTTTTTTTGTTGTTGTTTTTTTTGTTTTTAACAAAGATGATCTCAACTCATACCATCAAACACCTGCAAGATGATGTTGCAGGTCAGTATCACCCTGCTCTTATGGTAAGATAATGAACCTTGCTTAGCCACAGAACTCTCGAAGAGGCTTTCACGTCTTTTAAAAGCCGGGATCTTTCCCAATACTTAGGAAGCTATTTCTCACGGGAACAGTCCAGAGTCATCTGCCGTAGACTTCCACAGAGGCCTTGAAACCACCTGCATCAGAGCCTCTGCTCTGCACTTACAGACCCAAAAAGGCCTTAAGATACCCCAGAAACATTATTCCTCTTTATGCTTTCAAACACAGTCTTGCACCACTCTGCACCTGTTGCAGAGAGCTTCAAAGCCTATTATAATTAGATCACAGATCGCCTCATGAAAATACCTTTACCCCAAAACATTTTATTACCTCAGGTGGAACAGTGTGTATAGGCCTAGACCTCTTTAGATGTAACTTAGAACCGCCGGTGACCGCTGTATGCGTTTCTTTGGTTGTACAAGCTCTACTGGAGGACTCGATGAATAGTTGATGATGGAAGAGGGGTATATCAGATTCACCCCTTCTGCCTCCATGTGACAAATTAACACACTGCATAAACTTTTAGAAATAAATCAGTCTTTTAACAAATGGTAAACATTCTCTAGAAAAGATTATCTTGTAACAATTCATTGAGTATATGAACTGTTTTTGTGTCCTTATATCTATAAATGAAAAGTAATAAAATATTATAGATGATAAATAAATTACATAAAATGTATAAAAGTTCACAAATAAGAAAGTACCTGAGTCTGCACTTTTCTCCACAGATTCAAGAAACTCGTGAAAGTTGGAAGCTATAGAAACACATAGTACAGAATTATAGACTGACTGAGGTGTGAGCAGAAAGATCGCCATGATGTCCTTATATCTAAAGCACTCAAAGCATTGATGTTATGTAAATAAACTGTGATCCGATTGGTTCAATCTAAGTAAATAGATTCACCTACTTTGAAGTTAAAGTTTTTCTCAAAAGGTTAGAACTGGTTGACTATACTTTGCCGTGTTCTGTAATAGAAAATGTAAACATTTATATCTAAAATATTGCACGACAGAAATCAATTCAAGACTAACCTCTAATGACCGCTAGATGGGGGAAGATATTAAGTAATAAATGAGTCCAGATCCTCCTGCCCGACAATACGGTGAGACTCTGTTTTTACGTGTGATGGAAAATGATACGAAACTATGTATTATGTGATTCATATAAAATCACACTGATCCTTTTGTTCTTAAATTAATAATGCTGTTTGCACATTTGTATCCGCCTGTTGCTGATTAAGTTGAACATGTATCAGGAACTGTTAACATCAAGGTCAACTTGACACACAACCCACACTGTTTGGAGACAGTTTGGGTTGGTTTGTGGAAAAAACCAAGCTGAGAGCTGATTGGCTTATAGCCACAGCAACAAAGGAAAGAAGAGCTGCTTAAGAAAAGATGATTGGTTAAAGACAGCACAGGAGTAGTATAACTAGCCACGGTTTTGTATACTCGGGGCGCCCTACCTGAGGAGAGCCAAACATTTATTTTATTCTTTTTCTTATTAAATTACTCTCTTAATCACATCTGACTTGCTGTTTGTTCAAAATTCCACAACATATGTCATTACTACGCCGCACAAAAAAGACCGCCATATTTGTAGTTCCACAATGTGAAAAGGCGTCATTTTCTATGCAAACGAATGAATAAACACCATGCCATGCCTTGCTGTATCCCCTCTTTGCACCGCTGGACAGACACACTCATGACACTGTACTCATCAAAAGCAGCACCAGAGACGCACTGAGTCATATCCCGCTACACACCTCTCAGGCCAGCTTGTTTGCACGTTTTGTCATAAAACTCAAAATGTCATTTGTTGCCATTATATATAAAATTACCTATTTAAAAAAAACAAATAAATCAAAAAGTACTTGTGGCTAGAGAGACACGTGGCTAATCACCTACAAGAAATAATGTCAGTGATGTTTGGGGCAGGTGTTTCAAACTTGCCCAGACTCTTGAGAAGCACCTAAACGCTCACACAAGGGTGTCCGCTTGCCATAGTGCTGCAAATACTGCAGGAAGGGCTTTGGTGAAACAGGCCACATGGAGGAGCAGAGGACAATCCACACAACTGAAGAAGCCCATAGCTGCCCAGTATGTCAGAAGCAATTTGTGCAGCTGGGTAATGAACCATATTTGTACCCATTCGTATGTTGGGAGCAAATCAGTTGAAGACTTGAACAGTATGTTAACAATCAGTTAAAATTACTGTTGATGACAAGAAAACAATGGCTAATATGTTCCTTCACAGCTATGTCATTGGTTGATCTATTTTTGTCAGATTTAGTGCTTGTTTGGGCAAGTGTGTTAAAGTCTTCCTTTGTTTTTGGTTTTGTTCCTTTTCATATAGTTGTTTATTCCTTTTTGTCTAGTGATGTCCATTATCCATTTAAAATCTGTCAAATTAAACATGTGAAACGAATTCCATAGTATTCAGATTTGATTGCAAAAGAGACCAACCACTCCCCGTATTTTGAATTTTGCATATACAGTATATGTGCAGTTCCAGCCTAGTCCACTGATCCAAAATCTGGCCCAGATGTATCTGTTGACTGCAAATTTGAATGATTTCTGTGCTCTGCAGCAAAGGAGCGTTTGGTTACTATCTGATGGATTAAAATAGGCTTGTTGGTAGCAAAGACATCACTAAAGTGTACAGAGCAAAGGTACTCCAGGACCAGGATGGGTAAGTAGCAGCTTGATCAGTGGAATCTTCTGTGAGACGAAACAGGACGTCGGTCTTAAATGTAATGTTAGATCAAATGAAAAACTTTAGTGGATTGAAATACAGATAAATAAATCCACTAAAAGTGCATCTGCATCATTGGTTAAAAAGTTGTTCTGCTAGTTGTCTGATTTTGTTCCAGTAATCTAATGTTTCCTGGCACTAGGTGGTTCAAGATTATATTGGTGTTTGCTTTATTTCTGTGTTTTTTTTAACCATAGTCTGCTTGTTTATACTGTCTAACAAATGCAATACTGAGTAGTGAAACACTGACACAATCCCTTTTGGAAGTCAGACATTTGTAATAATTTCAATAATCTACAGTTGTAAGTCAAGAGGGCAGCACCATTTTAAAGTCTAGTTTCCTTTCTCTGTCTCACTTTCTGGAATTTTTCCGTCTGTGTTTTTATTAAAGTTAAAAATGGATAGGGTATTAAAACTCCCTTTCACTGACGTCTCTTCCACTGAACTTGTAGAGAAAGTGATGATATGAAGATGATTATGTTTATCACATTCACTCAGAGATCATTGTCTGAGGGTCATGTTGTACAGTTCACGATGCCCCGGGTTGCAATCAGGAGGTTTAACAGTGATGTGCCAAACAGTTGTCTGTGGTGTTCTATATGATCTAAAAGTCAGACTTACCATTTATCAGTCAAATCAATTAAAGAACATTCATGATCAACAATTTGTGGGTGGCCATGATACTAACAGCCTGGTGGAAATTTCACAAGATATCAAACTCCACACTAACATAAACATAACACTGCTTTCATGTCACTTCCACAAGTAGCCCAAACATAAGATATAGAAAGCAGGTAAGAGCGGAGCAGTCAATGTGCCTAATATGACTGCAAAAGCCTGGCAGGACAGGAGGTATTCCTGCTTCTGCTAATCAGCAAAAGGAAGCTCCTGGCAAAGTGACGTGGACTGCAAAAAAATCACCAGGAAGGTCAAGCTACAAATGCCAGAGAGGAGCAGGGAGCACCAAAAGTTCCATAGCATCCTGCGGAAAGAGTACCACATAAGCATGGAAACAGTACAGCAACCCATGGTATGAGCATGGACAGATGAGGAAGAGCTGCTAGAACAGTACGTCCCCAATAAGCAGGCAGGATGTGGATCCGTCTCACTATTTCATCGGCAGAAATGCAGGAGCAGGTGATAATACTCCTGGGCCCAGCACTCTTCAACCTGGGTACTTTAAGGAGAACACGGCAGCCTCCCAAAAGTGATACAAAGTCCCAAAATGGCTATTACCTGTGCTGAATAACAGTATGAAGGACAAATCTACCCCTGTCCAAAGTTTAATTGATTTAACTGAATGCCAACTATACTACCACCATCAATCTGTGTAAGGTGTACTTGCAAGTGCCTTTAGCACCAAAAGCAAAAGAACTCAGTGTTTTCAACACATTTCATCCAAGCATCATCATGTGAAATGTTGTTCTTTTCGGAAATTCTTCATCTAAATATGGTTGTGTTGCTAATGAGATCATATTATTTGTTACTCTTTAAACCTTATTATTCCTTTAAGATTCAAAGTCTACTGTGTTAGGAAACCTATGTGAGAATATAAAATCAGCAGTTTCTGCATGCTTGTGTGATGAATACAGAAAGTGATCTCTTATACCTGCGGAATTAAGGCTTCAAATGTCTTGGTGTTCAGACGATATGGAGAGGCTCTGGGAATCTGGAAGGATAAACGTTTGTTTCATTTTCAGGGACTGTTGATCATTTATTTGTCCATTCATTTATTACACTATTAAGGGATTATTAATGTGCACTGGGAGAACAGTATAAAGTTATCAGTCTTCTTTATCAGTCTTCTAACTAAACAGCCTGGTCTTGTAAGGTAACCACATGCACACCTTTCCCTCAGTGATGGCAAGGAGTGGTTTAAACTCACCATGTCATCTGTGATTCTGAGTGTGAGTGCTCCTGCATTTTTCTACACAAAGCCTGCTGAGTTGGCAGTGAAGGCAGAGATGCCCATATACAGCATGTTGCTTTCATCAGGTGGCAGTGAAAATGGTGTCGGGGCAAAAGCGGGTTTCTTGTGCACTCCAATGTTGTAAAACTCCCCCTATATAGAGAGCAATGCAGAGATTAACTTATTCTTTTACAGCTCCTGGGTCTTGATTCTTCGTTCAGATTAAACTGTTTTATCAGTGTAACCTTTGTGTAACCTTTTTTTCCTACAAAAGCCCAACAGTGCTTTCTGGATACACTTAGGCACAGTTTTGCAAGTGCTCCTGTTATTCCCTGTTAATTCAGATCTTTGGCTCAGAAAGGCTTTCTTATGATCATTATTCTTATGCTTTGACAACTTGTGCCTTTTTTAACTTGTGCCTGAAAACCCCTTTACCTATGCCAATGATAAAACACTGATGAACTCCTGCAAACAAGTTGTAGTTTATTAATTAGTGCATTAATCTTAGTTTGGGATCTTTAATGACCATCTTAATCTGTGTATATTATTTGATTGTTGGTTCTTTCCTAGCTGAATGTAACTTCCTCTCACAGTAGTGTACAACTTCCAAGCTTATCAAAGGATAGTGTTGTAGTCAGGACCATTAAAAAATCATTCAAGCAAAGACCAAGATTTTGTAGTGTTTGAATCTGAGACAAGAATGAGACTTATTTAACAATGATTTTACTTTAATTATACCACTCACTGATAATGTATTGTAAATTGTCATTGTCATAAATAATTGTCATTATAAAGGCAGCTGAATATAAACAAATATAAAGCAAAAAGGTTCATATGGTCATTTTTATTATTAAATTAAAACATAGTAATACTTAAATAATTGCTATCTGCCCTTGGGTCAATCATGGAAAGGATTAATTAGATGTGTTCTGTAATGTGTTAAATCCTCTCGATAAATGCATAGCTTTAGCTATATCATAAAACATATGATGAGTCCTTTTCTCATTATTACTTGTGTACAACAAAAGTTTGTGTGACAAGCAGCAACATGTATATTTGCCAATTTATGAAAACGGGAGTATGCGCAGTGGGAGAGTAAATATCTTTTAAAATGACTCTCAATTAATGGCAATGCATTTACAATAAGTCTCTTGCCACAATAACAACACTGTCTGGATTTGCCATCAGCTGGTTGATTGCAGCATCGTGCAGCCTGCAGCCTAGCATTTGTTTGCAGGGGAACATACACTGCCATAATTATTACCATAATGAATTTTTTAAGGAGAAAGAATAGTCTGTACATTAATGTTAAAAATTCCAGATCCAGATAGCAGTGTTTATGTATGTCAGTGGCTGTGCACCAGTACTTGTGAATGTACACACACAAACCTCACCCTTTGGGTCTTCCCCAAGTCCCCTGTCCTGTTCACACTACTAGCTAAGAGCAACCAGCTAACTTGATAGCAGTGTGACTCAATAATAATAATAATAATAATAATAGTAATAATAATAATAATAATAATAATAATAATAATAATAATATGGCGCTTCCATGCACATCAGCAAGCAAATAGGAACACTAGCACTTGCATGAAATTAAGCATATTAGCATTTCAGAAGGCAGATTATTTAGCCTGCTAAAATAGCAGGTGTGGCAGCAAATGTCTGTTCAAAACACTATGTCACAGGTATGAGTATCATGTATTTGATATAGTATGATTGTTCATGTTTGTAAATTTAAAGCTTACAAATGCTGTATTTACAGTGTATTGCAGGTTATTAAAATGTGGCAGTAATTATTAGGATATAGAGAATTGTAGTGTTTAAACAAATCATTATGTCAGAAGTATGTTTAGGGGAGAATACACCCTGACCCACCCAGAGTTAACACACACTTACCTTACATTATTGATCATAAACTTGAATAGCTACAATACTGTCTGCTAATCATGCAGTTTGAAGTTTGCAAAGTGTGTACCCAGACAAAATCTGTGTTAAAACTTTCCTTTAACACTGAGTCATACATGAGTCAGACATGATTCTGAATAAATGAATGAATGAAAAAATGAAAAGCCTTATTTCATTTCAAACTGCACTTCAGGAACACTGAGCTCAAGTTCTGAGGAAACTTCCCTGCATATTTTCAGGGGTTTTCTGCCTCACCATGCCTGAATCACCTCATAAGGAGCTTGATAATGAGGAGACAGGGTGACTGAGGCAGTGAACACTCCTCACTGAGCATACTGGCTTCCAAGAGCTGGAGCTGGGAAGACCTATAGGTCTGTGACACACACTCCCACCCAGTCCTGATACTAAGAAGGTGGAACCTACAGGCTAATATGCAGCTGCCTGTGCATCAATAGGCGTCTGGGGTGTCCATCACTCAGGGAGGCGTGGCTGAAGGCGTGGCCTTGCAGACTCTGAGAGCTGGCTGAGGTAATCTCTAAAGGAGAGAGTAGTCACCAATAATCATGGAAATGTAGCCATAACTGTACAGTATATTTCACAGCCATGTATATTACATATCACAGACCAGGCTTACCAGAATAAATATTCCACACATACAGCTCATATATATCTGTGTGTGTGTGTGTGTGTGTGTGTGTGTAAAAACATGCTCCTGTTTTAGTCTCAACACAGACAGATATACATGTAGGAGTAGCAAACTGAAGTAAGAGCTCACCTTCACCAGTACATAGTCTCCAGCTTTAACAGTGACAGGGTTGGTATCCGTGGGATAAGAAAGCAAATCCTTTCTTGGAAAAATAACCTTCACATTCCCATCATTCCGACCACAAAGATCTTGAGATGACTTCTTACTTTCCTGCAGAAAACAGACTCAGTCAAGCAAAAACAGCAGATAACATTTGTACAATATAAAAGGCTTGACTAAGCACTGTAGCAGACGTCTCACTAGTGTTATCCAAACCAAGGGTGGTTATTCCCACTGTTATGTAGATGGTCATAAAATTCTGTTATCAGTGTGTATATCGGTAGATCCAATCTCAGCATGACTGGTAGCGCATATTAACACACAAGTGGCAAACACCTTGGGGTAGTTTTCTGTGCATTCGCCAGGCATGTCCTCAAAAGAAGGACACTAACAAGAATCAAAATTAACTAAGACCCCAATCTTCAAACAGTTATTGATGGCAGGTAATACACTAAAGACCACAAGCACAGGGAAACCAGTCATTGGGATTTCCCGGTACCAAAGATGTGAACTGCTCTCAACACTTCAAAAATAACAAAAAGCTCAAAGCATCCAAAACAGACACAATGCTATGCCTAACCAGGGAAGGGTTTCAAATGAAAGGGCCACAGAAACCCATGCGGCAATCGCAAACTAACACCGCAAACGGGAAAGTGACCATACAACTCAAATAGACTAAAATAGACCAAACAATGCCCTAAATACATAAACACATAAACTCTATTTGCCCTCCAGAAAAGAACAAAGCCAAAACCAAAATGAAATGCCAAAAGGTGCTAGGGCTGAGCTGATAGACAATGCCATTGTTCATCATCGTTGTCAGACAGACCTCATGATGTTGATCCAGCAGGTCTAAATAAGATAAGGGAGGAGAATTTACTGCAACTATTTATTTTCTTGCAGAAATCTAGTTAAATCGATATGCAAAACATGATGACCAAGACACACAGATGCAGCAATCCCAAATTATTAACAGCAGAAGTGCTCCAAACACAGTTGTAACACAGCATGGCTTCAACCCACTGCAGTACTCACTCCCTCCACTAGGACAAGCTGTTTGCTGTCGATGAAACTGGTGTTGACCTTAGCCGCATCTTCTCGGAATGTAAACATAAGCTCCTCCAGGCGACAGCTTCTTCACCTCAGCTGGGATATCGTCCCTGAGACGGTGATATGCCTGAGTTTTCTGTGGGTGTGGTACACACATGTTCATGTCAGAAGGTCAAGCCCAACTGGCAGCCACAAGACCCTTTCAATTCTCCAAATGATAATAGACAATGGTGAATTTCTTGATAGAACCATCACATGAACCAGGGAGAATGTCTGTTTTTTGATAGTGTTAAACACAATGACAAAATAGGATCTCACCTTCCTCATGCTGTAGGCAAACAGGAAGGCTACATTATAGCCCACTTCCCTGATCAAAGAGACCGACTGCTGGTGGTCCTCCTCGGTTTCCCCACAGAAGCCTGTGATGAAGTCACTGCTCAGACTGACCCCTGTAAAAAGAAATTATACATAGATATATATTCACACAAGACCTATTATAGCTACAATAATTTTATAATTACATATTGAATGTTTGGTAATGATAGGACACCTGGTATTATCTTTCGAATGTTTTCCACAAACTCAAGGTAGGCTTCCCTAGTATACCTATGAAAACATCCCAGAGCATGATGACTTAAAGTGAGAACTAAGTTTTAACACATGAGACATCAAGAGATTTGAGATAAGCAGGCTAATCTCTACTGTGCTTGTGGTGAGTGCTGTCGTTCTAGGAGCGTTTCTCACCCACGCCTCATGGTCTGTAAGACTCTGCTGCTGCCGCTCTGAGCTGGCAAGTGGATCTGCTTACAGATGTTCCTCCGCTCTTGGATTAGCTATAACACCTTCAGGAAACATACTCACCCACCCCAGCACAGGTCAAACGAAAACAGCACAAATTGACTATGGCAGTCAAACCTTATTTCACATATCTGATAAGCATAAGGCTTTTTCAATCTGATAATCTATTAATGATCTTTTCTACTGCTCACATCCAAATTTGCGAATCCTAAATTATTATCCAATCTGCTGCTTAAAATGGCCTATGAGCAATATCTGCACATGAATTCAGACTATAAGAAACTGTTCAACTAAATACTTAAACTCTTTGAACATCCACTACACCACACAAGCCATAAACAGTCAGGGCCGGATTACCAATAGATTACCAGAGCAGGCAGTGACCTGTAGGCCCCACACCTTTTAGGGGCCATGCAACAAGGAATTAAAAAAAAAAAAACATATTAGGAGATCATTTGCAAGGGAGGCCCCAAGATTATGACTGCCTAGGGGCCTCCACAGGGTTTAATCTGGCACTGTAGGCAGTGTACATGTACATGCCCCTAAATGTAATTGGTAACATATTCCATTACATTACTCAAACGAGGAACATACTTTAAAAACTTTGGAATACGTCAACATTGTCCAAGACTATTTCAAATATAACTCACTTTAATTACATTTAAATTACATTTAACAGCATGTATTCTGTGTTCTGTATTTTGTCACCTGCAATGAAATACATTTTAAAAGTACCTTCCCCACACTAGTCATGGGTATCCCAACCAAAAACCACATGCTCACATCCATGACTCTGGGGTTTCTACCTCATCAGGAAAGTCTTTAGGATGTGGCCAGGTGAAGCGAATCCTTGTCAGGGTTTACGAGGGAGACGTGGTGTAGCAGGTCAGCGAATCGTAGGCCTCCTTGCTCATCACGGGAACACGGTGCTGAAACCACGGCTGAGGTGCGAACCAAGCTCCGAGTTGCTGGCCCCGTCCCCAGACACGTCTCTGTAGCTGTTCACGTTTTGACCCAGCAGGGTCACTTCCTTCACCCCCTATGGCCATGATCATTTCATATACTTAGTGTTCACATCTGGCCAAGTTTCACACACAGAAACTAGTAAAGCCAGACTGCACACATAGTCGCTGAAGGGAAGAGACCTTGTCAGACAGCATGCGCACTTCTTCAAGTATGGAGGACACAGGTCTGCTCCTTTCCCTCCCCCAGGTAAACGGCACAATGCAGTAGCTGAACATGTTGTCACAGCCCCGCGTGATAGACCTACAGCAGTCAAAGAGGGACAAAATATACTGGATAATCCCACTGTAAGACAAGGTGCCACCAACAAGGCTTGCAGTACACAAGGTCTGTACTGTCAACAGCGTGAAAGGACTTTAAAAGTATCGACACCCCTGATATCAAACCATTGTTTGAAGTGCTACATCTAAAAGCATGAAGGAGCTGAAGATGAGCCACCACGGTGTTTGAAGTTTTATATCCCTTCATAAGTGTAGGAGGGTCAGTCATGTATAAATATTTAACCAAAAAATGCAGATTGACAAGTGTTCAGTAAAATGATAATAATAAACAACTGAACTATGAGCATTTGCTGTTTTTGGCTTTATTGTGGATGCAAGTCCCATGTTTCATGCAATATGGTAGCAAATGCCCTTAAATTATAGCTGACATTTCTGTATTTTAATCTAACAGTTGCTGTTCAGATTAAATTCAGTGTATTAGAGTTGAATATGAAAACACCAAAAACTGTCTATACATGTTAACTTAAAAATTGAACTGTACCATCTTTACAAAATCACACAGTGCAAAGTTAATTTAAAAGTTAGTGTTTAGTAGGAACTCCTCCCTTATAAATCAGCCAGATATTATTATGGCACTCACACAAAGGCACTGTGTCCTGAATGGTGAATGGGCATGACATCAGCATATGCCTCTTCCAGGGAGAGCAGGACATTGCTGGTCCTCTGACCCCCATGGGCCAGTGCAAGGAGTCGGAGAAGATCTCTGTAGGCATCTGGCCCTGCTACAACATCCACCACCCTCTCCTTCTCCAGCAACTCAGTCTTCAGTCTCTCTGCCAAGCAACCTACAAGAGAGCAAGCACACATATGCGTATACGGGCACGTGAACCCACACACAAACATACATGCGCACATACGAACATTTCAGACTGAGAGATACATTTGAACGTGAATGAAGAACTATGGTGAAGTGAGAAGTTACCCAGGACTCCTATCTTTAATGGAGTGCTGCTCTTTAGACACTTCTTTTTCAGAACTGCTGGATGTTTGAGTCTGTTCCAGATGGTCTGCTCTGCCTTTTCCCTGTCACAATGATTTTTATTTTTTCCAACAGAAAATAGCATTACATCCAAGCAAAAAATGTCACTGAAGTCAAGGACTGCTGTCAAGTTGCACAAGATTGGCAACGTATAGATTCACTGTGTAAAATACAAACAGAAATAGGCTTTTCCTACCTTATGGAGCATGTGACAAGAAGCACCATATCTGCCTGTATAAAAAAAAAAAATTAGGAAAGATGAGAATGAAAGCTTTCAAATAAAGGAAGCGCTGTGTTTATCAAGGGTCAAAGGTCAAGGCATTGACACTTACCTCTGATAGTTCGTGGGTCCGAACATATCCACCCTTCTGAAGAATGGACCACGCAATTTCAGTGTCGTTGACGTTCATCTGACAGCCGTATGTTTCGAAATACACTGCAAGATGTAAACACCAAAATAAAATTGGCAACGACTACCGGCATACTGACACATGGGAATTAAAATCCTAAAGCCTGAACTATCATGGCAACAAATGCAGTTACATACCTTTCCGTAGCTGCGCCAGACCACTTTCTTCAGGAAGATACGATTCCTCATGTTCCTGTTGCGTCTCAGTTGAACTTTTGCCTGAAGAACTCTTAATGACGACAGCTTGGTCTTAAATGTGCTCACTCTCGTCTCATCAGTCTCATTAGTAGGAGGGCTAGATAGAGACACTGAGCAATAACCTCTGCATTTGTCGGCGAGTCGAGATAAACACTTTTGAACAGAAAACACTAGAAGTCTAAGCCTGCGGGCAGACATCATGTCTAAACGGGAGATTCGGCTACAAAGCCATGAACAAGACAAGAAACTCAATTTAACTTTAAAAGTAACGTTAGCTAAGGCTAAGTGCTAACTTAGCAATGGTGCTGTGGTTTGCGCAGAACAATTTTATATACAAAAGTATATTATCAGCGAGCTAACAAATCTGTACAAGCAGCCAATAAATATAAAAATATCTGTAGCTTAGTTAGGTAACCTAATAATTCAGCTGTAACATACACTCACGTATGACCCCACACGGTTCACATTGACATGCAGTTTTGTAATTTTCAAAATAACGGTTTCATTAAAACGTAACAGTGATACTCGTGTTTCAGTTCTAAGACAAGTAAACGGTGTAACTTGGGAGGGAGATCAATCGCAAAAATATCGATTTACGTTTTTTAATTCATATTTTTGTAATTAATATTTTTTAATTAATATTTTTTTTTAATTAATAGTTTTGTGAAATCTTATATTTAACATAACCGGCTACTTTTATTTTGCAAGTGTTTACTTGTTAGTCATAAGTAGTGTTTTGTGAGATGATTGTTCGTTTTCACACATGGCTCTCTGTCCCTCACCTACTCTGATCTAATGACGAATGCGTAATTTATTTTATAAGTGGACTTCACACTTCGTTCTGTTACCTAAGGGTCAGTACAACATACTCGTTTAAATGTGCTGATACAAAGATTGTGAAACAATTAATGTTTTTAATTAACTGATTAAAGTTTTACTCTGAATGAACACATTTTACGAATATATAGGAATGTTAACCTTATTACATTGTCTTTGATGAGGAAATGGGTATTTTGGATGTTTTAACCTTTTAAACATGTTTTAACCTTTTAAACTTTTAAATATTACCGTAAGGTTGTAAATACGTTCATTAATATTTTAGGTATTTTGATTATTCATTTTGCAATTTTGATTAAAAATAAATAAATAAATAAAATTAAAAATCAAGTTATTTAAACATGTCCAAGAATTGCTGTCCACTCTCTCATCTTTGGATAACCATCTTGGTAAAAATGCGACCTTTGACATCAGTGACCTCACAACTTTAAAAAAGGTCTATCTTCATTCGCCTAAAGGCATAAACTGCATGCTCCTATAGTATGTCAGTTCATTTGAATTTCTCACTTTGTCCCCATACTCAGATGAGTTAAAGCTAAAAATGTCCACCCCATTGTGATGAAATATTGAGTTAATAAACATTATTTTAGAATATCAAAATATATGTTTGAAATGCTAACTTTAGCTAAAATTGTCCACCTGCTGACATGACAGTTGCACAATACAGTGAACATATACTTGCATATACCTTCTTTGCTGTTTTCTTGTTGTTTTGTTTTAAGTAATATTTCCTAATAACTATTAAACTATTGATGTTCAGCTACGACAGGAGCTGAAGTAGCAAAGAGGAAAAGGTCCAGGTGAGATGCAGACCCTTGGAGGAAAGAGACAATTACCTGTGAAATTAGAGAGAGAGAAAGCGCTGTAGAAAAGGTGAGGAGATTTTAACAAAAAAGGGAATTCATGACTGAAAAAGAAAGGTATGCCAAAAAAAAACCCCAAAACAAAACAGAGTCGAGAAAGGAATAGTTGCCATGACAACTAAACATTCTTGAAGAGCTATAAACTGTGTTATCAAGGTGTATTTTAAATGTTCATAACTTTGCTTTTAATGGCTTTAAACGTTATATATAGCTTAGAAGTATGTAGAGGTTGGAGGAATATGTGTGGCTATATTTGGGCTATTTCTTCTGTTTGGGTATGAGTGGTTTGTAGCATTTAGCCTTGGACATTGAGAGTGCTGAAAAGTCTAAATGTGTCTGTGAAAGCTTTAGAAGTATAAAGTGATTGATTTTTAAATTAGTAATGAAAATGCTGAGGTAATAAAATGATATTGTAAGCAGAAAAGTATGGATGGTCCCGAATAAACTGGTTTCATGCAGGAAAGACCAGTGTAGGCTTCAGCATAAATCTTCAGGAGGCCTCTTTGAAAAAGCCTCTAGGGGATTCCGTTGAAGGGAGAGCCTTGGTTCAAGGATGGGACATCCCGGCCAAGCACTGGAAGAAACAATATGGAGATCACCAAAAGAAACAATATGGGCATCCGGTGATATAGAATAGGATCGTCTTTTAAAAAAATAGAAGTAGTTCAGGTTGAACATAATAGTACCAAGAACTTGTTGGTGTAACTATTAAATATCAATTAGCATATATTGAATAATGTATGGTTTGAACATAATAGTGGAAACCTGGACAAGTATTATGAAAAAATAAAAATGGTTATGCAAGTGTCCTTGAAGCGTTTGGTTACTATCTGATGGATTAAAATAGGTTTGTTGGTAGCAAAGACATCACTAAAGTTTACAGAGCAAAGGTACTCCAGGAACAGGATGGGTAAGTAGCAGCTTGATCAATGGACTCTTCTGTGAGACGTAACAGGGCGTCGGTCTTAAATGTAATGTTAGATCAAGTGAAAAACTTTAGTGGATTGAAATACAGATAAATAAATCCACCAAAAGTGCACCTGCATCATTGGTAAAAAGTTGTTCTGCTAGTTGTCTGATTTTGTTCCAGTAATCTAATGTTTCCTGTGGACTAGGTGGTTCAAGATTATATTGGTGTTTGCTTTATTTCTGTGATCTTTTTAACCATAGTCTGCTTGTTTATACTGTCTACCAAATACTGAGTAGTGAAACACTGACACAATCCCTTTTGGCGTCAGACATTTGTAATAATTTCAATAATCTACACTTGTAAATCAAGAGGGCAGCACCATTTTAAAGTCTAGTTTCCTTTCTCTGTATCACTTTCTGGAATTTTTCCCTCTGTGTTTTTATTAAAGTTAAAAATGGAAAGGGTATTAAAACTCCCTTTCACTGACATCTCTTCCACTGAAC
This sequence comes from Electrophorus electricus, assembly GCF_041902795.1. Taxonomy (NCBI): domain Eukaryota; kingdom Metazoa; phylum Chordata; class Actinopteri; order Gymnotiformes; family Gymnotidae; genus Electrophorus; species Electrophorus electricus. The sequence goes on along the minus strand of NW_027658616.1, from coordinate 1,463,818 downwards.
TTGTAGAGAAAGTGATGATATGAAGATGATTATGTTTATCGCTTTCACTCAGAGATCATTGTCTGAGGGTCATGTTGTACAGTTCACGATGCCCCGGGTTGCAATCAGGAGGTTTGACAGTGATGTGCCACAGTTGTCTGTGGTGTTCTATATGATCATCACAGAACATCACACATAACTGGTCAAATTGTATCTCGAGTAGTATATTTGTGTATTATACTATATATTAGCAGCATATCTTTATGATGCAATTAAAAACATTCCCCATCCCCCTGAATACCAATCATATTACATATCTGGGTACTAAATTCTCTTCCCAGTTGTCTGTTATTCAAAATAAATAGTCATCCAATTATTAAAACAATAAGCGACAAACTTCATTGATGGACAAATTTGCCCCTTATGCTCTTCGGACAAACTGCAATAATTAAAATGAGAATATTACCTAAACGAAATTGTTTGTTTTCAATTATTCCAGTGCCACCAACCTGTCTAAAATCTTTGGACAACATCATAACTTGATTCTACTGGAAAAATAAATCACATAGAATCAAACTCACAACATTACAGAACTGTAGTTGATTATTGCAAATCAACTACAATATGGAATAAAATGGATAAAACCTAGTATATCAGACAGAATATGGATAGACATAGAGCAAACATTATGCAAAGATCTAAAAGTCAGACTTACCATTTATCAGTCAAATCAATTAAAGAACATTCATGATCAACAATTTGTGGGTGGCCATGATACTAACAGCCTGGTGGAAATTCCACAAGATATCAAACTCCACACTAACATAAACATAACACTGCTTTCATGTCACTTCCACAAGTAGCCCAAACATAAGATATAGAAAGCAGGTAAGAGCAACTATCAGTTCAGAGACATTAAACTCACGTGCATCCATATCAGTATTATAAACATTCCTAATACAAAAAAACTATCACATAAGATATACAAAATAATAATGAAATCAAATCGCATAATTACTCTCCCATCGAGACAATGGGAGGAAGATTTATTACTAACCCCCGACGCCACAGTCTGGATTAAAATGTATAATAATAATTACCACATGACAGCAACACTAACCTACAATGCATTCAGTACAAAATAATACATAGATTACATTATACTACACATTGGATGTTTAAAATTGGTTTCACAAGCTCAGCAATCTGTGCATACTTTACTCCAAACACAGCTGACGATTACATTCACATCGTGTGGCAGAGCACACCTATCAAGTAATTTTGGCAATAGGTCATCACACACATGTCCCATGATTTAAATAACCCTATCCATCCAACACCATCTTTATGTCTCCTAGGAGACATGTCATCAACCAATGTGTCAATAGAAAAAAAACAGGATAATATATATATAACATTATTAATTGCAAATACAAACATACTCATGAATTGGAAAACAAAAAATAATATTAGTGTCACCGAATGGAAAAATCTATTGATAGACTACATATCAATGGAAAAAAATCTCAGAATGAATCAATAAGAACCAATAACCTAGACTGGACTCCTTTGATAAAAAGTTTACAGAGCTAATCCATAAATGATAAATATCCCAATCTAGTACGTGTACATATACAGTGCACTCGCACATAGCCTCTCTCTCTCTCTCTCACACACACACACAGGCAGACGCACACAAGCAGTCACACACGAACACACACACACACACACACACACACACACACACACACACACACACACACACACACACACACACACACACACACACACACATTCCCGTAATGGTGCAGGTGGTAAATACTTAAAATACTCTATCTGCATTTCCCGTTTGTCTGTTTCGTCTCTGTTCGTCTTATTTTTCCTCTCTCCCCTATTCCCGTTTCCCCCACGTTATTTATGTCTGTTCATACGTTTTATACACCCGATATAGTTGGACACAGTGAGAAGTTAGAAATAAATAATGAATAAATAATAAAGTTCTAAAGGTCCTCCGATGGGCGGAAATCAATTGATATATTTATTTCTCCAGATTTCTAACTCGGAGAGAAAAAGACGTCCTTTTACAAATCGCACCTCGTTGTGGAACTCTACTAAGGTTTACAATCCAGGCGATGATTTTTAACCTCAAAGAACATAGGCCTGCTCCAAGGCAAACTGATTTCATCCCATTAATTAACTTTAATGCGATGTTTTTTGCCGAGCATTAGGCTAAAGAAAATGAATGTTGCTGCGTTTATCAAACTAAAAGTATTTATTCTGAGCCATGCGGTAAATGATTCAGTGTGAGCAGCATATGGACGATTTTTGGAAAATGCTGTGACTAGGTAATATTTTGAAATATAAGGCGTTGTTAAAGCCCCTCATTCACGCTATTAACGTTATAAGTTAAAATAATTGAATAATTCATAAATAAATAAATAGCGTTTGTATAATATTTAAAAATAAACATTTACGTAAAAGCACTCTTACGTAACAACCAAGTTGTCATGTATTTGAATCTAAAGCTAAAGTGTTGCTTTGATCGCTTTGGTCGGTCGACACTTGCCTGGCTCTGTTGAATTGCTGTTTCAAACTGTTTTATAATTCGTGCAGTTAGATCATTTGGTTAAATCATTTACGATTTTATTTTATTCATTTACTACTTTCGACTACGATTTCCAGAAAGGTTGACCGACGATCCTCACGAAAATGAATCCAAGTGCTCCAAGTTCGCCGATGACTTCGTTGTACGTGGGTGACCTTCATCCAGACGTTACCGAGGCCATGCTATACGAGAAATTCAGTCCTGCTGGCGCAATAGTCTCCGTACGCATTTGCAGGGACGCGATGACCCTCCGCTCACTTGGATACGCATACGTGAACTTTCAGCAGCAGGCAGATGCTGAGCGTGCTTTGGACACTATGAACTTTAACATCATCAAAGGCAGACCTGTGCGAATTATGTGGTCCCAGAGAGACCCCTCTCTGAGGAAGAGTGGAGTTGGCAACATCTTCATCAAGAACCTTGACAAGTCTATTGACAGCGAAGCTCTTTACGACACATTCTCTGCCTTTGGGAACATCCTTTCCAGCAAGGTGGTGTGTGACGAGAATGGCTCTAAGGGCTACGGCTTTGTGCACTTTGAGACCCGTGAGGCTGCGGAGAGAGCAATTGAGAGACTTAATGGCATGTTGCTCAATGACCGCAAAGTGTTCATTGGCCACTTCAAGTCTCGCAAGGAGCGAGAGGCTGAGATGGGGGCCAGGGCCAAAAAGTTCACCAATGTGTACGTCAAGAACTTTGGAGAGGACATGGACGACAACAAGCTGAAGGAGATCTTCAGCAAGTTTGGCCAAACGCTGAGCACTCGCGTCATGACCGACGAGAGCGGCAAGTCCAAGGGCTTTGGCTTTGTGAACTTCGAGAGGCACGAGGATGCCCAGAGGGCTGTGGATGAGATAAATGGGAAGGAGCTGAATGGGAAGAAGGTGTATGTGGGTTATGCCCAGAAGAAAGGCGAGAGGCAGACAGGGCTGAAACGAAAGTTTGAGCAGATGAAGCAGGACGGTATGACTCGCTACCAGGGAGACAACCTGTACGTCAAGAACCTAGACGACGGTCTGGACGACGCGCGTCTACGTAAGGAGTTCTCTCCGTTCGGGACCATCACAAGTGCCAAGGTGATGATGGAGGGCGGCCGCTCCAAAGGGTTCGGCTTCGTGTGTTTCTCCTCGCCGGAGGAGGCCGCCACGGCCATGACGGAGATGAATGGGCGCGTTGTAGGCACCAAGCCGCTGTACGTGGCTCTGGCGCAGCGCAAGGAGGAGCGGCAGGCCCACCTCTCCAACAAGTACATGAAGCGCACGGCCAGCGTGAGTGCCTTGCCCAACCTCGTGCTCAACCCCTACCAGCCTGCCCCGCCCTCCGGCTACAACATGGAAGCCATTCCACAAGCTCAGAACTGGCCTGCCTACTGCGCAAGCAGCCAGCTGGCACAACTCCTCCCCAGCCCTTGCTGGGCCATGCAGTGCGTCCACCCACAGCAAGTCCAGGATATGCCGAGTGCCATCGGTCCAGCCGTATCCTGCCCGCAGGCCTTCAGCGCCATCCGACCAACCACCGCCTGCCAGGTCCCACGCACGATGGCCTATCAGACCATGGCATCTGAGGCTCCGGGGACAGGGATGGCCAGCGCGGAAGCTGCCAACAAGGCGTCGCTGGTGAGAGCAGTACCACAGTACAAAACCACCTCAGGCGTTCACAGCCCACAGCAACACCTGGGCACACAGCCCTTAGATATAAATGTCGAACTTACCATTTATCAGTCAAATCAATTATAAAACATTTATGTTTCTCAACCCACAGCAGCACCTGGGGGCAGAGCTCCAGGTGCCCGTGCAGCTGGCTGCGGTCCATGTGCAGGGTCAGGAACCTCTCAGTGCCTCCATGCTGGCTGCTGCACCTCCACAGGAGCAGAAGCAGATACTGGGTGAGCGTCTGTTTCCCCTGATCCAGAACATGCAGCCCACCCTTGCAGGGAAGATCACGGGTCTGTTCCTGGAACTGGACAACTCGGAGCTACTGCATATGCTGGAGTCTCCTGAGTCTCTGCACCCTAAGGTGGATGAGGCAGTCGCTGTGCTCCAGGACCAGTGCGCGCAGGAAGCCGCTCAAAAACTTTAACCAGTGCTGCGCTTCTGGCTGTCTAATGGAAGAATAAGCAGTAAAAAAAATTAACATTTTAACTGAAAAAAATAAACATTGAAACTGAAATGCATTGAACATTGAAATATTTTTGCCATGTCTGTAGACATCAAGCCTGTAAGGGTTGGCACCAGGCCGAGGCCCCCTCGACCAGAGGGAGGCGTCGAGTCAACCACGCCACTGATCAGGATCAACACCCAACAGCTGGGCTAGACCTTATATAAGCCCAGTGACCCAATCATTCAGTGCTGGGTTTTTGATAAAGTTTTGAGCCAAGCTCCTAGCCGGTAACTCTGGGTATTGAGGTCTGTGAGCCCTTGTGCTATGCCTCTTTTCTGTTCTGCGAGGGTGTCAGTGTTTTTACACGTCCCCTCCCTTCTCCAGTTTTCCCCTCTCGAGTCTGTCTCTCTCCTGAGGCTTCCCTTAGCCATTCAAGTTTCTCCCCGTTTTCTGGTTTTGTTTGGGAGCTTTTAGTTCGAGTTTTCCCCAGTGCATCGGGGTTGCCATTTCTTTCCGTGGCGTTCTTTGTTCTCCCCTTTTCCACGCTCACCGAGGTGTTTCGTTTTTTCCTCTTGTTTTGCTTGATCCAAGCTCTAACTGTTCTGCACACGAGCCCACCATTGTTAGAGTGTGGCTGCTTACCCAGTAAGCTATTGGTGTCCTCACCTAGCTGACCTGGATTCAAAACCACCTTACAAAGTCCAGGCCTTGGTTATTCTAAGCTTAAAATGAAAACGACAGAAAAAGGTAAAATCATTTCAAGTTTGGTTTATTTGTCGCATACATAGTCATACACAGTATAACTCACAGTGAAATGGTTGAGTGCTCTGTCCAATCTGAGGAAAAAGAAAAACAGGGGTGCATAGAGAAATATATTCTATATATATACAAAAATATATTAATAGTGCATGTACAATATATATATATATATATATATATATAATGTTTATATGTACAATGTATATATGGATATTTATATATGTATGTACAGAATGTACAGTCCCATCTTGCAATTGGCATATTTACAGTTATATGTTACATGGTGGTAATTGAACATATTACAGTTATATTGAACATATTACAGTTATTTCTATTACATATTACAGATTTTGACATGAACAGCTGATCATTTTTTTGTTTTTATTCCTCTTAAAGTTTGAATGTTCAGATTGTCAGTTCTTACAGGTCATAGCTGATCATTAGATAAGTGTATTGGGTTGCATTAATATAAATGTAAAGATCAAAAAAACAAAACCCCACAGTGTAGCTTAAAATAGAGAATAATTCTGTAATATTCCTTTATGTACAACACAATTTCAAATGACCTTATTAACAAACCAGTAAAGACAGGACGAGAAGCAAAGGTCACTTACACGTATTAAATCTTGAAGCAAACAAACTGCAGCTGCAAGTGCCACACTGCCATCCAGTTCCACTCTCTGGTCTGGCGACGGTCATATTACAGGAGCAACGAGAGGCTGCCAACAGTTTCTTTTAGCTTGTCTACTGAGACGGTGAAACTGGCCAACCAGGTGAAAAGCATTGTGAAGGAGAAACGACTTCGACTGCCGACGTGGGAAAGTAGCAGTCAGAGCAGGTCTATTGGAGCAGTGCGATGGACTCTGCCCAACAATGGGCTGCAAGCCCACATCTCTGCACATAGCAACAGTATGTGGTTCCTAGGTGCCCAGTCGGCTAGTTTTAAAGTTCAATTCAAATATTAAATAAAAATGCAGACTTCAGAATTGGTTAAATAGCATAACTGTGCACGTACTTTATTGTAGGTTAACATTAACACGCATTATTGAGGCACCCTCTGGAGAATGTCTAAAAATCAGAGAACCCACATTTTCATACATTTTTCAGTAGTGGTTATGTATTCACCCCACATTCCTTTACATATTTGCGTTTGTCTTCACGTCCATTGCATCCAAACCATACATTTGTCAATATATGCAAAGTAATATAAAACACCCACACCAGTTGGAACCTGTTAACACCACATTCCAAGAGATTTCTCTTGACCTTATCCTAAAGAGATGGTCCTGAGCCTGATGGAAATAATATCTCATACTTGGGAGGACATGGACGACAACAAGCTAAATGAGATCTTCAGCAAGTTCGGCCCAACGCTGAGCCGTCGCGTCATGACAGACGAGAGCGGCAAGTCCAAGGGCTTTGGCTTTGTGAGCTTCGAGAGGCACGAGGATGCCAAAAGGGCTGTGGATGAGATGAACGGGAAGAAGTTGAATGGGAAGCAGCTGTATGTGGCTCGTGCCCAGAAGAAAGGCGAGAGGCAGACAGAGCTCAAACGCAAGTTTGAGCAGATGAAGCAGGACGGCACGACTCGCTACCAGGGAGTGAACCTGTACGTTAAAAACCTAGACGACAGTCTGGACGACGAGCGTCTGCGTAAAGAGTTCTCTCTATTCGGGACAATCACGAGTGCCAAGGTGATGACGGAGGGCGGCCGCTCCAAAGGGTTCGGCTTTGTGTGTTTCTCCTCGCCGGAGGAGGCCACCGAGGCAATGAAGGAGATGAACGGGTGCGTCGTAGGCACCAAGCCGCTGTACGTGGCCCTGGCGCAGCGCAAGGAGGAGCGGCAGGCCCACCTCACCCACCAGTACATGCAGCGCATGGCCAGCGTGAGTGCCGTGCGCAACCCAGTGCTCAACCCCTACCAGCCCGCCCCGCCCTCCGGCTACTTCATGATGGCCATTCCACAGGCTCAGAACTGGGCTACCTGCTACCCGAGCAGGCAACTGGCACAGCTCCACCCCAGCACCCGCTGGGCTACGCACAGCATTCAGCCACAGCATTTCCAATACATGCCGAGTACCATCAGGCCCGCTGCAGACCAATCTCTGGGCCAGGAACCTCTCACTGCCTCCGTGCTGGATCTGGAACCTCCGCAGGAGCAGAAGCAGATGTTGGGTGATCGATGGTCTGTTTCCCGTGATCCAGAACATGCACCCCAACCTTGCAGGGACGGGTTTGCTCCTGGAGATCGACAACTTGGAGCTTCTGCTTATGCTGGAGTCTCCTGAGTCTCATTGAAACATTGAAACTGAAAAAATAAAAACGCATTAAATATTGAAATATTTTTGCCTGGTCCATAGACTCCAGTTTCAGGCCTTGATTACAGTAAACTAAAACAACATGTAAAAAGGCTAAATGATTGACACGTGTACAGTCGGTGACTCCTTTCTTTTTGTTCCTCTTACTGTTCGAATGCTCAGAATGTCAGTTTTTGCAGTTGACAGCTGAGCATTAGGCATGTGTATTGGATTGTATTAATAATACAATTGAGGATTCATTGCTGTTCAGGGACCCAGCAGTGGTAACTTGGCAGTGGTAGGGCTTGAACTAGCAACATTCTGATTACTAGTCAAGTAACCTCTGAATAGTATTATTATGATTAATATTATTAATATATCTTACACTGAGGTCTGCTGAAGCTTACCCAGGATCCTTTGCAGCAGCCTGCCATATGCACAAATCATTACGAAAGGACACAGAATCTCTAAACTCCCTTGTTTTATGTTATTAGTTTGTCTAATTCAATGTTAAAGCACTTTCCCCTGTAAACACTCTTTTTATGACCTCATTTCACCGTTTCATGACTTTATGCCACGAACCAACCAACTATTCTTTTATACAACTCTTTTCAAACACTTCAACCATTGTGGGTAACTACACTATTATACACCTGTAATTCTTGTTATGCTATTTATTTTATTGGTACTGTCGATACATCGATGTTAGGAGAAATACCTCATGAATACTTTAAATGAATCCTTAAAATGACACCTATTCCATTTACTAATGCTAAGCTTGCTACAGTCTGAACTTCTAGCAAGTCAAGAGAAGTCTCATGCAGTTTCTGTATTTTCTATAATTGCATAATATATGGATGGTTTTAAACTCAATAACATACGCACTTGCAAAATACGTGAATATAAAGGAACAAAAATAAATTAACATAACCACATACCTAAACATCATCTGGTACCATCACCCCATCACCCCTCAATGCAGTATGAGGATGGTCAGATTGTTGTATTTACTAATAGTTACCACTAGTATTAAAATAACAGTAAGCCCAAACTGTTCGACTATGTCCTCTTAAACAAACCTGTGATTTTTTAAATATTTGGACCACATCCTCCTGCAGAATAAAACAATCAGGAAATACAGTTGAGTTGGCCCATACCGCCCTCACATCAGTGTGATTTCCATCAATGACGTGTTATGGCTCTGGGTAAGGAACAATGTTATATTGTTCAATAAACTTTTCACAGGATGCATATTTTTCATTGTTTTAGCAAAGTTTTCGCTACCTCTATACAGCAAACACCAGAATCGACAAGGTTTACATTAATTATAGTCAGTAGAATTAAAGGGAAGAGGCCATATAAAAGGCTGGGATCTACATTTAGCAGACTCGGCACTGTGTTACTAGATATTGCCCACATTCCATTAATTTTATTAAGTCCTCTTTAAACAGAAAATAAAGATGCAGACTCAAGAATTAATTGAAGAGAGTAGTAGGTCCATTATTTATTTTGAGCTCAGCGTTACATACAAACGAGGCATAGTCCAGAATATGTCTAATAATCACACAAGGAACACACATTTTTATCCAGTTTTCAGAACTGATTATGTGATTGCCACACCTTCTCTACATACTGGTGTTTGAAATCTCAACCACTGTGTTCAACCATACATTATTCAATATATGCAAATTGAGATCTATCATTGTACAAATTGAAGCTTGACCCCAGTATATCCTATTGGAAGATTTTCCTGGGTTTTTTTTTTGTTGTTGTTTTTTTTGTTTTTAACAAAGATGATCTCAACTCATACCATCAAACACCTGCAAGATGATGTTGCAGGTCAGTATCACCCTGCTCTTATGGTAAGATAATGAACCTTGCTTAGCCACAGAACTCTCGAAGAGGCTTTCACGTCTTTTAAAAGCCGGGATCTTTCCCAATACTTAGGAAGCTATTTCTCACGGGAACAGTCCAGAGTCATCTGCCGTAGACTTCCACAGAGGCCTTGAAACCACCTGCATCAGAGCCTCTGCTCTGCACTTACAGACCCACAAAGGCCTTAAGATACCCCAGAAACATTATTCCTCTTTATGCTTTCAAACACAGTCTTGCACCACTCTGCACCTGTTGCAGAGAGCTTCAAAGCCTATTATAATAAGATCACAGATCGCCTCATGAAAATACCTTTACCCCAAAACATTTTATTACCTCAGGTGGAACAGTGTGTATAGGCCTAGACCTCTTTAGATGTAACTTAGAACCGCCGGTGACCGCTGTATGCGTTTCTTTGGTTGTACAAGCTCCACTGGAGGACTCGATGAATAGTTGATGATGGAAGAGGGGTATATCAGATTCACCCCTTCTGCCTCCATGTGACAAATTAACACACTACATAAACTTTTAGAAATAAATCAGTCTTTTAACAAATGGTAAACATTCTCTAGAAAAGATTATCTTGTAACAATTCATTGAGTATATGAACTGTTTTTGTGTCCTTATATCTATAAATGAAAAGTAATAAAACATTATAGATGATAAATAAATTACATAAAATGTATAAAAGTTCACAAATAAGAAAGTACCTGAGTCTGCACTTTTCTCCACAGATTCAAGAAACTCGTGAAAGTTGGAAGCTATAGAAACACATAGTACAGAATTATAGACTGACTGAGGTGTGAGCAGAAAGATCGCCATGATGTCCTTATATCTAAAGCACTCAAAGCATTGATGCTATGTAAATAAACTGTGATCCGATTGGTTCAATCTAAGTAAATAGATTCACCTACTTTGAAGTTAAAGTTTTTCTCAAAAGGTTAGAACTGGTTGACTATACTTTGCCGTGTTCTGTAATAGAAAATGTAAACATTTATATCTAAAATATTGCACGACAGAAATCAATTCAAGACTAACCTCTAATGACCGCTAGATGGGGGAAGATATTAAGTAATAAATGAGTCCAGATCCTCCTGCCCGACAATACGGTGAGACTCTGTTTTTACGTGTGATGGAAAATGATACGAAACTATGTATTATGTGATTCATATAAAATCACACTGATCCTTTTGTTCTTAAATTAATAATGCTGTTTGCACATTTATATCCGCCTGTTGCTGATTAAGTTGAACATGTATCAGGAACTGTTAACATCAAGGTCAACTTGACACACAACCCACACTGTTTGGAGTCAGTTTGGGTTGGTTTGTGGAAAAAAACAAGCTGAGAGCTGATTGGCTTATAGCCACAGCAACAAAGGAAAGAAGAGCTGCTTAAGAAAAGATGATTGGTTAAAGACAGCACAGGAGTAGTATAACTAGCCACGGTTTTGTATACTCGGGGCTCCCTACCTGAGGAGAGCCAAACATTTATTTTATTATTTTTCTTATTAAATTACTCTCTTAATCACGTCTGACTTGCTGTTTGTTCAAAATTCCACAACATATGTCATTACTACGCCGCACAAAAAAGACCGCCTTATTTGTAGTTCCACAATGTGAAAAGGCGTCATTTTCTATGCAAACGAATGAATAAACACCATGCCATGCCTTGCTGTATCCCCTCTTTGCACCGCTGGACAGACACACTCATGACACTGTACTCATCAAAAGCAGCACCAGAGACGCACTGAGTCATATCCCGCTACACACCTCTCAGGCCAGCTTGTTTGCACGTTTTGTCATAAAACTTAAAATGTCATTTGTTGCCATTATATATAAAATTACCTATTTAAAAAACCAAATAAATCAAAAAGTACTTGTGACTAGAGAAACACGTGGCTAATCACCTACAAGAAATAATGTCAGTGATGTTTGGGGCAGGTGTTTCAAACGTGCCCAGACTCTTGAGAAGCACCTAAACGCACACACAAGGGTGTCCGCTTCCCATAGTGCTGCAAATACTGCAGGAAGGGCTTTGGTGAAACAGGCCACATGGAGGAGCAGAAGACAATCCACACAACTGAAGAAGCCCGTAGCTGCCCAGTATGTCAGAATCCACATGGGAGAAGAACCCTGTAGCTGCCCAGTATGTCAGAAGCAATTTGTGCAGGTGGGTAATGAACCATATTTGTACCCATTCGTATGCTGGGAGCAAATCAGTTGAAGACTTGAACAGTATGTTAACAATCAGTTAAAATGACTGTTGATGACAAGAAAACAATGGCTAATATGTTCCTTCACAGCTATGTCATTGGTTGATCTATTTTTGTCAGATTTAGTGCTTGTTTGGGCAAGTGTGTTAAATTCTTCCTTTGTTTTTGGTTTTGTTCCTTTTCATATAGTTGTTTATTCCTTTTTGTCTAGTGATGTCCATTATCCATTTAAAATCTGTCAAATTAAACAAATGTGAAACGAATTCCATAGTATTCAGATTTGATTGCAAAAGAGACCAACCACTCCCCGTATTTTGAATTTTGCATATACAGTATATGTGCAGTTCCAGCCTAGTCCATTGATCCAAAATCTGGCCCAGATGTATCTGTTGACTGCAAATTTGAATGATTTCTGTGCTCTGCAGCAAAGGAGCGTTTGGTTACTATCGGATGGATTAAAATAGGCTTGTTGGTAGCAAAGACATCACTAAAGTGTACAGAGCAAAGGTACTCCAGGACCAGGATGGGTAAGTAGCAGCTTGATCAGTGGAATCTTCTGTGAGACGTAACAGGATTTCGGTCTTAAATGTAATGTTAGATCAAGTGAAAAACTTTAGTGGATTGAAATACAGATAAATAAATCCACTAAAAGTGCATCTGCATCACTGGTTAAAAAGTTGTTCTGCTAGTTGTCTGATTTTGTTCCAGTAATCTAATGTTTCCTGGGACTAGGTGGTTCAAGATTTTATTTCTGTGATTTTTTTAACCATAGTCTAATTGTTTGTACTGTCTACCAAATGCAATACTGAGTAGTGAAACACTGACACAATCCCTTTTGGCATCGGACATTTGTAATAATTTCAATAATCTACAGTTGTAAGTCAAGAGGGCAGCACCATTTTAAAGTCTAGTTTCCTTTCTCTGTCTCACTTTCTGGAATTTTTCCATCTGTGTTTTTATTAAATTTAAAGATGGAAAGGGTATTAAAACTCCCTTTCACTGACATCTCTTCCACTGAACTTGTAGAGAAAGTGATGATATGAAGATGATTATGTTTATCGCTTTCACTCAGAGATCATTGTCTGAGGGTCATGTTGTACAGTTCACGATGCCCCGGGTTGCAATCAGGAGGTTTAACAGTGATGTGCCAAACAGTTGTCTGTGCTGTTCTATATGATCATCACAGAACATCACACATAACTGGTCAAATTGTATCTCCAGTAGGATATTTGTGTATTATACTATATATTAGCAGCATAACTTTATGATGCAATTAAAAACATTCCCCATCCCCCTGAATACCAATCATATTACATATCTGGGTATTAAATTCTCTTCCCAGTTGTCTGTTATTCAAAAATAAATAGTCATCCAATTATTAAAACAATAAGCGACGAACTTCATTGATGGACAAATTTGCCCCTTATGCTCTTTGGACAAACTGCAATAATTAAAATGAGAATATTACCTAAACGAAATTATTTGTTTTCAATTATTCCAGCGCCACCAACCTGTCTAAAATCTTTGGACAACATCATAACTTGATTCTACTGGAAAAATAAATCACATAGAATCAAACTCACAACATTACAGAACCGTAGTTGATTATTGCAAATCAACTATAATATGGTATAAAATGGATAAAACTTAGTATATCAGACAGAATATGGATAGACATATAGCAAACATTATGCAAAGATCTAAAAGTCAGACTTACCATTTATCAGTCAAATCAATTAAAGAACATTCATGATCAACAATTTGTGGGTGGCCATGATACTAACAGCCTGGTGGAAATTTCACAAGATATCAAACTCCAGACTCACATAAACATAACACTGCTTTCATGTCACTTCCACAAGTAGCCCAAACATAAGATATAGAAAGCAGGTAAGAGCAACTATCAGTTCAGAGACATTAAACTCACCTGCATCCATATCAGTATTATAAACATTCCTAATACAAAAAAACTATCACATAAGATATACAAACTAATAATGAAATCAAATCGCATAATTACTCTCCCATCGAGACAATGGGAGGAAGATTTATTACTAGCTCCCGACGCCACAGTTTGGATTAAAATGTGTAATAATAATTACCACATGACAGCAACACTAACCTACAATGCATTCAGTACAAAATAATACATAGATTACATTATACTACACATTGGATGTTTAAAATTGGTTTCACAAGCTCAGCAATCTGTACATACTTTACTCCAAAGACAGCTGACGATTACATTCACATCGTGTGGCAGAGCACACCTATCAAGCAATTTTGGCAATAAGTAATCACACACATGTCCCATGATTTAAATAACCCTATCCATCCAACACCATCTTTATGTCTCCTAGGAGACATGTCATCAACCAATGTGACAATAGAAAAAAAACAGGATAATATATATATAACATTATTAATTGCAAATACAAACATACTCATGAATTGGAAAACAAAAAATAATATTAGTGTCACCGAATGGAAAAATCTATTGATAGACTACATATCAATGGAAAAAAATCTCAGAATGAATCAATAACAACCAATAACCTAGACTGGACTCCTTTGATAAAAAGTTTACAGAGCTAATCCATAAATGATAAATATCCCAATCTAGTACGTGTACATATACAGTGCACTCGCACATAGCCTCTCTCTCTCTCTCACACACACACACAGGCAGACGCACACAAGCAGTCACACACGAACACACACACACACACACACACACACACACACACACACACACACACACACACACACACACACACACACACACACACACACACACACATTCCCGTAATGGTGCAGGTGGCAAATACTTAAAATACTCTATCTGCATTTCCCGTTTGTCTGTTTCGTCTCTGTTCGTCTTATTTTTCCTCTCTCCCCTATTCCCGTTTCCCCCACGTTATTTATGTCTGTTCATACGTTTTATACACCCGATATAGTTGGACACAGTGAGAAGTTAGAAATAAATAATGAATAAATAATAAAGTTCTAAAGGTCCTCCGATGGGCGGAAATCAATTGATATATTTATTTCTCCAGATTTCTAACTCGGAGAGAAAAAGACGTCCTTTTACAAATCGCACCTCGTTGTGGAACTCTACTAAGGTTTACAATCCAGGCGATTATTTTTAACCTCAAAGAACATAGGCCTGCTCCAAGGCAAACTGATTTCATCCCATTAATTAACTTTAATGCGATGTTTTTTGCCGAGCATTAGGCTAAAGAAAATGAATGTTGTTGCGTTTATCAAACTAAAAGTATTTATTCTGAGCCATGCGGTAAATGATTCAGTGTGAGCAGCATATGGACGATTTTTGGAAAATGCTGTGACTAGGTAATATTTTGAAATATAAGGCGTTGTTAAAGCCTCTCATTCACGCTATTAACGTTATAAGTTAAAATAATTGAATAATTCATAAATAAATAAATAGCGTTTGTATAATATTTAAAAATAAACATTTACGTAAAAGCACTCTTACGTAACAACCAAGTTGTCATGTATTTGAATCTAAAGCTAAAGTGTTGCTTTGATCGCTTTGGTCGGTCGACACTTGCCTGGCTCTGTTGAATTGCTGTTTCAAACTGTTTTATAATTCGTGCAGTTAGATCATTTGGTTAAATCATTTACGATTTTATTTTATTCATTTACTACTTTCGACTACGATTTCCAGAAAGGTTGACCGACGATCCTCACGAAAATGAATCCAAGTGCTCCAAGTTCGCCGATGACTTCGTTGTACGTGGGTGACCTTCATCCAGACGTTACCGAGGCCATGCTATACGAGAAATTCAGTCCTGCTGGCGCAATAGTCTCCGTACGGATTTGCAGGGACGCGATGACCCTCCGCTCACTTGGATACGCATACGTGAACTTTCAGCAGCAGGCAGATGCTGAGCGTGCTTTGGACACTATGAACTTTAACATCATCAAAGGCAGACCTGTGCGAATTATGTGGTCCCAGAGAGACCCCTCTCTGAGGAAGAGTGGAGTTGGCAACATCTTCATCAAGAACCTTGACAAGTCTATTGACAGCGAAGCTCTTTACGACACATTCTCTGCCTTTGGGAACATCCTTTCCAGCAAGGTGGTGTGTGACGAGAATGGCTCTAAGGGCTACGGCTTTGTGCACTTTGAGACCCGTGAGGCTGCGGAGAGAGCAATTGAGAGACTTAATGGCATGTTGCTCAATGACCGCAAAGTGTTCATTGGCCACTTCAAGTCTCGCAAGGAGCGAGAGGCTGAGATGGGGGCCAGGGCCAAAAAGTTCACCAATGTGTACGTCAAGAACTTTGGAGAGGACATGGACGACGACAAGCTGAAGGAGATCTTCAGCAAGTTTGGCCAAACGCTGAGCACTCGCGTCATGACCGACGAGAGCGGCAAGTCCAAGGGCTTTGGCTTTGTGAACTTCGAGAGGCACGAGGATGCCCAGAGGGCTGTGGATGAGATAAATGGGAAGGAGCTGAATGGGAAGAAGGTGTATGTGGGTTATGCCCAGAAGAAAGGCGAGAGGCAGACAGGGCTGAAACGAAAGTTTGAGCAGACGAAGCAGGACGGTATGACTCGCTACCAGGGAGACAACCTGTACGTCAAGAACCTAGACGACGGTCTGGACGACGCGCGTCTACGTAAGGAGTTCTCTCCGTTCGGGACCATCACAAGTGCCAAGGTGATGATGGAGGGCGGCCGCTCCAAAGGGTTCGGCTTCGTGTGTTTCTCCTCGCCGGAGGAGGCCGCCACGGCCATGACGGAGATGAATGGGCGCGTTGTAGGCACCAAGCCGCTGTACGTGGCTCTGGCGCAGCGCAAGGAGGAGCGGCAGGCCCACCTCTCCAACAAGTACATGAAGCGCACGGCCAGCGTGAGTGCCTTGCCCAACCTCGTGCTCAACCCCTACCAGCCTGCCCCGCCCTCCGGCTACAACATGGAAGCCATTCCACAAGCTCAGAACTGGCCTGCCTACTGCGCAAGCAGCAAGCTGGCACAACTCCTCCCCAGCCCTTGCTGGGCCATGCAGTGCGTCCACCCACAGCAAGTCCAGGATATGCCGAGTGCCATCGGTCCAGCCGCATCCTGCCCGCAGGCCTTCAGCGCCATCCGACCAACCACCGCCTGCCAGGTCCCACGCACGATGGCCTATCAGACCATGGCATCTGAGGCTCCGGGGACAGGGATGGCCAGCGCGGAAGCTGCCAACAAGGCGTCGCTGGTGAGAGCAGTACCACAGTACAAAACCACCTCAGGCGTTCACAGCCCACAGCAACACCTGGGCACACAGCCCTTAGATATAAATGTCGAACTTACCATTTATCAGTCAAATCAATTATAAAACATTTATGTTTCTCAACCCACAGCAGCACCTGGGGGCAGAGCTCCAGGTGCCCGTGCAGCTGGCTGCGGTCCATGTGCAGGGTCAGGAACCTCTCAGTGCCTCCATGCTGGCTGCTGCACCTCCACAGGAGCAGAAGCAGATACTGGGTGAGCGTCTGTTTCCCCTGATCCAGAACATGCAGCCCACCCTTGCAGGGAAGATCACGTGTATGTTCCTGGAACTGGACAACTCGAAGCTACTGCATATGCTGGAGTCTCCTGAGTCTCTGCACCCTAAGGTGGATGAGGCAGTCGCTGTGCTCCAGGACCAGTGCGCGCAGGAAGCCGCTCAAAAACTTTAACCAGTGCTGCGCTTCTGGCTGTCTAATGGAAGAATAAGCAGTAAAAAAAATTAACATTTTAACTGAAAAAAATAAACATTGAAACTGAAATGCATTGAACATTGAAATATTTTTGCCATGTCTGTAGACATCAAGCCTGTAAGGGTTGGCACCAGGCCGAGGCCCCCTCGACCAGAGGGAGGCGTCGAGTCAACCACGCCACTGATCAGGATCAACACCCAACAGCTGGGCTAGACCTTATATAAGCCCAGTGACCCGGTCATTCAGTGCTGGGTTTTTGATAAAGTTTTGAGCCAAGCTCCTAGCCGGTAACTCTGGGTATTGAGGTCTGTGAGCCCTTGTGCTATGCCTCTTTTCTGTTCTGCGAGGGTGTCAGTGTTTTTACACGTCCCCTCCCTTCTCCAGTTTTCCCCTCTCGAGTCTGTCTCTCTCCTGAGGCTTCCCTTAGCCATTCAAGTTTCTCCCCGTTTTCTGGTTTTGTTTGGGAACTTTTAGTTCGAGTTTTCCCCAGTGCATCGGGGTTGCCATTTCTTTCCGTGGCGTTCTTTGTTCTCCCCTTTTCCACGCTCACCGAGGTGTTTCGTTTTTTCCTCTTGTTTTGCTTGATCCAAGCTCTAACTGTTCTGCACACGAGCCCACCATTGTTAGAGTGTGGCTGCTTACCCAGTAAGCTATTGGTGTCCTCACCTAGCTGACCTGGATTCAAAACCACCTTACAAAGTCCAGGCCTTGGTTATTCTAAGCTTAAAATGAAAACGACAGAAAAAGGTAAAATCATTTCAAGTTTGGTTTATTTGTCGCATACATAGTCATACACAGTATAACTCACAGTGAAATGGTTGAGTGCTCTGTCCAATCTGAGGAAAAAGAAAAACAGGGGTGCATAGAGAAATATATTCTATATATATACAAAAATATATTAATAGTGCATGTACAATATATATATATATATATATATATTATGTTTATATGTACAATGTATATATGGATATTTATATATGTATGTACAGAATGTACAGTCCCATCTTGCAATTGACATATTTACAGTTATATGTTACATGGTGGTAATTGAACATATTACAGTTATATTGAACATATTACAGTTATTTCTATTACATATTACAGATTTTGACATGAACAGCTGATCATTTTTTTGTTTTTATTCCTCTTAAAGTTTGAATGTTCAGATTGTCAGTTCTTACAGGTCATAGCTGATCATTAGATAAGTGTATTGGGTTGCATTAATATAAATGTAAAGATCAAAAAAACAAAACCCCACAGTGTAGCTTAAAATAGAGAATAATTCTGTAATATTCCTTTATGTACAACACAATTTCAAATGACCTTATTAACAAACCAGTAAAGACAGGACGAGAAGCAAAGGTCACTTACACGTATTAAATCTTGAAGCAAACAAACTGCAGCTGCAAGTGCCACACTGCCATCCAGTTCCACTCTCTGGTCTGGCGACGGTCATATTACAGGAGCAACGAGAGGCTGCCAACAGTTTCTTTTAGCTTGTCTACTGAGACGGTGAAACTGGCCAACCAGGTGAAAAGCATTGTGAAGGAGAAACGACTTCTACTGCCGACGTGGGAAAGTAGCAGTCAGAGCAGGTCTATTGGAGCAGTGCGATGGACTCTGCCCAACAATGGGCTGCAAGCCCACATCTCTGCACATAGCAACAGTATGTGGTTCCTAGGTGCCCAGTCGGCTAGTTTTAAAGTTCAATTCAAATATTAAATAAAAATGCAGACTTCAGAATTGGTTAAAGAGCATAACTGTGCACGTACTTTATTGTAGGTTAACATTAACACGCATTATTGAGGCACCCTCTGGAGAATGTCTAAAAATCAGAGAACCCACATTTTCATACATTTTTCAGTAGTGGTTATGTATTCACCCCACATTCCTTTACATATTTGCGTTTGTCTTTACGTCCATTGCATCCAAACCATACATTTGTCAATATATGCAAAGTAATATAAAACACCCACACCAGTTGGAACCTGTTAACACCACATTCCAAGAGATTTCTCTTGACCTTATCCTAAAGAGATGGTCCTGAGCCTGATGGAAATAATATCTCATACTTGGGAGGACATGGACGACAACAAGCTAAATGAGATCTTCAGCAAGTTCGGCCCAACGCTGAGCCGTCGCGTCATGACAGACGAGAGCGGCAAGTCCAAGGGCTTTGGCATTGTGAGGTTCGAGAGGCACGAGGATGCCAAAAGGGCTGTGGATGAGATGAACGGGAAGAAGTTGAATGGGAAGCACCTGTATGTGGCTCGTGCCCAGAAGAAAGGCGAGAGGCAGACAGAGCTCAAACGCAAGTTTGAGCAGATGAAGCAGGACGGCACGACTCGCTACCAGGGAGTGAACCTGTACGTTAAAAACCTAGACGACAGTCTGGACGACGAGCGTCTGCGTAAAGAGTTCTCTCTATTCGGGACAATCACGAGTGCCAAGGTGATGACGGAGGGCGGCCGCTCCAAAGGGTTCGGCTTTGTGTGTTTCTCCTCGCCGGAGGAGGCCACCGAGGCAACGAAGGAGATGAACGGGTGCATCGTAGGCACCAAGCCGCTGTACGTGGCCCTGGCGCAGCGCAAGGAGGAGCGGCAGGCCCACCTCACCCACCAGTACATGCAGCGCATGGCCAGCGTGAGTGCCGTGCGCAACCCAGTGTTCAACCCCTACCGGCCCGCCCCGCCCTCCGGCTACTTCATGATGGCCATTCCACAGGCTCAGAACTGGGCTACCTGCTACCCGAGCAGGCAACTGGCACAGCTCCACCCCAGCACCCGCTGGGCTACGCACAGCATTCAGCCACAGCATTTCCAATACATGCCGAGTACCATCAGGCCCGCTGCAGACCAATCTCTGGGCCAGGAACCTCTCACTGCCTCCGTGCTGGATCTGGAACCTCCGCAGGAGCAGAAGCAGATGTTGGGTGATCGATGGTCTGTTTCCCGTGATCCAGAACATGCACCCCAACCTTGCAGGGACGGGTTTGCTCCTGGAGATCGACAACTTGGAGCTTCTGCTTATGCTGGAGTCTCCTGAGTCTTATTGAAACATTGAAACTGAAAAAATAAAAACGCATTAAATATTGAAATATTTTTGCCTGGTCCATAGACTCCAGTTTCAGGCCTTGATTACAGTAAACTAAAACAACATGTAAAAAGGCTAAATGATTGACACGTGTACAGTCGGTGACTCCTTTCTTTTTGTTCCTCTTACTGTTCGAATGCTCAGAATGTCAGTTTTTGCAGTTGACAGCTGAGCATTAGGCATGTGTATTGGATTGTATTAATAATACAATTGAGGATTCATTGCTGTTCAGGGACCCAGCAGTGGTAACTTGGCAGTGGTAGGGCTTGAACTAGCAACATTCTGATTACTACTCAAGTAACCTCTGAATAGTATTATTATGATTAATATTATTAATATATCTTACACTGAGGTCTGCTGAAGCTTACCCAGGATCCTTTGCAGCAGCCTGCCATATGCACAAATCATTACGAAAGGACACAGAATCTCTAAACTCCCTTGTTTTATGTTATTAGTTTGTCTAATTCAATGTTAAAGCACTTTCCCCTGTAAACACTCTTTTTATGACCTCATTTCACCGTTTCATGACTTTATGCCACGAACCAACCAACTATTCTTTTATACAACTCTTTTCAAACACTTCAACCATTGTGGGTAACTACACTATTATACACCTGTAATTCTTGTTATGCTATTTATTTTATTGGTACTGTCGATACATCGATGTTAGGAGAAATACCTCATGAATACTTTAAATGAATCCTTAAAATGACACCTATTCCATTTACTAATGCTAAGCTTGCTACAGTCTGAACTTCTAGCAAGTCAAGAGAAGTATCATGCAGTTTCTGTATTTTCTATAATTGCATAATATATGGATGGTTTTAAACTCAATAACATACGCACTTGCAAAATATGTGAATATAAAGGAACAAAAATAAATTAACATAACCACATACCTAAACATCATCTGGTACCATCACCCCATCACCCCTCAATGCAGTATGAGGATGGTCAGATTGTTGTATTTACTAATAGTTACCACTAGTATTAAAATAACAGTAAGCCCAAACTGTTCGACTATGTCCTCTTAAACAAACCTGTGATTTTTTAAATATTTGGACCACATCCTCCTGCAGAATAAAACAATCAGGAAATACAGTTGAGTTGGCCCATACCGCCCTCACATCAGTGTGATTTCCATCAATGACGTGTTATGGCTCTGGGTAAGGAACAATGTTATATTGTTCAATAAACTTTTCACAGGATGCATATTTTTCATTGTTTTAGCAAAGTTTTCGCTACCTCTATACAGCAAACACCAGAATCGACAAGGTTTACATTAATTATAGTCAGTAGAATTAAAGGGAAGAGGCCATATAAAAGGCTGGGATCTACATTTAGCAGACTCGGCACTGTGTTACTAGATATCGCCCACATTCCATTAATTTTATTAAGTCCTCTTTAAACAGAAAATAAAGATGCAGACTCAAGAATTAATTGAAGAGAGTAGTAGGTCCATTATTTATTTTGAGCTCAGCGTTACATACAAACGAGGCATAGTCCAGAATATGTCTAATAATCACACAAGGAACACACATTTTTATCCAGTTTTCACAACTGATTATGTGATTGCCACACCTTCTCTACATACTGGTGTTTGAAATCTCAACCACTGTGTTCAACCATACATTATTCAATATATGCAAATTGAGATCTATCATTGTACAAATTGAAGCTTGACCCCAGTATATCCTATTGGAAGATTTTCCTGGGGTTTTTTTTTGTTGTTGTTTTTTTTGTTTTTAACAAAGATGATCTCAACTCATACCATCAAACACCTGCAAGATGATGTTGCAGGTCAGTATCACCCTGCTCTTATGGTAAGATAATGAACCTTGCTTAGCCACAGAACTCTCGAAGAGGCTTTCACGTCTTTTAAAAGCCGGGATCTTTCCCAATACTTAGGAAGCTATTTCTCACGGGAACAGTCCAGAGTCATCTGCCGTAGACTTCCACAGAGGCCTTGAAACCACCTGCATCAGAGCCTCTGCTCTGCACTTACAGACCCACAAAGGCCTTAAGATACCCCAGAAACATTATTCCTCTTTATGCTTTCAAACACAGTCTTGCACCACTCTGCACCTGTTGCAGAGAGCTTCAAAGCCTATTATAATAAGATCACAGATCGCCTCATGAAAATACCTTTACCCCAAAACATTTTATTACCTCAGGTGGAACAGTGTGTATAGGCCTAGACCTCTTTAGATGTAACTTAGAACCGCCGGTGACCGCTGTATGCGTTTCTTTGGTTGTACAAGCTCCACTGGAGGACTCGATGAATAGTTGATGATGGAAGAGGGGTATATCAGATTCACCCCTTCTGCCTCCATGTGACAAATTAACACACTGCATAAACTTTTAGAAATAAATCAGTCTTTTAACAAATGGTAAACATTCTCTAGAAAAGATTATCTTGTAACAATTCATTGAGTATATGAACTGTTTTTGTGCCCTTATATCTATAAATGAAAAGTAATAAAATATTATAGATGATAGGTAAATAAATTACATAAAATGTATAAAAGTTCACAAATAAGAAAGTACCTGAGTCTGCACTTTTATCCACAGATTCAAGAAACTCGTGAAAGTTGGAAGCTATAGAAACACAGTACAGAATTATAGACTGACTGAGGTGTGAGCAGAAAGATCGCCATGATGTCCTTATATCTAAAGCACTCAAAGCATTGATGTTATGTAAATAAACTGTGATCCGATTGGTTCAATCTAAGTAAATAGATTCACCTACTTTGAAGTTAAAGTTTTTCTCAAAAGGTTAGAACTGGTTGACTATACTTTGCCGTGTTCTGTAATAGAAAATGTAAACATTTATATCTAAAATATTGCACGACAGAAATCAATTCAAGACTAACCTCTAATGACCGCTAGATGGGGGAAGATATTAAGTAATAAATGAGTCCAGATCCTCCTGCCCGACAATACGGTGAGACTCTGTTTTTACGTGTGATGGAAAATGATACGAAACTATGTATTATGTGATTCATATAAAATCACACTGATCCTTTTGTTCTTAAATTAATAATGCTGTTTGCACATTTATATCCGCCTGTTGCTGATTAAGTTGAACATGTATCAGGAACTGTTAACATCAAGGTCAACTTGACACACAACCCACACTGTTTGGAGTCAGTTTGGGTTGGTTTGTGGAAAAAACCAAGCTGAGAGCTGATTGGCTTATAGCCACAGCAACAAAGGAAAGAAGAGCTGCTTAAGAAAAGATGATTGGTTAAAGACAGCACAGGAGTAGTATAACTAGCCACGGTTTTGTATACTCGGGGCTCCCTACCTGAGGAGAGCCAAACATTTATTTTATTCTTTTTCTTATTAAATTACTCTCTTAATCACGTCTGACTTGCTGTTTGTTCAAAATTCCACAACATATGTCATTACTACGCCGCACAAAAAAGACCGCCATATTTGTAGTTCCACAATGTGAAAAGGCGTCATTTTCTATGCAAACGAATGAATAAACACCATGCCATGCCTTGCTGTATCCCCTCTTTGCACCGCTGGACAGACACACTCATGACACTGTACTCATCAAAAGCAGCACCAGAGACGCACTGAGTCATATCCCGCTACACACCTCTCAGGCCAGCTTGTTTGCACGTTTTGTCATAAAACTTAAAATGTCATTTGTTGCCATTATATATAAAATTACCTATTTAAAAAAACAAATAAATCAAAAAGTACTTGTGGCTAGAGAAACACGTGGCTAATCACCTACAAGAAATAATGTCAGTGATGTTTGGGGCAGGTGTTTCAAACTTGCCCAGACTCTTGAGAAGCACCTAAACGCTCACACAAGGGTGTCCGCTTGCCATAGTGCTGCAAATACTGCAGGAAGGGCTTTGGTGAAACAGGCCACATGGAGGAGCAGAAGACAATCCACACAACTGAAGAAGCCCGTAGCTGCCCAGTATGTCAGAATCCACACGGGAGAAGAACCCTGTAGCTGCCCAGTATGTCAGAAGCAATTTGTGCAGCTGGGTAATGAACCATATTTGTACCCATTCGTAGGTTGGGAGCAAATCAGTTGAAGACTTGAACAGTATGTTAACAATCAGTTAAAATTACTGTTGATGAAAAGAAAACAATGGCTAATATGTTTCTTCACAGCTATGTCATTGGTTGATCTATTTTTGTCAGATTTAGTGCTTGTTTAGGCAAGTGTGTTAAAGCCTTCCTTTGTTTTTGGTTTTGTTCCTTTTCATATAGTTGTTTATTCCTTTTTGTCTAGTGATGTCAATTATCCATTTAAAATTTGTCAAATTAAACAAATGCGAAACAAATTCCATAGTATTCAGATTTGATTGCAAAAGAGACCAACCACTCCCCGTATTTTGAATTTTGCATATACAGTATATGTGCAGTTCCAGCCTAGTCAATTGATCCAAAATCTGGCCCAGACGTATCTGTTGACTGCAAATTTGAATGATTTCTGTGCTCTGCAGCAAAGGAGCGTTTGGTTACTATCGGATGGATTAAAATAGGCTTGTTGGTAGCAAAGACATCACTAAAGTGTACAGAGCAAAGGTACTCCAGGACCAGGATGGGTAAGTAGCAGCTTGATCAGTGGAATCTTCTGTGAGACGTAACAGGATTTCGGTCTTAAATGTAATGTTAGATCAAGTGAAAAAAATTAGTGGATTGAAATACAGATAAAAAAATCCACTAAAAGTGCATCTGCATCATTGGTTAAAAAGTTGTTCTGCTAGTTGTCAGATTTTGTTCCAGTAATCTAATGTTTCCTGGGACTAGGTGGTTCAAGATTATATTGGTGTTTGCTTTATTTCTGTGATTTTTTTAACCATAGTCTAATTGTTTATACTGTCTACCAAATGCAATACTGAGTAGTGAAACACTGACACAATCCCTTTTGGCGTCAGACATTTGTAATATTTTCAATAATCTACAGTTGTAAGTCAAGAGGGCAGCACCATTTTAAAGTGTAGTTTCCTTTCTCTGTCTCACTTTCTGGAATTTTTCCGTCTGTGTTTTTATTAAAGTTAAAAATGGAAAGGGTATTAAAACTCCCTTTCACTGACATCTCTTCCACTGAACTTGTAGAGAAAGTGATGATATGAAGATGATTATGTTTATCGCTTTCACTCAGAGATCATTGTCTGAGGGTCATGTTGTACAGTTCACGATGCCCCGGGTTGCAATCAGGAGGTTTAACAGTGATGTGCCACACAGTTGTCTGTGGTGTTCTTATATGATCTAAAAGTCAGACTTACCATTTATCAGTCAAATCAATTAAAGAACATTCATGATCAACAATTTGTGGGTGGCCATGATACTAATGGCCTGGTGGAAATTCCACAAGATATCAAACTCCACACTAACATAAACATAACACTGCTTTCATGTCACTTCCACAAGTAGCCCAAACATAAGATATAGAAAGCAGGTAAGAGCGGAGCAGTCAATGTGCCTAATATGACTGCAAAAGCCTGGCAGGACAGGAGGTATTCCTGCTTCTGCTAATCAGTAAAAGGAAGCTCCTGGCAAAGTGACGTGGACTGCAAAAAAATCACCAGGAAGGTCAAGCTACAAATGCCAGAGAGGAGCAGGGAGCACCAAAAGTTCCATAGCATCCTGCGGAAAGAGTACCACATAAGCATGGAAACAGTACAGCAACCCATGGTATGAGCATGGACAGATGAGGAAGAGCTGCTAGAACAGTACGTCCCCAATAAGCAGGCAGGATGTGGATCCGTCTCACTATTTCATCGGCAGAAATGCAGGAGCAGGTGATAATACTCCTGGGCCCAGCACTCTTCAACCTGGGTACTTTAAGGAGAACACGGCAGCCTCCCAAAAGTGATACAAAGTCCCAAAATGGCTATTACCTGTGCTGAATAACAGTATGAAGGACAAATCTACCCCTGTCCAAAGTTTAATTGATTTAACTGAATGCCAACTATACTACCACCATCAATCTGTGTAAGGTGTACTTGCAAGTGCCTTTAGCACCAAAAGCAAAAGAACTCAGTGTTTTCAACACATTTCATCCAAGCATCATCATGTGAAATGATGTTCTTTTCGGAAATTCTTCATCTAAATATGGTTGTGTTGCTAATGAGATCATATTATTTGTTACTCTTTAAACCTTATTATTCCTTTAAGATTCAAAGTCTACTGTGTTAGGAAACCTATGTGAGAATATAAAATCAGCAGTTTCTGCATGCTTGTGTGATGAATACAGAAAGTGATCTCTCATACTTGAGGAATTAAGGCTTCAAATGTCTTGGTGTTCAGACGATATGGAGAGGCTCTGGGAATCTGGAAGGATAAACGTTTGTTTCATTGTCAGGGACTGTTGATCATTTATTTGTCCATTCATTTATTACACTATTTAAGGGATTATTAATGTGCACTGGGAGAACAGTATAAAGTTATCAGTCTTCTAACTAAATAGCCTGGTCTTGTAAGGTAACCACATGCACACCTTTCCCTCAGTGATGGCAAGGAGTGGTTTAAACTCACCATGTCATCTGTGATTCTGAGTGTGAGTGCTCCTGCATTTTTGTACACAAAGCCTGCTGAGTTGGCAGTGAAGGCAGAGATGCCCATATACAGCATGTTGCTTTCATCAGGTGGCAGTGAAAATGGTGTCGGGGCAAAAGCGGGTTTCTTGTGCACTCCAATGTTGTAAAACTCCCCCTATATAGAGAGCAATGCAGAGATGAACTTATTCTTTTACAGCTCCTGGGTCTTGATTCTTCGTTCAGATTAAACTGTTTTATCAGTGTAACCTTTGTGTAACCTTTTTTTCCTACAAAAGCCCAACAGTGCTTTCTGGATACACTTAGGCACAGTTTTGCAAGTGCTCCTGTTATTCCCTGTTAATTCAGATCTTTGGCTCAGAAAGGCTTTCTTATGATCATTATGGTCATTATTCTTATGCTTTGACAACTTGTGCCTTTTTTAACTTGTGCCTGAAAACCCCTTTACCTATGCCAATGATAAAACACTGATGAACTCCTGCAAACAAGTTGTAGTTTATTAATTAGTGCATTAATCTTAGTTTGGGATCTTTAATGACCATCTTAATCTGTGTATATTATTTGATTGTTGGTTCTTTCCTAGCTGAATGTAACTTCCTCTCACAGTAGTGTACAACTTCCAAGCTTATCAAAGGATAGTGTTGTAGTCAGGACCATTAAAAAATCATTCAAGCAAAGACCAAGATTTTGTAGTGTTTGAATCTGAGACAAGAATGAGACTTATTTAACAATGATTTTACTTTAATTATACCACTCACTGATAATGTATTGTAAATTGTCATTGTCATAAATAATTGTCATTATAAAGGCAGCTGAATATAAACAAATATAAAGCAAAAAGGTTCATATGGTCATTTTTATTATTAAATTAAAACATAGTAATACTTAAATAATTGCTATCTGCCCTTGGGTCAATCATGGAAAGGATTAACTAGATGTGTTCTGTAATGTGTTAAATCCTCTTGATAAATGCATAGCTTTAGCTATATCATAAAACATATGATGAGTCCTTTTCTCATTATTACTTGTGTACAACAAAAGTTTGTGTGACAAGCAGCAACATGTATATTTGCCAATTTATGAAAACGGGAGTATGCGCAGTGGGAGAGTAAATATCTTTTAAAATGACTCTCAATTAATGGCAATGCATTTACAATAAGTCTCTTGCCACAATAACAACACTGTCTGGATTTGCCATCAGCTGGTTGATTGCAGCATCATGCAGCCTGCAGCCTAGCATTTGTTTGCAGGGGAACATACACTGCCATAATTATTAGCATAATGAATTTTTTAAGGAGAAAGAATAGTCTGTACATTAATGTTAAAAATTCCAGATCCAGATAGCAGTGTTTATGTATGTCAGTGGCTGTGCACCAGTACTTGTGAATGTACACACACAAACCTCACCCTTTGGGTCTTCCCCAAGTCCCCTGTCCTGTTCACACTACTAGCTAAGAGCAACCAGCTAACTTGATAGCAGTGTGACTCAATAATAATAATAATAATAATAATAATAATAGTAATAATAATAATAATAATAATAATAATAATAATAATTATAATATGGCGCTTCCATGCACATCAGCAAGCAAATAGGAACACTAGCACTTGCATGAAATTAAGCATATTAGCATTTCAGAAGGCAGATTATTTAGCCTGCTAAAATAGCAGGTGTGGCAGCAAATGTCTGTTCAAAACACTATGTCACAGGTATGAGTATCATGTATTTGCTATAGTATGATTGTTCATGTTTGTAAATTTAAAGCTTACAAATGCTGTATTTACAGTGTATTGCAGGTTATTAAAATGTGGCAGTAATTATTAGGATATAGAGAATTGTAGTGTTTAAACAAATCATTATGTCAGAAGTATGTTTAGGGGAGAATACACCCTGACCCACCCAGAGTTAACACACACTTACCTTACATTATTGATCATAAACTTGAATAGCTACAATACTGTCTGCTAATCATGCAGTTTGAAGTTTGCAAAGTGTGTACCCAGACAAAATCTGTGTTAAAACTTTCCTTTAACACAGAGTCATACATGAGTCAGACATGATTCTGAATAAATTAATGAATGAAAAAATGAAAAGCCTTATTTCATTTCAAACTGCACTTCAGGAACACTGAGCTCAAGTTCTGAGGAAACTTCCCTGCATATTTTCAGGGGTTTTCTGCCTCACCATGCCTGAATCACCTCATAAGGAGCTTGATAATGAGGAGACAGGGTGACTGAGGCAGTGAACACTCCTCACTGAGCATACTGGCTTCCAAGAGCTGGAGCTGGGAAGACCTATAGGTCTGTGACACACACTCCCACCCAGTCCTGATACTAAGAAGGTGGAACCTACAGGCTAATATGCAGCTGCCTGTGCATCAATAGGCGTCTGGGGTGTCCATCACTCAGGGAGGCGTGGCTGAAGGCGTGGCCTTGCAGACTCTGAGAGCTGGCTGAGGTAATCTCTAAAGGAGAGAGTAGTCACCAATAATCATGGAAATGTAGCCATAACTGTACAGTATATTTCACAGCCATGTATATTACATATCACAGACCAGGCTTACCAGAATAAATATTCCACACATACAGCTCATATATATCTGTGTGTGTGTGTGTAAAAACATGCTCCTGTTTTAGTCTCAACACAGACAGATATACATGTAGGAGTAGCAAACTGAAGTAAGAGCTCACCTTCACCAGTACATAGTCTCCAGCTTTAACAGTGACAGGGTTGGTATCCGTGGGATAAGAAAGCAAATCCTTTCTTGGAAAAATAACCTTCACATTCCCATCATTCCGACCACAAAGATCTTGAGATGACTTCTTACTTTCCTGCAGAAAACAGACTCAGTCAAGCAAAAACAGCAGATAACATTTGTACAATATAAAAGTCTTGACTAAGCACTGTAGCAGACAGAAATTCTCTCCTGCTCTTACATTGCCTCCAGATACCATGCCACAATGTCTCACTAGTGTTAACCAAACCAAGGGTGGTTATTCCCACTGTTATGTAGATGGTCATAAAATTCTGTTATCAGTGTGTATATCGGTAGATCCAATCTCAGCATGACTGGTAGCGCATATTAACACACAAGTGGCAAACACCTTGGGGTAGTTTTCTGTGCATTCGCCAGGCATGTCCTCAAAAGAAGGACACTAACAATAATCAAAATTAACTAAGACCCCAATCTTCAAACAGTTATTGATGGCAGGTAATACACTAAAGACCACAAGCACAGGGAAACCAGTCATTGGGATTTCCCGGTACCAAAGATGTGAACTGCTCTCAACACTTCAAAAATAACAAAAAGCTCAAAGCATCCAAAACAGACACAATGCTATGCCTAACCAGGGAAGGGTTTCAAATGAAAGGGCCACAGAAACCCATGCGGCAATCGCAAACTAACACCACAAACGGGAAAGTGACCATACAACTCAAATAGACTAAAATAGACCAAACAATGCCCTAAATACATAAACACATAAACTCTATTTGCCCTCCAGAAAAGAACAAGGCCAAAACCAAAATGAAATGCCAAAAGGTGCTAGGGCTGAGCTGATAGACAATGCCATTGTTCATCATCGTTGTCAGACAGACCTCATGATGTTGATCCAGCAGGTCTAAATAAGATAAGGGAGGAGAATTTACTGCAACTATTTATTTTCTTGCAGAAATCTAGTTAAATCGATATGCAAAACATGATGACCAAGACACACAGATGCAGCAATCCCAAATTATTAACAGCAGAAGTGCTCCAAACACAGTTGTAACACAGCATGGCTTCAACCCACTGCAGTACTCACTCCCTCCACTAGGACAAGCTGTTTGCTGTCGATGAAACTGGTGTTGACCTTAGCCGCATCTTCTCGGAATGTAAAGATAAGCTCCTCCAGGCGACAGCTTCTTCACCTCAGCTGGGATATCGTCCCTGAGACGGTGATATGCCTGAGTTTTCTGTGGGTGTGGTACACACATGTTCATGTCAGAAGGTAAAGCCCAACTGGCAGCCACAAGACCCTTTCAATTCTCCAAATGATAATAGACAATGGTGAATTTCTTGATAGAACCATCACATGAACCAGGGAGAATGTCTGTTTTTTGATAGTGTTAAACACAATGACAAAATAGGATCTCACCTTCCTCATGCTGTAGGCAAACAGGAAGGCTACATTATAGCCCACTTCCCTGATCAAAGAGACCGACTGCTGGTGGTCCTCCTCGGTTTCCCCACAGAAGCCTGTGATGAAGTCACTGCTCAGACTGACCCCTGTAAAAAGAAATTATACATAGATATATATTCACACAAGACCTATTATAGCTACAATAATTTTATAATTACATATTGAATGTTTGGTAATGATAGGACACCTGGTATTATCTTTCAAATGTTTTCCACAAGCTCAAGGTAGGCTTCCCTAGTATACCTATGAAAACATCCCAGAGCATGATGACTTAAAGTGAGAACTAAGTTTTAACACATGAGACATCAAGAGATTTGAGATAAGCAGGCTAATCTCTACTGTGCTTGTGGTGAGTGCTGTCGTTCTAGGAGCGTTTCTCACCCACGCCTCATGGTCTGTAAGACTCTGCTGCTGCCGCTCTGAGCTGGCAAGTGGATCTGCTTACAGATGTTCCTCCGCTCTTGGATTAGCTATAACACCTTCAGGAAACATACTCACCCACCCCAGCACAGGTCAAACGAAAACAGCACAAATTGACTATGGCAGTCAAACCTTATTTCACATATCTGATAAGCATAAGGCTTTTTCAATCTGATAATCTATTAATGATCTTTTCTACTGCTCACATCCAAATTTGCGAATCCTAAATTATTATCCAATCTGCTGCTTAAAATGGCCTATGAGCAATATCTGCACATGAATTCAGACTATAAGAAACTGTTCAACTAAATACTTAAACTCTTTGAACATCCACTACACCACACAAGCCATAAACAGTCAGGGCCGGATTACCAATAGATTACCAGAGCAGGCAGTGACCTGTAGGTCCCACACCTTTTAGGGGCCATGCAACAAGGAATAAAAAAAAAAAAAACATATTAGGAGATAATTTGCAAGGGAGGCCCCAAGATTATGACTGCCTAGGGGCCTCCACAGGGTTTAATCTGCCACTGTAGGCAGTGTACATGTACATGCCCCTAAATGTAATTGGTAACATATTCCATTACATTACTCAAACGAGGAACATACTTTAAAAACTTTGGAATACGTCAACATTGTCCAAGACTATTTCAAATATAACTCACTTTAATTACATTTAAATTACATTTAACAGCATGTATTCTGTGTTCTGTATTTTGTCACCTGCAATGAAATACATTTTAAAAGTACCTTCCCCACACTAGTCATGGGTATCCCAACCAAAAACCACATGCTCACATCCATGACTCTGGGGTTTCTACCTCATCAGGAAAGTCTTTAGGATGTGGCCAGGTGAAGCGAATCCTTGTCAGGGTTTACGAGGGAGACGTGGTGTAGCAGGTCAGCGAATCGTAGGCCTCCTTGCTCATCACGGGAACACGGTGCTGAAACCACGGCTGAGGTGCGAACCAAGCTCCGAGTTGCTGGCCCCGTCCCCAGACACGTCTCTGTAGCTGTTCACGTTTTGACCCAGCAGGGTCACTTCCTTCACCCCCTATGGCCATGATCATTTCATATACTTAGTGTTCACATCTGGCCAAGTTTCACACACAGAAACTAGTAAAGCCAGACTGCACACATAGTCGCTGAAGGGAAGAGACCTGGTCAGACAGCATGCGCACTTCTTCAAGTATGGAGGACACAGGTCTGCTCCTTTCCCTCCCCCAGGTAAACGGCACAATGCAGTAGCTGAACATGTTGTCACAGCCCCGCATGATAGACCTACAGCAGTCAAAGAGGGACAAAATATATTGGATAATCCCACTGTAAGACAAGGTGCCACCAACAAGGCTTGCAGTACACAAGGTCTGTACTGTCAACAGCGTGAAAGGACTTTAAAAGTATCGACACCCCTGATATCAAACCATTATTTGAAGTGCTACATCTAAAAGCATGAAGGAGCTGAAGATGAGCCACCACGGTGTTTGAAGTTTTATATCCCTTCATAAGTGTAGGAGGGTCAGTCATGTATAAATATTTAACCAAAAAATGCAGATTGACAAGTGTTCAGTAAAATGATAATAATAAACAACTGAACTATGAGCATTTGCTGTTTTTGGCTTTATTGTGGATGCAAGTCCCATGTTTCATGCAATATGGTAGCAAATGCCTTTAAATTATAGCTGACTTTTCTGTATTTTAATCTAACAGTTGCTGTTCAGATTAAATTCAGTGTATTAGAGTTGAATATGAAAACACCAAAAACTGTCTATACATGTTAACTTAAAAATTGAACTGTACCATCTTTACAAAATCACACAGTGCAAAGTTAATTTAAGAGTTAGTGTTTAGCAGGAACTCCTCCCTTATAAATCAGCCAGATATTATTATGGCACTCACACAAAGGCACTGTGTCCTGAATGGTGAATGGGCATGACATCAGCATATGCCTCTTCCAGGGAGAGCAGGACATTGCTGGTCCTCTGACCCCCATGGGCCAGTGCAAGGAGTCGGAGAAGATCTCTGTAGGCATCTGGCCCTGCTACAACATCCACCACCCTCTCCTTCTCCAGCAACTCAGTCTTCAGTCTCTCTGCCATGCAACCTACAAGAGAGCAAGCACACATATGCGTATACGGGCGCGTGAACCCACACACAAACATACATGCGCACACACGAACATTTCAGACTGAGAGATACATTTGAACGTGAATGAAGAACTATGGTGAAGTGAGAAGTTACCCAGGACTCCTATCTTTAATGGAGTGCTGCTCTTTAGATGCTTCTTTTTCAGAACTGCTGGATGTTTGAGTCTGTTCCAGATGGTCTGCTCTGCCTTTTCCCTGTCACAATGATTTTTATTTTTTCCAACAGAAAATAGCATTACATCCAAGCAAAAAATGTCACTGAAGTCAAGGACTGCTGTCAAGTTTCATAAGATTGGCAACGTATAGATTCACTGTGTAAAATACAAACAGAAATAGGCTTTTCCTACCTTATGGAGCATGTGACAAGAAGCACCACATCTGCATTAGGAAAGATGAGAATGAAAGCTTTCAAATAAAGGAAGCGCTGTGTTTATCAAGGGTCAAAGGTCAAGGCATTGACACTTACCTCTGATAGTTCGTGGGTCCGAACATATCCACCCTTCTGAAGAATGGACCACGCAATTTCAGTGTCGTTGACGTTCATCTGACAGCCGTATGTTTCGAAATACACTGCAAGATGTAAACACCAAAATAAAATTGGCAACGACTACCGGCATACTGACACATGGGAATTAAAATCCTAAAGCCTGAACTATCATGGCAACAAATGCAGTTACATACCTTTCCGTAGCTGCGCCAGACCACTTTCTTCAGGAAGATACGATTCCTCATGTTCCTGTTGCGTCTCAGTTGAACTTTTGCCTGAAGAACTCTTAATGACGACAGCTTGGTCTTAAATGTGCTCACTCTCGTCTCATCAGTCTCATTAGTAGGAGTGCTAGATAGAGACACTGAGCAATAACCTCTGCATTTGTCGGCGAGTCGAGATAAACACTTTTGAACAGAAAACACTAGAAGTCTAAGCCTGCGGGCAGACATCATGTCTAAACGGGAGATTCGGCTACAAAGCCATGAACAAGACAAGAAACTCAATTTAACTTTAAAAGTAACGTTAGCTAAGGCTAAGTGCTAACTTAGCAATGGTGCTGTGGTTTGCGCAGAACAATTTTATATACAAAAGTATATTATCAGCGAGCTAACAAATCTGTACAAGCAGCCAATAAATATAAAAATATCTGTAGCTTAGTTAGGTAACCTAATAATTCAGCTGTAACATACACTCACGTATGACCCCACACGGTTAACATTGACATGCAGTTTTGTAATTTTCAAAATAACGGTTTCATTAAAACGTAACAGTGATACTCGTGTTTCAGTTCTAAGACAAGTAAACGGTGTAACTTGGGAGGGAGATCAATCGCAAAAATATCGATTTACGTTTTTTAATTCATATTTTTGTAATTAATATTTTTTAATTAATATTTTTTTAATTAATAGTTTTGTGAAATCTTATATTTAACATAAACGGCTACTTTTATTTTGCAAGTGTTTACTTGTTAGTCATAAGTAGTGTTTTGTGAGATGATTGTTCGTTTTCACACATGGCTCTCTGTCCCTCACCTACTCTGATCTAATGACGAATGCGTAATTTATTTTATAAGTGGACTTCACACTTCGTTCTGTTACCTAAGGGTCAGTACAACATACTCGTTTAAATGTGCTGATACAAAGATTGTGAAACAATTAATGTTTTTAATTAACTGATTAAAGTTTTACTCTGAATGAACACATTTTACGAATATATAGGAATGTTAACCTTATTACATTGTCTTTGATGAGGAAATGGGTATTTTGGATGTTTTAACCTTTTAAACATGTTTTAACCTTTTAAACTTTTAAATATTACCGTAAGGTTGTAAATACGTTCATTAATATTTTAGGTATTTTGATTATTCATTTTGCAATTTTGATTAAAAATAAATAAATAAATAAAATTAAAAATCAAGTTATTTAAACATGTCCAAGAATTGCTGTCCACTCTCTCATCTTTGGATAACCATCTTGGTAAAAATGCGACCTTTGACATCAGTGACCTCACAACTTTAAAAAAGGTCTATCTTCATTCGCCTAAAGGCATAAACTGCATGCTCCTATAGTATGTCAGTTCATTTGAATTTCTCACTTTGTCCCCATACTCAGATGAGTTAAAGCTAAAAATGTCCACCCCATTGTGATGAAATATTGAGTTAATAAACATTATTTTAGAATATCAAAATATATGTTTGAAATGCTAACTTTAGCTAAAATTGTCCACCTGCTGACATGACAGTTGCACAATACAGTGAACATATACTTGCATATACCTTCTTTGCTGTTTTCTTGTTGTTTTGTTTTAAGTAATATTTCCTAATAACTATTAAACTATTGATGTTCAGCTACGACAGGAGCTGAAGTAGCAAAGAGGAAAAGGTCCAGGTGAGATGCAGACCCTTGGAGGAAAGAGACAATTACCTGTGAAATTAGAGAGAGAGAAAGCGCTGTAGAAAAGGTGAGGAGATTTTAACAAAAAAGGGAATTCATGACTGAAAAAGAAAGGTATGCCAAAAAAAAAACCCAAAACAAAACAGAGTCGAGAAAGGAATAGTTGCCATGACAACTAAACATTCTTGAAGAGCTATAAACTGTGTTATCAAGGTGTATTTTAAATGTTCATAACTTTGCTTTTAATGGCTTTAAACGTTATATATAGCTTAGAAGTATGTAGAGGTTGGAGGAATATGTGTGGCTATATTTGGGCTATTTCTTCTGTTTGGGTATGAGTGGTTTGTAGCATTTAGCATTGGACATTGAGAGTGCTGAAAAGTCTAAATGTGTCTGTGAAAGCTTTAGAAGTATAAAGTGATTGATTTTTAAATTAGTAATGAAAATGCTGAGGTAATAAAATGATATTGTAAGCAGAAAAGTATGGATGGTCCCGAATAAACTGGTTTCATGCAGGAAAGACCAGTGTAGGCTTCAGCATAAATCTTCAGGAGGCCTCTTTGAAAAAGCCTCTAGGGGATTCCGTTGAAGGGAGAGCCTTGGTTCAAGGATGGGACATCCCGGCCAAGCACTGGAAGAAACAATATGGAGATCACCAAAAGAAACAATATGGGCATCCGGTGATATAGAATAGGATCGTCTTTTAAAAAAATAGAAGTAGTTCAGGTTGAACATAATAGTACCAAGAACTTGTTGGTGTAACTATTAAATATCAATTAGCATATATTGAATAATGTATGGTTTGAACATAATAGTGGAAACCTGGACAAGTATTATGAAAAAATAAAAATGGTTATGCAAGTGTCCTTGAAGCGTTTGGTTACTATCTGATGGATTAAAATAGGTTTGTTGGTAGCAAAGACATCACTAAAGTGTACAGAGCAAAGGTACTCCAGGACCAGGATGGGTAAGTAGCAGCTTGATCAATGGACTCTTCTGTGAGACGTAACAGGGCGTCGGTCTTAAATGTAATGTTAGATCAAGTGAAAAACTTTAGTGGATTGAAATACAGATAAATAAATCCACCAAAAGTGCACCTGCATCATTGGTAAAAAGTTGTTCTGCTAGTTGTCTGATTTTGTTCCAGTAATCTAATGTTTCCTGTGGACTAGGTGGTTCAAGATTATATTGGTGTTTGCTTTATTTCTGTGATCTTTTTAACCATAGTCTGCTTGTTTATACTGTCTACCAAATATTGAGTAGTGAAACACTGACACAATCCCTTTTGGCGTCAGACATTTGTAATAATTTCAATAATCTACACTTGTAAATCAAGAGGGCAGCACCATTTTAAAGTCTAGTTTCCTTTCTCTGTATCACTTTCTGGAATTTTTCCCTCTGTGTTTTTATTAAAGTTAAAAATGGAAAGGGTATTAAAACTCCCTTTCACTGACATCTCTTCCACTGAACTTGTAGAGAAAGTGATGATATGAAGATGATTATGTTTATCGCTTTCACTCAGAGATCATTGTCTGAGGGTCATGTTGTACAGTTCACGATGCCCCGGGTTGCAATCAGGAGGTTTGACAGTGATGTGCCACAGTTGTCTGTGGTGTTCTATATGATCATCACAGAACATCACACATAACTGGTCAAATTGTATCTCGATTAGTATATTTGTGTATTATACTATATATTAGCAGCATATCTTTATGATGCAATTAAAAACATTCCCCATCCCCCTGAATACCAATCATATTACATATCTGGGTACTAAATTCTCTTCCCAGTTGTCTGTTATTCAAAATAAATAGTCATCCAATTATTAAAACAATAAGCGACAAACTTCATTGATGGACAAATTTGCCCCTTATGCTCTTCGGACAAACTGCAATAATTAAAATGAGAATATTACCTAAACGAAATTGTTTGTTTTCAATTATTCCAGTGCCACCAACCTGTCTAAAATCTTTGGACAACATCATAACTTGATTCTACTGGAAAAATAAATCACATAGAATCAAACTCACAACATTACAGAACTGTAGTTGATTATTGCAAATCAACTACAATATGGAATAAAATGGATAAAACCTAGTATATCAGACAGAATATGGATAGACATAGAGCAAACATTATGCAAAGATCTAAAAGTCAGAATTACCATTTATCAGTCAAATCAATTAAAGAACATTCATGATCAACAATTTGTGGGTGGCCATGATACTAACAGCCTGGTGGAAATTCCACAAGATATCAAACTCCACACTAACATAAACATAACACTGCTTTCATGTCACTTCCACAAGTAGCCCAAACATAAGATATAGAAAGCAGGTAAGAGCAACTATCAGTTCAGAGACATTAAACTCACGTGCATCCATATCAGTATTATAAACATTCCTAATACAAAAAAACTATCACATAAGATATACAAAATAATAATGAAATCAAATCGCATAATTACTCTCCCATCGAGACAATGGGAGGAAGATTTATTACTAACCCCCGACGCCACAGTCTGGATTAAAATGTATAATAATAATTACCACATGACAGCAACACTAACCTACAATGCATTCAGTACAAAATAATCCATAGATTACATTATACTACACATTGGATGTTTAAAATTGGTTTCACAAGCTCAGCAATCTGTACATACTTTACTCCAAACACAGCTGACGATTACATTCACATCGTGTGGCAGAGCACACCTATCAAGTAATTTTGGCAATAGGTCATCACACACATGTCCCATGATTTAAATAACCCTATCCATCCAACACCATCTTTATGTCTCCTAGGAGACGTCATCAACCAATGTGTCAATAGAAAAAAAACAGGATAATATATATATAACATTATTAATTGCAAATACAAACATACTCATGAATTGGAAAACAAAAAATAATATTAGTGTCACGGAATGGAAAAATCTATTGATAGACTACATATCAATGGAAAAAAATCTCAGAATGAATCAATAAGAACCAATAACCTAGACTGGACTCCTTTGATAAAAAGTTTACAGAGCTAATCCATAAATGATAAATATCCCAATCTAGTACGTGTACATATACAGTGCACTCGCACATAGCCTCTCTCTCTCTCTCACACACACACACACACAGGCAGACGCACACAAGCAGTCACACACGAACACACACACACACACACACACACACACACACACACACACACACACACACACACACACACACACACACACACACACACACATTCCCGTAATGGTGCAGGTGGCTAATACTTAAAATACTCTATCTGCATTTCCCGTTTGTCTGTTTCGTCTCTGTTCGTCTTATTTTTCCTCTCTCCCCTATTCCCGTTTCCCCCACGTTATTTATGTCTGTTCATACGTTTTATACACCCGATATAGTTGGACACAGTGAGAAGTTAGAAATAAATAATGAATAAATAATAAAGTTCTAAAGGTCCTCCGATGGGCGGAAATCAATTGATATATTTATTTCTCCAGATTTCTAACTCGGAGAGAAAAAGACGTCCTTTTACAAATCGCACCTCGTTGTGGAACTCTACTAAGGTTTACAATCCAGGCGATTATTTTTAACCTCAAAGAACATAGGCCTGCTCCAAGGCAAACTGATTTCATCCCATTAATTAACTTTAATGCGATGTTTTTTGCCGAGCATTAGGCTAAAGAAAATGAATGTTGCTGCGTTTATCAAACTAAAAGTATTTATTCTGAGCCATGCGGTAAATGATTCAGTGTGAGCAGCATATGGACGATTTTTGGAAAATGCTGTGACTAGGTAATATTTTGAAATATAAGGCGTTGTTAAAGCCTCTCATTCACGCTATTAACGTTATAAGTTAAAATAATTGAATAATTCATAAATAAATAAATAAATAGCGTTTGTATAATATTTAAAAATAAACATTTACGTAAAAGCACTCTTACGTAACAACCAAGTTGTCATGTATTTGAATCTAAAGCTAAAGTGTTGCTTTGATCGCTTTGGTCGGTCGACACTTGCCTGGCTCTGTTGAATTGCTGTTTCAAACTGTTTTATAATTCGTGCAGTTAGATCATTTGGTTAAATCATTTACGATTTTATTTTATTCATTTACTACTTTCGACTACGATTTCCAGAAAGGTTGACCGACGATCCTCACGAAAATGAATCCAAGTGCTCCAAGTTCGCCGATGACTTCGTTGTACGTGGGTGACCTTCATCCAGACGTTACCGAGGCCATGCTATACGAGAAATTCAGTCCTGCTGGCGCAATAGTCTCCGTACGGATTTGCAGGGACGCGATGACCCTCCGCTCACTTGGATACGCATACGTGAACTTTCAGCAGCAGGCAGATGCTGAGCGTGCTTTGGACACTATGAACTTTAACATCATCAAAGGCAGACCTGTGCGAATTATGTGGTCCCAGAGAGACCCCTCTCTGAGGAAGAGTGGAGTTGGCAACATCTTCATCAAGAACCTTGACAAGTCTATTGACAGCGAAGCTCTTTACGACACATTCTCTGCCTTTGGGAACATCCTTTCCAGCAAGGTGGTGTGTGACGAGAATGGCTCTAAGGGCTACGGCTTTGTGCACTTTGAGACCCGTGAGGCTGCGGAGAGAGCAATTGAGAGACTTAATGGCATGTTGCTCAATGACCGCAAAGTGTTCATTGGCCACTTCAAGTCTCGCAAGGAGCGAGAGGCTGAGATGGAGGCCAGGGCCAAAAAGTTCACCAATGTGTACGTCAAGAACTTTGGAGAGGACATGGACGACGACAAGCTGAAGGAGATCTTCAGCAAGTTTGGCCAAACGCTGAGCACTCGCGTCATGACCGACGAGAGCGGCAAGTCCAAGGGCTTTGGCTTTGTGAACTTCGAGAGGGACGAGGATGCCCAGAGGGCTGTGGATGAGATAAATGGGAAAGAGCTGAATGGGAAGAAGGTGTATGTGGGTTATGCCCAGAAGAAAGGCGAGAGGCAGACAGGGCTGAAACGAAAGTTTGAGCAGATGAAGCAGGACGGTATGACTCGCTACCAGGGAGACAACCTGTACGTCAAGAACCTAGACGACGGTATGGACGACGCGCGTCTACGTAAGGAGTTCTCTCCGTTCGGGACCATCACAAGTGCCAAGGTGATGATGGAGGGCGGCCGCTCCAAAGGGTTCGGCTTCGTGTGTTTCTCCTCGCCGGAGGAGGCCGCCACGGCCATGACGGAGATGAATGGGCGCGTTGTAGGCACCAAGCCGCTGTACGTGGCTCTGGCGCAGCGCAAGGAGGAGCGGCAGGCCCACCTCTCCAACAAGTACATGAAGCGCACGGCCAGCGTGAGTGCCTTGCCCAACCTCGTGCTCAACCCCTACCAGCCTGCCCCGCCCTCCGGCTACAACATGGAAGCCATTCCACAAGCTCAGAACTGGCCTGCCTACTGCGCAAGCAGCCAGCTGGCACAACTCCTCCCCAGCCCTTGCTGGGCCATGCAGTGCGTCCACCCACAGCAAGTCCAGGATATGCCGAGTGCCATCGGTCCAGCCGCATCCTGCCCGCAGGCCTTCAGCGCCATCCGACCAACCACCGCCTGCCAGGTCCCACGCACGATGGCCTATCAGACCATGGCATCTGAGGCTCCGGGGACAGGGATGGCCAGCGCGGAAGCTGCCAACAAGGCGTCGCTGGTGAGAGCAGTACCACAGTACAAAACCACCTCAGGCGTTCACAGCCCACAGCAACACCTGGGCACACAGCCCTTAGATATAAATGTCGAACTTACCATTTATCAGTCAAATCAATTATAAAACATTTATGTTTCTCAACCCACAGCAGCACCTGGGGGCAGAGCTCCAGGTGCCCGTGCAGCTGGCTGCGGTCCATGTGCAGGGTCAGGAACCTCTCAGTGCCTCCATGCTGGCTGCTGCACCTCCACAGGAGCAGAAGCAGATACTGGGTGAGCGTCTGTTTCCCCTGATCCAGAACATGCAGCCCACCCTTGCAGGGAAGATCACGGGTCTGTTCCTGGAACTGGACAACTCGGAGCTACTGCATATGCTGGAGTCTCCTGAGTCTCTGCACCCTAAGGTGGATGAGGCAGTCGCTGTGCTCCAGGACCAGTGCGCGCAGGAAGCCGCTCAAAAACTTTAACCAGTGCTGCGCTTCTGGCTGTCTAATGGAAGAATAAGCAGTAAAAAAAATTAACATTTTAACTGAAAAAAATAAACATTGAAACTGAAATGCATTGAACATTGAAATATTTTTGCCATGTCTGTAGACATCAAGCCTGTAAGGGTTGGCACCAGGCCGAGGCCCCCTCGACCAGAGGGAGGCGTCGAGTCAACCACGCCACTGATCAGGATCAACACCCAACAGCTGGGCTAGACCTTATATAAGCCCAGTGACCCAATCATTCAGTGCTGGGTTTTTGATAAAGTTTTGAGCCAAGCTCCTAGCCGGTAACTCTGGGTATTGAGGTCTGTGAGCCCTTGTGCTATGCCTCTTTTCTGTTCTGCGAGGGTGTCAGTGTTTTTACACGTCCCCTCCCTTCTCCAGTTTTCCCCTCTCGAGTCTGTCTCTCTCCTGAGGCTTCCCTTAGCCATTCAAGTTTCTCCCCGTTTTCTGGTTTTGTTTGGGAGCTTTTAGTTCGAGTTTTCCCCAGTGCATCGGGGTTGCCATTTCTTTCCGTGGCGTTCTTTGTTCTCCCCTTTTCCACGCTCACCGAGGTGTTTCGTTTTTTCCTCTTGTTTTGCTTGATCCAAGCTCTAACTGTTCTGCACACGAGCCCACCATTGTTAGAGTGTGGCTGCTTACCCAGTAAGCTATTGGTGTCCTCACCTAGCTGACCTGGATTCAAAACCACCTTACAAAGTCCAGGCCTTGGTTATTCTAAGCTTAAAATGAAAACGACAGAAAAAGGTAAAATCATTTCAAGTTTGGTTTATTTGTCGCATACATAGTCATACACAGTATAACTCACAGTGAAATGGTTGAGTGCTCTGTCCAATCTGAGGAAAAAGAAAAACAGGGGTGCATAGAGAAATATATTCTATATATATACAAAAATATATTAATAGTGCATGTACAATATATATATATATATATATATATATATATATATATATATATATATATATATATATATATATATATATATATATATATATAATGTTTATATGTACAATGTATATATGGATATTTATATATGTATGTACAGAATGTACAGTCCCATCTTGCAATTGGCATATTTACAGTTATATGTTACATGGTGGTAATTGAACATATTACAGTTATATTGAACATATTACAGTTATTTCTATTACATATTACAGATTTTGACATGAACAGCTGATCATTTTTTTGTTTTTATTCC
Organism: Electrophorus electricus; assembly: GCF_041902795.1. NCBI lineage: Eukaryota > Metazoa > Chordata > Actinopteri > Gymnotiformes > Gymnotidae > Electrophorus > Electrophorus electricus. The sequence goes on along the minus strand of NW_027658616.1, from coordinate 1,420,164 downwards.
TCTTAAAGTTTGAATGTTCAGATTGTCAGTTCTTACAGGTCATAGCTGATCATTAGATAAGTGTATTGGGTTGCATTAATATAAATGTAAAGATCAAAAAAACAAAACCCCACAGTGTAGCTTAAAATAGAGAATAATTCTGTAATATTCCTTTATGTACAACACAATTTCAAATGACCTTATTAACAAACCAGTAAAGACAGGACGAGAAGCAAAGGTCACTTACACGTATTAAATCTTGAAGCAAACAAACTGCAGCTGCAAGTGCCACACTGCCATCCAGTTCCACTCTCTGGTCTGGCGACGGTCATATTACAGGAGCAACGAGAGGCTGCCAACAGTTTCTTTTAGCTTGTCTACTGAGACGGTGAAACTGGCCAACCAGGTGAAAAGCATTGTGAAGGAGAAACGACTTCGACTGCCGACGTGGGAAAGTAGCAGTCAGAGCAGGTCTATTGGAGCAGTGCGATGGACTCTGCCCAACAATGGGCTGCAAGCCCACATCTCTGCACATAGCAACAGTATGTGGTTCCTAGGTGCCCAGTCGGCTAGTTTTAAAGTTCAATTCAAATATTAAATACAAATGCAGACTTCAGAATTGGTTAAAGAGCATAACTGTGCACGTACTTTATTGTAGGTTAACATTAACACGCATTATTGAGGCACCCTCTGGAGAATGTCTAAAAATCAGAGAACCCACATTTTCATACATTTTTCAGTAGTGGTTATGTATTCACCCCACATTCCTTTACATATTTGCATTTGTCTTCACGTCCATTGCATCCAAACCATACATTTGTCAATATATGCAAAGTAATATAAAACACCCACACCAGTTGGAACCTGTTAACACCACATTCCAAGAGATTTCTCTTGACCTTATCCTAAAGAGATGGTCCTGAGCCTGATGGAAATAATATCTCATACTTGGGAGGACATGGACGACAACAAGCTAAATGAGATCTTCAGCAAGTTCGGCCCAACGCTGAGCCTTCGCGTCATGACAGACGAGAGCGGCAAGTCCAAGGGCTTTGGCTTTGTGAGCTTCGAGAGGCAAGAGGATGCCAAAAGGGCTGTGGATGAGATGAACGGGAAGAAGTTGAATGGGAAGCAGCTGTATGTGGCTCGTGCCCAGAAGAAAGGCGAGAGGCAGACAGAGCTCAAACGCAAGTTTGAGCAGATGAAGCAGGACGGCACGACTCGCTACCAGGGAGTGAACCTGTACGTTAAAAACCTAGACGACAGTCTGGACGACGAGCGTCTGCGTAAAGAGTTCTCTCTATTCGGGACAATCACGAGTGCCAAGGTGATGACGGAGGGCGGCCGCTCCAAAGGGTTCGGCTTCGTGTGTTTCTCCTCGCCGGAGGAGGCCACCGAGGCAATGAAGGAGATGAATGGGTGCATCGTAGGCACCAAGCCGCTGTACGTGGCCCTGGCGCAGCGCAAGGAGGAGCGGCAGGCCCACCTCACCCACCAGTACATGCAGCGCATGGCCAGCGTGAGTGCCGTGCGCAACCCAGTGCTCAACCCCTACCGGCCCGCCCCGCCCTCCGGCTACTTCATGATGGCCATTCCACAGTCTCAGAACTGGGCTACCTGCTACCCGAGCAGGCAACTGGCACAGCTCCACCCCAGCACCCGCTGGGCTACGCACAGCATTCAGCCACAGCATTTCCAATACATGCCGAGTACCATCAGGCCCGCTGCAGACCAATCTCTGGGCCAGGAACCTCTCACTGCCTCCGTGCTGGATCTGGAACCTCCGCAGGAGCAGAAGCAGATGTTGGGTGATCGATGGTCTGTTTCCCGTGATCCAGAACATGCACCCCAACCTTGCAGGGACGGGTTTGCTCCTGGAGATCGACAACTTGGAGCTTCTGCTTATGCTGGAGTCTCCTGAGTCTCATTGAAACATTGAAACTGAAAAAATAAAAACGCATTAAAAATTGAAATATTTTTGCCTGGTCCATAGACTCCAGTTTCAGGCCTTGATTACAGTAAACTAAAACAACATGTAAAAAGGCTAAATGATTGACACGTGTACAGTCGGTGACTCCTTTCTTTTTGTTCCTCTTACTGTTCGAATGCTCAGAATGTCAGTTTTTGCAGTTGACAGCTGAGCATTAGGCATGTGTATTGGATTGTATTAATAATACAATTGAGGATTCATTGCTGTTCAGGGACCCAGCAGTGGTAACTTGGCAGTGGTAGGGCTTGAACTAGCAACATTCTGATTACTAGTCAAGTAACCTCTGAATAGTATTATTATGATTAATATTATTAATATATCTTACACTGAGGTCTGCTGAAGCTTACCCAGGATCCTTTGCAGCAGCCTGCCATATGCACAAATCATTACGAAAGGACACAGAATCTCTAAACTCCCTTGTTTTATGTTATTAGTTTGTCTAATTCAATGTTAAAGCACTTTCCCCTGTAAACACTCTTTTTATGACCTCATTTCACCGTTTCATGACTTTATGCCACGAACCAACCAACTGTTCTTTTATACAACTCTTTTCAAACACTTCAACCATTGTGGGTAACTACACTATTATACACCTGTAATTCTTGTTATGCTATTTATTTTATTGGTACTGTCGATACATCGATGTTAGGAGAAATACCTCATGAATACTTTAAATGAATCCTTAAAATGACACCTATTCCATTTACTAATGCTAAGCTTGCTACAGTCTGAACTTCTAGCAAGTCAAGAGAAGTCTCATGCAGTTTCTGTATTTTCTATAATTGCTTAATATATGGATGGTTTTAAACTCAATAACATACGCACTTGCAAAATATGTGAATATAAAGGAACAAAAATAAATTAACATAACCACATACCTAAACATCATCTGGTACCATCACCCCATCACCCCTCAATGCAGTATGAGGATGGTCAGATTGTTGTATTTACTAATAGTTACCACTAGTGTTAAAATAACAGTAAGCCCAAACTGTTCGACTATGTCCTCTTAAACAAATCTGTGATTTTTTAAATATTTGGACCACATCCTCCTGCAGAATAAAACAATCAGGAAATACAGTTGAGTTGGCCCATACCGCCCTCACATCAGTGTGATTTCCATCAATGACGTGTTATGGCTCTGGGTAAGGAACAATGTTATATTGTTCAATAAACTTTTCACAGGATGCATATTTTTCATTGTTTTAGCAAAGTTTTCGCTACCTCTATACAGCAAACACCAGAATCGACAAGGTTTACATTAATTATAGTCAGTAGAATTAAAGGGAAGAGGCCATATAAAAGGCTGGGATCTACGTTTAGCAGACTCGGCACTGTGTTACTAGATATTGCCCACATTCCAGTAATTTTATTAAGTCCTCTTTAAACAGAAAATAAAGATGCAGACTCAAGAATTAATTGAAGAGAGTAGTAGGTCCATTATTTATTTTGAGCTCAGCGTTACATACAAACGAGGCATAGTCCAGAATATGTCTAATAATCACACAAGGAACACACATTTTTATCCAGTTTTCACAACTGATTATGTGATTGCCACACCTTCTCTACATACTGGTGTTTGAAATCTCCACCACTGTGTTCAACCATACATTATTCAATATATGCAAATTGAGATCTATCATTGTACAAATTGAAGCTTGACCCCAGTATATCCTATTGGAAGATTTTCCTGTTTTTTTTTTTTGTTGTTGTTTTTTTTGTTTTTAACAAAGATGATCTCAACTCATACCATCAAACACCTGCAAGATGATGTTGCAGGTCAGTATCACCCTGCTCTTATGGTAAGATAATGAACCTTGCTTAGCCACAGAACTCTCGAAGAGGCTTTCACGTCTTTTAAAAGCCGGGATCTTTCCCAATACTTAGGAAGCTATTTCTCACGGGAACAGTCCAGAGTCATCTGCCGTAGACTTCCACAGAGGCCTTGAAACCACCTGCATCAGAGCCTCTGCTCTGCACTTACAGACCCACAAAGGCCTTAAGATACCCCAGAAACATTATTCCTCTTTATGCTTTCAAACACAGTCTTGCACCACTCTGCACCTGTTGCAGAGAGCTTCAAAGCCTATTATAATTAGATCACAGATCGCCTCATGAAAATACCTTTACCCCAAAACATTTTATTACCTCAGGTGGAACAGTGTGTATAGGCCTAGACCTCTTTAGATGTAACTTAGAACCGCCGGTGACCGCTGTATGCGTTTCTTTGGTTGTACAAGCTCTACTGGAGGACTCGATGAATAGTTGATGATGGAAGAGGGGTATATCAGATTCACCCCTTCTGCCTCCATGTGACAAATTAACACACTGCATAAACTTTTAGAAATAAATCAGTCTTTTAACAAATGGTAAACATTCTCTAGAAAAGATTATCTTGTAACAATTCATTGAGTATATGAACTGTTTTTGTGTCCTTATATCTATAAATGAAAAGTAATAAAACATTATAGATGATAAATAAATTACATAAAATGTATAAAAGTTCACAAATAAGAAAGTACCTGAGTCTGCACTTTTCTCCACAGATTCAAGAAACTCGTGAAAGTTGGAAGCTATAGAAACACATAGTACAGAATTATAGACTGACTGAGGTGTGAGCAGAAAGATCGCCATGATGTCCTTATATCTAAAGCACTCAAAGCATTGATGTTATGTAAATAAACTGTGATCCGATTGGTTCAATCTAAGTAAATAGATTCACCTACTTTGAAGTTAAAGTTTTTCTCAAAAGGTTAGAACTGGTTGACTATACTTTGCCGTGTTCTGTAATAGAAAATGTAAACATTTATATCTAAAATATTGCACGACAGAAATCAATTCAAGACTAACCTCTAATGACCGCTAGATGGGGGAAGATATTAAGTAATAAATGAGTCCAGATCCTCCTGCCCGACAATACGGTGAGACTCTGTTTTTACGTGTGATGGAAAATGATACGAAACTATGTATTATGTGATTCATATAAAATCACACTGATCCTTTTGTTCTTAAATTAATAATGCTGTTTGCACATTTGTATCCGCCTGTTGCTGATTAAGTTGAACATGTATCAGGAACTGTTAACATCAAGGTCAACTTGACACACAACCCACACTGTTTGGAGACAGTTTGGGTTGGTTTGTGGAAAAAACCAAGCTGAGAGCTGATTGGCTTATAGCCACAGCAACAAAGGAAAGAAGAGCTGCTTAAGAAAAGATGATTGGTTAAAGACAGCACAGGAGTAGTATAACTAGCCACGGTTTTGTATACTCGGGGCTCCCTACCTGAGGAGAGCCAAACATTTATTTTATTCTTTTTCTTATTAAATTACTCTCTTAATCACGTCTGACTTGCTGTTTGTTCAAAATTCCACAACATATGTCATTACTACGCCGCACAAAAAAGACCGCCATATTTGTAGTTCCACAATGTGAAAAGGCGTCATTTTCTATGCAAACGAATGAATAAACACCATGCCATGCCTTGCTGTATCCCCTCTTTGCACCGCTGGACAGACACACTCATGACACTGTACTCATCAAAAGCAGCACCAGAGACGCACTGAGTCATATCCCGCTACACACCTCTCAGGCCAGCTTGTTTGCACGTTTTGTCATAAAACTCAAAATGTCATTTGTTGCCATTATATATAAAATTACCTATTTAAAAAAAACAAATAAATCAAAAAGTACTTGTGGCTAGAGAGACACGTGGCTAATCACCTACAAGAAATAATGTCAGTGATGTTTGGGGCAGGTGTTTCAAACTTGCCCAGACTCTTGAGAAGCACCTAAACGCTCACACAAGGGTGTCCGCTTGCCATAGTGCTGCAAATACTGCAGGAAGGGCTTTGGTGAAACAGGCCACATGGAGGAGCAGAAGACAATCCACACAACTGAAGAAGCCCATAGCTGCCCAGTATGTCAGAATCCACACGCGAGAAGAACCCTGTAGCTGCCCAGTATGTCAGAAGCAATTTGTGCAGCTGGGTAATGAACCATATTTGTACCCATTCGTATGTTGGGAGCAAATCAGTTGAAGACTTGAACAGTATGTTAACAATCAGTTAAAATGACTGTTGATGACAAGAAAACAGTGGCTAATATGTTCCTTCACAGCTATGTCATTGGTTGATCTATTTTTGTCAGATTTAGTGCTTGTTTGGGCAAGTGTGTTAAAGTCTTCCTTTGTTTTTGGTTTTGTTCCTTTTCATATAGTTGTTTATTCCTTTTTGTCTAGTGATGTCCATTATCCATTTAAAATCTGTCAAATTAAACAAATGTGAAACGAATTCCATAGTATTCAGATTTGATTGCAAAAGAGACCAACCACTCCCCGTATTTTGAATTTTGCATATACAGTATATGTGCAGTTCCAGCCTAGTCCATTGATCCAAAATCTGGCCCAGATGTATCTGTTGACTGCAAATTTGAATGATTTCTGTGCTCTGCAGCAAAGGAGCGTTTGGTTACTATCGGATGGATTAAAATAGGCTTGTTGGTAGCAAAGACATCACTAAAGTGTACAGAGCAAAGGTACTCCAGGACCAGGATGGGTAAGTAGCAGCTTGATCAGTGGAATCTTCTGTGAGACGTAACAGGATTTCGGTCTTAAATGTAATGTTAGATCAAGTGAAAAACTTTAGTGGATTGAAATACAGATAAATAAATCCACTAAAAGTGCATCTGCATCACTGGTTAAAAAGTTGTTCTGCTAGTTGTCTGATTTTGTTCCAGTAATCTAATGTTTCCTGGGACTAGGTGGTTCAAGATTTTATTTCTGTGATTTTTTTAACCATAGTCTAATTGTTTGTACTGTCTACCAAATGCAATACTGAGTAGTGAAACACTGACACAATCCCTTTTGGCATCGGACATTTGTAATAATTTCAATAATCTACAGTTGTAAGTCAAGAGGGCAGCACCATTTTAAAGTCTAGTTTCCTTTCTCTGTCTCACTTTCTGGAATTTTTCCATCTGTGTTTTTATTAAATTTAAAGATGGAAAGGGTATTAAAACTCCCTTTAACTGACATCTCTTCCACTTAACTTGTAGAGAAAGTGATGATATGAAGATGATTATGTTTATCGCTTTCACTCAGAGATCATTGTCTGAGGGTCATGTTGTACAGTTCACGATGCCCCGGGTTGCAATCAGGAGGTTTAACAGTGATGTGCCAAACAGTTGTCTGTGGTGTTCTATATGATCATCACAGAACATCACACATAACTGGTCAAATTGTATCTCCAGTAGGATATTTGTGTATTATACTATATATTAGCAGCATAACTTTATGATGCAATTAAAAACATTCCCCATCCCCCTGAATACCAATCATATTACATATCTGGGTATTAAATTCTCTTCCCAGTTGTCTGTTATTCAAAAATAAATAGTCATCCAATTATTAAAACAATAAGCGACGAACTTCATTGATGGACAAATTTGCCCCTTATGCTCTTTGGACAAACTGCAATAATTAAAATGAGAATATTACCTAAACGAAATTATTTGTTTTCAATTATTCCAGCGCCACCAACCTGTCTAAAATCTTTGGACAACATCATAACTTGATTCTACTGGAAAAATAAATCACATAGAATCAAACTCACAACATTACAGAACTGTAGTTGATTATTGCAAATCAACTATAATATGGTATAAAATGGATAAAACTTAGTATATCAGACAGAATATGGATAGACATATAGCAAACATTACGCAAAGATCTAAAAGTCAGTCTTACCATTTATCAGTCAAATCAATTAAAGAACATTCATGATCAACAATTTGTGGGTGGCCATGATATTAACAGCCTGGTGGAAATTTCACAAGATATCAAACTCCAGACTCACATAAACATAACACTGCTTTCATGTCACTTCCACAAGTAGCCCAAACATAAGATATAGAAAGCAGGTAAGAGCAACTATCAGTTCAGAGACATTAAACTCACCTGCATCCATATCAGTATTATAAACATTCCTAATACAAAAAAACTATCACATAAGATATACAAACTAATAATGAAATCAAATCGCATAATTACTCTCCCATCGAGACAATGGGAGGAAGATTTATTACTAGCTCCCGACGCCACAGTTTGGATTAAAATGTGTAATAATAATTACCACATGACAGCAACACTAACCTACAATGCATTCAGTACAAAATAATACATAGATTACATTATACTACACATTGGATGTTTAAAATTGGTTTCACAAGCTCAGCAATCTGTACATACTTTACTCCAAAGACAGCTGACGATTACATTCACATCGTGTGGCAGAGCACACCTATCAAGCAATTTTGGCAATAAGTAATCACACACATGTCCCATGATTTAAATAACCCTATCCATCCAACACCATCTTTATGTCTCCTAGGAGACATGTCATCAACCAATGTAACAATAGAAAAAAAACAGGATAATATATATATAACATTATTAATTGCAAATACAAACATACTCATGAATTGGAAAACAAAAAATAATATTAGTGTCACCGAATGGAAAAATCTATTGATAGACTACATATCAATGGAAAAAAATCTCAGAATGAATCAATAAGAACCAATAACCTAGACTGGACTCCTTTGATAAAAAGTTTACAGAGCTAATCCATAAATGATAAATATCCCAATCTAGTACGTGTACATATACAGTGCACTCGCACATAGCCTCTCTCTCTCTCTCTCACACACACACACAGGCAGACGCACACAAGCAGTCACACACGAACACACACACACACACACACACACACACACACACACACACACACACACACACACACACACATTCCCGTAATGGTGCAGGTGGCTAATACTTAAAATACTCTATCTGCATTTCCCGTTTGTCTGTTTCGTCTCTGTTCGTCTTATTTTTCCTCTCTCCCCTATTCCCGTTTCCCCCACGTTATTTATGTCTGTTCATACGTTTTATACACCCGATATAGTTGGACACAGTGAGAAGTTAGAAATAAATAATGAATAAATAATAAAGTTCTAAAGGTCCTCCGATGGGCGGAAATCAATTGATATATTTATTTCTCCAGATTTCTAACTCGGAGAGAAAAAGACGTCCTTTTACAAATCGCACCTCGTTGTGGAACTCTACTAAGGTTTACAATCCAGGCGATTATTTTTAACCTCAAAGAACATAGGCCTGCTCCAAGGCAAACTGATTTCATCCCATTAATTAACTTTAATGCGATGTTTTTTGCCGAGCATTAGGCTAAAGAAAATGAATGTTGTTGCGTTTATCAAACTAAAAGTATTTATTCTGAGCCATGCGGTAAATGATTCAGTGTGAGCAGCATATGGACGATTTTTGGAAAATGCTGTGACTAGGTAATATTTTGAAATATAAGGCGTTGTTAAAGCCTCTCATTCACGCTATTAACGTTATAAGTTAAAATAATTGAATAATTCATAAATAAATAAATAGCGTTTGTATAATATTTAAAAATAAACATTTACGTAAAAGCACTCTTACGTAACAACCAAGTTGTCATGTATTTGAATCTAAAGCTAAAGTGTTGCTATGATCGCTTTGGTCGGTCGACACTTGCCTGGCTCTGTTGAATTGCTGTTTCAAACTGTTTTATAATTCGTGCAGTTAGATCATTTGGTTAAATCATTTACGATTTTATTTTATTCATTTACTACTTTCGACTACGATTTCCAGAAAGGTTGACCGACGATCCTCACGAAAATGAATCCAAGTGCTCCAAGTTCGCCGATGACTTCGTTGTACGTGGGTGACCTTCATCCAGACGTTACCGAGGCCATGCTATACGAGAAATTCAGTCCTGCTGGCGCAATAGTCTCCGTACGGATTTGCAGGGACGCGATGACCCTCCGCTCACTTGGATACGCATACGTGAACTTTCAGCAGCAGGCAGATGCTGAGCGTGCTTTGGACACTATGAACTTTAACATCATCAAAGGCAGACCTGTGCGAATTATGTGGTCCCAGAGAGACCCCTCTCTGAGGAAGAGTGGAGTTGGCAACATCTTCATCAAGAACCTTGACAAGTCTATTGACAGCGAAGCTCTTTACGACACATTCTCTGCCTTTGGGAACATCCTTTCCAGCAAGGTGGTGTGTGACGAGAATGGCTCTAAGGGCTACGGCTTTGTGCACTTTGAGACCCGTGAGGCTGCGGAGAGAGCAATTGAGAGACTTAATGGCATGTTGCTCAATGACCGCAAAGTGTTCATTGGCCACTTCAAGTCTCGCAAGGAGCGAGAGGCTGAGATGGGGGCCAGGGCCAAAAAGTTCACCAATGTGTACGTCAAGAACTTTGGAGAGGACATGGACGACGACAAGCTGAAGGAGATCTTCAGCAAGTTTGGCCAAACGCTGAGCACTCGCGTCATGACCGACGAGAGCGGCAAGTCCAAGGGCTTTGGCTTTGTGAACTTCGAGAGGCACGAGGATGCCCAGAGGGCTGTGGATGAGATAAATGGGAAGGAGCTGAATGGGAAGAAGGTGTATGTGGGTTATGCCCAGAAGAAAGGCGAGAGGCAGACAGGGCTGAAACGAAAGTTTGAGCAGATGAAGCAGGACGGTATGACTCGCTACCAGGGAGACAACCTGTACGTCAAGAACCTAGACGACGGTCTGGACGACGCGCGTCTACGTAAGGAGTTCTCTCCGTTCGGGACCATCACAAGTGCCAAGGTGATGATGGAGGGCGGCCGCTCCAAAGGGTTCGGCTTCGTGTGTTTCTCCTCGCCGGAGGAGGCCGCCACGGCCATGACGGAGATGAATGGGCGCGTTGTAGGCACCAAGCCGCTGTACGTGGCTCTGGCGCAGCGCAAGGAGGAGCGGCAGGCCCACCTCTCCAACAAGTACATGAAGCGCACGGCCAGCGTGAGTGCCTTGCCCAACCTCGTGCTCAACCCCTACCAGCCTGCCCCGCCCTCCGGCTACAACATGGAAGCCATTCCACAAGCTCAGAACTGGCCTGCCTACTGCGCAAGCAGCAAGCTGGCACAACTCCTCCCCAGCCCTTGCTGGGCCATGCAGTGCGTCCACCCACAGCAAGTCCAGGATATGCCGAGTGCCATCGGTCCAGCCGCATCCTGCCCGCAGGCCTTCAGCGCCATCCGACCAACCACCGCCTGCCAGGTCCCACGCACGATGGCCTATCAGACCATGGCATCTGAGGCTCCGGGGACAGGGATGGCCAGCGCGGAAGCTGCCAACAAGGCGTCGCTGGTGAGAGCAGTACCACAGTACAAAACCACCTCAGGCGTTCACAGCCCACAGCAACACCTGGGCACACAGCCCTTAGATATAAATGTCGAACTTACCATTTATCAGTCAAATCAATTATAAAACATTTATGTTTCTCAACCCACAGCAGCACCTGGGGGCAGAGCTCCAGGTGCCCGTGCAGCTGGCTGCGGTCCATGTGCAGGGTCAGGAACCTCTCAGTGCCTCCATGCTGGCTGCTGCACCTCCACAGGAGCAGAAGCAGATACTGGGTGAGCGTCTGTTTCCCCTGATCCAGAACATGCAGCCCACCCTTGCAGGGAAGATCACGTGTATGTTCCTGGAACTGGACAACTCGAAGCTACTGCATATGCTGGAGTCACCTGAGTCTCTGCACCCTAAGGTGGATGAGGCAGTCGCTGTGCTCCAGGACCAGTGCGCGCAGGAAGCCGCTCAAAAACTTTAACCAGTGCTGCGCTTCTGGCTGTCTAATGGAAGAATAAGCAGTAAAAAAAATTAACATTTTAACTGAAAAAAATAAACATTGAAACTGAAATGCATTGAACATTGAAATATTTTTGCCATGTCTGTAGACATCAAGTCTGTAAGGGTTGGCACCAGGCCGAGGCCCCCTCGACCAGAGGGAGGCGTCGAGTCAACCACGCCACTGATCAGGATCAACACCCAACAGCTGGGCTAGACCTTATATAAGCCCAGTGACCCAGTCATTCAGTGCTGGGTTTTTGATAAAGTTTTGAGCCAAGCTCCTAGCCGGTAACTCTGGGTATTGAGGTCTGTGAGCCCTTGTGCTATGCCTCTTTTCTGTTCTGCGAGGGTGTCAGTGTTTTTACACGTCCCCTCCCTTCTCCAGTTTTCCCCTCTCGAGTCTGTCTCTCTCCTGAGGCTTCCCTTAGCCATTCAAGTTTCTCCCCGTTTTCTGGTTTTGTTTGGGAACTTTTAGTTCGAGTTTTCCCCAGTGCATCGGGGTTGCCATTTCTTTCCGTGGCGTTCTTTGTTCTCCCCTTTTCCACGCTCACCGAGGTGTTTCGTTTTTTCCTCTTGTTTTGCTTGATCCAAGCTCTAACTGTTCTGCACACGAGCCCACCATTGTTAGAGTGTGGCTGCTTACCCAGTAAGCTATTGGTGTCCTCACCTAGCTGACCTGGATTCAAAACCACCTTACAAAGTCCAGGCCTTGGTTATTCTAAGCTTAAAATGAAAACGACAGAAAAAGGTAAAATCATTTCAAGTTTGGTTTATTTGTCGCATACATAGTCATACACAGTATAACTCACAGTGAAATGGTTGAGTGCTCTGTCCAATCTGAGGAAAAAGAAAAACAGGGGTGCATAGAGAAATATATTCTATATATATACAAAAATATATTAATAGTGCATGTACAATATATATATATATATATATATATATATATATATATATATATTATGTTTATATGTACAATGTATATATGGATATTTATATATGTATGTACAGAATGTACAGTCCCATCTTGCAATTGGCATATTTACAGTTATATGTTACATGGTGGTAATTGAACATATTACAGTTATATTGAACATATTACAGTTATTTCTATTACATATTACAGATTTTGACATGAACAGCTGATCATTTTTTTGTTTTTATTCCTCTTAAAGTTTGAATGTTCAGATTGTCAGTTCTTACAGGTCATAGCTGATCATTAGATAAGTGTATTGGGTTGCATTAATATAAATGTAAAGATCAAAAAAACAAAACCCCACAGTGTAGCTTAAAATAGAGAATAATTCTGTAATATTCCTTTATGTACAACACAATTTCAAATGACCTTATTAACAAACCAGTAAAGACAGGACGAGAAGCAAAGGTCACTTACACGTATTAAATCTTGAAGCAAACAAACTGCAGCTGCAAGTGCCACACTGCCATCCAGTTCCACTCTCTGGTCTGGCGACGGTCATATTACAGGAGCAACGAGAGGCTGCCAACAGTTTCTTTTAGCTTGTCTACTGAGACGGTGAAACTGGCCAACCAGGTGAAAAGCATTGTGAAGGAGAAACGACTTCGACTGCCGACGTGGGAAAGTAGCAGTCAGAGCAGGTCTATTGGAGCAGTGCGATGGACTCTGCCCAACAATGGGCTGCAAGCCCACATCTCTGCACATAGCAACAGTATGTGGTTCCTAGGTGCCCAGTCGGCTAGTTTTAAAGTTCAATTCAAATATTAAATAAAAATGCAGACTTCAGAATTGGTTAAAGAGCATAACTGTGCACGTACTTTATTGTAGGTTAACATTAACACGCATTATTGAGGCACCCTCTGGAGAATGTCTAAAAATCAGAGAACCCACATTTTCATACATTTTTCAGTAGTGGTTATGTATTCACCCCACATTCCTTTACATATTTGCGTTTGTCTTCACGTCCATTGCATCCAAACCATACATTTGTCAATATATGCAAAGTAATATAAAACACCCACACCAGTTGGAACCTCTTAACACCACATTCCAAGAGATTTCTCTTGACCTTATCCTAAAGAGATGGTCCTGAGCCTGATGGAAATAATATCTCATACTTGTAAGTGTGCTGGAGCCTATCCACCATCCTTTGCAGAAGCCTGCAGAGGCCTTTACAGAGGCCTCTGCCCTGTACACAAATCATTCTGAAAGGACACATACCATTCTGTGATTATGTTATTAATATGTCTAATTCAATGTTAAACCTCTGTTCTCTTTTTATTACCTCAAGCACCAGACCTGAGGAATTTGCACGGTCTCAAGGAGTGCGTGAAGTTTATCGCTCAGTGGAAACAAGAGGTGGAGCGTGTCTGTAAGCCTGACGAGGGCGCTGCAGCTGCATCCAGTAGCAGTAATGACTGCGGTGGAACCGTACACCCCCACACTGTTGCCAGCACATTTTTCAGTGGGCCAGCCGTCTCAAAGCTGTTGATACATTGTTCAGTCCACGTGAAGGGCAGCAGGAGAGAGGAAGTGAAGAGAGGACCTAGGCAGTGAAGGAGACCAAGCAGAGAAACACTGAATGGGCTAAAGAACTCCAGACAGTCTCAGAGCGGTGCGGCATGATGAGGGCAGAGTTGGCACAGAATTTCAGGCAGCTGGAGCTTAAGAAGAAGCTGGAACCCATGCTGCCTGTCCTGGACTTCATCGCATGGTCTCTACTCAAACATAACCAGGATGTAGTTTCACAGCTTTGGGTCCTCAGTAAACAGCGATCCTGGAGAACTTCAAAATCCATTCCAAATTCATTGTGGAACTGGATCTGCAGTGCTGTGGATGAGGTCACATTGGACCCCATGACCAAACATGCGTGGCTGCTGCTGTCTGATGACTGTAAGAGGGTTCAGGAGTACCTGACTAAGATGAAAGTTCAGTTCACCTCCCAGCGCTTTGACACTTGGCCCTGTGTGCTGGGCTGGGAGGACTTCTCTTCCAGCTGTCTTTCTATAACTCACAAATCTAGACATTTATTGGAAACGTCCGGGAGAAGCTGTAACCCCTCTTTGTACGGCTAGATGGCCGCACTCTCATGACACTGCACTCATCAAAAGCAGCACCAGAGACGCACTGAGTCATATTCCCGAACGCACCTCTCAGGCCAGCTTATTTGCACATTTTGTCGTAAAACTTAAGATGTCTGTTTTATTAAATTACCAAAAACTTTTTTTCAAAATCAAAGTATTTGTAGCTACAGAAAAACATGGCTAATCACAAAAATGAGAAATAACGTCACTGATATTTGCAACATGTGTTTCTAACATGCACAGGCTCTTGAGGAGCACCTAAACCCTCACACAGGGGTGTCTGCTTGTCATAGTACTGTAAGGAAGGGCTTTGGCGAAACAGGCCACAGAAAGCAGCATATGAGAATCCACACAGGTGAAGAACCCTTTAGCTGCCCAGTATTTCAGAAGCAGTTTGTGCAGGCGGGTAATGAGCCGCATTCGTACCCATTCATATAGGATGTTGGGAGCAAAACGGTTAAAGACTTGAAAAGTATGTTAACAATCAGTTAACAATCAGATTACTGTTGTTAGGTTGTTAACAATAGAGTAATAAATGGCTAATATGCTTCTTCCCAGTTATGCCTTTGCTTGATCTATTTTGGTCTGATTTGGTGCTTGTCTGGGCAAGTGTGATAAAAAGTATTTTTTCGTTTGTTTTTCATTTAGTTCCTTTTTATATCGTGTTCTGTTCCATTTTATATGTTGTCTATTATCCCTTTAAAGTCTGTCAAATTAATCAAATGTGAAGATTTCACTCTGTTCAGATTTGATTGAAAAAGAGACCAACCACTCCCTGCATCTTTCATTTTGCATATACAGTGCATTTGCAGTTAACCGTTTCTTGTTTGTATTAATCGCGTGTGATTCTTGTGAGTGCCGTTAGTGTTCTGTGTTAAATGTTAATAAATGTACGTCCCAGACGTTGGAGTCTGTGCGTCCTGCCCCTCACCCTGCGGCACTCGGGCCACCCCTCGTTACGCTACTGTTGTAACTCAAGAGCGAAGCACCATTTTAAAGTCTGGTTTCCTTTCTCTGTCTCACTTTCTGAAATTTTTA
Source organism: Electrophorus electricus (assembly GCF_041902795.1). Lineage (NCBI taxonomy): Eukaryota > Metazoa > Chordata > Actinopteri > Gymnotiformes > Gymnotidae > Electrophorus > Electrophorus electricus. The sequence goes on along the minus strand of NW_027658616.1, from coordinate 1,404,386 downwards.
TGTCTGTGTTTTTTTAAACTTAAAAATAGAAAGGATATTAAAACTCCCTTTCACTTAATGGCCTCTCATCCAATGAGCTGTTAGAGAAAGTAATGATAGTTAGATGAATATGTTTATAGATTTCACTCCGAGAACGTTGTCTGAGGTTAATATTGTACAGTTCATGATGCCCAGGGTTGCAATCAGCATGTTTAACAGTGATGTGCCACACAGTTGTCTGTGGTGTTCTCTATGACCATCACAGAGCATCACACATAACTGGTAAAATTGTATCTCAATTAGTATATTTGTATATTATACTATTGCAGCAGCATAACTTTATGATGCAATTAAAAAACATTCCCCATCCCTCTGAATGCCAATCACATTACATATCTGGGTATTAGATTCTCTCTGCAGTTGTCAGTTATTCAAATTTAATATCATTCCAGTTTTTAAAACAATAAGTGACAAACTTCATTGATGGACAAATTTGCCCCTTATACTCTTTGGAAGAATTGCAACAATTAAAGTGATAATGCCTAAGATAAACGATTTGTTTTCAATTATTGCTATCCAGCTCCAGCAACCTGGTTTAAACCTTTGGACACCATCATAACTGGAAAAATAAATCACAAAGAATCAAACTCACAATGATACAGAACTGTAGTTGATTATTGCAAATAAACTACAATATGTAATACAATGGATTAAACCCAGTATATCAGACAGAATATGGATAGACATAGAACAAACATTATGCAGAGATATAAAAGTCAGACTTACCATCAAGCAAATCAATTAAAAACATCCATGTTTCAACTGTTTGACAGAGGCCATAACTCTAACAGCCTGGTGGAAATTCCACAAGATAACAAAGAACTATTCATTCTCGTATTTGGAACAATCAAGACTTTACCTTCAACAACAACAAAAATTATTAAACTTTACACCTTGGATAGAAAAAGGCAAACATATTCCTCATAACACTACTTTCATGTCACTTCCACAAGTATCCCAAAAGTATGATATAGTAAGCACCCAAATGACCAGCAACACTAATCTACAATGCATTCACTACAAAATAATGCATGGAGTACATTATACTACACATAAGATGTTTAAAATTGGTTTCATGGACCAGCCCCTTCATACATGAGGTCAATGGTCAAAGCCCGATCTGTACCTCGAGTACTTCGAACCTCAAGTACGGCTCGGCTTGAAATACCTTGCTTCGGGTCTCATGGACGACAAGCATCGAGACTATTTTCTGTCCTGGCTCCAAGATTGTGGAATGAACTCCCGCTTGCTGTCCGGACAGCAGAGTCCTTTGCAGTCTTCAAACCCAGACTGAAGACCCATTTATTTGCAGAATATTTAAAGGACAACTGACACTGCTCCCTTATTGACTGACCAATTTAATACTTATTGTAGGGCATTTATGCTTTTTAACAAACTCTAGCACTTATTGTTTATAGCATTTATCATTGTTTAAGACAGACCTTATGTATTTTGCACTTCTAAGTATTAGCATTTATCCCTGTATTCTACAGTATTCTTGTTCATTGGTATGTTTAATTCTAACCTACTATACTGTACTTGGACATATTCTATGAGTAAATGACAAAGCACTTTTGTAAGTCGCTCTGGATAAGAGCGTCTGCTAAATGCCGTAAATGTAAATGTAATTGTTTCACAAGCTCAGCAATCCTACTTACATACTGTCACGATACGGCCCCTGCTTCCAAACGTCTCCTTGCTTGTATGTGTGTGTGTCAGTTAGGTGAGTAAGCGACTGCAGTGTCCTGGACCTGAAGGCCTTTGAGAGGCAGGTGGAGCTGGTCCTCCATGGGGATTCTCCCTTGGGGGGGCTTTCAGAGAAGCGTCGTTGTCCTATGAGGACACTCCCTCCGTGAAGTCTCGCAGCCCCAGAACTTAAAGCGCCTACGCCTAAGCCTCGTAAAGACAAGGAGGCAACGTCACCAGTGCCCACCCCTGAAACGGACAAATCAGCTGGTGCGCTTCCGGACCTGCGGGCGACAAATCGTGAGCAGCCGCCTCCACCCAAGTCATCGAGGGAAGATCCCGCCCAGCCGGTCCAACCCAGCCGAAGATAGGAAGACTGGCTGGAGCTCCTGATGATAACTTCCCTGGACTGTTTAGTAATTCCTTAAAGGAAGACTGGCTGGAGCTCCTGATGATAACTTCCCTGGACTGTTTAGTAATTCTTTATGTAGTCCTGATCACATACCTATCCTGATCACCGCACCTATCCCTGTCTCAAATATTGCCCACACCTGAGTCCTATTCCCCTCATTACCAACCCCTTTAATAAGCTTCTCCTCATCGCATACTAGTCGCGAAGTATTGCTTTCCTATACGGCGTACGAGCGTTTCCTCATCCTGTGTGGTTTCCCGGTTATTGACTCCTGCCTGCTTTCTAGACCTCGTCTCCTGCCTGACCCTCCGTCACCTCCTGAACGCCACCCCGTGTACGACCCCGGACCGACCCGACCACGCTTACCTGTCTTACTACACGTATTAGTACGGCTGCTAAAAAAAAGACCTCTGCAACCGGACCTATATTTAACAGCATATCAGTAGGATAGTAGTAATACTGTAGTAATAGGTTTCTAAAAATGTATTATATGCACTATTTTTACAGCCTCTGAAAAAACATTTGAGGGTTAAGCTGAAATGTTAACACTTTCCTATTTATGTTCGCTGTATAAAATAAAATAAGTGCATGTGACTGCAGTGAACAAGGAATATGTTGTCAATATTTAGATAGATGACAGCATGTTCTTTATTTTTGCATCATATTAATTGTTAATAATTTGCTAATGATAAAAAAAGTTTCTGCGTTTTCATTACGAAATAATGTCATTTGGTCATATTTATAGTGCCTTAAGGCCATTTCAAATTTAACAGTAATGGATTTTCAGCGTAAATTTGCATTCCTGCAAAAATAAAGGTCTGTATTTTCAATGTTTAAACATATGAGCTCCGAATGGTCAAATTACGGAGCAGTAGAGTTTGTTTCCGTTCTTTTATTGGACTGGTTCATTGTCGCGAGAGCGACCGTTTAGGCGAAGTCGGTGAGTGCGCGGCCGAGCTGCTCGCGCTTGAAGATACGGTAGACTCACCGCATGCAGCACTTGTACGCTAGCAATTTAATTTCTTCAGACTGGAAATACGATAATGCTAACGTTTGTTGTCAGAAATATACTAGCTTCTCCTTTCGATCGAGGGTATATTTTTCAGTCATAGTTATAACGCCGAAAGGTGGGTTTCGTGTTAAAGCTTTTCAGTTCGGTTTTTTTTCATACTGTTGTGCTGCGGTAGTTTTGTAGTATCAGTCGAGGAGGCTAAAACCCTAACGGGTTGTTTTGTTAGTTTGTTTGCCAAACAATGATTACCTGCCGTTTTTGTAGCAAAGAACTTGATGCTTTGAAGGGTTGTGTGCTGCACTGTAAAGTTCATAGAAACGAAGCCACTTGTTTTTTCAAATGTGTTAGCATTGACTGCAAGCAGACGTTTTGTACTTATGCAGCTTTTAAAGCTCATTTCTATTGTGTTCACAGTGTGCCTGCACCCTCTGTTACTGCTAGAGCCGTTGTTACAGATTTGAAATGTGCAATTTCGCTGTGAGCGTCAAATTCACACAGCGAAGAACTTGTGACTTAAAAGAACATATAGTGGAGGGACGACCTGTGGCATGTCCAGTAACTGGTTGTAAAAATACGTTCACCGTGAAATCATCATTTACTGCTCATATGTCTAGGAAACAGCAAGAATGTTCGACTGCTAGCATAACCTATGTGACATGTACAAGAAAACAATTTCTCTCATTTGTACTTGAGGATGCTTCCCAGAGCTCAAATGATGCAAAAACAAATGAAAGCATTCAGTTGCCACCGAATTTGAAGGAGACCTTTCTTGGGAATGTATGTCTATTCTACCTACAGTTAGAAGGGCATCACCTTCTTCCAGCTTCAACAATACAGACTGTTGTTGAAGAGATGTAAAATGTGCATAAGTAGAGACAGGAATATACTTTGGGTAAACTACATTCACTTTTAAAAAACATGTTTTGACATGTGTCTAACAGATAATGCTATTGCTAAAATCTGTGATTGTGTTAAGGATTCAGATCTGTTCTGTCTGTCATCCGGGACCACTAAGGACAACATATTCAAGAGCTCAAGTATTCAAAAAGATGTTCAAATACATACCTGTGTTACAAACATGAAGTAGTTTATTAGAATCAGAATTATGGACGAATTCAGTGTCTTGTGTCTTCAGTCTTGTGAAGTCCAACCAGTTCTTCATTGAAAATCCATGATGCCTGATGCTAATTCTGTACCAGAATGCTTTTGAAATTGTAAATCCCTTCAGCTCTGCTAAGAAAAAAGACAACGTTGTCGCAGTCTGTCTTTTTTTGGCAAATTTACCTGTTCGTGTACGGTCCGATATCGATCACGTCCCTTGTCTTACTGTGTGGAGAAAATGACTTAATTGGAAAATTAAATGACTTAATTGGAAAATTGGAAGTGCTAAGGTTTTCTCAGAGATGTTAGTGTATTTAAAAGATTTGGATGTAAATGGAATTATTGTAGGTGGTGAAACGATCCACGGGGCTCTTTGTTGTATTGCTGGTTATAATTTGGGTTTACACAGCATTGGCGGGTTTACTGAAAACTTACTTTAATTTTGCAGGTACTGTGAAATCATACGAAGTGAGTTTCAGAGTGAAGATCCAAATGTACGTGGTCCCCAGGGCACCCCTGAAAGTTCTAATTATGCTGTTGGTGATCTAGACATTGAAGCTGTGGACAGTCGAGATATCAAAGGCATAAAGGTAAACTGTTTTCAATACTCTGATATCTTTTCATGTTTGTCAGCCTGGTCTCCCACCTTGTTTAGGCCTTGACATATTTGAGTGTGTTGTTCTATGACGTTGCACTGTACTTGAAGCATTTCATTAAGAAAAAAAAATGCCTTACATATTCATTATTGAACTGGCACATCAAGCAGTTCAAGTGCAAAGGATCTGATGCTTTTACAAAGCTATGTTCTGTTAACTCTGGGGTGTCCAAGCTTTCAGGTCAAGCTATCCAGAATTGGAATTTCCTAATGTTGCTGCCTTTATTAATTGGTGACAAAGTGCAAAATCCAGATGATGATGTGTGTAAATTAACTCTCCAGCTTAAAGATATTGTTGATATGATTTGCACACAGACGATTTCTTTGTCACAGGTGGCCTATCTTGACATTATAATCCAAGAATATCTGGAATCTGCGTTTATTTCCTGAGTGTAGCGTGCGGTGGCCCGGGTGCCGCAGGACGAGAGGCAGGACGAACAAGGTGCAGGTGTGTGCAGGTGTGGTTACAAACAAAACCACCCTCCCACTGCACGTGGCGGGCCAAACCACGTGACTCGGGGGAGGCGAGCGTTCCGTGACAGTGAGAGTCCACTAAGACCAAAACATAATTTCTTGCGACACTATCCAGCACTAATTTTTAAATTTGGCCCCTTGATTAGGTTGTGGACAATGCGTTTTGAAAGTAAACGCAGCTACTTCAAAAGGTGTGCCAGGCATTTGAAAAACTTTAAAAAAATATCTGCCTAAATTTATCCAAAAGACAGAAGATGTTTCAGTCATGTCTTTCAGCTGGACCTGGACGTTGTCAGCTTCTGCAAGTCAAAGACAGTTGTACCTTCTACCCCAACCTTTACAGTGATGCAATTAAACATGCAGTTAGAGAGTTTGGCTTTTCAGAACACAGTACTAGTGTTTCCACAGAGGTGCAGTGTAAGGGTGCATCATATAAAAAAGGACATTTTCTTGTGTCAAAAAATGATGAGCACATGGAGTTTGGAGAACTTCTCATTATTTTAATTCAAAATGATACATCTGTGTATTTTGTAATGGATATACATAACGCTGACGTTCATTTTGAATACCATCTGTACTTTGTGACAAAACACAGTTCAAGGCTGGAATGTCTTAACATTAACAACTTGGTAGATTTTTACCATTGTACATTGTTAATGGGCACCAAGTCCTTCCACTGAAACACAGTGTATTGTCGAGGTAAACATGATCTGTGATGGAAACCATACTAAAAATTCACACATACTATGTAAGAAACGTATCACAAAATGAAAAGGTTTTTTTTATATATACACATACTTGATATCAGTGTAATGACAGTTTTTCCTTTTATTTGTACAGTAAGCAATCATCCATGATTCCAGAAATGACTGACTTGGGGCAAACATGGTTACACACCGCCATCTGTGAGGTCTTGCCTGACCTTCCAGAGATGATGAAGGATATTCTAGAAGAGACCTAACATTCCCTTGGGGTGGAGACATGATGATTTCAGCAAGTTCGGCCAAACGCTGAGCACTCGCGTCATGACCAACGAGAGCGGCAAGTCCAAGGGCTTTGGCTTTGTGAACTTCGAGAGGCACGAGGATGCCCAGAGGGCTGTGGATGAGATAAATGGGAAGGAGCTGAATGGGAAGAAGGTGTATGTGGGTTATGCCCAGAAGAAAGGCGAGAGGCAGACAGGGCTGAAACGAAAGTTTGAGCAGATGAAGCAGGACGGTATGACTCGCTACCAGGGAGACAACCTGTACGTCAAGAACCTAGACGACGGTCTGGACGACGCGCGTCTACGTAAGGAGTTCTCTCCGTTCGGGACCATCACAAGTGCCAAGGTGATGATGGAGGGCGGCCGCTCCAAAGGGTTCGGCTTCGTGTGTTTTTCCTCGCCGGAGGAGGCCGCCACGGCCATGACGGAGATGAATGGGCGCGTTGTAGGCACCAAGCCGCTGTACGTGGCTCTGGCGCAGCGCAAGGAGGAGCGGCAGGCCCACCTCTCCAACAAGTACATGAAGCGCACGGCCAGCGTGAGTGCCTTGCCCAACCTCGTGCTCAACCCCTACCAGCCTGCCCCGCCCTCCGGCTACAACATGGAAGCCATTCCACAAGCTCAGAACTGGCCTGCCTGCTACCCGAGCAGGCAACTGGCACAGCTCCACCCCAGCACCCCCTGGGCTACGCACAGCATACAACCACAGCATTTCCAATACATGCCGAGTACCATCAGGCCGGCTGCAGACCAATCTCTGGGCCAGGAACCTCTCACTGCCTCCGTGCTGGATCTGGAACCTCCGCAGCAGCAGAAGCAGATGTTGGGTGATGGATGGTCTGTTTCCCGTGATCCAGAACATGCACCCCAAACTTGCAGGGACGGGTTTGCGCCTGGAGATCGACAACTCGGAGCTTCTGCATATGCTGGAGTCTCCTGAGTCTCATTGAAACACTGAAACTGAAAAAATAAAAACGCATTAAATATTTTAAATATTTTTGCCTGGTCTGTAGACTCCAGTTTCAGGCCTTGATTGCAGTAAACTAAAACAACATGTAAAAAGGCTAAATGATTGAGACGTGTACAGTCCGTCACTCCTTTCTTTTTGTTCCTCTTACTGTTCGAATGCTCAGAATGTCAGAATGTTTTTGCAGTTGACAGCTGAGCATTAGGCATGTGTATTGGATTGTATTAATAATACAATTGAGGATTCATTGCTGTTCAGGGACCCAGCAGTGGTAACTTGGCAGTGGTAGGGCTTGAACTAGCAACATTCTGATTACAAGTCAAGTAACCTCTGACTAGTATTATTATGATTAATATTATTAATATATCTTACACTGAGGTCTGCTGAAGCCTACCCAGGATCCTTTGCAGCAGCCTGCCATATGCAGAAATCATTATGAAAGGACACAGAATCTCTAAACTCCCTTGTTTTATGTTATTAGTTTGTCTAATTCAATGTTAAAGCACTTTCCCCTGTAAACACTCTTTTTATGACCTCATTTCACCGTTTCATGACTTTATGCCACGAACCAACCAACTATTTTTTTATACAACTCTTTTCAAACACTTCAACCATTGTGGGTAACTACACTATTATACACCTGTAATTCTTGTTATGCTATCTATTGTATTGCCACTGTCGATACATCGATGTTAGGAGAAATACCTCATGAATACTTTAAATGAATCCTTAAAATGACACCTATTCCATTTACTAATGCTAAGCTTGCTACAGTCTGAACTTCTAGCAAGTCAAGAGAAGTCTCATGCAGTTTCTGTATTTTCTATAATTGCATAATATATGGATGGTTTTAAACTCAATAACATACGCACTTGCAAAATATGTGAATATAAAGGAACAAAAATAAATTAACATAACCACATACCTAAACATCATCTGGTACCATCTCCCCATCACCCCTCAATACAGCATGAGGATGGTCAGATTGTTGTATTTACTAATAGTTACCACTAGTATTAAAATAACAGTAAGCCCAAATCGTTCGACTATGTCCTCTTAAACAAACCTGTGATTTTTTTAATATTTGGATCACATCCTGCAGAATAAAACAATCAGGAAATACAGTTGAGTTGGCCCATACCGCCCTCACATCAGTGTGATATCCATCAATGATGTGTTATGGCTCTGGGTAAGGAACAATGTTATATTGTTCAATAAACTTCACAGGATGCAAATTTTTCATTGTTTTAGCAAAGTTTTCGCTACCTCTATACAGCAAACACCAGAATCGACAAGGTTTACATTAATTATAGTCAGTAGAATTAAAGGGAAGAGGCCATATAAAAGGCTGGGATCTACGTTTAGCGGACTCGGCACTGTGTTACTAGATATTCCCCACCTTCCAGTAATTTTATTAAGTCCTCTTTAAACAGAAAATAAAGATGCAGAATTAATTGAAGAGAGTAGTAGGTCCATTATTTATTTTGAGCTCAGCGTTACATACAAACGAGGCATAGTCCAGAATATGTCTAATAATCACACAAGGAACACACATTTTTATCCAGTTTTCACAACTGATTATGTGATTGCCACACCTTCTCTACATACTGGTGTTTGAAATCTCCACCACTGTGTTCAACCATACATTATTCAATATATGCAAATTGAGATCTATCATTGTACAAATTGAAGCTTGACCCCAGTATATCCTATTGGAAGATTTTCCTGTTTTTTTTTTTTGTTGTTGTTTTTTTTGGGTTTAACAAAGATGATCTTAACTCATACCATCAAACACCTGCAAGATGATGTTGCAGGTCAGTATCACCCTGCTCTTATGGTAAGATAATGAACCTTGCTTAGCCACAGAACTCTCGAAGAGGCTTTCACGTCTTTTAAAAGCCGGGATCTTTCCCAATACTTAGGAAGCTATTTCTCACGGGAACAGTCCAGAGTCATCTGCCGTAGACTTCCACAGAGGCCTTGAAACCACCTGCATCAGAGCCTCTGCTCTGCATTTACAGACCCAAAAAGGCCTTAAGATACCCCAGAAACATTATTCCTCTTTATGCTTTCAAACACAGTCTTGCACCACTCTGCACCTGTTGCAGAGAGCTTCAAAGCCTATTATAATTAGATCACAGATCGCCTCATGAAAATACCTTTACCCCAAAACATTTTATTACCTCAGGTGGAACAGTGTGTATAGGCCTAGACCTCTTTAGATGTAACTTAGAACCGCCGGTGACCGCTGTATGCGTTTCTTTGGTTGTACAAGCTCCACTGGAGGACTCGATGAATAGTTGATGATGGAAGAGGGGTATATCAGATTCACCCCTTCTGCCTCCATGTGACAAATTAACACACTGCATAAACTTTTAGAAATAAATCAGTCTTTTAACAAATGGTAAACATTCTCTAGAAAAGATTATCTTGTAACAATTCATTGAGTATATGAACTGTTTTTGTGTCCTTATATCTATAAATGAAAAGTAATAAAACATTATAGATGATAAATAAATTACATAAAATGTATAAAAGTTCACAAATAAGAAAGTACCTGAGTCTGCACTTTTCTCCACAGATTCAAGAAACTCGTGAAAGTTGGAAGCTATAGAAACACATAGTACAGAATTATAGACTGACTGAGGTGTGAGCAGAAAGATCGCCATGATGTCCTTATATCTAAAGCACTCAAAGCATTGATGTTATGTAAATAAACTGTGATCCGATTGGTTCAATCTAAGTAAATAGATTCACCTACTTTGAAGTTAAAATTTTTCTCAAAAGGTTAGAACTGGTTGACTATACTTTGCCGTGTTCTGTAATAGAAAATGTAAACATTTATATCTAAAATATTGCACGACAGAAATCAATTCAAGACTAACCTCTAATGACCGCTAGATGGGGGAAGATATTAAGTAATAAATGAGTCCAGATCCTCCTGTCCGACAATACGGTGAGACTCTGTTTTTACGTGTGATGGAAAATGATACGAAACTATGTATTATGTGATTCATATAAAATCACACTGATCCTTTTGTTCTTAAATTAATAATGCTGTTTGCACATTTATATCCGCCTGTTGCTGATTAAGTTGAACATGTATCAGGAACTGTTAACATCAAGGTCAACTTGACACACAACCCACACTGTTTGGAGTCAGTTTGGGTTGGTTTGTGGAAAAAAACAAGCTGAGAGCTGATTGGCTTATAGCCACAGCAACAAAGGAAAGAAGAGCTGCTTAAGAAAAGATGATTGGTTAAAGACAGCACAGGAGTAGTATAACTAGCCACGGTTTTGTATACTCGGGGCTCCCTACCTGAGGAGAGCCAAACATTTATTTTATTCTTTTTCTTATTAAATTACTCTCTTAATCACGTCTGACTTGCTGTTTGTTCAAAATTCCACAACATATGTCATTACTACGCCGCACAAAAAAGACCGCCTTATTTGTAGTTCCACAATGTGAAAAGGCGTCATTTTCTATGCAAACGAATGAATAAACACCATGCCATGCCTTGCTGTATCCCCTCTTTGCACCGCTGGACAGACACACTCATGACACTGTACTCATCAAAAGCAGCACCAGAGACGCACTGAGTCATATCCCGCTACACACCTCTCAGGCCAGCTTGTTTGCACGTTTTGTCATAAAACTCAAAATGTCATTTGTTGCCATTATATATAAAATTACCTATTTAAAAAAAACAAATAAATCAAAAAGTACTTGTGGCTAGAGAGACACGTGGCTAATCACCTACAAGAAATAATGTCAGTGATGTTTGGGGCAGGTGTTTCAAACTTGCCCAGACTCTTGAGAAGCACCTAAACGCTCACACAAGGGTGTCCGCTTGCCATAGTGCTGCAAATACTGCAGGAAGGGCTTTGGTGAAACAGGCCACATGGAGGAGCAGAAGACAATCCACACAACTGAAGAAGCCCATAGCTGCCCAGTATGTCAGAATCCACACGCGAGAAGAACCCTGTAGCTGCCCAGTATGTCAGAAGCAATTTGTGCAGCTGGGTAATGAACCATATTTGTACCCATTCGTATGTTGGGAGCAAATCAGTTGAAGACTTGAACAGTATGTTAACAATCAGTTAAAATGACTGTTGATGACAAGAAAACAGTGGCTAATATGTTCCTTCACAGCTATGTCATTGGTTGATCTATTTTTGTCAGATTTAGTGCTTGTTTGGGCAAGTGTGTTAAAGTCTTCCTTTGTTTTTGGTTTTGTTCCTTTTCATATAGTTGTTTATTCCTTTTTGTCTAGTGATGTCCATTATCCATTTAAAATCTGTCAAATTAAACAAATGTGAAACGAATTCCATAGTATTCAGATTTGATTGCAAAAGAGACCAACCACTCCCCGTATTTTGAATTTTGCATATACAGTATATGTGCAGTTCCAGCCTAGTCCACTGATCCAAAATCTGGCCCAGATGTATCTGTTGACTGCAAATTTGAATGATTTCTGTGCTCTGCAGCAAAGGAGCGTTTGGTTACTATCTGATGGATTAAAATAGGCTTGTTGGTAGCAAAGACATCACTAAAGTGTACAGAGCAAAGGTACTCCAGGACCAGGATGGGTAAGTAGCAGCTTGATCAGTGGAATCTTCTGTGAGACGTAACAGGACGTCGGTCTTAAATGTAATGTTAGATCAAATGAAAAACTTTAGTGGATTGAAATACAGATAAATAAATCCACTAAAAGTGCATCTGCATCATTGGTTAAAAAGTTGTTCTGCTAGTTGTCTGATTTTGTTCCAGTAATCTAATGTTTCCTGGCACTAGGTGGTTCAAGATTATATTGGTGTTTGCTTTATTTCTGTGTTTTTTTTAACCATAGTCCGCTTGTTTATACTGTCTAACAAATGCAATACTGAGTAGTGAAACACTGACACAATCCCTTTTGGAAGTCAGACATTTGTAATAATTTCAATAATCTACAGTTGTAAGTCAAGAGGGCAGCACCATTTTAAAGTCTAGTTTCCTTTCTCTGTCTCACTTTCTGGAATTTTTCCGTCTGTGTTTTTATTAAAGTTAAAAATGGATAGGGTATTAAAACTCCCTTTCACTGACGTCTCTTCCACTGAACTTGTAGAGAAAGTGATGATATGAAGATGATTATGTTTATCACATTCACTCAGAGATCATTGTCTGAGGGTCATGTTGTACAGTTCACGATGCCCCGGGTTGCAATCAGGAGGTTTAACAGTGATGTGCCACAGTTGTCTGTGGTGTTCTATATGATCATCACAGAACATCACACATAACTGGTCAAATTGTATCTCGAGTAGTATATTTGTGTATTATACTATATATTAGCAGCATAACTTTATGATGCAATTAAAAACATTCCCCATCCCCCTGAATACCAATCATATTACATATCTGGGTACTAAATTCTCTTCCCAGTTGTCTGTTATTCAAAATAAATAGTCATCCAATTATTAAAACAATAAGCGACGAACTTCATTGATGGACAAATTTGCCCCTTATGCTCTTCGGACAAACTGCAATAATTAAAATGAGAATATTACCTAAACGAAATTGTTTGTTTTCAATTATTCCAGTGCCACCAACCTGTCTAAAATCTTTGGACAACATCATAACTTGATTCTACTGGAAAAATAAATCACATAGAATCAAACTCACAACATTACAGAACTGTAGTTGATTATTGCAAATCAACTACAATATGGAATAAAATGGATAAAACCTAGTATATCAGACAGAATATGGATAGACATAGAGCAAACATTATGCAAAGATCTAAAAGTCAGACTTACCATTTATCAGTCAAATCAATTAAAGAACATTCATGATCAACAATTTGTGGGTGGCCATGATACTAACAGCCTGGTGGAAATTCCACAAGATATCAAACTCCACACTAACATAAACATAACACTGCTTTCATGTCACTTCCACAAGTAGCCCAAACATAAGATATAGAAAGCAGGTAAGAGCAACTATCAGTTCAGAGACATTAAACTCACCTGCATCCATATCAGTATTATAAACATTCCTAATACAAAAAAACTATCACATAAGATATACAAAATAATAATGAAATCAAATCGCATAATTACTCTCCCATCGAGACAATGGGAGGAAGATTTATTACTAGCCCCCGACGCCACAGTCTGGATTAAAATGTATAATAATAATTACCACATGACAGCAACACTAACCTACAATGCATTCAGTACAAAATAATACATAGATTACATTATACTACACATTGGATGTTTAAAATTGGTTTCACAAGCTCAGCAATCTGTACATACTTTACTCCAAACACAGCTGACGATTACATTCACATCGTGTGACAGAGCACACCTATCAAGTAATTTTGGCAATAGGTCATCAAACACATGTCCCATGATTTAAATAACCCTATCCATCCAACACCATCTTTATGTCTCCTAGGAGACATGTCATCAACCAATGTGTCAATAGAAAAAAAACAGGATAATATATATATAACATTATTAATTGCAAATACAAACATACTCATGAATTGGAAAACAAAAAATAATATTAGTGTCACCGAATGGAAAAATCTATTGATAGACTACATATCAAAGGAAAAAATCTCAGAATGAATCAATAAGAACCAATAACCTAGACTGGACGCCTTTGATAAAAAGTTTACAGAGCTAATCCATAAATGATAAATATACCAATCTAGTACGTGTACATATACAGTGCACTCGCACATAGCCTCTCTCTCTCTCTCTCACACACACACACAGGCAGACGCACACAAGCAGTCACACACGAACACACACACACACACACACACACACACACACACACACACACACACACACACACACACATTCCCGTAATGGTGCAGGTGGCTAATACTTAAAATACTCTATCTGCATTTCCCGTTTGTCTGTTTCGTCTCTGTTCGTCTTATTTTTCCTCTCTCCCCTATTCCCGTTTCCCCCACGTTATTTATGTCTGTTCATACGTTTTATACACCCGATATAGTTGGACACAGTGAGAAGTTAGAAATAAATAATGAATAAATAATAAAGTTCTAAAGGTCCTCCGATGGGCGGAAATCAATTGATATATTTATTTCTCCAGATTTCTAACTCGGAGAGAAAAAGACGTCCTTTTACAAATCGCACCTCGTTGTGGAACTCTACTAAGGTTTACAATCCAGGCGATGATTTTTAACCTCAAAGAACATAGGCCTGCTCCAAGGCAAACTGATTTCATCCCATTAATTAACTTTAATGCGATGTTTTTTGCCGAGCATTAGGCTAAAGAAAATGAATGTTGCTGCGTTTATCAAACTAAAAGTATTTATTCTGAGCCATGCGGTAAATGATTCAGTGTGAGCAGCATATGGACGATTTTTGGAAAATGCTGTGACTAGGTAATATTTTGAAATATAAGGCGTTGTTAAAGCCCCTCATTCACGCTATTAACGTTATAAGTTAAAATAATTGAATAATTCATAAATAAATAAATAGCGTTTGTATAATATTTAAAAATAAACATTTACGTAAAAGCACTCTTACGTAACAACCAAGTTGTCATGTATTTGAATCTAAAGCTAAAGTGTTGCTTTGATCGCTTTGGTCGGTCGACACTTGCCTGGCTCTGTTGAATTGCTGTTTCAAACTGTTTTATAATTCGTGCAGTTAGATCATTTGGTTAAATCATTTACGATTTTATTTTATTCATTTACTACTTTCGACTACGATTTCCAGAAAGGTTGACCGACGATCCTCACGAAAATGAATCCAAGTGCTCCAAGTTCGCCGATGACTTCGTTGTACGTGGGTGACCTCCATCCAGACGTTACCGAGGCCATGCTATACGAGAAATTCAGTCCTGCTGGCGCAATAGTCTCCGTACGGATTTGCAGGGACGCGATGACCCTCCGCTCACTTGGATACGCATACGTGAACTTTCAGCAGCAGGCAGATGCTGAGCGTGCTTTGGACACTATGAACTTTAACATCATCAAAGGCAGACCTGTGCGAATTATGTGGTCCCAGAGAGACCCCTCTCTGAGGAAGAGTGGAGTTGGCAACATCTTCATCAAGAACCTTGACAAGTCTATTGACAGCGAAGCTCTTTACGACACATTCTCTGCCTTTGGGAACATCCTTTCCAGCAAGGTGGTGTGTGACGAGAATGGCTCTAAGGGCTACGGCTTTGTGCACTTTGAGACCCGTGAGGCTGCGGAGAGAGCAATTGAGAGACTTAATGGCATGTTGCTCAATGACCGCAAAGTGTTCATTGGCCACTTCAAGTCTCGCAAGGAGCGAGAGGCTGAGATGGGGGCCAGGGCCAAAAAGTTCACCAATGTGTACGTCAAGAACTTTGGAGAGGACATGGACGACGACAAGCTGAAGGAGATCTTCAGCAAGTTTGGCCAAACGCTGAGCACTCGCGTCATGACCGACGAGAGCGGCAAGTCCAAGGGCTTTGGCTTTGTGAACTTCGAGAGGCACGAGGATGCCCAGAGGGCTGTGGATGAGATAAATGGGAAGGAGCTGAATGGGAAGAAGGTGTATGTGGGTTATGCCCAGAAGAAAGGCGAGAGGCAGACAGGGCTGAAACGAAAGTTTGAGCAGATGAAGCAGGACGGTATGACTCGCTACCAGGGAGACAACCTGTACGTCAAGAACCTAGACGACGGTCTGGACGACGCGCGTCTACGTAAGGAGTTCTCTCCGTTCGGGACCATCACAAGTGCCAAGGTGATGATGGAGGGCGGCCGCTCCAAAGGGTTCGGCTTCGTGTGTTTTTCCTCGCCGGAGGAGGCCGCCACGGCCATGACGGAGATGAATGGGCGCGTTGTAGGCACCAAGCCGCTGTACGTGGCTCTGGCGCAGCGCAAGGAGGAGCGGCAGGCCCACCTCTCCAACAAGTACATGAAGCGCACGGCCAGCGTGAGTGCCTTGCCCAACCTCGTGCTCAACCCCTACCAGCCTGCCCCGCCCTCCGGCTACAACATGGAAGCCATTCCACAAGCTCAGAACTGGCCTGCCTACTGCGCAAGCAGCCAGCTGGCACAACTCCTCCCCAGCCCTTGCTGGGCCATGCAGTGCGTCCACCCACAGCAAGTCCAGGATATGCCGAGTGCCATCGGTCCAGCCGCATCCTGCCCGCAGGCCTTCAGCGCCATCCGACCAACCACCGCCTGCCAGGTCCCACGCACGATGGCCTATCAGACCATGGCATCTGAGGCTCCGGGGACAGGGATGGCCAGCGCGGAAGCTGCCAACAAGGCGTCGCTGGTGAGAGCAGTACCACAGTACAAAACCACCTCAGGCGTTCACAGCCCACAGCAACACCTGGGCACACAGCCCTTAGATATAAATGTCGAACTTACCATTTATCAGTCAAATCAATTATAAAACATTTATGTTTCTCAACCCACAGCAGCACCTGGGGGCAGAGCTCCATGTGCCCGTGCAGCTGGCTGCGGTCCATGTGCAGGGTCAGGAACCTCTCAGTGCCTCCATGCTGGCTGCTGCACCTCCACAGGAGCAGAAGCAGATACTGGGTGAGCATCTGTTTCCCCTGATCCAGAACATGCAGCCCACCCTTGCAGGGAAGATCACGGGTCTGTTCCTGGAACTGGACAACTCGGAGCTACTGCATATGCTGGAGTCTCCTGAGTCTCTGCACCCTAAGGTGGATGAGGCAGTCGCTGTGCTCCAGGACCAGTGCGCGCAGGAAGCCGCTCAAAAACTTTAACCAGTGCTGCGCTTCTGGCTGTCTAATGGAAGAATAAGCAGTAAAAAAAATTAACATTTTAACTGAAAAAAATAAACATTGAAACTGAAATGCATTGAACATTGAAATATTTTTGCCATGTCTGTAGACATCAAGCCTGTAAGGGTTGGCACCAGGCCGAGGCCCCCTCGACCAGAGGGAGGCGTCGAGTCAACCACGCCACTGATCAGGATCAACACCCAACAGCTGGGCTAGACCTTATATAAGCCCAGTGACCCAGTCATTCAGTGCTGGGTTTTTGTTAAAGTTTTGAGCCAAGCTCCTAGCCGGTAACTCGGGGTATTGAGGTCTGTGAGCCCTTGTGCTATGCCTCTTTTCTGTTCTGCGAGGGTGTCAGTGTTTTTACACGTCCCCTCCCTTCTCCAGTTTTCCCCTCTCGAGTCTGTCTCTCTCCTGAGGCTTCCCTTAGCCATTCAAGTTTCTCCCCGTTTTCTGGTTTTGTTTGGGAACTTTTAGTTCGAGTTTTCCCCAGTGCATCGGGGTTGCCATTTCTTTCCGTGGCGTTCTTTGTTCTCCCCTTTTCCACGCTCACCGAGGTGTTTCGTTTTTTCCTCTTGTTTTGCTTGATCCAAGCTCTAACTGTTCTGCACACGAGCCCACCATTGTTAGAGTGTGGCTGCTTACCCAGTAAGCTATTGGTGTACTCACCTAGCTGACCTGGATTCAAAACCACCTTACAAAGTCCAGGCCTTGGTTATTCTAAGCTTAAAATGAAAACGACAGAAAAAGGTAAAATCATTTCAAGTTTGGTTTATTTGTCGCATACATAGTCATACACAGTATAACTCACAGTGAAATGGTTGAGTGCTCTGTCCAATCTGAGGAAAAAGAAAAACAGGGGTGCATAGAGAAATATATTCTATATATATACAAAAATATATTAATAGTGCATGTACAATATATATATATATATATATATATATATATATAATGTTTATATGTACAATGTATATATGGATATTTATATATGTATGTACAGAATGTACAGTCCCATCTTGCAATTGACATATTTACAGTTATATGTTACATGGTGGTAATTGAACATATTACAGTTATATTGAACATATTACAGTTATTTCTATTACATATTACAGATTTTGACATGAACAGCTGATCATTTTTTTGTTTTTATTCCTCTTAAAGTTTGAATGTTCAGATTGTCAGTTCTTACAGGTCATAGCTGATCATTAGATAAGTGTATTGGGTTGCATTAATATAAATGTAAAGATCAAAAAAACAAAACCCCACAGTGTAGCTTAAAATAGAGAATAATTCTGTAATATTCCTTTATGTACAACACAATTTCAAATGACCTTATTAACAAACCAGTAAAGACAGGACGAGAAGCAAAGGTCACTTACACGTATTAAATCTTGAAGCAAACAAACTGCAGCTGCAAGTGCCACACTGCCATCCAGTTCCACTCTCTGGTCTGGCGACGGTCATATTACAGGAGCAACGAGAGGCTGCCAACAGTTTCTTTTAGCTTGTCTACTGAGACGGTGAAACTGGCCAACCAGGTGAAAAGCATTGTGAAGGAGAAACGACTTCGACTGCCGACGTGGGAAAGTAGCAGTCAGAGCAGGTCTATTGGAGCAGTGCGATGGACTCTGCCCAACAATGGGCTGCAAGCCCACATCTCTGCACATAGCAACAGTATGTGGTTCCTAGGTGCCCAGTCGGCTAGTTTTAAAGTTCAATTCAAATATTAAATAAAAATGCAGACTTCAGAATTGGTTAAATAGCATAACTGTGCACGTACTTTATTGTAGGTTAACATTAACACGCATTATTGAGGCACCCTCTGGAGAATGTCTAAAAATCAGAGAACCCACATTTTCATACATTTTTCAGTAGTGGTTATGTATTCACCCCACATTCCTTTACATATTTGCGTTTGTCTTCACGTCCATTGCATCCAAACCATACATTTGTCAATATATGCAAAGTAATATAAAACACCCACACCAGTTGGAACCTGTTAACACCACATTCCAAGAGATTTCTCTTGACCTTATCCTAAAGAGATGGTCCTGAGCCTGATGGAAATAATATCTCATACTTGGGAGGACATGGACGACAACAAGCTAAATGAGATCTTCAGCAAGTTCGGCCCAACGCTGAGCCGTCGCGTCATGACAGACGAGAGCGGCAAGTCCAAGGGCTTTGGCTTTGTGAGCTTCGAGAGGCACGAGGATGCCAAAAGGGCTGTGGATGAGATGAACGGGAAGAAGTTGAATGGGAAGCAGCTGTATGTGGCTCGTGCCCAGAAGAAAGGCGAGAGGCAGACAGAGCTCAAACGCAAGTTTGAGCAGATGAAGCAGGACGGCACGACTCGCTACCAGGGAGTGAACCTGTACGTTAAAAACCTAGATGACAGTCTGGACGACGAGCGTCTGCGTAAAGAGTTCTCTCTATTCGGGACAATCACGAGTGCCAAGGTGATGACGGAGGGCGGCCGCTCCAAAGGGTTCGGCTTTGTGTGTTTCTCCTCGCCGGAGGAGGCCACCGAGGCAATGAAGGAGATGAACGGGTGCATCGTAGGCACCAAGCCGCTGTACGTGGCCCTGGCGCAGCGCAAGGAGGAGCGGCAGGCCCACCTCACCCACCAGTACATGCAGCGCATGGCCAGCGTGAGTGCCGTGCGCAACCCAGTGCTCAACCCCTACCAGCCCGCCCCGCCCTCCGGCTACTTCATGATGGCCATTCCACAGTCTCAGAACTGGGCTACCTGCTACCCGAGCAGGCAACTGGCACAGCTCCACCCCAGCACCCGCTGGGCTACGCACAGCATTCAGCCACAGCATTTCCAATACATGCCGAGTACCATCAGGCCCGCTGCAGACCAATCTCTGGGCCAGGAACCTCTCACTGCCTCCGTGCTGGATCTGGAACCTCCGCAGGAGCAGAAGCAGATGTTGGGTGATCGATGGTCTGTTTCCCGTGATCCAGAACATGCACCCCAACCTTGCAGGGACGGGTTTGCTCCTGGAGATCGACAACTTGGAGCTTCTGCTTATGCTGGAGTCTCCTGAGTCTCATTGAAACATTGAAACTGAAAAAATAAAAACGCATTAAATATTGAAATATTTTTGCCTGGTCCATAGACTCCAGTTTCAGGCCTTGATTACAGTAAACTAAAACAACATGTAAAAAGGCTAAATGATTGACACGTGTACAGTCGGTGACTCCTTTCTTTTTGTTCCTCTTACTGTTCGAATGCTCAGAATGTCAGTTTTTGCAGTTGACAGCTGAGCATTAGGCATGTGTATTGGATTGTATTAATAATACAATTGAGGATTCATTGCTGTTCAGGGACCCAGCAGTGGTAACTTGGCAGTGGTAGGGCTTGAACTAGCAACATTCTGATTACTAGTCAAGTAACCTCTGAATAGTATTATTATGATTAATATTATTAATATATCTTACACTGAGGTCTGCTGAAGCTTACCCAGGATCCTTTGCAGCAGCCTGCCATATGCACAAATCATTACGAAAGGACACAGAATCTCTAAACTCCCTTGTTTTATGTTATTAGTTTGTCTAATTCAATGTTAAAGCACTTTCCCCTGTAAACACTCTTTTTATGACCTCATTTCACCGTTTCATGACTTTATGCCACGAACCAACCAACTATTCTTTTATACAACTCTTTTCAAACACTTCAACCATTGTGGGTAACTACACTATTATACACCTGTAATTCTTTATGCTATTTATTTTATTGGTACTGTCGATACATCGATGTTAGGAGAAATACCTCATGAATACTTTAAATGAATCCTTAAAATGACACCTATTCCATTTACTAATGCTAAGCTTGCTACAGTCTGAACTTCTAGCAAGTCAAGAGAAGTCTCATGCAGTTTCTGTATTTTCTATAATTGCTTAATATATGGATGGTTTTAAACTCAATAACATACGCACTTGCAAAATATGTGAATATAAAGGAACAAAAATAAATTAACATAACCACATACCTAAACATCATCTGGTACCATCACCCCATCACCCCTCAATGCAGTATGAGGATGGTCAGATTGTTGTATTTACTAATAGTTACCACTAGTATTAAAATAACAGTAAGCCCAAACTGTTCGACTATGTCCTCTTAAACAAACCTGTGATTTTTTAAATATTTGGACCACATCCTCCTGCAGAATAAAACAATCAGGAAATACAGTTGAGTTGGCCCATACCGCCCTCACATCAGTGTGATTTCCATCAATGACGTGTTATGGCTCTGGGTAAGGAACAATGTTATATTGTTCAATAAACTTTTCACAGGATGCATATTTTTCATTGTTTTAGCAAAGTTTTCGCTACCTCTATACAGCAAACACCAGAATCGACAAGGTTTACATTAATTATAGTCAGTAGAATTAAAGGGAAGAGGCCATATAAAAGGCTGGGATCTACGTTTAGCAGACTCGGCACTGTGTCACTAGATATTGCCCACATTCCAGTAATTTTATTAAGTCCTCTTTAAACAGAAAATAAAGATGCAGACTCAAGAATTAATTGAAGAGAGTAGTAGGTCCATTATTTATTTTGAGCTCAGCGTTACATACAAACGAGGCATAGTCCAGAATATGTCTAATAATCACACAAGGAACACACATTTTTATCCAGTTTTCACAACTGATTATGTGATTGCCACACCTTCTCTACATACTGGTGTTTGAAATCTCCACCACTGTGTTCAACCATACATTATTCAATATATGCAAATTGAGATCTATCATTGTACAAATTGAAGCTTGACCCCAGTATATCCTATTGGAAGATTTTCCTGTTTTTTTTTTTTGTTGTTGTTGTTTTTGTTTTTAACAAAGATGATCTCAACTCATACCATCAAACACCTGCAAGATGATGTTGCAGGTCAGTATCACCCTGCTCTTATGGTAAGATAATGAACCTTGCTTAGCCACAGAACTCTCGAAGAGGCTTTCACGTCTTTTAAAAGCCGGGATCTTTCCCAATACTTAGGAAGCTATTTCTCACGGGAACAGTCCAGAGTCATCTGCCGTAGACTTCCACAGAGGCCTTGAAACCACCTGCATCAGAGCCTCTGCTCTGCACTTACAGACCCAAAAAGGCCTTAAGATACCCCAGAAACATTATTCCTCTTTATGCTTTCAAACACAGTCTTGCACCACTCTGCACCTGTTGCAGAGAGCTTCAAAGCCTATTATAATTAGATCACAGATCGCCTCATGAAAATACCTTTACCCCAAAACATTTTATTACCTCAGGTGGAACAGTGTGTATAGGCCTAGACCTCTTTAGATGTAACTTAGAACCGCCGGTGACCGCTGTATGCGTTTCTTTGGTTGTACAAGCTCTACTGGAGGACTCGATGAATAGTTGATGATGGAAGAGGGGTATATCAGATTCACCCCTTCTGCCTCCATGTGACAAATTAACACACTGCATAAACTTTTAGATATAAATCAGTCTTTTAACAAATGGTAAACATTCTCTAGAAAAGATTATCTTGTAACAATTCATTGAGTATATGAACTGTTTTTGTGTCCTTATATCTATAAATGAAAAGTAATAAAACATTATAGATGATAAATAAATTACATAAAATGTATAAAAGTTCACAAATAAGAAAGTACCTGAGTCTGCACTTTTCTCCACAGATTCAAGAAACTCGTGAAAGTTGGAAGCTATAGAAACACATAGTACAGAATTATAGACTGACTGAGGTGTGAGCAGAAAGATCGCCATGATGTCCTTATATCTAAAGCACTCAAAGCATTGATGTTATGTAAATAAACTGTGATCCGATTGGTTCAATCTAAGTAAATAGATTCACCTACTTTGAAGTTAAAGTTTTTCTCAAAAGGTTAGAACTGGTTGACTATACTTTGCCGTGTTCGGTAATAGAAAATGTAAACATTTATATCTAAAATATTGCACGACAGAAATCAATTCAAGACTAACCTCTAATGACCGCTAGATGGGGGAAGATATTAAGTAATAAATGAGTCCAGATCCTCCTGCCCGACAATACGGTGAGACTCTGTTTTTACGTGTGATGGAAAATGATACGAAACTATGTATTATGTGATTCATATAAAATCACACTGATCCTTTTGTTCTTAAATTAATAATGCTGTTTGCACATTTGTATCCGCCTGTTGCTGATTAAGTTGAACATGTATCAGGAACTGTTAACATCAAGGTCAACTTGACACACAACCCACACTGTTTGGAGACAGTTTGGGTTGGTTTGTGGAAAAAACCAAGCTGAGAGCTGATTGGCTTATAGCCACAGCAACAAAGGAAAGAAGAGCTGCTTAAGAAAAGATGATTGGTTAAAGACAGCACAGGAGTAGTATAACTAGCCACGGTTTTGTATACTCGGGGCTCCCTACCTGAGGAGAGCCAAACATTTATTTTATTCTTTTTCTTATTAAATTACTCTCTTAATCACGTCTGACTTGCTGTTTGTTCAAAATTCCACAACATATGTCATTACTACGCCGCACAAAAAAGACCGCCATATTTGTAGTTCCACAATGTGAAAAGGCGTCATTTTCTATGCAAACGAATGAATAAACACCATGCCATGCCTTGCTGTATCCCCTCTTTGCACCGCTGGACAGACACACTCATGACACTGTACTCATCAAAAGCAGCACCAGAGACGCACTGAGTCATATCCCGCTACACACCTCTCAGGCCAGCTTGTTTGCACGTTTTGTCATAAAACTCAAAATGTCATTTGTTGCCATTATATATAAAATTACCTATTTAAAAAAACAAATAAATCAAAAAGTACTTGTGGCTAGAGAGACACGTGGCTAATCACCTACAAGAAATAATGTCAGTGATGTTTGGGGCAGGTGTTTCAAACTTGCCCAGACTCTTGAGAAGCACCTAAACGCTCACACAAGGGTGTCCGCTTGCCATAGTGCTGCAAATACTGCAGGAAGGGCTTTGGTGAAACAGGCCACATGGAGGAGCAGAAGACAATCCACACAACTGAAGAAGCCCATAGCTGCCCAGTATGTCAGAATCCACACGCGAGAAGAACCCTGTAGCTGCCCAGTATGTCAGAAGCAATTTGTGCAGCTGGGTAATGAACCATATTTGTACCCATTCGTATGTTGGGAGCAAATCAGTTGAAGACTTGAACAGTATGTTAACAATCAGTTAAAATTACTGTTGATGACAAGAAAACAATGGCTAATATGTTCCTTCACAGCTATGTCATTGGTTGATCTATTTTTGTCAGATTTAGTGCTTGTTTGGGCAAGTGTGTTAAAGTCTTCCTTTGTTTTTGGTTTTGTTCCTTTTCATATAGTTGTTTATTCCTTTTTGTCTAGTGATGTCCATTATCCATTTAAAATCTGTCAAATTAAACAAATGTGAAACGAATTCCATAGTATTCAGATTTGATTGCAAAAGAGACCAACCACTCCCGGTATTTTGAATTTTGCATATACAGTATATGTGCAGTTCCAGCCTAGTCCACTGATCCAAAATCTGGCCCAGATGTATCTGTTGACTGCAAATTTGAATGATTTCTGTGCTCTGCAGCAAAGGAGCGTTTGGTTACTATCTGATGGATTAAAATAGGCTTGTTGGTAGCAAAGACATCACTAAAGTGTACAGAGCAAAGGTACTCCAGGACCAGGATGGGTAAGTAGCAGCTTGATCAGTGGAATCTTCTGTGAGACGTAACAGGACGTCGGTCTTAAATGTAATGTTAGATCAAATGAAAAACTTTAGTGGATTGAAATACAGATAAATAAATCCACTAAAAGTGCATCTGCATCATTGGTTAAAAAGTTGTTCTGCTAGTTGTCTGATTTTGTTCCAGTAATCTAATGTTTCCTGGCACTAGGTGGTTCAAGATTATATTGGTGTTTGCTTTATTTCTGTGTTTTTTTTAACCATAGTCTGCTTGTTTATACTGTCTAACAAATGCAATACTGAGTAGTGAAACACTGACACAATCCCTTTTGGAAGTCAGACATTTGTAATAATTTCAATAATCTACAGTTGTAAGTCAAGAGGGCAGCACCATTTTAAAGTCTAGTTTCCTTTCTCTGTCTCACTTTCTGGAATTTTTCCGTCTGTGTTTTTATTAAAGTTAAAAATGGATAGGGTATTAAAACTCCCTTTCACTGACGTCTCTTCCACTGAACTTGTAGAGAAAGTGATGATATGAAGATGATTATGTTTATCACATTCACTCAGAGATCATTGTCTGAGGGTCATGTTGTACAGTTCACGATGCCCCGGGTTGCAATCAGGAGGTTTAACAGTGATGTGCCAAACAGTTGTCTGTGGTGTTCTATATGATCTAAAAGTCAGACTTACCATTTATCAGTCAAATCAATTAAAGAACATTCATGATCAACAATTTGTGGGTGGCCATGATACTAACAGCGTGGTGGAAATTCCACAAGATATCAAACTCCACACTAACATAAACATAACACTGCTTTCATGTCACTTCCACAAGTAGCCCAAACATAAGATATAGAAAGCAGGTAAGAGCGGAGCAGTCAATGTGCCTAATATGACTGCAAAAGCCTGGCAGGACAGGAGGTATTCCTGCTTCTGCTAATCAGCAAAAGGAAGCTCCTGGCAAAGTGACGTGGACTGCAAAAAAATCACCAGGAAGGTCAAGCTACAAATGCCAGAGAGGAGCAGGGAGCACCAAAAGTTCCATAGCATCCTGCGGAAAGAGTACCACATAAGCATGGAAACAGTACAGCAACCCATGGTATGAGCATGGACAGATGAGGAAGAGCTGCTAGAACAGTACGTCCCCAATAAGCAGGCAGGATGTGGATCCGTCTCACTATTTCATCGGCAGAAATGCAGGAGCAGGTGATAATACTCCTGGGCCCAGCACTCTTCAACCTGGGTACTTTAAGGAGAACACGGCAGCCTCCCAAAAGTGATACAAAGTCCCAAAATGGCTATTACCTGTGCTGAATAACAGTATGAAGGACAAATCTACCCCTGTCCAAAGTTTAATTGATTTAACTGAATGCCAACTATACTACCACCATCAATCTGTGTAAGGTGTACTTGCAAGTGCCTTTAGCACCAAAAGCAAAAGAACTCAGTGTTTTCAACACATTTCATCCAAGCATCATCATGTGAAATGTTGTTCTTTTCGGAAATTCTTCATCTAAATATGGTTGTGTTGCTAATGAGATCATATTATTTGTTACTCTTTAAACCTTATTATTCCTTTAAGATTCAAAGTCTACTGTGTTAGGAAACCTATGTGAGAATATAAAATCAGCAGTTTCTGCATGCTTGTGTGATGAATACAGAAAGTGATCTCTTATACCTGCGGAATTAAGGCTTCAAATGTCTTGGTGTTCAGACGATATGGAGAGGCTCTGGGAATCTGGAAGGATAAACGTTTGTTTCATTTTCAGGGACTGTTGATCATTTATTTGTCCATTCATTTATTACACTATTAAGGGATTATTAATGTGCACTGGGAGAACAGTATAAAGTTATCAGTCTTCTTCATCAGTCTTCCAACTAAATAGCCTGGTCTTGTAAG
This sequence comes from Electrophorus electricus, assembly GCF_041902795.1. Lineage (NCBI taxonomy): Eukaryota > Metazoa > Chordata > Actinopteri > Gymnotiformes > Gymnotidae > Electrophorus > Electrophorus electricus. Next base: position 1,377,727 of record NW_027658616.1, on the reverse strand, counting down.
GTAACCACATCCACACCTTTCCCTCAGTGATGGCAAGGAGTGGTTTAAACTCACCATGTCGTCTGTGATTCTGAGTGTGAGTGCTCCTGCATTTTTGTACACAAAGCCTGCTGAGTTGGCAGTGAAGGCAGAGATGCCCATATACAGCATGTTGCTTTCATCAGGTGGCAGTGAAAATGGTGTCGGGGCAAAAGCGGGTTTCTTGTGCACTCCAATGTTGTAAAACTCCCCCTATATAGAGAGCAATGCAGAGATGAACTTATTCTTTTACAGCTCCTGGGTCTTGATTCTTCGTTCAGATTAAACTGTTTTATCAGTGTAACCTTTGTGTAACCTTTTTTTCCTACAAAAGTCCAACAGTGCTTTCTGGATACACTTAGGCACAGTTTTGCAAGTGCCCCTGTTATTCCCTGTTAATTCAGATCTTTGGCTCAGAAAGGCTTTCTTATGATCATTATGGTCATTATTCTTATGCTTTGACAACTTGTGCCTTTTTTAACTTGTGCCTGAAAACCCCTTTACCTATGCCAATGATAAAACACTGATGAACTCCTGCAAACAAGTTGTAGTTTATTAATTAGTGCATTAATCTTAGTTTGGGATCTTTAATGGCCATCTTAATCTGTGTATATTATTTGATTGTTGGTTCTTTCCTAGCTGAATGTAACTTCCTCTCACAGTAGTGTACAACTTCCAAGCTTATCAAAGGATAGTGTTGTAGTCAGGACCATTAAAAAATCATTCAAGCAAAGACCAAGATTTTGTAGTGTTTGAATCTGAGACAAGAATGAGACTTATTTAACAATGATTTTACTTTAATTATACCACTCACTGATAATGTATTGTAAATTGTCATTGTCATAAATTGTCATAAATAATTGTCATTATAAAGGCAGCTGAATATAAACAAATATAAAGCAAAAAGGTTCATATGGTCATTTTTATTATTAAATTAAAACATAGTAACACTTAAATAATTGCTATCTGCCCTTGGGTCAGTCATGGAAAGGATTTACTAGATGTGTTCTGTAATGTGTTAAATCCTCTTGATAAATGCATAGCTTTAGCTATATCATAAAACATATGATGAGTCCTTTTCTCATTATTACTTGTGTACAACAAAAGTTTGTGTGACAAGCAGCAACATGTATATTTACCAATTTATGAAAACGGGAGTATGTGCAGTGGGAGAGTAAATATCTTTTAAAATGACTATCAATTAATGGCAATGCATTTACAATAAGTCTCTTGCCACAATAACAACACTGTCTGGATTTGCCATCAGCTGGTTGATTGCAGCATCGTGCAGCCTGCAGCCTAGCATTTGTTTGCAGGGGAACATATACTGCCATAATTATTACCATAATGAATTTTTTAAGGAGAAAGAATAGTCTGTACATTAATGTTAAAAATTCCAGATCCAGATAGCAGTGTTTATGTATGTCAGTGGCTGTGCACCAGGACTTGTGAATGTACACACACAAACCTCACCCTTTGGGTCTTCCCCAAGTCCCCTGTCCTGTTCGCACTACTAGTTAAGAGCAACCAGCTAACTTGATAGCAGTTTGACTCAATAATAATAAAAATAATAAAAATAATAGTAATAATAATAATAATAATAATAATAGTAATAACAATAATAGTAATAATAATAATAGTAATAATAATAATAATATGGTGCTTCCATGCACATCAGCAAGCAAATAGGAACACTAGCACTTGCATGAAATTAAGCATATTAGCATTTCAGAAGGCAGATTATTTAGCCTGCTAAAATAGCAGGTGTGGCAGCAAATGTCTGTTCAAAACACTATGTCACAGGTATGAGTATCATGTATTTGCTATAGTATGATTGTTCATGTTTGTAAATTTAAAGCTTACAAATGCTGTATTTACAGTGTATTACAGGTTATTAAAATGTGGCAGTAATTATTAGGATATAGAGAATTGTAGTGTTTAAACAAATGATTATGTCAGAAGTATGTTTAGGGGAGAACACACCCTGACCCACCCAGAGTTGACACACACTTACCTTACATTATTGATCATAAACTTGAATAGCTACAATACTGTCTGCTAATCATGCAGTTTGAAGTTTGCAAAGTGTGTACCCAGACAAAATCTGTGTTAAAACTTTCCTTTAACACCGAGTCATACATGAGTCAGACATGATTCTGAATAAATGAATGAATGAAAAAATGAAAAGCCTTATTTCATTTCAAACTGCACTTCAGGAACACTGAGCTCAAGTTCTGAGGAAACTTCCCTGCATATTTTCAGGGGTTTTCTGCCTCACCATGCCTGAATCACCTCATAATGAGCTTGATAATGAGGAGACAGGGTGACTGAGGCAGTGAACACTCCTCACTGAGCATACTGGCTTCCAAGAGCTGGAGCTGGGAAGACCTATAGGTCTGTGACACACACGCCCACCCAGTCCTGATACTAAGAAGGTGGAACCTACAGGCTAATATGCAGCTGCTTGTGCATCAATAGGCGTCTGGGGTGTCCATCACTCAGGGAGGCGTGGCTGAAGGCGTGGCCTTGCAGACTCTGAGAGCTGGCTGAGGTAATCTCTAAAGGAGAGAGTAGTCACCAATAATCATGGAAATGTAGCCACAACTGTACAGTATATTTCACAGCCATGTATATTACATATCACAGACCAGGCTTACCAGAATAAATATTCCACACATACAGCTCATATATATCTGTGTGTGTGTGTGTGTGTGTGTGTGTGTAAAAACATGCTCCTGTTTTAGTCTCAACACAGACAGATATACATGTAGGAGTAGCAAACTGAAGTAAGAGCTCACCTTCACCAGTACATAGTCTCCAGCTTTAACAGTGACAGGGTTGGTATCCGTGGGATAAGAAAGCAAATCCTTTCTTGGAAAAATAACCTTCACATTCCCATCATTCCGACCACAAAGATCTTGAGATGACTTCTTACTTTCCTGCAGAAAACAGACTCAGTCAAGCAAAAACAGCAGATAACATTTGTACAATATAAAAGGCTTGACTAAGCACTGTAGCAGACAGAAATTCTCTCCTGCTCTTACATTGCCTCCAGATACCATGCCACAACGTCTCACTAGTGTTATCCAAACCAAGGGTGGTTATTCCCACTGTTATGTAGATGGTCATAAAATTCTGTTATCAGTGTGTATATCGGTAGATCCAATCTCAGCATGACTGGTAGCGCATATTAACACACAAGTGGCAAACACCTTGGGGTAGTTTTCTGTGCATTCGCCAGGCATGTCCTCAAAAGAAGGACACTAACAATAATCAAAATTAACTAAGACCCCAATCTTCAAACAGTTATTGATGGCAGGTAATACACTAAAGACCACAAGCACAGGGAAACCAGTCATTGGGATTTCCCGGTACCAAAGATGTGAACTGCTCTCAACACTTCAAAAATAACAAAAAGCTCAAAGCATCCAAAACAGACACAATGCTATGCCTAACCAGGGAAGGGTTTCAAATGAAAGGGCCACAGAAACCCATGCGGCAATCGCAAACTAACACCACAAACGGGAAAGTGACCATACAACTCAAATAGACTAAAATAGACCAAACAATGCCCTAAATACATAAACACATAAACTCTATTTGCCCTCCAGAAAAGAACAAAGCCAAAACCAAAATGAAATGCCAAAAGGTGCTAGGGCTGAGCTGATAGACAATGCCATTGTTCATCATCGTTGTCAGACAGACCTCATGATGTTGATCCAGCAGGTCTAAATAAGATAAGGGAGGAGAATTTACTGCAACTATTTATTTTCTTGCAGAAATCTAGTTAAATCGATATGCAAAACATGATGACCAAGACACACAGATGCAGCAATCCCAAATTATTAACAGCAGAAGTGCTCCAAACACAGTTGTAACACAGCATGGCTTCAACCCACTGCAGTACTCACTCCCTCCACTAGGACAAGCTGTTTGCTGTCGATGAAACTGGTGTTGACCTTAGCCGCATCTTCTCGGAATGTAAAGATAAGCTCCTCCAGGCGACAGCTTCTTCACCTCAGCTGGGATATCGTCCCCGAGACGGTGGTATGCCTGAGTTTTCTGTGGGTGTGGTACACACATCTTCATGTCAGAAGGTAAAGCCCAACTGGCAGCCACAAGACCCTTTCAATTCTCCAAATGATAATAGACAATGGTGAATTGTTTATTAATATTTATTAATCAGCTCCTTTATTACTGATAGGCAAAAAACTACACAGGGACCCGGTAACTGATGCAGCAAGACAGTAGCGAGAGGCATACCATTTTGATTTAACAAGGAATACCCCCACATACATAGATGCAATAGGAATACCTCGCGGAGTTCCGGACAGATATAAGTTAGCAGACCAGATAGCAGGGGGATTTGAGAATATTCCGATACTTTCTGCATTATTCCCCATTACTCCAAATAAAAATGTGGATCGGATTAACTATGTACATTATAATGTCCTCAGGCTAGCCAACCTGACTAGGGATGCAGTGGAAGGACTTAGAGATCAGCTGGGACCAACCTCACTGATGGCGGTGCAAAATCGTATGGCATTAGACATGTTGTTGGCGGAAAAGGGGGGTGTCTGCGCTATGCTTGAGGATGTGTGTTGTACATTCATTGCTAATAATACCGCTCCGGATGGGTCGGTTAGTAGAGCATTGGATGGTTTGAAGACCCTATCAGAGGAAATGCATGAGAATTCAGGCATAAACAACCAGTTGGAATCCTGAATGGTGAGCCGGTTCGGTCAGTGGAAAGACTTAATTGTGTCATTGATGGTTTCATTAGCCACATTCACGGGAATTGCTGTGACATGCGGGTGCTGCTGTATTCCATGTATTAGGGCGTTAATGGTTAGACTAATCTCAGCTATGATAGAAAGGAAAGATGTGCATGAGGGTACCACGATGATGCCACTGATACAGGGGGAAAGGGACGTAGAGACAGGAGATGCCAGAATAAAGGAGTGTGATTGGTGATCTCTTTGTAGAGATCAAAAGGGGGAATTGTGGAGTTTCAGAAATTAAATGAATGCTAAGCTTACACTAGTAGAGAATAATGTGCAGAATGGAATAGGACTAATGCTTGAATAAATAAAATAATTACTGTATGTCCAGACATAACAGGAAATGCCCTAGACGTGCATATGTGTGATTATGCAAGAAGACATGTGTACGAGACGGTCAAACAGAGGTGACGGCTGAGATGGAAAAACACAAAAGCAGAAGTGGCACAAGGCGAGAGAAATATGTCTGTCTGTTGCAAAGTTATGCTTTAGATCTCACTCGCACTGTGTTGTGAAGTGACATCTCAAGAGCTCTGCATTAATAAAAGGCCACAGGGTAACGCACTGTTTCCTGTCTCTTCTTTCCTGCATCAACGGACATGACACTAACTAATGATATAACAGAATCTGGCCCTTAGCTATTTTATTAGCTTTTTATCAGGGCACGCTTAGTAAAATGTCACATCTCTACATCAGCTTTTTAAAAAAATTAACAGGCAATCAAATTATTTTGGCTATACTAAAACCTGTCCTGGAGCAATGCCTAGCTAGCTGGATAGCTAACACTAACATGCAAGACTGGGTTTGTTTTGCAGAAGTAGCAGATGCTAAATAGCTGCCTTGTAAAAGAGGTTTGCATTGGGGACTGTTTGTATTTGATGCATGCACTTTAGGTATTATTGCATAACGCTATTTGTGATGTATTTTTGTTTTTCAATCAGTCACATTCCGAGCCAAACTTCTCTTAGGTATCTTGTATCAGTGGAGAACTACTTTTGAAGGCATTGTTACTAGCTAACTGTTAGCTAGCAAGGTAACAAGGTAACTCTTTTTAAACAACAAAAAGAAAAAACACTTTACTGTGATTAACAACTATGAATTTACTAAGTTGTGATTGTTTCATAGAAGGTCTGATTAGCTAGCCTAGCTAAAGCTATGTTTGATACGTTTTGATACGTCTAACGACACTGGCATTTTTGGACAAGAGTAGCTTTATAGTTGCTTAGCTAATGTCACATAATTAAAAGTAGAATCAGAGGGAAATGTTGAATATTGTGTCATTGCACCAGCCATGAGGCATTAAAGTGTCTGGACAAGAACATAGCTAGCTAGCTAACTGGCTTAGATCACTACTGCAGCTCTCACACCTCGGTTTATTACATCATAATAGGTAATGTGGAATTTTTAAGGACCATTGTTGCGTCTGATAACCCGTTCAGAAAAGGTGTTCTTCAGCTGAATGAACAGATACTGAAACGAACACTAAAGAGATCATCTAACATTCAAGATATTTCAGTAGACACACTAGTGGAAGAGCTGCTGAGGTTCCTGAGCCATGAATGTCCGGCCTCCAGCATCTACTCTGGACAGGTATGTCACCGCCTTGCACCAGGACGCAGAGATCCGTGAGCATGACTGAGATGTAATTATAACTATATACACCTCATTAGTCTGATGCTAATGAGCACACATGCACACCTGCCGTCCAGTTCTTTAACATCCATATCCGTCACCTTGATTTATCTTAGTAAGTTGCTGCTGAAGCTCTGTCTCTCTTTCTCTCTTTCCCCATGCCTCCTTCCCTTCCTGTAGGAGTGTGGATACACCACTGGCGTTGTTGCCTGATGCACCTCCTTTGGAAGAGGACACGGTCCACTGTCAGAACTGGCAGGAGACAGTGGAGCCGCACACACTCGCCTCTCTCGGCTCCCGGGAGATCGAACGGCAGGCTGTCATATATGGTAAAACAGCAAATGTGGTGCACAGCAACTGACTATAAAAGACAACTCCCAGTACACAGTTAACATGTAAAATGAAAAAAATTATTTACTGATCTAACTTAAACTAAATAGCTACTAAATCTTTTGAACATACAGTATTCTATTTATTATGCACATATGATAATTCTATCCTGACTCATGAAAATGTGGAATTCTGAATTGTGTAACGTTTGTAAGAAATTGTAGTGACTTTGCTATATCCTCTTCCTCAGAGCTGTTCACAACGGAAGCATCTCACTTGCGGACTCTCAGGGTTCTCGATCAGGTGTTCTTCCAGAAGATGAGGAACCTTTTGACCGTCGAAGAACTTTCCTGTATCTTCCCCAACCTGCCCCAGGTCTACAGTCTTCATGGTCAGTCTCTCTGTGTGCGAGCGTGTGTGTGTGCGTGTAAATCTGCTCCATTTGTCTTAGTGTGTTTTCAAACCTAAATTTCTGAAGCCTACTTGGTGTCTAAATCATAATCAAGATTAAAGAAGTGTAAAACCCACCCAAACTGAGAATTTAATGACAGAACAATATCAGCTATCGGCACCATGCCATTACTGTGAGCAGGTATGGACTGGAGGCTGTACATGTTGTTTCTGCGGTGGCCTTCATGACACAAGTAGAGTTCTGTTGCCCACTGACACAACTTTCTAACAAACCACATATACACTGGCTCGCTTAAACAGATTCTGTTTTGTGGTGTTGCATTTGTGTTTCAGCGAATCTGTGTGAGTCCATGAAGAGGCTGAGGGACTCTTCTATAGTTCAAGGCATCGGAGACATCATGGTGTCTAGAGTGAGAGCTGGCTAGTGTTACTCCCTTTCTAGTTCACATCATCTTTTGGTGCTGTCTAAAATGAAGGGGTTGTTCTGTGCAGTGTGGGATATACTTGTTGCTTTACTTGATATGTCAGTAGCTCATGTGTTTGTGTGTGTGCGTGATAGTTTGAAGACGCTGCAGGAGAGGAGTTCCAGGAGCAGGTGTCTCACCTGTGCAGTCAGCAGAGTCAGGCACTGGAGCTCATTAAAAATAAATGCAAAGACCCGCGTTTCGCGCACCTTATACAGGTAACACTTTTTAGAGGTATAAAGCCTTTGGACAAACCTACAAACACTAGAGCTTCTGCCATATTTGTTAGTGGGCTGGGTTGTGAATTGGTTGACCCATACTTTGAATTGGAGACTATCCAGTCTTTTATATTTGACTTTTATTGCAGCACATAACTTCTAGTGATGCTGTTTTAGGTATAAATTGGTGTTGCAGTCAACAGAATCCACATTTGGACTTAGATGTCCTTGGCTCATTCGTGTGTGTGTGTGTGTGTGTGTGTGTTAGGAATGTGAAGCCAGCCCTCACTGCCGCCGACTACAATTAAAGGACCTTCTAGTGTCTGAGATGCAGAGACTCACCAAATACCCCTTGCTGCTGGATAACATCATCAGACACACAGAAGGCATGTATAGAAACACTCACACACAATGTATTGAACCATGAAAACACTTCAGTATACACACACATACCAGTTTACCAAGGAGGCAAGCACACACACCCTTTCTCCTGGATTAACACTAGTATGTGCCCCCACAACAGCTGGTTCTCCAGACCTGCAGACATTGGTGAGGGCACAGGCGTGCTGCCGTGGGATACTACGAGCTGTCAATGAGGTCGTCAGGGAGACGGAGCACCGGCAACTGCTCAGCCGTTATCAGCGCAGGCTAGACTTGTCCCCTCTGGAGAGGCAGGCCAGTCCTGTCGCTGCTCAGTTCAAGGTACGGCCTTACTATGTATCCACCATCTGCCTTCCAAACAGCTTCTCTGGTCTTGGAGCACCTGATCCAGAGTATGAATTATTAACTATATTCTTTTTCTATGTAGAATCTGGACCTGACCACTAAGAAAATGATCCACGAAGGACCGTTGACTTGGAAAGTTAGTAAAGATAAAGCTATAGGTAAGAGATCATCACAGCTGAACAAATCACATTTTTGTTTTTCCTCTTGCAAATGATTACTTGACAGGTCCATTCTCACTCTGTATGTGTGTGTGTGTGTGTGTGTGTGTGTGTGTGTGTGTTTCAGACATTCATGCTCTGCTTCTCTCAGACCTGTTGGTGCTACTCCAAAGGGGTTCAGGTGACCGTTTGATCTTGCGATGTCCTGCGCGCTCACTGGGTGGGGTTTGGGGTAGGAACACGGACCTCAAAACCCCCTTTTGCCCCGTTGTTCGCTTGGATTCATCTCTTGTCAGATCTGTGGCTACAGGTATATTTGTAGTTATTCTTACAGCTGTGAATAGACAGAATAGATGAATGGGTCTGGAATAACTATGTCTTTATTTTATTTTTAAAAAATTAAGAAGCCAGTTACAAATTGCATTTGGGTTAGTTTGAATACATTGTTTGACAGCCTGCTCTTCTCTATCAGATAACAAGGCCTTGTATGTGATCAGTACATCAGAGAGACAGATATACGAGCTGGTGGCTGGGACTTCCTCTGAGAAAAACACGTGAGTTTGTTTTTTTGTCTCTCTCTGACCCACCATCTTCTCATCAAGGTCAACCAGTCAGCACTGCTGTGTCTGTTTTGTGATAACATTTATGGTGTCAGGCCATTTATGTTCAGATGATTTTAACAACATTGTGCTGTTGTAGAAATTGGGACCTGATGGCTTTAGCGATGTTTCCACAGATGGAAGAACCTGTTAGAAAAGACCATCTCCTCGGCCTCTGGAGGCATTGAAGCCACCGAGCAAGGATCAACAGCTCCGTAAGTACTCAGGATTTTTAAAGTTTTCTAATGCTGCTGTAATGCTGTTAAGAGAAGGCAGAATTTCAAAGATGCACTTACAATGATTGGACTCCTGACATCTCCTCTAGGTCTGCGGTTCTACGGTTGCATGGTAATCAAGTCGGTCGTCTAGGTAAGCCCATGTTTGTTTTTGTTTGTATACATACAATGTCATAGGATTTGCTCTCTGTGGTACTTATGGCTGATGCCTTTGGTCCCTAGATGGCTCCCTATCAGAAGAGTCTGGTTCGATAGAGAGAGATTCACAGAGTGATGATGAAAATGTTCTCACACCTACTATCCCAACTGACCAATCAGAAGCCTACATGCATACTGGTGGGCAGGGTTATGTGGGAGGACAAGCTAAAGTGGCTGATGCTGCTTTTCAAGATGGTAAGAATTTGTTACACTCCGTTACACAGTCATTGTTGCACTATGATAGTTAAACAGTATATTTCTGGTGGTGGTGGTGGTGTTTTTATAAATAGAATTTTAGCAGCTCAGATATTTACCAACTTTTTTGCACCCTTTGTGTTCTGCCAGTCAGGACACTAAGACTGTTGATCCTTGGATCCTTGGATCCTTTAGAGGCTGCCAGTCAGAAGCAGAAAGTGACATCATTGTCCTCACAGCAAGAAGGGCAGGAGATGCCTTGCCAGTCACCAAAAGGCCGTTCACACCTGGAGATGCTGAGGCATGAAACGAGGCCCTGCCAATCACGAGCAAGCATACGGCAGCGCATGATAAAAAATGTGGATGGAATCTTTCAAAGAATGGAGGGACTGATGAAAAACCTGCATCAGCTTAGGGTAAAGTGGATATATTACTCACTCTCTCTCAAACACACACACACACACACACACACACACACACACACACACTATCATTGCAGCTAGCTAGCACTTTCATGTTATGTTTTAAAAGAATGGCTTTGTGCACTTGTGAGATCCTGGTTAACTCCTTGTTTTCATTTTCATAGGAGATTGAAGCAGACCAGTGTAGACTGCTCACAATGGTGAGAAAAAAGTCACCTGTCAGTCAGTTCAGATGACACCATCCATGGGTCTTCCTCCATTATCAGGACACCATCTATTTATCTTGGGTCGAGCGATGGTAAGTGTGTCAAAGAAGCAATTTATAAATACTGGGGCTAAACCTGTTTAATGCTGTAGCACAATTCTTTTTGATTGTACCAAACAAAAAGAACTAATCTGGAATCACTGGGATAATTTGGGGTTGAGTTTAAATGGAGCACACAGTTGAATATTAAAACATCACCGCAGATCTTGGGTCTTGCTATTGCCAGACTGAAAACTGGCCTTCAAACCTGTAGCAATTCCTAATTTCAACTTTAAGAATTTTATGTATGTATTTGAATAATGTTTAGTATTGATTTTGGAGTTGATGTAATTATGTTGCTTATGGTGTACTACCCCTGCAGACTGTAACAATTGTATGGTCATCTTTCCAACCTGTTTAGGTAACGAAGAAGGGCCAACAGAACCAGCTCAGCCCGAGATCCATTCTACAGGATTCTGATTTATTACACGAGACATTGTAAAGAGTTTTACTTACACATTTGAAACATGAACACACACAATAAGGGTGTGGCATTCCTGCCATTTCATACATCCGGTGTAGCTCTTTACTAGAATCCCAGCATGCCTTTCTCCTGGGAGAAACCTGCAAATATTGTATTGTCTGCAACTGAGAAGAGAGAGACAGGACAGACGAACCTTCAGCACATGCACCGAGTTGGAATAAAAAGCATTCAAATGAAAGTCCAGATATGTGAGGTGTTTTTTTTTATCAGGTAAAGCTAAAGTTGGAACAAGGGAACTGAGGTGACAGTTTAAAAAAAAAAATTAGTCAGTGAAGATGAAGAAATGGAACTAAAATGAGACTGAAAATGTATGGCTGAGGAAATGAATCTGCCCACTAAAGGGACCCCCCCCCCAAGCACTTTGCCCAATACATGTATGTTAATACTCACTCACGCCATCAGTGACAAACTGGCAATCCAACAGGTGCCATTTTGCTCGAGAACCCATAATGTGCCCATGTCAACTTGAGGCAAGATGGTGGTCCTCATCTCTCTTCGCCTTATGGAATGTGTGGATGGGTGACTTAAACAAATTCAGGTTCTTTTGCACTGGGACCCCTGCAAGGCACATGGGCTCCAAGAGGGTATTTTGCATTAATATCATCATATGTCTATGTTGTATCCTTTATTTTATAAATTAACACTATGCGAGAGCAAAGAATAAAGAGTGTGGAAGGAGTTTATTTTATTTCTTTAAGCGTTCTACAGAATAGAAAATAAAGGTTTGGCCTCTCTTTACGCACAATGGATAAGGCAGGGCTTACTGGGATTGCCATTGTGTTGTGGCAAGACATCATCTTCACTGCTCATTACTGTATACTTATTTGTGCAGCCCTGTTCTGGACTGACTCCTGTCAACATTGCAGGGGACAAAAAGGAACATATTTGTTGTCTGATATCATGTCATTACCGATGAAGAGGCACATTCTGTGTAGTGTAAATTCTGTGAAGCTCGTCCCTCACCTCTTGAAATGGCTCAGTGATGCCAGGGTTGGTTTTTGACACATATGAAAGGATTTATACTTTGATCTGTTAAGATGTTGGTAGAAGTGGCTCCTTTACACTGACTCCAGTTTGGCCTTTGTTGTATAATGGCTAATGTTATGGTTCAAAAAAGAATGAAATAGTCTAAGATCAGTGTTAAGGACTAAGGATTATGGTACTAATGTTTTAATTTAGGATTAGTTAAGAAATCAGTATTTGGTGGAATATCTCAGATTTTGATTGTAGCTTGTTCATGCATCTTGAGGTGTTCTCCACCAGTCTTTCACACTGCTTGTTAAATAAGCTTTGATTACCTAATCAGAATCTCATTAAATACAAAGAGCTGTACATGTGGTGGAATTCAACAGACTGTGGAATTGAAATCATTGCCAAACGCAGAGATACTAATTTGGACTGATCTCTTAATTTTCTTCGAGAGTTATGTTTTTATATATGAGTTTTTATTTTAAACTTTATCATAAAATGTATGGGGTTATGGTCCCATTCTATTCTGTTCAAATGTAGGCCTACTGTTTTTACAATTCCTGTGAGAAGCGTGTGTGTGTGTGTGTGCGTGTGTGTGTGTGTGTGTGTGTGTGTGTGTGTGTGTGTGTGTGTGTGTGTGTGTGTGTGTGTGAGAGAATCCAAGAGCCCCTATTTGAGATTGATGAGTGGCATGTGTTGGGAGTCTGCCCTCGACAAATAGTATCCTTGACTGTATTATCAGTTTTGTAAACAATCCCTGACAAGTGGGTGAGTGAGAAGTGCATGCACATAGACACAGCAGAAAGAGGAGGTCTGTGTTTTTGGCTTCCTAATCAAGTTTGCGTTCCCTTCATATACAGCCAATCAGAGAGAAGGGGACAGACATTTAGAAATAGAAAGTGAGGAAAGTTGTGGTTCTTCATTAAAGGAATTGGATTAAGAGTCACTATTCTTAAGAATGTGTTTAGTACCTACTCAGGCCCACACAACAGCTTCTTCAATGACAGTTGCTGCTGTTATTTTAGAGCTGACCACACACACAAAGACCCAGGTAAACATACAAACAGCTCACTGACATATTTTTGCTCTCCCCAGAAATAGGGTTGTGTGGTTAAAGGTCATGTAACCATAGAAACGTAGCCCCCACACTGTTCACTGCTCCTGTACCCCCTTATTCATTCCCTTGGTAAGAGCCAAGCTTGGTAACCCTGGAGATGATGGGAGATGGCTGGGGAATGTGTGTGTGTGTGTGTGTGTGTATGTGTGTGTGTGTGTGTGTGTGTGTGTGTGTGTGTGTGTGTGTGTGTGTGATGAGACCTTGTGGTGAGTGTGAGAATTGTGAAAGCACTGATTCACAAAGTTGTTGAATGATGGGCCTGTTTTTGTAAATTGCTTCCTTAGGGTGAAACACATTTAATACCTTGAAGGTGAAGTAGTGTGTAATGCTATTTTCTGGTTTGTTCATTATTCTTGCACAGTTCAATTAATAGATGAAGACTACAACCTTTGTTTGAATTTTCAGTGTGTATTCAAGATGTTCATTTTCAAAATGTGACTTAATTTTATACTATCACTGTTCCGGGACATTAATGGATTCATTGAAATATATAAAAAGAGATCTTTATAGATCTCTACATATTATGGTGTTGCTCTGATTTTATATGCACTTGTTCATTCTGAATGAGAACAGATTGTAATGAAATTGTGGGCACTTGTAGCTCACCTTTAAGAGCAGATAGAGCTTTGTGCTGACACCACCAGTCTTTGGTTTGATTAACAGGGAGCGTGTTCACTCTGAGATGTGTTGCTCTGGATTATGGTATTTGCTTTAAAGGTATACTTATTTCTCTTCCTCCCTCAGGTTAGTCCTCCTCCTCTTCAGCCTTCAAAATAGATTCTCTCAGGAGTAAGGTTGAACTGCTGCAGCTGCCGCTGGCGCTATCCTCTAAATCTATCTCAGAGCGCAAAACTCAACTGCGCAGAGCAACAGAACGTTCCAGGGGTGGAGCTGAGGTCCACAAACCCCAGGCACTGGCCCCAGACATGGACAACGAGTCACAGTACTCAGGCTACTCCTACAAGTCCTCCCATTCCCGTAGCTCTCGCAAGCACAGGTGCGTATGCCATTTCCCGACATTCTTCCCTTTTGCCTAAATGTGGGCGGGCATTGATGTTTTGTCTAGAACATACAAATGTGAATGTACACTACTGCAAACACTGAGGGTACCACCGTATCGTTATTTAACGATTATCCATTTTATGTTGCTTTATGTACCAACTTGGAGTATACTGTGTATATAAATGTTTATATACATCTGTGTGCGCGTGCGTGTGTGGTGCTGTTTCAGGGATCGGAGAGACAGGCACCGCTCTAAGAGCAGGGACAGCAGAGGGGACAAATCGGTCACTATCCAGGCTCCTGGAGAGGCCCTGCTGGACACAGAGTCCACACGTGGAGATGATCGAGTCCGTGTTTTCACTTCATACCTCGTCCAGCCTGGAAAACCATTCCACTATAGCTTCAGACCATAAAAAGTCTATAGTGCTTCAAAATATGAATGATTGACTTTTTTTTTTTTTTTTTTTTTTACTGAAATGTTGGACTGGGCATCTCATGTCTCCTCATGCAGTGTCAGAAATTTTGCTCTAAAATCTCGCAGTACACATATACGCAACACGCGTATAAAAACAACCAATAGGAAACAGCCTGCCATAGCTCACATGCCAACTACAAATAACAGCGGTATAGCGAAATGAGCATGAAGTATGTGGGACACAAAAATATTTTGTGCAGTTGTGGCAGCAGATAGAATGCCTTTTTGATTTCACATTTGTTGTGACAAAAGCACAATATCTTAATGATCTAGCATGATAGTTTCCAGAAAATCTGTAGACCAATATTGAGAACAACTATCGATGGAGCACTGTGCCATGGAGTTTGGTCAAGGTTTCAGATGCATCGTCTTGTACAGTTTGAAATGCAAAACAATGTTTAAGACTGCTGGAATTGCACAGTGCAAAGGCAGGTTGGGGTGAGTACCAATGTTAGCTGGCATGCTTTTGTTGTAGACTTGATGGCCAATTCATTGTCTTTTTTCCAAGTCAAGCTTCCACACATTCACGCTTGACACTGTAACCTCATCAGCATGGTATGTTACTCTACAAGTCAAGTTTTCAGAACCAGGTGAATGACATCTCAAAACTATTCTTGAACGTCCTTTTTCAGATTTGAATTCCTTACTGAGAAGTTTGAAAGAACTTAGGAGTCATTGTTGAGTTACGAAAAAATGTGTCTGGAGTGTGAATGGCCATCATAACTTGCGTTTTTCATCGGAGCCTTGCTCACTAAAGCTGTTATTTTAACTAAGCCTACTCGCTAATTGAGTTACCTAGAGAGGCAAGCTTGTTAAGGTTTAATTCCCGAAGTTTGGGCCCTGCTGTCAGCTTGTATGTCAACACGTAGCCCCCAGGAGAGAGAGTTTCGCCTGGTTTGGGTTCCTACGTGACAGCAAGGATTGTATTTTGCACTCGAAAACTGGAATCAGATTGTGAGCTAAGAAAGGGGGAGAGAGACAAGTACTCATGCATGTGAGCACACAGCTAGACAACATGGAAAAAAGACACCCAACATGCAGCAGGAGTGGCTAAAGCCATACAGAAAACCAGGGTTTTGCCATCCTTTTACTCCAAATTAAAGTAAAAACATTGGAACGTAATAGTATGGATACACAAGAAAGTGTATTTCAAGAATATATTGGAAGGATTTGATAACAATATGAATTGTGTATTTTATAGTGCTTCAACTATTGCATATATGGAACAGAATAGGCATGAACAGGATTTTGCCATCCTATTATTCCAAATTCCTACAGTAAAAATGAGTTATACCATGAGTACATGAGAAAGTGTTTTTCATGAATATAGTGGAGTGTTCTGATAACAATTTGGTTTGTTTATTTCATAGAGCTTCAAATATTGCATTGATGGAACCATATAGACATTTAGGAGGAATTTGCCATACTTGCCATACGTCCTTCGCCATATGCATTCTTGCATTTTTCTCTTTGCTGTTTTCTGTTATAGTCATAAATTCTACATATATTTATTGAGAAAATCCTTTAAAGAGGCGCATGTCCATCATCACGTTTTATTTGTTTGGCTTTTTTTTTTGGTTTTACTATTGGAAACAAAATTACTTTTTTTGCATTTGATGTTGATATCATTATGGCAGGCTTTAGTGGAGGTACTGGTGTCTATATTAGATGATTAAATACACAGCACCAGCAGTTCTGAATCTTTGTGTTAAATAATCTATGCTGATTGTCACGATCAGTCCCTTCCATGTTCCGTGTTTTCCATGTCTTGTGTTTGGTTCCGTTCCACGGTTTCATTTTGTCCTCACACTGATTGCGTACACCTGTCCCTCGTTTCTAGTTCATGTATTTAAACCCTGCTGTGTGCCTTGGTCGTGGCTGCCTGTACACGGGCATCTCGTCGTTCCCGGAAGAAGCAGGCTCACGTTTATTTTGATAACGACGAGATCCCAGGTAAGCGTCTACCCGTCTTGACCAACGCTGCAGGGGGGAGCGGCCTGCAGCGCAAGACGTGAAACCACGGAAAGAGGGAGTCCAGGAGGGTGGCCAATCTTGACATTATTACACTCAGGAATTAAAAAAAATATATTGTAGCATCCCATGAAATGTGATCTTTCACACATAATGAGAGAGGTTGGCAAAGAACTAAAACTCAATTAAATATATCAACTTCCCCTTAAGCCTCTCATATACTCCACATTTAGGAGCAAGCCTACTCCTACACAATAAGCAGTGCGGTATATGAAAAGAGTAGGCGTATCAAATAAACAGAGCAACATGGTTAAGGTCCAGCCAGATATGTAAATGTTTGCCAGAACATCCAGTGTGTGTCTGCCGTTCGGTCAAAACTGGATCAGTCCAGAGGCCGCCCCGTCAGATCTCTTTTGAACAAAACAGTGGTCGAAATGCTGTTGAGAACAGTTTTACAGTTACAACAACAGAAAAAAGACTCAAATATATGCTGGATGGTTTATTCATTAAGGGAGAAAGCTGTCTCTCTTGTGGAGGATTTGCCACAGAGACCTGGGCATGTGGTATGGTCTCTGCACGGTGCCGTCATTACGCTCCAGACCCTCCACTAGAGGAGACAGAAACATCACAGTGGAAATAAAAACAATATAGTCCTGATGATTGGCATATGTGTAGTAGCTTGAGAGTGAAATGTGTGTGTGAGTGTGTGTGAAGGATTACTCCATATATCCCTTTATGTGCTCGACTGTTTCATAAACGGAAGCGAATCCAGGGAGAGAGAAGTCTGGAGGAACGTCCTGCCAGTCAAAGCTAGGCAGACATCTCCCTAGTTCTGGGTGGAGGGAGAGACAGAAAATAATATGACTAACAATTAAACCTGCTGACTTATCACTGCAGGTATAAGTACTTTCCTGGTGGTTTGGTTATGTTTTGGTACATAGCATAGTCAAACTGTTACAAAACAGAATGGACAAATTAACAGGTAGTTGTGTAATCCTGCTGTCTTTACCTGGTTTACTTGGCGTGTAGAAATATGGACAAAGCTCTTGATTGAGGATGTCTTGGACACTCTGTAGTGGAAATGCATGTGAAAATCTCATTAACATGCAGAATGCTATGTATGCACAAATGCTATGTATGCGTGAGTGGCTAAGCCAATGCATGAATTACATGTACAAAGAGTTGCATATTGCAAAGACTTTTGATACGACAAATTCTGTTCTGTCAAGAGTGAGGTGAGGGTTTATTTCTCAGAGATGAAGCTGGTTACATTGCTTATTTGCAGTGTGAGGTTTTACCAATGTGGTTTGGGCGAGGTCAAGTCTAGGGTCACAATACTGCTGCTGAAAGAAGTCTTTAGGCAGGGCATTTGGGGCATACGCCTCTGGGGGCAACTTCCAGAACTCTGAAGGGCATTTTTTAACACAGACCTGCAAACCAACGCACAAACACACAGAGTGAAGGAGATCTTATTTGAGTAGCTAAACACAGTGTTGCTTTTTATATTTCTATCTACACTATTTACACATTGTTCATTGCATGATAGAGCAAAAGGCTCCCAAACCAAGCAGCAAAAGGAGACCCAAGCCCCCAGACTTACAAACTGGCATTCACATACTACATGCTAAACTGTTTTGTAATAAATGAGTCTCATGTGCATATTTCTAAAAGGCTACTGACATACGTGTTTGGTTTCTGTACAATGTCAACAGGACATTTGTGTGGAAATCTCACTTGAGTGGTTGGACACTGGAGACCCTCTAGAATGGCGTCCATTTCTGTCGTTGCTCTGGCACACTTCAGAAGGTCAAAGTAGAGGACGTTTGGTTTGTCACTGAAACACGAGAGGATGCAGGAAACAAATGCAGCTTGACACATGAATATTAGCCAATTAAATAAACAATTTTTATTCAATTTTTTGAGTATGTGTATCAGGATTCAGTGCTGGAGAGTCACACCACTACCCAGCTAAGTGTTCTTTCTTCGAGGGTGAATTGGACTGGGGTAACCAATAAACTCTGCAGTGTTGTGACACTCCTAGACCTGAGTTTGGACCCCTTGGTTTAGAGACAATCATTAAACACAAGTGATTTGATTGGTTCCACTTGTTGCTGTGCAGTGCCAATCATGAAAATCTTAAAGCTAAAGTCTAACCCATCTTGTCTTGTTGATGTTTCATGTTTCCACATGATTTGCACCTGCACAGCTCCATTGTAACCCTAGTCCGACTCACTAAAGTCCATTCGAAAGAATACTGACGGTGTTCCTTACATACTGGGTGTGCTGTTTTGGTATTCCTGTGAAGATATAAATACTTATCCAGTATGTGAGGGACTTACACATTGACTCCAGCTCCACAAAACATCCCAGTGGAGTTCTGGGGCAACACGACATGACGAGAGTCTCCAAGCAGCCACGCTGTGTTAGAACCTCCGTTAGAAGGATATCTCACAAGCCATACATGGGTAAAAGACCTTCCGCTTGAGCCCACAATAATAATGATTTTTTTTCCCCCATGAAAGTGTAGTTGGAAATGTTTCTTACCCAGGGAGCGAATAAGAATATAGGTGACAATGGCAGCCACAAAAATAATACAGCAGATAATGTCTGCACATCTCCTGAACAAAAACAAGAAATATTATTACACATTGCATGATTTAAATTATGTATTAAAGTTATTTAGCTAAGTGAAATAACTTTATAGTCTTAGTCTAGATCTATGGCCTTAGTATAGTTCTTGTATAGCGTTAATAACAGACATTCTGTGATCCATGATGTGTAGAGCTTTAAATGGTTTTTTAAAGTCAGCTGATGTGGAGGAGTAAATCGGAGAAGCACTGAGAGATTGCCGGACTCGCCTCTTGTTAACTGGTCGCCTGAAAATGGGCTCATACGGAGGAGGTTCCCCTGAGAAGATAGAATTGAAGAATATATATATTCTATAAATTCTAAGTATATACCATTACATTAGAATGAATTTAAACCTTTGAAAAACATATATTCAGTCACGCGTGTCTGAACCTTTGACCGGTACGCTATATTTTGTCTAACACATTTTATATACAGTTGTCATGGAACGCTCCCCTTCACACTAGCCATGTGGTACGGCCCGCCGCGTGCAGTGGGAGTTCATAGTCTTGTTTGTAACCACGCCTGTGTAATTAACGCGCAACTGCACATGGTTTAGTCTTGTAACGTCTGTGTGTTTAAACCGCTGTGGGAGTGTGCATCTTAGTCGGTCAATGCCCATGTTCGTGTTCACATAGTTCGTTATCTGTATTCGTGTTTTATGTTCACTGTTTATGTTGCATATGAGCGCCGGTGTCTTTATCGTGTGTTAATACACGTCTGTCCGTCCTGCTCCTTGTCCAGCGACACTAGGGCCGTTACAACACTTTTCTTTTTTTTTTATGACACCTTCTGCACACATACGCTTTCGATCTGATACACAGTTACAGATCGTACACTATATAAATGTTTTTAATATAAGGTAGACCTACCAAGTACGTAAGAACATTTATTATTTTAACATGAAATGTACAAGCTAGTTTTGTACATTTTTTTTCTTTTTTAACCATTGTATTTGACGTATGGGTTCTCATAAAATCTTTGGCATATGGCTATATCTGGAAAAAACAACAACAACAAAACTCACCGCAATAATCTGGCATGCTGACTACAGTACACTCCCTTGCACTTTCGATAAGCGCCATCACACAGAGTCCGCAATGTGTAATGTTTCAGTAAAAAATAATCTTGCATTCGATAATCTATTCTTATGACGCATCATTCCAGGTTATTGACACATTGTGACGTTGGAAGTCACAGCACGTTCTCGTTCTTAGCTCATCAACAAAGGCAGCTTGGTCACGAGCACCTGCTTTCCATGCTGTGGGATGCTCGCGCTCAATTTTCCATGTCCTGTATCGAATATTTAGGCCTATACGATTAAACTGTCCGTGGTTACTGTGCTTTTAACGTACAAAAAAAGCTACACAAATAATAAAATAATCTTTACATAATAATGTAACCTTAGGCTTATCGCCAAGATGTAACCTGTGAGGCTAAGTGACAACGTCTCCCGTCCCCTACCTAAACTACGTCTACACTGACTATGAGAATAGTAGTATAGTATAGTAGTTCAGGAGTATAGTAGTGATATGTGATAACAATTTGATTTGTTTATTTTAAAGACTTTCTAAAGTTGCATGTATATAACCAAACAGGCAATTTACATGAGTTTGCCATCCCAATACTTTAAATTTTTACAGTAAATATATTCAACATTATATTATGGGTACAAGGAAAAGTGATATGTAGTGAACCAAATAGATATTTAACAGGCTTTTGCCATCCTATTACTCCAAATTCCTACAGTAAAAATGACTGAAAGTCATTCATGAGTACAAGAGAAACTGTATTTCAAGAATTTAATGAAGTGATTTGATAACAATTTGATTTGTGCATTTCACTCAGCTTCATGTAGTGATATATAGTGAACTGAATAGACATTTCACAGGATATTGCCATCCTATTACTCTAAATTCCTACTGTAAAAATGACTGAAAGTCATACCACAGGTACATAAGATAGTGTATATCAAGAATTTAGTGGAGTGATCTGATAACAATTTGATTTGATTTATTTATAGAGCTTCAATTATTACATATATGGAACTGAATAGACATTCGACAGAATTTTGCTACTCCATTATTCCAAATTCCTGCAGTAAAAATGACTGAAAGTCATATCATGGGTACAGGAGGAAGTTTATTTCAAGTACGTAGTGGAGTGATTTTATAACAATTTGAATTGTGTATTTTATAGATCTTCGAGTAGTGATATATGTTGAACTGAACAGATGTTTAAGAGGATTTTGCCATCCTATTACTCAAGCTTCCTACAGTAAAACACTTGAAAGTCATACCATGGGTACATGAGAAAGTGGATTTCATGAATATTGTGGAGGGATCTGATAACAATTTGACTAGTTTGTTTTCTAGAGTTTCAAAAACTGATTATATAGTGGAACGAATACATGTTTATGAGGATTTTGCCATCCTTTTACTCCAAATTAAAGTAAAAACATTGGAACGTAATAGTATGGATACACAAGAAAGTGTATTTCAAGAATATATTGGAAGGATTTGATAACAATATGAATTGTGTATTTTATAGTGCTTCAACTATTGCATATATGGAACAGAATAGGCATGAACAGGATTTTGCCATCCTATTATTCCAAATTCCTACAGTAAAAATGAGTTATACCATGAGTACATGAGAAAGTGTTTTTCATGAATATAGTGGAGTGTTCTGATAACAATTTGGTTTGTTTATTTCATAGAGCTTCAAATATTGCATTGATGGAACCATATAGACATTTAGGAGGAATTTGCCATACTTGCCATACGTCCTTCGCCATATGCATTCTTGCATTTTTCTCTTTGCTGTATTCTGTTATAGTCATAAATTCTACATATATTTATTGAGAAAATCCTTTAAAGAGGCGCATGTCCATCATCACGTTTTATTTGTTTGGCTTTTTTTTTTTGGTTTTACTATTGGAAACAAAATTACTTTTTTTGCATTTGATGTTGATATCATTATGGCAGGCTTTAGTGGAGGTACTGGTGTCTATATTAGATGATTAAATACACAGCACCAGCAGTTCTGAATCTTTGTGTTAAATAATCTATGCTGATTGTCACGATCAGTCCCTTCCATGTTCCGTGTTTTCCATGTCTTGTGTTTTGTTCCGTTCCACGGTTTCATTTTGTCCTCACACTGATTGCGTACACCTGTCCCTCGTTTCTAGTTCATGTATTTAAACCCTGCTGTGTGCCTTGGTCGTGGCCGCCTGTACACGGGCATCTCGTCGTTCCCGGAAGAAGCAGGCTCACGTTTATTTTGATAACGACGAGATCCCAGGTAAGCGTCTACCCGTCTTGACCAACGCTGCAGGGGGGAGCGGCCTGCAGCGCAAGACGTGAAACCACGGAAAGAGGGAGTCCAGGAGGGTGGCCAATCTTGACATTATTACACTCAGGAATTAAAAAATATATATTGTAGCATCCCATGAAATGTGATCTTTCACACATAATGAGAGAGGTTGGCAAAGAACTAAAACTCAATTAAATATATCAACTTCCCCTTAAGCCTCTCATATACTCCACATTTAGGAGCAAGCCTACTCCTACACAATAAGCAGTGCGGTATATGAAAAGAGTAGGCGTATCAAATAAACAGAGCAACATGGTTAAGGTCCAGCCAGATATGTAAATGTTTGCCAGAACATCCAGTGTGTGTCTGCCGTTCGGTCAAAACTGGATCAGTCCAGAGGCCGCCCCGTCAGATCTCTTTTGAACAAAACAGTGGTCGAAATGCTGTTGAGAACAGTTTTACAGTTACAACAACAGAAAAAAGACTCAAATATATGCTGGATGGTTTATTCATTAAGGGAGAAAGCTGTCTCTCTTGTGGAGGATTTGCCACAGAGACCTGGGCATGTGGTATGGTCTCTGCACGGTGCCGTCATTACGCTCCAGACCCTCCACTAGAGGAGACAGAAACATCACAGTGGAAATAAAAACAATATAGTCCTGATGATTGGCATATGTGTAGTAGCTTGAGAGTGAAATGTGTGTGTGAGTGTGTGTGAAGGATTACTCCATATATCCCTTTATGTGCTCGACTGTTTCATTAACGGAAGCGAATCCAGGGAGAGAGAAGTCTGGAGGAACGTCCTGCCAGTCAAAGCTAGGCAGACATCTCCCTAGTTCTGGGTGGAGGGAGAGACAGAAAATAATATGACTAACAATTAAACCTGCTGACTTATCACTGCAGGTATAAGTACTTTCCTGGTGGTTTGGTTATGTTTTGGTACATAGCATAGTCAAACTGTTACAAAACAGAATGGACAAATTAACAGGTAGTTGTGTAATCCTGCTGTCTTTACCTGGTTTACTTGGCGTGTAGAAATATGGACAAAGCTCTTGATTGAGGATGTCTTGGACACTCTGTAGTGGAAATGCATGTGAAAATCTCATTAACATGCAGAATGCTATGTATGCACAAATGCTGTGTATGCGTGAGTGGCTAAGCCAATGCATGAATTACATGTACAAAGAGTTGCATATTGCAAAGACTTTTGATACGACAAATTCTGTTCTGTCAAGAGTGAGGTGAGGGTTTATTTCTCAGAGATGAAGCTGGTTACATTGCTTATTTGCAGTGTGAGGTTTTACCAATGTGGTTTGGGCGAGGTCAAGTCTAGGGTCACAATACTGCTGCTGAAAGAAGTCTTTAGGCAGGGCATTTGGGGCATACGCCTCTGGGGGCAACTTCCAGAACTCTGAAGGGCATTTTTTAACACAGACCTGCAAACCAACGCACAAACACACAGAGTGAAGGAGATCTTATTTGAGTAGCTAAACACAGTGTTGCTTTTTATATTTCTATCTACACTATTTACACATTGTTCATTGCATGATAGAGCAAAAGGCTCCCAAACCAAGCAGCAAAAGGAGACCCAAGCCCCCAGACTTACAAACTGGCATTCACATACTACATGCTAAACTGTTTTGTAATAAATGAGTCTCATGTGCATATTTCTAAAAGGCTACTGACATACGTGTTTGGTTTCTGTACAATGTCAACAGGACATTTGTGTGGAAATCTCACTTGAGTGGTTGGACACTGGAGACCCTCTAGAATGGCGTCCATTTCTGTCGTTGCTCTGGCACACTTCAGAAGGTCAAAGTAGAGGACGTTTGGTTTGTCACTGAAACACGAGAGGATGCAGGAAACAAATGCAGCTTGACACATGAATATTAGCCAATTAAATAAACAATTTTTATTCAATTTTTTGAGTATGTGTATCAGGATTCAGTGCTGGAGAGTCACACCACTACCCAGCTAAGTGTTCTTTCTTCGAGGGTGAATTGGACTGGGGTAACCAATAAACTCTGCAGTGTTGTGACACTCCTAGACCTGAGTTTGGACCCCTTGGTTTAGAGACAATCATTAAACACAAGTGATTTGATTGGTTCCACTTGTTGCTGTGCAGTGCCAATCATGAAAATCTTAAAGCTAAAGTCTAACCCATCTTGTCTTGTTGATGTTTCATGTTTCCACATGATTTGCACCTGCACAGCTCCATTGTAACCCTAGTCCGACTCACTAAAGTCCATTCGAAAGAATACTGACGGTGTTCCTTACATACTGGGTGTGCTGTTTTGGTATTCCTGTGAAGATATAAATACTTATCCAGTATGTGAGGGACTTACACATTGACTCCAGCTCCACAAAACATCCCAGTGGAGTTCTGGGGCAACACGACATGACGAGAGTCTCCAAGCAGCCACGCTGTGTTAGAACCTCCGTTAGAAGGATATCTCACAAGCCATACATGGGTAAAAGACCTTCCGCTTGAGCCCACAATAATAATGATTTTTTTTCCCCCATGAAAGTGTAGTTGGAAATGTTTCTTACCCAGGGAGCGAATAAGAATATAGGTGACAATGGCAGCCACAAAAATAATACAGCAGATAATGTCTGCACATCTCCTGAACAAAAACAAGAAATATTATTACACATTGCATGATTTAAATTATGTATTAAAGTTATTTAGCTAAGTGAAATAACTTTATAGTCTTAGTCTAGATCTATGGCCTTAGTATAGTTCTTGTATAGCGTTAATAACAGACATTCTGTGATCCATGATGTGTAGAGCTTTAAATGGTTTTTTAAAGTCAGCTGATGTGGAGGAGTAAATCGGAGAAGCACTGAGAGATTGCCGGACTCGCCTCTTGTTAACTGGTCGCCTGAAAATGGGCTCATACGGAGGAGGTTCCCCTGAGAAGACAGAAATGAAGAATATATATATTCTATAAATTCTAAGTATATACCATTACATTAGAATGAATTTAAACCTATGAAAAACATATATTCAGTCACGCGTGTCTGAACCTTTGACCGGTACGCTATATTTTGTCTAACACATTTTATATACAGTTGTCATGGAACGCTCCCCTTCACACTAGCCATGTGGTACGGCCCGCCGCGTGCAGTGGGAGTTCATAGTGTTGTTTGTAACCACGCCTGTGTAATTAACGCGCAACTGCACATGGTTTAGTCTTGTAACGTCTGTGTGTTTAAACCGCTGTGGGAGTGTGCATCTTAGTCGGTCAATGCCCATGTTCGTGTTCACATAGTTCGTTATCTGTATTCGTGTTTTATGTTCACTGTTTATGTTGCATATGAGCGCCGGTGTCTTTATCGTGTGTTAATACACGTCTGTCCGTCCTGCTCCTTGTCCAGCGACACTAGGGCCGTTACAACACTTTTCTTTTTTTTTTATGACACCTTCTGCACACATACGCTTTCGATCTGATACACAGTTACAGATCGTACACTATATAAATGTTTTTAATATAAGGTAGACCTACCAAGTACGTAAGAACATTTATTATTTTAACATGAAATGTACAAGCTAGTTTTGTACATTTTTTTTCTTTTTTAACCATTGTATTTGACGTATGGGTTCTCATAAAATCTTTGGCATATGGCTATATCTGGAAAAAACAACAACAACAAAACTCACCGCAATAATCTGGCATGCTGACTACAGTACACTCCCTTGCACTTTCAATAAGCGCCATCACACAGAGTCCGCAATGTGTAATGTTTCAGTAAAAAATAATCTTGCATTCGATAATCTATTCTTATGACGCATCATTCCAGGTTATTGACACATTGTGACGTTGGAAGTCACAGCACGTTCTCGTTCTTAGCTCATCAACAAAGGCAGCTTGGTCACGAGCACCTGCTTTCCATGCTGTGGGATGCTCGCGCTCAATTTTCCATGTCCTGTATCGAATATTTAGGCCTATACGATTAAACTGTCCGTGGTTACTGTGCTTTTAACGTACAAAAAAAGCTACACAAATAATAAAATAATCTTTACATAATAATGTAACCTTAGGCTTATCGCCAAGATGTAACCTGTGAGGCTAAGTGACAACGTCTCCCGTCCCCTACCTAAACTACGTCTACACTGACTATGAGAATAGTAGTATAGTATAGTAGTTCAGGAGTATAGTAGTGATATGTGATAACAATTTGATTTGTTTATTTTAAAGACTTTCTAAAGTTGCATGTATATAACCAAACAGGCAATTTACATGAGTTTGCCATCCCAATACTTTAAATTTTTACAGTAAATATATTCAACATTATATTATGGGTACAAGGAAAAGTGATATGTAGTGAACCAAATAGATATTTAACAGGCTTTTGCCATCCTATTACTCCAAATTCCTACAGTAAAAATGACTGAAAGTCATTCATGAGTACAAGAGAAACTGTATTTCAAGAATTTAATGAAGTGATTTGATAACAATTTGATTTGTGCATTTCACTCAGCTTCATGTAGTGATATATAGTGAACTGAATAGACATTTCACAGGATATTGCCATCCTATTACTCTAAATTCCTACTGTAAAAATGACTGAAAGTCATACCACAGGTACATAAGATAGTGTATATCAAGAATTTAGTGGAGTGATCTGATAACAATTTGATTTGATTTATTTATAGAGCTTCAATTATTACATATATGGAACTGAATAGACATTCGACAGAATTTTGCTACTCCATTATTCCAAATTCCTGCAGTAAAAATGACTGAAAGTCATATCATGGGTACAGGAGGAAGTTTATTTCAAGTACGTAGTGGAGTGATTTTATAACAATTTGAATTGTGTATTTTATAGATCTTCGAGTAGTGATATATGTTGAACTGAACAGATGTTTAAGAGGATTTTGCCATCCTATTACTCAAGCTTCCTACAGTAAAACACTTGAAAGTCATACCATGGGTACATGAGAAAGTGGATTTCATGAATATTGTGGAGGGATCTGATAACAATTTGACTAGTTTGTTTTCTAGAGTTTCAAAAACTGATTATATAGTGGAACGAATACATGTTTATGAGGATTTTGCCATCCTTTTACTCCAAATTAAAGTAAAAACATTGGAATGTAATAGTATGGATACACAAGAAAGTGTATTTCAAGAATATATTGGAAGGATTTGATAACAATATGAATTGTGTATTTTATAGTGCTTCAACTATTGCATATATGGAACAGAATAGGCATGAACAGGATTTTGCCATCCTATTATTCCAAATTCCTACAGTAAAAATGAGTTATACCATGAGTACATGAGAAAGTGTTTTTCATGAATATAGTGGAGTGTTCTGATAACAATTTGGTTTGTTTATTTCATAGAGCTTCAAATATTGCATTGATGGAACCAAATAGACATTTAGGAGGAATTTGCCATACTTGCCATACGTCCTTTGCCATATGCATTCTTGCATTTTTCTCTTTGCTGTTTTCTGTTATAGTCATAAATTCTACATATATTTATTGAGAAAATCCTTTAAAGAGGCGCATGTCCATCATCACGTTTTATTTGTTTGGCATTTTTTTTGGTGTTAGATTCACTATTGGAAACAAAATTACTTTTTTTGCATTTGATGTTGATATCATTATGGCAGGCTTTAGTGGAGGTACTGGTGTCTATATTAGATGATTAAATACACAGCACCAGCAGTTCTGAATCTTTGTGTTAAATAATCTATGCTGATTGTCACGATCAGTCCCTTCCATGTTCCGTGTTTTCCATGTCTTGTGTTTAGTTCCGTTCCACGGTTTCATTTTGTCCTCACACTGATTGCGTACACCTGTCCCTCGTTTCTAGGTCATGTATTTAAACCCTGCTGTGTGCCTTGGTCGTGGCTGCCTGTACACGGGCATCTCATCGTTCCCGGAAGAAGCAGGCTCACGTTTATTTTGATAATGACGAGATCCCAGGTAAGCGTCTACCCGTCTTGACCAACGCTGCAGGGGGGAGCGGCCTGCAGCGCAAGACGTGAAACCACGGAAACAGGGAGTCCAGGAGGGTGGCCAATCGTGACATTATTACACTCATGAATTAAAAAAATATATTGTAGCATCCCATGAAATGTGATCTTTCACACATAATGAGAGCAGTTGGCAAAGAACTAAAACTCAATTAAATATATCAACTTCCCCTTAAGCCTCTCATATACTCCACATTTAGGAACAAGCCTACTCCTACACAATAAGCAGTGCGGTATATGGAAAGAGAGGCGTATCAAATAAACAGAGCAACATGGTTAAGGTCCAGCCAGATATGTAAATGTTTGCCAGAACATCCAGTGTGTGTCTGCCGTTCGGTCAAAACTGGATCAGTCCAGAGGCTGCCCCGTCAGATGTCTTTTGAACAAAACAGTGGTCGAAATGCTGTTGAGAACAGTTTTACAGTTACAACAACAGAAAAAAGACTCAAATATATGCTGGATGGTTTATTCATTAAGGGAGAAAGCTGTCTCTCTTGTGGAGGATTTGCCACAGAGACCTGGGCATGTGGTATGGTCTCTGCACGGTGCCGTCGTTACGCTCCAGACCCTCCACTAGAGGAGACAGAAACATCACAGTGGAAATAAAAACAATATAGTCCTGATGATTGGCATATGTGTAGTAGCTTGAGAGTGAAATGTGTGTGTGAGTGTGTGTGAAGGATTACTCAATATATCCCTTTATGTGCTCGACTGTTTCATAAACGGAAGCGAATCCAGGGAGAGAGAAGTCTGGAGGAACGTCCTGCCAGTCAAAGCTAGGCAGACATCTCCCTAGTTCTGGGTGGAGGGAGAGACAGAAAATAATATGACTAACAATTAAACCTGCTGACTTATCACTGCAGGTGTAAGTACTTTCCTGGTGGTTTGGTTATGTTTTGGTACATAGCATAGTCAAACTGTTACAAAACAGAATGGACAAATAGACAGGTAGTTGTGTAATCCTGCTGTCTGTACCTGGTTTACTTGGGGTGTAGAAATATGGACAAAGCTCTTGATTGAGGATGTCTTGGACACTCTGTAGTGGAAATGCATGTGAAAATGTCATTAACATGCAGAATGCTATGTATGCACAAATGCTATGTATGCGTGAGTGGCTAAGCCAATGCATGAATTACATGTACAAAGAGTTGCATATTGCAAAGACTTTTGATACGACAAATTCTGTTCTGTCAAGAGTGAGGTGAGGGTTTATTTCTCAGAGATGAAGCTGGTTACATTGCTTATTTGCAGTGTGAGGTTTTACCAATGTGGTTTGGGCGAGGTCAAGTCTAGGGTCACAATACTGCTGCTGATAGAAGTCTTTAGGCAGGGCATTTGGGGCATACGCCTCTGGGGGCAACTTCCAGAACTCTGAAGGGCATTTTTTAACACAGACCTGCAAACCAACGCACAAACACACAGAGTGAAGGAGATCTTATTTGAGTAGCTAAACACAGTGTTGCTTTTTATATTTCTATCTACACTATTTACACATTGTTCATTGCATGATACAGCAAAAGGCTCCCAAACCAAGCAGCGAAAAGAGACCCAAGCCCCCAGAATTACAAACTGGCATTCACATACTACATGCTAAACTGTTTTGTAATAAATGAGTCTCATGTGCATATTTCTAAAAGGCTACTGACATACGTGTTTGGTTTCTGTACAATGTCAACAGGACATTTGTGTGGAAATCTCACTTGAGTGGTTGGACACTGGAGACCCTCTAGAGTGGCGTCCATTTCTGTCGTTGCTCTGGCACACTTCAGAAGGTCAAAGTAGAGGACGTTTGGTTTGTCACTGAAACACGAGAGGATGCAGGAAACAAATGCAGCTTGACACATGAATATTAACCAATTAAATAAACAATTTTTATTCAATTTTTTGAGTATGTGTATCAGGATTCAGTGCTGGAGAGTCACACCACTACCCAGCTAAGTGTTCTTTCTTCGAGGGTGAATTTGACTGGGGTAACCAATAAACTCTGCAGTGTTGTGACACTCCTAGACCTGAGTTTGGACCCCTTGGTTTAGAGACAATCATTAAACACAAGTGATTTGATTGGTTCCACTTGTTGCTGTGCAGTGCCAATCATGAAAATCTTAAAGCTAAAGTCTAACCCATCTTGTCTTGTTGATGTTTTATGTTTCCACATAATTTGCACCTGCACAGCTCCATTGTAACCCTAGTCCGACTCACTAAAGTCCATTCGAAAGAATACTGACGGTGTTCCTTACATACTGGGTGTGCTGTTTTGGTATTCCTGTGAAGATATAAATACTAATCCAGTATGTGAGGGACTTACACATTGACTCCAGCTCCACAAAACATCCCAGTGGAGTTCTGGGGCAACACGACATGACGAGAGTCTCCAAGCAGCCACGCTGTGTTAGAACCTCCGTTAGAAGGATATCTCACAAGCCATACATGGGTAAAAGACCTTCCGCTTGAGCCCACAATTATAATGATTTTTTTTCCCCATGAAAGTGTAGTTGGAAATGTTTCTTACCCAGGGAGCGAATAAGAATATAGGTGACAATGGCAGCCACAAAAATAATACAGCAGATAATGTCTGCACATCTCCTGAACAAAAACAAGAAATATTATTACACATTGCATGATTTAAATTATGTATTAAAGTTATTTAGCTAAGTGAAATGACTTTATAGTCTTAGTCTAGATCTATGGCTTTAGTATAGTTCTTGTATAGCGTTAATAACAGACATTCTGTGATCCATGATGTGTAGAGCTTTAAATGTTTTTTTAAAGTCAGCTGATGTGGAGGAGTAAATCGGAGGTATGGTCTCTGCACGGTGCCGTCGTTACGCTCCAGATCCTCCACTAGAGGAGACAGAAACATCATAGTGGAAATAAAACCAATATAGTCCTCATGATTGGCATATGTGTAGTAGCTTGAGAGTGAAATGTGAGCTAATAATGTTTTTTATAATTCTATTCTCCCTGAAGTAAAGGGACGAGACCATACAAGCTTTCGACTGTGTGTGCCCAATGTCATTATGAACTGCTGGAATGAAGAGAGAGAGAGAGAGAGAGAGAGAGAGTGTGTGTGTGTGTGTGTGTGTGTGTGTGTGTGTGTGTGTGTGTGTGTGTGTGTGTGTGTGTGTGTAGCTTACAGAAGCATAGGAAAAGGGTGTCCACACACATGCTGTACACTAAATAAGCCCTGCGCGATGAAATAAGCTCCCACAATCACCGTCTAAAAAAACAGCAGTAGTAGATATACATGCTGGGCCTTCAGTATTATGAGAGGAACTGCTGTCCAGAATAAATGTGTAAATCATGGTTATTTACAAACAAAGTGACTTTACAATCACTGTCAATAAGCATTTTGGAATCTAAAAAAGAAAGAACCATTTCTTCAGTGTACTGAATATGCTGATGTTTTGTTCTCACACAGAAGCAAGTGTCACCACTTGAGCTTTTCTGAGGTTACAATACGTACAATAACGGGCAACCAGTAATAATGCAGCAGCTGAAGCTGGAAATTGTCAGATGGCAGCCTGATTCTCCCAGAGAAGAAGAAGAAAGCCAGCAGACCTTACAGGGAATGTAGAAAAACCCTCAGAGTTACCTATTAAAGTGTGTTGCCATGTGCCATCATGGTCAGAATGTGATGAAGTGTAGTATGGGTAATATACACATGACTTCACTCTATATTTCTCACCTACAAATCCGACCACTAGCACCTTGCAGGAAAACAGCAGCGTGTCTGTAACACGGTCCAACACCACCACCCTGTGGACAGAGGGACATGGTCAAGGACAACGTGCTAAATATGAGCTAGAACAACCAGACACAAAAATGACTGATCAAAATAGCTAATGTCAACAAATATGTATACAAATTAAAGTCATATTCATATGAATATGTAATGATAAATTCCAACATTTAATATTTTTGCCTTAAAAAATGGAAATGGAAGTAATTTGTTCCACAACAGTAAGATTACATCATTTATATACACACAAACCCAGATTGTGTTTTAGACTAAAATGTAATTCATGATAAGTAGAATCTTTACATTGCAACTCTCTTCTTTACCTTTAAACACATTGAAACAGCGTTTCAAAGCATTGTAATCGCGCTAAACACTGTTTCAGGGCAAGAGATTGTGTTTTAGACTAAAATGTAATGCATTATAAATGGAATCTTTACATTGCTACTCTGTTCTTTACCTTTTAAACATTGAAACAGCATTTTAATCGCCCTAAACACTGTTTTACGGCAAGAGATTGTGTTTTAGACTAAAATGTAATGCATTATAAATGGAATCTTTACATTGCTACTCTGTTCTTTACCTTTTAAACATTGAAACAGCATTTTAATCGCCCTAAACACTGTTTTACGGCAAGAGATTGTGTTTTAGACTAAAATGTAAAGCATTATAAATGGTATCTTTACATTGCTACTCTGTTCTTTACCTTTTAAACATATTGAAACAGCATTGTAATCGCCCTAAACACTGTTTCAGGGCAAGAGATTGTGTTAAAGACTAAAATGTAATGCATTATAAATGGTATCTTTACATTGCTACTCTGTTCTTTACCTTTTAAACACATTGAAACAGCATTGTAATCGCCCAACAACACTGTTTCAGGGTAAGAGATTTTGTTTTAGACTAAAATGTAATGCATTATAAATGGTATCTTTACATTGCTACTTTGTTCTTTACCTTTTAAACACATTGAAACAGCATTGCAATCGCCCTAAACACTGTTTCAAGGCAAGAGTTTGTGTTTTAGACTAAAATGTAATGCATTATAAATGGAATCTTTACATTGCTACTCTGTTCTTTACCTTTTAAACATATTGAAACAGCATTGTAATCGCCCTAAACACTGTTTCAGGGCAAGAGATTGTGTCAAAGACTAAAATGTAATGCATTATAAATGGTATCTTTACATTGCTACTCTGTTCTTTACCTTTTAAATACATTGAAACATTTTTCATCAGCTTACACTAATGGTCTTTGTAATGATGAGCATTAATGATTAGAGGGGGTATCTCCCTCAATTATAGAGCGGATGAACTCTTGTTATGCAATTGATTAATTGACAGAGGTGCTGCAAGTTCAGGAGCCTCTCAGTTGGAAAGGTGTAGGAAATACTGCAGTCAGCAAGGTATCAGCAAGCACTTAGAGTGCCAGAGAGTCTAAGAATAGAAGCTGTTTTTTTCTTGGCCTTCTGTTTTTCAGTGTGGCAGCATCGCTGAAAGGTCAAGATGTTGTTTTAGCACACAGAACCACCTTTGAGTAACGCAAGACAAAGAACTTGTCTTTTCTGAGAAGCGTGTAAAGAGAAAGCAATCACTTGCTAAAGCCTGCCCAAAAAACAATGGCATCGATCAGGGCTCTGCTCTGCTTCAGACAGAAATATTCAAAATTAAAACTAAAACAGCAGTAGATGTTTTAAAAAAAATCAAAGCTCTGTGATTTAGCTAATTTAGCTAATTGATGGTTATTATGGCACATCACATTCAGCCTCAAAGAACAAACAATCTCTCTTGTTCATTTGGTTAGTAGTCCTGTTTTCATCTTTCCATAATGGTATATTCTCTTGCCCTTCAGATTCCTTCAGTGGGATCTCCCACTCCAAGAAGGTTAAATTTGAGAATCCTGCGCGGGGCGGGAGCCCTGGCCCTCGGATTCGGGCGGGGACACCCTGGCCCTCGGATCCGGGGTTCAATTCAATCGATGGCTTACCTGCCATGGTCTTTTCCCCCTCTGGAGCCTCGGACGAGGCTTCGTCGTCGTCTTCCTCCTCTTCCAGCTGGCAGGGCGGAGACGAGGCATTGACCTCGCGGCGTGCTGACGGCTATCAGAAGCGGGGCAGCCTCAAGAGGAAGAGAGAGGAGGCACACAGCAGCAACAGTGTACAGATCCTGGAGGAGCTCTCCTCCCCTGGGTTGTCCAAGCGTGTGGCCAGGGGCAGCGATTGCGAGTACCAACTGGTGCAGAACGAGATCCTCCGCTCCGTCTCCAACAGCTACGAGGTTTTGGAGTCCCTGGGCCGTGGAACCTTTGGCCAGGTCGCCAAGTGCTGGAAGCGGGGCACCAGTGAAGTAGTCGCAATCAAGATCCTGAAAAGTCATCCGTCCTATGCTCGACAGGGCCAGAACGAGGTGGGAAAGTTGTGCCTGCTTTAAATGAGCTATTGATATGGCCTAGAATCAGCTGTAGCCCTGATTCTGTTATTGTTTGTTTCAGTTTTTACAACATATGTTCTGTTGGTGTCAGATGTGCTAACGCACACTGTGGAATTTGTATACAGCCAGGGTAGCACAGAAATACTTGTTTGGCACACTAGTTCTAATTTTCACTAGTTCAGTAGGAACTAGTTCGGATAACACACGGACAGCTTGAAGCTTACTCTAAAAAGAAGATTTAGCTTCAGTTGTGTAAGCCATACCTGTTTGGATGTGCATTAAAAATGTTATTGTTATGAAAGAGCATTAATCTGCATTGTTTGAGTACCAAAAGCAAGTTCATGGGTTCATTTCCAAGGGACCACTTCCATAATTGCATCTCCCAAATCCTGTAGAAGTAAATGGTTGAAGGGAAGTACACAAAGTGCTTGATGCTATTGAAAATAAGTAGGCTATTTGTCAGCAGTATCAAACTTTGAAGCTGTGACCACGTAGCTTCGGCTTAACGCGTATTCCGTCTTCCCTCCTTTGCTCCTCCTCAGGTGAGCATCCTGAGCCGGCTGAGCAGGGAGAACGCCGACGAGTTCAACTTCGTGCGCGCGTACGAGTGCTTCCAGCACAAGAAGCACATATGCCTGGTGTTCGAGATGCTGGGGCAGAGCCTCTACGACTTCCTCAAGCGCAGCAAGTTCAGCCCACTGCTGCTGAAATGCATCCGGCCCGTGCTGCAGCAGGTCGCCAAAGCGCTCATGAAACTGAAGAGCCTGGGCTTGATCCACACCGACCTCAAGCCCGACAACATCATGCTGGTGGACCCCATCAGGCAGCCGTACCGCGTCAAGGTCATCGACTTCGGCTCAGCTAGCCACTTCTCCAAGGCCCCCAGCTACCTGCAGTCCAGATACTACCGGTGAGGGACACGTGCTGAGGCGTGTTAGAAATAAGTGTGCACTTGTTGCACTCGAGTGTGCTTTAGAGTAGAGCTGCATGTTGTGGACAGTTGTAATAACCCTGCTACACATTAAAAGCCTATGATGAGCATTACAGTTAACTGGAGCACGATTGATTTATAAGTGGTTTATTTTTATTGGGTCATGTGAGTGCTGTTATTTAGCAAAAACACCTAATGAACCGTCTTCGGTGTCTGAGATTAGTTAGGATGCGCTGAACTGCAGGCTTTGGTAATATCAGTATTTAGCGAGTCTGTACAAAACCGCTATTACATTGTAGCTACACTGTTAATTAACAGTGTAATATACTGAGTAACGGGTGTTTAACTGCATTGGTACTCTGTATTTACTTAATGCAAAACAGAACATTATTGTAGTGTTGGTGCATTGTAGTGTTGGTTCCATGTTACACTAGAATAGTGGGTGTGTAATGTCTAGGAACACAAACACCCCCCCACGGAATTATCAGCCGAGGCTGATTTCATGATGGCGATCTCTGTGTTTTTGGTCCAGATCGCCTGAGCTCATCCTGGGTCTCCCATTCTGTGAGGCCATCGATATGTGGTCCCTGGGCTGTGTCATTGCTGAGCTGTTCCTGGGCTGGCCCCTGTATCCCGGAGCCTCCGAATATGATCAGGTAAGCACATGGTCCTTTGAGCTGTGCCTTAACGCCCGTACAGCATCAGTGGTGCAGACCTGTAGTGGTTTTGTGGCTGTAGTGATATGTGTGTGTGTGTGTGTGTGTGTGTGTGTGTGTGTTTGTGTGTGTGTAGTTTGACCTTTTAGCTGCTTTGTCGGCCCGCTCATTTTTAGGATTAATATAAATGAGTTTCTATGGCCTGTTTTTTTAGACATGCACTTTGAAAATGAAAGGATTAACTCAAAATAAAGTCATAATCCTTTTGCCGTATGGTGTCTCTGCAGATCCGTTACATCTCCGAGACGCAGGGCCTACCAGCAGAGTGCATGTTGAGCGCAGCGACCAAGACGCACTACTATTTCTACTGCTACCCCCTGTGGAGACTCAAGGTTTGCCTGTCTTCAAATGCCAAATGCCATGTGTTTTTTATAAGGGACGTAACTTAATGACTTCATGTAACTTAATGGTGGAGCTGAATGGTTTGTTTTTTCTTTCCTTTCTCCAGACACCTTCGGAGCATGAGGCGGAGCGTGGCATCAAGTCCAAAGAGACTCGGAAGTACATTTTAAACTGCCTTGACGACATGATGCAGGTTATTTGGGCTTTTGTGCGCGTAACTATACGCATTTCTTTTAGTGTTGCGATGTGAAATTGAAGAACGTGACAAAGGGCTCCCGCAGCTCACATTATAGAGCAGGTAGAACAAGGTGCTAGCTGAAAGGTCGAGCGTTTCTGCTGTCATAATGAGTAGCGCATGTAAGTCGCTCTGGAGAACGGCATCTGCGAAGGGCAGAGCAGTGCGTAGAAATTTGCTGCAGAACTTCGTTCGTATTGGGTGCATTGCCGCCCTCTGCTGGTGAATAATATGACTCACCCATGGGTCTCTCTCGCAGGTCAATATGACCAGTCTGAAAGGCACCGACGTCTTGGCGGAGAAGGCCGACCGGCGGGAGTTCATCGACCTACTAAAGAAGATGCTCACGCTAGACGCTCACAAAAGGATCACGCCAGTGAAGACCGTGAACCACCTGTTTCTGACCATGACCCACCTCCTCCACTTCCCTCAGAGTGCACAGTGAGTTGCTCCAGGCCTTCCAATCTACATGTCAGTGTTTCAAAAACATTTTAAGGAACACCGTGTTAATTTAGAAATCCAAATAGCATCAGAGTTTCTCTGCTAGTACTGTAACCCCCCCCCCCCACCTGTGTGTGTGTGTGTGTGTGTGTGTGTGTGTGTGTGTGTGTGTGTGTGTGTGTGTGTGTGTGTGTGTGTGTGTCTCTCGCTGCAGTGTGAAATCTTGCTTGCAGAACATGGAGATCTGCAAGCGGCAGTGCACAGGCTTCGACAGCAGCAAGACCCTGTTTGATGGTAAATCTGATGCCCACTTTGGTGCTTCTTTTAAATGTTACATTAGGGTTGGCTTTTTGTTTGTTTGTTATTCTTCAAGTAGATTTAAAACATCACCAAACTGGCCTCCGATTCCACCTATAAAAGAAGACAAAAATGGTTTCAAATGCAAGTGTTCTACCAAATCATGTTACTGCTCAAATGTGATCCACAAATGGTGAATCAGGTTGTTGCCTAGTATTCGAGTAGCCGATAAAGAGGCCCCTCTACCGTAGTTCAAAACGAAATTCCGTTGAATCCAAACTTCATTGTGTAATTGTTGATCATTGTAGCTGAGGTTTTTGTGTCTCTCGTTCTATAAGACCAACACTATGCTTTCTTCTATGGTTCTTGTATGTGTATTTGTGGAAAATTCAATTCTACTTGTGTTTTTGCAGTACACAGTACTTAAGCAGACCGAGAACTCTTCTTGGTTTTTCAAGGGTTGCGACTTGTGCAATATTCAGCACATTTAAATAAATGTTTCTTTCTTTTCCTAGACGTTTTCCAAACACTTGATTCTTTATGACATTATGAAAATTTCTTTCTTTCCTCGAGTACAAACTCGAGTCCATCATTCATTGGCTGATATGTTACTATCATACATGTATACATGCAGACTCAAGCAAGGAGTTTGTAATGGTGGTACAACTGTGTTCAGGTCATTTGATACTTTTTATTGATAAAGATGTTCTTTTCCAGACTCAGTAGGGTTTTGTTGTTTTGTTTTGTTTTTTGTACCTCTATGAACATTATTGAATAATATGCCTTATAAGGGAATCTCTAATTAAGAGAATCATGTGTTTACATTTGGAATAAATTACATTCTGATAATACCCTAGCACCTGAGTCATACACGTTTTCTTTAATGAAAGGGGTTCAAACCTCTCCTGTACACCAAAGCATCCCAAGCCAAGTCTTGGAGGATTTGTCTGTCAGTCATTAAAATATCAGTTCACAGAAAGATGGATGAAACATGTTTTACTTTGATGAACTTTTTACCTTGGAGTACTTTGTTTAGTGTGAGAAGCTGTAAATGTGTCCAGTCCTTAAAGCATTATTCTGATTTTTCTTGTCCCCTCCATCATTTTCATGCTCTCCTTGTAAGGGCTGTGAAGATGCTCAGCAGAAAATGAGCTGCTCAGCTGCAGAAGAGCACTTCAGCCTACATTTCAAGCCAATTCAAATTTGAACTCCTACACTGTCTTCTCACATCCATTTCTTTTTGAATGTCAGTTAGGACATCAAGATGAATTAAGCACACTAAGCCCAATACTAAGAGACTGGTAGAGTGGATGAGCCACACAGCAGGACACAGCACTATTTTTGCTTCAGCCAGTGCTAACTTGATGCAGTCTTGCTGCTTGGGGATTTTGCAGGCTTTGACTTCTTGGGTGTGTGATGAGGATTTTGCTTAAATTAAACTCCTCATAAACACGTATGACCAACCTGTGCCTATGCTCTACCAGGACCTCATCGCGTACTTCTCTTTCAGTAACTCGGAGCCTGTGTTTTTTTGTTTTGCTATTTCTGACATGATTGGGCAACATTTTCCTTTTAATGTATATGTGGAATCCACAAAAAATATACCCACTTAAGTGTGCTTCAGCATAAATAAGCAGACACTGCAGTTTGGATTATTTCTAGGGAAACAGGAAAATATAGTATCTTTAATTCGCTGCATAACAGTTTACATTAATTATTAATCATTCGTATGTGTTGACAGTTGCAATAAACAGATTAAGAAAACATGCCGTGAAAATGCTGCCGTGTCCGTATTATAACAGAAATAATGCAGCTTCACTGAGCAGATCATCCATAAAACTTGCTCTATATGGATTTTATGAATAGTATGTTAATTTTGTTTAAAAAGACGATGAGGCCTAACGGGAAAGGCTAAAGTGTCAAGTCGGACTTGAATTCAACGACTCAGGTAACATTGGGCTCTCTAGCTAGGTTAGCTAACAGACAAGCTGTCTATTTGAGATGGTTAACTTAGCTAGTTCACACATTACTTATGCACATCTCTTGCGGCAACAGATTCTAATTTTCATGGCGATGGAGCACGTTAGTTAACTTGCAGATTAACTGCCAACTATTTGCTGTAGCTGCAATTAACGTTATTATCTAGCATTGGCTCGCTAACGATCGGATTGCTCTAAAAGAGCTGTGACAGCTGCATGTCAGTCCTCGGTCGCTGAACTGTCTTCATGTCTAAGCACGGATACCTGTCGATAATGGGATCATTTGGGGGAGAATGAAGTGTGAACTAGCTAGGATAATTAGCTACTATGGCTAGGTACCTGTCCGCCAACGATGTGGCAAATTTAAAATACTGCAGTTCTTTCGTATAAAGGGAAGCTTAAAATTGTGTGACATGTGACCTTTTATCTTGGCTGCTGGCTAGCTATTGTAATTAAGTTGAATTTCAGCTTGGACACCTTTATAGTAATTGATGGTTATTATGACACATCACATTCAGCCTCAAAGAACAATCTCTCTCATTCGTTTGGTTAGTGGTCAGTTTTCATCTTTTGCTAAAGTTATATTCTCTTCCCCTTCAGTTTCTTCCAGTGGGATCTCCCTCTCCAAGAAGGTCAAATTTGAGAATCACGCGTCCGGCGGGAGCCCTGGCCCTCGGGTTCGGGCGGGGTCACCCTGGCCCTCGGATTCAGGGTTCAACTTGTTCTATGGTTCACCTGGCCTGGTCTTTTCCACCTCTGTAGGCTGTGACTTGGGTAATATTCAACACATTTTTAAAAATGTTTGACAGTTGCAATCAACAGATTAAGAACACATTTTGCAGGTTAATTACTATAGTGGTTGTGTTTTTTAAAATCTACTTCTATTTTAGCTTTAATTTTGAATAAAGCCCATAACTAGATCTGCATGGCTTGCGGCTATTGTAATCAAGCTGAAATTGAGCAGAGCTAAATTATTTAAATAAAGCGCTTTCAGGGTGATGTGGAAGCAAAACAACATGGAAGATTGTGATTTACATCCGCTTGATTTTCTTGAGCCTTCTTTCTGCAAGATTAAGGGTGGGAAAATCAACAGAGAGTAAGTGATGAATTTAACTAGCTGGCATTAGATAAATCACAGAATTGTGGTTGTGTTTTTTAAAATCTACTTCTGTTTTAGTTTTAATTTTGAATAAAGCCCATAACTAGATCTGCATGGCTTGGGGCTGTTGTAATCAAGTTGAATTTCAGCTTGGACACCAGTATAGTAATTGAAGGTTATTATGGCACATCCCATTCAGCCTCGAAAAACAAACAGTCTCATTTATTTGATTCGTGTTCCTTTTTTCATCTTTCCCGAAAGGTATGGCATCGCAGCTCCAGGCATCCTCTTCCGCTTCAGTTACCTCTAGTGGGCTCGTCTGCTTCAAGAGGGTGAAATTCGAGCGTCATGCGTCTGGCAGGAGCCCTGGCCCTCGGGTTCGGGCGGGGTCGCCCTGGCCCTCGGATTCAGGGTTCAACTTGTTCTATGGTTCACCTGGCCTGGTCTTTTCCACCTCTGTAGGCTGTGAGTGGGTAATATTCAACACATTTTTAAAAAATGTTTGACAGTTGCAATCAACAGATTAAGAACACATTTTGCAGGTTAATTACTATAGCTAGCTACCTATCCACTAACGATGTGGCAAATATAAAATATTGCAGATTTTCCATATAAAGGGCAGGTTAAAATTTGTGACCTTGTATTTGATCTTGTCTACTGGCTAGCTAATAACACGTGCACTTGGACTTTCCACTTTTAGATGCTACACCTGCCTGTTATTATTACCTTACTGCCAAGTCATGAAGAATCCATAGAGTAGTAAATTGATATTCTGTGGGAATCTTCTCATACCTGTCGATACAGCACAGCTAGATTATTTAAATAAAGCGCTTTCAGGGTGATGTGGAGGCAAAACAACATGGATGATTGTGATTTACATCCGCTTGATTTTCTTGAGCCTTCTTTCTGCAAGATTAAGGGTGGGAAAATCAACAGAGAATAAGTTATGAAGTTAACTAGCTGGCATTAGATAAATCACAGAATTGTGGTTGTGTTTTTTAAAATCTACTTCTGTTTTAGTTTTAATTTTGAATAAAGCCCATAACTAGATCTGCATGGCTTGCGGCTGTTGTAATCAAGTTGAATTTCAGCTTGGACACCAATATAGTAATTGAAGGTTATTATGGCACATCCCATTCAGCCTCGAAGAACAAACAGTCTCATTTATTTGATTCGTGTTCCTTTTTTCATCTTTCCCTAAAGGTATGGCATCGCAGCTCCAGGCATCCTCTTCCGCTTTCAATTAACTCTAGTTAATTGCTTCAAGAAGATCAAATTCGAGCGTCATGCGTCTGGCGGGAGCCCTGGCCCTCGGATTCGGGTGGGGACACCCTGGCCCTCGGATTCGGGGTCCAATTCAACCTATGGCTCACCTGGCCTGGTCTTTTCCACCTCTGGAGGCTCTGAGATGTGCAACATTCAATACATTTAAATAAATGTTTCATTCACATTATGGAAATTTCTTATTTCCTGTAGTATCTTCAACGGTTCAGTTTTGCCAGCATGCTCTATGTACCTCTTTGAACATAATTGAATAATATGCCTTGCAAGGGACTATTTTAATTAAAAGAATTAAGATAATCATGTGTCATACACGTTTTCTTTAATAAACGGTTGGTGGTGCTGTGCCAGTTTCACTAATTACTTAAATCACTCAGGCCATAGTTTAGTTAATGCTGTGTCCGTATTTGTTCTGTTAGTACAAGGTTGAAGCTGCTGTAAATGATTTTGAAGTTATCAACTTCTGCTGTACCACTGAAGGAGTCCACCCCCTCCCTTTAGAGCATCTGTTTTTTTAATGGATATAAATCTGGAAAATTACAGACTTGACAGATTAAAAAGCTAACAACAAAAAAAATAATCAGAGATGACTTTTATAAGCCGTCACCTTAAAAAGGCACATTTAAAGAGTGGATCCAGTGCTCCAGCTTGCATGGAGTAGGCTGGAACATGTTCCTAATTAGGAACCACAACATGGCTGCTTAGGAAATCTGAATGCCAGACAGACAAAAACAAGGGCTTCAAACCTTTCCTGTAACACCAAAGCAACGCAAGCCAAGTCTTAGAGGATTTGTCTGTCAGTCATCAGCTATGGCTGTGTCACCTGACTGAGAAACACCTGGGTTACCTCTGACCCATGGGGTGGTAAATGGTCTACCAAAAACGACCTCAAATAGTGACAATTTGGTGGTGGCACTGGGCATCATTCTGATCTCACACAACACTGCTGGCAGTAGATTGAGGTAATAAAAGCAATATGGGCATCCGGTGATATGGAAGAGGATCGCCTTTTAAATAAAATGCAAGTAGCTCAGGTTGAACATAATGGTACCAAGAACCGGTTGGTGTAAGTATTGAATATTAATATGCATACATTGAATAATGTATGGTTTGGAGAACAATAGTGGAACCTGAACAAGTATTATTAAAAAATTAAATTGTGTATTGAGTGTTTTAAAGTGTGTATTGAGTTAACAGTCTTGAACTTAGGAAGACCTAGGAAGGACAAGATCTATCCATTTATTTCCTGTTTTCCATCATGGCCTTTGTTTCAATGTATAATTCATTTTGTCAACAATGCCAGATGACTGAGGATGGTAAGGGATGTGAAACTTCCAGTCAATAGTTAGGTAGGTGCATAGTTTCTGAGTTACCATAGAAATGAAACAGGGTCCCTGATCTGAATCTATTACCCGAGGCGCACCGTACCTCGGTATTATCTCCTTGGCTAGGATTTTAACCACAGCGCGGGCATCTTCCTTAGAACAAGGAAACGCCTCAGTCCACTTGGAAAACCTGTCTAGAATCACTAGCAAATACTTCAACTGACCACAAGGTGGCAGGTGCGTTTTGTCTAGCTGTAGATACTGAGAGGGATCTGCTCTAGTAGAAAGTGCCATTATTGTTGGTGATTTCAATATTCACTTTGATAGTGCCCAACACCCTCTGAACTTGGCCTTTAGTTCTATATTAGAATCAATTGGTTTCAATGTACAAAGAGAACCCACACACTCTGGTGGACATACTTACCCTGCTCTCATATTGACTGACTAAATTAGTACTTATTGTAGGGTATTGTTTATTACAATGATGTTGATTAACAAACTCTATCACTTATTGTTTATTGCACTTATCATTGTTTAAGATAGACCTTATGTGTTTTGTACTTCTAGGTATCAGCATTGATCCCAGTATTCTACAGTATTCTAGTTCACTGGTATGTTGGACTCTAACCTACTGTACTGTACTAGGATATATTCTATGAGTAAATGACAAAGCACTTTTGTAAGTCGCTCTGGATAACAGCGTACTGCTAAATGCTGTAAATGTAAATGTAAACATACGCTTGACTTAGTACTGCCATACGGTGTAGACATGGAGAAGGTAGTTATACTACCCCAGTCAGGTGCCATCTCAGGCCATTCCCTAATTTCATTTAAACTATGCATGAGCCACACTATAGTAACCTCGCCTCGCTATCATACCAGACACACG
Organism: Electrophorus electricus; assembly: GCF_041902795.1. Classification (NCBI taxonomy): domain Eukaryota; kingdom Metazoa; phylum Chordata; class Actinopteri; order Gymnotiformes; family Gymnotidae; genus Electrophorus; species Electrophorus electricus. Next base: position 1,333,383 of record NW_027658616.1, on the reverse strand, counting down.
ATCACATCGTCCACTGCACCTGGATTTATTGGGAATCTCCCAGACTAATAATTTGCGCCTAGGATTCCCTCAAACCCAACGGAACTTGATCAAATTACTGAATGCTTAGAATCAGTATTCTGCTGTGCACCTAATGATGTTGCTCCATTTAAGAATAAAAAAATTAGCTACAAAAATGTAGTACCTTGGTATAATGATCTCATTCGCAATTTAAAACAAAACACTCAAAGAATAGAACATAAATGGCACCGCACTAAGCCCGTAGTCTTCCAGCTTGCATGGAAGGAGAGCCTACTCACCTATAGAAAAACACTTATTACTGCTCGAACATCTTATCTCTTGAGCCCAATAGAAAATAACAAAAATAATCCTAGATTTCTTTTTAGTATCTGTACAGTCAGGTATTTTATTAACTACTTCCCATCTTGGGGGTCCATGGGTTTTGAGAGTTATGATAAACTGGGATGTTATGATGCTGTCACTTCACCTCTCTTTTGTCACTCGAGTGTGTTGACTGAGAGCGGCGGAGTGCTGATGTTCCAGGGTGCCCTCGTGCCTGTGTTTCCTTCTGGCTCTTTCCTTTTAGCTGTGCTGCCATAGCTAGTTCTGCCGGAGCCCATCTTTGCACATTATAGTTCCCTAATTTACACACCCTTGTACCTGGACATGCCTAATAATCTAGTCTCTCTTTCTGCCGAGGTACACCTACTCCTGATGTCATGATGTTACTGAGCCTCAACCCGTCTCAGCTGCCATGGCTCTTCCCACCACCCCCTGATGTGCCCTGCTGTAGGCCACCACAGCTCCACCCTAGCCAACTGCTTCTCCCTTGCCCTTAATGGATGCTCTCTTGTGGGATGGGCTTTGGACACATGCAAACCATCGCGTCAAGACTAGGGCCTCTAGCAAATTGGACTGGACATTAACTGCTTATTTTTTCATTTTTTTATTTATTTCTCTCTTAAAATTGATATTATTGTGGTGAGCGTTGCCAGGCAAAGGAGGATGGGCTTCCCCTTTGGGTCTTGGTTGCTCTCAAGGTTTCTTCCTCATGCTCTAGGGAGTTCTTCCTCGCCATTGTCGCCCTTGGCTTGCTCACTGGGGGCTTGGACTTGGACATTTGTAAAACTGCTTTGTGACAACATCTGCAGTAAAAAGCGATATATAAATACATAAGGATAGTGATATTAAATGCAACCGCAGAAAAATGAACCAATAACATCATTCTTGCACAAAGAATTGTCCATCCCACTACCAATGTTACAATGTATTCACCAAATCTACTTTTACATATTGTTATTTGCATTCGGCACTATTATATACAAACCATACATTAATCAATATGTTCCAACACATTCCAAGAGAAGGCTTCTCTTGACCTTATCCTAAAGAAGATTGTTTTTCTATATGGTCTTGAGCCTGGTGGAGAGGTCATATATCTTACCCTGAGGTCCACCAAAGCCTACCTAGGATCCTTTGCTTAAGCCTGCAGATGCCTCTGCCCTGTACGCAAATCAATCTGAAAGGACACAGAATCTTTATACTCCCTTATGTTTTATGTTATTAATATGTCTAATGCATTGTTCGGTCTCTTTTGCCTGTAAACACTCCTTATTACCTCAAGGGCATGCCACTGTGTGAGTCCTCAGCCCGCCCGAACCAACACCACTGCTACGACCACCTCCGTCGTCGGGCCACGGCCGTCGATCTTCTTTTCTGATTCATCAAGAAGCCTTTTGTAGGGCTGAAAGAAGATCGATATGTATTACATGTTTTAAAATTCAAATTCTTATATGTTGTGTCTTGTTTTGTACATTGTTGTATGTCAGTAGATAATGTTGTTTTTAGTTTATAGATTTGTAAAAAAATTAAAATAAAAATCTCAATACTATCTTAATAGGTTTCCAACAGTCCCATGGTAGGCAGTAGTTCACCTGGGTGCTGGGAATATTGACATGCCTATCGATATCTTGTTGCCATTTTTTTTTTGCCTTGGCTCCTGCCACAGTTCCAGCAGTCTGTGATGTCATCCTACGATAGGTCAGGAAGCGGCTCCGTTCTTCACCACCGGCCCGCAGCCTACTCGCTCGGCCGGAGGAAAGTCAACTGGTACCCTTACCTGTGAGAGGAAGAGGAACAGCGACAGACAGGAGGGATTCCTGCATTGAACATCAGATGGATTATTGAAGTTGATTATTGTAGTTTCTGGGCAGAGAAACTCTATTAAATGTATCTGAAATACAATGTGTGAGTGTTGGGTTTAACAAGATGGCTGTCGTATTTTGAATTCAATGGGAGGTGTAACTGTATTTAAAAATGGTTCTTTGGCACTTACTGGCAGTATGTGTTCAGAACACATCTCACATCCAACATCAAGCTCTTATTTAACTCCTATAGATTTTTAACTTCTGACTTTGAATCTTTGTTTCATTTAAAGGGATACTGTGGGCTAAATGGAGCTAAATCTACAACTACAGTAGTGAACTGTATTACTACAGAGAAATCGTTTTGGGATTCTGTGTGTTTAAAATAGGAAAAAAAATATATGAAACTTTAAAAGGGCTGGCAATTAATGATTCATGTTTCAACAGAAATATAAAACACATTTTAGGACTTGCAGATGCTTTATTTTCGTTAAAACTATTTGTAGATTATGTTGTGAACTATGCCCTAATTTGTTGTTTGTTGTTTGGGACCAGTCTGTGATGATCTGTAACCAACACAGCAGCATAACCAAATTTGAACTTCTGCTGTATTGCAAAACAATATCAAATGTAAAAATATGATAATTATGGCCACATTACATCTCTATCACTTATTGTTTATTGCACTTATCATTGTTTAAGACAGACCTTATGTGTTTTGTACTTCTAGGTATCAGCATTGATCCCTGTATTCTACAGTATTCTAGTTCACTGGTATGTTGGACTCTAACCTACTGTACTGTACTAGGATATATTCTATGAGTAAAGGACAAAGCACTTTTGTAAGACGCTCTGGATAAGAGCATCTGCTAAATGCTGTAAATGTAAATGTAAATGTAATCAAAAACCAGCCATTTTTGCACATTTTCAGCAAATTGATGTTTCAGGCTTTATTGATGATTTGAGCGTTGCCTTGTAAAGAACGATAACATCCTCGTGAAACGTGACGAGATGGGGGAAACATCTTCACTACCTATCATAAGACAAAAAAGTTATTGATTTTTAAAAAATGGATATAACTGTGATATTCTGTCTAACAACTAAATTGTCATATGTGTTTCTAGCAATATGTTCTTACCTGTAGTTGCAGCAGCAGCTACAGTGTTAGGGTGCTCCTTGCTTTTCTTTTTGAGTTTCTAACAAAAACAAAACAATGATTTAGTAGAAAAATATCAGAGCATAAGTAAATTTATAACTAAAAGTACAGATACAAACCAGTAATAATGCAACAGAATATAATTTAGAACAAATTATGTCATTTATGCAAAGTGATATATACACATTCAGTGTGAAATGAAATTCAAATATGCACTACTTTAAAAATTAATAATGTAACAAAATCTAAATAAGAAATAAGTCAAATGTTTTACCTTTAAGTCCTTTGAGACCTTACTGAAGGGGAATAGGAAATGCAATCTCCCCTTCTGGGCTTTCATGGTTTTGCTCTGATTGTCCAGAACAGGCTCAGTACATGGTGACCTAGCAGACATCTCAGACTGTAGTGATGGAGAGCTATGTATATCGATGCTGAACAGGGAAGACCAGTCATTGTGTACACTGGGGGACTCTTGAGCCTTCTTCACAGAGGGTGGGACAACCAACTCCATAACTTGGCTTGCCATGACGTCGGAGGAGGTGTTCATACTATCTGTGCATAGCTCTGATGATGCCTGTGATGATTTCAAGTCATCCTGCTCTAGGTAGATTGGCATGACCATACCACAGAGCTCACAAGATGAGACCCCTTCAAGGTCAGGATTTATTAAATGACGGGACAAAAAATGTGTCCTTCCTTTTATGTGGGGATTGATGTCTTGCGACAGTTCAGCAAATTCCTCCATCTCATCATCAAAGCGCTGAAGCATATCCGAAACCGGAGAGCCAGCTATAGGAATGGTACTTATAGGTCTAGATGTACCATCGTCATGGACATCTGAGGATAACGATGTCAAACTCTCAGTATCTCCTATCAGAAGCTCACTCATTGCTTCTGAATTTGTATCTTCCATAGTCGAGTGGAATTTCATCACAATTTGGTCTCTCTCATGGTCATCCAGGCAACTGCGATGTGTATCAATAACTGCAGTCCTAACATCTCTGCTTAGAGAGTCTATATGAGCTGTCCCCTCCTTCACGTGGACTGAAGCTGAATGATTTATCTCACAAGATCTGGTACGGAAAGCATTCAGCAAATCTGCAGTTTCCTTCTTGGAATTTGAAAGCAACACTGATCTTAGATCAACATCTAACATTTCTTCCAGAGATGAAAGAAGACCCATCACAGTTACTTCACTGACAATGTCGGCAATGAATGAACCCATATGAGAGATCATGACCTTTGTCTCCTGTGAAAGAAAGAAGAGATAACATAGAAAGGCGAACATTGAAAATTGCTCCAAAATGGTTTTGGTTGTTTGGTTTAGAATTAATATGAATCCCATTTAAAATATGTTGATGTGTAAGCAATGTAGTATGACTTACTGGACTAGGGATTGCTTTCCGGATAGATGTCCACTGCCTAAAAGAATGTGAATAAAAGCATTCTTTAGAACTATAATTAATATTTATTCTAAAAATATCATACATTCAAAAGTATACCAAAAATTAAAATGATAAATTGAAAAAGCAGAAGAAGAAGAAGAAGAAGAAGAAGAAGAAGAAGAAGAAAAAGAAGAAGAAAAGTTTTAAAAATGGCATACTCATGAGTCAGATCCATCACAAAATGGGTCAAGATTGGTGCAATATCGAGCTTCTCCAAGTCTGGGATGATTTTTTTGGCTCTATCAAGGAGCATTTTGCTGTCATTCCTCACAGGTTTATTCTCGTCTTGTCTTATGCTTTTTGACTTGCTCTTGTTTTGAGAACCATAGAAGAGGTTGAATAAAAAGAAATTAAATATCAGGATAACATAACAACTGTGCTGACATCTCACTTATTAGCAACAATTCGATTTTCTGATGAATAACAAATTTGGCCATTTTAAACTCACCTTTTTAAATACTGAAGAAGCCCATGCCACTTTTGGAGGTGAAGGAATTTTACTATGGAAACAACAAAAATATATAAGGAAATGTTGTTCGTTTGTCATTCTTCAAACATCAACAGCCTGAACTAAAATCCATGATCAAATTATTTTGAGAGAGCTTGTGTCTAAGTTTATAGATTGTTATTCTTATTCTCTATTTAATGGATGAATCACTCATAGAGCTCAGGTCCATATTGTATTTTGTTAATTGCACAATACAATCAAAATTATTTTATTCTACTTTAGCACATTATAAGGAAAATAAGACTAATTCCTTTAACATTACTTCCTAATCTTTTAAAATAACAAGGCTGATGAAACATGTTTCATCTGTTTCATGTTTCATCGTTCCGATACTTTGGAATAGTCCAGAAAGTATTTAGAGTGCAAGCTCTATTGGTGTTTAATACAGATTAAAGAGTGGCTTGTTTAGCTTGGTCTAATTGTTCAGCTTGTTTAGCCAGTTTAATTTAAATTCTGTTTCAATTAATTTCATTTTCTACATTTATATTTTGTGACTATTAACTGTTTTATTTGATCAATGTTTTATTACTGAATACTGTTCGTTCATTGCAGTGTAAAGCACCTTGAGATTTTGGGTTCTATAAGGAATATGCTGTATAAATAAGAATCATTTAAAATTAATATTGTTATTCTAAGATTTTTTAACATTGTAGTGCAAAGGCCTTACATCTTCCTGCCAAAAAGACGCTTCTGTTTCTCCATTTGTCCTGGTCCAAGTTTTCTTAGGACTCTCCTGGAATACTTTGTTCTGAAAAGGCGATATGAAGTCAAAAGCATAAATCATTTTTACAGTTTGGTGGACAGACAGCAATCTAACATGTAAGCAGGCAGGCTTGAGGATCAGAAGGCAGACAGTTATACATGTGAATGGCAGTCAGTTCAGAAAGACTGTCAGTATGCAGACCAACACTCATGGAGGACAGAAAACAGGCAAGAAAGCAATCAGAATGGCAGCACACCTTTACAGGCAAATTTCAACAGGCAAGCAGCTGGGTATGCATATCCCTAAACCATTAGTTCCAAAGGCTAAATCTTACTGCATTGAATACAAAAAGTTTATGAATGGTTTAAACTGATTTTATTAGTGGTTAATAATTAGGTCACAAACAACTTAAACATCATTAAGTAAACAGTCATGGGGGCAGCAGGAATGTGTTGACCTGTAGAATGCGTTGGTGGGTATATGGAAGTAACTTATTAGCTAACAAATATCTGACCCCACGTAATGGTGACTGTTGGAGAAGGCAAACTAAGATAAGTAACCAGTCAGGTTAGCAGTACATATGAAGGTGAGCTAACTAGCCCATATGGCAAGCAACAGGTCAGCTGCTCTTTTTACGCATTTAAACTGTTCATTTATAGCCATTAACAAGGTACTTTTAAACTCTAGACTTTGGAACTCTCAAATGGAACTCTCCATTTATGTTTGCTCATAACATAAAACCCGTTTTCGCTTCACTGATTCAAGCAATAAGTCCTTTTTTTTTTGATAATTCTATTGCATATATTTTTTTTTCCGTTTCAGACAACGGGACGAGTATGACAGCGACTGAAACGCACCCATTAACACTAACTTACGTGTTAACCAACAGTCACTTCCAAATATTCAACCTGTGGCTCGGCACCGCTAAAATGATTTTATAACCATGAGGGCATCTGACAGAATCAACACATAACCGACAACTGCTGTGAAAGTTAGAAAGCACCGAATACATACATTGTTTTTGCTCACACAGCGCACAAAGTGTTAATGGTCAAAATTATCAAATTAAATTGTTTATATTTAGCACATTCTCTCTAGTGAGTGAACAGAGGTAGACGCAGAGAGAGGGGCGCTACTGTGGATCGACTCTTCTCTGCTAAGTAGAGCTGTTCGTCTCAAACTGCCCGCACTTAGGAACGTTATACGCACCTGCAGCGTGGACGTACCACATCGAAATACGTCACCAATTGTGGGCAGACGAGAAAGGGCGGGTATGGTGATGAAATTTGGTTTAATCACTTATATTACTTGTCTTGTACCTTTAAAACAGCAAAATCTAAATAGTATAAAAAGCAGTCGCTTATGCTTGACATAAAGCCTTGTGTGAGAAAACAGGTGGAACGTCAATGCATTCCATAACTATATAAAACTACAGCAGACAGACCGTTCATCATAAAATTAGAAAAGCTCTAGCTATAGTAGCTAAGCGGACATTTAGACAGACAGACAGATACATACACATACAATTAGATGGAAAATAGCCTTCTGTAATTACAAAATTGACTTATTCAACCGTACCTTGTTCTGGAAAGTTGACCTACGATTAGGTTTAATTCACTCTATTGTCTTCCAACTTTATAACTGCTGAAATCTGTCAAGTGAAATGACATATAAATGCTTGCGCTCACCTTTATATACTTGTAGTGACGTCAAAGCTGTTGTGATGTCATATGCATTGTGACATTTCTAGAATGCTGCACTGACATTTTGGTTATTGGGAAAATAAGTCAATAGTTCAAAAAATATTTGAAATCCCTATTTTTAGCAGCAGCCGAGTAAGTAGCTGATAGATGGGTACTGGTAGATGGGTACATCTTTCTTCAAAAGAACCCTTATATGACTTTCAACTTTTTTTTCGTATAGAGACCCTTTTGTGTGTAACAAAAAATAATGTGATTTGTCAAACATCCAGTTTCAAACAATATTTGCCCCAAAAGAGGCCAAACCAAAGACATAAAGAATAATCATTATAAATTAATTATCTGCAAAGTTTACAAAGATTTGTACTGCAAAGAATGACATTTACTGTTTGTGAACAAGTCAGTAACAATATTATCCAGTAAAGTGGTGGTATATTTCAGAGAAAAGTTACATATTAAACTTATTTTCCTCAAAATCTTCATTTTGATTAACATTTGAGGTATGAAACCTAATATTTAAGCAGTTCCTGAAACATTGGTTGTACATGCACTTGCATAAAGTGATCAATCGGTCTGGCTACAAACCGGCACATTCTAGAGAAACGGCCCTCATAGCATGTGACGCAAAAACTTGCTGCTAAAGCTGCCAAACTGTCATGTGTTTTGATTCTTCTAGTCCTTTCAGCAGCCTTTGACATTCTTCTCTAATCTAACACGGTCTTGCAGATTTCTCCTTTGTAACATACGAAGGATTCGGCCCGTTCTCTCACAGGAAGCTACCCAGGTGCTTGTGCAGTCTCTTGTAATCTCAAGGCTAGACTAATGCAACTCGCTACTTGCTGGTCTTCCTCCGAGACGTCAGACCTCTACAATTTGTCCAAAACACATCAGCAAGACTGGTCTCGACTGGTCTCCCTTTATTGGCTTCCAATAGCTGCACACATCAGATTAAAACCTGAATGTTTGCCTACAAAGCCAAAAATGTCCCTCAATATTTGATGTCAATGGTAAAAGCCCGATCTGTACCTTGAGTACGTCAAACCTCAAGTATGGCTTGGCTTGAAACACCATGCTTGAAGTCTCATGGAAGACAAGTATCGAGCGTATTCTCTATCTTGGATCCTAGATGGTGGAACAAATGTCTGCTTACTGTCTGGACAGCAGAGTCCCTTATGGTCTTCAAACGCAGACTGAAGACCCATCTATTTGTGGAATATTTAAATGAGCACTGATCCTACACCTATGTTGAGTAACTGAACCTTTGGTACTTATTATAGAGTATTGTTTTCCGATCTTATCGATATCTGTTATAGAGTATTTTGCACTTCTAGGCATCAGCACTGATCCCTGTATTTCAACAGTATTCTAGTTCAATGGTATCTTGGACTCTAACTTACTGCACTGGCTAGGATGTATTCATTCCTTGAGTAAATGATAAAGCACTTTTGTAAGTCACTCTGGATAAAAACATCTGCTAAATATCGTGAATGGAAATGTAAATAAGCCTAGAAAAGAATGGAATTAATAACAACATCACATACAGAAAAATAAACTTGGTAAAAAAAAAGCAAGAAAACAGACAAAATCTTTCATAGGTACTGAAAACAAAAAGAAATTTTACACATCAATATGAAATTAACAATAAGTCTCTTAACATAAGTTACTTATACTGAAACTTGCTGATGTGGTTGGAAATATTTCCAAGAGGAACCTGTGGATACCCAATGTCCTCCTCATGATACATACCATAACCATAATTGAAGCATTCCGAGGGATTCGCCTTTGGAATCAGACTCTGTTTGGACTGCTGACACCTCTAAAGCGATCACACAAGTTAAAGACGGGATGCAGGGCTTTTGGGCAGCTGGACATCAACTTTTTCTCACAATTTTTCTTCATCTGAAGTTGAACTGAGTGAATTGAGTGAAGTAACCTCATGTACCACAGAAACTATTCAGCCTCCTCTCAACGGCTGCCAACGCTTTTCTCATCTTCATAGTTTCTACATCCTCCAGAGCATCTTTGAAATGGAATTTCATTGCTCCTGCAAACCTGGTGTACATGTAAATGGAGTACTGTATCTGCTTTTACCTCCTGTAATTATACTGTTTATAAACAGAGAAAGAAATGATGCTCATGAAAGAGAAAATGTAGACGTATGGCTTGATCCTCATGGCTGGTGGATTGTTTCTATGGTACCAGCACGGCAACCAGCACTCCAACCAGGACAGCAACAACAACGGCAACCAGCACGGCAACAGGAACAGCAAGAAGAATAGCAACCAGCATGGCAACCAGCACGGCAACCAGGACAGCAACAAGAACATTAGCATTATATGACTAATAGAATATCCTAAATTTCAGCAAAAGCTCAGTAAATATGTTTTGCTGAAAAACCCAATTAAAACTCAAAGGTTAATGCAGAAATGATTATATAATTTGGGAGCACTGGACTTACTGTGTGAAAGGAGGGACTTGCTCCCAAAGTCCTAAAGAGGAACATTGCTGGGATCATGCAGGCAGTCTGTGCTTTCGCAAGGCAATCAGCATGTGGAGTCTGGTGTTTTCTGCTGAGGTTAGATGTGATATGAGCTGCTCCTTGAGCACTGATCCACACTGCAGACGTCATGGACAAATACAGAGCGCTCTGGACGGGCCTGCTAAAGCTATGCGCACCATCGTCACTAGAGTGCACTTTACACACTTTCATCATTGCTAGAGTGAGCCTTACACACTTTCATTGCCGCAAGAGTGCGCTTTACTCACACACTTTCAGACTCTTATATGGATTTGGTCCAACCACATTCTTCCCTCCGGTTGGATTTCTGTGCCATATATTTGAACATCCTGCTCTTCCAGGCATGTCTACACACACCAGCAGACATGTCCGTTCAGAACCAGAGGCTTCACATGGGTCTAAATGAACAGTTTAATCATGAGTGCTTAAGGAGGTGCTGTGAAGCTCAGAGATATAAACCACTTGGTCTCCCTGTTGCTGGCTGTAGATGTTTTGCAGATCTGCAGCAGGCCCGCCTCACCAGTCGGAGCACAAAGCAGAAGGTTCAGCTCCTGGGAGCCCTGCTTGAGTGTGTTTCAGCCCGCTGCCCTGCATTTGAAGAAGACTATGATCAGGTTCAGTTAAACGGCCCCCTCAGCCATTCAGAACACCTCAGAACCCCACGCAGTACCCTGCAGGAACTGAACACAGGCACCTTTGTTTTTTCACTGCTGTTGAAGTCCAGGAGCAACGCCCCCTCTGATGTTCTCCTGTGCTGTCCTCCAAAGGATGCCCATGAGTTCCTGAGTTACTGCAGCTGAAAGAGGAGGAAGAGAGGCTTGGGGCCTCTTTCTTCTCTTACATCTGCCCTGTGGAAAACTTTTGAGTTTCATATCAAGTCTGTGCTCATATGCACCAGGTAATTATGTATCACTGTTCCATATCTCATTTGTGTTAATGGACTGGTCTTAACCAGTCTTAACGTGTTTGTTTAAAGTGTACATTTTCTCACCGAGAGCAGGCGCTTTCTCCGGACATCTGTTTAAAGTGTTCATGAAAGTTTCATAACATACATAACTTAAATGTGAACATTTAAAATGCTCACCAGTTCAGCTTCTATTCATCACATAACTTTCAAATCCCAGAGTGTGTGAGTTTGGGAAAACATAACTGACATGGACTGAGCATTCTACGTGCTCTGCTGGCTTTGCATTAGTGTACATGTTTACTGTTTTGATGCTCCACATTAGATAAGCTGTTATCTACTAGTAAAACATACACAAGCATATTAGCATGTGATAACTCACACACTGTATAAGGGATGCAGCAAGTTATTTCTGTGCAAATGTTTTAATATTTCTGTTCTCCATTTTGTGAAAGCTGTGGACAGCAGAGCTGCAGAGTGGATGTCTACAACTACCTCTCTGTTAATCTGAGCCCTACTATGACCGACAGTCTACACACTTACTTTAAGGTCTGTCACGTCACACACCCTCTTTGGATAACGCTTCATTACTGTGTTGTAAAGGAGAGAATACAGTTATGACATGCTGCCATTTTGATTTTATCACTCTCAATGAAAGGGTCTCTTTCTTTTTTCAGCCAACACTACTGGAGCGTTTTTGTGAGTGTGAAGTAGGCTGCAAGGCAACTGAAGAGGTGAAGTTTTTCACACTGCCACGGTGAGTCTCGGCTGACGTAGATGACCTTAAAGAATGAGTTTTAAACCAGTCCAACACACACACCCTCCTCCACTCACACACACTTCCAGTCCTTAAGTCACTTTTCCTCTTGGAACAGTATTCTCATCCTCCACATTAAGCGGTTTGACATGCTGGGCCAAAAGCTCTCAGACGTGATGGACGTCCCGTCCGAGCTGGATCTCTCTGCCCTTCCTGGGGTGGCTTCTCTCAGGCAGCAGTCGAGGTGAGCTCGTACCATCAACCCGTGCCCACATACTTCTCTGTCCACCCATTCCCCTTTAGCTACAAAATGCTGACTGAATGAAAAGAAAAGCAAAACGATAAACTGGGGGAAAACTCCAGTCCCCAGCCAGGTAGAGTTGTGCCATTTTCTTTCAGTGGAGTGATAATACAGCTGTGTATAAGTATCTGCCATAATGACTAAGTTCTTTTAACCCATCAGTAGTAAATGAGAGAGGAGAAGGACAGGGAGCTAGAGGACAGCACGTAAGCCCACCGGTGAGGAGAGAGAGAGACCAAAAAGAAGAGAGATACAGGCTGAGAGAGACACAGAGACAGAATGAGAGACAATGAAAGAGGCCTGTTAATACAGAGATGGGGTTTCAACGATCCATGATGCATTTTCAGTTAATCGTATGAAAAAAACAGATGTAGTTGTTGGTTGCAGGAATGTGCACCCACCGGCACCCACAGACTCCTGGCTGTGGTTTCTCATTTAGGTGACAGCCTTGACCATGGAGAGTAATCTGATATTATTCATACATGTGCAGTAGAAACCATTAAGTGACTAAGGAAAACCAGAAAGCTGGTTATGATTTTCGAGTCCTTTGAAATTATTTTTACTAGCATAATGTAGTCCACCCAGCCAATAATACATGTTATCCTTTACACATATGTATATGTATATATATATATATATATATATATGTCATGTTATTTCACATATGTTTGAAAACCCGATGAATGTAAAAACGGGCATATATTATATATATATTCACATATGTAATAGATGTATGTGTTTTGAAACTAAGTAACGATGAAAAGGTTGATGTATATAAAACCTTTGATTGCATGCTTTCATTTTTAATTGAATGTAACATAAACATAACCTCTTTTGCTGAAAAGATGCTAATAAAACCATAATCCAATCTAGCACTCTTTTCATTGTGTTTCAATCATTTCGCCATGACTGAACGTCTGCTGAAAAATATTTACTACACTCCTTCAAACCCAGGATCCTATGGAGGGGTCAAGAGTCTGCAAAGGTCCGTGGTGGATGAAATCGGTAAACGGGTTGATGATAAGGAAATCAAAAACTGGTTAGCAGCTCAGGATGCATACATGCTACATAAACCAATCTCTGTGAAATTTAAAAGAAACAGAGTCATTGTAAAAAAACACAGATGAACAATGGCAGGCCGATTTGGTGGACAAGACCAACATAATGGGACCATGAAATTTATGCTAACGTGTATAGATATACTTTCCAAGTATGCTTGGGTATGCATGATGAAAAACAAGACAGGTGCTGAGGTTACCAAAGCCTTTGTTTCAATTCTAAAAGAAGGCAGAGTTCCTAAAAAACTTCAGACTGATGAAGGGAAAGAATTTTTTAATAAAAGTTTCAAAACATTAATGAAAAAAACAACGTCAATCAATTTGCTACTGGGACGGGACAAAAAGCATCAGTGTGTGAACGGTTCAACAGGATGTTGAAAACCAGAATGTGGAGATACTTCACAGCCATCAATACGAGAAAATACATCGATGTGGTACAAGACTTGGTTCATGCTTATAACAACAGCTTTCACAGAAGCATTCAAATGAAACCCGTTGAAGTGAACGAAGGAAATTCCTTCACAGTGTTTAAAACCTTGTATGGGTTGTTTCAACCGAAAAAGGTGGAAAAACTAAGATTGAAGTTTAGAGTCGGTGATACCATCAGAATGTCACGATTAAAAAGACATTTTGAGAAAGGGTACGAGCAGGATGAATCACTTTATGGATGAATATTTTACCGTTTCTGAATGTCTAAGGAGAGACCCTCCTGTATACAAATTACGGGATTTTGATGGGGAAAATATAGATGAGATCTTTTATGAAGAGGAGCTGCAAAAGACTTTAGTGGCCTTTAAAACTGAAAAAAATTGTAACTCGGGTTTATTTTGTTCATCAGCTCATCATACAGAGGTTGCCAACATGTATAACACCATACAATGTTATCAGGAACAAGGAACTCGTGATTGTGTGAACCTACGGAGATACATAAAATAGAATTATAAACCGTGAGCATAAAAAGATCATCATGATGGTATCTTCTTTACCAGAACAAATAGATGTCACATCATTTAATGATTCATTTAAGTAAATAGAATTACCTACTTCGAAGTTCAAGTTTTTCTGTATAGCTAGCCATGAGAATAAGAATAGCCATCGAGTTTCAGTCAATCAAAATGTTTCACGTACTCTAAAACACAATGGTCATATTTGATATTGATCAAAAATAATCAGAATAAAGATAATATCCTTTCCTAGCTCGCAAAAAGAATAGATACGTACATAATGTACATAATATGTAATTATCGTTTGTTAAGATGTATGTTTTATCTAGACCTAAAAATTAATTATGACGCTAAGCTCTACCGAGTTAAATCATATAACGCATGATAAAGTATTTCAACCATTAGCTAAATAAATAAATAGCTAGATACACGTCAGCCTTTTTAGTAACTTATACTAATATAAAGTATAGCATGAATTAGTTAAGCATTACTGAATTGCTTACCTGTTCAAAACGGATGAGCCATGTCCATGTTCGTTCAGAGGTCCTGACAAAAGTTTTTAGATGTATCGCTTACAATTACGACTGTGAACTAAAGGAGTGAAGTACCGTAAAACACGGCTTTAAGAAAGAAGTGTAGGTGGGAAAAAAGGAAATGGTTTTCAGATAAAAGCTGTAAATTACAATCCACCCCTCCCCAACACCACTCTCAGATGTGGAATGCACTGAAAAGTGTTAAGGGCCCAAAGTGTGATAACGGACAAGAACCTAGTGTGATAAAACTTGTAAAGTAACCACATCCTGCTTTTTCCGTGAACGACGAGATGCCCGTGTACCTGCAGTGCCAGGGGATTTACTGTCTCTGGTTCGGTGGCGCTGAGATGTAGCGAACTCGGACTGTGCAGAAACAACTGGAGTTTTGTCCAAGCCTACCGTATCAGGAATGGGTTTGCTATTCCTCGACTAGTTTTGGCCAAGGGCGAGCGAGGGACTGCGGGTTGCATGACTGCACATTCCTTGACCAATGCACTGTTAATGATCCATTTTATTTCTGTTTGTTCATTCATACCACATCAAAGCCAGTTCACGTAATTTTCAAAGCCAGTGTGCGTGCCCTAAAAGTATGCAAACTGTTCAAAACATATGCCTTAAATTAGAAAATGATATGTTACTGATCACTGAAATAACCAACTTTCTGGAGAAGCAGATCCAGTCTGGTTAGCAGTGGCTCGCACTGCTGTCTGTGCAAACAGTTATACTGTGTATGACTATGTATGTGACGAATAAACCAAACTTGAACTTGAACAGTGTGCACTTAAAAAAGGGATCCTCACGATTCTTTTCCAGCTGTTTGTCTTGGTTTTATTTGATAATGTTTCTCTCATCAATTATGCAAAATATATGTATTGAATTCTGTTAAAATTATTATAATAAATGCATTTATCTATTATATTTACACATATGTTCTGTGTCTGAACAGGCAGGGTATGGATACATATAATTTGACATTTCCCAGATCTATAAACAAATCTCACATACAAGACTGCACCTTTTGCAAAATTGTATACTTGTTTTTGTATCTGGAGTAAGCAGAATTAATGCCGTAGGTCACAGAAGACCTGTCTTTTTTGTGTGTTTGCTTTAACAGAGACCTCTTGTGGTGACTTGTCACAACTACAGCAAGAGGCAGTCGCAGACGAGCTCTTGGACGCCAAAGATCACAATAGTTTGGACTTTCATGTTCTATTTGTGCTTTATTATGCGTACAGTAGTTGTGGCATGTTTTATTTTTCCTTTCATAGCATCTCATAACATAGTAAAGTGAACAGTGGGAAAGTGGAACAAAAGAAAGGCATTAACATTGGGTCCCATGACAGTGTTGCAGTAAAGAAAGGAAAATAGGACATAGCTCACATTTCTTTTCAAGTAGCTCTCTATCTATCTATCTATCTATCTATCTATCTATCTATCTATCTATCTATCTATCTATCTATCTATCTATCTATCTATCTATCTATCTATCTATCTATCTATCTATCTATCTATCTATCTATCTATCTATCTATCTATCTATCATTCTCCCTCTCTCTTGCTGTCCCAGACAAATTGGGACACACGTCTGTGCTACTGGTTTAGGGTTAGGATTAGGGTTTGGTTAGGGTAGTTTTTTTTGTTTTTTTTTTTAACAATACCCATATTTTTATACATTATATATTTTATATATTTTAATGTTGATTGTTTTGGTTCTGTATAAATTAAAAAAGTTTTTATGCTGCATTTGGCCTCAATTAATGTATTTTAAACATATTAGATGTGAGTCCTTGACCAGCATGTCAATAAAGCTACATCCAGTTGCTCTTATTACAGTGTGTTCAGTTCTTCTTGAAAGGGTAACATCGCAATTCTAAATTGTATTACAGTAAACCAAAGATTAAAGATTATTTGGTTGTACTATTCTATTGATCCTATAGTCAGTGGCTATCAACAAGAAATGATCAAGCACAGTTTTATTGGGTGTGTGTCTGGAAAGAGAACTACAGTTCCCGGTGAGATTTTTGGTTCAAGATTAATCATCATGCAAATGATTGTGATTAACGCTTTGTCTGTTTAATTAAACTATCATACTATAAACCTAATATTTTAACAGGGCTGGCAACTTTCTAGATCCGATTATTACACGTGTGTGAAGTACAGGTGCTGTAGCTTTACAAAATAGAAAATGTCCACAGTAGCCTAATTATAATATATACATCCAAAATAAACACCAGAAGCCTGGACGAATACTAATGTACATAAGTGCATTAAATCTAGGTAGGACTGCTCGATAGGTAGGATAACAAAACACTTGTCCCGCCATATAAAAGAAATGAGAGCGTGATAAGGACTCCAAGTCGCCACCAGATGGCGCCCGAGACCGCTTAAACTTATTCCAGTCGGAGCTGCCTTTTACATTAACATGCCAGGGTACACACACTGGATGTTTAATCTTTCTAATGGGTAAGCTATATTTTTATAGTTAGAAAATATTTTTTTTAATTATTAATCAGTTAAGGAATTCAAGCTGTTGCATTTTTCTGAGGTGAGGGAATATTGCATAACCCTGTACTGGCCAAATAATTCGATTTGATGTGCTATTTTGTGGAATAATACCATACCAGGTATGGTGGCAACTTCCATCGAAAACTACTTTATCATCACAAACTACATCTAAGGAACTACCAGAAACGTAAGTAACGTTAACATTTTGCTTTTTGCAACATGTTTATTCTTCGTCGTTAGCGATAGTTTTATCTGTGAGAAGTGTAGTTGAATTGCTAGTCTGACGGAGAAGACTCAAGCGCTAGAAGTGCTCTGGTTATAGGGGACTTTATTTTGCGACACGTGAAATTAGCAGGCCTTTAGGGAGACCAGCAGCAACAGTTGGCTGTATAGCAGGTGCCAGGGCGCCGGATGTTGCAGGTAGTGTTAAGGTTTTAGGTAAGCATGGGTTTTCTAAGATAGTTATTCACGTAGGAGCTAACGATATACGCCTTCGTCAGTCAGAGATTACTAAAAATAATATTGAAGAGGTGTGTCAATTAGCGAAGGCGATGTCCGATGCTGTAGTATGCTCTTAATAACATAATTAGTATTAAAGTAACTGATTCACAGAAAACTCCTTTTATCTAAAGCTGGGTTTACTAAATGTTAGATCATCAGCGTCTAAAATGCTCATGATAACTGAAATACTAACAGATCATAGATGTAATGTACTTTTCCTAACAGAAACCTGGATCAAGCCAAACGAGTACATAGCTTTAAATGCAGCGTGTCCTTCTGGCTACAGCTATGTACACCACCCTCGTCTAACTAGCCGTGGAGGTGACATTGCAGTTATTTCTATTGACACATTAAGCATAAACCAGAAAGCCTTTGAAATGATTTTTACTAGCATAAATCATGTAGCCAGCGATAAAAAGCCCATCCAGCCTCTTCCAGTAATTGGCATCTACAGGCCACCAGGACGCTACTCAGAATTTATTAAGGAATTTGCAGATTTCCTTTACATTTTTGTTGGTGATTTCAACAATATTCACTTTGATAGTGGCCAAGACCCTCTGATGGGCCTTTAGTTCTATATTAGAATCAGTTCGTTTTACCCAATGTATAACAGAACCCATACACTCTGGTGGACATACGCCTGACTTAGTACTGAGCTATGTTGTAGATGTAGTTATACTACTCCATCTCAGACCATTCCTTAATTTCATTTGAACTATGTACGCACAATCACATCAGCCACTGCACCTGGTTTTATTGGCAATCTACCAGACATATCATTTGCGACTAGGATGCCCTCAGACCCTACAGAACTTGGTCAAATAACTGAATGCTTAGAATCAGTATTCTGCTGCACACAACTCCGAGGACTGGAAATCATTATACCAGTCACGGTAGTCGGACGTAGTCCCTTGTGACTCCTCCACTTCCGTCCCAGGACCACACTCCCGTATTGTGGGAGTCAGCAGGGTAGCCAAGAACACGGGGGAATTGCATGCACGAGCTGGGGAAGTGTGTCTACTCCCCTTCCTCCCCTTCTTCCTACCCTTCCCAGGCATCCTTCTTCGGTTGGTGTTTCTGTAACGTCTCGAGGTAAACAGGATGCGGGGAAGAGGCACGATTAACCAGACGTTTATTACACACACGAATGATACATAAAACAACCCACATTACACCTTAAACATCAACAAACACACTACGACACAGGAGATGTATATACATTAAAGACGATTACACATAATGCAGAACAGGTGGACAACACGAGAGGACATGGCAACACGGATGAACACACACAAACCAAGACGTTTGAGGAGGGGGTGGGGCCATAACATGACATTGGCAGTCTCCCAGACATATTATTTGTGACTAGGATGCCCTCAAACGCCACAGAACTTCATCAGATAACTGAATGCTTAGAATCAGTATTCTGCTGCACACTTAATGATGTTGCCCCACTTAAGAATAAAAACATTAGGGACAAAAAATTGGTACCTTGGTATAATGACCACATTTGCAATTTAAATCAAAACACTTTCACATTTTAAATAAAAAATTGAATGTAAATGGCGCCACACTAAGCTTGTAGTCTTCCGGCTTGCATGGAAGGAGAACCTTCTCAAGTTTAGAAAAGCACTTATTACCGCTCCAACAGCTTATCTCTCAAACCTAATAGAAAAAGAAAAAAATAATCCTAGATTTCTTTTTAGTACAATTGCCCATCTAACTAAGAATAAGATTGACACCAATGCTCAGATTACATCACCACCATAGTAGTAAGGAGTTCATGGATTTCTACAATGAGAAAATAAAGCACATTAGAGATAACGTTAAGAGCATTAATATGACATCGGGCAACTACTTAGGTACAACCAAGAACAACCAAGCCAAAAATGACTTTTGAATCCTTTACACCTATCCAAGAGCCAGAAATTGCATATCTGATGTCACGCTCAAAGTCCTCCAGTGCTTACTAGATTCACTGCCCACACACTTTCTTAAAGAAATTCTACCTGAAGTAATTGAACCTTTACTAAATTTAATAAACTAATCCTTAAATATTGGCTACGTTACTAAATCATTCAAATTTGAAGTAATCAGACCACTTCTCAAAAAATCTAACCTCAACCCATGTCAGCTGTCAAACTACAGACCGATCTCAAACCTACCATTTATTTCCAAGATCCTAGAAAAAGCTGTAGTTCAGCAGCTAAGCGCATATCTGAATCAGAACCGAATGCATAAAGGATGTTGAGAAACTTTCTCTCACTTAATCCTGACAAAACAGAGGTGCTTCTATTAGACACAGAGACAGCTAGATCCTCTAATTACTCAATGAACCTCAGTGAAATCACAGTCACATCTTCCCTAACAGATAAAGATCTTGGAGGTATCATGGATCCCAGTCTCTCGTTTGAAGCTCATGTAAATAATATTTCTAGGAAGGCCTTTCTCCATCTTAGGAACATTTCTAAGATTAGAAACATGCTCTCCTCACATGATGCAGAAAAGATAGTCCATGCATTTATTACTTCAAGATTGGACTATTGTAATGCCCTACTATTAGGCTGTACTACTAAGTGGTTAAACAAGCTCCAGCTAGTTCAAAATGCAGCAGGCAGAGTGCTCACTAGAACGACAAAATCTGAATCCATCACGGCTATCTAAGATACTTTACATTGGCTCCCAATAAAATTTCATATTGATTATAAAATACTTCTAATTACCTACAAAGCATTGAATGGTCTTGCCCCACAGTTCCTTAGAGAACTCTTAGTTCATTATAAACCACCATGTCTGCTTAGATCGAAAGGTGCAGGTTCTTTACTTGTACCAAGACACTTTACTTGTTTTTTCATTTTATAATTATATTTTTCTCTTTAAATTGTTATTATTGTGGTGACTGTTGTCAGCCAGAGGAGGATGGGCCCACCGTTTAGTTTTAGTTCCTCTCAAGGTTTCTTCCTCATGCTCTAGTGGGGTTTTTCTTGCCACTGTCAGCCTTGGCTTGCTCACTGGTGGCTTGGACTTGGACATTTGTAAAGGTGCTTTGTGACATCTGTTCTAAAAAGCGCTATATAAATAACTTTTGATTTTGATTTTTGATTTGATCTCCTGAGGAAAAGCCAGAGTAGCTCCCACTCTGAGGCAGATGCTTCCTCTGTGAGCCATTTCCCACCACTGGATGAGCCCCAGAGACAGCAAAGGATCCGCGGCCCACAGGCTGCTGTCAGAGAAGAGCGGCCCCTCTTCAGGCAGGTGGCAAAGAGCTATAATTACAGAGCATACCTAAAAAGACACAAATGGCATGCTTTGGAAAAATAAATATAAAAATTAGTGAGGGTCACCCTGACAGCGAATACATTTGTTTCTGTGTTTTTAAAAGTTGATTTTATTAATGAAACCTGTTTAGCATTACCGATATCATAACACCAGGTATGTACACCGTGTTCTAACGCTGTTTTAGGGAGAAGAAGAAGGGGAGCTTGACTCTGGTGCAGTCTCTGGCCCAGAACCACACCGACATCCTGCTTCCCAAGCTCCACGATGTGTGCCTGACTGTGGTCCAGAGGGGCCCTCTCAGGGACAAAAGATTCTCTAATCAAATCATATAAACAATGGCCCAAAAAGGAGCTTCGCATTTTGCTGTCCGAGCTGGAATTGCTCTGTTTTGTGACCAAAATGGTTCTAACCTGATGAAGAGTCAATTTGGAATGTTCTAGCGAGGAAGATCTTGTCCTTAAACATGGTAGTACAAACTGATGCTTTTCCTTCTCTGACACACCAACTAAATCTGCCACATATCGGATGAGTCCCCATGGAGTGCCTGAACACCTGAGCCCCATGTCCACTGTCTCAGTTGAAGAATCTGAGCTCCATGGTGTCGCGTGCTTCCATGACAACCCTGGCGCACATGTCCACTGACCTGTGGAGGGCCATGGATGCCAAGGCGGAATCGGTTGCCTGCATGCTGCCGCACAAGGCGGGCGAAAGCAACCTCTTCATCAGGGAGGACAAGGACCTTGCGCTCGGTGCCATGGTGCAGAGCTGCTCGCCCACTCAGGTCATTCATGCTCTGCTGGCCGGGGAACTCAGGAAGGATCACCTCACCAACACCTCTATAAATGTGTGTTGAAAACGGTCATGCAGCCATTTGACCAAAATAAATTACACTGCCAAAAGAGACTTTTAGTAGAAGACAGAAACACATTTATAGTACAGCAGAGCCCTGCTACTACAAGGCAGTAATAATGGAATCTAGACCCTATAATAGGTTTATAATAATCACACGCTATAATAGGTTTCCAACAGTCCCATGTTGGGCCGTAGTTCAGCTGGGTGCTGGGAATATTGACAAACTATCGATATCTTGGTGCCCTTTTTTTTTGCTTTGGCTCCTCCTACAGGTCCAGCAGTCTGTGATGTCATCCCACGATAGATCAGGAAGCAGCTCCCTTCGTCACCAGCTCCCTGACCAGCCCTACCATTGGCCCGTGGCCTACTCGCTCGGCCAGAGGAAAGCCTGTATCCTTACCTGTGAGAGGAAGAGGAATACGGAGAGACATGAGGGATTCGGACATTGAACATCAGCTCGATTATTGAACTTGATTATTGTAGTTTCTGGGCTTATTGTTTGTTTTAATGCCTTCATTTTTTAAAAAAAATAGTGTTTTTTACAAACAGACTAACAAACTGTATTAAATGTATCTCAAATGCAATGTGTGATTAATGTGTTTAACAAGTTGATTGTCGTATTTTGAATTCCATGGGAGGTGTAACTATAAAAAAATAGTTATTTGGCACTTAGCGGCAGTATGTGTTCAAAACACATGCAACATCAAGCTCTTATGTAACCTTTATAGGATCTTCCCCTCAGACTTTGAATTTTGGCTTAATTTAAAGGGATATTGTGGGCTAATTGGAGCTAATTCTACAACTATAGTAGTGAACTAGTATTACTACAGGGAAAACCTTTTGGGATTGTGTGTGTTTAAAATAGAAAACAAAAATTAAAACGGGTAATTTATCAGGTTTTGGATTTCCTGTTCTGCTGGACTGAGGGCATGTTGCTATACTGACAAAATCCAAGTAACTGCAAAATCTTTAGTACAATATATCAACATGGGCAGTGGTAGTTCAGCGGTTAAGGTACTTGACTTGTTCTCGGAAGGTTGCTGGTTCACTGCCACGTTGCCACCGTTGGGCCCCCGCGCAAAACCCTTAACCCTCAATTGCTCAAATCATACTCAGTCATAATTGTCGCTTTGAATAAAAGTGTCAGCTAAATGACATAAATGTAATCAGCACAGTCAAAGATTGATTAACCACACTAAGTCCAATACTAAGAGACTGGTACAGTGGATGAGGCACAGAGCAGGATACAGCACTATTTTTTGCTTTCCATCAGCAAGTGCTACCTGGATGCAGTCTTGCTACTTGGGGATTTTGCAGGCTTTGACTCCTTGGGTGTGTGATGAGGATTTTGCTTCAGTTAAACTCCTCATGAACATGTCTGACAAACCTGCACGTATGCTCTACCAGGACCTCATTGAATACTTCTCTTTCAATAACTTGGAGCATATGGTTTTTGCTTTGCTATTTCTGACATAACTGGGCAACATTTTACATTTAATGTATATATGGAATCCACAGAATCTATACCATAATACTGTAAAGAAATAGTATACTTTATACATTGTAGCTAGTCCATGCTAGAAGCTCCCAAACAACTCCACATAAACTTCAGCTCAAATAAGCCTCTTCCTTTCCATGATGTCCAAAAGTATTGGCGTTCAAATCATTCTTATGGCTGCATGAGTTTCGCCGAACAGCGTCAAACGAATGGGAAGCTGGTTGGCAGCACGCAGACCTTTAAACGGTTAAAGGGAGAGCTAAATAAGACAAGAGAAGGGTCTACGTTTTCATCTAAACCTCCTCCATTTGTTGAAACAGCTGCCTTTCACACCACTTGCCCAGGAAACATATGTAGTAAATAATAGTCACCCACCCCACGTTTTATGTAATTGAATTTTCTTTGACAAAATCTGGTCATCTTATACTGGAAGCATGTTTTAAAAGGCCATTTAAAAGGACAGGCACGATTGTTGTGGAAATTTACCAGCAAAGCACGAAATATTTAGCGTGGGATTCTGGAGAACGGATGCATGTAGACGGCTGAAATCGGTAAGCAGTTACATGTATTAGTCCTAAGAAATGTGATGTTGATAAATTTAGTACTTTAAGAATATTCGATGTTATCAAGTGATTTATATGAGCCTGCCAGTTTGGGCCCGTAGGTGCAGCAGGCGGACAAGCAGACACTAGTTTTGATTATGTCTGGACAAAGAGTAAAATAAATGTGAGCTTTTATCTTGTCTACTGGCGAGGTTCAATACGTGCACTTGAAATTCCATTTTATGACGTTACACCTGTCCATGTCACCTTGTTGCCATGGAACGAAGAGTCCGTAGAGTAGCGAATTGATATTTGGTGGAAATCTTCTCACTCCGGTCGATATAGCGTGCTAATAATTTCAATTATTTAAATTAAGAACCGCAAAACAACATGGATGATCATGAATTAAATCCGTTCGGTTTTCATGAGCCTTCTTTCCGTAAGGTTAAAGGTGGGAAAATAATCAACACTCAGGGTAAGTTATGAAGTTAACTAGCGGTTAGCGTTAGCGTTAGTTAGCTAGCGTTAGCTAAATCATAGATCATGTTTTTGTTGTTTTAATCTGCTGTTTTAGTTTTAATTTTGAATATAGCCCCTAACTAGATCCGCATAGCATTCCTTTGGTTAGTGGCCCTGTTTTCATCTTTCCCTAAAGGTATATTCTCTTCCCCTTCAGATTCCTCCAGTGGGATCGCCAAGAAAGTAAAATTCGAGAGCAATTACTACCTGCGGAGTCCTGGTCCTCGGATCCAGGGTTCAGTTCAACCGATGGCTTACCTGCCCTGGTCTTTTCCCCCTCTGGAGCCTCAGACAAGGCTGCGTCGTCGTCCAGCCAGCGGGGAGAAGACGCCCGTCAGAAGCGGTGCAGCCTGAAGAGGAAGAGAGAAGGGGAACACAGCAGCGACAGCGTACAGATCCTGGAGGATCTCTACACCCCTTCATTGTCCAAGCGCGTGGCCAGGAGCGGAACAACCACCTCTTCCACCCAGTCCATTGCGTACTCCGGTTGTACCGCAGATAGAAAATCCGTAGGCGATTGCGAATACCAGCTGGGGCAGAATGGGATCCTCTGCTCTGCCTCCAACAGCTACGAGGTGCTGCACTTCCTTGGTTGTGGAAGTTTTGGCCATGTGGCCAAATGCTCCAAGAAGGACACCAATGAAATGGTTGCCATCAAGATCCTGCAAAACCATCCATTCTTTGCTCGACAGGGTCAGATCGAGGTGGGAAAGTTTTGCCTGCTTTTTTAGAGCTTTTGATATGGAATCAGCTGTAGCCCTGATTCTGTTTGTTGGTATCAGATGTGCTAACTCACACTGTGGAATCTGTATACAGCCAGGGTAGCACAAAAACACTTGTGTTTGGTATCAGCACACTAGTTCTAATTTTCAAAGCATCAGTAGGAACTAGTTCAGATAACACATGGACAGCTTGAAGCTTACTATAAAAAGAAGGCTTAGCTACAATTGCCATGCCTGTTTGGATGTGTATAAAAAAAAAAAACATGCAGAAAAATTAAATCCTGAGACGCCTGAGCAGGGAAAACGCAGACGAGTTCAACTTCGTGCGCGCGTACGAGTGCTTCCAGCACAAGAAGCACATGTGCCTGGTGTTCGAGATGCTGGGGCAGAGCCTCTATGACTTCCTGAAGGACAGCATGTTCAGCCCGCTTCTGTTTAAGTGCATCTGGCCCGTGCTGCAGCAGGTCGCCACGACGCTCATGAAGCTGAAGAGCCTGGGCCTGATCCACACCGACCTCAAGCCCGAAAACATCATGCTGGTGGACCCCGTCAGGCAGCCGTACAGGGTCAAAGTCATCGACTTCGGCTCGGCTAGCCACGTCTCCGAGGCCGTGTGCTCCAGCTACCTGCAGACCAGATACTACCGGTGAGGGACATGTGCTGAGGCGTGTTAGAAATAAGTGTGCACTTGTTGCACTCGAGTGTGCTTTAGAGTAGAGCTGCACATTTTGGCAGTTGTGATGACCCTGCTACACATTAAAATCGTGATAAGCATTCCAGTTAACTGGAGCACGACTGATTCATATTTGATTTACAAGTGGTTTAATTTTAGTGATTCATGTGAGTGCTGTTATTTAGCAACCATCTTCAGTGTCTGAGATTAGATAGGATGCTCCGAGTTGCAGGCTTTGGTAATATCAGTATTGGTCATGTCTGTACAAAACTGCTGTTGCATTGTAGCTATACCATTTAATTAACAGTGTCGTTTACTGAGTAACAGTGTTTAACTGCATTGATACTCTGTATTTACTTAATGGAAAACAGAACATCATTGTAGTGTCAGTGCATTTTTGCATATTGTGTAATGTAATGTAAAGGTGTGTAATGTAAAGTGGTGTTTCGGGGGGGAAAAAAACCTGGACTCATCAACAAAATACTATTTAAACCTTTTACATTTTCATGAATGAATTCAGCACCCTTTGTGTTAAGCAATTGCCGCCGAATCACCACAAACGACGGAATCAACCGAGGCTGATTTCATGATGGCGATATCGGTGTTTTTGGTTCAAGTCACTTGAGATCATCCTGGATCTCCCGTTCTGCGAGGCCGTGGATATGTGGTTGCTGGGCTGTGTCATCGCCGAGCTGTTTCTGGGCTCTCCCCTGTATCCGGGAGCCTCTGAATATGATCAGGTAAGCACACGGGTCTTTGAGCTGTGCCTAGTCTTTTTCACGCTTCTTGCGCTTAAATTCATAGAGATCTGTAGAATTTCGCTGATTTGGGGTCGTTTTTTTCATTTTCTTTTCATACTTTTCTCACTGTGTGATGAAGACGTAAATCTTATTTGTGAATAGAGTGGCGTAGTGTTGCTAATGGCAATGGCCGTTCTTCTAACTATGCAGTTTGTTAGGGAGTCCATAATGGCTAGAAGAGAGTGACTGTATGGTTTGCGCTTTTAGCTGCTGCTTTGGCTATCTCATTTTTAGGATTAATATAAATAATAAGAGTTTCTATGGCCTGTTTTTTTTGTTTGTTTGTTTGTTTATACATGCATTTTGAAAATGGAAGGATGAACACAAAATGAAATCGTAATCCTCTTGCCATGTGGTGTCTCTGCAGATCCGTTACATCTCCCAGACGCAGGGCCTACCAGCAGAGTACCTGCTAAGCGCAGGGACCAAGAGCAACTACTATTTCCACAGGAGCCCTGACTCCAGCTGCCCCCTGTGGAGACTCAAGGTTTGCCAGTCTTTCAATGCCAAATACCATGTGTTTGTTTCATAAGGGATGTAACTTAATGATGTCATGTAACTTTATGGTGGAGCTGAATGGTTGATTTTTTCTTTCCTTTCTCCAGACGCCTTCAGAGCATGAGGCAGAGCATGGCATCAAGTCCAAAGAGACACGGAAGTACATTTTCACCTGTCTTGACGACATGATGCAGGTTAATTTGGCTTTTGTGCGCATAACTGTACGCATTGCTTTACTGCTGTGATGTGAATTTGAAGAACGTGAGAAACAGCTTCCACGGCTCACGTTGTAGAGCAGGTCGAGCAAGGTGCTAGCTCAAAGCTCGAGCGTTCGTGCTGTCATAATGAGGAACGCACGTGAGTCGCTCTGGAGAACGGCGTCTACGAAAGGCAGAGCAATGCATAGTAACTTGCTGCAGAACTTGCTGCGTCTTAGGTGGATCGGTGCCCTCTGCTGGTGTTTAATATGACTCACCCCTGGGTCTCTCGCACAGGTCAATACGACCAGTCTGGAAGGCGCAGACGTCTCGGCGGAGAAGGCAGACCGGCGGGAGTTCATCGACCTGCTGAACAAGATGCTCACGCTGGACGCTGACAAACGGATCACGCCGATGAAGGCCCTGAAGCACCCGTTTGTCACCATGAGCCACCTCCTCCAGTTCCCTCAAAGTGCCCAGTGAGTTGTTCCAGGCCTTCCAATCTACATGTCACAGTTTTTAAAAAAAATTAAGGAACACCATCTTAATTTACAAATCCAAATGGTAGCACTGTAACTTGCCCCCCGCCCGTGTCTCTCTTTCTCTCTCTCTCTCGCTGCAGTGTGAAATCTTGCTTCCAGAAAATGGAGATCTGCAATCGGCAGTGCACAGGGTGTGATGGCAGCAAGAGCCTGTTTGGCAGTGGGGGTGGGGCGGGGGGCGGGGCCAGCACAGCTGCCAACCTCAATGACACCTTCAGCAGCTGGCTCGCCCAGCACAGCCAGGTGGGACAACCGGCACAGCAGGGCGGGTTCAAGAGGTCAAAAGATCGCCAAGCAGAGAGCCGGGCTAGGTACTCCCTGCTTCTTATTGCACTTTTTAATGGTTGGCATTAACGCTAAAACTCCGCACTAATTCAGTGCAAGGGAACCCTAGAACAGGACTCGAGACCTACTGGTCTAGTGTGTGGGTCTGCATTGTGGGTACAACTGTTGTAACAAGTGCTGGATGGCTCTGTGCCATCACACTTTGGTGATAGGTTGTGTGTGTTCACTCGAGTGTGCAGTGTGTGTTGAGAGTGTTGACGTGCTCCTCTGACCCTGTGCCAGACCTGTGTCCTCCCCCGTGCATGGCATGGGCGACGCATCGGAGCCCATTATCATCTCTGACACGCCTAGCCCAGCTATGAGCGTCATCATCATCTCCAGCGACTCGGAGGACGAAGATGACACCAAAGTCCAGCCCACCAGGTGCCCTCGCCTCGCCTTTTTAAAGCCATTATGAAATCCTTCCTAACACTTTCCTTGCTGTCACTCATCTTGTTGTTTAACCCTTCCTTCCCTTCCTTGGCCCCAACTCCCAGCTGCGGCGGGCAAACGTCATGAGCTGGGTGACGGCGCAGCACTCCGACATGTCCACATACATCCCGCTCAGCCCCAAGCGTCTGTCCAAGTTCGTGTAGAGCGCCACCAACCTGCCCAAGTGTTTTTTTGTTTTTGTTTTTTTTTACTTTGAATAAAAAACTTTGAATTGAAGTCGCTGACTGTGCCATGCCTTTCTGTGGGAGGCCCCATTTTTAACATTTTTTTTAACAATACCCATATTTTTATACATTTATATTTTGATGTTGATGGTTTTGGTTCTGTGTGAAGTTAAAATATTTTTTTATGCTGCACTTGGCCTCAATTAATGTATTTTAAACATATTGGATGTGAGTCCTTGACCAGCATGTCAATAAAGCTTCATCTAGTTGCTCTTGTCACAATGTGTTCAGTTCTTCTTAAAAGGGTAACATCGCAATTCTAAATTGTATTACAGTAAAGCAAAACATTAAAGGTTATTTGGTTGTACTATTCTATTGATCCTATAGTCAGTGGCTATCAATAAGAAATGATCAAGCACAGTTTTATTGGGTGTGTGTCTGGAAAGAGAACTACAGCTCCCGGCGAGATTTTTGGTTCAAGATTAATCATCATGCAAATTATTGTGATTAACGCGTTGTCTGTTTAATGAAACTATTATACTATAAATCTAATATTTTAATAGGGCTGGCAACTTTCTAGATCCGATTACTACACGTGTGTGAAGTACAGGTGCTGTAGCTATACAAAATACAAATGTCCACAGTAGCCTAATTATAATATATGCATCCAAAATAAACACCAGAAGCCTGGACTAATGCTAATGTACATAAGTGCATTAAATCTAGGTAGAACTGTTCGATAGGTAGGATAACAAAACACTTGTCCCGCCATACAAAAGAAATGAGAGCGTGATAAGGACTCCAAGTCGCCACCAGATGGCGCCCGAAACCGCTTAAATGTATTCCAGTCGGAGATGCCTTTTACCTTAACATGCCAGGATACACACTCACTGGATGTTTAATCTTTCGAATGGGTCAGCTATATTTTTATAGTCAGGAAAGATTTTTTATTATTATTAATCAGTTAAGTAATTCAAGCTGTTGCATTTTGCTGAGTTGAGGGAATATTGCATAACCCTGTACTAGCCAAATAATTAGATTTGATGTGCTATTTTGTGGATTAATACCATACCTGGCATGGTTTTAATGGCACATGGTCAATACTTGCTGTCAAAATACAGAGGTTCATAAGGACCTCCTTCCTTCATAAGGAGACTCCTGTTTTTGAAACTGTTTCACGCTAACACCACTGTTTCTGCATACTAGCTCTTACTGCTTTTTTGCAACATGTTTATTCTTCGCCGTTAGCAATAGTTTTATCTGTGAGAAGTGTAGATGAATTGCTGTTCTGTGACGTGGGAGACAAGGCAGGATGCAAAGACGAGCCGTGGTTCACATGAGACAGATGTTTATTAACACACAAAACAAAATGAAACCAAACACGAAGAACATTAAGCACTAACATCGGAGGCTCGTTGCTTTCAGAGTCCTCTGACCCGGTCTATAAACCACAGGAAGGATCCTCATGGCGGGCCTCCTCCACCTCCACTGATGGATCCTCAGAGCGGTCGGATTCGGTGTCCGACCTGAGGCCGACGTCAACATACTCCTCACTCCTGCTGTAATCCTCATAGTCCTCCTGGTAGTCCGTGGGGGGAGAGTAGGACCCTGCAGAGTCAGACCCTGGATATTGGTAGTCGTAATCGTACGGGTCCCGGTAATCCAGTGAAGGTAGGCAGGACTCTGCAGCATCTGATCCTGGACCACCACCAGGGCCCCCCCAAAATCCTCCAGAGATACTCTCCCCCGATGTGATGACAGGGAGTGTTCCCACAAGCATGGAGGATTCTCCTGCATGGGTTGGGTAGAAGCAGCTACACTGCTTCTTCCCCTTTTTCTTCTTTCCCTTGGCTCGAGGCAACCTTCAACGGTCGGTGTTCCTGTGACGTGAAGCCGGATGCAAAGATGAGCTGCGGTTCAGATGCCACAGACGTTTATTATCATACAGAACAAGACAAAACCAAACACGAAGAACATTAAGCATTAACACTACTTAGAACATAACAGGCAGTCTTAAAACACAGCAAAGCAGCATACATGGGGTCAAACACTGACAAGCAACAACAAAACAAGGGTTTAAATATGTGTGCTCACAATTAAAAGAACTATAGACAGATGCTGGTTCACTCCTAACATCTGCAAATTAAAATACAAGTTGGTTATTTCTCAAAAAGGACTGAAGCTCTTCCTCTGTCAGTGAAGCACCCTGGTAGTGTTCTCATATGTGGCGATGGAAGTGACATCCATGTAAATAGGTGTTTAATCCCTGCCATGTGCTACTTGGAAAAGAAATTAATCTTTTAGTATGAACAATGTTGGGGATAAAGAATGGGGACTTGTACATCTCCAATAGCGATTAGAAGACAATAGCTGACACTAGGACACCTCATCTAAATATGTTGACTTGACAAGTATAGTATTATTCATGTTATAAATCTATGGCATAAAAATATGGAAAAAGTGTTTTAACAAGAACGCCAGAGGGGGCATTTACTATTTTGTGGAGAATAAAAAATGGCTCATTTTAATGGGTTAAAAATTTTTTAATTCTTTTACAGAGAGGGAAGGGTGAAAGGACTGAGAAAGAAGGTTAGCACCTGCCAACCGGTGCTGGGAGTAGGCCTCACTCACCTGTCATGCACAAGAGACCTGCAGTCCCAGGGCACAGTAAAGGCTAATTTACTCCCTACATATATAAGCTTGTAAAACTTGTTTCTGTTAGAGTGCTCCTAGACTGAGGTACCTACATTCCCAAGTCTGAAAGGTGAGATTCTACCTGTGCACGTAGAAAATCAGGTAGGCTGTTTTTGTCCTGCTCTTCAGGATGGCTGGCTCAGTGCTTCTTGATACTTTTAAGTCACTGAATGACAACCAGCTCTGTCCTTCTCCCTCAGCTGTGTCACTGATATAGTGGCCTGTCGGAGTAGTCGGTGGTCCTTAGTCATTTAATAGTTTCCACTGCACGTGTATAAATAATGTCAGATTACTCACCATGGTCCATGCTGTCACCTAAATGAGAAACCACCGCCTGGAGTCTGTAGGTGCCAGTGGGTGCACATTCCTGCAACAAACAAATACACCTTTTTTTTCATATGATTAACTGAAAACGCATCACGGATCGAACGCCATCTCTGTATTAACAGGCCTCTTTCATTCTCTCTCATTCTGTCTCTGTGTCTCTCTCAGCTTGCATCTCTCTTCTTTTTGGTCTCTCTCTCTCCTCTCTCCTGTTATGTTTTCCCAAATTCACACACACTCTGAGATTTGAAAGCTATATGATGAATACAAGCTGAACTTGTGAGCATTTTACATGTTCATATTTAAGTTATGTATGTTATGAAACTTTCATGAATACTTTAAACAGAGATGTCCGGAGAAAGCGCCTACTCTCGGTGAGAAAATGTACTTTAAACAAACACGTTAAGACTGGTTAAGACCAGTCAATTAACACAAAGGAGATATGCAACAGTGATACCTAATTACCTGGTGCATGTGAGCACAGACTTGATATGAAACTCAAAGTTTGCCACAGGGCAGATGTAAGAGAAGAAAGAGGCCCTGAGTCTCTCTCCCTCCTCTTTCAGCTGCAGTAAGCAGAGCATCAGGAACTCATGAGCATCCTGTGGAGGACAGCACAGGAGAACATCAGAGGAGGATTTGCTCCTGGACTTCAACAGCAGCACGGTGAGAAAACAAAGGTGGCCATGTGCAGTTCCTGCAGGGTACTGCGTGAGGTTCTGATGTGTTCTGAATGGCTGAGGGGGCCATTTAAAACACAATCTCTTGCCCTGAAACAGTGTTTAGGGCGATTACAATGCTGTTTCAATGTGTTTAAAAGTCAAAGAACAGAGTTGCAATGTAAAGATTCCAATTATAATGCATTACATTTTAGTCTAAAACACAATCTCTTCCCCTGAAACAGTGTTTAGGGCGATTACAATGCTGTTTCAATGTGTTTAAAAGGTAAAGAACAGAGTAGCAATGTAAAGATTCCATTTATAATGCATTACATTTTAGTCTAAAACACAATCTCTTGCCCTGAAACAGTGTTTAGGGCGATTACAATGCTGTTTCAATGTGTTTAAAAGTCAAAGAACAGAGTTGCAATGTAAAGATTCCAATTATAATGCATTACATTTTAGTCTAAAACACAATCTCTTGCCCTGAAACAGTGTTTAGGGCGAATACAATGCTTGGAAACGCTGTTTCAATGTCTTTAAAAGTCAAAGAACAGAGTAGCAATGTAAAGATTCCATTTATAATGCATTACATTTTAGTATAAAACACAATCTCTTGCCCTGAAACAGTGTTTACGGCGAATACAATGCTTTGAAACGCTGTTTCAGTGTGTTCAAAAGGTAAAGAACAGAGTAGCAATGTAAAGATACCATTTATAATGCATTACATTTTATTCTAAAACACAATCTCTTGCCCTGAAACAGTGTTTAGGGCGAATACAATGCTTTGAAACGCTGTTTCAATGTGTTTAAAAGTCAAAGAAAAGAGTTGCAATCTAAAGATTCCAATTATAATGCATTACATTTTAGTCTAAAACACAATCTCTTGCCCTGACACAGTGTTTAGGGTGATTACAATGCTGTTTCAATATGTTTAAAAGGTAAAGAACAGAGTAGCAATGTGAAGATACCATTTAGAATGCATTACATTTTAGTCTAAAACACAATCTCTTGCCCTGAAACAGTGTTTAGGGCGAATACAATGCTTTGAAACGCTGTTTCAATGTGTTTAAAAGTCAAAGAAAAGAGTTGCAATGTAAAGATTCCAATTATAATGCATTACATTTTAGTCTAAAACACAATCTCTTGCCCTGAAACAGTGTTTAGGGCGATTACAATGCTGTTTCAATGTGTTTAAAAGGTAAAGAACAGACTTGCCATGTAAAGATACCATTTAGAATGCATTACATTTTAGTCTAAAACACAATCTCTTGCCCTGAAACAGTGTTTAGGGTGATTACAATGCTGTTTCAATGTGTTTAAAAGGTAAAGAACAGAGTAGCAATGTAAAGATTCCAATTATAATGCATTACATTTTAGTCTAAAACACAATCTCTTGCCCTGAAACAGTGTTTGGGGTGATTACAATGCTGTTTCAGTGTGTTCAAAAGGTAAAGAACAGAGTAGCAATGTAAAGATACCATTTATAATGCATTACATTTTATTCTAAAACACAATCTCCTGTCCTGAAACAGTGTTTAGGGCGAATACAATGCTTTGAAACGCTGTTTCAATGTGTTTAAAAGGTAAAGAACAGAGTAGCAATGTAAAGATACCATTTAGAATGCATTACATTTTAGCCTAAAACACAATCTCTTGCCCTGAAACAGTGTTTAGGGCGATTTCAATGCTGTTTAAAAGGTAAAGAACAGAGTAGCAATGTAAAGATTCCATTTATAATGCATTACATTTTAGTCTAAAACACAATCTCTTGCCATGAAACAGTGTTTAGGGCGAATACATTGCTGTTGCAATGTGTTTAAAAGGTAAAGAACAGAGTAGCAATGTGAAGATACCATTTATAATGCATTACATTTTAGTCTAAAACACAATCTCTTGCCCTGAAACAGTGTTTAGGGCGAATATAATGCTTGGAAACGCTGTTTCAATGTCTTTAAAAGGTAAAGAACAGAGTAGCAATGTAAAGATTCCATTTATAATGCATTACATTTTAGTCTAAAACACAATCTCTTGCCCTGAAACAGTGTTTAGGGCGAATACAATGCTTTGAAACGCTGTTTCAATGTGTTTAAAAGTCAAAGAACAGAGTTGCAATGTAAAGATTCCATTTATAATGCATTACATTTTAGTCTAAAACACAATCTCTTGCCCTGAAACAGTGTTTAGGGCGATTACAATGCTGTTTCAATGTTTTTTAAAAAGGTAAAGAACAGAGTAGCGATGTAAAGATACCATTTAAAATGCATTACATTTTAGTCTAAAACACAATCTCTTGCCCTGAAACAGTGTTTAGGGCGAATACAATGTTTGGAAACGCTGTTTCAATGTGTTTAAAAGGTAAAGAACAGAGTAGCAATGTAAAGATTCCATTTATAATGCATTACATTTTAGTCTAAAACACAATCTCTTGCCATGAAACAGTATTTAGGGCGATTACAATGCTGTTTTAATGTGTTTAAAAGTCAAAGAACAGAGTAGCAATGTAAAGATTCCATTTATAATGCATTACATTTTAGTCTAAAACACAATCTCTTGCCATGAACCAGTGTTTAGGGCGAATACAATGCTTTGAAACGCTGTTTCAATGTGTTTAAAAGTCAAAGAACAGAGTTGCAATGTAAAGATTCCATTTATAATGCTTTACATTTTAATCTAAAACACAATCTCTTGCCCTGAAACAGTGTTTAGGGCGAATACAATGCTTTGAAACGCTGTTTCAATGTGTTTAAAAGTCAAAGAAAAGAGTTGCAATCTAAAGATTCCAATTATAATGCATTACATTTTAGTCTAAAACACAATCTCTTGCCCTGAAACAGTGTTTAGGGCGATTACAATGCTGTTTCAATGTGTTTAAAAGGTAAAGAACAGAGTAGCAATGTAAAGATATCATTTAAAATGCATTACATTTTAGTCTAAAACACAATCTCTTGCCCTGAAACAGTGTTTAGGGCGATTTCAATGCTGTTTAAAAGGTAAAGAATAGAGTAGCAATGTAAAGATTCCATTTAGAATGCATTACATTTTAGTCTAAAACACAATCTCTTGCCCTGAAAAAGTGTTTAGGGCGATTTCAATGCTGTTTAAAAGGTAAAGAATAGAGTAGCAATGTAAAGATTCCATTTATAATGCATTACATTTTAGTCTAAAACACAATCTCTTGCCATGAAACAGTGTTTAGGGTGAAAACAATGCTGTTGCAATGTGTTTAAAAGGTAAAGAACAGAGTAGCAATGTGAAGATACCATTTATAATGCATTACATTTTAGTCTAAAACACAATCCCTTGCCCTGAAACAGTGTTTAGGGCGAATACAATGCTGTTTCGATATGTTTAAAAGGTAAAGAACAGAGTAGCAATGTAAAGATTCCATTTATAATGCATTACATTTTAGTCTAAAACACAATCTCTTGCCCTGAAACAGTGTTTAGGGCGAATACAATGCTTTGAAACGCTGTTTCAATGTGTTTAAAAGTCAAAGAAAAGAGTTGCAATCTAAAGATTCCAATTATAATGCATTACATTTTAGTCTAAAACACAATCTCTTGCCCTGACACAGTGTTTAGGGTGATTACAATGCTGTTTCAATATGTTTAAAAGGTAAAGAACAGAGTAGCAATGTGAAGATACCATTTAGAATGCATTACATTTTAGTCTAAAACACAATCTCTTGCCCTGAAACAGTGTTTAGGGCGAATACAATGCTTTGAAACGCTGTTTCAATGTGTTTAAAAGTCAAAGAAAAGAGTTGCAATGTAAAGATTCCAATTATAATGCATTACATTTTAGTCTAAAACACAATCTCTTGCCCTGAAACAGTGTTTAGGGCGATTACAATGCTGTTTCAATGTGTTTAAAAGGTAAAGAACAGACTTGCCATGTAAAGATACCATTTAGAATGCATTACATTTTAGTCTAAAACACAATCTCTTGCCCTGAAACAGTGTTTAGGGTGATTACAATGCTGTTTCAATGTGTTTAAAAGGTAAAGAACAGAGTAGCAATGTAAAGATTCCAATTATAATGCATTACATTTTAGTCTAAAACACAATCTCTTGCCCTGAAACAGTGTTTGGGGTGATTACAATGCTGTTTCAGTGTGTTCAAAAGGTAAAGAACAGAGTAGCAATGTAAAGATACCATTTATAATGCATTACATTTTATTCTAAAACACAATCTCCTGTCCTGAAACAGTGTTTAGGGCGAATACAATGCTTTGAAACGCTGTTTCAATGTGTTTAAAAGGTAAAGAACAGAGTAGCAATGTAAAGATACCATTTAGAATGCATTACATTTTAGCCTAAAACACAATCTCTTGCCCTGAAACAGTGTTTAGGGCGATTTCAATGCTGTTTAAAAGGTAAAGAACAGAGTAGCAATGTAAAGATTCCATTTATAATGCATTACATTTTAGTCTAAAACACAATCTCTTGCCATGAAACAGTGTTTAGGGCGAATACATTGCTGTTGCAATGTGTTTAAAAGGTAAAGAACAGAGTAGCAATGTGAAGATACCATTTATAATGCATTACATTTTAGTCTAAAACACAATCTCTTGCCCTGAAACAGTGTTTAGGGCGAATATAATGCTTGGAAACGCTGTTTCAATGTCTTTAAAAGGTAAAGAACAGAGTAGCAATGTAAAGATTCCATTTATAATGCATTACATTTTAGTCTAAAACACAATCTCTTGCCCTGAAACAGTGTTTAGGGCGAATACAATGCTTTGAAACGCTGTTTCAATGTGTTTAAAAGTCAAAGAACAGAGTTGCAATGTAAAGATTCCATTTATAATGCATTACATTTTAGTCTAAAACACAATCTCTTGCCCTGAAACAGTGTTTAGGGCGATTACAATGCTGTTTCAATGTTTTTTAAAAAGGTAAAGAACAGAGTAGCGATGTAAAGATACCATTTAAAATGCATTACATTTTAGTCTAAAACACAATCTCTTGCCCTGAAACAGTGTTTAGGGCGAATACAATGTTTGGAAACGCTGTTTCAATGTGTTTAAAAGGTAAAGAACAGAGTAGCAATGTAAAGATTCCATTTATAATGCATTACATTTTAGTCTAAAACACAATCTCTTGCCATGAAACAGTATTTAGGGCGATTACAATGCTGTTTTAATGTGTTTAAAAGTCAAAGAACAGAGTAGCAATGTAAAGATTCCATTTATAATGCATTACATTTTAGTCTAAAACACAATCTCTTGCCATGAACCAGTGTTTAGGGCGAATACAATGCTTTGAAACGCTGTTTCAATGTGTTTAAAAGTCAAAGAAAAGAGTTGCAATCTAAAGATTCCAATTATAATGCATTACATTTTAGTCTAAAACACAATCTCTTGCCCTGAAACAGTGTTTAGGGCGATTACAATGCTGTTTCAATGTGTTTAAAAGGTAAAGAACAGAGTAGCAATGTAAAGATATCATTTAAAATGCATTACATTTTAGTCTAAAACACAATCTCTTGCCCTGAAACAGTGTTTAGGGCGATTTCAATGCTGTTTAAAAGGTAAAGAATAGAGTAGCAATGTAAAGATTCCATTTAGAATGCATTACATTTTAGTCTAAAACACAATCTCTTGCCCTGAAAAAGTGTTTAGGGCGATTTCAATGCTGTTTAAAAGGTAAAGAATAGAGTAGCAATGTAAAGATTCCATTTATAATGCATTACATTTTAGTCTAAAACACAATCTCTTGCCATGAAACAGTGTTTAGGGCGAAAACAATGCTGTTGCAATGTGTTTAAAAGGTAAAGAACAGAGTAGCAATGTGAAGATACCATTTATAATGCATTACATTTTAGTCTAAAACACAATCCCTTGCCCTGAAACAGTGTTTAGGGCGAATACAATGCTGTTTCGATATGTTTAAAAGGTAAAGAACAGAGTAGCAATGTAAAGATTCCATTTATAATGCATTACATTTTAGTCTAAAACACAATCTCTTGCCCTGAAACAGTGTTTAGGGCGAATACAATGCTTTGAAACGCTGTTTCAATGTGTTTAAAAGTCAAAGAAAAGAGTTGCAATCTAAAGATTCCAATTATAATGCATTACATTTTAGTCTAAAACACAATCTCTTGCCCTGACACAGTGTTTAGGGTGATTACAATGCTGTTTCAATATGTTTAAAAGGTAAAGAACAGAGTAGCAATGTGAAGATACCATTTAGAATGCATTACATTTTAGTCTAAAACACAATCTCTTGCCCTGAAACAGTGTTTAGGGCGAATACAATGCTTTGAAACGCTGTTTCAATGTGTTTAAAAGTCAAAGAAAAGAGTTGCAATGTAAAGATTCCAATTATAATGCATTACATTTTAGTCTAAAACACAATCTCTTGCCCTGAAACAGTGTTTAGGGCGATTACAATGCTGTTTCAATGTGTTTAAAAGGTAAAGAACAGAGTAGCAATGTAAAGATTCCAATTATAATGCATTACATTTTAGTCTAAAACACAATCTCTTGCCCTGAAACAGTGTTTAGGGCGAATACAATGCTTTGAAACGCTGTTTCAATGTGTTTAAAAGGTAAAGAACAGAGTAGCAATGTAAAGATACCATTTAGAATGCATTACATTTTAGTCTAAAACACAATCTCTTGCCCTGACACAGTGTTTAGGGTGATTACAATGCTGTTTCAATGTGTTTAAAAGGTAAAGAACAGACTTGCCATGTAAAGATACCATTTAGAATGCATTACATTTTAGTCTAAAACACAATCTCTTGCCCTGAAACAGTGTTTAGGGTGATTACAATGCTGTTTCAATGTGTTTAAAAGGTAAAGAACAGAGTAGCAATGTAAAGATTCCAATTATAATGCATTACATTTTAGTCTAAAACACAATCTCTTGCCCTGAAACAGTGTTTGGGGTGATTACAATGCTGTTTCAATGTGTTTAAAAGGTAAAGAACAGAGTAGCAATGTAAAGATTCCAATTATAATGCATTACATTTTAGTCTAAAACACAATCTCTTGCCCTGAAACAGTGTTTAGGGCGATTACAATGCTGTTTCAATGTGATTAAAAGGTAAAGAACAGAGTAGCGATGTAAAGATACCATTTATAATGCATTACATTTTAGTCTAAAACACAATCTCTTGCCCTGAAACAGTGTTTAGGGCGATTACAATGCTGTTTCAATGTGTTTAAAAGGTAAAGAACAGAGTAGCGATGTAAAGATACCATTTAAAATGCATTACATTTTATTCTAAAACATAATCTCTTGCCCTGAAACAGTGTTTAGGGCGAATACACTGCTTGGAAACGCTGTTTCAATGTCTTTAAGTGGGAGTTCATTCCACCATCTTGGAGCCAGGACAGAAAATGGTCTCGATGCTTGTCGTCCATGAGATCTGAAGCAAGGTATTTCAAGCCGAGCCAGACTTGAGGTTCGAAGTACTCCAGGTACGGATCGGGGTTTGACCATTGACCTAATGTATGAAGGGGATGGTTCATTTTTGGCTTTGTAGGCAAACATCAAGGTTTTAAATCTGATGCGTGCAACTAGAGGGAGCCAATGAATTATTACCATACTGAGGTAATATCAAGTATTATTCTTTAAGAGATGCTAACAGCTGACAGTGTGTGTTGGAACTCTACATAGACTATAGTTTGAATTAAATATGTGTTGTATCAACAGTTTTAAAAATTGAAAAAATATTATGTATTCAAGATATTCAGATATATTGCAGTATATTGTAAAGAATTCTCACGAAAATCAAAAATGAATTAAATAATATTTTCCAGAATAGTACGTATCAGCTAAGTAAACTTGTACATTTGCTTATTTCATTTTTAATTAATTTTTCTCTTTAAACTGTTATCATTGTGGTGACCGTTGTCAGCCAGAGGAGGATGCTTCCCACCTCCCCCCCGCCTTGAGTCTTGATTCTTCTCAAGGTTTCTTCCTCATGCTCTAGGGAGCTTTGCCTTGCCACTGTCGCTCTTGGCTTGGACATTTGTAAAGCTGCTTTTTGACAACATCTGTTGTAAAAAGCACTGAATAAATACATTTTGAATTTGAATTTTGAATTTGAATTTATATTAGCTTTGCATAAATCATGGAATAAACATGAAGTTCTTGGTAATCATCTAAGACTTTGGACTGTATTGTATGTGATTACAGAAATTTCTTAAAGATGTTATATTTGTATCATAAAATATGAGCTGGACCCTCAAAAAAACAATGATAAATCTGATGCATGCAGCTACAGGGAGCGCAGCTGTGGAGTAACGTGTGAACTTCGGAAGATTGAAGACCAGTCGGGTTGCTGCATTCTGGACAAGTTGTAGAGGTTTGATGGCTCTTAGAGGAAGACCAGCAAGTAGCGAGTTGCAGTAGTATAGCTTTGAGATCACAAGAGACTGCACAAGCACCTGGGTAGCTTCCTGCGAGAGAAAGGGTCGAATCCTCTGTATGCTACAAAGGAGGAATCTGCAAGACCGTGTTAGATTAGAAACATGAGTTGAGAACGACAACCTATTGTCCAAAGTTACGCCCAGGCTACGGGCAGCTTCGGATGGTGATACCAGGGAGTTCTCGAAGGAAACTGTGAGGTCATGGTAAGGGTTGGGATTACCTGAGATGAACAGAAGCTCGGTTTTACTGGGGTTGAGCTTCAAGGGTTGGACTGTCATCCATGATGCGATGTCAGTCAAGCATGCTGAGATACGTCTGGAGACCTGCATGTCAGAGAGTGGAAAAGAAAGCAATAATCGAATGTCCTCAGCATAGCAGTGGTAGGACAAACTATGAGAAGATATTACATCACCAAGAGAACGAGTATACAAAGAGAAGAGAAGGGGGCCTGATACTTAGCCTTGTGGAACACCAGTGGAGAGTCTACACGGTTTGGATGTGGATCCTTTCCATGTCACCTGATAGGACCGTCCCTCCAGGTAGGACTGAAACCATCTCCAAGCAGAGCCAGTCACACCAAGCCTGGAGAGAACAGAGAGAAGAATGTTGTGGTTCACTGTGTCAAAGGCTGCTGAAAGGTCTAGAAGAATCAAAACAGATGACAGTTTGACAGCTTTAGCAGCATGAAGTTTCTCAGTCACTGCTATGAGGGCCATTTCTATAGAATGTGCCGGTTTGTAGCCAGACTGACTGGGATCATGCAGCTGGTTCTGTGTGAGAAAAAGAGACAATTGATTTTAAACTGCTCGTTCAAGGGCTCTTGAGAGGAAAGAGAGAAGTGATACCGGTCTGTAGTTGGTAACGCTGGAGCTGTCAAGTGTGGCCTTCTTCAGGATTGGTACCACCCTGCCGGTTTTGAATGCAGTAGAATGATACATTTCTCTATGATTTTGGTCTTTCAATAAGCACTGACTTTTGGTGCCTGACTAAAATATAGAGGACCCTTGAAATTTCACTTTTCAAAATATGCTTGATGGGTTTTTTTGTTCATATATTTTCTTACGTAAAATGTGTCCCATGAATCATGCATAATTACTTAAATTTTATTAATATTTTAAAGAACCACCACATGGTGGCAGCATGTGCATAACTATAGACTGTATATATACAGCTTATGTTCACAATGCAGTACGTCCTATCATCCACATCTTGAAAAAGCACTGGATAAAATTAAACGTCGCTTTTGGTTAATACTTTTTAATCACAGCTTCTTTGTATGGGGTGTTAACATGGCGAGTTTACAGCTGTAATTGGGACCACATAACAAAAAGATTATTACTTCTAACAAGGTT
This sequence comes from Electrophorus electricus, assembly GCF_041902795.1. Taxonomy (NCBI): domain Eukaryota; kingdom Metazoa; phylum Chordata; class Actinopteri; order Gymnotiformes; family Gymnotidae; genus Electrophorus; species Electrophorus electricus. Next base: position 1,291,227 of record NW_027658616.1, on the reverse strand, counting down.
CAGAACACAAAGCTATGTTTTGATTATTGCTGTTAAAGTGAATGGGATGTCAATGTCAATGAGGAAAAAAATATTCTGCTTGAATCAATACAGGGCTGAGGGCATTCTCCGTTCAGTTTAAACCCGTGTGTCTTATAACGAAGCGTCTTTCCCATAGCAGGGTTTGGCCTGCAGGTACTGGGCCAAGAACACAAAATTCCTGAGTGACAGTACATGTTGAGAAGTTGCCTTTTCTCTAGAAGACACCACACAGGCAGTCGTGTACTGTCTGAAGTCTACATTCTTTAGGTGCATCCTCTCCTGGGATTCCATGTAGTCGCCGACACCCGCAGGTGTGCTGAGTCAGGCAGGAGTTCTCTAACCCCGACCTCAACCCCAACCTCAACCCTAGCATGTCACTTGTAACCTGCACATAGTAGTATCTGATGGCTTTCCACCAGATGCATGGCTTGGCCTACTTTATCCACTCAGAGATGCCTTCCATGTCCAATTCCTGGCATTCCACCAGCAAAGTCAGTGGGACGTAGACGTAGCCAACGGTGCGCAGGTTGTCACGGTACATCATAGCCATCCGTTGGTAGGCACTAGGACGTTTCATAGGCCCTCTTTATCTGAATGACATTATATTCTGCATCCTATGCTCAGTCAGGTCCAAAAACGTCTGATGGGTGCTCTGAAGAACTGAAGGGATTTTGTGCTGCTGTAGTTTGCCAGTGAAACAGAGTGACCTCATACTGCTGCACTGAGCTCCTATGACATTGTTGCAACTTCTCAGCAGAATTATTACCACACTGAGTCAATATCAAGTATTATTCTTTAAGAGATGCTAACAGCTGACAGTGTGTGTTGGAAGTCTACATAGACTATAGTTTGAATTAAATATGTGCTGTATCAACAGTTTCAAAAATTGAAAAAATATTATGTATTCAAGATATTCAGATATATTGAAGTATATTATAAAGAATTCTCAAGAAAATCAAAAATGAATTAAATAATATTTTCCATAATAGTACGTATCAGCTAAGTAAACGTGTACATTTGCTTATTTCATTTTTAATTTATTTTTCTCTTTAAACTGTTATCATTGTGGTGACCGTTGTCAGCCAGAGGAGGATGCCCCCCCCTTCCCCCCGCCTTGAGTCTTGGTTCTTCTCAAGGTTTCTTCCTCATGCTCTAGGGAGCTTTGCCTTGCCACTGTCGCTCTTGGCTTGGACATTTGTAAAGCTGCTTTTTCACAACATCTGTTGTAAAAGGCACTGAATAAATACATTTTGAATTTGAATTTTGAATTTGAATTTATATTAGCTTTGCATAAATCATGGAATAAACATGAAGTTCTTGGTAATCATCTAAGACTTTGGACTGTATTGTTTGTGATTACAGAAATTTCTTAAAGATGTTATATTTGTATCATAAAATATGAGCTGGACCCTCAAAAAAACAATTGAACACAGGCTATGTTAAACATGAAATAATTGCATTTTATTTTATCTTTATTACTTCTACAAAACTTCAAGCATAAGTTTTTATTATTATTGCTTGATCGACGTGACTTTTCATTCTCATTCATGCTCTCATCTTCTCATCTTCCTGGGGACGCTCTCTGTCTCGGAGCAGTGAGAGGAGCTCGGGGAGTTTGTCTCTCTCCTCCTCTTCCTGGAGCTCCTTTGCTCCGTCTGGCTCCTACAGCTCTGGCCCACGGCAGGAGCAGCATTGGAACTGTGAGCTCTGACCTTATTAGGAAATCTGACAGTGTTTCCAGACCAGGAGCTGTACTGAGGTTGGTAATTCTGTGCCATCACCAAGAAAGCAGGTTTAGGTGCACTGGAGGCATAAGTAGCTGGTGTATTGTACAATACACTCTGCTGCAGCGTATTGTAAAGCGGATACCATCCAAGTGTGGAACTATTCCCTGCCACCCCAAAGCTGGCACCCCATGCATCAGCCTTCCAAGCATTCCTGCTCAGCAGAGGGTGGTCCCTGCCATATCCTGGGGCCATGTAGCCAAAGGACTCTCTTGGAATTCTGTTTCGTAGATATTCGTGGACATCGTCTATGATTTTGCTCACGCCGTCCAGAGCCGGATGTCTGACAAACTGTGTGTTCCCCTCAGTGGAAGCTGCTGGAAGCTGAAATGAGAAATTGCTCTGCTGCTGAAGAGTCCAGTCATCATCATTATCAGCTTCATCATCATCATAATCGCTTTCATCCTCTGACTCTTCAGCCTGTTCACCCTGATGCTGGGGGCTTTCTGGGAGAGGTGGGAGAGGTACCTGACCTGCATCCTCTACCTCATTGTTGACGGGGGGCTGAGGCCCAGTGGTTTCACTTGGTGCTTTCTCAGTAAGGGTCAGAGGGACACCACACTGAACACAATCATGCAGATTGGATCCGCACACTGAGGAAAGAAAAAAATTCATCAGGTCTCCACTGTTGCCAGGTTTTGCAATGAAATGGGTCATGTGGGTCTGTTTTTTGCAAGCGGCATGTGTCATTTTGGCAAATCTGGCAAACGTGGCACAAGCACAAACATGCTTCCTTCATGTTAAATGTTTTCTTCCAACTTGGGGTTTTGTTCTAAAAATACAGTAAAGTAAAATATTTTGTATGTACATACCTTTGCAGTCGACCCGATGCAGCTTAATGACCGGGAACATTTTTTAAAGTCCAGAATTGTTTCGTGGTTTTGTTTGAAAACATAAACTAGTAACACTGTCGCTACGTTCACCTTGCTGTGACTGTGTTCCGAATGAATGTTTGGAAATGACTTTAGAATTTAGACGCTATCAGTGTTCTATGACATCGTGCTTCTGACGTAATTGTGGTCGCGGTTCCCACGGCGACGCCACCATGTTTGTTTACTTCCTTGTTTTGGTCCCTGTCGGCTCCGCCCCCTGCTTAGTACCGCCTCCTGTTACTGTAATCACCTGCAGCGCGTTAGTCCTCGTTAGTCTTTCTGTATATAAGCGCTCTCGGTAGGTAAGTCCCGTTGGCTCGGGTTCCGTTTTGGAGCGTCTGTGTTTTGGATAACGCTCTTTGCCCGGTCTGCTGTTTTTTGGCTTCTGTTTGTGGGCTAAGCGTGTTCTCTAATAAAGTTGCATTCATCTTACTGCGAGCGACTCCATCTTTGTATGTGCTCAGAACATTACAATAGTATTTCAGGTGGAGAATATCTTCCATTTTTTTTAATTTACTTTGCTTATGAGAGGGTTTGTTAGCTTACACACTTGTAGCTTTTAAAATAACCTCATGTGATGTAGGTTACGTCAAGCCTGTATCCATGAACTGAACATTGGGGGAGTAAATCTCCCCAGGGGGCAGGACTTCACTAGCTCATGAGATGAAATTATTTAATTATTTAATTAATTATTAAGTGACTAATAAAGTATAATTACATTTACATTTATGGCACTTAGCACATGCTCTTATCCAGAGCGACTTACAAAAGTGCTTTATTATTTACTCATAGAATATATCCTAGTACAGTACAGTAGGTTAGAATCAAACATACCAATGAACTAGAATACTGTAGAATACAGGGATGAATGCTGATACCTAGAAGTACAAAATACATAAAGTCTATCTTAAACAATGAAAAGTGCTATAAACAATAAGTCCTAGAGTTTATTAAACAACATAAACAATACCCTACAATAAGTATTAATTTAGTCAGTCAATATGGGAGCAGTGTCAGTTGTTCTTTAAATATTCTGCAAATAGATGGGTCTTCAGTCTGCGCTTGAAGACCGCAAGGGACTCTGCTGTCCGGACAGCAAGTGGGAGTTCATTCCACCATCTTGGAGCCAGGACAGAAAATAGTCTCGATGCTTGTCATCCATGAGATCTGAAGCAAGGTATTTCAAGCCGAGCCAGACTTGAGGTTCGAAGTACTCCAGGTACGGATCGGGCTTTGACCATTGACCTCATGTATGAAGGGGCTGGTTCATTTTTGGCTTTGTAGGCAAACATCAAGGTTTTGAATCTGATGCGTGCAGCTACAGGGAGCCAAAGAATTATTACCACACTGAGTCAATATCAAGTATTATTCTTTAAGAGATGCTAACAGCTGACAGTGTGTGTTGGAAGTCTACATAGACTATAGTTTGAATTAAATATGTGCTGTATCAACAGTTTTAAAAATTGAAAAAATATTATGTATTCAAGATATTCAGATATATTGAAGTATATTATAAAGAATTCTCAAGAAAATCAAAAATGAATTAAATAATATTTTCCAGAATAGTACGTATCAGCTAAGTAAACTTGTACATTTGCTTATTTCATTTTTAATTTATTTTTCTCTTTAAACTGTTATCATTGTGGTGACCGTTGTCAGCCAGAGGAGGATGCCCCCCCACTCCCCCCCCCGCCTTGAGTCTTGGTTCTTCTCAAGGTTTCTTCCTCATGCTCTAGTGAGTTTTGCCTTGCCACTGTCGCTCTTGGCTTGGACATTTGTAAAGCTGCTTTTTCACAACATCTCTTGTAAATGGCACTGAATAAATACATTTTGAATTTGAATTTTGAATTTGAATTTATATTAGCTTTGCATAAATCATGGAATAAACTTGAAGTTCTTGGTAATCATCTAAGACTTTGGACTGTATTGTTTGTGATTACAGAAATTTCTTAAAGATGTTATATTTGTATCATAAAATATGAGCTGGACCCTCAAAAAAACAATTGAACACAGGCTATGTTAAACATGAAATAATTGCATTTTATTTTATCTTTATTACTTCTACAAAACTTCAAGCATAAGTTTTTATTATTATTGCTTGATCGACGTGACTTTTCATTCTCATTCATGCTCTCATCTTCTCATCTTCCTGGGGACGCTCTCTGTCTCGGAGCAGTGAGAGGAGCTCGGGGAGTTTGTCTCTCTCCTTCTCTTTCTGGAGCTCCTTTGCTCCGTCTGGCTCCTGCAGCTCTGGCCCACGGCAGGAGCAGCATTGGAACTGTGAGCTCTGACCTCACCAGGAAATCTGACAGTGTTTCCAGGCCAGGAGCTGTACTGAGGTTGGTGATTCTGTGCCATCACCAAGAAAGCAGGTTTAGGTGCACTGGAGGCATAAGTAGCTGGTGTATTGTACAATACACTCTGCTGCAGCGTATTGTAAAGCGGATACCATCCAAGTGTGGAACTATTCCCTGCCGCCCCAAAGCTGGCACCCCATGCATCAGCCTTCCAAGCATTCCTGCCCAGCAGAGGGTGGTCCCTGCCATATCCTGGGGCCATGTAGCCAAAGGACTCTCTTGGAATTCTGTTTCGTAGATATTCGTGGACATCGTCTATGATTTTGCTCACGCCGTCCAGAGCCGGATGTCTGACAAACTGTGTGTTCCCCTCAGTGGAAGCTGCTGGAAGCTGAAATGAGAAATTGCTCTGCTGCTGAAGAGTCCAGTCATCATCATTATCAGCTTCATCATCATCATAATCGCTTTCATCCTCTGACTCTTCAGCCTGTTCACCCTGATGCTGGGGGCTTTCTGGGAGAGGTGGGAGAGGTACCTGACCTGCATCCTCTACCTCATTGTTGACGGGGGGCTGAGGCCCAGTGGTTTCACTTGGTGCTTTCTCAGTAAGGGTCAGAGGGACACCACACTGAACACAATCATGCAGATTGGATCCGCACACTGAGGAAAGAAAAAAATTCATCAGGTCTCCACTGTTGCCAGGTTTTGCAATGAAATGGGTCATGTGGGTCTGTTTTTTGCAAGCGGCATGTGTCATTTTGGCAAATCTGGCAAACGTGGCACAAGCACAAACATGCTTCCTTCATGTTAAATGTTTTCTTCCAACTTGGGGTTTTGTTCTAAAAATACAGTAAAGTAAAATATTTTGTATGTACATACCTTTGCAGTCGACCCGATGCAGCTTAATGACCGGGAACATTTTTTAAAGTCCAGAATTGTTTCGTGGTTTTGTTTGAAAACATAAACTAGTAACACTGTCGCTACGTTCACCTTGCTGTGACTGTGTTCCGAATGAATGTTTGGAAATGACTTTAGAATTTAGACGCTATCAGTGTTCTATGACATCGTGCTTCTGACGTAATTGTGGTCGCGGTTCCCACGGCGACGCCACCATGTTTGTTTACTTCCTTGTTTTGGTCCCTGTCGGCTCCGCCCCCTGCTTAGTACCGCCTCCTGTTACTGTAATCACCTGCAGCGCGTTAGTCCTCGTTAGTCTTTCTGTATATAAGCGCTCTCGGTAGGTAAGTCCCGTTGGCTCGGGTTCCGTTTTGGAGCGTCTGTGTTTTGGATAACGCTCTTTGCCCGGTCTGCTGTTTTTTGGCTTCTGTTTGTGGGCTAAGCGTGTTCTCTAATAAAGTTGCATTCATCTTACTGCGAGCGACTCCATCTTTGTATGTGCTCAGAACATTACAATAGTATTTCAGGTGGAGAAAATCTTCCTTTTTTTTTAATTTACTTTGCTTATGAGAGGGTTTGTTAGCTTACACACTTGTAGCTTTTAAAATAACCTCATGTGATGTAGGTTACGTCAAGCCTGTATCCATGAACTGAACATTGGGGGAGTAAATCTCCCCAGGGGGCAGGACTTCACTAGCTCATGAGATGAAATTATTTAATTATTTAATTAATTATTAAGTGACTAATAAAGTATAATTACATTTACATTTATGGCACTTAGCACATGCTCTTATCCAGAGCGACTTACAAAAGTGCTTTATTATTTACTCATAGAATATATCCTAGTACAGTACAGTAGGTTAGAATCAAACATACCAATGAACTAGAATACTGTAGAATACAGGGATGAATGCTGATACCTAGAAGTACAAAATACATAAAGTCTATCTTAAACAATGAAAAGTGCTATAAACAATAAGTCCTAGAGTTTATTAAACAACATAAACAATACCCTACAATAAGTATTAATTTAGTCAATCAATATGGGAGCAGTGTCAGTTGTTCTTTAAATATTCTGCAAATAGATGGGTCTTCAGTCTGCGCTTGAAGACCGCAAGGGACTCTGCTGTCCGGACAGCAAGTGGGAGTTCATTCCACCATCTTGGAGCCAGGACAGAAAATAGTCTCGATGCTTGTCATCCATGAGATCTGAAGCAAGGTATTTCAAGCCGAGCCAGACTTGAGGTTCGAAGTACTCCAGGTACGGATCGGGCTTTGACCATTGACCTCATGTATGAAGGGGCTGGTTCATTTTTGGCTTTGTAGGCAAACATCAAGGTTTTGAATCTGATGCGTGCAGCTACAGGGAGCCAAAGAATTATTACCACACTGAGTCAATATCAAGTATTATTCTTTAAGAGATGCTAACAGCTGACAGTGTGTGTTGGAAGTCTACATAGACTATAGTTTGAATTAAATATGTGCTGTATCAATAGTTTTAAAAATTAAAAAAATATTATGTATTCAAGATATTCAGATATATTGAAGTATATTATAAAGAATTCTCAAGAAAATCAAAAATGAATTAAATAATATTTTCCAGAATAGTACGTATCAGCTAAGTAAACTTGTACATTTGCTTATTTCATTTTTAATTTATTTTTCTCTTTAAACTGTTATCATTGTGGTGACCGTTGTCAGCCAGAGGAGGATGCCCCCCCACTCCCCCCCGCCTTGAGTCTTGGTTCTTCTCAAGGTTTCTTCCTCATGCTCTAGTGAGTTTTGCCTTGCCACTGTCGCTCTTGGCTTGGACATTTGTAAAGCTGCTTTTTCACAACATCTCTTGTAAATGGCACTGAATAAATACATTTTGAATTTGAATTTTGAATTTGAATTTATATTAGCTTTGCATAAATCATGGAATAAACTTGAAGTTCTTGGTAATCATCTAAGACTTTGGACTGTATTGTTTGTGATTACAGAAATTTCTTAAAGATGTTATATTTGTATCATAAAATATGAGCTCGACCCTCAAAAAAACAATTGAACACAGGCTATGTTAAACATGAAATAATTGCATTTTATTTTATCTTTATTACTTCTACAAAACTTCAAGCATAAGTTTTTATTATTATTGCTTGATCGACGTGACTTTTCATTCTCATTCATGCTCTCATCTTCTCATCTTCCTGGGGACGCTCTCTGTCTCGGAGCAGTGAGAGGAGCTCGGGGAGTTTGTCTCTCTCCTCCTCTTCCTGGAGCTCCTTTGCTCCGTCTGGCTCCTGCAGCTCTGGCCCACGGCAGGAGCAGCATTGGAACTGTGAGCTCTGACCTCACCAGGAAATCTGACAGTGTTTCCAGGCCAGGAGCTGTACTGAGGTTGGTGATTCTGTGCCATCACCAAGAAAGCAGGTTTAGGTGCACTGGAGGCATAAGTAGCTGGTGTATTGTACAATACACCCTGCTGCAGCGTATTGTAAAGCGGATACCATCCAAGTGTGGAACTATTCCCTGCCGCCCCAAAGCTGGCACCCCATGCATCAGCCTTCCAAGCATTCCTGCCCAGCAGAGGGTGGTCTCTGCCATATCCTGGGGCCATGTAGCCAAAGGACTCTCTTGGAATTCTGTTTCGTAGATATTCGTGGACATCGTCTATGATTTTGCTCACGCCGTCCAGAGCCGGATGTCTGACAAACTGTGTGTTCCCCTCAGTGGAAGCTGCTGGAAGCTGAAATGAGAAATTGCTCTGCTGCTGAAGAGTCCAGTCATCATCATTATCAGCTTCATCATCATCATAATCGCTTTCATCCTCTGACTCTTCAGCCTGTTCACCCTGATGCTGGGGGCTTTCTGGGAGAGGTGGGAGAGGTACCTGACCTGCATCCTCTACCTCATTGTTGACGGGGGGCTGAGGCCCAGTGGTTTCACTTGGTGCTTTCTCAGTAAGGGTCAGAGGGACACCACACTGAACACAATCATGCAGATTGGATCCGCACACTGAGGAAAGAAAAAAATTCATCAGGTCTCCACTGTTGCCAGGTTTTGCAATGAAATGGGTCATGTGGGTCTGTTTTAAGCAAGCGGCATGTGTCATTTTGGCAAATCTGGCAAACGTGGCACAAGCACAAACATGCTTCCTTCATGTTAAATGTTTTCTTCCAACTTGGGGTTTTGTTCTAAAAATACAGTAAAGTAAAATATTTTGTATGTACATACCTTTGCAGTCGACCCGATGCAGCTTAATGACCGGGAACATTTTTTAAAGTCCAGAATTGTTTCGTGGTTTTGTTTGAAAACATAAACTAGTAACACTGTCGCTACGTTCACCTTGCTGTGACTGTGTTCCGAATGAATGTTTGGAAATGACTTTAGAATTTAGACGCTATCAGTGTTCTATGACATCGTGCTTCTGACGTAATTGTGGTCGCGGTTCCCACGGCGACGCCACCATGTTTGTTTACTTCCTTGTTTTGGTCCCTGTCGGCTCCGCCCCCTGCTTAGTACCGCCTCCTGTTACTGTAATCACCTGCAGCGCGTTAGTCCTCGTTAGTCTTTCTGTATATAAGCGCTCTCGGTAGGTAAGTCCCGTTGGCTCGGGTTCCGTTTTGGAGCGTCTGTGTTTTGGATAACGCTCTTTGCCCGGTCTGCTGTTTTTTGGCTTCTGTTTGTGGGCTAAGCGTGTTCTCTAATAAAGTTGCATTCATCTTACTGCGAGCGACTCCATCTTTGTATGTGCTCAGAACATTACAATAGTATTTCAGGTGGAGAAAATCTTCCTTTTTTTTTAATTTACTTTGCTTATGAGAGGGTTTGTTAGCTTACACACTTGTAGCTTTTAAAATAACCTCATGTGATGTAGGTTACGTCAAGCCTGTATCCATGAACTGAACATTGGGGGAGTAAATCTCCCCAGGGGGCAGGACTTCACTAGCTCATGAGATGAAATTATTTAATTATTTAATTAATTATTAAGTGACTAATAAAGTATAATTACATTTACATTTATGGCACTTAGCACATGCTCTTATCCAGAGCGACTTACAAAAGTGCTTTATTATTTACTCATAGAATATATCCTAGTACAGTACAGTAGGTTAGAATCAAACATACCAATGAACTAGAATACTGTAGAATACAGGGATGAATGCTGATACCTAGAAGTACAAAATACATAAAGTCTATCTTAAACAATGAAAAGTGCTATAAACAATAAGTCCTAGAGTTTATTAAACAACATAAACAATACCCTACAATAAGTATTAATTTAGTCAATCAATATGGGAGCAGTGTCAGTTGTTCTTTAAATATTCTGCAAATAGATGGGTCTTCAGTCTGCGCTTGAAGACCGCAAGGGACTCTGCTGTCCGGACAGCAAGTGGGAGTTCATTCCACCATCTTGGAGCCAGGACAGAAAATAGTCTCGATGCTTGTCATCCATGAGATCTGAAGCAAGGTATTTCAAGCCGAGCCAGACTTGAGGTTCGAAGTACTCCAGGTACGGATCGGGCTTTGACCATTGACCTCATGTATGAAGGGGCTGGTTCATTTTTGGCTTTGTAGGCAAACATCAAGGTTTTGAATCTGATGCGTGCAGCTACAGGGAGCCAAAGAATTATTACCACACTGAGTCAATATCAAGTATTATTCTTTAAGAGATGCTAACAGCTGACAGTGTGTGTTGGAAGTCTACATAGACTATAGTTTGAATTAAATATGTGCTGTATCAATAGTTTTAAAAATTAAAAAAATATTATGTATTCAAGATATTCAGATATATTGAAGTATATTATAAAGAATTCTCAAGAAAATCAAAAATGAATTAAATAATATTTTCCAGAATAGTACGTATCAGCTAAGTAAACTTGTACATTTGCTTATTTCATTTTTAATTTATTTTTCTCTTTAAACTGTTATCATTGTGGTGACCGTTGTCAGCCAGAGGAGGATGCCCCCCCACTCCCCCCCGCCTTGAGTCTTGGTTCTTCTCAAGGTTTCTTCCTCATGCTCTAGTGAGTTTTGCCTTGCCACTGTCGCTCTTGGCTTGGACATTTGTAAAGCTGCTTTTTCACAACATCTCTTGTAAATGGCACTGAATAAATACATTTTGAATTTGAATTTTGAATTTGAATTTATATTAGCTTTGCATAAATCATGGAATAAACTTGAAGTTCTTGGTAATCATCTAAGACTTTGGACTGTATTGTTTGTGATTACAGAAATTTCTTAAAGATGTTATATTTGTATCATAAAATATGAGCTCGACCCTCAAAAAAACAATTGAACACAGGCTATGTTAAACATGAAATAATTGCATTTTATTTTATCTTTATTACTTCTACAAAACTTCAAGCATAAGTTTTTATTATTATTGCTTGATCGACGTGACTTTTCATTCTCATTCATGCTCTCATCTTCTCATCTTCCTGGGGACGCTCTCTGTCTCGGAGCAGTGAGAGGAGCTCGGGGAGTTTGTCTCTCTCCTCCTCTTCCTGGAGCTCCTTTGCTCCGTCTGGCTCCTGCAGCTCTGGCCCACGGCAGGAGCAGCATTGGAACTGTGAGCTCTGACCTCACCAGGAAATCTGACAGTGTTTCCAGGCCAGGAGCTGTACTGAGGTTGGTGATTCTGTGCCATCACCAAGAAAGCAGGTTTAGGTGCACTGGAGGCATAAGTAGCTGGTGTATTGTACAATACACCCTGCTGCAGCGTATTGTAAAGCGGATACCATCCAAGTGTGGAACTATTCCCTGCCGCCCCAAAGCTGGCACCCCATGCATCAGCCTTCCAAGCATTCCTGCCCAGCAGAGGGTGGTCTCTGCCATATCCTGGGGCCATGTAGCCAAAGGACTCTCTTGGAATTCTGTTTCGTAGATATTCGTGGACATCGTCTATGATTTTGCTCACGCCGTCCAGAGCCGGATGTCTGACAAACTGTGTGTTCCCCTCAGTGGAAGCTGCTGGAAGCTGAAATGAGAAATTGCTCTGCTGCTGAAGAGTCCAGTCATCATCATTATCAGCTTCATCATCATCATAATCGCTTTCATCCTCTGACTCTTCAGCCTGTTCACCCTGATGCTGGGGGCTTTCTGGGAGAGGTGGGAGAGGTACCTGACCTGCATCCTCTACCTCATTGTTGACGGGGGGCTGAGGCCCAGTGGTTTCACTTGGTGCTTTCTCAGTAAGGGTCAGAGGGACACCACACTGAACACAATCATGCAGATTGGATCCGCACACTGAGGAAAGAAAAAAATTCATCAGGTCTCCACTGTTGCCAGGTTTTGCAATGAAATGGGTCATGTGGGTCTGTTTTAAGCAAGCGGCATGTGTCATTTTGGCAAATCTGGCAAACGTGGCACAAGCACAAACATGCTTCCTTCATGTTAAATGTTTTCTTCCAACTTGGGGTTTTGTTCTAAAAATACAGTAAAGTAAAATATTTTGTATGTACATACCTTTGCAGTCGACCCGATGCAGCTTAATGACCGGGAACATTTTTTAAAGTCCAGAATTGTTTCGTGGTTTTGTTTGAAAACATAAACTAGTAACACTGTCGCTACGTTCACCTTGCTGTGACTGTGTTCCGAATGAATGTTTGGAAATGACTTTAGAATTTAGACGCTATCAGTGTTCTATGACATCGTGCTTCTGACGTAATTGTGGTCGCGGTTCCCACGGCGACGCCACCATGTTTGTTTACTTCCTTGTTTTGGTCCCTGTCGGCTCCGCCCCCTGCTTAGTACCGCCTCCTGTTACTGTAATCACCTGCAGCGCGTTAGTCCTCGTTAGTCTTTCTGTATATAAGCGCTCTCGGTAGGTAAGTCCCGTTGGCTCGGGTTCCGTTTTGGAGCGTCTGTGTTTTGGATAACGCTCTTTGCCCGGTCTGCTGTTTTTTGGCTTCTGTTTGTGGGCTAAGCGTGTTCTCTAATAAAGTTGCATTCATCTTACTGCGAGCGACTCCATCTTTGTATGTGCTCAGAACATTACAATAGTATTTCAGGTGGAGAAAATCTTCCTTTTTTTTTAATTTACTTTGCTTATGAGAGGGTTTGTTAGCTTACACACTTGTAGCTTTTAAAATAACCTCATGTGATGTAGGTTACGTCAAGCCTGTATCCATGAACTGAACATTGGGGGAGTAAATCTCCCCAGGGGGCAGGACTTCACTAGCTCATGAGATGAAATTATTTAATTATTTAATTAATTATTAAGTGACTAATAAAGTATAATTACATTTACATTTATGGCACTTAGCACATGCTCTTATCCAGAGCGACTTACAAAAGTGCTTTATTATTTACTCATAGAATATATCCTAGTACAGTACAGTAGGTTAGAATCAAACATACCAATGAACTAGAATACTGTAGAATACAGGGATGAATGCTGATACCTAGAAGTACAAAATACATAAAGTCTATCTTAAACAATGAAAAGTGCTATAAACAATAAGTCCTAGAGTTTATTAAACAACATAAACAATACCCTACAATAAGTATTAATTTAGTCAGTCAATATGGGAGCAGTGTCAGTTGTTCTTTAAATATTCTGCAAATAGATCGGTCTTCAGTCTGCGCTTGAAGACCGCAAGGGACTCTGCTGTCCGGACAGCAAGTGGGAGTTCATTCCACCATCTTGGAGCCAGGACAGAAAATAGTCTCGATGCTTGTCATCCATGAGATCTGAAGCAAGGTATTTCAAGCCGAGCCAGACTTGAGGTTCGAAGTACTCCAGGTACGGATCGGGCTTTGACCATTGACCTCATGTATGAAGGGGCTGGTTCATTTTTGGCTTTGTAGGCAAACATCAAGGTTTTGAATCTGATGCGTGCAGCTACAGGGAGCCAAAGAATTATTACCACACTGAGTCAATATCAAGTATTATTCTTTAAGAGATGCTAACAGCTGACAGTGTGTGTTGGAACTCTACATAGACTATAGTTTGAATTAAATATGTGCTGTAGCAACAGTTTTAAAAATTTTAAAAATATTATGTTTTCAAGATATTCAGATATATTGCAATATATTATAAAGAATTCTCAAGAAAATCAAAAATGAGTTAAATAATATTTTCCAGAATAGTACGTATCAGCTAAGTAAACTTGTACATTTGCTTATTTCATTTTTAATTTATTTTTCTCTTTAAACTGTTATCATTGTGGTGACCGTTGTCAGCCAGAGGAGGATGCCCCCTCACTCCCCCCCGCCTTGAGTCTTGGTTCTTCTCAAGGTTTCTTCCTCATGCTCTAGGGAGCTTTGCCTTGCCACTGTCGCTCTTGGCTTGGACATTTGTAAAGCTGCTTTTTCACAACATCTCTTGTAAATGGCACTGAATAAATACATTTTGAATTTGAATTTTGAATTTGAATTTATATTAGCTTTGCATAAATCATGGAATAAACTTGAAGTTCTTGGTAATCATCTAAGACTTTGGACTGTATTGTTTGTGATTACAGAAATTTCTTAAAGATGTTATATTTGTATCATAAAATATGAGCTGGACCCTCAAAAAAACAATTGAACACAGGCTATGTTAAACATGAAATAATTGCATTTTATTTTATCTTTATTACTTCTACAAAACTTCAAGCGTAAGTTTTTATTATTATTGCTTGATCGACGTGACTTTTCATTCTCATTCATGCTCTCATCTTCTCATCTTCCTGGGGACGCTCTCTGTCTTGGAGCAGTGAGAGGAGCTCGGAGAGTTTGTCTCTCTCCTCCTCTTCCTGGAGCTCCTTTGCTCCGTCTGGCTCCTACAGCTCTGGCCCACGGCAGGAGCAGCATTGGAACTGTGAGCTCTGACCTCATTAGGAAATCTGACAGTGTTTCCAGACCAGGAGCTGTACTGAGGTTGGTAATTCTGTGCCATCACCAAGAAAGCAGGTTTAGGTGCACTGGAGGCATAAGTAGCTGGTGTATTGTACAATACACTCTGCTGCAGCGTATTGTAAAGCGGATACCATCCAAGTGTGGAACTATTCCCTGCCACCCCAAAGCTGGCACCCCATGCATCAGCCTTCCAAGCATTCCTGCTCAGCAGAGGGTGGTCCCTGCCATATCCTGGGGCCATGTAGCCAAAGGACTCTCTTGGAATTCTGTTTCGTAGATATTCGTGGACATCGTCTATGATTTTGCTCACGCCGTCCAGAGCCGGATGTCTGACAAACTGTGTGTTCCCCTCAGTGGAAGCTGCTGGAAGCTGAAATGAGAAATTGCTCTGCTGCTGAAGAGTCCAGTCATCATCATTATCAGCTTCATCATCATCATAATCGCTTTCATCCTCTGACTCTTCAGCCTGTTCACCCTGATGCTGGGGGCTTTCTGGGAGAGGTGGGAGAGGTACCTGACCTGCATCCTCTACCTCATTGTTGACGGGGGGCTGAGGCCCAGTGGTTTCACTTGGTGCTTTCTCAGTAAGGGTCAGAGGGACACCACACTGAACACAATCATGCAGATTGGATCCGCACACTGAGGAAAGAATAAAATTCATCAGGTCTCCACTGTTGCCAGGTTTTGCAATGAAATGGGTCATGTGGGTCTGTTTTTTGCAAGCGGCATGTGTCATTTTGGCAAATCTGGCAAACGTGGCACAAGCACAAACATGCTTCCTTCATGTTAAATGTTTTCTTCCAACTTGGGGTTTTGTTCTAAAAATACAGTAAAGTAAAATATTTTGTATGTACATACCTTTGCAGTCGACCCGATGCAGCTTAATGACCGGGAACATTTTTTAAAGTCCAGAATTGTTTCGTGGTTTTGTTTGAAAACATAAACTAGTAACACTGTCGCTACGTTCACCTTGCTGTGACTGTGTTCCGAATGAATGTTTGGAAATGACTTTAGAATTTAGACGCTATCAGTGTTCTATGACATCGTGCTTCTGACGTAATTGTGGTCGCGGTTCCCATGGCGACGCCACCATGTTTGTTTACTTCCTTGTTTTGGTCCCTGTCGGCTCCGCCCCCTGCTTAGTACCGCCTCCTGTTACTGTAATCACCTGCAGCGCGTTAGTCCTCGTTAGTCTTTCTGTATATAAGCGCTCTCGGTAGGTAAGTCCCGTTGGCTCGGGTTCCGTTTTGGAGCGTCTGTGTTTTGGATAACGCTCTTTGCCCGGTCTGCTGTTTTTTGGCTTCTGTTTGTGGGCTAAGCGTGTTCTCTAATAAAGTTGCATTCATCTTACTGCGAGCGACTCCATCTTTGTATGTGCTCAGAACATTACAATAGTATTTCAGGTGGAGAAAATCTTCCTTTTTTTTTAATTTACTTTGCTTATGAGAGGGTTTGTTAGCTTACACACTTGTAGCTTTTAAAATAACCTCATGTGATGTAGGTTACGTCAAGCCTGTATCCATGAACTGAACATTGGGGGAGTAAATCTCCCCAGGGGGCAGGACTTCACTAGCTCATGAGATGAAATTATTTAATTATTTAATTAATTATTAAGTGACTAATAAAGTATAATTACATTTACATTTATGGCACTTAGCACATGCTCTTATCCAGAGCGACTTACAAAAGTGCTTTATTATTTACTCATAGAATATATCCTAGTACAGTACAGTAGGTTAGAATCAAACATACCAATGAACTAGAATACTGTAGAATACAGGGATGAATGCTGATACCTAGAAGTACAAAATACATAAAGTCTATCTTAAACAATGAAAAGTGCTATAAACAATAAGTCCTAGAGTTTATTAAACAACATAAACAATACCCTACAATAAGTATTAATTTAGTCAGTCAATATGGGAGCAGTGTGAGCAGCATATGGACGATTTTTGGAAAATGCTTTGACTAGGTAAAATTTTGAAATATAAGGTGTTGTTAAAGCCTCTCATTCACGCTATTAACGTTATAAGTTAAAATAATTGAATAATTCATAAATAAATAAATAGCGTTTGGATAATATTTAAAAATAAACATTTACGTAAAATAACTCTTACGTAACAACCAAGTTGTCATGTATTTTTATTCAAAAGCTAAAGTGTTGCTTTGATCGCTTTGGTCGGTCGACACTTGCCTGGCTCTGTTGAATTGCTGTTTCAAACTGTTTTATAATTCGTGTAGTTAGATAATTTGGTTAAATCATTTACGATTTTATTTTGTTCATTTACTACTTTCGACTACGATTTCCAGAAAGGTTGACCGACGATAATCACGAAAATGAATCCAAGTGCTCCAAGTTCGCCGATGACTTTGTTGCACGTGGGTGACCTTCATTCAGACGTTACCGAGGCCATGCTATTCGAGAAATTGAGCCCTGCTGACACAATTGTCTCCATTCGAGTTTGCAGGGACATGATGACCAGTCGCTCACTCGAATATGCGTATGTGAACTTTCAGCAGCCGGTGGATGGAAGAGGAAGAGCGCAGTTGGCAACATCTTCATCAAGAACCTGGACAAGTCTATTGACTGCGGAGCCCTTTACGACACATTCTCCAACTTTGGAAACATCCTTTCCTGCAAGGTGGCGTGTGATGAGAATGGCTCTAAGGGCTACGGCTTTGTGCACTTTGAGACCGGCGAGGCTGCGGAGAGAGCCATTGAGAAACTTAATGGCATGTTGCTCAATGACCGCAAAGTGTTCATTGGCCACTTCAAGTCTCGCAAGGAGCGTGAGGCTGAGATGGGGGCCAAGGCCAAGGAATTCACCAATGTGTACATTAAGAACATTGGAGAGGACATGGACGACAACAAGCTAAATGAGATCTTCAGCAAGTTCAGCCCAACGCTGAGCCGTCGTGTCATGACAGACGAGAGCAGCAAGTCCAAGGGTTTTGGCTTTGTGAGCTTCGAGAGGCACGAGGATGCCAAAAGGGATGAGATGAACGGGAAGGAGTTGAATGGGAAGCAGCTGTATGTGGCTCGTGCCCAGAAGAAAGGCGAGAGGCAGACAGAGCTCAAACGCAAGTTTGAGCAGATGAAGCAGGACGGCACGACTCGCTACCAGGGAGTGAACCTGTACGTTAAAAACCTAGACGACAGTCTGGACGACGAGCGTCTGCGTAAAGAGTTCTCTCTATTCGGGACAATCACGAGTGCCAAGGTGATGACGGAGGGCGGCCGCTCCAAAGGGTTCGGCTTTGTGTGTTTCTCCTCGCCGGAGGAGGCCACCGAGGCAATGAAGGAGATGAACGGGTGCATCGTAGGCACCAAGCCGCTGTACGTGGCCCTGGCGCAGCGCAAGGAGGAGCGGCAGGCCCACCTCACCCACCAGTACATGCAGCGCATGGCCAGCGTGAGTGCCGTGCGCAACCCAGTGCTCAACCCCTACCAGCCCGCCCCGCCCTCCGGCTACTTCATGATGGCCATTCCACAGGCTCAGAACTGGGCTACCTGCTACCCGAGCAGGCAACTGGCACAGCTCCACCCCAGCACCCGCTGGGCTACGCACAGCATTCAGCCACAGCATTTCCAATACATGCCGAGTACCATCAGGCCCGCTGCAGACCAATCTCTGGGCCAGGAACCTCTCACTGCCTCCGTGCTGGATCTGGAACCTCCGCAGGAGCAGAAGCAGATGTTGGGTGATCGATGGTCTGTTTCCCGTGATCCAGAACATGCACCCCAACCTTGCAGGGACGGGTTTGCTCCTGGAGATCGACAACTTGGAGCTTCTGCTTATGCTGGAGTCTCCTGAGTCTCATTGAAACATTGAAACTGAAAAAATAAAAACGCATTAAATATTGAAATATTTTTGCCTGGTCCATAGACTCCAGTTTCAGGCCTTGATTACAGTAAACTAAAACAACATGTAAAAAGGCTAAATGATTGACACGTGTACAGTCGGTGACTCCTTTCTTTTTGTTCCTCTTACTGTTCGAATGCTCAGAATGTCAGTTTTTGCAGTTGACAGCTGAGCATTAGGCATGTGTATTGGATTGTATTAATAATACAATTGAGGATTCATTGCTGTTCAGGGACCCAGCAGTGGTAACTTGGCAGTGGTAGGGCTTGAACTAGCAACATTCTGATTACTACTCAAGTAACCTCTGAATAGTATTATTATGATTAATATTATTAATATATCTTACACTGAGGTCTGCTGAAGCTTACCCAGGATCCTTTGCAGCAGCCTGCCATATGCACAAATCATTACGAAAGGACACAGAATCTCTAAACTCCCTTGTTTTATGTTATTAGTTTGTCTAATTCAATGTTAAAGCACTTTCCCCTGTAAACACTCTTTTTATGACCTCATTTCACCGTTTCATGACTTTATGCCACGAACCAACCAACTATTCTTTTATACAACTCTTTTCAAACACTTCAACCATTGTGGGTAACTACACTATTATACACCTGTAATTCTTGTTATGCTATTTATTTTATTGGTACTGTCGATACATCGATGTTAGGAGAAATACCTCATGAATACTTTAAATGAATCCTTAAAATGACACCTATTCCATTTACTAATGCTAAGCTTGCTACAGTCTGAACTTCTAGTAAGTCAAGAGAAGTATCATGCAGTTTCTGTATTTTCTATAATTGCATAATATATGGATGGTTTTAAACTCAATAACATACGCACTTGCAAAATATGTGAATATAAAGGAACAAAAATAAATTAACATAACCACATACCTAAACATCATCTGGTACCATCACCCCATCACCCCTCAATGCAGTATGAGGATGGTCAGATTGTTGTATTTACTAATAGTTACCACTAGTATTAAAATAACAGTAAGCCCAAACTGTTCGACTATGTCCTCTTAAACAAACCTGTGATTTTTTAAATATTTGGACCACATCCTCCTGCAGAATAAAACAATCAGGAAATACAGTTGAGTTGGCCCATACCGCCCTCACATCAGTGTGATTTCCATCAATGACGTGTTATGGCTCTGGGTAAGGAACAATGTTATATTGTTCAATAAACTTTTCACAGGATGCATATTTTTCATTGTTTTAGCAAAGTTTTCGCTACCTCTATACAGCAAACACCAGAATCGACAAGGTTTACATTAATTATAGTCAGTAGAATTAAAGGGAAGAGGCCATATAAAAGGCTGGGATCTACATTTAGCAGACTCGGCACTGTGTTACTAGATATCGCCCACATTCCATTAATTTTATTAAGTCCTCTTTAAACAGAAAATAAAGATGCAGACTCAAGAATTAATTGAAGAGAGTAGTAGGTCCATTATTTATTTTGAGCTCAGCGTTACATACAAACGAGGCATAGTCCAGAATATGTCTAATAATCACACAAGGAACACACATTTTTATCCAGTTTTCACAACTGATTATGTGATTGCCACACCTTCTCTACATACTGGTGTTTGAAATCTCCACCATTGTGTTCAACCATACATTATTCAATATATGCAAATTGAGATCTATCATTGTACAAATTGAAGCTTGACCCCAGTATATCCTATTGGAAGATTTTCCTGGGGGTTTTTTTTGTTGTTGTTGTTTTTGTTTTTAACAAAGATGATCTCAACTCATACCATCAAACACCTGCAAGATGATGTTGCAGGTCAGTATCACCCTGCTCTTATGGTAAGATAATGAACCTTGCTTAGCCACAGAACTCTCGAAGAGGCTTTCACGTCTTTTAAAAGCCGGGATCTTTCCCAATACTTAGGAAGCTATTTCTCACGGGAACAGTCCAGAGTCATCTGCCGTAGACTTCCACAGAGGCCTTGAAACCACCTGCATCAGAGCCTCTGCTCTGCACTTACAGACCCACAAAGGCCTTAAGATACCCCAGAAACATTATTCCTCTTTATGCTTTCAAACACAGTCTTGCACCACTCTGCACCTGTTGCAGAGAGCTTCAAAGCCTATTATAATAAGATCACAGATCGCCTCATGAAAATACCTTTACCCCAAAACATTTTATTACCTCAGGTGGAACAGTGTGTATAGGCCTAGACCTCTTTAGATGTAACTTAGAACCGCCGGTGACCGCTGTATGCGTTTCTTTGGTTGTACAAGCTCCACTGGAGGACTCGATGAATAGTTGATGATGGAAGAGGGGTATATCAGATTCACCCCTTCTGCCTCCATGTGACAAATTAACACACTACATAAACTTTTAGAAATAAATCAGTCTTTTAACAAATGGTAAACATTCTCTAGAAAAGATTATCTTGTAACAATTCATTGAGTATATGAACTGTTTTTGTGTCCTTATATCTATAAATGAAAAGTAATAAAACATTATAGATGATAAATAAATTACATAAAATGTATAAAAGTTCACAAATAAGAAAGTACCTGAGTCTGCACTTCTCTCCACAGATTCAAGAAACTCGTGAAAGTTGGAAGCTATAGAAACACATAGTACAGAATTATAGACTGACTGAGGTGTGAGCAGAAAGATCGCCATGATGTCCTTATATCTAAAGCACTCAAAGCATTGATGCTATGTAAATAAACTGTGATCCGATTGGTTCAATCTAAGTAAATAGATTCACCTACTTTGAAGTTAAAGTTTTTCTCAAAAGGTTAGAACTGGTTGACTATACTTTGCCGTGTTCTGTAATAGAAAATGTAAACATTTATATCTAAAATATTGCACGACAGAAATCAATTCAAGACTAACCTCTAATGACCGCTAGATGGGGGAAGATATTAAGTAATAAATGAGTCCAGATCCTCCTGCCCGACAATACGGTGAGACTCTGTTTTTACGTGTGATGGAAAATGATACGAAACTATGTATTATGTGATTCATATAAAATCACACTGATCCTTTTGTTCTTAAATTAATAATGCTGTTTGCACATTTATATCCGCCTGTTGCTGATTAAGTTGAACATGTATCAGGAACTGTTAACATCAAGGTCAACTTGACACACAACCCACACTGTTTGGAGTCAGTTTGGGTTGGTTTGTGGAAAAAAACAAGCTGAGAGCTGATTGGCTTATAGCCACAGCAACAAAGGAAAGAAGAGCTGCTTAAGAAAAGATGATTGGTTAAAGACAGCACAGGAGTAGTATAACTAGCCACGGTTTTGTATACTCGGGGCTCCCTACCTGAGGAGAGCCAAACATTTATTTTATTCTTTTTCTTATTAAATTACTCTCTTAATCACGTCTGACTTGCTGTTTGTTCAAAATTCCACAACATATGTCATTACTACGCCGCACAAAAAAGACCGCCATATTTGTAGTTCCACAATGTGAAAAGGCGTCATTTTCTATGCAAACGAATGAATAAACACCATGCCATGCCTTGCTGTATCCCCTCTTTGCACCGCTGGACAGACACACTCATGACACTGTACTCATCAAAAGCAGCACCAGAGACGCACTGAGTCATATCCCGCTACACACCTCTCAGGCCAGCTTGTTTGCACGTTTTGTCATAAAACTTAAAATGTCATTTGTTGCCATTATATATAAAATTACCTATTTAAAAAAACAAATAAATCAAAAAGTACTTGTGGCTAGAGAAACACGTGGCTAATCACCTACAAGAAATAATGTCAGTGATGTTTGGGGCAGGTGTTTCAAACTTGCCCAGACTCTTGAGAAGCACCTAAACGCTCACACAAGGGTGTCCGCTTGCCATAGTGCTGCAAATACTGCAGGAAGGGCTTTGGTGAAACAGGCCACATGGAGGAGCAGAAGACAATCCACACAACTGAAGAAGCCCGTAGCTGCCCAGTATGTCAGAATCCACACGGGAGAAGAACCCTGTAGCTGCCCAGTATGTCAGAAGCAATTTGTGCAGCTGGGTAATGAACCATATTTGTACCCATTCGTATGTTGGGAGCAAATCAGTTGAAGACTTGAACAGTATGTTAACAATCAGTTAAAATTACTGTTGATGAAAAGAAAACAATGGCTAATATGTTTCTTCACAGCTATGTCATTGGTTAATCTATTTTTGTCAGATTTAGTGCTTGTTTGGGCAAGTGTGTTAAAGTCTTCCTTTGTTTTTGGTTTTGTTCCTTTTCATATAGTTGTTTATTCCTTTTTTTCTAGTGATGTCCATTATCCATTTAAAATCTGTCAAATTAAACAAATGTGAAACAAATTCCATAGTATTCAGATTTGATTGCAAAAGAGACCAACCACTCCCCGTATTTTGAATTTTGCATATACAGTATATGTGCAGTTCCAGCCTAGTCAATTGATCCAAAATCTGGCCCAGATGTATCTGTTGACTGCAAATTTGAATGATTTCTGTGCTCTGCAGCAAAGGAGCGTTTGGTTACTATCTGATGGATTAAAATAGGCTTGTTGGTAGCAAAGACATCACTAAAGTGTACAGAGCAAAGGTACTCCAGGACCAGGATGGGTAAGTAGCAGCTTGATCAGTGGAATCTTCTGTGAGACGTAACAGGATTTCGGTCTTAAATGTAATGTTAGATCAAGTGAAAAAAATTAGTGGATTGAAATACAGATAAAAAAATCCACTAAAAGTGCATCTGCATCATTGGTTAAAAAGTTGTTCTGCTAGTTGTCAGATTTTGTTCCAGTAATCTAATGTTTCCTGGGACTAGGTGGTTCAAGATTATATTGGTGTTTGCTTTATTTCTGTGATTTTTTTAACCATAGTCTAATTGTTTATACTGTCTACCAAATGCAATACTGAGTAGTGAAACACTGACACAATCCCTTTTGGCGTCAGACATTTGTAATATTTTCAATAATCTACAGTTGTAAGTCAAGAGGGCAGCACCATTTTAAAGTGTAGTTTCCTTTCTCTGTCTCACTTTCTGGAATTTTTCCGTCTGTGTTTTTATTAAAGTTAAAAATGGAAAGGGTATTAAAACTCCCTTTCACTGACATCTCTTCCACTGAACTTGTAGAGAAAGTGATGATATGAAGATGATTATGTTTATCGCTTTCACTCAGAGATCATTGTCTGAGGGTCATGTTGTACAGTTCACGATGTCCCGGGTTGCAATCAGGAGGTTTAACAGTGATGTGCCACACAGTTGTCTGTGGTGTTCTTATATGATCTAAAAGTCAGACTTACCATTTATCAGTCAAATCAATTAAAGAACATTCATGATCAACAATTTGTGGGTGGCCATGATACTAATGGCCTGGTGGAAATTCCACAAGATATCAAACTCCACACTAACATAAACATAACACTGCTTTCATGTCACTTCCACAAGTAGCCCAAACATAAGATATAGAAAGCAGGTAAGAGCGGAGCAGTCAATGTGCCTAATATGACTGCAAAAGCCTGGCAGGACAGGAGGTATTCCTGCTTCTGCTAATCAGCAAAAGGAAGCTCCTGGCAAAGTGACGTGGACTGCAAAAAAATCACCAGGAAGGTCAAGCTACAAATGCCAGAGAGGAGCAGGGAGCACCAAAAGTTCCATAGCATCCTGCGGAAAGAGTACCACATAAGCATGGAAACAGTACAGCAACCCATGGTATGAGCATGGACAGATGAGGAAGAGCTGCTAGAACAGTACGTCCCCAATAAGCAGGCAGGATGTGGATCCGTCTCACTATTTCATCGGCAGAAATGCAGGAGCAGGTGATAATACTCCTGGGCCCAGCACTCTTCAACCTGGGTACTTTAAGGAGAACACGGCAGCCTCCCAAAAGTGATACAAAGTCCCAAAATGGCTATTACCTGTGCTGAATAACAGTATGAAGGACAAATCTACCCCTGTCCAAAGTTTAATTGATTTAACTGAATGCCAACTATACTACCATCATCAATCTGTGTAAGGTGTACTTGCAAGTGCCTTTAGCACCAAAAGCAAAAGAACTCAGTGTTTTCAACACATTTCATCCAAGCATCATCATGTGAAATGATGTTCTTTTCGGAAATTCTTCATCTAAATATGGTTGTGTTGCTAATGAGATCATATTATTTGTTACTCTTTAAACCTTATTATTCATTTAAGATTCAAAGTCTACTGTGTTAGGAAACCTATGTGAGAATATAAAATCAGCAGTTTCTGCATGCTTGTGTGATGAATACAGAAAGTGATCTCTTATACCTGCGGAATTAAGGCTTCAAATGTCTTGGTGTTCAGACGATATGGAGAGGCTCTGGGAATCTGGAAGGATAAACGTTTGTTTCATTTTCAGGGACTGTTGATCATTTATTTGTCCATTCATTTATTACACTATTAAGGGATTATTAATGTGCACTGGGAGAACAGTATAAAGTTATCAGTCTTCTTTATCAGTCTTCTAACTAAATAGCCTGGTCTTGTAAGGTAACCACATGCACACCTTTCCCTCAGTGATGGCAAGGAGTGGTTTAAACTCACCATGTCATCTGTGATTCTGAGTGTGAGTGCTCCTGCATTTTTGTACACAAAGCCTGCTGAGTTGGCAGTGAAGGCAGAGATGCCCATATACAGCATGTTGCTTTCATCAGGTGGCAGTGAAAATGGTGTCGGGGCAAAAGCGGGTTTCTTGTGCACTCCAATGTTGTAAAACTCCCCCTATATAGAGAGCAATGCAGAGATGAACTTATTCTTTTACAGCTCCTGGGTCTTGATTCTTCGTTCAGATTAAACTGTTTTATCAGTGTAACCTTTGTGTAACCTTTTTTTCCTACAAAAGCCCAACAGTGCTTTCTGGATACACTTAGGCACAGTTTTGCAAGTGCTCCTGTTATTCCCTGTTAATTCAGATCTTTGGCTCAGAAAGGCTTTCTTATGATCATTATGGTCATTATTCTTATGCTTTGACAACTTGTGCCTTTTTTAACTTGTGCCTGAAAACCCCTTTACCTATGCCAATGATAAAACACTGATGAACTCCTGCAAACAAGTTGTAGTTTATTAATTAGTGCATTAATCTTAGTTTGGGATCTTTAATGACCATCTTAATCTGTGTATATTATTTGATTGTTGGTTCTTTCCTAGCTGAATGTAACTTCCTCTCACAGTAGTGTACAACTTCCAAGCTTATCAAAGGATAGTGTTGTAGTCAGGACCATTAAAAAATCATTCAAGCAAAGACCAAGATTTTGTAGTGTTTGAATCTGAGACAAGAATGAGACTTATTTAACAATGATTTTACTTTAATTATACCACTCACTGATAATGTATTGTAAATTGTCATTGTCATAAATAATTGTCATTATAAAGGCAGCTGAATATAAACAAATATAAAGCAAAAAGGTTCATATGGTCATTTTTATTATTAAATTAAAACATAGTAATACTTAAATAATTGCTATCAGCCCTTGGGTCAATCATGGAAAGGATTAACTAGATGTGTTCTGTAATGTGTTAAATCCTCTTGATAAATGCATAGCTTTAGCTATATCATAAAACATATGATGAGTCCTTTTCTCATTATTACTTGTGTACAACAAAAGTTTGTGTGACAAGCAGCAACATGTATATTTGCCAATTTATGAAAACGGGAGTATGCGCAGTGGGAGAGTAAATATCTTTTAAAATGACTCTCAATTAATGGCAATGCATTTACAATAAGTCTCTTGCCACAATAACAACACTGTCTGGATTTGCCATCAGCTGGTTGATTGCAGCATCATGCAGCCTGCAGCCTAGCATTTGTTTGCAGGGGAACATACACTGCCATAATTATTAGCATAATGAATTTTTTAAGGAGAAAGAATAGTCTGTACATTAATGTTAAAAATTCCAGATCCAGATAGCAGTGTTTATGTATGTCAGTGGCTGTGCACCAGTACTTGTGAATGTACAAACACAAACCTCACCCTTTGGGTCTTCCCCAAGTCCCCTGTCCTGTTCACACTACTAGCTAAGAGCAACCAGCTAACTTGATAGCAGTGTGACTCAATAATAATAATAATAATAATAATAATAATAATAATAGTAATAATAATAATAATAATAATAATAATAATAATGATAATATGGCGCTTCCATGCACATCAGCAAGCAAATAGGAACACTAGCACTTGCATGAAATTAAGCATATTAGCATTTCAGAAGGCAGATTATTTAGCCTGCTAAAATAGCAGGTGTGGCAGCAAATGTCTGTTCAAAACACTATGTCACAGGTATGAGTATCATGTATTTGATATAGTATGATTGTTCATGTTTGTAAATTTAAAGCTTACAAATGCTGTATTTACAGTGTATTGCAGGTTATTAAAATGTGGCAGTAATTATTAGGATATAGAGAATTGTAGTGTTTAAACAAATCATTATGTTAGAAGTATGTTTAGGGAAGAATACACCCTGACCCACCCAGAGTCACCCACTTACCTTACATTATTGATCATAAACTTGAATAGCTACAATACTGTCTGCTAATCATGCAGTTTGAAGTTTGCAAAGTGTGTACCCAGAGTGTGTACCCAAAGTGTGTAGATGGTCATAAAATTCTGTTATCAGTGTGTATATCGGTAGATCCAATCTCAGCATGACTGGTAGCGCATATTAACACACAAGTGGCAAACACCTTGGGGTAGTTTTCTGTGCATTCGCCAGGCATGTCCTCAAAAGAAGGACACTAACAATAATCAAAATTAACTAAGACCCCAATCTTCAAACAGTTATTGATGGCAGGTAATACACTAAAGACCACAAGCACAGGGAAACCAGTCATTGGGATTTCCCGGTACCAAAGATGTGAACTGCTCTCAACACTTCAAAAATAACAAAAAGCTCAAAGCATCCAAAACAGACACAATGCTATGCCTAACCAGGGAAGGGTTTCAAATGAAAGGGCCACAGAAACCCATGCGGTAATCGCAAACTAACACCACAAACGGGAAAGTGACCATACAACTCAAATAGACTAAAATAGACCAAACAATGCCCTAAATACATAAACACATAAACTCTATTTGCCCTCCAGAAAAGAACAAGGCCAAAACCAAAATGAAATGGCTGAGCTGATAGACAATGCCATTGTTCATCATCGTTGTCAGACAGACCTCATGATGTTGATCCAGCAGGTCTAAATAAGATAAGGGAGGAGAATTTACTGCAACTATTTATTTTCTTGCAGAAATCTAGTTAAATCGATATGCAAAACATGATGACCAAGACACACAGATGCAGCAATCCCAAATTATTAACAGCAGAAGTGCTCCAAACACAGTTGTAACACAGCATGGCTTCAACCCACTGCAGTACTCACTCCCTCCACTAGGACAAGCTGTTTGCTGTCGATGAAACTGGTGTTGACCTTAGCCGCATCTTCTCGGAATGTAAAGATAAGCTCCTCCAGGCGACAGCTTCTTCACCTCAGCTGGGATATCGTCCCTGAGACGGTGATATGCCTGAGTTTTCTGTGGGTGTGGTACACACATGTTCATGTCAGAAGGTAAAGCCCAACTGGCAGCCACAAGACCCTTTCAATTCTCCAAATGATAATAGACAATGGTGAATTTCTTGATAGAACCATCACATGAACCAGGGAGAATGTCTGTTTTTTGATAGTGTTAAACACAATGACAAAATAGGATCTCACCTTCCTCATGCTGTAGGCAAACAGGAAGGCTACATTATAGCCCACTTCCCTGATCAAAGAGACCGACTGCTGGTGGTCCTCCTCGGTTTCCCCACAGAAGCCTGTGATGAAGTCACTGCTCAGACTGACCCCTGTAAAAAGAAATTATACATAGATATATATTCACACAAGACCTATTATAGCTACAATAATTTTATAATTACATATTGAATGTTTGGTAATGATAGGACACCTGGTATTATCTTTCAAATGTTTTCCACAAGCTCAAGGTAGGCTTCCCTAGTATACCTATGAAAACATCCCAGAGCATGATGACTTAAAGTGAGAACTAAGTTTTAACACATGAGACATCAAGAGATTTGAGATAAGCAGGCTAATCTCTACTGTGCTTGTGGTGAGTGCTGTCGTTCTAGGAGCGTTTCTCACCCACGCCTCATGGTCTGTAAGACTCTGCTGCTGCCGCTCTGAGCTGGCAAGTGGATCTGCTTACAGATGTTCCTCCGCTCTTGGATTAGCTATAACACCTTCAGGAAACATACTCACCCACCCCAGCACAGGTCAAACGAAAACAGCACAAATTGACTATGGCAGTCAAACCTTATTTCACATATCTGATAAGCATAAGGCTTTTTCAATCTGATAATCTATTAATGATCTTTTCTACTGCTCACATCCAAATTTGCGAATCCTAAATTATTATCCAATCTGCTGCTTAAAATGGCCTATGAGCAATATCTGCACATGAATAATTCAGACTATAAGAAACTGTTCAACTAAATACTTAAACTCTTTGAACATCCACTACACCACACAAGCCATAAACAGTCAGGGCCGGATTACCAATAGATTACCAGAGCAGGCAGTGACCTGTAGGTCCCACACCTTTTAGGGGCCATGCAACAAGGAATTAAAAAAAAAAAAACATATTAGGAGATAATTTGCAAGGGAGGCCCCAAGATTATGACTGCCTAGGGGCCTCCACAGGGTTTAATCTGCCACTGTAGGCAGTGTACATGTACATGCCCCTAAATGTAATTGGTAACATATTCCATTACATTACTCAAACGAGGAACATACTTTAAAAACTTTGGAATACTTCAACATTGTCCAAGACTATTTCAAATATAACTCACTTTAATTACATTTAAATTACATTTAACAGCATGTATTCTGTGTTCTGTATTTTGTCACCTGCAATGAAATACATTTTAAAAGTACCTTCCCCACACTAGTCATGGGTATCCCAACCAAAAACCACATGCTCACATCCATGACTCTGGGGTTTCTACCTCATCAGGAAAGTCTTTAGGATGTGGCCAGGTGAAGCGAATCCTTGTCAGGGTTTACGAGGGAGACGTGGTGTAGCAGGTCAGCGAATCGTAGGCCTCCTTGCTCATCACGGGAACACGGTGCTGAAACCACGGCTGAGGTGCGAACCAAGCTCCGAGTTGCTGGCCCCGTCCCCAGACACGTCTCTGTAGCTGTTCACGTTTTGACCCAGCAGGGTCACTTCCTTCACCCCCTATGGCCATGATCATTTCATATACTTAGTGTTCACATCTGGCCAAGTTTCACACACAGAAACTAGTAAAGCCAGACTGCACACATAGTCGCTGAAGGGAAGAGACCTGGTCAGACAGCATGCGCACTTCTTCAAGTATGGAGGACACAGGTCTGCTCCTTTCCCTCCCCCAGGTAAACGGCACAATGCAGTAGCTGAACATGTTGTCACAGCCCCGCATGATAGACCTACAGCAGTCAAAGAGGGACAAAATATACTGGATAATCCCACTGTAAGACAAGGTGCCACCAACAAGGCTTGCAGTACACAAGGTCTGTACTGTCAACAGCGTGAAAGGACTTTAAAAGTATCGACACCCCTGATATCAAACCATTATTTGAAGTGCTACATCTAAAAGCATGAAGGAGCTGAAGATGAGCCACCACGGTGTTTGAAGTTTTATATCCCTTCATAAGTGTAGGAGGGTCAGTCATGTATAAATATTTAACCAAAAAATGCAGATTGACAAGTGTTCAGTAAAATGATAATAATAAACAACTGAACTATGAGCATTTGCTGTTTTTGGCTTTATTGTGGATGCAAGTCCCATGTTTCATGCAATATGGTAGCAAATGCCTTTAAATTATAGCTGACTTTTCTGTATTTTAATCTAACAGTTGCTGTTCAGATTAAATTCAGTGTATTAGAGTTGAATATGAAAACACCAAAAACTGTCTATACATGTTAACTTAAAAATTGAACTGTACCATCTTTACAAAATCACACAGTGCAAAGTTAATTTAAGAGTTAGTGTTTAGCAGGAACTCCTCCCTTATAAATCAGCCAGATATTATTATGGCACTCACACAAAGGCACTGTGTCCTGAATGGTGAATGGGCATGACATCAGCATATGCCTCTTCCAGGGAGAGCAGGACATTGCTGGTCCTCTGACCCCCATGGGCCAGTGCAAGGAGTCGGAGAAGATCTCTGTAGGCATCTGGCCCTGCTACAACATCCACCACCCTCTCCTTCTCCAGCAACTCAGTCTTCAGTCTCTCTGCCATGCAACCTACAAGAGAGCAAGCACACATATGCGTATACGGGCGCGTGAACCCACACACAAACATACATGCGCACACACGAACATTTCAGACTGAGAGATACATTTGAACGTGAATGAAGAACTATGGTGAAGTGAGAAGTTACCCAGGACTCCTATCTTTAATGGAGTGCTGCTCTTTAGATGCTTCTTTTTCAGAACTGCTGGATGTTTGAGTCTGTTCCAGATGGTCTGCTCTGCCTTTTCCCTGTCACAATGATTTTTATTTTTTCCAACAGAAAATAGCATTACATCCAAGCAAAAAATGTCACTGAAGTCAAGGACTGCTGTCAAGTTGCATAAGATTGGCAACGTATAGATTCACTGTGTAAAATACAAACAGAAATAGGCTTTTCCTACCTTATGGAGCATGTGACAAGAAGCACCACATCTGCCTGTATATAAAAAAAAAAAAAATTAGGAAAGATGAGAATGAAAGCTTTCAAATAAAGGAAGCGCTGTTTTTATCAAGGGTCAAAGGTCAAGGCATTGACACTTACCTCTGATAGTTCGTGGGTCCGAACATATCCACCCTTCTGAAGAATGGACCACGCAATTTCAGTGTCGTTGACGTTCATCTGACAGCCGTATGTTTCGAAATACACTGCAAGATGTAAACACCAAAATAAAATTGGCAACGACTACCGGCATACTGACACATGGGAATTAAAATCCTAAAGCCTGAACTATCATGGCAACAAATGCAGTTACATACCTTTCCGTAGCTGCGCCAGACCACTTTCTTCAGGAAGATACGATTCCTCATGTTCCTGTTGCGTCTCAGTTGAACTTTTGCCTGAAGAACTCTTAATGACGACAGCTTGGTCTTAAATGTGCTCACTCTCGTCTCATCAGTCTCATTAGTAGGAGTGCTAGATAGAGAAACTGAGCAATAACCTCTGCATTTGTCGGCGAGTCGAGATAAACACTTTTGAACAGAAAACACTAGAAGTCTAAGCCTGCGGGCAGACATCATGTCTAAACGGGAGATTCGGCTACAAAGCCATGAACAAGACAAGAAACTCAATTTAACTTTAAAAGTAACGTTAGCTAAGGCTAAGTGCTAACTTAGCAATGGTGCTGTGGTTTGCGCAGAACAATTTTATATACAAAAGTATATTATCAGCGAGCTAACAAATCTGTACAAGCAGCCAATAAATATAAAAATATCTGTAGCTTAGTTAGGTAACCTAATAATTCAGCTGTAACATACACTCACGTATGACCCCACACGGTTAACATTGACATGCAGTTTTGTAATTTTCAAAATAACGGTTTCATTAAAACGTAACAGTGATACTCGTGTTTCAGTTCTAAGACAAGTAAACGGTGTAACTTGGGAGGGAGATCAATCGCAAAAATATCGATTTACGTTTTTAAATTCATATTTTTGTAATTAATATTTTTTAATTAATATTTTTTTAATTAATAGTTTTGTGAAATCTTATATTTAACATAAACGGCTACTTTTATTTTGCAAGTGTTTACTTGTTAGTCATAAGTAGTGTTTTGTGAGATGATTGTTCGTTTTCACACATGGCTCTCTGTCCCTCACCTACTCTGATCTAATGACGAATGCGTAATTTATTTTATAAGTGGACTTCACATTTCGTTCTGTTACCTAAGGGTCAATACAACATACTCGTTTAAATGTGCTGATACAAAGATTGTGAAACAATTAATGTTTTTAATTAACTGATTAAAGTTTTACTCTGAATGAACACATTTTACGAATATATAGGAATGTTAACCTTATTACATTGTCTTTGATGAGGAAATGGGTATTTTGGATGTTTTAACCTTTTAAACATGTTTTAACCTTTTAAACTTTTAAATATTACCGTAAGGTTGTAAATACGTTCATTAATATTTTAGGTATTTTGATTATTCATTTTGCAATTTTGATTAAAAATAAATAAATAAATAAAATAAAAAATCAAGTTATTTAAACATGTCCAAGAATTGCTGTCCACTCTCTCATCTTTGGATAACCATCTTGGTAAAAATGCGACCTTTGACATCAGTGACCTCACAACTTTAAAAAAGGTCTATCTTCATTCGCCTAAAGGCATAAACTGCATGCTCCTATAGTATGTCAGTTCATTTGAATTTCTCACTTTGTCTCCATACTCAGATGAGTTAAAGCTAAAAATGTCCACCCCATTGTGATGAAATATTGAGTTAATAAACATTATTTTAGAATATCAAAATATATGTTTGAAATGCTAACTTTAGCTAAAATTGTCCACCTGCTGACATGACAGTTGCACAATACAGTGAACATATACTTGCATATACCTTCTTTGCTGTTTTCTTGTTGTTTTGTTTTAAGTAATATTTCCTAATAACTATTAAACTATTGATGTTCAGCTACGACAGGAGCTGAAGTAGCAAAGAGGAAAAGGTCCAGGTGAGATGCAGACCCTTGGAGGAAAGAGACAATTACCTGTGAAATTAGAGAGAGAGAAAGCGCTGTAGAAAAGGTGAGGAGATTTTAACAAAAAAGGGAATTCATGACTGAAAAAGAAAGGTATGCCAAAAAAACCCCAAAACAAAACAGAGTCGAGAAAGGAATAGTTGCCATGACAACTAAACATTCTTGAAGAGCTATAAACTGTGTTATCAAGGTGTATTTTAAATGTTCATAACTTTGCTTTTAATGGCTTTAAACGTTATATATAGCTTAGAAGTATGTAGAGGTTGGAGGAATATGTGTGGCTATATTTGGGCTATTTCTTCTGTTTGGGTATGAGTGGTTTGTAGCATTTAGCCTTGGACATTGAGAGTGCTGAAAAGTCTAAATGTGTCTGTGAAAGCTTTAGAAGTATAAAGTGATTGATTTTTAAATTAGTAATGAAAATGCTGAGGTAATAAAATGATATTGTAAGCAGAAAAGTATGGATGGTCCCGAATAAACTGGTTTCATGCAGGAAAGACCAGTGTAGGCTTCAGCATAAATCTTCAGGAGGCCTCTTTGAAAAAGCCTCTAGGGGATTCCGTTGAAGGGAGAGCCTTGGTTCAAGGATGGGACATCCCGGCCAAGCACTGGAAGAAACAATATGGAGATCACCAAAAGAAACAATATGGGCATCCGGTGATATAGAATAGGATCGTCTTTTAAAAAAATAGAAGTAGTTCAGGTTGAACATAATAGTACCAAGAACTTGTTGGTGTAACTATTAAATATCAATTAGCATATATTGAATAATGTATGGTTTGAACATAATAGTGGAAACCTGGACAAGTATTATGAAAAAATAAAAATGGTTATGCAAGTGTCCTTGAAGCGTTTGGTTACTATCTGATGGATTAAAATAGGTTTGTTGGTAACAAAGACATCACTAAAGTGTACAGAGCAAAGGTACTCCAGGACCAGGATGGGTAAGTAGCAGCTTGATCAATGGACTCTTCTGTGAGACGTAACAGGGCGTCGGTCTTAAATGTAATGTTAGATCAAGTGAAAAACTTTAGTGGATTGAAATACAGATAAATAAATCCACCAAAAGTACACCTGCATCATTGGTAAAAAGTTGTTCTGCTAGTTGTCTGATTTTGT
The DNA here is from genome assembly GCF_041902795.1 of Electrophorus electricus. Lineage (NCBI taxonomy): Eukaryota > Metazoa > Chordata > Actinopteri > Gymnotiformes > Gymnotidae > Electrophorus > Electrophorus electricus. Next base: position 1,256,832 of record NW_027658616.1, on the reverse strand, counting down.
TCCAGTAATCTAATGTTTCCTGTGGACTAGGTGGTTCAAGATTATATTGGTGTTTGCTTTATTTCTGTGATCTTTTTAACCATAGTCTGCTTGTTTATACTGTCTACCAAATACTCAGTAGTGAAACACTGACACAATCCCTTTTGGCGTCAGACATTTGTAATAATTTCAATAATCTACACTTGTAAATCAAGAGGGCAGCACCATTTTAAAGTCTAGTTTCCTTTCTCTGTATCACTTTCTGGAATTTTTCCGTCTGTGTTTTTATTAAAGTTAAAAATGGAAAGGGTATTAAAACTCCCTTTCACTGACATCTCTTCCACTGAACTTGTAGAGAAAGTGATGATATGAAGATGATTATGTTTATCGCTTTCACTCAGAGATCATTGTCTGAGGGTCATGTTGTACAGTTCACGATGCCCCGGGTTGCAATCAGGAGGTTTAACAGTGATGTGCCACACAGTTGTCTGTGGTGTTCTATATGATCTAAAAGTCAGACTTACCATTTATCAGTCAAATCAATTAAAGAACATTCATGATCAACAATTTGTGGGTGGCCATGATACTAACAGCGTGGTGGAAATTCCACAAGATATCAAACTCCACACTAACATAAACATAACACTGCTTTCATGTCACTTCCACAAGTAGCCCAAACATAAGATATAGAAAGCAGGTAAGAGCGGAGCAGTCAATGTGCCTAATATGACTGCAAAAGCCTGGCAGGACAGGAGGTATTCCTGCTTCTGCTAATCAGCAAAAGGAAGCTCCTGGCAAAGTGACGTGGACTGCAAAAAAATCACCAGGAAGGTCAAGCTACAAATGCCAGAGAGGAGCAGGGAGCACCAAAAGTTCCATAGCATCCTGCGGAAAGAGTACCACATAAGCATGGAAACAGTACAGCAACCCATGGTATGAGCATGGACAGATGAGGAAGAGCTGCTAGAACAGTACGTCCCCAATAAGCAGGCAGGATGTGGATCCGTCTCACTATTTCATCGGCAGAAATGCAGGAGCAGGTGATAATACTCCTGGGCCCAGCACTCTTCAACCTGGGTACTTTAAGGAGAACACGGCAGCCTCCCAAAAGTGATACAAAGTCCCAAAATGGCTATTACCTGTGCTGAATAACAGTATGAAGGACAAATCTACCCCTGTCCAAAGTTTAATTGATTTAACTGAATGCCAACTATACTACCACCATCAATCTGTGTAAGGTGTACTTGCAAGTGCCTTTAGCACCAAAAGCAAAAGAACTCAGTGTTTTCAACACATTTCATCCAAGCATCATCATGTGAAATGTTGTTCTTTTCGGAAATTCTTCATCTAAATATGGTTGTGTTGCTAATGAGATCATATTATTTGTTACTCTTTAAACCTTATTATTCCTTTAAGATTCAAAGTCTACTGTGTTAGGAAACCTATGTGAGAATATAAAATCAGCAGTTTCTGCATGCTTGTGTGATGAATACAGAAAGTGATCTCTTATACCTGCGGAATTAAGGCTTCAAATGTCTTGGTGTTCAGACGATATGGAGAGGCTCTGGGAATCTGGAAGGATAAACGTTTGTTTCATTTTCAGGGACTGTTGATCATTTATTTGTCCATTCATTTATTACACTATTAAGGGATTATTAATGTGCACTGGGAGAACAGTATAAAGTTATCAGTCTTCTAACTAAATAGCCTGGTCTTGTAAGGTAACCACATGCACACCTTTCCCTCAGTGATGGCAAGGAGTGGTTTAAACTCACCATGTCATCTGTGATTCTGAGTGTGAGTGCTCCTGCATTTTTGTACACAAAGCCTGCTGAGTTGGCAGTGAAGGCAGAGATGCCCATATACAGCATGTTGCTTTCATCAGGTGGCAGTGAAAATGGTGTCGGGGCAAAAGCGGGTTTCTTGTGCACTCCAATGTTGTAAAACTCCCCCTATATAGAGAGCAATGCAGAGATGAACTTATTCTTTTACAGCTCCTGGGTCTTGATTCTTCGTTCAGATTAAACTGTTCTATCAGTGTAACCTTTGTGTAACCTTTTTTTCCTACAAAAGCCCAACAGTGCTTTCTGGATACACTTAGGCACAGTTTTGCAAGTGCTCCTGTTATTCCCTGTTAATTCAGCTCTTTGGCTCAGAAAGGCTTTCTTATGATCATTATGGTCATTATTCTTATGCTTTGACAACTTGTGCCTTTTTTAACTTGTGCCTGAAAACCCCTTTACCTATGCCAATGATAAAACACTGATGAACTCCTGCAAACAAGTTGTAGTTTTTTAATTAGTGCATTAATCTTAGTTTGGGATCTTTAATGACCATCTTAATCTGTGTATATTATTTGATTGTTGGTTCTTTCCTAGCTGAATGTAACTTCCTCTCACAGTAGTATACAACTTCCAAGCTTATCAAAGGATAGTGTTGTAGTCAGGACCATTAAAAAAACATTCAAGCAAAGACCAAGATTTTGTAGTGTTGGAATCTGAGACAAGAATGAGACTTATTTAACAATGATTTTACTTTAATTATACCACTCACTGATAATGTATTGTAAATTGTCATTGTCATAAATTGTCATAAATAATTGTCATTATAAAGGCAGTTGAATATAAACAAATATAAAGCAAAAAGGTTCATATGGCCATTTTTATTATTAAATTAAAACATAGTAATACTTAAATAATTGCTATCTGCCCTTGGGTCAATCATGGAAAGGATTAACTAGATGTGTTCTGTAATGTGTTAAATCCTCTTGATAAATGCATAGCTTTAGCTATATCATAAAATATATGATGAGTCTTTTTCTCATTATTACTTGTGTACAACAAAAGTTTGTGTGACAAGCAGCAACATGTATATTTACCAATTTATGAAAATGGGAGTATGCGCAGTGGGAGAGTAAATATCTTTTAAAATGACTCTCAATTAATGGCAATGCATTTCCAATAAGTCTCTTATGCACCAGTACTTGTGAATGTACACACACAAACCTCACCGTTTGGGTCTTCCCCAAGTCCCCTGTCCTGTTCGCACTACTAGCTAAGAGCAACCAGCTAACTTGATAGCAGTGTGACTCAATAATAATAATAATAATAATAATAATAATAATAATAGTAATGATAATAATAATAGTAATAATAGTAATAATAATAATAGTAATAATAATAATAATAATAATAATATGGCGCTTCCATGCACATCAGCAAGCAAATAGGAACACTAGCACTTGCATGAAATTAAGCATATTAGCATTTCAGAGGGCAGATTATTTAGCCTGCTAAAATAGCAGGTGTGGCAGCAAATGTCTGTTCAAAACACTATGTCACAGGTATGAGTATCATGTATTTGCTATAGTATGATTGTTCATGTTTGTAAATTTAAAGCTTACAAATGCTGTATTTACAGTGTATTGCAGGTTATTAAAATGTGGCAGTAATTATTAGGATATAGAGAATTGTAGTGTTTAAACAAATCATTATGTTAGAAGTATGTTTAGGGAAGAATACACCCTGACCCACCCAGAGTCACCCACTTACCTTACATTATTGATCATAAACTTGAATAGCTACAATACTGTCTGCTAATCATGCAGTTTGAAGTTTGCAAAGTGTGTACCCAGACAAAATCTGTGTTAAAACTTTCCTTTAACACCAGGTCATACATGAGTCAGACATGATTCTGAATAAATTAATGAATGAAAAAATGAAAAGCCTTATTTCATTTCAAACTGCACTTCAGGAACACTGAGCTCAAGTTCTGAAGAAACTTCCCTGCATATTTTCAGGGGTTTTCTGCCTCACCATGCCTGAATCACCTCATAAGGAGCTTGATAATGAGGAGACAGGGTGACTGAGGCAGTGAACACTCCTCACTGAGCATACTGGCTTCCAAGAGCTGGAGCTGGGAAGACCTATAGGTCTGTGACACACACTCCCACCCAGTCCTGATACTAAGAAGGTGGAACCTACAGGCTAATATGCAGCTGCCTGTGCATCAATAGGCGTCTGGGGTGTCCATCACTCAGGGAGGCGTGGCTGAAGGCGTGGCCTTGCAGACTCTGAGAGCTGGCTGAGGTAATCTCTAAAGGAGAGAGTAGTCACCAATAATCATGGAAATGTAGCCATAACTGTACAGTATATTTCACAGCCATGTATATTACATATCAAAGACCAGGCTTACCAGAATAAATATTCCACACATACAGCTCATATATATCTGTGTGTGTGTGTGTAAAAACATGCTCCTGTTTTAGTCTCAACACAGACAGATATACATGTAGGAGTAGCAAACTGAAGTAAGAGCTCACCTTCACCAGTACATAGTCTCCAGCTTTAACAGTGACAGGGTTGGTATCCGTGGGATAAGAAAGCAAATCCTTTCTTGGAAAAATAACCTTCACATTCCCATCATTCCGACCACAAAGATCTTGAGATGACTTCTTACTTTCCTGCAGAAAACAGACTCAGTCAAGCAAAAACAGCAGATAACATTTGTACAATATAAAAGGCTTGACTAAGCACTGTAGCAGACAGAAATTCTCTCCTGCTCTTACATTGCCTCCAGATACCATGCCACAACGTCTCACTAGTGTTATCCAAACCAAGGGTGGTTATTCCCACTGTTATGTAGATGGTCATAAAATTCTGTTATCAGTGTGTATATCGGTAGATCCAATCTCAGCATGACTGGTAGCGCATATTAACACACAAGTGGCAAACACCTTGGGGTAGTTTTCTGTGCATTCGCCAGGCATGTCCTCAAAAGAAGGACACTAACAATAATCAAAATTAACTAAGACCCCAATCTTCAAACAGTTATTGATGGCAGGTAATACACTAAAGACCACAAGCACAGGGAAACCAGTCATTGGGATTTCCCGGTACCAAAGATGTGAACTGCTCTCAACACTTCAAAAATAACAAAAAGCTCAAAGCATCCAAAACAGACACAATGCTATGCCTAACCAGGGAAGGGTTTCAAATGAAAGGGCCACAGAAACCCATGCGGTAATCGCAAACTAACACCACAAACGGGAAAGTGACCATACAACTCAAATAGACTAAAATAGACCAAACAATGCCCTAAATACATAAACACATAAACTCTATTTGCCCTCCAGAAAAGAACAAGGCCAAAACCAAAATGAAATGGCTGAGCTGATAGACAATGCCATTGTTCATCATCGTTGTCAGACAGACCTCATGATGTTGATCCAGCAGGTCTAAATAAGATAAGGGAGGAGAATTTACTGCAACTATTTATTTTCTTGCAGAAATCTAGTTAAATCGATATGCAAAACATGATGACCAAGACACACAGATGCAGCAATCCCAAATTATTAACAGCAGAAGTGCTCCAAACACAGTTGTAACACAGCATGGCTTCAACCCACTGCAGTACTCACTCCCTCCACTAGGACAAGCTGTTTGCTGTCGATGAAACTGGTGTTGACCTTAGCCGCATCTTCTCGGAATGTAAAGATAAGCTCCTCCAGGCGACAGCTTCTTCACCTCAGCTGGGATATCGTCCCCGAGACGGTGGTATGCCTGAGTTTTCTGTGGGTGTGGTACACACATCTTCATGTCAGAAGGTAAAGCCCAACTGGCAGCCACAAGACCCTTTCAATTCTCCAAATGATAATAGACAATGGTGAATTTCTTGATAGAACCATCACATGAACCATCACATGAATGTCTGTTTTTTGATAGTGTTAAACACAATGACAAAATAGGATCTCACCTTCCTCATGCTGTAGGCAAACAGGAAGGCTACATTATAGCCCACTTCCCTGATCAAAGAGACCGACTGCTGGTGGTCCTCCTCGGTTTCCCCACAGAAGCCTGTGATGAAGTCACTGCTCAGACTGACCCCTGTAAAAAGAAATTATACATAGATATATATTCACACAAGACCTATTATAGCTACAATAATTTTATAATTACATATTGAATGTTTGGTAATGATAGGACACCTGGTATTATCTTTCAAATGTTTTCCACAAGCTCAAGGTAGGCTTCCCTAGTATACCTATGAAAACATCCCAGAGCATGATGACTTAAAGTGAGAACTAAGTTTTAACACATGAGACATCAAGAGATTTGAGATAAGCAGGCTAATCTCTACTGTGCTTGTGGTGAGTGCTGTCGTTCTAGGAGCGTTTCTCACCCACGCCTCATGGTCTGTAAGACTCTGCTGCTGCCGCTCTGAGCTGGCAAGTGGATCTGCTTACAGATGTTCCTCCGCTCTTGGATTAGCTATAACACCTTCAGGAAACATACTCACCCACCCCAGCACAGGTCAAACGAAAACAGCACAAATTGACTATGGCAGTCAAACCTTATTTCACATATCTGATAAGCATAAGGCTTTTTCAATCTGATAATCTATTAATGATCTTTTCTACTGCTCACATCCAAATTTGCGAATCCTAAATTATTATCCAATCTGCTGCTTAAAATGGCCTATGAGCAATATCTGCACATGAATTCAGACTATAAGAAACTGTTCAACTAAATACTTAAACTCTTTGAACATCCACTACACCACACAAGCCATAAACAGTCAGGGCCGGATTACCAATAGATTACCAGAGCAGGCAGTGACCTGTAGGCCCCACACCTTTTAGGGGCCATGCAACAAGGAATTTAAAAAAAAAAAAAACATATTAGGAGATAATTTGCAAGGGAGGCCCCAAGATTATGACTGCCTAGGGGCCTCCACAGGGTTTAATCTGCCACTGTAGGCAGTGTACATGTACATGCCCCTAAATGTAATTGGTAACATATTCCATTACATTACTCAAACGAGGAACATACTTTAAAAACTTTGGAATACTTCAACATTGTCCAAGACTATTTCAAATATAACTCACTTTAATTACATTTAAATTACATTTAACAGCATGTATTCTGTGTTCTGTATTTTGTCACCTGCAATGAAATACATTTTAAAAGTACCTTCCCCACACTAGTCATGGGTATCCCAACCAAAAACCACATGCTCACATCCATGACTCTGGGGTTTCTACCTCATCAGGAAAGTCTTTAGGATGTGGCCAGGTGAAGCGAATCCTTGTCAGGGTTTACGAGGGAGACGTGGTGTAGCAGGTCAGCGAATCGTAGGCCTCCTTGCTCATCACGGGAACACGGTGCTGAAACCACGGCTGAGGTGCGAACCAAGCTCCGAGTTGCTGGCCCCGTCCCCAGACACGTCTCTGTAGCTGTTCACGTTTTGACCCAGCAGGGTCACTTCCTTCACCCCCTATGGCCATGATCATTTCATATACTTAGTGTTCACATCTGGCCAAGTTTCACACACAGAAACTAGTAAAGCCAGACTGCACACATAGTCGCTGAAGGGAAGAGACCTGGTCAGACAGCATGCGCACTTCTTCAAGTATGGAGGACACAGGTCTGCTCCTTTCCCTCCCCCAGGTAAACGGCACAATGCAGTAGCTGAACATGTTGTCACAGCCCCGCATGATAGACCTACAGCAGTCAAAGAGGGACAAAATATACTGGATAATCCCACTGTAAGACAAGGTGCCACCAACAAGGCTTGCAGTACACAAGGTCTGTACTGTCAACAGCGTGAAAGGACTTTAAAAGTATCGACACCCCTGATATCAAACCATTATTTGAAGTGCTACATCTAAAAGCATGAAGGAGCTGAAGATGAGCCACCACGGTGTTTGAAGTTTTATATCCCTTCATAAGTGTAGGAGGGTCAGTCATGTATAAATATTTAACCAAAAAATGCAGATTGACAAGTGTTCAGTAAAATGATAATAATAAACAACTGAACTATGAGCATTTGCTGTTTTTGGCTTTATTGTGGATGCAAGTCCCATGTTTCATGCAATATGGTAGCAAATGCCTTTAAATTATAGCTGACTTTTCTGTATTTTAATCTAACAGTTGCTGTTCAGATTAAATTCAGTGTATTAGAGTTGAATATGAAAACACCAAAAACTGTCTATACATGTTAACTTAAAAATTGAACTGTACCATCTTTACAAAATCACACAGTGCAAAGTTAATTTAAGAGTTAGTGTTTAGCAGGAACTCCTCCCGTATAAATCAGCCAGATATTATTATGGCACTCACACAAAGGCACTGTGTCCTGAATGGTGAATGGGCATGACATCAGCATATGCCTCTTCCAGGGAGAGCAGGACATTGCTGGTCCTCTGACCCCCATGGGCCAGTGCAAGGAGTCGGAGAAGATCTCTGTAGGCATCTGGCCCTGCTACAACATCCACCACCCTCTCCTTCTCCAGCAACTCAGTCTTCAGTCTCTCTGCCATGCAACCTACAAGAGAGCAAGCACACATATGCGTATACGGGCGCGTGAACCCACACACAAACATACATGCGCACACACGAACATTTCAGACTGAGAGATACATTTGAACGTGAATGAAGAACTATGGTGAAGTGAGAAGTTACCCAGGACTCCTATCTTTAATGGAGTGCTGCTCTTTAGATGCTTCTTTTTCAGAACTGCTGGATGTTTGAGTCTGTTCCAGATGGTCTGCTCTGCCTTTTCCCTGTCACAATGATTTTTATTTTTTCCAACAGAAAATAGCATTACATCCAAGCAAAAAATGTCACTGAAGTCAAGGACTGCTGTCAAGTTGCACAAGATTGGCAACGTATAGATTCACTGTGTAAAATACAAACAGAAATAGGCTTTTCCTACCTTATGGAGCATGTGACAAGAAGCACCACATCTGCCTGTATAAAAAAAAAAAAAAATTAGGAAAGATGAGAATGAAAGCTTTCAAATAAAGGAAGCGCTGTGTTTATCAAGGGTCAAAGGTCAAGGCATTGACACTTACCTCTGATAGTTCGTGGGTCCGAACATATCCACCCTTCTGAAGAATGGACCACGCAATTTCAGTGTCGTTGACGTTCATCTGACAGCCGTATGTTTCGAAATACACTGCAAGATGTAAACATCAAAATAAAATTGGCAACGACTACCGGCATACTGACACATGGGAATTAAAATCCTAAAGCCTGAACTATCATGGCAACAAATGCAGTTTGTTACATACCTTTCCGTAGCTGCGCCAGACCACTTTCTTCAGGAAGATACGATTCCTCATGTTCCTGTTGCGTCTCAGTTGAACTTTTGCCTGAAGAACTCTTAATGACGACAGCTTGGTCTTAAATGTGCTCACTCTCGTCTCATCAGTCTCATTAGTAGGAGTGCTAGATAGAGACACTGAGCAATAACCTCTGCATTTGTCGACGAGTCGAGATAAACACTTTTGAACAGAAAACACTAGAAGTCTAAGCCTGCGGGCAGACATCATGTCTAAACGGGAGATTCGGCTACAAAGCCATGAACAAGACAAGAAACTCAATTTAACTTTAAAAGTAACGTTAGCTAAGGCTAAGTGCTAACTTAGCAATGGTGCTGTGGTTTGCGCAGAACAATTTTACATACAAAAGTATATTATCAGCGAGCTAACAAATCTGTACAAGCAGCCAATAAATATAAAAATATCTGTAGCTTAGTTAGGTAACCTAATAATTCAGCTGTAACATACACTCACGTATGACCCCACACGGTTAACATTGACATGCAGTTTTGTAATTTTCAAAATAACGGTTTCATTAAAACGTAACAGTGATACTCGTGTTTCAGTTCTAAGACAAGTAAACGGTGTAACTTGGGAGGGAGATCAATCGCAAAAATATCGATTTACGTTTTTTAATTCATATTTTTGTAATTAATAGTTTTGTAATTAATAGTTTTTTAATTAATAGTTTTGTGAAATCTTATATTTAACATAAACGGCTACTTTTATTTTGCAAGTGTTTACTTGTTAGTCATAAGTAGTGTTTTGTGAGATGATTGTTCGTTTTCACACATGGCTCTCTGTCCCTCACCTACTCTGATCTAATGACGAATGCGTAATTTATTTTATAAGTGGACTTCACACTTCGTTCTGTTACCTAAGGGTCAATACAACATACTCGTTTAAATGTGCTGATACAAAGATTGTGAAACAATTAATGTTTTTAATTAACTGATTAAAGTTTTACTCTGAATGAACACATTTTACGAATATATAGGAATGTTAACCTTATTACATTGTCTTTGATGAGGAAATGGGTATTTTGGATGTTTTAACCTTTTAAACATGTTTTAACCTTTTAAACTTTTAAATATTACCGTAAGGTTGTAAATACGTTCATTAATATTTTAGGTATTTTGATTATTCATTTTGCAATTTTGATTAAAAATAAATAAATAAATAAAAATAAAAAATCAAGTTATTTAAACATGTCCAAGAATTGCTGTCCACTCTCTCATCTTTGGATAACCATCTTGGTAAAAATGCGACCTTTGACATCAGTGACCTCACAACTTTAAAAAAGGTCTATCTTCATTCGACTAAAGGCATAAACTGCATGCTCCTATAGTATATCAGTTCATTTGAATTTCTCACTTTGTCCCCATACTCAGATGAGTTAAAGCTAAAAATGTCCACCCCATTGTGATGAAATATTGAGTTAATAAACATTATTTTAGAATATCAAAATATATGTTTGAAATGCTAACTTTAGCTAAAATTGTCCACCTGCTGACATGACAGTTGCACAATACAGTGAACATATACTTGCATATACCTTCTTTGCTGTTTTCTTGTTGTTTTGTTTTAAGTAATATTTCCTAATAACTATTAAACTATTGATGTTCAGCTACGACAGGAGCTGAAGTAGCAAAGAGGAAAAGGTCCAGGTGAGATGCAGACCCTTGGAGGAAAGAGACAATTACCTGTGAAATTAGAGAGAGAGAAAGCGCTGTAGAAAAGGTGAGGAGATTTTAACAAAAAAGGGAATTCATGACTGAAAAAGAAAGGTATGCCAAAAAAACCCCAAAACAAAACAGTCGAGAAAGGAATAGTTGCCATGACAACTAAACATTCTTGAAGAGCTATAAACTGTGTTATCAAGGTGTATTTTAAATGTTCATAACTTTGCTTTTAATGGCTTTAAACGTTATATATAGCTTAGAAGTATGTAGAGGTTGGAGGAATATGTGTGGCTATATTTGGGCTATTTCTTCTGTTTGGGTATGAGTGGTTTGTAGCATTTAGCATTGGACATTGAGAGTGCTGAAAAGTCTAAATGTGTCTGTGAAAGCTTTAGAAGTATAAAGTGATTGATTTTTAAATTAGTAATGAAAATGCTGAGGTAATAAAATGATATTGTAAGCAGAAAAGTATGGATGGTCCCGAATAAACTGGTTTCATGCAGGAAAGACCAGTGTAGGCTTCAGCATAAATCTTCAGGAGGCCTCTTTGAAAAAGCCTCTAGGGGATTCCGTTGAAGGGAGAGCCTTGGTTCAAGGATGGGACATCCCGGCCAAGCACTGGAAGAAACAATATGGAGATCACCAAAAGAAACAATATGGGCATCCGGTGATATAGAATAGGATCGTCTTTTAAAAAAATAGAAGTAGTTCAGGTTGAACATAATAGTACCAAGAACTTGTTGGTGTAACTATTAAATATCAATTAGCATATATTGAATAATGTATGGTTTGAACATAATAGTGGAAACCTGGACAAGTGTTATGAAAAAATAAAAATGGTTATGCAATTGTCCTTGAAGCGTTTGGTTACTATCTGATGGATTAAAATAGGTTTGTTGGTAGCAAAGACATCACTAAAGTGTACAGAGCAAAGGTACTCCAGGACCAGGATGGGTAAGTAGCAGCTTGATCAATGGACTCTTCTGTGAGACGTAACAGGGCGTCGGTCTTAAATGTAATGTTAGATCAAGTGAAAAACTTTAGTGGATTGAAATACAGATAAATAAATCCACCAAAAGTGCACCTGCATCATTGGTTAAAAGTTGTTCTGCTAGTTGTCTGATTTTGTTCCAGTAATCTAATGTTTCCTGTGGACTAGGTGGTTCAAGATTATATTGGTGTTTGCTTTATTTCTGTGATCTTTTTAACCATAGTCTGCTTGTTTATACTGTCTACCAAATACTGAGTAGTGAAACACTGACACAATCCCTTTTGGCGTCAGACATTTGTAATAATTTCAATAATCTACAGTTGTAAGTCAAGAGGGCAGCACCATTTTAAAGTCTAGTTTCCTTTCTCTGTCTCACTTTCTGGAATTTTTCCGTCTGTGTTTTTATTAAAGTTAAAAATGGATAGGGTATTAAAACTCCCTTTTACTGACGTCTCTTCCACTGAACTTGTAGAGAAAGTGATGATATGAAGATGATTATGTTTATCACATTCACTCAGAGATCATTGTCTGAGGGTCATGTTGTACAGTTCACGATGCCCCGGGTTGCAATCAGGAGAGTTTAACAGTGATGTGCCAAACAGTTGTCTGTGGTGTTCTATATGATCATCACAGAACATCACACATAACTGGTCAAATTGTATCTCCAGTAGGATATTTGTGTATTATACTATATATTAGCAGCATAACTTTATGATGCAATTAAAAACATTCCCCATCCCCCTGAATACCAATCATATTACATATCTGGGTATTAAATTCTCTTCCCAGTTGTCTGTTATTCAAAAATAAATAGTCATCCAATTATTAAAACAATAAGCGACGAACTTCATTGATGGACAAATTTGCCCCTTATGCTCTTTGGACAAACTGCAATAATTAAAATGAGAATATTACCTAAACGAAATTATTTGTTTTCAATTATTCCAGCGCCACCAACCTGTCTAAAATCTTTGGACAACATCATAACTTGATTCTACTGGAAAAATAAATCACATAGAATCAAACTCACAACATTACAGAACTGTAGTTGATTATTGCAAATCAACTATAATATGGTATAAAATGGATAAAACTTAGTATATCAGACAGAATATGGATAGACATATAGCAAACATTATGCAAAGATCTAAAAGTCAGACTTACCATTTATCAGTCAAATCAATTAAAGAACATTCATGATCAACAATTTGTGGGTGGCCATGATACTAACAGCGTGGTGGAAATTCCACAAGATATCAAACTCCACACTAACATAAACATAACACTGCTTTCATGTCACTTCCACAAGTAGCCCAAACATAAGATATAGAAAGCAGGTAAGAGCGGAGCAGTCAATGTGCCTAATATGACTGCAAAAGCCTGGCAGGACAGGAGGTATTCCTGCTTCTGCTAATCAGCAAAAGGAAGCTCCTGGCAAAGTGACGTGGACTGCAAAAAAATCACCAGGAAGGTCAAGCTACAAATGCCAGAGAGGAGCAGGGAGCACCAAAAGTTCCATAGCATCCTGCGGAAAGAGTACCACATAAGCATGGAAACAGTACAGCAACCCATGGTATGAGCATGGACAGATGAGGAAGAGCTGCTAGAACAGTACGTCCCCAATAAGCAGGCAGGATGTGGATCCGTCTCACTATTTCATCGGCAGAAATGCAGGAGCAGGTGATAATACTCCTGGGCCCAGCACTCTTCAACCTGGGTACTTTAAGGAGAACACGGCAGCCTCCCAAAAGTGATACAAAGTCCCAAAATGGCTATTACCTGTGCTGAATAACAGTATGAAGGACAAATCTACCCCTGTCCAAAGTTTAATTGATTTAACTGAATGCCAACTATACTACCACCATCAATCTGTGTAAGGTGTACTTGCAAGTGCCTTTAGCACCAAAAGCAAAAGAACTCAGTGTTTTCAACACATTTCATCCAAGCATCATCATGTGAAATGTTGTTCTTTTCGGAAATTCTTCATCTAAATATGGTTGTGTTGCTAATGAGATCATATTATTTGTTACTCTTTAAACCTTATTATTCCTTTAAGATTCAAAGTCTACTGTGTTAGGAAACCTATGTGAGAATATAAAATCAGCAGTTTCTGCATGCTTGTGTGATGAATACAGAAAGTGATCTCTTATACCTGCGGAATTAAGGCTTCAAATGTCTTGGTGTTCAGACGATATGGAGAGGCTCTGGGAATCTGGAAGGATAAACGTTTGTTTCATTTTCAGGGACTGTTGATCATTTATTTGTCCATTCATTTATTACACTATTAAGGGATTATTAATGTGCACTGGGAGAACAGTATAAAGTTATCAGTCTTCTTTATCAGTCTTCTAACTAAATAGCCTGGTCTTGTAAGGTAACCACATCCACACCTTTCCCTCAGTGATGGCAAGGAGTGGTTTAAACTCACCATGTCATCTGTGATTCTGAGTGTGAGTGCTCCTGCATTTTTCTACACAAAGCCTGCTGAGTTGGCAGTGAAGGCAGAGATGCCCATATACAGCATGTTGCTTTCATCAGGTGGCAGTGAAAATGGTGTCGGGGCAAAAGCGGGTTTCTTGTGCACTCCAATGTTGTAAAACTCCCCCTATATAGAGAGCAATGCAGAGATTAACTTATTCTTTTACAGCTCCTGGGTCTTGATTCTTCGTTCAGATTAAACTGTTTTATCAGTGTAACCTTTGTGTAACCTTTTTTTCCTACAAAAGCCCAACAGTGCTTTCTGGATACACTTAGGCACAGTTTTGCAAGTGCTCCTGTTATTCCCTGTTAATTCAGATCTTTGGCTCAGAAAGGCTTTCTTATGATCATTATGGTCATTATTCTTATGCTTTGACAACTTGTGCCTTTTTTAACTTGTGCCTGAAAACCCCTTTACCTATGCCAATGATAAAACACTGATGAATTCCTGCAAACAAGTTGTAGTTTATTAATTAGTGCATTAATCTTAGTTTGGGATCTTTAATGACCATCTTAATCTGTGTATATTATTTGATTGTTGGTTCTTTCCTAGCTGAATGTAACTTCCTCTCACAGTAGTGTACAACTTCCAAGCTTATCAAAGGATAGTGTTGTAGTCAGGACCATTAAAAAATCATTCAAGCAAAGACCAAGATTTTGTAGTGTTTGAATCTGAGACAAGAATGAGACTTATTTAACAATGATTTTACTTTAATTATACCACTCACTGATAATGTATTGTAAATTGTCATTGTCATAAATAATTGTCATTATAAAGGCAGCTGAATATAAACAAATATAAAGCAAAAAGGTTCATATGGTCATTTTTATTATTAAATTAAAACATAGTAATACTTAAATAATTGCTATCTGCCCTTGGGTCAATCATGGAAAGGATTAATTAGATGTGTTCTGTAATGTGTTAAATCCTCTCGATAAATGCATAGCTTTAGCTATATCATAAAACATATGATGAGTCCTTTTCTCATTATTACTTGTGTACAACAAAAGTTTGTGTGACAAGCAGCAACATGTATATTTGCCAATTTATGAAAACGGGAGTATGCGCAGTGGGAGAGTAAATATCTTTTAAAATGACTCTCAATTAATGGCAATGCATTTACAATAAGTCTCTTGCCACAATAACAACACTGTCTGGATTTGCCATCAGCTGGTTGATTGCAGCATCATGCAGCCTGCAGCCTAGCATTTGTTTGCAGGGGAACATACACTGCCATAATTATTACCATAATGAATTTTTTAAGGAGAAAGAATAGTCTGTACATTAATGTTAAAAATTCCAGATCCAGATAGCAGTGTTTATGTATGTCAGTGGCTGTGCACCAATACTTGTGAATGTACACACACAAACCTCACCCTTTGGGTCTTCCCCAAGTCCCCTGTCCTGTTCACACTACTAGCTAAGAGCAACCAGCTAACTTGATAGCAGTGTTACTCAATAATAATAATAATAATAATAATAATAATAATAATAGTAATAATAATAATAATAATAATGATAATAATATGGCGCTTCCATGCACATCAGCAAGCAAATAGGAACACTAGCACTTGCATGAAATTAAGCATATTAGCATTTCAGAAGGCAGATTATTTAGCCAGCTAAAATAGCAGGTGTGGCAGCAAATGTCTGTTCAAAACACTATGTCACAGGTATGAGTATCATGTATTTGATATAGTATGATTGTTCAAGTTTGTAAATTTAAAGCTTACAAATGCTGTATTTACAGTGTATTGCAGGTTATTAAAATGTGGCAGTAATTATTAGGATATAGAGAATTGTAGTGTTTAAACAAATCATTATGTCAGAAGTATGTTTAGGGGAGAATACACCCTGACCCACCCAGAGTTAACACACACTTACCTTACATTATTGATCATAAACTTGAATAGCTACAATACTGTCTGCTAATCATGCAGTTTGAAGTTTGCAAAGTGTGTACCCAGACAAAATCTGTGTTAAAACTTTCCTTTAACACCGAGTCATACATGAGTCAGACATGATTCTGAATAAATTAATGAATGAAAAAATGAAAAGCCTTATTTCATTTCAAACTGCACTTCAGGAACACTGAGCTCAAGTTCTGAGGAAACTTCCCTGCATATTTTCAGGGGTTTTCTGCCTCACCATGCCTGAATCACCTCATAAGGAGCTTGATAATGAGGAGACAGGGTGACTGAGGCAGTGAACACTCCTCACTGAGCATACTGGCTTCCAAGAGCTGGAGCTGGGAAGACCTATAGGTCTGTGACACACACTCCCACCCAGTCCTGATACTAAGAAGGTGGAACCTACAGGCTAATATGCAGCTGCCTGTGCATCAATAGGCGTCTGGGGTGTCCATCACTCAGGGAGGCGTGGCTGAAGGCGTGGCCTTGCAGACTCTGAGAGCTGGCTGAGGTAATCTCTAAAGGAGAGAGTAGTCACCAATAATCATGGAAATGTAGCCATAACTTTACAGTATATTTCACAGCCATGTATATTACATATCACAGACCAGGCTTACCAGAATAAATATTCCACACATACAGCTCATATATATCTGTGTGTGTGTGTGTGTGTGTGTGTGTGTGTGTGTGTGTGTGTGTGTGTGTGTGTGTGTGTGTGTGTGTAAAAACATGCTCCTGTTTTAGTCTCAACACAGACAGATATACATGTAGGAGTAGCAAACTGAAGTAAGAGCTCACCTTCACCAGTACATAGTCTCCAGCTTTAACAGTGACAGGTACGAATTGATGTGCGTAGACAACTACACAGGGTGGCCGGAAGCGTGGCCAACAAAACGGGAAGACAGTGCTTCAGTGGTAAAGTTCCTGGTGAACCAGTACATTCCTCACCATGGGTTTCAGAGAAAGGTGAGATCAGATAATGGCACTCATTTTACAGCGCGCAATTTGCAGGAGTTAGAGAAAATGCTGGGTCTGAAACATTCATTTGGGGCAGTGTATCATCCTCAGTCTCAAGGTAAGGTGGAAAGGATGAATCTAAATGCGAAAAACAAAGTGGCCAAAATCTGTGCACAGACAAAATTAAATTGGGTTGATGCCTTACCTTTGGCATTAATGCAAATTAGATGTTCAGTGAATGCAACAACTGGTTTTACCCCTTTTGAATTGCAGACAGGTTGAGGATTTCCAGGACCCCAGGGACCCTTAACAATAAATGAGAAAAGAAAAACATCTCACACACACATCATACTTTAATGAATTGCAAAGTATCGTTTCAGCTTTCTCCACGCAGGAGGGGGACCGGACGGGGAGCAGACAAACACAGACGATACCCGTTACGGACTGGGGGCTGCTGAGAGTCATCAAGAGAAAATGGAGTGAGCCGAGGTGGACAGGTCCATTCCAGGTGACAGAAAGAACCAGCCACGCCGTACGCCTGAAGGGTAAAGGGGAAACGTGGTTTCATCTGAGCCAGTGCGCCGCCGCAGAGTCACCGCAGAGGAGTCTGCAAGAGACAGCGAGGGACCTTGCTGAAACATCACCTAACTCACCTGACCCGGAAGGGGCAGAATAATCCCCGGGAGCAAAAGGGTCAAGGTAGTCCACCCTTAGACCCCGAAGTAAGAAGAACAGAACACCAGTGATGACTTCTGGACAATTGTGTTGTTTGATTATTTGTTGGTGTATTGTGTTGTGTGTTTCCATTTACAGTTTGGTCACGCTTGGGTTAAATAATAGCATGGCAGTAGGAAAGGATTAAAACATTAACAACAAGACGGTGAAGAAGAATGGGGGTAGAGATTGGTGGATGTGTAGCATGTGCAGCCGCAAGACCCAGACTTATAACCACCCCGGCACCCCTATTCCCACAAAAAGACCCCAAGGGTTATGCGTGCATGATTGGCCTGACTAAGGAAAGAAACCCTAAGAATTGTGACACTTTGAGCGTTATTTTCCCCCCCATCAGTAACAGAACCAGGACAGGACTATTTTCACCCGAAAAGGGGGAGGGGAACTACACGTGCTTCGTTAGAAGTTCAAGCACACCTCAAGTACGCTTGGCGCACATCCCGGCGGAATGGTGTAACCGCACGGTCACTGGGAACGAGTCTGTGGGTTCATGGGCACGAGCAGGATTGTATGATTATTGTGGAAGGATGACTTTGGTTGTTAACATGCCAGAGAATTCGGAGGCGACATGCGCCATGGTCAGGTTAGCAGCTCCTTTATTACTGATAGGCAAAAAACTACACAGGGACCCGGTAACTGATGCAGCAAGACAGTAGCGAGAGGCATACCATTTTGATTTAACAAGGAATACCCCCACATACATAGATGCAATAGGAATACCTCGCGGAGTTCCGGACAGACATAAGTTAGCAGACCAGATAGCAGGGGGATTTGAGAATTTTTCCGATACTTTCTGCATTATTCCCCATTACTCCAAATAAAAATGTGGATCGGATTAACTATGTACATTATAATGTCCTCAGGCTAGCCAACCTGACTAGGGATGCAGTGGAAGGACTTAGAGATCAGCTGGGACCAACCTCACTGATGGCGGTGCAAAATCGTATGGCATTAGACATGTTGTTGGCGGAAAAGGGGGGTGTCTGCGCTATGCTTGAGGATGTGTGTTGTACATTCATTCCTAATAATACCGCTCTGGATGGGTCGGTTAGTAGAGCATTGGATGGTTTGAAGACCCTATCAGAGGAAATGCATGAGAATTCAGGCATAAACAACCAGTTGGAATCCTGAATGGTGAGCCGGTTCGGTCAGTGGAAAGACTTAATTGTGTCATTGATGGTTTCATTAGCCACATTCACGGGAATTGCTGTGACATGCGGGTGCTGCTGTATTCCATGTATTAGGGCGTTAATGGTTAGACTAATTTCAGCTATGATAGAAAGGAAAGATGTGCATGAGGGTACCACGATGATGCCACTGATACAGGGGGAAAGGGACGTAGAGACAGGAGATGCCAGAATAAAGGAGTGTGATTGGTGATCTCTTTGTAGAGATCAAAAGGGGGAATTGTGGAGTTTCAGAAATTAAATGAATGCTAAGCTTACACTAGTAGAGAATAATGTGCAGAATGGAATAGGACTAATGCTTGAATAAATAAAATAATTACTGTATGTCCAGACATAACAGGAAATGCCCTAGACGTGCATATGTGTGATTATGCAAGAAGACATGTGTACGAGACGGTCAAACAGAGGTGACGGCTGAGATGGAAAAACACAAAAGCAGAAGTGGCACAAGGCGAGAGAAATATGTCTGTCTGTTGCAAAGTTATGCTTTAGATCTCACTCGCACTGTGTTGTGAAGTGATATCTCCAGAGCTCTGCATTAATAAAAGGCCACAGGGTAACACACTGTTTCCTGTCTCTTCTTTCCTGCATCAACGGACATGACACTAACTAATGATATAACAGAATCTGGCCCTTAGCTATTTTATTAGCTTTTTATCAGGGCACGCTTAGTAAAATGTCACATCTCTACATCAACTTTTTAAAAAAATTAACAGGCAATCAAATTATTTTGGCTATACTAAAACCTGTCCTGGAGCAATGCCTAGCTAGCTGGATAGCTAACACTAACATGCAAGACTGGGTTTGTTTTGCAGAAGTAGCAGATGCTAAATAGCTGCCTTGTAAAAGAGGTTTGCATTGGGGACTGTTTGTATTTGATGCATGCACTTTAGGTATTATTGCATAACGCTATTTGTGATGTATTTTTGTTTTTCAATCAGTCACATTCCGAGCCAAACTTCTCTTAGGTATCTTGTATCAGTGGAGAACTACTTTTGAAGGCATTGTTACTAGCTAACTGTTAGCTAGCAAGGTAACAAGGTAACTCTTTTTAAACAACAAAAAGAAAAAACACTTTAATGTGATTAACAACTATGAATTTACTAAGTTGTGATTGTTTCATAGAAGGTCTGATTAGCTAGCCTAGCTAAAGCTATGTTTGATACGTTTTGATATGTCTAACGACACTAGCATTTTTGGACAAGAGTAGCTTTATAGTTGCTTAGCTAATGTCACATAATTAAAAGTAGAATCAGAGGGAAATGTTGAATATTGTGTCATTGCACCAGCCATGAGGCATTAAAGTGTCTGGACAAGAACATAGCTAGCTAGCTAACTGGCTTAGATCACTACTGCAGCTCTCACACCTCGGTTTATTACATCATAATAGGTAATGTGGAATTTTTAAGGACCATTGTTGCGTCTGATAACCCGTTCAGAAAAGGTGTTCTTCAGCTGAATGAACAGATACTGAAACGAACACTAAAAAGATCATCCAACATTCAAGATATTTCAGTAGACACACTAGTGGAAGAGCTGCTGAGGTTCCTGAGCCATGAATGTCCGGCCTCCAGCATCTACTCTGGACAGGTATGTCACCGCCTTGCACCAGGACGCAGAGATCCGTGAGCATGACTGAGATGTAATTATAACTATATACACCTCATTAGTCTGATGCTAATGAGCACACATGCACACCTGCCGTCCAGTTCTTTAACATCCATATCCATCACCTTGATTTATCTTAGTAAGTTGCTGCTGAAGCTCTGTCTCTCTTTCTCTCTTTCCCCATGCCTCCTTCCCTTCCTGTAGGAGTGTGGATACACCACTGGCGTTGTTGCCTGATGCACCTCCTTTGGAAGAGGACACGGTCCACTGTCAGAACTGGCAGGAGACAGTGGAGCCGCACACACTCGCCTCTCTCGGCTCCCGGGAGATCGAACGGCAGGCTGTCATATATGGTAAAACAGCAAATGTGGTGCACAGCAACTGACTATAAAAGACAACTCCCAGTACACAGTTAACATGTAAAATGAAAACAATTATTTACTGATCTAACTTAAACTAAATAGCTACTAAATCTTTTGAACATACAGTATTCTATTTATTATGCACATATGATAATTCTATCCTGACTCATGAAAATGTGGAATTCTGAATTGTGTAACGTTTGTAAGAAATTGTAGTGACTTTGCTATATCCTCTTCCTCAGAGCTGTTCACAACGGAAGCATCTCACTTGCGGACTCTCAGGGTTCTCGATCAGGTGTTCTTCCAGAAGATGAGGAACCTTTTGACCGTCGAAGAACTTTCCTGTATCTTCCCCAACCTGCCCCAGGTCTACAGTCTTCATGGTCAGTCTCTCTGTGTGCGAGCGTGTGTGTGTGCGTGCAAATCCGCTCCATTTGTCTTAGTGTGTTTTCAAACCTAAATTTCTGAAGCCTACTTGGTGTCTAAATCATAATCAAGATTAAAGAAGTGTAAAACCCACCCAAACTGAGAATTTAATGACAGAACAATATCAGCTATCGGCACCATGCCATTACTGTGAGCAGGTATGGACTGGAGGCTGTACATGTTGTTTCTGCGGTGGCCTTCATGACACAAGTAGAGTTCTGTTGCCCACTGACACAACTTTCTAACAAACCACATATACACTGGCTCGCTTAAACAGATTCTGTTTTGTGGTGTTGCATTTGTGTTTCAGCGAATCTGTGTGAGTCCATGAAGAGGCTGAGGGACTCTTCTATAGTTCAAGGCATCGGAGACATCATGGTGTCTAGAGTGAGAGCTGGCTAGTGTTACTCCCTTTCTAGTTCACATCATCTTTTGGTGCTGTCTAAAATGAAGGGGTTGTTCTGTGTAGTGTGGGATATACTTGTTGCTTTACTTGATATGTCAGTAGCTCATGTGTTTGTGTGTGTGCGTGATAGTTTGAAGACGCTGCAGGAGAGGAGTTCCAGGAGCAGGTGTCTCACCTGTGCAGTCAGCAGAGTCAGGCACTGGAGCTCATTAAAAATAAATGCAAAGACCCGCGTTTCGCGCACCTTATACAGGTAACACTTTTTAGAGGTATAAAGCCTTTGGACAAACCTACAAACACTAGAGCTTCTGCCATATTTGTTAGTGGGCTGGGTTGTGAATTGGTTGACCCATACTTTGAATTGGAGACTATCCAGTCTTTTATATTTGACTTTTATTGCAGCACATAACTTCTAGTGATGCTGTTTTAGGTATAAATTGGTGTTGCAGTCAACAGAATCCACATTTGGACTTAGATGTCCTTGGCTCATTCGTGTGTGTGTGTGTGTGTGTGTTAGGAATGTGAAGCCAGCCCTCACTGCCGCCGACTACAATTAATGGACCTTCTAGTGTCTGAGATGCAGAGACTCACCAAATACCCCTTGCTGCTGGATAACATCATCAGACACACAGAAGGCATGTATAGAAACACTCACACACAATGTATTGAACCATGAAAACACTTCAGTATACACACACATACCAGTTTACCAAGGAGGCAAGCACACACACCCTTTCTCCTGGATTAACACTAGTATGTGCCCCCACAACAGCTGGTTCTCCAGACCTGCAGACATTGGTGAGGGCACAGGCGTGCTGCCGTGGGATACTACGAGCTGTCAATGAGGTCGTCAGGGAGACGGAGCACCGGCGACTGCTCAGCCGTTATCAGCGCAGGCTAGACTTGTCCCCTCTGGAGAGGCAGGCCAGTCCTGTCGCTGCTCAGTTCAAGGTACGGCCTTACTATGTATCCACCATCTGCCTTCCAAACAGCTTCTCTGGTCTTGGAGCACCTGATCCAGAGTATGAATTATTAACTATATTCTTTTTCTATGTAGAATCTGGACCTGACCACTAAGAAAATGATCCACGAAGGACCGTTGACTTGGAAAGTTAGTAAAGATAAAGCTATAGGTAAGAGATCATCACAGCTGAACAAATCACTGTTCACTCTGGGGAATGCAGCTATTGAGAGCATGGTGCTATGCTGACTTGGAGTTATTTGGTTCCCTGCTACCTCACACATGACATGGTCTGAATAACTGTGTGTGTGTGTGTGTGTGTGTGCACCTGCATCTGCCTGTATGCTCATACGTGTGTATGCACATGTTTCAAGGACTTTTAATGTGAATGGATGCTTTCAGTGATCTGTGTACAAGCTTGCATACATTTTTGTTTTTCCTCTTGCAAATGATTACTTGACAGGTCCATTCTCACTCTGTGTGTGTGTGTGTGTTCCAGACATTCATGCTCTGCTTCTCTCAGACCTGTTGGTGCTACTCCAAAGGGGTCCAGGTGACCGTTTGATCTTGCGATGTCCAGCGCGCTCACTGGGTGGGGTTTGGGGTGGGAACACACACCTCAAAACCACCTTTTGCCCCGTTGTTCGCTTGGATTCATCTCTTGTCAGATCTGTGGCTACAGGTATATTTGTAGTTATTCTTACAGCTATGAATAGCCAGAATAGATGAATGGGTCTGGAATAACTATGTCTTTATTTTATTTTTAAAAAATTAAGAAGCCAGTTAGAAATTGCATGTGGGTTACTTTGAATACATTGTTTGACAACCTGCTCTTCTCTATCAGATAACAAGGCCTTGTATGTGATCAGTACATCAGAGAGACAGATATACGAGCTGGTGGCTGGGACTTCCTCTGAGAAAAACACGTGAGTTTGTTTTTTTTCCTCTCTCTGACCCACCATCTTGTCATCAAGGTCAACCAGTCAGCACTGCTGTGTCTGTATTGTGATTACATTTATGGTGTCGGGCCATTTATGGTTTAAATGACAAACCAGGCACCCAGAAGTATAGAAACCAAGCCTTAAGTGAAGTAGATATTGTGCATGAATGGATAACCATTTGAATTTTCCGCAAAATCAGCTCAGAAATATGGCAAGTATTTCTTTGAATACTATGCCCATATGTTCAGATGATTTTAACAACATTGTGCTGTTGTAGAAATTGGGACCTGATGGCTTTAGCGATGTTTCCACAGATGGAAGAACCTGTTAGAAAAGACCATCTCCTCGGCCTCTGGAGGCATTGAAGCCACCGAGCAAGGATCAACAGCTCCGTAAGTACTCAGGATTTTGAAAGTTTTCTAATGCTGCTGTAATGCTGTTAAGAGAAGGCAGAATTTCAAAGATGCACTTACAATGATTGGACTCCTGACATCTCCTCTAGGTCTGCGGTTCTACGGTTGCATGGTAATCATGTCGGTCGTCTAGGTAAGCCCATGTTTGTTTTTGTTTGTATACAATGTCATAGGATTTGCTCTCTGTGGTACTTATGGCTGATGCCTTTGGTCCCTAGATGGCTCCCTAACAGAAGAGTCTGGTTCTATAGAGAGAGATTCACAGAGTGATGATGAAAATGTTCTCACACCTACTATCCCAATTGACCAATCAGAAGCCTACATGCATACTGGTGGGCAGGGTTATGTGGGAGGACAAGCTAAAGTGGCTGATGCTGCTTTTCAAGATGGTAAGAATTTGTTACACTCCGTTACACAGTCATTGTTGCACTATGATCGTTAAACAGTATATTTCTGGTGGTGGTGGTGTTTTTATAAATAGAATTTTAGCAGGCTCAGATATTTACCAACTTTTTTGCACCCTTTGTGTTCTGCCAGTCAGGACACTAAGACTGTTGATCCTTGGATCCTTGGATCCTTTAGAGGCTGCCAGTCAGAAGCAGAAAGTGACATCATTGTCCTCACAGCAAGAAGGGCAGGAGATGCCTTGCAAGTCACCAAAAGGCCGTTCACACCTGGAGATGCTGAGGCATGAAACGAGGCCCTGCCAATCACGAGCAAGCATACGGCAGCGCATGATAAAAAATGTGGATGGAATCTTCCAAAGAATGGAGGGACTGATGAAAAACCTGCATCAGCTTAGGGTAAAGTGGATATATTACTCACTCTCTCTCAAACACACACACACACACACACACACACACAAACACACACACTATCATTGCAGCTAGCTAGCACTTTCATGTTATGTTTTAAAAGAATGGCTTTGTGCACTTGTGAGATCCTGGTTAACTCCTTGTTTTCATTTTCATAGGAGATTGAAGCAGACCAGTGTAGACTGCTCACAATGGTGAGAAAAAAGTCACCTGTCAGTCAGTTCAGATGACACCATCCATGGGTCTTCCTCCATTATCAGGACACCATCTATTTATCTTGGGTCCAGCGATGGTAAGTGTGTCAAAGAAGCAATTTATAAATACTGGGGCTAAACCTGTTTAATGCTGTAGCATAATTCTTTTTGATTGTACCAAACAAAAAGAACTAATCTGGAATCACTGGGATAATTTGGGGTTGAGTTTAAATGGAGCACACAGTTGAATATTAAAACATCACCGCAGAGCTTGGGTTTTGCTATTGCCAGACTGAAAACTGGCCTTCAAACCTGTAGCAATTCCTAATTTCAACTTTAAGAATTTTATGTATGTATTTGAATAATGTTTAGTATTGATTTTGGAGTTGATGTAATTATGTTGCTTATGGTGTACTACCCCTGCAGACTGTGACAATTGTATGGTCATCTTTCCAACCTGTTTAGGTAACAAAGAAGGGCCAACAGAACCAGCTCAGCCCGAGATCCATTCTACAGGATTCTGATTTATTACACGAGACATTGTAAAGAGTTTTACTTACACATTTGAAACATGAACACACACAATAAGGGTGTGGCATTCCTGCCATTTCATACATCCGGTGTAGCTCTTTACTAGAATCCCAGCATGCCTTTCTCCTGGGAGAAACCTGCAAATATTGTATTGTCTGCAACTGAGAAGAGAGAGACAGGACAGACGAACCTTCAGCACATGCACCGAGTTGGAATAAAAAGCATTCAAATGAAAGTCCAGATATGTGAGGTGTTTTTTTTTATCAGGTAAAGCTAAAGTTGGAACAAGGGAACTGAGGTGACAGTTTAAAAAAAAAATTAGTCAGTGAAGATGAAGAAATGGAACTAAAATGAGACTGAAAATGTATGGCTGAGGAAATGAATCTGCCCACTAAAGGGACCCCCCCCCCCAAGCACTTTGCCCAATACATGTATGTTAATACTCACTCACGCCATCAGTGACAAACTGGCAATCCAACAGGTGCCATTTTGCTCGAGAACCCATAATGTGCCCATGTCAACTTGAGGCAAGATGGTGGTCTTCATCTCTCTTCGCCTTATGGAATGTGTGGATGGGTGACTTAAACAAATTCAGGTTCTTTTGCACTGGGACCCCTGCAAGACACATGGGCTCCAAGAGGGTATTTTGCATTAATATCATCATATGTCTATGTTGTATCCTTTATTTTATAAATTAACACTATGCGAGAGCAAAGAATAAAGAGTGTGGAAGGAGTTTATTTTATTTCTTTAAGCGTTCTACAGAATAGAAAATAAAGGTTTGGCCTCTCTTTACGCACAATGGATAAGGCAGGGCTTACTGGGATTGCCATTGTGTTGTGGCAAGACATCATCTTCACTGCTCATTACTGTATACTTATTTGTGCAGCCCTGTTCTGGACTGACTCCTGTCAACATTGCAGGGGACAAAAAGGAACATATTTGTTGTCTGATATCATGTCATTATCGATGAAGAGGCACATTCTGTGTAGTGTAAATACTGTGAAGCTCGTCCCTCACCTCTTGAAATGGCTCAGTGATGCCAGGGTTGGTTTTTGACATATGAAAGGATTTATACTTTGATCTGTTAAGATGTTGGTAGAAGTGGCTCCTTTACACTGACTCCAGTTTGGCCTTTGTTGTATAATGGCTAATGTTATGGTTCAAAAAAGAATGAAATAGTCTAAGATCAGTGTTAAGGACTAAGGATTATGGTACTAATGTTTTAATTTAGGATTAGTGAAGAAATCAGTATTTGGTGGAATATCTCAGATTTTGATTGCAGCTTGTTCATGCATCTTGAGGTGTTCTCCACCAGTCTTTCACATTGCTTGTTAAATAAGCTTTGATTACCTAATCAGAATCTCATTAAATACAAAGAGCTGTACATGTGGTGGAATTCAACAGACTGTGGAATTGAAATCATTGCCAAACGCAGAGATACTAATTTGGACTGATCTCTTAATTTTCTTCGAGAGTTATGTTTTTATATATGAGTTTTTATTTTAAACTTTATCATAAAATGTATGGGGTTATGGTCCCATTCTATTCTGTTCAAATGTAGGCCTACTGTTTTTACAATTCCTGTGAGAAGCGTGTGTGTGTGTGTGTGTGTGTGTGTGTGTGTGTGTGTGTGTGTGTGTGTGTGTGTGTGTGAGAGAGAATCCAAGAGCCCCTATTTGAGATTGATGAGTGGCATGTGTTGGGAGTCTGCCCTCGACAAATAGTATCCTTGACTGTATTATCAGTTTTGTAAACAATCCCTGACAAGTGGGTGAGTGAGAAATGCATGCACATAGACACAGCAGAAAGAGGAGGTCTGTGTTTTTGGCTTCCTAATCAAGTTTGCGTTCCCTTCATATACAGCCAATCAGAGAGAAGGGGACAGACATTTAGAAATAGAAAGTGAGGAAAGTTGTGGTTCTTCATTAAAGGAATTGGATTAAGAGTCACTATTCTTAAGAATGTGTTTAGTACCTACTCAGGCACACACAACAGCTCCTTCAATGACAGTTGCTGCTGTTATTTTAGAGCTGACCACACACACACAGACCCAGGTAAACATACAAACAGCTCACTGACATATTTTTGCTCTCCCCAGAAATAGGGTTGTGTGGTTAAAGGTCATGTAACCATAGAAACGTAGCCCCCACACTGTTCACTGCTCCTGTACCCCCTTATTCATTGCCTTGGTAAGAGCCAAGCTTGGTAACCCTGGAGATGATGGGAGATGGCTGGGGAATGTGTGTGTGTGTGTGTGTGTGTGTGTGTGTGTGTGTGTGTGTGTGTGATGAGACCTTGTGGTGAGTGTGAGAATTGTGAAAGCACTGATTCACAAAGTTGTTGAATGATGGGCCTGTTTTTGTAAATTGCTTCCTTAGGGTGAAACACATTTAATACCTTGAAGGTGAAGTAGTGTGTAATGCTATTTTCTGGTTTGTTCATTATTCTTGCACAGTTCAATTAATAGATGAAGACTACAACCTTTGTTTGAATTTTCAGTGTGTATTCAAGATGTTCATTTTCAAAATGTGACTTAATTTTATACTATCACTGTTCCGGGACATTAATGGATTCATTGAAATATATAAAAAGAGATCTTTATAGATCTCTACATATTATGGTGTTGCTCTGATTTTATATGCACTTGTTCATTCTGAATGAGAACAGATTGTAATGAAATTGTGGGCACTTGTAGCTCACCTTTAAGAGCAGATAGAGCTTTGTGCTGACACCACCAGACTTTGGTTTGATTAACAGGGAGCGTGTTCACTCTGAGATGTGTTGCTCTGGATTATGGTATTTGCTTTAAAGGTATACTTATTTCTCTTCCTCCCTCAGGTTAGTCCTCCTCCTCTTCAGCCTTCAAAATAGATTCTCTCAGGAGTAAGGTTGAACTGCTGCAGCTGCCGCTGGCTCTATCCTCTAAATCTATCTCAGAGCGCAAAACTCAACTGCGCAGAGCAACAGAACGTTCCAGGGGCGGAGCTGAGGTCCACAAACCCCAGGCACTGGCCCCAGACATGGACAACGAGTCACAGTACTCAGGCTACTCCTACAAGTCCTCCCATTCCCGTAGCTCTCGCAAGCACAGGTGCGTATGCCATTTCCCGACATTCTTCCCTTTTGCCTAAATGTGGGCGGGCATTGATGTTTTGTCTAGAACATACAAATGTGAATGTACACTACTGCAAACACTGAGGGTACCACCGTATCGTTATTTAACGATTATCCATTTTATGTTGCTTTATGTACCAACTTGGAGTATACTGTGTATATAAATGTTTATATACATCTGTGTGCGCGTGCGTGTGTGGTGGTGTTTCAGGGATCGGAGAGACAGGCACCGCTCTAAGAGCAGGGACAGCAGAGGGGACAAATCGGTCACTATCCAGGCTCCTGGAGAGGCCCTGCTGGACACAGAGTCCACACGTGGAGATGATCGAGTCCGTGTTTTCACTTCATACCTCGTCCAGCCTGGAAAACCATTCCACTATAGCTTCAGACCATAAAAAGTCTATAGTGCTTCAAAATATGAATGATTGACTTTTTTTTTTTTTTTTTTTACTGAAATGTTGGACTGAGCATCTCATGTCTCCTCATGCAGTGTCAGAAATTTTGCTCTAAAATCTCGCAGTACACATATACGCAACACGCGTATAAAAACAACCAATAGGAAACAGCCTGCCATAGCTCACATGCCAACTACAAATAACAGCGGTATAGCGAAATGAGCATGAAGTATGTGGGACACAAAAATATTTTGTGCAGTTGTGGCAGCAGATAGAATGCCTTTTTGATTTCACATTTGTTGTGACAAAAGCACAATATCTTAATGATCTAGCATGATAGTTTCCAGAAAATCTGTAGTCCAATATTGAGAACAACTATCGATGGAGCACTGTGCCATGGAGTTTGGTCAAGGTTTCAGATGCATCGTCTTGTACAGTTTGAAATGCAAAACAATGTTTAAGACTGCTGGAATTGCACAGTGCAAAGGCAGGTTGGGGTGAGTACCAATGTTAGCTGGCATGCTTTTGTTGTAGACTTGATGGCCAATTCATTGTCTTTTTTCCAAGTCAAGCTTCCACACATTCACGCTTGACACTGTAACCTCATCAGCATGGTATGTTACTCTACAAGTCAAGTTTTCAGAACCAGGTGAATGACATCTCAAAACTATTCTTGAACGTCCTTTTTCAGATTTGAATTCCTTACTGAGAAGTTTGAAAGAACTTAGGAGTCATTGTTGAGTTACGAAAAAATGTGTCTGGAGTGTGAATGGCCATCATAACTTGCGTTATTCATCGGAGCCTTGCTCACTAAAGCTGTTATTTTAACTAAGCCTACTCGCTAATTGAGTTACCTAGAGAGGCAAGCTTGTTAAGGTTTAATTCCCGAAGTTTGGGCCCTGCTGTCAGCTTGTATGTCAACACGTAGCCCCCAAGAGAGAGAGTTTCGCCTGGTTTGGGTTCCTACGTGACAGCAAGGATTGTATTTTGCACTCGAAAACTGGAATCAGATTGTGAGCTAAGAAAGGGGGAGAGAGACAAGTACTCATGCATGTGAGCACACAGCTAGACAACATGGAAAAAAGACACCCAACATGCAGCAGGAGTGGCTAAAGCCATACAGAAAACAAGAGTACATGAGAAAGTGTTTTTCATGAATATAGTGGAGTGTTCTGATAACAATTTGGTTTGTTTATTTCATAGAGCTTCAAATATTGCATTGATGGAACCATATAGACATTTAGGAGGAATTTGCCATACTTGCCATACGTCCTTCGCCATATGCATTCTTGCATTTTTCTCTTTGCTGTTTTCTGTTATAGTCATAAATTCTACATATATTTATTGAGAAAATCCTTTAAAGAGGCGCATGTCCATCATCACGTTTTATTTGTTTGGCTTTTTTTTTTGGTTTTACTATTGGAAACAAAATTACTTTTTTTGCATTTGATGTTGATATCATTATGGCAGGCTTTAGTGGAGGTACTGGTGTCTATATTAGATGATTAAATACACAGCACCAGCAGTTCTGAATCTTTGTGTTAAATAATCTATGCTGATTGTCACGATCAGTCCCTTCCATGTTCCGTGTTTTCCATGTCTTGTGTTTTGTTCCGTTCCACGGTTTCATTTTGTCCTCACACTGATTGCGTACACCTGTCCCTCGTTTCTAGTTCATGTATTTAAACCCTGCTGTGTGCCTTGGTCGTGGCTGCCTGTACACGGGCATCTCGTCGTTCCCGGAAGAAGCAGGCTCACGTTTATTTTGATAACGACGAGATCCCAGGTAAGCGTCTACCCGTCTTGACCAACGCTGCAGGGGGGAGCGGCCTGCAGCGCAAGACGTGAAACCACGGAAAGAGGGAGTCCAGGAGGGTGGCCAATCTTGACATTATTACACTCAGGAATTAAAAACTATATATTTTGTAGCATCCCATGAAATGTGATCTTTCACACATAATGAGAGAGGTTGGCAAAGAACTAAAACTCAATTAAATATATCAACTTCCCCTTAAGCCTCTCATATACTCCACATTTAGGAGCAAGCCTACTCCTACACAATAAGCAGTGCGGTATATGAAAAGAGTAGGCGTATCAAATAAACAGAGCAACATGGTTAAGGTCCAGCCAGATATGTAAATGTTTGCCAGAACATCCAGTGTGTGTCTGCCGTTCGGTCAAAACTGGATCAGTCCAGAGGCCGCCCCGTCAGATCTCTTTTGAACAAAACAGTGGTCGAAATGCTGTTGAGAACAGTTTTACAGTTACAACAACAGAAAAAAGACTCAAATATATGCTGGATGGTTTATTCATTAAGGGAGAAAGCTGTCTCTCTTGTGGAGGATTTGCCACAGAGACCTGGGCATGTGGTATGGTCTCTGCACGGTGCCGTCATTACGCTCCAGACCCTCCACTAGAGGAGACAGAAACATCACAGTGGAAATAAAAACAATATAGTCCTGATGATTGGCATATGTGTAGTAGCTTGAGAGTGAAATGTGTGTGTGAGTGTGTGTGAAGGATTACTCCATATATCCCTTTATGTGCTCGACTGTTTCATTAACGGAAGCGAATCCAGGGAGAGAGAAGTCTGGAGGAACGTCCTGCCAGTCAAAGCTAGGCAGACATCTCCCTAGTTCTGGGTGGAGGGAGAGACAGAAAATAATATGACTAACAATTAAACCTGCTGACTTATCACTGCAGGTATAAGTACTTTCCTGGTGGTTTGGTTATGTTTTGGTACATAGCATAGTCAAACTGTTACAAAACAGAATGGACAAATTAACAGGTAGTTGTGTAATCCTGCTGTCTTTACCTGGTTTACTTGGCGTGTAGAAATATGGACAAAGCTCTTGATTGAGGATGTCTTGGACACTCTGTAGTGGAAATGCATGTGAAAATCTCATTAACATGCAGAATGCTATGTATGCACAAATGCTATGTATGCGTGAGTGGCTAAGCCAATGCATGAATTACATGTACAAAGAGTTGCATATTGCAAAGACTTTTGATACGACAAATTCTGTTCTGTCAAGAGTGAGGTGAGGGTTTATTTCTCAGAGATGAAGCTGGTTACATTGCTTATTTGCAGTGTGAGGTTTTACCAATGTGGTTTGGGCGAGGTCAAGTCTAGGGTCACAATACTGCTGCTGAAAGAAGTCTTTAGGCAGGGCATTTGGGGCATACGCCTCTGGGGGCAACTTCCAGAACTCTGAAGGGCATTTTTTAACACAGACCTGCAAACCAACGCACAAACACACAGAGTGAAGGAGATCTTATTTGAGTAGCTAAACACAGTGTTGCTTTTTATATTTCTATCTACACTATTTACACATTGTTCATTGCATGATAGAGCAAAAGGCTCCCAAACCAAGCAGCAAAAGGAGACCCAAGCCCCCAGACTTACAAACTGGCATTCACATACTACATGCTAAACTGTTTTGTAATAAATGAGTCTCATGTGCATATTTCTAAAAGGCTACTGACATACGTGTTTGGTTTCTGTACAATGTCAACAGGACATTTGTGTGGAAATCTCACTTGAGTGGTTGGACACTGGAGACCCTCTAGAATGGCGTCCATTTCTGTCGTTGCTCTGGCACACTTCAGAAGGTCAAAGTAGAGGACGTTTGGTTTGTCACTGAAACACGAGAGGATGCAGGAAACAAATGCAGCTTGACACATGAATATTAGCCAATTAAATAAACAATTTTTATTCAATTTTTTGAGTATGTGTATCAGGATTCAGTGCTGGAGAGTCACACCACTACCCAGCTAAGTGTTCTTTCTTCGAGGGTGAATTGGACTGGGGTAACCAATAAACTCTGCAGTGTTGTGACACTCCTAGACCTGAGTTTGGACCCCTTGGTTTAGAGACAATCATTAAACACAAGTGATTTGATTGGTTCCACTTGTTGCTGTGCAGTGCCAATCATGAAAATCTTAAAGCTAAAGTCTAACCCATCTTGTCTTGTTGATGTTTCATGTTTCCACATGATTTGCACCTGCACAGCTCCATTGTAACCCTAGTCCGACTCACTAAAGTCCATTCGAAAGAATACTGACGGTGTTCCTTACATACTGGGTGTGCTGTTTTGGTATTCCTGTGAAGATATAAATACTTATCCAGTATGTGAGGGACTTACACATTGACTCCAGCTCCACAAAACATCCCAGTGGAGTTCTGGGGCAACACGACATGACGAGAGTCTCCAAGCAGCCACGCTGTGTTAGAACCTCCGTTAGAAGGATATCTCACAAGCCATACATGGGTAAAAGACCTTCCGCTTGAGCCCACAATAATAATGATTTTTTTTCCCCCATGAAAGTGTAGTTGGAAATGTTTCTTACCCAGGGAGCGAATAAGAATATAGGTGACAATGGCAGCCACAAAAATAATACAGCAGATAATGTCTGCACATCTCCTGAACAAAAACAAGAAATATTATTACACATTGCATGATTTAAATTATGTATTAAAGTTATTTAGCTAAGTGAAATAACTTTATAGTCTTAGTCTAGATCTATGGCCTTAGTATAGTTCTTGTATAGCGTTAATAACAGACATTCTGTGATCCATGATGTGTAGAGCTTTAAATGGTTTTTTAAAGTCAGCTGATGTGGAGGAGTAAATCGGAGAAGCACTGAGAGATTGCCGGACTCGCCTCTTGTTAACTGGTCGCCTGAAAATGGGCTCATACGGAGGAGGTTCCCCTGAGAAGATAGAATTGAAGAATATATATATTCTATAAATTCTAAGTATATACCATTACATTAGAATGAATTTAAACCTTTGAAAAACATATATTCAGTCACGCGTGTCTGAACCTTTGACCGGTACGCTATATTTTGTCTAACACATTTTATATACAGTTGTCATGGAACGCTCCCCTTCACACTAGCCATGTGGTACGGCCCGCCGCGTGCAGTGGGAGTTCATAGTCTTGTTTGTAACCACGCCTGTGTAATTAACGCGCAACTGCACATGGTTTAGTCTTGTAACGTCTGTGTGTTTAAACCGCTGTGGGAGTGTGCATCTTAGTCGGTCAATGCCCATGTTCGTGTTCACATAGTTCGTTATCTGTATTCGTGTTTTATGTTCACTGTTTATGTTGCATATGAGCGCCGGTGTCTTTATCGTGTGTTAATACACGTCTGTCCGTCCTGCTCCTTGTCCAGCGACACTAGGGCCGTTACAACACTTTTCTTTTTTTTTTATGACACCTTCTGCACACATACGCTTTCGATCTGATACACAGTTACAGATCGTACACTATATAAATGTTTTTAATATAAGGTAGACCTACCAAGTACGTAAGAACATTTATTATTTTAACATGAAATGTACAAGCTAGTTTTGTACATTTTTTTTTCTTTTTTAACCATTGTATTTGACGTATGGGTTCTCATAAAATCTTTGGCATATGGCTATATCTGGAAAAAACAACAACAACAAAACTCACCGCAATAATCTGGCATGCTGACTACAGTACACTCCCTTGCACTTTCGATAAGCGCCATCACACAGAGTCCGCAATGTGTAATGTTTCAGTAAAAAATAATCTTGCATTCGATAATCTATTCTTATGACGCATCATTCCAGGTTATTAACACATTGTGATGTTGGAAGTCACAGCACGTTCTCGTTCTTAGCTCATCAACAAAGGCAGCTTGGTCACGAGCGCCTGCTTTCCATGCTATGGGATGCTCGCGCTCAATTTTCCATGTCCTGTATCGAATATTTAGGCCTATACGATTAAACTGTCCGTGGTTACTGTGCTTTTAACGTACAAAAAAAGCTACACAAATAATAAAATAATCTTTACATAATAATGTAACCTTAGGCTTATCGCCAAGATGTAACCTGTGAGGCTAAGTGACAACGTCTCCCGTCCCCTACCTAAACTACGTCTACACTGACTATGAGAATAGTAGTATAGTATAGTAGTTCAAGAGTATAGTAGTGATATGTGATAACAATTTGATTTGTTTATTTTAAAGACTTTCTAAAGTTGCATGTATATAACCAAACAGGCAATTTACATGAGTTTGCCATCCCAATACTTTAAATTTTTACAGTAAATATATTCAACATTATATTATGGGTACAAGGAAAAGTGATATGTAGTGAACCAAATAGATATTTAACAGGCTTTTGCCATCCTATTACTCCAAATTCCTACAGTAAAAATGACTGAAAGTCATTCATGAGTACAAGAGAAACTGTATTTCAAGAATTTAATGAAGTGATTTGATAACAATTTGATTTGTGCATTTCACTCAGCTTCATGTAGTGATATATAGTGAACTGAATAGACATTTCACAGGATATTGCCATCCTATTACTCTAAATTCCTACTGTAAAAATGACTGAAAGTCATACCACAGGTACATAAGATAGTGTATATCAAGAATTTAGTGGAGTGATCTGATAACAATTTGATTTGATTTATTTATAGAGCTTCAATTATTACATATATGGAACTGAATAGACATTCGACAGAATTTTGCTACTCCATTATTCCAAATTCCTGCAGTAAAAATGACTGAAAGTCATATCATGGGTACAGGAGGAAGTTTATTTCAAGTACGTAGTGGAGTGATTTTATAACAATTTGAATTGTGTATTTTATAGATCTTCGAGTAGTGATATATGTTGAACTGAACAGATGTTTAAGAGGATTTTGCCATCCTATTACTCAAGCTTCCTACAGTAAAACACTTGAAAGTCATACCATGGGTACATGAGAAAGTGGATTTCATGAATATTGTGGAGGGATCTGATAACAATTTGACTAGTTTGTTTTCTAGAGTTTCAAAAACTGATTATATAGTGGAACGAATACATGTTTATGAGGATTTTGCCATCCTTTTACTCCAAATTAAAGTAAAAACATTGGAACGTAATAGTATGGATACACAAGAAAGTGTATTTCAAGAATATATTGGAAGGATTTGATAACAATATGAATTGTGTATTTTATAGTGCTTCAACTATTGCATATATGGAACAGAATAGGCATGAACAGGATTTTGCCATCCTATTATTCCAAATTCCTACAGTAAAAATGAGTTATACCATGAGTACATGAGAAAGTGTTTTTCATGAATATAGTGGAGTGTTCTGATAACAATTTGGTTTGTTTATTTCATAGAGCTTCAAATATTGCATTGATGGAACCATATAGACATTTAGGAGGAATTTGCCATACTTGCCATACGTCCTTCGCCATATGCATTCTTGCATTTTTCTCTTTGCTGTTTTCTGTTATAGTCATAAATTCTACATATATTTATTGAGAAAATCCTTTAAAGAGGCGCATGTCCATCATCACGTTTTATTTGTTTGGCTTTTTTTTTTGGTTTTACTATTGGAAACAAAATTACTTTTTTTGCATTTGATGTTGATATCATTATGGCAGGCTTTAGTGGAGGTACTGGTGTCTATATTAGATGATTAAATACACAGCACCAGCAGTTCTGAATCTTTGTGTTAAATAATCTATGCTGATTGTCACGATCAGTCCCTTCCATGTTCCGTGTTTTCCATGTCTTGTGTTTTGTTCCGTTCCACGGTTTCATTTTGTCCTCACACTGATTGCGTACACCTGTCCCTCGTTTCTAGTTCATGTATTTAAACCCTGCTGTGTGCCTTGGTCGTGGCTGCCTGTACACGGGCATCTCGTCGTTCCCGGAAGAAGCAGGCTCACGTTTATTTTGATAACGACGAGATCCCAGGTAAGCGTCTACCCGTCTTGACCAACGCTGCAGGGGGGAGCGGCCTGCAGCGCAAGACGTGAAACCACGGAAAGAGGGAGTCCAGGAGGGTGGCCAATCTTGACATTATTACACTCAGGAATTAAAAACTATATATTTTGTAGCATCCCATGAAATGTGATCTTTCACACATAATGAGAGAGGTTGGCAAAGAACTAAAACTCAATTAAATATATCAACTTCCCCTTAAGCCTCTCATATACTCCACATTTAGGAGCAAGCCTACTCCTACACAATAAGCAGTGCGGTATATGAAAAGAGTAGGCGTATCAAATAAACAGAGCAACATGGTTAAGGTCCAGCCAGATATGTAAATGTTTGCCAGAACATCCAGTGTGTGTCTGCCGTTCGGTCAAAACTGGATCAGTCCAGAGGCCGCCCCGTCAGATCTCTTTTGAACAAAACAGTGGTCGAAATGCTGTTGAGAACAGTTTTACAGTTACAACAACAGAAAAAAGACTCAAATATATGCTGGATGGTTTATTCATTAAGGGAGAAAGCTGTCTCTCTTGTGGAGGATTTGCCACAGAGACCTGGGCATGTGGTATGGTCTCTGCACGGTGCCGTCATTACGCTCCAGACCCTCCACTAGAGGAGACAGAAACATCACAGTGGAAATAAAAACAATATAGTCCTGATGATTGGCATATGTGTAGTAGCTTGAGAGTGAAATGTGTGTGTGAGTGTGTGTGAAGGATTACTCCATATATCCCTTTATGTGCTCGACTGTTTCATTAACGGAAGCGAATCCAGGGAGAGAGAAGTCTGGAGGAACGTCCTGCCAGTCAAAGCTAGGCAGACATCTCCCTAGTTCTGGGTGGAGGGAGAGACAGAAAATAATATGACTAACAATTAAACCTGCTGACTTATCACTGCAGGTATAAGTACTTTCCTGGTGGTTTGGTTATGTTTTGGTACATAGCATAGTCAAACTGTTACAAAACAGAATGGACAAATTAACAGGTAGTTGTGTAATCCTGCTGTCTTTACCTGGTTTACTTGGCGTGTAGAAATATGGACAAAGCTCTTGATTGAGGATGTCTTGGACACTCTGTAGTGGAAATGCATGTGAAAATCTCATTAACATGCAGAATGCTATGTATGCACAAATGCTATGTATGCGTGAGTGGCTAAGCCAATGCATGAATTACATGTACAAAGAGTTGCATATTGCAAAGACTTTTGATACGACAAATTCTGTTCTGTCAAGAGTGAGGTGAGGGTTTATTTCTCAGAGATGAAGCTGGTTACATTGCTTATTTGCAGTGTGAGGTTTTACCAATGTGGTTTGGGCGAGGTCAAGTCTAGGGTCACAATACTGCTGCTGAAAGAAGTCTTTAGGCAGGGCATTTGGGGCATACGCCTCTGGGGGCAACTTCCAGAACTCTGAAGGGCATTTTTTAACACAGACCTGCAAACCAACGCACAAACACACAGAGTGAAGGAGATCTTATTTGAGTAGCTAAACACAGTGTTGCTTTTTATATTTCTATCTACACTATTTACACATTGTTCATTGCATGATAGAGCAAAAGGCTCCCAAACCAAGCAGCAAAAGGAGACCCAAGCCCCCAGACTTACAAACTGGCATTCACATACTACATGCTAAACTGTTTTGTAATAAATGAGTCTCATGTGCATATTTCTAAAAGGCTACTGACATACGTGTTTGGTTTCTGTACAATGTCAACAGGACATTTGTGTGGAAATCTCACTTGAGTGGTTGGACACTGGAGACCCTCTAGAATGGCGTCCATTTCTGTCGTTGCTCTGGCACACTTCAGAAGGTCAAAGTAGAGGACGTTTGGTTTGTCACTGAAACACGAGAGGATGCAGGAAACAAATGCAGCTTGACACATGAATATTAGCCAATTAAATAAACAATTTTTATTCAATTTTTTGAGTATGTGTATCAGGATTCAGTGCTGGAGAGTCACACCACTACCCAGCTAAGTGTTCTTTCTTCGAGGGTGAATTGGACTGGGGTAACCAATAAACTCTGCAGTGTTGTGACACTCCTAGACCTGAGTTTGGACCCCTTGGTTTAGAGACAATCATTAAACACAAGTGATTTGATTGGTTCCACTTGTTGCTGTGCAGTGCCAATCATGAAA
The DNA here is from genome assembly GCF_041902795.1 of Electrophorus electricus. NCBI lineage: Eukaryota > Metazoa > Chordata > Actinopteri > Gymnotiformes > Gymnotidae > Electrophorus > Electrophorus electricus. Next base: position 1,217,753 of record NW_027658616.1, on the reverse strand, counting down.
ATCTTAAAGCTAAAGTCTAACCCATCTTGTCTTGTTGATGTTTCATGTTTCCACATGATTTGCACCTGCACAGCTCCATTGTAACCCTAGTCCGACTCACTAAAGTCCATTCGAAAGAATACTGACGGTGTTCCTTACATACTGGGTGTGCTGTTTTGGTATTCCTGTGAAGATATAAATACTTATCCAGTATGTGAGGGACTTACACATTGACTCCAGCTCCACAAAACATCCCAGTGGAGTTCTGGGGCAACACGACATGACGAGAGTCTCCAAGCAGCCACGCTGTGTTAGAACCTCCGTTAGAAGGATATCTCACAAGCCATACATGGGTAAAAGACCTTCCGCTTGAGCCCACAATAATAATGATTTTTTTTCCCCCATGAAAGTGTAGTTGGAAATGTTTCTTACCCAGGGAGCGAATAAGAATATAGGTGACAATGGCAGCCACAAAAATAATACAGCAGATAATGTCTGCACATCTCCTGAACAAAAACAAGAAATATTATTACACATTGCATGATTTAAATTATGTATTAAAGTTATTTAGCTAAGTGAAATAACTTTATAGTCTTAGTCTAGATCTATGGCCTTAGTATAGTTCTTGTATAGCGTTAATAACAGACATTCTGTGATCCATGATGTGTAGAGCTTTAAATGTTTTTTTAAAGTCAGCTGATGTGGAGGAGTAAATCGGAGAAGCACTGAGAGATTGCCGGACTCGCCTCTTGTTAACTGGTCGCCTGAAAATGGGCTCATACGGAGGAGGTTCCCCTGAGAAGATAGAATTGAAGAATATATATATTCTATAAATTCTAAGTATATACCATTACATTAGAATGAATTTAAACCTTTGAAAAACATATATTCAGTCACGCGTGTCTGAACCTTTGACCGGTACGCTATATTTTGTCTAACACATTTTATATACAGTTGTCATGGAACGCTCCCCTTCACACTAGCCATGTGGTACGGCCCGCCGCGTGCAGTGGGAGTTCATAGTCTTGTTTGTAACCACGCCTGTGTAATTAACGCGCAACTGCACATGGTTTAGTCTTGTAACGTCTGTGTGTTTAAACCGCTGTGGGAGTGTGCATCTTAGTCGGTCAATGCCCATGTTCGTGTTCACATAGTTCGTTATCTGTATTCGTGTTTTATGTTCACTGTTTATGTTGCATATGAGCGCCGGTGTCTTTATCGTGTGTTAATACACGTCTGTCCGTCCTGCTCCTTGTCCAGCGACACTAGGGCCGTTACAACACTTTTCTTTTTTTTTATGACACCTTCTGCACACATACGCTTTCGATCTGATACACAGTTACAGATCGTACACTATATAAATGTTTTTAATATAAGGTAGACCTACCAAGTACGTAAGAACATTTATTATTTTAACATGAAATGTACAAGCTAGTTTTGTACATTTTTTTTTCTTTTTTAACCATTGTATTTGACGTATGGGTTCTCATAAAATCTTTGGCATATGGCTATATCTGGAAAAAACAACAACAACAAAACTCACCGCAATAATCTGGCATGCTGACTACAGTACACTCCCTTGCACTTTCGATAAGCGCCATCACACAGAGTCCGCAATGTGTAATGTTTCAGTAAAAAATAATCTTGCATTCGATAATCTATTCTTATGACGCATCATTCCAGGTTATTAACACATTGTGATGTTGGAAGTCACAGCACGTTCTCGTTCTTAGCTCATCAACAAAGGCAGCTTGGTCACGAGCGCCTGCTTTCCATGCTATGGGATGCTCGCGCTCAATTTTCCATGTCCTGTATCGAATATTTAGGCCTATACGATTAAACTGTCCGTGGTTACTGTGCTTTTAACGTACAAAAAAAGCTACACAAATAATAAAATAATCTTTACATAATAATGTAACCTTAGGCTTATCGCCAAGATGTAACCTGTGAGGCTAAGTGACAACGTCTCCCGTCCCCTACCTAAACTACGTCTACACTGACTATGAGAATAGTAGTATAGTATAGTAGTTCAAGAGTATAGTAGTGATATGTGATAACAATTTGATTTGTTTATTTTAAAGACTTTCTAAAGTTGCATGTATATAACCAAACAGGCAATTTACATGAGTTTGCCATCCCAATACTTTAAATTTTTACAGTAAATATATTCAACATTATATTATGGGTACAAGGAAAAGTGATATGTAGTGAACCAAATAGATATTTAACAGGCTTTTGCCATCCTATTACTCCAAATTCCTACAGTAAAAATGACTGAAAGTCATTCATGAGTACAAGAGAAACTGTATTTCAAGAATTTAATGAAGTGATTTGATAACAATTTGATTTGTGCATTTCACTCAGCTTCATGTAGTGATATATAGTGAACTGAATAGACATTTCACAGGATATTGCCATCCTATTACTCTAAATTCCTACTGTAAAAATGACTGAAAGTCATACCACAGGTACATAAGATAGTGTATATCAAGAATTTAGTGGAGTGATCTGATAACAATTTGATTTGATTTATTTATAGAGCTTCAATTATTACATATATGGAACTGAATAGACATTCGACAGAATTTTGCTACTCCATTATTCCAAATTCCTGCAGTAAAAATGACTGAAAGTCATATCATGGGTACAGGAGGAAGTTTATTTCAAGTACGTAGTGGAGTGATTTTATAACAATTTGAATTGTGTATTTTATAGATCTTCGAGTAGTGATATATGTTGAACTGAACAGATGTTTAAGAGGATTTTGCCATCCTATTACTCAAGCTTCCTACAGTAAAACACTTGAAAGTCATACCATGGGTACATGAGAAAGTGGATTTCATGAATATTGTGGAGGGATCTGATAACAATTTGACTAGTTTGTTTTCTAGAGTTTCAAAAACTGATTATATAGTGGAACGAATACATGTTTATGAGGATTTTGCCATCCTTTTACTCCAAATTAAAGTAAAAACATTGGAACGTAATAGTATGGATACACAAGAAAGTGTATTTCAAGAATATATTGGAAGGATTTGATAACAATATGAATTGTGTATTTTATAGTGCTTCAACTATTGCATATATGGAACAGAATAGGCATGAACAGGATTTTGCCATCCTATTATTCCAAATTCCTACAGTAAAAATGAGTTATACCATGAGTACATGAGAAAGTGTTTTTCATGAATATAGTGGAGTGTTCTGATAACAATTTGGTTTGTTTATTTCATAGAGCTTCAAATATTGCATTGATGGAACCATATAGACATTTAGGAGGAATTTGCCATACTTGCCATACGTCCTTCGCCATATGCATTCTTGCATTTTTCTCTTTGCTGTTTTCTGTTATAGTCATAAATTCTACATATATTTATTGAGAAAATCCTTTAAAGAGGCGCATGTCCATCATCACGTTTTATTTGTTTGGCTTTTTTTTTTGGTTTTACTATTGGAAACAAAATTACTTTTTTTGCATTTGATGTTGATATCATTATGGCAGGCTTTAGTGGAGGTACTGGTGTCTATATTAGATGATTAAATACACAGCACCAGCAGTTCTGAATCTTTGTGTTAAATAATCTATGCTGATTGTCACGATCAGTCCCTTCCATGTTCCGTGTTTTCCATGTCTTGTGTTTTGTTCCGTTCCACGGTTTCATTTTGTCCTCACACTGATTGCGTACACCTGTCCCTCGTTTCTAGTTCATGTATTTAAACCCTGCTGTGTGCCTTGGTCGTGGCTGCCTGTACACGGGCATCTCGTCGTTCCCGGAAGAAGCAGGCTCACGTTTATTTTGATAACGACGAGATCCCAGGTAAGCGTCTACCCGTCTTGACCAACGCTGCAGGGGGGAGCGGCCTGCAGCGCAAGACGTGAAACCACGGAAAGAGGGAGTCCAGGAGGGTGGCCAATCTTGACATTATTACACTCAGGAATTAAAAACTATATATTTTGTAGCATCCCATGAAATGTGATCTTTCACACATAATGAGAGAGGTTGGCAAAGAACTAAAACTCAATTAAATATATCAACTTCCCCTTAAGCCTCTCATATACTCCACATTTAGGAGCAAGCCTACTCCTACACAATAAGCAGTGCGGTATATGAAAAGAGTAGGCGTATCAAATAAACAGAGCAACATGGTTAAGGTCCAGCCAGATATGTAAATGTTTGCCAGAACATCCAGTGTGTGTCTGCCGTTCGGTCAAAACTGGATCAGTCCAGAGGCCGCCCCGTCAGATCTCTTTTGAACAAAACAGTGGTCGAAATGCTGTTGAGAACAGTTTTACAGTTACAACAACAGAAAAAAGACTCAAATATATGCTGGATGGTTTATTCATTAAGGGAGAAAGCTGTCTCTCTTGTGGAGGATTTGCCACAGAGACCTGGGCATGTGGTATGGTCTCTGCACGGTGCCGTCATTACGCTCCAGACCCTCCACTAGAGGAGACAGAAACATCACAGTGGAAATAAAAACAATATAGTCCTGATGATTGGCATATGTGTAGTAGCTTGAGAGTGAAATGTGTGTGTGAGTGTGTGTGAAGGATTACTCCATATATCCCTTTATGTGCTCGACTGTTTCATTAACGGAAGCGAATCCAGGGAGAGAGAAGTCTGGAGGAACGTCCTGCCAGTCAAAGCTAGGCAGACATCTCCCTAGTTCTGGGTGGAGGGAGAGACAGAAAATAATATGACTAACAATTAAACCTGCTGACTTATCACTGCAGGTATAAGTACTTTCCTGGTGGTTTGGTTATGTTTTGGTACATAGCATAGTCAAACTGTTACAAAACAGAATGGACAAATTAACAGGTAGTTGTGTAATCCTGCTGTCTTTACCTGGTTTACTTGGCGTGTAGAAATATGGACAAAGCTCTTGATTGAGGATGTCTTGGACACTCTGTAGTGGAAATGCATGTGAAAATCTCATTAACATGCAGAATGCTATGTATGCACAAATGCTATGTATGCGTGAGTGGCTAAGCCAATGCATGAATTACATGTACAAAGAGTTGCATATTGCAAAGACTTTTGATACGACAAATTCTGTTCTGTCAAGAGTGAGGTGAGGGTTTATTTCTCAGAGATGAAGCTGGTTACATTGCTTATTTGCAGTGTGAGGTTTTACCAATGTGGTTTGGGCGAGGTCAAGTCTAGGGTCACAATACTGCTGCTGAAAGAAGTCTTTAGGCAGGGCATTTGGGGCATACGCCTCTGGGGGCAACTTCCAGAACTCTGAAGGGCATTTTTTAACACAGACCTGCAAACCAACGCACAAACACACAGAGTGAAGGAGATCTTATTTGAGTAGCTAAACACAGTGTTGCTTTTTATATTTCTATCTACACTATTTACACATTGTTCATTGCATGATAGAGCAAAAGGCTCCCAAACCAAGCAGCAAAAGGAGACCCAAGCCCCCAGACTTACAAACTGGCATTCACATACTACATGCTAAACTGTTTTGTAATAAATGAGTCTCATGTGCATATTTCTAAAAGGCTACTGACATACGTGTTTGGTTTCTGTACAATGTCAACAGGACATTTGTGTGGAAATCTCACTTGAGTGGTTGGACACTGGAGACCCTCTAGAATGGCGTCCATTTCTGTCGTTGCTCTGGCACACTTCAGAAGGTCAAAGTAGAGGACGTTTGGTTTGTCACTGAAACACGAGAGGATGCAGGAAACAAATGCAGCTTGACACATGAATATTAGCCAATTAAATAAACAATTTTTATTCAATTTTTTGAGTATGTGTATCAGGATTCAGTGCTGGAGAGTCACACCACTACCCAGCTAAGTGTTCTTTCTTCGAGGGTGAATTGGACTGGGGTAACCAATAAACTCTGCAGTGTTGTGACACTCCTAGACCTGAGTTTGGACCCCTTGGTTTAGAGACAATCATTAAACACAAGTGATTTGATTGGTTCCACTTGTTGCTGTGCAGTGCCAATCATGAAAATCTTAAAGCTAAAGTCTAACCCATCTTGTCTTGTTGATGTTTCATGTTTCCACATGATTTGCACCTGCACAGCTCCATTGTAACCCTAGTCCGACTCACTAAAGTCCATTCGAAAGAATACTGACGGTGTTCCTTACATACTGGGTGTGCTGTTTTGGTATTCCTGTGAAGATATAAATACTTATCCAGTATGTGAGGGACTTACACATTGACTCCAGCTCCACAAAACATCCCAGTGGAGTTCTGGGGCAACACGACATGACGAGAGTCTCCAAGCAGCCACGCTGTGTTAGAACCTCCGTTAGAAGGATATCTCACAAGCCATACATGGGTAAAAGACCTTCCGCTTGAGCCCACAATAATAATGATTTTTTTTCCCCCATGAAAGTGTAGTTGGAAATGTTTCTTACCCAGGGAGCGAATAAGAATATAGGTGACAATGGCAGCCACAAAAATAATACAGCAGATAATGTCTGCACATCTCCTGAACAAAAACAAGAAATATTATTACACATTGCATGATTTAAATTATGTATTAAAGTTATTTAGCTAAGTGAAATAACTTTATAGTCTTAGTCTAGATCTATGGCCTTAGTATAGTTCTTGTATAGCGTTAATAACAGACATTCTGTGATCCATGATGTGTAGAGCTTTAAATGTTTTTTTAAAGTCAGCTGATGTGGAGGAGTAAATCGGAGAAGCACTGAGAGATTGCCGGACTCGCCTCTTGTTAACTGGTCGCCTGAAAATGGGCTCATACGGAGGAGGTTCCCCTGAGAAGATAGAATTGAAGAATATATATATTCTATAAATTCTAAGTATATACCATTACATTAGAATGAATTTAAACCTTTGAAAAACATATATTCAGTCACGCGTGTCTGAACCTTTGACCGGTACGCTATATTTTGTCTAACACATTTTATATACAGTTGTCATGGAACGCTCCCCTTCACACTAGCCATGTGGTACGGCCCGCCGCGTGCAGTGGGAGTTCATAGTCTTGTTTGTAACCACGCCTGTGTAATTAACGCGCAACTGCACATGGTTTAGTCTTGTAACGTCTGTGTGTTTAAACCGCTGTGGGAGTGTGCATCTTAGTCGGTCAATGCCCATGTTCGTGTTCACATAGTTCGTTATCTGTATTCGTGTTTTATGTTCACTGTTTATGTTGCATATGAGCGCCGGTGTCTTTATCGTGTGTTAATACACGTCTGTCCGTCCTGCTCCTTGTCCAGCGACACTAGGGCCGTTACAACACTTTTCTTTTTTTTTATGACACCTTCTGCACACATATGCTTTCGATCTGATACACAGTTACAGATCGTACACTATATAAATGTTTTTAATATAAGGTAGACCTACCAAGTACGTAAGAACATTTATTATTTTAACATGAAATGTACAAGCTAGTTTTGTACATTTTTTTTCTTTTTTAACCATTGTATTTGACGTATGGGTTCTCATAAAATCTTTGGCATATGGCTATATCTGGAAAAAACAACAACAACAAAACTCACCGCAATAATCTGGCATGCTGACTACAGTACACTCCCTTGCACTTTCGATAAGCGCCATCACACAGAGTCCGCAATGTGTAATGTTTCAGTAAAAAATAATCTTGCATTCGATAATCTATTCTTATGACGCATCATTCCAGGTTATTGACACATTGTGACGTTGGAAGTCACAGCACGTTCTGGTTCTTAGCTCATCAACAAAGGCAGCTTGGTCACGAGCACCTGCTTTCCATGCTATGGGATGCTCGCGCTCAATTTTCCATGTCCTGTATCGAATATTTAGGCCTATACGATTAAACTGTCCGTGGTTACTGTGCTTTTAACGTACAAAAAAAGCTACACAAATAATAAAATAATCTTTACATAATAATGTAACCTTAGGCTTATCGCCAAGATGTAACCTGTGAGGCTAAGTGACAACGTCTCCCGTCCCCTACCTAAACTACGTCTACACTGACTATGAGAATAGTAGTATAGTATAGTAGTTCAAGAGTATAGTAGTGATATGTGATAACAATTTGATTTGTTTATTTTAAAGACTTTCTAAAGTTGCATGTATATAACCAAACAGGCAATTTACATGAGTTTGCCATCCCAATACTTTAAATTTTTACAGTAAATATATTCAACATTATATTATGGGTACAAGGAAAAGTGATATGTAGTGAACCAAATAGATATTTAACAGGCTTTTGCCATCCTATTACTCCAAATTCCTACAGTAAAAATGACTGAAAGTCATTCATGAGTACAAGAGAAACTGTATTTCAAGAATTTAATGAAGTGATTTGATAACAATTTGATTTGTGCATTTCACTCAGCTTCATGTAGTGATATATAGTGAACTGAATAGACATTTCACAGGATATTGCCATCCTATTACTCTAAATTCCTACTGTAAAAATGACTGAAAGTCATACCACAGGTACATAAGATAGTGTATATCAAGAATTTAGTGGAGTGATCTGATAACAATTTGATTTGATTTATTTATAGAGCTTCAATTATTACATATATGGAACTGAATAGACATTCGACAGAATTTTGCTACTCCATTATTCCAAATTCCTGCAGTAAAAATGACTGAAAGTCATATCATGGGTACAGGAGGAAGTTTATTTCAAGTACGTAGTGGAGTGATTTTATAACAATTTGAATTGTGTATTTTATAGATCTTCGAGTAGTGATATATGTTGAACTGAACAGATGTTTAAGAGGATTTTGCCATCCTATTACTCAAGCTTCCTACAGTAAAACACTTGAAAGTCATACCATGGGTACATGAGAAAGTGGATTTCATGAATATTGTGGAGGGATCTGATAACAATTTGACTAGTTTGTTTTCTAGAGTTTCAAAAACTGATTATATAGTGGAACGAATACATGTTTATGAGGATTTTGCCATCCTTTTACTCCAAATTAAAGTAAAAACATTGGAACGTAATAGTATGGATACACAAGAAAGTGTATTTCAAGAATATATTGGAAGGATTTGATAACAATATGAATTGTGTATTTTATAGTGCTTCAACTATTGCATATATGGAACAGAATAGGCATGAACAGGATTTTGCCATCCTATTATTCCAAATTCCTACAGTAAAAATGAGTTATACCATGAGTACATGAGAAAGTGTTTTTCATGAATATAGTGGAGTGTTCTGATAACAATTTGGTTTGTTTATTTCATAGAGCTTCAAATATTGCATTGATGGAACCATATAGACATTTAGGAGGAATTTGCCATACTTGCCATACGTCCTTCGCCATATGCATTCTTGCATTTTTCTCTTTGCTGTTTTCTGTTATAGTCATAAATTCTACATATATTTATTGAGAAAATCCTTTAAAGAGGCGCATGTCCATCATCACGTTTTATTTGTTTGGCTTTTTTTTTTGGTTTTACTATTGGAAACAAAATTACTTTTTTTGCATTTGATGTTGATATCATTATGGCAGGCTTTAGTGGAGGTACTGGTGTCTATATTAGATGATTAAATACACAGCACCAGCAGTTCTGAATCTTTGTGTTAAATAATCTATGCTGATTGTCACGATCAGTCCCTTCCATGTTCCGTGTTTTCCATGTCTTGTGTTTTGTTCCGTTCCACGGTTTCATTTTGTCCTCACACTGATTGCGTACACCTGTCCCTCGTTTCTAGTTCATGTATTTAAACCCTGCTGTGTGCCTTGGTCGTGGCTGCCTGTACACGGGCATCTCGTCGTTCCCGGAAGAAGCAGGCTCACGTTTATTTTGATAACGACGAGATCCCAGGTAAGCGTCTACCCGTCTTGACCAACGCTGCAGGGGGGAGCGGCCTGCAGCGCAAGACGTGAAACCACGGAAAGAGGGAGTCCAGGAGGGTGGCCAATCTTGACATTATTACACTCAGGAATTAAAAACTATATATTTTGTAGCATCCCATGAAATGTGATCTTTCACACATAATGAGAGAGGTTGGCAAAGAACTAAAACTCAATTAAATATATCAACTTCCCCTTAAGCCTCTCATATACTCCACATTTAGGAGCAAGCCTACTCCTACACAATAAGCAGTGCGGTATATGAAAAGAGTAGGCGTATCAAATAAACAGAGCAACATGGTTAAGGTCCAGCCAGATATGTAAATGTTTGCCAGAACATCCAGTGTGTGTCTGCCGTTCGGTCAAAACTGGATCAGTCCAGAGGCCGCCCCGTCAGATCTCTTTTGAACAAAACAGTGGTCGAAATGCTGTTGAGAACAGTTTTACAGTTACAACAACAGAAAAAAGACTCAAATATATGCTGGATGGTTTATTCATTAAGGGAGAAAGCTGTCTCTCTTGTGGAGGATTTGCCACAGAGACCTGGGCATGTGGTATGGTCTCTGCACGGTGCCGTCATTACGCTCCAGACCCTCCACTAGAGGAGACAGAAACATCACAGTGGAAATAAAAACAATATAGTCCTGATGATTGGCATATGTGTAGTAGCTTGAGAGTGAAATGTGTGTGTGAGTGTGTGTGAAGGATTACTCCATATATCCCTTTATGTGCTCGACTGTTTCATTAACGGAAGCGAATCCAGGGAGAGAGAAGTCTGGAGGAACGTCCTGCCAGTCAAAGCTAGGCAGACATCTCCCTAGTTCTGGGTGGAGGGAGAGACAGAAAATAATATGACTAACAATTAAACCTGCTGACTTATCACTGCAGGTATAAGTACTTTCCTGGTGGTTTGGTTATGTTTTGGTACATAGCATAGTCAAACTGTTACAAAACAGAATGGACAAATTAACAGGTAGTTGTGTAATCCTGCTGTCTTTACCTGGTTTACTTGGCGTGTAGAAATATGGACAAAGCTCTTGATTGAGGATGTCTTGGACACTCTGTAGTGGAAATGCATGTGAAAATCTCATTAACATGCAGAATGCTATGTATGCACAAATGCTATGTATGCGTGAGTGGCTAAGCCAATGCATGAATTACATGTACAAAGAGTTGCATATTGCAAAGACTTTTGATACGACAAATTCTGTTCTGTCAAGAGTGAGGTGAGGGTTTATTTCTCAGAGATGAAGCTGGTTACATTGCTTATTTGCAGTGTGAGGTTTTACCAATGTGGTTTGGGCGAGGTCAAGTCTAGGGTCACAATACTGCTGCTGAAAGAAGTCTTTAGGCAGGGCATTTGGGGCATACGCCTCTGGGGGCAACTTCCAGAACTCTGAAGGGCATTTTTTAACACAGACCTGCAAACCAACGCACAAACACACAGAGTGAAGGAGATCTTATTTGAGTAGCTAAACACAGTGTTGCTTTTTATATTTCTATCTACACTATTTACACATTGTTCATTGCATGATAGAGCAAAAGGCTCCCAAACCAAGCAGCAAAAGGAGACCCAAGCCCCCAGACTTACAAACTGGCATTCACATACTACATGCTAAACTGTTTTGTAATAAATGAGTCTCATGTGCATATTTCTAAAAGGCTACTGACATACGTGTTTGGTTTCTGTACAATGTCAACAGGACATTTGTGTGGAAATCTCACTTGAGTGGTTGGACACTGGAGACCCTCTAGAATGGCGTCCATTTCTGTCGTTGCTCTGGCACACTTCAGAAGGTCAAAGTAGAGGACGTTTGGTTTGTCACTGAAACACGAGAGGATGCAGGAAACAAATGCAGCTTGACACATGAATATTAGCCAATTAAATAAACAATTTTTATTCAATTTTTTGAGTATGTGTATCAGGATTCAGTGCTGGAGAGTCACACCACTACCCAGCTAAGTGTTCTTTCTTCGAGGGTGAATTGGACTGGGGTAACCAATAAACTCTGCAGTGTTGTGACACTCCTAGACCTGAGTTTGGACCCCTTGGTTTAGAGACAATCATTAAACACAAGTGATTTGATTGGTTCCACTTGTTGCTGTGCAGTGCCAATCATGAAAATCTTAAAGCTAAAGTCTAACCCATCTTGTCTTGTTGATGTTTCATGTTTCCACATGATTTGCACCTGCACAGCTCCATTGTAACCCTAGTCCGACTCACTAAAGTCCATTCGAAAGAATACTGACGGTGTTCCTTACATACTGGGTGTGCTGTTTTGGTATTCCTGTGAAGATATAAATACTTATCCAGTATGTGAGGGACTTACACATTGACTCCAGCTCCACAAAACATCCCAGTGGAGTTCTGGGGCAACACGACATGACGAGAGTCTCCAAGCAGCCACGCTGTGTTAGAACCTCCGTTAGAAGGATATCTCACAAGCCATACATGGGTAAAAGACCTTCCGCTTGAGCCCACAATAATAATGATTTTTTTTCCCCCATGAAAGTGTAGTTGGAAATGTTTCTTACCCAGGGAGCGAATAAGAATATAGGTGACAATGGCAGCCACAAAAATAATACAGCAGATAATGTCTGCACATCTCCTGAACAAAAACAAGAAATATTATTACACATTGCATGATTTAAATTATGTATTAAAGTTATTTAGCTAAGTGAAATAACTTTATAGTCTTAGTCTAGATCTATGGCCTTAGTATAGTTCTTGTATAGCGTTAATAACAGACATTCTGTGATCCATGATGTGTAGAGCTTTAAATGGTTTTTTAAAGTCAGCTGATGTGGAGGAGTAAATCGGAGAAGCACTGAGAGATTGCCGGACTCGCCTCTTGTTAACTGGTCGCCTGAAAATGGGCTCATACGGAGGAGGTTCCCCTGAGAAGATAGAATTGAAGAATATATATATTCTATAAATTCTAAGTATATACCATTACATTAGAATGAATTTAAACCTTTGAAAAACATATATTCAGTCACGCGTGTCTGAACCTTTGACCGGTACGCTATATTTTGTCTAACACATTTTATATACAGTTGTCATGGAACGCTCCCCTTCACACTAGCCATGTGGTACGGCCCGCCGCGTGCAGTGGGAGTTCATAGTCTTGTTTGTAACCACGCCTGTGTAATTAACGCGCAACTGCACATGGTTTAGTCTTGTAACGTCTGTGTGTTTAAACCGCTGTGGGAGTGTGCATCTTAGTCGGTCAATGCCCATGTTCGTGTTCACATAGTTCGTTATCTGTATTCGTGTTTTATGTTCACTGTTTATGTTGCATATGAGCGCCGGTGTCTTTATCGTGTGTTAATACACGTCTGTCCGTCCTGCTCCTTGTCCAGCGACACTAGGGCCGTTACAACACTTTTCTTTTTTTTTTATGACACCTTCTGCACACATACGCTTTCGATCTGATACACAGTTACAGATCGTACACTATATAAATGTTTTTAATATAAGGTAGACCTACCAAGTACGTAAGAACATTTATTATTTTAACATGAAATGTACAAGCTAGTTTTGTACATTTTTTTTCTTTTTTAACCATTGTATTTGACGTATGGGTTCTCATAAAATCTTTGGCATATGGCTATATCTGGAAAAAACAACAACAACAAAACTCACCGCAATAATCTGGCATGCTGACTACAGTACACTCCCTTGCACTTTCGATAAGCGCCATCACACAGAGTCCGCAATGTGTAATGTTTCAGTAAAAAATAATCTTGCATTCGATAATCTATTCTTATGACGCATCATTCCAGGTTATTGACACATTGTGACGTTGGAAGTCACAGCACGTTCTCGTTCTTAGCTCATCAACAAAGGCAGCTTGGTCACGAGCACCTGCTTTCCATGCTGTGGGATGCTCGCGCTCAATTTTCCATGTCCTGTATCGAATATTTAGGCCTATACGATTAAACTGTCCGTGGTTACTGTGCTTTTAACGTACAAAAAAAGCTACACAAATAATAAAATAATCTTTACATAATAATGTAACCTTAGGCTTATCGCCAAGATGTAACCTGTGAGGCTAAGTGACAACGTCTCCCGTCCCCTACCTAAACTACGTCTACACTGACTATGAGAATAGTAGTATAGTATAGTAGTTCAGGAGTATAGTAGTGATATGTGATAACAATTTGATTTGTTTATTTTAAAGACTTTCTAAAGTTGCATGTATATAACCAAACAGGCAATTTACATGAGTTTGCCATCCCAATACTTTAAATTTTTACAGTAAATATATTCAACATTATATTATGGGTACAAGGAAAAGTGATATGTAGTGAACCAAATAGATATTTAACAGGCTTTTGCCATCCTATTACTCCAAATTCCTACAGTAAAAATGACTGAAAGTCATTCATGAGTACAAGAGAAACTGTATTTCAAGAATTTAATGAAGTGATTTGATAACAATTTGATTTGTGCATTTCACTCAGCTTCATGTAGTGATATATAGTGAACTGAATAGACATTTCACAGGATATTGCCATCCTATTACTCTAAATTCCTACTGTAAAAATGACTGAAAGTCATACCACAGGTACATAAGATAGTGTATATCAAGAATTTAGTGGAGTGATCTGATAACAATTTGATTTGATTTATTTATAGAGCTTCAATTATTACATATATGGAACTGAATAGACATTCGACAGAATTTTGCTACTCCATTATTCCAAATTCCTGCAGTAAAAATGACTGAAAGTCATATCATGGGTACAGGAGGAAGTTTATTTCAAGTACGTAGTGGAGTGATTTTATAACAATTTGAATTGTGTATTTTATAGATCTTCGAGTAGTGATATATGTTGAACTGAACAGATGTTTAAGAGGATTTTGCCATCCTATTACTCAAGCTTCCTACAGTAAAACACTTGAAAGTCATACCATGGGTACATGAGAAAGTGGATTTCATGAATATTGTGGAGGGATCTGATAACAATTTGACTAGTTTGTTTTCTAGAGTTTCAAAAACTGATTATATAGTGGAACGAATACATGTTTATGAGGATTTTGCCATCCTTTTACTCCAAATTAAAGTAAAAACATTGGAACGTAATAGTATGGATACACAAGAAAGTGTATTTCAAGAATATATTGGAAGGATTTGATAACAATATGAATTGTGTATTTTATAGTGCTTCAACTATTGCATATATGGAACAGAATAGGCATGAACAGGATTTTGCCATCCTATTATTCCAAATTCCTACAGTAAAAATGAGTTATACCATGAGTACATGAGAAAGTGTTTTTCATGAATATAGTGGAGTGTTCTGATAACAATTTGGTTTGTTTATTTCATAGAGCTTCAAATATTGCATTGATGGAACCATATAGACATTTAGGAGGAATTTGCCATACTTGCCATACGTCCTTCGCCATATGCATTCTTGCATTTTTCTCTTTGCTGTTTTCTGTTATAGTCATAAATTCTACATATATTTATTGAGAAAATCCTTTAAAGAGGCGCATGTCCATCATCACGTTTTATTTGTTTGGCTTTTTTTTTTGGTTTTACTATTGGAAACAAAATTACTTTTTTTGCATTTGATGTTGATATCATTATGGCAGGCTTTAGTGGAGGTACTGGTGTCTATATTAGATGATTAAATACACAGCACCAGCAGTTCTGAATCTTTGTGTTAAATAATCTATGCTGATTGTCACGATCAGTCCCTTCCATGTTCCGTGTTTTCCATGTCTTGTGTTTTGTTCCGTTCCACGGTTTCATTTTGTCCTCACACTGATTGCGTACACCTGTCCCTCGTTTCTAGTTCATGTATTTAAACCCTGCTGTGTGCCTTGGTCGTGGCTGCCTGTACACGGGCATCTCGTCGTTCCCGGAAGAAGCAGGCTCACGTTTATTTTGATAACGACGAGATCCCAGGTAAGCGTCTACCCGTCTTGACCAACGCTGCAGGGGGGAGCGGCCTGCAGCGCAAGACGTGAAACCACGGAAAGAGGGAGTCCAGGAGGGTGGCCAATCTTGACATTATTACACTCAGGAATTAAAAACTATATATTTTGTAGCATCCCATGAAATGTGATCTTTCACACATAATGAGAGAGGTTGGCAAAGAACTAAAACTCAATTAAATATATCAACTTCCCCTTAAGCCTCTCATATACTCCACATTTAGGAGCAAGCCTACTCCTACACAATAAGCAGTGCGGTATATGAAAAGAGTAGGCGTATCAAATAAACAGAGCAACATGGTTAAGGTCCAGCCAGATATGTAAATGTTTGCCAGAACATCCAGTGTGTGTCTGCCGTTCGGTCAAAACTGGATCAGTCCAGAGGCCGCCCCGTCAGATCTCTTTTGAACAAAACAGTGGTCGAAATGCTGTTGAGAACAGTTTTACAGTTACAACAACAGAAAAAAGACTCAAATATATGCTGGATGGTTTATTCATTAAGGGAGAAAGCTGTCTCTCTTGTGGAGGATTTGCCACAGAGACCTGGGCATGTGGTATGGTCTCTGCACGGTGCCGTCATTACGCTCCAGACCCTCCACTAGAGGAGACAGAAACATCACAGTGGAAATAAAAACAATATAGTCCTGATGATTGGCATATGTGTAGTAGCTTGAGAGTGAAATGTGTGTGTGAGTGTGTGTGAAGGATTACTCCATATATCCCTTTATGTGCTCGACTGTTTCATTAACGGAAGCGAATCCAGGGAGAGAGAAGTCTGGAGGAACGTCCTGCCAGTCAAAGCTAGGCAGACATCTCCCTAGTTCTGGGTGGAGGGAGAGACAGAAAATAATATGACTAACAATTAAACCTGCTGACTTATCACTGCAGGTATAAGTACTTTCCTGGTGGTTTGGTTATGTTTTGGTACATAGCATAGTCAAACTGTTACAAAACAGAATGGACAAATTAACAGGTAGTTGTGTAATCCTGCTGTCTTTACCTGGTTTACTTGGCGTGTAGAAATATGGACAAAGCTCTTGATTGAGGATGTCTTGGACACTCTGTAGTGGAAATGCATGTGAAAATCTCATTAACATGCAGAATGCTATGTATGCACAAATGCTATGTATGCGTGAGTGGCTAAGCCAATGCATGAATTACATGTACAAAGAGTTGCATATTGCAAAGACTTTTGATACGACAAATTCTGTTCTGTCAAGAGTGAGGTGAGGGTTTATTTCTCAGAGATGAAGCTGGTTACATTGCTTATTTGCAGTGTGAGGTTTTACCAATGTGGTTTGGGCGAGGTCAAGTCTAGGGTCACAATACTGCTGCTGAAAGAAGTCTTTAGGCAGGGCATTTGGGGCATACGCCTCTGGGGGCAACTTCCAGAACTCTGAAGGGCATTTTTTAACACAGACCTGCAAACCAACGCACAAACACACAGAGTGAAGGAGATCTTATTTGAGTAGCTAAACACAGTGTTGCTTTTTATATTTCTATCTACACTATTTACACATTGTTCATTGCATGATAGAGCAAAAGGCTCCCAAACCAAGCAGCAAAAGGAGACCCAAGCCCCCAGACTTACAAACTGGCATTCACATACTACATGCTAAACTGTTTTGTAATAAATGAGTCTCATGTGCATATTTCTAAAAGGCTACTGACATACGTGTTTGGTTTCTGTACAATGTCAACAGGACATTTGTGTGGAAATCTCACTTGAGTGGTTGGACACTGGAGACCCTCTAGAATGGCGTCCATTTCTGTCGTTGCTCTGGCACACTTCAGAAGGTCAAAGTAGAGGACGTTTGGTTTGTCACTGAAACACGAGAGGATGCAGGAAACAAATGCAGCTTGACACATGAATATTAGCCAATTAAATAAACAATTTTTATTCAATTTTTTGAGTATGTGTATCAGGATTCAGTGCTGGAGAGTCACACCACTACCCAGCTAAGTGTTCTTTCTTCGAGGGTGAATTGGACTGGGGTAACCAATAAACTCTGCAGTGTTGTGACACTCCTAGACCTGAGTTTGGACCCCTTGGTTTAGAGACAATCATTAAACACAAGTGATTTGATTGGTTCCACTTGTTGCTGTGCAGTGCCAATCATGAAAATCTTAAAGCTAAAGTCTAACCCATCTTGTCTTGTTGATGTTTCATGTTTCCACATGATTTGCACCTGCACAGCTCCATTGTAACCCTAGTCCGACTCACTAAAGTCCATTCGAAAGAATACTGACGGTGTTCCTTACATACTGGGTGTGCTGTTTTGGTATTCCTGTGAAGATATAAATACTTATCCAGTATGTGAGGGACTTACACATTGACTCCAGCTCCACAAAACATCCCAGTGGAGTTCTGGGGCAACACGACATGACGAGAGTCTCCAAGCAGCCACGCTGTGTTAGAACCTCCGTTAGAAGGATATCTCACAAGCCATACATGGGTAAAAGACCTTCCGCTTGAGCCCACAATAATAATGATTTTTTTTCCCCCATGAAAGTGTAGTTGGAAATGTTTCTTACCCAGGGAGCGAATAAGAATATAGGTGACAATGGCAGCCACAAAAATAATACAGCAGATAATGTCTGCACATCTCCTGAACAAAAACAAGAAATATTATTACACATTGCATGATTTAAATTATGTATTAAAGTTATTTAGCTAAGTGAAATAACTTTATAGTCTTAGTCTAGATCTATGGCCTTAGTATAGTTCTTGTATAGCGTTAATAACAGACATTCTGTGATCCATGATGTGTAGAGCTTTAAATGGTTTTTTAAAGTCAGCTGATGTGGAGGAGTAAATCGGAGAAGCACTGAGAGATTGCCGGACTCGCCTCTTGTTAACTGGTCGCCTGAAAATGGGCTCATACGGAGGAGGTTCCCCTGAGAAGATAGAATTGAAGAATATATATATTCTATAAATTCTAAGTATATACCATTACATTAGAATGAATTTAAACCTTTGAAAAACATATATTCAGTCACGCGTGTCTGAACCTTTGACCGGTACGCTATATTTTGTCTAACACATTTTATATACAGTTGTCATGGAACGCTCCCCTTCACACTAGCCATGTGGTACGGCCCGCCGCGTGCAGTGGGAGTTCATAGTCTTGTTTGTAACCACGCCTGTGTAATTAACGCGCAACTGCACATGGTTTAGTCTTGTAACGTCTGTGTGTTTAAACCGCTGTGGGAGTGTGCATCTTAGTCGGTCAATGCCCATGTTCGTGTTCACATAGTTCGTTATCTGTATTCGTGTTTTATGTTCACTGTTTATGTTGCATATGAGCGCCGGTGTCTTTATCGTGTGTTAATACACGTCTGTCCGTCCTGCTCCTTGTCCAGCGACACTAGGGCCGTTACAACACTTTTCTTTTTTTTTTATGACACCTTCTGCACACATACGCTTTCGATCTGATACACAGTTACAGATCGTACACTATATAAATGTTTTTAATATAAGGTAGACCTACCAAGTACGTAAGAACATTTATTATTTTAACATGAAATGTACAAGCTAGTTTTGTACATTTTTTTTCTTTTTTAACCATTGTATTTGACGTATGGGTTCTCATAAAATCTTTGGCATATGGCTATATCTGGAAAAAACAACAACAACAAAACTCACCGCAATAATCTGGCATGCTGACTACAGTACACTCCCTTGCACTTTCGATAAGCGCCATCACACAGAGTCCGCAATGTGTAATGTTTCAGTAAAAAATAATCTTGCATTCGATAATCTATTCTTATGACGCATCATTCCAGGTTATTGACACATTGTGACGTTGGAAGTCACAGCACGTTCTCGTTCTTAGCTCATCAACAAAGGCAGCTTGGTCACGAGCACCTGCTTTCCATGCTGTGGGATGCTCGCGCTCAATTTTCCATGTCCTGTATCGAATATTTAGGCCTATACGATTAAACTGTCCGTGGTTACTGTGCTTTTAACGTACAAAAAAAGCTACACAAATAATAAAATAATCTTTACATAATAATGTAACCTTAGGCTTATCGCCAAGATGTAACCTGTGAGGCTAAGTGACAACGTCTCCCGTCCCCTACCTAAACTACGTCTACACTGACTATGAGAATAGTAGTATAGTATAGTAGTTCAGGAGTATAGTAGTGATATGTGATAACAATTTGATTTGTTTATTTTAAAGACTTTCTAAAGTTGCATGTATATAACCAAACAGGCAATTTACATGAGTTTGCCATCCCAATACTTTAAATTTTTACAGTAAATATATTCAACATTATATTATGGGTACAAGGAAAAGTGATATGTAGTGAACCAAATAGATATTTAACAGGCTTTTGCCATCCTATTACTCCAAATTCCTACAGTAAAAATGACTGAAAGTCATTCATGAGTACAAGAGAAACTGTATTTCAAGAATTTAATGAAGTGATTTGATAACAATTTGATTTGTGCATTTCACTCAGCTTCATGTAGTGATATATAGTGAACTGAATAGACATTTCACAGGATATTGCCATCCTATTACTCTAAATTCCTACTGTAAAAATGACTGAAAGTCATACCACAGGTACATAAGATAGTGTATATCAAGAATTTAGTGGAGTGATCTGATAACAATTTGATTTGATTTATTTATAGAGCTTCAATTATTACATATATGGAACTGAATAGACATTCGACAGAATTTTGCTACTCCATTATTCCAAATTCCTGCAGTAAAAATGACTGAAAGTCATATCATGGGTACAGGAGGAAGTTTATTTCAAGTACGTAGTGGAGTGATTTTATAACAATTTGAATTGTGTATTTTATAGATCTTCGAGTAGTGATATATGTTGAACTGAACAGATGTTTAAGAGGATTTTGCCATCCTATTACTCAAGCTTCCTACAGTAAAACACTTGAAAGTCATACCATGGGTACATGAGAAAGTGGATTTCATGAATATTGTGGAGGGATCTGATAACAATTTGACTAGTTTGTTTTCTAGAGTTTCAAAAACTGATTATATAGTGGAACGAATACATGTTTATGAGGATTTTGCCATCCTTTTACTCCAAATTAAAGTAAAAACATTGGAACGTAATAGTATGGATACACAAGAAAGTGTATTTCAAGAATATATTGGAAGGATTTGATAACAATATGAATTGTGTATTTTATAGTGCTTCAACTATTGCATATATGGAACAGAATAGGCATGAACAGGATTTTGCCATCCTATTATTCCAAATTCCTACAGTAAAAATGAGTTATACCATGAGTACATGAGAAAGTGTTTTTCATGAATATAGTGGAGTGTTCTGATAACAATTTGGTTTGTTTATTTCATAGAGCTTCAAATATTGCATTGATGGAACCATATAGACATTTAGGAGGAATTTGCCATACTTGCCATACGTCCTTCGCCATATGCATTCTTGCATTTTTCTCTTTGCTGTATTCTGTTATAGTCATAAATTCTACATATATTTATTGAGAAAATCCTTTAAAGAGGCGCATGTCCATCATCACGTTTTATTTGTTTGGCTTTTTTTTTTTGGTTTTACTATTGGAAACAAAATTACTTTTTTTGCATTTGATGTTGATATCATTATGGCAGGCTTTAGTGGAGGTACTGGTGTCTATATTAGATGATTAAATACACAGCACCAGCAGTTCTGAATCTTTGTGTTAAATAATCTATGCTGATTGTCACGATCAGTCCCTTCCATGTTCCGTGTTTTCCATGTCTTGTGTTTTGTTCCGTTCCACGGTTTCATTTTGTCCTCACACTGATTGCGTACACCTGTCCCTCGTTTCTAGTTCATGTATTTAAACCCTGCTGTGTGCCTTGGTCGTGGCCGCCTGTACACGGGCATCTCGTCGTTCCCGGAAGAAGCAGGCTCACGTTTATTTTGATAACGACGAGATCCCAGGTAAGCGTCTACCCGTCTTGACCAACGCTGCAGGGGGGAGCGGCCTGCAGCGCAAGACGTGAAACCACGGAAAGAGGGAGTCCAGGAGGGTGGCCAATCTTGACATTATTACACTCAGGAATTAAAAAATATATATTGTAGCATCCCATGAAATGTGATCTTTCACACATAATGAGAGAGGTTGGCAAAGAACTAAAACTCAATTAAATATATCAACTTCCCCTTAAGCCTCTCATATACTCCACATTTAGGAGCAAGCCTACTCCTACACAATAAGCAGTGCGGTATATGAAAAGAGTAGGCGTATCAAATAAACAGAGCAACATGGTTAAGGTCCAGCCAGATATGTAAATGTTTGCCAGAACATCCAGTGTGTGTCTGCCGTTCGGTCAAAACTGGATCAGTCCAGAGGCCGCCCCGTCAGATCTCTTTTGAACAAAACAGTGGTCGAAATGCTGTTGAGAACAGTTTTACAGTTACAACAACAGAAAAAAGACTCAAATATATGCTGGATGGTTTATTCATTAAGGGAGAAAGCTGTCTCTCTTGTGGAGGATTTGCCACAGAGACCTGGGCATGTGGTATGGTCTCTGCACGGTGCCGTCATTACGCTCCAGACCCTCCACTAGAGGAGACAGAAACATCACAGTGGAAATAAAAACAATATAGTCCTGATGATTGGCATATGTGTAGTAGCTTGAGAGTGAAATGTGTGTGTGAGTGTGTGTGAAGGATTACTCCATATATCCCTTTATGTGCTCGACTGTTTCATTAACGGAAGCGAATCCAGGGAGAGAGAAGTCTGGAGGAACGTCCTGCCAGTCAAAGCTAGGCAGACATCTCCCTAGTTCTGGGTGGAGGGAGAGACAGAAAATAATATGACTAACAATTAAACCTGCTGACTTATCACTGCAGGTATAAGTACTTTCCTGGTGGTTTGGTTATGTTTTGGTACATAGCATAGTCAAACTGTTACAAAACAGAATGGACAA
This sequence comes from Electrophorus electricus, assembly GCF_041902795.1. NCBI lineage: Eukaryota > Metazoa > Chordata > Actinopteri > Gymnotiformes > Gymnotidae > Electrophorus > Electrophorus electricus. Next base: position 1,195,114 of record NW_027658616.1, on the reverse strand, counting down.
ATTAACAGGTAGTTGTGTAATCCTGCTGTCTTTACCTGGTTTACTTGGCGTGTAGAAATATGGACAAAGCTCTTGATTGAGGATGTCTTGGACACTCTGTAGTGGAAATGCATGTGAAAATCTCATTAACATGCAGAATGCTATGTATGCACAAATGCTGTGTATGCGTGAGTGGCTAAGCCAATGCATGAATTACATGTACAAAGAGTTGCATATTGCAAAGACTTTTGATACGACAAATTCTGTTCTGTCAAGAGTGAGGTGAGGGTTTATTTCTCAGAGATGAAGCTGGTTACATTGCTTATTTGCAGTGTGAGGTTTTACCAATGTGGTTTGGGCGAGGTCAAGTCTAGGGTCACAATACTGCTGCTGAAAGAAGTCTTTAGGCAGGGCATTTGGGGCATACGCCTCTGGGGGCAACTTCCAGAACTCTGAAGGGCATTTTTTAACACAGACCTGCAAACCAACGCACAAACACACAGAGTGAAGGAGATCTTATTTGAGTAGCTAAACACAGTGTTGCTTTTTATATTTCTATCTACACTATTTACACATTGTTCATTGCATGATAGAGCAAAAGGCTCCCAAACCAAGCAGCAAAAGGAGACCCAAGCCCCCAGACTTACAAACTGGCATTCACATACTACATGCTAAACTGTTTTGTAATAAATGAGTCTCATGTGCATATTTCTAAAAGGCTACTGACATACGTGTTTGGTTTCTGTACAATGTCAACAGGACATTTGTGTGGAAATCTCACTTGAGTGGTTGGACACTGGAGACCCTCTAGAATGGCGTCCATTTCTGTCGTTGCTCTGGCACACTTCAGAAGGTCAAAGTAGAGGACGTTTGGTTTGTCACTGAAACACGAGAGGATGCAGGAAACAAATGCAGCTTGACACATGAATATTAGCCAATTAAATAAACAATTTTTATTCAATTTTTTGAGTATGTGTATCAGGATTCAGTGCTGGAGAGTCACACCACTACCCAGCTAAGTGTTCTTTCTTCGAGGGTGAATTGGACTGGGGTAACCAATAAACTCTGCAGTGTTGTGACACTCCTAGACCTGAGTTTGGACCCCTTGGTTTAGAGACAATCATTAAACACAAGTGATTTGATTGGTTCCACTTGTTGCTGTGCAGTGCCAATCATGAAAATCTTAAAGCTAAAGTCTAACCCATCTTGTCTTGTTGATGTTTCATGTTTCCACATGATTTGCACCTGCACAGCTCCATTGTAACCCTAGTCCGACTCACTAAAGTCCATTCGAAAGAATACTGACGGTGTTCCTTACATACTGGGTGTGCTGTTTTGGTATTCCTGTGAAGATATAAATACTTATCCAGTATGTGAGGGACTTACACATTGACTCCAGCTCCACAAAACATCCCAGTGGAGTTCTGGGGCAACACGACATGACGAGAGTCTCCAAGCAGCCACGCTGTGTTAGAACCTCCGTTAGAAGGATATCTCACAAGCCATACATGGGTAAAAGACCTTCCGCTTGAGCCCACAATAATAATGATTTTTTTTCCCCCATGAAAGTGTAGTTGGAAATGTTTCTTACCCAGGGAGCGAATAAGAATATAGGTGACAATGGCAGCCACAAAAATAATACAGCAGATAATGTCTGCACATCTCCTGAACAAAAACAAGAAATATTATTACACATTGCATGATTTAAATTATGTATTAAAGTTATTTAGCTAAGTGAAATAACTTTATAGTCTTAGTCTAGATCTATGGCCTTAGTATAGTTCTTGTATAGCGTTAATAACAGACATTCTGTGATCCATGATGTGTAGAGCTTTAAATGGTTTTTTAAAGTCAGCTGATGTGGAGGAGTAAATCGGAGAAGCACTGAGAGATTGCCGGACTCGCCTCTTGTTAACTGGTCGCCTGAAAATGGGCTCATACGGAGGAGGTTCCCCTGAGAAGACAGAAATGAAGAATATATATATTCTATAAATTCTAAGTATATACCATTACATTAGAATGAATTTAAACCTATGAAAAACATATATTCAGTCACGCGTGTCTGAACCTTTGACCGGTACGCTATATTTTGTCTAACACATTTTATATACAGTTGTCATGGAACGCTCCCCTTCACACTAGCCATGTGGTACGGCCCGCCGCGTGCAGTGGGAGTTCATAGTGTTGTTTGTAACCACGCCTGTGTAATTAACGCGCAACTGCACATGGTTTAGTCTTGTAACGTCTGTGTGTTTAAACCGCTGTGGGAGTGTGCATCTTAGTCGGTCAATGCCCATGTTCGTGTTCACATAGTTCGTTATCTGTATTCGTGTTTTATGTTCACTGTTTATGTTGCATATGAGCGCCGGTGTCTTTATCGTGTGTTAATACACGTCTGTCCGTCCTGCTCCTTGTCCAGCGACACTAGGGCCGTTACAACACTTTTCTTTTTTTTTTATGACACCTTCTGCACACATACGCTTTCGATCTGATACACAGTTACAGATCGTACACTATATAAATGTTTTTAATATAAGGTAGACCTACCAAGTACGTAAGAACATTTATTATTTTAACATGAAATGTACAAGCTAGTTTTGTACATTTTTTTTCTTTTTTAACCATTGTATTTGACGTATGGGTTCTCATAAAATCTTTGGCATATGGCTATATCTGGAAAAAACAACAACAACAAAACTCACCGCAATAATCTGGCATGCTGACTACAGTACACTCCCTTGCACTTTCAATAAGCGCCATCACACAGAGTCCGCAATGTGTAATGTTTCAGTAAAAAATAATCTTGCATTCGATAATCTATTCTTATGACGCATCATTCCAGGTTATTGACACATTGTGACGTTGGAAGTCACAGCACGTTCTCGTTCTTAGCTCATCAACAAAGGCAGCTTGGTCACGAGCACCTGCTTTCCATGCTGTGGGATGCTCGCGCTCAATTTTCCATGTCCTGTATCGAATATTTAGGCCTATACGATTAAACTGTCCGTGGTTACTGTGCTTTTAACGTACAAAAAAAGCTACACAAATAATAAAATAATCTTTACATAATAATGTAACCTTAGGCTTATCGCCAAGATGTAACCTGTGAGGCTAAGTGACAACGTCTCCCGTCCCCTACCTAAACTACGTCTACACTGACTATGAGAATAGTAGTATAGTATAGTAGTTCAGGAGTATAGTAGTGATATGTGATAACAATTTGATTTGTTTATTTTAAAGACTTTCTAAAGTTGCATGTATATAACCAAACAGGCAATTTACATGAGTTTGCCATCCCAATACTTTAAATTTTTACAGTAAATATATTCAACATTATATTATGGGTACAAGGAAAAGTGATATGTAGTGAACCAAATAGATATTTAACAGGCTTTTGCCATCCTATTACTCCAAATTCCTACAGTAAAAATGACTGAAAGTCATTCATGAGTACAAGAGAAACTGTATTTCAAGAATTTAATGAAGTGATTTGATAACAATTTGATTTGTGCATTTCACTCAGCTTCATGTAGTGATATATAGTGAACTGAATAGACATTTCACAGGATATTGCCATCCTATTACTCTAAATTCCTACTGTAAAAATGACTGAAAGTCATACCACAGGTACATAAGATAGTGTATATCAAGAATTTAGTGGAGTGATCTGATAACAATTTGATTTGATTTATTTATAGAGCTTCAATTATTACATATATGGAACTGAATAGACATTCGACAGAATTTTGCTACTCCATTATTCCAAATTCCTGCAGTAAAAATGACTGAAAGTCATATCATGGGTACAGGAGGAAGTTTATTTCAAGTACGTAGTGGAGTGATTTTATAACAATTTGAATTGTGTATTTTATAGATCTTCGAGTAGTGATATATGTTGAACTGAACAGATGTTTAAGAGGATTTTGCCATCCTATTACTCAAGCTTCCTACAGTAAAACACTTGAAAGTCATACCATGGGTACATGAGAAAGTGGATTTCATGAATATTGTGGAGGGATCTGATAACAATTTGACTAGTTTGTTTTCTAGAGTTTCAAAAACTGATTATATAGTGGAACGAATACATGTTTATGAGGATTTTGCCATCCTTTTACTCCAAATTAAAGTAAAAACATTGGAATGTAATAGTATGGATACACAAGAAAGTGTATTTCAAGAATATATTGGAAGGATTTGATAACAATATGAATTGTGTATTTTATAGTGCTTCAACTATTGCATATATGGAACAGAATAGGCATGAACAGGATTTTGCCATCCTATTATTCCAAATTCCTACAGTAAAAATGAGTTATACCATGAGTACATGAGAAAGTGTTTTTCATGAATATAGTGGAGTGTTCTGATAACAATTTGGTTTGTTTATTTCATAGAGCTTCAAATATTGCATTGATGGAACCAAATAGACATTTAGGAGGAATTTGCCATACTTGCCATACGTCCTTTGCCATATGCATTCTTGCATTTTTCTCTTTGCTGTTTTCTGTTATAGTCATAAATTCTACATATATTTATTGAGAAAATCCTTTAAAGAGGCGCATGTCCATCATCACGTTTTATTTGTTTGGCATTTTTTTTGGTGTTAGATTCACTATTGGAAACAAAATTACTTTTTTTGCATTTGATGTTGATATCATTATGGCAGGCTTTAGTGGAGGTACTGGTGTCTATATTAGATGATTAAATACACAGCACCAGCAGTTCTGAATCTTTGTGTTAAATAATCTATGCTGATTGTCACGATCAGTCCCTTCCATGTTCCGTGTTTTCCATGTCTTGTGTTTAGTTCCGTTCCACGGTTTCATTTTGTCCTCACACTGATTGCGTACACCTGTCCCTCGTTTCTAGGTCATGTATTTAAACCCTGCTGTGTGCCTTGGTCGTGGCTGCCTGTACACGGGCATCTCATCGTTCCCGGAAGAAGCAGGCTCACGTTTATTTTGATAATGACGAGATCCCAGGTAAGCGTCTACCCGTCTTGACCAACGCTGCAGGGGGGAGCGGCCTGCAGCGCAAGACGTGAAACCACGGAAACAGGGAGTCCAGGAGGGTGGCCAATCGTGACATTATTACACTCATGAATTAAAAAAATATATTGTAGCATCCCATGAAATGTGATCTTTCACACATAATGAGAGCAGTTGGCAAAGAACTAAAACTCAATTAAATATATCAACTTCCCCTTAAGCCTCTCATATACTCCACATTTAGGAACAAGCCTACTCCTACACAATAAGCAGTGCGGTATATGGAAAGAGAGGCGTATCAAATAAACAGAGCAACATGGTTAAGGTCCAGCCAGATATGTAAATGTTTGCCAGAACATCCAGTGTGTGTCTGCCGTTCGGTCAAAACTGGATCAGTCCAGAGGCTGCCCCGTCAGATCTCTTTTGAACAAAACAGTGGTCGAAATGCTGTTGAGAACAGTTTTACAGTTACAACAACAGAAAAAAGACTCAAATATATGCTGGATGGTTTATTCATTAAGGGAGAAAGCTGTCTCTCTTGTGGAGGATTTGCCACAGAGACCTGGGCATGTGGTATGGTCTCTGCACGGTGCCGTCGTTACGCTCCAGACCCTCCACTAGAGGAGACAGAAACATCACAGTGGAAATAAAAACAATATAGTCCTGATGATTGGCATATGTGTAGTAGCTTGAGAGTGAAATGTGTGTGTGAGTGTGTGTGAAGGATTACTCAATATATCCCTTTATGTGCTCGACTGTTTCATAAACGGAAGCGAATCCAGGGAGAGAGAAGTCTGGAGGAACGTCCTGCCAGTCAAAGCTAGGCAGACATCTCCCTAGTTCTGGGTGGAGGGAGAGACAGAAAATAATATGACTAACAATTAAACCTGCTGACTTATCACTGCAGGTGTAAGTACTTTCCTGGTGGTTTGGTTATGTTTTGGTACATAGCATAGTCAAACTGTTACAAAACAGAATGGACAAATAGACAGGTAGTTGTGTAATCCTGCTGTCTGTACCTGGTTTACTTGGGGTGTAGAAATATGGACAAAGCTCTTGATTGAGGATGTCTTGGACACTCTGTAGTGGAAATGCATGTGAAAATGTCATTAACATGCAGAATGCTATGTATGCACAAATGCTATGTATGCGTGAGTGGCTAAGCCAATGCATGAATTACATGTACAAAGAGTTGCATATTGCAAAGACTTTTGATACGACAAATTCTGTTCTGTCAAGAGTGAGGTGAGGGTTTATTTCTCAGAGATGAAGCTGGTTACATTGCTTATTTGCAGTGTGAGGTTTTACCAATGTGGTTTGGGCGAGGTCAAGTCTAGGGTCACAATACTGCTGCTGATAGAAGTCTTTAGGCAGGGCATTTGGGGCATACGCCTCTGGGGGCAACTTCCAGAACTCTGAAGGGCATTTTTTAACACAGACCTGCAAACCAACGCACAAACACACAGAGTGAAGGAGATCTTATTTGAGTAGCTAAACACAGTGTTGCTTTTTATATTTCTATCTACACTATTTACACATTGTTCATTGCATGATACAGCAAAAGGCTCCCAAACCAAGCAGCGAAAAGAGACCCAAGCCCCCAGAATTACAAACTGGCATTCACATACTACATGCTAAACTGTTTTGTAATAAATGAGTCTCATGTGCATATTTCTAAAAGGCTACTGACATACGTGTTTGGTTTCTGTACAATGTCAACAGGACATTTGTGTGGAAATCTCACTTGAGTGGTTGGACACTGGAGACCCTCTAGAGTGGCGTCCATTTCTGTCGTTGCTCTGGCACACTTCAGAAGGTCAAAGTAGAGGACGTTTGGTTTGTCACTGAAACACGAGAGGATGCAGGAAACAAATGCAGCTTGACACATGAATATTAACCAATTAAATAAACAATTTTTATTCAATTTTTTGAGTATGTGTATCAGGATTCAGTGCTGGAGAGTCACACCACTACCCAGCTAAGTGTTCTTTCTTCGAGGGTGAATTTGACTGGGGTAACCAATAAACTCTGCAGTGTTGTGACACTCCTAGACCTGAGTTTGGACCCCTTGGTTTAGAGACAATCATTAAACACAAGTGATTTGATTGGTTCCACTTGTTGCTGTGCAGTGCCAATCATGAAAATCTTAAAGCTAAAGTCTAACCCATCTTGTCTTGTTGATGTTTTATGTTTCCACATAATTTGCACCTGCACAGCTCCATTGTAACCCTAGTCCGACTCACTAAAGTCCATTCGAAAGAATACTGACGGTGTTCCTTACATACTGGGTGTGCTGTTTTGGTATTCCTGTGAAGATATAAATACTAATCCAGTATGTGAGGGACTTACACATTGACTCCAGCTCCACAAAACATCCCAGTGGAGTTCTGGGGCAACACGACATGACGAGAGTCTCCAAGCAGCCACGCTGTGTTAGAACCTCCGTTAGAAGGATATCTCACAAGCCATACATGGGTAAAAGACCTTCCGCTTGAGCCCACAATTATAATGATTTTTTTTCCCCATGAAAGTGTAGTTGGAAATGTTTCTTACCCAGGGAGCGAATAAGAATATAGGTGACAATGGCAGCCACAAAAATAATACAGCAGATAATGTCTGCACATCTCCTGAACAAAAACAAGAAATATTATTACACATTGCATGATTTAAATTATGTATTAAAGTTATTTAGCTAAGTGAAATGACTTTATAGTCTTAGTCTAGATCTATGGCTTTAGTATAGTTCTTGTATAGCGTTAATAACAGACATTCTGTGATCCATGATGTGTAGAGCTTTAAATGTTTTTTTAAAGTCAGCTGATGTGGAGGAGTAAATCGGAGGTATGGTCTCTGCACGGTGCCGTCGTTACGCTCCAGATCCTCCACTAGAGGAGACAGAAACATCATAGTGGAAATAAAACCAATATAGTCCTCATGATTGGCATATGTGTAGTAGCTTGAGAGTGAAATGTGAGCTAATAATGTTTTTTATAATTCTATTCTCCCTGAAGTAAAGGGACGAGACCATACAAGCTTTCGACTGTGTGTGCCCAATGTCATTATGAACTGCTGGAATGAAGAGAGAGAGAGAGAGAGAGAGAGAGAGTGTGTGTGTGTGTGTGTGTGTGTGTGTGTGTGTGTGTGTGTGTGTGTGTGTGTGTGTGTGTGTGTGTGTGTAGCTTACAGAAGCATAGGAAAAGGGTGTCCACACACATGCTGTACACTAAATAAGCCCTGCGCGATGAAATAAGCTCCCACAATCACCGTCTAAAAAAACAGCAGTAGTAGATATACATGCTGGGCCTTCAGTATTATGAGAGGAACTGCTGTCCAGAATAAATGTGTAAATCATGGTTATTTACAAACAAAGTGACTTTACAATCACTGTCAATAAGCATTTTGGAATCTAAAAAAGAAAGAACCATTTCTTCAGTGTACTGAATATGCTGATGTTTTGTTCTCACACAGAAGCAAGTGTCACCACTTGAGCTTTTCTGAGGTTACAATACGTACAATAACGGGCAACCAGTAATAATGCAGCAGCTGAAGCTGGAAATTGTCAGATGGCAGCCTGATTCTCCCAGAGAAGAAGAAGAAAGCCAGCAGACCTTACAGGGAATGTAGAAAAACCCTCAGAGTTACCTATTAAAGTGTGTTGCCATGTGCCATCATGGTCAGAATGTGATGAAGTGTAGTATGGGTAATATACACATGACTTCACTCTATATTTCTCACCTACAAATCCGACCACTAGCACCTTGCAGGAAAACAGCAGCGTGTCTGTAACACGGTCCAACACCACCACCCTGTGGACAGAGGGACATGGTCAAGGACAACGTGCTAAATATGAGCTAGAACAACCAGACACAAAAATGACTGATCAAAATAGCTAATGTCGACTGATCAAAATAGCTAATGTCAACAAATATGTATACAAATTAAAGTCATATTCATATGAATATGTAATGATAAATTCCAACATTTAATATTTTTGCCTTAAAAAATGGAAATGGAAGTAATTTGTTCCACAACAGTAAGATTACATCATTTATATACACACAAACCCAGATTGTGTTTTAGACTAAAATGTAATTCATGATAAGTAGAATCTTTACATTGCAACTCTCTTCTTTACCTTTAAACACATTGAAACAGCGTTTCAAAGCATTGTAATCGCGCTAAACACTGTTTCAGGGCAAGAGATTGTGTTTTAGACTAAAATGTAATGCATTATAAATGGAATCTTTACATTGCTACTCTGTTCTTTACCTTTTAAACATTGAAACAGCATTTTAATCGCCCTAAACACTGTTTTACGGCAAGAGATTGTGTTTTAGACTAAAATGTAATGCATTATAAATGGAATCTTTACATTGCTACTCTGTTCTTTACCTTTTAAACATTGAAACAGCATTTTAATCGCCCTAAACACTGTTTTACGGCAAGAGATTGTGTTTTAGACTAAAATGTAAAGCATTATAAATGGTATCTTTACATTGCTACTCTGTTCTTTACCTTTTAAACATATTGAAACAGCATTGTAATCGCCCTAAACACTGTTTCAGGGCAAGAGATTGTGTTAAAGACTAAAATGTAATGCATTATAAATGGTATCTTTACATTGCTACTCTGTTCTTTACCTTTTAAACACATTGAAACAGCATTGTAATCGCCCAACAACACTGTTTCAGGGTAAGAGATTTTGTTTTAGACTAAAATGTAATGCATTATAAATGGTATCTTTACATTGCTACTTTGTTCTTTACCTTTTAAACACATTGAAACAGCATTGCAATCGCCCTAAACACTGTTTCAAGGCAAGAGTTTGTGTTTTAGACTAAAATGTAATGCATTATAAATGGAATCTTTACATTGCTACTCTGTTCTTTACCTTTTAAACATATTGAAACAGCATTGTAATCGCCCTAAACACTGTTTCAGGGCAAGAGATTGTGTCAAAGACTAAAATGTAATGCATTATAAATGGTATCTTTACATTGCTACTCTGTTCTTTACCTTTTAAATACATTGAAACATTTTTCATCAGCTTACACTAATGGTCTTTGTAATGATGAGCATTAATGATTAGAGGGGGTATCTCCCTCAATTATAGAGCGGATGAACTCTTGTTATGCAATTGATTAATTGACAGAGGTGCTGCAAGTTCAGGAGCCTCTCAGTTGGAAAGGTGTAGGAAATACTGCAGTCAGCAAGGTATCAGCAAGCACTTAGAGTGCCAGAGAGTCTAAGAATAGAAGCTGTTTTTTTCTTGGCCTTCTGTTTTTCAGTGTGGCAGCATCGCTGAAAGGTCAAGATGTTGTTTTAGCACACAGAACCACCTTTGAGTAACGCAAGACAAAGAACTTGTCTTTTCTGAGAAGCGTGTAAAGAGAAAGCAATCACTTGCTAAAGCCTGCCCAAAAAACAATGGCATCGATCAGGGCTCTGCTCTGCTTCAGACAGAAATATTCAAAATTAAAACTAAAACAGCAGTAGATGTTTTAAAAAAAATCAAAGCTCTGTGATTTAGCTAATTTAGCTAATTGATGGTTATTATGGCACATCACATTCAGCCTCAAAGAACAAACAATCTCTCTTGTTCATTTGGTTAGTAGTCCTGTTTTCATCTTTCCATAATGGTATATTCTCTTGCCCTTCAGATTCCTTCAGTGGGATCTCCCACTCCAAGAAGGTTAAATTTGAGAATCCTGCGCGGGGCGGGAGCCCTGGCCCTCGGATTCGGGCGGGGACACCCTGGCCCTCGGATCCGGGGTTCAATTCAATCGATGGCTTACCTGCCATGGTCTTTTCCCCCTCTGGAGCCTCGGACGAGGCTTCGTCGTCGTCTTCCTCCTCTTCCAGCTGGCAGGGCGGAGACGAGGCATTGACCTCGCGGCGTGCTGACGGCTATCAGAAGCGGGGCAGCCTCAAGAGGAAGAGAGAGGAGGCACACAGCAGCAACAGTGTACAGATCCTGGAGGAGCTCTCCTCCCCTGGGTTGTCCAAGCGTGTGGCCAGGGGCAGCGATTGCGAGTACCAACTGGTGCAGAACGAGATCCTCCGCTCCGTCTCCAACAGCTACGAGGTTTTGGAGTCCCTGGGCCGTGGAACCTTTGGCCAGGTCGCCAAGTGCTGGAAGCGGGGCACCAGTGAAGTAGTCGCAATCAAGATCCTGAAAAGTCATCCGTCCTATGCTCGACAGGGCCAGAACGAGGTGGGAAAGTTGTGCCTGCTTTAAATGAGCTATTGATATGGCCTAGAATCAGCTGTAGCCCTGATTCTGTTATTGTTTGTTTCAGTTTTTACAACATATGTTCTGTTGGTGTCAGATGTGCTAACGCACACTGTGGAATTTGTATACAGCCAGGGTAGCACAGAAATACTTGTTTGGCACACTAGTTCTAATTTTCACTAGTTCAGTAGGAACTAGTTCGGATAACACACGGACAGCTTGAAGCTTACTCTAAAAAGAAGATTTAGCTTCAGTTGTGTAAGCCATACCTGTTTGGATGTGCATTAAAAATGTTATTGTTATGAAAGAGCATTAATCTGCATTGTTTGAGTACCAAAAGCAAGTTCATGGGTTCATTTCCAAGGGACCACTTCCATAATTGCATCTCCCAAATCCTGTAGAAGTAAATGGTTGAAGGGAAGTACACAAAGTGCTTGATGCTATTGAAAATAAGTAGGCTATTTGTCAGCAGTATCAAACTTTGAAGCTGTGACCACGTAGCTTCGGCTTAACGCGTATTCCGTCTTCCCTCCTTTGCTCCTCCTCAGGTGAGCATCCTGAGCCGGCTGAGCAGGGAGAACGCCGACGAGTTCAACTTCGTGCGCGCGTACGAGTGCTTCCAGCACAAGAAGCACATATGCCTGGTGTTCGAGATGCTGGGGCAGAGCCTCTACGACTTCCTCAAGCGCAGCAAGTTCAGCCCACTGCTGCTGAAATGCATCCGGCCCGTGCTGCAGCAGGTCGCCAAAGCGCTCATGAAACTGAAGAGCCTGGGCTTGATCCACACCGACCTCAAGCCCGACAACATCATGCTGGTGGACCCCATCAGGCAGCCGTACCGCGTCAAGGTCATCGACTTCGGCTCAGCTAGCCACTTCTCCAAGGCCCCCAGCTACCTGCAGTCCAGATACTACCGGTGAGGGACACGTGCTGAGGCGTGTTAGAAATAAGTGTGCACTTGTTGCACTCGAGTGTGCTTTAGAGTAGAGCTGCATGTTGTGGACAGTTGTAATAACCCTGCTACACATTAAAAGCCTATGATGAGCATTACAGTTAACTGGAGCACGATTGATTTATAAGTGGTTTATTTTTATTGGGTCATGTGAGTGCTGTTATTTAGCAAAAACACCTAATGAACCGTCTTCGGTGTCTGAGATTAGTTAGGATGCGCTGAACTGCAGGCTTTGGTAATATCAGTATTTAGCGAGTCTGTACAAAACCGCTATTACATTGTAGCTACACTGTTAATTAACAGTGTAATATACTGAGTAACGGGTGTTTAACTGCATTGGTACTCTGTATTTACTTAATGCAAAACAGAACATTATTGTAGTGTTGGTGCATTGTAGTGTTGGTTCCATGTTACACTAGAATAGTGGGTGTGTAATGTCTAGGAACACAAACACCCCCCCACGGAATTATCAGCCGAGGCTGATTTCATGATGGCGATCTCTGTGTTTTTGGTCCAGATCGCCTGAGCTCATCCTGGGTCTCCCATTCTGTGAGGCCATCGATATGTGGTCCCTGGGCTGTGTCATTGCTGAGCTGTTCCTGGGCTGGCCCCTGTATCCCGGAGCCTCCGAATATGATCAGGTAAGCACATGGTCCTTTGAGCTGTGCCTTAACGCCCGTACAGCATCAGTGGTGCAGACCTGTAGTGGTTTTGTGGCTGTAGTGATATGTGTGTGTGTGTGTGTGTGTGTGTGTGTGTGTGTGTGTGTGTGTGTAGTTTGACCTTTTAGCTGCTTTGTCGGCCCGCTCATTTTTAGGATTAATATAAATGAGTTTCTATGGCCTGTTTTTTTAGACATGCACTTTGAAAATGAAAGGATTAACTCAAAATAAAGTCATAATCCTTTTGCCGTATGGTGTCTCTGCAGATCCGTTACATCTCCGAGACGCAGGGCCTACCAGCAGAGTGCATGTTGAGCGCAGCGACCAAGACGCACTACTATTTCTACTGCTACCCCCTGTGGAGACTCAAGGTTTGCCTGTCTTCAAATGCCAAATGCCATGTGTTTTTTATAAGGGACGTAACTTAATGACTTCATGTAACTTAATGGTGGAGCTGAATGGTTTGTTTTTTCTTTCCTTTCTCCAGACACCTTCGGAGCATGAGGCGGAGCGTGGCATCAAGTCCAAAGAGACTCGGAAGTACATTTTAAACTGCCTTGACGACATGATGCAGGTTATTTGGGCTTTTGTGCGCGTAACTATACGCATTTCTTTTAGTGTTGCGATGTGAAATTGAAGAACGTGACAAAGGGCTCCCGCAGCTCACATTATAGAGCAGGTAGAACAAGGTGCTAGCTGAAAGGTCGAGCGTTTCTGCTGTCATAATGAGTAGCGCATGTAAGTCGCTCTGGAGAACGGCATCTGCGAAGGGCAGAGCAGTGCGTAGAAATTTGCTGCAGAACTTCGTTCGTATTGGGTGCATTGCCGCCCTCTGCTGGTGAATAATATGACTCACCCATGGGTCTCTCTCGCAGGTCAATATGACCAGTCTGAAAGGCACCGACGTCTTGGCGGAGAAGGCCGACCGGCGGGAGTTCATCGACCTACTAAAGAAGATGCTCACGCTAGACGCTCACAAAAGGATCACGCCAGTGAAGACCGTGAACCACCTGTTTCTGACCATGACCCACCTCCTCCACTTCCCTCAGAGTGCACAGTGAGTTGCTCCAGGCCTTCCAATCTACATGTCAGTGTTTCAAAAACATTTTAAGGAACACCGTGTTAATTTAGAAATCCAAATAGCATCAGAGTTTCTCTGCTAGTACTGTAACCCCCCCCCCCCACCTGTGTGTGTGTGTGTGTGTGTGTGTGTGTGTGTGTGTGTGTGTGTGTGTGTGTGTGTGTGTGTGTGTGTGTGTGTCTCTCGCTGCAGTGTGAAATCTTGCTTGCAGAACATGGAGATCTGCAAGCGGCAGTGCACAGGCTTCGACAGCAGCAAGACCCTGTTTGATGGTAAATCTGATGCCCACTTTGGTGCTTCTTTTAAATGTTACATTAGGGTTGGCTTTTTGTTTGTTTGTTATTCTTCAAGTAGATTTAAAACATCACCAAACTGGCCTCCGATTCCACCTATAAAAGAAGACAAAAATGGTTTCAAATGCAAGTGTTCTACCAAATCATGTTACTGCTCAAATGTGATCCACAAATGGTGAATCAGGTTGTTGCCTAGTATTCGAGTAGCCGATAAAGAGGCCCCTCTACCGTAGTTCAAAACGAAATTCCGTTGAATCCAAACTTCATTGTGTAATTGTTGATCATTGTAGCTGAGGTTTTTGTGTCTCTCGTTCTATAAGACCAACACTATGCTTTCTTCTATGGTTCTTGTATGTGTATTTGTGGAAAATTCAATTCTACTTGTGTTTTTGCAGTACACAGTACTTAAGCAGACCGAGAACTCTTCTTGGTTTTTCAAGGGTTGCGACTTGTGCAATATTCAGCACATTTAAATAAATGTTTCTTTCTTTTCCTAGACGTTTTCCAAACACTTGATTCTTTATGACATTATGAAAATTTCTTTCTTTCCTCGAGTACAAACTCGAGTCCATCATTCATTGGCTGATATGTTACTATCATACATGTATACATGCAGACTCAAGCAAGGAGTTTGTAATGGTGGTACAACTGTGTTCAGGTCATTTGATACTTTTTATTGATAAAGATGTTCTTTTCCAGACTCAGTAGGGTTTTGTTGTTTTGTTTTGTTTTTTGTACCTCTATGAACATTATTGAATAATATGCCTTATAAGGGAATCTCTAATTAAGAGAATCATGTGTTTACATTTGGAATAAATTACATTCTGATAATACCCTAGCACCTGAGTCATACACGTTTTCTTTAATGAAAGGGGTTCAAACCTCTCCTGTACACCAAAGCATCCCAAGCCAAGTCTTGGAGGATTTGTCTGTCAGTCATTAAAATATCAGTTCACAGAAAGATGGATGAAACATGTTTTACTTTGATGAACTTTTTACCTTGGAGTACTTTGTTTAGTGTGAGAAGCTGTAAATGTGTCCAGTCCTTAAAGCATTATTCTGATTTTTCTTGTCCCCTCCATCATTTTCATGCTCTCCTTGTAAGGGCTGTGAAGATGCTCAGCAGAAAATGAGCTGCTCAGCTGCAGAAGAGCACTTCAGCCTACATTTCAAGCCAATTCAAATTTGAACTCCTACACTGTCTTCTCACATCCATTTCTTTTTGAATGTCAGTTAGGACATCAAGATGAATTAAGCACACTAAGCCCAATACTAAGAGACTGGTAGAGTGGATGAGCCACACAGCAGGACACAGCACTATTTTTGCTTCAGCCAGTGCTAACTTGATGCAGTCTTGCTGCTTGGGGATTTTGCAGGCTTTGACTTCTTGGGTGTGTGATGAGGATTTTGCTTAAATTAAACTCCTCATAAACACGTATGACCAACCTGTGCCTATGCTCTACCAGGACCTCATCGCGTACTTCTCTTTCAGTAACTCGGAGCCTGTGTTTTTTTGTTTTGCTATTTCTGACATGATTGGGCAACATTTTCCTTTTAATGTATATGTGGAATCCACAAAAAATATACCCACTTAAGTGTGCTTCAGCATAAATAAGCAGACACTGCAGTTTGGATTATTTCTAGGGAAACAGGAAAATATAGTATCTTTAATTCGCTGCATAACAGTTTACATTAATTATTAATCATTCGTATGTGTTGACAGTTGCAATAAACAGATTAAGAAAACATGCCGTGAAAATGCTGCCGTGTCCGTATTATAACAGAAATAATGCAGCTTCACTGAGCAGATCATCCATAAAACTTGCTCTATATGGATTTTATGAATAGTATGTTAATTTTGTTTAAAAAGACGATGAGGCCTAACGGGAAAGGCTAAAGTGTCAAGTCGGACTTGAATTCAACGACTCAGGTAACATTGGGCTCTCTAGCTAGGTTAGCTAACAGACAAGCTGTCTATTTGAGATGGTTAACTTAGCTAGTTCACACATTACTTATGCACATCTCTTGCGGCAACAGATTCTAATTTTCATGGCGATGGAGCACGTTAGTTAACTTGCAGATTAACTGCCAACTATTTGCTGTAGCTGCAATTAACGTTATTATCTAGCATTGGCTCGCTAACGATCGGATTGCTCTAAAAGAGCTGTGACAGCTGCATGTCAGTCCTCGGTCGCTGAACTGTCTTCATGTCTAAGCACGGATACCTGTCGATAATGGGATCATTTGGGGGAGAATGAAGTGTGAACTAGCTAGGATAATTAGCTACTATGGCTAGGTACCTGTCCGCCAACGATGTGGCAAATTTAAAATACTGCAGTTCTTTCGTATAAAGGGAAGCTTAAAATTGTGTGACATGTGACCTTTTATCTTGGCTGCTGGCTAGCTATTGTAATTAAGTTGAATTTCAGCTTGGACACCTTTATAGTAATTGATGGTTATTATGACACATCACATTCAGCCTCAAAGAACAATCTCTCTCATTCGTTTGGTTAGTGGTCAGTTTTCATCTTTTGCTAAAGTTATATTCTCTTCCCCTTCAGTTTCTTCCAGTGGGATCTCCCTCTCCAAGAAGGTCAAATTTGAGAATCACGCGTCCGGCGGGAGCCCTGGCCCTCGGGTTCGGGCGGGGTCACCCTGGCCCTCGGATTCAGGGTTCAACTTGTTCTATGGTTCACCTGGCCTGGTCTTTTCCACCTCTGTAGGCTGTGACTTGGGTAATATTCAACACATTTTTAAAAATGTTTGACAGTTGCAATCAACAGATTAAGAACACATTTTGCAGGTTAATTACTATAGTGGTTGTGTTTTTTAAAATCTACTTCTATTTTAGCTTTAATTTTGAATAAAGCCCATAACTAGATCTGCATGGCTTGCGGCTATTGTAATCAAGCTGAAATTGAGCAGAGCTAAATTATTTAAATAAAGCGCTTTCAGGGTGATGTGGAAGCAAAACAACATGGAAGATTGTGATTTACATCCGCTTGATTTTCTTGAGCCTTCTTTCTGCAAGATTAAGGGTGGGAAAATCAACAGAGAGTAAGTGATGAATTTAACTAGCTGGCATTAGATAAATCACAGAATTGTGGTTGTGTTTTTTAAAATCTACTTCTGTTTTAGTTTTAATTTTGAATAAAGCCCATAACTAGATCTGCATGGCTTGGGGCTGTTGTAATCAAGTTGAATTTCAGCTTGGACACCAGTATAGTAATTGAAGGTTATTATGGCACATCCCATTCAGCCTCGAAAAACAAACAGTCTCATTTATTTGATTCGTGTTCCTTTTTTCATCTTTCCCGAAAGGTATGGCATCGCAGCTCCAGGCATCCTCTTCCGCTTCAGTTACCTCTAGTGGGCTCGTCTGCTTCAAGAGGGTGAAATTCGAGCGTCATGCGTCTGGCAGGAGCCCTGGCCCTCGGGTTCGGGCGGGGTCGCCCTGGCCCTCGGATTCAGGGTTCAACTTGTTCTATGGTTCACCTGGCCTGGTCTTTTCCACCTCTGTAGGCTGTGAGTGGGTAATATTCAACACATTTTTAAAAAATGTTTGACAGTTGCAATCAACAGATTAAGAACACATTTTGCAGGTTAATTACTATAGCTAGCTACCTATCCACTAACGATGTGGCAAATATAAAATATTGCAGATTTTCCATATAAAGGGCAGGTTAAAATTTGTGACCTTGTATTTGATCTTGTCTACTGGCTAGCTAATAACACGTGCACTTGGACTTTCCACTTTTAGATGCTACACCTGCCTGTTATTATTACCTTACTGCCAAGTCATGAAGAATCCATAGAGTAGTAAATTGATATTCTGTGGGAATCTTCTCATACCTGTCGATACAGCACAGCTAGATTATTTAAATAAAGCGCTTTCAGGGTGATGTGGAGGCAAAACAACATGGATGATTGTGATTTACATCCGCTTGATTTTCTTGAGCCTTCTTTCTGCAAGATTAAGGGTGGGAAAATCAACAGAGAATAAGTTATGAAGTTAACTAGCTGGCATTAGATAAATCACAGAATTGTGGTTGTGTTTTTTAAAATCTACTTCTGTTTTAGTTTTAATTTTGAATAAAGCCCATAACTAGATCTGCATGGCTTGCGGCTGTTGTAATCAAGTTGAATTTCAGCTTGGACACCAATATAGTAATTGAAGGTTATTATGGCACATCCCATTCAGCCTCGAAGAACAAACAGTCTCATTTATTTGATTCGTGTTCCTTTTTTCATCTTTCCCTAAAGGTATGGCATCGCAGCTCCAGGCATCCTCTTCCGCTTTCAATTAACTCTAGTTAATTGCTTCAAGAAGATCAAATTCGAGCGTCATGCGTCTGGCGGGAGCCCTGGCCCTCGGATTCGGGTGGGGACACCCTGGCCCTCGGATTCGGGGTCCAATTCAACCTATGGCTCACCTGGCCTGGTCTTTTCCACCTCTGGAGGCTCTGAGATGTGCAACATTCAATACATTTAAATAAATGTTTCATTCACATTATGGAAATTTCTTATTTCCTGTAGTATCTTCAACGGTTCAGTTTTGCCAGCATGCTCTATGTACCTCTTTGAACATAATTGAATAATATGCCTTGCAAGGGACTATTTTAATTAAAAGAATTAAGATAATCATGTGTCATACACGTTTTCTTTAATAAACGGTTGGTGGTGCTGTGCCAGTTTCACTAATTACTTAAATCACTCAGGCCATAGTTTAGTTAATGCTGTGTCCGTATTTGTTCTGTTAGTACAAGGTTGAAGCTGCTGTAAATGATTTTGAAGTTATCAACTTCTGCTGTACCACTGAAGGAGTCCACCCCCTCCCTTTAGAGCATCTGTTTTTTTAATGGATATAAATCTGGAAAATTACAGACTTGACAGATTAAAAAGCTAACAACAAAAAAAATAATCAGAGATGACTTTTATAAGCCGTCACCTTAAAAAGGCACATTTAAAGAGTGGATCCAGTGCTCCAGCTTGCATGGAGTAGGCTGGAACATGTTCCTAATTAGGAACCACAACATGGCTGCTTAGGAAATCTGAATGCCAGACAGACAAAAACAAGGGCTTCAAACCTTTCCTGTAACACCAAAGCAACGCAAGCCAAGTCTTAGAGGATTTGTCTGTCAGTCATCAGCTATGGCTGTGTCACCTGACTGAGAAACACCTGGGTTACCTCTGACCCATGGGGTGGTAAATGGTCTACCAAAAACGACCTCAAATAGTGACAATTTGGTGGTGGCACTGGGCATCATTCTGATCTCACACAACACTGCTGGCAGTAGATTGAGGTAATAAAAGCAATATGGGCATCCGGTGATATGGAAGAGGATCGCCTTTTAAATAAAATGCAAGTAGCTCAGGTTGAACATAATGGTACCAAGAACCGGTTGGTGTAAGTATTGAATATTAATATGCATACATTGAATAATGTATGGTTTGGAGAACAATAGTGGAACCTGAACAAGTATTATTAAAAAATTAAATTGTGTATTGAGTGTTTTAAAGTGTGTATTGAGTTAACAGTCTTGAACTTAGGAAGACCTAGGAAGGACAAGATCTATCCATTTATTTCCTGTTTTCCATCATGGCCTTTGTTTCAATGTATAATTCATTTTGTCAACAATGCCAGATGACTGAGGATGGTAAGGGATGTGAAACTTCCAGTCAATAGTTAGGTAGGTGCATAGTTTCTGAGTTACCATAGAAATGAAACAGGGTCCCTGATCTGAATCTATTACCCGAGGCGCACCGTACCTCGGTATTATCTCCTTGGCTAGGATTTTAACCACAGCGCGGGCATCTTCCTTAGAACAAGGAAACGCCTCAGTCCACTTGGAAAACCTGTCTAGAATCACTAGCAAATACTTCAACTGACCACAAGGTGGCAGGTGCGTTTTGTCTAGCTGTAGATACTGAGAGGGATCTGCTCTAGTAGAAAGTGCCATTATTGTTGGTGATTTCAATATTCACTTTGATAGTGCCCAACACCCTCTGAACTTGGCCTTTAGTTCTATATTAGAATCAATTGGTTTCAATGTACAAAGAGAACCCACACACTCTGGTGGACATACTTACCCTGCTCTCATATTGACTGACTAAATTAGTACTTATTGTAGGGTATTGTTTATTACAATGATGTTGATTAACAAACTCTATCACTTATTGTTTATTGCACTTATCATTGTTTAAGATAGACCTTATGTGTTTTGTACTTCTAGGTATCAGCATTGATCCCAGTATTCTACAGTATTCTAGTTCACTGGTATGTTGGACTCTAACCTACTGTACTGTACTAGGATATATTCTATGAGTAAATGACAAAGCACTTTTGTAAGTCGCTCTGGATAACAGCGTACTGCTAAATGCTGTAAATGTAAATGTAAACATACGCTTGACTTAGTACTGCCATACGGTGTAGACATGGAGAAGGTAGTTATACTACCCCAGTCAGGTGCCATCTCAGGCCATTCCCTAATTTCATTTAAACTATGCATGAGCCACACTATAGTAACCTCGCCTCGCTATCATACCAGACACACGATCACATCGTCCACTGCACCTGGATTTATTGGGAATCTCCCAGACTAATAATTTGCGCCTAGGATTCCCTCAAACCCAACGGAACTTGATCAAATTACTGAATGCTTAGAATCAGTATTCTGCTGTGCACCTAATGATGTTGCTCCATTTAAGAATAAAAAAATTAGCTACAAAAATGTAGTACCTTGGTATAATGATCTCATTCGCAATTTAAAACAAAACACTCAAAGAATAGAACATAAATGGCACCGCACTAAGCCCGTAGTCTTCCAGCTTGCATGGAAGGAGAGCCTACTCATCTATAGAAAAACACTTATTACTGCTCGAACATCTTATCTCTTGAGCCCAATAGAAAATAACAAAAATAATCCTAGATTTCTTTTTAGTATCTGTACAGTCAGGTATTTTATTAACTACTTCCCATCTTGGGGGTCCATGGGTTTTGAGAGTTATGATAAACTGGGATGTTATGATGCTGTCACTTCACCTCTCTTTTGTCACTCGAGTGTGTTGACTGAGAGCGGCGGAGTGCTGATGTTCCAGGGTGCCCTCGTGCCTGTGTTTCCTTCTGGCTCTTTCCTTTTAGCTGTGCTGCCATAGCTAGTTCTGCCGGAGCCCATCTTTGCACATTATAGTTCCCTAATTTACACACCCTTGTACCTGGACATGCCTAATAATCTAGTCTCTCTTTCTGCCGAGGTACACCTACTCCTGATGTCATGATGTTACTGAGCCTCAACCCGTCTCAGCTGCCATGGCTCTTCCCACCACCCCCTGATGTGCCCTGCTGTAGGCCACCACAGCTCCACCCTAGCCAACTGCTTCTCCCTTGCCCTTAATGGATGCTCTCTTGTGGGATGGGCTTTGGACACATGCAAACCATCGCGTCAAGACTAGGGCCTCTAGCAAATTGGACTGGACATTAACTGCTTATTTTTTCATTTTTTTATTTATTTCTCTCTTAAAATTGATATTATTGTGGTGAGCGTTGCCAGGCAAAGGAGGATGGGCTTCCCCTTTGGGTCTTGGTTGCTCTCAAGGTTTCTTCCTCATGCTCTAGGGAGTTCTTCCTCGCCATTGTCGCCCTTGGCTTGCTCACTGGGGGCTTGGACTTGGACATTTGTAAAACTGCTTTGTGACAACATCTGCAGTAAAAAGCGATATATAAATACATAAGGATAGTGATATTAAATGCAACCGCAGAAAAATGAACCAATAACATCATTCTTGCACAAAGAATTGTCCATCCCACTACCAATGTTACAATGTATTCACCAAATCTACTTTTACATATTGTTATTTGCATTCGGCACTATTATATACAAACCATACATTAATCAATATGTTCCAACACATTCCAAGAGAAGGCTTCTCTTGACCTTATCCTAAAGAAGATTGTTTTTCTATATGGTCTTGAGCCTGGTGGAGAGGTCATATATCTTACCCTGAGGTCCACCAAAGCCTACCTAGGATCCTTTGCTTAAGCCTGCAGATGCCTCTGCCCTGTACGCAAATCAATCTGAAAGGACACAGAATCTTTATACTCCCTTATGTTTTATGTTATTAATATGTCTAATGCATTGTTCGGTCTCTTTTGCCTGTAAACACTCCTTATTACCTCAAGGGCATGCCACTGTGTGAGTCCTCAGCCCGCCCGAACCAACACCACTGCTACGACCACCTCCGTCGTCGGGCCACGGCCGTCGATCTTCTTTTCTGATTCATCAAGAAGCCTTTTGTAGGGCTGAAAGAAGATCGATATGTATTACATGTTTTAAAATTCAAATTCTTATATGTTGTGTCTTGTTTTGTACATTGTTGTATGTCAGTAGATAATGTTGTTTTTAGTTTATAGATTTGTAAAAAAATTAAAATAAAAATCTCAATACTATCTTAATAGGTTTCCAACAGTCCCATGGTAGGCAGTAGTTCACCTGGGTGCTGGGAATATTGACATGCCTATCGATATCTTGTTGCCATTTTTTTTTTGCCTTGGCTCCTGCCACAGTTCCAGCAGTCTGTGATGTCATCCTACGATAGGTCAGGAAGCGGCTCCGTTCTTCACCACCGGCCCGCAGCCTACTCGCTCGGCCGGAGGAAAGTCAACTGGTACCCTTACCTGTGAGAGGAAGAGGAACAGCGACAGACAGGAGGGATTCCTGCATTGAACATCAGATGGATTATTGAAGTTGATTATTGTAGTTTCTGGGCAGAGAAACTCTATTAAATGTATCTGAAATACAATGTGTGAGTGTTGGGTTTAACAAGATGGCTGTCGTATTTTGAATTCAATGGGAGGTGTAACTGTATTTAAAAATGGTTCTTTGGCACTTACTGGCAGTATGTGTTCAGAACACATCTCACATCCAACATCAAGCTCTTATTTAACTCCTATAGATTTTTAACTTCTGACTTTGAATCTTTGTTTCATTTAAAGGGATACTGTGGGCTAAATGGAGCTAAATCTACAACTACAGTAGTGAACTGTATTACTACAGAGAAATCGTTTTGGGATTCTGTGTGTTTAAAATAGGAAAAAAAATATATGAAACTTTAAAAGGGCTGGCAATTAATGATTCATGTTTCAACAGAAATATAAAACACATTTTAGGACTTGCAGATGCTTTATTTTCGTTAAAACTATTTGTAGATTATGTTGTGAACTATGCCCTAATTTGTTGTTTGTTGTTTGGGACCAGTCTGTGATGATCTGTAACCAACACAGCAGCATAACCAAATTTGAACTTCTGCTGTATTGCAAAACAATATCAAATGTAAAAATATGATAATTATGGCCACATTACATCTCTATCACTTATTGTTTATTGCACTTATCATTGTTTAAGACAGACCTTATGTGTTTTGTACTTCTAGGTATCAGCATTGATCCCTGTATTCTACAGTATTCTAGTTCACTGGTATGTTGGACTCTAACCTACTGTACTGTACTAGGATATATTCTATGAGTAAAGGACAAAGCACTTTTGTAAGACGCTCTGGATAAGAGCATCTGCTAAATGCTGTAAATGTAAATGTAAATGTAATCAAAAACCAGCCATTTTTGCACATTTTCAGCAAATTGATGTTTCAGGCTTTATTGATGATTTGAGCGTTGCCTTGTAAAGAACGATAACATCCTCGTGAAACGTGACGAGATGGGGGAAACATCTTCACTACCTATCATAAGACAAAAAAGTTATTGATTTTTAAAAAATGGATATAACTGTGATATTCTGTCTAACAACTAAATTGTCATATGTGTTTCTAGCAATATGTTCTTACCTGTAGTTGCAGCAGCAGCTACAGTGTTAGGGTGCTCCTTGCTTTTCTTTTTGAGTTTCTAACAAAAACAAAACAATGATTTAGTAGAAAAATATCAGAGCATAAGTAAATTTATAACTAAAAGTACAGATACAAACCAGTAATAATGCAACAGAATATAATTTAGAACAAATTATGTCATTTATGCAAAGTGATATATACACATTCAGTGTGAAATGAAATTCAAATATGCACTACTTTAAAAATGAATAATGTAACAAAATCTAAATAAGAAATAAGTCAAATGTTTTACCTTTAAGTCCTTTGAGACCTTACTGAAGGGGAATAGGAAATGCAATCTCCCCTTCTGGGCTTTCATGGTTTTGCTCTGATTGTCCAGAACAGGCTCAGTACATGGTGACCTAGCAGACATCTCAGACTGTAGTGATGGAGAGCTATGTATATCGATGCTGAACAGGGAAGACCAGTCATTGTGTACACTGGGGGACTCTTGAGCCTTCTTCACAGAGGGTGGGACAACCAACTCCATAACTTGGCTTGCCATGACGTCGGAGGAGGTGTTCATACTATCTGTGCATAGCTCTGATGATGCCTGTGATGATTTCAAGTCATCCTGCTCTAGGTAGATTGGCATGACCATACCACAGAGCTCACAAGATGAGACCCCTTCAAGGTCAGGATTTATTAAATGACGGGACAAAAAATGTGTCCTTCCTTTTATGTGGGGATTGATGTCTTGCGACAGTTCAGCAAATTCCTCCATCTCATCATCAAAGCGCTGAAGCATATCCGAAACCGGAGAGCCAGCTATAGGAATGGTACTTATAGGTCTAGATGTACCATCGTCATGGACATCTGAGGATAACGATGTCAAACTCTCAGTATCTCCTATCAGAAGCTCACTCATTGCTTCTGAATTTGTATCTTCCATAGTCGAGTGGAATTTCATCACAATTTGGTCTCTCTCATGGTCATCCAGGCAACTGCGATGTGTATCAATAACTGCAGTCCTAACATCTCTGCTTAGAGAGTCTATATGAGCTGTCCCCTCCTTCACGTGGACTGAAGCTGAATGATTTATCTCACAAGATCTGGTACGGAAAGCATTCAGCAAATCTGCAGTTTCCTTCTTGGAATTTGAAAGCAACACTGATCTTAGATCAACATCTAACATTTCTTCCAGAGATGAAAGAAGACCCATCACAGTTACTTCACTGACAATGTCGGCAATGAATGAACCCATATGAGAGATCATGACCTTTGTCTCCTGTGAAAGAAAGAAGAGATAACATAGAAAGGCGAACATTGAAAATTGCTCCAAAATGGTTTTGGTTGTTTGGTTTAGAATTAATATGAATCCCATTTAAAATATGTTGATGTGTAAGCAATGTAGTATGACTTACTGGACTAGGGATTGCTTTCCGGATAGATGTCCACTGCCTAAAAGAATGTGAATAAAAGCATTCTTTAGAACTATAATTAATATTTATTCTAAAAATATCATACATTCAAAAGTATACCAAAAATTAAAATGATAAATTGAAAAAGCAGAAGAAGAAGAAGAAGAAGAAGAAGAAGAAGAAGAAGAAAAAGAAGAAGAAAAGTTTTAAAAATGGCATACTCATGAGTCAGATCCATCACAAAATGGGTCAAGATTGGTGCAATATCGAGCTTCTCCAAGTCTGGGATGATTTTTTTGGCTCTATCAAGGAGCATTTTGCTGTCATTCCTCACAGGTTTATTCTCGTCTTGTCTTATGCTTTTTGACTTGCTCTTGTTTTGAGAACCATAGAAGAGGTTGAATAAAAAGAAATTAAATATCAGGATAACATAACAACTGTGCTGACATCTCACTTATTAGCAACAATTCGATTTTCTGATGAATAACAAATTTGGCCATTTTAAACTCACCTTTTTAAATACTGAAGAAGCCCATGCCACTTTTGGAGGTGAAGGAATTTTACTATGGAAACAACAAAAATATATAAGGAAATGTTGTTCGTTTGTCATTCTTCAAACATCAACAGCCTGAACTAAAATCCATGATCAAATTATTTTGAGAGAGCTTGTGTCTAAGTTTATAGATTGTTATTCTTATTCTCTATTTAATGGATGAATCACTCATAGAGCTCAGGTCCATATTGTATTTTGTTAATTGCACAATACAATCAAAATTATTTTATTCTACTTTAGCACATTATAAGGAAAATAAGACTAATTCCTTTAACATTACTTCCTAATCTTTTAAAATAACAAGGCTGATGAAACATGTTTCATCTGTTTCATGTTTCATCGTTCCGATACTTTGGAATAGTCCAGAAAGTATTTAGAGTGCAAGCTCTATTGGTGTTTAATACAGATTAAAGAGTGGCTTGTTTAGCTTGGTCTAATTGTTCAGCTTGTTTAGCCAGTTTAATTTAAATTCTGTTTCAATTAATTTCATTTTCTACATTTATATTTTGTGACTATTAACTGTTTTATTTGATCAATGTTTTATTACTGAATACTGTTCGTTCATTGCAGTGTAAAGCACCTTGAGATTTTGGGTTCTATAAGGAATATGCTGTATAAATAAGAATCATTTAAAATTAATATTGTTATTCTAAGATTTTTTAACATTGTAGTGCAAAGGCCTTACATCTTCCTGCCAAAAAGACGCTTCTGTTTCTCCATTTGTCCTGGTCCAAGTTTTCTTAGGACTCTCCTGGAATACTTTGTTCTGAAAAGGCGATATGAAGTCAAAAGCATAAATCATTTTTACAGTTTGGTGGACAGACAGCAATCTAACATGTAAGCAGGCAGGCTTGAGGATCAGAAGGCAGACAGTTATACATGTGAATGGCAGTCAGTTCAGAAAGACTGTCAGTATGCAGACCAACACTCATGGAGGACAGAAAACAGGCAAGAAAGCAATCAGAATGGCAGCACACCTTTACAGGCAAATTTCAACAGGCAAGCAGCTGGGTATGCATATCCCTAAACCATTAGTTCCAAAGGCTAAATCTTACTGCATTGAATACAAAAAGTTTATGAATGGTTTAAACTGATTTTATTAGTGGTTAATAATTAGGTCACAAACAACTTAAACATCATTAAGTAAACAGTCATGGGGGCAGCAGGAATGTGTTGACCTGTAGAATGCGTTGGTGGGTATATGGAAGTAACTTATTAGCTAACAAATATCTGACCCCACGTAATGGTGACTGTTGGAGAAGGCAAACTAAGATAAGTAACCAGTCAGGTTAGCAGTACATATGAAGGTGAGCTAACTAGCCCATATGGCAAGCAACAGGTCAGCTGCTCTTTTTACGCATTTAAACTGTTCATTTATAGCCATTAACAAGGTACTTTTAAACTCTAGACTTTGGAACTCTCAAATGGAACTCTCCATTTATGTTTGCTCATAACATAAAACCCGTTTTCGCTTCACTGATTCAAGCAATAAGTCCTTTTTTTTTTGATAATTCTATTGCATATATTTTTTTTTCCGTTTCAGACAACGGGACGAGTATGACAGCGACTGAAACGCACCCATTAACACTAACTTACGTGTTAACCAACAGTCACTTCCAAATATTCAACCTGTGGCTCGGCACCGCTAAAATGATTTTATAACCATGAGGGCATCTGACAGAATCAACACATAACCGACAACTGCTGTGAAAGTTAGAAAGCACCGAATACATACATTGTTTTTGCTCACACAGCGCACAAAGTGTTAATGGTCAAAATTATCAAATTAAATTGTTTATATTTAGCACATTCTCTCTAGTGAGTGAACAGAGGTAGACGCAGAGAGAGGGGCGCTACTGTGGATCGACTCTTCTCTGCTAAGTAGAGCTGTTCGTCTCAAACTGCCCGCACTTAGGAACGTTATACGCACCTGCAGCGTGGACGTACCACATCGAAATACGTCACCAATTGTGGGCAGACGAGAAAGGGCGGGTATGGTGATGAAATTTGGTTTAATCACTTATATTACTTGTCTTGTACCTTTAAAACAGCAAAATCTAAATAGTATAAAAAGCAGTCGCTTATGCTTGACATAAAGCCTTGTGTGAGAAAACAGGTGGAACGTCAATGCATTCCATAACTATATAAAACTACAGCAGACAGACCGTTCATCATAAAATTAGAAAAGCTCTAGCTATAGTAGCTAAGCGGACATTTAGACAGACAGACAGATACATACACATACAATTAGATGGAAAATAGCCTTCTGTAATTACAAAATTGACTTATTCAACCGTACCTTGTTCTGGAAAGTTGACCTACGATTAGGTTTAATTCACTCTATTGTCTTCCAACTTTATAACTGCTGAAATCTGTCAAGTGAAATGACATATAAATGCTTGCGCTCACCTTTATATACTTGTAGTGACGTCAAAGCTGTTGTGATGTCATATGCATTGTGACATTTCTAGAATGCTGCACTGACATTTTGGTTATTGGGAAAATAAGTCAATAGTTCAAAAAATATTTGAAATCCCTATTTTTAGCAGCAGCCGAGTAAGTAGCTGATAGATGGGTACTGGTAGATGGGTACATCTTTCTTCAAAAGAACCCTTATATGACTTTCAACTTTTTTTTCGTATAGAGACCCTTTTGTGTGTAACAAAAAATAATGTGATTTGTCAAACATCCAGTTTCAAACAATATTTGCCCCAAAAGAGGCCAAACCAAAGACATAAAGAATAATCATTATAAATTAATTATCTGCAAAGTTTACAAAGATTTGTACTGCAAAGAATGACATTTACTGTTTGTGAACAAGTCAGTAACAATATTATCCAGTAAAGTGGTGGTATATTTCAGAGAAAAGTTACATATTAAACTTATTTTCCTCAAAATCTTCATTTTGATTAACATTTGAGGTATGAAACCTAATATTTAAGCAGTTCCTGAAACATTGGTTGTACATGCACTTGCATAAAGTGATCAATCGGTCTGGCTACAAACCGGCACATTCTAGAGAAACGGCCCTCATAGCATGTGACGCAAAAACTTGCTGCTAAAGCTGCCAAACTGTCATGTGTTTTGATTCTTCTAGTCCTTTCAGCAGCCTTTGACATTCTTCTCTAATCTAACACGGTCTTGCAGATTTCTCCTTTGTAACATACGAAGGATTCGGCCCGTTCTCTCACAGGAAGCTACCCAGGTGCTTGTGCAGTCTCTTGTAATCTCAAGGCTAGACTAATGCAACTCGCTACTTGCTGGTCTTCCTCCGAGACGTCAGACCTCTACAATTTGTCCAAAACACATCAGCAAGACTGGTCTCGACTGGTCTCCCTTTATTGGCTTCCAATAGCTGCACACATCAGATTAAAACCTGAATGTTTGCCTACAAAGCCAAAAATGTCCCTCAATATTTGATGTCAATGGTAAAAGCCCGATCTGTACCTTGAGTACGTCAAACCTCAAGTATGGCTTGGCTTGAAACACCATGCTTGAAGTCTCATGGAAGACAAGTATCGAGCGTATTCTCTATCTTGGATCCTAGATGGTGGAACAAATGTCTGCTTACTGTCTGGACAGCAGAGTCCCTTATGGTCTTCAAACGCAGACTGAAGACCCATCTATTTGTGGAATATTTAAATGAGCACTGATCCTACACCTATGTTGAGTAACTGAACCTTTGGTACTTATTATAGAGTATTGTTTTCCGATCTTATCGATATCTGTTATAGAGTATTTTGCACTTCTAGGCATCAGCACTGATCCCTGTATTTCAACAGTATTCTAGTTCAATGGTATCTTGGACTCTAACTTACTGCACTGGCTAGGATGTATTCATTCCTTGAGTAAATGATAAAGCACTTTTGTAAGTCACTCTGGATAAAAACATCTGCTAAATATCGTGAATGGAAATGTAAATAAGCCTAGAAAAGAATGGAATTAATAACAACATCACATACAGAAAAATAAACTTGGTAAAAAAAAAGCAAGAAAACAGACAAAATCTTTCATAGGTACTGAAAACAAAAAGAAATTTTACACATCAATATGAAATTAACAATAAGTCTCTTAACATAAGTTACTTATACTGAAACTTGCTGATGTGGTTGGAAATATTTCCAAGAGGAACCTGTGGATACCCAATGTCCTCCTCATGATACATACCATAACCATAATTGAAGCATTCCGAGGGATTCGCCTTTGGAATCAGACTCTGTTTGGACTGCTGACACCTCTAAAGCGATCACACAAGTTAAAGACGGGATGCAGGGCTTTTGGGCAGCTGGACATCAACTTTTTCTCACAATTTTTCTTCATCTGAAGTTGAACTGAGTGAATTGAGTGAAGTAACCTCATGTACCACAGAAACTATTCAGCCTCCTCTCAACGGCTGCCAACGCTTTTCTCATCTTCATAGTTTCTACATCCTCCAGAGCATCTTTGAAATGGAATTTCATTGCTCCTGCAAACCTGGTGTACATGTAAATGGAGTACTGTATCTGCTTTTACCTCCTGTAATTATACTGTTTATAAACAGAGAAAGAAATGATGCTCATGAAAGAGAAAATGTAGACGTATGGCTTGATCCTCATGGCTGGTGGATTGTTTCTATGGTACCAGCACGGCAACCAGCACTCCAACCAGGACAGCAACAACAACGGCAACCAGCACGGCAACAGGAACAGCAAGAAGAATAGCAACCAGCATGGCAACCAGCACGGCAACCAGGACAGCAACAAGAACATTAGCATTATATGACTAATAGAATATCCTAAATTTCAGCAAAAGCTCAGTAAATATGTTTTGCTGAAAAACCCAATTAAAACTCAAAGGTTAATGCAGAAATGATTATATAATTTGGGAGCACTGGACTTACTGTGTGAAAGGAGGGACTTGCTCCCAAAGTCCTAAAGAGGAACATTGCTGGGATCATGCAGGCAGTCTGTGCTTTCGCAAGGCAATCAGCATGTGGAGTCTGGTGTTTTCTGCTGAGGTTAGATGTGATATGAGCTGCTCCTTGAGCACTGATCCACACTGCAGACGTCATGGACAAATACAGAGCGCTCTGGACGGGCCTGCTAAAGCTATGCGCACCATCGTCACTAGAGTGCACTTTACACACTTTCATCATTGCTAGAGTGAGCCTTACACACTTTCATTGCCGCAAGAGTGCGCTTTACTCACACACTTTCAGACTCTTATATGGATTTGGTCCAACCACATTCTTCCCTCCGGTTGGATTTCTGTGCCATATATTTGAACATCCTGCTCTTCCAGGCATGTCTACACACACCAGCAGACATGTCCGTTCAGAACCAGAGGCTTCACATGGGTCTAAATGAACAGTTTAATCATGAGTGCTTAAGGAGGTGCTGTGAAGCTCAGAGATATAAACCACTTGGTCTCCCTGTTGCTGGCTGTAGATGTTTTGCAGATCTGCAGCAGGCCCGCCTCACCAGTCGGAGCACAAAGCAGAAGGTTCAGCTCCTGGGAGCCCTGCTTGAGTGTGTTTCAGCCCGCTGCCCTGCATTTGAAGAAGACTATGATCAGGTTCAGTTAAACGGCCCCCTCAGCCATTCAGAACACCTCAGAACCCCACGCAGTACCCTGCAGGAACTGAACACAGGCACCTTTGTTTTTTCACTGCTGTTGAAGTCCAGGAGCAACGCCCCCTCTGATGTTCTCCTGTGCTGTCCTCCAAAGGATGCCCATGAGTTCCTGAGTTACTGCAGCTGAAAGAGGAGGAAGAGAGGCTTGGGGCCTCTTTCTTCTCTTACATCTGCCCTGTGGAAAACTTTTGAGTTTCATATCAAGTCTGTGCTCATATGCACCAGGTAATTATGTATCACTGTTCCATATCTCATTTGTGTTAATGGACTGGTCTTAACCAGTCTTAACGTGTTTGTTTAAAGTGTACATTTTCTCACCGAGAGCAGGCGCTTTCTCCGGACATCTGTTTAAAGTGTTCATGAAAGTTTCATAACATACATAACTTAAATGTGAACATTTAAAATGCTCACCAGTTCAGCTTCTATTCATCACATAACTTTCAAATCCCAGAGTGTGTGAGTTTGGGAAAACATAACTGACATGGACTGAGCATTCTACGTGCTCTGCTGGCTTTGCATTAGTGTACATGTTTACTGTTTTGATGCTCCACATTAGATAAGCTGTTATCTACTAGTAAAACATACACAAGCATATTAGCATGTGATAACTCACACACTGTATAAGGGATGCAGCAAGTTATTTCTGTGCAAATGTTTTAATATTTCTGTTCTCCATTTTGTGAAAGCTGTGGACAGCAGAGCTGCAGAGTGGATGTCTACAACTACCTCTCTGTTAATCTGAGCCCTACTATGACCGACAGTCTACACACTTACTTTAAGGTCTGTCACGTCACACACCCTCTTTGGATAACGCTTCATTACTGTGTTGTAAAGGAGAGAATACAGTTATGACATGCTGCCATTTTGATTTTATCACTCTCAATGAAAGGGTCTCTTTCTTTTTTCAGCCAACACTACTGGAGCGTTTTTGTGAGTGTGAAGTAGGCTGCAAGGCAACTGAAGAGGTGAAGTTTTTCACACTGCCACGGTGAGTCTCGGCTGACGTAGATGACCTTAAAGAATGAGTTTTAAACCAGTCCAACACACACACCCTCCTCCACTCACACACACTTCCAGTCCTTAAGTCACTTTTCCTCTTGGAACAGTATTCTCATCCTCCACATTAAGCGGTTTGACATGCTGGGCCAAAAGCTCTCAGACGTGATGGACGTCCCGTCCGAGCTGGATCTCTCTGCCCTTCCTGGGGTGGCTTCTCTCAGGCAGCAGTCGAGGTGAGCTCGTACCATCAACCCGTGCCCACATACTTCTCTGTCCACCCATTCCCCTTTAGCTACAAAATGCTGACTGAATGAAAAGAAAAGCAAAACGATAAACTGGGGGAAAACTCCAGTCCCCAGCCAGGTAGAGTTGTGCCATTTTCTTTCAGTGGAGTGATAATACAGCTGTGTATAAGTATCTGCCATAATGACTAAGTTCTTTTAACCCATCAGTAGTAAATGAGAGAGGAGAAGGACAGGGAGCTAGAGGACAGCACGTAAGCCCACCGGTGAGGAGAGAGAGAGACCAAAAAGAAGAGAGATACAGGCTGAGAGAGACACAGAGACAGAATGAGAGACAATGAAAGAGGCCTGTTAATACAGAGATGGGGTTTCAACGATCCATGATGCATTTTCAGTTAATCGTATGAAAAAAACAGATGTAGTTGTTGGTTGCAGGAATGTGCACCCACCGGCACCCACAGACTCCTGGCTGTGGTTTCTCATTTAGGTGACAGCCTTGACCATGGAGAGTAATCTGATATTATTCATACATGTGCAGTAGAAACCATTAAGTGACTAAGGAAAACCAGAAAGCTGGTTATGATTTTCGAGTCCTTTGAAATTATTTTTACTAGCATAATGTAGTCCACCCAGCCAATAATACATGTTATCCTTTACACATATGTATATGTATATATATATATATATATATATATGTCATGTTATTTCACATATGTTTGAAAACCCGATGAATGTAAAAACGGGCATATATTATATATATATTCACATATGTAATAGATGTATGTGTTTTGAAACTAAGTAACGATGAAAAGGTTGATGTATATAAAACCTTTGATTGCATGCTTTCATTTTTAATTGAATGTAACATAAACATAACCTCTTTTGCTGAAAAGATGCTAATAAAACCATAATCCAATCTAGCACTCTTTTCATTGTGTTTCAATCATTTCGCCATGACTGAACGTCTGCTGAAAAATATTTACTACACTCCTTCAAACCCAGGATCCTATGGAGGGGTCAAGAGTCTGCAAAGGTCCGTGGTGGATGAAATCGGTAAACGGGTTGATGATAAGGAAATCAAAAACTGGTTAGCAGCTCAGGATGCATACATGCTACATAAACCAATCTCTGTGAAATTTAAAAGAAACAGAGTCATTGTAAAAAAACACAGATGAACAATGGCAGGCCGATTTGGTGGACAAGACCAACATAATGGGACCATGAAATTTATGCTAACGTGTATAGATATACTTTCCAAGTATGCTTGGGTATGCATGATGAAAAACAAGACAGGTGCTGAGGTTACCAAAGCCTTTGTTTCAATTCTAAAAGAAGGCAGAGTTCCTAAAAAACTTCAGACTGATGAAGGGAAAGAATTTTTTAATAAAAGTTTCAAAACATTAATGAAAAAAACAACGTCAATCAATTTGCTACTGGGACGGGACAAAAAGCATCAGTGTGTGAACGGTTCAACAGGATGTTGAAAACCAGAATGTGGAGATACTTCACAGCCATCAATACGAGAAAATACATCGATGTGGTACAAGACTTGGTTCATGCTTATAACAACAGCTTTCACAGAAGCATTCAAATGAAACCCGTTGAAGTGAACGAAGGAAATTCCTTCACAGTGTTTAAAACCTTGTATGGGTTGTTTCAACCGAAAAAGGTGGAAAAACTAAGATTGAAGTTTAGAGTCGGTGATACCATCAGAATGTCACGATTAAAAAGACATTTTGAGAAAGGGTACGAGCAGGATGAATCACTTTATGGATGAATATTTTACCGTTTCTGAATGTCTAAGGAGAGACCCTCCTGTATACAAATTACGGGATTTTGATGGGGAAAATATAGATGAGATCTTTTATGAAGAGGAGCTGCAAAAGACTTTAGTGGCCTTTAAAACTGAAAAAAATTGTAACTCGGGTTTATTTTGTTCATCAGCTCATCAT
Organism: Electrophorus electricus; assembly: GCF_041902795.1. Taxonomy (NCBI): domain Eukaryota; kingdom Metazoa; phylum Chordata; class Actinopteri; order Gymnotiformes; family Gymnotidae; genus Electrophorus; species Electrophorus electricus. The sequence goes on along the minus strand of NW_027658616.1, from coordinate 1,160,332 downwards.
ACAGAGGTTGCCAACATGTATAACACCATACAATGTTATCAGGAACAAGGAACTCGTGATTGTGTGAACCTACGGAGATACATAAAATAGAATTATAAACCGTGAGCATAAAAAGATCATCATGATGGTATCTTCTTTACCAGAACAAATAGATGTCACATCATTTAATGATTCATTTAAGTAAATAGAATTACCTACTTCGAAGTTCAAGTTTTTCTGTATAGCTAGCCATGAGAATAAGAATAGCCATCGAGTTTCAGTCAATCAAAATGTTTCACGTACTCTAAAACACAATGGTCATATTTGATATTGATCAAAAATAATCAGAATAAAGATAATATCCTTTCCTAGCTCGCAAAAAGAATAGATACGTACATAATGTACATAATATGTAATTATCGTTTGTTAAGATGTATGTTTTATCTAGACCTAAAAATTAATTATGACGCTAAGCTCTACCGAGTTAAATCATATAACGCATGATAAAGTATTTCAACCATTAGCTAAATAAATAAATAGCTAGATACACGTCAGCCTTTTTAGTAACTTATACTAATATAAAGTATAGCATGAATTAGTTAAGCATTACTGAATTGCTTACCTGTTCAAAACGGATGAGCCATGTCCATGTTCGTTCAGAGGTCCTGACAAAAGTTTTTAGATGTATCGCTTACAATTACGACTGTGAACTAAAGGAGTGAAGTACCGTAAAACACGGCTTTAAGAAAGAAGTGTAGGTGGGAAAAAAGGAAATGGTTTTCAGATAAAAGCTGTAAATTACAATCCACCCCTCCCCAACACCACTCTCAGATGTGGAATGCACTGAAAAGTGTTAAGGGCCCAAAGTGTGATAACGGACAAGAACCTAGTGTGATAAAACTTGTAAAGTAACCACATCCTGCTTTTTCCGTGAACGACGAGATGCCCGTGTACCTGCAGTGCCAGGGGATTTACTGTCTCTGGTTCGGTGGCGCTGAGATGTAGCGAACTCGGACTGTGCAGAAACAACTGGAGTTTTGTCCAAGCCTACCGTATCAGGAATGGGTTTGCTATTCCTCGACTAGTTTTGGCCAAGGGCGAGCGAGGGACTGCGGGTTGCATGACTGCACATTCCTTGACCAATGCACTGTTAATGATCCATTTTATTTCTGTTTGTTCATTCATACCACATCAAAGCCAGTTCACGTAATTTTCAAAGCCAGTGTGCGTGCCCTAAAAGTATGCAAACTGTTCAAAACATATGCCTTAAATTAGAAAATGATATGTTACTGATCACTGAAATAACCAACTTTCTGGAGAAGCAGATCCAGTCTGGTTAGCAGTGGCTCGCACTGCTGTCTGTGCAAACAGTTATACTGTGTATGACTATGTATGTGACGAATAAACCAAACTTGAACTTGAACAGTGTGCACTTAAAAAAGGGATCCTCACGATTCTTTTCCAGCTGTTTGTCTTGGTTTTATTTGATAATGTTTCTCTCATCAATTATGCAAAATATATGTATTGAATTCTGTTAAAATTATTATAATAAATGCATTTATCTATTATATTTACACATATGTTCTGTGTCTGAACAGGCAGGGTATGGATACATATAATTTGACATTTCCCAGATCTATAAACAAATCTCACATACAAGACTGCACCTTTTGCAAAATTGTATACTTGTTTTTGTATCTGGAGTAAGCAGAATTAATGCCGTAGGTCACAGAAGACCTGTCTTTTTTGTGTGTTTGCTTTAACAGAGACCTCTTGTGGTGACTTGTCACAACTACAGCAAGAGGCAGTCGCAGACGAGCTCTTGGACGCCAAAGATCACAATAGTTTGGACTTTCATGTTCTATTTGTGCTTTATTATGCGTACAGTAGTTGTGGCATGTTTTATTTTTCCTTTCATAGCATCTCATAACATAGTAAAGTGAACAGTGGGAAAGTGGAACAAAAGAAAGGCATTAACATTGGGTCCCATGACAGTGTTGCAGTAAAGAAAGGAAAATAGGACATAGCTCACATTTCTTTTCAAGTAGCTCTCTATCTATCTATCTATCTATCTATCTATCTATCTATCTATCTATCTATCTATCTATCTATCTATCTATCTATCTATCTATCTATCTATCTATCTATCTATCTATCTATCTATCTATCTATCTATCTATCTATCTATCTATCATTCTCCCTCTCTCTTGCTGTCCCAGACAAATTGGGACACACGTCTGTGCTACTGGTTTAGGGTTAGGATTAGGGTTTGGTTAGGGTAGTTTTTTTTGTTTTTTTTTTTAACAATACCCATATTTTTATACATTATATATTTTATATATTTTAATGTTGATTGTTTTGGTTCTGTATAAATTAAAAAAGTTTTTATGCTGCATTTGGCCTCAATTAATGTATTTTAAACATATTAGATGTGAGTCCTTGACCAGCATGTCAATAAAGCTACATCCAGTTGCTCTTATTACAGTGTGTTCAGTTCTTCTTGAAAGGGTAACATCGCAATTCTAAATTGTATTACAGTAAACCAAAGATTAAAGATTATTTGGTTGTACTATTCTATTGATCCTATAGTCAGTGGCTATCAACAAGAAATGATCAAGCACAGTTTTATTGGGTGTGTGTCTGGAAAGAGAACTACAGTTCCCGGTGAGATTTTTGGTTCAAGATTAATCATCATGCAAATGATTGTGATTAACGCTTTGTCTGTTTAATTAAACTATCATACTATAAACCTAATATTTTAACAGGGCTGGCAACTTTCTAGATCCGATTATTACACGTGTGTGAAGTACAGGTGCTGTAGCTTTACAAAATAGAAAATGTCCACAGTAGCCTAATTATAATATATACATCCAAAATAAACACCAGAAGCCTGGACGAATACTAATGTACATAAGTGCATTAAATCTAGGTAGGACTGCTCGATAGGTAGGATAACAAAACACTTGTCCCGCCATATAAAAGAAATGAGAGCGTGATAAGGACTCCAAGTCGCCACCAGATGGCGCCCGAGACCGCTTAAACTTATTCCAGTCGGAGCTGCCTTTTACATTAACATGCCAGGGTACACACACTGGATGTTTAATCTTTCTAATGGGTAAGCTATATTTTTATAGTTAGAAAATATTTTTTTTAATTATTAATCAGTTAAGGAATTCAAGCTGTTGCATTTTTCTGAGGTGAGGGAATATTGCATAACCCTGTACTGGCCAAATAATTCGATTTGATGTGCTATTTTGTGGAATAATACCATACCAGGTATGGTGGCAACTTCCATCGAAAACTACTTTATCATCACAAACTACATCTAAGGAACTACCAGAAACGTAAGTAACGTTAACATTTTGCTTTTTGCAACATGTTTATTCTTCGTCGTTAGCGATAGTTTTATCTGTGAGAAGTGTAGTTGAATTGCTAGTCTGACGGAGAAGACTCAAGCGCTAGAAGTGCTCTGGTTATAGGGGACTTTATTTTGCGACACGTGAAATTAGCAGGCCTTTAGGGAGACCAGCAGCAACAGTTGGCTGTATAGCAGGTGCCAGGGCGCCGGATGTTGCAGGTAGTGTTAAGGTTTTAGGTAAGCATGGGTTTTCTAAGATAGTTATTCACGTAGGAGCTAACGATATACGCCTTCGTCAGTCAGAGATTACTAAAAATAATATTGAAGAGGTGTGTCAATTAGCGAAGGCGATGTCCGATGCTGTAGTATGCTCTTAATAACATAATTAGTATTAAAGTAACTGATTCACAGAAAACTCCTTTTATCTAAAGCTGGGTTTACTAAATGTTAGATCATCAGCGTCTAAAATGCTCATGATAACTGAAATACTAACAGATCATAGATGTAATGTACTTTTCCTAACAGAAACCTGGATCAAGCCAAACGAGTACATAGCTTTAAATGCAGCGTGTCCTTCTGGCTACAGCTATGTACACCACCCTCGTCTAACTAGCCGTGGAGGTGACATTGCAGTTATTTCTATTGACACATTAAGCATAAACCAGAAAGCCTTTGAAATGATTTTTACTAGCATAAATCATGTAGCCAGCGATAAAAAGCCCATCCAGCCTCTTCCAGTAATTGGCATCTACAGGCCACCAGGACGCTACTCAGAATTTATTAAGGAATTTGCAGATTTCCTTTACATTTTTGTTGGTGATTTCAACAATATTCACTTTGATAGTGGCCAAGACCCTCTGATGGGCCTTTAGTTCTATATTAGAATCAGTTCGTTTTACCCAATGTATAACAGAACCCATACACTCTGGTGGACATACGCCTGACTTAGTACTGAGCTATGTTGTAGATGTAGTTATACTACTCCATCTCAGACCATTCCTTAATTTCATTTGAACTATGTACGCACAATCACATCAGCCACTGCACCTGGTTTTATTGGCAATCTACCAGACATATCATTTGCGACTAGGATGCCCTCAGACCCTACAGAACTTGGTCAAATAACTGAATGCTTAGAATCAGTATTCTGCTGCACACAACTCCGAGGACTGGAAATCATTATACCAGTCACGGTAGTCGGACGTAGTCCCTTGTGACTCCTCCACTTCCGTCCCAGGACCACACTCCCGTATTGTGGGAGTCAGCAGGGTAGCCAAGAACACGGGGGAATTGCATGCACGAGCTGGGGAAGTGTGTCTACTCCCCTTCCTCCCCTTCTTCCTACCCTTCCCAGGCATCCTTCTTCGGTTGGTGTTTCTGTAACGTCTCGAGGTAAACAGGATGCGGGGAAGAGGCACGATTAACCAGACGTTTATTACACAAACGAATGATACATAAAACAACCCACATTACACCTTAAACATCAACAAACACACTACGACACAGGAGATGTATATACATTAAAGACGATTACACATAATGCAGAACAGGTGGACAACACGAGAGGACATGGCAACACGGATGAACACACACAAACCAAGACGTTTGAGGAGGGGGTGGGGCCATAACATGACATTGGCAGTCTCCCAGACATATTATTTGTGACTAGGATGCCCTCAAACGCCACAGAACTTCATCAAATAACTGAATGCTTAGAATCAGTATTCTGCTGCACACTTAATGATGTTGCCCCACTTAAGAATAAAAACATTAGGGACAAAAAATTGGTACCTTGGTATAATGACCACATTTGCAATTTAAATCAAAACACTTTCACATTTTAAATAAAAAATTGAATGTAAATGGCGCCACACTAAGCTTGTAGTCTTCCGGCTTGCATGGAAGGAGAACCTTCTCAAGTTTAGAAAAGCACTTATTACCGCTCCAACAGCTTATCTCTCAAACCTAATAGAAAAAGAAAAAAATAATCCTAGATTTCTTTTTAGTACAATTGCCCATCTAACTAAGAATAAGATTGACACCAATGCTCAGATTACATCACCACCATAGTAGTAAGGAGTTCATGGATTTCTACAATGAGAAAATAAAGCACATTAGAGATAACGTTAAGAGCATTAATATGACATCGGGCAACTACTTAGGTACAACCAAGAACAACCAAGCCAAAAATGACTTTTGAATCCTTTACACCTATCCAAGAGCCAGAAATTGCATATCTGATGTCACGCTCAAAGTCCTCCAGTGCTTACTAGATTCACTGCCCACACACTTTCTTAAAGAAATTCTACCTGAAGTAATTGAACCTTTACTAAATTTAATAAACTAATCCTTAAATATTGGCTACGTTACTAAATCATTCAAATTTGAAGTAATCAGACCACTTCTCAAAAAATCTAACCTCAACCCATGTCAGCTGTCAAACTACAGACCGATCTCAAACCTACCATTTATTTCCAAGATCCTAGAAAAAGCTGTAGTTCAGCAGCTAAGCGCATATCTGAATCAGAACCGAATGCATAAAGGATGTTGAGAAACTTTCTCTCACTTAATCCTGACAAAACAGAGGTGCTTCTATTAGACACAGAGACAGCTAGATCCTCTAATTACTCAATGAACCTCAGTGAAATCACAGTCACATCTTCCCTAACAGATAAAGATCTTGGAGGTATCATGGATCCCAGTCTCTCGTTTGAAGCTCATGTAAATAATATTTCTAGGAAGGCCTTTCTCCATCTTAGGAACATTTCTAAGATTAGAAACATGCTCTCCTCACATGATGCAGAAAAGATAGTCCATGCATTTATTACTTCAAGATTGGACTATTGTAATGCCCTACTATTAGGCTGTACTACTAAGTGGTTAAACAAGCTCCAGCTAGTTCAAAATGCAGCAGGCAGAGTGCTCACTAGAACGACAAAATCTGAATCCATCACGGCTATCTAAGATACTTTACATTGGCTCCCAATAAAATTTCATATTGATTATAAAATACTTCTAATTACCTACAAAGCATTGAATGGTCTTGCCCCACAGTTCCTTAGAGAACTCTTAGTTCATTATAAACCACCATGTCTGCTTAGATCGAAAGGTGCAGGTTCTTTACTTGTACCAAGACACTTTACTTGTTTTTTCATTTTATAATTATATTTTTCTCTTTAAATTGTTATTATTGTGGTGACTGTTGTCAGCCAGAGGAGGATGGGCCCACCGTTTAGTTTTAGTTCCTCTCAAGGTTTCTTCCTCATGCTCTAGTGGGGTTTTTCTTGCCACTGTCAGCCTTGGCTTGCTCACTGGTGGCTTGGACTTGGACATTTGTAAAGGTGCTTTGTGACATCTGTTCTAAAAAGCGCTATATAAATAACTTTTGATTTTGATTTTTGATTTGATCTCCTGAGGAAAAGCCAGAGTAGCTCCCACTCTGAGGCAGATGCTTCCTCTGTGAGCCATTTCCCACCACTGGATGAGCCCCAGAGACAGCAAAGGATCCGCGGCCCACAGGCTGCTGTCAGAGAAGAGCGGCCCCTCTTCAGGCAGGTGGCAAAGAGCTATAATTACAGAGCATACCTAAAAAGACACAAATGGCATGCTTTGGAAAAATAAATATAAAAATTAGTGAGGGTCACCCTGACAGCGAATACATTTGTTTCTGTGTTTTTAAAAGTTGATTTTATTAATGAAACCTGTTTAGCATTACCGATATCATAACACCAGGTATGTACACCGTGTTCTAACGCTGTTTTAGGGAGAAGAAGAAGGGGAGCTTGACTCTGGTGCAGTCTCTGGCCCAGAACCACACCGACATCCTGCTTCCCAAGCTCCACGATGTGTGCCTGACTGTGGTCCAGAGGGGCCCTCTCAGGGACAAAAGATTCTCTAATCAAATCATATAAACAATGGCCCAAAAAGGAGCTTCGCATTTTGCTGTCCGAGCTGGAATTGCTCTGTTTTGTGACCAAAATGGTTCTAACCTGATGAAGAGTCAATTTGGAATGTTCTAGCGAGGAAGATCTTGTCCTTAAACATGGTAGTACAAACTGATGCTTTTCCTTCTCTGACACACCAACTAAATCTGCCACATATCGGATGAGTCCCCATGGAGTGCCTGAACACCTGAGCCCCATGTCCACTGTCTCAGTTGAAGAATCTGAGCTCCATGGTGTCGCGTGCTTCCATGACAACCCTGGCGCACATGTCCACTGACCTGTGGAGGGCCATGGATGCCAAGGCGGAATCGGTTGCCTGCATGCTGCCGCACAAGGCGGGCGAAAGCAACCTCTTCATCAGGGAGGACAAGGACCTTGCGCTCGGTGCCATGGTGCAGAGCTGCTCGCCCACTCAGGTCATTCATGCTCTGCTGGCCGGGGAACTCAGGAAGGATCACCTCACCAACACCTCTATAAATGTGTGTTGAAAACGGTCATGCAGCCATTTGACCAAAATAAATTACACTGCCAAAAGAGACTTTTAGTAGAAGACAGAAACACATTTATAGTACAGCAGAGCCCTGCTACTACAAGGCAGTAATAATGGAATCTAGACCCTATAATAGGTTTATAATAATCACACGCTATAATAGGTTTCCAACAGTCCCATGTTGGGCCGTAGTTCAGCTGGGTGCTGGGAATATTGACAAACTATCGATATCTTGGTGCCCTTTTTTTTTGCTTTGGCTCCTCCTACAGGTCCAGCAGTCTGTGATGTCATCCCACGATAGATCAGGAAGCAGCTCCCTTCGTCACCAGCTCCCTGACCAGCCCTACCATTGGCCCGTGGCCTACTCGCTCGGCCAGAGGAAAGCCTGTATCCTTACCTGTGAGAGGAAGAGGAATACGGAGAGACATGAGGGATTCGGACATTGAACATCAGCTCGATTATTGAACTTGATTATTGTAGTTTCTGGGCTTATTGTTTGTTTTAATGCCTTCATTTTTTAAAAAAAATAGTGTTTTTTACAAACAGACTAACAAACTGTATTAAATGTATCTCAAATGCAATGTGTGATTAATGTGTTTAACAAGTTGATTGTCGTATTTTGAATTCCATGGGAGGTGTAACTATAAAAAAATAGTTATTTGGCACTTAGCGGCAGTATGTGTTCAAAACACATGCAACATCAAGCTCTTATGTAACCTTTATAGGATCTTCCCCTCAGACTTTGAATTTTGGCTTAATTTAAAGGGATATTGTGGGCTAATTGGAGCTAATTCTACAACTATAGTAGTGAACTAGTATTACTACAGGGAAAACCTTTTGGGATTGTGTGTGTTTAAAATAGAAAACAAAAATTAAAACGGGTAATTTATCAGGTTTTGGATTTCCTGTTCTGCTGGACTGAGGGCATGTTGCTATACTGACAAAATCCAAGTAACTGCAAAATCTTTAGTACAATATATCAACATGGGCAGTGGTAGTTCAGCGGTTAAGGTACTTGACTTGTTCTCGGAAGGTTGCTGGTTCACTGCCACGTTGCCACCGTTGGGCCCCCGCGCAAAACCCTTAACCCTCAATTGCTCAAATCATACTCAGTCATAATTGTCGCTTTGAATAAAAGTGTCAGCTAAATGACATAAATGTAATCAGCACAGTCAAAGATTGATTAACCACACTAAGTCCAATACTAAGAGACTGGTACAGTGGATGAGGCACAGAGCAGGATACAGCACTATTTTTTGCTTTCCATCAGCAAGTGCTACCTGGATGCAGTCTTGCTACTTGGGGATTTTGCAGGCTTTGACTCCTTGGGTGTGTGATGAGGATTTTGCTTCAGTTAAACTCCTCATGAACATGTCTGACAAACCTGCACGTATGCTCTACCAGGACCTCATTGAATACTTCTCTTTCAATAACTTGGAGCATATGGTTTTTGCTTTGCTATTTCTGACATAACTGGGCAACATTTTACATTTAATGTATATATGGAATCCACAGAATCTATACCATAATACTGTAAAGAAATAGTATACTTTATACATTGTAGCTAGTCCATGCTAGAAGCTCCCAAACAACTCCACATAAACTTCAGCTCAAATAAGCCTCTTCCTTTCCATGATGTCCAAAAGTATTGGCGTTCAAATCATTCTTATGGCTGCATGAGTTTCGCCGAACAGCGTCAAACGAATGGGAAGCTGGTTGGCAGCACGCAGACCTTTAAACGGTTAAAGGGAGAGCTAAATAAGACAAGAGAAGGGTCTACGTTTTCATCTAAACCTCCTCCATTTGTTGAAACAGCTGCCTTTCACACCACTTGCCCAGGAAACATATGTAGTAAATAATAGTCACCCACCCCACGTTTTATGTAATTGAATTTTCTTTGACAAAATCTGGTCATCTTATACTGGAAGCATGTTTTAAAAGGCCATTTAAAAGGACAGGCACGATTGTTGTGGAAATTTACCAGCAAAGCACGAAATATTTAGCGTGGGATTCTGGAGAACGGATGCATGTAGACGGCTGAAATCGGTAAGCAGTTACATGTATTAGTCCTAAGAAATGTGATGTTGATAAATTTAGTACTTTAAGAATATTCGATGTTATCAAGTGATTTATATGAGCCTGCCAGTTTGGGCCCGTAGGTGCAGCAGGCGGACAAGCAGACACTAGTTTTGATTATGTCTGGACAAAGAGTAAAATAAATGTGAGCTTTTATCTTGTCTACTGGCGAGGTTCAATACGTGCACTTGAAATTCCATTTTATGACGTTACACCTGTCCATGTCACCTTGTTGCCATGGAACGAAGAGTCCGTAGAGTAGCGAATTGATATTTGGTGGAAATCTTCTCACTCCGGTCGATATAGCGTGCTAATAATTTCAATTATTTAAATTAAGAACCGCAAAACAACATGGATGATCATGAATTAAATCCGTTCGGTTTTCATGAGCCTTCTTTCCGTAAGGTTAAAGGTGGGAAAATAATCAACACTCAGGGTAAGTTATGAAGTTAACTAGCGGTTAGCGTTAGCGTTAGTTAGCTAGCGTTAGCTAAATCATAGATCATGTTTTTGTTGTTTTAATCTGCTGTTTTAGTTTTAATTTTGAATATAGCCCCTAACTAGATCCGCATAGCATTCCTTTGGTTAGTGGCCCTGTTTTCATCTTTCCCTAAAGGTATATTCTCTTCCCCTTCAGATTCCTCCAGTGGGATCGCCAAGAAAGTAAAATTCGAGAGCAATTACTACCTGCGGAGTCCTGGTCCTCGGATCCAGGGTTCAGTTCAACCGATGGCTTACCTGCCCTGGTCTTTTCCCCCTCTGGAGCCTCAGACAAGGCTGCGTCGTCGTCCAGCCAGCGGGGAGAAGACGCCCGTCAGAAGCGGTGCAGCCTGAAGAGGAAGAGAGAAGGGGAACACAGCAGCGACAGCGTACAGATCCTGGAGGATCTCTACACCCCTTCATTGTCCAAGCGCGTGGCCAGGAGCGGAACAACCACCTCTTCCACCCAGTCCATTGCGTACTCCGGTTGTACCGCAGATAGAAAATCCGTAGGCGATTGCGAATACCAGCTGGGGCAGAATGGGATCCTCTGCTCTGCCTCCAACAGCTACGAGGTGCTGCACTTCCTTGGTTGTGGAAGTTTTGGCCATGTGGCCAAATGCTCCAAGAAGGACACCAATGAAATGGTTGCCATCAAGATCCTGCAAAACCATCCATTCTTTGCTCGACAGGGTCAGATCGAGGTGGGAAAGTTTTGCCTGCTTTTTTAGAGCTTTTGATATGGAATCAGCTGTAGCCCTGATTCTGTTTGTTGGTATCAGATGTGCTAACTCACACTGTGGAATCTGTATACAGCCAGGGTAGCACAAAAACACTTGTGTTTGGTATCAGCACACTAGTTCTAATTTTCAAAGCATCAGTAGGAACTAGTTCAGATAACACATGGACAGCTTGAAGCTTACTATAAAAAGAAGGCTTAGCTACAATTGCCATGCCTGTTTGGATGTGTATAAAAAAAAAAAACATGCAGAAAAATTAAATCCTGAGACGCCTGAGCAGGGAAAACGCAGACGAGTTCAACTTCGTGCGCGCGTACGAGTGCTTCCAGCACAAGAAGCACATGTGCCTGGTGTTCGAGATGCTGGGGCAGAGCCTCTATGACTTCCTGAAGGACAGCATGTTCAGCCCGCTTCTGTTTAAGTGCATCTGGCCCGTGCTGCAGCAGGTCGCCACGACGCTCATGAAGCTGAAGAGCCTGGGCCTGATCCACACCGACCTCAAGCCCGAAAACATCATGCTGGTGGACCCCGTCAGGCAGCCGTACAGGGTCAAAGTCATCGACTTCGGCTCGGCTAGCCACGTCTCCGAGGCCGTGTGCTCCAGCTACCTGCAGACCAGATACTACCGGTGAGGGACATGTGCTGAGGCGTGTTAGAAATAAGTGTGCACTTGTTGCACTCGAGTGTGCTTTAGAGTAGAGCTGCACATTTTGGCAGTTGTGATGACCCTGCTACACATTAAAATCGTGATAAGCATTCCAGTTAACTGGAGCACGACTGATTCATATTTGATTTACAAGTGGTTTAATTTTAGTGATTCATGTGAGTGCTGTTATTTAGCAACCATCTTCAGTGTCTGAGATTAGATAGGATGCTCCGAGTTGCAGGCTTTGGTAATATCAGTATTGGTCATGTCTGTACAAAACTGCTGTTGCATTGTAGCTATACCATTTAATTAACAGTGTCGTTTACTGAGTAACAGTGTTTAACTGCATTGATACTCTGTATTTACTTAATGGAAAACAGAACATCATTGTAGTGTCAGTGCATTTTTGCATATTGTGTAATGTAATGTAAAGGTGTGTAATGTAAAGTGGTGTTTCGGGGGGGAAAAAAACCTGGACTCATCAACAAAATACTATTTAAACCTTTTACATTTTCATGAATGAATTCAGCACCCTTTGTGTTAAGCAATTGCCGCCGAATCACCACAAACGACGGAATCAACCGAGGCTGATTTCATGATGGCGATATCGGTGTTTTTGGTTCAAGTCACTTGAGATCATCCTGGATCTCCCGTTCTGCGAGGCCGTGGATATGTGGTTGCTGGGCTGTGTCATCGCCGAGCTGTTTCTGGGCTCTCCCCTGTATCCGGGAGCCTCTGAATATGATCAGGTAAGCACACGGGTCTTTGAGCTGTGCCTAGTCTTTTTCACGCTTCTTGCGCTTAAATTCATAGAGATCTGTAGAATTTCGCTGATTTGGGGTCGTTTTTTTCATTTTCTTTTCATACTTTTCTCACTGTGTGATGAAGACGTAAATCTTATTTGTGAATAGAGTGGCGTAGTGTTGCTAATGGCAATGGCCGTTCTTCTAACTATGCAGTTTGTTAGGGAGTCCATAATGGCTAGAAGAGAGTGACTGTATGGTTTGCGCTTTTAGCTGCTGCTTTGGCTATCTCATTTTTAGGATTAATATAAATAATAAGAGTTTCTATGGCCTGTTTTTTTTGTTTGTTTGTTTGTTTATACATGCATTTTGAAAATGGAAGGATGAACACAAAATGAAATCGTAATCCTCTTGCCATGTGGTGTCTCTGCAGATCCGTTACATCTCCCAGACGCAGGGCCTACCAGCAGAGTACCTGCTAAGCGCAGGGACCAAGAGCAACTACTATTTCCACAGGAGCCCTGACTCCAGCTGCCCCCTGTGGAGACTCAAGGTTTGCCAGTCTTTCAATGCCAAATACCATGTGTTTGTTTCATAAGGGATGTAACTTAATGATGTCATGTAACTTTATGGTGGAGCTGAATGGTTGATTTTTTCTTTCCTTTCTCCAGACGCCTTCAGAGCATGAGGCAGAGCATGGCATCAAGTCCAAAGAGACACGGAAGTACATTTTCACCTGTCTTGACGACATGATGCAGGTTAATTTGGCTTTTGTGCGCATAACTGTACGCATTGCTTTACTGCTGTGATGTGAATTTGAAGAACGTGAGAAACAGCTTCCACGGCTCACGTTGTAGAGCAGGTCGAGCAAGGTGCTAGCTCAAAGCTCGAGCGTTCGTGCTGTCATAATGAGGAACGCACGTGAGTCGCTCTGGAGAACGGCGTCTACGAAAGGCAGAGCAATGCATAGTAACTTGCTGCAGAACTTGCTGCGTCTTAGGTGGATCGGTGCCCTCTGCTGGTGTTTAATATGACTCACCCCTGGGTCTCTCGCACAGGTCAATACGACCAGTCTGGAAGGCGCAGACGTCTCGGCGGAGAAGGCAGACCGGCGGGAGTTCATCGACCTGCTGAACAAGATGCTCACGCTGGACGCTGACAAACGGATCACGCCGATGAAGGCCCTGAAGCACCCGTTTGTCACCATGAGCCACCTCCTCCAGTTCCCTCAAAGTGCCCAGTGAGTTGTTCCAGGCCTTCCAATCTACATGTCACAGTTTTTAAAAAAAATTAAGGAACACCATCTTAATTTACAAATCCAAATGGTAGCACTGTAACTTGCCCCCCGCCCGTGTCTCTCTTTCTCTCTCTCTCTCGCTGCAGTGTGAAATCTTGCTTCCAGAAAATGGAGATCTGCAATCGGCAGTGCACAGGGTGTGATGGCAGCAAGAGCCTGTTTGGCAGTGGGGGTGGGGCGGGGGGCGGGGCCAGCACAGCTGCCAACCTCAATGACACCTTCAGCAGCTGGCTCGCCCAGCACAGCCAGGTGGGACAACCGGCACAGCAGGGCGGGTTCAAGAGGTCAAAAGATCGCCAAGCAGAGAGCCGGGCTAGGTACTCCCTGCTTCTTATTGCACTTTTTAATGGTTGGCATTAACGCTAAAACTCCGCACTAATTCAGTGCAAGGGAACCCTAGAACAGGACTCGAGACCTACTGGTCTAGTGTGTGGGTCTGCATTGTGGGTACAACTGTTGTAACAAGTGCTGGATGGCTCTGTGCCATCACACTTTGGTGATAGGTTGTGTGTGTTCACTCGAGTGTGCAGTGTGTGTTGAGAGTGTTGACGTGCTCCTCTGACCCTGTGCCAGACCTGTGTCCTCCCCCGTGCATGGCATGGGCGACGCATCGGAGCCCATTATCATCTCTGACACGCCTAGCCCAGCTATGAGCGTCATCATCATCTCCAGCGACTCGGAGGACGAAGATGACACCAAAGTCCAGCCCACCAGGTGCCCTCGCCTCGCCTTTTTAAAGCCATTATGAAATCCTTCCTAACACTTTCCTTGCTGTCACTCATCTTGTTGTTTAACCCTTCCTTCCCTTCCTTGGCCCCAACTCCCAGCTGCGGCGGGCAAACGTCATGAGCTGGGTGACGGCGCAGCACTCCGACATGTCCACATACATCCCGCTCAGCCCCAAGCGTCTGTCCAAGTTCGTGTAGAGCGCCACCAACCTGCCCAAGTGTTTTTTTGTTTTTGTTTTTTTTTACTTTGAATAAAAAACTTTGAATTGAAGTCGCTGACTGTGCCATGCCTTTCTGTGGGAGGCCCCATTTTTAACATTTTTTTTAACAATACCCATATTTTTATACATTTATATTTTGATGTTGATGGTTTTGGTTCTGTGTGAAGTTAAAATATTTTTTTATGCTGCACTTGGCCTCAATTAATGTATTTTAAACATATTGGATGTGAGTCCTTGACCAGCATGTCAATAAAGCTTCATCTAGTTGCTCTTGTCACAATGTGTTCAGTTCTTCTTAAAAGGGTAACATCGCAATTCTAAATTGTATTACAGTAAAGCAAAACATTAAAGGTTATTTGGTTGTACTATTCTATTGATCCTATAGTCAGTGGCTATCAATAAGAAATGATCAAGCACAGTTTTATTGGGTGTGTGTCTGGAAAGAGAACTACAGCTCCCGGCGAGATTTTTGGTTCAAGATTAATCATCATGCAAATTATTGTGATTAACGCGTTGTCTGTTTAATGAAACTATTATACTATAAATCTAATATTTTAATAGGGCTGGCAACTTTCTAGATCCGATTACTACACGTGTGTGAAGTACAGGTGCTGTAGCTATACAAAATACAAATGTCCACAGTAGCCTAATTATAATATATGCATCCAAAATAAACACCAGAAGCCTGGACTAATGCTAATGTACATAAGTGCATTAAATCTAGGTAGAACTGTTCGATAGGTAGGATAACAAAACACTTGTCCCGCCATACAAAAGAAATGAGAGCGTGATAAGGACTCCAAGTCGCCACCAGATGGCGCCCGAAACCGCTTAAATGTATTCCAGTCGGAGATGCCTTTTACCTTAACATGCCAGGATACACACTCACTGGATGTTTAATCTTTCGAATGGGTCAGCTATATTTTTATAGTCAGGAAAGATTTTTTATTATTATTAATCAGTTAAGTAATTCAAGCTGTTGCATTTTGCTGAGTTGAGGGAATATTGCATAACCCTGTACTAGCCAAATAATTAGATTTGATGTGCTATTTTGTGGATTAATACCATACCTGGCATGGTTTTAATGGCACATGGTCAATACTTGCTGTCAAAATACAGAGGTTCATAAGGACCTCCTTCCTTCATAAGGAGACTCCTGTTTTTGAAACTGTTTCACGCTAACACCACTGTTTCTGCATACTAGCTCTTACTGCTTTTTTGCAACATGTTTATTCTTCGCCGTTAGCAATAGTTTTATCTGTGAGAAGTGTAGATGAATTGCTGTTCTGTGACGTGGGAGACAAGGCAGGATGCAAAGACGAGCCGTGGTTCACATGAGACAGATGTTTATTAACACACAAAACAAAATGAAACCAAACACGAAGAACATTAAGCACTAACATCGGAGGCTCGTTGCTTTCAGAGTCCTCTGACCCGGTCTATAAACCACAGGAAGGATCCTCATGGCGGGCCTCCTCCACCTCCACTGATGGATCCTCAGAGCGGTCGGATTCGGTGTCCGACCTGAGGCCGACGTCAACATACTCCTCACTCCTGCTGTAATCCTCATAGTCCTCCTGGTAGTCCGTGGGGGGAGAGTAGGACCCTGCAGAGTCAGACCCTGGATATTGGTAGTCGTAATCGTACGGGTCCCGGTAATCCAGTGAAGGTAGGCAGGACTCTGCAGCATCTGATCCTGGACCACCACCAGGGCCCCCCCAAAATCCTCCAGAGATACTCTCCCCCGATGTGATGACAGGGAGTGTTCCCACAAGCATGGAGGATTCTCCTGCATGGGTTGGGTAGAAGCAGCTACACTGCTTCTTCCCCTTTTTCTTCTTTCCCTTGGCTCGAGGCAACCTTCAACGGTCGGTGTTCCTGTGACGTGAAGCCGGATGCAAAGATGAGCTGCGGTTCAGATGCCACAGACGTTTATTATCATACAGAACAAGACAAAACCAAACACGAAGAACATTAAGCATTAACACTACTTAGAACATAACAGGCAGTCTTAAAACACAGCAAAGCAGCATACATGGGGTCAAACACTGACAAGCAACAACAAAACAAGGGTTTAAATATGTGTGCTCACAATTAAAAGAACTATAGACAGATGCTGGTTCACTCCTAACATCTGCAAATTAAAATACAAGTTGGTTATTTCTCAAAAAGGACTGAAGCTCTTCCTCTGTCAGTGAAGCACCCTGGTAGTGTTCTCATATGTGGCGATGGAAGTGACGTCCATGTAAATAGGTGTTTAATCCCTGCCATGTGCTACTTGGAAAAGAAATTAATCTTTTAGTATGAACAATGTTGGGGATAAAGAATGGGGACTTGTACATCTCCAATAGCGATTAGAAGACAATAGCTGACACTAGGACACCTCATCTAAATATGTTGACTTGACAAGTATAGTATTATTCATGTTATAAATCTATGGCATAAAAATATGGAAAAAGTGTTTTAACAAGAACGCCAGAGGGGGCATTTACTATTTTGTGGAGAATAAAAAATGGCTCATTTTAATGGGTTAAAAATTTTTTAATTCTTTTACAGAGAGGGAAGGGTGAAAGGACTGAGAAAGAAGGTTAGCACCTGCCAACCGGTGCTGGGAGTAGGCCTCACTCACCTGTCATGCACAAGAGACCTGCAGTCCCAGGGCACAGTAAAGGCTAATTTACTCCCTACATATATAAGCTTGTAAAACTTGTTTCTGTTAGAGTGCTCCTAGACTGAGGTACCTACATTCCCAAGTCTGAAAGGTGAGATTCTACCTGTGCACGTAGAAAATCAGGTAGGCTGTTTTTGTCCTGCTCTTCAGGATGGCTGGCTCAGTGCTTCTTGATACTTTTAAGTCACTGAATGACAACCAGCTCTGTCCTTCTCCCTCAGCTGTGTCACTGATATAGTGGCCTGTCGGAGTAGTCGGTGGTCCTTAGTCATTTAATAGTTTCCACTGCACGTGTATAAATAATGTCAGATTACTCACCATGGTCCATGCTGTCACCTAAATGAGAAACCACCGCCTGGAGTCTGTAGGTGCCAGTGGGTGCACATTCCTGCAACAAACAAATACACCTTTTTTTTCATATGATTAACTGAAAACGCATCACGGATCGAACGCCATCTCTGTATTAACAGGCCTCTTTCATTCTCTCTCATTCTGTCTCTGTGTCTCTCTCAGCTTGCATCTCTCTTCTTTTTGGTCTCTCTCTCTCCTCTCTCCTGTTATGTTTTCCCAAATTCACACACACTCTGAGATTTGAAAGCTATATGATGAATACAAGCTGAACTTGTGAGCATTTTACATGTTCATATTTAAGTTATGTATGTTATGAAACTTTCATGAATACTTTAAACAGAGATGTCCGGAGAAAGCGCCTACTCTCGGTGAGAAAATGTACTTTAAACAAACACGTTAAGACTGGTTAAGACCAGTCAATTAACACAAAGGAGATATGCAACAGTGATACCTAATTACCTGGTGCATGTGAGCACAGACTTGATATGAAACTCAAAGTTTGCCACAGGGCAGATGTAAGAGAAGAAAGAGGCCCTGAGTCTCTCTCCCTCCTCTTTCAGCTGCAGTAAGCAGAGCATCAGGAACTCATGAGCATCCTGTGGAGGACAGCACAGGAGAACATCAGAGGAGGATTTGCTCCTGGACTTCAACAGCAGCACGGTGAGAAAACAAAGGTGGCCATGTGCAGTTCCTGCAGGGTACTGCGTGAGGTTCTGATGTGTTCTGAATGGCTGAGGGGGCCATTTAAAACACAATCTCTTGCCCTGAAACAGTGTTTAGGGCGATTACAATGCTGTTTCAATGTGTTTAAAAGTCAAAGAACAGAGTTGCAATGTAAAGATTCCAATTATAATGCATTACATTTTAGTCTAAAACACAATCTCTTCCCCTGAAACAGTGTTTAGGGCGATTACAATGCTGTTTCAATGTGTTTAAAAGGTAAAGAACAGAGTAGCAATGTAAAGATTCCATTTATAATGCATTACATTTTAGTCTAAAACACAATCTCTTGCCCTGAAACAGTGTTTAGGGCGATTACAATGCTGTTTCAATGTGTTTAAAAGTCAAAGAACAGAGTTGCAATGTAAAGATTCCAATTATAATGCATTACATTTTAGTCTAAAACACAATCTCTTGCCCTGAAACAGTGTTTAGGGCGAATACAATGCTTGGAAACGCTGTTTCAATGTCTTTAAAAGTCAAAGAACAGAGTAGCAATGTAAAGATTCCATTTATAATGCATTACATTTTAGTATAAAACACAATCTCTTGCCCTGAAACAGTGTTTACGGCGAATACAATGCTTTGAAACGCTGTTTCAGTGTGTTCAAAAGGTAAAGAACAGAGTAGCAATGTAAAGATACCATTTATAATGCATTACATTTTATTCTAAAACACAATCTCCTGTCCTGAAACAGTGTTTAGGGCGAATACAATGCTTTGAAACGCTGTTTCAATGTGTTTAAAAGGTAAAGAACAGAGTAGCAATGTAAAGATACCATTTAGAATGCATTACATTTTAGCCTAAAACACAATCTCTTGCCCTGAAACAGTGTTTAGGGCGATTTCAATGCTGTTTAAAAGGTAAAGAACAGAGTAGCAATGTAAAGATTCCATTTATAATGCATTACATTTTAGTCTAAAACACAATCTCTTGCCATGAAACAGTGTTTAGGGCGAATACATTGCTGTTGCAATGTGTTTAAAAGGTAAAGAACAGAGTAGCAATGTGAAGATACCATTTATAATGCATTACATTTTAGTCTAAAACACAATCTCTTGCCCTGAAACAGTGTTTAGGGCGAATATAATGCTTGGAAACGCTGTTTCAATGTCTTTAAAAGGTAAAGAACAGAGTAGCAATGTAAAGATTCCATTTATAATGCATTACATTTTAGTCTAAAACACAATCTCTTGCCCTGAAACAGTGTTTAGGGCGAATACAATGCTTTGAAACGCTGTTTCAATGTGTTTAAAAGTCAAAGAACAGAGTTGCAATGTAAAGATTCCATTTATAATGCATTACATTTTAGTCTAAAACACAATCTCTTGCCCTGAAACAGTGTTTAGGGCGATTACAATGCTGTTTCAATGTTTTTTAAAAAGGTAAAGAACAGAGTAGCGATGTAAAGATACCATTTAAAATGCATTACATTTTAGTCTAAAACACAATCTCTTGCCCTGAAACAGTGTTTAGGGCGAATACAATGTTTGGAAACGCTGTTTCAATGTGTTTAAAAGGTAAAGAACAGAGTAGCAATGTAAAGATTCCATTTATAATGCATTACATTTTAGTCTAAAACACAATCTCTTGCCATGAAACAGTATTTAGGGCGATTACAATGCTGTTTTAATGTGTTTAAAAGTCAAAGAACAGAGTAGCAATGTAAAGATTCCATTTATAATGCATTACATTTTAGTCTAAAACACAATCTCTTGCCATGAACCAGTGTTTAGGGCGAATACAATGCTTTGAAACGCTGTTTCAATGTGTTTAAAAGTCAAAGAACAGAGTTGCAATGTAAAGATTCCATTTATAATGCTTTACATTTTAATCTAAAACACAATCTCTTGCCCTGAAACAGTGTTTAGGGCGAATACAATGCTTTGAAACGCTGTTTCAATGTCTTTAAAAGTCAAAGAAAAGAGTTGCAATCTAAAGATTCCAATTATAATGCATTACATTTTAGTCTAAAACACAATCTCTTGC
Organism: Electrophorus electricus; assembly: GCF_041902795.1. Taxonomy (NCBI): domain Eukaryota; kingdom Metazoa; phylum Chordata; class Actinopteri; order Gymnotiformes; family Gymnotidae; genus Electrophorus; species Electrophorus electricus. Next base: position 1,139,898 of record NW_027658616.1, on the reverse strand, counting down.
CCTGAAACAGTGTTTAGGGCGATTACAATGCTGTTTCAATGTGTTTAAAAGGTAAAGAACAGAGTAGCAATGTAAAGATATCATTTAAAATGCATTACATTTTAGTCTAAAACACAATCTCTTGCCCTGAAACAGTGTTTAGGGCGATTTCAATGCTGTTTAAAAGGTAAAGAATAGAGTAGCAATGTAAAGATTCCATTTAGAATGCATTACATTTTAGTCTAAAACACAATCTCTTGCCCTGAAAAAGTGTTTAGGGCGATTTCAATGCTGTTTAAAAGGTAAAGAATAGAGTAGCAATGTAAAGATTCCATTTATAATGCATTACATTTTAGTCTAAAACACAATCTCTTGCCATGAAACAGTGTTTAGGGTGAAAACAATGCTGTTGCAATGTGTTTAAAAGGTAAAGAACAGAGTAGCAATGTGAAGATACCATTTATAATGCATTACATTTTAGTCTAAAACACAATCCCTTGCCCTGAAACAGTGTTTAGGGCGAATACAATGCTGTTTCGATATGTTTAAAAGGTAAAGAACAGAGTAGCAATGTAAAGATTCCATTTATAATGCATTACATTTTAGTCTAAAACACAATCTCTTGCCCTGAAACAGTGTTTAGGGCGAATACAATGCTTTGAAACGCTGTTTCAATGTGTTTAAAAGTCAAAGAAAAGAGTTGCAATCTAAAGATTCCAATTATAATGCATTACATTTTAGTCTAAAACACAATCTCTTGCCCTGACACAGTGTTTAGGGTGATTACAATGCTGTTTCAATATGTTTAAAAGGTAAAGAACAGAGTAGCAATGTGAAGATACCATTTAGAATGCATTACATTTTAGTCTAAAACACAATCTCTTGCCCTGAAACAGTGTTTAGGGCGAATACAATGCTTTGAAACGCTGTTTCAATGTGTTTAAAAGTCAAAGAAAAGAGTTGCAATGTAAAGATTCCAATTATAATGCATTACATTTTAGTCTAAAACACAATCTCTTGCCCTGAAACAGTGTTTAGGGCGATTACAATGCTGTTTCAATGTGTTTAAAAGGTAAAGAACAGACTTGCCATGTAAAGATACCATTTAGAATGCATTACATTTTAGTCTAAAACACAATCTCTTGCCCTGAAACAGTGTTTAGGGTGATTACAATGCTGTTTCAATGTGTTTAAAAGGTAAAGAACAGAGTAGCAATGTAAAGATTCCAATTATAATGCATTACATTTTAGTCTAAAACACAATCTCTTGCCCTGAAACAGTGTTTGGGGTGATTACAATGCTGTTTCAGTGTGTTCAAAAGGTAAAGAACAGAGTAGCAATGTAAAGATACCATTTATAATGCATTACATTTTATTCTAAAACACAATCTCCTGTCCTGAAACAGTGTTTAGGGCGAATACAATGCTTTGAAACGCTGTTTCAATGTGTTTAAAAGGTAAAGAACAGAGTAGCAATGTAAAGATACCATTTAGAATGCATTACATTTTAGCCTAAAACACAATCTCTTGCCCTGAAACAGTGTTTAGGGCGATTTCAATGCTGTTTAAAAGGTAAAGAACAGAGTAGCAATGTAAAGATTCCATTTATAATGCATTACATTTTAGTCTAAAACACAATCTCTTGCCATGAAACAGTGTTTAGGGCGAATACATTGCTGTTGCAATGTGTTTAAAAGGTAAAGAACAGAGTAGCAATGTGAAGATACCATTTATAATGCATTACATTTTAGTCTAAAACACAATCTCTTGCCCTGAAACAGTGTTTAGGGCGAATATAATGCTTGGAAACGCTGTTTCAATGTCTTTAAAAGGTAAAGAACAGAGTAGCAATGTAAAGATTCCATTTATAATGCATTACATTTTAGTCTAAAACACAATCTCTTGCCCTGAAACAGTGTTTAGGGCGAATACAATGCTTTGAAACGCTGTTTCAATGTGTTTAAAAGTCAAAGAACAGAGTTGCAATGTAAAGATTCCATTTATAATGCATTACATTTTAGTCTAAAACACAATCTCTTGCCCTGAAACAGTGTTTAGGGCGATTACAATGCTGTTTCAATGTTTTTTAAAAAGGTAAAGAACAGAGTAGCGATGTAAAGATACCATTTAAAATGCATTACATTTTAGTCTAAAACACAATCTCTTGCCCTGAAACAGTGTTTAGGGCGAATACAATGTTTGGAAACGCTGTTTCAATGTGTTTAAAAGGTAAAGAACAGAGTAGCAATGTAAAGATTCCATTTATAATGCATTACATTTTAGTCTAAAACACAATCTCTTGCCATGAAACAGTATTTAGGGCGATTACAATGCTGTTTTAATGTGTTTAAAAGTCAAAGAACAGAGTAGCAATGTAAAGATTCCATTTATAATGCATTACATTTTAGTCTAAAACACAATCTCTTGCCATGAACCAGTGTTTAGGGCGAATACAATGCTTTGAAACGCTGTTTCAATGTGTTTAAAAGTCAAAGAAAAGAGTTGCAATCTAAAGATTCCAATTATAATGCATTACATTTTAGTCTAAAACACAATCTCTTGCCCTGAAACAGTGTTTAGGGCGATTACAATGCTGTTTCAATGTGTTTAAAAGGTAAAGAACAGAGTAGCAATGTAAAGATATCATTTAAAATGCATTACATTTTAGTCTAAAACACAATCTCTTGCCCTGAAACAGTGTTTAGGGCGATTTCAATGCTGTTTAAAAGGTAAAGAATAGAGTAGCAATGTAAAGATTCCATTTAGAATGCATTACATTTTAGTCTAAAACACAATCTCTTGCCCTGAAAAAGTGTTTAGGGCGATTTCAATGCTGTTTAAAAGGTAAAGAATAGAGTAGCAATGTAAAGATTCCATTTATAATGCATTACATTTTAGTCTAAAACACAATCTCTTGCCATGAAACAGTGTTTAGGGCGAAAACAATGCTGTTGCAATGTGTTTAAAAGGTAAAGAACAGAGTAGCAATGTGAAGATACCATTTATAATGCATTACATTTTAGTCTAAAACACAATCCCTTGCCCTGAAACAGTGTTTAGGGCGAATACAATGCTGTTTCGATATGTTTAAAAGGTAAAGAACAGAGTAGCAATGTAAAGATTCCATTTATAATGCATTACATTTTAGTCTAAAACACAATCTCTTGCCCTGAAACAGTGTTTAGGGCGAATACAATGCTTTGAAACGCTGTTTCAATGTGTTTAAAAGTCAAAGAAAAGAGTTGCAATCTAAAGATTCCAATTATAATGCATTACATTTTAGTCTAAAACACAATCTCTTGCCCTGACACAGTGTTTAGGGTGATTACAATGCTGTTTCAATATGTTTAAAAGGTAAAGAACAGAGTAGCAATGTGAAGATACCATTTAGAATGCATTACATTTTAGTCTAAAACACAATCTCTTGCCCTGAAACAGTGTTTAGGGCGAATACAATGCTTTGAAACGCTGTTTCAATGTGTTTAAAAGTCAAAGAAAAGAGTTGCAATGTAAAGATTCCAATTATAATGCATTACATTTTAGTCTAAAACACAATCTCTTGCCCTGAAACAGTGTTTAGGGCGATTACAATGCTGTTTCAATGTGTTTAAAAGGTAAAGAACAGAGTAGCAATGTAAAGATTCCAATTATAATGCATTACATTTTAGTCTAAAACACAATCTCTTGCCCTGAAACAGTGTTTAGGGCGAATACAATGCTTTGAAACGCTGTTTCAATGTGTTTAAAAGGTAAAGAACAGAGTAGCAATGTAAAGATACCATTTAGAATGCATTACATTTTAGTCTAAAACACAATCTCTTGCCCTGACACAGTGTTTAGGGTGATTACAATGCTGTTTCAATGTGTTTAAAAGGTAAAGAACAGACTTGCCATGTAAAGATACCATTTAGAATGCATTACATTTTAGTCTAAAACACAATCTCTTGCCCTGAAACAGTGTTTAGGGTGATTACAATGCTGTTTCAATGTGTTTAAAAGGTAAAGAACAGAGTAGCAATGTAAAGATTCCAATTATAATGCATTACATTTTAGTCTAAAACACAATCTCTTGCCCTGAAACAGTGTTTGGGGTGATTACAATGCTGTTTCAATGTGTTTAAAAGGTAAAGAACAGAGTAGCAATGTAAAGATTCCAATTATAATGCATTACATTTTAGTCTAAAACACAATCTCTTGCCCTGAAACAGTGTTTAGGGCGATTACAATGCTGTTTCAATGTGATTAAAAGGTAAAGAACAGAGTAGCGATGTAAAGATACCATTTATAATGCATTACATTTTAGTCTAAAACACAATCTCTTGCCCTGAAACAGTGTTTAGGGCGATTACAATGCTGTTTCAATGTGTTTAAAAGGTAAAGAACAGAGTAGCGATGTAAAGATACCATTTAAAATGCATTACATTTTATTCTAAAACATAATCTCTTGCCCTGAAACAGTGTTTAGGGCGAATACACTGCTTGGAAACGCTGTTTCAATGTCTTTAAGTGGGAGTTCATTCCACCATCTTGGAGCCAGGACAGAAAATGGTCTCGATGCTTGTCGTCCATGAGATCTGAAGCAAGGTATTTCAAGCCGAGCCAGACTTGAGGTTCGAAGTACTCCAGGTACGGATCGGGGTTTGACCATTGACCTAATGTATGAAGGGGATGGTTCATTTTTGGCTTTGTAGGCAAACATCAAGGTTTTAAATCTGATGCGTGCAACTAGAGGGAGCCAATGAATTATTACCATACTGAGGTAATATCAAGTATTATTCTTTAAGAGATGCTAACAGCTGACAGTGTGTGTTGGAACTCTACATAGACTATAGTTTGAATTAAATATGTGTTGTATCAACAGTTTTAAAAATTGAAAAAATATTATGTATTCAAGATATTCAGATATATTGCAGTATATTGTAAAGAATTCTCACGAAAATCAAAAATGAATTAAATAATATTTTCCAGAATAGTACGTATCAGCTAAGTAAACTTGTACATTTGCTTATTTCATTTTTAATTAATTTTTCTCTTTAAACTGTTATCATTGTGGTGACCGTTGTCAGCCAGAGGAGGATGCTTCCCACCTCCCCCCCGCCTTGAGTCTTGATTCTTCTCAAGGTTTCTTCCTCATGCTCTAGGGAGCTTTGCCTTGCCACTGTCGCTCTTGGCTTGGACATTTGTAAAGCTGCTTTTTGACAACATCTGTTGTAAAAAGCACTGAATAAATACATTTTGAATTTGAATTTTGAATTTGAATTTATATTAGCTTTGCATAAATCATGGAATAAACATGAAGTTCTTGGTAATCATCTAAGACTTTGGACTGTATTGTATGTGATTACAGAAATTTCTTAAAGATGTTATATTTGTATCATAAAATATGAGCTGGACCCTCAAAAAAACAATGATAAATCTGATGCATGCAGCTACAGGGAGCGCAGCTGTGGAGTAACGTGTGAACTTCGGAAGATTGAAGACCAGTCGGGTTGCTGCATTCTGGACAAGTTGTAGAGGTTTGATGGCTCTTAGAGGAAGACCAGCAAGTAGCGAGTTGCAGTAGTATAGCTTTGAGATCACAAGAGACTGCACAAGCACCTGGGTAGCTTCCTGCGAGAGAAAGGGTCGAATCCTCTGTATGCTACAAAGGAGGAATCTGCAAGACCGTGTTAGATTAGAAACATGAGTTGAGAACGACAACCTATTGTCCAAAGTTACGCCCAGGCTACGGGCAGCTTCGGATGGTGATACCAGGGAGTTCTCGAAGGAAACTGTGAGGTCATGGTAAGGGTTGGGATTACCTGAGATGAACAGAAGCTCGGTTTTACTGGGGTTGAGCTTCAAGGGTTGGACTGTCATCCATGATGCGATGTCAGTCAAGCATGCTGAGATACGTCTGGAGACCTGCATGTCAGAGAGTGGAAAAGAAAGCAATAATCGAATGTCCTCAGCATAGCAGTGGTAGGACAAACTATGAGAAGATATTACATCACCAAGAGAACGAGTATACAAAGAGAAGAGAAGGGGGCCTGATACTTAGCCTTGTGGAACACCAGTGGAGAGTCTACACGGTTTGGATGTGGATCCTTTCCATGTCACCTGATAGGACCGTCCCTCCAGGTAGGACTGAAACCATCTCCAAGCAGAGCCAGTCACACCAAGCCTGGAGAGAACAGAGAGAAGAATGTTGTGGTTCACTGTGTCAAAGGCTGCTGAAAGGTCTAGAAGAATCAAAACAGATGACAGTTTGACAGCTTTAGCAGCATGAAGTTTCTCAGTCACTGCTATGAGGGCCATTTCTATAGAATGTGCCGGTTTGTAGCCAGACTGACTGGGATCATGCAGCTGGTTCTGTGTGAGAAAAAGAGACAATTGATTTTAAACTGCTCGTTCAAGGGCTCTTGAGAGGAAAGAGAGAAGTGATACCGGTCTGTAGTTGGTAACGCTGGAGCTGTCAAGTGTGGCCTTCTTCAGGATTGGTACCACCCTGCCGGTTTTGAATGCAGTAGAATGATACATTTCTCTATGATTTTGGTCTTTCAATAAGCACTGACTTTTGGTGCCTGACTAAAATATAGAGGACCCTTGAAATTTCACTTTTCAAAATATGCTTGATGGGTTTTTTTGTTCATATATTTTCTTACGTAAAATGTGTCCCATGAATCATGCATAATTACTTAAATTTTATTAATATTTTAAAGAACCACCACATGGTGGCAGCATGTGCATAACTATAGACTGTATATATACAGCTTATGTTCACAATGCAGTACGTCCTATCATCCACATCTTGAAAAAGCACTGGATAAAATTAAACGTCGCTTTTGGTTAATACTTTTTAATCACAGCTTCTTTGTATGGGGTGTTAACATGGCGAGTTTACAGCTGTAATTGGGACCACATAACAAAAAGATTATTACTTCTAACAAGGTTCAGAACACAAAGCTATGTTTTGATTATTGCTGTTAAAGTGAATGGGATGTCAATGTCAATGAGGAAAAAAATATTCTGCTTGAATCAATACAGGGCTGAGGGCATTCTCCGTTCAGTTTAAACCCGTGTGTCTTATAACGAAGCGTCTTTCCCATAGCAGGGTTTGGCCTGCAGGTACTGGGCCAAGAACACAAAATTCCTGAGTGACAGTACATGTTGAGAAGTTGCCTTTTCTCTAGAAGACACCACACAGGCAGTCGTGTACTGTCTGAAGTCTACATTCTTTAGGTGCATCCTCTCCTGGGATTCCATGTAGTCGCCGACACCCGCAGGTGTGCTGAGTCAGGCAGGAGTTCTCTAACCCCGACCTCAACCCTAACCTCAACCCTAGCATGTCACTTGTAACCTGCACATAGTAGTATCTGATGGCTTTCCACCAGATGCATGGCTTGGCCTACTTTATCCACTCAGAGATGCCTTCCATGTCCAATTCCTGGCATTCCACCAGCAAAGTCAGTGGGACGTAGACGTAGCCAACGGTGCGCAGGTTGTCACGGTACATCATAGCCATCCGTTGGTAGGCACTAGGACGTTTCATAGGCCCTCTTTATCTGAATGACATTATATTCTGCATCCTATGCTCAGTCAGGTCCAAAAACGTCTGATGGGTGCTCTGAAGAACTGAAGGGATTTTGTGCTGCTGTAGTTTGCCAGTGAAACAGAGTGACCTCATACTGCTGTACTGAGCTCCTATGACATTGTTGCAACTTCTCAGCAGAATTATTACCACACTGAGTCAATATCAAGTATTATTCTTTAAGAGATGCTAACAGCTGACAGTGTGTGTTGGAAGTCTACATAGACTATAGTTTGAATTAAATATGTGCTGTATCAACAGTTTTAAAAATTGAAAAAATATTATGTATTCAAGATATTCAGATATATTGAAGTATATTATAAAGAATTCTCAAGAAAATCAAAAATGAATTAAATAATATTTTCCAGAATAGTACGTATCAGCTAAGTAAACTTGTACATTTGCTTATTTCATTTTTAATTTATTTTTCTCTTTAAACTGTTATCATTGTGGTGACCGTTGTCAGCCAGAGGAGGATGCCCCCCCACTCCCCCCCCCGCCTTGAGTCTTGGTTCTTCTCAAGGTTTCTTCCTCATGCTCTAGTGAGTTTTGCCTTGCCACTGTCGCTCTTGGCTTGGACATTTGTAAAGCTGCTTTTTCACAACATCTCTTGTAAATGGCACTGAATAAATACATTTTGAATTTGAATTTTGAATTTGAATTTATATTAGCTTTGCATAAATCATGGAATAAACTTGAAGTTCTTGGTAATCATCTAAGACTTTGGACTGTATTGTTTGTGATTACAGAAATTTCTTAAAGATGTTATATTTGTATCATAAAATATGAGCTGGACCCTCAAAAAAACAATTGAACACAGGCTATGTTAAACATGAAATAATTGCATTTTATTTTATCTTTATTACTTCTACAAAACTTCAAGCATAAGTTTTTATTATTATTGCTTGATCGACGTGACTTTTCATTCTCATTCATGCTCTCATCTTCTCATCTTCCTGGGGACGCTCTCTGTCTCGGAGCAGTGAGAGGAGCTCGGGGAGTTTGTCTCTCTCCTTCTCTTTCTGGAGCTCCTTTGCTCCGTCTGGCTCCTGCAGCTCTGGCCCACGGCAGGAGCAGCATTGGAACTGTGAGCTCTGACCTCACCAGGAAATCTGACAGTGTTTCCAGGCCAGGAGCTGTACTGAGGTTGGTGATTCTGTGCCATCACCAAGAAAGCAGGTTTAGGTGCACTGGAGGCATAAGTAGCTGGTGTATTGTACAATACACTCTGCTGCAGCGTATTGTAAAGCGGATACCATCCAAGTGTGGAACTATTCCCTGCCGCCCCAAAGCTGGCACCCCATGCATCAGCCTTCCAAGCATTCCTGCCCAGCAGAGGGTGGTCCCTGCCATATCCTGGGGCCATGTAGCCAAAGGACTCTCTTGGAATTCTGTTTCGTAGATATTCGTGGACATCGTCTATGATTTTGCTCACGCCGTCCAGAGCCGGATGTCTGACAAACTGTGTGTTCCCCTCAGTGGAAGCTGCTGGAAGCTGAAATGAGAAATTGCTCTGCTGCTGAAGAGTCCAGTCATCATCATTATCAGCTTCATCATCATCATAATCGCTTTCATCCTCTGACTCTTCAGCCTGTTCACCCTGATGCTGGGGGCTTTCTGGGAGAGGTGGGAGAGGTACCTGACCTGCATCCTCTACCTCATTGTTGACGGGGGGCTGAGGCCCAGTGGTTTCACTTGGTGCTTTCTCAGTAAGGGTCAGAGGGACACCACACTGAACACAATCATGCAGATTGGATCCGCACACTGAGGAAAGAAAAAAATTCATCAGGTCTCCACTGTTGCCAGGTTTTGCAATGAAATGGGTCATGTGGGTCTGTTTTTTGCAAGCGGCATGTGTCATTTTGGCAAATCTGGCAAACGTGGCACAAGCACAAACATGCTTCCTTCATGTTAAATGTTTTCTTCCAACTTGGGGTTTTGTTCTAAAAATACAGTAAAGTAAAATATTTTGTATGTACATACCTTTGCAGTCGACCCGATGCAGCTTAATGACCGGGAACATTTTTTAAAGTCCAGAATTGTTTCGTGGTTTTGTTTGAAAACATAAACTAGTAACACTGTCGCTACGTTCACCTTGCTGTGACTGTGTTCCGAATGAATGTTTGGAAATGACTTTAGAATTTAGACGCTATCAGTGTTCTATGACATCGTGCTTCTGACGTAATTGTGGTCGCGGTTCCCACGGCGACGCCACCATGTTTGTTTACTTCCTTGTTTTGGTCCCTGTCGGCTCCGCCCCCTGCTTAGTACCGCCTCCTGTTACTGTAATCACCTGCAGCGCGTTAGTCCTCGTTAGTCTTTCTGTATATAAGCGCTCTCGGTAGGTAAGTCCCGTTGGCTCGGGTTCCGTTTTGGAGCGTCTGTGTTTTGGATAACGCTCTTTGCCCGGTCTGCTGTTTTTTGGCTTCTGTTTGTGGGCTAAGCGTGTTCTCTAATAAAGTTGCATTCATCTTACTGCGAGCGACTCCATCTTTGTATGTGCTCAGAACATTACAATAGTATTTCAGGTGGAGAAAATCTTCCTTTTTTTTTAATTTACTTTGCTTATGAGAGGGTTTGTTAGCTTACACACTTGTAGCTTTTAAAATAACCTCATGTGATGTAGGTTACGTCAAGCCTGTATCCATGAACTGAACATTGGGGGAGTAAATCTCCCCAGGGGGCAGGACTTCACTAGCTCATGAGATGAAATTATTTAATTATTTAATTAATTATTAAGTGACTAATAAAGTATAATTACATTTACATTTATGGCACTTAGCACATGCTCTTATCCAGAGCGACTTACAAAAGTGCTTTATTATTTACTCATAGAATATATCCTAGTACAGTACAGTAGGTTAGAATCAAACATACCAATGAACTAGAATACTGTAGAATACAGGGATGAATGCTGATACCTAGAAGTACAAAATACATAAAGTCTATCTTAAACAATGAAAAGTGCTATAAACAATAAGTCCTAGAGTTTATTAAACAACATAAACAATACCCTACAATAAGTATTAATTTAGTCAATCAATATGGGAGCAGTGTCAGTTGTTCTTTAAATATTCTGCAAATAGATGGGTCTTCAGTCTGCGCTTGAAGACCGCAAGGGACTCTGCTGTCCGGACAGCAAGTGGGAGTTCATTCCACCATCTTGGAGCCAGGACAGAAAATAGTCTCGATGCTTGTCATCCATGAGATCTGAAGCAAGGTATTTCAAGCCGAGCCAGACTTGAGGTTCGAAGTACTCCAGGTACGGATCGGGCTTTGACCATTGACCTCATGTATGAAGGGGCTGGTTCATTTTTGGCTTTGTAGGCAAACATCAAGGTTTTGAATCTGATGCGTGCAGCTACAGGGAGCCAAAGAATTATTACCACACTGAGTCAATATCAAGTATTATTCTTTAAGAGATGCTAACAGCTGACAGTGTGTGTTGGAAGTCTACATAGACTATAGTTTGAATTAAATATGTGCTGTATCAATAGTTTTAAAAATTAAAAAAATATTATGTATTCAAGATATTCAGATATATTGAAGTATATTATAAAGAATTCTCAAGAAAATCAAAAATGAATTAAATAATATTTTCCAGAATAGTACGTATCAGCTAAGTAAACTTGTACATTTGCTTATTTCATTTTTAATTTATTTTTCTCTTTAAACTGTTATCATTGTGGTGACCGTTGTCAGCCAGAGGAGGATGCCCCCCCACTCCCCCCCGCCTTGAGTCTTGGTTCTTCTCAAGGTTTCTTCCTCATGCTCTAGTGAGTTTTGCCTTGCCACTGTCGCTCTTGGCTTGGACATTTGTAAAGCTGCTTTTTCACAACATCTCTTGTAAATGGCACTGAATAAATACATTTTGAATTTGAATTTTGAATTTGAATTTATATTAGCTTTGCATAAATCATGGAATAAACTTGAAGTTCTTGGTAATCATCTAAGACTTTGGACTGTATTGTTTGTGATTACAGAAATTTCTTAAAGATGTTATATTTGTATCATAAAATATGAGCTCGACCCTCAAAAAAACAATTGAACACAGGCTATGTTAAACATGAAATAATTGCATTTTATTTTATCTTTATTACTTCTACAAAACTTCAAGCATAAGTTTTTATTATTATTGCTTGATCGACGTGACTTTTCATTCTCATTCATGCTCTCATCTTCTCATCTTCCTGGGGACGCTCTCTGTCTCGGAGCAGTGAGAGGAGCTCGGGGAGTTTGTCTCTCTCCTCCTCTTCCTGGAGCTCCTTTGCTCCGTCTGGCTCCTGCAGCTCTGGCCCACGGCAGGAGCAGCATTGGAACTGTGAGCTCTGACCTCACCAGGAAATCTGACAGTGTTTCCAGGCCAGGAGCTGTACTGAGGTTGGTGATTCTGTGCCATCACCAAGAAAGCAGGTTTAGGTGCACTGGAGGCATAAGTAGCTGGTGTATTGTACAATACACCCTGCTGCAGCGTATTGTAAAGCGGATACCATCCAAGTGTGGAACTATTCCCTGCCGCCCCAAAGCTGGCACCCCATGCATCAGCCTTCCAAGCATTCCTGCCCAGCAGAGGGTGGTCTCTGCCATATCCTGGGGCCATGTAGCCAAAGGACTCTCTTGGAATTCTGTTTCGTAGATATTCGTGGACATCGTCTATGATTTTGCTCACGCCGTCCAGAGCCGGATGTCTGACAAACTGTGTGTTCCCCTCAGTGGAAGCTGCTGGAAGCTGAAATGAGAAATTGCTCTGCTGCTGAAGAGTCCAGTCATCATCATTATCAGCTTCATCATCATCATAATCGCTTTCATCCTCTGACTCTTCAGCCTGTTCACCCTGATGCTGGGGGCTTTCTGGGAGAGGTGGGAGAGGTACCTGACCTGCATCCTCTACCTCATTGTTGACGGGGGGCTGAGGCCCAGTGGTTTCACTTGGTGCTTTCTCAGTAAGGGTCAGAGGGACACCACACTGAACACAATCATGCAGATTGGATCCGCACACTGAGGAAAGAAAAAAATTCATCAGGTCTCCACTGTTGCCAGGTTTTGCAATGAAATGGGTCATGTGGGTCTGTTTTAAGCAAGCGGCATGTGTCATTTTGGCAAATCTGGCAAACGTGGCACAAGCACAAACATGCTTCCTTCATGTTAAATGTTTTCTTCCAACTTGGGGTTTTGTTCTAAAAATACAGTAAAGTAAAATATTTTGTATGTACATACCTTTGCAGTCGACCCGATGCAGCTTAATGACCGGGAACATTTTTTAAAGTCCAGAATTGTTTCGTGGTTTTGTTTGAAAACATAAACTAGTAACACTGTCGCTACGTTCACCTTGCTGTGACTGTGTTCCGAATGAATGTTTGGAAATGACTTTAGAATTTAGACGCTATCAGTGTTCTATGACATCGTGCTTCTGACGTAATTGTGGTCGCGGTTCCCACGGCGACGCCACCATGTTTGTTTACTTCCTTGTTTTGGTCCCTGTCGGCTCCGCCCCCTGCTTAGTACCGCCTCCTGTTACTGTAATCACCTGCAGCGCGTTAGTCCTCGTTAGTCTTTCTGTATATAAGCGCTCTCGGTAGGTAAGTCCCGTTGGCTCGGGTTCCGTTTTGGAGCGTCTGTGTTTTGGATAACGCTCTTTGCCCGGTCTGCTGTTTTTTGGCTTCTGTTTGTGGGCTAAGCGTGTTCTCTAATAAAGTTGCATTCATCTTACTGCGAGCGACTCCATCTTTGTATGTGCTCAGAACATTACAATAGTATTTCAGGTGGAGAAAATCTTCCTTTTTTTTTAATTTACTTTGCTTATGAGAGGGTTTGTTAGCTTACACACTTGTAGCTTTTAAAATAACCTCATGTGATGTAGGTTACGTCAAGCCTGTATCCATGAACTGAACATTGGGGGAGTAAATCTCCCCAGGGGGCAGGACTTCACTAGCTCATGAGATGAAATTATTTAATTATTTAATTAATTATTAAGTGACTAATAAAGTATAATTACATTTACATTTATGGCACTTAGCACATGCTCTTATCCAGAGCGACTTACAAAAGTGCTTTATTATTTACTCATAGAATATATCCTAGTACAGTACAGTAGGTTAGAATCAAACATACCAATGAACTAGAATACTGTAGAATACAGGGATGAATGCTGATACCTAGAAGTACAAAATACATAAAGTCTATCTTAAACAATGAAAAGTGCTATAAACAATAAGTCCTAGAGTTTATTAAACAACATAAACAATACCCTACAATAAGTATTAATTTAGTCAGTCAATATGGGAGCAGTGTCAGTTGTTCTTTAAATATTCTGCAAATAGATCGGTCTTCAGTCTGCGCTTGAAGACCGCAAGGGACTCTGCTGTCCGGACAGCAAGTGGGAGTTCATTCCACCATCTTGGAGCCAGGACAGAAAATAGTCTCGATGCTTGTCATCCATGAGATCTGAAGCAAGGTATTTCAAGCCGAGCCAGACTTGAGGTTCGAAGTACTCCAGGTACGGATCGGGCTTTGACCATTGACCTCATGTATGAAGGGGCTGGTTCATTTTTGGCTTTGTAGGCAAACATCAAGGTTTTGAATCTGATGCGTGCAGCTACAGGGAGCCAAAGAATTATTACCACACTGAGTCAATATCAAGTATTATTCTTTAAGAGATGCTAACAGCTGACAGTGTGTGTTGGAACTCTACATAGACTATAGTTTGAATTAAATATGTGCTGTAGCAACAGTTTTAAAAATTTTAAAAATATTATGTTTTCAAGATATTCAGATATATTGCAATATATTATAAAGAATTCTCAAGAAAATCAAAAATGAGTTAAATAATATTTTCCAGAATAGTACGTATCAGCTAAGTAAACTTGTACATTTGCTTATTTCATTTTTAATTTATTTTTCTCTTTAAACTGTTATCATTGTGGTGACCGTTGTCAGCCAGAGGAGGATGCCCCCTCACTCCCCCCCGCCTTGAGTCTTGGTTCTTCTCAAGGTTTCTTCCTCATGCTCTAGGGAGCTTTGCCTTGCCACTGTCGCTCTTGGCTTGGACATTTGTAAAGCTGCTTTTTCACAACATCTCTTGTAAATGGCACTGAATAAATACATTTTGAATTTGAATTTTGAATTTGAATTTATATTAGCTTTGCATAAATCATGGAATAAACTTGAAGTTCTTGGTAATCATCTAAGACTTTGGACTGTATTGTTTGTGATTACAGAAATTTCTTAAAGATGTTATATTTGTATCATAAAATATGAGCTGGACCCTCAAAAAAACAATTGAACACAGGCTATGTTAAACATGAAATAATTGCATTTTATTTTATCTTTATTACTTCTACAAAACTTCAAGCGTAAGTTTTTATTATTATTGCTTGATCGACGTGACTTTTCATTCTCATTCATGCTCTCATCTTCTCATCTTCCTGGGGACGCTCTCTGTCTTGGAGCAGTGAGAGGAGCTCGGAGAGTTTGTCTCTCTCCTCCTCTTCCTGGAGCTCCTTTGCTCCGTCTGGCTCCTACAGCTCTGGCCCACGGCAGGAGCAGCATTGGAACTGTGAGCTCTGACCTCATTAGGAAATCTGACAGTGTTTCCAGACCAGGAGCTGTACTGAGGTTGGTAATTCTGTGCCATCACCAAGAAAGCAGGTTTAGGTGCACTGGAGGCATAAGTAGCTGGTGTATTGTACAATACACTCTGCTGCAGCGTATTGTAAAGCGGATACCATCCAAGTGTGGAACTATTCCCTGCCACCCCAAAGCTGGCACCCCATGCATCAGCCTTCCAAGCATTCCTGCTCAGCAGAGGGTGGTCCCTGCCATATCCTGGGGCCATGTAGCCAAAGGACTCTCTTGGAATTCTGTTTCGTAGATATTCGTGGACATCGTCTATGATTTTGCTCACGCCGTCCAGAGCCGGATGTCTGACAAACTGTGTGTTCCCCTCAGTGGAAGCTGCTGGAAGCTGAAATGAGAAATTGCTCTGCTGCTGAAGAGTCCAGTCATCATCATTATCAGCTTCATCATCATCATAATCGCTTTCATCCTCTGACTCTTCAGCCTGTTCACCCTGATGCTGGGGGCTTTCTGGGAGAGGTGGGAGAGGTACCTGACCTGCATCCTCTACCTCATTGTTGACGGGGGGCTGAGGCCCAGTGGTTTCACTTGGTGCTTTCTCAGTAAGGGTCAGAGGGACACCACACTGAACACAATCATGCAGATTGGATCCGCACACTGAGGAAAGAATAAAATTCATCAGGTCTCCACTGTTGCCAGGTTTTGCAATGAAATGGGTCATGTGGGTCTGTTTTTTGCAAGCGGCATGTGTCATTTTGGCAAATCTGGCAAACGTGGCACAAGCACAAACATGCTTCCTTCATGTTAAATGTTTTCTTCCAACTTGGGGTTTTGTTCTAAAAATACAGTAAAGTAAAATATTTTGTATGTACATACCTTTGCAGTCGACCCGATGCAGCTTAATGACCGGGAACATTTTTTAAAGTCCAGAATTGTTTCGTGGTTTTGTTTGAAAACATAAACTAGTAACACTGTCGCTACGTTCACCTTGCTGTGACTGTGTTCCGAATGAATGTTTGGAAATGACTTTAGAATTTAGACGCTATCAGTGTTCTATGACATCGTGCTTCTGACGTAATTGTGGTCGCGGTTCCCATGGCGACGCCACCATGTTTGTTTACTTCCTTGTTTTGGTCCCTGTCGGCTCCGCCCCCTGCTTAGTACCGCCTCCTGTTACTGTAATCACCTGCAGCGCGTTAGTCCTCGTTAGTCTTTCTGTATATAAGCGCTCTCGGTAGGTAAGTCCCGTTGGCTCGGGTTCCGTTTTGGAGCGTCTGTGTTTTGGATAACGCTCTTTGCCCGGTCTGCTGTTTTTTGGCTTCTGTTTGTGGGCTAAGCGTGTTCTCTAATAAAGTTGCATTCATCTTACTGCGAGCGACTCCATCTTTGTATGTGCTCAGAACATTACAATAGTATTTCAGGTGGAGAAAATCTTCCTTTTTTTTTAATTTACTTTGCTTATGAGAGGGTTTGTTAGCTTACACACTTGTAGCTTTTAAAATAACCTCATGTGATGTAGGTTACGTCAAGCCTGTATCCATGAACTGAACATTGGGGGAGTAAATCTCCCCAGGGGGCAGGACTTCACTAGCTCATGAGATGAAATTATTTAATTATTTAATTAATTATTAAGTGACTAATAAAGTATAATTACATTTACATTTATGGCACTTAGCACATGCTCTTATCCAGAGCGACTTACAAAAGTGCTTTATTATTTACTCATAGAATATATCCTAGTACAGTACAGTAGGTTAGAATCAAACATACCAATGAACTAGAATACTGTAGAATACAGGGATGAATGCTGATACCTAGAAGTACAAAATACATAAAGTCTATCTTAAACAATGAAAAGTGCTATAAACAATAAGTCCTAGAGTTTATTAAACAACATAAACAATACCCTACAATAAGTATTAATTTAGTCAGTCAATATGGGAGCAGTGTGAGCAGCATATGGACGATTTTTGGAAAATGCTTTGACTAGGTAAAATTTTGAAATATAAGGTGTTGTTAAAGCCTCTCATTCACGCTATTAACGTTATAAGTTAAAATAATTGAATAATTCATAAATAAATAAATAGCGTTTGGATAATATTTAAAAATAAACATTTACGTAAAATAACTCTTACGTAACAACCAAGTTGTCATGTATTTTTATTCAAAAGCTAAAGTGTTGCTTTGATCGCTTTGGTCGGTCGACACTTGCCTGGCTCTGTTGAATTGCTGTTTCAAACTGTTTTATAATTCGTGTAGTTAGATAATTTGGTTAAATCATTTACGATTTTATTTTGTTCATTTACTACTTTCGACTACGATTTCCAGAAAGGTTGACCGACGATAATCACGAAAATGAATCCAAGTGCTCCAAGTTCGCCGATGACTTTGTTGCACGTGGGTGACCTTCATTCAGACGTTACCGAGGCCATGCTATTCGAGAAATTGAGCCCTGCTGACACAATTGTCTCCATTCGAGTTTGCAGGGACATGATGACCAGTCGCTCACTCGAATATGCGTATGTGAACTTTCAGCAGCCGGTGGATGGAAGAGGAAGAGCGCAGTTGGCAACATCTTCATCAAGAACCTGGACAAGTCTATTGACTGCGGAGCCCTTTACGACACATTCTCCAACTTTGGAAACATCCTTTCCTGCAAGGTGGCGTGTGATGAGAATGGCTCTAAGGGCTACGGCTTTGTGCACTTTGAGACCGGCGAGGCTGCGGAGAGAGCCATTGAGAAACTTAATGGCATGTTGCTCAATGACCGCAAAGTGTTCATTGGCCACTTCAAGTCTCGCAAGGAGCGTGAGGCTGAGATGGGGGCCAAGGCCAAGGAATTCACCAATGTGTACATTAAGAACATTGGAGAGGACATGGACGACAACAAGCTAAATGAGATCTTCAGCAAGTTCAGCCCAACGCTGAGCCGTCGTGTCATGACAGACGAGAGCAGCAAGTCCAAGGGTTTTGGCTTTGTGAGCTTCGAGAGGCACGAGGATGCCAAAAGGGATGAGATGAACGGGAAGGAGTTGAATGGGAAGCAGCTGTATGTGGCTCGTGCCCAGAAGAAAGGCGAGAGGCAGACAGAGCTCAAACGCAAGTTTGAGCAGATGAAGCAGGACGGCACGACTCGCTACCAGGGAGTGAACCTGTACGTTAAAAACCTAGACGACAGTCTGGACGACGAGCGTCTGCGTAAAGAGTTCTCTCTATTCGGGACAATCACGAGTGCCAAGGTGATGACGGAGGGCGGCCGCTCCAAAGGGTTCGGCTTTGTGTGTTTCTCCTCGCCGGAGGAGGCCACCGAGGCAATGAAGGAGATGAACGGGTGCATCGTAGGCACCAAGCCGCTGTACGTGGCCCTGGCGCAGCGCAAGGAGGAGCGGCAGGCCCACCTCACCCACCAGTACATGCAGCGCATGGCCAGCGTGAGTGCCGTGCGCAACCCAGTGCTCAACCCCTACCAGCCCGCCCCGCCCTCCGGCTACTTCATGATGGCCATTCCACAGGCTCAGAACTGGGCTACCTGCTACCCGAGCAGGCAACTGGCACAGCTCCACCCCAGCACCCGCTGGGCTACGCACAGCATTCAGCCACAGCATTTCCAATACATGCCGAGTACCATCAGGCCCGCTGCAGACCAATCTCTGGGCCAGGAACCTCTCACTGCCTCCGTGCTGGATCTGGAACCTCCGCAGGAGCAGAAGCAGATGTTGGGTGATCGATGGTCTGTTTCCCGTGATCCAGAACATGCACCCCAACCTTGCAGGGACGGGTTTGCTCCTGGAGATCGACAACTTGGAGCTTCTGCTTATGCTGGAGTCTCCTGAGTCTCATTGAAACATTGAAACTGAAAAAATAAAAACGCATTAAATATTGAAATATTTTTGCCTGGTCCATAGACTCCAGTTTCAGGCCTTGATTACAGTAAACTAAAACAACATGTAAAAAGGCTAAATGATTGACACGTGTACAGTCGGTGACTCCTTTCTTTTTGTTCCTCTTACTGTTCGAATGCTCAGAATGTCAGTTTTTGCAGTTGACAGCTGAGCATTAGGCATGTGTATTGGATTGTATTAATAATACAATTGAGGATTCATTGCTGTTCAGGGACCCAGCAGTGGTAACTTGGCAGTGGTAGGGCTTGAACTAGCAACATTCTGATTACTACTCAAGTAACCTCTGAATAGTATTATTATGATTAATATTATTAATATATCTTACACTGAGGTCTGCTGAAGCTTACCCAGGATCCTTTGCAGCAGCCTGCCATATGCACAAATCATTACGAAAGGACACAGAATCTCTAAACTCCCTTGTTTTATGTTATTAGTTTGTCTAATTCAATGTTAAAGCACTTTCCCCTGTAAACACTCTTTTTATGACCTCATTTCACCGTTTCATGACTTTATGCCACGAACCAACCAACTATTCTTTTATACAACTCTTTTCAAACACTTCAACCATTGTGGGTAACTACACTATTATACACCTGTAATTCTTGTTATGCTATTTATTTTATTGGTACTGTCGATACATCGATGTTAGGAGAAATACCTCATGAATACTTTAAATGAATCCTTAAAATGACACCTATTCCATTTACTAATGCTAAGCTTGCTACAGTCTGAACTTCTAGTAAGTCAAGAGAAGTATCATGCAGTTTCTGTATTTTCTATAATTGCATAATATATGGATGGTTTTAAACTCAATAACATACGCACTTGCAAAATATGTGAATATAAAGGAACAAAAATAAATTAACATAACCACATACCTAAACATCATCTGGTACCATCACCCCATCACCCCTCAATGCAGTATGAGGATGGTCAGATTGTTGTATTTACTAATAGTTACCACTAGTATTAAAATAACAGTAAGCCCAAACTGTTCGACTATGTCCTCTTAAACAAACCTGTGATTTTTTA
Organism: Electrophorus electricus; assembly: GCF_041902795.1. NCBI lineage: Eukaryota > Metazoa > Chordata > Actinopteri > Gymnotiformes > Gymnotidae > Electrophorus > Electrophorus electricus. Next base: position 1,119,840 of record NW_027658616.1, on the reverse strand, counting down.
AATATTTGGACCACATCCTCCTGCAGAATAAAACAATCAGGAAATACAGTTGAGTTGGCCCATACCGCCCTCACATCAGTGTGATTTCCATCAATGACGTGTTATGGCTCTGGGTAAGGAACAATGTTATATTGTTCAATAAACTTTTCACAGGATGCATATTTTTCATTGTTTTAGCAAAGTTTTCGCTACCTCTATACAGCAAACACCAGAATCGACAAGGTTTACATTAATTATAGTCAGTAGAATTAAAGGGAAGAGGCCATATAAAAGGCTGGGATCTACATTTAGCAGACTCGGCACTGTGTTACTAGATATCGCCCACATTCCATTAATTTTATTAAGTCCTCTTTAAACAGAAAATAAAGATGCAGACTCAAGAATTAATTGAAGAGAGTAGTAGGTCCATTATTTATTTTGAGCTCAGCGTTACATACAAACGAGGCATAGTCCAGAATATGTCTAATAATCACACAAGGAACACACATTTTTATCCAGTTTTCACAACTGATTATGTGATTGCCACACCTTCTCTACATACTGGTGTTTGAAATCTCCACCATTGTGTTCAACCATACATTATTCAATATATGCAAATTGAGATCTATCATTGTACAAATTGAAGCTTGACCCCAGTATATCCTATTGGAAGATTTTCCTGGGGGTTTTTTTTGTTGTTGTTTTTTTTGTTTTTAACAAAGATGATCTCAACTCATACCATCAAACACCTGCAAGATGATGTTGCAGGTCAGTATCACCCTGCTCTTATGGTAAGATAATGAACCTTGCTTAGCCACAGAACTCTCGAAGAGGCTTTCACGTCTTTTAAAAGCCGGGATCTTTCCCAATACTTAGGAAGCTATTTCTCACGGGAACAGTCCAGAGTCATCTGCCGTAGACTTCCACAGAGGCCTTGAAACCACCTGCATCAGAGCCTCTGCTCTGCACTTACAGACCCACAAAGGCCTTAAGATACCCCAGAAACATTATTCCTCTTTATGCTTTCAAACACAGTCTTGCACCACTCTGCACCTGTTGCAGAGAGCTTCAAAGCCTATTATAATAAGATCACAGATCGCCTCATGAAAATACCTTTACCCCAAAACATTTTATTACCTCAGGTGGAACAGTGTGTATAGGCCTAGACCTCTTTAGATGTAACTTAGAACCGCCGGTGACCGCTGTATGCGTTTCTTTGGTTGTACAAGCTCCACTGGAGGACTCGATGAATAGTTGATGATGGAAGAGGGGTATATCAGATTCACCCCTTCTGCCTCCATGTGACAAATTAACACACTACATAAACTTTTAGAAATAAATCAGTCTTTTAACAAATGGTAAACATTCTCTAGAAAAGATTATCTTGTAACAATTCATTGAGTATATGAACTGTTTTTGTGTCCTTATATCTATAAATGAAAAGTAATAAAACATTATAGATGATAAATAAATTACATAAAATGTATAAAAGTTCACAAATAAGAAAGTACCTGAGTCTGCACTTCTCTCCACAGATTCAAGAAACTCGTGAAAGTTGGAAGCTATAGAAACACATAGTACAGAATTATAGACTGACTGAGGTGTGAGCAGAAAGATCGCCATGATGTCCTTATATCTAAAGCACTCAAAGCATTGATGCTATGTAAATAAACTGTGATCCGATTGGTTCAATCTAAGTAAATAGATTCACCTACTTTGAAGTTAAAGTTTTTCTCAAAAGGTTAGAACTGGTTGACTATACTTTGCCGTGTTCTGTAATAGAAAATGTAAACATTTATATCTAAAATATTGCACGACAGAAATCAATTCAAGACTAACCTCTAATGACCGCTAGATGGGGGAAGATATTAAGTAATAAATGAGTCCAGATCCTCCTGCCCGACAATACGGTGAGACTCTGTTTTTACGTGTGATGGAAAATGATACGAAACTATGTATTATGTGATTCATATAAAATCACACTGATCCTTTTGTTCTTAAATTAATAATGCTGTTTGCACATTTATATCCGCCTGTTGCTGATTAAGTTGAACATGTATCAGGAACTGTTAACATCAAGGTCAACTTGACACACAACCCACACTGTTTGGAGTCAGTTTGGGTTGGTTTGTGGAAAAAAACAAGCTGAGAGCTGATTGGCTTATAGCCACAGCAACAAAGGAAAGAAGAGCTGCTTAAGAAAAGATGATTGGTTAAAGACAGCACAGGAGTAGTATAACTAGCCACGGTTTTGTATACTCGGGGCTCCCTACCTGAGGAGAGCCAAACATTTATTTTATTCTTTTTCTTATTAAATTACTCTCTTAATCACGTCTGACTTGCTGTTTGTTCAAAATTCCACAACATATGTCATTACTACGCCGCACAAAAAAGACCGCCATATTTGTAGTTCCACAATGTGAAAAGGCGTCATTTTCTATGCAAACGAATGAATAAACACCATGCCATGCCTTGCTGTATCCCCTCTTTGCACCGCTGGACAGACACACTCATGACACTGTACTCATCAAAAGCAGCACCAGAGACGCACTGAGTCATATCCCGCTACACACCTCTCAGGCCAGCTTGTTTGCACGTTTTGTCATAAAACTTAAAATGTCATTTGTTGCCATTATATATAAAATTACCTATTTAAAAAAACAAATAAATCAAAAAGTACTTGTGGCTAGAGAAACACGTGGCTAATCACCTACAAGAAATAATGTCAGTGATGTTTGGGGCAGGTGTTTCAAACTTGCCCAGACTCTTGAGAAGCACCTAAACGCTCACACAAGGGTGTCCGCTTGCCATAGTGCTGCAAATACTGCAGGAAGGGCTTTGGTGAAACAGGCCACATGGAGGAGCAGAAGACAATCCACACAACTGAAGAAGCCCGTAGCTGCCCAGTATGTCAGAATCCACACGGGAGAAGAACCCTGTAGCTGCCCAGTATGTCAGAAGCAATTTGTGCAGCTGGGTAATGAACCATATTTGTACCCATTCGTATGTTGGGAGCAAATCAGTTGAAGACTTGAACAGTATGTTAACAATCAGTTAAAATTACTGTTGATGAAAAGAAAACAATGGCTAATATGTTTCTTCACAGCTATGTCATTGGTTAATCTATTTTTGTCAGATTTAGTGCTTGTTTGGGCAAGTGTGTTAAAGTCTTCCTTTGTTTTTGGTTTTGTTCCTTTTCATATAGTTGTTTATTCCTTTTTTTCTAGTGATGTCCATTATCCATTTAAAATCTGTCAAATTAAACAAATGTGAAACAAATTCCATAGTATTCAGATTTGATTGCAAAAGAGACCAACCACTCCCCGTATTTTGAATTTTGCATATACAGTATATGTGCAGTTCCAGCCTAGTCAATTGATCCAAAATCTGGCCCAGATGTATCTGTTGACTGCAAATTTGAATGATTTCTGTGCTCTGCAGCAAAGGAGCGTTTGGTTACTATCTGATGGATTAAAATAGGCTTGTTGGTAGCAAAGACATCACTAAAGTGTACAGAGCAAAGGTACTCCAGGACCAGGATGGGTAAGTAGCAGCTTGATCAGTGGAATCTTCTGTGAGACGTAACAGGATTTCGGTCTTAAATGTAATGTTAGATCAAGTGAAAAAAATTAGTGGATTGAAATACAGATAAAAAAATCCACTAAAAGTGCATCTGCATCATTGGTTAAAAAGTTGTTCTGCTAGTTGTCAGATTTTGTTCCAGTAATCTAATGTTTCCTGGGACTAGGTGGTTCAAGATTATATTGGTGTTTGCTTTATTTCTGTGATTTTTTTAACCATAGTCTAATTGTTTATACTGTCTACCAAATGCAATACTGAGTAGTGAAACACTGACACAATCCCTTTTGGCGTCAGACATTTGTAATATTTTCAATAATCTACAGTTGTAAGTCAAGAGGGCAGCACCATTTTAAAGTGTAGTTTCCTTTCTCTGTCTCACTTTCTGGAATTTTTCCGTCTGTGTTTTTATTAAAGTTAAAAATGGAAAGGGTATTAAAACTCCCTTTCACTGACATCTCTTCCACTGAACTTGTAGAGAAAGTGATGATATGAAGATGATTATGTTTATCGCTTTCACTCAGAGATCATTGTCTGAGGGTCATGTTGTACAGTTCACGATGTCCCGGGTTGCAATCAGGAGGTTTAACAGTGATGTGCCACACAGTTGTCTGTGGTGTTCTTATATGATCTAAAAGTCAGACTTACCATTTATCAGTCAAATCAATTAAAGAACATTCATGATCAACAATTTGTGGGTGGCCATGATACTAATGGCCTGGTGGAAATTCCACAAGATATCAAACTCCACACTAACATAAACATAACACTGCTTTCATGTCACTTCCACAAGTAGCCCAAACATAAGATATAGAAAGCAGGTAAGAGCGGAGCAGTCAATGTGCCTAATATGACTGCAAAAGCCTGGCAGGACAGGAGGTATTCCTGCTTCTGCTAATCAGCAAAAGGAAGCTCCTGGCAAAGTGACGTGGACTGCAAAAAAATCACCAGGAAGGTCAAGCTACAAATGCCAGAGAGGAGCAGGGAGCACCAAAAGTTCCATAGCATCCTGCGGAAAGAGTACCACATAAGCATGGAAACAGTACAGCAACCCATGGTATGAGCATGGACAGATGAGGAAGAGCTGCTAGAACAGTACGTCCCCAATAAGCAGGCAGGATGTGGATCCGTCTCACTATTTCATCGGCAGAAATGCAGGAGCAGGTGATAATACTCCTGGGCCCAGCACTCTTCAACCTGGGTACTTTAAGGAGAACACGGCAGCCTCCCAAAAGTGATACAAAGTCCCAAAATGGCTATTACCTGTGCTGAATAACAGTATGAAGGACAAATCTACCCCTGTCCAAAGTTTAATTGATTTAACTGAATGCCAACTATACTACCACCATCAATCTGTGTAAGGTGTACTTGCAAGTGCCTTTAGCACCAAAAGCAAAAGAACTCAGTGTTTTCAACACATTTCATCCAAGCATCATCATGTGAAATGATGTTCTTTTCGGAAATTCTTCATCTAAATATGGTTGTGTTGCTAATGAGATCATATTATTTGTTACTCTTTAAACCTTATTATTCATTTAAGATTCAAAGTCTACTGTGTTAGGAAACCTATGTGAGAATATAAAATCAGCAGTTTCTGCATGCTTGTGTGATGAATACAGAAAGTGATCTCTTATACCTGCGGAATTAAGGCTTCAAATGTCTTGGTGTTCAGACGATATGGAGAGGCTCTGGGAATCTGGAAGGATAAACGTTTGTTTCATTTTCAGGGACTGTTGATCATTTATTTGTCCATTCATTTATTACACTATTAAGGGATTATTAATGTGCACTGGGAGAACAGTATAAAGTTATCAGTCTTCTTTATCAGTCTTCTAACTAAATAGCCTGGTCTTGTAAGGTAACCACATGCACACCTTTCCCTCAGTGATGGCAAGGAGTGGTTTAAACTCACCATGTCATCTGTGATTCTGAGTGTGAGTGCTCCTGCATTTTTGTACACAAAGCCTGCTGAGTTGGCAGTGAAGGCAGAGATGCCCATATACAGCATGTTGCTTTCATCAGGTGGCAGTGAAAATGGTGTCGGGGCAAAAGCGGGTTTCTTGTGCACTCCAATGTTGTAAAACTCCCCCTATATAGAGAGCAATGCAGAGATGAACTTATTCTTTTACAGCTCCTGGGTCTTGATTCTTCGTTCAGATTAAACTGTTTTATCAGTGTAACCTTTGTGTAACCTTTTTTTCCTACAAAAGCCCAACAGTGCTTTCTGGATACACTTAGGCACAGTTTTGCAAGTGCTCCTGTTATTCCCTGTTAATTCAGATCTTTGGCTCAGAAAGGCTTTCTTATGATCATTATGGTCATTATTCTTATGCTTTGACAACTTGTGCCTTTTTTAACTTGTGCCTGAAAACCCCTTTACCTATGCCAATGATAAAACACTGATGAACTCCTGCAAACAAGTTGTAGTTTATTAATTAGTGCATTAATCTTAGTTTGGGATCTTTAATGACCATCTTAATCTGTGTATATTATTTGATTGTTGGTTCTTTCCTAGCTGAATGTAACTTCCTCTCACAGTAGTGTACAACTTCCAAGCTTATCAAAGGATAGTGTTGTAGTCAGGACCATTAAAAAATCATTCAAGCAAAGACCAAGATTTTGTAGTGTTTGAATCTGAGACAAGAATGAGACTTATTTAACAATGATTTTACTTTAATTATACCACTCACTGATAATGTATTGTAAATTGTCATTGTCATAAATAATTGTCATTATAAAGGCAGCTGAATATAAACAAATATAAAGCAAAAAGGTTCATATGGTCATTTTTATTATTAAATTAAAACATAGTAATACTTAAATAATTGCTATCAGCCCTTGGGTCAATCATGGAAAGGATTAACTAGATGTGTTCTGTAATGTGTTAAATCCTCTTGATAAATGCATAGCTTTAGCTATATCATAAAACATATGATGAGTCCTTTTCTCATTATTACTTGTGTACAACAAAAGTTTGTGTGACAAGCAGCAACATGTATATTTGCCAATTTATGAAAACGGGAGTATGCGCAGTGGGAGAGTAAATATCTTTTAAAATGACTCTCAATTAATGGCAATGCATTTACAATAAGTCTCTTGCCACAATAACAACACTGTCTGGATTTGCCATCAGCTGGTTGATTGCAGCATCATGCAGCCTGCAGCCTAGCATTTGTTTGCAGGGGAACATACACTGCCATAATTATTAGCATAATGAATTTTTTAAGGAGAAAGAATAGTCTGTACATTAATGTTAAAAATTCCAGATCCAGATAGCAGTGTTTATGTATGTCAGTGGCTGTGCACCAGTACTTGTGAATGTACAAACACAAACCTCACCCTTTGGGTCTTCCCCAAGTCCCCTGTCCTGTTCACACTACTAGCTAAGAGCAACCAGCTAACTTGATAGCAGTGTGACTCAATAATAATAATAATAATAATAATAATAATAGTAATAATAATAATAATAATAATAATAATAATAATAATGATAATATGGCGCTTCCATGCACATCAGCAAGCAAATAGGAACACTAGCACTTGCATGAAATTAAGCATATTAGCATTTCAGAAGGCAGATTATTTAGCCTGCTAAAATAGCAGGTGTGGCAGCAAATGTCTGTTCAAAACACTATGTCACAGGTATGAGTATCATGTATTTGATATAGTATGATTGTTCATGTTTGTAAATTTAAAGCTTACAAATGCTGTATTTACAGTGTATTGCAGGTTATTAAAATGTGGCAGTAATTATTAGGATATAGAGAATTGTAGTTTTTAAACAAATCATTATGTCAGAAGTATGTTTAGGGGAGAATACACCCTGACCCACCCAGAGTTAACACACACTTACCTTACATTATTGATCATAAACTTGAATAGCTACAATACTGTCTGCTAATCATGCAGTTTGAAGTTTGCAAAGTGTGTACCCAGGCAAAATCTGTGTTAAAACTTTCCTTTAACACAGAGTCATACATGAGTCAGACATGATTCTGAATAAATTAATGAATGAAAAAATGAAAAGCCTTATTTCATTTCAAACTGCACTTCAGGAACACTGAGCTCAAGTTCTGAGGAAACTTCCCTGCATATTTTCAGGGGTTTTCTGCCTCACCATGCCTGAATCACCTCATAAGGAGCTTGATAATGAGGAGACAGGGTGACTGAGGCAGTGAACACTCCTCACTGAGCATACTGGCTTCCAAGAGCTGGAGCTGGGAAGACCTATAGGTCTGTGACACACACTCCCACCCAGTCCTGATACTAAGAAGGTGGAACCTACAGGCTAATATGCAGCTGCCTGTGCATCAATAGGCATCTGGGGTGTCCATCACTCAGGGAGGCGTGGCTGAAGGCGTGGCCTTGCAGACTCTGAGAGCTGGCTGAGGTAATCTCTAAAGGAGAGAGTAGTCACCAATAATCATGGAAATGTAGCCATAACTGTACAGTATATTTCACAGCCATGTATATTACATATCACAGACCAGGCTTACCAGAATAAATATTCCACACATACAGCTCATATATATCTGTGTGTGTGTGTGTAAAAACATGCTCCTGTTTTAGTCTCAACACAGACAGATATACATGTAGGAGTAGCAAACTGAAGTAAGAGCTCACCTTCACCAGTACATAGTCTCCAGCTTTAACAGTGACAGGGTTGGTATCCGTGGGATAAGAAAGCAAATCCTTTCTTGGAAAAATAACCTTCACATTCCCATCATTCCGACCACAAAGATCTTGAGATGACTTCTTACTTTCCTGCAGAAAACAGACTCAGTCAAGCAAAAACAGCAGATAACATTTGTACAATATAAAAGGCTTGACTAAGCACTGTAGCAGACAGAAATTCTCTCCTGCTCTTACATTGCCTCCAGATACCATGCCACAACGTCTCACTAGTGTTATCCAAACCAAGGGTGGTTATTCCCACTGTTATGTAGATGGTCATAAAATTCTGTTATCAGTGTGTATATCGGTAGATCCAATCTCAGCATGACTGGTAGCGCATATTAACACACAAGTGGCAAACACCTTGGGGTAGTTTTCTGTGCATTCGCCAGGCATGTCCTCAAAAGAAGGACACTAACAAGAATCAAAATTAACTAAGACCCCAATCTTCAAACAGTTATTGATGGCAGGTAATACACTAAAGACCACAAGCACAGGGAAACCAGTCATTGGGATTTCCCGGTACCAAAGATGTGAACTGCTCTCAACACTTCAAAAATAACAAAAAGCTCAAAGCATCCAAAACAGACACAATGCTATGCCTAACCAGGGAAGGGTTTCAAATGAAAGGGCCACAGAAACCCATGCGGCAATCGCAAACTAACACCACAAACGGGAAAGTGACCATACAACTCAAATAGACTAAAATAGACCAAACAATGCCCTAAATACATAAACACATAAACTCTATTTGCCCTCCAGAAAAGAACAAAGCCAAAACCAAAATGAAATGCCAAAAGGTGCTAGGGCTGAGCTGATAGACAATGCCATTGTTCATCATCGTTGTCAGACAGACCTCATGATGTTGATCCAGCAGGTCTAAATAAGATAAGGGAGGAGAATTTACTGCAACTATTTATTTTCTTGCAGAAATCTAGTTAAATCGATATGCAAAACATGATGACCAAGACACACAGATGCAGCAATCCCAAATTATTAACAGCAGAAGTGCTCCAAACACAGTTGTAACACAGCATGGCTTCAACCCACTGCAGTACTCACTCCCTCCACTAGGACAAGCTGTTTGCTGTCGATGAAACTGGTGTTGACCTTAGCCGCATCTTCTCGGAATGTAAAGATAAGCTCCTCCAGGCGACAGCTTCTTCACCTCAGCTGGGATATCGTCCCTGAGACGGTGATATGCCTGAGTTTTCTGTGGGTGTGGTACACACATGTTCATGTCAGAAGGTAAAGCCCAACTGGCAGCCACAAGACCCTTTCAATTCTCCAAATGATAATAGACAATGGTGAATTTCTTGATAGAACCATCACATGAACCAGGGAGAATGTCTGTTTTTTGATAGTGTTAAACACAATGACAAAATAGGATCTCACCTTCCTCATGCTGTAGGCAAACAGGAAGGCTACATTATAGCCCACTTCCCTGATCAAAGAGACCGACTGCTGGTGGTCCTCCTCGGTTTCCCCACAGAAGCCTGTGATGAAGTCACTGCTCAGACTGACCCCTGTAAAAAGAAATTATACATAGATATATATTCACACAAGACCTATTATAGCTACAATAATTTTATAATTACATATTGAATGTTTGGTAATGATAGGACACCTGGTATTATCTTTCAAATGTTTTCCACAAGCTCAAGGTAGGCTTCCCTAGTATACCTATGAAAACATCCCAGAGCATGATGACTTAAAGTGAGAACTAAGTTTTAACACATGAGACATCAAGAGATTTGAGATAAGCAGGCTAATCTCTACTGTGCTTGTGGTGAGTGCTGTCGTTCTAGGAGCGTTTCTCACCCACGCCTCATGGTCTGTAAGACTCTGCTGCTGCCGCTCTGAGCTGGCAAGTGGATCTGCTTACAGATGTTCCTCCGCTCTTGGATTAGCTATAACACCTTCAGGAAACATACTCACCCACCCCAGCACAGGTCAAACGAAAACAGCACAAATTGACTATGGCAGTCAAACCTTATTTCACATATCTGATAAGCATAAGGCTTTTTCAATCTGATAATCTATTAATGATCTTTTCTACTGCTCACATCCAAATTTGCGAATCCTAAATTATTATCCAATCTGCTGCTTAAAATGGCCTATGAGCAATATCTGCACATGAATAATTCAGACTATAAGAAACTGTTCAACTAAATACTTAAACTCTTTGAACATCCACTACACCACACAAGCCATAAACAGTCAGGGCCGGATTACCAATAGATTACCAGAGCAGGCAGTGACCTGTAGGTCCCACACCTTTTAGGGGCCATGCAACAAGGAATTAAAAAAAAAAAAACATATTAGGAGATAATTTGCAAGGGAGGCCCCAAGATTATGACTGCCTAGGGGCCTCCACAGGGTTTAATCTGCCACTGTAGGCAGTGTACATGTACATGCCCCTAAATGTAATTGGTAACATATTCCATTACATTACTCAAACGAGGAACATACTTTAAAAACTTTGGAATACTTCAACATTGTCCAAGACTATTTCAAATATAACTCACTTTAATTACATTTAAATTACATTTAACAGCATGTATTCTGTGTTCTGTATTTTGTCACCTGCAATGAAATACATTTTAAAAGTACCTTCCCCACACTAGTCATGGGTATCCCAACCAAAAACCACATGCTCACATCCATGACTCTGGGGTTTCTACCTCATCAGGAAAGTCTTTAGGATGTGGCCAGGTGAAGCGAATCCTTGTCAGGGTTTACGAGGGAGACGTGGTGTAGCAGGTCAGCGAATCGTAGGCCTCCTTGCTCATCACGGGAACACGGTGCTGAAACCACGGCTGAGGTGCGAACCAAGCTCCGAGTTGCTGGCCCCGTCCCCAGACACGTCTCTGTAGCTGTTCACGTTTTGACCCAGCAGGGTCACTTCCTTCACCCCCTATGGCCATGATCATTTCATATACTTAGTGTTCACATCTGGCCAAGTTTCACACACAGAAACTAGTAAAGCCAGACTGCACACATAGTCGCTGAAGGGAAGAGACCTGGTCAGACAGCATGCGCACTTCTTCAAGTATGGAGGACACAGGTCTGCTCCTTTCCCTCCCCCAGGTAAACGGCACAATGCAGTAGCTGAACATGTTGTCACAGCCCCGCATGATAGACCTACAGCAGTCAAAGAGGGACAAAATATACTGGATAATCCCACTGTAAGACAAGGTGCCACCAACAAGGCTTGCAGTACACAAGGTCTGTACTGTCAACAGCGTGAAAGGACTTTAAAAGTATCGACACCCCTGATATCAAACCATTATTTGAAGTGCTACATCTAAAAGCATGAAGGAGCTGAAGATGAGCCACCACGGTGTTTGAAGTTTTATATCCCTTCATAAGTGTAGGAGGGTCAGTCATGTATAAATATTTAACCAAAAAATGCAGATTGACAAGTGTTCAGTAAAATGATAATAATAAACAACTGAACTATGAGCATTTGCTGTTTTTGGCTTTATTGTGGATGCAAGTCCCATGTTTCATGCAATATGGTAGCAAATGCCTTTAAATTATAGCTGACTTTTCTGTATTTTAATCTAACAGTTGCTGTTCAGATTAAATTCAGTGTATTAGAGTTGAATATGAAAACACCAAAAACTGTCTATACATGTTAACTTAAAAATTGAACTGTACCATCTTTACAAAATCACACAGTGCAAAGTTAATTTAAGAGTTAGTGTTTAGCAGGAACTCCTCCCTTATAAATCAGCCAGATATTATTATGGCACTCACACAAAGGCACTGTGTCCTGAATGGTGAATGGGCATGACATCAGCATATGCCTCTTCCAGGGAGAGCAGGACATTGCTGGTCCTCTGACCCCCATGGGCCAGTGCAAGGAGTCGGAGAAGATCTCTGTAGGCATCTGGCCCTGCTACAACATCCACCACCCTCTCCTTCTCCAGCAACTCAGTCTTCAGTCTCTCTGCCATGCAACCTACAAGAGAGCAAGCACACATATGCGTATACGGGCGCGTGAACCCACACACAAACATACATGCGCACACACGAACATTTCAGACTGAGAGATACATTTGAACGTGAATGAAGAACTATGGTGAAGTGAGAAGTTACCCAGGACTCCTATCTTTAATGGAGTGCTGCTCTTTAGATGCTTCTTTTTCAGAACTGCTGGATGTTTGAGTCTGTTCCAGATGGTCTGCTCTGCCTTTTCCCTGTCACAATGATTTTTATTTTTTCCAACAGAAAATAGCATTACATCCAAGCAAAAAATGTCACTGAAGTCAAGGACTGCTGTCAAGTTGCATAAGATTGGCAACGTATAGATTCACTGTGTAAAATACAAACAGAAATAGGCTTTTCCTACCTTATGGAGCATGTGACAAGAAGCACCACATCTGCCTGTATATAAAAAAAAAAAAAATTAGGAAAGATGAGAATGAAAGCTTTCAAATAAAGGAAGCGCTGTTTTTATCAAGGGTCAAAGGTCAAGGCATTGACACTTACCTCTGATAGTTCGTGGGTCCGAACATATCCACCCTTCTGAAGAATGGACCACGCAATTTCAGTGTCGTTGACGTTCATCTGACAGCCGTATGTTTCGAAATACACTGCAAGATGTAAACACCAAAATAAAATTGGCAACGACTACCGGCATACTGACACATGGGAATTAAAATCCTAAAGCCTGAACTATCATGGCAACAAATGCAGTTACATACCTTTCCGTAGCTGCGCCAGACCACTTTCTTCAGGAAGATACGATTCCTCATGTTCCTGTTGCGTCTCAGTTGAACTTTTGCCTGAAGAACTCTTAATGACGACAGCTTGGTCTTAAATGTGCTCACTCTCGTCTCATCAGTCTCATTAGTAGGAGTGCTAGATAGAGAAACTGAGCAATAACCTCTGCATTTGTCGGCGAGTCGAGATAAACACTTTTGAACAGAAAACACTAGAAGTCTAAGCCTGCGGGCAGACATCATGTCTAAACGGGAGATTCGGCTACAAAGCCATGAACAAGACAAGAAACTCAATTTAACTTTAAAAGTAACGTTAGCTAAGGCTAAGTGCTAACTTAGCAATGGTGCTGTGGTTTGCGCAGAACAATTTTATATACAAAAGTATATTATCAGCGAGCTAACAAATCTGTACAAGCAGCCAATAAATATAAAAATATCTGTAGCTTAGTTAGGTAACCTAATAATTCAGCTGTAACATACACTCACGTATGACCCCACACGGTTAACATTGACATGCAGTTTTGTAATTTTCAAAATAACGGTTTCATTAAAACGTAACAGTGATACTCGTGTTTCAGTTCTAAGACAAGTAAACGGTGTAACTTGGGAGGGAGATCAATCGCAAAAATATCGATTTACGTTTTTAAATTCATATTTTTGTAATTAATATTTTTTAATTAATATTTTTTTAATTAATAGTTTTGTGAAATCTTATATTTAACATAAACGGCTACTTTTATTTTGCAAGTGTTTACTTGTTAGTCATAAGTAGTGTTTTGTGAGATGATTGTTCGTTTTCACACATGGCTCTCTGTCCCTCACCTACTCTGATCTAATGACGAATGCGTAATTTATTTTATAAGTGGACTTCACATTTCGTTCTGTTACCTAAGGGTCAATACAACATACTCGTTTAAATGTGCTGATACAAAGATTGTGAAACAATTAATGTTTTTAATTAACTGATTAAAGTTTTACTCTGAATGAACACATTTTACGAATATATAGGAATGTTAACCTTATTACATTGTCTTTGATGAGGAAATGGGTATTTTGGATGTTTTAACCTTTTAAACATGTTTTAACCTTTTAAACTTTTAAATATTACCGTAAGGTTGTAAATACGTTCATTAATATTTTAGGTATTTTGATTATTCATTTTGCAATTTTGATTAAAAATAAATAAATAAATAAAATAAAAAATCAAGTTATTTAAACATGTCCAAGAATTGCTGTCCACTCTCTCATCTTTGGATAACCATCTTGGTAAAAATGCGACCTTTGACATCAGTGACCTCACAACTTTAAAAAAGGTCTATCTTCATTCGCCTAAAGGCATAAACTGCATGCTCCTATAGTATGTCAGTTCATTTGAATTTCTCACTTTGTCTCCATACTCAGATGAGTTAAAGCTAAAAATGTCCACCCCATTGTGATGAAATATTGAGTTAATAAACATTATTTTAGAATATCAAAATATATGTTTGAAATGCTAACTTTAGCTAAAATTGTCCACCTGCTGACATGACAGTTGCACAATACAGTGAACATATACTTGCATATACCTTCTTTGCTGTTTTCTTGTTGTTTTGTTTTAAGTAATATTTCCTAATAACTATTAAACTATTGATGTTCAGCTACGACAGGAGCTGAAGTAGCAAAGAGGAAAAGGTCCAGGTGAGATGCAGACCCTTGGAGGAAAGAGACAATTACCTGTGAAATTAGAGAGAGAGAAAGCGCTGTAGAAAAGGTGAGGAGATTTTAACAAAAAAGGGAATTCATGACTGAAAAAGAAAGGTATGCCAAAAAAACCCCAAAACAAAACAGAGTCGAGAAAGGAATAGTTGCCATGACAACTAAACATTCTTGAAGAGCTATAAACTGTGTTATCAAGGTGTATTTTAAATGTTCATAACTTTGCTTTTAATGGCTTTAAACGTTATATATAGCTTAGAAGTATGTAGAGGTTGGAGGAATATGTGTGGCTATATTTGGGCTATTTCTTCTGTTTGGGTATGAGTGGTTTGTAGCATTTAGCCTTGGACATTGAGAGTGCTGAAAAGTCTAAATGTGTCTGTGAAAGCTTTAGAAGTATAAAGTGATTGATTTTTAAATTAGTAATGAAAATGCTGAGGTAATAAAATGATATTGTAAGCAGAAAAGTATGGATGGTCCCGAATAAACTGGTTTCATGCAGGAAAGACCAGTGTAGGCTTCAGCATAAATCTTCAGGAGGCCTCTTTGAAAAAGCCTCTAGGGGATTCCGTTGAAGGGAGAGCCTTGGTTCAAGGATGGGACATCCCGGCCAAGCACTGGAAGAAACAATATGGAGATCACCAAAAGAAACAATATGGGCATCCGGTGATATAGAATAGGATCGTCTTTTAAAAAAATAGAAGTAGTTCAGGTTGAACATAATAGTACCAAGAACTTGTTGGTGTAACTATTAAATATCAATTAGCATATATTGAATAATGTATGGTTTGAACATAATAGTGGAAACCTGGACAAGTATTATGAAAAAATAAAAATGGTTATGCAAGTGTCCTTGAAGCGTTTGGTTACTATCTGATGGATTAAAATAGGTTTGTTGGTAACAAAGACATCACTAAAGTGTACAGAGCAAAGGTACTCCAGGACCAGGATGGGTAAGTAGCAGCTTGATCAATGGACTCTTCTGTGAGACGTAACAGGGCGTCGGTCTTAAATGTAATGTTAGATCAAGTGAAAAACTTTAGTGGATTGAAATACAGATAAATAAATCCACCAAAAGTACACCTGCATCATTGGTAAAAAGTTGTTCTGCTAGTTGTCTGATTTTGTTCCAGTAATCTAATGTTTCCTGTGGACTAGGTGGTTCAAGATTATATTGGTGTTTGCTTTATTTCTGTGATCTTTTTAACCATAGTCTGCTTGTTTATACTGTCTACCAAATACTGAGTAGTGAAACACTGACACAATCCCTTTTGGCGTCAGACATTTGTAATAATTTCAATAATCTACACTTGTAAATCAAGAGGGCAGCACCATTTTAAAGTCTAGTTTCCTTTCTCTGTATCACTTTCTGGAATTTTTCCGTCTGTGTTTTTATTAAAGTTAAAAATGGAAAGGGTATTAAAACTCCCTTTCACTGACATCTCTTCCACTGAACTTGTAGAGAAAGTGATGATATGAAGATGATTATGTTTATCGCTTTCACTCAGAGATCATTGTCTGAGGGTCATGTTGTACAGTTCACGATGCCCCGGGTTGCAATCAGGAGGTTTAACAGTGATGTGCCACACAGTTGTCTGTGGTGTTCTATATGATCTAAAAGTCAGACTTACCATTTATCAGTCAAATCAATTAAAGAACATTCATGATCAACAATTTGTGGGTGGCCATGATACTAACAGCGTGGTGGAAATTCCACAAGATATCAAACTCCACACTAACATAAACATAACACTGCTTTCATGTCACTTCCACAAGTAGCCCAAACATAAGATATAGAAAGCAGGTAAGAGCGGAGCAGTCAATGTGCCTAATATGACTGCAAAAGCCTGGCAGGACAGGAGGTATTCCTGCTTCTGCTAATCAGCAAAAGGAAGCTCCTGGCAAAGTGACGTGGACTGCAAAAAAATCACCAGGAAGGTCAAGCTACAAATGCCAGAGAGGAGCAGGGAGCACCAAAAGTTCCATAGCATCCTGCGGAAAGAGTACCACATAAGCATGGAAACAGTACAGCAACCCATGGTATGAGCATGGACAGATGAGGAAGAGCTGCTAGAACAGTACGTCCCCAATAAGCAGGCAGGATGTGGATCCGTCTCACTATTTCATCGGCAGAAATGCAGGAGCAGGTGATAATACTCCTGGGCCCAGCACTCTTCAACCTGGGTACTTTAAGGAGAACACGGCAGCCTCCCAAAAGTGATACAAAGTCCCAAAATGGCTATTACCTGTGCTGAATAACAGTATGAAGGACAAATCTACCCCTGTCCAAAGTTTAATTGATTTAACTGAATGCCAACTATACTACCACCATCAATCTGTGTAAGGTGTACTTGCAAGTGCCTTTAGCACCAAAAGCAAAAGAACTCAGTGTTTTCAACACATTTCATCCAAGCATCATCATGTGAAATGTTGTTCTTTTCGGAAATTCTTCATCTAAATATGGTTGTGTTGCTAATGAGATCATATTATTTGTTACTCTTTAAACCTTATTATTCCTTTAAGATTCAAAGTCTACTGTGTTAGGAAACCTATGTGAGAATATAAAATCAGCAGTTTCTGCATGCTTGTGTGATGAATACAGAAAGTGATCTCTTATACCTGCGGAATTAAGGCTTCAAATGTCTTGGTGTTCAGACGATATGGAGAGGCTCTGGGAATCTGGAAGGATAAACGTTTGTTTCATTTTCAGGGACTGTTGATCATTTATTTGTCCATTCATTTATTACACTATTAAGGGATTATTAATGTGCACTGGGAGAACAGTATAAAGTTATCAGTCTTCTTTATCAGTCTTCTAACTAAATAGCCTGGTCTTGTAAGGTAACCACATCCACACCTTTCCCTCAGTGATGGCAAGGAGTGGTTTAAACTCACCATGTCATCTGTGATTCTGAGTGTGAGTGCTCCTGCATTTTTCTACACAAAGCCTGCTGAGTTGGCAGTGAAGGCAGAGATGCCCATATACAGCATGTTGCTTTCATCAGGTGGCAGTGAAAATGGTGTCGGGGCAAAAGCGGGTTTCTTGTGCACTCCAATGTTGTAAAACTCCCCCTATATAGAGAGCAATGCAGAGATTAACTTATTCTTTTACAGCTCCTGGGTCTTGATTCTTCGTTCAGATTAAACTGTTTTATCAGTGTAACCTTTGTGTAACCTTTTTTTCCTACAAAAGCCCAACAGTGCTTTCTGGATACACTTAGGCACAGTTTTGCAAGTGCTCCTGTTATTCCCTGTTAATTCAGATCTTTGGCTCAGAAAGGCTTTCTTATGATCATTATGGTCATTATTCTTATGCTTTGACAACTTGTGCCTTTTTTAACTTGTGCCTGAAAACCCCTTTACCTATGCCAATGATAAAACACTGATGAATTCCTGCAAACAAGTTGTAGTTTATTAATTAGTGCATTAATCTTAGTTTGGGATCTTTAATGACCATCTTAATCTGTGTATATTATTTGATTGTTGGTTCTTTCCTAGCTGAATGTAACTTCCTCTCACAGTAGTGTACAACTTCCAAGCTTATCAAAGGATAGTGTTGTAGTCAGGACCATTAAAAAATCATTCAAGCAAAGACCAAGATTTTGTAGTGTTTGAATCTGAGACAAGAATGAGACTTATTTAACAATGATTTTACTTTAATTATACCACTCACTGATAATGTATTGTAAATTGTCATTGTCATAAATAATTGTCATTATAAAGGCAGCTGAATATAAACAAATATAAAGCAAAAAGGTTCATATGGTCATTTTTATTATTAAATTAAAACATAGTAATACTTAAATAATTGCTATCTGCCCTTGGGTCAATCATGGAAAGGATTAATTAGATGTGTTCTGTAATGTGTTAAATCCTCTCGATAAATGCATAGCTTTAGCTATATCATAAAACATATGATGAGTCCTTTTCTCATTATTACTTGTGTACAACAAAAGTTTGTGTGACAAGCAGCAACATGTATATTTGCCAATTTATGAAAACGGGAGTATGCGCAGTGGGAGAGTAAATATCTTTTAAAATGACTCTCAATTAATGGCAATGCATTTACAATAAGTCTCTTGCCACAATAACAACACTGTCTGGATTTGCCATCAGCTGGTTGATTGCAGCATCATGCAGCCTGCAGCCTAGCATTTGTTTGCAGGGGAACATACACTGCCATAATTATTACCATAATGAATTTTTTAAGGAGAAAGAATAGTCTGTACATTAATGTTAAAAATTCCAGATCCAGATAGCAGTGTTTATGTATGTCAGTGGCTGTGCACCAATACTTGTGAATGTACACACACAAACCTCACCCTTTGGGTCTTCCCCAAGTCCCCTGTCCTGTTCACACTACTAGCTAAGAGCAACCAGCTAACTTGATAGCAGTGTTACTCAATAATAATAATAATAATAATAATAATAATAATAATAGTAATAATAATAATAATAATAATGATAATAATATGGCGCTTCCATGCACATCAGCAAGCAAATAGGAACACTAGCACTTGCATGAAATTAAGCATATTAGCATTTCAGAAGGCAGATTATTTAGCCAGCTAAAATAGCAGGTGTGGCAGCAAATGTCTGTTCAAAACACTATGTCACAGGTATGAGTATCATGTATTTGATATAGTATGATTGTTCAAGTTTGTAAATTTAAAGCTTACAAATGCTGTATTTACAGTGTATTGCAGGTTATTAAAATGTGGCAGTAATTATTAGGATATAGAGAATTGTAGTGTTTAAACAAATCATTATGTCAGAAGTATGTTTAGGGGAGAATACACCCTGACCCACCCAGAGTTAACACACACTTACCTTACATTATTGATCATAAACTTGAATAGCTACAATACTGTCTGCTAATCATGCAGTTTGAAGTTTGCAAAGTGTGTACCCAGACAAAATCTGTGTTAAAACTTTCCTTTAACACCGAGTCATACATGAGTCAGACATGATTCTGAATAAATTAATGAATGAAAAAATGAAAAGCCTTATTTCATTTCAAACTGCACTTCAGGAACACTGAGCTCAAGTTCTGAGGAAACTTCCCTGCATATTTTCAGGGGTTTTCTGCCTCACCATGCCTGAATCACCTCATAAGGAGCTTGATAATGAGGAGACAGGGTGACTGAGGCAGTGAACACTCCTCACTGAGCATACTGGCTTCCAAGAGCTGGAGCTGGGAAGACCTATAGGTCTGTGACACACACTCCCACCCAGTCCTGATACTAAGAAGGTGGAACCTACAGGCTAATATGCAGCTGCCTGTGCATCAATAGGCGTCTGGGGTGTCCATCACTCAGGGAGGCGTGGCTGAAGGCGTGGCCTTGCAGACTCTGAGAGCTGGCTGAGGTAATCTCTAAAGGAGAGAGTAGTCACCAATAATCATGGAAATGTAGCCATAACTTTACAGTATATTTCACAGCCATGTATATTACATATCACAGACCAGGCTTACCAGAATAAATATTCCACACATACAGCTCATATATATCTGTGTGTGTGTGTGTGTGTGTGTGTGTGTGTGTGTGTGTGTGTGTGTGTGTGTGTGTGTGTGTGTAAAAACATGCTCCTGTTTTAGTCTCAACACAGACAGATATACATGTAGGAGTAGCAAACTGAAGTAAGAGCTCACCTTCACCAGTACATAGTCTCCAGCTTTAACAGTGACAGGTACGAATTGATGTGCGTAGACAACTACACAGGGTGGCCGGAAGCGTGGCCAACAAAACGGGAAGACAGTGCTTCAGTGGTAAAGTTCCTGGTGAACCAGTACATTCCTCACCATGGGTTTCAGAGAAAGGTGAGATCAGATAATGGCACTCATTTTACAGCGCGCAATTTGCAGGAGTTAGAGAAAATGCTGGGTCTGAAACATTCATTTGGGGCAGTGTATCATCCTCAGTCTCAAGGTAAGGTGGAAAGGATGAATCTAAATGCGAAAAACAAAGTGGCCAAAATCTGTGCACAGACAAAATTAAATTGGGTTGATGCCTTACCTTTGGCATTAATGCAAATTAGATGTTCAGTGAATGCAACAACTGGTTTTACCCCTTTTGAATTGCAGACAGGTTGAGGATTTCCAGGACCCCAGGGACCCTTAACAATAAATGAGAAAAGAAAAACATCTCACACACACATCATACTTTAATGAATTGCAAAGTATCGTTTCAGCTTTCTCCACGCAGGAGGGGGACCGGACGGGGAGCAGACAAACACAGACGATACCCGTTACGGACTGGGGGCTGCTGAGAGTCATCAAGAGAAAATGGAGTGAGCCGAGGTGGACAGGTCCATTCCAGGTGACAGAAAGAACCAGCCACGCCGTACGCCTGAAGGGTAAAGGGGAAACGTGGTTTCATCTGAGCCAGTGCGCCGCCGCAGAGTCACCGCAGAGGAGTCTGCAAGAGACAGCGAGGGACCTTGCTGAAACATCACCTAACTCACCTGACCCGGAAGGGGCAGAATAATCCCCGGGAGCAAAAGGGTCAAGGTAGTCCACCCTTAGACCCCGAAGTAAGAAGAACAGAACACCAGTGATGACTTCTGGACAATTGTGTTGTTTGATTATTTGTTGGTGTATTGTGTTGTGTGTTTCCATTTACAGTTTGGTCACACTTGGGTTAAATAATAGCATGGCAGTAGGAAAGGATTAAAACATTAACAACAAGACGGTGAAGAAGAATGGGGGTAGAGATTGGTGGATGTGTAGCATGTGCAGCCGCAAGACCCAGACTTATAACCACCCCGGCACCCCTATTCCCACAAAAAGACCCCAAGGGTTATGCGTGCATGATTGGCCTGACTAAGGAAAGAAACCCTAAGAATTGTGACACTTTGAGCGTTATTTTCCCCCCCATCAGTAACAGAACCAGGACAGGACTATTTTCACCCGAAAAGGGGGAGGGGAACTACACGTGCTTCGTTAGAAGTTCAAGCACACCTCAAGTACGCTTGGCGCACATCCCGGCGGAATGGTGTAACCGCACGGTCACTGGGAACGAGTCTGTGGGTTCATGGGCACGAGCAGGATTGTATGATTATTGTGGAAGGATGACTTTGGTTGTTAACATGCCAGAGAATTCGGAGGCGACATGCGCCATGGTCAGGTTAGCAGCTCCTTTATTACTGATAGGCAAAAAACTACACAGGGACCCGGTAACTGATGCAGCAAGACAGTAGCGAGAGGCATACCATTTTGATTTAACAAGGAATACCCCCACATACATAGATGCAATAGGAATACCTCGCGGAGTTCCGGACAGATATAAGTTAGCAGACCAGATAGCAGGGGGATTTGAGAATATTCCGATACTTTCTGCATTATTCCCCATTACTCCAAATAAAAATGTGGATCGGATTAACTATGTACATTATAATGTCCTCAGGCTAGCCAACCTGACTAGGGATGCAGTGGAAGGACTTAGAGATCAGCTGGGACCAACCTCACTGATGGCGGTGCAAAATCGTATGGCATTAGACATGTTGTTGGCGGAAAAGGGGGGTGTCTGCGCTATGCTTGAGGATGTGTGTTGTACATTCATTCCTAATAATACCGCTCCGGATGGGTCAGTTAGTAGAGCATTGGATGGTTTGAAGACCCTATCAGAAGAAATGCATGAGAATTCAGGCATAAACAACCAGTTGGAATCCTGAATGGTGAGCCGGTTCGGTCAGTGGAAAGACTTAATTGTGTCATTGATGGTTTCATTAGCCACATTCACGGGAATTGCTGTGACATGCGGGTGCTGCTGTATTCCATGTATTAGGGCGTTAATGGTTAGACTAATCTCAGCTATGATAGAAAGGAAAGATGTGCATGAGGGTACGACGATGATGCCACTGATACAGGGGGAAAGGGACGTAGAGACAGGAGATGCCAGAATAAAGGAGTGTGATTGGTGATCTCTTTGTAGAGATCAGAAGGGGGAATTGTGGAGTTTCAAAAATTAAATGAATGCTAAGCTTACACTAGTAGAGAATAATGTGCAGAATGGAATAGGACTAATGCTTGAATAAATAAAATAATTACTGTATGTCCAGACATAACAGGAAATGCCCTAGACGTGCATATGTGTGATTATGCAAGAAGACGTGTGTACGAGACGGTCAAACAGAGGTGACGGCTGAGATGGAAAAACACAAAAGCAGAAGTGGCACAAGGCGAGAGAAATATAAGTCTGTCTGTTGCAAAGTTATGCTTTAGAACTCACTCGCACTGTGTTGTGAAGTGACATCTCCAGAGCTCTGCATTAATAAAAGGCCACAGGGTAACGCACTGTTTCCTGTCTCTTCTTTCCTGCATCAACGGACACGACACTAACTAATGATATAACAGAATCTGGCCCTTAGCTATTTTATTAGCTTTTTATCAGGGCACGCTTAGTAAAACGTCACATCTCTACATCAACTTTTTTAAAAAAATTAACAGGCAATCAAATTATTTTGGCTATACTAAAACCTGTCCTGGAGCAATGCCTAGCTAGCTGGATAGCTAACACTAACATGCAAGACTGGGTTTGTTTTGCAGAAGTAGCAGACGCTAAATAGCTGCCTTGTAAAAGAGGTTTGCATTGGGGACTGTTTGTATTTGATGTATGCACTTTAGGTATTATTGCATAACGCTATTTGTGATGTATTTTTGTTTTTCAATCAGTCACATTCCGAGCCAAACTTCTCTTAGGTATCTTGTATCAGTGGAGAACTACTTTTGAAGGCATTGTTACTAGCTAACTGTTAGCTAGCAAGGTAACAAGGTAACTCTTTTTAAACAACAAAAAGAAAAAACACTTTACTGTGATTAACAACTATGAATTTACTAAGTTGTGATTGTTTCATAGAAGGTCTGATTAGCTAGCCTAGCTAAAGCTATGTTTGATACGTTTTGATACGTCTAACGACACTGGCATTTTTGGACAAGAGTAGCTTTATAGTTGCTTAGCTAATGTCACAGAATTAAAAGTAGAATCAGAAGGAAATGTTGAATATTGTGTCATTGCACCAGCCATGAGGCATTAAAGTGTCTGGACAAGAACATAGCTAGCTAGCTAACTGGCTTAGATCACTACTGCAGCTCTCACACCTCGGTTTATTACATCATAATAGGTAATGTGGAATTTTTAAAGACCATTGTTGCGTCCGATAACCCGTTCAGAAAAGGTGTTCTTCAGCTGAATGAACAGATACTGAAACGAACACTAAAGAGATCATTCAACATTCAAGATATTTCAGTAGACACACTAGTGGAAGAGCTGCTGAGGTTCCTGAGCCATGAATGTCCGGCCTCCAGCATCTACTCTGGACAGGTATGTCACCGCCTTGCACCAGGACGCAGAGATCCATGAGCATGACTGAGATGTAATTATAACTATATACACCTCATTAGTCTGATGCTAATGAGCACACATGCACACCTGCCGTCCAGTTCTTTAACATCCATATCCGTCACCTTGATTTATCTTAGTAAGTTGCTGCTGAAGCTCTGTCTCTCTTTCTCTCTTTCCCCATGCCTCCTTCCCTTCCTGTAGGAGTGTGGATACACCACTGGCGTTGTTGCCTGATGCACCTCCTTTGGAAGAGGACACGGTCCACTGTCAGAACTGGCAGGAGACAGTGGAGCCGCACACACTCGCCTCTCTCGGCTCCCGGGAGATCGAACGGCAGGCTGTCATATATGGTAAAACAGCAAATGTGGTGCACAGCAACTGACTATAAAAGACAACTCCCAGTACACAGTTAACATGTAAAATGAAAAAAATTATTTACTGATCTAACTTAAACTAAATAGCTACTAAATCTTTTGAACATACAGTATTCTATTTATTATGCACATATGATAATTCTATCCTGACTCATGAAAATGTGGAATTCTGAATTGTGTAACGTTTGTAAGAAATTGTAGTGACTTTGCTATATCCTCTTCCTCAGAGCTGTTCACAACGGAAGCATCTCACTTGCGGACTCTCAGGGTTCTCGATCAGGTGTTCTTCCAGAAGATGAGGAACCTTTTGACCGTCGAAGAACTTTCCTGTATCTTCCCCAACCTGCCCCAGGTCTACAGTCTTCATGGTCAGTCTCTCTGTGTGCGAGCGTGTGTGTGTGCGTGCAAATCTGCTCCATTTGTCTTAGTGTGTTTTCAAACCTAAATTTCTGAAGCCTACTTGGTGTCTAAATCATAATCAAGATTAAAGAAGTGTAAAACCCACCCAAACTGAGAATTTAATGACAGAACAATATCAGCTATCGGCACCATGCCATTACTGTGAGCAGGTATGGACTGGAGGCTGTACATGTTGTTTCTGCGGTGGCCTTCATGACACAAGTAGAGTTCTGTTGCCCACTGACACAACTTTCTAACAAACCACATATACACTGGCTCGCTTAAACAGATTCTGTTTTGTGGTGTTGCATTTGTGTTTCAGCGAATCTGTGTGAGTCCATGAAGAGGCTGAGGGACTCTTCTATAGTTCAAGGCATCGGAGACATCATGGTGTCTAGAGTGAGAGCTGGCTAGTGTTACTCCCTTTCTAGTTCACATCATCTTTTGGTGCTGTCTAAAATGAAGGGGTTGTTCTGTGTAGTGTGGGATATACTTGTTGCTTTACTTGATATGTCAGTAGCTCATGTGTTTGTGCGTGTGCATGATAGTTTGAAGACGCTGCAGGAGAGGAGTTCCAGGAGCAGGTGTCTCACCTGTGCAGTCAGCAGAGTCAGGCACTGGAGCTCATTAAAAATAAATGCAAAGACCTGCGTTTCGCGCACCTTATACAGGTAACACTTTTTAGAGGTATAAAGCCTTTGGACAAACCTACAAACACTAGAGCTTCTGCCATATTTGTTAGTGGGCTGGGTTGTGAATTGGTTGACCCATACTTTGAATTGGAGACTATCCAGTCTTTTATATTTGACTTTTATTGCAGCACATAACTTCTAGTGATGCTGTTTTAGGTATAAATTGGTGTTGCAGTCAACAGAATCCACATTTGGACTTAGATGTCCTTGGCTCATTCGTGTGTGTGTGTGTGTGTGTGTGTTAGGAATGTGAAGCCAGCCCTCACTGCCGCCGACTGCAATTAAAGGACCTTCTAGTGTCTGAGATGCAGAGACTCACCAAATACCCCTTGCTGCTGGATAACATCATCAGACACACAGAAGGCATGTATAGAAACACTCACACACAATGTATTGAACCATGAAAACACTTCAGTATACACACACATACCAGTTTACCAAGGAGGCAAGCACACACACCCTTTCTCCTGGATTAACACTAGTATGTGCCCCCACAACAGCTGGTTCTCCAGACCTGCAGACATTGGTGAGGGCACAGGCGTGCTGCCGTGGGATACTACGAGCTGTCAATGAGGTCGTCAGGGAGACGGAGCACCGGCGACTGCTCAGCCGTTATCAGCGCAGGCTAGACTTGTCCCCTCTGGAGAGGCAGGCCAGTCCTGTCGCTGCTCAGTTCAAGGTACGGCCTTACTATGTATCCACCATCTGCCTTCCAAACAGCTTCTCTGGTCTTGGAGCACCTGATCCAGAGTATGAATTATTAACTATATTCTTTTTCTATGTAGAATCTGGACCTGACCACTAAGAAAATGATCCACGAAGGACCGTTGACTTGGAAAGTTAGTAAAGATAAAGCTATAGGTAAGAGATCATCACAGCTGAACAAATCACATTTTTGTTTTTCCTCTTGCAAATGATTACTTGACAGGTCCATTCTCACTCTGTGTGTGTGTGTGTGTGTGTGTGTGTGTGTGTGTGTGTGTGTGTGTGTGTGTGTGTGTGTGTTTCAGACATTCATGCTCTGCTTCTCTCAGACCTGTTGGTGCTACTCCAAAGGGGTTCAGGTGACCGTTTGATCTTGCGATGTCCTGCGCGCTCACTGGGTGGGGTTTGGGGTAGGAACACGGACCTCAAAACCCCCTTTTGCCCCGTTGTTCGCTTGGATTCATCTCTTGTCAGATCTGTGGCTACAGGTATATTTGTAGTTATTCTTACAGCTATGAATAGCCAGAATAGATGAATGGGTCTGGAATAACTATGTCTTTATTTTATTTTTAAAAAATTAAGAAGCCAGTTACAAATTGCATTTGGGTTAGTTTGAATACATTGTTTGACAGCCTGCTCTTCTCTATCAGATAACAAGGCCTTGTATGTGATCAGTACATCAGAGAGACAGATATACGAGCTGGTGGCTGGGACTTCCTCTGAGAAAAACACGTGAGTTTGTTTTTTTGTCTCTCTCTGACCCACCATCTTCTCATCAAGGTCAACCAGTCAGCACTGCTGTGTCTGTTTTGTGATAACATTTATGGTGTCAGGCCATTTATGTTCAGATGATTTTAACAACATTGTGCTGTTGTAGAAATTGGGACCTGATGGCTTTAGCGATGTTTCCACAGATGGAAGAATCTGTTAGAAAAGACCATCTCCTCGGCCTCTGGAGGCATTGAAGCCACCGAGCAAGGATCAACAGCTCCGTAAGTACTCAGGATTTTTAAAGTTTTCTAATGCTGCTGTAATGCTGTTAAGAGAAGGCAGAATTTCAAAGATGCACTTACAATGATTGGACTCCTGACATCTCCTCTAGGTCTGCGGTTCTACGGTTGCATGGTAATCAAGTCGGTCGTCTAGGTAAGCCCATGTTTGTTTTTGTTTGTATACAATGTCATAGGATTTGCTCTCTGTGGTACTTATGGCTGATGCCTTTGGTCCCTAGATGGCTCCCTATCAGAAGAGTCTGGTTCGATAGAGAGAGATTCACAGAGTGATGATGAAAATGTTCTCACACCTACTATCCCAACTGACCAATCAGAAGCCTACATGCATACTGGTGGGCAGGGTTATGTGGGAGGACAAGCTAAAGTGGCTGATGCTGCTTTTCAAGATGGTAAGAATTTGTTACACTCCGTTACACAGTCATTGTTGCACTATGATAGTTAAACAGTATATTTCTGGTGGTGGTGGTGTTTTTATAAATAGAATTTTAGCAGGCTCAGATATTTACCAACTTTTTTGCACCCTTTGTGTTCTGCCAGTCAGGACACTAAGACTGTTGATCCTTGGATCCTTGGATCCTTTAGAGGCTGCCAGTCAGAAGCAGAAAGTGACATCATTGTCCTCACAGCAAGAAGGGCAGGAGATGCCTTGCCAGTCACCAAAAGGCCGTTCACACCTGGAGATGCTGAGGCATGAAACGAGGCCCTGCCAATCACGAGCAAGCATACGGCAGCGCATGATAAAAAATGTGGATGGAATCTTTCAAAGAATGGAGGGACTGATGAAAAACCTGCATCAGCTTAGGGTAAAGTGGATATATTACTCACTCTCTCTCAAACACACACACACACACACACACACACACACACACACACACTATCATTGCAGCTAGCTAGCACTTTCATGTTATGTTTTAAAAGAATGGCTTTGTGCACTTGTGAGATCCTGGTTAACTCCTTGTTTTCATTTTCATAGGAGATTGAAGCAGACCAGTGTAGACTGCTCACAATGGTGAGAAAAAAGTCACCTGTCAGTCAGTTCAGATGACACCATCCATGGGTCTTCCTCCATTATCAGGACACCATCTATTTATCTTGGGTTGAGCGATGGTAAGTGTGTCAAAGAAGCAATTTATAAATACTGGGGCTAAACCTGTTTAATGCTGTAGCACAATTCTTTTTGATTGTACCAAACAAAAAGAACTAATCTGGAATCACTGGGATAATTTGGGGTTGAGTTTAAATGGAGCACACAGTTGAATATTAAAACATTACCGCAGATCTTGGGTCTTGCTATTGCCAGACTGAAAACTGGCCTTCAAACCTGTAGCAATTCCTAATTTCAACTTTAAGAATTTTATGTATGTATTTGAATAATGTTTAGTATTGATTTTGGAGTTGATGTAATTATGTTGCTTATGGTGTACTACCCCTGCAGACTGTGACAATTGTATGGTCATCTTTCCAACCTGTTTAGGTAACGAAGAAGGGCCAACAGAACCAGCTCAGCCCGAGATCCATTCTACAGGATTCTGATTTATTACACGAGACATTGTAAAGAGTTTTACTTACACATTTGAAACATGAACACACACAATAAGGGTGTGGCATTCCTGCCATTTCATACATCCGGTGTAGCTCTTTACTAGAATCCCAGCATGCCTTTCTCCTGGGAGAAACCTGCAAATATTGTATTGTCTGCAACTGAGAAGAGAGAGACAGGACAGACGAACCTTCAGCACATGCACCGAGTTGGAATAAAAAGCATTCAAATGAAAGTCCAGATATGTGAGGTGTTTTTTTTTATCAGGTAAAGCTAAAGTTGGAACAAGGGAACTGAGGTGACAGTTTAAAAAAAAAATTAGTCAGTGAAGATGAAGAAGTGGAACTAAAATGAGACTGAAAATGTATGGCTGAGGAAATGAATCTGCCCACTAAAGGGACCCCCCCCCCCAAGCACTTTGCCCAATACATGTATGTTAATACTCACTCACGCCATCAGTGACAAACTGGCAATCCAACAGGTGCCATTTTGCTCGAGAACCCATAATGTGCCCATGTCAACTTGAGGCAAGATGGTGGTCTTCATCTCTCTTCGCCTTATGGAATGTGTGGATGGGTGACTTAAACAAATTCAGGTTCTTTTGCACTGGGACCCCTGCAAGACACATGGGCTCCAAGAGGGTATTTTGCATTAATATCATCATATGTCTATGTTGTATCCTTTATTTTATAAATTAACACTATGCGAGAGCAAAGAATAAAGAGTGTGGAAGGAGTTTATTTTATTTCTTTAAGCGTTCTACAGAATAGAAAATAAAGGTTTGGCCTCTCTTTGCGCACAATGGATAAGGCAGGGCTTACTGGGATTGCCATTGTGTTGTGGCAAGACATCATCTTCACTGCTCATTACTGTATACTTATTTGTGCAGCCCTGTTCTGGACTGACTCCTGTCAACATTGCAGGGGACATAAAGGAACATATTTGTTGTCTGATATCATGTCATTACCGATGAAGAGGCACATTCTGTGTAGTGTAAATACTGTGAAGCTCGTCCCTCACCTCTTGAAATGGCTCAGTGATGCCAGGGTTGGTTTTTGACACATATGAAAGGATTTATACTTTGATCTGTTAAGATGTTGGTAGAAGTGGCTCCTTTACACTGACTCCAGTTTGGCCTTTGTTGTATAATGGCTAATGTTATGGTTCAAAAAAGAATGAAATCGTCTAAGATCAGTGTTAAGGACTAAGGATTATGGTACTAATGTTTTAATTTAGGATTAGTTAAGAAATCAGTATTTGGTGGAATATCTCAGATTTTGATTGCAGCTTGTTCATGCATCTTGAGGTGTTCTCCACCAGTCTTTCACACTGCTTGTTAAATAAGCTTTGATTACCTAATCAGAATCTCATTAAATACAAAGAGCTGTACATGTGGTGGAATTCAACAGACTGTGGAATTGAAATCATTGCCAAACGCAGAGATACTAATTTGGACTGATCTCTTAATTTTCTTCGAGAGTTATGTTTTTATATATGAGTTTTTATTTTAAACTTTATCATAAAATGTATGGGGTTATGGTCCCATTCTATTCTGTTCAAATGTAGGCCTACTGTTTTTACAATTCCTGTGAGAAGCGTGTGTGTGTGTGTGTGTGTGTGTGTGTGTGTGTGTGTGTGTGTGTGTGTGAGAGAGAATCCAAGAGCCCCTATTTGAGATTGATGAGTGGCATGTGTTGGGAGTCTGCCCTCGACAAATAGTATCCTTGACTGTATTATCAGTTTTGTAAACAAACCCTGACAAGTGGGTGAGTGAGTAGTGCATGCACATAGACACAGCAGAAAGAGGAGGTCTGTGTTTTTGGCTTCCTAATCAAGTTTGCGTTCCCTTCATATACAGCCAATCAGAGAGAAGGGGACAGACATTTAGAAATAGAAAGTGAGGAAAGTTGTGGTTCTTCATTAAAGGAATTGGATTAAGAGTCACTATTCTTAAGAATGTGTTTAGTACCTACTCAGGCACACACAACAGCTTCTTCAATGACAGTTGCTGCTGTTATTTTAGAGCTGACCACACACACAAAGACCCAGGTAAACATACAAACAGCTCACTGACATATTTTTGCTCTCCCCAGAAATAGGGTTGTGTGGTTAAAGGTCATGTAACCATAGAAACCTAGCCCCCACACTGTTCACTGCTCCTGTACCCCCTTATTCATTCCCTTGGTAAGAGCCAAGCTTGGTAACCCTAGAGATGATGGGAGATGGCTGGGGAATGTGTGTGTGTGTGTGTGTATGTGTGTGTGTGTGTGTGTGTGTGTGTGTGTGTGTGTGTGTGTGTGTGTGTGTGTGTGTGTGTGTGATGAGACCTTGTGGTGAGTGTGAGAATTGTGAAAGCACTGATTCACAAAGTTGTTGAATGATGGGCCTGTTTTTGTAAATTGCTTCCTTAGGTTGAAACACATTTAATACCTTGAAGGTGAAGTAGTGTGTAATGCTATTTTCTGGTTTGTTCATTATTCTTGCACAGTTCAATTAATAGATGAAGACTACAACCTTTGTTTGAATTTTCAGTGTGTATTCAAGATGTTCATTTTCAAAATGTGACTTAATTTTATACTATCACTGTTCCGGGACATTAATGGATTCATTGAAATATATAAAAAGAGATCTTTATAGATCTCTACATATTATGGTGTTGCTCTGATTTTATATGCACTTGTTAATTCTGAATGAGAACAGATTGTAATGAAATTGTGGGCACTTGTAGCTCACCTTTAAGAGCAGATAGAGCTTTGTGCTGACACCACCAGTCTTTGGTTTGATTAACAGGGAGCGTGTTCACTCTGAGATGTGTTGCTCTGGATTATGGTATTTGCTTTAAAGGTATACTTATTTCTCTTCCTCCCTCAGGTTAGTCCTCCTCCTCTTCAGCCTTCAAAATAGATTCTCTCAGGAGTAAGGTTGAACTGCTGCAGCTGCCGCTGGCTCTATCCTCTAAATCTATCTCAGAGCGCAAAACTCAAATGCGCAGAGCAACAGAACGTTCCAGTGGCGGAGCTGGGGTCCACAAACCCCAGGCACTGGCCCCAGACATGGACAACGAGTCACAGTACTCAGGCTACTCCTACAAGTCCTCCCATTCCCGTAGCTCTCGCAAGCACAGGTGCGTATGCCATTTCCCGACATTCTTCCATTTTGCCTAAATGTGGGCGGGCATTGATGTTTTGTCTAGAACATACAAATGTGAATGTACACTACTGCAAACACTGAGGGTACCACCGTATCGTTATTTAACGATTATCCATTTTATGTTGCTTTATGTACCAACTTGGAGTATACTGTGTATATAAATGTTTATATACATCTGTGTGCGCGTGCGTATGTGGTGGTGTTTCAGGGATCGGAGAGACAGGCACCGTTCTAAGAGCAGGGACAGCAGAGGGGACAAATCGGTCACTATCCAGGCTCCTGGAGAGGCCCTGCTGGACACAGAGTCCACACGTGGAGATGATCGAGTCCGTGTTTTCACTTCATACCTCGTCCAGCCTGGAAAACCATTCCACTATAGCTTCAGACCATAAAAAGTCTATAGTGCTTCAAAATATGATTGACTGACTTTTGTTTTTTTTTTTTTACTGAAATGTTGGACTGGGCATCTCATGTCTCCTCATGCAGTGTCAGAGATTTTGCTCTAAAATCTTGCAGTACACATATACGCAACACGCGTATAAAAACAACCGATAAGGAACAGCCTGCCTTTTTGATGTCACATTTTTGTGACAAAAGCACAATATCTTAATGATCTAGCATGATAGTTTCCAGAAAATCTTTATCATGTAGTCTGATATTGAGAACAACCATCGATGTAGCACTGTGCCATGGAGTTTGGTCAAGGTTTCAGATGCATCATCTTGTACAGTTTGAAATGCAAAACAATGTGTAAGACTGCTGGAATTACACAGTGCAAAGGCAGGTTGGGGTGAGTACCAATGTTGTACTGCTGCTTCCTCAGAAATGTCCCACCTGGGCCCAGTAAAGTATTATTTGATCTTCTCACCACCAGCTCTGTATTGCATCAAGTGAGGATGAATTTTGCTGCACTGGTTTGTAGCTAACTGGGTTGACCTGAGAGGGTGAATGAGCAGGGTCAGACTTTCCTATTGAATACAAAGCATTTCTTCCACAGTAGTGGAAGTGTGTTTTTTGAACACACTCAAAATGCTTATTAAGTGTTATATTGGCACATATTTGCCATTCTCTTGTTGTGCCTTGCAAGTGCAAAAGAAGCAGCATGCAAAATGAAACTCTTGGCATTAAATTCATACTCATGTTAGCTGGCATGCTTTTGTTGTAGACTTGATGGCCGATTCATTGTCTTTTTTCCAAGTCAAGCTTCCACACTTTCACACTTGACACTGTAACCTCATCAGCATGGTATGTTTCTCTACCAGTCAAGTTTTCAAAACCAACTGATGGTGAATGACATCTCAAAACTATTCTTGAACGTACTTTTTCAGATTTGAATTCCTTACTGAGAAGTTTGAAAGAACTTAGGAGTCGTTGTTGAGTTACGAAAAAATGTGTCTGGAGTGTGAATGGCCATCATAACTTGCGTTTTTCATCGGAGCCTTGCTCACTAAAGCTGTTATTTTAACTAAGCCTACTCGCTGGTTGAGTTAGCTAAACAGGCAAGCTTGTTAAGGTTTAATTCCCGAAGTTTGGGCCCTGCTGTCGGCTTGTATGTCGACACGTAGCCCCCAGGAGAGAGAGTTTCGCCTGGTTTGGGCTCCTACGTGACAGCAAGGATTGTATTTTGCACTGGAAAACTTAAATCAGATTGTGAGCT
The DNA here is from genome assembly GCF_041902795.1 of Electrophorus electricus. Classification (NCBI taxonomy): domain Eukaryota; kingdom Metazoa; phylum Chordata; class Actinopteri; order Gymnotiformes; family Gymnotidae; genus Electrophorus; species Electrophorus electricus. The sequence goes on along the minus strand of NW_027658616.1, from coordinate 1,086,312 downwards.
AAGAAAAGGGGGAGAGAGACAAGTACTCATGCATGTGAGCACACAGCTTGACAACATGGAAAAAAGACACCCAACATGCAGCAGGAGTGGCTAAAGCCATACAGAAAACAGCGCATCTGGTAATGGGACATCCAATCATGGTACTAACCACACACAGTGTAATAGCATACGTGAACTCACAAGCCTTCACCTTGACAGCACTAAGGCAACAGAGGATCAGCAAAATTTTGGAAGCACCACACATCACGTACACACATGAAGGAATCAACATGGCAGACATGATGGGAGGAGGAGAGCCTCATCAGTGCGAACAGGAAGTCAAAAAGCAGGAGAAGGTGAGACCAGACCTAGAAGGAGAACCAATTCCAGGAGCAGGGAACATGTTCACTGATGGGTGTGGATTTAGAGGACCAGATGGGGATATAAAAGCAGGGTATGCAGTGGTGGCAGAAACACAGGGAGAAGTAGATGAATTTTGGACGGTGAAAGCAGAAAGGCTGAAAGGTTAGCAATCAGCACAGCGAGCTGAGGTAATGGCAGTAGTGGAGGCCTTGAAGTTAGCAAAGGGCAAGGAAGTGAATATTTATACTGACTCTGCTTACACGGTAGGGGCAGCACATGTGGAGCTAAGACAATGGATGAGAGCAGGGTTTAGGACAGCGGGAAACAAACCAATTAAACGTGCATATGTGTGATTATGCAAGAAGACGTGTACGAGACGGTCAAACAGAGGTGACGGCTGAGATGGAAAAACACAAAAGCAGAAGTGGCACAAGGCGAGAGAAATATGTCTGTCTGTTGCAAAGTTATGCTTTAGATCTCACTCGCACTGTGTTGTGAAGTGACATCTCAAGAGCTCTGCATTAATAAAAGGCCACAGGATAACGCACTGTTTCCTGTCTCTTCTTTCCTGCATCAACGGACATGACACTAACTAATGATATAACAGAATCTGGCCCTTAGCTATTTTATTAGCTTTTTATCAGGGCACGCTTAGTAAAATGTCACATCTCTACATCAACTTTTTAAAAAAATTAACAGGCAATCAAATTATTTTGGCTATACTAAAACCTGTCCTGGAGCAATGCCTAGCTAGCTGGATAGCTAACACTAACATGCAAGACTGGGTTTGTTTTGCAGAAGTAGCAGATGCTAAATAGCTGCCTTGTAAAAGAGGTTTGCATTGGGGACTGTTTGTATTTGATGCATGCACTTTAGGTATTATTGCATAACGCTATTTGTGATGTATTTTTGTTTTTCAATCAGTCACATTCGAGCCAAATTTCTCTTAGGTATCTTGTATCAGTGGAGAACTACTTTTGAAGGCATTGTTACTAGCTAACTGTTAGCTAGCAAGGTAACAAGGTAACTCTTTTTAAACAACAAAAAGAAAAAACACTTTACTGTGATTAACAACTATGAATTTACTAAGTTGTGATTGTTTCATAGAAGGTCTGATTAGCTAGCCTAGCTAAAGCTATGTTTGATACGTTTTGATATGTCTAACGACACTGGCATTTTTGGACAAGAGTAGCTTTATAGTTGCTTAGCTAATGTCACAGAATTAAAAGTAGAATCAGAAGGAAATGTTGAATATTGTGTCATTGCACCAGCCAGGAGGCATTAAAGTGTCTGGACAAGAACATAGCTAGCTAGCTAACTGGCTTAGATCACTACTGCAGCTCTCACACCTCGGTTTATTACATCATAATAGGTAATGTGGAATTTTTAAGGACCATTGTTGCGTCTGATAACCCGTTCAGAAAAGGTGTTCTTCAGCTGAATGAACAGATACTGAAACGAACACTAAAGAGATCATCCAACATTCAAGATATTTCAGTAGACACACTAGTGGAAGAGCTGCTGAGGTTCCTGAGCCATGAATGTCCGGCCTCCAGCATCTACTCTGGACAGGTATGTCACCGCCTTGCACCAGGACGCAGAGATCCATGAGCATGACTGAGATGTAATTATAACTATATACACCTCATTAGTCTGATGCTAATGAGCACGCATGCACACCTGCCGTCCAGTTCTTTAACATCCATATCCATCACCTTGATTTATCTTAGTAAGTTGCTGCTGAAGCTCTGTCTCTCTTTCTCTCTTTCCCCATGCCTCCTTCCCTTCCTGTAGGAGTGTGGATACACCACTGGCATTGTTGCCTGATGCACCTCCTTTGGAAGAGGACACGGTCCACTGTCAGAACTGGCAGGAGACAGTGGAGCCGCACACACTCGCCTCTCTCGGCTCCCGGGAGATCGAACGGCAGGCTGTCATATATGGTAAAACAGCAAATGTGGTGCACAGCAACTGACTATAAAAGACAACTCCCAGTACACAGTTAACATGTAAAATGAAAACAATTATTTACTGATCTAACTTAAACTAAATAGCTACTAAATCTTTTGAACATACAGTATTCTATTTATTATGCACATATGATAATTCTATCCTGACTCATGAAAATGTGGAATTCTGAATTGTGTAACGTTTGTAAGAAATTGTAGTGACTTTGCTATATCCTCTTCCTCAGAGCTGTTCACAACGGAAGCATCTCACTTGCGGACTCTCAGGGTTCTCGATCAGGTGTTCTTCCAGAAGATGAGGAACCTTTTGACCGTCGAAGAACTTTCCTGTATCTTCCCCAACCTGCCCCAGGTCTACAGTCTTCATGGTCAGTCTCTCTGTGTGTGAGCGTGTGTGTGTGCGTGTAAATCTGCTCCATTTGTCTTAGTGTGTTTTCAAACCTAAATTTCTGAAGCCTACTTGGTGTCTAAATCATAATCAAGATTAAAGAAGTGTAAAACCCACCCAAACTGAGAATTTAATGACAGAACAATATCAGCTATCGGCACCATGCCATTACTGTGAGCAGGTATGGACTGGAGGCTGTACATGTTGTTTCTGCGGTGGCCTTCATGACACAAGTAGAGTTCTGTTGCCCACTGACACAACTTTCTAACAAACCACATATACACTGGCTCGCTTAAACAGATTCTGTTTTGTGGTGTTGCATTTGTGTTTCAGCGAATCTGTGTGAGTCGATGAAGAGGCTGAGGGACTCTTCTATAGTTCAAGGCATCGGAGACATCATGGTGTCTAGAGTGAGAGCTGGCTAGTGTTACTCCCTTTCTAGTTCACATCATCTTTTGGTGCTGTCTAAAATGAAGGGGTTGTTCTGTGTAGTGTGGGATATACTTGTTGCTTTACTTGATATGTCAGTAGCTCATGTGTTTGTGTGTGTGCGTGATAGTTTGAAGACGCTGCAGGAGAGGAGTTCCAGGAGCAGGTGTCTCACCTGTGCAGTCAGCAGAGTCAGGCACTGGAGCTCATTAAAAATAAATGCAAAGACCCGCGTTTCGCGCACCTTATACAGGTAACACTTTTTAGAGGTATAAAGCCTTTGGACAAACCTACAAACACTAGAGCTTCTGCCATATTTGTTAGTGGGCTGGGTTGTGAATTGGTTGACCCATACTTTGAATTGGAGACTATCCAGTCTTTTATATTTGACTTTTATTGCAGCACATAACTTCTAGTGATGCTGTTTTAGGTATAAATTGGTGTTGCAGTCAACAGAATCCACATTTGGACTTAGATGTCCTTGGCTCATTCGTGTGTGTGTGTGTGTGTGTGTGTTAGGAATGTGAAGCCAGCCCTCACTGCCGCCGACTACAATTAAAGGACCTTCTAGTGTCTGAGATGCAGAGACTCACCAAATACCCCTTGCTGCTGGATAACATCATCAGACACACAGAAGGCATGTATAGAAACACTCACACACAATGTATTGAACCATGAAAACACTTCAGTATACACACACATACCAGTTTACCAAGGAGGCAAGCACACACACCCTTTCTCCTGGATTAACACTAGTATGTGCCCCCACAACAGCTGGTTCTCCAGACCTGCAGACATTGGTGAGGGCACAGGCGTGCTGCCGTGGGATACTACGAGCTGTCAATGAGGTCGTCAGGGAGACGGAGCACCGGCGACTGCTCAGCCGTTATCAGCGCAGGCTAGACTTGTCCCCTCTGGAGAGGCAGGCCAGTCCTGTCGCTGCTCAGTTCAAGGTACGGCCTTACTATGTATCCACCATCTGCCTTCCAAACAGCTTCTCTGGTCTTGGAGCACCTGATCCAGAGTATGAATTATTAACTATATTCTTTTTCTATGTAGAATCTGGACCTGACCACTAAGAAAATGATCCACGAAGGACCGTTGACTTGGAAAGTTAGTAAAGATAAAGCTATAGGTAAGAGATCATCACAGCTGAACAAATCACATTTTTGTTTTTCCTCTTGCAAATGATTACTTGACAGGTCCATTCTCACTCTGTGTGTGTGTGTGTGTGTGTGTGTGTGTGTGTGTGTGTGTGTGTGTGTGTGTTCAGACATTCATGCTCTGCTTCTCTCAGACCTGTTGGTGCTACTCCAAAGGGGTTCAGGTGACCGTTTGATCTTGCGATGTCCTGCGCGCTCACTGGGTGGGGTTTGGGGTAGGAACACGGACCTCAAAACCCCCTTTTGCCCCGTTGTTCGCTTGGATTCATCTCTTGTCAGATCTGTGGCTACAGGTATATTTGTAGTTATTCTTACAGCTATGAATAGCCAGAATAGATGAATGGGTCTGGAATAACTATGTCTTTATTTTATTTTTAAAAAATTAAGAAGCCAGTTACAAATTGCATTTGGGTTAGTTTGAATACATTGTTTGACAACCTGCTCTTCTCTATCAGATAACAAGGCCTTGTATGTGATCAGTACATCAGAGAGACAGATATACGAGCTGGTGGCTGGGACTTCCTCTGAGAAAAACACGTGAGTTTGTTTTTTTGTCCCTTTCTGACCCACCATCTTCTCATCAAGGTCAACCAGTCAGCACTGCTGTGTCTGTTTTGTGATAACATTTATGGTGTCGGGCCATTTATGTTCAGATGATTTTAACAACAAAGTGCTGTTGTAGAAATTGGGACCTGATGGCTTTAGCGATGTTTCCACAGATGGAAGAACCTGTTAGAAAAGACCATCTCCTCGGCCTCTGGAGGCATTGAAGCCACCGAGCAAGGATCAACAGCTCCGTAAGTACTCAGGATTTTTGAAAGTTTTCTAATGCTGCTGTAATGCTGTTAAGAGAAGGCAGAATTTCAAAGATGCACTTACAATGATTGGACTCCTGACATCTCCTCTAGGTCTGCGGTTCTACGGTTGCATGGTAATCATGTCGGTCGTCTAGGTAAGCCCATGTTTGTTTTTGTTTGTATACAATGTCATAGGATTTGCTCTCTTTGGTACTTATGGCTGATGCCTTTGGTCCCTAGATGGCTCCCTAACAGAAGAGTCTGGTTCTATAGAGAGAGATTCACAGAGTGATGATGAAAATGTTCTCACACCTACTATCCCAACTGACCAATCAGAAGCCTACATGCATACTGGTGGGCAGGGTTATGTGGGAGGACAAGCTAAAGTGGCTGATGCTGCTTTTCAAGATGGTAAGAATTTGTTACACTCCGTTACACAGTCATTGTTGCACTATGATAGTTAAACAGTATATTTCTGGTGGTGGTGGTGGTGTTTTTATAAAAAGAATTTTAGCAGGCTCAGATATTTACCAACTTTTTTGCACCCTTTGTGTTCTGCCAGTCAGGACACTAAGACTGTTGATCCTTGGATCCTTGGATCCTTTAGAGGCTGCCAGTCAGAAGCAGAAAGTGACATCATTGTCCTCACAGCAAGAAGGGCAGGAGATGCCTTGCCAGTCACCAAAAGGCCGTTCACACCTGGAGATGCTGAGGCATGAAACGAGGCCCTGCCAATCACGAGCAAGCATACGGCAGCGCATGATAAAAAATGTGGATGGAATCTTTCAAAGAATGGAGGGACTGATGAAAAACCTGCATCAGCTTAGGGTAAAGTGGATATATTACTCACTCTCTCTCAAACACACACACACACACACACTATCATTGCAGCTAGCTAGCACTTTCATGTTATGTTTTAAAAGAATGGCTTTGTGCACTTGTGAGATCCTGGTTAACTCCTTGTTTTCATTTTCATAGGAGATTGAAGCAGACCAGTGTAGACTGCTCACAATGGTGAGAAAAAAGTCACCTGTCAGTCAGTTCAGATGACACCATCCATGGGTCTTCCTCCATTATCAGGACACCATCTATTTATCTTGGGTCGAGCGATGGTAAGTGTGTCAAAGAAGCAATTTATAAATACTGGGGCTAAACCTGTTTAATGCTGTAGCACAATTCTTTTTGATTGTACCAAACAAAAAGAACTAATCTGGAATCACTGGGATAATTTGGGGTTGAGTTTAAATGGAGCACACAGTTGAATATTAAAACATCACCGCAGATCTTGGGTCTTGCTATTGCCAGACTGAAAACTGGCCTTCAAACCTGTAGCAATTCCTAATTTCAACTTTAAGAATTTTATGTATGTATTTGAATAATGTTTAGTATTGATTTTGGAGTTGATGTAATTATGTTGCTTATGGTGTACTACCCCTGCAGACTGTGACAATTGTATGGTCATCTTTCCAACCTGTTTAGGTAATGAAGAAGGGCCAACAGAACCAGCTCAGCCCGAGATCCATTCTACAGGATTCTGATGTATTACACGAGACATTGTAAAGAGTTTTACTTACACATTTGAAACATGAACACACACAATAAGGGTGTGGCATTCCTGCCATTTCATACATCCGGTGTAGCTCTTTACTAGAATCCCAGCATGCCTTTCTCCTGGGAGAAACCTGCAAATATTGTATTGTCTGCAACTGAGAAGAGAGAGACAGGACAGACGAACCTTCAGCACATGCACCGAGTTGGAATAAAAAGCATTCAAATGAAAGTCCAGATATGTGAGGTGTTTTTTTTTATCAGGTAAAGCTAAAGTTGGAACAAGGGAACTGAGGTGACAGTTTAAAAAAAAAATTAGTCAGTGAAGATGAAGAAATGGAACTAAAATGAGACTGAAAATGTATGGCTGAGGAAATGAATCTGCCCACTAAAGGGACCCCCCCCCCAAGCACTTTGCCCAATACATGTATGTTAATACTCACTCACGCCATCAGTGACAAACTGGCAATCCAACAGGTACCATTTTGCTCGAGAACCTATAATGTGCCCATGTCAACTTGAGGCAAGATGGTGGTCTTCATCTCTCTTCGCCTTATGGAATGTGTGGATGGGTGACTTAAACAAATTCAGGTTCTTTTGCACTGGGACCCCTGCAAGACACATGGGCTCCAAGAGGGTATTTTGCATTAATATCATCATATGTCTATGTTGTATCCTTTATTTTATAAATTAACACTATGCGAGAGCAAAGAATAAAGAGTGTGGAAGGAGTTTATTTTATTTCTTTAAGCGTTCTACAGAATAGAAAATAAAGGTTTGGCCTCTCTTTACGCACAATGGATAAGGCAGGGCTTACTGGGATTGCCATTGTGTTGTGGCAAGACATCATCTTCACTGCTCATTACTGTATACTTATTTGTGCAGCCCTGTTCTGGACTGACTCCTGTCAACATTGCAGGGGACAAAAAGGAACATATTTGTTGTCTGATATCATGTCATTACCGATGAAGAGGCACATTCTGTGTAGTGTAAATACTGTGAAGCTCGTCCCTCACCTCTTGAAATGGCTCAGTGATGCCAGGGTTGGTTTTTGACACATATGAAAGGATTTATACTTTGATCTGTTAAGATGTTGGTAAAAGTGGCTCCTTTACACTGACTCCAGTTTGGCCTTTGTTGTATAATGGCTAATGTTATGGTTCAAAAAAGAATGAAATAGTCTAAGATCAGTGTTAAGGACTAAGGATTATGGTACTAATGTTTTAACTTAGGATTAGTTAAGAAATCAGTATTTGGTGGAATATCTCAGATTTTGATTGCAGCTTGTTCATGCATCTTGAGGTGTTCTCCACCAGTCTTTCACACTGCTTGTTAAATAAGCTTTGATTACCTAATCAGAATCTCATTAAATACAAAGAGCTGTACATGTGGTGGAATTCAACAGACTGTGGAATTGAAATCATTGCCAAACGCAGAGATACTAATTTGGACTGATCTCTTAATTTTCTTCGAGAGTTATGTTTTTATATATGAGTTTTTATTTTAAACTTTATCATAAAATGTATGGGGTTATGGTCCCATTCTATTCTGTTCAAATGTAGGCCTACTGTTTTTACAATTCCTGTGAGAAGCGTGTGTGTGTGTGTGTGTGTGTGTGTGTGTGTGTGTGTGTGTGTGTGTGTGTGTGTGTGTGTGAGAGAATCCAAGAGCCCCTATTTGAGATTGATGAGTGGCATGTGTTGGGAGTCTGCCCTCGACAAATAGTATCCTTGACTGTATTATCAGTTTTGTAAACAATCCCTGACTAGTGGGTGAGTGAGAAGTGCATGCACATAGACACAGCAGAAAGAGGAGGTCTGTGTTTTTGGCTTCCTAATCAAGTTTGCGTTCCCTTCATATACAGCCAATCAGAGAGAAGGGGACAGACATTTAGAAATAGAAAGTGAGGAAAGTTGTGGTTCTTCATTAAAGGAATTGGATTAAGAGTCACTATTCTTAAGAATGTGTTTAGTACCTACTCAGGCCCACACAACAGCTTCTTCAATGACAGTTGCTGCTGTTATTTTAGAGCTGACCACACACACAAAGACCCAGGTAAACATACAAACAGCTCACTGACATATTTTTGCTCTCCCCAGAAATAGGGTTGTGTGGTTAAAGGTCATGTAACCATAGAAACCTAGCCCCCACACTGTTCACTGCTCCTGTACCCCCTTATTCATTCCCTTGGTAAGAGCCAAGCTTGGTAACCCTGGAGATGATGGGAGATGGCTGGGGAATGTGTGTGTGTGTGTGTGTGTGTGTGTGTGTGTGTGTGTGTGTGTGTGTGTGTGTGTGTGTGTGTGTGTGTGTGTGTGATGAGACCTTGTGGTGAGTGTGAGAATTGTGAAAGCACTGATTCACAAAGTTGTTGAATGATGGGCCTGTTTTTGTAAATTGCTTCCTTAGGGTGAAACACATTTAATACCTTGAAGGTGAAGTAGTGTGTAATGCTATTTTCTGGTTTGTTCATTATTCTTGCACAGTTCAATTAATAGATGAAGACTACAACCTTTGTTTGAATTTTCAGTGTGTATTCAAGATGTTCATTTTCAAAATGTGACTTAATTTTATACTATCACTGTTCCGGGACATTAATGGATTCATTGAAATATATAAAAAGAGATCTTTATAGATCTCTACATATTATGGTGTTGCTCTGATTTTATATGCACTTGTTCATTCTGAATGAGAACAGATTGTAATGAAATTGTGGGCACTTGTAGCTCACCTTTAAGAGCAGATAGAGCTTTGTGCTGACACCACCAGTCTTTGGTTTGATTAACAGGGAGCGTGTTCACTCTGAGATGTGTTGCTCTGGATTATGGTATTTGCTTTAAAGGTATACTTATTTCTCTTCCTCCCTCAGGTTAGTCCTCCTCCTCTTCAGCCTTCAAAATAGATTCTCTCAGGAGTAAGGTTGAACTGCTGCAGCTGCCGCTGGCTCTATCCTCTAAATCTATCTCAGAGCGCAAAACTCAAATGCGCAGAGCAACAGAACGTTCCAGTGGCGGAGCTGGGGTCCACAAACCCCAGGCACTGGCCCCAGACATGGACAACGAGTCACAGTACTCAGGCTACTCCTACAAGTCCTCCCATTCCCGTAGCTCTCGCAAGCACAGGTGCGTATGCCATTTCCCGACATTCTTCCCTTTTGCCTAAATGTGGGTGGGCATTGATGTTTTGTCTAGAACATACAAATGTAAATGTACACTACTGCAAACACTGAGGGTACCACCGTATCGTTATTTAACGATTATCCATTTTATGTTGCTTTATGTACCAACTTGGAGTATACTGTGTATATAAATGTTTATATACATCTGTGTGAGCGTGCGTGTGTGGTGGTGTTTCAGGGATCGGAGAGACAGGCACCGCTCTAAGAGCAGGGACAGCAGAGGGGACAAATCGGTCACTATCCAGGCTCCTGGAGAGGCCCTGCTGGACACAGAGTCCACACGTGGAGATGATCGAGTCTGTGTTTTCACTTCATACCTCGTCCAGCCTGGAAAACCATTCCACTATAGCTTCAGACCATAAAAAGTCTATAGTGCTTCAAAATATGAATGACTGACTTTTTTTTTTTTTTTAACTGAAATGTTGGACTGGGCATCTCATGTCTCCTCATGCAGTGTCAGAGATTTTGCTCTAAAATCTTGCAGTACACATATACGCAACACGCGTATAAAAACAACCGATAAGGAACAGCCTGCCTTTTTGATGTCACATTTTTGTGACAAAAGCACAATATCTTAATGATCTAGCATGATAGTTTCCAGAAAATCTTTATCATGTAGTCCGATATTGAGAACAACCATCGATGTAGCACTGTGCCATGGAGTTTGGTCAAGGTTTCAGATGCATCATCTTGTACAGTTTGAAATGCAAAACAATGTGTAAGACTGCTGGAATTACACAGTGCAAAGGCAGGTTGGGGTGAGTACCAATGTTGTACTGCTGCTTCCTCAGAAATGTCCCACCTGGGCCCAGTAAAGTATTATTTGATCTTCTCACCACCAGCTCTGTATTGCATTAAGTGAGGATGAATTTTGCTGCACTGGTTTGTAGCTAACTGGGTTGACCTGAGAGGGTGAATGAGCAGGGTCAGACTTTCCTATTGAATACAAAGCATTTCTTCCACAGTAGTGTTTTTTGAACACACTCAAAATGCTTATTAAGTGTTATATTGGCACATATTTGCCATTCTCTTGTTGTGCCTTGCAAGTGCAAAAGAAGCAGCATGCAAAATGAAACTCTTGGCATTAAATTCATACTCATGTTAGCTGGCATGCTTTTGTTGTAGACTTGATGGCCGATTCATTGTCTTTTTTCCAAGTCAAGCTTCCACACTTTCACACTTGACACTGTAACCTCATCAGCATGGTATGTTTCTCTACCAGTCAAGTTTTCAAAACCAACTGATGGTGAATGACATCTCAAAACTATTCTTGAACGTACTTTTTCAGATTTGAATTCCTTACTGAGAAGTTTGAAAGAACTTAGGAGTCGTTGTTGAGTTACGAAAAAATGTGTCTGGAGTGTGAATGGCCATCATAACTTGCGTTTTTCATCGGAGCCTTGCTCACTAAAGCTGTTATTTTAACTAAGCCTACTCGCTGGTTGAGTTAGCTAAACAGGCAAGCTTGTTCAGGTTTAATTCCCGAAGTTTGGGCCCTGCTGTCGGCTTGTATGTCGACACGTAGCCCCCAGGAGAGAGAGTTTCGCCTGGTTTGGGCTCCTACGCGACAGCAAGGATTGTATTTTGCACTGGAAAACTTAAATCAGATTGTGAGCTAAGAAAAGGGGGAGAGAGACAAGTACTCATGCATGTGAGCACACAGCTTGACAACATGGAAAAAAGACACCCAACATGCAGCAGGAGTGGCTAAAGCCATACAGAAAACAGCGCATCTGGTAATGGGACATCCAATCATGGTACTAACCACACACAGTGTAATAGCATACGTGAACTCACAAGCCTTCACCTTGACAGTACTAAGGCAACAGAGGATCAGCAAAATTTTGGAAGCACCACACATCACGTACACACATGAAGGAATCAACATGGCAGACATGATGGGAGGAGGAGAGCCTCATCAGTGCGAACAGGAAGTCAAAAAGCAGGAGAAGGTGAGACCAGACCTAGAAGGAGAACCAATTCCAGGAGCAGGGAACATGTTCACTGATGGGTGTGGATTTAGAGGACCAGATGGGGATATAAAAGCAGGGTATGCAGTGGTGGCAGAAACACAGGGAGAAGTAGATGAATTTTGGACGGTGAAAGCAGAAAGGCTGAAAGGTTAGCAATCAGCACAGCGAGCTGAGGTAATGGCAGTAGTGGAGGCCTTGAAGTTAGCAAAGGGCAAGGAAGTGAATATTTATACTGACTATGCTTACACGGTAGGGGCAGCACATGTGGAGCTAAGACAATGGATGAGAGCAGGGTTTAGGACAGCGGGAAACAAACCAATTAAACATGAGCCAGAAATGAGGGAGCTGGCAAAGGCCTTGCAGCTATCATAGAGTGCAGGGGACATGTAGAGTATGTCAACAGTACAATCCCAAACCTACAATTAAGGTGGCACCCGGTAAGTATCCGTTGCCATTAACACCAGGGGAAGAGATAGTAATTGACTACACAGACATGGTGGACTCAGCACAGGGGTACACGTACGAATTGATGTGCGTAGACAACTACACAGGGTGGCCGGAAGCGTGGCCAACAAAACGGGAAGACAGTGCTTCAGTGGTAAAGTTCCTGGTGAACCAGTACATTCCTCACCATGGGTTTCCGAGAAAGGTGAGATCAGATAAGGCACTCATTTTACAGCGCGCAATTTGCAGGAGTTAGAGAAAATGCTGGGTCTGAAACATTCATTTGGGGCAGTGTATCATCCTCAGTCTCAAGGTAAGGTGGAAAGGATGAATCTAAATGTGAAAAACAAAGTGGCCAAAATCTGTGCACAGACAAAATTAAATTGGGTTGACGCCTTACCTTTGGCATTAATGCAAATTAGATGTTCAGTAAATGCAACAACTGGTTTTACCCCTTTTGAATTGCAGACAGGTTGAGGATTTACAGGACCCCAGGGACCCTTAACAATAAATGAGAAAAGAAAAACATCTCACACACACATCATACTTTAATGAATTGCAAAGTATCGTTTCAGCTTTCTCCACGTAGGAGGGGGACCGGACGGGGAGCAGACAAACCCAGACGATACCCGTTACGGACTGGGGGCTGCTGAGAGTCATCAAGAGAAAATGGAGTGAGCCGAGGTGGACAGGTCCATTCCAGGTGACAGAAAGAACCAGCCACGCCGTACGCCTGAAGGGTAAAGGGGAAACGTGGTTTCATCTGAGCCAGTGCGCCGCCGCAGAGTCACCGCAGAGGAGTCTGCAAGAGACAGCGAGGGACCTTGCTGAAACATCACCTAACTCACCTGACCCGGAAGGGGCAGAATAATCCCCGGGAGCAAAAGGGTCAAGGTAGTCCACCTTTAGACCCCGAAGTAAGAAGAACAGAACACCAGTGATGACTTCTGGACAATTGTGTTGTTTGATTATTTGTTGGTGTATTGTGTTGTGTGTTTCCATTTACAGTTTGGTCACGCTTGGGTTAAATAATAGCATGGCAGTAGGAAAGGATTAAAACATTAACAACAAGACGGTGAAGAAGAATGGGGGTAGAGATTGGTGGATGTGTAGCATGTGCAGCCGCAAGACCCAGACTTATAACCACCCCGGCACCCCTATTCCCACAAAAAGACCCCAAGGGTTATGCGTGCATGATTGGCCTGACTAAGGAAAGAAACCCTAAGAATTGTGACACTTTGAGCGTGATTTTCCCCCCCCATCAGTAACAGAACCAGGACAGGACTATTTTCACCCGAAAAGGGGGAGGGGAACTACACGTGCTTCGTTAGAAGTTCAAGCACACCTCAAGTACGCTTGGGGCACATCCCGGCGGAATGGTGTAACCGCACGGTCACTGGGAACGAGTCTGTGGGTTCATGGGCACGAGCAGGATTGTATGATTATTGTGGAAGGATGACTTTGGTTGTTAACATGCCAGAGAACTCGGAGGGGACATGCGCCATGGTCAGGTTAGCAGCTCCTTTATTACTGATAGGCAAAAAACTACACAGGGACCCGGTAACTGATGCAGCAAGACAGTAGCGAGAGGCATACCATTTTGATTTAACAAGGAATACCCCCACATACATAGATGCAATAGGAATACCTCGCGGAGTTCCGGACAGATATAAGTTAGCAGACCAGATAGCAGGGGGATCTGAGAATATTCCAATACTTTCTGCATTATTCCCCATTACTCCAAATAAAATTGTGGATCGGATTAACTATGTACATTATAATGTCCTCAGGCTAGCCAACCTGACTAGGGATGCAGTGGAAGGACTTAGAGATCAGCTGGGACCAACCTCACTGATGGCGGTGCAAAATCGTATGGCATTAGACATGTTGTTGGCAGAAAAGGGGGGTGTCTGCGCTATGCTTGAGGATATGTGCTGTACATTCATTCCTAATAATACCGCTCCGGATGGGTCAGTTAGTAGAGCATTGGATGGTTTGAAGACCCTATCAGAGGAAATGCATGAGAATTCAGGCATAAACAACCAGTTGGAATCCTGGATGGTGAGCCGGTTCGGTCAGTGGAAAGATTTAATTGTGTCATTGATGGTTTCATTAGCCACATTCACGGGAATTGCTGTGACATGCGGGTGCTGCTGTATTCCATGTATTAGGGCGTTAATGGTTAGACTAATCTCAGCTATGATAGAAAGGAAAGATGTGCATGAGGGTACCACGATGATGCCACTGATACAGGGGGAAAGGGACGTAGAGACAGGAGATGCCAGAATAAAGGAGTGTGATTGGTGATCTCTTTGTAGAGATCAAAAGGGGGAATTGTGGAGTTTCAGAAATTAAATGAATGCTAAGCTTACACTAGTAGAGAATAATGTGCAGAATGGAATAGGACTAATGCTTGAATAAATAAAATAATTACTGTATGTCCAGACATAACAGGAAATGCCCTAGACGTGCATATTTGTGATTATGCAAGAAGACATATGTACGAGACGGTCAAACAGAGGTGACGGCTGAGATGGAAAAACACAAAAGCAGAAGTGGCACAAGGCGAGAGAAATATAAGTCTGTCTGTTGCAAAGTTATGCTTTAGATCTCACTCGCACTGTGTTGTGAAGTGACATCTCCAGAGCTCTGCATTAATAAAAGGCCATAGGGTAACGCACTGTTTCCTGTCTCTTCTTTCCTGCATCAACGGACACGACTAATGATATAACAGAATCTGGCCCTTAGCTATTTTATTAGCTTTTTATCAGGGCACGCTTAGTAAAACGTCACATCTCTACATCAACTTTTTAAAAAAATTAACAGGCAATCAAATTATTTTGGCTATACTAAAACCTGTCCTGGAGCAATGCCTAGCTAGCTGGATAGCTAACACTAACATGCAAGACTGGGTTTGTTTTGCAGAAGTAGCAGATGCTAAATAGCTGCCTTGTAAAAGAGGTTTGCATTGGGGACTGTTTGTATTTGATGCATGCACTTTAGGTATTATTGCATAACGCTATTTGTGATGTATTTTTGTTTTTCAATCAGTCACATTCCGAGCCAAACTTCTCTTAGGTATCTTGTATCAGTGGAGAACTACTTTTGAAGGCATTGTTACTAGCTAACTGTTAGCTAGCAAGGTAACAAGGTAACTCTTTTTAAACAACAAAAAGAAAAAACACTTTACTGTGATTAACAACTATGAATTTACTAAGCTGTGATTGTTTCATCGAAGGTCTGATTAGCTAGCCTAGCTAAAGCTATGTTTGATACGTTTTGATACGTCTAACGACACTGGCATTTTTGGACAAGAGTAGCTTTATAGTTGCTTAGCTAATGTCACAGAATTAAAAGTAGAATCAGAAGGAAATGTTGAATATTGTGTCATTGCACCAGCCATGAGGCATTAAAGTGTCTGGACAAGAACATAGCTAGCTAGCTAACTGGCTTAGATCACTACTGCAGCTCTCACACCTCGGTTTATTACATCATAATAGGTAATGTGGAATTTTTAAGGACCATTGTTGCGTCTGATAACCCGTTCAGAAAAGGTGTTCTTCAGCTGAATGAACAGATACTGAAACGAACACTAAAGAGATCATCCAACAGTCAAGATATTTCAGTAGACACACTAGTGGAAGAGCTGCTGAGGTTCCTGAGCCATGAATGTCCGGCCTCCAGCATCTACTCTGGACAGGTATGTCACCGCCTTGCACCAGGACGCAGAGATCCATGAGCATGACTGAGATGTAATTATAACTATATACACCTCATTAGTCTGATGCTAATGAGCACGCATGCACACCTGCCGTCCAGTTCTTTAACATCCATATCCATCACCTTGATTTATCTTAGTAAGTTGCTGCTGAAGCTCTGTCTCTCTTTCTCTCTTTCCCCATGCCTCCTTCCCTTCCTGTAGGAGTGTGGATACACCACTGGTGTTGTTGCCTGATGCACCTCCTTTGGAAGAGGACACGGTCCACTGTCAGAACTGGCAGGAGACAGTGGAGCCGCACACACTCGCCTCTCTCGGCTCCCGGGAGATCGAACGGCAGGCTGTCATATATGGTAAAACAGCAAATGTGGTGCACAGCAACTGACTATAAAAGACAACTCCCAGTACACAGTTAACATGTAAAATGAAAACAATTATTTACTGATCTAACTTAAACTAAATAGCTACTAAATCTTTTGAACATACAGTATTCTATTTATTATGCACATATGATAATTCTATCCTGACTCATGAAAATGTGGAATTCTGAATTGTGTAACGTTTGTAAGAAATTGTAGTGACTTTGCTATATCCTCTTCCTCAGAGCTGTTCACAACGGAAGCATCTCACTTGCGGACTCTCAGGGTTCTCGATCAGGTGTTCTTCCAGAAGATGAGGAACCTTTTGACCGTCGAAGACCTTTCCTGTATCTTCCCCAACCTGCCCCAGGTCTACAGTCTTCATGGTCAGTCTCTCTGTGTGTGAGCGTGTGTGTGTGCGTGTAAATCTGCTCCATTTGTCTTAGTGTGTTTTCAAACCTAAATTTCTGAAGCCTACTTGGTGTCTAAATCATAATCAAGATTAAAGAAGTGTAAAACCCACCCAAACTGAGAATTTAATGACAGAACAATATCAGCTATCGGCACCATGCCATTACTGTGAGCAGGTATGGACTGGAGGCTGTACATGTTGTTTCTGCGGTGGCCTTCATGACACAAGTAGAGTTCTGTTGCCCACTGACACAACTTTCTAACAAACCACATATACACTGGCTCGCTTAAACAGATTCTGTTTTGTGGTGTTGCATTTGTGTTTCAGCGAATCTGTGTGAGTCCATGAAGAGGCTGAGGGACTCTTCTATAGTTCAAGGCATCGGAGACATCATGGTGTCTAGAGTGAGAGCTGGCTAGTGTTACTCCCTTTCTAGTTCACATCATCTTTTGGTGCTGTCTAAAATGAAGGGGTTGTTCTGTGTAGTGTGGGATATACTTGTTGCTTTACTTGATATGTCAGTAGCTCATGTGTTTGTGTGTGTGCGTGATAGTTTGAAGACGCTGCAGGAGAGGAGTTCCAGGAGCAGGTGTCTCACCTGTGCAGTCAGCAGAGTCAGGCACTGGAGCTCATTAAAAATAAATGCAAAGACCCGCGTTTCGCGCACCTTATACAGGTAACACTTTTTAGAGGTATAAAGCCTTTGGACAAACCTACAAACACTAGAGCTTCTGCCATATTTGTTAGTGGGCTGGGTTGTGAATTGGTTGACCCATACTTTGAATTGGAGACTATCCAGTCTTTTATATTTGACTTTTATTGCAGCACATAACTTCTAGTGATGCTGTTTTAGGTATAAATTGGTGTTGCAGTCAACAGAATCCACATTTGGACTTAGATGTCCTTGGCTCATTCGTGTGTGTGTGTGTGTTAGGAATGTGAAGCCAGCCCTCACTGCCGCCGACTACAATTAAAGGACCTTCTAGTGTCTGAGATGCAGAGACTCACCAAATACCCCTTGCTGCTGGATAACATCATCAGACACACAGAAGGCATGTATAGAAACACTCACACACAATGTATTGAACCATGAAAACACTTCAGTATACACACACATACCAGTTTACCAAGGAGGCAAGCACACACACCCTTTCTCCTGGATTAACACTAGTATGTGCCCCCACAACAGCTGGTTCTCCAGACCTGCAGACATTGGTGAGGGCACAGGCGTGCTGCCGTGGGATACTACGAGCTGTCAATGAGGTCGTCAGGGAGACGGAGCACCGGCGACTGCTCAGCCGTTATCAGCGCAGGCTAGACTTGTCCCCTCTGGAGAGGCAGGCCAGTCCTGTCGCTGCTCAGTTCAAGGTACGGCCTTACTATGTATCCACCATCTGCCTTCCAAACAGCTTCTCTGGTCTTGGAGCACCTGATCCAGAGTATGAATTATTAACTATATTCTTTTTCTATGTAGAATCTGGACCTGACCACTAAGAAAATGATCCACGAAGGACCGTTGACTTGGAAAGTTAGTAAAGATAAAGCTATAGGTAAGAGATCATCACAGCTGAACAAATCACTGTTCACTCTGGGGAATGCAGCTATTGAGAGCATGGTGCTATGCTGACTTGGAGTTATTTGGTTCCCTGCTACCTCACACATGACATGGTCTGAATAACTGTGTGTGTGTGTGTGTGTGTGTGTGTGTGTGTGTGTGTGTGTGTGTGTGTGTGCACCTGCATCTGCCTGTATGCTCATATGTGTGTATGCACATGTTTCAAGGACTTTTAATGTGAATGGATGCTTTCAGTGATCTGTGTGCAAGCTTGCATACATTTTTGTTTTTCCTCTTGCAAATGATTACTTGACAGGTCCATTCTCACTCTGTGTGTGTGTGTGTGTGTGGGTTCCAGACATTCATGCTCTGCTTCTCTCAGACCTGTTGGTGCTACTCCAAAGGGGTCCAGGTGACCGTTTGATCTTGCGATGTCCAGCGCGCTCACTGGGTGGGGTTTGGGGTGGGAACCCGCACCTCAAAACCACCTTTTGCCCCGTTGTTCGCTTGGATTCATCTCTTGTCAGATCTGTGGCTACAGGTATATTTGTAGTTATTCTTACAGCTATGAATAGCCAGAATAGATGAATGGGTCTGGAATAACTATGTCTTTATTTTATTTTAAAAAAATTAAGAAGCCAGTTAGAAATTGCATGTGGGTTACGTTGAATACATTGTTTGACAACCTGCTCTTCTCTATCAGATAACAAGGCCTTGTATGTGATCAGTACATCAGAGAGACAGATATACGAGCTGGTGGCTGGGACTTCCTCTGAGAAAAACACGTGAGTTTGTTTTTTTTCCTCTCTCTGACCCACCATCTTCTCATCAAGGTCAACCAGTCAGCACTGCTGTGTCTGTATTGTGATAACATTTATGGTGTCGGGCCATTTATGGTTTAAATGACAAACCAGGCACCCAGAAGTATAGAAACCAAGCCTTAAGTGAAGTAGATATTGTGCATGAATGGATAACCATTTGAATTTCCCGCAAAATCAGCTCAGAAATATGGCAAGTATTTCTTTGAATACTATGCCCATATGTTCAGATGATTTTAACAACATTGTGCTGTTGTAGAAATTGGGACCTGATGGCTTTAGCGATGTTTCCACAGATGGAAGAACCTGTTAGAAAAGACCATCTCCTCGGCCTCTGGAGGCATTGAAGCCACCGAGCAAGGATCAACAGCTCCGTAAGTACTCAGGATTTTGAAAGTTTTCTAATGCTGCTGTAATGCTGTTAAGAGAAGGCAGAATTTCAAAGATGCACTTACAATGATTGGACTCCTGACATCTCCTCTAGGTCTGCGGTTCTACGGTTGCATGGTAATCAAGTCGGTCGTCTAGGTAAGCCCATGTTTGTTTTTGTTTGTATACAATGTCATAGGATTTGCTCTCTGTGGTACTTATGGCTGATGCCTTTGGTCCCTAGATGGCTCCCTATCAGAAGAGTCTGGTTCGATAGAGAGAGATTCACAGAGTGATGATGAAAATGTTCTCACACCTACTATCCCAACTGACCAATCAGAAGCCTACATGAATACTGGTGGGCAGGGTTATGTGGGAGGACAAGCTAAAGTGGCTGATGCTGCTCTTCAAGATGGTAAGAATTTGTTACACTCCGTTACACAGTCATTGTTGCACTTTGATAGTTAAACAGTATATTTCTGGTGGTGGTGGTGGTGTTTTTATAAAAATAATTTTAGCAGGCTCAGATATTTACCAACTTTTTTGCACCCTTTGTGTTCTGCCAGTCAGGACACTAAGACTGTTGATCCTTGGATCCTTGGATCCTTTAGAGGCTGCCAGTCAGAAGCAGAAAGTGACATCATTGTCCTCACAGCAAGAAGGGCAGGAGATGCCTTGCCAGTCACCAAAAGGCCGTTCACACCTGGAGATGCTGTGGCATGAAACGAGGCCCTGCCAATCACGAGCAAGTATACGGCAGCGCATGATAAAAAATGTGGATGGAATCTTTCAAAGAATGGAGGGACTGATGAAAAACCTGCATCAGCTTAGGGTAAAGTGGATATATTACTCACTCTCTCTCAAACACACACACACACACACACACACACACACACACACACACACACTATCATTGCAGCTAGCTAGCACTTTCATGTTATGTTTTAAAAGAATGGCTTTGTGCACTTGTGAGATCCTGGTTAACTCCTTGTTTTCATTTTCATAGGAGATTGAAGCACTGTAGACTGCTTACAATGGTGAGAAAAAAGTTACCTGTCAGTCAGTTCAGATGACACCATCCATGGGTCTTCCTCCATTATCAGGACACCATCTATTTATCTTGGGTCGAGCGATGGTAAGTGTGTCAAAGAAGCAATTTATAAATACTGGGGCTAAATCTGTTTAATGCTGTACCACAATTCTTTTTGATTGTACCAAAAAAAAAAAAGATCTAGTCTGGAATCACTGGGATAATTTGGGTTGAGTTTAAATGGAGCCCACTGTTATCACTCATAATCCGGTTTCAGTTGTGAACTGTCTTTTGTGATGTTTCTTTAACCCAGTCCCCCACTGCGAGTAAGCCTGAAAGGCTGGGCCAGGCCGGCACTGAAAGCATGCCTAGACTGCTCATGCAGTCCTCCACCAACGAGCTGCTCACATGCCTGGGTGTGTTCTTGTGCCGGCGTTGCTGCCTGCTGAAGGACCTGACTGCTGACGAGCCTGTGCAGTGGCTGCGCATTGTGGACTGCTACGTGACACTGACAGAATGGCAGGAGCAAAGCTTCCTCATTCCAAGCACCGTGGTCTTTCTCTACATGCTGTGCCGTGACATCATTTCAGTTGAGGTGGCCACCAAGGAGGAGTTGCAGGCCGTGCTGCTCACATGCTTGTATGTGTCTTGCTCCTACATGTGTGAGGAGATCAGCTACCCAGCCAAAGCTTTCCTGGTGGAGAAAAACAAAGGGGCCTTCTGGGCCCGATCCCTGGACATTGCTAACCGCATGAGTGGCAAGATGCTGCAGATTAACAATGACCCGCACTATTTTTGGCAGGTCTTCACTGACCTGAAGAACAAGATGGTTCATTAAAGGATTAAACAATAAAATATTTTATTAATTAAACATTTTGTTAAAAAGTTCAAGTTCAAGAGGTTTTATTGTCATTTCAGCTATATACAAGTACACAAAAAAAACAAGACAATGTTCCTCCAGGACCATGGTGCAACATAAAAACAACAGTGCAACAGACAACATGCTACACAAGTGCAAACAGTCCAATATACTGCAAAATGTCATTAAATAAACATTAAATAAACAATAATAAATACAGGACAGGACAAATACAAAATACAAAATGAGTAGACAGTGCAATTTAGTACAGTACACAGTACTGGGCATATGTAAAGCGAGTTGTGCATAGCAATCAGTGATATGCTACCCTGAACATAGCAGTCACCGGTAGCAGCCAGAACAGTTCAGAGTACAGTGCTGGTTTAGTACAGTACTCTAGCAGCAAGTAGGATAATGTGCAAGACTGCAACAGGAGTGCATAGTTTATTTGTGTGATGTTTGACTTCAGCACTAGTCCGATGCAAAACAATGTGTGAGTGTGTGTATAGATATGTATGTATGTACGTATGTATGTGTGTGTGTGTGTGTGTGTGTGTATGTGTGTGTGTGTGTATGTGTGTGTGTGTGTGTGTGTGTGTGTGTGTGTGTGTGTGTGTGTGTGTGTGTGACTGTCTATAAGCATGTATAAAAGTGCCCATTTTGGAATCTGAATTGGAATTGGAGTTAGCCAGAGTTCAGGAGTCTAATGGCTTTAGGAACGACACTAGCGTTGATTTTGATTCTAGCCACAGTTCTAGTAATAAGCAGAGTTACAACTCTGCATGCAAAGTCACTGAACGTTTGACTGTTAATTCTGTAGCAAGCATAATTGAAAAAATTACATGTCCTAAATGCATGTGTGGTAAATACATTGACATTAGTATTTTTAATTAATTTCTAACATTCGGAGACATTCAGAGGTGTTTCTATTAGGCC
Source organism: Electrophorus electricus (assembly GCF_041902795.1). NCBI lineage: Eukaryota > Metazoa > Chordata > Actinopteri > Gymnotiformes > Gymnotidae > Electrophorus > Electrophorus electricus. The sequence goes on along the minus strand of NW_027658616.1, from coordinate 1,064,027 downwards.
CAGAGTTAGCTAGGTCCCCACTGTCTAATTACTCAATGAACCTCAATGGTCTCCCAATCACATCTTATCTAACGGTTAAAGATCTTGGAGTTATGGATCCCACTCTCTCGTTCAAAGCTCATGTAAATAAATAATGTTTCTAGGACCGCCTTTCTCCATTTTTAAATTGACTTTATTAAGAAAATTCAATTCAATTCAATACAAACACTCCATCACAAAAACCTCACAAACAATATCTACCAGAGGACACAGACTACCTTCACTCTATACATTAATAATTAACAATACAATTTACATCTGTAAATTAGGTATACATCCATTTATATGTCCAAAAGAGTCCAGGGAATTTTTCCTCTCATATCAAACGTCTTCAACCTTTTTAACTCACACACAATCTGTTTAAAAACTATTTCTGCAGGTATTATACATTGCTCAATAATCATCTTACATCGTGTTTTCCAAATCTTCGAATTTGGCACACAAACAATCATCCAACAAAGGTCCTTCACATTCTCAGTCAAATTCTCATTAAACACTCCATACATAATACTTTTCCTGTTACGATCCCATTTAAACCCAATACCTTTCATTTTCTCCCAAATTTCAATAGTCCTTGTGCACTGCAGTAATATATGTTCTATCATTTCATCGGCTATGCAATTTTACATCGTACAGGCAATCTTCCAACAGATATAAGCCATGCAGTATCTCGAACATTTTCCGAGATACTTTTAGACTGCACATCTTTAACACAGGTTTCACATTCTGTCACTGTCAGACCCTTATAATTGACATTCCCCCAAAATCACAGTCTTGTATTGTTTTATCTATCATTTTATTTGGGGACTTATTCCAATCAATATTAAGCTGCCCATATTTAAACAAAAAATCTCCATATAGTAATTTAAAATAAGGAGCATGTTTCCTTGACTTGCCTCTTTTCTTTCCACTGATTTACATCTCCTACCCAAATTTCTTTCCGAAATATAGCTTTCGTTACATTTTTGCAAAAGGCATTTTCTAATTTCTGAGCTAACTCAACTCCCCCTAATCCGCCTTTATTTTTTGACTTGTACATAATTTCCCTTTTTGTCACTTCTGTTATTTCCCCAAATAAAACCAACACACATTTTATTCAGCCTCTTAATACATTTCTCATCCGGAGGGAAAACCATAGCCAAAAACAACAATTTCGAAAAAATAAAGGTCTTAACCTCCTGTATTCTAGTCTTATAGTTTGACACCCTCCATTTTCCCAATTCTAGTTTAATTTCACACTCCTTTTTCTCCCAATTCCGTTCGCTACACCTACCATTTACTACCATCAAACCTAATATTTTTATTTCAGTTTTTATTTCTACATCTATTGGTACAGGTTGCCCATCTCCTATCCATACCCCTTCACTTTTACTTTCATTTAATTTTGCTCCAGCCACAACTTCATACATTTCAAAGTGCCTCTTAACTATATGAAACTCATTTTGATTCTTGACATAAGCCGTCACATCATCTGCGTACGCAGATATTTTCCATCTTTCCATACCTAACATGTGAACACCTTGTAATTGCTGATCATTTTTAATTTTATATAATAGTGGGCTAATAGTGATGACATATAATGCAGCACTCAATGGGCATCCTTGTTTAACCCCTCTATGTATTTCAAAATCTTCAGTTAACACACCATTAACATTAATTTGGACTTTTGATTTACTATACAATAATTTAATCATATTTACAAACCTCTCTGGAAATCCATAATGTTCCAATGTACACCATAAGTAGTCTCTAGAAATATAATCAAAGGCCTTTTTCTGATCCAGTCCTATTATATAAAAATCCCTCTCAGACCCTTCAATAACCAAACTCCTTATTACCCCTAAACTATCCCACATGTATCTTACTCTTATCACACATATCTGTTCCAACTCTATGATATCATTCAATATTTCTGACATCCTATTAACAATTATTTTTGCACAAATTTTGTACTCCAAGTTTAATAGGCTGACCTGTCTCCAATTATCCAACTTACAAGGATCTCCTTTTTTTATATATTAATGATATCACACTATGATAAAATGAATCATGCAATTGCCCCCCATCTAATGCTTCATTAAAAACATCAGCTAGAAGATCAGCAATTTCACTAACGCACACCTTATGAAATTCAGCAGGTAAACCATCGGCTCTAGGATTCTTGCGTGGGTTTCATTCCTCTATTGCTCTGATAACTTATTTTTTCCTAATTCATTCTTCCAACTCCTGCAGCTCCTCCCCTTGAATTCTAAAATAATCACTTGGAATGTAAACCTAGCCGAGGTCCACAACGAGGTGCAATTTGTAAAAGGACTTTTTTATTTCTCTCAGAGATAGAAATCTGGAGAAATAAATATATAAATGTATTACCCCCCATCAGAGGACCTTTAGAGCTTTATTATTAAAAATAAGACAGACAGATGAACAGACAAACGCAAAATGTATATAGAATATTTTTAAGCATTCGCCATCTGCACCATTACAGGAATGATGTGCGTGTGTGTATGTATGTATGTATGTATGTATATATATATATATATATATATATGTGTGGTTATGTGCGAGTACATGTATGTTGGATTAGAGTGTGATATTTATCGTTTATTGATTCGCTCTGTATGGATTTTATCAAAGGTGTCCAGTCTAGATTATTGGTTCTGTTATTGATTAATTCTGAGAATTATTCTATAGATATATAGTCTATCAATAGATTTTTCTTATGGGTGACACTAACATTATTTTTTGTTTTCCAGTTCATGAGTATGTTTTTTTTTGTTTGCTGTTTTTTTGCAATAATATTTTTATTATATCAATATAATAATGTTATACATAGTATCCTGTCATATTGGTTGATGATATGTCTCCTAGGAGACATAAAGATGGTGTTGGATGGATATGGTTATTTAAAGCATGGTATATGTTGGTGATGACGACTTGCCAAAATTGCTTGATTGTTGTGCTCTGCCATTGTGCGTGAATGTAATCGTCAGCTGTGTTTTGAGTAAAGTATGTACAGATTGCTGAGCTTGTGAAACCAATTTTAAACATCCAATGTGTAGTATAATGTACTCTGTATTATTTTGTACTGAATGCATTGTAGGTTAGTGTTGCTGTCACGTGGTAATTATTATTACACATTTTAATCCAAACTGCAGCGTCGGGGGCTGGTAATAAATCTTCTTCCCATTGTCTCGATGGGAGGGTAACTGTGAGATTTGATTTCACTATTATTTTGTATATCTTAGATAATAGGTTTTTTGTATTAAGAATGTTTGTTTATAAATTCTGATATGGATGTAGGTATCGGAATTGATTTTTGAACACATAGGTTATTTTAGCTGATGGTATTGTAGGAACTGGGTGCTTTCTATTCCGTATTTTGGGGCTAGTTGTGGGCGTGACATGAAAGAAGTCTTATGATAAATATGTTTAAGGTGTGTAATGCCCTTTTCTATCCAAGATGTAAAGTTTAATATTTTTGTTCATGGTAAAGTCTGGATTGTTCCAAATGGGAGAATGACTAGTTTGTGTGAGTGTGGAGTTTGATATCTTGTGGAATTTCCACCAGACTGTTAGTTTCATGGCCACCTTCAAACTGTCGAAACATGGAAATTTTTTAATATGAGTCTGGGCACATTTGAAAAACCTGCCGCAAACATTACTGACATTATATCTTGTTTATGTGATTGACTGTGTTCGTCTAGCCACAAGTACTTTTTGATTTATTTATTTTTTAATTTGGTAATTTTATATATAACAGCAACAACTGACATCTTAAGTTTTATGACAAAATGTGCAAACAAGCTGGCCTGAGAGGTTTGTAGTGGGATATGACTCAGTGCATCTCTGGTGCTGCTTTTGATGAGTACAGTGTCATAAGTGTGTCTGTCCAGCAGTGCAAAGAGGGGATACAGCTTCTTCTCCCAGAGGTTTCCGATAAATATGTAGATATGTTAGTATGTAATAGAAAGACAGCTGCCCAGCCTCATAGTCTAGGTACATGCCCGCATTCCTGGGCAATTGTGTCAGGGGCAGAGGGGTCTCAGGCTTGGTGCAGGTGTACAACTTCGGGGTGTTCCTCCAGAGCACCCAGAAACCCTCACAGTGGCTTTCGCAACTTGCTCAGACTCAAATCTGAATATCGGCGTCCGAAAGGTCTTAGAGAAGAACAAAAAACACAATACATTTGATTAAATCGTTCCAGTATAAATATGGTTATCAAACATGCTTTTAAAAATATACTTCCATGGAGATGGTGCCCTACAGGGTGGTGTTGGAACAGTGTGTACAGGCTTAGTGTCATGTTGTGGCCCCGCCCCCTCCTCAAACATATTGGTGTGTGTGTGTTCGTCTGTGTTGCCACACCCTCTCGTGTCGTTCGCCTGTTCTGTTATGTGTAATCGGCTTGGGTGCATATATGTCTCGTGTGTCATAGTACGTGTGTTGGTGTTTGAGATGTGCATAGTGTTTGAGCTTTGTTGTATGTTTTGCATGTTTGCAAAAATAAAAGTGCGTTTCATCGTGCCTCGTCCCCGCATCCTGCTTATCCTTGCAACGTCACAACTAGACCACTTTAGATGTAACTTAGAACCTCCAGTGACCTCTGTATGTGTTTCTTTAGTTGTATGAGCTCCACTGGAGGACTCTGAATAGTTGACAATGGAAGAGGGCTATATCAGATTCACCCCTTCTGCCTCGGTGTGACAAATTAACACACTGCATTAACGTTTAGAAATAAAAAACATATGATAAACACAGTTTAGAAAATATTACCTTGTAACAATTCATTCAGTATATGAACTGTTTTCTGTGTCCTTATGTCTATAAATTAAAAGTAATAAAAAATTTAAATGATAAATAAATTACAATAAATGTATAAATGTTCACAAATAAGAAACTACATTGGTCTGCACTTTTCTCCACAGATTCAAGGAACTCATGAAAGTTGGAAGCTATAGAAACACATAATACAGAATTATAGACTGACTGATGTGTGAGCAGAAAGATCACTGTGATGTTCTCATATCTAAAGCACTCAAAGCATTGATGTTATGTAAATGAACTGTGATCTGATTGGTTTAAGGAAATAGATTCACCTACTTTGAAGTTCAAGTTTTTATCAAAAGGTTAGAACTGGTTGACTATACTTTGTCTGTTCTGCAACAGGAAATTTAAACATTTATATCCAAAGTATTACGCGATAGAAATCAATTTAAGACTACCCGTTATTGACCGCTAGATGGGGGAAGATACGAAGAAATAATTGAGTCCAGACGCTCCTGCCCGACTTTACGGTGAGACTCTGCTTTTACGTCATTAAAACGTTAAAGAAAAAAGGCCGCCATATTTGTAGTTCCACAACGTGAAAAGGCGTCATTTTGTATGCCAAAGAATGAATAAACACCATGCCATGCCTTGAAGACGACGAAATTGCAATCTATTTAGCTAGCCATAAGAATAAGAATAGCTGTTTGATTTACATAATCACAAATATATTGCATGTACATACATCTACATTTCAGCCGATCAAAATGTTTCACGTACTTATAACCGCAACTTTATGTTACAGCGGTCATATCAGAGATTTACCAATATAAAACGCAACAGGTGTCGTGTTCTGTAATAGAACATTTTAACATTCATATCCATATTACACTGCAGAAATCAATTCAAGACTGTAGAGTCGTCGTACCAAATGACCTAAACTCAATATAAGCCGCTGACTTAATTTAATGAACAGTATTAAGATAATGAGTGAGTACAGCGAGTCTTGTCTTACTGATGCCTGTTCTAACTGAACATAGGCAGACTCCTGCATGCTGACTGGTCTAGTCACCAAACACCTGCAGCTATGGCAGCTCGTAGCAGGCAGTTACCCCTGCCATAGCATTAAAAAGATTCAATTTCAGCAAATGTTAGCGCATTTGACAATGGGACAGAGACAGAGCAGGACGAAAATCCACCCTCTGTCGACTGAACATGTGCGGCGGAGGATGAGCAATGACTGGCCCATTAGACCAATCTTGAAGCGTATCGAATTCTGCATAGAAAGTGACCAAAGCTGGAGGTTCTCTGCACGAAGATCAGGCACTAGCAGGCAAACCGAGCATTGCAAAGGCCATATTTGAAATTCCCACAATGCTTTTCTCACCGGGCGTATGTCGGGGCAATAACATTGTCAGTTGGTCCTAGCAGACAATTATCAGAATGACAAGAGTCTTTCATATCAATAAATTCTGACAAAACTTTGAAAGCGATAAGCAGTGGTTAGCTCGAAAGTTATTCATAAACAAGCATGTTGAAAATTACGAAGCAAGAGACTTAGATCAGCTGTTGTCTCTATCGATGGTCTGAGTGAACCATGTCTTCTTAGCATGCAGGTAGGGTCTAACGCCTTCTGTGCTGAGTTGCTGTTTCCAGATTTTAAAAATAGAACTCATTGTTAAACGGCATCTGTAATAGTTAAGGAAAGTGCGTTATAAGTATAAAGTGTTACAGTAAGTGTTTTGGCCCCTGACTGCCATTAGGACAAGCCAAGACAACCGCTCACTACGTTAGCTTATCTACTTGTTAAATCAGCCTGAAATTAAGATACAGCTAAAAGTGTTGATTTTTATACTAACATTTTAACAACTTCAGCCAAAGTATTCAGAATGTAAATGTTTGGTCTAGCAGGTATGGCCCACAACTGATGCAGAGAGTGCATGACATGGCAGAGGGGATTCATGTTGGCAAAATGCCCTCCTACGAATTAGTCCCAAATACTGAAGCAAAAAAGAGGCCGAATTCATCTGATGGAAGTAAGTCTAAAAGGGCTTCTTGATGTTACCCTGGTGACTTGCATTCTTTCCAGATGCTCAACAACCACTAAAAGTAGTGCATTGCTAAAAACTACTACTTGTGCTGGAGGTGTTGAAAATATGGTTTCCTTGTCATTGTCAGTTTGATTTTATAAGGTTCTACGTGGGTATCGATAGGAGCTGAAACTGTGCATGTGTTGCCCCTCTGAGGAGATGAGCCAATGAGGAAGATGCCCGTGTTGAAATTTGGCTCTAGACCACGCTTTGAGCTGGTGCACTTTGTCAGCGGTTGAAGTTGCAGCAGCATTGGCGGAGTGGGACGCAATGGGGAGAAGGAGAGCGAGAAGGATCTCAGGAGTGAGAAGCTGAACAGCAGCAAGCAGCGGGAGGCTGGAGACAAAGCCTCTCCTCTCCCTTCTCTGACACAAACACAGTCACGTGTTATATACTCACATAATCCAAAATCCAGCATCTTTTATTTGCTGTTAGCTGGCGAAGAGTAATCAGTATAGTCAGATTCCTTTAATGTAAACACTTGGGAAAATTCCTGCCATGATACCACTTTGGACACAGGGAAGATTTGATAGTAAATATTCTGGCAGGGACAGGCCATGACGACTAAGGAAAGTTTATAATGAAGGTTAATTACACCATTCCATAAAATATAGATTCAGTTAAAATGATCAAACTTTTAAGTCATTCACTTTTATTTTTATGTAGCTAACCCTTTCTTACCGACTTAGTACAATGACAGGAGTTAATCAGAAACGCTCTCATTGGCATTTCTGCTTGAATTGGCTTGACTTGGAAATGGTTGGCTGGAAAATTCCTGCCATGAGATCACTTTGGACACAGGGAAGATCTAATAGTACATATTATGACAGGGTGAGGTCATGACTGCTTAGAAAAGTTTATAATGAAGGTCATGAAAGGTCAGTTTTGACTAATTGCAAAAAACACCATGTAAACATTAGAATGGGAAAGTCAAGCGGTCTGAGCGAAGCCAACTGCGAACGAGGCATGGAACAGACTAGCCAGGACCAATATTTTGAAAGTGATCAGAAGAGGATGACATCAAGAATCATTCTGATGATCAAGTGGCGCACGGTCAAGCAAATTGCAGCCAGATACAATGCTGTTGCTCCAACTAACATGTCTGAAGGCACACCATGGGTCCTCTGAAATCAGTAGATGTTTGAACAGAAGGGCTTACCTATGTATTGTGACCAAGTGCATCCCTTCATGCAGCTGCTTAAACTATGGCAGAAGGACACTTTCAACAAGACAAGAAACCCTGCCGCAAGGGTTGTATAATCACGGATTTGTTCCAGTATCAAGACAGCAAATTTTCAATGTTTCCCTGGCCTTCACAGTCCCCAGATCTTAATCCTATAGAACATCCCTGGGTAAAGGTATAACAGGCAGTTTAGAACATGTCAGTCCCTCCATGTAATTTGAGAGAAAATATCCTAGGAAGATTGGACCAAAAGGAAAAGCACATTTGGTAAATATGGGAAAAAGAAAAACGAAAAGACAAGATCCCTACCAGAATATTCACGCAGCTTGTGCTATTGTTCACTTGCTGCTGTCGGAAGGGTGTTAAGAGAAGGAACACGACCTCAGAGGATGACTTCTTTAAGGGTAAGTTCTGACCACAGCCACCACTTGGATGAACTGTGTGTGTGTGTGTCTGAGAGAGAGAGATCTACGTAGAAGTGTTCTAAGTATCTATACAACGCTAATAAGACATTTTCTGTTACTTTTTAAACAGATACTAGAAGAAAGTATTTAATGAAGAATTACTTGACTACTGAGGGAACTGAATCAGCCATAGTAAGTAAAGTAGAACCAAGACAAATGATTTAAAGCCAAACTGAGGCAGGGGACAAAAGCCACAAAAAATGGAAAAACGGCTATGGTGAACAGTGATGCTAATTTAATGCTTGTACTTAAGTACACTGAATGTCTCTGAATATAAATTACAAATGCATTTCAACAAATGTTCGAGAAATTAATTAAAAACACTAATGTAAATGTATTTAGAATATATTTAGGACACATACATTTAGCATATGCAATCTTTGTCAGTTACAGGAAAAAAAAATACTGTTGGTGGGTTTTTTGTTTGTTTGTTTTACATTCTCCTTACTATAGAATTAACAGTCGACTGTTCGGTGACTTTGCATGCTGAGTTGTAACACTGATTATTAGTATAATTGTGGCGAGAATCAAAATCAACACTAGCTAAAATGACTGAGCGCATTGGAATTTTTTATTCCAATAGCACAATTTGAATGGGTCTACGGTACCTTAGTGTGTCAGGTCCTGTTATTTCTGTTGAACATTTGATGTTTGGGGGCACATTTTTACATCATTAGGCCTGCAGGCTATGTGATAACGGCTATGCGATAAAAATTGTATTTGTTTCCTTTCCAGTCCAATACAAATTATAAATTACAAATGTATCAAAATGTAATTAAAGTCATATTTCAATTAAATGTATTTAAATACTGTTCAACAATATTTCTACTCATATCTACAGGTGGAACCTAAAGATATGAATTTCAATGAGAGGGATAAATGTATTGAGGACATTTGTTTGCTAAAGTGAGAAAGTCTGCAGTGGAGCAGAGCAATCCTAACGCTTTCAAAAGGTACTCAGAGCTGAAATGCCTGAGAAAGGCAATTTAAGTGGGTGTGCTAAACCTCTATAGGCTGAATAGGCAGAGATAGGTAAATAAAGTGTTCTTGTGACATTAGAAATACAAATTTCAAAAGGGGCATTTTTGGCAGCTTAACTGACATAGTTAAGAATTTTAACATTTAAAAAATATATATTAAAAGGAGAATGTTACTTATTTCACTCTGACTGTAAAACAGTGCATATTGTGTTAAATGGGATTTCCATCCCATGTTTTTAAGGCTGCCTTATGTATAAATAAATATGCAAGAATGCAGAGCATGAATAGGTCGGTCTTCCATTCTGTATCACATACCTACCCTTGATAACACCGTGGTAACTGGAAAAAAAAACAACCCTTTTTACTCAGTTGTCACTACTTCCAATAGACTTCACGCTAATCTCATAGAAGTCCACCCCTTTCCGTGTCCTCCGGAAACAGCACTTCCGTTGTGTTGTGACAGGATTTGTTCCTGAAGTTGTATGCGTTTTCTAAATTTGCACCGCATTTCTAAAGTGTGTTACCACTTTGATGAATATGCTTTGTGTATTTGCAGCACGATGGGTTTTCCAGGACACCGTAATTTATGCATGTTTAATTCCATCTTTTATTCACGTACTAAGCCCAACTCTATAGGCTAATATTTATAAAACCGAGATAACCATAGAAACGTCTTCATCTGTGCTTGATACTTTCACGGAAAAACGGAACTGCTGCTTGTCAAGCTTGTTTCATCAGGTTTTATATCATCGTCATGACGTGTTTGAATTGATCCCAGGCATATGCAGTCCTCATCAAAATCCATTCAAGTCCTAGGCTGTGAGTAAGGTAGCTAGCTATGTTCTCTCTCTGGTCACAGTTGGCAAATAAATTATGCATATAGATTGTGGGGAAAACACTTTAGCACGTGTTCTCCAAAGAAGTGTCTTAATATGAGCTATCTAGCTAGTTCCAATGTCAACTGTAATCATAACACTGGGTTTCTCTCTGTGCTCAGGTGTCTTATTCGCATGCCAGTAACATGTTAGCGATATTGCAGTAGTGTGATTTTTTATGTTGCCCGTGATGAAAGGTGACAGCGAATAAAAATCCAAACATTTTTTTTGTTCAGGTCTTTTTAACGGTCATAACCCACACATATTTATCTAACAAAAAAATCAGGTTCCCTAAACTATCCCACATGTCATACTGAAGAAAAAAAAAATCACTTGTTGCTAAGAGATAGTAGAAGCACAGTAATCCTCTACCTGTAAAAATAACTGAACGTTACAACTCTGGCTTTGAATACATTCTTATGGATTCTATTTACAGTGTGGTTATACAATAAAATAAGTTGTACATTAAAATAATTGTAATTATTTACAGGTGCACACGTTTGCCAGAGCGCAAGACTAATTGCGTTTTAAAGTAACAATGCTTATAGATGTATGTCTAGAGAAATTAGGGCGCAAATGTAACTTTGTAGCCAGTTATCTATGATAAAACGTAACCTGTCATATTTGGAACATTTCTCCTTACCACAGGGCGAGACAGTGAGGATTTTAGGAAAAACATTACGCTACCTGAATTTACCAAACTATACTGCGGAAGTTAAAGAATCTTACGTTTGAAACGCATACACACACACACGTAAATAATATTTATTTTCAAGAGGGTGACAACGTATGAGAACTGAGAACTTGCATCAGTAATGACAAAATAATACATATTCAGAACATCTAAGAGTCAAAACTCCGTTTTAAAACAAAACAATGAGGTGCGCTGTATCGCGAATATCAGTTAAAGGACCTGTAAAAACCATATTTGATATTTTACTTAATTCTCTAATCGAGTAGATCACAGATTCGAACAGGATGGGCTGTGTTTGCTCGTGTATGAAGGTATGTATGTTTTTTCCTACACTTTGGGAACGATTTTAAATACGATAATCTGAAAAGGATTAAGATTTATTGTGCATGTCACGGAACGCTTCCACTGGTCACGTGGTATGGCCCGCCGCGTGCACTGGGAGTTCTTCGTTGACTGTCTCGTGCGTAACCTTGCCTATGTTGTTCAGCACACACCTGCATCGGTTTACTCTTGTCATGTTTGTATGTATTTAAACCCTTGTTAGTGTGTGCCTTATTGTCAGTCGTTGATCATGTTCGTGTTCACGGTCACAGTTTGTGTTATACGTGAGTGCCGGTGTCTGTATCGTATGTTAATAATCGTTAATAAACGTCTCCGTGGAGCGAGTCTGTACGTCCTGTGCCTTGACCAGCGGCACTCGGGCCGTTACAGTGCGTAACTAATTAGCATTTTCCTGTTAAAAAAACTAGCGCAAATGCAGATGATTAAAAAGTTTTGTTTTGTTTTGTTTTTTAAATCAAAATGAGATTCTTGTAAGAATACCGAGATATCGCTAAGTCGCGATAATACTTCATATACAAATCAATACGTTTCTACAATGCTTTTCTACAGAAAAAGAAGAAGGAGAAAACGAATAGAAGTTGGTGGAGACACATAATCTCATCCTCCAAAGTGTCTGACTCCTGCGTGGCATTAGATGGTCACGCCGCGAATGTGACCACCTCCACTTCTTGCCCCTCTTCCTCTGAGGGGTCCCTGATCTTCAGTACTGCTTCTTCCTTTTCACCTGTGGACATATCCCACAATGCCTCTTCTACCCAGTCGTGCCTTCCTGGTCAAGCCTCCTCCTCCTCCTCATATGAGTCGCTCAGGACTACAGCAGTGATTGTTCCTGGTTAGAGCTCAGCAGATTTGATCATGTTGTTCAAATGCATAGTCTGTTTTTGGTTAAGGACATTTACTCCAAGTTTCTGTTCTCTATACAGAGGCTGCAGATAAAGATGTGGACTCCGTGCGCATTGAGAGGTGGGTACATTATCAAAATTAATCTTCGTGGCAGAGAAAAGTGTGGCATGGTGGTTACCCAATGGCACTGCCATTGTAACTTCCTTGGGGCATAAAACGAGAAAAAACATCATTGTATTTTTCATTCTTCACACCTTTATCTGTCTAAGGGTTGTTATGTGAACATTTTGTGCATAACTGGCCACTGTGTATTCATCTCTCCCTTCTTTTCTGTCTCTCAGGTTTCCGGCTGTTCTGATGCAAGCAGACACTCGTGTTCAGCCGCAGAATTTATTGGGACAGCTGCTGCACGTCCTCAGGAGTAAAAGGAGGCGTCAGATTGGTCAGGGTGAGGGCCAAGGCCACACCCCCATCCATTCCGCTGTCGAACACCTCAACATTCGGCAGCTCGGGTAAAGACGAGAATACACACCGCGTTTTACTACACAGCCTATTAAGAGTAGATGATTTTACAGTTTACACAGGTGAAGCTCAGTCTTTTTCTCCTATACAAATACAAACATATTGTAATTAAATGAGCAGTAAGTCATTTAGCAGTTCTTCTTCACATTATGAAACAGCCATTATACTGACATGTAGTGGCCTGGATGTTTCAGAGCTTGTGCACTAAATCTATTTTTAACATGGATGACCTGTTAGGTTTCCCAACATTGGGAACAGCTGCTATATGAACGCCACTCTGCAGTGCCTACTGAGTATCTCCTGCTTCTGGAGACCCATCAGAGCTCAGTCATCCTGCTTGACGGATCCTTCTAGTTGCCAGATGCTCAGGTACCCGTTCAGAACCAGAGGCTTCACATGGGTCTAAATGAACTGTTTAATCATGAGTGCTTAAGGAGGTGCTGTGATGCTCAGAGATATAAACCACTTGGTCTCCCTGTTGCTGTGTGTAGATGTTTTTCAGATCTGCAGCAGGCCCGGCTCACCACTTGCAGCACAAAGCAGAAGGTGCAGCTCCTGGGAGCCCTGCTTGAGTGTGTTTCAGCCCGCTGCCCTGCATTCGAAGAGGACTATGAACAGGTCCAGCTAAATGGCCCCCTCAGCCATTCAGAACACATCAGAACCTCACGCAGTACCCTGCAGGAACTGCACACGGCCACCTTTGTTTTCTCACCGTGCTGCTGTTGAAGTCCAGGAGCAAATCCTCCTCTGATGTTCTCCTGTGCTGTCCTCCACAGGATGCTCATGAGTTCCTGATGCTCTGCTTACTGCAGCTGAAAGAGGAGGGAGAGAGACTCAGGGCCTCTTTCTTCTCTTACATCTGCCCTGTGGCAAACTTTGAGTTTCATATCAAGTCTGTGCTCACATGCACCAGGTAATTAGGTATCACTGTTGCATATCTCCTTTGTGTTAATGGACTGGTCTTAACCAGTCTTAACGTGTTTGTTTAAAGTACATTTTCTCACAGAGAGTAGGCGCTTTCTCCGGACATCTCTGTTTAAAGTATTCATGAAAGTTTCATAACATACATAACTTAAATATGAACATTTAAAATGCTCACAAGTTCAGCTTGTATTCATCACATAGCTTTCAAATCTCAGAGAGTGTGTGAGTTTGGGAAAACAACAGACATGGACTGAGCATTCTAAATGTTTTCTGCTCTGATGCTTCACATTAGATAAGATGTTATCTACTTGTAAAACTGAGCATATTAGCATGTGATAACTCACACTGTATAAGGGATGCAGGAGATTATTTCTGTGCAAATGTTGTAACATTTCTGTTCTCCATTTTGTGAAAGCTGTGGAAAGCAGAGCTGCAGAGTGGATGTTTACAACCACCTCTCTGTAAATCTGAGCCCTGCTACGACTGACAGCCTACACACTTACTTTAAGGTCGGTCACCTCACACACCCTCTTTGGATAAGGCTTCATTACCCTGTTGTAAAGGAGAGAATACAGTTATGACATGCTACCATTTTGATTTTATCACTCTCAATGAAAGGGCCTCTTTCTTTTTTCAGCCAACACTACTGGAGCGTTTTTGTGAGTGTGAAGCAGGCTGCGAGGCAACTGAAGAGGTGGAGTTTTTCACACTGCCACGGTGAGTCTCGTCTGACGTAGATGACCTTAAAGAATGAGTTTTAAACCAGTCCAACACACACACCCTCCTCCACTCACACACACTTCCAGTCCTTAAGTCACTTTTCCTCTTGGAACAGTATTTTCGTCCTCCACCTTAAGCGGTTTGACATGCTGGGCCAAAAGCTCTCAGACGTGATGGACGTCCCGTCCGAGCTGGATCTCTCTGCCCTTCCTGGGGTGGCTTCTCTCAGGCAGCAGTCGAGGTGAGCTCGTACCATCAACCCGTGCCCACATACTTCTCTGTCCACCCATTCCCATTTAGCTACAAAATGCCGACTGAATGGCTTTGTGGTTTGTCCTCAGTGGAGCAGCGGGAACCCAGGACAAACCGCAAGAAATGCAAAATGATAAACTGGGGGAAAACTCCAGTCCCCAGCCAGGTAGAGCTGTGCCATTTTCTTACAGTGGAGTGATAATATGGCTGTGTATTAGTATCTGCCATAATGACTAAGTTCTTTTAACCCATCAGTAGTAAATGAGAGAGGAGAAGGACAGGGAGCTAGAGGACAGCAAGTAAGCCTACCGGTGAGGAGAGAGAGAGACCAAAAAGAAGAGAGATGCAAGCTGAGAGAGACACAGAGACAGAATGAGAGAGAATGAAAGAGGCCTGTTAATACAGAGATGGCGTTCGATCCGTGATGCGTTTTCAGTTAATCGTATGAAAAAAAAGATGTATTTGTTTGTTGCAGGAATGTGCACCCACTGGCACCTACAGACTCCAGGCGGTGGTTTCTCATTTAGGTGACAGCATGGACCATGGTGAGTAATCTGACATTATTTATACACGTGCAGTAGAAACTATTAAATGACTAAGGACCACCGACTACTCCGACAGGCCACTATATCAGTGACACAGCTGAGGGAGAAGGACAGAGCTGGTTGTCATTCAGTGACTTAAAAGTATCAAGAAGCACTGAGCCAGCCATCCTGAAGAGCAGGACAAAAACAGCCTACCTGATTTTCTACGTGCACAGGTAGAATCTCACCTTTCAGACTTAGGAATGTAGGTACCTCAGTCTAGGAGCACTCTAACAGAAACAAGTTTTACAAGCTTATATATGTAGGGAGTAAATTAGCCTTTACTGTGCCCTGGGACTGCAGGTCTCTTGTGCATGACAGGTGAGTGAGGCCTACTCCCAGCACCGGTTGGCAGGTGCTAACCTTCTTTCTCAGTCCTTTCACCCTTCCCTCTCTGCAAAAGAATTTAAAAAATTTTAACACATTAAAATGAGCCATTTTTTATTCTCCACAAAATAGTAAATGCCCCCTCTGGCGTTCTTGTTAAAACACTTTTTCCATATTTTTAACCCATAGATGTATAACATGAATAATACTATACTTGTCAAGTCAACATATTTAGATGAGGTGTCCTAGTGTCAGTTATTGTCTTCTAATCGCTATTGGAGATGTACAAGTCCCCTTTCTTTATCCCCAACATTGTTCATACTAAAAGATTAATTTATTTTCCAAGTAGCACATGGCAGTGATTAAACACCTATTTACATGGACGTCACTTCCATCGCCACATATGAGAACACTACCAGGGTGCTTCACTGACGGAGGAAGAGCTTCAGTCCTTTTTGAGAAATAACCAACTTGTATTTTAATTTGCAGATGTTAGGAGTGAACCAGCATCTGTCTATAGTTCTTTTAATTGTGAGCACACATATTTAAACCCTTGTTTTGTTGTTGTTTGTCAGTGTTTGACCCCATGTATGCTGCTTTGTTGTGTTTTAAGACTGCCTGTTATGTTCTAAGTAGTGTTAATGCTTAATGTTCTTCGTGTTTGGTTTTGTCTTGTTCTGTATGATAATAAACGTCTGTGGCATCTGAACCGCAGCTCATCTTTGCATCCGGCTTCACGTCACAGGAACACCGACCGTTGAAGGTTGCCTCGAGCCAAGGGAAAGAAGAAAAAGGGGAAGAAGCAGTGTAGCTGCTTCTACCCAACCCATGCAGGAGAATCCTCCATACTTGTGGGAACACTCCCTGTCATCACATCAGGGGAGAGTATCTCTGGAGGATTTTGGGGGGGCCCTGGTGGTGGTCCAGGATCAGATGCTGCAGAGTCCTGCCTACCTTCACTGGATTACCGGGACCCGTACGATTACGACTACCAATATCCAGGGACAGACTCTGCAGGGTCCTACTATCCCCCCACGGACTACCAGGAGGATTACAGCAGGAGTGAGGAGTATGTTGACGTCGGCCTCAGGTCAGACACCGAATCCGACCGCTCTGAGGATCCATCAGTGGAGGTGGAGGAGGCCCGCCATGAGGATCCTTCCTGTGGTTTATAGACCGGGTCAGAGGACTCTGAAAGCGACGAGCCTCCGATGTTAGTGCTTAATGTTCTTCGTGTTTGGTTTCATTTTGTTTTGTGTGTTAATAAACATCTGTCCCATGTGAACCACGGCTCGTCTTTGCATCCTGCCTTGTCTCCCACGTCACAGAACAGCAATTCATCTACACTTCTCACAGATAAAACTATCGCTAATGGCGAAGAATAAACATGTTGCAAAAAAGCAGTAAGAGCTAGTATGCAGAAACAGTGGTGTTAGCGCGAAACAGTTTCAAAAACAGGAGTCTCCTTATGAAGGAAGGAGGTTCTTATGAACCTCTGTATTTTGACAGCAAGTATTGACCATGTGCCATTAAAACCATGCCAGGTATGGTATTAATCCACAAAATAGCACATCAAATCTAATTATTTGGCTAGTACAGGGTTATGCAATATTCCCTCAACTCAGCAAAATGCAACAGCTTGAATTACTTAACTGATTAATAATAATAAAAAATCTTTCCGGACTATAAAAACATAGCTGACCCATTCGAAAGATTAAACATCCAGTGAGTGTGTATCCTGGCATGTTAAGGTAAAAGGCGTCTCCGACTGGAATACATTTAAGCGGTTTCGGGCGCCATCTGGTGGCGACTTGGAGTCCTTATCACGCTCTCATTTCTTTTGTATGGCGGGACAAATGTTTTGTTATCCTACCTATCGAGCAGTCCTACCTAGATTTAATGCACTTATGTACATTAGCATTAGTCCAGGCTTCTGGTGTTTATTTTGGATGCATATATTATAATTAGGCTACTGTGGACATTTGTATTTTGTATAGCTACAGCACCTGTACTTCACACACGTGTAGTAATCAGATCTAGAAAGTTGCCAGCCCTATTAAAACATTAGGTTTATAGTATAATAGTTTCATTAAACAGACAAAGCGTTAATCACAATAATTTGCATGATGATTAATCTTGAACCAAAAATCTCGCCGGGAGCTGTAGTTCTCTTTCCAGACACACACCCAATAAAACTGTGCTTGATCATTTCTTATTGATAGCCACTGACTATAGGATCAATAGAATAGTACAACCAAATAACCTTTAATGTTTTGCTTTACTGTAATACAATTTAGAATTGCGATGTTACCCTTTTAAGAAGAACTGAACACATTGTGACAAGAGCAACTGGATGAAGCTTTATTGACATGCTGGTCAAGGACTCACATCCAATATGTTTAAAATACATTAATTGAGGCCAAGTGCAGCATAAAAAAATATTTTAACTTCACACAGAACCAAAACCATCAACATCAAAATATAAATGTATAAAAATATGGGTATTGTTAAAAAAAATGTTAAAAATGGGGCCTCCCACAGAAAGGCATGGCACAGTCAGCGACTTCAATTCAAAGTTTTTTATTCAAAGTAAAAAAAAACAAAAACAAAAAAACACTTGGGCAGGTTGGTGGCGCTCTACACGAACTTGGGCAGACACTTGGGGCTGAGCGGGATGTATGTGGACATGTCGGAGTGCTGCGCCGTCACGCAGCTCATGACGTTCGCCCGCCGCAGCTGGGAGTTGGGGCCAAGGAAGGGAAGGAAGGGTTAAACAACAAGATGAGTGACGGCAAGGAAAGTGTTAGGAAGGATTTCATAATGGCTTTAAAAAGACGAGGCGAGGGCACCTGGTGGGCTGGACTTTGGTGTCATCTTCGTCCTCCGAGTCGCTGGAGATGATGATGACGCTCATAGCTGGGCTGGGCGTGTCAGAGATGATAATGGGCTCCGATGCGTCGCCCATGCCATGCACGGGGGAGGACACAGGTCTGGCACAGGGTCAGAGGAGCACGTCAACACTCTCAACACACACTGCACACTCGAGTGAACACACACAACCTATCACCAAAGTGTGATGGCACAGAGCCATCCAGCACTTGTTACAACAGTTGTACCCACTATGCAGACCCACACACTAGACCAGTAGGTCTCGAGTCCTGTTCTAGGGTTCCCTTGCACTGAATTAGTGTGGAGTTTTAGCGCTAATGCCAACCATTAAAAAGTGCAATAAGAAGCAGGGAGTACCTAGCCCGGCTCTCTGCTTGGCGATCTTTTGACCTCTTGAACCCGCCCTGCTGTGCCGGTTGTCCCACCTGGCTGTGCTGGGCGAGCCAGCTGCTGAAGGTGTCATTGAGGTTGGCAGCTGTGCTGGCCCCGCCCCCCGCCCCACCCCCACTGCCAAACAGGCTCTTGCTGCCATCACACCCTGTGCACTGCCGATTGCAGATCTCCATTTTCTGGAAGCAAGATTTCACACTGCAGCGAGAGAGAGAGAGAGAGAGAGAGAGACATGGGCGGGGGGCAAGTTACAGTACTACCATTTGGATTTGTAAATTAAGATGGTGTTCCTTAATTTTTTTTAAAAACTGTGACATGTAGATTGGAAGGCCTGGAACAACTCACTGGGCACTTTGAGGGAACTGGAGGAGGTGGCTCATGGTGACAAACGGGTGCTTCAGGGCCTTCATCGGCGTGATCCGTTTGTCAGCGTCCAGCGTGAGCATCTTGTTCAGCAGGTCGATGAACTCCCGCCGGTCTGCCTTCTCCGCCGAGACGTCTGCGCCTTCCAGACTGGTCGCATTGACCTGCGTGAGAGACCCAGGGGTGAGTCATATTAAACACCAGCAGAGGGCACCGATCCACCTAAGACGCAGCAAGTTCTGCAGCAAGTTACTATGCATTGCTCTGCCTTTCGTAGATGCCGTTCTCCAGAGCGATTCATGTGCGTTCCTCATTATAACGGCACGAACGCTCGACCTTTGAGCTAGCACCTTGCTCAACCTGCTCTACAACGTGAGCCGTGGAAGCTGTTTCTCACGTTCTTCAAATTCACATCACAACAGTAAAGCAATGCGTACAGTTATGTGCACAAAAGCCAAAATAACCTGCATCATGTCGTCAAGACAGGTGAAAATGTACTTCCGTGTCTCTTTGGACTTGATGCCATGCTCTGCCTCATGCTCTGAAGGCGTCTGGAGAAAGGAAAGAAAAAAAATCAACCATTCAGCTCCACCATAAAGTTACATGACATCATTAAGTTACATCCCTTATGAAACAAACACATGGTATTTGGCATTTAAAGACTGGCAAACCTTGAGTCTCCACAGGGGGCAGCTGGAGTCAGGGCTCCTGTGGAAATAATAGTTGCTCTTGGTCCCTGCGCTCAGCAGGTACTCTGCTGGTAGGCCCTGCGTCTGGGAGATGTAACGGATCTGCAGAGACACCACACGGCAAGAGGATTACGACTTTATTTTGTGTTCATCCTTCCATTTTCAAAATGCATGTATAAAAAAAAAAAGAAAAGAAAAACAGGCCATAGAAACTCTTATTTATATTATTCCTAAAAATAAGCTAGCCAAAGCAGTAGCTAAAAGCTCAAACCATACATTCACTCTCTTCCTTGCTAGCCATTATGGACTCCCTAACAAACTGCATAGTTAGAAGAACGGCCATTTCCATTAGCAACACTACGCCACTCTTTTCACAAACAAGATTTACGTCTTCATCACACAGTGAGAAAAGTGTGAAAAGAAAGTGAAAGAACCGACCCCAAATCAGCGAAATTCTACAGAGCTCCGTGAATCCAAGCCCAAGATGCGTGAAAAAGACTAGGCACAGCTCAAAGGCCCGTGTGCTTACCTGATCATATTCAGAGGCTCCCGGATACAGGGGGGAGCCCAGAAACAGCTCGGCGATGACACAGCCCAGCGACCACATATCCACGGCCTCGCAGAAAGGGAGACCCAGGATGATCTCAGGTGACCTAGACCAAAAACACAGATATCGCCATCATGAAATCAGTCTCGGCTGATTCCCTAGTTTGTGGTGATTCGGCGGCAATTGCTTTAACACAAAGGGTGCTGAATTCATTCATGAAAATGTAAAAGATTTAAATAGTATTTTGTTGATGAGTCCAGGTTTTTTTTTCCCCCCTACACACCACTTTACATTACACACCCACTATTCTAACATGGAACTATATGCAAAAATGCACTGACACTACAATGATGTTCTGTTTTCCATTAAGTAAATACAGAGTATCAATGCAGTTAAACACTGTTACTCAGTAAACAACACTGTTAATTAATGGTATAGCTACAATGCAACAGCAGTTTTGTATAGACATGACCAATACTAATATTACCAAAGCCTGCAACTCGGAGCATCCTAACTAATCTCAGACACTGAAGAGGGTTCATCAGGTATTTTGCTAAATAACAGCACTCACATGAATCACTAAAATTAAATCACTTATAAATCAAATATGAATCAGTCGTGCTCCAGTTAACTGTAATGCTTATCACGATTTTAATGTGTAGCAGGGTCATCGCAACTGCCAAAATGTGCAGCTCTACTCTAAAGCACACTCGAGTGCAACAAGTGCACACTTATTTCTAACACGCCTCAGCACGTGTCTCTCACCGGTAGTATCTGGTCTGCAGGTAGCTGGAGCACACGGCCTCGGAGACGTGGCTAGCCGAGCCGAAGTCGATGACTTTGACCCTGTACGGCTGCCTGACGGGGTCCACCAGCATGATGTTTTCGGGCTTGAGGTCGGTGTGGATCAGGCCCAGGCTCTTCAGCTTCATGAGCGCTTTGGCGACCTGCTGCAGCACGGGCCGGACGCACTTCAACAGAAGCGGGCTGAACATGCTGTCCTTCAGGAAGTCGTAGAGGCTCTGCCCCAGCATCTCGAACACCAGGCACATGTGCTTCTTGTGCTGGAAGCACTCATACGCACGCACGAAGTTGAACTCGTCTGCGTTCTCCCTGCTCAGCCGTCTCAGGATGCTCACCTGAGGAGGAGCAAATGAGGAAAGACAGATTTAATTTTTCTGCACTTTTTTTTTTAATACACATCCAAACAGGTATGGCTTATGCAATTGTAGCTAAGCCTTCTTTTTATAGTAAGCTTCAAGCTGTCGATGTGTTATCTGAACTAGTTCCTACTGATGCTTTGAAAATTAGAACTAGTGTGCTGATACCAAACACAAGTGTTTTTGTGCTACCCTGGCTGTATACAGATTCCACAGTGTGAGTTAGCACATCTGATACCAACAAACAGAATCGGGGCTACAGCTGATTCCATATCAAAAGCTCCAAAAAAGCAGGCAAAACTTTCCCACCTCGATCTGACCCTGTCGAGCAAAGAATGGATGGTTTTTCAGTATCTTGATGGCAACCATTTCATTGGTGTCCTTCTAGGAGCATTTGGCCACCTGGCCAAAACTTCCACAACCAAGGTAGTGCAGAACCTCGTAGCTGTTGGAGGCAGAGCAGAGGATTTCATTCTGCACCAGCTGGTATTCGCAATCACTTATCGATTTGCTGCTATCTGCGGTACAACCGGAGTACGCAATGGACTGGGTGGAAGAGGTGGTTGTTCCGCTCCTGGCCACGCGCTTGGACAATGAAGGGGTGTAGAGATCCTCCAGGATCTGTACGCTGTCGCTGCTGTGTTCCCCTTCTCTCTTCCTCTTCAGGCTGCACCGCTTCTGACGGGCGTCTTCTCCCCGCTGGCTGGACGACGACGCAGCCTTGTCTGAGGCTCCAGAGGGGGAAAAGACCAGGGCAGGTAAGCCATCGGTTGAACTGAACCCTGGATCCGAGGGCCAGGGCGTCCCCGGCCGAATCCGAGGACCAGGACTCCGCAGGTAGTAATTGCTCTCGAATTTTACTTTCTTGGCGATCCCACTGGAGGAATCTGAAGGGGAAGAGAATATTCCTTTAGGGAAAGATGAAAACAGGGCCACTAACCAAAGGAATGCTATGCAGATCTAGTTAGGGGCTATATTCAAAATTAAAACTAAAACAGCAGATTAAAAAACAACAACAACAAAACACGATCTATGATTTAGCTAACGCTAGCTAGCTAACGCTAACGCTAACCGCTAGTTAACTTCATAACTTACCCTCAGTGTTGATTATTTTCCCACCTTTAACCTTACGGAAAGAAGGCTCAAGAAAACCGAACGGATATAATTCATGATCATCCATGTTGTGCTGTGGTTCTTAATTTAAAGAATTGAAATTATTAGCACGCTATATCGACCGGAGTGAGAAGATTTCCACCAAATATCAATTCGCTACTCTACGGACTCTTCGTTCCATGGCAACAAGGTGACATGGACAGGTGTAACGTCATAAAATGGAATTTCAAGTGCACGTATTGAACCTCGCCAGTAGACAAGATAAAAGCTCACATTTATTTTACTCTTTGTCCAGACATAATCAAAACTAGTGTCTGCTTGTCCGCCTGCTGCACCTACGGGCCCAAACTGGCAGACTCATATAAATCACTTGATAGCATCGAATATTAAGTACTACATTTATCAACATAACATTTCTTAGGACTAATACATCTACCTGCTTACCGATTTCAGCCGTCTACATGCATCCGTTCTCCAGAATCCCACGCTAAATATTTCGTGCTTTTCTGGTAAATTTCCACAACAATCGTGCCTGTCATTTTAAATGGCATTTTAAAACATGCTTCCAGTATAAGATAACTTCAGATTTTGTCAAAGAAAATTCAATTACATAAAAAGTGGGGTGGGTGACTATTATTTACTTCATATGTTTCCTGGGCAAGTGGCGTGATTGGCAGGTGTTTCAACAAATGGAGGAGGTTTAGATGAAAACGTAGACCCTTCACTTGTCTTATTTAGTTCTCCTTTTAACCGTTTAAAGGTCCGCGTGCTGTCAATCAGCTTCCCATTTATTATAAGAATGATTTGAACGCCAATACTTTTGGACATCATGGAAAGGAAGAGGCTTATTTGAGCTGAAGTTTATGTGGAGTTGTTTGGGAGCTTCTAGCATGGACTAGCTACAATGTATAAAGTATACTATTTCTTTACAGTATTATGGTATAGATTCTGTGGATTCCATATATACATTCAATGTAAAATGTTGCCCAGTTATGTCAGAAATAGCAAACAAAAACCACAGGCTCCAAGTTACTGAAAGAGAAGTATTAAATGAGGTCCTGGTAGAACATACGTGCAAGTTTGTCAGACATGTTCATGAGGAGTTTAACTGAAGCAAAATCCTCATCACACACCCAAGGAGTCAAAGCCTGCAAAATCCCCAAGTAGCAAGACTGCATCCAGGTAGCACTTGCTGATGGAAAGCAAAAAAATAGTGCTGTATCCTGCTCTGTGCCTCATCCACTGTACCAGTCTCTTAGTATTGGACTTAGTGTGTTTAATCAATCTTTGACTGTGCTGATTACATTTATGTCATTTAGCTGACACTTTTATTCAAAGCGACAATTATGACTGAGTACGATTTGAGCAATTGAGGGTTAAGGGTTTTGCGCGGGGGCCCAACAGTGGCAACGTGGCAGTGAACCAGCAACCTTCCGAGAACAAGTCAAGTACCTTAACTGCTGAACTACCACTGCCTGTGTTTATATATTGTACAATTAAAGATTTTGCAGTTACTTGGATTTTGTCAATATAGCAACATGCCCTCAGTCCAGCAGAACAGGAAATCTGAAACCTCATAAATTACCCGTTTCAATTTTTGTTTTCTATTTTAAACACACACAATCCCAAAAAAGATTTCTCTGTAGTAATACAGTTCACTACTATAGTTATAGAATTAGCTCCAATTAGCCTACAATATCCCTTTAAATTAAGCCAAAATTCAAAGTCTGAGGTGAAGATCCTATAAAGGTTACATAAGAGCTTGATGTTACATGTGTTTTGAACAAATACTGCCACTAAGTTCCAAAGAACTATTTTTTATAGTTATACCTCCCATGGAATTCAAAATACAACAATCAACTTGTTAAACACATTAATCACACATTGCATTTGAGATACATTTAATACAGTTTGTTAGTCTGTTTGTAAAAAACACTATTTTTTTAAAAAAATGAAGGCATTAAAACAAACAATAAGCCCAGAAACTACAATAATCAAGTTCAATAATCGAGCTGATGTTCAATGTCCGAATCCCTCATGTCTCTCCGTGGTAAGGAGGTAAGGATACAGGCTTTCCTCTGGCCGAGCGAGTAGGCCACGGGCCAATGGTAGGGCTGGTCAGGGAGCTGGTGACGAAGGGAGCTGCTTCCTGATCTATCGTGGGATGACATCACAGACTGCTGGACCTGTAGGAGGAGCCAAAACAAAAAAAAGGGCACCAAGATATCGATAGGTATGTCAATATTCCCAGGCCCCAGCTAAACTACTGCCCAACATTGGAAACCTATTATAGCGTGTAATTATTATGAACCTATTATAGCGTCTAGATTCCACTATTACTGCCTCGTAGTAGCAGGGCTCTGCTGTACTATAAATGTGTTTCTGTCTTCTACTAAAAGTCTCTTTTGGCAGTGTAATTTATTTTGGTCAAATGGCTGCATGACCGTTTTCAAAACAAATTTATAGAGGTGTTGGTGAGGTGATCCTTCCTGAGTTCCCCGGCCAGCAGAGCATGAATGACCTGAGTGGGCGAGCAGCTCTGCACCATGGCACCGAGCGCAAGGTCCTTGTCCTCCCTGATGAAGAGGTTGCTTTCGCCCGCCTTGTGCGGCAGCATGCAGGCAACCAACTCCGCCTTGGCGTCCATGGCCCTCCACAGGTCGGTGGACATGTGCGCCAGTGTTGTCATGGAAGCACGCGACACCATGGAGCTCAGATTCTTCAACTGAGACAGTGGACATGGGGCTCAGGTGTTCAGGCACTCCATGGGGATGTGCCTGTTTAAACACGCCGATCGGACTCATCCGATATGTGGCAGATTTACTTGGTGTGTCAGAGAAGGAAAAGCATCAGTTTGTACTACCTACCATGTTTAAGGACAAGATATTCCTCGCTAGAACATTCCAAATTGACTCTTCATCAAGTTAGAACCATTTTGGTCACAAAACAGAGCAATTCCAGCTCGGACAGCAAAATGCGAAGCTCCTTTTTGGGCCATTGTTTATATGATTTGATTAGAGAATCTTTTGTCCCTGAGAGGGCCCCTCTGGACCACAGTCAGGCACACATCGTGGAGCTTGGGAAGCAGGATGTCGGTGTGGTTCTGGGCCAGAGACTGCACCAGAGTCAAGCTCCCCTTCTTCTTCTCCCTAAAACAGCGTTAGAACACGGTGTACATACCTGGTGTTATGATATCGGTAATGCTAAACAGGTTTCATTAATAAAATAAACTTTTAAAAACACAGAAACAAATGTATTCGCTGTCAGGGTGACCCTCACTAATTTTTATATTTATTTTTCCAAAGCATGCCATTTGTGTATTTTTAGGTATGCTCTGTAATTATAGCTCTTTGCCACCTGCCTGAAGTGGGGCCGCTCTTCTCTGACAGCAGCCTGTGGGCCGCGGATCCTTCGCTCTCTCTGGGGCTCATCCAGTGGTGGGAAATGGCTCACAGAGGAAGCATCTGCCTCAGAGTGGGAGCTACTCTGGCTTTTCCTCAGGAGATCAAATCAAAAATCAAAATCAAAAGTTATTTATATAGCGCTTTTTAGAACAGATGTCACAAAGCACCTTTACAAATGTCCAAGTCCAAGCCACCAGTGAGCAAGCCAAGGCTGACAGTGGCAAGAAAAACCCCACTAGAGCATGAGGAAGAAACCTTGAGAGGAACTAAAACTAAACGGTGGGCCCATCCTCCTCTGGCTGACAACAGTCACCACAATAATAACAATTTAAAGAGAAAAATATCATTATAAAATGAAAAAACAAGTAAAGTGTCTTGGTACAAGTAAAGAACCTGCACCTTTCGATCTAAGCAGACATGGTGGTTTATAATGAACTAAGAGTTCTCTAAGGAACTGTGGAGCAAGACCATTCAATGCTTTGTAGGTAATTAGAAGTATTTTATAATCAATATGAAATTTTATTGGGAGCCAATGTAAAGTATCTTAGATAGCCGTGATGGATTCAGATTTTGTCGTTCTAGTGAGCACTCTGCCTGCTGCATTTTGAACTAGCTGGAGCTTGTTTAACCACTTTGTAGTACAGCCTAATAGTAGGGCATTACAATAGTCCAATCTTGAAGTAATAAATGCATGGACTAGCTTTTCTGCATCATGTGAGGAGAGCATGTTTCTAATCTTAGAAATGTTCCTAAAGTGGAGAAAGGCCTTCCTAGAAATATTATTTACATGAGCTTCGAACGAGAGACTGGGATCCATGATACCTCCAAGATCTTTATCTGTTAGGGAAGATGTGACTGTGATTTCACTGAGGTTCATTGAGTAATTAGAGGATCTAGCTGTCTCTGTGTCTAATAGAAGCACCTCTGTTTTGTCAGGATTAAGTGAGAGAAAGTTTCTCAACATCCTTTATGCATTCGGTTCTGATTCAGATATGCGCTTAGCTGCTGAACTACAGCTTTTTCTAGGATCTTGGAAATAAATGGTAGGTTTGAGATCGGTCTGTAGTTTGACAGCTGACATGGGTTGAGGTTAGATTTTTTGAGAAGTGGTCTGATTACTTCAAATTTGAATGATTTAGTAACGTAGCCAATATTTAAGGATTAGTTTATTAAATTTAGTAAAGGTTCAATAACTTCAGGTAGAATTTCTTTAAGAAAGTGTGTGGGCAGTGAATCTAGTAAGCACTGGAGGACTTTGAGCGCGACATCAGATATGCAATTTCTGGCTCTTGGATAGGTGTAAAGGATTCAAAAGTCATTTTTGGCTTGGTTGTTCTTGGTTGTACCTAAGTAGTTGCCCGATGTCATATTAATGCTCTTAACGTTATCTCTAATGTGCTTTATTTTCTCATTGTAGAAATTCATGAACTCCTTACTACTATGGTGGTGATGTAATCTGAGCATTGGTGTCAATCTTATTCTTAGTTAGATGGGCAATTGTACTAAAATGAAATCTAGGATTATTTTTTTCTTTTTCTATTTGGTTTGAGAGATAAGCTGTTCGAGCGGTAATAAGTGCTTTTCTAAACTTGAGAAGGTTCTCCTTCCATGCAAGCCGGAAGACTACAAGCTTAGTGTGGTGCCATTTACATTCAATTTTTTATTTAAAATGTGAAAGTGTTTTGATTTAAATTGCAAATGTGGTCATTATACCAAGGTACCAATTTTTTGTCCCTAATGTTTTTATTCTTAAGTGGGGCAACATCATTAAGTGTGCAGCAGAATACTGATTCTAAGCATTCAGTTATTTGATGAAGTTCTGTGGCGTTTGAGGGCATCCTAGTCACAAATAGTATGTCTGGGAGACTGCCAATGTCATGTTATGGCCCCACCCCCTCCTCAAACGTCTTGGTTTGTGTGTGTTCATCCGTGTTGCCATGTCCTCTCGTGTTGTCCACCTGTTCTGCATTATGTGTAATCGTCTTTAATGTATATACATCTCCTGTGTCGTAGTGTGTTTGTTGATGTTTAAGGTGTACAGAGCATGTGGGTTGTTTTATGTATCATTCGTGTGTGTAATAAACGTCTGGTTAATCGTGCCTCTTCCCCGCATCCTGTTTACCTCGAGACGTTACAGAAACACCAACCGAAGAAGGATGCCTGGGAAGGGTAGGAAGAAGGGGAGGAAGGGGAGTAGACACACTTCCCCAGCTCGTGCATGCAATTCCCCCGTGTTCTTGGCTACCCTGCTGACTCCCACAATACGGGAGTGTGGTCCTGGGACGGAAGTGGAGGAGTCACAAGGGACTACGTCCGACTACCGTGACTGGTATAATGATTTCCAGTCCTCGGAGTTGTGTGCAGCAGAATACTGATTCTAAGCATTCAGTTATTTGACCAAGTTCTGTAGGGTGTGAGGGCATCCTAGTCGCAAATTATATGTCTGGTAGTTTGCCAATAAAACCAGGTGCAGTGGCTGATGTGATTGTGCGTACATAGTTCAAATGAAATTAAGGAATGGTCTGAGATGGAGTAGTATAACTACATCTACACCATAGCTCAGTACTAAGTCAGGCGTATGTCCACCAGAGTGTATGGGTTCTGTTATACATTGGGTAAAACGAACTGATTCTAATATAGAACTAAAGGCCCATCAGAGGGTCTTGGCCACTATCAAAGTGAATATTGTTGAAATCACCAACAAAAATGTAAAGGAAATCTGCAAATTCCTTAATAAATTCTGAGTAGCGTCCTGGTGGCCTGTAGATGCCTGGAAGAGGCTGGGTGGGCTTTTTATCGCTGGCTACATGATTTATGCTAGTAAAAATAATTTCAAAGGCTTTCTGGTTTATGCTTAATGTGTCAATAGAAATAACTGCAATGTCACCTCCACGGCTAGTTAGACGAGGGTGGTGTACATAGCTGTAGCCAGAAGGACACGCTGCATTTAAAGCTATGTACTCGTTTGGCTTGATCCAGGTTTCTGTTAGGAAAAGTACATTACATCTATGATCTGTTAGTATTTCAGTTATCATGAGCATTTTAGACGCTGATGATCTAACATTTAGCAAACCCAGCTTTAGATAAAAGGAGTTTTCTGTGAATCAGTTACTTTAATACTAATTATGTTATTAAGAGCATACTACAGCATCGGACATCGCCTTCGCTAATTGACACACCTCTTCAATATTATTTTTAGTAATCTCTGACTGACGAAGGCGTATATCGTTAGCTCCTACGTGAATAACTATCTTAGAAAACCCATGCTTGCCTAAAACCTTAACACTACCTGCAACATCTGGCGCCCTGGCACCTGCTATACAGCCAACTGTTGCTGCTGGTCTCCCTAAAGGCCTGCTAATTTCACGTGTCGCAAAATAAAGTCCCCTATAACCAGAGCACTTCTAGCGCTTGAGTCTTCTCCGTCAGACTAGCAATTCAACTACACTTCTCACAGATAAAACTATCGCTAACGACGAAGAATAAACATGTTGCAAAAAGCTAAATGTTAACGTTACTTACGTTTCTGGTAGTTCCTTAGATGTAGTTTGTGATGATAAAGTAGTTCGATGGAAGTTGCCACCATACCTGGTATGGTATTAATCCACAAAATAGCACATCAAATCGAATTATTTGGCTAGTACAGGGTTATGCAATATTCCCTCAACTCAGCAAAATGCAACAGCTTGAATTACTTAACTGATTAATAATAATAAAAAATCTTTCCTGACTATAAAAATATAGCTTACCCATTCGAAAGATTAAACATCCAGTGAGTGTGTATCCTGGCATGTTAAGGTAAAAGGCATCTCCGACTGGAATACATTTAAGCGGTTTCGGGCGCCATCTGGTGGCGACTTGGAGTCCTTATCACGCTCTCATTTCTTTTATATGGCGGGACAAGTGTTTTGTTATCCTACCTATCGAGCAGTCCTACATAGATTTAATGCACTTATGTACATTAGCATTAGTCCAGGCTTCTGGTGTTTATTTTGGATGTATATATTATAATTAGGCTACTGTGGACATTTTCTATTTTGTAAAGCTACAGCACCTGTACTTCACACACGTGTAGTAATCAGATCTAGAAAGTTGCCAGCCCTGTTAAAATATTAGGTTTATAGTATAATAGTTTCATTAAACAGACAAAGCGTTAATCACAATCATTTGCATGATGATTAATCTTGAACCAAAAATCTCACCGGGAGCTGTAGTTCTCTTTCCAGACACACACCCAATAAAACTGTGCTTGATCATTTCTTGTTGATAGCCACTGACTATAGGATCAATAGAATAGTACAACCAAATAATCTTTAATGTTTTGCTTTACTGTAATACAATTTAGAATTGCGATGTTACCCTTTTAAGAAGAACTGAACACACTGTGATAAGAGCAACTGGATGTAGCTTTATTGACATGCTGGTCAAGGACTCACATCTAATATGTTTAAAATACATCAATTGAGGCCAAATGCAGCATAAAAACTTTTTTAATTTATACAGAACCAAAACAATCAACATTAAAATATATAAAATATATAATGTATAAAAATATGGGTATTGTTAAAAAAAAACAAAAAAGAACTAACCCTAACCCTAACTGTACGCTAACCAAACCCTAATCCTAACCCTAAACCAGTAGCACAGATGTGTGTCCCAATTTGTCTGGGACAGCAAGAGATAGATAGATAGATAGATAGATAGATAGATAGATAGATAGAGAGATAGAGAGATAGATAGATAGATAGATAGATAGATAGATAGATAGATAGATAGATAGATAGATAGATAGATAGATAGATAGAGCTACTTGAAAAGAAATGTGAGCTATGTCCTATTTTCCTTTCTTTACTGCAACACTGTCATGGGACCCAATGTTAATGCCTTTCTTTTGTTCCACTTTCCCACTGTTCACTTTACTATGTTGTGAGATGCTATGAAAGGAAAAATAAAACATGCCACAACTACTGTACGCATAATAAAGCACAAATAGAACATGAAAGTCCAAGCTATTGTGATCTTTGGCGTCCCAAGAGCTCGTCTGCGACTGCCTCTTGCCGTAGTTGTGACAAGTCACCACAAGAGGTCTCTGTTAAAGCAAACACACAAAAAAGACAGGTCTTCTGTGACCTACGGCATTAATTCTGCTTACTCCAGATACAAAAACAAGTATACAATTTTGCAAAAGGTGCAGTCTTGTATGTGAGATTTGTTTATAGATCTGGGAAATGTCAAAGTATATGTATCCATACCCTGCCTGTTCAGACACAGAACAAATGTGTAAATATAATAGATAAATGCATTTATTATAATAATTTTAACAGAATTCAATACATATATTTTGCATAATTGATGAGAGAAACATTATCAAATAAAACCAAGACAAACAGCTGGAAAAGAATCGCGAAGATCCCTTTTTTAAGTGCACACTGTTCAAGTTCAAGTTTGGTTTATTCGTCACATACATAGTCATACACAGTATAACTGTTTGCACAGACAGCAGTGCGAGCCACTGCTAACCAGACTGGATCTGCTTCTCCAGAAAGTTGGTTATTTCAGTGATCAGTAACATATAATTTTCTAATTTAAGGCATATGTTTTGAACAGTTTGCATACTTTTAGGGCACGCACACTGGCTTTGAAAATTACGTGAACTGGCTTTGATGTGGTATGAATGAACAAACAGAAATAAAATGGATCATTAACAATGCATTGGTCAAGGAATGTGCAGTCATGCAACCCGCAGTCCCTCGCTCGCCCTTGGCCAAA
Source organism: Electrophorus electricus (assembly GCF_041902795.1). Taxonomy (NCBI): domain Eukaryota; kingdom Metazoa; phylum Chordata; class Actinopteri; order Gymnotiformes; family Gymnotidae; genus Electrophorus; species Electrophorus electricus. Next base: position 1,032,100 of record NW_027658616.1, on the reverse strand, counting down.
ACTAGTCGAGGAATAGCAAAGCCATTCCTGATACGGTAGGCTTGGAAAAAACTCCAGTTGTTTCTGCACAGTCCGAGTTCACTACGTCTCAGCGCCACCGAACCAGAGACAGTAAATCCCCTGGCACTGCAGGTACACGGGCATCTCGTCGTTCACGGAAAAAGCAGGATGTGGTTACTTTACAAGTTTTATCACACTAGGTTCTTGTCCGTTATCACACTTTGGGCCCTTAACACTTTTCAGTGCATTCCACATCTGAGAGTGGTGTTGGGGAGGGGTGGATTGTAATTTACAGCTTTTATCTGAAAACCATTTCTTTTTTTCACACCTACACTTCTTTCTTAAAGCCGTGTTTTACGGTACTTCACTCCTTTAGTTCACAGTCGTAATTGTAAGCGATACATCTAAAAACTTTTGTCAAGACCTCTGAACGAACATGGACATGGCTCATCCGTTTTGAACAGGTAAGCAATTCAGTAATGCTTAACTAATTCATGCTATACTTTATATTAGTATAAGTTACTAAAAAGGCTAAAGTGTATCTAGTTATTTATTTAGCTAATGGTTGAAATAATTTATCATGCACTGTATGATTTAACTCGGTAGGGCTTAGCGTCATAATTAATTTTTAGGTCTAGATAAAACATACATCTTAACAAACGATCATTACATATTATGTACATTATGTACGTATCTATTCTTTTTGCGAGCTAGGAAAGGATATTATCTTTATTCTGATTATTTTTGATCAATATCAAATATGACCATTGTGTTTTAGAGTACGTTAAACATTTTGATTGACTGAAACTCGATGGCTATTCTTATTCTCATGGCTAGCTATACAGAAAAACTTTAACTTCGAAGTAGGTAATTCTATTTACTTAAATGAATCATTAAATGATGTAACATCTATTTGTTCTGGTAAAGAAGATACCATCATGATGATCTTTTTATGCTCACGGTTTATAATTCTATTTTATGTATCTCCATAGGTTCACACGATCACGAGTTCCTTGTTCCTGATAACATTGTATGGTGTTATACATGTTGGCAACCTCTGTATGATGAGCTGATGAACAAAATAAACCCGAGTTACAATTTTTTTCAGTTTTAAAGGCCACTAAAGTCTTTTGCAGCTCCTCTTCATAAAAGATCCCATCTATATTTTCCCCATCAAAATCCCGTAATTTGTATACAGGAGGGTCTCTCCTTAGACATTCAGAAACGGTAAAATATTCATCCATAAAGTGATTCATCCTGCTCGTACCCTTTCTCAAAATGTCTTTTTAATCGTGACATTCTGATGGTATCACCGAGTCTAAACTTCAATCTTAGTTTTTCCACCTTTTTCGGTTGAAACAACCCATACAAGGTTTTAAACACTGTGAAGGAATTTCCTTCGTTCACTTCAACGGGTTTCATTTGAATGCTTCTGTGAAAGCTGTTGTTATAAGCATGAACCAATTCTTGTACCACATCGATGTATTTTCTCGTATTGATGGCTGTGAAGTATCTCCACATTCTGGTTTTCAACATCCTGTTGAACCGTTCACACACTGATGCTTTTTGTCCCGTCCCAGTAGCAAATTGATTGACGTTGTTTTTTTCATTAATGTTTTGAAACTTTTATTAAAAAATTCTTTCCCTTCATCAGTCTGAAGTTTTTTAGGAACTCTGCCTTCTTTTAGAATTGAAACAAAGGCTTTGGTAACCTCAGCACCTGTCTTGTTTTTCATCATGCATACCCAAGCATACTTGGAAAGTATATCTATACACGTTAGCATAAATTTCATGTTCCCGTTATGTTGGTCATGTCCAACAAATCGGCCTGGCATTGTTCATCTGTGTTTTTTTACAATGACTCTGTTTCTTTTAAATTTCACAGAGATTGGTTTATGTAGCATGTATGCATCCTGAGCTGCTAACCAGTTTTTGATTTCCTTATCATCAATCCGTTTACCGATTTCATCCACCACGGAACTTTGCAGACTCTTGACCCCTCCATAGGATCCTGGGTTTGAAGGAGTGTAGTAAATATTTTTCAGCAGATGTTCAGTCATGGCGAAATGATTGAAATACAATGAAAAGAGTGCTAGATTGGATTATGGTTTTATTAGCATCTTTTCAGCAAAAGAGGTTATGTTTACGTTACATTCAATTAAAAATGAAAGCATGCAATCAAAGGTTTTATATACATCAACCTTTTCATCGTTACTTAGTTTCAAAACACATACATCTATTACATATGTGAATATAGATATATAATGTATGCCCGTTTTTACATTCATCGGGTTTTCAAACATATGTGAAATAACATGACATATATATATATATATATATATATACATATACATATGTGTAAAGGATAACATGTATTATTGGCTTCCGATACTAGAGAACTCCACTGACTAGACTCACATACTACACACATCAGCTTTTCCAAATTATATGCGGATTTGATATTATCAGTTTACGGTTCTGACTCTATTTTCAAGGGTTTTACAGAACAGCGTGATCAACTTCGTCCTCAGCACTCTTTTTTTTTTCTCGGTTAAAGGACCAGCGCTGGTGTCCATGCAGATTCCCATTTGGCTCAAGTACCAGGGTTCAGGCTTGTGTGCAGCTTCTAGTAGTATTCGACATTGTCGTATACCTGCTCCCCGCACGCTATCGTTTTCATTGTTCAGGTTTTCATGCAGCTTCCAATAGTCCATGACGTCGTCTTGTACCTGCTCCCCGCACACGCTATTGTTTTTTACTATGAACTCTTTGAGAGTGGATTTGATATTCTGTTCTTCCTGCAGGTCGGTTACCACTACCTCAGTGATTGCCTGAATCTTGCTAGAGGATGGAGGTATCTGAATGCCACACAGCTTCAAAGCTCTGGCTAGAGTATGTATGAACCACGGCTTGAACAGTTTATTGTATCAGCTTAGGTGCGTTGAGGCTGAAATAGGATTCATCCGGATCGTACAGGCATGTGTGCTGACGCTGACTAGGATGGTCAATAGCACAGCCGTGACAGTTTTCTCTCATATCTTCATCAATAATTATATACATCAGATTCCTGATCACAGCTCGAACGACGACTGCTAGCACCGGTGGGTTGATGCACCCATCGGTTTCATTGTTATTCATGTTTTCACTAAAGCTTGTTTCAGCGGGTCCGCTCTCACTGTCATTCACACCTGCAAGAGCCACTTTATTGTCATGAGTTCATTGTTGGAGTATAAAATATCGGACCTGTTTCTAGACTCATTGTTTCAAGCTGTAATATTTCGGCGGGTCCATGCCCCCCCTATGCATATTAGATGGGCGGGAGTGTGTGAGGTGGGTGTAGGAAATGTTTCTCTTTGTCTGTTGTTCGTAGGCAGTTGGCTAGGCAGAAGGAATCGTGGGTCTGACCAGGTGGGACCACAGACAAGTTCAAGTTCAAGTTCGGTTTATTCGTCACATACATAGTCATACACAGTATAACACGCAGTGAAATGGTGGAGAGTGCTCTGTCCAAACTGAGGAAGAGAACCAGGGGTGCATAGAGAAAAAAATATATATACAGATAAATATATATATTCTATGTATGTACAAAAATATATTAACAATGTATGTACAATATATGCATATTATGATTATATACACAATGTACAATGACAGCACAAGGGACCTTGCATCAATAGATTAAAAATTGCTTCACCAGAGCACTAAAGAATCAAGTTCATTTACGTTCATTTGCGTTTTTATTACATTTTGCTGTTACTTCAACCCAACCCTGCTGGAAGCAGCTTTTGTGCATTGCCAATGGGGGGAGCCTTCCAATGTCATCCATGGTTGAGCACTTGTTCACCAACCTCTGACATTCAGAACTCTAAGGATTGGAGACACCATTCTTTTACTTTGGGAGGAGAAATTTTGAATGAATGCAATTTTAAATATAATCAGTAAATTAGTCAGCCTGTGATATTGCTGTTTCTGTCCTTTTCTATCCACCTGTTTCCTGTAGGATGACTAAAGAAAGTTTTGTTCCTAGAGCTTCCTAAGTTCAACACTGTTTAGTCAATACACAATTCAATTCAATAGAAATAAAGATCCAGACTTTGAAATAATTGAAGAGAACTGCTGGTCCTGTCTTTATTCTGAGCTCAATGTTACAAATGAGGCATTGACAGGAGAATGTCTAATAGTCTCAGGTGGGCACATCTTTTATACATTTTCTTCAAGGACCCTTACATAACCATTTTTATTTTTTCATAATACTTGTCCAGGTTCCAATATTGTTCTCCAAACCATACATTATTCGGTGTTTGCAAATTGATATTCAATACTTACACCAACCGGTTCTTGGTACCATTATGTTCTACCTGAACTACTTTTTTTTTTTTTTTAAAGGCGATCCTATTCTATATCACCGGATGCCCATATTGGTTCTTCCGGTGATGTCCATATTGTTTCTACCAGTGTATTTCTCCGCTTAAGATATCTTTATTACCTCATTTCCCCTCTTTCATGACTTTTGTCATGAACCCATTATAGTCAGCGTTTTTGTTTGCAATCTATCGATGATATATTTTTTTATTGATAGTGTTTTAATAGTTTGTTTATATACTTAATATAACTCAATTGGTTAATTGACTATCCCCAACCTTTCATTCCTTCTTACCTATACGTTGTGTCCAAGGTGGCTATCTCTGCCAGCAGAGACCCTATCTAATCATCATCAGGCATGGGGCAGGATAGTTGAGTTGTTCCTTCTACTAAGATATTACACTTCATAATTTTACTAATACTGTGAGTAACTGTAACCTATTGATATGAACTACTGTATGTGAGCTCACTAATACATTCCTAACCATCTAGGAAGTCAGGAAGGTTCTCTTGCTGTGCTGATTCGGTACACTGGATGATTAGACATAATGTATAAAGCAAAGTAAAAGAAAACAACAAAAGTAACTGGGAAATGCGAGATAAGTAGGAACAAAAAACAAAATTGGATAAAATAAAATAAAAACATAAACTGCCATCAAGTAGGAGCTGAATTTATATCCTTACCCAGCAAGACAAGACAGTATTACCATCGCTCTAATTTAGAACGAAATCTACTGCATCACCATGAATGGTCATGCTAAACATTTTATCCAGCCTCTACCTTAAACAAAAATGACCTAATGTCAATCAAATAGAAGAAGACTAAAACAAAGAAAGTCATCATGTAGTCAAACAGTAAAGAAATGATAACAAAACAAAAAACAAGAAAAAATAAATAAAACCATAAAAGCGAAAAAGCCATCATGTAGCCTCCATGCTCCTCCTCATTTCCCCGAATATCAAATACACAAATTTAAAGACATAATTTATGCTGAGGCCTAGAGAGGTCTTTCCTCTATGAAACCAGTTTATTCCGGACCATCCACACTTTTCTGATACAATATCATTTTATTACCTCAAGAGGGCCCCCAGTACAAATGTAGAAATGTGTCTACATATTTGATCTTTTTATTAACCACTGCTCCTCTAACACACATAGACACATATTTCTTATTGTTTAATTTCTTTCTACTGGACAAATTTGTAACTTGCTATGTTTTTCTCAGAACGACGACTGGTTTCCAAAGTTCTGTCCAGGCAACGAGCAGCTTTTACCTTCTCCTTACCATCATTACTTGGTCTTAACCATCAATATTTGCTCCTTTTCTCACTCACATCCATATCACCCACTCTCCCTGACCTGTCAACATCCTCATACTTTCTGAATGAACCAGAGTGAACAGGAAATAAAAAGTATAGAACGAAATCTAAAAACATTAACGTTGTCTGAATATGACCGAGACCATTGATGAACACTGCATGAATGTGTGACTATTTAACTTTCCAGGAAACTTAGACATGATAAGCTAAAGTCAGTAGTAATGGTTGATTGATTTCGCATTTACAAACTGACCCATTCTCACCAAAAATGTCTGTTTCCACTTAACACAATTACTGACACTTTTAAGTAAAATATTTATTTCTACAACTACAGTTTCAGCGCGAAAGGCCGTATTGACGTTAAGGTTGCCTTTTCCTGCAAATCAAGCGTTAGATAGTCAGTAATAGTGAGTGTTATAATAAAAAGTGAATCATTAGCAGATGAGAACACTGATGCATCCTAACACAGCTGGTGAGTGGAATATTTAAATGTATTACCTCGATAAAAAGGGGGGGGGGGGGCTAATTTGAGCATATCTGAATATCTGGGGGGGATGTGTCTCTCACAATATGGATTGTGACTACAGTCTTGCCTAACATTCATTTTTGCAGACTTGCCCCTCAATTAAACGATACACAAAATCAGCTAGCTAGCAAGATATAGAGTTAACCTAGCTAGCTAATTCTGGTTCATACTGGGTCATTTGACATACAGCTGGTCATAACGACATAGCTACAAGTTTATCCTTCGGTCATACAGTTTGATGCATTAATGACATTTACCATCTCCAGTTAACATTTTACTTCACGTTTTGGCATTTTTACCACAGGTTTTTACCATAGCGTTTGTGTACTCAAAGTTTCGTTGAATAATTAGCTAGCTGGCTAGCCTAGCTAACGCTAGGCCAAAGGCAGTGATCTAACAGAAAGAAACAAAGCAGAACAAAAATGGATTTTCACATGAATCATTGAAAAATAATTAATCATATTGGTGACCCTTGTTAATAAAAGGGGACAGAATAGCCTCGCCATTACTGGAATTTTCTATGTTTACATTGTGTTTTAGTGCCATTTCTGACGATTTTGTATCATGGCAAGTTTTAGCCACCTACCGTTAGCTAACTGAAGGCTAATCGGTTAATGTAGTTATAACAGGAGGAAAGCAGCATAGGCTACGGTGAAATTTAGGTTACCTTCACATTACGATATATTAATTAGTTAACGTTAGTTTAGTTTGTTTAAGATAAATAAATAATACGATTAGTTTAATTTTAAGTAATTAACATGTCACTGGCCAAATGAACACAGAAGTATTAAGAAGACGTGGGCGAAGTAATGTTATAGCTTTATTACTGGCTTGGCCCACAATGTGAGGAGGGTCGAACTGCTGGCGTGTGGTTCAGTTTAACATCAATATTAACGAAAAGGTAACCAGTATTCTGGTTATTCGATGTATCCTGTTTTGTCGAAATGTCATTTTACTTTTTATGTTATGGTTAAGCACAACATCGAAAAGAACTACGCGGGTCCACCAGAAACCTGACCTGATGGTGATTGATGTACCTGTGTGTTAACGCGTGGTTGCACCGCTCCGTAGGTAATAGAAATCGACCGAAAACTGGCGCTTTATGTGGACATAATTTAAGCCCTGCCCTTGAGAGAAAGCAAGATATTTATAACTTGGCTATAGAGCAAAACATCCGTAACCCAGTCCCGTAAGTAGCATATTTTAATCACGATAAAACGAGACAGTCGTGTGTATATTTATGGCATTTGGCGGAGGCTATTATCGAGAACGACTTACAAAAGTACTGTTGTCGTTTACTCATAGAATGAAAACATTCTAGCCAGTATAGTAGGTTAGATACCAATGAACTAGAATACAGTATATTAGCATACAGTAGAATACAGTATATTAATGTGATGCCTAGAAGTGCAAAATACATATAATCTCTCTCAGACAACAATCGGTGCAATAAACAATAAGCACTAGAGCTTCCTTTAGTCAGCATCAGTGCAAAAAACAATACCCTATAATAAGTACTAGAGTTTCAGTTAGTCAGCATAGGAGCATGGAAAGTGTTCATTTAAATATTCCACAAATAGATGGGTCTTCAGTCTGCGTTTGAAGATTGCAAGGGACTCTGCTGTCCAGAGAGCAAGCGGACATTTGTTCCACCATCTAGGATACAGGACAGAGAATAGTCTCCATGCTTCTCTTCCATGAGACTTGAAGCATGGTGTTTCAAGGCGAGCTGTACTTGAGGTTCGAAGTACTCGAGGTACAGATCAGGCTTTTACCATTGACATCATGTATTGAGGGACTGGTCCATTTTTGGCTTTGTAGGTTAACATTAAGTTTGTAAATCTGATGCAGGCAGCTACTGGAAGCCAGTGAAGGGAGCGCAGCAATGGAGTAATGTGTGAACCTTTGAAGACTGAAGACCAGTCATGCTGCTGCATTCTGGACAAGTTGTAGAGGTCTGATGGCTCTTAGAGCAAGACCACCTAAATGCTGTCACCTAAATGAGAAACCACAGCCAGGAGTCTGTAGGTGGGTGCACATTCCTGCAACCAACAACTACATGTGTTTTTTTCATACGATTAACTGAAAATGCATCATGGATCGTTGAAACCCCATCTCTGTATTAACAGGCCTCTTTCATTCTCTCTCATTCTGTCTCTGTGTCTCTCTCAGCCTGTATCTCTCTTCTTTTTGGTCTCTCTCTCTCCTCACCGGTGGGCTTACGTGCTGTCTTCTAGCTCCCTGTCCTTCTCCTCTCTCATTTACTACTGATGGATTAAAAGAACTTAGTCATTATGGCAGATACTTATACACAGCCATATTATCACTCCACTGAAAGAAAATGGCACAACTCTACCTGGCTGGGGACTGGAGTTTTCCCCCAGTTTATCATTTTGCTTTTCTTGGGGTTTTTCCTGGGTTCCCGCTGCTCCACTGAGGACAAACCACAAAGCCATTCAGTCAGCATTTTGTAGCTAAATGGGAATGGGTGGACAGAGAAGTATGTGGGCACGGGTTAATGGTACGAGCTCACCTCGACTGCTGTCTGAGAGAAGCCACCCCAGGAAGGGCAGAGAGATCCAGCTCGGACGGGACGTCCATCACGTCTGAGAGCTTTTGGCCCAGCATGTCAAACCGCTTAATATGGAGGATGAGAATACTGTTCCAAGAGGAAAAGTGACTTAAGGACTGGAAGTGTGTGTGAGTGGAGGAGGGTGTGTGTGTTGGACTGGTTTAAAACTCATTCTTTAAGGTCATCTACGTCAGACGAGACTCACTGTGGCAGTGTGAAAAACTCCACCTCTTCAGTTGCCTTGCAGCCTACTTCACACACAAAAACGCTCAAGTAGTGTTGGCTGAAAAAAGAAAGAGACCCTTTCATTGAGAGTGATAAAATCAAAATGGCAGCATGTCATAACTGTATTCTCTCCTTTACAACACAGTAATGAAGCGTTATCCAAAGAGGGTGTGTGACGTGACAGACCTTAAAGTAAGTGTGTAGACTGTCGGTCATAGTAGGGCTCAGATTAACAGAGAGGTAGTTGTAGACATCCACTCTGCAGCTCTGCTGTCCACAGCTTTCACAAAATGGAGAACAGAAATATTAAAACATTTGCACAGAAATAACTTGCTGCATCCCTTATACAGTGTGTGAGTTATCACATGCTAATATGCTTGTGTATGTTTTACTAGTAGATAACAGCTTATCTAATGTGGAGCATCAAAACAGTAAACATGTACACTAATGCAAAGCCAGCAGAGCACGTAGAATGCTCAGTCCATGTCAGTTATGTTTTCCCAAACTCACACACTCTGGGATTTGAAAGTTATGTGATGAATAGAAGCTGAACTGGTGAGCATTTTAAATGTTCACATTTAAGTTATGTATGTTATGAAACTTTCATGAACACTTTAAACAGATGTCCGGAGAAAGCGCCTGCTCTCGGTGAGAAAATGTACACTTTAAACAAACACGTTAAGACTGGTTAAGACCAGTCCATTAACACAAATGAGATATGGAACAGTGATACATAATTACCTGGTGCATGTGAGCACAGACTTGATATGAAACTCAAAAGTTTTCCGCAGGGCAGATGTAAGAGAAGAAAGAGGCCCCGAGCCTCTCTTCCTCCTCTTTCAGCTGCAGTAACTCAGGAACTCATGGGCATCCTTTGGAGGACAGCACAGGAGAACATCAGAGGAGGCTTTGCTCCTGGACTTCAACAGCAGTGAAAAAACAAAGGTGCCCGTGTTCAGTTCCTGCAGGGTACTGCGTGAGGTTCTGAGGTGTTCTGAATGGCTGAGGGGGCCGTTTAACTGGACATGATCATAATCTTCTTCAAATGCAGGGCAGCGGGCTGAAACACACTCAAGCAGGGCTCCCAGGAGCTGAACCTTCTGCTTTGTGCTCCGACTGGTGAGGCGGGCCTGCTGCAGATCTGCAAAACATCTACACCCAGCAACAGGGAGACCAAGTGGTTTATATCTCTGAGCTTCACAGCACCTCCTTAAGCACTCATGATTAAACTGTTCATTTAGACCCATGTGAAGCCTCTGGTTCTGAACGGACATGTGTGCTGGTGTGTGTAGACATGCCTGGAAGAGCAGGATGTTCAAATATATGGCACAGAAATCCAACCGGAGGGCTCTCGATTGGAAGAATGTGGTTGGACCAAATCCATATAAGAGTCTGAAAGTGTGTGAGTAAAGCGCACTTTTGCGGCAATTAAAGTGTGTAAGGCTCACTCTAGCAATGATGAAAGTGTGTAAAGTGCACTCTAGTGACGATGGTGCGCTTTAGCAGGCCCGTCCAGAGCGCTCTGTATTTGTCCATGACGTCTGCAGTGTGGATCAGCGCTCAAGGAACAGCTCACATCACACCTAACCTCAGCAGAAAACACCAGACTCCACATGCTGATTGCCTTGCGAAAGCACAGACTGCCTGCATGATCCCAGCAATGTTCCTCTTTAGGACTTTGGGAGCAAGTCCCTCCTACCACACAGTAAGTCCAGTGCTCCCAAATTATATAATCATTTCTGCATTAACCTTTGAGTTTTAATTGGGTTTTTCAGCAAAACATATTTACTGAGCTTTTGCTGAAATTTAGGATATTCTATTAGTCATATAATGCTAATGTTCTTCTTGCTGTCCTGGTTGCCATGCTGGTTGCTGTTCTTCTTGCTGTCCTGGGTGCCATGCTGGTTGCCATGCTGGTTGCTCTTCTTGTTGCCATGCTGTTGGCCGTTCTTGTTGCCATGCTGGTTGCTTTTCTTGTTGCCATGCTTGACGCTGTTCTTGTTGCTGTGCTGGTCGATGTGCTGGTTGCCATTCCTGTTGCCGTGCTGGTTGCCATTGTTGTTGCTGTCCTGGTTGGAGTGCTGGTTGCCGTGCTGGTTGTGGTTCTGCAGAACTGAGTCTTTGCTCCTCCATTTCCTGTACCTTGTAGGTATGCTCAGAGATTGCCCTGTATGCACTCTCAACATCATTTGGTCTTTGCAGCCTTACAGCTACTTCCAATTCATTCCTCATGATTGGTGTTGTGTATTTTGAATACGCTATGTCTGCTTTTTCCCTGGCAATTTTCTTCATTTCCTGCAACAAAATGCTGTTGGTTGTCTCAGAGAGGAGTGTATCGTAGTGCTGCTTGTAGCTGTTCCATTCACAATTGCATTTAAAGCAAACCTAAAGGCAAAATGAGTCGTGAGTAACACCACAGCTGCTTAAGAGGTACCATAGAAACAATCCACCAGCCATGAGGATCAAGCCATACGTCTACATTTTCTCTTTCATGAGCATCATTTCTTTCTCTGTTTATAAACAGTATAATTACAGGAGGTAAAAGCAGATACAGTACTCCATTTACATGTACACCAGGTTTGCAGGAGCAATGAAATTCCATTTCAAAGATGCTCTGGAGGATGTAGAAACTATGAAGATGAGAAAAGCGTTGGCAGCCGTTGAGAGGAGGCTGAATAGTTTCTGTGGTACATGAGGTTACTTCACTCAATTCACTCAGTTCAACTTCAGATGAAGAAAAATTGTGAGAATAAGTTGATGTCCAGCTGCCCAAAAGCCCTGCATCCCGTCTTTAACTTGTGTGATCGGTTTAGAGGTGTCAGCAGTCCAAACAGAGTCTGATTCCAAAGGCGAATCCCTCGGAATGCTTCAATTATGGAATGTATCATGAGGAGGACATTGGGTATCCACAGGTTCCTCTTGGAAATATTTCCAACCACATTAGCAAGTTTCAGTATAAGTAACATATGTTAGAGACTTATTGTTAATTTCATATTGATGTGTAAAATTTCTTTTTGTTTTCAGTACCTATGAAAGATTTTGTCTGTTTTCTTGCTTTTTTTTTACCAAGTTTATTTTTTTGTATGTCATGTTGTTATTAATTCCATTCTTTTCTAGGCTTATTTACATTTCCATTCACGATATTTAGCAGATTTTTTTTATCCAGAGTGACTTACAAAAGTGCTTTATCATTTACTCAAGGAATGAATACATCCTAGCCAGTGCAGTAAGTTAGAGTCCAAGATACCATTGAACTAGAATACTGTTGAAATACAGGGATCAGTGCTGATGCCTAGAAGTGCAAAATACTCTATAACAGATATCGATAAGTTCGGAAAACAATACTCTAGAATAAGTACCAGAGGTTCAGTTACTCAACATAGGTGTAGGATCAGTGCTCATTTAAATATTCCACAAATAGATGGGTCTTCAGTCTGCATTTGAAGACCACAAGGGACTCTGCTGTCCAGACAGTAAGCAGACATTTGTTCCACCATCTAGGATCCAAGATAGAGAATACTCTCGATACTTGTCTTCCATGAGACTTGAAGCATGGTGTTTCAAGCCAAGCCATACTTGAGGTTCGACGTACTCAAGGTACAGATCGGGCTTTTACCATTGACATCAAATATTGAGGGACATTTTTGGCTTTGTAGGCAAACATTCAGGTTTTAATCTGATGTGTGCAGCTATTGGAAGCCAATAAAGGGAAACCAGTCGAGACCAGTCTTGCTGATGTGTTTTGGACAAATTGTAGAGGTCTGATGTCTCGGAGGAAGACCAGCAAGTAGCGAGTTGCATTAGTCTAGCCTTGAGATTACAAGAGACTGCACAAGCACCTGGGTAGCTTCCTGTGAGAGAACGGGCCGAATCCTTCGTATGTTACAAAGGAGAAATCTGCAAGACCGTGTTAGATTAGAGAAGAATGTCAAAGGCTGCTGAAAGGACTAGAAGAATCAAAACACATGACAGTTTGGCAGCTTTAGCAGCAAGTTTTTCCGTCACATGCTATGAGGGCCATTTCTGTAGAATGTGCCGGTTTGTAGCCAGACCGATTGATCACTTTATGCAAGTGCATGTACAACCAATGTTTCAGGAACTGCTTAAATATTAGGTTTCATACCTCAAATGTTAATCAAAATGAAGATTTTGAGGAAAATAAGTTTAATATGTAACTTTTCTCTGAAATATACCACCACTTTACTGGATAATATTGTTACTGACTTGTTCACAAACAGTAAATGTCATTCTTTGCAGTACAAATCTTTGTAAACTTTGCAGAGAATTAATTTATTATGATTATTCTTTATGTCTTTGGTTTGGACTTTTTGGGGGCAAATATTGTTCGAAACTGGATGTTTGACAAATCACATTATTTTTTGTTACACACAAAAGGGTCTCTATACGAAAAAAAAGTTGAAAGTCATATAAGGCTTCTTTTGAAGAAAGATGTACCCATCTATCAGTACCCATCTATCAGCTACTTACTCGGCTGCTGCTAAAAATAGGGATTTCAAATATTTTTTGAACTATTGACTTATTTTCCCAATAACCAAAATGTCAGTGCAGCATTCTAGAAATGTCACAATTGTCACAATGTCACAATGATTATTCTTTATGTCTTTGGTTTGGCCTTTTTTGGGGCAAATATTGTTTGAAACTGGATGTTTGACAAATCACATTATTTTTTGTTACACACAAAAGGGTCTCTATACGAAAAAAAAGTTGAAAGTCATATAAGGGTTCTTTTGAAGAAAGATGTACCCATCTACCAGTACCCATCTATCAGCTACTTACTCGGCTGCTGCTAAAAATAGGGATTTCAAATATTTTTTGAACTATTGACTTATTTTCCCAATAACCAAAATGTCAGTGCAGCATTCTAGAAATGTCACAATGCATATGACATCACAACAGCTTTGACGTCACTACAAGTATATAAAGGTGAGCGCAAGCATTTATATGTCATTTCACTTGACAGATTTCAGCAGTTATAAAGTTGGAAGACAATAGAGTGAATTAAACCTAATCGTAGGTCAACTTTCCAGAACAAGGTACGGTTGAATAAGTCAATTTTGTAATTACAGAAGGCTATTTTCCATCTAATTGTATGTGTATGTATCTGTCTGTCTGTCTAAATGTCCGCTTAGCTACTATAGCTAGAGCTTTTCTAATTTTATGATGAACGGTCTGTCTGCTGTAGTTTTATATAGTTATGGAATGCATTGACGTTCCACCTGTTTTCTCACACAAGGCTTTATGTCAAGCATAAGCGACTGCTTTTTATGCTATTTAGATTTTGCTGTTTTAAAGGTACAAGACAAGTAATATAAGTGATTAAACCAAATTTCATCACCATACCCGCCCTTTCTCGTCTGCCCACAATTGGTGACGTATTTCGATGTGGTACGTCCACGCTGCAGGTGCGTATAACGTTCCTAAGTGCGGACAGTTTGAGACGAACAGCTCTACTTAGCAGAGAAGAGTCGATCCACAGTAACGCCCCTCTCTCTGCGTCTACCTCTGTTCACTCACTAGAGAGAATCTGCTTAATATAAACAATTTAATTTGATAATTTTGACCATTAACACTTTGTGCGCTGTGTGAGCAAAAACAATGTATGTATTCTGTGCTTTCTAACTTTCACAGCAGTTGTCGGTTATGTGTTGATTCTGTCAGATGCCCTCACGGTTATAAAATCATTTTAGCGGTGCCGAGCCACAGGTTGAATATTTGGAAGTGACTGTTGGTTAACACGTAAGCTAGTGTTAATGGGTGCGTTTCAGTCGCTGTCATACTCGTCCCGTTGTCTGAAACGGAAAAAAAATATATGTAATAGAATTATCAAAAAAAAAAGGACTTATTACTTGAAGCAGTGAAGCGAAAACGGGTTTTATGTTATGAGCAAATCTTTTGGCCCTTAACTCAAAAGAGAGTTCCATTTGAGAGTTCCAAAGTCTAGAGTTTAACAGTACCTTGTTAATGGCTATAAATGAACAGTTTAAATGCGTAAAAAGAGCAGCTGACCTGTTGCTTGCCATATGGGCTAGTTAGCTCACCTTCATATGTACCGCTAACCTGACTGGTTACTTATCTTAGTTTGCCTTCTCCAACAGTCACCATTACGTGGGGTCAGATATTTGTTAGCTAATAAGTTACTTCCATATACCCACCAACACATTCTACAGGTCGACACATTCCTGCTGCCCCTTTTGTGTATGTGTCATGACTGTTTACTTAATGATGTTTAAGTTGTTTGTGACCTAATTATTAACCACTAATAAAATCAGTTTAAACCATTCATAAACTTTTTGTATTCAATGCAGTAAGATTTAGCCTTTGGAACTAATGGTTTAGGGATATGCATACCCAGCTGCTTGCCTGTTGAAATTTGCCTGTAAAGGTGTGCTGCCATTCTGATTGCTTTCTTGCCTGTTTTCTGTCCTCCATGAGTGTTGGTCTGCATACTGACAGTCTTTCTGAACTGACTGCCATTCACATGTATAACTGTCTGCCTTCTGATCCTCAAGCCTGCCTGCTTACATGTTAGATTGCTGTCTGTCCACCAAACTGTAAAAATGATTTATGCTTTTGACTTCATATCGCCTTTTCAGAACAAAGTATTCCAGGAGAGTCCTAAGAAAACTTGGACCAGGACAAATGGAGAAACAGAAGCGTCTTTTTGGCAGGAAGATGTAAGGCCTTTGCACTACAATGTTAAAAAATCTTAGAATAACAATATTAATTTAAAATGATTCTTATTTATATAGCATATTCCTTATAGAACCCAAAATCTCAAGGTGCTTTACACTGCAATGAACGAACAGTATTCAGTAATAAAACATTGATCAAATAAAACAGTTAAAAGTCACAAAATATAAATGTAGAAAATGAAATTAATTGAAACAGAATTTAAATTAAACCAGCTAAACAAGCTGAACAATTAGATCAAGCTAAACAAGCCACTCTTTAATCTGTATTAAACACCAATAGAGCTTGCACTCTAAATACTTTCTGGACTATTCCAAAGTATCGGAACGATGAAACATGAAACAGATGAAACATGTTTCATCAGCCTTGTTATTTTAAAAGATTAGGAAGTAATGTTAAAGGAATTAGTCTTATTTTCCTTATAATGTGCTAAAGTAGAATAAAATAATTTTGATTGTATTGTGCAATTAACAAAATACAACATGGACCTGAGCTCTATGAGTGATTCATCCATTAAATAGAGAATAAGAATAACAATCTATAAACTTAGACACAAGCTCTCTCAAAATAATTTGATCATGGATTTTAGTTCAGGCTGTTGATGTTTGAAGAATAACAAACGAACAACATTTCCTTATATATTTTTGTTGTTTCCATAGTAAAATTCCTTCACCTCCAAAAGTGGCACGGGCTTCTTCAGTATTTAAAAAGGTGAGTTTAAAATGGCCAAATTTGTTTTTCATCAGAAAATCGAATTGTTGCTAATAAGTGAGATGTCAGCACAGTTGTTATGTTATCCTGATATTTAATTTCTTTTTATTCAACCTCTTCTATGGTTCTCAAAACAAGAGCAAGTCAAAAAGCACAAGACAAGACGAGAATAAACCTGTGAGGAATGACAGCAAAATGCTCCTTGATAGAGCCAAAAAAATCATCCCAGACTTGGAGAAGCTCGATATTGCACCAATCTTGACCCATTTTGTGATGGATCTGACTAATGAGTATGCCATTTTTAAACCTTTTCTTCTTCTTCTTCTTCTTCTTCTTCTTCTTCTTCTTCTTCTTCTTCTTCTTCTTCTTCTTCTTCAATTTATCATTTTTATTTTTGGTATACTTTTGAATGTATGAGATTTTTAGAATAAATATTAATTGTAGTTCTAAAGAATGCTTTTATTCACATTCTTTTAGGCAGTGGACATCTATCCGGAAAGCAATCCCTAGTCCAGTAAGTCATACTACATTGCTTACACATCATCATATTTTAAATGGGATTCATATTAATTCTAAACCAAACAACCAAAACCATTTTGGAGCAATTTTCAATGTTCGCCTTTCTATGTTATCTCTCCTTTCTTTCACAGGAGACAAAGGTCATGATCTCTCATATGGGTTCATTCATTGCCGACATTGTCAGTGAAGTAACTGTGATGGGTCTTCTTTCATCTCTGGAAGAAATGTTAGATGTTGATCTAAGATCAGTGTTGCTTGCAAATTCCAAGAAGGAAACTGCAGATTTGCTGAATGCTTTCCGTACCAGATCTTGTGAGATAAATCATTCAGCTTCAGTCCACGTGAAGGAGGGGACAGCTCATATAGACTCTCTAAGCAGAGATGTTAGGACTGCAGTTATTGATACGCATCGCAGTTGCCTGGATGACCATGAGAGAGACCAAATTGTGATGAAATTCCACTCGACTATGGAAGATACAAATTCAGAAGCAATGAGTGAGCTTCTGATAGGAGATACTGAGAGTTTGACATCGTTATCCTCAGATGTCCATGACGATGGTACATCTAGACCTATAAGTACCATTCCTATAGCTGGCTCTCCGGTTTCGGATATGCTTCAGCGCTTTGATGATGAGATGGAGGAATTTGCTGAACTGTCGCAAGACATCAATCCCCGCATAAAAGGAAGGACACATTTTTTGTCCCGTCATTTAATAAATCCTGACCTTGAAGGGGTCTCATCTTGTGAGCTCTGTGGTATGGTCATGCCAATCTACCTAGAGCAGGATGACTTGAAATCATCACAGGCATCATCAGAGCTATGCACAGATAGTAGGAACACCTCCTCCGACGTCATGGCAAGCCAAGTTATGGAGTTGGTTGTCCCACCCTCTGTGAAGAAGGCTCAAGAGTCCCCCAGTGTACACAATGACTGGTCTTCCCTGTTCAGCATCGATATACATAGCTCTCCATCACTACAGTCTGAGATGTCTGCTAGGTCACCATGTACTGAGCCTTCTCTGGACAATCAGAGCAAAACCATGAAAGCCCAGAAGGGGAGATTGCATTTCCTATTCCCCTTCAGTAAGGTCTCAAAGAACTTAAAGGTAAAACATTTGACTTATTTCTTATTTAGATTTTGTTACATTATTAATTTTTAAAGTAGTGCATATTTGAATTTCATTTCACACTGAATGTGTATATATCACTTTGCATAAATGACATAATTTGTTCTAAATTATATTCTGTTGCATTATTACTGGTTTGTATCTGTACTTTTAGTTATAAATTTACTTATGCTCTGATATTTTTCTACTAAATCATTGTTTTGTTTTTGTTAGAAACTCAAAAAGAAAAGCAAGGAGCACCCTAACACTGTAGCTGCTGCTGCAACTACAGGTAAGAACATATTGCTAGAAACACATATGACAATTTAGTTGTTAGACAGAATATCACAGTTATATCCATTTTTTAAAAATCAATAACTTTTTTGTCTTATGATAGGTAGTGAAGATGTTTCCCCCATCTCGTCACGTTTCACGAGGATGTTATCGTTCTTTACAAGGCAACGCTCAAATCATCAATAAAGCCTGAAACATCAATTTGCTGAAAATGTGCAAAAATGGCTGGTTTTTGATTACATTTACATTTACATTTACAGCATTTAGCAGATGCTCTTATCCAGAGCGTCTTACAAAAGTGCTTTGTCCTTTACTCATAGAATATATCCTAGTACAGTACAGTAGGTTAGAGTCCAACATACCAGTGAACTAGAATACTGTAGAATACAGGGATCAATGCTGATACCTAGAAGTACAAAACACATAAGGTCTATCTTAAACAATGATAAGTGCAATAAACAATAAGTGATAGAGATGTAATGTGGCCATAATTATCATATTTTTACATTTGATATTGTTTTGCAATACAGCAGAAGTTCAAATTTGGTTATGCTGCTGTGTTGGTTACAGATCATCACAGACTGGTCCCAAACAACAAACAACAAATTAGGGCATAGTTCACAACATAATCTACAAATAGTTTTAACGAAAATAAAGCATCTGCAAGTCCTAAAATGTGTTTTATATTTCTGTTGAAACATGAATCATATTAATTGCCAGCCCTTTTAAAGTTTCAGATATTTTTTTTTACTACAATAATCAACTTCAATAATCCATCTGATGTTCAATGCAGGAATCCCTCCTGTCTGTCGCTGTTCCTCTTCCTCTCACAGGTAAGGGTACCAGTTGACTTTCCTCCGGCCGAGCGAGTAGGCTGCGGGCCGGTGGTGAAGAACGGAGCCGCTTCCTGACCTATCGTAGGATGACATCACAGACTGCTGGAACTGTGGCAGGAGCCAAGGCAAAAAAAAAATGGCAACAAGATATCGATAGGCATGTCAATATTCCCAGCACCCAGGTGAACTACTGCCTACCATGGGACTGTTGGAAACCTATTAAGATAGTATTGAGATTTTTATTTTTATTTTTTTACAAATCTATAAACTAAAAACAACATTATCTACTGACATACAACAATGTACAAAACAAGACACAACATATAAGAATTTGAATTTTAAAACATGTAATACATATCGATCTTCTTTCAGCCCTACAAAAGACTTTTTGATGAATCAGAAAAGAAGATCGACGGCCGTGGCCCGACGACGGAGGTGGTCGTAGCAGTGGTGTTGGTTCGGGCGGGCTGAGGACTCACACAGTGGCATGCCCTTGAGGTAATAAGGAGTGTTTACAGGCAAAAGAGACCGAACAATGCATTAGACATATTAATAACATAAAACATAAGGGAGTATAAAGATTCTGTGTCCTTTCAGATTGATTTGCGTACAGGGCAGAGGCATCTGCAGGCTTAAGCAAAGGATCCTAGGTAGGCTTTGGTGGACCTCAGGGTAAGATATATGACCTCTCCACCAGGCTCAAGACCATATAGAAAAACAATCTTCTTTAGGATAAGGTCAAGAGAAGCCTTCTCTTGGAATGTGTTGGAACATATTGATTAATGTATGGTTTGTATATAATAGTGCCGAATGCAAATAACAATATGTAAAAGTAGATTTGGTGAATACATTGTAACATTGGTAGTGGGATGGACAATTCTTTGTGCAAGAATGATGTTATTGGTTCATTTTTCTGCGGTTGCATTTAATATCACTATCCTTATGTATTTATATATCGCTTTTTACTGCAGATGTTGTCACAAAGCAGTTTTACAAATGTCCAAGTCCAAGCCCCCAGTGAGCAAGCCAAGGGCGACAGTGGCGAGGAAGAACTCCCTAGAGCATGAGGAAGAAACCTTGAGAGCAACCAAGACCCAAAGGGGAAGCCCATCCTCCTTTGCCTGGCAACGCTCACCACAATAATATCAATTTTAAGAGAGAAATAAATAAAAAATGAAAAAATAAGCAGTTAATGTCCAGTCCAATTTGCTAGAGGCCCTAGTCTTGACGCGATGGTGTGCATGTGTCCAAAGCCCATCCCACAAGAGAGCATCCATTAAGGGCAAGGGAGAAGCAGTTGGCTAGGGTGGAGCTGTGGTGGCCTACAGCAGGGCACATCAGGGGGTGGTGGGAAGAGCCATGGCAGCTGAGACGGGTTGAGGCTCAGTAACATCATGACATCAGGAGTAGGTGTACCTCGGCAGAAAGAGAGACTAGATTATTAGGCATGTCCAGGTACAAGGGTGTGTAAATTAGGGAACTATAATGTGCAAAGATGGGCTCCGGCAGATCTAGCTATGGCAGCACAGCTAAAAGGAAAGAGCCAGAAGGAAACACAGGCACGAGGGCACCCTGGAACATCAGCACTCCGCCGCTCTCAGTCAACACACTCGAGTGACAGAAGAGAGGTGAAGTGACAGCATCATAACATCCCAGTTTATCATAACTCTCAAAACCCATGGACCCCCAAGATGGGAAGTAGTTAATAAAATACCTGACTGTACAGATACTAAAAAGAAATCTAGGATTATTTTTGTTATTTTCTATTGGGCTCAAGAGATAAGCTGTTCGAGCAGTAATAAGTGTTTTTCTATAGGTGAGTAGGCTCTCCTTCCATGCAAGCTGGAAGACTACGAGCTTAGTGCGGTGCCATTTATGTTCTATTCTTTGAGTGTTTTGTTTTAAATTGCGAATGAGATCATTATACCAAGGTACTACATTTTTGTAGCTAATTTTTTTATTCTTAAATGGAGCAACATCATTAGGTGCACAGCAGAATACTGATTCTAAGCATTCAGTAATTTGATCAAGTTCCTTTGGGTTTGAGGGAATCCTAGGCGCAAATTTTTAGTCTGGGAGATTCCCAATAAATCCAGGTGCAGTGGACGATGTGATCGTGTGTCTGGTATGATAGCGAGGCGAGGTTACGATAGTGTGGCTCATGCATAGTTTAAATGAAATTAGGGAATGGCCTGCGATGGCACCTGACTGGGGTAGTATAACTACCTTCTCCATGTCTACACCGTATGGCAGTACTAAGTCAAGCGTATGTTTACATTTACATTTACAGCATTTAGCAGTACACTGTTATCCATAGCGACTTACAAAAGTGCTTTGTCATTTACTCATAGAATATATCCTAGTACAGTACAGTAGGTTAGAGTCCAACATACCAGTGAACTAGAATACTGTAGAATACTGGGATCAATGCTGATACCTAGAAGTACAAAACACATAAGGTCTATCTTAAACAATGATAAGTGCAATAAACAATAAGTGATAGAGTTTGTTAATCAACATCATTGTAATAAACAATACCCTACAATAAGTACTAATTTAGTCAGTCAATATGAGAGCAGGGTAAGTATGTCCACCAGAGTGTGTGGGTTCTCTTTGTACATTGAAACCAATTGATTCTAATATAGAACTAAAGGCCAAGTTCAGAGGGTGTTGGGCACTATCAAAGTGAATATTGAAATCACCAACAATAATGGCACTTTCTACTAGAGCAGATCCCTCTCAGTATCTACAGCTAGACAAAACGCACCTGCCACCTTGTGGTCAGTTGAAGTATTTGCTAGTGATTCTAGACAGGTTTTCCAAGTGGACTGAGGCGTTTCCTTGTTCTAAGGAAGATGCCCGCGCTGTGGTTAAAATCCTAGCCAAGGACATAATACCGAGGTACGGTGCGCCTCGGGTAATAGATTCAGATCAGGGACCCTGTTTCATTTCTATGGTAACTCAGAAACTATGCACCTACCTAACTATTGACTGGAAGTTTCACATCCCTTACCATCCTCAGTCATCTGGCATTGTTGACAAAATGAATTATACATTGAAACAAAGGCCATGATGGAAAACAGGAAAGAAATGGATAGATCTTGTCCTTCCTAGGTCTTCCTAAGTTCAAGACTGTTAACTCAATACACACTTTAAAACACTCAATACACAATTTAAATTTTTAATAATACTTGTTCAGGTTCCACTATTGTTCTCCAAACCATACATTATTCAATGTATGCATATTAATATTCAATATTTACACCAACCGGTTCTTGGTACCATTATGTTCAACCTGAGCTACTTGCATTTTATTTAAAAGGCGATCCTCTTCCATATCACCGGATGCCCATACTGCTTTTATTACCTCAATCTACTGCCAGCAGTGTTGTGTGAGATCAGAATGATGCCCAGTGCCACCACCAAATTGTCACTATTTGAGGTCGTTTTTGGTAGACCATTTACCACCCCATGGGTCAGAGGTAACCCAGGTGTTTCTCAGTCAGGTGACACAGCCATAGCTGATGACTGACAGACAAATCCTCTAAGACTTGGCTTGCGTTGCTTTGGTGTTACAGGAAAGGTTTGAAGCCCTTGTTTTTGTCTGTCTGGCATTCAGATTTCCTGAGCAGCCATGTTGTGATTCCTAATTAGGAACATGTTCCAGCCTACTCCATGCAAGCTGGAGCACTGGATCCACTTTTTAAATGTGCCTTTTTAAGGTGACGGCTTATAAAAGTCATCTCTGATTATTTTTGTTGTTGTTAGCTTTTTAATCTGTCAAGTCTGTAATTTTCCAGATTTATATCCATTAAAAAAACAGATGCTCTAAAGGGAGGGGGTGGACTCCTTCAGTGGTACAGCAGAAGTTGATAACTTCAAAATCATTTACAGCAGCTTCAACCTTGCCTGAGTGATTTAAGTAATTAGTGAAACTGGCACAGCACCACCAACCGTTTATTAAAGAAAACGTGTATGACACATGATTATCTTAATTCTTTTAATTAAAACAGTCCCTTGCAAGGCATATTATTCAATTATGTTCAAAGAGGTACATAGAGCATGCTGGCAAAACTGAACCGTTGAAGATACTACAGGAAATAAGAAATTTCCATAATGTGAATGAAACATTTATTTAAATGTATTGAATATTGCACATCTCAGAGCCTCCAGAGGTGGAAAAGACCAGGCCAGGTGAGCCATAGGTTGAATTGGAGCCCGAATCCAAGGGCCAGGGCGTCCCCGCCAGACGCATGACGCTCGAATTTGATCTTCTTGAAGCAATTAACTAGAGTTAATTGAAAGCGGAAGAGGATGCCTGGAGCTGCGATGCCATACCTTTAGGGAAAGATGAAAAAAGGAACACGAATCAAACAAATGAGACTGTTTGTTTTTCGAGGCTGAATGGGATGTGCCATAATAACCTTCAATTACTATATTGGTGTCCAAGCTGAAATTCAACTTGATTACAATAGCCGCAAGCCATGCAGATCTAGTTATGGGCTTTATTCAAAATTAAAACTAAAACAGAAGTAGATTTTAAAAAACACAACCACAATTCTGTGATTTATCTAACGCCAGCTAGTTAACTTCATAACTTACTCTCTGTTGATTTTCCCACCCTTAATCTTGCAGAAAGAAGGCTCAAGAAAACCAAGCGGATGTAAATCACAATCTTCCATGTTGTTTTGCCTCCACATCACCCTGAAAGTGCTTTATTTAAATAATTTAGCTCTGCTCAATTTCAACTTGATTACAATAGCCGCAAGCCATGCAGATCTAGTTATGGGCTTTATTCAAAATTAAAGCTAAAATAGAAGTAGATTTTAAAAAACACTACCACTATAGTAATTAACCTGCAAAATGTGTTCTTAATCTGTTGATTGCAACTGTCAAACATTTTTAAAAATGTGTTGAATATTACCCAAGTCACAGCCTACAGAGGTGGAAAAGACCAGGCCAGGTGAACCATAGAACAAGTTGAACCCTGAATCCGAGGGCCAGGGCGACCCCGCCCGAACCCGAGGGCCAGGGCTCCCGCCAGACGCGTGATTCTCAAATTTGACCTTCTTGGAGAGGGAGATCCCACTGGAAGAAACTGAAGGGGAAGAGAATATACCTTTAGAGAAAGATGAAAACTGACCACTAACCAAACGAATGAGAGAGATTGTTCTTTGAGGCTGAATGTGATGTGTCATAATAACCATCAATTACTATAAAGGTGTCCAAGCTGAAATTCAACTTAATTACAATAGCTAGCCAGCAGCCAAGATAAAAGGTCACATGTCACAATTTTAAGCTTCCCTTTATACGAAAGAACTGCAGTATTTTAAATTTGCCACATCGTTGGCAGACAGGTACCTAGCCATAGTAGCTAATTATCCTAGCTAGTTCACACTTCATTCTCCCCCAAATGATCCCATTATCGACAGGTATCCGTGCTTAGACATGAAGACAGTTCAGCGACCGAGGACTGACATGCAGCTGTCACAGCTCTTTTAGAGCAATCCGACGGTTAGCGAGCCAATGCTAGATAATAACGTTAATCGCAGCTACAGTAAATAGTTGGCAGTTAATCTGCTAGTTAACTAACGTGCTCCATCGCCATGAAAATTAGAATCTGTTGCCGCAAGAGATGTGCATAAGTAATGTGTGAACTAGCTAAGTTAACCATCTCAAATAGACAGCTTGTCTGTTAGCTAACCTAGCTAGAGAGCCCAATGTTACCTGAGTCGTTGAATTCAAGTCCGACTTGACACTTTAGCCTTTCCCATTAGGCCTCATCGTCTTTTTAAACAAAATTAACATACTATTCATAAAATCCATATAGAGCAAGTTTTATGGATGATCTGCTCAGTGAAGCTGCATTATTTCTGTTATAATACGGACACGGCAGCATTTTCACGGCATGTTTTCTTAATCTGTTTATTGCAACTGTCAACACATACGAATGATTAATAATTAATGTAAACTGTTATGCAGCGAATTAAAGATACTATATTTTCCTGTTTCCCTAGAAATAATCCAAACTGCAGTGTCTGCTTATTTATGCTGAAGCACACTTAAGTGGGTATATTTTTTGTGGATTCCACATATACATTAAAAGGAAAATGTTGCCCAATCATGTCAGAAATAGCAAAACAAAAAAACACAGGCTCCGAGTTACTGAAAGAGAAGTACGCGATGAGGTCCTGGTAGAGCATAGGCACAGGTTGGTCATACGTGTTTATGAGGAGTTTAATTTAAGCAAAATCCTCATCACACACCCAAGAAGTCAAAGCCTGCAAAATCCCCAAGCAGCAAGACTGCATCAAGTTAGCACTGGCTGAAGCAAAAATAGTGCTGTGTCCTGCTGTGTGGCTCATCCACTCTACCAGTCTCTTAGTATTGGGCTTAGTGTGCTTAATTCATCTTGATGTCCTAACTGACATTCAAAAAGAAATGGATGTGAGAAGACAGTGTAGGAGTTCAAATTTGAATTGGCTTGAAATGTAGGCTGAAGTGCTCTTCTGCAGCTGAGCAGCTCATTTTCTGCTGAGCATCTTCACAGCCCTTACAAGGAGAGCATGAAAATGATGGAGGGGACAAGAAAAATCAGAATAATGCTTTAAGGACTGGACACATTTACAGCTTCTCACACTAAACAAAGTACTCCAAGGTAAAAAGTTCATCAAAGTAAAACATGTTTCATCCATCTTTCTGTGAACTGATATTTTAATGACTGACAGACAAATCCTCCAAGACTTGGCTTGGGATGCTTTGGTGTACAGGAGAGGTTTGAACCCCTTTCATTAAAGAAAACGTGTATGACTCAGGTGCTAGGGTATTATCAGAATGTAATTTATTCCAAATGTAAACACATGATTCTCTTAATTAGAGATTCCCTTATAAGGCATATTATTCAATAATGTTCATAGAGGTACAAAAAACAAAACAAAACAACAAAACCCTACTGAGTCTGGAAAAGAACATCTTTATCAATAAAAAGTATCAAATGACCTGAACACAGTTGTACCACCATTACAAACTCCTTGCTTGAGTCTGCATGTATACATGTATGATAGTAACATATCAGCCAATGAATGATGGACTCGAGTTTGTACTCGAGGAAAGAAAGAAATTTTCATAATGTCATAAAGAATCAAGTGTTTGGAAAACGTCTAGGAAAAGAAAGAAACATTTATTTAAATGTGCTGAATATTGCACAAGTCGCAACCCTTGAAAAACCAAGAAGAGTTCTCGGTCTGCTTAAGTACTGTGTACTGCAAAAACACAAGTAGAATTGAATTTTCCACAAATACACATACAAGAACCATAGAAGAAAGCATAGTGTTGGTCTTATAGAACGAGAGACACAAAAACCTCAGCTACAATGATCAACAATTACACAATGAAGTTTGGATTCAACGGAATTTCGTTTTGAACTACGGTAGAGGGGCCTCTTTATCGGCTACTCGAATACTAGGCAACAACCTGATTCACCATTTGTGGATCACATTTGAGCAGTAACATGATTTGGTAGAACACTTGCATTTGAAACCATTTTTGTCTTCTTTTATAGGTGGAATCGGAGGCCAGTTTGGTGATGTTTTAAATCTACTTGAAGAATAACAAACAAACAAAAAGCCAACCCTAATGTAACATTTAAAAGAAGCACCAAAGTGGGCATCAGATTTACCATCAAACAGGGTCTTGCTGCTGTCGAAGCCTGTGCACTGCCGCTTGCAGATCTCCATGTTCTGCAAGCAAGATTTCACACTGCAGCGAGAGACACACACACACACACACACACACACACACACACACACACACACACACACACACACACACACACACACACACACACACAGGTGGGGGGGGGGTTACAGTACTAGCAGAGAAACTCTGATGCTATTTGGATTTCTAAATTAACACGGTGTTCCTTAAAATGTTTTTGAAACACTGACATGTAGATTGGAAGGCCTGGAGCAACTCACTGTGCACTCTGAGGGAAGTGGAGGAGGTGGGTCATGGTCAGAAACAGGTGGTTCACGGTCTTCACTGGCGTGATCCTTTTGTGAGCGTCTAGCGTGAGCATCTTCTTTAGTAGGTCGATGAACTCCCGCCGGTCGGCCTTCTCCGCCAAGACGTCGGTGCCTTTCAGACTGGTCATATTGACCTGCGAGAGAGACCCATGGGTGAGTCATATTATTCACCAGCAGAGGGCGGCAATGCACCCAATACGAACGAAGTTCTGCAGCAAATTTCTACGCACTGCTCTGCCCTTCGCAGATGCCGTTCTCCAGAGCGACTTACATGCGCTACTCATTATGACAGCAGAAACGCTCGACCTTTCAGCTAGCACCTTGTTCTACCTGCTCTATAATGTGAGCTGCGGGAGCCCTTTGTCACGTTCTTCAATTTCACATCGCAACACTAAAAGAAATGCGTATAGTTACGCGCACAAAAGCCCAAATAACCTGCATCATGTCGTCAAGGCAGTTTAAAATGTACTTCCGAGTCTCTTTGGACTTGATGCCACGCTCCGCCTCATGCTCCGAAGGTGTCTGGAGAAAGGAAAGAAAAAACAAACCATTCAGCTCCACCATTAAGTTACATGAAGTCATTAAGTTACGTCCCTTATAAAAAACACATGGCATTTGGCATTTGAAGACAGGCAAACCTTGAGTCTCCACAGGGGGTAGCAGTAGAAATAGTAGTGCGTCTTGGTCGCTGCGCTCAACATGCACTCTGCTGGTAGGCCCTGCGTCTCGGAGATGTAACGGATCTGCAGAGACACCATACGGCAAAAGGATTATGACTTTATTTTGAGTTAATCCTTTCATTTTCAAAGTGCATGTCTAAAAAAACAGGCCATAGAAACTCATTTATATTAATCCTAAAAATGAGCGGGCCGACAAAGCAGCTAAAAGGTCAAACTACACACACACAAACACACACACACACACACACACACACACACACACACACACACACACACACACACATATCACTACAGCCACAAAACCACTACAGGTCTGCACCACTGATGCTGTACGGGCGTTAAGGCACAGCTCAAAGGACCATGTGCTTACCTGATCATATTCGGAGGCTCCGGGATACAGGGGCCAGCCCAGGAACAGCTCAGCAATGACACAGCCCAGGGACCACATATCGATGGCCTCACAGAATGGGAGACCCAGGATGAGCTCAGGCGATCTGGACCAAAAACACAGAGATCGCCATCATGAAATCAGCCTCGGCTGATAATTCCGTGGGGGGGTGTTTGTGTTCCTAGACATTACACACCCACTATTCTAGTGTAACATGGAACCAACACTACAATGCACCAACACTACAATAATGTTCTGTTTTGCATTAAGTAAATACAGAGTACCAATGCAGTTAAACACCCGTTACTCAGTATATTACACTGTTAATTAACAGTGTAGCTACAATGTAATAGCGGTTTTGTACAGACTCGCTAAATACTGATATTACCAAAGCCTGCAGTTCAGCGCATCCTAACTAATCTCAGACACCGAAGACGGTTCATTAGGTGTTTTTGCTAAATAACAGCACTCACATGACCCAATAAAAATAAACCACTTATAAATCAATCGTGCTCCAGTTAACTGTAATGCTCATCATAGGCTTTTAATGTGTAGCAGGGTTATTACAACTGTCCACAACATGCAGCTCTACTCTAAAGCACACTCGAGTGCAACAAGTGCACACTTATTTCTAACACGCCTCAGCACGTGTCCCTCACCGGTAGTATCTGGACTGCAGGTAGCTGGGGGCCTTGGAGAAGTGGCTAGCTGAGCCGAAGTCGATGACCTTGACGCGGTACGGCTGCCTGATGGGGTCCACCAGCATG
The DNA here is from genome assembly GCF_041902795.1 of Electrophorus electricus. Lineage (NCBI taxonomy): Eukaryota > Metazoa > Chordata > Actinopteri > Gymnotiformes > Gymnotidae > Electrophorus > Electrophorus electricus. The sequence continues at coordinate 1,003,059 of NW_027658616.1, read as the reverse complement.
ATGTTGTCGGGCTTGAGGTCGGTGTGGATCAAGCCCAGGCTCTTCAGTTTCATGAGCGCTTTGGCGACCTGCTGCAGCACGGGCCGGATGCATTTCAGCAGCAGTGGGCTGAACTTGCTGCGCTTGAGGAAGTCGTAGAGGCTCTGCCCCAGCATCTCGAACACCAGGCATATGTGCTTCTTGTGCTGGAAGCACTCGTACGCGCGCACGAAGTTGAACTCGTCGGCGTTCTCCCTGCTCAGCCGGCTCAGGATGCTCACCTGAGGAGGAGCAAAGGAGGGAAGACGGAATACGCGTTAAGCCGAAGCTACGTGGTCACAGCTTCAAAGTTTGATACTGCTGACAAATAGCCTACTTATTTTCAATAGCATCAAGCACTTTGTGTACTTCCCTTCAACCATTTACTTCTACAGGATTTGGGAGATGCAATTATGGAAGTGGTCCCTTGGAAATGAACCCATGAACTTGCTTTTGGTACTCAAACAATGCAGATTAATGCTCTTTCATAACAATAACATTTTTAATGCACATCCAAACAGGTATGGCTTACACAACTGAAGCTAAATCTTCTTTTTAGAGTAAGCTTCAAGCTGTCCGTGTGTTATCCGAACTAGTTCCTACTGAACTAGTGAAAATTAGAACTAGTGTGCCAAACAAGTATTTCTGTGCTACCCTGGCTGTATACAAATTCCACAGTGTGCGTTAGCACATCTGACACCAACAGAACATATGTTGTAAAAACTGAAACAAACAATAACAGAATCAGGGCTACAGCTGATTCTAGGCCATATCAATAGCTCATTTAAAGCAGGCACAACTTTCCCACCTCGTTCTGGCCCTGTCGAGCATAGGACGGATGACTTTTCAGGATCTTGATTGCGACTACTTCACTGGTGCCCCGCTTCCAGCACTTGGCGACCTGGCCAAAGGTTCCACGGCCCAGGGACTCCAAAACCTCGTAGCTGTTGGAGACGGAGCGGAGGATCTCGTTCTGCACCAGTTGGTACTCGCAATCGCTGCCCCTGGCCACACGCTTGGACAACCCAGGGGAGGAGAGCTCCTCCAGGATCTGTACACTGTTGCTGCTGTGTGCCTCCTCTCTCTTCCTCTTGAGGCTGCCCCGCTTCTGATAGCCGTCAGCACGCCGCGAGGTCAATGCCTCGTCTCCGCCCTGCCAGCTGGAAGAGGAGGAAGACGACGACGAAGCCTCGTCCGAGGCTCCAGAGGGGGAAAAGACCATGGCAGGTAAGCCATCGATTGAATTGAACCCCGGATCCGAGGGCCAGGGTGTCCCCGCCCGAATCCGAGGGCCAGGGCTCCCGCCCCGCGCAGGATTCTCAAATTTAACCTTCTTGGAGTGGGAGATCCCACTGAAGGAATCTGAAGGGCAAGAGAATATACCATTATGGAAAGATGAAAACAGGACTACTAACCAAATGAACAAGAGAGATTGTTTGTTCTTTGAGGCTGAATGTGATGTGCCATAATAACCATCAATTAGCTAAATTAGCTAAATCACAGAGCTTTGATTTTTTTTAAAACATCTACTGCTGTTTTAGTTTTAATTTTGAATATTTCTGTCTGAAGCAGAGCAGAGCCCTGATCGATGCCATTGTTTTTTGGGCAGGCTTTAGCAAGTGATTGCTTTCTCTTTACACGCTTCTCAGAAAAGACAAGTTCTTTGTCTTGCGTTACTCAAAGGTGGTTCTGTGTGCTAAAACAACATCTTGACCTTTCAGCGATGCTGCCACACTGAAAAACAGAAGGCCAAGAAAAAAACAGCTTCTATTCTTAGACTCTCTGGCACTCTAAGTGCTTGCTGATACCTTGCTGACTGCAGTATTTCCTACACCTTTCCAACTGAGAGGCTCCTGAACTTGCAGCACCTCTGTCAATTAATCAATTGCATAACAAGAGTTCATCCGCTCTATAATTGAGGGAGATACCCCCTCTAATCATTAATGCTCATCATTACAAAGACCATTAGTGTAAGCTGATGAAAAATGTTTCAATGTATTTAAAAGGTAAAGAACAGAGTAGCAATGTAAAGATACCATTTATAATGCATTACATTTTAGTCTTTGACACAATCTCTTGCCCTGAAACAGTGTTTAGGGCGATTACAATGCTGTTTCAATATGTTTAAAAGGTAAAGAACAGAGTAGCAATGTAAAGATTCCATTTATAATGCATTACATTTTAGTCTAAAACACAAACTCTTGCCTTGAAACAGTGTTTAGGGCGATTGCAATGCTGTTTCAATGTGTTTAAAAGGTAAAGAACAAAGTAGCAATGTAAAGATACCATTTATAATGCATTACATTTTAGTCTAAAACAAAATCTCTTACCCTGAAACAGTGTTGTTGGGCGATTACAATGCTGTTTCAATGTGTTTAAAAGGTAAAGAACAGAGTAGCAATGTAAAGATACCATTTATAATGCATTACATTTTAGTCTTTAACACAATCTCTTGCCCTGAAACAGTGTTTAGGGCGATTACAATGCTGTTTCAATATGTTTAAAAGGTAAAGAACAGAGTAGCAATGTAAAGATACCATTTATAATGCTTTACATTTTAGTCTAAAACACAATCTCTTGCCGTAAAACAGTGTTTAGGGCGATTAAAATGCTGTTTCAATGTTTAAAAGGTAAAGAACAGAGTAGCAATGTAAAGATTCCATTTATAATGCATTACATTTTAGTCTAAAACACAATCTCTTGCCGTAAAACAGTGTTTAGGGCGATTAAAATGCTGTTTCAATGTTTAAAAGGTAAAGAACAGAGTAGCAATGTAAAGATTCCATTTATAATGCATTACATTTTAGTCTAAAACACAATCTCTTGCCCTGAAACAGTGTTTAGCGCGATTACAATGCTTTGAAACGCTGTTTCAATGTGTTTAAAGGTAAAGAAGAGAGTTGCAATGTAAAGATTCTACTTATCATGAATTACATTTTAGTCTAAAACACAATCTGGGTTTGTGTGTATATAAATGATGTAATCTTACTGTTGTGGAACAAATTACTTCCATTTCCATTTTTTAAGGCAAAAATATTAAATGTTGGAATTTATCATTACATATTCATATGAATATGACTTTAATTTGTATACATATTTGTTGACATTAGCTATTTTGATCAGTCATTTTTGTGTCTGGTTGTTCTAGCTCATATTTAGCACGTTGTCCTTGACCATGTCCCTCTGTCCACAGGGTGGTGGTGTTGGACCGTGTTACAGACACGCTGCTGTTTTCCTGCAAGGTGCTAGTGGTCGGATTTGTAGGTGAGAAATATAGAGTGAAGTCATGTGTATATTACCCATACTACACTTCATCACATTCTGACCATGATGGCACATGGCAACACACTTTAATAGGTAACTCTGAGGGTTTTTCTACATTCCCTGTAAGGTCTGCTGGCTTTCTTCTTCTTCTCTGGGAGAATCAGGCTGCCATCTGACAATTTCCAAGCTTCAGCTGCTGCATTATTACTGGTTGCCCGTTATTGTACGTATTGTAACCTCAGAAAAGCTCAAGTGGTGACAATTGCTTCTGTGTGAGAACAAAACATCAGCATATTCAGTACACTGAAGAAATGGTTCTTTCTTTTTTAGATTCCAAAATGCTTATTGACAGTGATTGTAAAGTCACTTTGTTTGTAAATAACCATGATTTACACATTTATTCTGGACAGCAGTTCCTCTCATAATACTGAAGGCCCAGCATGTATATCTACTACTGCTGTTTTTTTAGACGGTGATTGTGGGAGCTTATTTCATCGCGCAGGGCTTATTTAGTGTACAGCATGTGTGTGGACACCCTTTTCCTATGCTTCTGTAAGCTCACACACACACACACACACACACACACACACACACACACACACACACACACACACTCTCTCTCTCTCTCTCTCTCTCTCTCTCTCTTCATTCCAGCAGTTCATAATGACATTGGGCACACACAGTCGAAAGCTTGTATGGTCTCGTCCCTTTACTTCAGGGAGAATAGAATTATAAAAAACATTATTAGCTCACATTTCACTCTCAAGCTACTACACATATGCCAATCATGAGGACTATATTGGTTTTATTTCCACTATGATGTTTCTGTCTCCTCTAGTGGAGGATCTGGAGCGTAACGACGGCACCGTGCAGAGACCATACCTCCGATTTACTCCTCCACATCAGCTGACTTTAAAAAAACATTTAAAGCTCTACACATCATGGATCACAGAATGTCTGTTATTAACGCTATACAAGAACTATACTAAACCCATAGATCTAGACTAAGACTATAAAGTCATTTCACTTAGCTAAATAACTTTAATACATAATTTAAATCATGCAATGTGTAATAATATTTCTTGTTTTTGTTCAGGAGATGTGCAGACATTATCTGCTGTATTATTTTTGTGGCTGCCATTGTCACCTATATTCTTATTCGCTCCCTGGGTAAGAAACATTTCCAACTACACTTTCATGGGGAAAAAAAATCATTATAATTGTGGGCTCAAGCGGAAGGTCTTTTACCCATGTATGGCTTGTGAGATATCCTTCTAACGGAGGTTCTAACACAGCGTGGCTGCTTGGAGACTCTCGTCATGTCGTGTTGCCCCAGAACTCCACTGGGATGTTTTGTGGAGCTGGAGTCAATGTGTAAGTCCCTCACATACTGGATAAGTATTTATATCTTCACAGGAATACCAAAACAGCACACCCAGTATGTAAGGAACACCGTCAGTATTCTTTCGAATGGACTTTAGTGAGTCGGACTAGGGTTACAATGGAGCTGTGCAGGTGCAAATCATGTGGAAACATGAAACATCAACAAGACAAGATGGGTTAGACTTTAGCTTTAAGATTTTCATGATTGGCACTGCACAGCAACAAGTGGAACCAATCAAATCACTTGTGTTTAATGATTGTCTCTAAACCAAGGGGTCCAAACTCAGGTCTAGGAGTGTCACAACACTGCAGAGTTTATTGGTTACCCCAGTCAAATTCACCCTCGAAGAAAGAACACTTAGCTGGGTAGTGGTGTGACTCTCCAGCACTGAATCCTGATACACATACTCAAAAAATTGAATAAAAATTGTTTATTTAATTGGTTAATATTCATGTGTCAAGCTGCATTTGTTTCCTGCATCCTCTCGTGTTTCAGTGACAAACCAAACGTCCTCTACTTTGACCTTCTGAAGTGTGCCAGAGCAACGACAGAAATGGACGCCATTCTAGAGGGTCTCCAGTGTCCAACCACTCAAGTGAGATTTCCACACAAATGTCCTGTTGACATTGTACAGAAACCAAACACGTATGTCAGTAGCCTTTTAGAAATATGCACATGAGACTCATTTATTACAAAACAGTTTAGCATGTAGTATGTGAATGCCAGTTTGTAAGTCTGGGGGCTTGGGTCTCCTTTTGCTGCTTGGTTTGGGAGCCTTTTGCTCTATCATGCAATGAACAATGTGTAAATAGTGTAGATAGAAATATAAAAAGCAACACTGTGTTTAGCTACTCAAATAAGATCTCCTTCACTCTGTGTGTTTGTGCGTTGGTTTGCAGGTCTGTGTTAAAAAATGCCCTTCAGAGTTCTGGAAGTTGCCCCCAGAGGCGTATGCCCCAAATGCCCTGCCTAAAGACTTCTTTCAGCAGCAGTATTGTGACCCTAGACTTGACCTCGCCCAAACCACATTGGTAAAACCTCACACTGCAAATAAGCAATGTAACCAGCTTCATCTCTGAGAAATAAACCCTCACCTCACTCTTGACAGAACAGAATTTGTCGTATCAAAAGTCTTTGCAATATGCAACTCTTTGTACATGTAATTCATGCATTGGCTTAGCCACTCACGCATACACAGCATTTGTGCATACATAGCATTCTGCATGTTAATGAGATTTTCACATGCATTTCCACTACAGAGTGTCCAAGACATCCTCAATCAAGAGCTTTGTCCATATTTCTACACGCCAAGTAAACCAGGTAAAGACAGCAGGATTACACAACTACCTGTTAATTTGTCCATTCTGTTTTGTAACAGTTTGACTATGCTATGTACCAAAACATAACCAAACCACCAGGAAAGTACTTATACCTGCAGTGATAAGTCAGCAGGTTTAATTGTTAGTCATATTATTTTCTGTCTCTCCCTCCACCCAGAACTAGGGAGATGTCTGCCTAGCTTTGACTGGCAGGACGTTCCTCCAGACTTCTCTCTCCCTGGATTCGCTTCCGTTAATGAAACAGTCGAGCACATAAAGGGATATATGGAGTAATCCTTCACACACACTCACACACACATTTCACTCTCAAGCTACTACACATATGCCAATCATCAGGACTATATTGTTTTTATTTCCACTGTGATGTTTCTGTCTCCTCTAGTGGAGGGTCTGGAGCGTAATGACGGCACCGTGCAGAGACCATACCACATGCCCAGGTCTCTGTGGCAAATCCTCCACAAGAGAGACAGCTTTCTCCCTTAATGAATAAACCATCCAGCATATATTTGAGTCTTTTTTCTGTTGTTGTAACTGTAAAACTGTTCTCAACAGCATTTCGACCACTGTTTTGTTCAAAAGAGATCTGACGGGGCGGCCTCTGGACTGATCCAGTTTTGACCGAACGGCAGACACACACTGGATGTTCTGGCAAACATTTACATATCTGGCTGGACCTTAACCATGTTGCTCTGTTTATTTGATACGCCTACTCTTTTCATATACCGCACTGCTTATTGTGTAGGAGTAGGCTTGCTCCTAAATGTGGAGTATATGAGAGGCTTAAGGGGAAGTTGATATATTTAATTGAGTTTTAGTTCTTTGCCAACCTCTCTCATTATGTGTGAAAGATCACATTTCATGGGATGCTACAATATATTTTTTTTAATTCCTGAGTGTAATAATGTCAAGATTGGCCACCCTCCTGGACTCCCTCTTTCCGTGGTTTCACGGCTTGCGCTGCAGGCCGCTCCCCCCTGCAGCGTTGGTCAAGACGGGTAGACGCTTACCTGGGATCTCGTCGTTATCAAAATAAACGTGAGCCTGCTTCTTCCGGGAACGACGAGATGCCCGTGTACAGGCGGCCACGACCAAGGCACACAGCAGGGTTTAAATACATGAACTAGAAACGAGGGACAGGTGTACGCAATCAGTGTGAGGACAAAATGAAACCGTGGAACGGAACAAAACACAAGACATGGAAAACACGGAACATGGAAGGGACTGATCGTGACAATCAGCATAGATTATTTAACACAAAGATTCAGAACTGCTGGTGCTGTGTATTTAATCATCTAATATAGACACCAGTACCTCCACTAAAGCCTGCCATAATGATATCAACATCAAATGCAAAAAAAGTAATTTTGTTTCCAATAGTAAAACCAAAAAAAAAAAGCCAAACAAATAAAACGTGATGATGGACATGCGCCTCTTTAAAGGATTTTCTCAATAAATATATGTAGAATTTATGACTATAACAGAATACAGCAAAGAGAAAAATGCAAGAATGCATATGGCGAAGGACGTATGGCAAGTATGGCAAATTCCTCCTAAATGTCTATATGGTTCCATCAATGCAATATTTGAAGCTCTATGAAATAAACAAACCAAATTGTTATCAGAACACTCCACTATATTCATGAAAAACACTTTCTCATGTACTCATGGTATAACTCATTTTTACTGTAGGAATTTGGAATAATAGGATGGCAAAATCCTGTTCATGCCTATTCTGTTCCATATATGCAATAGTTGAAGCACTATAAAATACACAATTCATATTGTTATCAAATCCTTCCAATATATTCTTGAAATACACTTTCTTGTGTATCCATACTATTACGTTCCAATGTTTTTACTTTAATTTGGAGTAAAAGGATGGCAAAATCCTCATAAACATGTATTCGTTCCACTATATAATCAGTTTTTGAAACTCTAGAAAACAAACTAGTCAAATTGTTATCAGATCCCTCCACAATATTCATGAAATCCACTTTCTCATGTACCCATGGTATGACTTTCAAGTGTTTTACTGTAGGAAGCTTGAGTAATAGGATGGCAAAATCCTCTTAAACATCTGTTCAGTTCAACATATATCACTACTCGAAGATCTATAAAATACACAATTCAAATTGTTATAAAATCACTCCACTACGTACTTGAAATAAACTTCCTCCTGTACCCATGATATGACTTTCAGTCATTTTTACTGCAGGAATTTGGAATAATGGAGTAGCAAAATTCTGTCGAATGTCTATTCAGTTCCATATATGTAATAATTGAAGCTCTATAAATAAATCAAATCAAATTGTTATCAGATCACTCCACTAAATTCTTGATATACACTATCTTATGTACCTGTGGTATGACTTTCAGTCATTTTTACAGTAGGAATTTAGAGTAATAGGATGGCAATATCCTGTGAAATGTCTATTCAGTTCACTATATATCACTACATGAAGCTGAGTGAAATGCACAAATCAAATTGTTATCAAATCACTTCATTAAATTCTTGAAATACAGTTTCTCTTGTACTCATGAATGACTTTCAGTCATTTTTACTGTAGGAATTTGGAGTAATAGGATGGCAAAAGCCTGTTAAATATCTATTTGGTTCACTACATATCACTTTTCCTTGTACCCATAATATAATGTTGAATATATTTACTGTAAAAATTTAAAGTATTGGGATGGCAAACTCATGTAAATTGCCTGTTTGGTTATATACATGCAACTTTAGAAAGTCTTTAAAATAAACAAATCAAATTGTTATCACATATCACTACTATACTCTTGAACTACTATACTATACTACTATTCTCATAGTCAGTGTAGACGTAGTTTAGGTAGGGGACGGGAGACGTTGTCACTTAGCCTCACAGGTTACATCTTGGCGATAAGCCTAAGGTTACATTATTATGTAAAGATTATTTTATTATTTGTGTAGCTTTTTTTGTACGTTAAAAGCACAGTAACCACGGACAGTTTAATCGTATAGGCCTAAATATTCGATACAGGACATGGAAAATTGAGCGCGAGCATCCCATAGCATGGAAAGCAGGTGCTCGTGACCAAGCTGCCTTTGTTGAAGAGCTAAGAACGAGAACGTGCTGTGACTTCCAACGTCACAATGTGTCAATAACCTGGAATGATGCGTCATAAGAATAGATTATCGAATGCAAGATTATTTTTTACTGAAACATTACACATTGCGGACTCTGTGTGATGGCGCTTATCGAAAGTGCAAGGGAGTGTACTGTAGTCAGCATGCCAGATTATTGCGGTGAGTTTTGTTGTTGTTGTTTTTTCCAGATATAGCCATATGCCAAAGATTTTATGAGAACCCATACGTCAAATACAATGGTTAAAAAAGAAAAAAAATGTACAAAACTAGCTTGTACATTTCATGTTAAAATAATAAATGTTCTTACGTACTTGGTAGGTCTACCTTATATTAAAAACATTTATATAGTGTACGATCTGTAACTGTGTATCAGATCGAAAGCGTATGTGTGCAGAAGGTGTCATAAAAAAAAAAAGAAAAGTGTTGTAACGGCCCTAGTGTCGCTGGACAAGGAGCAGGACGGACAGACGTGTATTAACACACGATAAAGACACCGGCGCTCATATGCAACATAAACAGTGAACATAAAACACGAATACAGATAACGAACTATGTGAACACGAACATGGGCATTGACCGACTAAGATGCACACTCCCACAGCGGTTTAAACACACAGACGTTACAAGACTAAACCATGTGCAGTTGCGCGTTAATTACTCAGGCGTGGTTACAAACAAGACTATGAACTCCCACTGCACGCAGCGGGCCGTACCACATGGCTAGTGTGAAGGGGAGCGTTCCATGACAACTGTATATAAAATGTGTTAGACAAAATATAGCGTACCGGTCAAAGGTTCAGACACGCGTGACTGAATATATGTTTTTCATAGGTTTAAATTCATTCTAATGTAATGGTATATACTTAGAATTTATAGAATATATATATTCTTCATTTCTATCTTCTCAGGGGAACCTCCTCCGTATGAGCCCATTTTCAGGCGACCAGTTAACAAGAGGCGAGTCCGGCAATCTCTCAGTGCTTCTCCGATTTACTCCTCCACATCAGCTGACTTTAAAAAACCATTTAAAGCTCTACACATCATGGATCACAGAATGTCTGTTATTAACGCTATACAAGAACTATACTAAGGCCATAGATCTAGACTAAGACTATAAAGTTATTTCACTTAGCTAAATAACTTTAATACATAATTTAAATCATGCAATGTGTAATAATATTTCTTGTTTTTGTTCAGGAGATGTGCAGACATTATCTGCTGTATTATTTTTGTGGCTGCCATTGTCACCTATATTCTTATTCGCTCCCTGGGTAAGAAACATTTCCAACTACACTTTCATGGGGGAAAAAAAATCATTATTATTGTGGGCTCAAGCGGAAGGTCTTTTACCCATGTATGGCTTGTGAGATATCCTTCTAACGGAGGTTCTAACACAGCGTGGCTGCTTGGAGACTCTCGTCATGTCGTGTTGCCCCAGAACTCCACTGGGATGTTTTGTGGAGCTGGAGTCAATGTGTAAGTCCCTCACATATTGGATAAGTATTTATATCTTCACAGGAATACCAAAACAGCACACCCAGTATGTAAGGAACACCGTCAGTATTCTTTCGAATGGACTTTAGTGAGTCGGACTAGGGTTACAATGGAGCTGTGCAGGTGCAAATCATGTGGAAACATGAAACATCAACAAGACAAGATGGGTTAGACTTTAGCTTTAAGATTTTCATGATTGGCACTGCACAGCAACAAGTGGAACCAATCAAATCACTTGTGTTTAATGATTGTCTCTAAACCAAGGGGTCCAAACTCAGGTCTAGGAGTGTCACAACACTGCAGAGTTTATTGGTTACCCCAGTTCAATTCACCCTCGAAGAAAGAACACTTAGCTGGGTAGTGGTGTGACTCTCCAGCACTGAATCCTGATACACATACTCAAAAAATTGAATAAAAATTGTTTATTTAATTGGCTAATATTCATGTGTCAAGCTGCATTTGTTTCCTGCATCCTCTCGTGTTTCAGTGACAAACCAAACGTCCTCTACTTTGACCTTCTGAAGTGTGCCAGAGCAACGACAGAAATGGACGCCATTCTAGAGGGTCTCCAGTGTCCAACCACTCAAGTGAGATTTCCACACAAATGTCCTGTTGACATTGTACAGAAACCAAACACGTATGTCAGTAGCCTTTTAGAAATATGCACATGAGACTCATTTATTACAAAACAGTTTAGCATGTAGTATGTGAATGCCAGTTTGTAAGTCTGGGGGCTTGGGTCTCCTTTTGCTGCTTGGTTTGGGAGCCTTTTGCTCTATCATGCAATGAACAATGTGTAAATAGTGTAGATAGAAATATAAAAAGCAACACTGTGTTTAGCTACTCAAATAAGATCTCCTTCACTCTGTGTGTTTGTGCGTTGGTTTGCAGGTCTGTGTTAAAAAATGCCCTTCAGAGTTCTGGAAGTTGCCCCCAGAGGCGTATGCCCCAAATGCCCTGCCTAAAGACTTCTTTCAGCAGCAGTATTGTGACCCTAGACTTGACCTCGCCCAAACCACATTGGTAAAACCTCACACTGCAAATAAGCAATGTAACCAGCTTCATCTCTGAGAAATAAACCCTCACCTCACTCTTGACAGAACAGAATTTGTCGTATCAAAAGTCTTTGCAATATGCAACTCTTTGTACATGTAATTCATGCATTGGCTTAGCCACTCACGCATACATAGCATTTGTGCATACATAGCATTCTGCATGTTAATGAGATTTTCACATGCATTTCCACTACAGAGTGTCCAAGACATCCTCAATCAAGAGCTTTGTCCATATTTCTACACGCCAAGTAAACCAGGTAAAGACAGCAGGATTACACAACTACCTGTTAATTTGTCCATTCTGTTTTGTAACAGTTTGACTATGCTATGTACCAAAACATAACCAAACCACCAGGAAAGTACTTATACCTGCAGTGATAAGTCAGCAGGTTTAATTGTTAGTCATATTATTTTCTGTCTCTCCCTCCACCCAGAACTAGGGAGATGTCTGCCTAGCTTTGACTGGCAGGACGTTCCTCCAGACTTCTCTCTCCCTGGATTCGCTTCCGTTAATGAAACAGTCGAGCACATAAAGGGATATATGGAGTAATCCTTCACACACACTCACACACACATTTCACTCTCAAGCTACTACACATATGCCAATCATTAGGACTATATTGTTTTTATTTCCACTGTGATGTTTCTGTCTCCTCTAGTGGAGGGTCTGGAGCGTAATGACGGCACCGTGCAGAGACCATACCACATGCCCAGGTCTCTGTGGCAAATCCTCCACAAGAGAGACAGCTTTCTCCCTTAATGAATAAACCATCCAGCATATATTTGAGTCTTTTTTCTGTTGTTGTAACTGTAAAACTGTTCTCAACAGCATTTCGACCACTGTTTTGTTCAAAAGAGATCTGACGGGGCGGCCTCTGGACTGATCCAGTTTTGACCGAACGGCAGACACACACTGGATGTTCTGGCAAACATTTACATATCTGGCTGGACCTTAACCATGTTGCTCTGTTTATTTGATACGCCTACTCTTTTCATATACCGCACTGCTTATTGTGTAGGAGTAGGCTTGCTCCTAAATGTGGAGTATATGAGAGGCTTAAGGGGAAGTTGATATATTTAATTGAGTTTTAGTTCTTTGCCAACCTCTCTCATTATGTGTGAAAGATCACATTTCATGGGATGCTACAATATATATTTTTTAATTCCTGAGTGTAATAATGTCAAGATTGGCCACCCTCCTGGACTCCCTCTTTCCGTGGTTTCACGTCTTGCGCTGCAGGCCGCTCCCCCCTGCAGCGTTGGTCAAGACGGGTAGACGCTTACCTGGGATCTCGTCGTTATCAAAATAAACGTGAGCCTGCTTCTTCCGGGACCGACGAGATGCCCGTGTACAGGCGGCCACGACCAAGGCACACAGCAGGGTTTAAATACATGAACTAGAAACGAGGGACAGGTGTACGCAATCAGTGAGGACAAAATGAAACCGTGGAACGGAACAAAACACAAGACATGGAAAACACGGAACATGGAAGGGACTGATCGTGACAATCAGCATAGATTATTTAACACAAAGATTCAGAACTGCTGGTGCTGTGTATTTAATCATCTAATATAGACACCAGTACCTCCACTAAAGCCTGCCATAATGATATCAACATCAAATGCAAAAAAAGTAATTTTGTTTCCAATAGTAAAACCAAAAAAAAAAGCCAAACAAATAAAACGTGATGATGGACATGCGCCTCTTTAAAGGATTTTCTCAAATATATGTAGAATTTATGACTATAACAGAAAACAGCAAAGAGAAAAATGCAAGAATGCATATGGCGAAGGACGTATGGCAAGTATGGCAAATTCCTCCTAAATGTCTATATGGTTCCATCAATGCAATATTTGAAGCTCTATGAAATAAACAAACCAAATTGTTATCAGAACACTCCACTATATTCATGAAAAACACTTTCTCATGTACTCATGGTATAACTCATTTTTACTGTAGGAATTTGGAATAATAAGATGGCAAAATCCTGTTCATGCCTATTCTGTTCCATATATGCAATAGTTGAAGCACTATAAAATACACAATTCATATTGTTATCAAATCCTTCCAATATATTCTTGAAATACACTTTCTTGTGTATCCATACTATTACGTTCCAATGTTTTTACTTTAATTTGGAGTAAAAGGATGGCAAAATCCTCATAAACATGTATTCGTTCCACTATATAATCAGTTTTTGAAACTCTAGAAAACAAACTAGTCAAATTGTTATCAGATCCCTCCACAATATTCATGAAATCCACTTTCTCATGTACCCATGGTATGACTTTCAAGTGTTTTACTGTAGGAAGCTTGAGTAATAGGATGGCAAAATCCTCTTAAACATCTGTTCAGTTCAACATATATCACTACTCGAAGCTCTATAAAATACACAATTCAAATTGTTATAAAATCACTCCACTACGTACTTGAAATAAACTTCCTCCTGTACCCATGATATGACTTTCAGTCATTTTTACTGCAGGAATTTGGAATAATGGAGTAGCAAAATTCTGTCGAATGTCTATTCAGTTCCATATATGTAATAATTGAAGCTCTATAAATAAATCAAATCAAATTGTTATCAGATCACTCCACTAAATTCTTGATATACACTATCTTATGTACCTGTGGTATGACTTTCAGTCATTTTTACAGTAGGAATTTAGAGTAATAGGATAGCAATATCCTGTGAAATGTCTATTCAGTTCACTATATATCACTACATGAAGCTGAGTGAAATGCACAAATCAAATTGTTATCAAATCACTTCATTAAATTCTTGAAATACAGTTTCTCTTGTACTCATGAATGACTTTCAGTCATTTTTACTGTAGGAATTTGGAGTAATAGGATGGCAAAAGCCTGTTAAATATCTATTTGGTTCACTACATATCACTTTTCCTTGTACCCATAATATAATGTTGAATATATTTACTGTAAAAATTTAAAGTATTGGGATGGCAAACTCATGTAAATTGCCTGTTTGGTTATATACATGCAACTTTAGAAAGTCTTTAAAATAAACAAATCAAATTGTTATCACATATCACTACTATACTCTTGAACTACTATACTATACTACTATTCTCATAGTCAGTGTAGACGTAGTTTAGGTAGGGGACGGGAGACGTTGTCACTTAGCCTCACAGGTTACATCTTGGCGATAAGCCTAAGGTTACATTATTATGTAAAGATTATTTTATTATTTGTGTAGCTTTTTTTGTACGTTAAAAGCACAGTAACCACGGACAGTTTAATCGTATAGGCCTAAATATTCGATACAGGACATGGAAAATTGAGCGCGAGCATCCCATAGCATGGAAAGCAGGTGCTCGTGACCAAGCTGCCTTTGTTGATGAGCTAAGAACCAGAACGTGCTGTGACTTCCAACGTCACAATGTGTCAATAACCTGGAATGATGCGTCATAAGAATAGATTATCGAATGCAAGATTATTTTTTACTGAAACATTACACATTGCGGACTCTGTGTGATGGCGCTTATCGAAAGTGCAAGGGAGTGTACTGTAGTCAGCATGCCAGATTATTGCGGTGAGTTTTGTTGTTGTTGTTTTTTCCAGATATAGCCATATGCCAAAGATTTTATGAGAACCCATACGTCAAATACAATGGTTAAAAAAGAAAAAAAATGTACAAAACTAGCTTGTACATTTCATGTTAAAATAATAAATGTTCTTACGTACTTGGTAGGTCTACCTTATATTAAAAACATTTATATAGTGTACGATCTGTAACTGTGTATCAGATCGAAAGCGTATGTGTGCAGAAGGTGTCATAAAAAAAAAAGAAAAGTGTTGTAACAGCCCTAGTGTCGCTGGACAAGGAGCAGGACGGACAGACGTGTATTAACACACGATAAAGAGACCGGCGCTCATATGCAACATAAACAGTGAACATAAAACACGAATACAGATAACGAACTATGTGAACACGAACATGGGCATTGACCGACTAAGATGCACACTCCCACAGCGGTTTAAACACACAGACGTTACAAGACTAAACCATGTGCAGTTGCGCGTTAATTACACAGGCGTGGTTACAAACAACACTATGAACTCCCACTGCACGCGGCGGGCCGTACCACATGGCTAGTGTGAAGGGGAGCGTTCCATGACAACTGTATATAAAATGTGTTAGACAAAATATAGCGTACCGGTCAAAGGTTCAGACACGCGGGACTGAATATATGTTTTTCAAAGGTTTCAATTCATTCTAATGTAATGGTATATACTTAGAATTTATAGAATATATATATTCTTCAATTCTATCTTCTCAGGGGAACCTCCTCCGTATGAGCCCATTTTCAGGAGACCAGTTAACAAGAGGCGAGTCCGGCAATCTCTCATTGCTTCTCCGATTTACTCCTCCACATCAGCTGACTTTAAAAAACCATTTAAAGCTCTACACATCATGGATCACAGAATGTCTGTTATTAACGCTATACAAGAACTATACTAAGGCCATAGATCTAGACTAAGACTATAAAGTTATTTCACTTAGCTAAATAACTTTAATACATAATTTAAATCATGCAATGTGTAATAATATTTCTTGTTTTTGTTCAGGAGATGTGCAGACATTATCTGCTGTATTATTTTTGTGGCTGCCATTGTCACCTATATTCTTATTCGCTCCCTGGGTAAGAAACATTTCCAACTACACTTTCATGGGGGAAAAAAAATCATTATTATTGTGGGCTCAAGCGGAAGGTCTTTTACCCATGTATGGCTTGTGAGATATCCTTCTAACGGAGGTTCTAACACAGCGTGGCTGCTTGGAGACTCTCGTCATGTCGTGTTGCCCCAGAACTCCACTGGGATGTTTTGTGGAGCTGGAGTCAATGTGTAAGTCCCTCACATACTGGATAAGTATTTATATCTTCACAGGAATACCAAAACAGCACACCCAGTATGTAAGGAACACCGTCAGTATTCTTTCGAATGGACTTTAGTGAGTCGGACTAGGGTTACAATGGAGCTGTGCAGGTGCAAATCATGTGGAAACATGAAACATCAACAAGACAAGATGGGTTAGACTTTAGCTTTAAGATTTTCATGATTGGCACTGCACAGCAACAAGTGGAACCAATCAAATCACTTGTGTTTAATGATTGTCTCTAAACCAAGGGGTCCAAACTCAGGTCTAGGAGTGTCACAACACTGCAGAGTTTATTGGTTACCCCAGTCAAATTCACCCTCGAAGAAAGAACACTTAGCTGGGTAGTGGTGTGACTCTCCAGCACTGAATCCTGATACACATACTCAAAAAATTGAATAAAAATTGTTTATTTAATTGGCTAATATTCATGTGTCAAGCTGCATTTGTTTCCTGCATCCTCTCGTGTTTCAGTGACAAACCAAACGTCCTCTACTTTGACCTTCTGAAGTGTGCCAGAGCAACGACAGAAATGGACGCCATTCTAGAGGGTCTCCAGTGTCCAACCACTCAAGTGAGATTTCCACACAAATGTCCTGTTGACATTGTACAGAAACCAAACACGTATGTCAGTAGCCTTTTAGAAATATGCACATGAGACTCATTTATTACAAAACAGTTTAGCATGTAGTATGTGAATGCCAGTTTGTAAGTCTGGGGGCTTGGGTCTCCTTTTGCTGCTTGGTTTGGGAGCCTTTTGCTCTATCATGCAATGAACAATGTGTAAATAGTGTAGATAGAAATATAAAAAGCAACACTGTGTTTAGCTACTCAAATAAGATCTCCTTCACTCTGTGTGTTTGTGCGTTGGTTTGCAGGTCTGTGTTAAAAAATGCCCTTCAGAGTTCTGGAAGTTGCCCCCAGAGGCGTATGCCCCAAATGCCCTGCCTAAAGACTTCTTTCAGCAGCAGTATTGTGACCCTAGACTTGACCTCGCCCAAACCACATTGGTAAAACCTCACACTGCAAATAAGCAATGTAACCAGCTTCATCTCTGAGAAATAAACCCTCACCTCACTCTTGACAGAACAGAATTTGTCGTATCAAAAGTCTTTGCAATATGCAACTCTTTGTACATGTAATTCATGCATTGGCTTAGCCACTCACGCATACATAGCATTTGTGCATACATAGCATTCTGCATGTTAATGAGATTTTCACATGCATTTCCACTACAGAGTGTCCAAGACATCCTCAATCAAGAGCTTTGTCCATATTTCTACACGCCAAGTAAACCAGGTAAAGACAGCAGGATTACACAACTACCTGTTAATTTGTCCATTCTGTTTTGTAACAGTTTGACTATGCTATGTACCAAAACATAACCAAACCACCAGGAAAGTACTTATACCTGCAGTGATAAGTCAGCAGGTTTAATTGTTAGTCATATTATTTTCTGTCTCTCCCTCCACCCAGAACTAGGGAGATGTCTGCCTAGCTTTGACTGGCAGGACGTTCCTCCAGACTTCTCTCTCCCTGGATTCGCTTCCGTTAATGAAACAGTCGAGCACATAAAGGGATATATGGAGTAATCCTTCACACACACTCACACACACATTTCACTCTCAAGCTACTACACATATGCCAATCATCAGGACTATATTGTTTTTATTTCCACTGTGATGTTTCTGTCTCCTCTAGTGGAGGGTCTGGAGCGTAATGACGGCACCGTGCAGAGACCATACCACATGCCCAGGTCTCTGTGGCAAATCCTCCACAAGAGAGACAGCTTTCTCCCTTAATGAATAAACCATCCAGCATATATTTGAGTCTTTTTTCTGTTGTTGTAACTGTAAAACTGTTCTCAACAGCATTTCGACCACTGTTTTGTTCAAAAGAGATCTGACGGGGCGGCCTCTGGACTGATCCAGTTTTGACCGAACGGCAGACACACACTGGATGTTCTGGCAAACATTTACATATCTGGCTGGACCTTAACCATGTTGCTCTGTTTATTTGATACGCCTACTCTTTTCATATACCGCACTGCTTATTGTGTAGGAGTAGGCTTGCTCCTAAATGTGGAGTATATGAGAGGCTTAAGGGGAAGTTGATATATTTAATTGAGTTTTAGTTCTTTGCCAACCTCTCTCATTATGTGTGAAAGATCACATTTCATGGGATGCTACAATATATATTTTTTAATTCCTGAGTGTAATAATGTCAAGATTGGCCACCCTCCTGGACTCCCTCTTTCCGTGGTTTCACGTCTTGCGCTGCAGGCCGCTCCCCCCTGCAGCGTTGGTCAAGACGGGTAGACGCTTACCTGGGATCTCGTCGTTATCAAAATAAACGTGAGCCTGCTTCTTCCGGGACCGACGAGATGCCCGTGTACAGGCGGCCACGACCAAGGCACACAGCAGGGTTTAAATACATGAACTAGAAACGAGGGACAGGTGTACGCAATCAGTGAGGACAAAATGAAACCGTGGAACGGAACAAAACACAAGACATGGAAAACACGGAACATGGAAGGGACTGATCGTGACAATCAGCATAGATTATTTAACACAAAGATTCAGAACTGCTGGTGCTGTGTATTTAATCATCTAATATAGACACCAGTACCTCCACTAAAGCCTGCCATAATGATATCAACATCAAATGCAAAAAAAGTAATTTTGTTTCCAATAGTAAAACCAAAAAAAAAAAGCCAAACAAATAAAACGTGATGATGGACATGCGCCTCTTTAAAGGATTTTCTCAATAAATATATGTAGAATTTATGACTATAACAGAATACAGCAAAGAGAAAAATGCAAGAATGCATATGGCGAAGGACGTATGGCAAGTATGGCAAATTCCTCCTAAATGTCTATATGGTTCCATCAATGCAATATTTGAAGCTCTATGAAATAAACAAACCAAATTGTTATCAGAACACTCCACTATATTCATGAAAAACACTTTCTCATGTACTCATGGTATAACTCATTTTTACTGTAGGAATTTGGAATAATAGGATGGCAAAATCCTGTTCATGCCTATTCTGTTCCATATATGCAATAGTTGAAGCACTATAAAATACACAATTCATATTGTTATCAAATCCTTCCAATATATTCTTGAAATACACTTTCTTGTGTATCCATACTATTACGTTCCAATGTTTTTACTTTAATTTGGAGTAAAAGGATGGCAAAATCCTCATAAACATGTATTCGTTCCACTATATAATCAGTTTTTGAAACTCTAGAAAACAAACTAGTCAAATTGTTATCAGATCCCTCCACAATATTCATGAAATCCACTTTCTCATGTACCCATGGTATGACTTTCAAGTGTTTTACTGTAGGAAGCTTGAGTAATAGGATGGCAAAATCCTCTTAAACATCTGTTCAGTTCAACATATATCACTACTCGAAGATCTATAAAATACACAATTCAAATTGTTATAAAATCACTCCACTACGTACTTGAAATAAACTTCCTCCTGTACCCATGATATGACTTTCAGTCATTTTTACTGCAGGAATTTGGAATAATGGAGTAGCAAAATTCTGTCGAATGTCTATTCAGTTCCATATATGTAATAATTGAAGCTCTATAAATAAATCAAATCAAATTGTTATCAGATCACTCCACTAAATTCTTGATATACACTATCTTATGTACCTGTGGTATGACTTTCAGTCATTTTTACAGTAGGAATTTAGAGTAATAGGATGGCAATATCCTGTGAAATGTCTATTCAGTTCACTATATATCACTACATGAAGCTGAGTGAAATGCACAAATCAAATTGTTATCAAATCACTTCATTAAATTCTTGAAATACAGTTTCTCTTGTACTCATGAATGACTTTCAGTCATTTTTACTGTAGGAATTTGGAGTAATAGGATGGCAAAAGCCTGTTAAATATCTATTTGGTTCACTACATATCACTTTTCCTTGTACCCATAATATAATGTTGAATATATTTACTGTAAAAATTTAAAGTATTGGGATGGCAAACTCATGTAAATTGCCTGTTTGGTTATATACATGCAACTTTAGAAAGTCTTTAAAATAAACAAATCAAATTGTTATCACATATCACTACTATACTCTTGAACTACTATACTATACTACTATTCTCATAGTCAGTGTAGACGTAGTTTAGGTAGGGGACGGGAGACGTTGTCACTTAGCCTCACAGGTTACATCTTGACGATAAGCCTAAGGTTACATTATTATGTAAAGATTATTTTATTATTTGTGTAGCTTTTTTTGTACGTTAAAAGCACAGTAACCACGGACAGTTTAATCGTATAGGCCTAAATATTCGATACAGGACATGGAAAATTGAGCGCGAGCATCCCATAGCATGGAAAGCAGGTGCTCGTGACCAAGCTGCCTTTGTTGATGAGCTAAGAACGAGAACGTGCTGTGACTTCCAACATCACAATGTGTCAATAACCTGGAATGATGCGTCATAAGAATAGATTATCGAATGCAAGATTATTTTTTACTGAAACATTACACATTGCGGACTCTGTGTGATGGCGCTTATCGAAAGTGCAAGGGAGTGTACTGTAGTCAGCATGCCAGATTATTGCGGTGAGTTTTGTTGTTGTTGTTTTTTCCAGATATAGCCATATGCCAAAGATTTTATGAGAACCCATACGTCAAATACAATGGTTAAAAAAGAAAAAAAATGTACAAAACTAGCTTGTACATTTCATGTTAAAATAATAAATGTTCTTACGTACTTGGTAGGTCTACCTTATATTAAAAACATTTATATAGTGTACGATCTGTAACTGTGTATCAGATCGAAAGCGTATGTGTGCAGAAGGTGTCATAAAAAAAAAAGAAAAGTGTTGTAACGGCCCTAGTGTCGCTGGACAAGGAGCAGGACGGACAGACGTGTATTAACACACGATAAAGACACCGGCGCTCATATGCAACATAAACAGTGAACATAAAACACGAATACAGATAACGAACTATGTGAACACGAACATGGGCATTGACCGACTAAGATGCACACTCCCACAGCGGTTTAAACACACAGACGTTACAAGACTAAACCATGTGCAGTTGCGCGTTAATTACACAGGCGTGGTTACAAACAAGACTATGAACTCCCACTGCACGCGGCGGGCCGTACCACATGGCTAGTGTGAAGGGGAGCGTTCCATGACAACTGTATATAAAATGTGTTAGACAAAATATAGCGTACCGGTCAAAGGTTCAGACACGCGTGACTGAATATATGTTTTTCAAAGGTTTAAATTCATTCTAATGTAATGGTATATACTTAGAATTTATAGAATATATATATTCTTCAATTCTATCTTCTCAGGGGAACCTCCTCCGTATGAGCCCATTTTCAGGCGACCAGTTAACAAGAGGCGAGTCCGGCAATCTCTCAGTGCTTCTCCGATTTACTCCTCCACATCAGCTGACTTTAAAAAACCATTTAAAGCTCTACACATCATGGATCACAGAATGTCTGTTATTAACGCTATACAAGAACTATACTAAGGCCATAGATCTAGACTAAGACTATAAAGTTATTTCACTTAGCTAAATAACTTTAATACATAATTTAAATCATGCAATGTGTAATAATATTTCTTGTTTTTGTTCAGGAGATGTGCAGACATTATCTGCTGTATTATTTTTGTGGCTGCCATTGTCACCTATATTCTTATTCGCTCCCTGGGTAAGAAACATTTCCAACTACACTTTCATGGGGGAAAAAAAATCATTATTATTGTGGGCTCAAGCGGAAGGTCTTTTACCCATGTATGGCTTGTGAGATATCCTTCTAACGGAGGTTCTAACACAGCGTGGCTGCTTGGAGACTCTCGTCATGTCGTGTTGCCCCAGAACTCCACTGGGATGTTTTGTGGAGCTGGAGTCAATGTGTAAGTCCCTCACATACTGGATAAGTATTTATATCTTCACAGGAATACCAAAACAGCACACCCAGTATGTAAGGAACACCGTCAGTATTCTTTCGAATGGACTTTAGTGAGTCGGACTAGGGTTACAATGGAGCTGTGCAGGTGCAAATCATGTGGAAACATGAAACATCAACAAGACAAGATGGGTTAGACTTTAGCTTTAAGATTTTCATGATTGGCACTGCACAGCAACAAGTGGAACCAATCAAATCACTTGTGTTTAATGATTGTCTCTAAACCAAGGGGTCCAAACTCAGGTCTAGGAGTGTCACAACACTGCAGAGTTTATTGGTTACCCCAGTCCAATTCACCCTCGAAGAAAGAACACTTAGCTGGGTAGTGGTGTGACTCTCCAGCACTGAATCCTGATACACATACTCAAAAAATTGAATAAAAATTGTTTATTTAATTGGCTAATATTCATGTGTCAAGCTGCATTTGTTTCCTGCATCCTCTCGTGTTTCAGTGACAAACCAAACGTCCTCTACTTTGACCTTCTGAAGTGTGCCAGAGCAACGACAGAAATGGACGCCATTCTAGAGGGTCTCCAGTGTCCAACCACTCAAGTGAGATTTCCACACAAATGTCCTGTTGACATTGTACAGAAACCAAACACGTATGTCAGTAGCCTTTTAGAAATATGCACATGAGACTCATTTATTACAAAACAGTTTAGCATGTAGTATGTGAATGCCAGTTTGTAAGTCTGGGGGCTTGGGTCTCCTTTTGCTGCTTGGTTTGGGAGCCTTTTGCTCTATCATGCAATGAACAATGTGTAAATAGTGTAGATAGAAATATAAAAAGCAACACTGTGTTTAGCTACTCAAATAAGATCTCCTTCACTCTGTGTGTTTGTGCGTTGGTTTGCAGGTCTGTGTTAAAAAATGCCCTTCAGAGTTCTGGAAGTTGCCCCCAGAGGCGTATGCCCCAAATGCCCTGCCTAAAGACTTCTTTCAGCAGCAGTATTGTGACCCTAGACTTGACCTCGCCCAAACCACATTGGTAAAACCTCACACTACAAATAAGCAATGTAACCAGCTTCATCTCTGAGAAATAAACCCTCACCTCACTCTTGACAGAACAGAATTTGTCGTATCAAAAGTCTTTGCAATATGCAACTCTTTGTACATGTAATTCATGCATTGGCTTAGCCACTCACGCATACATAGCATTTGTGCATACATAGCATTCTGCATGTTAATGAGATTTTCACATGCATTTCCACTACAGAGTGTCCAAGACATCCTCAATCAAGAGCTTTGTCCATATTTCTACACGCCAAGTAAACCAGGTAAAGACAGCAGGATTACACAACTACCTGTTAATTTGTCCATTCTGTTTTGTAACAGTTTGACTATGCTATGTACCAAAACATAACCAAACCACCAGGAAAGTACTTATACCTGCAGTGATAAGTCAGCAGGTTTAATTGTTAGTCATATTATTTTCTGTCTCTCCCTCCACCCAGAACTAGGGAGATGTCTGCCTAGCTTTGACTGGCAGGACGTTCCTCCAGACTTCTCTCTCCCTGGATTC
This sequence comes from Electrophorus electricus, assembly GCF_041902795.1. Classification (NCBI taxonomy): domain Eukaryota; kingdom Metazoa; phylum Chordata; class Actinopteri; order Gymnotiformes; family Gymnotidae; genus Electrophorus; species Electrophorus electricus. The sequence goes on along the minus strand of NW_027658616.1, from coordinate 978,988 downwards.
GCTTCCGTTAATGAAACAGTCGAGCACATAAAGGGATATATGGAGTAATCCTTCACACACACTCACACACACATTTCACTCTCAAGCTACTACACATATGCCAATCATCAGGACTATATTGTTTTTATTTCCACTGTGATGTTTCTGTCTCCTCTAGTGGAGGGTCTGGAGCGTAATGACGGCACCGTGCAGAGACCATACCACATGCCCAGGTCTCTGTGGCAAATCCTCCACAAGAGAGACAGCTTTCTCCCTTAATGAATAAACCATCCAGCATATATTTGAGTCTTTTTTCTGTTGTTGTAACTGTAAAACTGTTCTCAACAGCATTTCGACCACTGTTTTGTTCAAAAGAGATCTGACGGGGCGGCCTCTGGACTGATCCAGTTTTGACCGAACGGCAGACACACACTGGATGTTCTGGCAAACATTTACATATCTGGCTGGACCTTAACCATGTTGCTCTGTTTATTTGATACGCCTACTCTTTTCATATACCGCACTGCTTATTGTGTAGGAGTAGGCTTGCTCCTAAATGTGGAGTATATGAGAGGCTTAAGGGGAAGTTGATATATTTAATTGAGTTTTAGTTCTTTGCCAACCTCTCTCATTATGTGTGAAAGATCACATTTCATGGGATGCTACAAAATATATAGTTTTTAATTCCTGAGTGTAATAATGTCAAGATTGGCCACCCTCCTGGACTCCCTCTTTCCGTGGTTTCACGTCTTGCGCTGCAGGCCGCTCCCCCCTGCAGCGTTGGTCAAGACGGGTAGACGCTTACCTGGGATCTCGTCGTTATCAAAATAAACGTGAGCCTGCTTCTTCCGGGAACGACGAGATGCCCGTGTACAGGCAGCCACGACCAAGGCACACAGCAGGGTTTAAATACATGAACTAGAAACGAGGGACAGGTGTACGCAATCAGTGTGAGGACAAAATGAAACCGTGGAACGGAACAAAACACAAGACATGGAAAACACGGAACATGGAAGGGACTGATCGTGACAATCAGCATAGATTATTTAACACAAAGATTCAGAACTGCTGGTGCTGTGTATTTAATCATCTAATATAGACACCAGTACCTCCACTAAAGCCTGCCATAATGATATCAACATCAAATGCAAAAAAAGTAATTTTGTTTCCAATAGTAAAACCAAAAAAGAAAGCCAAACAAATAAAACGTGATGATGGACATGCGCCTCTTTAAAGGATTTTCTCAATAAATATATGTAGAATTTATGACTATAACAGAAAACAGCAAAGAGAAAAATGCAAGAATGCATATGGCGAAGGACGTATGGCAAGTATGGCAAATTCCTCCTAAATGTCTATATGGTTCCATCAATGCAATATTTGAAGCTCTATGAAATAAACAAACCAAATTGTTATCAGAACACTCCACTATATTCATGAAAAACACTTTCTCATGTACTCATGGTATAACTCATTTTTACTGTAGGAATTTGGAATAATAGGATGGCAAAATCCTGTTCATGCCTATTCTGTTCCATATATGCAATAGTTGAAGCACTATAAAATACACAATTCATATTGTTATCAAATCCTTCCAATATATTCTTGAAATACACTTTCTTGTGTATCCATACTATTACGTTCCAATGTTTTTACTTTAATTTGGAGTAAAAGGATGGCAAAATCCTCATAAACATGTATTCGTTCCACTATATAATCAGTTTTTGAAACTCTAGAAAACAAACTAGTCAAATTGTTATCAGATCCCTCCACAATATTCATGAAATCCACTTTCTCATGTACCCATGGTATGACTTTCAAGTGTTTTACTGTAGGAAGCTTGAGTAATAGGATGGCAAAATCCTCTTAAACATCTGTTCAGTTCAACATATATCACTACTCGAAGATCTATAAAATACACAATTCAAATTGTTATAAAATCACTCCACTACGTACTTGAAATAAACTTCCTCCTGTACCCATGATATGACTTTCAGTCATTTTTACTGCAGGAATTTGGAATAATGGAGTAGCAAAATTCTGTCGAATGTCTATTCAGTTCCATATATGTAATAATTGAAGCTCTATAAATAAATCAAATCAAATTGTTATCAGATCACTCCACTAAATTCTTGATATACACTATCTTATGTACCTGTGGTATGACTTTCAGTCATTTTTACAGTAGGAATTTAGAGTAATAGGATGGCAATATCCTGTGAAATGTCTATTCAGTTCACTATATATCACTACATGAAGCTGAGTGAAATGCACAAATCAAATTGTTATCAAATCACTTCATTAAATTCTTGAAATACAGTTTCTCTTGTACTCATGAATGACTTTCAGTCATTTTTACTGTAGGAATTTGGAGTAATAGGATGGCAAAAGCCTGTTAAATATCTATTTGGTTCACTACATATCACTTTTCCTTGTACCCATAATATAATGTTGAATATATTTACTGTAAAAATTTAAAGTATTGGGATGGCAAACTCATGTAAATTGCCTGTTTGGTTATATACATGCAACTTTAGAAAGTCTTTAAAATAAACAAATCAAATTGTTATCACATATCACTACTATACTCTTGAACTACTATACTATACTACTATTCTCATAGTCAGTGTAGACGTAGTTTAGGTAGGGGACGGGAGACGTTGTCACTTAGCCTCACAGGTTACATCTTGGCGATAAGCCTAAGGTTACATTATTATGTAAAGATTATTTTATTATTTGTGTAGCTTTTTTTGTACGTTAAAAGCACAGTAACCACGGACAGTTTAATCGTATAGGCCTAAATATTCGATACAGGACATGGAAAATTGAGCGCGAGCATCCCATAGCATGGAAAGCAGGTGCTCGTGACCAAGCTGCCTTTGTTGATGAGCTAAGAACCAGAACGTGCTGTGACTTCCAACGTCACAATGTGTCAATAACCTGGAATGATGCGTCATAAGAATAGATTATCGAATGCAAGATTATTTTTTACTGAAACATTACACATTGCGGACTCTGTGTGATGGCGCTTATCGAAAGTGCAAGGGAGTGTACTGTAGTCAGCATGCCAGATTATTGCGGTGAGTTTTGTTGTTGTTGTTTTTTCCAGATATAGCCATATGCCAAAGATTTTATGAGAACCCATACGTCAAATACAATGGTTAAAAAAGAAAAAAAATGTACAAAACTAGCTTGTACATTTCATGTTAAAATAATAAATGTTCTTACGTACTTGGTAGGTCTACCTTATATTAAAAACATTTATATAGTGTACGATCTGTAACTGTGTATCAGATCGAAAGCGTATGTGTGCAGAAGGTGTCATAAAAAAAAAGAAAAGTGTTGTAACGGCCCTAGTGTCGCTGGACAAGGAGCAGGACGGACAGACGTGTATTAACACACGATAAAGACACCGGCGCTCATATGCAACATAAACAGTGAACATAAAACACGAATACAGATAACGAACTATGTGAACACGAACATGGGCATTGACCGACTAAGATGCACACTCCCACAGCGGTTTAAACACACAGACGTTACAAGACTAAACCATGTGCAGTTGCGCGTTAATTACACAGGCGTGGTTACAAACAAGACTATGAACTCCCACTGCACGCGGCGGGCCGTACCACATGGCTAGTGTGAAGGGGAGCGTTCCATGACAACTGTATATAAAATGTGTTAGACAAAATATAGCGTACCGGTCAAAGGTTCAGACACGCGTGACTGAATATATGTTTTTCAAAGGTTTAAATTCATTCTAATGTAATGGTATATACTTAGAATTTATAGAATATATATATTCTTCAATTCTATCTTCTCAGGGGAACCTCCTCCGTATGAGCCCATTTTCAGGCGACCAGTTAACAAGAGGCGAGTCCGGCAATCTCTCAGTGCTTCTCCGATTTACTCCTCCACATCAGCTGACTTTAAAAAACCATTTAAAGCTCTACACATCATGGATCACAGAATGTCTGTTATTAACGCTATACAAGAACTATACTAAGGCCATAGATCTAGACTAAGACTATAAAGTTATTTCACTTAGCTAAATAACTTTAATACATAATTTAAATCATGCAATGTGTAATAATATTTCTTGTTTTTGTTCAGGAGATGTGCAGACATTATCTGCTGTATTATTTTTGTGGCTGCCATTGTCACCTATATTCTTATTCGCTCCCTGGGTAAGAAACATTTCCAACTACACTTTCATGGGGGAAAAAAAATCATTATTATTGTGGGCTCAAGCGGAAGGTCTTTTACCCATGTATGGCTTGTGAGATATCCTTCTAACGGAGGTTCTAACACAGCGTGGCTGCTTGGAGACTCTCGTCATGTCGTGTTGCCCCAGAACTCCACTGGGATGTTTTGTGGAGCTGGAGTCAATGTGTAAGTCCCTCACATACTGGATAAGTATTTATATCTTCACAGGAATACCAAAACAGCACACCCAGTATGTAAGGAACACCGTCAGTATTCTTTCGAATGGACTTTAGTGAGTCGGACTAGGGTTACAATGGAGCTGTGCAGGTGCAAATCATGTGGAAACATGAAACATCAACAAGACAAGATGGGTTAGACTTTAGCTTTAAGATTTTCATGATTGGCACTGCACAGCAACAAGTGGAACCAATCAAATCACTTGTGTTTAATGATTGTCTCTAAACCAAGGGGTCCAAACTCAGGTCTAGGAGTGTCACAACACTGCAGAGTTTATTGGTTACCCCAGTCCAATTCACCCTCGAAGAAAGAACACTTAGCTGGGTAGTGGTGTGACTCTCCAGCACTGAATCCTGATACACATACTCAAAAAATTGAATAAAAATTGTTTATTTAATTGGCTAATATTCATGTGTCAAGCTGCATTTGTTTCCTGCATCCTCTCGTGTTTCAGTGACAAACCAAACGTCCTCTACTTTGACCTTCTGAAGTGTGCCAGAGCAACGACAGAAATGGACGCCATTCTAGAGGGTCTCCAGTGTCCAACCACTCAAGTGATTTTTCCACACAAATGTCCTGTTGACATTGTACAGAAACCAAACACGTATGTCAGTAGCCTTTTAGAAATATGCACATGAGACTCATTTATTACAAAACAGTTTAGCATGTAGTATGTGAATGCCAGTTTGTAAGTCTGGGGGCTTGGGTCTCCTTTTGCTGCTTGGTTTGGAAGCCTTTTGCTCTATCATGCAATGAACAATGTGTAAATAGTGTAGATAGAAATATAAAAAGCAACACTGTGTTTAGCTACTCAAATAAGATCTCCTTCACTCTGTGTGTTTGTGCGTTGGTTTGCAGGTCTGTGTTAAAAAATGCCCTTCAGAGTTCTGGAAGTTGCCCCCAGAGGCGTATGCCCCAAATGCCCTGCCTAAAGACTTCTTTCAGCAGCAGTATTGTGACCCTAGACTTGACCTCGCCCAAACCACATTGGTAAAACCTCACACTGCAAATAAGCAATGTAACCAGCTTCATCTCTGAGAAATAAACCCTCACCTCACTCTTGACAGAACAGAATTTGTCGTATCAAAAGTCTTTGCAATATGCAACTCTTTGTACATGTAATTCATGCATTGGCTTAGCCACTCACGCATACATAGCATTTGTGCATACATAGCATTCTGCATGTTAATGAGATTTTCACATGCATTTCCACTACAGAGTGTCCAAGACATCTTCAATCAAGAGCTTTGTCCATATTTCTACACGCCAAGTAAACCAGGTAAAGACAGCAGGATTACACAACTACCTGTTAATTTGTCCATTCTGTTTTGTAACAGTTTGACTATGCTATGTACCAAAACATAACCAAACCACCAGGAAAGTACTTATACCTGCAGTGATAAGTCAGCAGGTTTAATTGTTAGTCATATTATTTTCTGTCTCTCCCTCCACCCAGAACTAGGGAGATGTCTGCCTAGCTTTGACTGGCAGGACGTTCCTCCAGACTTCTCTCTCCCTGGATTCGCTTCCGTTAATGAAACAGTCGAGCACATAAAGGGATATATGGAGTAATCCTTCACACACACTCACACACACATTTCACTCTCAAGCTACTACACATATGCCAATCATCAGGACTATATTGTTTTTATTTCCACTGTGATGTTTCTGTCTCCTCTAGTGGAGGGTCTGGAGCGTAATGACGGCACCGTGCAGAGACCATACCACATGCCCAGGTCTCTGTGGCAAATCCTCCACAAGAGAGACAGCTTTCTCCCTTAATGAATAAACCATCCAGCATATATTTGAGTCTTTTTTCTGTTGTTGTAACTGTAAAACTGTTCTCAACAGCATTTCGACCACTGTTTTGTTCAAAAGAGATCTGACGGGGCGGCCTCTGGACTGATCCAGTTTTGACCGAACGGCAGACACACACTGGATGTTCTGGCAAACATTTACATATCTGGCTGGACCTTAACCATGTTGCTCTGTTTATTTGATACGCCTACTCTTTTCATATACCGCACTGCTTATTGTGTAGGAGTAGGCTTGCTCCTAAATGTGGAGTATATGAGAGGCTTAAGGGGAAGTTGATATATTTAATTGAGTTTTAGTTCTTTGCCAACCTCTCTCATTATGTGTGAAAGATCACATTTCATGGGATGCTACAAAATATATAGTTTTTAATTCCTGAGTGTAATAATGTCAAGATTGGCCACCCTCCTGGACTCCCTCTTTCCGTGGTTTCACGTCTTGCGCTGCAGGCCGCTCCCCCCTGCAGCGTTGGTCAAGACGGGTAGACGCTTACCTGGGATCTCGTCGTTATCAAAATAAACGTGAGCCTGCTTCTTCCGGGAACGACGAGATGCCCGTGTACAGGCAGCCACGACCAAGGCACACAGCAGGGTTTAAATACATGAACTAGAAACGAGGGACAGGTGTACGCAATCAGTGTGAGGACAAAATGAAACCGTGGAACGGAACAAAACACAAGACATGGAAAACACGGAACATGGAAGGGACTGATCGTGACAATCAGCATAGATTATTTAACACAAAGATTCAGAACTGCTGGTGCTGTGTATTTAATCATCTAATATAGACACCAGTACCTCCACTAAAGCCTGCCATAATGATATCAACATCAAATGCAAAAAAAGTAATTTTGTTTCCAATAGTAAAACCAAAAAAAAAAGCCAAACAAATAAAACGTGATGATGGACATGCGCCTCTTTAAAGGATTTTCTCAATAAATATATGTAGAATTTATGACTATAACAGAAAACAGCAAAGAGAAAAATGCAAGAATGCATATGGCGAAGGACGTATGGCAAGTATGGCAAATTCCTCCTAAATGTCTATATGGTTCCATCAATGCAATATTTGAAGCTCTATGAAATAAACAAACCAAATTGTTATCAGAACACTCCACTATATTCATGAAAAACACTTTCTCATGTACTCATGGTATAACTCATTTTTACTGTAGGAATTTGGAATAATAGGATGGCAAAATCCTGTTCATGCCTATTCTGTTCCATATATGCAATAGTTGAAGCACTATAAAATACACAATTCATATTGTTATCAAATCCTTCCAATATATTCTTGAAATACACTTTCTTGTGTATCCATACTATTACGTTCCAATGTTTTTACTTTAATTTGGAGTAAAAGGATGGCAAAATCCTCATAAACATGTATTCGTTCCACTATATAATCAGTTTTTGAAACTCTAGAAAACAAACTAGTCAAATTGTTATCAGATCCCTCCACAATATTCATGAAATCCACTTTCTCATGTACCCATGGTATGACTTTCAAGTGTTTTACTGTAGGAAGCTTGAGTAATAGGATGGCAAAATCCTCTTAAACATCTGTTCAGTTCAACATATATCACTACTCGAAGATCTATAAAATACACAATTCAAATTGTTATAAAATCACTCCACTACGTACTTGAAATAAACTTCCTCCTGTACCCATGATATGACTTTCAGTCATTTTTACTGCAGGAATTTGGAATAATGGAGTAGCAAAATTCTGTCGAATGTCTATTCAGTTCCATATATGTAATAATTGAAGCTCTATAAATAAATCAAATCAAATTGTTATCAGATCACTCCACTAAATTCTTGATATACACTATCTTATGTACCTGTGGTATGACTTTCAGTCATTTTTACAGTAGGAATTTAGAGTAATAGGATGGCAATATCCTGTGAAATGTCTATTCAGTTCACTATATATCACTACATGAAGCTGAGTGAAATGCACAAATCAAATTGTTATCAAATCACTTCATTAAATTCTTGAAATACAGTTTCTCTTGTACTCATGAATGACTTTCAGTCATTTTTACTGTAGGAATTTGGAGTAATAGGATGGCAAAAGCCTGTTAAATATCTATTTGGTTCACTACATATCACTTTTCCTTGTACCCATAATATAATGTTGAATATATTTACTGTAAAAATTTAAAGTATTGGGATGGCAAACTCATGTAAATTGCCTGTTTGGTTATATACATGCAACTTTAGAAAGTCTTTAAAATAAACAAATCAAATTGTTATCACATATCACTACTATACTCTTGAACTACTATACTATACTACTATTCTCATAGTCAGTGTAGACGTAGTTTAGGTAGGGGACGGGAGACGTTGTCACTTAGCCTCACAGGTTACATCTTGGCGATAAGCCTAAGGTTACATTATTATGTAAAGATTATTTTATTATTTGTGTAGCTTTTTTTGTACGTTAAAAGCACAGTAACCACGGACAGTTTAATCGTATAGGCCTAAATATTCGATACAGGACATGGAAAATTGAGCGCGAGCATCCCATAGCATGGAAAGCAGGCGCTCGTGACCAAGCTGCCTTTGTTGATGAGCTAAGAACGAGAACGTGCTGTGACTTCCAACATCACAATGTGTCAATAACCTGGAATGATGCGTCATAAGAATAGATTATCGAATGCAAGATTATTTTTTACTGAAACATTACACATTGCGGACTCTGTGTGATGGCGCTTATCGAAAGTGCAAGGGAGTGTACTGTAGTCAGCATGCCAGATTATTGCGGTGAGTTTTGTTGTTGTTGTTTTTTCCAGATATAGCCATATGCCAAAGATTTTATGAGAACCCATACGTCAAATACAATGGTTAAAAAAGAAAAAAAAATGTACAAAACTAGCTTGTACATTTCATGTTAAAATAATAAATGTTCTTACGTACTTGGTAGGTCTACCTTATATTAAAAACATTTATATAGTGTACGATCTGTAACTGTGTATCAGATCGAAAGCGTATGTGTGCAGAAGGTGTCATAAAAAAAAAAGAAAAGTGTTGTAACGGCCCTAGTGTCGCTGGACAAGGAGCAGGACGGACAGACGTGTATTAACACACGATAAAGACACCGGCGCTCATATGCAACATAAACAGTGAACATAAAACACGAATACAGATAACGAACTATGTGAACACGAACATGGGCATTGACCGACTAAGATGCACACTCCCACAGCGGTTTAAACACACAGACGTTACAAGACTAAACCATGTGCAGTTGCGCGTTAATTACACAGGCGTGGTTACAAACAAGACTATGAACTCCCACTGCACGCGGCGGGCCGTACCACATGGCTAGTGTGAAGGGGAGCGTTCCATGACAACTGTATATAAAATGTGTTAGACAAAATATAGCGTACCGGTCAAAGGTTCAGACACGCGTGACTGAATATATGTTTTTCAAAGGTTTAAATTCATTCTAATGTAATGGTATATACTTAGAATTTATAGAATATATATATTCTTCAATTCTATCTTCTCAGGGGAACCTCCTCCGTATGAGCCCATTTTCAGGCGACCAGTTAACAAGAGGCGAGTCCGGCAATCTCTCAGTGCTTCTCCGATTTACTCCTCCACATCAGCTGACTTTAAAAAACCATTTAAAGCTCTACACATCATGGATCACAGAATGTCTGTTATTAACGCTATACAAGAACTATACTAAGGCCATAGATCTAGACTAAGACTATAAAGTTATTTCACTTAGCTAAATAACTTTAATACATAATTTAAATCATGCAATGTGTAATAATATTTCTTGTTTTTGTTCAGGAGATGTGCAGACATTATCTGCTGTATTATTTTTGTGGCTGCCATTGTCACCTATATTCTTATTCGCTCCCTGGGTAAGAAACATTTCCAACTACACTTTCATGGGGGAAAAAAAAATCATTATTATTGTGGGCTCAAGCGGAAGGTCTTTTACCCATGTATGGCTTGTGAGATATCCTTCTAACGGAGGTTCTAACACAGCGTGGCTGCTTGGAGACTCTCGTCATGTCGTGTTGCCCCAGAACTCCACTGGGATGTTTTGTGGAGCTGGAGTCAATGTGTAAGTCCCTCACATACTGGATAAGTATTTATATCTTCACAGGAATACCAAAACAGCACACCCAGTATGTAAGGAACACCGTCAGTATTCTTTCGAATGGACTTTAGTGAGTCGGACTAGGGTTACAATGGAGCTGTGCAGGTGCAAATCATGTGGAAACATGAAACATCAACAAGACAAGATGGGTTAGACTTTAGCTTTAAGATTTTCATGATTGGCACTGCACAGCAACAAGTGGAACCAATCAAATCACTTGTGTTTAATGATTGTCTCTAAACCAAGGGGTCCAAACTCAGGTCTAGGAGTGTCACAACACTGCAGAGTTTATTGGTTACCCCAGTCCAATTCACCCTCGAAGAAAGAACACTTAGCTGGGTAGTGGTGTGACTCTCCAGCACTGAATCCTGATACACATACTCAAAAAATTGAATAAAAATTGTTTATTTAATTGGCTAATATTCATGTGTCAAGCTGCATTTGTTTCCTGCATCCTCTCGTGTTTCAGTGACAAACCAAACGTCCTCTACTTTGACCTTCTGAAGTGTGCCAGAGCAACGACAGAAATGGACGCCATTCTAGAGGGTCTCCAGTGTCCAACCACTCAAGTGAGATTTCCACACAAATGTCCTGTTGACATTGTACAGAAACCAAACACGTATGTCAGTAGCCTTTTAGAAATATGCACATGAGACTCATTTATTACAAAACAGTTTAGCATGTAGTATGTGAATGCCAGTTTGTAAGTCTGGGGGCTTGGGTCTCCTTTTGCTGCTTGGTTTGGGAGCCTTTTGCTCTATCATGCAATGAACAATGTGTAAATAGTGTAGATAGAAATATAAAAAGCAACACTGTGTTTAGCTACTCAAATAAGATCTCCTTCACTCTGTGTGTTTGTGCGTTGGTTTGCAGGTCTGTGTTAAAAAATGCCCTTCAGAGTTCTGGAAGTTGCCCCCAGAGGCGTATGCCCCAAATGCCCTGCCTAAAGACTTCTTTCAGCAGCAGTATTGTGACCCTAGACTTGACCTCGCCCAAACCACATTGGTAAAACCTCACACTGCAAATAAGCAATGTAACCAGCTTCATCTCTGAGAAATAAACCCTCACCTCACTCTTGACAGAACAGAATTTGTCGTATCAAAAGTCTTTGCAATATGCAACTCTTTGTACATGTAATTCATGCATTGGCTTAGCCACTCACGCATACATAGCATTTGTGCATACATAGCATTCTGCATGTTAATGAGATTTTCACATGCATTTCCACTACAGAGTGTCCAAGACATCCTCAATCAAGAGCTTTGTCCATATTTCTACACGCCAAGTAAACCAGGTAAAGACAGCAGGATTACACAACTACCTGTTAATTTGTCCATTCTGTTTTGTAACAGTTTGACTATGCTATGTACCAAAACATAACCAAACCACCAGGAAAGTACTTATACCTGCAGTGATAAGTCAGCAGGTTTAATTGTTAGTCATATTATTTTCTGTCTCTCCCTCCACCCAGAACTAGGGAGATGTCTGCCTAGCTTTGACTGGCAGGACGTTCCTCCAGACTTCTCTCTCCCTGGATTCGCTTCCGTTAATGAAACAGTCGAGCACATAAAGGGATATATGGAGTAATCCTTCACACACACTCACACACACATTTCACTCTCAAGCTACTACACATATGCCAATCATCAGGACTATATTGTTTTTATTTCCACTGTGATGTTTCTGTCTCCTCTAGTGGAGGGTCTGGAGCGTAATGACGGCACCGTGCAGAGACCATACCACATGCCCAGGTCTCTGTGGCAAATCCTCCACAAGAGAGACAGCTTTCTCCCTTAATGAATAAACCATCCAGCATATATTTGAGTCTTTTTTCTGTTGTTGTAACTGTAAAACTGTTCTCAACAGCATTTCGACCACTGTTTTGTTCAAAAGAGATCTGACGGGGCGGCCTCTGGACTGATCCAGTTTTGACCGAACGGCAGACACACACTGGATGTTCTGGCAAACATTTACATATCTGGCTGGACCTTAACCATGTTGCTCTGTTTATTTGATACGCCTACTCTTTTCATATACCGCACTGCTTATTGTGTAGGAGTAGGCTTGCTCCTAAATGTGGAGTATATGAGAGGCTTAAGGGGAAGTTGATATATTTAATTGAGTTTTAGTTCTTTGCCAACCTCTCTCATTATGTGTGAAAGATCACATTTCATGGGATGCTACAAAATATATAGTTTTTAATTCCTGAGTGTAATAATGTCAAGATTGGCCACCCTCCTGGACTCCCTCTTTCCGTGGTTTCACGTCTTGCGCTGCAGGCCGCTCCCCCCTGCAGCGTTGGTCAAGACGGGTAGACGCTTACCTGGGATCTCGTCGTTATCAAAATAAACGTGAGCCTGCTTCTTCCGGGAACGACGAGATGCCCGTGTACAGGCAGCCACGACCAAGGCACACAGCAGGGTTTAAATACATGAACTAGAAACGAGGGACAGGTGTACGCAATCAGTGTGAGGACAAAATGAAACCGTGGAACGGAACAAAACACAAGACATGGAAAACACGGAACATGGAAGGGACTGATCGTGACAATCAGCATAGATTATTTAACACAAAGATTCAGAACTGCTGGTGCTGTGTATTTAATCATCTAATATAGACACCAGTACCTCCACTAAAGCCTGCCATAATGATATCAACATCAAATGCAAAAAAAGTAATTTTGTTTCCAATAGTAAAACCAAAAAAAAAAGCCAAACAAATAAAACGTGATGATGGACATGCGCCTCTTTAAAGGATTTTCTCAATAAATATATGTAGAATTTATGACTATAACAGAAAACAGCAAAGAGAAAAATGCAAGAATGCATATGGCGAAGGACGTATGGCAAGTATGGCAAATTCCTCCTAAATGTCTATATGGTTCCATCAATGCAATATTTGAAGCTCTATGAAATAAACAAACCAAATTGTTATCAGAACACTCCACTATATTCATGAAAAACACTTTCTCATGTACTCATGGTATAACTCATTTTTACTGTAGGAATTTGGAATAATAGGATGGCAAAATCCTGTTCATGCCTATTCTGTTCCATATATGCAATAGTTGAAGCACTATAAAATACACAATTCATATTGTTATCAAATCCTTCCAATATATTCTTGAAATACACTTTCTTGTGTATCCATACTATTACGTTCCAATGTTTTTACTTTAATTTGGAGTAAAAGGATGGCAAAATCCTCATAAACATGTATTCGTTCCACTATATAATCAGTTTTTGAAACTCTAGAAAACAAACTAGTCAAATTGTTATCAGATCCCTCCACAATATTCATGAAATCCACTTTCTCATGTACCCATGGTATGACTTTCAAGTGTTTTACTGTAGGAAGCTTGAGTAATAGGATGGCAAAATCCTCTTAAACATCTGTTCAGTTCAACATATATCACTACTCGAAGATCTATAAAATACACAATTCAAATTGTTATAAAATCACTCCACTACGTACTTGAAATAAACTTCCTCCTGTACCCATGATATGACTTTCAGTCATTTTTACTGCAGGAATTTGGAATAATGGAGTAGCAAAATTCTGTCGAATGTCTATTCAGTTCCATATATGTAATAATTGAAGCTCTATAAATAAATCAAATCAAATTGTTATCAGATCACTCCACTAAATTCTTGATATACACTATCTTATGTACCTGTGGTATGACTTTCAGTCATTTTTACAGTAGGAATTTAGAGTAATAGGATGGCAATATCCTGTGAAATGTCTATTCAGTTCACTATATATCACTACATGAAGCTGAGTGAAATGCACAAATCAAATTGTTATCAAATCACTTCATTAAATTCTTGAAATACAGTTTCTCTTGTACTCATGAATGACTTTCAGTCATTTTTACTGTAGGAATTTGGAGTAATAGGATGGCAAAAGCCTGTTAAATATCTATTTGGTTCACTACATATCACTTTTCCTTGTACCCATAATATAATGTTGAATATATTTACTGTAAAAATTTAAAGTATTGGGATGGCAAACTCATGTAAATTGCCTGTTTGGTTATATACATGCAACTTTAGAAAGTCTTTAAAATAAACAAATCAAATTGTTATCACATATCACTACTATACTCTTGAACTACTATACTATACTACTATTCTCATAGTCAGTGTAGACGTAGTTTAGGTAGGGGACGGGAGACGTTGTCACTTAGCCTCACAGGTTACATCTTGGCGATAAGCCTAAGGTTACATTATTATGTAAAGATTATTTTATTATTTGTGTAGCTTTTTTTGTACGTTAAAAGCACAGTAACCACGGACAGTTTAATCGTATAGGCCTAAATATTCGATACAGGACATGGAAAATTGAGCGCGAGCATCCCATAGCATGGAAAGCAGGTGCTCGTGACCAAGCTGCCTTTGTTGATGAGCTAAGAACGAGAACGTGCTGTGACTTCCAACATCACAATGTGTCAATAACCTGGAATGATGCGTCATAAGAATAGATTATCGAATGCAAGATTATTTTTTACTGAAACATTACACATTGCGGACTCTGTGTGATGGCGCTTATCGAAAGTGCAAGGGAGTGTACTGTAGTCAGCATGCCAGATTATTGCGGTGAGTTTTGTTGTTGTTGTTTTTTCCAGATATAGCCATATGCCAAAGATTTTATGAGAACCCATACGTCAAATACAATGGTTAAAAAAGAAAAAAAATGTACAAAACTAGCTTGTACATTTCATGTTAAAATAATAAATGTTCTTACGTACTTGGTAGGTCTACCTTATATTAAAAACATTTATATAGTGTACGATCTGTAACTGTGTATCAGATCGAAAGCGTATGTGTGCAGAAGGTGTCATAAAAAAAAAAGAAAAGTGTTGTAACGGCCCTAGTGTCGCTGGACAAGGAGCAGGACGGACAGACGTGTATTAACACACGATAAAGACACCGGCGCTCATATGCAACATAAACAGTGAACATAAAACACGAATACAGATAACGAACTATGTGAACACGAACATGGGCATTGACCGACTAAGATGCACACTCCCACAGCGGTTTAAACACACAGACGTTACAAGACTAAACCATGTGCAGTTGCGCGTTAATTACACAGGCGTGGTTACAAACAAGACTATGAACTCCCACTGCACGCGGCGGGCCGTACCACATGGCTAGTGTGAAGGGGAGCGTTCCATGACAACTGTATATAAAATGTGTTAGACAAAATATAGCGTACCGGTCAAAGGTTCAGACACGCGTGACTGAATATATGTTTTTCAAAGGTTTAAATTCATTCTAATGTAATGGTATATACTTAGAATTTATAGAATATATATATTCTTCAATTCTATCTTCTCAGGGGAACCTCCTCCGTATGAGCCCATTTTCAGGCGACCAGTTAACAAGAGGCGAGTCCGGCAATCTCTCAGTGCTTCTCCGATTTACTCCTCCACATCAGCTGACTTTAAAAAACCATTTAAAGCTCTACACATCATGGATCACAGAATGTCTGTTATTAACGCTATACAAGAACTATACTAAGGCCATAGATCTAGACTAAGACTATAAAGTTATTTCACTTAGCTAAATAACTTTAATACATAATTTAAATCATGCAATGTGTAATAATATTTCTTGTTTTTGTTCAGGAGATGTGCAGACATTATCTGCTGTATTATTTTTGTGGCTGCCATTGTCACCTATATTCTTATTCGCTCCCTGGGTAAGAAACATTTCCAACTACACTTTCATGGGGGAAAAAAAATCATTATTATTGTGGGCTCAAGCGGAAGGTCTTTTACCCATGTATGGCTTGTGAGATATCCTTCTAACGGAGGTTCTAACACAGCGTGGCTGCTTGGAGACTCTCGTCATGTCGTGTTGCCCCAGAACTCCACTGGGATGTTTTGTGGAGCTGGAGTCAATGTGTAAGTCCCTCACATACTGGATAAGTATTTATATCTTCACAGGAATACCAAAACAGCACACCCAGTATGTAAGGAACACCGTCAGTATTCTTTCGAATGGACTTTAGTGAGTCGGACTAGGGTTACAATGGAGCTGTGCAGGTGCAAATCATGTGGAAACATGAAACATCAACAAGACAAGATGGGTTAGACTTTAGCTTTAAGATTTTCATGATTGGCACTGCACAGCAACAAGTGGAACCAATCAAATCACTTGTGTTTAATGATTGTCTCTAAACCAAGGGGTCCAAACTCAGGTCTAGGAGTGTCACAACACTGCAGAGTTTATTGGTTACCCCAGTCCAATTCACCCTCGAAGAAAGAACACTTAGCTGGGTAGTGGTGTGACTCTCCAGCACTGAATCCTGATACACATACTCAAAAAATTGAATAAAAATTGTTTATTTAATTGGCTAATATTCATGTGTCAAGCTGCATTTGTTTCCTGCATCCTCTCGTGTTTCAGTGACAAACCAAACGTCCTCTACTTTGACCTTCTGAAGTGTGCCAGAGCAACGACAGAAATGGACGCCATTCTAGAGGGTCTCCAGTGTCCAACCACTCAAGTGAGATTTCCACACAAATGTCCTGTTGACATTGTACAGAAACCAAACACGTATGTCAGTAGCCTTTTAGAAATATGCACATGAGACTCATTTATTACAAAACAGTTTAGCATGTAGTATGTGAATGCCAGTTTGTAAGTCTGGGGGCTTGGGTCTCCTTTTGCTGCTTGGTTTGGGAGCCTTTTGCTCTATCATGCAATGAACAATGTGTAAATAGTGTAGATAGAAATATAAAAAGCAACACTGTGTTTAGCTACTCAAATAAGATCTCCTTCACTCTGTGTGTTTGTGCGTTGGTTTGCAGGTCTGTGTTAAAAAATGCCCTTCAGAGTTCTGGAAGTTGCCCCCAGAGGCGTATGCCCCAAATGCCCTGCCTAAAGACTTCTTTCAGCAGCAGTATTGTGACCCTAGACTTGACCTCGCCCAAACCACATTGGTAAAACCTCACACTGCAAATAAGCAATGTAACCAGCTTCATCTCTGAGAAATAAACCCTCACCTCACTCTTGACAGAACAGAATTTGTCGTATCAAAAGTCTTTGCAATATGCAACTCTTTGTACATGTAATTCATGCATTGGCTTAGCCACTCACGCATACATAGCATTTGTGCATACATAGCATTCTGCATGTTAATGAGATTTTCACATGCATTTCCACTACAGAGTGTCCAAGACATCCTCAATCAAGAGCTTTGTCCATATTTCTACACGCCAAGTAAACCAGGTAAAGACAGCAGGATTACACAACTACCTGTTAATTTGTCCATTCTGTTTTGTAACAGTTTGACTATGCTATGTACCAAAACATAACCAAACCACCAGGAAAGTACTTATACCTGCAGTGATAAGTCAGCAGGTTTAATTGTTAGTCATATTATTTTCTGTCTCTCCCTCCACCCAGAACTAGGGAGATGTCTGCCTAGCTTTGACTGGCAGGACGTTCCTCCAGACTTCTCTCTCCCTGGATTCGCTTCCGTTAATGAAACAGTCGAGCACATAAAGGGATATATGGAGTAATCCTTCACACACACTCACACACACATTTCACTCTCAAGCTACTACACATATGCCAATCATCAGGACTATATTGTTTTTATTTCCACTGTGATGTTTCTGTCTCCTCTAGTGGAGGGTCTGGAGCGTAATGACGGCACCGTGCAGAGACCATACCACATGCCCAGGTCTCTGTGGCAAATCCTCCACAAGAGAGACAGCTTTCTCCCTTAATGAATAAACCATCCAGCATATATTTGAGTCTTTTTTCTGTTGTTGTAACTGTAAAACTGTTCTCAACAGCATTTCGACCACTGTTTTGTTCAAAAGAGATCTGACGGGGCGGCCTCTGGACTGATCCAGTTTTGACCGAACGGCAGACACACACTGGATGTTCTGGCAAACATTTACATATCTGGCTGGACCTTAACCATGTTGCTCTGTTTATTTGATACGCCTACTCTTTTCATATACCGCACTG
This sequence comes from Electrophorus electricus, assembly GCF_041902795.1. NCBI lineage: Eukaryota > Metazoa > Chordata > Actinopteri > Gymnotiformes > Gymnotidae > Electrophorus > Electrophorus electricus. Next base: position 960,632 of record NW_027658616.1, on the reverse strand, counting down.
CTTATTGTGTAGGAGTAGGCTTGCTCCTAAATGTGGAGTATATGAGAGGCTTAAGGGGAAGTTGATATATTTAATTGAGTTTTAGTTCTTTGCCAACCTCTCTCATTATGTGTGAAAGATCACATTTCATGGGATGCTACAAAATATATAGTTTTTAATTCCTGAGTGTAATAATGTCAAGATTGGCCACCCTCCTGGACTCCCTCTTTCCGTGGTTTCACGTCTTGAGCTGCAGGCCGCTCCCCCCTGCAGCGTTGGTCAAGACGGGTAGACGCTTACCTGGGATCTCGTCGTTATCAAAATAAACGTGAGCCTGCTTCTTCCGGGAACGACGAGATGCCCGTGTACAGGCAGCCACGACCAAGGCACACAGCAGGGTTTAAATACATGAACTAGAAACGAGGGACAGGTGTACGCAATCAGTGTGAGGACAAAATGAAACCGTGGAACGGAACAAAACACAAGACATGGAAAACACGGAACATGGAAGGGACTGATCGTGACAATCAGCATAGATTATTTAACACAAAGATTCAGAACTGCTGGTGCTGTGTATTTAATCATCTAATATAGACACCAGTACCTCCACTAAAGCCTGCCATAATGATATCAACATCAAATGCAAAAAAAGTAATTTTGTTTTCAATAGTAAAACCAAAAAAAAAAGCCAAACAAATAAAACGTGATGATGGACATGCGCCTCTTTAAAGGATTTTCTCAATAAATATATGTAGAATTTATGACTATAACAGAAAACAGCAAAGAGAAAAATGCAAGAATGCATATGGCGAAGGACGTATGGCAAGTATGGCAAATTCCTCCTAAATGTCTATATGGTTCCATCAATGCAATATTTGAAGCTCTATGAAATAAACAAACCAAATTGTTATCAGAACACTCCACTATATTCATGAAAAACACTTTCTCATGTACTCATGGTATAACTCATTTTTACTGTAGGAATTTGGAATAATAGGATGGCAAAATCCTGTTCATGCCTATTCTGTTCCATATATGCAATAGTTGAAGCACTATAAAATACACAATTCATATTGTTATCAAATCCTTCCAATATATTCTTGAAATACACTTTCTTGTGTATCCATACTATTACGTTCCAATGTTTTTACTTTAATTTGGAGTAAAAGGATGGCAAAATCCTCATAAACATGTATTCGTTCCACTATATAATCAGTTTTTGAAACTCTAGAAAACAAACTAGTCAAATTGTTATCAGATCCCTCCACAATATTCATGAAATCCACTTTCTCATGTACCCATGGTATGACTTTCAAGTGTTTTACTGTAGGAAGCTTGAGTAATAGGATGGCAAAATCCTCTTAAACATCTGTTCAGTTCAACATATATCACTACTCGAAGATCTATAAAATACACAATTCAAATTGTTATAAAATCACTCCACTACGTACTTGAAATAAACTTCCTCCTGTACCCATGATATGACTTTCAGTCATTTTTACTGCAGGAATTTGGAATAATGGAGTAGCAAAATTCTGTCGAATGTCTATTCAGTTCCATATATGTAATAATTGAAGCTCTATAAATAAATCAAATCAAATTGTTATCAGATCACTCCACTAAATTCTTGATATACACTATCTTATGTACCTGTGGTATGACTTTCAGTCATTTTTACAGTAGGAATTTAGAGTAATAGGATGGCAATATCCTGTGAAATGTCTATTCAGTTCACTATATATCACTACATGAAGCTGAGTGAAATGCACAAATCAAATTGTTATCAAATCACTTCATTAAATTCTTGAAATACAGTTTCTCTTGTACTCATGAATGACTTTCAGTCATTTTTACTGTAGGAATTTGGAGTAATAGGATGGCAAAAGCCTGTTAAATATCTATTTGGTTCACTACATATCACTTTTCCTTGTACCCATAATATAATGTTGAATATATTTACTGTAAAAATTTAAAGTATTGGGATGGCAAACTCATGTAAATTGCCTGTTTGGTTATATACATGCAACTTTAGAAAGTCTTTAAAATAAACAAATCAAATTGTTATCACATATCACTACTATACTCTTGAACTACTATACTATACTACTATTCTCATAGTCAGTGTAGACGTAGTTTAGGTAGGGGACGGGAGACGTTGTCACTTAGCCTCACAGGTTACATCTTGGCGATAAGCCTAAGGTTACATTATTATGTAAAGATTATTTTATTATTTGTGTAGCTTTTTTTGTACGTTAAAAGCACAGTAACCACGGACAGTTTAATCGTATAGGCCTAAATATTCGATACAGGACATGGAGAATTGAGCGCGAGCATCCCATAGCATGGAAAGCAGGTGCTCGTGACCAAGCTGCCTTTGTTGATGAGCTAAGAACGAGAACGTGCTGTGACTTCCAACATCACAATGTGTCAATAACCTGGAATGATGCGTCATAAGAATAGATTATCGAATGCAAGATTATTTTTTACTGAAACATTACACATTGCGGACTCTGTGTGATGGCGCTTATCGAAAGTGCAAGGGAGTGTACTGTAGTCAGCATGCCAGATTATTGCGGTGAGTTTTGTTGTTGTTGTTTTTTCCAGATATAGCCATATGCCAAAGATTTTATGAGAACCCATACGTCAAATACAATGGTTAAAAAAGAAAAAAAATGTACAAAACTAGCTTGTACATTTCATGTTAAAATAATAAATGTTCTTACGTACTTGGTAGGTCTACCTTATATTAAAAACATTTATATAGTGTACGATCTGTAACTGTGTATCAGATCGAAAGCGTATGTGTGCAGAAGGTGTCATAAAAAAAAAAGAAAAGTGTTGTAACGGCCCTAGTGTCGCTGGACAAGGAGCAGGACGGACAGACGTGTATTAACACACGATAAAGACACCGGCGCTCATATGCAACATAAACAGTGAACATAAAACACGAATACAGATAACGAACTATGTGAACACGAACATGGGCATTGACCGACTAAGATGCACACTCCCACAGCGGTTTAAACACACAGACGTTACAAGACTAAACCATGTGCAGTTGCGCGTTAATTACACAGGCGTGGTTACAAACAAGACTATGAACTCCCACTGCACGCGGCGGGCCGTACCACATGGCTAGTGTGAAGGGGAGCGTTCCATGACAACTGTATATAAAATGTGTTAGACAAAATATAGCGTACCGGTCAAAGGTTCAGACACGCGTGACTGAATATATGTTTTTCAAAGGTTTAAATTCATTCTAATGTAATGGTATATACTTAGAATTTATAGAATATATATATTCTTCAATTCTATCTTCTCAGGGGAACCTCCTCCGTATGAGCCCATTTTCAGGCGACCAGTTAACAAGAGGCGAGTCCGGCAATCTCTCAGTGCTTCTCCGATTTACTCCTCCACATCAGCTGACTTTAAAAAACCATTTAAAGCTCTACACATCATGGATCACAGAATGTCTGTTATTAACGCTATACAAGAACTATACTAAGGCCATAGATCTAGACTAAGACTATAAAGTTATTTCACTTAGCTAAATAACTTTAATACATAATTTAAATCATGCAATGTGTAATAATATTTCTTGTTTTTGTTCAGGAGATGTGCAGACATTATCTGCTGTATTATTTTTGTGGCTGCCATTGTCACCTATATTCTTATTCGCTCCCTGGGTAAGAAACATTTCCAACTACACTTTCATGGGGGAAAAAAAATCATTATTATTGTGGGCTCAAGCGGAAGGTCTTTTACCCATGTATGGCTTGTGAGATATCCTTCTAACGGAGGTTCTAACACAGCGTGGCTGCTTGGAGACTCTCGTCATGTCGTGTTGCCCCAGAACTCCACTGGGATGTTTTGTGGAGCTGGAGTCAATGTGTAAGTCCCTCACATACTGGATAAGTATTTATATCTTCACAGGAATACCAAAACAGCACACCCAGTATGTAAGGAACACCGTCAGTATTCTTTCGAATGGACTTTAGTGAGTCGGACTAGGGTTACAATGGAGCTGTGCAGGTGCAAATCATGTGGAAACATGAAACATCAACAAGACAAGATGGGTTAGACTTTAGCTTTAAGATTTTCATGATTGGCACTGCACAGCAACAAGTGGAACCAATCAAATCACTTGTGTTTAATGATTGTCTCTAAACCAAGGGGTCCAAACTCAGGTCTAGGAGTGTCACAACACTGCAGAGTTTATTGGTTACCCCAGTCCAATTCACCCTCGAAGAAAGAACACTTAGCTGGGTAGTGGTGTGACTCTCCAGCACTGAATCCTGATACACATACTCAAAAAATTGAATAAAAATTGTTTATTTAATTGGCTAATATTCATGTGTCAAGCTGCATTTGTTTCCTGCATCCTCTCGTGTTTCAGTGACAAACCAAACGTCCTCTACTTTGACCTTCTGAAGTGTGCCAGAGCAACGACAGAAATGGACGCCATTCTAGAGGGTCTCCAGTGTCCAACCACTCAAGTGAGATTTCCACACAAATGTCCTGTTGACATTGTACAGAAACCAAACACGTATGTCAGTAGCCTTTTAGAAATATGCACATGAGACTCATTTATTACAAAACAGTTTAGCATGTAGTATGTGAATGCCAGTTTGTAAGTCTGGGGGCTTGGGTCTCCTTTTGCTGCTTGGTTTGGGAGCCTTTTGCTCTATCATGCAATGAACAATGTGTAAATAGTGTAGATAGAAATATAAAAAGCAACACTGTGTTTAGCTACTCAAATAAGATCTCCTTCACTCTGTGTGTTTGTGCGTTGGTTTGCAGGTCTGTGTTAAAAAATGCCCTTCAGAGTTCTGGAAGTTGCCCCCAGAGGCGTATGCCCCAAATGCCCTGCCTAAAGACTTCTTTCAGCAGCAGTATTGTGACCCTAGACTTGACCTCGCCCAAACCACATTGGTAAAACCTCACACTGCAAATAAGCAATGTAACCAGCTTCATCTCTGAGAAATAAACCCTCACCTCACTCTTGACAGAACAGAATTTGTCGTATCAAAAGTCTTTGCAATATGCAACTCTTTGTACATGTAATTCATGCATTGGCTTAGCCACTCACGCATACATAGCATTTGTGCATACATAGCATTCTGCATGTTAATGAGATTTTCACATGCATTTCCACTACAGAGTGTCCAAGACATCCTCAATCAAGAGCTTTGTCCATATTTCTACACGCCAAGTAAACCAGGTAAAGACAGCAGGATTACACAACTACCTGTTAATTTGTCCATTCTGTTTTGTAACAGTTTGACTATGCTATGTACCAAAACATAACCAAACCACCAGGAAAGTACTTATACCTGCAGTGATAAGTCAGCAGGTTTAATTGTTAGTCATATTATTTTCTGTCTCTCCCTCCACCCAGAACTAGGGAGATGTCTGCCTAGCTTTGACTGGCAGGACGTTCCTCCAGACTTCTCTCTCCCTGGATTCGCTTCCGTTAATGAAACAGTCGAGCACATAAAGGGATATATGGAGTAATCCTTCACACACACTCACACACACATTTCACTCTCAAGCTACTACACATATGCCAATCATCAGGACTATATTGTTTTTATTTCCACTGTGATGTTTCTGTCTCCTCTAGTGGAGGGTCTGGAGCGTAATGACGGCACCGTGCAGAGACCATACCACATGCCCAGGTCTCTGTGGCAAATCCTCCACAAGAGAGACAGCTTTCTCCCTTAATGAATAAACCATCCAGCATATATTTGAGTCTTTTTTCTGTTGTTGTAACTGTAAAACTGTTCTCAACAGCATTTCGACCACTGTTTTGTTCAAAAGAGATCTGACGGGGCGGCCTCTGGACTGATCCAGTTTTGACCGAACGGCAGACACACACTGGATGTTCTGGCAAACATTTACATATCTGGCTGGACCTTAACCATGTTGCTCTGTTTATTTGATACGCCTACTCTTTTCATATACCGCACTGCTTATTGTGTAGGAGTAGGCTTGCTCCTAAATGTGGAGTATATGAGAGGCTTAAGGGGAAGTTGATATATTTAATTGAGTTTTAGTTCTTTGCCAACCTCTCTCATTATGTGTGAAAGATCACATTTCATGGGATGCTACAAAATATATAGTTTTTAATTCCTGAGTGTAATAATGTCAAGATTGGCCACCCTCCTGGACTCCCTCTTTCCGTGGTTTCACGTCTTGCGCTGCAGGCCGCTCCCCCCTGCAGCGTTGGTCAAGACGGGTAGACGCTTACCTGGGATCTCGTCGTTATCAAAATAAACGTGAGCCTGCTTCTTCCGGGAACGACGAGATGCCCGTGTACAGGCAGCCACGACCAAGGCACACAGCAGGGTTTAAATACATGAACTAGAAACGAGGGACAGGTGTACGCAATCAGTGTGAGGACAAAATGAAACCGTGGAACGGAACAAAACACAAGACATGGAAAACACGGAACATGGAAGGGACTGATCGTGACAATCAGCATAGATTATTTAACACAAAGATTCAGAACTGCTGGTGCTGTGTATTTAATCATCTAATATAGACACCAGTACCTCCACTAAAGCCTGCCATAATGATATCAACATCAAATGCAAAAAAAGTAATTTTGTTTCCAATAGTAAAACCAAAAAAAAAAAGCCAAACAAATAAAACGTGATGATGGACATGCGCCTCTTTAAAGGATTTTCTCAATAAATATATGTAGAATTTATGACTATAACAGAAAACAGCAAAGAGAAAAATGCAAGAATGCATATGGCGAAGGACCTATGGCAAGTATGGCTAATTCCTCCTAAATGTCTATTTGGTTCCATCAATGCAATATTTGAAGCTCTATGAAATAAACAAACCAAATTGTTATCAGAACACTCCACTATATTCATGAAAAACACTTTCTCATGTACTCTTGTTTTCTGTATGGCTTTAGCCACTCCTGCTGCATGTTGGGTGTCTTTTTTCCATGTTGTCTAGCTGTGTGCTCACATGCATGAGTACTTGTCTCTCTCCCCCTTTCTTAGCTCACAATCTGATTCCAGTTTTCGAGTGCAAAATACAATCCTTGCTGTCACGTAGGAACCCAAACCAGGCGAAACTCTCTCTCTTGGGGGCTACGTGTTGACATACAAGCTGACAGCAGGGCCCAAACTTCGGGAATTAAACCTTAACAAGCTTGCCTCTCTAGGTAACTCAATTAGCGAGTAGGCTTAGTTAAAATAACAGCTTTAGTGAGCAAGGCTCCGATGAATAACGCAAGTTATGATGGCCATTCACACTCCAGACACATTTTTTCGTAACTCAACAATGACTCCTAAGTTCTTTAAAACTTCTCAGTAAGGAATTCAAATCTGAAAAAGGACGTTCAAGAATAGTTTTGAGATGTCATTCACCTGGTTCTGAAAACTTGACTTGTAGAGTAACATACCATGCTGATGAGGTTACAGTGTCAAGCGTGAATGTGTGGAAGCTTGACTTGGAAAAAAGACAATGAATTGGCCATCAAGTCTACAACAAAAGCATGCCAGCTAACATTGGTACTCACCCCAACCTGCCTTTGCACTGTGCAATTCCAGCAGTCTTAAACATTGTTTTGCATTTCAAACTGTACAAGACGATGCATCTGAAACCTTGACCAAACTCCATGGCACAGTGCTCCATCGATAGTTGTTCTCAATATTGGACTACAGATTTTCTGGAAACTATCATGCTAGATCATTAAGATATTGTGCTTTTGTCACAACAAATGTGAAATCAAAAAGGCATTCTATCTGCTGCCACAACTGCACAAAATATTTTTGTGTCCCACATACTTCATGCTCATTTCGCTATACCGCTGTTATTTGTAGTTGGCATGTGAGCTATGGCAGGCTGTTTCCTATTGGTTGTTTTTATACGCGTGTTGCGTATATGTGTACTGCGAGATTTTAGAGCAAAATTTCTGACACTGCATGAGGAGACATGAGATGCTCAGTCCAACATTTCAGTAAAAAAAAAAAAAAAAAAAAGTCAATCATTCATATTTTGAAGCACTATAGACTTTTTATGGTCTGAAGCTATAGTGGAATGGTTTTCCAGGCTGGACGAGGTATGAAGTGAAAACACGGACTCGATCATCTCCACGTGTGGACTCTGTGTCCAGCAGGGCCTCTCCAGGAGCCTGGATAGTGACCGATTTGTCCCCTCTGCTGTCCCTGCTCTTAGAGCGGTGCCTGTCTCTCCGATCCCTGAAACACCACCACACACGCACGCGCACACAGATGTATATAAACATTTATATACACAGTATACTCCAAGTTGGTACATAAAGCAACATAAAATGGATAATCGTTAAATAACGATACGGTGGTACCCTCAGTGTTTGCAGTAGTGTACATTCACATTTGTATGTTCTAGACAAAACATCAATGCCCGCCCACATTTAGGCAAAAGGGAAGAATGTCGGGAAATGGCATACGCACCTGTGCTTGCGAGAGCTACGGGAATGGGAGGACTTGTAGGAGTAGCCTGAGTACTGTGACTCGTTGTCCATGTCTGGGGCCAGTGCCTGGGGTTTGTGGACCTCAGCTCCGCCCCTGGAACGTTCTGTTGCTCTGCGCAGTTGAGTTTTGCGCTCTGAGATAGATTTAGAGGATAGAGCCAGCGGCAGCTGCAGCAGTTCAACCTTACTCCTGAGAGAATCTATTTTGAAGGCTGAAGAGGAGGAGGACTAACCTGAGGGAGGAAGAGAAATAAGTATACCTTTAAAGCAAATACCATAATCCAGAGCAACACATCTCAGAGTGAACACGCTCCCTGTTAATCAAACCAAAGACTGGTGGTGTCAGCACAAAGCTCTATCTGCTCTTAAAGGTGAGCTACAAGTGCCCACAATTTCATTACAATCTGTTCTCATTCAGAATGAACAAGTGCATATAAAATCAGAGCAACACCATAATATGTAGAGATCTATAAAGATCTCTTTTTATATATTTCAATGAATCCATTAATGTCCTGGAACAGTGATAGTATAAAATTAAGTCACATTTTGAAAATGAACATCTTGAATACACACTGAAAATTCAAACAAAGGTTGTAGTCTTCATCTATTAATTGAACTGTGCAAGAATAATGAACAAACCAGAAAATAGCATTACACACTACTTCACCTTCAAGGTATTAAATGTGTTTCACCCTAAGGAAGCAATTTACAAAAACAGGCCCATCATTCAACAACTTTGTGAATCAGTGCTTTCACAATTCTCACACTCACCACAAGGTCTCATCACACACACACACACACACACACACACACACACACACACACACACACACACACATTCCCCAGCCATCTCCCATCATCTCCAGGGTTACCAAGCTTGGCTCTTACCAAGGCAATGAATAAGGGGGTACAGGAGCAGTGAACAGTGTGGGGGCTACGTTTCTATGGTTACATGACCTTTAACCACACAACCCTATTTCTGGGGAGAGCAAAAATATGTCAGTGAGCTGTTTGTATGTTTACCTGGGTCTGTGTGTGTGTGGTCAGCTCTAAAATAACAGCAGCAACTGTCATTGAAGGAGCTGTTGTGTGTGCCTGAGTAGGTACTAAACACATTCTTAAGAATAGTGACTCTTAATCCAATTCCTTTAATGAAGAACCACAACTTTCCTCACTTTCTATTTCTAAATGTCTGTCCCTTTCTCTCTGATTGGCTGTATATGAAGGGAACGCAAACTTGATTAGGAAGCCAAAAACACAGACCTCCTCTTTCTGCTGTGTCTATGTGCATGCATTTCTCACTCACCCACTTGTCAGGGATTGTTTACAAAACTGATAATACAGTCAAGGATACTATTTGTCGAGGGCAGACTCCCAACACATGCCACTCATCAATCTCAAATAGGGGCTCTTGGATTCTCTCTCACACACACACACACACACACACACACACACACACACACACACACACACACACACACACGCTTCTCACAGGAATTGTAAAAACAGTAGGCCTACATTTGAACAGAATAGAATGGGACCATAACCCCATACATTTTATGATAAAGTTTAAAATAAAAACTCATATATAAAAACATAACTCTCGAAGAAAATTAAGAGATCAGTCCAAATTAGTATCTCTGCGTTTGGCAATGATTTCAATTCCACAGTCTGTTGAATTCCACCACATGTACAGCTCTTTGTATTTAATGAGATTCTGATTAGGTAATCAAAGCTTATTTAACAAGCAATGTGAAAGACTGGTGGAGAACACCTCAAGATGCATGAACAAGCTGCAATCAAAATCTGAGATATTCCACCAAATACTGATTTCTTCACTAATCCTAAATTAAAACATTAGTACCATAATCCTTAGTCCTTAACACTGATCTTAGACTATTTCATTCTTTTTTGAACCATAACATTAGCCATTATACAACAAAGGCCAAACTGGAGTCAGTGTAAAGGAGCCACTTCTACCAACATCTTAACAGATCAAAGTATAAATCCTTTCATATGTCAAAAACCAACCCTGGCATCACTGAGCCATTTCAAGAGGTGAGGGACGAGCTTCACAGTATTTACACTACACAGAATGTGCCTCTTCATCGATAATGACATGATATCAGACAACAAATATGTTCCTTTTTGTCCCCTGCAATGTTGACAGGAGTCAGTCCAGAACAGGGCTGCACAAATAAGTATACAGTAATGAGCAGTGAAGATGATGTCTTGCCACAACACAATGGCAATCCCAGTAAGCCCTGCCTTATCCATTGTGCGTAAAGAGAGGCCAAACCTTTATTTTCTATTCTGTAGAACGCTTAAAGAAATAAAATAAACTCCTTCCACACTCTTTATTCTTTGCTCTCGCATAGTGTTAATTTATAAAATAAAGGATACAACATAGACATATGATGATATTAATGCAAAATACCCTCTTGGAGCCCATGTGTCTTGCAGGGGTCCCAGTGCAAAAGAACCTGAATTTGTTTAAGTCACCCATCCACACATTCCATAAGGCGAAGAGAGATGAAGACCACCATCTTGCCTCAAGTTGACATGGGCACATTATGGGTTCTCGAGCAAAATGGCACCTGTTGGATTGCCAGTTTGTCACTGATGGCGTGAGTGAGTATTAACATACATGTATTGGGCAAAGTGCTTGGGGGGGGGGGTCCCTTTAGTGGGCAGATTCATTTCCTCAGCCATACATTTTCAGTCTCATTTTAGTTCCATTTCTTCATCTTCACTGACTAATTTTTTTTTTAAACTGTCACCTCAGTTCCCTTGTTCCAACTTTAGCTTTACCTGATAAAAAAAAACACCTCACATATCTGGACTTTCATTTGAATGCTTTTTATTCCAACTCGGTGCATGTGCTGAAGGTTCGTCTGTCCTGTCTCTCTCTTCTCAGTTGCAGACAATACAATATTTGCAGGTTTCTCCCAGGAGAAAGGCATGCTGGGATTCTAGTAAAGAGCTACACCGGATGTATGAAATGGCAGGAATGCCACACCCTTATTGTGTGTGTTCATGTTTCAAATGTGTAAGTAAAACTCTTTACAATGTCTCGTGTAATAAATCAGAATCCTGTAGAATGGATCTCGGGCTGAGCTGGTTCTGTTGGCCCTTCTTTGTTACCTAAACAGGTTGGAAAGATGACCATACAATTGTCACAGTCTGCAGGGGTAGTACACCATAAGCAACATAATTACATCAACTCCAAAATCAATACTAAACATTATTCAAATACATACATAAAATTCTTAAAGTTGAAATTAGGAATTGCTACAGGTTTGAAGGCCAGTTTTCAGTCTGGCAATAGCAAAACCCAAGCTCTGCGGTGATGTTTTAATATTCAACTGTGTGCTCCATTTAAACTCAACCCCAAATTATCCCAGTGATTCCAGATTAGTTCTTTTTGTTTGGTACAATCAAAAAGAATTATGCTACAGCATTAAACAGGTTTAGCCCCAGTATTTATAAATTGCTTCTTTGACACACTTACCATCGCTGGACCCAAGATAAATAGATGGTGTCCTGATAATGGAGGAAGACCCATGGATGGTGTCATCTGAACTGACTGACAGGTGACTTTTTTCTCACCATTGTGAGCAGTCTACACTGGTCTGCTTCAATCTCCTATGAAAATGAAAACAAGGAGTTAACCAGGATCTCACAAGTGCACAAAGCCATTCTTTTAAAACATAACATGAAAGTGCTAGCTAGCTGCAATGATAGTGTGTGTGTTTGTGTGTGTGTGTGTGTGTGTGTGTGTGTGTGTTTGAGAGAGAGTGAGTAATATATCCACTTTACCCTAAGCTGATGCAGGTTTTTCATCAGTCCCTCCATTCTTTGGAAGATTCCATCCACATTTTTTATCATGCGCTGCCGTATGCTTGCTCGTGATTGGCAGGGCCTCGTTTCATGCCTCAGCATCTCCAGGTGTGAACGGCCTTTTGGTGACTTGCAAGGCATCTCCTGCCCTTCTTGCTGTGAGGACAATGATGTCACTTTCTGCTTCTGACTGGCAGCCTCTAAAGGATCCAAGGATCCAAGGATCAACAGTCTTAGTGTCCTGACTGGCAGAACACAAAGGGTGCAAAAAAGTTGGTAAATATCTGAGCCTGCTAAAATTCTATTTATAAAAACACCACCACCACCAGAAATATACTGTTTAACGATCATAGTGCAACAATGACTGTGTAACGGAGTGTAACAAATTCTTACCATCTTGAAAAGCAGCATCAGCCACTTTAGCTTGTCCTCCCACATAACCCTGCCCACCAGTATGCATGTAGGCTTCTGATTGGTCAATTGGGATAGTAGGTGTGAGAACATTTTCATCATCACTCTGTGAATCTCTCTCTATAGAACCAGACTCTTCTGTTAGGGAGCCATCTAGGGACCAAAGGCATCAGCCATAAGTACCACAGAGAGCAAATCCTATGACATTGTATACAAACAAAAACAAACATGGGCTTACCTAGACGACCGACATGATTACCATGCAACCGTAGAACCGCAGACCTAGAGGAGATGTCAGGAGTCCAATCATTGTAAGTGCATCTTTGAAATTCTGCCTTCTCTTAACAGCATTACAGCAGCATTAGAAAACTTTCAAAATCCTGAGTACTTACGGAGCTGTTGATCCTTGCTCGGTGGCTTCAATGCCTCCAGAGGCCGAGGAGATGGTCTTTTCTAACAGGTTCTTCCATCTGTGGAAACATCGCTAAAGCCATCAGGTCCCAATTTCTACAACAGCACAATGTTGTTAAAATCATCTGAACATATGGGCATAGTATTCAAAGAAATACTTGCCATATTTCTGAGCTGATTTTGCGGAAAATTCAAATGGTTATCCATTCATGCACAATATCTACTTCACTTAAGGCTTGGTTTCTATACTTCTGGGTGCCTGGTTTGTCATTTAAACCATAAATGGCCCGACACCATAAATGTAATCACAATACAGACACAGCAGTGCTGACTGGTTGACCTTGATGACAAGATGGTGGGTCAGAGAGAGGAAAAAAAACAAACTCACGTGTTTTTCTCAGAGGAAGTCCCAGCCACCAGCTCGTATATCTGTCTCTCTGATGTACTGATCACATACAAGGCCTTGTTATCTGATAGAGAAGAGCAGGTTGTCAAACAATGTATTCAAAGTAACCCACATGCAATTTCTAACTGGCTTCTTAATTTTTTAAAAATAAAATAAAGACATAGTTATTCCAGACCCATTCATCTATTCTGGCTATTCATAGCTGTAAGAATAACTACAAATATACCTGTAGCCACAGATCTGACAAGAGATGAATCCAAGCGAACAACGGGGCAAAAGGTGGTTTTGAGGTGCGTGTTCCCACCCCAAACCCCACCCAGTGAGCGCGCTGGACATCGCAAGATCAAACGGTCACCTGGACCCCTTTGGAGTAGCACCAACAGGTCTGAGAGAAGCAGAGCATGAATGTCTGGAACACACACACACACACAGAGTGAGAATGGACCTGTCAAGTAATCATTTGCAAGAGGAAAAACAAAAATGTATGCAAGCTTGTACACAGATCACTGAAAGCATCCATTCACATTAAAAGTCCTTGAAACATGTGCATACACACGTATGAGCATACAGGCAGATGCAGGTGCACACACACACACACACACACACAGTTATTCAGACCATGTCATGTGTGAGGTAGCAGGGAACCAAATAACTCCAAGTCAGCATAGCACCATGCTCTCAATAGCTGCATTCCCCAGAGTGAACAGTGATTTGTTCAGCTGTGATGATCTCTTACCTATAGCTTTATCTTTACTAACTTTCCAAGTCAACGGTCCTTCGTGGATCATTTTCTTAGTGGTCAGGTCCAGATTCTACATAGAAAAAGAATATAGTTAATAATTCATACTCTGGATCAGGTGCTCCAAGACCAGAGAAGCTGTTTGGAAGGCAGATGGTGGATACATAGTAAGGCCGTACCTTGAACTGAGCAGCGACAGGACTGGCCTGCCTCTCCAGAGGGGACAAGTCTAGCCTGCGCTGATAACGGCTGAGCAGTCGCCGGTGCTCCGTCTCCCTGACGACCTCATTGACAGCTCGTAGTATCCCACGGCAGCACGCCTGTGCCCTCACCAATGTCTGCAGGTCTGGAGAACCAGCTGTTGTGGGGGCACATACTAGTGTTAATCCAGGAGAAAGGGTGTGTGTGCTTGCCTCCTTGGTAAACTGGTATGTGTGTGTATACTGAAGTGTTTTCATGGTTCAATACATTGTGTGTGAGTGTTTCTATACATGCCTTCTGTGTGTCTGATGATGTTATCCAGCAGCAAGGGGTATTTGGTGAGTCTCTGCATCTCAGACACTAGAAGGTCCTTTAATTGTAGTCGGCGGCAGTGAGGGCTGGCTTCACATTCCTAACACACACACACACACACACACGAATGAGCCAAGGACATCTAAGTCCAAATGTGGATTCTGTTGACTGCAACACCAATTTATACCTAAAACAGCATCACTAGAAGTTATGTGCTGCAATAAAAGTCAAATATAAAAGACTGGATAGTCTCCAATTCAAAGTATGGGTCAACCAATTCACAACCCAGCCCACTAACAAATATGGCAGAAGCTCTAGTGTTTGTAGGTTTGTCCAAAGGCTTTATACCTCTAAAAAGTGTTACCTGTATAAGGTGCGCGAAACGCGGGTCTTTGCATTTATTTTTAATGAGCTCCAGTGCCTGACTCTGCTGACTGCACAGGTGAGACACCTGCTCCTGGAACTCCTCTCCTGCAGCGTCTTCAAACTATCACGCACACACACAAACACATGAGCTACTGACATATCAAGTAAAGCAACAAGTATATCCCACACTACACAGAACAACCCCTTCATTTTAGACAGCACCAAAAGATGATGTGAACTAGAAAGGGAGTAACACTAGCCAGCTCTCACTCTAGACACCATGATGTCTCCGATGCCTTGAACTATAGAAGAGTCCCTCAGCCTCTTCATGGACTCACACAGATTCGCTGAAACACAAATGCAACACCACAAAACAGAATCTGTTTAAGCGAGCCAGTGTATATGTGGTTTGTTAGAAAGTTGTGTCAGTGGGCAACAGAACTCTACTTGTGTCATGAAGGCCACCGCAGAAACAACATGTACAGCCTCCAGTCCATACCTGCTCACAGTAATGGCATGGTGCCGATAGCTGATATTGTTCTGTCATTAAATTCTCAGTTTGGGTGGGTTTTACACTTCTTTAATCTTGATTATGATTTAGACACCAAGTAGGCTTCAGAAATTTAGGTTTGAAAACACACTAAGACAAATGGAGCGGATTTGCACGCACACACACACGCTCGCACACAGAGAGACTGACCATGAAGACTGTAGACCTGGGGCAGGTTGGGGAAGATACAGGAAAGTTCTTCGACGGTCAAAAGGTTCCTCATCTTCTGGAAGAACACCTGATCGAGAACCCTGAGAGTCCGCAAGTGAGATGCTTCCGTTGTGAACAGCTCTGAGGAAGAGGATATAGCAAAGTCACTACAATTTCTTACAAACGTTACACAATTCAGAATTCCACATTTTCATGAGTCAGGATAGAATTATCATATGTGCATAATAAATAGAATACTGTATGTTCAAAAGATTTAGTAGCTATTTAGTTTAAGTTAGATCAGTAAATAATTGTTTTCATTTTACATGTTAACTGTGTACTGGGAGTTGTCTTTTATAGTCAGTTGCTGTGCACCACATTTGCTGTTTTACCATATATGACAGCCTGCCGTTCGATCTCCCGGGAGCCGAGAGAGGCGAGTGTGTGCGGCTCCACTGTCTCCTGCCAGTTCTGACAGTGGACCGTGTCCTCTTCCAAAGGAGGTGCATCAGGCAACAACGCCAGTGGTGTATCCACACTCCTACAGGAAGGGAAGGAGGCATGGGGAAAGAGAGAAAGAGAGACAGAGCTTCAGCAGCAACTTACTAAGATAAATCAAGGTGATGGATATGGATGTTAAAGAACTGGACGGCAGGTGTGCATGTGTGCTCATTAGCATCAGACTAATGAGGTGTATATAGTTATAATTACATCTCAGTCATGCTCACGGATCTCTGCGTCCTGGTGCAAGGCGGTGACATACCTGTCCAGAGTAGATGCTGGAGGCCGGACATTCATGGCTCAGGAACCTCAGCAGCTCTTCCACTAGTGTGTCTACTGAAATATCTTGAATGTTGGATGATCTTTTTAGTGTTCGTTTCAGTATCTGTTCATTCAGCTGAAGAACACCTTTTCTGAACGGGTTATCAGACGCAACAATGGTCCTTAAAAATTCCACATTACCTATTATGATGTAATAAACCGAGGTGTGAGAGCTGCAGTAGTGATCTAAGCCAGTTAGCTAGCTAGCTATGTTCTTGTCCAGACACTTTAATGCCTCATGGCTGGTGCAATGACACAATATTCAACATTTCCCTCTGATTCTACTTTTAATTATGTGACATTAGCTAAGCAACTATAAAGCTACTCTTGTCCAAAAATGCTAGTGTCGTTAGACATATCAAAACGTATCAAACATAGCTTTAGCTAGGCTAGCTAATCAGACCTTCTATGAAACAATCACAACTTAGTAAATTCATAGTTGTTAATCACATTAAAGTGTTTTTTCTTTTTGTTGTTTAAAAAGAGTTACCTTGTTACCTTGCTAGCTAACAGTTAGCTAGTAACAATGCCTTCAAAAGTAGTTCTCCACTGATACAAGATACCTAAGAGAAGTTTGGCTCGGAATGTGACTGATTGAAAAACAAAAATACATCACAAATAGCGTTATGCAATAATACCTAAAGTGCATGCATCAAATACAAACAGTCCCCAATGCAAACCTCTTTTACAAGGCAGCTATTTAGCATCTGCTACTTCTGCAAAACAAACCCAGTCTTGCATGTTAGTGTTAGCTATCCAGCTAGCTAGGCATTGCTCCAGGACAGGTTTTAGTATAGCCAAAATAATTTGATTGCCTGTTAATTTTTTTAAAAAGTTGATGTAGAGATGTGACATTTTACTAAGCGTGCCCTGATAAAAAGCTAATAAAATAGCTAAGGGCCAGATTCTGTTATATCATTAGTTAGTGTCATGTCCGTTGATGCAGGAAAGAAGAGACAGGAAACAGTGTGTTACCCTGTGGCCTTTTATTAATGCAGAGCTCTGGAGATATCACTTCACAACACAGTGCGAGTGAGATCTAAAGCATAACTTTGCAACAGACAGACATATTTCTCTCGCCTTGTGCCACTTCTGCTTTTGTGTTTTTCCATCTCAGCCGTCACCTCTGTTTGACCGTCTCGTACACATGTCTTCTTGCATAATCACACATATGCACGTCTAGGGCATTTCCTGTTATGTCTGGACATACAGTAATTATTTTATTTATTCAAGCATTAGTCCTATTCCATTCTGCACATTATTCTCTACTAGTGTAAGCTTAGCATTCATTTAATTTCTGAAACTCCACAATTCCCCCTTTTGATCTCTACAAAGAGATCACCAATCACACTCCTTTATTCTGGCATCTCCTGTCTCTACGTCCCTTTCCCCCTGTATCAGTGGCATCATCGTGGTACCCTCATGCACATCTTTCCTTTCTATCATAGCTGAAATTAGTCTAACCATTAACGCCCTAATACATGGAATACAGCAGCACCCGCATGTCACAGCAATTCCCGTGAATGTGGCTAATGAAACCATCAATGACACAATTAAGTCTTTCCACTGACCGAACCGGCTCACCATTCAGGATTCCAACTGGTTGTTTATGCCTGAATTCTCATGCATTTCCTCTGATAGGGTCTTCAAACCATCCAATGCTCTACTAACTGACCCATCCGGAGCGGTATTATTAGCAATGAATGTACAACACACATCCTCAAGCATAGCGCAGACACCCCCCTTTTCCGCCAACAACATGTCTAATGCCATACGATTTTGCACCGCCATCAGTGAGGTTGGTCCCAGCTGATCTCTAAGTCCTTCCACTGCATCCCTAGTCAGGTTGGCTAGCCTGAGGACATTATAATGTACATAGTTAATCCGATCCACATTTTTATTTGGAGTAATGGGGAATAATGCAGAAAGTATCGGAATATTCTCAAATCCCCCTGCTATCTGGTCTACTAACTTATATCTGTCCGGAACTCCGCGAGGTATTCCTATTGCATCTATGTATGTGGGGGTATTCCTTGTTAAATCAAAATGGTATGCCTCTCGCTACTGTCTTGCTGCATCAGTTACCGGGTCCCTGTGTAGTTTTTTGCCTATCAGTAATAAAGGAGCTGCTAACCTGACCATGGCGCATGTCGCCTCCGAATTCTCTGGCATGTTAACAACCAAAGTCATCCTTCCACAATAATCATACAATCCTGCTCGTGCCCATGAACCCACAGACTCGTTCCCAGTGACCGTGCGGTTACACCATTCCGCCGGGATGTGCGCCAAGCGTACTTGAGGTGTGCTTGAACTTCTAACGAAGCACGTGTAGTTCCCCTCCCCCTTTTCGGGTGAAAATAGTCCTGTCCTGGTTCTGTTACTGATGGGGGGGAAAATAACGCTCAAAGTGTCACAATTCTTAGGGTTTCTTTCCTTAGTCAGGCCAATCATGCACGCATAACCCTTGGGGTCTTTTTGTGGGAATAGGGGTGCCGGGGTGGTTATAAGTCTGGGTCTTGCGGCTGCACATGCTACACATCCACCAATCTCTACCCCCATTCTTCTTCACCGTCTTGTTGTTAATGTTTTAATCCTTTCCTACTGCCATGCTATTATTTAACCCAAGCGTGACCAAACTGTAAATGGAAATACACAACACAATACACCAACAAATAATCAAACAACACAATTGTCCAGAAGTCATCACTGGTGTTCTGTTCTTCTTACTTCGGGGTCTAAGGGTGGACTACCTTGACCCTTTTGCTCCCGGGGATTATTCTGCCCCTTCCGGGTCAGGTGAGTTAGGTGATGTTTCAGCAAGGTCCCTCGCTGTCTCTTGCAGACTCCTCTGCGGTGACTCTGCGGCGGCGCACTGGCTCAGATGAAACCACGTTTCCCCTTTACCCTTCAGGCGTACGGCGTGGCTGGTTCTTTCTGTCACCTGGAATGGACCTGTCCACCTCGGCTCACTCCATTTTCTCTTGATGACTCTCAGCAGCCCCCAGTCCGTAACGGGTATCGTCTGGGTTTGTCTGCTCCCCGTCCGGTCCCCCTCCTGCGTGGAGAAAGCTGAAACGATACTTTGCAATTCATTAAAGTATGATGTGTGTGTGAGATGTTTTTCTTTTCTCATTTATTGTTAAGGGTCCCTGGGGTCCTGGAAATCCTCAACCTGTCTGCAATTCAAAAGGGGTAAAAGCAGTTGTTGCATTTACTGAACATCTAATTTGCATTAATGCCAAAGGTAAGGCATCAACCCAATTTAATTTTGTCTGTGCACAGATTTTGGCCACTTTGTTTTTCGCATTTAGATTCATCCTTTCCACCTTACCTTGAGACTGAGGATGATACACTGCCCCAAATGAATGTTTCAGACCCAGCATTTTCTCTAACTCCTGCAAATTGCGCGCTGTAAAATGAGTGCCATTATCTGATCTCACCTTTCTCTGAAACCCATGGTGAGGAATGTACTGGTTCACCAGGAACTTTACCACTGAAGCACTGTCTTCCCGTTTTGTTGGCCACGCTTCCGGCCACCCTGTGTAGTTGTCTACGCACATCAATTCGTACCTGTCACTGTTAAAGCTGGAGACTATGTACTGGTGAAGGTGAGCTCTTACTTCAGTTTGCTACTCCTACATGTATATCTGTCTGTGTTGAGACTAAAACAGGAGCATGTTTTTACACACACACACACACACACACACACACACACACACACACACACACACACACACACACAGATATATATGAGCTGTATGTGTGGAATATTTATTCTGGTAAGCCTGGTCTGTGATATGTAATATACATGGCTGTGAAATATACTGTACAGTTGTGGCTACATTTCCATGATTATTGGTGACTACTCTCTCCTTTAGAGATTACCTCAGCCAGCTCTCAGAGTCTGCAAGGCCACGCCTTCAGCCACGCCTCCCTGAGTGATGGACACCCCAGACGCCTATTGATGCACAAGCAGCTGCATATTAGCCTGTAGGTTCCACCTTCTTAGTATCAGGACTGGGTGGGAGTGTGTGTCACAGACCTATAGGTCTTCCCAGCTCCAGCTCTTGGAAGCCAGTATGCTCAGTGAGGAGTGTTCACTGCCTCAGTCACCCTGTCTCCTCATTATCAAGCTCCTTATGAGGTGATTCAGGCATGGTGAGGCAGAAAACCCCTGAAAATATGCAGGGAAGTTTCCTCAGAACTTGAGCTCAGTGTTCCTGAAGTGCAGTTTGAAATGAAATAAGGCTTTTCATTTTTTCATTCATTCATTTATTCAGAATCATGTCTGACTCATGTATGACTCGGTGTTAAAGGAAAGTTTTAACACAGATTTTGTCTGGGTACACACTTTGCAAACTTCAAACTGCATGATTAGCAGACAGTATTGTAGCTATTCAAGTTTATGATCAATAATGTAAGGTAAGTGTGTGTCAACTCTGGGTGGGTCAGGGTGTGTTCTCCCCTAAACATACTTCTGACATAATGATTTGTTTAAACACTACAATTCTCTATATCCTAATAATTACTGCCACATTTTAATAACCTGTAATACACTGTAAATACAGCATTTGTAAGCTTTAAATTTACAAACATGAACAATCATACTATAGCAAATATATGATACTCATACCTGTGACATAGTGTTTTGAACAGACATTTGCTGCCACACCTGCTATTTTAGCAGGCTAAATAATCTGCCTTCTGAAATGCTAATATGCTTAATTTCATGCAAGTGCTAGTGTTCCTATTTGCTTGCTGATGTGCATGGAAGCACCATATTATTATTATTATTACTATTATTATTATTACTATTATTGTTATTACTATTATTATTATTATTATTATTATTATTATTATTATTATTACTATTATTTTGATTATTTTTATTATTATTGAGTCAAACTGCTATCAAGTTAGCTGGTTGCTCTTAACTAGTAGTGCGAACAGGACAGGGGACTTGGGGAAGACCCAAAGGGTGAGGTTTGTGTGTGTACATTCACAAGTCCTGGTGCACAGCCACTGACATACATAAACACTGCTATCTGGATCTGGAATTTTTAACATTAATGTACAGACTATTCTTTCTCCTTAAAAAATTCATTATGGTAATAATTATGGCAGTATATGCTCCCCTGCAAACAAATGCTAGGCTGCAGGCTGCACGATGCTGCAATCAACCAGCTGATGGCAAATCCAGACAGTGTTGTTATTGTGGCAAGAGACTTATTGTAAATGCATTGCCATTAATTGAGAGTCATTTTAAAAGATATTTACTCTCCCACTGCGCATACTCCCGTTTTCATAAATTGGTAAATATACATGTTGCTGCTTGTCACACAAACTTTTGTTGTACACAAGTAATAATGAGAAAAGGACTCATCATATGTTTTATGATATAGCTAAAGCTATGCATTTATCAAGAGGATTTAACACATTACAGAACACATCTAGTAAATCCTTTCCATGATTGACCCAAGGGCAGATAGCAATTATTTAAGTGTTACTATGTTTTAATTTAATAATAAAAATGACCATATGAACCTTTTTGCTTTATATTTGTTTATATTCAGCTGCCTTTATAATGACAATTATTTATGACAATTTATGACAATGACAATTTACAATACATTATCAGTGAGTGGTATAATTAAAGTAAAATCATTGTTAAATAAGTCTCATTCTTGTCTCAGATTCAAACACTACAAAATATTGGTCTTTGCTTGAATGATTTTTTAATGGTCCTGACTACAACACTATCCTTTGATAAGCTTGGAAGTTGTACACTACTGTGAGAGGAAGTTACATTCAGCTAGGAAAGAACCAACAATCAAATAATATACACAGATTAAGATGGTCATTAAAGATCCCAAACTAAGATTAATGCACTAATTAATAAACTACAACTTGTTTGCAGGAGTTCATCAGTGTTTTATCATTGGCATAGGTAAAGGGGTTTTCAGGCACAAGTTAAAAAAGGCACAAGTTGTCAAAGCATAAGAATAATGACCATAATGATCATAAGAAAGCCTTTCTGAGCCAAAGATCTGAATTAACAGGGAATAACAGGAGCACTTGCAAAACTGTGCCTAAGTGTATCCAGAAAGCACTGTTGGGCTTTTGTAGGAAAAAAAGGTTACACAAAGGTTACACTGATAAAACAGTTTAATCTGAACGAAGAATCAAGACCCAGGAGCTGTAAAAGAATAAGTTCATCTCTGCATTGCTCTCTATATAGGGGGAGTTTTACAACATTGGAGTGCACAAGAAACCCGCTTTTGCCCCGACACCATTTTCACTGCCACCTGATGAAAGCAACATGCTGTATATGGGCATCTCTGCCTTCACTGCCAACTCAGCAGGCTTTGTGTACAAAAATGCAGGAGCACTCACACTCAGAATCACAGATGACATGGTGAGTTTAAACCACTCCTTGCCATCACTGAGGGAAAGGTGTGCATGTGGTTACCTTACAAGACCAGGCTATTTAGTTAGAAGACTGATAAAGAAGACTGATAACTTTATACTGTTCTCCCAGTGCACATTAATAATCCCTTAATAGTGTAATAAATGAATGGACAAATAAATGATCAACAGTCCCTGAAAATGAAACAAACGTTTATCCTTCCAGATTCCCAGAGCCTCTCCATATCGTCTGAACACCAAGACATTTGAAGCCTTAATTCCGCAGGTATAAGAGATCACTTTCTGTATTCATCACACAAGCATGCAGAAACTGCTGATTTTATATTCTCACATAGGTTTCCTAACACAGTAGACTTTGAATCTTAAAGGAATAATAAGGTTTAAAGAGTAACAAATAATATGATCTCATTAGCAACACAACCATATTTAGATGAAGAATTTCCGAAAAGAACAACATTTCACATGATGATGCTTGGATGAAATGTGTTGAAAACACTGAGTTCTTTTGCTTTTGGTGCTAAAGGCACTTGCAAGTACACCTTACACAGATTGATGGTGGTAGTATAGTTGGCATTCAGTTAAATCAATTAAACTTTGGACAGGGGTAGATTTGTCCTTCATACTGTTATTCAGCACAGGTAATAGCCATTTTGGGACTTTGTATCACTTTTGGGAGGCTGCCGTGTTCTCCTTAAAGTACCCAGGTTGAAGAGTGCTGGGCCCAGGAGTATTATCACCTGCTCCTGCATTTCTGCCGATGAAATAGTGAGACGGATCCACATCCTGCCTGCTTATTGGGGACGTACTGTTCTAGCAGCTCTTCCTCATCTGTCCATGCTCATACCATGGGTTGCTGTACTGTTTCCATGCTTATGTGGTACTCTTTCCGCAGGATGCTATGGAACTTTTGGTGCTCCCTGCTCCTCTCTGGCATTTGTAGCTTGACCTTCCTGGTGATTTTTTTGCAGTCCACGTCACTTTGCCAGGAGCTTCCTTTTGCTGATTAGCAGAAGCAGGAATACCTCCTGTCCTGCCAGGCTTTTGCAGTCATATTAGGCACATTGACTGCTCCGCTCTTACCTGCTTTCTATATCTTATGTTTGGGCTACTTGTGGAAGTGACATGAAAGCAGTGTTATGTTTATGTTAGTGTGGAGTTTGATATCTTGTGGAATTTCCACCAGGCCATTAGTATCATGGCCACCCACAAATTGTTGATCATGAATGTTCTTTAATTGATTTGACTGATAAATGGTAAGTCTGACTTTTAGATCATATAAGAACACCACAGACAACTGTGTGGCACATCACTGTTAAACCTCCTGATTGCAACCCGGGACATCGTGAACTGTACAACATGACCCTCAGACAATGATCTCTGAGTGAAAGCGATAAACATAATCATCTTCATATCATCACTTTCTCTACAAGTTCAGTGGAAGAGATGTCAGTTAAAGGGAGTTTTAATACCCTTTCCATCTTTAAATTTGATAAAAACACAGATGGAAAAATTCCAGAAAGTGAGACAGAGAAAGGAAACTAGACTTTAAAATGGTGCTGCCCTCTTGACTTACAACTGTAGATTATTGAAATTATTACAAATGTCCGATGCCAAAAGGGATTGTGTCAGTGTTTCACTACTCAGTATTGCATTTGGTAGACAGTATAAACAATTAGACTATGGTTAAAAAAATCACAGAAATAAAGCAAACACCAATATAATCTTGAACCACCTAGTCCCAGGAAACATTAGATTACTGGAACAAAATCAGACAACTAGCAGAACAACTTTTTAACCAATGATGCAGATGCACTTTTAGTGGATTTATTTATCTGTATTTCAATCCACTAAAGTTTTTCACTTGATCTAACATTACATTTAAGACCGAAATCCTGTTACGTCTCACAGAAGATTCCACTGATCAAGCTGCTACTTACCCATCCTGGTCCTGGAGTACCTTTGCTCTGTACACTTTAGTGATGTCTTTGCTACCAACAAGCCTATTTTAATCCATCAGATAGTAACCAAACGCTTCAAGGACACTTGCATAACCATTTTTATTTTTTCATAATACTTGTCCAGGTTTCCACTATTATGTTCAAACCATACATTATTCAATATATGCTAATTGATATTTAATAGTTACACCAACAAGTTCTTGGTACTATTATGTTCAACCTGAACTACTTCTATTTTTTTAAAAGACGATCCTATTCTATATCACCGGATGCCCATATTGTTTCTTTTGGTGATCTCCATATTGTTTCTTCCAGTGCTTGGCCGGGATGTCCCATCCTTGAACCAAGGCTCTCCCTTCAACGGAATCCCCTAGAGGCTTTTTCAAAGAGGCCTCCTGAAGATTTATGCTGAAGCCTACACTGGTCTTTCCTGCATGAAACCAGTTTATTCGGGACCATCCATACTTTTCTGCTTACAATATCATTTTATTACCTCAGCATTTTTATTACTAATTTAAAAATCAATCACTTTATACTTCTAAAGCTTTCACAGACACATTTAGACTTTTCAGCACTCTCAATGTCCAATGCTAAATGCTACAAACCACTCATACCCAAACAGAAGAAATAGCCCAAATATAGCCACACATATTCCTCCAACCTCTACATACTTCTAAGCTATATATAACGTTTAAAGAATGAATTCCCTTTTTTGTTAAAATCTCCTCACCTTTTCTACAGCGCTTTCTCTCTCTCTAATTTCACAGGTAATTGTCTCTTTCCTCCAAGGGTCTGCATCTCACCTGGACCTTTTCCTCTTTGCTACTTCAACTCCTGTCGTAGCTGAACATCAATAGTTTAATAGTTATTAGGAAATATTACTTAAAACAAAACAACAAGAAAACAGCAAAGAAGGTATATGCAAGTATATGTTCACTGTATTGTGCAACTGTCATGTCAGCAGGTGGACAATTTTAGCTAAAGTTAGCATTTCAAACATATATTTTGATATTCTAAAATAATGTTTATTAACTCAATATTTCATCACAATGGGGTGGACATTTTTAGCTTTAACTCATCTGAGTATGGAGACAAAGTGAGAAATTCAAATGAACTGATATACTATAGGAGCATGCAGTTTATGCCTTTAGTCGAATGAAGATAGACCTTTTTTAAAGTTGTGAGGTCACTGATGTCAAAGGTCGCATTTTTACCAAGATGGTTATCCAAAGATGAGAGAGTGGACAGCAATTCTTGGACATGTTTAAATAACTTGATTTTTAATTTTATTTATTTATTTATTTTTAATCAAAATTGCAAAATGAATAATCAAAATACCTAAAATATTAATGAACGTATTTACAACCTTACGGTAATATTTAAAAGTTTAAAAGGTTAAAACATGTTTAAAAGGTTAAAACATCCAAAATACCCATTTCCTCATCAAAGACAATGTAATAAGGTTAACATTCCTATATATTCGTAAAATGTGTTCATTCAGAGTAAAACTTTAATCAGTTAATTAAAAACATTAATTGTTTCACAATCTTTGTATCAGCACATTTAAACGAGTATGTTGTATTGACCCTTAGGTAACAGAACGAAGTGTGAAGTCCACTTATAAAATAAATTACGCATTCGTCATTAGATCAGAGTAGGTGAGGGACAGAGAGCCATGTGTGAAAACGAACAATCATCTCACAAAACACTACTTATGACTAACAAGTAAACACTTGCAAAATAAAAGTAGCCGTTTATGTTAAATATAAGATTTCACAAAACTATTAATTAAAAAAATATTAATTAAAAAATATTAATTACAAAAATATGAATTAAAAAACGTAAATCGATATTTTTGCGATTGATCTCCCTCCCAAGTTACACCGTTTACTTGTCTTAGAACTGAAACACGAGTATCACTGTTACGTTTTAATGAAACCGTTATTTTGAAAATTACAAAACTGCATGTCAATGTTAACCGTGTGGGGTCATACGTGAGTGTATGTTACAGCTGAATTATTAGGTTACCTAACTAAGCTACAGATATTTTTATATTTATTGGCTGCTTGTACAGATTTGTTAGCTCGCTGATAATATACTTTTGTATATAAAATTGTTCTGCGCAAACCACAGCACCATTGCTAAGTTAGCACTTAGCCTTAGCTAACGTTACTTTTAAAGTTAAATTGAGTTTCTTGTCTTGTTCATGGCTTTGTAGCCGAATCTCCCGTTTAGACATGATGTCTGCCCGCAGGCTTAGACTTCTAGTGTTTTCTGTTCAAAAGTGTTTATCTCGACTCGCCGACAAATGCAGAGGTTATTGCTCAGTGTCTCTATCTAGCACTCCTACTAATGAGACTGATGAGACGAGAGTGAGCACATTTAAGACCAAGCTGTCGTCATTAAGAGTTCTTCAGGCAAAAGTTCAACTGAGACGCAACAGGAACATGAGGAATCGTATCTTCCTGAAGAAAGTGGTCTGGCGCAGCTACGGAAAGGTATGTAACTGCATTTGTTGCCATGATAGTTCAGGCTTTAGGATTTTAATTCCCATGTGTCAGTATGCCGGTAGTCGTTGCCAATTTTATTTTGGTGTTTACATCTTGCAGTGTATTTCGAAACATACGGCTGTCAGATGAACGTCAACGACACTGAAATTGCGTGGTCCATTCTTCAGAAGGGTGGATATGTTCGGACCCACGAACTATCAGAGGTAAGCGTCAAAGCCTTGACCTTTGACCCTTGATAAACACAGCGCTTCCTTTATTTGAAAGCTTTCATTCTCATCTTTCCTAATTTTTTTTTTTTTATACAGGCAGATGTGGTGCTTCTTGTCACATGCTCCATAAGGTAGGAAAAGCCTATTTCTGTTTGTATTTTACACAGTGAATCTATACGTTGCCAATCTTGTGCAACTTGACAGCAGTCCTTGACTTCAGTGACATTTTTTGCTTGGATGTAATGCTATTTTCTGTTGGAAAAAATAAAAATCATTGTGACAGGGAAAAGGCAGAGCAGACCATCTGCAACAGACTCAAACATCCAGCAGTTCTGAAAAAGAAGCATCTAAAGAGCAGCACTCCATTAAAGATAGGAGTCCTGGGTAACTTCTCACTTCACCATAGTTCTTCATTCACGTTCAAATGTATCTCTCAGTCTGAAATGTTCGTGTGTGCGCATGTATGTTTGTGTGTGGGTTCACGCGCCCGTATACGCATATGTGTGCTTGCTCTCTTGTAGGTTGCTTGGCAGAGAGACTGAAGACTGAGTTGCTGGAGAAGGAGAGGGTGGTGGATGTTGTAGCAGGGCCAGATGCCTACAGAGATCTTCTCCGACTCCTTGCACTGGCCCATGGGGGTCAGAGGACCAGCAATGTCCTGCTCTCCCTGGAAGAGGCATATGCTGATGTCATGCCCATTCACCATTCAGGACACAGTGCCTTTGTGTGAGTGCCATAATAATACCTGGCTGATTTATAAGGGAGGAGTTCCTACTAAACACTAACTCTTAAATTAACTTTGCACTGTGTGATTTTGTAAAGATGGTAAAGAGTAAAATAACAGTCTCACATGTACAGTTCAATTTTTAAGTTAACATGTATAGACAGTTTTTGGTGTTTTCATATTCAACTCTAATACACTGAATTTAATCTGAACAGCAACTGTTAGATTAAAATACAGAAAAGTCAGCTATAATTTAAAGGCATTTGCTACCATATTGGATGAAACATGGGACTTGCATCCACAATAAAGCCAAAAA
The DNA here is from genome assembly GCF_041902795.1 of Electrophorus electricus. Taxonomy (NCBI): domain Eukaryota; kingdom Metazoa; phylum Chordata; class Actinopteri; order Gymnotiformes; family Gymnotidae; genus Electrophorus; species Electrophorus electricus. The sequence continues at coordinate 931,826 of NW_027658616.1, read as the reverse complement.
CAGCAAATGCTCATAGTTCAGTTGTTTATTATTATCATTTTACTGAACACTTGTCAATCTGCATTTTTTGGTTAAATATTTATACATGACTGACCCTCCTACACTTATGAAGGGATATAAAACTTCAAACACCGTGGTGGCTCATCTTCAGCTCCTTCATGCTTTTAGATGTAGCACTTCAAACAATGGTTTGATATCAGGGGGTCGATACTTTTAAAGTCCTTTCACGCTGTTGACAGTACAGACCTTGTGTACTGCAAGCCTTGTTGGTGGCACCTTGTCTTACAGTGGGATTATCCAGTATATTTTGTCCCTCTTTGACTGCTGTAGGTCTATCACGCGGGGCTGTGACAACATGTGCAGCTACTGCATTGTGCCGTTTACCTGGGGGAAGGATAGGAGCAGACCTGTGTCCTCCATACTTGAAGAAGTGCGCATGCTGTCTGACCAGGTTTCTTCCCTTCAGCGACTATGTGTGCAGTCTGGCTTTACTAGTTTCTGTGTGTGAAACTTGGCCAGATGTGAACACTAAGTATATGAAATGATCATGGCCATAGGGGGTGAAGGAAGTGACCCTGCTGGGTCAAAACGTGAACAGCTACAGAGACGTGTCTGGGGACGGGGCCAGCAACTCGGAGTTTGGTTCGCACCTCAGCCGTGGTTTCAGCACCGTGTTCCCGTGATGAGCAAGGAGGCCTACGATTCTCTGACCTGCTACACCACGTCTCCCTCGTAAACCCTGACAAGGATTCGCTTCACCTGGCCACATCCTAAAGACTTTCCTGATGAGGTAGAAACCCCAGAGTCATGGATGTGAGCATGTGGTTTTTGGTTGGGATACCCATGACTAGTGTGGGGAAGGTACTTTTAAAATGTATTTCATTGCAGGTGACAAAATACAGAACACAGAATACATGCTGTTAAATGTAATTTAAATGTAATTAAAGTGAGTTATATTTGAAATAGTCTTGGACAATGTTGACGTATTCCAAAGTTTTTAAAGTATGTTCCTCGTTTGAGTAATGTAATGGAATATGTTACCAATTACATTTAGGGGCATGTACATGTACACTGCCTACAGTGGCAGATTAAACCCTGTGGAGGCCCCTAGGCAGTCATAATCTTGGGGCCTCCCTTGCAAATTATCTCCTAATATGTTTGTTTTTTTTAATTCCTTGTTGCATGGCCCCTAAAAGGTGTGGGGCCTACAGGTCACTGCCTACTCTGGTAATCTATTGGTAATCCGGCCCTGACTGTTTATGGCTTGTGTGGTGTAGTGGATGTTCAAAGAGTTTAAGTATTTAGTTGAACGGTTTCTTATAGTCTGAATTCATGTGCAGATATTGCTCATAGGCCATTTTAAGCAGCAGATTGGATAATAATTTAGGATTCGCAAATTTGGATGTGAGCAGTAGAAGAGATCATTAATAGATTATCAGATTGAAAAAGCCTTATGCTTATCAGATATGTGAAATAAGGTTTGACTGCCATAGTCAATTTGTGCTGTTTTCGTTTGACCTGTGCTGGGGTGGGTGAGTATGTTTCCTGAAGGTGTTATAGCTAATCCAAGAGCGGAGGAACATCTGTAAGCAGATCCACTTGCCAGCTCAGAGCGGCAGCAGCAGAGTCTTACAGACCATGAGGCGTGGGTGAGAAACGCTCCTAGAACGACAGCACTCACCACAAGCACAGTAGAGATTAGCCTGCTTATCTCAAATCTCTTGATGTCTCATGTGTTAAAACTTAGTTCTCACTTTAAGTCATCATGCTCTGGGATGTTTTCATAGGTATACTAGGGAAGCCTACCTTGAGCTTGTGGAAAACATTCGAAAGATAATACCAGGTGTCCTATCATTACCAAACATTCAGTATGTAATTATAAAATTATTGTAGCTATAATAGGTCTTGTGTGAATATATATCTATGTATAATTTCTTTTTACAGGGGTCAGTCTGAGCAGTGACTTCATCACAGGCTTCTGTGGGGAAACAGAGGAGGACCACCAGCAGTCGGTCTCTTTGATCAGGGAAGTGGGCTATAATGTAGCCTTCCTGTTTGCCTACAGCATGAGGAAGGTGAGATCCTATTTTGTCATTGTGTTTAACACTATCAAAAAACAGACATTCTCCCTGGTTCATGTGATGGTTCTATCAAGAAATTCACCATTGTCTATTATCATTTGGAGAATTGAAAGGGTCTTGTGGCTGCCAGTTGGGCTTTACCTTCTGACATGAAGATGTGTGTACCACACCCACAGAAAACTCAGGCATACCACCGTCTCGGGGACGATATCCCAGCTGAGGTGAAGAAGCTGTCGCCTGGAGGAGCTTATCTTTACATTCCGAGAAGATGCGGCTAAGGTCAACACCAGTTTCATCGACAGCAAACAGCTTGTCCTAGTGGAGGGAGTGAGTACTGCAGTGGGTTGAAGCCATGCTGTGTTACAACTGTGTTTGGAGCACTTCTGCTGTTAATAATTTGGGATTGCTGCATCTGTGTGTCTTGGTCATCATGTTTTGCATATCGATTTAACTAGATTTCTGCAAGAAAATAAATAGTTGCAGTAAATTCTCCTCCCTTATCTTATTTAGACCTGCTGGATCAACATCATGAGGTCTGTCTGACAACGATGATGAACAATGGCATTGTCTATCAGCTCAGCCCTAGCACCTTTTGGCATTTCATTTTGGTTTTGGCTTTGTTCTTTTCTGGAGGGCAAATAGAGTTTATGTGTTTATGTATTTAGGGCATTGTTTGGTCTATTTTAGTCTATTTGAGTTGTATGGTCACTTTCCCGTTTGTGGTGTTAGTTTGCGATTGCCGCATGGGTTTCTGTGGCCCTTTCATTTGAAACCCTTCCCTGGTTAGGCATAGCATTGTGTCTGTTTTGGATGCTTTGAGCTTTTTGTTATTTTTGAAGTGTTGAGAGCAGTTCACATCTTTGGTACCGGGAAATCCCAATGACTGGTTTCCCTGTGCTTGTGGTCTTTAGTGTATTACCTGCCATCAATAACTGTTTGAAGATTGGGGTCTTAGTTAATTTTGATTCTTGTTAGTGTCCTTCTTTTGAGGACATGCCTGGCGAATGCACAGAAAACTACCACAAGGTGTTTGCCACTTGTGTGTTAATATGCGCTACCAGTCATGCTGAGATTGGATCTACCGATATACACACTGATAACAGAATTTTATGACCATCTACATAACAGTGGGAATAACCACCCTTGGTTTGGATAACACTAGTGAGACGTTGTGGCATGGTATCTGGAGGCAATGTAAGAGCAGGAGAGAATTTATGTCTGCTACAGTGCTTAGTCAAGCCTTTTATATTGTACAAATGTTATCTGCTGTTTTTGCTTGACTGAGTCTGTTTTCTGCAGGAAAGTAAGAAGTCATCTCAAGATCTTTGTGGTCGGAATGATGGGAATGTGAAGGTTATTTTTCCAAGAAAGGATTTGCTTTCTTATCCCACGGATACCAACCCTGTCACTGTTAAAGCTGGAGACTATGTACTGGTGAAGGTGAGCTCTTACTTCAGTTTGCTACTCCTACATGTATATCTGTCTGTGTTGAGACTAAAACAGGAGCATGTTTTTACACACACACACACACACACACACACACACACACAGAGAGATATATATGAGCTGTATGTGTGGAATATTTATTCTGGTAAGCCTGGTCTGTGATATGTAATATACATGGCTGTGAAATATACTGTACAGTTATGGCTACATTTCCATGATTATTGGTGACTACTCTCTCCTTTAGAGATTACCTCAGCCAGCTCTCAGAGTCTGCAAGGCCACGCCTTCAGCCACGCCTCCCTGAGTGATGGACACCCCAGACGCCTATTGATGCACAGGCAGCTGCATATTAGCCTGTAGGTTCCACCTTCTTAGTATCAGGACTGGGTGGGAGTGTGTGTCACAGACCTATAGGTCTTCCCAGCTCCAGCTCTTGGAAGCCAGTATGCTCAGTGAGGAGTGTTCACTGCCTCAGTCACCCTGTCTCCTCATTATCAAGCTCCTTATGAGGTGATTCAGGCATGGTGAGGCAGAAAACCCCTGAAAATATGCAGGGAAGTTTCCTCAGAACTTGAGCTCAGTGTTCCTGAAGTGCAGTTTGAAATGAAATAAGGCTTTTCATTTTTTCATTCATTCATTTATTCAGAATCATGTCTGACTCATGTATGACTCAGTGTTAAAGGAAAGTTTTAACACAGATTTTGTCTGGGTACACACTTTGCAAACTTCAAACTGCATGATTAGCAGACAGTATTGTAGCTATTCAAGTTTATGATCAATAATGTAAGGTAAGTGTGTGTTAACTCTGGGTGGGTCAGGGTGTATTCTCCCCTAAACATACTTCTGACATAATGATTTGTTTAAACACTACAATTCTCTATATCCTAATAATTACTGCCACATTTTAATAACCTGCAATACACTGTAAATACAGCATTTGTAAGCTTTAAATTTACAAACATGAACAATCATACTATATCAAATACATGATACTCATACCTGTGACAGTGTTTTGAACAGACATTTGCTGCCACACCTGCTATTTTAGCAGGCTAAATAATCTGCCTTCTGAAATGCTAATATGCTTAATTTCATGCAAGTGCTAGTGTTCCTATTTGCTTGCTGATGTGCATGGAAGCGCCATATTATTATATGTTTTGGTCTTAGTGGACTCTCACTGTCACGGAACGCTCGCCTCCCCCGAGTCACGTGGTTTGGCCCGCCACGTGCAGTGGGAGGGTGGTTTTGTTTGTAACCACACCTGCACACACCTGCACCTTGTTCGTCCTTCCTCTCGTCCTGCGGCACCCGGGCCACCGCACGCTACACTCAGGAAATAAACGCAGATTCCAGATATTCTTGGATTATAATGTCAAGATAGGCCACCTGTGACAAAGAAATCGTCTGTGTGCAAATCATATCAACAATATCTTTAAGCTGGAGAGTTAATTTACACACATCATCATCTGGATTTTGCACTTTGTCACCAATTAATAAAGGCAGCAACATTAGGAAATTCCAATTCTGGATAGCTTGACCTGAAAGCTTGGACACCCCAGAGTTAACAGAACATAGCTTTGTAAAAGCATCAGATCCTTTGCACTTGAACTGCTTGATGTGCCAGTTCAATAATGAATATGTAAGGCATTTTTTTTTCTTAATGAAATGCTTCAAGTACAGTGCAACGTCATAGAACAACACACACTCAAATATGTCAAGGCCTAAACAAGGTGGGAGACCAGGCTGACAAACATGAAAAGATATCAGAGTATTGAAAACAGTTTACCTTTATGCCTTTGATATCTCGACTGTCCACAGCTTCAATGTCTAGATCACCAACAGCATAATTAGAACTTTCAGGGGTGCCCTGGGGACCACGTACATTTGGATCATCACTCTGAAACTCACTTCGTATGATTTCACAGTACCTGCAAAATTAAAGTAAGTTTTCAGTAAACCCGCCAATGCTGTGTAAACCCAAATTATAACCAGCAATACAACAAAGAGCCCCGTGGATCGTTTCACCACCTACAATAATTCCATTTACATCCAAATCTTTTAAATTCACTAACATCTCTGAGAAAACCTTAGCACTTCCAATTTTCCAATTAAGTCATTTAATTTTCCAATTAAGTCATTTTCTCCACACAGTAAGACAAGGGACGTGATCGATATCGGACCGTACACGAACAGGTAAATTTGCCAAAAAAAGACAGACTGCGACAACGTTGTCTTTTTTCTTAGCAGAGCTGAAGGGATTTACAATTTCAAAAGCATTCTGGTACAGAATTAGCATCAGGCATCATGGATTTTCAATGAAGAACTGGTTGGACTTCACAAGACTGAAGACACAAGACACTGAATTCGTCCATAATTCTGATTCTAATAAACTACTTCATGTTTGTAACACAGGTATGTATTTGAACATCTTTTTGAATACTTGAGCTCTTGAATATGTTGTCCTTAGTGGTCCTGGATGACAGACAGAACAGATCTGAATCCTTAACACAATCACAGATTTTAGCAATAGCATTATCTGTTAGACACATGTCAAAACATGTTTTTTCAAAGTGAATGTAGTTTACCCAAAGTATATTCCTGTCTCTACTTATGCACATTTTACATCTCTTCAACAACAGTCTGTATTGTTGAAGCTGGAAGAAGGTGATGCCCTTCTAACTGTAGGTAGAATAGACATACATTCCCAAGAAAGGTCTCCTTCAAATTCGGTGGCAACTGAATGCTTTCATTTGTTGTTGCATCATTTGAGCTCTGGGAAGCATCCTCAAGTACAAATGAGAGAAATTGTTTTCTTGTACATGTCACATAGGTTATGCTAGCAGTCGAACATTCTTGATGTTTCCTAGACATATGAGCAGTAAATGATGATTTCACGGTGAACGTATTTTTACAACCAGTTACTGGACATGCCACAGGTCGTCCCTCCACTATATGTTCTTTTAAGTCACAAGTTCTTCGCTGTGTGAATTTGACGCTCACAGCGAAATTGCACATTTCAAATCTGTAACAACGGCTCTAGCAGTAACAGAGGGTGCAGGCACACTGTGAACACAATAGAAATGAGCTTTAAAAGCTGCATAAGTACAAAACGTCTGCTTGCAGTCAATGCTAACACATTTGAAAAAACAAGTGGCTTCGTTTCTATGAACTTTACAGTGCAGCACACAACCCTTCAAAGCATCAAGTTCTTTGCTACAAAAACGGCAGGTAATCATTGTTTGGCAAACAAACTAACAAAACAACCCGTTAGGGTTTTAGCCTCCTCGACTGATACTACAAAACTACCGCAGCACAACAGTATGAAAAAAAACCGAACTGAAAAGCTTTAACACGAAACCCACCTTTCGGCGTTATAACTATGACTGAAAAATATACCCTCGATCGAAAGGAGAAGCTAGTATATTTCTGACAACAAACGTTAGCATTATCGTATTTCCAGTCTGAAGAAATTAAATTGCTAGCGTACAAGTGCTGCATGCGGTGAGTCTACCGTATCTTCAAGCGCGAGCAGCTCGGCCGCGCACTCACCGACTTCGCCTAAACGGTCGCTCTCGCGACAATGAACCAGTCCAATAAAAGAACGGAAACAAACTCTACTGCTCCGTAATTTGACCATTCGGAGCTCATATGTTTAAACATTGAAAATACAGACCTTTATTTTTGCAGGAATGCAAATTTACGCTGAAAATCCATTACTGTTAAATTTGAAATGGCCTTAAGGCACTATAAATATGACCAAATGACATTATTTCGTAATGAAAACGCAGAAACTTTTTTATCATTAGCAAATTATTAACAATTAATATGATGCAAAAATAAAGAACATGCTGTCATCTATCTAAATATTGACAACATATTCCTTGTTCACTGCAGTCACATGCACTTATTTTATTTTATACAGCGAACATAAATAGGAAAGTGTTAACATTTCAGCTTAACCCTCAAATGTTTTTTCAGAGGCTGTAAAAATAGTGCATATAATACATTTTTAGAAACCTATTACTACAGTATTACTACTATCCTACTGATATGCTGTTAAATATAGGTCCGGTTGCAGAGGTCTTTTTTTAGCAGCCGTACTAATACGTGTAGTAAGACAGGTAAGCGTGGTCGGGTCGGTCCGGGGTCGTACACGGGGTGGCGTTCAGGAGGTGACGGAGGGTCAGGCAGGAGACGAGGTCTAGAAAGCAGGCAGGAGTCAATAACCGGGAAACCACACAGGATGAGGAAACGCTCGTACGCCGTATAGGAAAGCAATACTTCGCGACTAGTATGCGATGAGGAGAAGCTTATTAAAGGGGTTGGTAATGAGGGGAATAGGACTCAGGTGTGGGCAATATTTGAGACAGGGATAGGTGCGGTGATCAGGATAGGTATGTGATCAGGACTACATAAAGAATTACTAAACAGTCCAGGGAAGTTATCATCAGGAGCTCCAGCCAGTCTTCCTTTAAGGAATTACTAAACAGTCCAGGGAAGTTATCATCAGGAGCTCCAGCCAGTCTTCCTATCTTCGGCTGGGTTGGACCGGCTGGGCGGGATCTTCCCTCGATGACTTGGGTGGAGGCGGCTGCTCACGATTTGTCGCCCGCAGGTCCGGAAGCGCACCAGCTGATTTGTCCGTTTCAGGGGTGGGCACTGGTGACGTTGCCTCCTTGTCTTTACGAGGCTTAGGCGTAGGCGCTTTAAGTTCTGGGGCTGCGAGACTTCACGGAGGGAGTGTCCTCATAGGACAACGACGCTTCTCTGAAAGCCCCCCCAAGGGAGAATCCCCATGGAGGACCAGCTCTACCTGCCTCTCAAAGGCATTCAGGTCCAGGACACTGCAGTCGCTTACTCACCTAACTGACACACACACATACAAGCAAGGAGACGTTTGGAAGCAGGGGCCGTATCGTGACAGTATGTAAGTAGGATTGCTGAGCTTGTGAAACAATTACATTTACATTTACGGCATTTAGCAGACGCTCTTATCCAGAGCGACTTACAAAAGTGCTTTGTCATTTACTCATAGAATATGTCCAAGTACAGTATAGTAGGTTAGAATTAAACATACCAATGAACAAGAATACTGTAGAATACAGGGATAAATGCTAATACTTAGAAGTGCAAAATACATAAGGTCTGTCTTAAACAATGATAAATGCTATAAACAATAAGTGCTAGAGTTTGTTAAAAAGCATAAATGCCCTACAATAAGTATTAAATTGGTCAGTCAATAAGGGAGCAGTGTCAGTTGTCCTTTAAATATTCTGCAAATAAATGGGTCTTCAGTCTGGGTTTGAAGACTGCAAAGGACTCTGCTGTCCGGACAGCAAGCGGGAGTTCATTCCACAATCTTGGAGCCAGGACAGAAAATAGTCTCGATGCTTGTCGTCCATGAGACCCGAAGCAAGGTATTTCAAGCCGAGCCGTACTTGAGGTTCGAAGTACTCGAGGTACAGATCGGGCTTTGACCATTGACCTCATGTATGAAGGGGCTGGTCCATGAAACCAATTTTAAACATCTTATGTGTAGTATAATGTACTCCATGCATTATTTTGTAGTGAATGCATTGTAGATTAGTGTTGCTGGTCATTTGGGTGCTTACTATATCATACTTTTGGGATACTTGTGGAAGTGACATGAAAGTAGTGTTATGAGGAATATGTTTGCCTTTTTCTATCCAAGGTGTAAAGTTTAATAATTTTTGTTGTTGTTGAAGGTAAAGTCTTGATTGTTCCAAATACGAGAATGAATAGTTCTTTGTTATCTTGTGGAATTTCCACCAGGCTGTTAGAGTTATGGCCTCTGTCAAACAGTTGAAACATGGATGTTTTTAATTGATTTGCTTGATGGTAAGTCTGCCTTTTATATCTCTGCATAATGTTTGTTCTATGTCTATCCATATTCTGTCTGATATACTGGGTTTAATCCATTGTATTACATATTGTAGTTTATTTGCAATAATCAACTACAGTTCTGTATCATTGTGAGTTTGATTCTTTGTGATTTATTTTTCCAGTTATGATGGTGTCCAAAGGTTTAAACCAGGTTGCTGGAGCTGGATAGCAATAATTGAAAACAAATCGTTTATCTTAGGCATTATCACTTTAATTGTTGCAATTCTTCCAAAGAGTATAAGGGGCAAATTTGTCCATCAATGAAGTTTGTCACTTATTGTTTTAAAAACTGGAATGATATTAAATTTGAATAACTGACAACTGCAGAGAGAATCTAATACCCAGATATGTAATGTGATTGGCATTCAGAGGGATGGGGAATGTTTTTTAATTGCATCATAAAGTTATGCTGCTGCAATAGTATAATATACAAATATACTAATTGAGATACAATTTTACCAGTTATGTGTGATGCTCTGTGATGGTCATAGAGAACACCACAGACAACTGTGTGGCACATCACTGTTAAACATGCTGATTGCAACCCTGGGCATCATGAACTGTACAATATTAACCTCAGACAACGTTCTCGGAGTGAAATCTATAAACATATTCATCTAACTATCATTACTTTCTCTAACAGCTCATTGGATGAGAGGCCATTAAGTGAAAGGGAGTTTTAATATCCTTTCTATTTTTAAGTTTAAAAAAACACAGACATAAAAATTTCAGAAAGTGAGACAGAGAAAGGAAACCAGACTTTAAAATGGTGCTTCGCTCTTGAGTTACAACAGTAGCGTAACGAGGGGTGGCCCGAGTGCCGCAGGGTGAGGGGCAGGACGCACAGACTCCAACGTCTGGGACGTACATTTATTAACATTTAACACAGAACACTAACGGCACTCACAAGAATCACACGCGATTAATACAAACAAGAAACGGTTAACTGCAAATGCACTGTATATGCAAAATGAAAGATGCAGGGAGTGGTTGGTCTCTTTTTCAATCAAATCTGAACAGAGTGAAATCTTCACATTTGATTAATTTGACAGACTTTAAAGGGATAATAGACAACATATAAAATGGAACAGAACACGATATAAAAAGGAACTAAATGAAAAACAAACGAAAAAATACTTTTTATCACACTTGCCCAGACAAGCACCAAATCAGACCAAAATCGATCAAGCAAAGGCATAACTGGGAAGAAGCATATTAGCCATTTATTACTCTATTGTTAACAACCTAACAACAGTAATCTGATTGTTAACTGATTGTTAACATACTTTTCAAGTCTTTAACCGTTTTGCTCCCAACATCCTATATGAATGGGTACGAATGCGGCTCATTACCCGCCTGCACAAACTGCTTCTGAAATACTGGGCAGCTAAAGGGTTCTTCACCTGTGTGGATTCTCATATGCTGCTTTCTGTGGCCTGTTTCGCCAAAGCCCTTCCTTACAGTACTATGACAAGCAGACAACCCTGTGTGAGGGTTTAGGTGCTCCTCAAGAGCCTGTGCATGTTAGAAACACATGTTGCAAATATCAGTGACGTTATTTCTCATTTTTGTGATTAGCCATGTTTTTCTGTAGCTACAAATACTTTGATTTTGAAAAAAAGTTTTTGGTAATTTAATAAAACAGACATCTTAAGTTTTACGACAAAATGTGCAAATAAGCTGGCCTGAGAGGTGCGTTCGGGAATATGACTCAGTGCGTCTCTGGTGCTGCTTTTGATGAGTGCAGTGTCATGAGAGTGCGGCCATCTAGCAGTACAAAGAGGGGTTACAGCTTCTCCCGGACGTTTCCAATAAATGTCTAGATTTGTGAGTTATAGAAAGACAGCTGGAAGAGAAGTCCTCCCAGCCCAGCACACAGGGCCAAGTGTCAAAGCGCTGGGAGGTGAACTGAACTTTCATCTTAGTCAGGTACTCCTGAACCCTCTTACAGTCATCAGACAGCAGCAGCCACGCATGTTTGGTCATGGGGTCCAATGTGACCTCATCCACAGCACTGCAGATCCAGTTCCACAATGAATTTGGAATGGATTTTGAAGTTCTCCAGGATCGCTGTTTACTGAGGACCCAAAGCTGTGAAACTACATCCTGGTTATGTTTGAGTAGAGACCATGCGATGAAGTCCAGGACAGGCAGCATGGGTTCCAGCTTCTTCTTAAGCTCCAGCTGCCTGAAATTCTGTGCCAACTCTGCCCTCATCATGCCGCACCGCTCTGAGACTGTCTGGAGTTCTTTAGCCCATTCAGTGTTTCTCTGCTTGGTCTCCTTCACTGCCTAGGTCCTCTCTTCACTTCCTCTCTCCTGCTGCCCTTCACGTGGACTGAACAATGTATCAACAGCTTTGAGACGGCTGGCCCACTGAAAAATGTGCTGGCAACAGTGTGGGGGTGTACGGTTCCACCGCAGTCATTACTGCTACTGGATGCAGCTGCAGCGCCCTCGTCAGGCTTACAGACACGCTCCACCTCTTGTTTCCACTGAGCGATAAACTTCACGCACTCCTTGAGACCGTGCAAATTCCTCAGGTCTGGTGCTTGAGGTAATAAAAAGAGAACAGAGGTTTAACATTGAATTAGACATATTAATAACATAATCACAGAATGGTATGTGTCCTTTCAGAATGATTTGTGTACAGGGCAGAGGCCTCTGTAAAGGCCTCTGCAGGCTTCTGCAAAGGATGGTGGATAGGCTCCAGCACACTTACAAGTATGAGATATTATTTCCATCAGGCTCAGGACCATCTCTTTAGGATAAGGTCAAGAGAAATCTCTTGGAATGTGGTGTTAACAGGTTCCAACTGGTGTGGGTGTTTTATATTACTTTGCATATATTGACAAATGTATGGTTTGGATGCAATGGACGTGAAGACAAACGCAAATATGTAAAGGAATGTGGGGTGAATACATAACCACTACTGAAAAATGTATGAAAATGTGGGTTCTCTGATTTTTAGACATTCTCCAGAGGGTGCCTCAATAATGCGTGTTAATGTTAACCTACAATAAAGTACGTGCACAGTTATGCTCTTTAACCAATTCTGAAGTCTGCATTTTTATTTAATATTTGAATTGAACTTTAAAACAAGCCGACTGGGCACCTAGGAACCACATACTGTTGCTATGTGCAGAGATGTGGGCTTGCAGCCCATTGTTGGGCAGAGTCCATCGCACTGCTCCAATAGACCTGCTCTGACTGCTACTTTCCCACGTCGGCAGTCGAAGTCGTTTCTCCTTCACAATGCTTTTCACCTGGTTGGCCAGTTTCACCGTCTCAGTAGACAAGCTAAAAGAAACTGTTGGCAGCCTCTCGTTGCTCCTGTAATATGACCGTCGCCAGACCAGAGAGTGGAACTGGATGGCAGTGTGGCACTTGCAGCTGCAGTTTGTTTGCTTCAAGATTTAATACGTGTAAGTGACCTTTGCTTCTCGTCCTGTCTTTACTGGTTTGTTAATAAGGTCATTTGAAATTGTGTTGTACATAAAGGAATATTACAGAATTATTCTCTATTTTAAGCTACACTGTGGGGTTTTGTTTTTTTGATCTTTACATTTATATTAATGCAACCCAATACACTTATCTAATGATCAGCTATGACCTGTAAGAACTGACAATCTGAACATTCAAACTTTAAGAGGAATAAAAACAAAAAAATGATCAGCTGTTCATGTCAAAATCTGTAATATGTAATAGAAATAACTGTAATATGTTCAATATAACTGTAATATGTTCAATTACCACCATGTAACATATAACTGTAAATATGTCAATTGCAAGATGGGACTGTACATTCTGTACATACATATATAAATATCCATATATACATTGTACATATAAACATAATATATATATATATATATTGTACATGCACTATTAATATATTTTTGTATATATATAGAATATATTTCTCTATGCACCCCTGTTTTTCTTTTTCCTCAGATTGGACAGAGCACTCAACCATTTCACTGTGAGTTATACTGTGTATGACTATGTATGCGACAAATAAACCAAACTTGAAATGATTTTACCTTTTTCTGTCGTTTTCATTTTAAGCTTAGAATAACCAAGGCCTGGACTTTGTAAGGTGGTTTTGAATCCAGGTCAGCTAGGTGAGGACACCAATAGCTTACTGGGTAAGCAGCCACACTCTAACAATGGTGGGCTCGTGTGCAGAACAGTTAGAGCTTGGATCAAGCAAAACAAGAGGAAAAAACGAAACACCTCGGTGAGCGTGGAAAAGGGGAGAACAAAGAACGCCACGGAAAGAAATGGCAACCCCGATGCACTGGGGAAAACTCGAACTAAAAGTTCCCAAACAAAACCAGAAAACGGGGAGAAACTTGAATGGCTAAGGGAAGCCTCAGGAGAGAGACAGACTCGAGAGGGGAAAACTGGAGAAGGGAGGGGACGTGTAAAAACACTGACACCCTCGCAGAACAGAAAAGAGGCATAGCACAAGGGCTCACAGACCTCAATACCCAGAGTTACCGGCTAGGAGCTTGGCTCAAAACTTTATCAAAAACCCAGCACTGAATGACCGGGTCACTGGGCTTATATAAGGTCTAGCCCAGCTGTTGGGTGTTGATCCTGATCAGTGGCGTGGTTGACTCGACGCCTCCCTCTGGTCGAGGGGGCCTCGGCCTGGTGCCAACCCTTACAGGCTTGATGTCTACAGACATGGCAAAAATATTTCAATGTTCAATGCATTTCAGTTTCAATGTTTATTTTTTTCAGTTAAAATGTTAATTTTTTTTACTGCTTATTCTTCCATTAGACAGCCAGAAGCGCAGCACTGGTTAAAGTTTTTGAGCGGCTTCCTGCGCGCACTGGTCCTGGAGCACAGCGACTGCCTCATCCACCTTAGGGTGCAGAGACTCAGGAGACTCCAGCATATGCAGTAGCTTCGAGTTGTCCAGTTCCAGGAACATACACGTGATCTTCCCTGCAAGGGTGGGCTGCATGTTCTGGATCAGGGGAAACAGACGCTCACCCAGTATCTGCTTCTGCTCCTGTGGAGGTGCAGCAGCCAGCATGGAGGCACTGAGAGGTTCCTGACCCTGCACATGGACCGCAGCCAGCTGCACGGGCACCTGGAGCTCTGCCCCCAGGTGCTGCTGTGGGTTGAGAAACATAAATGTTTTATAATTGATTTGACTGATAAATGGTAAGTTCGACATTTATATCTAAGGGCTGTGTGCCCAGGTGTTGCTGTGGGCTGTGAACGCCTGAGGTGGTTTTGTACTGTGGTACTGCTCTCACCAGCGACGCCTTGTTGGCAGCTTCCGCGCTGGCCATCCCTGTCCCCGGAGCCTCAGATGCCATGGTCTGATAGGCCATCGTGCGTGGGACCTGGCAGGCGGTGGTTGGTCGGATGGCGCTGAAGGCCTGCGGGCAGGATGCGGCTGGACCGATGGCACTCGGCATATCCTGGACTTGCTGTGGGTGGACGCACTGCATGGCCCAGCAAGGGCTGGGGAGGAGTTGTGCCAGCTTGCTGCTTGCGCAGTAGGCAGGCCAGTTCTGAGCTTGTGGAATGGCTTCCATGTTGTAGCCGGAGGGCGGGGCAGGCTGGTAGGGGTTGAGCACGAGGTTGGGCAAGGCACTCACGCTGGCCGTGCGCTTCATGTACTTGTTGGAGAGGTGGGCCTGCCGCTCCTCCTTGCGCTGCGCCAGAGCCACGTACAGCGGCTTGGTGCCTACAACGCGCCCATTCATCTCCGTCATGGCCGTGGCGGCCTCCTCCGGCGAGGAGAAACACACGAAGCCGAACCCTTTGGAGTGGCCGCCCTCCATCATCACCTTGGCACTTGTGATGGTCCCGAACGGAGAGAACTCCTTACGTAGACGCGCGTCGTCCAGACCGTCGTCTAGGTTCTTGACGTACAGGTTGTCTCCCTGGTAGCGAGTCATACCGTCCTGCTTCATCTGCTCAAACTTTCGTTTCAGCCCTGTCTGCCTCTCGCCTTTCTTCTGGGCATAACCCACATACACCTTCTTCCCATTCAGCTCCTTCCCATTTATCTCATCCACAGCCCTCTGGGCATCCTCGTGCCTCTCGAAGTTCACAAAGCCAAAGCCCTTGGACTTGCCGCTCTCGTCGGTCATGACGCGAGTGCTCAGCGTTTGGCCAAACTTGCTGAAGATCTCCTTCAGCTTGTCGTCGTCCATGTCCTCTCCAAAGTTCTTGACGTACACATTGGTGAACTTTTTGGCCCTGGCCCCCATCTCAGCCTCTCGCTCCTTGCGAGACTTGAAGTGGCCAATGAACACTTTGCGGTCATTGAGCAACATGCCATTAAGTCTCTCAATTGCTCTCTCCGCAGCCTCACGGGTCTCAAAGTGCACAAAGCCGTAGCCCTTAGAGCCATTCTCGTCACACACCACCTTGCTGGAAAGGATGTTCCCAAAGGCAGAGAATGTGTCGTAAAGAGCTTCGCTGTCAATAGACTTGTCAAGGTTCTTGATGAAGATGTTGCCAACTCCACTCTTCCTCAGAGAGGGGTCTCTCTGGGACCACATAATTCGCACAGGTCTGCCTTTGATGATGTTAAAGTTCATAGTGTCCAAAGCACGCTCAGCATCTGCCTGCTGCTGAAAGTTCACGTATGCGTATCCAAGTGAGCGGAGGGTCATCGCGTCCCTGCAAATCCGTACGGAGACTATTGCGCCAGCAGGACTGAATTTCTCGTATAGCATGGCCTCGGTAACGTCTGGATGAAGGTCACCCACGTACAACGAAGTCATCGGCGAACTTGGAGCACTTGGATTCATTTTCGTGAGGATCGTCGGTCAACCTTTCTGGAAATCGTAGTCGAAAGTAGTAAATGAATAAAATAAAATCGTAAATGATTTAACCAAATGATCTAACTGCACGAATTATAAAACAGTTTGAAACAGCAATTCAACAGAGCCAGGCAAGTGTCGACCGACCAAAGCGATCAAAGCAACACTTTAGCTTTAGATTCAAATACATGACAACTTGGTTGTTACGTAAGAGTGCTTTTACGTAAATGTTTATTTTTAAATATTATACAAACGCTATTTATTTATTTATGAATTATTCAATTATTTTAACTTATAACGTTAATAGCGTGAATGAGAGGCTTTAACAACGCCTTATGTTTCAAAATATTACCTAGTCACAGCATTTTCCAAAAATCGTCCATATGCTGCTCACACTGAATCATTTACCGCATGGCTCAGAATAAATACTTTTAGTTTGATAAACGCAGCAACATTCATTTTCTTTAGCCTAATGCTCGGCAAAAAACATCGCATTAAAGTTAATTAATGGGATGAAATCAGTTTGCCTTGGAGCAGGCCTATGTTCTTTGAGGTTAAAAATAATCGCCTGGATTGTAAACCTTAGTAGAGTTCCACAACGAGGTGCAATTTGTAAAAGGACGTCTTTTTCTCTCCGAGTTAGAAATCTGGAGAAATAAATATATCAATTGATTTCCGCCCATCGGAGGACCTTTAGAACTTTATTATTTATTCATTATTTATTTCTAACTTCTCACTGTGTCCAACTATATCGGGTGTATAAAACGTATGAACAGACATAAATAACGTGGGGGAAACGGGAATAGGGGAGAGAGGAAAAATAAGACGAACAGAGACGAAACAGACAAACGGGAAATGCAGATAGAGTATTTTAAGTATTAGCCACCTGCACCATTACGGGAATGTGTGTGTGTGTGTGTGTGTGTGTGTGTGTGTGTGTGTGTGTGTGTGTGTGTGTGTGTTCGTGTGTGACTGCTTGTGTGCGTCTGCCTGTGTGTGTGTGTGTGAGAGAGAGAGAGAGGCTATGTGCGAGTGCACTGTATATGTACACGTACTAGATTGGGATATTTATCATTTATGGATTAGCTCTGTAAACTTTTTATCAAAGGAGTCCAGTCTAGGTTATTGGTTCTTATTGATTCATTCTGAGATTTTTTTCCATTGATATGTAGTCTATCAATAGATTTTTCCATTCGGTGACACTAATATTATTTTTTGTTTTCCAATTCATGAGTATGTTTGTATTTGCAATTAATAATGTTATATATATATTATCCTGTTTTTTTTCTATTGTCACATTGGTTGATGACATGTCTCCTAGGAGACATAAAGATGGTGTTGGATGGATAGGGTTATTTAAATCATGGGACATGTGTGTGATTACTTATTGCCAAAATTGCTTGATAGGTGTGCTCTGCCACACGATGTGAATGTAATCGTCAGCTGTCTTTGGAGTAAAGTATGTACAGATTGCTGAGCTTGTGAAACCAATTTTAAACATCCAATGTGTAGTATAATGTAATCTATGTATTATTTTGTACTGAATGCATTGTAGGTTAGTGTTGCTGTCATGTGGTAATTATTATTACACATTTTAATCCAAACTGTGGCGTCGGGAGCTAGTAATAAATCTTCCTCCCATTGTCTCGATGGGAGAGTAATTATGCGATTTGATTTCATTATTAGTTTGTATATCTTATGTGATAGTTTTTTTGTATTAGGAATGTTTATAATACTGATATGGATGCAGGTGAGTTTAATGTCTCTGAACTGATAGTTGCTCTTACCTGCTTTCTATATCTTATGTTTGGGCTACTTGTGGAAGTGACATGAAAGCAGTGTTATGTTTATGTGAGTCTGGAGTTTGATATCTTGTGAAATTTCCACCAGGCTGTTAATATCATGGCCACCCACAAATTGTTGATCATGAATGTTCTTTAATTGATTTGACTGATAAATGGTAAGTCTGACTTTTAGATCTTTGCGTAATGTTTGCTATATGTCTATCCATATTCTGTCTGATATACTAAGTTTTATCCATTTTATACCATATTATAGTTGATTTGCAATAATCAACTACAGTTCTGTAATGTTGTGAGTTTGATTCTATGTGATTTATTTTTCCAGTAGAATCAAGTTATGATGTTGTCCAAAGATTTTAGACAGGTTGGTGGCGCTGGAATAATTGAAAACAAATAATTTCGTTTAGGTAATATTCTCATTTTAATTATTGCAGTTTGTCCAAAGAGCATAAGGGGCAAATTTGTCCATCAATGAAGTTCGTCGCTTATTGTTTTAATAATTGGATGACTATTTATTTTTGAATAACAGACAACTGGGAAGAGAATTTAATACCCAGATATGTAATATGATTGGTATTCAGGGGGATGGGGAATGTTTTTAATTGCATCATAAAGTTATGCTGCTAATATATAGTATAATACACAAATATCCTACTGGAGATACAATTTGACCAGTTATGTGTGATGTTCTGTGATGATCATATAGAACACCACAGACAACTGTTTGGCACATCACTGTTAAACCTCCTGATTGCAACCCGGGGCATCGTGAACTGTACAACATGACCCTCAGACAATGATCTCTGAGTGAAAGCGATAAACATAATCATCTTCATATCATCACTTTCTCTACAAGTTAAGTGGAAGAGATGTCAGTTAAAGGGAGTTTTAATACCCTTTCCATCTTTAAATTTAATAAAAACACAGATGGAAAAATTCCAGAAAGTGAGACAGAGAAAGGAAACTAGACTTTAAAATGGTGCTGCCCTCTTGACTTACAACTGTAGATTATTGAAATTATTACAAATGTCCGATGCCAAAAGGGATTGTGTCAGTGTTTCACTACTCAGTATTGCATTTGGTAGACAGTACAAACAATTAGACTATGGTTAAAAAAATCACAGAAATAAAATCTTGAACCACCTAGTCCCAGGAAACATTAGATTACTGGAACAAAATCAGACAACTAGCAGAACAACTTTTTAACCAGTGATGCAGATGCACTTTTAGTGGATTTATTTATCTGTATTTCAATCCACTAAAGTTTTTCACTTGATCTAACATTACATTTAAGACCGAAATCCTGTTACGTCTCACAGAAGATTCCACTGATCAAGCTGCTACTTACCCATCCTGGTCCTGGAGTACCTTTGCTCTGTACACTTTAGTGATGTCTTTGCTACCAACAAGCCTATTTTAATCCATCCGATAGTAACCAAACGCTCCTTTGCTGCAGAGCACAGAAATCATTCAAATTTGCAGTCAACAGATACATCTGGGCCAGATTTTGGATCAATGGACTAGGCTGGAACTGCACATATACTGTATATGCAAAATTCAAAATACGGGGAGTGGTTGGTCTCTTTTGCAATCAAATCTGAATACTATGGAATTCGTTTCACATTTGTTTAATTTGACAGATTTTAAATGGATAATGGACATCACTAGACAAAAAGGAATAAACAACTATATGAAAAGGAACAAAACCAAAAACAAAGGAAGACTTTAACACACTTGCCCAAACAAGCACTAAATCTGACAAAAATAGATCAACCAATGACATAGCTGTGAAGGAACATATTAGCCACTGTTTTCTTGTCATCAACAGTCATTTTAACTGATTGTTAACATACTGTTCAAGTCTTCAACTGATTTGCTCCCAACATACGAATGGGTACAAATATGGTTCATTACCCACCTGCACAAATTGCTTCTGACATACTGGGCAGCTACAGGGTTCTTCTCCCATGTGGATTCTGACATACTGGGCAGCTACGGGCTTCTTCAGTTGTGTGGATTGTCTTCTGCTCCTCCATGTGGCCTGTTTCACCAAAGCCCTTCCTGCAGTATTTGCAGCACTATGGGAAGCGGACACCCTTGTGTGTGCGTTTAGGTGCTTCTCAAGAGTCTGGGCACGTTTGAAACACCTGCCCCAAACATCACTGACATTATTTCTTGTAGGTGATTAGCCACGTGTTTCTCTAGTCACAAGTACTTTTTGATTTATTTGGTTTTTTAAATAGGTAATTTTATATATAATGGCAACAAATGACATTTTAAGTTTTATGACAAAACGTGTAAACAAGCTGGCCTGAGAGGTGTGTAGCGGGATATGACTCAGTGCGTCTCTGGTGCTGCTTTTGATGAGTACAGTGTCATGAGTGTGTCTGTCCAGCGGTGCAAAGAGGGGATACAGCAAGGCATGGCATGGTGTTTATTCATTCGTATGCATAGAAAATGACGCCTTTTCACATTGTGGAACTACAAATAAGGCGGTCTTTTTTGTGCGGCGTAGTAATGACATATGTTGTGGAATTTTGAACAAACAGCAAGTCAGACGTGATTAAGAGAGTAATTTAATAAGAAAAATAATAAAATAAATGTTTGGCTCTCCTCAGGTAGGGAGCCCCGAGTATACAAAACCGTGGCTAGTTATACTACTCCTGTGCTGTCTTTAACCAATCATCTTTTCTTAAGCAGCTCTTCTTTCCTTTGTTGCTGTGGCTATAAGCCAATCAGCTCTCAGCTTGTTTTTTTCCACAAACCAACCCAAACTGACTCCAAACAGTGTGGGTTGTGTGTCAAGTTGACCTTGATGTTAACAGTTCCTGATACATGTTCAACTTAATCAGCAACAGGCGGATATAAATGTGCAAACAGCATTATTAATTTAAGAACAAAAGGATCAGTGTGATTTTATATGAATCACATAATACATAGTTTCGTATCATTTTCCATCACACGTAAAAACAGAGTCTCACCGTATTGTCGGGCAGGAGGATCTGGACTCATTTATTACTTAATATCTTCCCCCATCTAGCGGTCATTAGAGGTTAGTCTTGAATTGATTTCTGTCGTGCAATATTTTAGATATAAATGTTTACATTTTCTATTACAGAACACGGCAAAGTATAGTCAACCAGTTCTAACCTTTTGAGAAAAATTTTAACTTCAAAGTAGGTGAATCTATTTACTTAGATTGAACCAATCGGATCACAGTTTATTTACATAGCATCAATGCTTTGAGTGCTTTAGATATAAGGACATCATGGCGATCTTTCTGCTCACACCTCAGTCAGTCTATAATTCTGTACTATGTGTTTCTATAGCTTCCAACTTTCACGAGTTTCTTGAATCTGTGGAGAAAAGTGCAGACTCAGGTACTTTCTTATTTGTGAACTTTTATACATTTTATGTAATTTATTTATCATCTATAATGTTTTATTACTTTTCATTTATAGATATAAGGACACAAAAACAGTTCATATACTCATTGAATTGTTACAAGATAATCTTTTCTAGAGAATGTTTACCATTTGTTAAAAGACTGATTTATTTCTAAAAGTTTATGTAGTGTGTTAATTTGTCACATGGAGGCAGAAGGGGTGAATCTGATATACCCCTCTTCCATCATCAACTATTCATCGAGTCCTCCAGTGGAGCTTGTACAACCAAAGAAACGCATACAGCGGTCACCGGCGGTTCTAAGTTACATCTAAAGAGGTCTAGGCCTATACACACTGTTCCACCTGAGGTAATAAAATGTTTTGGGGTAAAGGTATTTTCATGAGGCGATCTGTGATCTTATTATAATAGGCTTTGAAGCTCTCTGCAACAGGTGCAGAGTGGTGCAAGACTGTGTTTGAAAGCATAAAGAGGAATAATGTTTCTGGGGTATCTTAAGGCCTTTGTGGGTCTGTAAGTGCAGAGCAGAGGCTCTGATGCAGGTGGTTTCAAGGCCTCTGTGGAAGTCTACGGCAGATGACTCTGGACTGTTCCCGTGAGAAATAGCTTCCTAAGTATTGGGAAAGATCCCGGCTTTTAAAAGACGTGAAAGCCTCTTCGAGAGTTCTGTGGCTAAGCAAGGTTCATTATCTTACCATAAAAGCAGGGTGATACTGACCTGCAACATCATCTTGCAGGTGTTTGATGGTATGAGTTGAGATCATCTTTGTTAAAAACAAAAACAACAACAACAAAAAAAAAACCCAGGAAAATCTTCCAATAGGATATACTGGGGTCAAGCTTCAATTTGTACAATGATAGATCTCAATTTGCATATATTGAATAATGTATGGTTGAACACAGTGGTTGAGATTTCAAACACCAGTATGTAGAGAAGGTGTGGCAATCACATAATCAGTTGTGAAAACTGGATAAAAATTTGTGTTCCTTGTGTGATTATTAGACATATTCTGGACTATGCCTCGTTTGTATGTAACGCTGAGCTCAAAATAAATAATGGACCTACTACTCTCTTCAATTAATTCTGCATCTTTATTTTCTGTTTAAAGAGGACTTAATAAAATTACTGGAATGTGGGCGATATCTAGTAACACAGTGCCGAGTCTGCTAAATGTAGATCCCAGCCTTTTATATGGCCTCTTCCCTTTAATTCTACTGACTATAATTAATGTAAACCTTGTCGATTCTGGTGTTTGCTGTATAGAGGTAGCGAAAACTTTGCTAAAACAATGAAAAATATGCATCCTGTGAAAAGTTTATTGAACAATATAACATTGTTCCTTACCCAGAGCCATAACACGTCATTGATGGAAATCACACTGATGTGAGGGCGGTATGGGCCAACTCAACTGTATTTCCTGATTGTTTTATTCTGCAGGAGGATGTGGTCCAAATATTTAAAAAATCACAGGTTTGTTTAAGAGGACATAGTCGAACAGTTTGGGCTTACTGTTATTTTAATACTAGTGGTAACTATTAGTAAATACAACAATCTGACCATCCTCATACTGCATTGAGGGGTGATGGGGTGATGGTACCAGATGATGTTTAGGTATGTGGTTATGTTAATTTATTTTTGTTCCTTTATATTCACATATTTTGCAAGTGCGTATGTTATTGAGTTTAAAACCATCCATATATTATGCAATTATAGAAAATACAGAAACTGCATGATACTTCTCTTGACTTGCTAGAAGTTCAGACTGTAGCAAGCTTAGCATTAGTAAATGGAATAGGTGTCATTTTAAGGATTCATTTAAAGTATTCATGAGGTATTTCTCCTAACATCGATGTATCGACAGTACCAATAAAATAAATAGCATAACAAGAATTACAGGTGTATAATAGTGTAGTTACCCACAATGGTTGAAGTGTTTGAAAAGAGTTGTATAAAAGAATAGTTGGTTGGTTCGTGGCATAAAGTCATGAAACGGTGAAATGAGGTCATAAAAAGAGTGTTTACAGGGGAAAGTGCTTTAACATTGAATTAGACAAACTAATAACATAAAACAAGGGAGTTTAGAGATTCTGTGTCCTTTCGTAATGATTTGTGCATATGGCAGGCTGCTGCAAAGGATCCTGGGTAAGCTTCAGCAGACCTCAGTGTAAGATATATTAATAATATTAATCATAATAATACTATTCAGAGGTTACTTGAGTAGTAATCAGAATGTTGCTAGTTCAAGCCCTACCACTGCCAAGTTACCACTGCTGGGTCCCTGAACAGCAATGAATCCTCAATTGTATTATTAATACAATCCAATACACATGCCTAATGCTCAGCTGTCAACTGCAAAAACTGACATTCTGAGCATTCGAACAGTAAGAGGAACAAAAAGAAAGGAGTCACCGACTGTACACGTGTCAATCATTTAGCCTTTTTACATGTTGTTTTAGTTTACTGTAATCAAGGCCTGAAACTGGAGTCTATGGACCAGGCAAAAATATTTCAATATTTAATGCGTTTTTATTTTTTCAGTTTCAATGTTTCAATGAGACTCAGGAGACTCCAGCATAAGCAGAAGCTCCAAGTTGTCGATCTCCAGGAGCAAACCCGTCCCTGCAAGGTTGGGGTGCATGTTCTGGATCACGGGAAACAGACCATCGATCACCCAACATCTGCTTCTGCTCCTGCGGAGGTTCCAGATCCAGCACGGAGGCAGTGAGAGGTTCCTGGCCCAGAGATTGGTCTGCAGCGGGCCTGATGGTACTCGGCATGTATTGGAAATGCTGTGGCTGAATGCTGTGCGTAGCCCAGCGGGTGCTGGGGTGGAGCTGTGCCAGTTGCCTGCTCGGGTAGCAGGTAGCCCAGTTCTGAGCCTGTGGAATGGCCATCATGAAGTAGCCGGAGGGCGGGGCGGGCTGGTAGGGGTTGAGCACTGGGTTGCGCACGGCACTCACGCTGGCCATGCGCTGCATGTACTGGTGGGTGAGGTGGACCTGCCGCTCCTCCTTGCGCTGCGCCAGGGCCACGTACAGCGGCTTGGTGCCTACGATGCACCCGTTCATCTCCTTCATTGCCTCGGTGGCCTCCTCCGGCGAGGAGAAACACACAAAGCCGAACCCTTTGGAGCGGCCGCCCTCCGTCATCACCTTGGCACTCGTGATTGTCCCGAATAGAGAGAACTCTTTACGCAGACGCTCGTCGTCCAGACTGTCGTCTAGGTTTTTAACGTACAGGTTCACTCCCTGGTAGCGAGTCGTGCCGTCCTGCTTCATCTGCTCAAACTTGCGTTTGAGCTCTGTCTGCCTCTCGCCTTTCTTCTGGGCACGAGCCACATACAGCTGCTTCCCATTCAACTCCTTCCCGTTCATCTCATCCACAGCCCTTTTGGCATCCTCGTGCCTCTCGAAGCTCACAAAGCCAAAACCCTTGGACTTGCCGCTCTCGTCTGTCATGACGCGACGGCTCAGCGTTGGGCCGAACTTGCTGAAGATCTCATTTAGCTTGTTGTCGTCCATGTCCTCCCAAGTATGAGATATTATTTCCATCAGGCTCAGGACCATCTCTTTAGGATAAGGTCAAGAGAAATCTCTTGGAATGTGGTGTTAACAGGTTCCAACTGGTGTGGGTGTTTTATATTACTTTGCATATATTGACAAATGTATGGTTTGGATGCAATGGACGTGAAGACAAACGCAAATATGTAAAGGAATGTGGGGTGAATACATAACCACTACTGAAAAATGTATGAAAATGTGGGTTCTCTGATTTTTAGACATTCTCCAGAGGGTGCCTCAATAATGCGTGTTAATGTTAACCTACAATAAAGTACGTGCACAGTTATGCTCTTTAACCAATTCTGAAGTCTGCATTTTTATTTAATATTTGAATTGAACTTTAAAACTAGCCGACTGGGCACCTAGGAACCACATACTGTTGCTATGTGCAGAGATGTGGGCTTGCAGCCCATTGTTGGGCAGAGTCCATCGCACTGCTCCAATAGACCTGCTCTGACTGCTACTTTCCCACGTCGGCAGTCGAAGTCGTTTCTCCTTCACAATGCTTTTCACCTGGTTGGCCAGTTTCACCGTCTCAGTAGACAAGCTAAAAGAAACTGTTGGCAGCCTCTCGTTGCTCCTGTAATATGACCGTCGCCAGACCAGAGAGTGGAACTGGATGGCAGTGTGGCACTTGCAGCTGCAGTTTGTTTGCTTCAAGATTTAATACGTGTAAGTGACCTTTGCTTCTCGTCCTGTCTTTACTGGTTTGTTAATAAGGTGATTAGAAATTGTGTTGTACATAAAGGAATATTACAGAATTATTCTCTATTTTAAGCTACACTGTTGGGTTTTGTTTTTTTGATCTTTACATTTATATTAATGCAACCCAATACACTTATCTAATGATCAGCTATGACCTGTAAGAACTGACAATCTGAACATTCAAACTTTAAGAGGAATAAAAACAAAAAAATGATCAGCTGTTCATGTCAAAATCTGTAATATGTAATAGAAATAACTGTAATATGTTCAATATAACTGTAATATGTTCAATTACCACCATGTAACATATAACTGTAAATATGTCAATTGCAAGATGGGACTGTACATTCTGTACATACATATATAAATATCCATATATACATTGTACATATAAACATAATATATATATATATATATATATATATATTGTACATGCACTATTAATATATTTTTGTATATATATAGAATATATTTCTCTATGCACCCCTGTTTTTCTTTTTCCTCAGATTGGACAGAGCACTCAACCATTTCACTGTGAGTTATACTGTGTATGACTATGTATGTGACAAATAAACCAAACTTGAAATGATTTTACCTTTTTCTGTCGTTTTCATTTTAAGCTTAGAATAACCAAGGCCTGGACTTTGTAAGGTGGTTTTGAATCCAGGTCAGCTAGGTGAGGACACCAATAGCTTACTGGGTAAGCAGCCACACTCTAACAATGGTGGGCTCGTGTGCAGAACAGTTAGAGCTTGGATCAAGCAAAACAAGAGGAAAAAACGAAACACCTCGGTGAGCGTGGAAAAGGGGAGAACAAAGAACGCCACGGAAAGAAATGGCAACCCCGATGCACTGGGGAAAACTCGAACTAAAAGTTCCCAAACAAAACCAGAAAACGGGGAGAAACTTGAATGGCTAAGGGAAGCCTCAGGAGAGAGACAGACTCGAGAGGGGAAAACTGGAGAAGGGAGGGGACGTGTAAAAACACTGACACCCTCGCAGAACAGAAAAGAGGCATAGCACAAGGGCTCACAGACCTCAATACCCAGAGTTACCGGCTAGGAGCTTGGCTCAAAACTTTATCAAAAACCCAGCACTGAATGACCGGGTCACTGGGCTTATATAAGGTCTAGCCCAGCTGTTGGGTGTTGATCCTGATCAGTGGCGTGGTTGACTCGACGCCTCCCTCTGGTCGAGGGGGCCTCGGCCTGGTGCCAACCCTTACAGGCTTGATGTCTACAGACATGGCAAAAATATTTCAATGTTCAATGCATTTCAGTTTCAATGTTTATTTTTTTCAGTTAAAATGTTAATTTTTTTTACTGCTTATTCTTCCATTAGACAGCCAGAAGCGCAGCACTGGTTAAAGTTTTTGAGCGGCTTCCTGCGCGCACTGGTCCTGGAGCACAGCGACTGCCTCATCCACCTTAGGGTGCAGAGACTCAGGAGACTCCAGCATATGCAGTAGCTTCGAGTTGTCCAGTTCCAGGAACATACACGTGATCTTCCCTGCAAGGGTGGGCTGCATGTTCTGGATCAGGGGAAACAGACGCTCACCCAGTATCTGCTTCTGCTCCTGTGGAGGTGCAGCAGCCAGCATGGAGGCACTGAGAGGTTCCTGACCCTGCACATGGACCGCAGCCAGCTGCACGGGCACCTGGAGCTCTGCCCCCAGGTGCTGCTGTGGGTTGAGAAACATAAATGTTTTATAATTGATTTGACTGATAAATGGTAAGTTCGACATTTATATCTAAGGGCTGTGTGCCCAGGTGTTGCTGTGGGCTGTGAACGCCTGAGGTGGTTTTGTACTGTGGTACTGCTCTCACCAGCGACGCCTTGTTGGCAGCTTCCGCGCTGGCCATCCCTGTCCCCGGAGCCTCAGATGCCATGGTCTGATAGGCCATCGTGCGTGGGACCTGGCAGGCGGTGGTTGGTCGGATGGCGCTGAAGGCCTGCGGGCAGGATGCGGCTGGACCGATGGCACTCGGCATATCCTGGACTTGCTGTGGGTGGACGCACTGCATGGCCCAGCAAGGGCTGGGGAGGAGTTGTGCCAGCTTGCTGCTTGCGCAGTAGGCAGGCCAGTTCTGAGCTTGTGGAATGGCTTCCATGTTGTAGCCGGAGGGCGGGGCAGGCTGGTAGGGGTTGAGCACGAGGTTGGGCAAGGCACTCACGCTGGCCGTGCGCTTCATGTACTTGTTGGAGAGGTGGGCCTGCCGCTCCTCCTTGCGCTGCGCCAGAGCCACGTACAGCGGCTTGGTGCCTACAACGCGCCCATTCATCTCCGTCATGGCCGTGGCGGCCTCCTCCGGCGAGGAGAAACACACGAAGCCGAACCCTTTGGAGCGGCCGCCCTCCATCATCACCTTGGCACTTGTGATGGTCCCGAACGGAGAGAACTCCTTACGTAGACGCGCGTCGTCCAGACCGTCGTCTAGGTTCTTGACGTACAGGTTGTCTCCCTGGTAGTGAGTCATACCGTCCTGCTTCATCTGCTCAAACTTTCGTTTCAGCCCTGTCTGCCTCTCGCCTTTCTTCTGGGCATAACCCACATACACCTTCTTCCCATTCAGCTCCTTCCCATTTATCTCATCCACAGCCCTCTGGGCATCCTCGTGCCTCTCGAAGTTCACAAAGCCAAAGCCCTTGGACTTGCCGCTCTCGTCGGTCATGACGCGAGTGCTCAGCGTTTGGCCAAACTTGCTGAAGATCTCCTTCAGCTTGTCGTCGTCCATGTCCTCTCCAAAGTTCTTGACGTACACATTGGTGAACTTTTTGGCCCTGGCCCCCATCTCAGCCTCTCGCTCCTTGCGAGACTTGAAGTGGCCAATGAACACTTTGCGGTCATTGAGCAACATGCCATTAAGTCTCTCAATTGCTCTCTCCGCAGCCTCACGGGTCTCAAAGTGCACAAAGCCGTAGCCCTTAGAGCCATTCTCGTCACACACCACCTTGCTGGAAAGGATGTTCCCAAAGGCAGAGAATGTGTCGTAAAGAGCTTCGCTGTCAATAGACTTGTCAAGGTTCTTGATGAAGATGTTGCCAACTCCACTCTTCCTCAGAGAGGGGTCTCTCTGGGACCACATAATTCGCACAGGTCTGCCTTTGATGATGTTAAAGTTCATAGTGTCCAAAGCACGCTCAGCATCTGCCTGCTGCTGAAAGTTCACGTATGCGTATCCAAGTGAGCGGAGGGTCATCGCGTCCCTGCAAATCCGTACGGAGACTATTGCGCCAGCAGGACTGAATTTCTCGTATAGCATGGCCTCGGTAACGTCTGGATGAAGGTCACCCACGTACAACGAAGTCATCGGCGAACTTGGAGCACTTGGATTCATTTTCGTGAGGATCGTCGGTCAACCTTTCTGGAAATCGTAGTCGAAAGTAGTAAATGAATAAAATAAAATCGTAAATGATTTAACCAAATGATCTAACTGCACGAATTATAAAACAGTTTGAAACAGCAATTCAACAGAGCCAGGCAAGTGTCGACCGACCAAAGCGATCATAGCAACACTTTAGCTTTAGATTCAAATACATGACAACTTGGTTGTTACGTAAGAGTGCTTTTACGTAAATGTTTATTTTTAAATATTATACAAACGCTATTTATTTATTTATGAATTATTCAATTATTTTAACTTATAACGTTAATAGCGTGAATGAGAGGCTTTAACAACGCCTTATATTTCAAAATATTACCTAGTCACAGCATTTTCCAAAAATCGTCCATATGCTGCTCACACTGAATCATTTACCGCATGGCTCAGAATAAATACTTTTAGTTTGATAAACGCAACAACATTCATTTTCTTTAGCCTAATGCTCGGCAAAAAACATCGCATTAAAGTTAATTAATGGGATGAAATCAGTTTGCCTTGGAGCAGGCCTATGTTCTTTGAGGTTAAAAATAATCGCCTGGATTGTAAACCTTAGTAAAGTTCCACAACGAGGTGCGATTTGTAAAAGGACGTCTTTTTCTCTCCGAGTTAGAAATCTGGAGAAATAAATATATCAATTGATTTCCGCCCATCGGAGGACCTTTAGAACTTTATTATTTATTCATTATTTATTTCTAACTTCTCACTGTGTCCAACTATATCGGGTGTATAAAACGTATGAACAGACATAAATAACGTGGGGGAAACGGGAATAGGGGAGAGAGGAAAAATAAGACGAACAGAGACGAAACAGACAAACGGGAAATGCAGATAGAGTATTTTAAGTATTAGCCACCTGCACCATTATGGGAATGTGTGTGTGTGTGTGTGTGTGTGTGTGTGTGTGTGTGTGTGTGTGTGTGTGTGTGTGTGTGTGTGTGTGTGTGTGTGTGTGTGCGTCTGCGTGTGTGTGTGTGTGTGTGTGTGTGTGTGAGAGAGAGAGAGGCTATGTGCGAGTGCACTGTATATGTACACGTACTAGATTGGGATATTTATCATTTATGGATTAGCTCTGTAAACTTTTTATCAAAGTAGTCCAGTCTAGGTTATTGGTTCTTATTGATTCATTCTGAGATTTTTTTCCATTGATATGTAGTCTATCAATAGATTTTTCCATTCGGTGACACTAATATTATTTTTTGTTTTCCAATTCATGAGTATGTTTGTATTTGCAATTAATAATGTTATATATATATATTATCCTGTTTTTTTTATATTGACACATTGGTTGATGACATGTCTCCGAGGAGACATAAAGATGGTGTTGGATGGATAGGGTTATTTAAATCATGGTACATGTGTGTGATGACCTATTGCCAAAATTACTTGATAGGTGTGCTCTGCCACACGATGTGAATGTAATCGTCAGCTGTCTTTGGCGTAAAGTATGTACAGATTGCTGAGCTTGTGAAACCAATTTTAAACATCCAATGTGTAGTATAATGTAATCTATGTATTATTTTGTACTGAATGCATTGTAGGTTAGTGTTGCTGTCATGTGGTAATTATTATTATACATTTTAATCCAGACTGTGGCGTCGGGGGCTAGTAATAAATCTTCCTCCCATTGTCTCGATGGGAGAGTAATTATGCGATTTGATTTCATTATTAGTTTGTATATCTTATGTGATAGTTTTTTTGTATTAGGAATGTTTATAATACTGATATGGATGCAGGTGAGTTTAATGTCTCTGAACTGATAGTTGCTCTTACCTGCTTTCTATATCTTATGTTTGGGCTACTTGTGGAAGTGACATGAAAGCAGTGTTATGTTTATGTTAGTGTGGAGTTTGATATCTTGTGGAATTTCCACCAGGCTGTTAGTATCATGGCCACCCACAAATTGTTGATCATGAATGTTCTTTAATTGATTTGACTGATAAATGGTAAGTCTGACTTTTAGATCTTTGCATAATGTTTGCTCTATGTCTATCCATATTCTGTCTGATATACTAGGTTTTATCCATTTTATTCCATATTGTAGTTGATTTGCAATAATCAACTACAGTTCTGTAATGTTGTGAGTTTGATTCTATGTGATTTATTTTTCCAGTAGAATCAAGTTATGATGTTGTCCAAAGATTTTAGACAGGTTGGTGGCACTGGAATAATTGAAAACAAACAATTTCGTTTAGGTAATATTCTCATTTTAATTATTGCAGTTTGTCCGAAGAGCATAAGGGGCAAATTTGTCCATCAATGAAGTTCGTCGCTTATTGTTTTAATAATTGGATGACTATTTATTTTGAATAACAGACAACTGGGAAGATAATTTAGTACCAGATATGTAATATGATTGGTATTCAGGGGGATGGGGAATGTTTTTAATTGCATCATAAAGATATGCTGCTAATATATAGTATAATACACAAATATACTACTCGAGATACAATTTGACCAGTTATGTGTGATGTTCTGTGATGATCATATAGAACACCACAGACAACTGTGGCACATCACTGTCAAACCTCCTGATTGCAACCCGGGGCATCGTGAACTGTACAACATGACCCTCAGACAATGATCTCTGAGTGAAAGCGATAAACATAATCATCTTCATATCATCACTTTCTCTACAAGTTCAGTGGAAGAGATGTCAGTGAAAGGGAGTTTTAATACCCTTTCCATTTTTAACTTTAATAAAAACACAGACAAAATCTGACAACTAGCAGAACAACTTTTTAACCAATGATGCAGATGCACTTTTAGTGGATTTATTTATCTGTATTTCAATCCACTAATTTTTTTCACTTGATCTAACATTACATTTAAGACCGACGCCCTGTTACGTCTCACAGAAGAGTCCATTGATCAAGCTGCTACTTACCCATCCTGGTCCTGGAGTACCTTTGCTCTGTACACTTTAGTGATGTCTTTGCTACCAACAAACCTATTTTAATCCATCAGATAGTAACCAAACGCTTCAAGGACACTTGCATAACCATTTTTATTTTTTCATAATACTTGTCCAGGTTTCCACTATTATGTTCAAACCATACATTATTCAATATATGCTAATTGATATTTAATAGTTACACCAACAAGTTCTTGGTACTATTATGTTCAACCTGAACTACTTCTATTTTTTTAAAAGACGATCCTATTCTATATCACCGGATGCCCATATTGTTTCTTTTGGTGATCTCCATATTGTTTCTTCCAGTGCTTGGCCGGGATGTCCCATCCTTGAACCAAGGCTCTCCCTTCAACGGAATCCCCTAGAGGCTTTTTCAAAGAGGCCTCCTGAAGATTTATGCTGAAGCCTACACTGGTCTTTCCTGCATGAAACCAGTTTATTCGGGACCATCCATACTTTTCTGCTTACAATATCATTTTATTACCTCAGCATTTTCATTACTAATTTAAAAATCAATCACTTTATACTTCTAAAGCTTTCACAGACACATTTAGACTTTTCAGCACTCTCAATGTCCAATGCTAAATGCTACAAACCACTCATACCCAAACAGAAGAAATAGCCCAAATATAGCCACACATATTCCTCCAACCTCTACATACTTCTAAGCTATATATAACGTTTAAAGCCATTAAAAGCAAAGTTATGAACATTTAAAATACACCTTGATAACACAGTTTATAGCTCTTCAAGAATGTTTAGTTGTCATGGCAACTATTCCTTTCTCGACTCTGTTTTGTTTTGGGTTTTTTTTTGGCATACCTTTCTTTTTCAGTCATGAATTCCCTTTTTTGTTAAAATCTCCTCACCTTTTCTACAGCGCTTTCTCTCTCTCTAATTTCACAGGTAATTGTCTCTTTCCTCCAAGGGTCTGCATCTCACCTGGACCTTTTCCTCTTTGCTACTTCAGCTCCTGTCGTAGCTGAACATCAATAGTTTAATAGTTATTAGGAAATATTACTTAAAACAAAACAACAAGAAAACAGCAAAGAAGGTATATGCAAGTATATGTTCACTGTATTGTGCAACTGTCATGTCAGCAGGTGGACAATTTTAGCTAAAGTTAGCATTTCAAACATATATTTTGATATTCTAAAATAATGTTTATTAACTCAATATTTCATCACAATGGGGTGGACATTTTTAGCTTTAACTCATCTGAGTATGGAGACAAAGTGAGAAATTCAAATGAACTGATATACTATAGGAGCATGCAGTTTATGCCTTTAGTCGAATGAAGATAGACCTTTTTTAAAGTTGTGAGGTCACTGATGTCAAAGGTCGCATTTTTACCAAGATGGTTATCCAAAGATGAGAGAGTGGACAGCAATTCTTGGACATGTTTAAATAACTTGATTTTTAATTTTATTTATTTATTTATTTTTAATCAAAATTGCAAAATGAATAATCAAAATACCTAAAATATTAATGAACGTATTTACAACCTTACGGTAATATTTAAAAGTTTAAAAGGTTAAAACATGTTTAAAAGGTTAAAACATCCAAAATACCCATTTCCTCATCAAAGACAATGTAATAAGGTTAACATTCCTATATATTCGTAAAATGTGTTCATTCAGAGTAAAACTTTAATCAGTTAATTAAAAACATTAATTGTTTCACAATCTTTGTATCAGCACATTTAAACGAGTATGTTGTATTGACCCTTAGGTAACAGAACGAAGTGTGAAGTCCACTTATAAAATAAATTACGCATTCGTCATTAGATCAGAGTAGGTGAGGGACAGAGAGCCATGTGTGAAAACGAACAATCATCTCACAAAACACTACTTATGACTAACAAGTAAACACTTGCAAAATAAAAGTAGCCGTTTATGTTAAATATAAGATTTCACAAAACTATTAATTAAAAAAATTATTAATTAAAAAATATTAATTAAAAAAATATGAATTAAAAAACGTAAATCGATATTTTTGCGATTGATCTCCCTCCCAAGTTACACCGTTTACTTGTCTTAGAACTGAAACACGAGTATCACTGTTACGTTTTAATGAAACCGTTATTTTGAAAATTACAAAACTGCATGTCAATGTTAACCGTGTGGGGTCATACGTGAGTGTATGTTACAGCTGAATTATTAGGTTACCTAACTAAGCTACAGATATTTTTATATTTATTGGCTGCTTGTACAGATTTGTTAGCTCGCTGATAATATACTTTTGTATATAAAATTGTTCTGCGCAAACCACAGCACCATTGCTAAGTTAGCACTTAGCCTTAGCTAACGTTACTTTTAAAGTTAAATTGAGTTTCTTGTCTTGTTCATGGCTTTGTAGCCGAATCTCCCGTTTAGACATGATGTCTGCCCGCAGGCTTAGACTTCTAGTGTTTTCTGTTCAAAAGTGTTTATCTCGACTCGCCGACAAATGCAGAGGTTATTGCTCAGTGTCTCTATCTAGCACTCCTACTAATGAGACTGATGAGACGAGAGTGAGCACATTTAAGACCAAGCTGTCGTCATTAAGAGTTCTTCAGGCAAAAGTTCAACTGAGACGCAACAGGAACATGAGGAATCGTATCTTCCTGAAGAAAGTGGTCTGGCGCAGCTACGGAAAGGTATGTAACTGCATTTGTTGCCATGATAGTTCAGGCTTTAGGATTTTAATTCCCATGTGTCAGTATGCCGGTAGTCGTTGCCAATTTTATTTTGGTGTTTACATCTTGCAGTGTATTTCGAAACATACGGCTGTCAGATGAACGTCAACGACACTGAAATTGCGTGGTCCATTCTTCAGAAGGGTGGATATGTTCGGACCCACGAACTATCAGAGGTAAGCGTCAAAGCCTTGACCTTTGACCCTTGATAAACACAGCGCTTCCTTTATTTGAAAGCTTTCATTCTCATCTTTCCTAATTTTTTTTTTTTTTTATACAGGCAGATGTGGTGCTTCTTGTCACATGCTCCATAAGGTAGGAAAAGCCTATTTCTGTTTGTATTTTACACAGTGAATCTATACGTTGCCAATCTTGTGCAACTTGACAGCAGTCCTTGACTTCAGTGACATTTTTTGCTTGGATGTAATGCTATTTTCTGTTGGAAAAAATAAAAATCATTGTGACAGGGAAAAGGCAGAGCAGACCATCTGCAACAGACTCAAACATCCAGCAGTTCTGAAAAAGAAGCATCTAAAGAGCAGCACTCCATTAAAGATAGGAGTCCTGGGTAACTTCTCACTTCACCATAGTTCTTCATTCACGTTCAAATGTATCTCTCAGTCTGAAATGTTCGTGTGTGCGCATGTATGTTTGTGTGTGGGTTCACGCGCCCGTATACGCATATGTGTGCTTGCTCTCTTGTAGGTTGCTTGGCAGAGAGACTGAAGACTGAGTTGCTGGAGAAGGAGAGGGTGGTGGATGTTGTAGCAGGGCCAGATGCCTACAGAGATCTTCTCCGACTCCTTGCACTGGCCCATGGGGGTCAGAGGACCAGCAATGTCCTGCTCTCCCTGGAAGAGGCATATGCTGATGTCATGCCCATTCACCATTCAGGACACAGTGCCTTTGTGTGAGTGCCATAATAATACCTGGCTGATTTATAAGGGAGGAGTTCCTACTAAACACTAACTCTTAAATTAACTTTGCACTGTGTGATTTTGTAAAGATGGTAAAGAGTAAAATAACAGTCTCACATGTACAGTTCAATTTTTAAGTTAACATGTATAGACAGTTTTTGGTGTTTTCATATTCAACTCTAATACACTGAATTTAATCTGAACAGCAACTGTTAGATTAAAATACAGAAAAGTCAGCTATAATTTAAAGGCATTTGCTACCATATTGGATGAAACATGGGACTTGCATCCACAATAAAGCCAAAAACAGCAAATGCTCATAGTTCAGTTGTTTATTATTATCATTTTACTGAACACTTGTCAATCTGCATTTTTTGGTTAAATATTTATACATGACTGACCCTCCTACACTTATGAAGGGATATAAAACTTCAAACACCGTGGTGGCTCATCTTCAGCTCCTTCATGCTTTTAGATGTAGCACTTCAAATAATGGTTTGATATCAGGGGTGTCGATACTTTTAAAGTCCTTTCACGCTGTTGACAGTACAGACCTTGTGTACTGCAAGCCTTGTTGGTGGCACCTTGTCTTACAGTGGGATTATCCAGTATATTTTGTCCCTCTTTGACTGCTGTAGGTCTATCATGCGGGGCTGTGACAACATGTTCAGCTACTGCATTGTGCCGTTTACCTGGGGGAGGGAAAGGAGCAGACCTGTGTCCTCCATACTTGAAGAAGTGCGCATGCTGTCTGACCAGGTCTCTTCCCTTCAGCGACTATGTGTGCAGTCTGGCTTTACTAGTTTCTGTGTGTGAAACTTGGCCAGATGTGAACA
This sequence comes from Electrophorus electricus, assembly GCF_041902795.1. Taxonomy (NCBI): domain Eukaryota; kingdom Metazoa; phylum Chordata; class Actinopteri; order Gymnotiformes; family Gymnotidae; genus Electrophorus; species Electrophorus electricus. The sequence goes on along the minus strand of NW_027658616.1, from coordinate 895,397 downwards.
CTAAGTATATGAAATGATCATGGCCATAGGGGGTGAAGGAAGTGACCCTGCTGGGTCAAAACGTGAACAGCTACAGAGACGTGTCTGGGGACGGGGCCAGCAACTCGGAGCTTGGTTCGCACCTCAGCCGTGGTTTCAGCACCGTGTTCCCGTGATGAGCAAGGAGGCCTACGATTCGCTGACCTGCTACACCACGTCTCCCTCGTAAACCCTGACAAGGATTCGCTTCACCTGGCCACATCCTAAAGACTTTCCTGATGAGGTAGAAACCCCAGAGTCATGGATGTGAGCATGTGGTTTTTGGTTGGGATACCCATGACTAGTGTGGGGAAGGTACTTTTAAAATGTATTTCATTGCAGGTGACAAAATACAGAACACAGAATACATGCTGTTAAATGTAATTTAAATGTAATTAAAGTGAGTTATATTTGAAATAGTCTTGGACAATGTTGAAGTATTCCAAAGTTTTTAAAGTATGTTCCTCGTTTGAGTAATGTAATGGAATATGTTACCAATTACATTTAGGGGCATGTACATGTACACTGCCTACAGTGGCAGATTAAACCCTGTGGAGGCCCCTAGGCAGTCATAATCTTGGGGCCTCCCTTGCAAATTATCTCCTAATATGTTTTTTTTTTTTTAATTCCTTGTTGCATGGCCCCTAAAAGGTGTGGGGCCTACAGGTCCCTGCCTGCTCTGGTAATCTATTGGTAATCCGGCCCTGTCTGTTTATGGCTTGTGTGGTGTAGTGGATGTTCAAAGAGTTTAAGTATTTAGTTGAACAGTTTCTTATAGTCTGAATTCATGTGCAGATATTGCTCATAGGCCATTTTAAGCAGCAGATTGGATAATAATTTAGGATTCGCAAATTTGGATGTGAGCAGTAGAAAAGATCATTAATAGATTATCAGATTGAAAAAGCCTTATGCTTATCAGATATGTGAAATAAGGTTTGACTGCCATAGTCAATTTGTGCTGTTTTCGTTTGACCTGTGCTGGGGTGGGTGAGTATGTTTCCTGAAGGTGTTATAGCTAATCCAAGAGCGGAGGAACATCTGTAAGCAGATCCACTTGCCAGCTCAGAGCGGCAGCAGCAGAGTCTTACAGACCATGAGGCGTGGGTGAGAAACGCTCCTAGAACGACAGCACTCACCACAAGCACAGTAGAGATTAGCCTGCTTATCTCAAATCTCTTGATGTCTCATGTGTTAAAACTTAGTTCTCACTTTAAGTCATCATGCTCTGGGATGTTTTCATAGGTATACTAGGGAAGCCTACCTTGAGCTTGTGGAAAACATTTGAAAGATAATACCAGGTGTCCTATCATTACCAAACATTCAATATGTAATTATAAAATTATTGTAGCTATAATAGGTCTTGTGTGAATATATATCTATGTATAATTTCTTTTTACAGGGGTCAGTCTGAGCAGTGACTTCATCACAGGCTTCTGTGGGGAAACCGAGGAGGACCACCAGCAGTCGGTCTCTTTGATCAGGGAAGTGGGCTATAATGTAGCCTTCCTGTTTGCCTACAGCATGAGGAAGGTGAGATCCTATTTTGTCATTGTGTTTAACGCTATCAAAAAACAGACATTCTCCCTGGTTCATGTGATGGTTCTATCAAGAAATTCACCATTGTCTATTATCATTTGGAGAATTGAAAGGGTCTTGTGGCTGCCAGTTGGGCTTGACCTTCTGACATGAACATGTGTGTACCACACCCACAGAAAACTCAGGCATATCACCGTCTCAGGGACGATATCCCAGCTGAGGTGAAGAAGCTGTCGCCTGGAGGAGCTTATCTTTACATTCCGAGAAGATGCGGCTAAGGTCAACACCAGTTTCATCGACAGCAAACAGCTTGTCCTAGTGGAGGGAGTGAGTAATGCAGTGGGTTGAAGCCATGCTGTGTTACAACTGTGTTTGGAGCACTTCTGCTGTTAATAATTTGGGATTGCTGCATCTGTGTGTCTTGGTCATCATGTTTTGCATATCGATTTAACTAGATTTCTGCAAGAAAATAAATAGTTGCAGTAAATTCTCCTCCCTTATCTTATTTAGACCTGCTGGATCAACATCATGAGGTCTGTCTGACAACGATGATGAACAATGGCATTGTCTATCAGCTCAGCCCTAGCACCTTTTGGCATTTCATTTTGGTTTTGGCTTTGTTCTTTTCTGGAGGGCAAATAGAGTTTATGTGTTTATGTATTTAGGGCATTGTTTGGTCTATTTTAGTCTATTTGAGTTGTATGGTCACTTTCCCGTTTGTGGTGTTAGTTTGCGATTGCCGCATGGGTTTCTGTGGCCCTTTCATTTGAAACCCTTCCCTGGTTAGGCATAGCATTGTGTCTGTTTTGGATGCTTTGAGCTTTTTGTTATTTTTGAAGTGTTGAGAGCAGTTCACATCTTTGGTACCGGGAAATCCCAATGACTGGTTTCCCTGTGCTTGTGGTCTTTAGTGTATTACCTGCCATCAATAACTGTTTGAAGATTGGGGTCTTAGTTAATTTTGATTATTGTTAGTGTCCTTCTTTTGAGGACATGCCTGGCGAATGCACAGAAAACTACCCCAAGGTGTTTGCCACTTGTGTGTTAATATGCGCTACCAGTCATGCTGAGATTGGATCTACCGATATACACACTGATAACAGAATTTTATGACCATCTACATAACAGTGGGAATAACCACCCTTGGTTTGGATAACACTAGTGAGACGTTGTGGCATGGTATCTGGAGGCAATGTAAGAGCAGGAGAGAATTTCTGTCTGCTACAGTGCTTAGTCAAGCCTTTTATATTGTACAAATGTTATCTGCTGTTTTTGCTTGACTGAGTCTGTTTTCTGCAGGAAAGTAAGAAGTCATCTCAAGATCTTTGTGGTCGGAATGATGGGAATGTGAAGGTTATTTTTCCAAGAAAGGATTTGCTTTCTTATCCCACGGATACCAACCCTGTCACTGTTAAAGCTGGAGACTATGTACTGGTGAAGGTGAGCTCTTACTTCAGTTTGCTACTCCTACATGTATATCTGTCTGTGTTGAGACTAAAACAGGAGCATGTTTTTACACACACACACACAGATATATATGAGCTGTATGTGTGGAATATTTATTCTGGTAAGCCTGGTCTGTGATATGTAATATACATGGCTGTGAAATATACTGTACAGTTATGGCTACATTTCCATGATTATTGGTGACTACTCTCTCCTTTAGAGATTACCTCAGCCAGCTCTCAGAGTCTGCAAGGCCATGCCTTCAGCCACGCCTCCCTGAGTGATGGACACCCCAGACGCCTATTGATGCACAGGCAGCTGCATATTAGCCTGTAGGTTCCACCTTCTTAGTATCAGGACTGGGTGGGAGTGTGTGTCACAGACCTATAGGTCTTCCCAGCTCCAGCTCTTGGAAGCCAGTATGCTCAGTGAGGAGTGTTCACTGCCTCAGTCACCCTGTCTCCTCATTATCAAGCTCCTTATGAGGTGATTCAGGCATGGTGAGGCAGAAAACCCCTGAAAATATGCAGGGAAGTTTCCTCAGAACTTGAGCTCAGTGTTCCTGAAGTGCAGTTTGAAATGAAATAAGGCTTTTCATTTTTTCATTCATTAATTTATTCAGAATCATGTCTGACTCATGTATGACTCTGTGTTAAAGGAAAGTTTTAACACAGATTTTGTCTGGGTACACACTTTGCAAACTTCAAACTGCATGATTAGCAGACAGTATTGTAGCTATTCAAGTTTATGATCAATAATGTAAGGTAAGTGTGTGTTAACTCTGGGTGGGTCAGGGTGTATTCTCCCCTAAACATACTTCTGACATAATGATTTGTTTAAACACTACAATTCTCTATATCCTAATAATTACTGCCACATTTTAATAACCTGCAATACACTGTAAATACAGCATTTGTAAGCTTTAAATTTACAAACATGAACAATAATACTATATCAAATACATGATACTCATACCTGTGACATAGTGTTTTGAACAGACATTTGCTGCCACACCTGCTATTTTAGCAGGCTAAATAATCTGCCTTCTGAAATGCTAATATGCTTAATTTCATGCAAGTGCTAGTGTTCCTATTTGCTTGCTGATGTGCATGGAAGCGCCATATTATCATTATTATTATTATTATTATTATTACTATTATTATTATTATTATTATTATTGAGTCACACTGCTATCAAGTTAGCTGGTTGCTCTTAGCTAGTAGTGTGAACAGGACAGGGGACTTGGGGAAGACCCAAAGGGTGAGGTTTGTGTGTGTACATTCACAAGTACTGGTGCACAGCCACTGACATACATAAACACTGCTATCTGGATCTGGAATTTTTAACATTAATGTACAGACTATTCTTTCTCCTTAAAAAATTCATTATGCTAATAATTATGGCAGTGTATGTTCCCCTGCAAACAAATGCTAGGCTGCAGGCTGCATGATGCTGCAATCAACCAGCTGATGGCAAATCCAGACAGTGTTGTTATTGTGGCAAGAGACTTATTGTAAATGCATTGCCATTAATTGAGAGTCATTTTAAAAGATATTTAATCTCCCACTGCGCATACTCCCGTTTTCATAAATTGGCAAATATACATGTTGCTGCTTGTCACACAAACTTTTGTTGTACAGAAGTAATAATGAGAAAAGGACTCATCATATGTTTTATGATATAGCTAAAGCTATGCATTTATCAAGAGGATTTAACACATTACAGAACACATCTAGTTAATCCTTTCCATGATTGACCCAAGGGCAGATAGCAATTATTTAAGTATTACTATGTTTTAATTTAATAATAAAAATGACCATATGAACCTTTTTGCTTTATATTTGTTTATATTCAGCTGCCTTTATAATGACAATTATTTATGACAATGACAATTTACAATACATTATCAGTGAGTGGTATAATTAAAGTAAAATCATTGTTAAATAAGTCTCATTCTTGTCTCAGATTCAAACACTACAAAATCTTGGTCTTTGCTTGAATGATTTTTTAATGGTCCTGACTACAACACTATCCTTTGATAAGCTTGGAAGTTGTACACTACTGTGAGAGGAAGTTACATTCAGCTAGGAAAGAACCAACAATCAAATAATATACACAGATTAAGATGGTCATTAAAGATCCCAAACTAAGATTAATGCACTAATTAATAAACTACAACTTGTTTGCAGGAGTTCATCAGTGTTTTATCATTGGCATAGGTAAAGGGGTTTTCAGGCACAAGTTAAAAAAGGCACAAGTTGTCAAAGCATAAGAATAATGACCATAATGATCATAAGAAAGCCTTTCTGAGCCAAAGATCTGAATTAACAGGGAATAACAGGAGCACTTGCAAAACTGTGCCTAAGTGTATCCAGAAAGCACTGTTGGGCTTTTGTAGGAAAAAAAGGTTACACAAAGGTTACACTGATAAAACAGTTTAATCTGAACGAAGAATCAAGACCCAGGAGCTGTAAAAGAATAAGTTCATCTCTGCATTGCTCTCTATATAGGGGGAGTTTTACAACATTGGAGTGCACAAGAAACCCGCTTTTGCCCCGACACCATTTTCACTGCCACCTGATGAAAGCAACATGCTGTATATGGGCATCTCTGCCTTCACTGCCAACTCAGCAGGCTTTGTGTACAAAAATGCAGGAGCACTCACACTCAGAATCACAGATGACATGGTGAGTTTAAACCACTCCTTGCCATCACTGAGGGAAAGGTGTGCATGTGGTTACCTTACAAGACCAGGCTATTTAGTTAGAAGACTGATAAAGAAGACTGATAACTTTATACTGTTCTCCCAGTGCACATTAATAATCCCTTAATAGTGTAATAAATGAATGGACAAATAAATGATCAACAGTCCCTGAAAATGAAACAAACGTTTATCCTTCCAGATTCCCAGAGCCTCTCCATATCGTCTGAACACCAAGACATTTGAAGCCTTAATTCCGCAGGTATAAGAGATCACTTTCTGTATTCATCACACAAGCATGCAGAAACTGCTGATTTTATATTCTCACATAGGTTTCCTAACACAGTAGACTTTGAATCTTAAATGAATAATAAGGTTTAAAGAGTAACAAATAATATGATCTCATTAGCAACACAACCATATTTAGATGAAGAATTTCCGAAAAGAACATCATTTCACATGATGATGCTTGGATGAAATGTGTTGAAAACACTGAGTTCTTTTGCTTTTGGTGCTAAAGGCACTTGCAAGTACACCTTACACAGATTGATGGTGGTAGTATAGTTGGCATTCAGTTAAATCAATTAAACTTTGGACAGGGGTAGATTTGTCCTTCATACTGTTATTCAGCACAGGTAATAGCCATTTTGGGACTTTGTATCACTTTTGGGAGGCTGCCGTGTTCTCCTTAAAGTACCCAGGTTGAAGAGTGCTGGGCCCAGGAGTATTATCACCTGCTCCTGCATTTCTGCCGATGAAATAGTGAGACGGATCCACATCCTGCCTGCTTATTGGGGACGTACTGTTCTAGCAGCTCTTCCTCATCTGTCCATGCTCATACCATGGGTTGCTGTACTGTTTCCATGCTTATGTGGTACTCTTTCCGCAGGATGCTATGGAACTTTTGGTGCTCCCTGCTCCTCTCTGGCATTTGTAGCTTGACCTTCCTGGTGATTTTTTTGCAGTCCACGTCACTTTGCCAGGAGCTTCCTTTTGCTGATTAGCAGAAGCAGGAATACCTCCTGTCCTGCCAGGCTTTTGCAGTCATATTAGGCACATTGACTGCTCCGCTCTTACCTGCTTTCTATATCTTATGTTTGGGCTACTTGTGGAAGTGACATGAAAGCAGTGTTATGTTTATGTTAGTGTGGAGTTTGATATCTTGTGGAATTTCCACCAGGCCATTAGTATCATGGCCACCCACAAATTGTTGATCATGAATGTTCTTTAATTGATTTGACTGATAAATGGTAAGTCTGACTTTTAGATCATATAAGAACACCACAGACAACTGTGTGGCACATCACTGTTAAACCTCCTGATTGCAACCCGGGACATCGTGAACTGTACAACATGACCCTCAGACAATGATCTCTGAGTGAAAGCGATAAACATAATCATCTTCATATCATCACTTTCTCTACAAGTTCAGTGGAAGAGATGTCAGTGAAAGGGAGTTTTAATACCCTTTCCATTTTTAACTTTAATAAAAACACAGACGGAAAAATTCCAGAAAGTGAGACAGAGAAAGGAAACTACACTTTAAAATGGTGCTGCCCTCTTGACTTACAACTGTAGATTATTGAAAATATTACAAATGTCTGACGCCAAAAGAGATTGTGTCAGTGTTTCACTACTCAGTATTGCATTTGGTAGACAGTATAAACAATTAGACTATGGTTAAAAAAATCACAGAAATAAAGCAAACACCAATATAATCTTGAACCACCTAGTCCCAGGAAACATTAGATTACTGGAACAAAATCTGACAACTAGCAGAACAACTTTTTAACCAATGATGCAGATGCACTTTTAGTGGATTTTTTTATCTGTATTTCAATCCACTAATTTTTTTCACTTGATCTAACATTACATTTAAGACCGAAATCCTGTTACGTCTCACAGAAGATTCCACTGATCAAGCTGCTACTTACCCATCCTGGTCCTGGAGTACCTTTGCTCTGTACACTTTAGTGATGTCTTTGCTACCAACAAGCCTATTTTAATCCATCAGATAGTAACCAAACGCTCCTTTGCTGCAGAGCACAGAAATCATTCAAATTTGCAGTCAACAGATACATCTGGGCCAGATTTTGGATCAATTGACTAGGCTGGAACTGCACATATACTGTATATGCAAAATTCAAAATACGGGGAGTGGTTGGTCTCTTTTGCAATCAAATCTGAATACTATGGAATTTGTTTCACATTTGTTTAATTTGACAGATTTTAAATGGATAATGGACATCACTAGAAAAAAAGGAATAAACAACTATATGAAAAGGAACAAAACCAAAAACAAAGGAAGACTTTAACACACTTGCCCAAACAAGCACTAAATCTGACAAAAATAGATTAACCAATGACATAGCTGTGAAGAAACATATTAGCCATTGTTTTCTTTTCATCAACAGTAATTTTAACTGATTGTTAACATACTGTTCAAGTCTTCAACTGATTTGCTCCCAACATACGAATGGGTACAAATATGGTTCATTACCCAGCTGCACAAATTGCTTCTGACATACTGGGCAGCTACAGGGTTCTTCTCCCGTGTGGATTCTGACATACTGGGCAGCTATGGGCTTCTTCAGTTGTGTGGATTGTCTTCTGCTCCTCCATGTGGCCTGTTTCACCAAAGCCCTTCCTGCAGTATTTGCAGCACTATGGCAAGCGGACACCCTTGTGTGAGCGTTTAGGTGCTTCTCAAGAGTCTGGGCAAGTTTGAAACACCTGCCCCAAACATCACTGACATTATTTCTTGTAGGTGATTAGCCACGTGTTTCTCTAGCCACAAGTACTTTTTGATTTATTTGTTTTTTTAAATAGGTAATTTTATATATAATGGCAACAAATGACATTTTAAGTTTTATGACAAAACGTGCAAACAAGCTGGCCTGAGAGGTGTGTAGCGGGATATGACTCAGTGCGTCTCTGGTGCTGCTTTTGATGAGTACAGTGTCATGAGTGTGTCTGTCCAGCGGTGCAAAGAGGGGATACAGCAAGGCATGGCATGGTGTTTATTCATTCGTTTGCATAGAAAATGACGCCTTTTCACATTGTGGAACTACAAATATGGCGGTCTTTTTTGTGCGGCGTAGTAATGACATATGTTGTGGAATTTTGAACAAACAGCAAGTCAGACGTGATTAAGAGAGTAATTTAATAAGAAAAAGAATAAAATAAATGTTTGGCTCTCCTCAGGTAGGGAGCCCCGAGTATACAAAACCGTGGCTAGTTATACTACTCCTGTGCTGTCTTTAACCAATCATCTTTTCTTAAGCAGCTCTTCTTTCCTTTGTTGCTGTGGCTATAAGCCAATCAGCTCTCAGCTTGTTTTTTTCCACAAACCAACCCAAACTGACTCCAAACAGTGTGGGTTGTGTGTCAAGTTGACCTTGATGTTAACAGTTCCTGATACATGTTCAACTTAATCAGCAACAGGCGGATATAAATGTGCAAACAGCATTATTAATTTAAGAACAAAAGGATCAGTGTGATTTTATATGAATCACATAATACATAGTTTCGTATCATTTTCCATCACACGTAAAAACAGAGTCTCACCGTATTGTCGGGCAGGAGGATCTGGACTCATTTATTACTTAATATCTTCCCCCATCTAGCGGTCATTAGAGGTTAGTCTTGAATTGATTTCTGTCGTGCAATATTTTAGATATAAATGTTTACATTTTCTATTACAGAACACGGCAAAGTATAGTCAACCAGTTCTAACCTTTTGAGAAAAACTTTAACTTCAAAGTAGGTGAATCTATTTACTTAGATTGAACCAATCGGATCACAGTTTATTTACATAGCATCAATGCTTTGAGTGCTTTAGATATAAGGACATCATGGCGATCTTTCTGCTCACACCTCAGTCAGTCTATAATTCTGTACTATGTGTTTCTATAGCTTCCAACTTTCACGAGTTTCTTGAATCTGTGGAGAGAAGTGCAGACTCAGGTACTTTCTTATTTGTGAACTTTTATACATTTTATGTAATTTATTTATCATCTATAATGTTTTATTACTTTTCATTTATAGATATAAGGACACAAAAACAGTTCATATACTCAATGAATTGTTACAAGATAATCTTTTCTAGAGAATGTTTACCATTTGTTAAAAGACTGATTTATTTCTAAAAGTTTATGTAGTGTGTTAATTTGTCACATGGAGGCAGAAGGGGTGAATCTGATATACCCCTCTTCCATCATCAACTATTCATCGAGTCCTCCAGTGGAGCTTGTACAACCAAAGAAACGCATACAGCGGTCACCGGCGGTTCTAAGTTACATCTAAAGAGGTCTAGGCCTATACACACTGTTCCACCTGAGGTAATAAAATGTTTTGGGGTAAAGGTATTTTCATGAGGCGATCTGTGATCTTATTATAATAGGCTTTGAAGCTCTCTGCAACAGGTGCAGAGTGGTGCAAGACTGTGTTTGAAAGCATAAAGAGGAATAATGTTTCTGGGGTATCTTAAGGCCTTTGTGGGTCTGTAAGTGCAGAGCAGAGGCTCTGATGCAGGTGGTTTCAAGGCCTCTGTGGAAGTCTACGGCAGATGACTCTGGACTGTTCCCGTGAGAAATAGCTTCCTAAGTATTGGGAAAGATCCCGGCTTTTAAAAGACGTGAAAGCCTCTTCGAGAGTTCTGTGGCTAAGCAAGGTTCATTATCTTACCATAAGAGCAGGGTGATACTGACCTGCAACATCATCTTGCAGGTGTTTGATGGTATGAGTTGAGATCATCTTTGTTAAAAACAAAAAAAACAACAACAAAAAAAAAAAACAGGAAAATCTTCCAATAGGATATACTGGGGTCAAGCTTCAATTTGTACAATGATAGATCTCAATTTGCATATATTGAATAATGTATGGTTGAACACAGTGGTGGAGATTTCAAACACCAGTATGTAGAGAAGGTGTGGCAATCACATAATCAGTTGTGAAAACTGGATAAAAATGTGTGTTCCTTGTGTGATTATTAGACATATTCTGGACTATGCCTCGTTTGTATGTAACGCTGAGCTCAAAATAAATAATGGACCTACTACTCTCTTCAATTAATTCTTGAGTCTGCATCTTTATTTTCTGTTTAAAGAGGACTTAATAAAATTAATGGAATGTGGGCGATATCTAGTAACACTGTGCCGAGTCTGCTAGATGTAGATCCCAGCCTTTTATATGGCCTCTTCCCTTTAATTCTACTGACTATAATTAATGTAAACCTTGTCGATTCTGGTGTTTGCTGTATAGAGGTAGCGAAAACTTTGCTAAAACAATGAAAAATATGCATCCTGTGAAAAGTTTATTGAACAATATAACATTGTTCCTTACCCAGAGCCATAACACGTCATTGATGGAAATCACACTGATGTGAGGGCGGTATGGGCCAACTCAACTGTATTTCCTGATTGTTTTATTCTGCAGGAGGATGTGGTCCAAATATTTAAAAAATCACAGGTTTGTTTAAGAGGACATAGTCGAACAGTTTGGGCTTACTGTTATTTTAATACTAGTGGTAACTATTAGTAAATACAACAATCTGACCATCCTCATACTGCATTGAGGGGTGATGGGGTGATGGTACCAGATGATGTTTAGGTATGTGGTTATGTTAATTTATTTTTGTTCCTTTATATTCACATATTTTGCAAGTGCGTATGTTATTGAGTTTAAAACCATCCATATATTATGCAATTATAGAAAATACAGAAACTGCATGATACTTCTCTTGACTTGCTAGAAGTTCAGACTGTAGCAAGCTTAGCATTAGTAAATGGAATAGGTGTCATTTTAAGGATTCATTTAAAGTATTCATGAGGTATTTCTCCTAACATCGATGTATCGACAGTACCAATAAAATAAATAGCATAACAAGAATTACAGGTGTATAATAGTGTAGTTACCCACAATGGTTGAAGTGTTTGAAAAGAGTTGTATAAAAGAATAGTTGGTTGGTTCGTGGCATAAAGTCATGAAACGGTGAAATGAGGTCATAAAAAGAGTGTTTACAGGGGAAAGTGCTTTAACATTGAATTAGACAAACTAATAACATAAAACAAGGGAGTTTAGAGATTCTGTGTCCTTTCGTAATGATTTGTGCATATGGCAGGCTGCTGCAAAGGATCCTGGGTAAGCTTCAGCAGACCTCAGTGTAAGATATATTAATAATATTAATCATAATAATACTATTCAGAGGTTACTTGAGTAGTAATCAGAATGTTGCTAGTTCAAGCCCTACCACTGCCAAGTTACCACTGCTGGGTCCCTGAACAGCAATGAATCCTCAATTGTATTATTAATACAATCCAATACACATGCCTAATGCTCAGCTGTCAACTGCAAAAACTGACATTCTGAGCATTCGAACAGTAAGAGGAACAAAAAGAAAGGAGTCACCGACTGTACACGTGTCAATCATTTAGCCTTTTTACATGTTGTTTTAGTTTACTGTAATCAAGGCCTGAAACTGGAGTCTATGGACCAGGCAAAAATATTTCAATATTTAATGCGTTTTTATTTTTTCAGTTTCAATGTTTCAATGAGACTCAGGAGACTCCAGCATAAGCAGAAGCTCCAAGTTGTCGATCTCCAGGAGCAAACCCGTCCCTGCAAGGTTGGGGTGCATGTTCTGGATCACGGGAAACAGACCATCGATCACCCAACATCTGCTTCTGCTCCTGCGGAGGTTCCAGATCCAGCACGGAGGCAGTGAGAGGTTCCTGGCCCAGAGATTGGTCTGCAGCGGGCCTGATGGTACTCGGCATGTATTGGAAATGCTGTGGCTGAATGCTGTGCGTAGCCCAGCGGGTGCTGGGGTGGAGCTGTGCCAGTTGCCTGCTCGGGTAGCAGGTAGCCCAGTTCTGAGCCTGTGGAATGGCCATCATGAAGTAGCCGGAGGGCGGGGCGGGCTGGTAGGGGTTGAGCACTGGGTTGCGCACGGCACTCACGCTGGCCATGCGCTGCATGTACTGGTGGGTGAGGTGGGCCTGCCGCTCCTCCTTGCGCTGCGCCAGGGCCACGTACAGCGGCTTGGTGCCTACGATGCACCCGTTCATCTCCTTCATTGCCTCGGTGGCCTCCTCCGGCGAGGAGAAACACACAAAGCCGAACCCTTTGGAGCGGCCGCCCTCCGTCATCACCTTGGCACTCGTGATTGTCCCGAATAGAGAGAACTCTTTACGCAGACGCTCGTCGTCCAGACTGTCGTCTAGGTTTTTAACGTACAGGTTCACTCCCTGGTAGCGAGTCGTGCCGTCCTGCTTCATCTGCTCAAACTTGCGTTTGAGCTCTGTCTGCCTCTCGCCTTTCTTCTGGGCACGAGCCACATACAGCTGCTTCCCATTCAACTCCTTCCCGTTCATCTCATCCCTTTTGGCATCCTCGTGCCTCTCGAAGCTCACAAAGCCAAAACCCTTGGACTTGCTGCTCTCGTCTGTCATGACACGACGGCTCAGCGTTGGGCTGAACTTGCTGAAGATCTCATTTAGCTTGTTGTCGTCCATGTCCTCTCCAATGTTCTTAATGTACACATTGGTGAATTCCTTGGCCTTGGCCCCCATCTCAGCCTCACGCTCCTTGCGAGACTTGAAGTGGCCAATGAACACTTTGCGGTCATTGAGCAACATGCCATTAAGTTTCTCAATGGCTCTCTCCGCAGCCTCGCCGGTCTCAAAGTGCACAAAGCCGTAGCCCTTAGAGCCATTCTCATCACACGCCACCTTGCAGGAAAGGATGTTTCCAAAGTTGGAGAATGTGTCGTAAAGGGCTCCGCAGTCAATAGACTTGTCCAGGTTCTTGATGAAGATGTTGCCAACTGCGCTCTTCCTCTTCCATCCACCGGCTGCTGAAAGTTCACATACGCATATTCGAGTGAGCGACTGGTCATCATGTCCCTGCAAACTCGAATGGAGACAATTGTGTCAGCAGGGCTCAATTTCTCGAATAGCATGGCCTCGGTAACGTCTGAATGAAGGTCACCCACGTGCAACAAAGTCATCGGCGAACTTGGAGCACTTGGATTCATTTTCGTGATTATCGTCGGTCAACCTTTCTGGAAATCGTAGTCGAAAGTAGTAAATGAACAAAATAAAATCGTAAATGATTTAACCAAATTATCTAACTACACGAATTATAAAACAGTTTGAAACAGCAATTCAACAGAGCCAGGCAAGTGTCGACCGACCAAAGCGATCAAAGCAACACTTTAGCTTTTGAATAAAAATACATGACAACTTGGTTGTTACGTAAGAGTTATTTTACGTAAATGTTTATTTTTAAATATTATCCAAACGCTATTTATTTATTTATGAATTATTCAATTATTTTAACTTATAACGTTAATAGCGTGAATGAGAGGCTTTAACAACACCTTATATTTCAAAATTTTACCTAGTCAAAGCATTTTCCAAAAATCGTCCATATGCTGCTCACACTGGATCACTTACCGCATGGCTCAGAATAAATATTGTAGGGTATTGTTTATGAGGTTTAACAAACTCTAGGACTTATTGTTTATAGCACTTTTCATTGTTTAAGATAGACTTTATGTATTTTGTACTTCTAGGTATCAGCATTCATCCCTGTATTCTACAGTATTCTAGTTCATTGGTATGTTTGATTCTAACCTACTGTACTGTACTAGGATATATTCTATGAGTAAATAATAAAGCACTTTTGTAAGTCGCTCTGGATAAGAGCATGTGCTAAGTGCCATAAATGTAAATGTAATTATACTTTATTAGTCACTTAATAATTAATTAAATAATTAAATAATTTCGTCTCATGAGCTAGTGAAGTCCTGCCCCCTGGGGAGATTTACTCCCCCAATGTTCAGTTCATGGATACAGCCTTGACGTAACCTACATCACATGAGGTTATTTTAAAAGCTACAAGTGTGTAAGCTAACAAACCCTCTCATAAGCAAAGTAAATAAAAAAAAAAAAGGAAGATTTTCTCCACCTGAAATACTATTGTAATGTTCTGAGCACATACAAAGATGGAGTCGCTCGCAGTAAGATGAATGCAACTTTATTAGAGAACACGCTTAGCCCACAAACAGAAGCCAAAAAACAGCAGACCGGGCAAAGAGCGTTATCCAAAACACAGACGCTCCAAAACGGAACCCGAGCCAACGGGACTTACCTACCGAGAGCGCTTATATACAGAAAGACTAACGAGGACTAACGCGCTGCAGGTGATTACAGTAACAGGAGGCGGTACTAAGCAGGGGGCGGAGCCGACAGGGACCAAAACAAGGAAATAAACAAACATGGTGGCGTCGCCGTGGGAACCGCGACCACAATTACGTCAGAAGCACGATGTCATAGAACACTGATAGCGTCTAAATTCTAAAGTCATTTCCAAACATTCATTCGGAACACAGTCACAGCAAGGTGAACGTAGCGACAGTGTTACTAGTTTATGTTTTCAAACAAAACCACGAAACAATTCTGGACTTTAAAAAATGTTCCCGGTCATTAAGCTGCATCGGGTCGACTGCAAAGGTATGTACATACAAAATATTTTACTTTACTGTATTTTTAGAACAAAACCCCAAGTTGGAAGAAAACATTTAACATGAAGGAAGCATGTTTGTGCTTGTGCCACGTTTGCCAGATTTGCCAAAATGACACATGCCGCTTGCAAAAAACAGACCCACATGACCCATTTCATTGCAAAACCTGGCAACAGTGGAGACCTGATGAATTTTTTTCTTTCCTCAGTGTGCGGATCCAATCTGCATGATTGTGTTCAGTGTGGTGTCCCTCTGACCCTTACTGAGAAAGCACCAAGTGAAACCACTGGGCCTCAGCCCCCCGTCAACAATGAGGTAGAGGATGCAGGTCAGGTACCTCTCCCACCTCTCCCAGAAAGCCCCCAGCATCAGGGTGAACAGGCTGAAGAGTCAGAGGATGAAAGCGATTATGATGATGATGAAGCTGATAATGATGATGACTGGACTCTTCAGCAGCAGAGCAATTTCTCATTTCAGCTTCCAGCAGCTTCCACTGAGGGGAACACACAGTTTGTCAGACATCCGGCTCTGGACGGCGTGAGCAAAATCATAGACGATGTCCACGAATATCTACGAAACAGAATTCCAAGAGAGTCCTTTGGCTACATGGCCCCAGGATATGGCAGGGACCACCCTCTGCTGAGCAGGAATGCTTGGAAGGCTGATGCATGGGGTGCCAGCTTTGGGGTGGCAGGGAATAGTTCCACACTTGGATGGTATCCGCTTTACAATACGCTGCAGCAGAGTGTATTGTACAATACACCAGCTACTTATGCCTCCAGTGCACCTAAACCTGCTTTCTTGGTGATGGCACAGAATTACCAACCTCAGTACAGCTCCTGGTCTGGAAACACTGTCAGATTTCCTAATGAGGTCAGAGCTCACAGTTCCAATGCTGCTCCTGCCGTGGGCCAGAGCTGTAGGAGCCAGACGGAGCAAAGGAGCTCCAGGAAGAGGAGGAGAGAGACAAACTCTCCGAGCTCCTCTCACTGCTCCAAGACAGAGAGCGTCCCCAGGAAGATGAGAAGATGAGAGCATGAATGAGAATGAAAAGTCACGTCGATCAAGCAATAATAATAAAAACTTACGCTTGAAGTTTTGTAGAAGTAATAAAGATAAAATAAAATGCAATTATTTCATGTTTAACATAGCCTGTGTTCAATTGTTTTTTTGAGGGTCCAGCTCATATTTTATGATACAAATATAACATCTTTAAGAAATTTCTGTAATCACAAACAATACAGTCCAAAGTCTTAGATGATTACCAAGAACTTCAAGTTTATTCCATGATTTATGCAAAGCTAATATAAATTCAAATTCAAAATTCAAATTCAAAATGTATTTATTCAGTGCCATTTACAAGAGATGTTGTGAAAAAGCAGCTTTACAAATGTCCAAGCCAAGAGCGACAGTGGCAAGGCAAAACTCACTAGAGCATGAGGAAGAAACCTTGAGAAGAACCAAGACTCAAGGCGGGGGGGAGTGAGGGGGCATCCTCCTCTGGCTGACAACGGTCACCACAATGATAACAGTTTAAAGAGAAAAATAAATTAAAAATGAAATAAGCAAATGTACAAGTTTACTTAGCTGATACGTACTATTCTGGAAAATATTATTTAACTCATTTTTGATTTTCTTGAGAATTCTTTATAATATATTGCAATATATCTGAATATCTTGAAAACATAATATTTTTAAAATTTTTAAAACTGTTGCTACAGCACATATTTAATTCAAACTATAGTCTATGTAGAGTTCCAACACACACTGTCAGCTGTTAGCATCTCTTAAAGAATAATACTTGATATTGACTCAGTGTGGTAATAATTCTTTGGCTCCCTGTAGCTGCACGCATCAGATTCAAAACCTTGATGTTTGCCTACAAAGCCAAAAATGAACCAGCCCCTTCATACATGAGGTCAATGGTCAAAGCCCGATCCATACCTGGAGTACTTCGAACCTCAAGTCTGGCTCGGCTTGAAATACCTTGCTTCAGATCTCATGGATGACAAGCATCGAGACTATTTTCTGTCCTGGCTCCAAGATGGTGGAATGAACTCCCACTTGCTGTCCGGACAGCAGAGTCCCTTGCGGTCTTCAAGCGCAGACTGAAGACCCATCTATTTGCAGAATATTTAAAGAACAACTGACACTGCTCCCATATTGACTGACTAAATTAATACTTATTGTAGGGTATTGTTTATGTTGTTTAATAAACTCTAGGACTTATTGTTTATAGCACTTTTCATTGTTTAAGATAGACTTTATGTATTTTGTACTTCTAGGTATCAGCATTCATCCCTGTATTCTACAGTATTCTAGTTCATTGGTATGTTTGATTCTAACCTACTGTACTGTACTAGGATATATTCTATGAGTAAATAATAAAGCACTTTTGTAAGTCGCTCTGGATAAGAGCATGTGCTAAGTGCCATAAATGTAAATGTAATTATACTTTATTAGTCACTTAATAATTAATTAAATAATTAAATAATTTCATCTCATGAGCTAGTGAAGTCCTGCCCCCTGGGGAGATTTACTCCCCCAATGTTCAGTTCATGGATACAGGCTTGACGTAACCTACATCACATGAGGTTATTTTAAAAGCTACAAGTGTGTAAGCTAACAAACCCTCTCATAAGCAAAGTAAATTAAAAAAAAAGGAAGATTTTCTCCACCTGAAATACTATTGTAATGTTCTGAGCACATACAAAGATGGAGTCGCTCGCAGTAAGATGAATGCAACTTTATTAGAGAACACGCTTAGCCCACAAACAGAAGCCAAAAAACAGCAGACCGGGCAAAGAGCGTTATCCAAAACACAGACGCTCCAAAACGGAACCCGAGCCAACGGGACTTACCTACCGAGAGCGCTTATATACAGAAAGACTAACGAGGACTAACGCGCTGCAGGTGATTACAGTAACAGGAGGCGGTACTAAGCAGGGGGCGGAGCCGACAGGGACCAAAACAAGGAAGTAAACAAACATGGTGGCGTCGCCGTGGGAACCGCGACCACAATTACGTCAGAAGCACGATGTCATAGAACACTGATAGCGTCTAAATTCTAAAGTCATTTCCAAACATTCATTCGGAACACAGTCACAGCAAGGTGAACGTAGCGACAGTGTTACTAGTTTATGTTTTCAAACAAAACCACGAAACAATTCTGGACTTTAAAAAATGTTCCCGGTCATTAAGCTGCATCGGGTCGACTGCAAAGGTATGTACATACAAAATATTTTACTTTACTGTATTTTTAGAACAAAACCCCAAGTTGGAAGAAAACATTTAACATGAAGGAAGCATGTTTGTGCTTGTGCCACGTTTGCCAGATTTGCCAAAATGACACAATCTGCTTGCAAAAAACAGACCCACATGACCCATTTCATTGCAAAACCTGGCAACAGTGGAGACCTGATGAATTTTTTTCTTTCCTCAGTGTGCGGATCCAATCTGCATGATTGTGTTCAGTGTGGTGTCCCTCTGACCCTTACTGAGAAAGCACCAAGTGAAACCACTGGGCCTCAGCCCCCCGTCAACAATGAGGTAGAGGATGCAGGTCAGGTACCTCTCCCACCTCTCCCAGAAAGCCCCCAGCATCAGGGTGAACAGGCTGAAGAGTCAGAGGATGAAAGCGATTATGATGATGATGAAGCTGATAATGATGATGACTGGACTCTTCAGCAGCAGAGCAATTTCTCATTTCAGCTTCCAGCAGCTTCCACTGAGGGGAACACACAGTTTGTCAGACATCCGGCTCTGGACGGCGTGAGCAAAATCATAGACGATGTCCACGAATATCTACGAAACAGAATTCCAAGAGAGTCCTTTGGCTACATGGCCCCAGGATATGGCAGGGACCACCCTCTGCTGGGCAGGAATGCTTGGAAGGCTGATGCATGGGGTGCCAGCTTTGGGGCGGCAGGGAATAGTTCCACACTTGGATGGTATCCGCTTTACAATACGCTGCAGCAGGGTGTATTGTACAATACACCAGCTACTTATGCCTCCAGTGCACCTAAACCTGCTTTCTTGGTGATGGCACAGAATCACCAACCTCAGTACAGCTCCTGGCCTGGAAACACTGTCAGATTTCCTGGTGAGGTCAGAGCTCACAGTTCCAATGCTGCTCCTGCCGTGGGCCAGAGCTGCAGGAGCCAGACGGAGCAAAGGAGCTCCAGGAAGAGGAGGAGAGAGACAAACTCCCCGAGCTCCTCTCACTGCTCCGAGACAGAGAGCGTCCCCAGGAAGATGAGAAGATGAGAGCATGAATGAGAATGAAAAGTCACGTCGATCAAGCAATAATAATAAAAACTTATGCTTGAAGTTTTGTAGAAGTAATAAAGATAAAATAAAATGCAATTATTTCATGTTTAACATAGCCTGTGTTCAATTGTTTTTTTGAGGGTCCAGCTCATATTTTATGATACAAATATAACATCTTTAAGAAATTTCTGTAATCACAAACAATACAGTCCAAAGTCTTAGATGATTACCAAGAACTTCAAGTTTATTCCATGATTTATGCAAAGCTAATATAAATTCAAATTCAAAATTCAAATTCAAAATGTATTTATTCAGTGCCATTTACAAGAGATGTTGTGAAAAAGCAGCTTTACAAATGTCCAAGCCAAGAGCGACAGTGGCAAGGCAAAACTCACTAGAGCATGAGGAAGAAACCTTGAGAAGAACCAAGACTCAAGGCGGGGGGGGAGTGGGGGGGCATCCTCCTCTGGCTGACAACGGTCACCACAATGATAACAGTTTAAAGAGAAAAATAAATTAAAAATGAAATAAGCAAATGTACAAGTTTACTTAGCTGATACGTACTATTCTGGAAAATATTATTTAATTCATTTTTGATTTTCTTGAGAATTCTTTATAATATACTTCAATATATCTGAATATCTTGAATACATAATATTTTTTCAATTTTTAAAACTGTTGATACAGCACATATTTAATTCAAACTATAGTCTATGTAGACTTCCAACACACACTGTCAGCTGTTAGCATCTCTTAAAGAATAATACTTGATATTGACTCAGTGTGGTAATAATTCTTTGGCTCCCTGTAGCTGCACGCATCAGATTCAAAACCTTGATGTTTGCCTACAAAGCCAAAAATGAACCAGCCCCTTCATACATGAGGTCAATGGTCAAAGCCCGATCCGTACCTGGAGTACTTCGAACCTCAAGTCTGGCTCGGCTTGAAATACCTTGCTTCAGATCTCATGGATGACAAGCATCGAGACTATTTTCTGTCCTGGCTCCAAGATGGTGGAATGAACTCCCACTTGCTGTCCGGACAGCAGAGTCCCTTGCGGTCTTCAAGCGCAGACTGAAGACCCATCTATTTGCAGAATATTTAAAGAACAACTGACACTGCTCCCATATTGACTGACTAAATTAATACTTATTGTAGGGTATTGTTTATGTTGTTTAATAAACTCTAGGACTTATTGTTTATAGCACTTTTCATTGTTTAAGATAGACTTTATGTATTTTGTACTTCTAGGTATCAGCATTCATCCCTGTATTCTACAGTATTCTAGTTCATTGGTATGTTTGATTCTAACCTACTGTACTAGGATATATTCTATGAGTAAATAATAAAGCACTTTTGTAAGTCGCTCTGGATAAGAGCATGTGCTAAGTGCCATAAATGTAAATGTAATTATACTTTATTAGTCACTTAATAATTAATTAAATAATTAAATAATTTCATCTCATGAGCTAGTGAAGTCCTGCCCCCTGGGGAGATTTACTCCCCCAATGTTCAGTTCATGGATACAGGCTTGACGTAACCTACATCACATGAGGTTATTTTAAAAGCTACAAGTGTGTAAGCTAACAAACCCTCTCATAAGCAAAGTAAATTAAAAAAAAAGGAAGATTTTCTCCACCTGAAATACTATTGTAATGTTCTGAGCACATACAAAGATGGAGTCGCTCGCAGTAAGATGAATGCAACTTTATTAGAGAACACGCTTAGCCCACAAACAGAAGCCAAAAAACAGCAGACCGGGCAAAGAGCGTTATCCAAAACACAGACGCTCCAAAACGGAACCCGAGCCAACGGGACTTACCTACCGAGAGCGCTTATATACAGAAAGACTAACGAGGACTAACGCGCTGCAGGTGATTACAGTAACAGGAGGCGGTACTAAGCAGGGGGCGGAGCCGACAGGGACCAAAACAAGGAAGTAAACAAACATGGTGGCGTCGCCGTGGGAACCGCGACCACAATTACGTCAGAAGCACGATGTCATAGAACACTGATAGCGTCTAAATTCTAAAGTCATTTCCAAACATTCATTCGGAACACAGTCACAGCAAGGTGAACGTAGCGACAGTGTTACTAGTTTATGTTTTCAAACAAAACCACGAAACAATTCTGGACTTTAAAAAATGTTCCCGGTCATTAAGCTGCATCGGGTCGACTGCAAAGGTATGTACATACAAAATATTTTACTTTACTGTATTTTTAGAACAAAACCCCAAGTTGGAAGAAAACATTTAACATGAAGGAAGCATGTTTGTGCTTGTGCCACGTTTGCCAGATTTGCCAAAATGACACATGCCGCTTGCAAAAAACAGACCCACATGACCCATTTCATTGCAAAACCTGGCAACAGTGGAGACCTGATGAATTTTTTTCTTTCCTCAGTGTGCGGATCCAATCTGCATGATTGTGTTCAGTGTGGTGTCCCTCTGACCCTTACTGAGAAAGCACCAAGTGAAACCACTGGGCCTCAGCCCCCCGTCAACAATGAGGTAGAGGATGCAGGTCAGGTACCTCTCCCACCTCTCCCAGAAAGCCCCCAGCATCAGGTTGAACAGGCTGAAGAGTCAGAGGATGAAAGCGATTATGATGATGATGAAGCTGATAATGATGATGACTGGACTCTTCAGCAGCAGAGCAATTTCTCATTTCAGCTTCCAGCAGCTTCCACTGAGGGGAACACACAGTTTGTCAGACATCCGGCTCTGGACGGCGTGAGCAAAATCATAGACGATGTCCACGAATATCTACGAAACAGAATTCCAAGAGAGTCCTTTGGCTACATGGCCCCAGGATATGGCAGGGACCACCCTCTGCTGGGCAGGAATGCTTGGAAGGCTGATGCATGGGGTGCCAGCTTTGGGGCGGCAGGGAATAGTTCCACACTTGGATGGTATCCGCTTTACAATACGCTGCAGCAGGGTGTATTGTACAATACACCAGCTACTTATGCCTCCAGTGCACCTAAAGCTGATTTCGTGGTGATGGCACAGAATGACCAACCTCAGTACAGCTCCTGGCCTGGAAACACTGTCAGATTTCCTGGTGAGGTCAGAGCTCACAGTTCCAATGCTGCTCCTGCCGTGGGCCAGAGCTGCAGGAGCCAGACGGAACAAAGGAGCTCCAGGAAGAGGAGGAGAGAGACAAACTCCCCGAGCTCCTCTCACTGCTCCGAGACAGAGAGCGTCCCCAGGAAGATGAGAAGATGAGAGCATGAATGAGAATGAAAAGTCACGTCGATCAAGCAATAATAATAAAAACTTATGCTTGAAGTTTTGTAGAAGTAATAAAGATAAAATAAAATGCAATTATTTCATGTTTAACATAGCCTGTGTTCAATTGTTTTTTTGAGGGTCCAGCTCATATTTTATGATACAAATATAACATCTTTAAGAAATTTCTGTAATCACAAACAATACAGTCCAAAGTCTTAGATGATTACCAAGAACTTCAAGTTTATTCCATGATTTATGCAAAGCTAATATAAATTCAAATTCAAAATTCAAATTCAAAATGTATTTATTCAGTGCCATTTACAACAGATGTTGTGAAAAAGCAGCTTTACAAATGTCCAAGCCAAGAGCGACAGTGGCAAGGCAAAGCTCCCTAGAGCATGAGGAAGAAACCTTGAGAAGAACCAAGACTCAAGGCGGGGGGGAGTGGGGGGGCATCCTCCTCTGGCTGACAACGGTCACCACAATGATAACAGTTTAAAGAGAAAAATAAATTAAAAATGAAATAAGCAAATGTACACGTTTACTTAGCTGATACGTACTATTCTGGAAAATATTATTTAATTCATTTTTGATTTTCTTGAGAATTCTTTATAATATACTTCAATATATCTGAATATCTTGAATACATAATATTTTTTCAATTTTTAAAACTGTTGATACAGCACATATTTAATTCAAACTATAGTCTATGTAGACTTCCAACACACACTGTCAGCTGTAAGCATCTCTTAAAGAATAATACTTGATATTGACTCAGTGTGGTAATAATTCTTTGGCTCCCTGTAGCTGCACGCATCAGATTCAAAACCTTGATGTTTGCCTACAAAGCCAAAAATGAACCAGCCCCTTCATACATGAGGTCAATGGTCAAAGCCCGATCCGTACCTGGAGTACTTCGAACCTCAAGTCTGGCTCGGCTTGAAATACCTTGCTTCAGATCTCATGGATGACAAGCATCGAGACTATTTTCTGTCCTGGCTCCAAGATGGTGGAATGAACTCCCACTTGCTGTCCGGACAGCAGAGTCCCTTGCGGTCTTCAAGCGCAGACTGAAGACCCATCTATTTGCAGAATATTTAAAGAACAACTGACACTGCTGCCATATTGACTGACTAAATTAGTAATTATTGTAGGGTCTTGTTTATGTTGTTTAACAAACTCTAGGACTTATTGTTTATAGCACTTTTCACTGTTTAAATGAGTATGTTGTACTGACCCTTAGGTAACAGAACGAAGTGTGAAGTCCACTTATAAAATAAATTACGCATTCGTCATTAGATCAGAGTATGTGATGGACAGAAAGCCATGTGTGAAAACGAACAATCATCTCACAAAACACTACTTATGACTAACAAGTAAACACTTGCAAAATAAAAGTAGCCGTTTATGTTAAATATAAGATTTCACAAAACTATTAATTAAAAAACTATTAATTACAAAACTATTAATTACAAAAATATGAATTAAAAAACGTAAATCGATATTTTTGCGATTGATCTCCCTCCCAAGTTACACCGTTTACTTGTCTTAGAAATGAAACACGAGTATCACTGTTACGTTTTAATGAAACCGTTATTTTGAAAACTACAAAACTGCATGTCAATGTTAACCGTGTGGGGTCATACGTGAGTGTATGTTACAGCTGAATTATTAGGTTACCTAACTGAGCTACAGATATTTTTATATTTATTGGCTGCTTGTACAGATTTGTTAGCTCGCTGATAATATACTTTTGTATACAAAATTGTTCTGCGCAAACCACAGCACCATTGCTAAGTTAGCACTTAGCCTTAGCTAACGTTACTTTTAAAGTTAAATTGAGTTTCTTGTCTTGTTCATGGCTTTGTAGCCGAATCTCCCGTTTAGACATGATGTCTGCCCGCAGGCTTAGACTTCTAGTGTTTTCTGTTCAAAAGTGTTTATCTCGACTCGCCGACAAATGCAGAGGTTATTGCTCAGTGTCTCTATCTAGCACTCCTACTAATGAGACTGATGAGACGAGAGTGAGCACATTTAAGACCAAGCTGTCGTCATTAAGAGTTCTTCAGGCAAAAGTTCAACTGAGACGCAACAGGAACATGAGGAATCGTATCTTCCTGAAGAAAGTGGTCTGGCGCAGCTACGGAAAGGTATGTAACAAACTGCATTTGTTGCCATGATAGTTCAGGCTTTAGGATTTTAATTCCCATGTGTCAGTATGCCGGTAGTCGTTGCCAATTTTATTTTGATGTTTACATCTTGCAGTGTATTTCGAAACATACGGCTGTCAGATGAACGTCAACGACACTGAAATTGCGTGGTCCATTCTTCAGAAGGGTGGATATGTTCGGACCCACGAACTATCAGAGGTAAGTGTCAATGCCTTGACCTTTGACCCTTGATAAACACAGCGCTTCCTTTATTTGAAAGCTTTCATTCTCATCTTTCCTAATTTTTTTTTTTTTTATACAGGCAGATGTGGTGCTTCTTGTCACATGCTCCATAAGGTAGGAAAAGCCTATTTCTGTTTGTATTTTACACAGTGAATCTATATGTTGCCAATCTTGTGCAACTTGACAGCAGTCCTTGACTTCAGTGACATTTTTTGCTTGGATGTAATGCTATTTTCTGTTGGAAAAAATAAAAATCATTGTGACAGGGAAAAGGCAGAGCAGACCATCTGGAACAGACTCAAACATCCAGCAGTTCTGAAAAAGAAGCATCTAAAGAGCAGCACTCCATTAAAGATAGGAGTCCTGGGTAACTTCTCACTTCACCATAGTTCTTCATTCACGTTCAAATGTATCTCTCAGTCTGAAATGTTCGTGTGTGCGCATGTATGTTTGTGTGTGGGTTCACGCGCCCGTATACGCATATGTGTGCTTGCTCTCTTGTAGGTTGCATGGCAGAGAGACTGAAGACTGAGTTGCTGGAGAAGGAGAGGGTG
This sequence comes from Electrophorus electricus, assembly GCF_041902795.1. NCBI lineage: Eukaryota > Metazoa > Chordata > Actinopteri > Gymnotiformes > Gymnotidae > Electrophorus > Electrophorus electricus. Next base: position 869,721 of record NW_027658616.1, on the reverse strand, counting down.
GTGGATGTTGTAGCAGGGCCAGATGCCTACAGAGATCTTCTCCGACTCCTTGCACTGGCCCATGGGGGTCAGAGGACCAGCAATGTCCTGCTCTCCCTGGAAGAGGCATATGCTGATGTCATGCCCATTCACCATTCAGGACACAGTGCCTTTGTGTGAGTGCCATAATAATATCTGGCTGATTTATAAGGGAGGAGTTCCTGCTAAACACTAACTCTTAAATTAACTTTGCACTGTGTGATTTTGTAAAGATGGTAAAGAGTAAAATAACAGTCTCACATGTACAGTTCAATTTTTAAGTTAACATGTATAGACAGTTTTTGGTGTTTTCATATTCAACTCTAATACACTGAATTTAATCTGAACAGCAACTGTTAGATTAAAATACAGAAAAGTCAGCTATAATTTAAAGGCATTTGCTACCATATTGGATGAAACATGGGACTTGCATCCACAATAAAGCCAAAAACAGCAAATGCTCATAGTTCAGTTGTTTATTATTATCATTTTACTGAACACTTGTCAATCTGCATTTTTTGGTTAAATATTTATACATGACTGACCCTCCTACACTTATGAAGGGATATAATACTTCAAACACCGTGGTGGCTCATCTTCAGCTCCTTCATGCTTTTAGATGTAGCACTTCAAACAATGGTTTGATATCAGGGGGTCGATACTTTTAAAGTCCTTTCACGCTGTTGACAGTACAGACCTTGTGTACTGCAAGCCTTGTTGGTGGCACCTTGTTTTACAGTGGGATTATCCAGTATATTTTGTCCCTCTTTGACTGCTGTAGGTCTATCACGCGGGGCTGTGACAACATGTGCAGCTACTGCATTGTGCCGTTTACCTGGGGGAAGGATAGGAGCAGACCTGTGTCCTCCATACTTGAAGAAGTGCGCATGCTGTCTGACCAGGTTTCTTCCCTTCAGCGACTATGTGTGCAGTCTGGCTTTACTAGTTTCTGTGTGTGAAACTTGGCCAGATGTGAACACTAAGTATATGAAATGATCATGGCCATAGGGGGTGAAGGAAGTGACCCTGCTGGGTCAAAACGTGAACAGCTACAGAGACGTGTCTGGGGACGGGGCCAGCAACTCGGAGCTTGGTTCGCACCTCAGCCGTGGTTTCAGCACCGTGTTCCCGTGATGAGCAAGGAGGCCTACGATTCTCTGACCTGCTACACCACGTCTCCCTCGTAAACCCTGACAAGGATTCGCTTCACCTGGCCACATCCTAAAGACTTTCCTGATGAGGTAGAAACCCCAGAGTCATGGATGTGAGCATGTGGTTTTTGGTTGGGATACCCATGACTAGTGTGGGGAAGGTACTTTTAAAATGTATTTCATTGCAGGTGACAAAATACAGAACACAGAATACATGCTGTTAAATGTAATTTAAATGTAATTAAAGTGAGTTATATTTGAAATAGTCTTGGACAATGTTGACGTATTCCAAAGTTTTTAAAGTATGTTCCTCGTTTGAGTAATGTAATGGAATATGTTACCAATTACATTTAGGGGCATGTACATGTACACTGCCTACAGTGGCAGATTAAACCCTGTGGAGGCCCCTAGGCAGTCATAATCTTGGGGCCTCCCTTGCAAATTATCTCCTAATATGTTTGTTTTTTTTAATTCCTTGTTGCATGGCCCCTAAAAGGTGTGGGGCCTACAGGTCACTGCCTGCTCTGGTAATCTATTGGTAATCCGGCCCTGACTGTTTATGGCTTGTGTGGTGTAGTGGATGTTCAAAGAGTTTAAGTATTTAGTTGAACGGTTTCTTATAGTCTGAATTCATGTGCAGATATTGCTCATAGGCCATTTTAAGCAGCAGATTGGATAATAATTTAGGATTCGCAAATTTGGATGTGAGCAGTAGAAGAGATCATTAATAGATTATCAGATTGAAAAAGCCTTATGCTTATCAGATATGTGAAATAAGGTTTGACTGCCATAGTCAATTTGTGCTGTTTTCGTTTGACCTGTGCTGGGGTGGGTGAGTATGTTTCCTGAAGGTGTTATAGCTAATCCAAGAGCGGAGGAACATCTGTAAGCAGATCCACTTGCCAGCTCAGAGCGGCAGCAGCAGAGTCTTACAGACCATGAGGCGTGGGTGAGAAACGCTCCTAGAACGACAGCACTCACCACAAGCACAGTAGAGATTAGCCTGCTTATCTCAAATCTCTTGATGTCTCATGTGTTAAAACTTAGTTCTCACTTTAAGTCATCATGCTCTGGGATGTTTTCATAGGTATACTAGGGAAGCCTACCTTGAGCTTGTGGAAAACATTCGAAAGATAATACCAGGTGTCCTATCATTACCAAACATTCAGTATGTAATTATAAAATTATTGTAGCTATAATAGGTCTTGTGTGAATAAATATCTATGTATAATTTCTTTTTACAGGGGTCAGTCTGAGCAGTGACTTCATCACAGGCTTCTGTGGGGAAACAGAGGAGGACCACCAGCAGTCGGTCTCTTTGATCAGGGAAGTGGGCTATAATGTAGCCTTCCTGTTTGCCTACAGCATGAGGAAGGTGAGATCCTATTTTGTCATTGTGTTTAACACTATCAAAAAACAGACATTCTCCCTGGTTCATGTGATGGTTCTATCAAAAAATTCACCATTGTCTATTATCATTTGGAGAATTGAAAGGGTCTTGTGGCTGCCAGTTGGGCTTTACCTTCTGACATGAAGATGTGTGTACCACACCCACAGAAAACTCAGGCATACCACCGTCTCGGGGACGATATCCCAGCTGAGGTGAAGAAGCTGTCGCCTGGAGGAGCTTATCTTTACATTCCGAGAAGATGCGGCTAAGGTCAACACCAGTTTCATCGACAGCAAACAGCTTGTCCTAGTGGAGGGAGTGAGTACTGCAGTGGGTTGAAGCCATGCTGTGTTACAACTGTGTTTGGAGCACTTCTGCTGTTAATAATTTGGGATTGCTGCATCTGTGTGTCTTGGTCATCATGTTTTGCATATCGATTTAACTAGATTTCTGCAAGAAAATAAATAGTTGCAGTAAATTCTCCTCCCTTATCTTATTTAGACCTGCTTGATCAACATCATGAGGTCTGTCTGACAACGATGATGAACAATGGCATTGTCTATCAGCTCAGCCCTAGCACCTTTTGGCATTTCATTTTGGTTTTGGCTTTGTTCTTTTCTGGAGGGCAAATAGAGTTTATGTGTTTATGTATTTAGGGCATTGTTTGGTCTATTTTAGTCTATTTGAGTTGTATGGTCACTTTCCCGTTTGTGGTGTTAGTTTGCGATTGCCGCATGGGTTTCTGTGGCCCTTTCATTTGAAACCCTTCCCTGGTTAGGCATAGCATTGTGTCTGTTTTGGATGCTTTGAGCTTTTTGTTATTTTTGAAGTGTTGAGAGCAGTTCACATCTTTGGTACCGGGAAATCCCAATGACTGGTTTCCCTGTGCTTGTGGTCTTTAGTGTATTACCTGCCATCAATAACTGTTTGAAGATTGGGGTCTTAGTTAATTTTGATTCTTGTTAGTGTCCTTCTTTTGAGGACATGCCTGGCGAATGCACAGAAAACTACCACAAGGTGTTTGCCACTTGTGTGTTAATATGCGCTACCAGTCATGCTGAGATTGGATCTACCGATATACACACTGATAACAGAATTTTATGACCATCTACATAACAGTGGGAATAACCACCCTTGGTTTGGATAACACTAGTGAGACGTTGTGGCATGGTATCTGGAGGCAATGTAAGAGCAGGAGAGAATTTCTGTCTGCTACAGTGCTTAGTCAAGCCTTTTATATTGTACAAATGTTATCTGCTGTTTTTGCTTGACTGAGTCTGTTTTCTGCAGGAAAGTAAGAAGTCATCTCAAGATCTTTGTGGTCGGAATGATGGGAATGTGAAGGTTATTTTTCCAAGAAAGGATTTGCTTTCTTATCCCACGGATACCAACCCTGTCACTGTTAAAGCTGGAGACTATGTACTGGTGAAGGTGAGCTCTTACTTCAGTTTGCTACTCCTACATGTATATCTGTCTGTGTTGAGACTAAAACAGGAGCATGTTTTTACACACACACACACAGATATATATGAGCTGTATGTGTGGAATATTTATTCTGGTAAGCCTGGTCTGTGATATGTAATATACATGGCTGTGAAATATACTGTACAGTTATGGCTACATTTCCATGATTATTGGTGACTACTCTCTCCTTTAGAGATTACCTCAGCCAGCTCTCAGAGTCTGCAAGGCCACGCCTTCAGCCACGCCTCCCTGAGTGATGGACACCCCAGACGCCTATTGATGCACAGGCAGCTGCATATTAGCCTGTAGGTTCCACCTTCTTAGTATCAGGACTGGGTGGGAGTGTGTGTCACAGACCTATAGGTCTTCCCAGCTCCAGCTCTTGGAAGCCAGTATGCTCAGTGAGGAGTGTTCACTGCCTCAGTCACCCTGTCTCCTCATTATCAAGCTCCTTATGAGGTGATTCAGGCATGGTGAGGCAGAAAACCCCTGAAAATATGCAGGGAAGTTTCCTCAGAACTTGAGCTCAGTGTTCCTGAAGTGCAGTTTGAAATGAAATAAGGCTTTTCATTTTTTCATTCATTAATTTATTCAGAATCATGTCTGACTCATGTATGACTCTGTGTTAAAGGAAAGTTTTAACACAGATTTTGCCTGGGTACACACTTTGCAAACTTCAAACTGCATGATTAGCAGACAGTATTGTAGCTATTCAAGTTTATGATCAATAATGTAAGGTAAGTGTGTGTTAACTCTGGGTGGGTCAGGGTGTATTCTCCCCTAAACATACTTCTGACATAATGATTTGTTTAAACACTACAATTCTCTATATCCTAATAATTACTGCCACATTTTAATAACCTGCAATACACTGTAAATACAGCATTTGTAAGCTTTAAATTTACAAACATGAACAATCATACTATATCAAATACATGATACTCATACCTGTGACATAGTGTTTTGAACAGACATTTGCTGCCACACCTGCTATTTTAGCAGGCTAAATAATCTGCCTTCTGAAATGCTAATATGCTTAATTTCATGCAAGTGCTAGTGTTCCTATTTGCTTGCTGATGTGCATGGAAGCGCCATATTATCATTATTATTATTATTATTATTATTATTATTATTATTACTATTATTATTATTATTATTATTATTATTGAGTCACACTGCTATCAAGTTAGCTGGTTGCTCTTAGCTAGTAGTGTGAACAGGACAGGGGACTTGGGGAAGACCCAAAGGGTGAGGTTTGTGTTTGTACATTCACAAGTACTGGTGCACAGCCACTGACATACATAAACACTGCTATCTGGATCTGGAATTTTTAACATTAATGTACAGACTATTCTTTCTCCTTAAAAAATTCATTATGCTAATAATTATGGCAGTGTATGTTCCCCTGCAAACAAATGCTAGGCTGCAGGCTGCATGATGCTGCAATCAACCAGCTGATGGCAAATCCAGACAGTGTTGTTATTGTGGCAAGAGACTTATTGTAAATGCATTGCCATTAATTGAGAGTCATTTTAAAAGATATTTACTCTCCCACTGCGCATACTCCCGTTTTCATAAATTGGCAAATATACATGTTGCTGCTTGTCACACAAACTTTTGTTGTACACAAGTAATAATGAGAAAAGGACTCATCATATGTTTTATGATATAGCTAAAGCTATGCATTTATCAAGAGGATTTAACACATTACAGAACACATCTAGTTAATCCTTTCCATGATTGACCCAAGGGCTGATAGCAATTATTTAAGTATTACTATGTTTTAATTTAATAATAAAAATGACCATATGAACCTTTTTGCTTTATATTTGTTTATATTCAGCTGCCTTTATAATGACAATTATTTATGACAATGACAATTTACAATACATTATCAGTGAGTGGTATAATTAAAGTAAAATCATTGTTAAATAAGTCTCATTCTTGTCTCAGATTCAAACACTACAAAATCTTGGTCTTTGCTTGAATGATTTTTTAATGGTCCTGACTACAACACTATCCTTTGATAAGCTTGGAAGTTGTACACTACTGTGAGAGGAAGTTACATTCAGCTAGGAAAGAACCAACAATCAAATAATATACACAGATTAAGATGGTCATTAAAGATCCCAAACTAAGATTAATGCACTAATTAATAAACTACAACTTGTTTGCAGGAGTTCATCAGTGTTTTATCATTGGCATAGGTAAAGGGGTTTTCAGGCACAAGTTAAAAAAGGCACAAGTTGTCAAAGCATAAGAATAATGACCATAATGATCATAAGAAAGCCTTTCTGAGCCAAAGATCTGAATTAACAGGGAATAACAGGAGCACTTGCAAAACTGTGCCTAAGTGTATCCAGAAAGCACTGTTGGGCTTTTGTAGGAAAAAAAGGTTACACAAAGGTTACACTGATAAAACAGTTTAATCTGAACGAAGAATCAAGACCCAGGAGCTGTAAAAGAATAAGTTCATCTCTGCATTGCTCTCTATATAGGGGGAGTTTTACAACATTGGAGTGCACAAGAAACCCGCTTTTGCCCCGACACCATTTTCACTGCCACCTGATGAAAGCAACATGCTGTATATGGGCATCTCTGCCTTCACTGCCAACTCAGCAGGCTTTGTGTAGAAAAATGCAGGAGCACTCACACTCAGAATCACAGATGACATGGTGAGTTTAAACCACTCCTTGCCATCACTGAGGGAAAGGTGTGCATGTGGTTACCTTACAAGACCAGGCTGTTTAGTTAGAAGACTGATAAAGAAGACTGATAACTTTATACTGTTCTCCCAGTGCACATTAATAATCCCTTAATAGTGTAATAAATGAATGGACAAATAAATGATCAACAGTCCCTGAAAATGAAACAAACGTTTATCCTTCCAGATTCCCAGAGCCTCTCCATATCGTCTGAACACCAAGACATTTGAAGCCTTAATTCCGCAGGTATAAGAGATCACTTTCTGTATTCATCACACACGCATGCAGAAACTGCTGATTTTATATTCTCACATAGGTTTCCTAACACAGTAGACTTTGAATCTTAAAGGAATAATAAGGTTTAAAGAGTAACAAATAATATGATCTCATTAGCAACACAACCATATTTAGATGAAGAATTTCCGAAAAGAACAACATTTCACATGATGATGCTTGGATGAAATGTGTTGAAAACACTGAGTTCTTTTGCTTTTGGTGCTAAAGGCACTTGCAAGTACACCTTACACAGATTGATGGTGGTAGTATAGTTGGCATTCAGTTAAATCAATTAAACTTTGGACAGGGGTAGATTTGTCCTTCATACTGTTATTCAGCACAGGTAATAGCCATTTTGGGACTTTGTATCACTTTTGGGAGGCTGCCGTGTTCTCCTTAAAGTACCCAGGTTGAAGAGTGCTGGGCCCAGGAGTATTATCACCTGCTCCTGCATTTCTGCCGATGAAATAGTGAGACGGATCCACATCCTGCCTGCTTATTGGGGACGTACTGTTCTAGCAGCTCTTCCTCATCTGTCCATGCTCATACCATGGGTTGCTGTACTGTTTCCATGCTTATGTGGTACTCTTTCCGCAGGATGCTATGGAACTTTTGGTGCTCCCTGCTCCTCTCTGGCATTTGTAGCTTGACCTTCCTGGTGATTTTTTTGCAGTCCACGTCACTTTGCCAGGAGCTTCCTTTTGCTGATTAGCAGAAGCAGGAATACCTCCTGTCCTGCCAGGCTTTTGCAGTCATATTAGGCACATTGACTGCTCCGCTCTTACCTGCTTTCTATATCTTATGTTTGGGCTACTTGTGGAAGTGACATGAAAGCAGTGTTATGTTTATGTTAGTGTGGAGTTTGATATCTTGTGGAATTTCCACCACGCTGTTAGTATCATGGCCACCCACAAATTGTTGATCATGAATGTTCTTTAATTGATTTGACTGATAAATGGTAAGTCTGACTTTTAGATCATATAGAACACCACAGACAACTGTTTGGCACATCACTGTTAAACCTCCTGATTGCAACCCGGGGCATCGTGAACTGTACAACATGACCCTCAGACAATGATCTCTGAGTGAATGTGATAAACATAATCATCTTCATATCATCACTTTCTCTACAAGTTCAGTGGAAGAGACGTCAGTGAAAGGGAGTTTTAATACCCTATCCATTTTTAACTTTAATAAAAACACAGACGGAAAAATTCCAGAAAGTGAGACAGAGAAAGGAAACTAGACTTTAAAATGGTGCTGCCCTCTTGACTTACAACTGTAGATTATTGAAATTATTACAAATGTCTGACTTCCAAAAGGGATTGTGTCAGTGTTTCACTACTCAGTATTGCATTTGTTAGACAGTATAAACAAGCAGACTATGGTTAAAAAAAACACAGAAATAAAGCAAACACCAATATAATCTTGAACCACCTAGTGCCAGGAAACATTAGATTACTGGAACAAAATCAGACAACTAGCAGAACAACTTTTTAACCAATGATGCAGATGCACTTTTAGTGGATTTATTTATCTGTATTTCAATCCACTAAAGTTTTTCATTTGATCTAACATTACATTTAAGACCGACGTCCTGTTACGTCTCACAGAAGATTCCACTGATCAAGCTGCTACTTACCCATCCTGGTCCTGGAGTACCTTTGCTCTGTACACTTTAGTGATGTCTTTGCTACCAACAAGCCTATTTTAATCCATCAGATAGTAACCAAACGCTCCTTTGCTGCAGAGCACAGAAATCATTCAAATTTGCAGTCAACAGATACATCTGGGCCAGATTTTGGATCAGTGGACTAGGCTGGAACTGCACATATACTGTATATGCAAAATTCAAAATACGGGGAGTGGTTGGTCTCTTTTGCAATCAAATCTGAATACTATGGAATTCGTTTCACATTTGTTTAATTTGACAGATTTTAAATGGATAATGGACATCACTAGACAAAAAGGAATAAACAACTATATGAAAAGGAACAAAACCAAAAACAAAGGAAGACTTTAACACACTTGCCCAAACAAGCACTAAATCTGACAAAAATAGATCAACCAATGACATAGCTGTGAAGGAACATATTAGCCATTGTTTTCTTGTCATCAACAGTAATTTTAACTGATTGTTAACATACTGTTCAAGTCTTCAACTGATTTGCTCCCTACATACGAATGGGTACAAATATGGTTCATTACCCACCTGCACAAATTGCTTCTGACATACTGGGCAGCTACAGGGTTCTTCTCCCATGTGGATTCTGACATACTGGGCAGCTACGGGCTTCTTCAGTTGTGTGGATTGTCTTCTGCTCCTCCATGTGGCCTGTTTCACCAAAGCCCTTCCTGCAGTATTTGCAGCACTATGGGAAGCGGACACCCTTGTGTGTGCGTTTAGGTGCTTCTCAAGAGTCTGGGCACGTTTGAAACACCTGCCCCAAACATCACTGACATTATTTCTTGTAGGTGATTAGCCACGTGTTTCTCTAGTCACAAGTACTTTTTGATTTATTTGGTTTTTTAAATAGGTAATTTTATATATAATGGCAACAAATGACATTTTAAGTTTTATGACAAAACGTGCAAACAAGCTGGCCTGAGAGGTGTGTAGCGGGATATGACTCAGTGCGTCTCTGGTGCTGCTTTTGATGAGTACAGTGTCATGAGTGTGTCTGTCCAGCGGTGCAAAGAGGGGATACAGCAAGGCATGGCATGGTGTTTATTCATTCGTTTGCATAGAAAATGACGCCTTTTCACATTGTGGAACTACAAATATGGCGGTCTTTTTTGTGCGGCGTAGTAATGACATATGTTGTGGAATTTTGAACAAACAGCAAGTCAGACGTGATTAAGAGAGTAATTTAATAAGAAAAATAATAAAATAAATGTTTGGCTCTCCTCAGGTAGGGAGCCCCGAGTATACAAAACCGTGGCTAGTTATACTACTCCTGTGCTGTCTTTAACCAATCATCTTTTCTTAAGCAGCTCTTCTTTCCTTTGTTGCTGTGGCTATAAGCCAATCAGCTCTCAGCTTGTTTTTTTCCACAAACCAACCCAAACTGACTCCAAACAGTGTGGGTTGTGTGTCAAGTTGACCTTGATGTTAACAGTTCCTGATACATGTTCAACTTAATCAGCAACAGGCGGATATAAATGTGCAAACAGCATTATTAATTTAAGAACAAAAGGATCAGTGTGATTTTATATGAATCACATAATACATAGTTTCGTATCATTTTCCATCACACGTAAAAACAGAGTCTCACCGTATTGTCGGGCAGGAGGATCTGGACTCATTTATTACTTAATATCTTCCCCCATCTAGCGGTCATTAGAGGTTAGTCTTGAATTGATTTCTGTCGTGCAATATTTTAGATATAAATGTTTACATTTTCTATTACAGAACACGGCAAAGTATAGTCAACCAGTTCTAACCTTTTGAGAAAAACTTTAACTTCAAAGTAGGTGAATCTATTTACTTAGATTGAACCAATCGGATCACAGTTTATTTACATAGCATCAATGCTTTGAGTGCTTTAGATATAAGGACATCATGGCGATCTTTCTGCTCACACCTCAGTCAGTCTATAATTCTGTACTATGTGTTTCTATAGCTTCCAACTTTCACGAGTTTCTTGAATCTGTGGAGAAAAGTGCAGACTCAGGTACTTTCTTATTTGTGAACTTTTATACATTTTATGTAATTTATTTATCATCTATAATGTTTTATTACTTTTCATTTATAGATATAAGGACACAAAAACAGTTCATATACTCAATGAATTGTTACAAGATAATCTTTTCTAGAGAATGTTTACCATTTGTTAAAAGACTGATTTATTTCTAAAAGTTTATGTAGTGTGTTAATTTGTCACATGGAGGCAGAAGGGGTGAATCTGATATACCCCTCTTCCATCATCAACTATTCATCGAGTCCTCCAGTGGAGCTTGTACAACCAAAGAAACGCATACAGCGGTCACCGGCGGTTCTAAGTTACATCTAAAGAGGTCTAGGCCTATACACACTGTTCCACCTGAGGTAATAAAATGTTTTGGGGTAAAGGTATTTTCATGAGGCGATCTGTGATCTTATTATAATAGGCTTTGAAGCTCTCTGCAACAGGTGCAGAGTGGTGCAAGACTGTGTTTGAAAGCATAAAGAGGAATAATGTTTCTGGGGTATCTTAAGGCCTTTGTGGGTCTGTAAGTGCAGAGCAGAGGCTCTGATGCAGGTGGTTTCAAGGCCTCTGTGGAAGTCTACGGCAGATGACTCTGGACTGTTCCCGTGAGAAATAGCTTCCTAAGTATTGGGAAAGATCCCGGCTTTTAAAAGACGTGAAAGCCTCTTCGAGAGTTCTGTGGCTAAGCAAGGTTCATTATCTTACCATAAGAGCAGGGTGATACTGACCTGCAACATCATCTTGCAGGTGTTTGATGGTATGAGTTGAGATCATCTTTGTTAAAAACAAAAAAAACAACAACAAAAAAAAACCCCAGGAAAATCTTCCAATAGGATATACTGGGGTCAAGCTTCAATTTGTACAATGATAGATCTCAATTTGCATATATTGAATAATGTATGGTTGAACACAGTGGTTGAGATTTCAAACACCAGTATGTAGAGAAGGTGTGGCAATCACATAATCAGTTGTGAAAACTGGATAAAAATGTGTGTTCCTTGTGTGATTATTAGACATATTCTGGACTATGCCTCGTTTGTATGTAACGCTGAGCTCAAAATAAATAATGGACCTACTACTCTCTTCAATTAATTCTTGAGTCTGCATCTTTATTTTCTGTTTAAAGAGGACTTAATAAAATTAATGGAATGTGGGCAATATCTAGTAACACAGTGCCGAGTCTGCTAAATGTAGATCCCAGCCTTTTATATGGCCTCTTCCCTTTAATTCTACTGACTATAATTAATGTAAACCTTGTCGATTCTGGTGTTTGCTGTATAGAGGTAGCGAAAACTTTGCTAAAACAATGAAAAATATGCATCCTGTGAAAAGTTTATTGAACAATATAACATTGTTCCTTACCCAGAGCCATAACACGTCATTGATGGAAATCACACTGATGTGAGGGCGGTATGGGCCAACTCAACTGTATTTCCTGATTGTTTTATTCTGCAGGAGGATGTGGTCCAAATATTTAAGAAATCACAGGTTTGTTTAAGAGGACATAGTCGAACAGTTTGGGCTTACTGTTATTTTAATACTAGTGGTAACTATTAGTAAATACAACAATCTGACCATCCTCATACTGCATTGAGGGGTGATGGGGTGATGGTACCAGATGATGTTTAGGTATGTGGTTATGTTAATTTATTTTTGTTCCTTTATATTCACATATTTTGCAAGTGCGTATGTTATTGAGTTTAAAACCATCCATATATTAAGCAATTATAGAAAATACAGAAACTGCATGATACTTCTCTTGACTTGCTAGAAGTTCAGACTGTAGCAAGCTTAGCATTAGTAAATGGAATAGGTGTCATTTTAAGGATTCATTTAAAGTATTCATGAGGTATTTCTCCTAACATCGATGTATCGACAGTACCAATAAAATAAATAGCATAACAAGAATTACAGGTGTATAATAGTGTAGTTACCCACAATGGTTGAAGTGTTTGAAAAGAGTTGTATAAAAGAATAGTTGGTTGGTTCGTGGCATAAAGTCATGAAACGGTGAAATGAGGTCATAAAAAGAGTGTTTACAGGGCAAAGTGCTTTAACATTGAATTAGACAAACTAATAACATAAAACAAGGGAGTTTAGAGATTCTGTGTCCTTTCGTAATGATTTGTGCATATGGCAGGCTGCTGCAAAGGATCCTGGGTAAGCTTCAGCAGACCTCAGTGTAAGATATATTAATAATATTAATCATAATAATACTATTCAGAGGTTACTTGAGTAGTAATCAGAATGTTGCTAGTTCAAGCCCTACCACTGCCAAGTTACCACTGCTGGGTCCCTGAACAGCAATGAATCCTCAATTGTATTATTAATACAATCCAATACACATGCCTAATGCTCAGCTGTCAACTGCAAAAACTGACATTCTGAGCATTCGAACAGTAAGAGGAACAAAAAGAAAGGAGTCACCGACTGTACACGTGTCAATCATTTAGCCTTTTTACATGTTGTTTTAGTTTACTGTAATCAAGGCCTGAAACTGGAGTCTATGGACCAGGCAAAAATATTTCAATATTTAATGCGTTTTTATTTTTTCAGTTTCAATGTTTCAATGAGACTCAGGAGACTCCAGCATAAGCAGAAGCTCCAAGTTGTCGATCTCCAGGAGCAAACCCGTCCCTGCAAGGTTGGGGTGCATGTTCTGGATCACGGGAAACAGACCATCGATCACCCAACATCTGCTTCTGCTCCTGCGGAGGTTCCAGATCCAGCACGGAGGCAGTGAGAGGTTCCTGGCCCAGAGATTGGTCTGCAGCGGGCCTGATGGTACTCGGCATGTATTGGAAATGCTGTGGCTGAATGCTGTGCGTAGCCCAGCGGGTGCTGGGGTGGAGCTGTGCCAGTTGCCTGCTCGGGTAGCAGGTAGCCCAGTTCTGAGCCTGTGGAATGGCCATCATGAAGTAGCCGGAGGGCGGGGCGGGCTGGTAGGGGTTGAGCACTGGGTTGCGCACGGCACTCACGCTGGCCATGCGCTGCATGTACTGGTGGGTGAGGTGGGCCTGCCGCTCCTCCTTGCGCTGCGCCAGGGCCACGTACAGCGGCTTGGTGCCTACGATGCACCCGTTCATCTCCTGTGCTGTCTTTAACCAATCATCTTTTCTTAAGCAGCTCTTCTTTCCTTTGTTGCTGTGGCTATAAGCCAATCAGCTCTCAGCTTGTTTTTTTCCACAAACCAACCCAAACTGACTCCAAACAGTGTGGGTTGTGTGTCAAGTTGACCTTGATGTTAACAGTTCCTGATACATGTTCAACTTAATCAGCAACAGGCGGATATAAATGTGCAAACAGCATTATTAATTTAAGAACAAAAGGATCAGTGTGATTTTATATGAATCACATAATACATAGTTTCGTATCATTTTCCATCACACGTAAAAACAGAGTCTCACCGTATTGTCGGGCAGGAGGATCTGGACTCATTTATTACTTAATATCTTCCCCCATCTAGCGGTCATTAGAGGTTAGTCTTGAATTGATTTCTGTCGTGCAATATTTTAGATATAAATGTTTACATTTTCTATTACAGAACACGGCAAAGTATAGTCAACCAGTTCTAACCTTTTGAGAAAAACTTTAACTTCAAAGTAGGTGAATCTATTTACTTAGATTGAACCAATCGGATCACAGTTTATTTACATAGCATCAATGCTTTGAGTGCTTTAGATATAAGGACATCATGGCGATCTTTCTGCTCACACCTCAGTCAGTCTATAATTCTGTACTATGTGTTTCTATAGCTTCCAACTTTCACGAGTTTCTTGAATCTGTGGAGAGAAGTGCAGACTCAGGTACTTTCTTATTTGTGAACTTTTATACATTTTATGTAATTTATTTATCATCTATAATGTTTTATTACTTTTCATTTATAGATATAAGGACACAAAAACAGTTCATATACTCAATGAATTGTTACAAGATAATCTTTTCTAGAGAATGTTTACCATTTGTTAAAAGACTGATTTATTTCTAAAAGTTTATGTAGTGTGTTAATTTGTCACATGGAGGCAGAAGGGGTGAATCTGATATACCCCTCTTCCATCATCAACTATTCATCGAGTCCTCCAGTGGAGCTTGTACAACCAAAGAAACGCATACAGCGGTCACCGGCGGTTCTAAGTTACATCTAAAGAGGTCTAGGCCTATACACACTGTTCCACCTGAGGTAATAAAATGTTTTGGGGTAAAGGTATTTTCATGAGGCGATCTGTGATCTTATTATAATAGGCTTTGAAGCTCTCTGCAACAGGTGCAGAGTGGTGCAAGACTGTGTTTGAAAGCATAAAGAGGAATAATGTTTCTGGGGTATCTTAAGGCCTTTGTGGGTCTGTAAGTGCAGAGCAGAGGCTCTGATGCAGGTGGTTTCAAGGCCTCTGTGGAAGTCTACGGCAGATGACTCTGGACTGTTCCCGTGAGAAATAGCTTCCTAAGTATTGGGAAAGATCCCGGCTTTTAAAAGACGTGAAAGCCTCTTCGAGAGTTCTGTGGCTAAGCAAGGTTCATTATCTTACCATAAGAGCAGGGTGATACTGACCTGCAACATCATCTTGCAGGTGTTTGATGGTATGAGTTGAGATCATCTTTGTTAAAAACAAAAAAAACAACAACAAAAAAAACCCCCAGGAAAATCTTCCAATAGGATATACTGGGGTCAAGCTTCAATTTGTACAATGATAGATCTCAATTTGCATATATTGAATAATGTATGGTTGAACACAGTGGTTGAGATTTCAAACACCAGTATGTAGAGAAGGTGTGGCAATCACATAATCAGTTGTGAAAACTGGATAAAAATGTGTGTTCCTTGTGTGATTATTAGACATATTCTGGACTATGCCTCGTTTGTATGTAACGCTGAGCTCAAAATAAATAATGGACCTACTACTCTCTTCAATTAATTCTTGAGTCTGCATCTTTATTTTCTGTTTAAAGAGGACTTAATAAAATTAATGGAATGTGGGCGATATCTAGTAACACAGTGCCGAGTCTGCTAGATGTAGATCCCAGCCTTTTATATGGCCTCTTCCCTTTAATTCTACTGACTATAATTAATGTAAACCTTGTCGATTCTGGTGTTTGCTGTATAGAGGTAGCGAAAACTTTGCTAAAACAATGAAAAATATGCATCCTGTGAAAAGTTTATTGAACAATATAACATTGTTCCTTACCCAGAGCCATAACACGTCATTGATGGAAATCACACTGATGTGAGGGCGGTATGGGCCAACTCAACTGTATTTCCTGATTGTTTTATTCTGCAGGAGGATGTGGTCCAAATATTTAAAAAATCACAGGTTTGTTTAAGAGGACATAGTCGAACAGTTTGGGCTTACTGTTATTTTAATACTAGTGGTAACTATTAGTAAATACAACAATCTGACCATCCTCATACTGCATTGAGGGGTGATGGGGTGATGGTACCAGATGATGTTTAGGTATGTGGTTATGTTAATTTATTTTTGTTCCTTTATATTCACATATTTTGCAAGTGCGTATGTTATTGAGTTTAAAACCATGCATATATTATGCAATTATAGAAAATACAGAAACTGCATGATACTTCTCTTGACTTGCTAGAAGTTCAGACTGTAGCAAGCTTAGCATTAGTAAATGGAATAGGTGTCATTTTAAGGATTCATTTAAAGTATTCATGAGGTATTTCTCCTAACATCGATGTATCGACAGTACCAATAAAATAAATAGCATAACAAGAATTACAGGTGTATAATAGTGTAGTTACCCACAATGGTTGAAGTGTTTGAAAAGAGTTGTATAAAAGAATAGTTGGTTGGTTCGTGGCATAAAGTCATGAAACGGTGAAATGAGGTCATAAAAAGAGTGTTTACAGGGCAAAGTGCTTTAACATTGAATTAGACAAACTAATAACATAAAACAAGGGAGTTTAGAGATTCTGTGTCCTTTCGTAATGATTTGTGCATATGGCAGGCTGCTGCAAAGGATCCTGGGTAAGCTTCAGCAGACCTCAGTGTAAGATATATTAATAATATTAATCATAATAATACTATTCAGAGGTTACTTGACTAGTAATCAGAATGTTGCTAGTTCAAGCCCTACCACTGCCAAGTTACCACTGCTGGGTCCCTGAACAGCAATGAATCCTCAATTGTATTATTAATACAATCCAATACACATGCCTAATGCTCAGCTGTCAACTGCAAAAACTGACATTCTGAGCATTCGAACAGTAAGAGGAACAAAAAGAAAGGAGTCACCGACTGTACACGTGTCAATCATTTAGCCTTTTTACATGTTGTTTTAGTTTACTGTAATCAAGGCCTGAAACTGGAGTCTATGGACCAGGCAAAAATATTTCAATATTTAATGCGTTTTTATTTTTTCAGTTTCAATGTTTCAATGAGACTCAGGAGACTCCAGCATAAGCAGAAGCTCCAAGTTGTCGATCTCCAGGAGCAAACCCGTCCCTGCAAGGTTGGGGTGCATGTTCTGGATCACGGGAAACAGACCATCGATCACCCAACATCTGCTTCTGCTCCTGCGGAGGTTCCAGATCCAGCACGGAGGCAGTGAGAGGTTCCTGGCCCAGAGATTGGTCTGCAGCGGGCCTGATGGTACTCGGCATGTATTGGAAATGCTGTGGCTGAATGCTGTGCGTAGCCCAGCGGGTGCTGGGGTGGAGCTGTGCCAGTTGCCTGCTCGGGTAGCAGGTAGCCCAGTTCTGAGCCTGTGGAATGGCCATCATGAAGTAGCCGGAGGGCGGGGCGGGCTGGTAGGGGTTGAGCACTGGGTTGCGCACGGCACTCACGCTGGCCATGCGCTGCATGTACTGGTGGGTGAGGTGGGCCTGCCGCTCCTCCTTGCGCTGCGCCAGGGCCACGTACAGCGGCTTGGTGCCTACGATGCACCCGTTCATCTCCTGTGCTGTCTTTAACCAATCATCTTTTCTTAAGCAGCTCTTCTTTCCTTTGTTGCTGTGGCTATAAGCCAATCAGCTCTCAGCTTGTTTTTTTCCACAAACCAACCCAAACTGACTCCAAACAGTGTGGGTTGTGTGTCAAGTTGACCTTGATGTTAACAGTTCCTGATACATGTTCAACTTAATCAGCAACAGGCGGATATAAATGTGCAAACAGCATTATTAATTTAAGAACAAAAGGATCAGTGTGATTTTATATGAATCACATAATACATAGTTTCGTATCATTTTCCATCACACGTAAAAACAGAGTCTCACCGTATTGTCGGGCAGGAGGATCTGGACTCATTTATTACTTAATATCTTCCCCCATCTAGCGGTCATTAGAGGTTAGTCTTGAATTGATTTCTGTCGTGCAATATTTTAGATATAAATGTTTACATTTTCTATTACAGAACACGGCAAAGTATAGTCAACCAGTTCTAACCTTTTGAGAAAAACTTTAACTTCAAAGTAGGTGAATCTATTTACTTAGATTGAACCAATCGGATCACAGTTTATTTACATAGCATCAATGCTTTGAGTGCTTTAGATATAAGGACATCATGGCGATCTTTCTGCTCACACCTCAGTCAGTCTATAATTCTGTACTATGTGTTTCTATAGCTTCCAACTTTCACGAGTTTCTTGAATCTGTGGAGAGAAGTGCAGACTCAGGTACTTTCTTATTTGTGAACTTTTATACATTTTATGTAATTTATTTATCATCTATAATGTTTTATTACTTTTCATTTATAGATATAAGGACACAAAAACAGTTCATATACTCAATGAATTGTTACAAGATAATCTTTTCTAGAGAATGTTTACCATTTGTTAAAAGACTGATTTATTTCTAAAAGTTTATGTAGTGTGTTAATTTGTCACATGGAGGCAGAAGGGGTGAATCTGATATACCCCTCTTCCATCATCAACTATTCATCGAGTCCTCCAGTGGAGCTTGTACAACCAAAGAAACGCATACAGCGGTCACCGGCGGTTCTAAGTTACATCTAAAGAGGTCTAGGCCTATACACACTGTTCCACCTGAGGTAATAAAATGTTTTGGGGTAAAGGTATTTTCATGAGGCGATCTGTGATCTTATTATAATAGGCTTTGAAGCTCTCTGCAACAGGTGCAGAGTGGTGCAAGACTGTGTTTGAAAGCATAAAGAGGAATAATGTTTCTGGGGTATCTTAAGGCCTTTGTGGGTCTGTAAGTGCAGAGCAGAGGCTCTGATGCAGGTGGTTTCAAGGCCTCTGTGGAAGTCTACGGCAGATGACTCTGGACTGTTCCCGTGAGAAATAGCTTCCTAAGTATTGGGAAAGATCCCGGCTTTTAAAAGACGTGAAAGCCTCTTCGAGAGTTCTGTGGCTAAGCAAGGTTCATTATCTTACCATAAGAGCAGGGTGATACTGACCTGCAACATCATCTTGCAGGTGTTTGATGGTATGAGTTGAGATCATCTTTGTTAAAAACAAAAAAAACAACAACAAAAAAAACCCCCAGGAAAATCTTCCAATAGGATATACTGGGGTCAAGCTTCAATTTGTACAATGATAGATCTCAATTTGCATATATTGAATAATGTATGGTTGAACACAGTGGTTGAGATTTCAAACACCAGTATGTAGAGAAGGTGTGGCAATCACATAATCAGTTGTGAAAACTGGATAAAAATGTGTGTTCCTTGTGTGATTATTAGACATATTCTGGACTATGCCTCGTTTGTATGTAACGCTGAGCTCAAAATAAATAATGGACCTACTACTCTCTTCAATTAATTCTTGAGTCTGCATCTTTATTTTCTGTTTAAAGAGGACTTAATAAAATTAATGGAATGTGGGCGATATCTAGTAACACAGTGCCGAGTCTGCTAGATGTAGATCCCAGCCTTTTATATGGCCTCTTCCCTTTAATTCTACTGACTATAATTAATGTAAACCTTGTCGATTCTGGTGTTTGCTGTATAGAGGTAGCGAAAACTTTGCTAAAACAATGAAAAATATGCATCCTGTGAAAAGGTTATTGAACAATATAACATTGTTCCTTACCCAGAGCCATAACACGTCATTGATGGAAATCACACTGATGTGAGGGCGGTATGGGCCAACTCAACTGTATTTCCTGATTGTTTTATTCTGCAGGAGGATGTGGTCCAAATATTTAAAAAATCACAGGTTTGTTTAAGAGGACATAGTCGAACAGTTTGGGCTTACTGTTATTTTAATACTAGTGGTAACTATTAGTAAATACAACAATCTGACCATCCTCATACTGCATTGAGGGGTGATGGGGTGATGGTACCAGATGATGTTTAGGTATGTGGTTATGTTAATTTATTTTTGTTCCTTTATATTCACATATTTTGCAAGTGCGTATGTTATTGAGTTTAAAACCATGCATATATTATGCAATTATAGAAAATACAGAAACTGCATGATACTTCTCTTGACTTGCTAGAAGTTCAGACTGTAGCAAGCTTAGCATTAGTAAATGGAATAGGTGTCATTTTAAGGATTCATTTAAAGTATTCATGAGGTATTTCTCCTAACATCGATGTATCGACAGTACCAATAAAATAAATAGCATAACAAGAATTACAGGTGTATAATAGTGTAGTTACCCACAATGGTTGAAGTGTTTGAAAAGAGTTGTATAAAAGAATAGTTGGTTGGTTCGTGGCATAAAGTCATGAAACGGTGAAATGAGGTCATAAAAAGAGTGTTTACAGGGGAAAGTGCTTTAACATTGAATTAGACAAACTAATAACATAAAACAAGGGAGTTTAGAGATTCTGTGTCCTTTCGTAATGATTTGTGCATATGGCAGGCTGCTGCAAAGGATCCTGGGTAAGCTTCAGCAGACCTCAGTGTAAGATATATTAATAATATTAATCATAATAATACTATTCAGAGGTTACTTGAGTAGTAATCAGAATGTTGCTAGTTCAAGCCCTACCACTGCCAAGTTACCACTGCTGGGTCCCTGAACAGCAATGAATCCTCAATTGTATTATTAATACAATCCAATACACATGCCTAATGCTCAGCTGTCAACTGCAAAAACTGACATTCTGAGCATTCGAACAGTAAGAGGAACAAAAAGAAAGGAGTCACCGACTGTACACGTGTCAATCATTTAGCCTTTTTACATGTTGTTTTAGTTTACTGTAATCAAGGCCTGAAACTGGAGTCTATGGACCAGGCAAAAATATTTCAATATTTAATGCGTTTTTATTTTTTCAGTTTCAATGTTTCAATGAGACTCAGGAGACTCCAGCATAAGCAGAAGCTCCAAGTTGTCGATCTCCAGGAGCAAACCCGTCCCTGCAAGGTTGGGGTGCATGTTCTGGATCACGGGAAACAGACCATCGATCACCCAACATCTGCTTCTGCTCCTGCGGAGGTTCCAGATCCAGCACGGAGGCAGTGAGAGGTTCCTGGCCCAGAGATTGGTCTGCAGCGGGCCTGATGGTACTCGGCATGTATTGGAAATGCTGTGGCTGAATGCTGTGCGTAGCCCAGCGGGTGCTGGGGTGGAGCTGTGCCAGTTGCCTGCTCGGGTAGCAGGTAGCCCAGTTCTGAGCCTGTGGAATGGCCATCATGAAGTAGCCGGAGGGCGGGGCGGGCTGGTAGGGGTTGAGCACTGGGTTGCGCACGGCACTCACGCTGGCCATGCGCTGCATGTACTGGTGGGTGAGGTGGGCCTGCCGCTCCTCCTTGCGCTGCGCCAGGGCCACGTACAGCGGCTTGGTGCCTACGATGCACCCGTTCATCTCCTTCATTGCCTCGGTGGCCTCCTCCGGCGAGGAGAAACACACAAAGCCGAACCCTTTGGAGCGGCCGCCCTCCGTCATCACCTTGGCACTCGTGATTGTCCCGAATAGAGAGAACTCTTTACGCAGACGCTCGTCATCCAGACTGTCGTCTAGGTTTTTAACGTACAGGTTCACTCCCTGGTAGCGAGTCGTGCCTTCCTGCTTCATCTGCTCAAACTTGCGTTTGAGCTCTGTCTGCCTCTCGCCTTTCTTCTGGGCACGAGCCACATACAGGTGCTTCCCATTCAACTTCTTCCCGTTCATCTCATCCACAGCCCTTTTGGCATCCTCGTGCCTCTCGAAGCTCACAATGCCAAAGCCCTTGGACTTGCCGCTCTCGTCTGTCATGACGCGACGGCTCAGCGTTGGGCCAAACTTGCTGAAGATCTCATTTAGCTTGTTGTCGTCCATGTCCTCCCAAGTATGAGATATTATTTCCATCAGGCTCAGGACCATCTCTTTAGGATAAGGTCAAGAGAAATCTCTTGGAATGTGGTGTTAACAGGTTCCAACTGGTGTGGGTGTTTTATATTACTTTGCATATACTGACAAATGTATGGTTTGGATGCAATGGACGTAAAGACAAACGCAAATATGTAAAGGAATGTGGGGTGAATACATAACCACTACTGAAAAATGTATGAAAATGTGGGTTCTCTGATTTTTAGACATTCTCCAGAGGGTGCCTCAATAATGCGTGTTAATGTTAACCTACAATAA
Source organism: Electrophorus electricus (assembly GCF_041902795.1). NCBI lineage: Eukaryota > Metazoa > Chordata > Actinopteri > Gymnotiformes > Gymnotidae > Electrophorus > Electrophorus electricus. The sequence continues at coordinate 847,538 of NW_027658616.1, read as the reverse complement.
AGTACGTGCACAGTTATGCTCTTTAACCAATTCTGAAGTCTGCATTTTTATTTAATATTTGAATTGAACTTTAAAACTAGCCGACTGGGCACCTAGGAACCACATACTGTTGCTATGTGCAGAGATGTGGGCTTGCAGCCCATTGTTGGGCAGAGTCCATCGCACTGCTCCAATAGACCTGCTCTGACTGCTACTTTCCCACGTCGGCAGTCGAAGTCGTTTCTCCTTCACAATGCTTTTCACCTGGTTGGCCAGTTTCACCGTCTCAGTAGACAAGCTAAAAGAAACTGTTGGCAGCCTCTCGTTGCTCCTGTAATATGACCGTCGCCAGACCAGAGAGTGGAACTGGATGGCAGTGTGGCACTTGCAGCTGCAGTTTGTTTGCTTCAAGATTTAATACGTGTAAGTGACCTTTGCTTCTCGTCCTGTCTTTACTGGTTTGTTAATAAGGTCATTTGAAATTGTGTTGTACATAAAGGAATATTACAGAATTATTCTCTATTTTAAGCTACACTGTGGGGTTTTGTTTTTTTGATCTTTACATTTATATTAATGCAACCCAATACACTTATCTAATGATCAGCTATGACCTGTAAGAACTGACAATCTGAACATTCAAACTTTAAGAGGAATAAAAACAAAAAAATGATCAGCTGTTCATGTCAAAATCTGTAATATGTAATAGAAATAACTGTAATATGTTCAATATAACTGTAATATGTTCAATTACCACCATGTAACATATAACTGTAAATATGTCAATTGCAAGATGGGACTGTACATTCTGTACATACATATATAAATATCCATATATACATTGTACATATAAACATAATATATATATATATATATATTGTACATGCACTATTAATATATTTTTGTATATATATAGAATATATTTCTCTATGCACCCCTGTTTTTCTTTTTCCTCAGATTGGACAGAGCACTCAACCATTTCACTGTGAGTTATACTGTGTATGACTATGTATGCGACAAATAAACCAAACTTGAAATGATTTTACCTTTTTCTGTCGTTTTCATTTTAAGCTTAGAATAACCAAGGCCTGGACTTTGTAAGGTGGTTTTGAATCCAGGTCAGCTAGGTGAGGACACCAATAGCTTACTGGGTAAGCAGCCACACTCTAACAATGGTGGGCTCGTGTGCAGAACAGTTAGAGCTTGGATCAAGCAAAACAAGAGGAAAAAACGAAACACCTCGGTGAGCGTGGAAAAGGGGAGAACAAAGAACGCCACGGAAAGAAATGGCAACCCCGATGCACTGGGGAAAACTCGAACTAAAAGTTCCCAAACAAAACCAGAAAACGGGGAGAAACTTGAATGGCTAAGGGAAGCCTCAGGAGAGAGACAGACTCGAGAGGGGAAAACTGGAGAAGGGAGGGGACGTGTAAAAACACTGACACCCTCGCAGAACAGAAAAGAGGCATAGCACAAGGGCTCACAGACCTCAATACCCAGAGTTACCGGCTAGGAGCTTGGCTCAAAACTTTATCAAAAACCCAGCACTGAATGACTGGGTCACTGGGCTTATATAAGGTCTAGCCCAGCTGTTGGGTGTTGATCCTGATCAGTGGCGTGGTTGACTCGACTCCTCCCTCTGGTCGAGGGGGCCTCGGCCTGGTGCCAACCCTTACAGACTTGATGTCTACAGACATGGCAAAAATATTTCAATGTTCAATGCATTTCAGTTTCAATGTTTATTTTTTTCAGTTAAAATGTTAATTTTTTTTACTGCTTATTCTTCCATTAGACAGCCAGAAGCGCAGCACTGGTTAAAGTTTTTGAGCGGCTTCCTGCGCGCACTGGTCCTGGAGCACAGCGACTGCCTCATCCACCTTAGGGTGCAGAGACTCAGGTGACTCCAGCATATGCAGTAGCTTCGAGTTGTCCAGTTCCAGGAACATACACGTGATCTTCCCTGCAAGGGTGGGCTGCATGTTCTGGATCAGGGGAAACAGACGCTCACCCAGTATCTGCTTCTGCTCCTGTGGAGGTGCAGCAGCCAGCATGGAGGCACTGAGAGGTTCCTGACCCTGCACATGGACCGCAGCCAGCTGCACGGGCACCTGGAGCTCTGCCCCCAGGTGCTGCTGTGGGTTGAGAAACATAAATGTTTTATAATTGATTTGACTGATAAATGGTAAGTTCGACATTTATATCTAAGGGCTGTGTGCCCAGGTGTTGCTGTGGGCTGTGAACGCCTGAGGTGGTTTTGTACTGTGGTACTGCTCTCACCAGCGACGCCTTGTTGGCAGCTTCCGCGCTGGCCATCCCTGTCCCCGGAGCCTCAGATGCCATGGTCTGATAGGCCATCGCGCGTGGGACCTGGCAGGCGGTGGTTGGTCGGATGGCGCTGAAGGCCTGCGGGCAGGATGCGGCTGGACCGATGGCACTCGGCATATCCTGGACTTGCTGTGGGTGGACGCACTGCATGGCCCAGCAAGGGCTGGGGAGGAGTTGTGCCAGCTTGCTGCTTGCGCAGTAGGCAGGCCAGTTCTGAGCTTGTGGAATGGCTTCCATGTTGTAGCCGGAGGGCGGGGCAGGCTGGTAGGGGTTGAGCACGAGGTTGGGCAAGGCACTCACGCTGGCCGTGCGCTTCATGTACTTGTTGGAGAGGTGGGCCTGCCGCTCCTCCTTGCGCTGCGCCAGAGCCACGTACAGCGGCTTGGTGCCTACAACGCGCCCATTCATCTCCGTCATGGCCGTGGCGGCCTCCTCCGGCGAGGAGAAACACACGAAGCCGAACCCTTTGGAGCGGCCGCCCTCCATCATCACCTTGGCACTTGTGATGGTCCCGAACGGAGAGAACTCCTTACGTAGACGCGCGTCGTCCAGACCGTCGTCTAGGTTCTTGACGTACAGGTTGTCTCCCTGGTAGTGAGTCATACCGTCCTGCTTCATCTGCTCAAACTTTCGTTTCAGCCCTGTCTGCCTCTCGCCTTTCTTCTGGGCATAACCCACATACACCTTCTTCCCATTCAGCTCCTTCCCATTTATCTCATCCACAGCCCTCTGGGCATCCTCGTGCCTCTCGAAGTTCACAAAGCCAAAGCCCTTGGACTTGCCGCTCTCGTCGGTCATGACGCGAGTGCTCAGCGTTTGGCCAAACTTGCTGACGATCTCCTTCAGCTTGTCGTCGTCCATGTCCTCTCCAAAGTTCTTGACGTACACATTGGTGAACTTTTTGGCCCTGGCCCCCATCTCAGCCTCTCGCTCCTTGCGAGACTTGAAGTGGCCAATGAACACTTTGCGGTCATTGAGCAACATGCCATTAAGTCTCTCAATTGCTCTCTCCGCAGCCTCACGGGTCTCAAAGTGCACAAAGCCGTAGCCCTTAGAGCCATTCTCGTCACACACCACCTTGCTGGAAAGGATGTTCCCAAAGGCAGAGAATGTGTCGTAAAGAGCTTCGCTGTCAATAGACTTGTCAAGGTTCTTGATGAAGATGTTGCCAACTCCACTCTTCCTCAGAGAGGGGTCTCTCTGGGACCACATAATTCGCACAGGTCTGCCTTTGATGATGTTAAAGTTCATAGTGTCCAAAGCACGCTCAGCATCTGCCTGCTGCTGAAAGTTCACGTATGCGTATCCAAGTGAGCGGAGGGTCATCGCGTCCCTGCAAATCCGTACGGAGACTATTGCGCCAGCAGGACTGAATTTCTCGTATAGCATGGCCTCTGTAACGTCTGGATGAAGGTCACCCACGTACAACGAAGTCATCGGCGAACTTGGAGCACTTGGATTCATTTTCGTGAGGATCGTCGGTCAACCTTTCTGGAAATCGTAGTCGAAAGTAGTAAATGAATAAAATAAAATCGTAAATGATTTAACCAAATGATCTAACTGCACGAATTATAAAACAGTTTGAAACAGCAATTCAACAGAGCCAGGCAAGTGTCGACCGACCAAAGCGATCATAGCAACACTTTAGCTTTAGATTCAAATACATGACAACTTGGTTGTTACGTAAGAGTGCTTTTACGTAAATGTTTATTTTTAAATATTATACAAACGCTATTTATTTATTTATGAATTATTCAATTATTTTAACTTATAACGTTAATAGCGTGAATGAGAGGCTTTAACAACGCCTTATATTTCAAAATATTACCTAGTCACAGCATTTTCCAAAAATCGTCCATATGCTGCTCACACTGAATCATTTACCGCATGGCTCAGAATAAATACTTTTAGTTTGATAAACGCAACAACATTCATTTTCTTTAGCCTAATGCTCGGCAAAAAACATCGCATTAAAGTTAATTAATGGGATGAAATCAGTTTGCCTTGGAGCAGGCCTATGTTCTTTGAGGTTAAAAATAATCGCCTGGATTGTAAACTTTAGTAGAGTTCCACAACGAGGTGCGATTTGTAAAAGGACGTCTTTTTCTCTCCGAGTTAGAAATCTGGAGAAATAAATATATCAATTGATTTCCGCCCATCGGAGGACCTTTAGAACTTTATTATTTATTCATTATTTATTTCTAACTTCTCACTGTGTCCAACTATATCGGGTGTATAAAACGTATGAACAGACATAAATAACGTGGGGGAAACGGGAATAGGGGAGAGAGGAAAAATAAGACGAACAGAGACGAAACAGACAAACGGGAAATGCAGATAGAGTATTTTAAGTATTAGCCACCTGCACCATTACGGGAATGTGTGTGTGTGTGTGTGTGTGTGTGTGTGTGTGTATGTGTGTGTGTGTGTGTGTGTGTGTGTGTGTGTGTGTTCGTGTGTGACTGCTTGTGTGCGTCTGCCTGTGTGTGTGTGTGAGAGAGAGAGAGAGAGGCTATGTGCGAGTGCACTGTATATGTACACGTACTAGATTGGGATATTTATCATTTATGGATTAGCTCTGTAAACTTTTTATCAAAGGAGTCCAGTCTAGGTTATTGGTTGTTATTGATTCATTCTGAGATTTTTTTCCATTGATATGTAGTCTATCAATAGATTTTTCCATTCGGTGACACTAATATTATTTTTTGTTTTCCAATTCATGAGTATGTTTGTATTTGCAATTAATAATGTTATATATATATTATCCTGTTTTTTTTCTATTGTCACATTGGTTGATGACATGTCTCCTAGGAGACATAAAGATGGTGTTGGATGGATAGGGTTATTTAAATCATGGGACATGTGTGTGATTACTTATTGCCAAAATTGCTTGATAGGTGTGCTCTGCCACACGATGTGAATGTAATCGTCAGCTGTCTTTGGAGTAAAGTATGTACAGATTGCTGAGCTTGTGAAACCAATTTTAAACATCCAATGTGTAGTATAATGTAATCTATGTATTATTTTGTACTGAATGCATTGTAGGTTAGTGTTGCTGTCATGTGGTAATTATTATTACACATTTTAATCCAAACTGTGGCGTCGGGAGCTAGTAATAAATCTTCCTCCCATTGTCTCGATGGGAGAGTAATTATGCGATTTGATTTCATTATTAGTTTGTATATCTTATGTGATAGTTTTTTTGTATTAGGAATGTTTATAATACTGATATGGATGCAGGTGAGTTTAATGTCTCTGAACTGATAGTTGCTCTTACCTGCTTTCTATATCTTATGTTTGGGCTACTTGTGGAAGTGACATGAAAGCAGTGTTATGTTTATGTGAGTCTGGAGTTTGATATCTTGTGAAATTTCCACCAGGCTGTTAATATCATGGCCACCCACAAATTGTTGATCATGAATGTTCTTTAATTGATTTGACTGATAAATGGTAAGTCTGACTTTTAGATCTTTGCGTAATGTTTGCTATATGTCTATCCATATTCTGTCTGATATACTAAGTTTTATCCATTTTATACCATATTATAGTTGATTTGCAATAATCAACTACAGTTCTGTAATGTTGTGAGTTTGATTCTATGTGATTTATTTTTCCAGTAGAATCAAGTTATGATGTTGTCCAAAGATTTTAGACAGGTTGGTGGCGCTGGAATAATTGAAAACAAATAATTTCGTTTAGGTAATATTCTCATTTTAATTATTGCAGTTTGTCCAAAGAGCATAAGGGGCAAATTTGTCCATCAATGAAGTTCGTCGCTTATTGTTTTAATAATTGGATGACTATTTATTTTTGAATAACAGACAACTGGGAAGAGAATTTAATACCCAGATATGTAATATGATTGGTATTCAGGGGGATGGGGAATGTTTTTAATTGCATCATAAAGTTATGCTGCTAATATATAGTATAATACACAAATATCCTACTGGAGATACAATTTGACCAGTTATGTGTGATGTTCTGTGATGATCATATAGAACACCACAGACAACTGTTTGGCACATCACTGTTAAACCTCCTGATTGCAACCCGGGGCATCGTGAACTGTACAACATGACCCTCAGACAATGATCTCTGAGTGAAAGCGATAAACATAATCATCTTCATATCATCACTTTCTCTACAAGTTAAGTGGAAGAGATGTCAGTTAAAGGGAGTTTTAATACCCTTTCCATCTTTAAATTTAATAAAAACACAGATGGAAAAATTCCAGAAAGTGAGACAGAGAAAGGAAACTAGACTTTAAAATGGTGCTGCCCTCTTGACTTACAACTGTAGATTATTGAAATTATTACAAATGTCCGATGCCAAAAGGGATTGTGTCAGTGTTTCACTACTCAGTATTGCATTTGGTAGACAGTACAAACAATTAGACTATGGTTAAAAAAATCACAGAAATAAAATCTTGAACCACCTAGTCCCAGGAAACATTAGATTACTGGAACAAAATCAGACAACTAGCAGAACAACTTTTTAACCAGTGATGCAGATGCACTTTTAGTGGATTTATTTATCTGTATTTCAATCCACTAAAGTTTTTCACTTGATCTAACATTACATTTAAGACCGAAATCCTGTTACGTCTCACAGAAGATTCCACTGATCAAGCTGCTACTTACCCATCCTGGTCCTGGAGTACCTTTGCTCTGTACACTTTAGTGATGTCTTTGCTACCAACAAGCCTATTTTAATCCATCCGATAGTAACCAAACGCTCCTTTGCTGCAGAGCACAGAAATCATTCAAATTTGCAGTCAACAGATACATCTGGGCCAGATTTTGGATCAATGGACTAGGCTGGAACTGCACATATACTGTATATGCAAAATTCAAAATACGGGGAGTGGTTGGTCTCTTTTGCAATCAAATCTGAATACTATGGAATTCGTTTCACATTTGTTTAATTTGACAGATTTTAAATGGATAATGGACATCACTAGACAAAAAGGAATAAACAACTATATGAAAAGGAACAAAACCAAAAACAAAGGAAGACTTTAACACACTTGCCCAAACAAGCACTAAATCTGACAAAAATAGATCAACCAATGACATAGCTGTGAAGGAACATATTAGCCACTGTTTTCTTGTCATCAACAGTCATTTTAACTGATTGTTAACATACTGTTCAAGTCTTCAACTGATTTGCTCCCAACATACGAATGGGTACAAATATGGTTCATTACCCACCTGCACAAATTGCTTCTGACATACTGGGCAGCTACAGGGTTCTTCTCCCATGTGGATTCTGACATACTGGGCAGCTACGGGCTTCTTCAGTTGTGTGGATTGTCTTCTGCTCCTCCATGTGGCCTGTTTCACCAAAGCCCTTCCTGCAGTATTTGCAGCACTATGGGAAGCGGACACCCTTGTGTGTGCGTTTAGGTGCTTCTCAAGAGTCTGGGCACGTTTGAAACACCTGCCCCAAACATCACTGACATTATTTCTTGTAGGTGATTAGCCACGTGTTTCTCTAGTCACAAGTACTTTTTGATTTATTTGGTTTTTTAAATAGGTAATTTTATATATAATGGCAACAAATGACATTTTAAGTTTTATGACAAAACGTGCAAACAAGCTGGCCTGAGAGGTGTGTAGCGGGATATGACTCAGTGCGTCTCTGGTGCTGCTTTTGATGAGTACAGTGTCATGAGTGTGTCTGTCCAGCGGTGCAAAGAGGGGATACAGCAAGGCATGGCATGGTGTTTATTCATTCGTTTGCATAGAAAATGACGCCTTTTCACATTGTGGAACTACAAATAAGGCGGTCTTTTTTGTGCGGCGTAGTAATGACATATGTTGTGGAATTTTGAACAAACAGCAAGTCAGACGTGATTAAGAGAGTAATTTAATAAGAAAAATAATAAAATAAATGTTTGGCTCTCCTCAGGTAGGGAGCCCCGAGTATACAAAACCGTGGCTAGTTATACTACTCCTGTGCTGTCTTTAACCAATCATCTTTTCTTAAGCAGCTCTTCTTTCCTTTGTTGCTGTGGCTATAAGCCAATCAGCTCTCAGCTTGTTTTTTTCCACAAACCAACCCAAACTGACTCCAAACAGTGTGGGTTGTGTGTCAAGTTGACCTTGATGTTAACAGTTCCTGATACATGTTCAACTTAATCAGCAACAGGCGGATATAAATGTGCAAACAGCATTATTAATTTAAGAACAAAAGGATCAGTGTGATTTTATATGAATCACATAATACATAGTTTCGTATCATTTTCCATCACACGTAAAAACAGAGTCTCACCGTATTGTCGGGCAGGAGGATCTGGACTCATTTATTACTTAATATCTTCCCCCATCTAGCGGTCATTAGAGGTTAGTCTTGAATTGATTTCTGTCGTGCAATATTTTAGATATAAATGTTTACATTTTCTATTACAGAACACGGCAAAGTATAGTCAACCAGTTCTAACCTTTTGAGAAAAATTTTAACTTCAAAGTAGGTGAATCTATTTACTTAGATTGAACCAATCGGATCACAGTTTATTTACATAGCATCAATGCTTTGAGTGCTTTAGATATAAGGACATCATGGCGATCTTTCTGCTCACACCTCAGTCAGTCTATAATTCTGTACTATGTGTTTCTATAGCTTCCAACTTTCACGAGTTTCTTGAATCTGTGGAGAGAAGTGCAGACTCAGGTACTTTCTTATTTGTGAACTTTTATACATTTTATGTAATTTATTTATCATCTATAATGTTTTATTACTTTTCATTTATAGATATAAGGACACAAAAACAGTTCATATACTCATTGAATTGTTACAAGATAATCTTTTCTAGAGAATGTTTACCATTTGTCAAAAGACTGATTTATTTCTAAAAGTTTATGTAGTGTGTTAATTTGTCACATGGAGGCAGAAGGGGTGAATCTGATATACCCCTCTTCCATCATCAACTATTCATCGAGTCCTCCAGTGGAGCTTGTACAACCAAAGAAACGCATACAGCGGTCACCGGCGGTTCTAAGTTACATCTAAAGAGGTCTAGGCCTATACACACTGTTCCACCTGAGGTAATAAAATGTTTTGGGGTAAAGGTATTTTCATGAGGCGATCTGTGATCTTATTATAATAGGCTTTGAAGCTCTCTGCAACAGGTGCAGAGTGGTGCAAGACTGTGTTTGAAAGCATAAAGAGGAATAATGTTTCTGGGGTATCTTAAGGCCTTTGTGGGTCTGTAAGTGCAGAGCAGAGGCTCTGATGCAGGTGGTTTCAAGGCCTCTGTGGAAGTCTACGGCAGATGACTCTGGACTGTTCCCGTGAGAAATAGCTTCCTAAGTATTGGGAAAGATCCCGGCTTTTAAAAGACGTGAAAGCCTCTTCGAGAGTTCTGTGGCTAAGCAAGGTTCATTATCTTACCATAAGAGCAGGGTGATACTGACCTGCAACATCATCTTGCAGGTGTTTGATGGTATGAGTTGAGATCATCTTTGTTAAAAACAAAAAAAACAACAACAAAAAAAAACCCCAGGAAAATCTTCCAATAGGATATACTAGGGTCAAGCTTCAATTTGTACAATGATAGATCTCAATTTGCATATATTGAATAATGTATGGTTGAACACAGTGGTTGAGATTTCAAACACCAGTATGTAGAGAAGGTGTGGCAATCACATAATCAGTTGTGAAAACTGGATAAAAATGTGTGTTCCTTGTGTGATTATTAGACATATTCTGGACTATGCCTCGTTTGTATGTAACGCTGAGCTCAAAATAAATAATGGACCTACTACTCTCTTCAATTAATTCTTGAGTCTGCATCTTTATTTTCTGTTTAAAGAGGACTTAATAAAATTACTGGAATGTGGGCAATATCTAGTAACAAAGTGCCGAGTCTGCTAAATGTAGATCCCAGCCTTTTATATGGCCTCTTCCCTTTAATTCTACTGACTATAATTAATGTAAACCTTGTCGATTCTGGTGTTTGCTGTATAGAGGTAGCGAAAACTTTGCTAAAACAATGAAAAATATGCATCCTGTGAAAAGTTTATTGAACAATATAACATTGTTCCTTACCCAGAGCCATAACACGTCATTGATGGAAATCACACTGATGTGAGGGCGGTATGGGCCAACTCAACTGTATTTCCTGATTGTTTTATTCTGCAGGAGGATGTGGTCCAAATATTTAAAAAATCACAGGTTTGTTTAAGAGGACATAGTCGAACAGTTTGGGCTTACTGTTATTTTAATACTAGTGGTAACTATTAGTAAATACAACAATCTGACCATCCTCATACTGCATTGAGGGGTGATGGGGTGATGTTTAGGTATGTGGTTATGTTCATTTATTTTTGTTCCTTTATATTCACATATTTTGCAAGTGCGTATGTTATTGAGTTTAAAACCATCCATATATTATGCAATTATAGAAAATACAGAAACTGCATGATACTTCTCTTGACTTGCTAGAAGTTCAGACTGTAGCAAGCTTAGCATTAGTAAATGGAATAGGTGTCATTTTAAGGATTCATTTAAAGTATTCATGAGGTATTTCTCCTAACATCGATGTATCGACAGTACCAATAAAATAAATAGCATAACAAGAATTACAGGTGTATAATAGTGTAGTTACCCAGAATGGTTAAAGTGTTTGAAAAGAGTTGTATAAAAGAATAGTTGGTTGGTTCGTGGCATAAAGTCATGAAACGGTGAAATGAGGTCATAAAAAGAGTGTTTACAGGGGAAAGTGCTTTAACATTGAATTAGACAAACTAATAACATAAAACAAGGGAGTTTAGAGATTCTGTGTCCTTTCGTAATGATTTGTGCATATGGCAGGCTGCTGCAAAGGATCCTGGGTAAGCTTCAGCAGACCTCAGTGTAAGATATATTAATAATATTAATCATAATAATACTATTCAGAGGTTACTTGAGTAGTAATCAGAATGTTGCTAGTTCAAGCCCTACCACTGCCAAGTTACCACTGCTGGGTCCCTGAACAGCAATGAATCCTCAATTGTATTATTAATACAATCCAATACACATGCCTAATGCTCAGCTGTCAACTGCAAAAACTGACATTCTGAGCATTCGAACAGTAAGAGGAACAAAAAGAAAGGAGTCACCGACTGTACACGTGTCAATCATTTAGCCTTTTTACATGTTGTTTTAGTTTACTGTAATCAAGGCCTGAAACTGGAGTCTATGGACCAGGCAAAAATATTTCAATATTTAATGCGTTTTTATTTTTTCAGTTTCAATGTTTCAATGAGACTCAGGAGACTCCAGCATAAGCAGAAGCTCCAAGTTGTCGATCTCCAGGAGCAAACCCGTCCCTGCAAGGTTGGGGTGCATGTTCTGGATCACGGGAAACAGACCATCGATCACCCAACATCTGCTTCTGCTCCTGCGGAGGTTCCAGATCCAGCACGGAGGCAGTGAGAGGTTCCTGGCCCAGAGATTGGTCTGCAGCGGGCCTGATGGTACTCGGCATGTATTGGAAATGCTGTGGCTGAATGCTGTGCGTAGCCCAGCGGGTGCTGGGGTGGAGCTGTGCCAGTTGCCTGCTCGGGTAGCAGGTAGCCCAGTTCTGAGCCTGTGGAATGGCCATCATGAAGTAGCCGGAGGGCGGGGCGGGCTGGTAGGGGTTGAGCACTGGGTTGCGCACGGCACTCACGCTGGCCATGCGCTGCATGTACTGGTGGGTGAGGTGGGCCTGCCGCTCCTCCTTGCGCTGCGCCAGGGCCACGTACAGCGGCTTGGTGCCTACGATGCACCCGTTCATCTCCTTCATTGCCTCGGTGGCCTCCTCCGGCGAGGAGAAACACACAAAGCCGAACCCTTTGGAGCGGCCGCCCTCCGTCATCACCTTGGCACTCGTGATTGTCCCGAATAGAGAGAACTCTTTACGCAGACGCTCGTCGTCCAGACTGTCGTCTAGGTTTTTAACGTACAGGTTCACTCCCTGGTAGCGAGTCGTGCCGTCCTGCTTCATCTGCTCAAACTTGCGTTTGAGCTCTGTCTGCCTCTCGCCTTTCTTCTGGGCACGAGCCACATACAGCTGCTTCCCATTCAACTCCTTCCCGTTCATCTCATCCACAGCCCTTTTGGCATCCTCGTGCCTCTCGAAGCTCACAAAGCCAAAACCCTTGGACTTGCCGCTCTCGTCTGTCATGACGCGACGGCTCAGCGTTGGGCCGAACTTGCTGAAGATCTCATTTAGCTTGTTGTCGTCCATGTCCTCCCAAGTATGAGATATTATTTCCATCAGGCTCAGGACCATCTCTTTAGGATAAGGTCAAGAGAAATCTCTTGGAATGTGGTGTTAACAGGTTCCAACTGGTGTGGGTGTTTTATATTACTTTGCATATATTGACAAATGTATGGTTTGGATGCAATGGACGTGAAGACAAACGCAAATATGTAAAGGAATGTGGGGTGAATACATAACCACTACTGAAAAATGTATGAAAATGTGGGTTCTCTGATTTTTAGACATTCTCCAGAGGGTGCCTCAATAATGCGTGTTAATGTTAACCTACAATAAAGTACGTGCACAGTTATGCTCTTTAACCAATTCTGAAGTCTGCATTTTTATTTAATATTTGAATTGAACTTTAAAACTAGCCGACTGGGCACCTAGGAACCACATACTGTTGCTATGTGCAGAGATGTGGGCTTGCAGCCCATTGTTGGGCAGAGTCCATCGCACTGCTCCAATAGACCTGCTCTGACTGCTACTTTCCCACGTCGGCAGTAGAAGTCGTTTCTCCTTCACAATGCTTTTCACCTGGTTGGCCAGTTTCACCGTCTCAGTAGACAAGCTAAAAGAAACTGTTGGCAGCCTCTCGTTGCTCCTGTAATATGACCGTCGCCAGACCAGAGAGTGGAACTGGATGTGTGGCACTTGCAGCTGCAGTTTGTTTGCTTCAAGATTTAATACGTGTAAGTGACCTTTGCTTCTCGTCCTGTCTTTACTGGTTTGTTAATAAGGTGATTAGAAATTGTGTTGTACATAAAGGAATATTACAGAATTATTCTCTATTTTAAGCTACACTGTTGGGTTTTGTTTTTTTGATCTTTACATTTATATTAATGCAACCCAATACACTTATCTAATGATCAGCTATGACCTGTAAGAACTGACAATCTGAACATTCAAACTTTAAGAGGAATAAAAACAAAAAAATGATCAGCTGTTCATGTCAAAATCTGTAATATGTAATAGAAATAACTGTAATATGTTCAATATAACTGTAATATGTTCAATTACCACCATGTAACATATAACTGTAAATATGTCAATTGCAAGATGGGACTGTACATTCTGTACATACATATATAAATATCCATATATACATTGTACATATAAACATAATATATATATATATATATATATATATATATATATTGTACATGCACTATTAATATATTTTTGTATATATATAGAATATATTTCTCTATGCACCCCTGTTTTTCTTTTTCCTCAGATTGGACAGAGCACTCAACCATTTCACTGTGAGTTATACTGTGTATGACTATGTATGCGACAAATAAACCAAACTTGAAATGATTTTACCTTTTTCTGTCGTTTTCATTTTAAGCTTAGAATAACCAAGGCCTGGACTTTGTAAGGTGGTTTTGAATCCAGGTCAGCTAGGTGAGGACACCAATAGCTTACTGGGTAAGCAGCCACACTCTAACAATGGTGGGCTCGTGTGCAGAACAGTTAGAGCTTGGATCAAGCAAAACAAGAGGAAAAAACGAAACACCTCGGTGAGCGTGGAAAAGGGGAGAACAAAGAACGCCACGGAAAGAAATGGCAACCCCGATGCACTGGGGAAAACTCGAACTAAAAGTTCCCAAACAAAACCAGAAAACGGGGAGAAACTTGAATGGCTAAGGGAAGCCTCAGGAGAGAGACAGACTCGAGAGGGGAAAACTGGAGAAGGGAGGGGACATGTAAAAACACTGACACCCTCGCAGAACAGAAAAGAGGCATAGCACAAGGGCTCACAGACCTCAATACCCAGAGTTACCGGCTAGGAGCTTGGCTCAAAACTTTATCAAAAACCCAGCACTGAATGACCGGGTCACTGGGCTTATATAAGGTCTAGCCCAGCTGTTGGGTGTTGATCCTGATCAGTGGCGTGGTTGACTCGACGCCTCCCTCTGGTCGAGGGGGCCTCGGCCTGGTGCCAACCCTTACAGGCTTGATGTCTACAGACATGGCAAAAATATTTCAATGTTCAATGCATTTCAGTTTCAATGTTTATTTTTTTCAGTTAAAATGTTAATTTTTTTTACTGCTTATTCTTCCATTAGACAGCCAGAAGCGCAGCACTGGTTAAAGTTTTTGAGCGGCTTCCTGCGCGCACTGGTCCTGGAGCACAGCGACTGCCTCATCCACCTTAGGGTGCAGAGACTCAGGAGACTCCAGCATATGCAGTAGCTTCGAGTTGTCCAGTTCCAGGAACATACACGTGATCTTCCCTGCAAGGGTGGGCTGCATGTTCTGGATCAGGGGAAACAGACGCTCACCCAGTATCTGCTTCTGCTCCTGTGGAGGTGCAGCAGCCAGCATGGAGGCACTGAGAGGTTCCTGACCCTGCACATGGACCGCAGCCAGCTGCACGGGCACCTGGAGCTCTGCCCCCAGGTGCTGCTGTGGGTTGAGAAACATAAATGTTTTATAATTGATTTGACTGATAAATGGTAAGTTCGACATTTATATCTAAGGGCTGTGTGCCCAGGTGTTGCTGTGGGCTGTGAACGCCTGAGGTGGTTTTGTACTGTGGTACTGCTCTCACCAGCGACGCCTTGTTGGCAGCTTCCGCGCTGGCCATCCCTGTCCCCGGAGCCTCAGATGCCATGGTCTGATAGGCCATCGTGCGTGGGACCTGGCAGGCGGTGGTTGGTCGGATGGCGCTGAAGGCCTGCGGGCAGGATGCGGCTGGACCGATGGCACTCGGCATATCCTGGACTTGCTGTGGGTGGACGCACTGCATGGCCCAGCAAGGGCTGGGGAGGAGTTGTGCCAGCTTGCTGCTTGCGCAGTAGGCAGGCCAGTTCTGAGCTTGTGGAATGGCTTCCATGTTGTAGCCGGAGGGCGGGGCAGGCTGGTAGGGGTTGAGCACGAGGTTGGGCAAGGCACTCACGCTGGCCGTGCGCTTCATGTACTTGTTGGAGAGGTGGGCCTGCCGCTCCTCCTTGCGCTGCGCCAGAGCCACGTACAGCGGCTTGGTGCCTACAACGCGCCCATTCATCTCCGTCATGGCCGTGGCGGCCTCCTCCGGCGAGGAGAAACACACGAAGCCGAACCCTTTGGAGCGGCCGCCCTCCATCATCACCTTGGCACTTGTGATGGTCCCGAACGGAGAGAACTCCTTACGTAGACGCGCGTCGTCCAGACCGTCGTCTAGGTTCTTGACGTACAGGTTGTCTCCCTGGTAGCGAGTCATACCGTCCTGCTTCATCTGCTCAAACTTTCGTTTCAGCCCTGTCTGCCTCTCGCCTTTCTTCTGGGCATAACCCACATACACCTTCTTCCCATTCAGCTCCTTCCCATTTATCTCATCCACAGCCCTCTGGGCATCCTCGTGCCTCTCGAAGTTCACAAAGCCAAAGCCCTTGGACTTGCCGCTCTCGTCGGTCATGACGCGAGTGCTCAGCGTTTGGCCAAACTTGCTGAAGATCTCCTTCAGCTTGTCGTCGTCCATGTCCTCTCCAAAGTTCTTGACGTACACATTGGTGAACTTTTTGGCCCTGGCCCCCATCTCAGCCTCTCGCTCCTTGCGAGACTTGAAGTGGCCAATGAACACTTTGCGGTCATTGAGCAACATGCCATTAAGTCTCTCAATTGCTCTCTCCGCAGCCTCACGGGTCTCAAAGTGCACAAAGCCGTAGCCCTTAGAGCCATTCTCGTCACACACCACCTTGCTGGAAAGGATGTTCCCAAAGGCAGAGAATGTGTCGTAAAGAGCTTCGCTGTCAATAGACTTGTCAAGGTTCTTGATGAAGATGTTGCCAACTCCACTCTTCCTCAGAGAGGGGTCTCTCTGGGACCACATAATTCGCACAGGTCTGCCTTTGATGATGTTAAAGTTCATAGTGTCCAAAGCACGCTCAGCATCTGCCTGCTGCTGAAAGTTGACGTATGCGTATCCAAGTGAGCGGAGGGTCATCGCGTCCCTGCAAATCCGTACGGAGACTATTGCGCCAGCAGGACTGAATTTCTCGTATAGCATGGCCTCGGTAACGTCTGGATGAAGGTCACCCACGTACAACGAAGTCATCGGCGAACTTGGAGCACTTGGATTCATTTTCGTGAGGATCGTCGGTCAACCTTTCTGGAAATCGTAGTCGAAAGTAGTAAATGAATAAAATAAAATCGTAAATGATTTAACCAAATGATCTAACTGCACGAATTATAAAACAGTTTGAAACAGCAATTCAACAGAGCCAGGCAAGTGTCGACCGACCAAAGCGATCATAGCAACACTTTAGCTTTAGATTCAAATACATGACAACTTGGTTGTTACGTAAGAGTGCTTTTACGTAAATGTTTATTTTTAAATATTATACAAACGCTATTTATTTATTTATGAATTATTCAATTATTTTAACTTATAACGTTAATAGCGTGAATGAGAGGCTTTAACAACGCCTTATATTTCAAAATATTACCTAGTCACAGCATTTTCCAAAAATCGTCCATATGCTGCTCACACTGAATCATTTACCGCATGGCTCAGAATAAATACTTTTAGTTTGATAAACGCAACAACATTCATTTTCTTTAGCCTAATGCTCGGCAAAAAACATCGCATTAAAGTTAATTAATGGGATGAAATCAGTTTGCCTTGGAGCAGGCCTATGTTCTTTGAGGTTAAAAATAATCGCCTGGATTGTAAACCTTAGTAGAGTTCCACAACGAGGTGCGATTTGTAAAAGGACGTCTTTTTCTCTCCGAGTTAGAAATCTGGAGAAATAAATATATCAATTGATTTCCGCCCATCGGAGGACCTTTAGAACTTTATTATTTATTCATTATTTATTTCTAACTTCTCACTGTGTCCAACTATATCGGGTGTATAAAACGTATGAACAGACATAAATAACGTGGGGGAAACGGGAATAGGGAAGAGAGGAAAAATAAGACGAACAGAGACGAAACAGACAAACGGGAAATGCAGATAGAGTATTTTAAGTATTAGCCACCTGCACCATTATGGGAATGTGTGTGTGTGTGTGTGTGTGTGTGTGTGTGTGTGTGTGTGTGTGTGTGTGTGTGTGTGTGTGTGTGCGTCTGCGTGTGTGTGTGTGTGTGTGTGAGAGAGAGAGAGAGGCTATGTGCGAGTGCACTGTATATGTACACGTACTAGATTGGGATATTTATCATTTATGGATTAGCTCTGTAAACTTTTTATCAAAGTAGTCCAGTCTAGGTTATTGGTTGTTATTGATTCATTCTGAGATTTTTTTCCATTGATATGTAGTCTATCAATAGATTTTTCCATTCGGTGACACTAATATTATTTTTTGTTTTCCAATTCATGAGTATGTTTGTATTTGCAATTAATAATGTTATATATATATATATATTATCCTGTTTTTTTTATATTGACACATTGGTTGATGACATGTCTCCGAGGAGACATAAAGATGGTGTTGGATGGATAGGGTTATTTAAATCATGGGACATGTGTGTGATGACCTATTGCCAAAATTACTTGATAGGTGTGCTCTGCCACACGATGTGAATGTAATCGTCGGCTGTCTTTGGCGTAAAGTATGTACAGATTGCTGAGCTTGTGAAACCAATTTTAAACATCCAATGTGTAGTATAATGTAATCTATGTATTATTTTGTACTGAATGCATTGTAGGTTAGTGTTGCTGTCATGTGGTAATTATTATTATACATTTTAATCCAGACTGTGGCGTCGGGGGCTAGTAATAAATCTTCCTCCCATTGTCTCGATGGGAGAGTAATTATGTGATTTGATTTCATTATTATTTTGTATATCTTATGTGATAGTTTTTTTGTATTAGGAATGTTTATAATACTGATATGGATGCAGGTGAGTTTAATGTCTCTGAACTGATAGTTGCTCTTACCTGCTTTCTATATCTTATGTTTGGGCTACTTGTGGAAGTGACATGAAAGCAGTGTTATGTTTATGTTAGTGTGGAGTTTGATATCTTGTGGAATTTCCACCAGGCTGTTAGTATCATGGCCACCCACAAATTGTTGATCATGAATGTTCTTTAATTGATTTGACTGATAAATGGTAAGTCTGACTTTTAGATCTTTGCATAATGTTTGCTCTATGTCTATCCATATTCTGTCTGATATACTAGGTTTTATCCATTTTATTCCATATTGTAGTTGATTTGCAATAATCAACTACAGTTCTGTAATGTTGTGAGTTTGATTCTATGTGATTTATTTTTCCAGTAGAATCAAGTTATGATGTTGTCCAAAGATTTTAGACAGGTTGGTGGCACTGGAATAATTGAAAACAAACAATTTCGTTTAGGTAATATTCTCATTTTAATTATTGCAGTTTGTCCGAAGAGCATAAGGGGCAAATTTGTCCATCAATGAAGTTCGTCGCTTATTGTTTTAATAATTGGATGACTATTTATTTTGAATAACAGACAACTGGGAAGAGAATTTAGTACCCAGATATGTAATATGATTGGTATTCAGGGGGATGGGGAATGTTTTTAATTGCATTATAAAGATATGCTGCTAATATATAGTATAATACACAAATATACTACTCGAGATACAATTTGACCAGTTATGTGTGATGTTCTGTGATGATCATATAGAACACCACAGACAACTGTGGCACATCACTGTCAAACCTCCTGATTGCAACCCGGGGCATCGTGAACTGTACAACATGACCCTCAGACAATGATCTCTGAGTGAAAGCGATAAACATAATCATCTTCATATCATCACTTTCTCCACAAGTTCAGTGGAAGAGATGTCAGTGAAAGGGAGTTTTAATACCCTTTCCATTTTTAACTTTAATAAAAACACAGACAGAAAAATTCCAGAAAGTGATACAGAGAAAGGAAACTAGACTTTAAAATGGTGCTGCCCTCTTGATTTACAAGTGTAGATTATTGAAATTATTACAAATGTCTGACGCCAAAAGGGATTGTGTCAGTGTTTCACTACTCAGTATTTGGTAGACAGTATAAACAAGCAGACTATGGTTAAAAAGATCACAGAAATAAAGCAAACACCAATATAATCTTGAACCACCTAGTCCACAGGAAACATTAGATTACTGGAACAAAATCAGACAACTAGCAGAACAACTTTTTACCAGTGATGCAGGTGTACTTTTGGTGGATTTATTTATCTGTATTTCAATCCACTAAAGTTTTTCACTTGATCTAACATTACATTTAAGACCGACGCCCTGTTACGTCTCACAGAAGAGTCCATTGATCAAGCTGCTACTTACCCATCCTGGTCCTGGAGTACCTTTGCTCTGTACACTTTAGTGATGTCTTTGTTACCAACAAACCTATTTTAATCCATCAGATAGTAACCAAACGCTTCAAGGACACTTGCATAACCATTTTTATTTTTTCATAATACTTGTCCAGGTTTCCACTATTATGTTCAAACCATACATTATTCAATATATGCTAATTGATATTTAATAGTTACACCAACAAGTTCTTGGTACTATTATGTTCAACCTGAACTACTTCTATTTTTTTAAAAGACGATCCTATTCTATATCACCGGATGCCCATATTGTTTCTTTTGGTGATCTCCATATTGTTTCTTCCAGTGCTTGGCCGGGATGTCCCATCCTTGAACCAAGGCTCTCCCTTCAACGGAATCCCCTAGAGGCTTTTTCAAAGAGGCCTCCTGAAGATTTATGCTGAAGCCTACACTGGTCTTTCCTGCATGAAACCAGTTTATTCGGGACCATCCATACTTTTCTGCTTACAATATCATTTTATTACCTCAGCATTTTCATTACTAATTTAAAAATCAATCACTTTATACTTCTAAAGCTTTCACAGACACATTTAGACTTTTCAGCACTCTCAATGTCCAAGGCTAAATGCTACAAACCACTCATACCCAAACAGAAGAAATAGCCCAAATATAGCCACACATATTCCTCCAACCTCTACATACTTCTAAGCTATATATAACGTTTAAAGCCATTAAAAGCAAAGTTATGAACATTTAAAATACACCTTGATAACACAGTTTATAGCTCTTCAAGAATGTTTAGTTGTCATGGCAACTATTCCTTTCTCGACTCTGTTTTGTTTTGGGGTTTTTTTGGCATACCTTTCTTTTTCAGTCATGAATTCCCTTTTTTGTTAAAATCTCCTCACCTTTTCTACAGCGCTTTCTCTCTCTCTAATTTCACAGGTAATTGTCTCTTTCCTCCAAGGGTCTGCATCTCACCTGGACCTTTTCCTCTTTCCTACTTCAGCTCCTGTCGTAGCTGAACATCAATAGTTTAATAGTTATTAGGAAATATTACTTAAAACAAAACAACAAGAAAACAGCAAAGAAGGTATATGCAAGTATATGTTCACTGTATTGTGCAACTGTCATGTCAGCAGGTGGACAATTTTAGCTAAAGTTAGCATTTCAAACATATATTTTGATATTCTAAAATAATGTTTATTAACTCAATATTTCATCACAATGGGGTGGACATTTTTAGCTTTAACTCATCTGAGTATGGAGACAAAGTGAGAAATTCAAATGAACTGACATACTATAGGAGCATGCAGTTTATGCCTTTAGTCGAATGAAGATAGACCTTTTTTAAAGTTGTGAGGTCACTGATGTCAAAGGTCGCATTTTTAGCAAGATGGTTATCCAAAGATGAGAGAGTGGACAGCAATTCTTGGACATGTTTAAATAACTTGATTTTTAATTTTATTTATTTATTTATTTTTAATCAAAATTGCAAAATGAATAATCAAAATACCTAAAATATTAATGAACGTATTTACAACCTTACGGTAATATTTAAAAGTTTAAAAGGTTAAAACATGTTTAAAAGGTTAAAACATCCAAAATACCCATTTCCTCATCAAAGACAATGTAATAAGGTTAACATTCCTATATATTCGTAAAATGTGTTCATTCAGAGTAAAACTTTAATCAGTTAATTAAAAACATTAATTGTTTCACAATCTTTGTATCAGCACATTTAAACGAGTATGTTGTACTGACCCTTAGGTAACAGAACGAAGTGTGAAGTCCACTTATAAAATAAATTACGCATTCGTCATTAGATCAGAGTAGGTGAGGGACAGAGAGCCATGTGTGAAAACGAACAATCATCTCACAAAACACTACTTATGACTAACAAGTAAACACTTGCAAAATAAAAGTAGCCGTTTATGTTAAATATAAGATTTCACAAAACTATTAATTAAAAAATATTAATTAAAAAATATTAATTACAAAAATATGAATTAAAAAACGTAAATCGATATTTTTGCGATTGATCTCCCTCCCAAGTTACACCGTTTACTTGTCTTAGAACTGAAACACGAGTATCACTGTTACGTTTTAATGAAACCGTTATTTTGAAAATTACAAAACTGCATGTCAATGTTAACCGTGTGGGGTCATACGTGAGTGTATGTTACAGCTGAATTATTAGGTTACCTAACTAAGCTACAGATATTTTTATATTTATTGGCTGCTTGTACAGATTTGTTAGCTCGCTGATAATATACTTTTGTATGTAAAATTGTTCTGCGCAAACCACAGCACCATTGCTAAGTTAGCACTTAGCCTTAGCTAACGTTACTTTTAAAGTTAAATTGAGTTTCTTGTCTTGTTCATGGCTTTGTAGCCGAATCTCCCGTTTAGACATGATGTCTGCCCGCAGGCTTAGACTTCTAGTGTTTTCTGTTCAAAAGTGTTTATCTCGACTCGTCGACAAATGCAGAGGTTATTGCTCAGTGTCTCTATCTAGCACTCCTACTAATGAGACTGATGAGACGAGAGTGAGCACATTTAAGACCAAGCTGTCGTCATTAAGAGTTCTTCAGGCAAAAGTTCAACTGAGACGCAACAGGAACATGAGGAATCGTATCTTCCTGAAGAAAGTGGTCTGGCGCAGCTACGGAAAGGTATGTAACTACATTTGTTGCCATGATAGTTCAGGCTTTAGGATTTTAATTCCCATGTGTCAGTATGCCGGTAGTCGTTGCCAATTTTATTTTGGTGTTTACATCTTGCAGTGTATTTCGAAACATACGGCTGTCAGATGAACGTCAACGACACTGAAATTGCGTGGTCCATTCTTCAGAAGGGTGGATATGTTCGGACCCACGAACTATCAGAGGTAAGTGTCAATGCCTTGACCTTTGACCCTTGATAAACACAGCGCTTCCTTTATTTGAAAGCTTTCATTCTCATCTTTCCTAATTTTTTTTTTTTTTTATACAGGCAGATGTGGTGCTTCTTGTCACATGCTCCATAAGGTAGGAAAAGCCTATTTCTGTTTGTATTTTACACAGTGAATCTATACGTTGCCAATCTTGTGCAACTTGACAGCAGTCCTTGACTTCAGTGACATTTTTTGCTTGGATGTAATGCTATTTTCTGTTGGAAAAAATAAAAATCATTGTGACAGGGAAAAGGCAGAGCAGACCATCTGGAACAGACTCAAACATCCAGCAGTTCTGAAAAAGAAGCATCTAAAGAGCAGCACTCCATTAAAGATAGGAGTCCTGGGTAACTTCTCACTTCACCATAGTTCTTCATTCACGTTCAAATGTATCTCTCAGTCTGAAATGTTCGTGTGTGCGCATGTATGTTTGTGTGTGGGTTCACGCGCCCGTATACGCATATGTGTGCTTGCTCTCTTGTAGGTTGCATGGCAGAGAGACTGAAGACTGAGTTGCTGGAGAAGGAGAGGGTGGTGGATGTTGTAGCAGGGCCAGATGCCTACAGAGATCTTCTCCGACTCCTTGCACTGGCCCATGGGGGTCAGAGGACCAGCAATGTCCTGCTCTCCCTGGAAGAGGCATATGCTGATGTCATGCCCATTCACCATTCAGGACACAGTGCCTTTGTGTGAGTGCCATAATAATATCTGGCTGATTTATAAGGGAGGAGTTCCTGCTAAACACTAACTCTTAAATTAACTTTGCACTGTGTGATTTTGTAAAGATGGTACAGTTCAATTTTTAAGTTAACATGTATAGACAGTTTTTGGTGTTTTCATATTCAACTCTAATACACTGAATTTAATCTGAACAGCAACTGTTAGATTAAAATACAGAAATGTCAGCTATAATTTAAGGGCATTTGCTACCATATTGCATGAAACATGGGACTTGCATCCACAATAAAGCCAAAAACAGCAAATGCTCATAGTTCAGTTGTTTATTATTATCATTTTACTGAACACTTGTCAATCTGCATTTTTTGGTTAAATATTTATACATGACTGACCCTCTTACACTTATGAAGGGATATAAAACTTCAAACACCGTGGTGGCTCATCTTCAGCTCCTTCATGCTTTTAGATGTAGCACTTCAAACAATGGTTTGATATCAGGGGTGTCGATACTTTTAAAGTCCTTTCACGCTGTTGACAGTACAGACCTTGTGTACTGCAAGCCTTGTTGGTGGCACCTTGTCTTACAGTGGGATTATCCAGTATATTTTGTCCCTCTTTGACTGCTGTAGGTCTATCATGCGGGGCTGTGACAACATGTTCAGCTACTGCATTGTGCCGTTTACCTGGGGGAGGGAAAGGAGCAGACCTGTGTCCTCCATACTTGAAGAAGTGCGCATGCTGTCTGACCAGGTCTCTTCCCTTCAGCGACTATGTGTGCAGTCTGGCTTTACTAGTTTCTGTGTGTGAAACTTGGCCAGATGTGAACACTAAGTATATGAAATGATCATGGCCATAGGGGGTGAAGGAAGTGACCCTGCTGGGTCAAAACGTGAACAGCTACAGAGACGTGTCTGGGGACGGGGCCAGCAACTCGGAGCTTGGTTCGCACCTCAGCCGTGGTTTCAGCACCGTGTTCCCGTGATGAGCAAGGAGGCCTACGATTCGCTGACCTGCTACACCACGTCTCCCTCGTAAACCCTGACAAGGATTCGCTTCACCTGGCCACATCCTAAAGACTTTCCTGATGAGGTAGAAACCCCAGAGTCATGGATGTGAGCATGTGGTTTTTGGTTGGGATACCCATGACTAGTGTGGGGAAGGTACTTTTAAAATGTATTTCATTGCAGGTGACAAAATACAGAACACAGAATACATGCTGTTAAATGTAATTTAAATGTAATTAAAGTGAGTTATATTTGAAATAGTCTTGGACAATGTTGAAGTATTCCAAAGTTTTTAAAGTATGTTCCTCGTTTGAGTAATGTAATGGAATATGTTACCAATTACATTTAGGGGCATGTACATGTACACTGCCTACAGTGGCAGATTAAACCCTGTGGAGGCCCCTAGGCAGTCATAATCTTGGGGCCTCCCTTGCAAATTATCTCCTAATATGTTTTTTTTTTTTTAATTCCTTGTTGCATGGCCCCTAAAAGGTGTGGGGCCTACAGGTCACTGCCTGCTCTGGTAATCTATTGGTAATCCGGCCCTGACTGTTTATGGCTTGTGTGGTGTAGTGGATGTTCAAAGAGTTTAAGTATTTAGTTGAACAGTTTCTTATAGTCTGAATTCATGTGCAGATATTGCTCATAGGCCATTTTAAGCAGCAGATTGGATAATAATTTAGGATTCGCAAATTTGGATGTGAGCAGTAGAAAAGATCATTAATAGATTATCAGATTGAAAAAGCCTTATGCTTATCAGATATGTGAAATAAGGTTTGACTGCCATAGTCAATTTGTGCTGTTTTCGTTTGACCTGTGCTGGGGTGGGTGAGTATGTTTCCTGAAGGTGTTATAGCTAATCCAAGAGCGGAGGAACATCTGTAAGCAGATCCACTTGCCAGCTCAGAGCGGCAGCAGCAGAGTCTTACAGACCATGAGGCGTGGGTGAGAAACGCTCCTAGAACGACAGCACTCACCACAAGCACAGTAGAGATTAGCCTGCTTATCTCAAATCTCTTGATGTCTCATGTGTTAAAACTTAGTTCTCACTTTAAGTCATCATGCTCTGGGATGTTTTCATAGGTATACTAGGGAAGCCTACCTTGAGCTTGTGGAAAACATTTGAAAGATAATACCAGGTGTCCTATCATTACCAAACATTCAATATGTAATTATAAAATTATTGTAGCTATAATAGGTCTTGTGTGAATATATATCTATGTATAATTTCTTTTTACAGGGGTCAGTCTGAGCAGTGACTTCATCACAGGCTTCTGTGGGGAAACCGAGGAGGACCACCAGCAGTCGGTCTCTTTGATCAGGGAAGTGGGCTATAATGTAGCCTTCCTGTTTGCCTACAGCATGAGGAAGGTGAGATCCTATTTTGTCATTGTGTTTAACACTATCAAAAAACAGACATTCTCCCTGGTTCATGTGATGGTTCTATCAAGAAATTCACCATTGTCTATTATCATTTGGAGAATTGAAAGGGTCTTGTGGCTGCCAGTTGGGCTTTACCTTCTGACATGAACATGTGTGTACCACACCCACAGAAAACTCAGGCATATCACCGTCTCAGGGACGATATCCCAGCTGAGGTGAAGAAGCTGTCGCCTGGAGGAGCTTATCTTTACATTCCGAGAAGATGCGGCTAAGGTCAACACCAGTTTCATCGACAGCAAACAGCTTGTCCTAGTGGAGGGAGTGAGTACTGCAGTGGGTTGAAGCCATGCTGTGTTACAACTGTGTTTGGAGCACTTCTGCTGTTAATAATTTGGGATTGCTGCATCTGTGTGTCTTGGTCATCATGTTTTGCATATCGATTTAACTAGATTTCTGCAAGAAAATAAATAGTTGCAGTAAATTCTCCTCCCTTATCTTATTTAGACCTGCTGGATCAACATCATGAGGTCTGTCTGACAACGATGATGAACAATGGCATTGTCTATCAGCTCAGCCCTAGCACCTTTTGGCATTTCATTTTGGTTTTGGCCTTGTTCTTTTCTGGAGGGCAAATAGAGTTTATGTGTTTATGTATTTAGGGCATTGTTTGGTCTATTTTAGTCTATTTGAGTTGTATGGTCACTTTCCCGTTTGTGGTGTTAGTTTGCGATTGCCGCATGGGTTTCTGTGGCCCTTTCATTTGAAACCCTTCCCTGGTTAGGCATAGCATTGTGTCTGTTTTGGATGCTTTGAGCTTTTTGTTATTTTTGAAGTGTTGAGAGCAGTTCACATCTTTGGTACCGGGAAATCCCAATGACTGGTTTCCCTGTGCTTGTGGTCTTTAGTGTATTACCTGCCATCAATAACTGTTTGAAGATTGGGGTCTTAGTTAATTTTGATTATTGTTAGTGTCCTTCTTTTGAGGACATGCCTGGCGAATGCACAGAAAACTACCCCAAGGTGTTTGCCACTTGTGTGTTAATATGCGCTACCAGTCATGCTGAGATTGGATCTACCGATATACACACTGATAACAGAATTTTATGACCATCTACATAACAGTGGGAATAACCACCCTTGGTTTGGATAACACTAGTGAGACGTTGTGGCATGGTATCTGGAGGCAATGTAAGAGCAGGAGAGAATTTCTGTCTGCTACAGTGCTTAGTCAAGCCTTTTATATTGTACAAATGTTATCTGCTGTTTTTGCTTGACTGAGTCTGTTTTCTGCAGGAAAGTAAGAAGTCATCTCAAGATCTTTGTGGTCGGAATGATGGGAATGTGAAGGTTATTTTTCCAAGAAAGGATTTGCTTTCTTATCCCACGGATACCAACCCTGTCACTGTTAAAGCTGGAGACTATGTACTGGTGAAGGTGAGCTCTTACTTCAGTTTGCTACTCCTACATGTATATCTGTCTGTGTTGAGACTAAAACAGGAGCATGTTTTTACACACACACACACACAGATATATATGAGCTGTATGTGTGGAATATTTATTCTGGTAAGCCTGGTCTGTGATATGTAATATACATGGCTGTGAAATATACTGTACAGTTATGGCTACATTTCCATGATTATTGGTGACTACTCTCTCCTTTAGAGATTACCTCAGCCAGCTCTCAGAGTCTGCAAGGCCACGCCTTCAGCCACGCCTCCCTGAGTGATGGACACCCCAGACGCCTATTGATGCACAGGCAGCTGCATATTAGCCTGTAGGTTCCACCTTCTTAGTATCAGGACTGGGTGGGAGTGTGTGTCACAGACCTATAGGTCTTCCCAGCTCCAGCTCTTGGAAGCCAGTATGCTCAGTGAGGAGTGTTCACTGCCTCAGTCACCCTGTCTCCTCATTATCAAGCTCCTTATGAGGTGATTCAGGCATGGTGAGGCAGAAAACCCCTGAAAATATGCAGGGAAGTTTCCTCAGAACTTGAGCTCAGTGTTCCTGAAGTGCAGTTTGAAATGAAATAAGGCTTTTCATTTTTTCATTCATTCATTTATTCAGAATCATGTCTGACTCATGTATGACTCTGTGTTAAAGGAAAGTTTTAACACAGATTTTGTCTGGGTACACACTTTGCAAACTTCAAACTGCATGATTAGCAGACAGTATTGTAGCTATTCAAGTTTATGATCAATAATGTAAGGTAAGTGTGTGTTAACTCTGGGTGGGTCAGGGTGTATTCTCCCCTAAACATACTTCTGACATAATGATTTGTTTAAACACTACAATTCTCTATATCCTAATAATTACTGCCACATTTTAATAACCTGCAATACACTGTAAATACAGCATTTGTAAGCTTTAAATTTACAAACATGAACAATCATACTATATCAAATACATGATACTCATACCTGTGACATAGTGTTTTGAACAGACATTTGCTGCCACACCTGCTATTTTAGCAGGCTAAATAATCTGCCTTCTGAAATGCTAATATGCTTAATTTCATGCAAGTGCTAGTGTTCCTATTTGCTTGCTGATGTGCATGGAAGCGCCATATTATCATTATTATTATTATTATTATTACTATTATTATTATTATTATTATTATTGAGTCACACTGCTATCAAGTTAGCTGGTTGCTCTTAGCTAGTAGTGTGAACAGGACAGGGGACTTGGGGAAGACCCAAAGGGTGAGGTTTGTGTGTGTACATTCACAAGTACTGGTGCACAGCCACTGACATACATAAACACTGCTATCTGGATCTGGAATTTTTAACATTAATGTACAGACTAGTCTTTCTCCTTAAAAAATTCATTATGCTAATAATTATGGCAGTGTATGTTCCCCTGCAAACAAATGCTAGGCTGCAGGCTGCATGATGCTGCAATCAACCAGCTGATGGCAAATCCAGACAGTGTTGTTATTGTGGCAAGAGACTTATTGTAAATGCATTGCCATTAATTGAGAGTCATTTTAAAAGATATTTACTCTCCCACTGCGCATACTCCCGTTTTCATAAATTGGCAAATATACATGTTGCTGCTTGTCACACAAACTTTTGTTGTACACAAGTAATAATGAGAAAAGGACTCATCATATGTTTTATGATATAGCTAAAGCTATGCATTTATCAAGAGGATTTAACACATTACAGAACACATCTAGTTAATCCTTTCCATGATTGACCCAAGGGCAGATAGCAATTATTTAAGTATTACTATGTTTTAATTTAATAATAAAAATGACCATATGAACCTTTTTGCTTTATATTTGTTTATATTCAGCTGCCTTTATAATGACAATTATTTATGACAATGACAATTTACAATACATTATCAGTGAGTGGTATAATTAAAGTAAAATCATTGTTAAATAAGTCTCATTCTTGTCTCAGATTCAAACACTACAAAATCTTGGTCTTTGCTTGAATGATTTTTTAATGGTCCTGACTACAACACTATCCTTTGATAAGCTTGGAAGTTGTACACTACTGTGAGAGGAAGTTACATTCAGCTAGGAAAGAACCAACAATCAAATAATATACACAGATTAAGATGGTCATTAAAGATCCCAAACTAAGATTAATGCACTAATTAATAAACTACAACTTGTTTGCAGGAGTTCATCAGTGTTTTATCATTGGCATAGGTAAAGGGGTTTTCAGGCACAAGTTAAAAAAGGCACAAGTTGTCAAAGCATAAGAATAATGACCATAATGATCATAAGAAAGCCTTTCTGAGCCAAAGATCTGAATTAACAGGGAATAACAGGAGCACTTGCAAAACTGTGCCTAAGTGTATCCAGAAAGCACTGTTGGGCTTTTGTAGGAAAAAAAGGTTACACAAAGGTTACACTGATAAAACAGTTTAATCTGAACGAAGAATCAAGACCCAGGAGCTGTAAAAGAATAAGTTCATCTCTGCATTGCTCTCTATATAGGGGGAGTTTTACAACATTGGAGTGCACAAGAAACCCGCTTTTGCCCCGACACCATTTTCACTGCCACCTGATGAAAGCAACATGCTGTATATGGGCATCTCTGCCTTCACTGCCAACTCAGCAGGCTTTGTGTACAAAAATGCAGGAGCACTCACACTCAGAATCACAGATGACATGGTGAGTTTAAACCACTCCTTGCCATCACTGAGGGAAAGGTGTGCATGTGGTTACCTTACAAGACCAGGCTATTTAGTTAGAAGACTGATAAAGAAGACTGATAACTTTATACTGTTCTCCCAGTGCACATTAATAATCCCTTAATAGTGTAATAAATGAATGGACAAATAAATGATCAACAGTCCCTGAAAATGAAACAAACGTTTATCCTTCCAGATTCCCAGAGCCTCTCCATATCGTCTGAACACCAAGACATTTGAAGCCTTAATTCCGCAGGTATAAGAGATCACTTTCTGTATTCATCACACAAGCATGCAGAAACTGCTGATTTTATATTCTCACATAGGTTTCCTAACACAGTAGACTTTGAATCTTAAATGAATAATAAGGTTTAAAGAGTAACAAATAATATGATCTCATTAGCAACACAACCATATTTAGATGAAGAATTTCCGAAAAGAACATCATTTCACATGATGATGCTTGGATGAAATGTGTTGAAAACACTGAGTTCTTTTGCTTTTGGTGCTAAAGGCACTTGCAAGTACACCTTACACAGATTGATGGTGGTAGTATAGTTGGCATTCAGTTAAATCAATTAAACTTTGGACAGGGGTAGATTTGTCCTTCATACTGTTATTCAGCACAGGTAATAGCCATTTTGGGACTTTGTATCACTTTTGGGAGGCTGCCGTGTTCTCCTTAAAGTACCCAGGTTGAAGAGTGCTGGGCCCAGGAGTATTATCACCTGCTCCTGCATTTCTGCCGATGAAATAGTGAGACGGATCCACATCCTGCCTGCTTATTGGGGACGTACTGTTCTAGCAGCTCTTCCTCATCTGTCCATGCTCATACCATGGGTTGCTGTACTGTTTCCATGCTTATGTGGTACTCTTTCCGCAGGATGCTATGGAACTTTTGGTGCTCCCTGCTCCTCTCTGGCATTTGTAGCTTGACCTTCCTGGTGATTTTTTTGCAGTCCACGTCACTTTGCCAGGAGCTTCCTTTTGCTGATTAGCAGAAGCAGGAATACCTCCTGTCCTGCCAGGCTTTTGCAGTCATATTAGGCACATTGACTGCTCCGCTCTTACCTGCTTTCTATATCTTATGTTTGGGCTACTTGTGGAAGTGACATGAAAGCAGTGTTATGTTTATGTTAGTGTGGAGTTTGATATCTTGTGGAATTTCCACCACGCTGTTAGTATCATGGCCACCCACAAATTGTTGATCATGAATGTTCTTTAATTGATTTGACTGATAAATGGTAAGTCTGACTTTTAGATCATATAAGAACACCACAGACAACTGTGTGGCACATCACTGTTAAACCTCCTGATTGCAACCCGGGACATCGTGAACTGTACAACATAACCCTCAGACAATGATCTCTGAGTGAAAGCGATAAACATAATCATCTTCATATCATCACTTTCTCTACAAGTTCAGTGGAAGAGATGTCAGTGAAAGGGAGTTTTAATACCCTTTCCATTTTTAACTTTAATAAAAACACAGACGGAAAAATTCCAGAAAGTGAGACAGAGAAAGGAAACTACACTTTAAAATGGTGCTGCCCTCTTGACTTACAACTGTAGATTATTGAAAATATTACAAATGTCTGACGCCAAAAGGGATTGTGTCAGTGTTTCACTACTCAGTATTGCATTTGGTAGACAGTATAAACAATTAGACTATGGTTAAAAAAATCACAGAAATAAAGCAAACACCAATATAATCTTGAACCACCTAGTCCCAGGAAACATTAGATTACTGGAACAAAATCTGACAACTAGCAGAACAACTTTTTAACCAATGATGCAGATGCACTTTTAGTGGATTTTTTTATCTGTATTTCAATCCACTAATTTTTTTCACTTGATCTAACATTACATTTAAGACCGAAATCCTGTTACGTCTCACAGAAGATTCCACTGATCAAGCTGCTACTTACTCATCCTGGTCCTGGAGTACCTTTGCTCTGTACACTTTAGTGATGTCTTTGCTACCAACAAGCCTATTTTAATCCATCAGATAGTAACCAAACGCTCCTTTGCTGCAGAGCACAGAAATCATTCAAATTTGCAGTCAACAGATACATCTGGGCCAGATTTTGGATCAATTGACTAGGCTGGAACTGCACATATACTGTATATGCAAAATTCAAAATACGGGGAGTGGTTGGTCTCTTTTGCAATCAAATCTGAATACTATGGAATTTGTTTCACATTTGTTTAATTTGACAGATTTTAAATGGATAATGGACATCACTAGAAAAAAAGGAATAAACAACTATATGAAAAGGAACAAAACCAAAAACAAAGGAAGACTTTAACACACTTGCCCAAACAAGCACTAAATCTGACAAAAATAGATTAACCAATGACATAGCTGTGAAGAAACATATTAGCCATTGTTTTCTTTTCATCAACAGTAATTTTAACTGATTGTTAACATACTGTTCAAGTCTTCAACTGATTTGCTCCCAACATACGAATGGGTACAAATATGGTTCATTACCCAGCTGCACAAATTGCTTCTGACATACTGGGCAGCTACAGGGTTCTTCTCCCGTGTGGATTCTGACATACTGGGCAGCTATGGGCTTCTTCAGTTGTGTGGATTGTCTTCTGCTCCTCCATGTGGCCTGTTTCACCAAAGCCCTTCCTGCAGTATTTGCAGCACTATGGCAAGCGGACACCCTTGTGTGAGCGTTTAGGTGCTTCTCAAGAGTCTGGGCAAGTTTGAAACACCTGCCCCAAACATCACTGACATTATTTCTTGTAGGTGATTAGCCACGTGTTTCTCTAGCCACAAGTACTTTTTGATTTATTTGTTTTTTTAAATAGGTAATTTTATATATAATGGCAACAAATGACATTTTAAGTTTTATGACAAAACGTGCAAACAAGCTGGCCTGAGAGGTGTGTAGCGGGATATGACTCAGTGCGTCTCTGGTGCTGCTTTTGATGAGTACAGTGTCATGAGTGTGTCTGTCCAGCGGTGCAAAGAGGGGATACAGCAAGGCATGGCATGGTGTTTATTCATTCGTTTGCATAGAAAATGACGCCTTTTCACATTGTGGAACTACAAATATGGCGGTCTTTTTTGTGCGGCGTAGTAATGACATATGTTGTGGAATTTTGAACAAACAGCAAGTTAGACGTGATTAAGAGAGTAATTTAATAAGAAAAAGAATAAAATAAATGTTTGGCTCTCCTCAGGTAGGGAGCCCCGAGTATACAAAACCGTGGCTAGTTATACTACTCCTGTGCTGTCTTTAACCAATCATCTTTTCTTAAGCAGCTCTTCTTTCCTTTGTTGCTGTGGCTATAAGCCAATCAGCTCTCAGCTTGTTTTTTTCCACAAACCAACCCAAACTGACTCCAAACAGTGTGGGTTGTGTGTCAAGTTGACCTTGATGTTAACAGTTCCTGATACATGTTCAACTTAATCAGCAACAGGCGGATATAAATGTGCAAACAGCATTATTAATTTAAGAACAAAAGGATCAGTGTGATTTTATATGAATCACATAATACATAGTTTCGTATCATTTTCCATCACACGTAAAAACAGAGTCTCACCGTATTGTCGGGCAGGAGGATCTGGACTCATTTATTACTTAATATCTTCCCCCATCTAGCGGTCATTAGAGGTTAGTCTTGAATTGATTTCTGTCGTGCAATATTTTAGATATAAATGTTTACATTTTCTATTACAGAACACGGCAAAGTATAGTCAACCAGTTCTAACCTTTTGAGAAAAACTTTAACTTCAAAGTAGGTGAATCTATTTACTTAGATTGAACCAATCGGATCACAGTTTATTTACATAGCATCAATGCTTTGAGTGCTTTAGATATAAGGACATCATGGCGATCTTTCTGCTCACACCTCAGTCAGTCTATAATTCTGTACTATGTGTTTCTATAGCTTCCAACTTTCACGAGTTTCTTGAATCTGTGGAGAGAAGTGCAGACTCAGGTACTTTCTTATTTGTGAACTTTTATACATTTTATGTAATTTATTTATCATCTATAATGTTTTATTACTTTTCATTTATAGATATAAGGACACAAAAACAGTTCATATACTCAATGAATTGTTACAAGATAATCTTTTCTAGAGAATGTTTACCATTTGTTAAAAGACTGATTTATTTCTAAAAGTTTATGTAGTGTGTTAATTTGTCACATGGAGGCAGAAGGGGTGAATCTGATATACCCCTCTTCCATCATCAACTATTCATCGAGTCCTCCAGTGGAGCTTGTACAACCAAAGAAACGCATACAGCGGTCACCGGCGGTTCTAAGTTACATCTAAAGAGGTCTAGGCCTATACACACTGTTCCACCTGAGGTAATAAAATGTTTTGGGGTAAAGGTATTTTCATGAGGCGATCTGTGATCTTATTATAATAGGCTTTGAAGCTCTCTGCAACAGGTGCAGAGTGGTGCAAGACTGTGTTTGAAAGCATAAAGAGGAATAATGTTTCTGGGGTATCTTAAGGCCTTTGTGGGTCTGTAAGTGCAGAGCAGAGGCTCTGATGCAGGTGGTTTCAAGGCCTCTGTGGAAGTCTACGGCAGATGACTCTGGACTGTTCCCGTGAGAAATAGCTTCCTAAGTATTGGGAAAGATCCCGGCTTTTAAAAGACGTGAAAGCCTCTTCGAGAGTTCTGTGGCTAAGCAAGGTTCATTATCTTACCATAAGAGCAGGGTGATACTGACCTGCAACATCATCTTGCAGGTGTTTGATGGTATGAGTTGAGATCATCTTTGTTAAAAACAAAAAAAACAACAACAAAAAAAAAAAACAGGAAAATCTTCCAATAGGATATACTGGGGTCAAGCTTCAATTTGTACAATGATAGATCTCAATTTGCATATATTGAATAATGTATGGTTGAACACAGTGGTGGAGATTTCAAACACCAGTATGTAGAGAAGGTGTGGCAATCACATAATCAGTTGTGAAAACTGGATAAAAATGTGTGTTCCTTGTGTGATTATTAGACATATTCTGGACTATGCCTCGTTTGTATGTAACGCTGAGCTCAAAATAAATAATGGACCTACTACTCTCTTCAATTAATTCTTGAGTCTGCATCTTTATTTTCTGTTTAAAGAGGACTTAATAAAATTAATGGAATGTGGGCGATATCTAGTAACACAGTGCCGAGTCTGCTAAATGTAGATCCCAGCCTTTTATATGGCCTCTTCCCTTTAATTCTACTGACTATAATTAATGTAAACCTTGTCGATTCTGGTGTTTGCTGTATAGAGGTAGCGAAAACTTTGCTAAAACAATGAAAAATATGCATCCTGTGAAAAGTTTATTGAACAATATAACATTGTTCCTTACCCAGAGCCATAACACGTCATTGATGGAAATCACACTGATGTGAGGGCGGTATGGGCCAACTCAACTGTATTTCCTGATTGTTTTATTCTGCAGGAGGATGTGGTCCAAATATTTAAAAAATCACAGGTTTGTTTAAGAGGACATAGTCGAACAGTTTGGGCTTACTGTTATTTTAATACTAGTGGTAACTATTAGTAAATACAACAATCTGACCATCCTCATACTGCATTGAGGGGTGATGGGGTGATGGTACCAGATGATGTTTAGGTATGTGGTTATGTTAATTTATTTTTGTTCCTTTATATTCACATATTTTGCAAGTGCGTATGTTATTGAGTTTAAAACCATCCATATATTATGCAATTATAGAAAATACAGAAACTGCATGATACTTCTCTTGACTTGCTAGAAGTTCAGACTGTAGCAAGCTTAGCATTAGTAAATGGAATAGGTGTCATTTTAAGGATTCATTTAAAGTATTCATGAGGTATTTCTCCTAACATCGATGTATCGACAGTACCAATAAAATAAATAGCATAACAAGAATTACAGGTGTATAATAGTGTAATTACCCACAATGGTTGAAGTGTTTGAAAAGAGTTGTATAAAAGAATAGTTGGTTGGTTCGTGGCATAAAGTCATGAAACGGTGAAATGAGGTCATAAAAAGAGTGTTTACAGGGGAAAGTGCTTTAACATTGAATTAGACAAACTAATAACATAAAACAAGGGAGTTTAGAGATTCTGTGTCCTTTCGTAATGATTTGTGCATATGGCAGGCTGCTGCAAAGGATCCTGGGTAAGCTTCAGCAGACCTCAGTGTAAGATATATTAATAATATTAATCATAATAATACTATTCAGAGGTTACTTGAGTAGTAATCAGAATGTTGCTAGTTCAAGCCCTACCACTGCCAAGTTACCACTGCTGGGTCCCTGAACAGCAATGAATCCTCAATTGTATTATTAATACAATCCAATACACATGCCTAATGCTCAGCTGTCAACTGCAAAAACTGACATTCTGAGCATTCGAACAGTAAGAGGAACAAAAAGAAAGGAGTCACCGACTGTACACGTGTCAATCATTTAGCCTTTTTACATGTTGTTTTAGTTTACTGTAATCAAGGCCTGAAACTGGAGTCTATGGACCAGGCAAAAATATTTCAATATTTAATGCGTTTTTATTTTTTCAGTTTCAATGTTTCAATGAGACTCAGGAGACTCCAGCATAAGAAGAAGCTCCAAGTTGTCGATCTCCAGGAGCAAACCCATCCCTGCAAGGTTGGGGTGCATGTTCTGGATCACGGGAAACAGACCATCGATCACCCAACATCTGCTTCTGCTCCTGCGGAGGTTCCAGATCCAGCACGGAGGCAGTGAGAGGTTCCTGGCCCAGAGATTGGTCTGCAGCGGGCCTGATGGTACTCGGCATGTATTGGAAATGCTGTGGCTGAATGCTGTGCGTAGCCCAGCGGGTGCTGGGGTGGAGCTGTGCCAGTTGCCTGCTCGGGTAGCAGGTAGCCCAGTTCTGAGCCTGTGGAATGGCCATCATGAAGTAGCCGGAGGGCGGGGCGGGCTGGTAGGGGTTGAGCACTGGGTTGCGCACGGCACTCACGCTGGCCATGCGCTGCATGTACTGGTGGGTGAGGTGGGCCTGCCGCTCCTCCTTGCGCTGCGCCAGGGCCACGTACAGCGGCTTGGTGCCTACGATGCACCCGTTCATCTCCTTCATTGCCTCGGTGGCCTCCTCCGGCGAGGAGAAACACACAAAGCCGAACCCTTTGGAGCGGCCGCCCTCCGTCATCACCTTGGCACTCGTGATTGTCCCGAATAGAGAGAACTCTTTACGCAGACGCTCGTCGTCCAGACTGTCGTCTAGGTTTTTAACGTACAGGTTCACTCCCTGGTAGCGAGTCGTGCCGTCCTACTTCATCTGCTCAAACTTGCGTTTGAGCTCTGTCTGCCTCTCGCCTTTCTTCTGGGCACGAGCCACATACAGCTGCTTCCCATTCAACTCCTTCCCGTTCATCTCATCCCTTTTGGCATCCTCGTGCCTCTCGAAGCTCACAAAGCCAAAACCCTTGGACTTGCTGCTCTCGTCTGTCATGACACGACGGCTCAGCGTTGGGCTGAACTTGCTGAAGATCTCATTTAGCTTGTTGTCGTCCATGTCCTCTCCAATGTTCTTAATGTACACATTGGTGAATTCCTTGGCCTTGGCCCCCATCTCAGCCTCACGCTCCTTGCGAGACTTGAAGTGGCCAATGAACACTTTGCGGTCATTGAGCAACATGCCATTAAGTTTCTCAATGGCTCTCTCCGCAGCCTCGCCGGTCTCAAAGTGCACAAAGCCGTAGCCCTTAGAGCCATTCTCATCACACGCCACCTTGCAGGAAAGGATGTTTCCAAAGTTGGAGAATGTGTCGTAAAGGGCTCCGCAGTCAATAGACTTGTCCAGGTTCTTGATGAAGATGTTGCCAACTGCGCTCTTCCTCTTCCATCCACCGGCTGCTGAAAGTTCACATACGCATATTCGAGTGAGCGACTGGTCATCATGTCCCTGCAAACTCGAATGGAGACAATTGTGTCAGCAGGGCTCAATTTCTCGAATAGCATGGCCTCGGTAACGTCTGAATGAAGGTCACCCACGTGCAACAAAGTCATCGGCGAACTTGGAGCACTTGGATTCATTTTCGTGATTATCGTCGGTCAACCTTTCTGGAAATCGTAGTCGAAAGTAGTAAATGAACAAAATAAAATCGTAAATGATTTAACCAAATTATCTAACTACACGAATTATAAAACAGTTTGAAACAGCAATTCAACAGAGCCAGGCAAGTGTCGACCGACCAAAGCGATCAAAGCAACACTTTAGCTTTTGAATAAAAATACATGACAACTTGGTTGTTACGTAAGAGTTATTTTACGTAAATGTTTATTTTTAAATATTATCCAAACGCTATTTATTTATTTATGAATTATTCAATTATTTTAACTTATAACGTTAATAGCGTGAATGAGAGGCTTTAACAACACCTTATATTTCAAAATTTTACCTAGTCAAAGCATTTTCCAAAAATCGTCCATATGCTGCTCACACTGGATCACTTACCGCATGGCTCAGAATAAATATTGTAGGGTATTGTTTATGAGGTTTAACAAACTCTAGGACTTATTGTTTATAGCACTTTTCATTGTTTAAGATAGACTTTATGTATTTTGTACTTCTAGGTATCAGCATTCATCCCTGTATTCTACAGTATTCTAGTTCATTGGTATGTTTGATTCTAACCTACTGTACTGTACTAGGATATATTCTATGAGTAAATAATAAAGCACTTTTGTAAGTCGCTCTGGATAAGAGCATGTGCTAAGTGCCATAAATGTAAATGTAATTATACTTTATTAGTCACTTAATAATTAATTAAATAATTAAATAATTTCGTCTCATGAGCTAGTGAAGTCCTGCCCCCTGGGGAGATTTACTCCCCCAATGTTCAGTTCATGGATACAGCCTTGACGTAACCTACATCACATGAGGTTATTTTAAAAGCTACAAGTGTGTAAGCTAACAAACCCTCTCATAAGCAAAGTAAATAAAAAAAAAAAGGAAGATTTTCTCCACCTGAAATACTATTGTAATGTTCTGAGCACATACAAAGATGGAGTCGCTCGCAGTAAGATGAATGCAACTTTATTAGAGAACACGCTTAGCCCACAAACAGAAGCCAAAAAACAGCAGACCGGGCAAAGAGCGTTATCCAAAACACAGACGCTCCAAAACGGAACCCGAGCCAACGGGACTTACCTACCGAGAGCGCTTATATACAGAAAGACTAACGAGGACTAACGCGCTGCAGGTGATTACAGTAACAGGAGGCGGTACTAAGCAGGGGGCGGAGCCGACAGTGACCAAAACAAGGAAATAAACAAACATGGTGGCGTCGCCGTGGGAACCGCGACCACAATTACGTCAGAAGCACGATGTCATAGAACACTGATAGCGTCTAAATTCTAAAGTCATTTCCAAACATTCATTCGGAACACAGTCACAGCAAGGTGAACGTAGCGACAGTGTTACTAGTTTATGTTTTCAAACAAAACCACGAAACAATTCTGGACTTTAAAAAATGTTCCCGGTCATTAAGCTGCATCGGGTCGACTGCAAAGGTATGTACATACAAAATATTTTACTTTACTGTATTTTTAGAACAAAACCCCAAGTTGGAAGAAAACATTTAACATGAAGGAAGCATGTTTGTGCTTGTGCCACGTTTGCCAGATTTGCCAAAATGACACAATCTGCTTGCAAAAAACAGACCCACATGACCCATTTCATTGCAAAACCTGGCAACAGTGGAGACCTGATGAATTTTTTTCTTTCCTCAGTGTGCGGATCCAATCTGCATGATTGTGTTCAGTGTGGTGTCCCTCTGACCCTTACTGAGAAAGCACCAAGTGAAACCACTGGGCCTCAGCCCCCCGTCAACAATGAGGTAGAGGATGCAGGTCAGGTACCTCTCCCACCTCTCCCAGAAAGCCCCCAGCATCAGGGTGAACAGGCTGAAGAGTCAGAGGATGAAAGCGATTATGATGATGATGAAGCTGATAATGATGATGACTGGACTCTTCAGCAGCAGAGCAATTTCTCATTTCAGCTTCCAGCAGCTTCCACTGAGGGGAACACACAGTTTGTCAGACATCCGGCTCTGGACGGCGTGAGCAAAATCATAGACGATGTCCACGAATATCTACGAAACAGAATTCCAAGAGAGTCCTTTGGCTACATGGCCCCAGGATATGGCAGGGACCACCCTCTGCTGGGCAGGAATGCTTGGAAGGCTGATGCATGGGGTGCCAGCTTTGGGGCGGCAGGGAATAGTTCCACACTTGGATGGTATCCGCTTTACAATACGCTGCAGCAGGGTGTATTGTACAATACACCAGCTACTTATGCCTCCAGTGCACCTAAACCTGCTTTCTTGGTGATGGCACAGAATCACCAACCTCAGTACAGCTCCTGGCCTGGAAACACTGTCAGATTTCCTGGTGAGGTCAGAGCTCACAGTTCCAATGCTGCTCCTGCCGTGGGCCAGAGCTGCAGGAGCCAGACGGAGCAAAGGAGCTCCAGGAAGAGGAGGAGAGAGACAAACTCCCCGAGCTCCTC
Organism: Electrophorus electricus; assembly: GCF_041902795.1. NCBI lineage: Eukaryota > Metazoa > Chordata > Actinopteri > Gymnotiformes > Gymnotidae > Electrophorus > Electrophorus electricus. The sequence continues at coordinate 807,132 of NW_027658616.1, read as the reverse complement.
TCACTGCTCCGAGACAGAGAGCGTCCCCAGGAAGATGAGAAGATGAGAGCATGAATGAGAATGAAAAGTCACGTCGATCAAGCAATAATAATAAAAACTTATGCTTGAAGTTTTGTAGAAGTAATAAAGATAAAATAAAATGCAATTATTTCATGTTTAACATAGCCTGTGTTCAATTGTTTTTTTGAGGGTCCAGCTCATATTTTATGATACAAATATAACATCTTTAAGAAATTTCTGTAATCACAAACAATACAGTCCAAAGTCTTAGATGATTACCAAGAACTTCAAGTTTATTCCATGATTTATGCAAAGCTAATATAAATTCAAATTCAAAATTCAAATTCAAAATGTATTTATTCAGTGCCATTTACAAGAGATGTTGTGAAAAAGCAGCTTTACAAATGTCCAAGCCAAGAGCGACAGTGGCAAGGCAAAACTCACTAGAGCATGAGGAAGAAACCTTGAGAAGAACCAAGACTCAAGGCGGGGGGGGAGTGGGGGGGCATCCTCCTCTGGCTGACAACGGTCACCACAATGATAACAGTTTAAAGAGAAAAATAAATTAAAAATGAAATAAGCAAATGTACAAGTTTACTTAGCTGATACGTACTATTCTGGAAAATATTATTTAATTCATTTTTCATTTTCTTGAGAATTCTTTATAATATACTTCAATATATCTGAATATCTTGAATACATAATATTTTTTCAATTTTTAAAACTGTTGATACAGCACATATTTAATTCAAACTATAGTCTATGTAGACTTCCAACACACACTGTCAGCTGTTAGCATCTCTTAAAGAATAATACTTGATATTGACTCAGTGTGGTAATAATTCTTTGGCTCCCTGTAGCTGCACGCATCAGATTCAAAACCTTGATGTTTGCCTACAAAGCCAAAAATGAACCAGCCCCTTCATACATGAGGTCAATGGTCAAAGCCCGATCCGTACCTGGAGTACTTCGAACCTCAAGTCTGGCTCGGCTTGAAATACCTTGCTTCAGATCTCATGGATGACAAGCATCGAGACTATTTTCTGTCCTGGCTCCAAGATGGTGGAATGAACTCCCACTTGCTGTCCGGACAGCAGAGTCCCTTGCGGTCTTCAAGCGCAGACTGAAGACCCATCTATTTGCAGAATATTTAAAGAACAACTGACACTGCTCCCATATTGACTGACTAAATTAATACTTATTGTAGGGTATTGTTTATGTTGTTTAATAAACTCTAGGACTTATTGTTTATAGCACTTTTCATTGTTTAAGATAGACTTTATGTATTTTGTACTTCTAGGTATCAGCATTCATCCCTGTATTCTACAGTATTCTAGTTCATTGGTATGTTTGATTCTAACCTACTGTACTGTACTAGGATATATTCTATGAGTAAATAATAAAGCACTTTTGTAAGTCGCTCTGGATAAGAGCATGTGCTAAGTGCCATAAATGTAAATGTAATTATACTTTATTAGTCACTTAATAATTAATTAAATAATTAAATAATTTCGTCTCATGAGCTAGTGAAGTCCTGCCCCCTGGGGAGATTTACTCCCCCAATGTTCAGTTCATGGATACAGGCTTGACGTAACCTACATCACATGAGGTTATTTTAAAAGCTACAAGTGTGTAAGCTAACAAACCCTCTCATAAGCAAAGTAAATTAAAAAAAAAGGAAGATTTTCTCCACCTGAAATACTATTGTAATGTTCTGAGCACATACAAAGATGGAGTCGCTCGCAGTAAGATGAATGCAACTTTATTAGAGAACACGCTTAGCCCACAAACAGAAGCCAAAAAACAGCAGACCGGGCAAAGAGCGTTATCCAAAACACAGACGCTCCAAAACGGAACCCGAGCCAACGGGACTTACCTACCGAGAGCGCTTATATACAGAAAGACTAACGAGGACTAACGCGCTGCAGGTGATTACAGTAACAGGAGGCGGTACTAAGCAGGGGGCGGAGCCGACAGGGACCAAAACAAGGAAGTAAACAAACATGGTGGCGTCGCCGTGGGAACCGCGACCACAATTACGTCAGAAGCACGATGTCATAGAACACTGATAGCGTCTAAATTCTAAAGTCATTTCCAAACATTCATTCGGAACACAGTCACAGCAAGGTGAACGTAGCGACAGTGTTACTAGTTTATGTTTTCAAACAAAACCACGAAACAATTCTGGACTTTAAAAAATGTTCCCGGTCATTAAGCTGCATCGGGTCGACTGCAAAGGTATGTACATACAAAATATTTTACTTTACTGTATTTTTAGAACAAAACCCCAAGTTGGAAGAAAACATTTAACATGAAGGAAGCATGTTTGTGCTTGTGCCACGTTTGCCAGATTTGCCAAAATGACACATGCCGCTTGCAAAAAACAGACCCACATGACCCATTTCATTGCAAAACCTGGCAACAGTGGAGACCTGATGAATTTTTTTCTTTCCTCAGTGTGCGGATCCAATCTGCATGATTGTGTTCAGTGTGGTGTCCCTCTGACCCTTACTGAGAAAGCACCAAGTGAAACCACTGGGCCTCAGCCCCCCGTCAACAATGAGGTAGAGGATGCAGGTCAGGTACCTCTCCCACCTCTCCCAGAAAGCCCCCAGCATCAGGTTGAACAGGCTGAAGAGTCAGAGGATGAAAGCGATTATGATGATGATGAAGCTGATAATGATGATGACTGGACTCTTCAGCAGCAGAGCAATTTCTCATTTCAGCTTCCAGCAGCTTCCACTGAGGGGAACACACAGTTTGTCAGACATCCGGCTCTGGACGGCGTGAGCAAAATCATAGACGATGTCCACGAATATCTACGAAACAGAATTCCAAGAGAGTCCTTTGGCTACATGGCCCCAGGATATGGCAGGGACCACCCTCTGCTGGGCAGGAATGCTTGGAAGGCTGATGCATGGGGTGCCAGCTTTGGGGCGGCAGGGAATAGTTCCACACTTGGATGGTATCCGCTTTACAATACGCTGCAGCAGGGTGTATTGTACAATACACCAGCTACTTATGCCTCCAGTGCACCTAAAGCTGATTTCTTGGTGATGGCACAGAATGACCAACCTCAGTACAGCTCCTGGCCTGGAAACACTGTCAGATTTCCTGGTGAGGTCAGAGCTCACAGTTCCAATGCTGCTCCTGCCGTGGGCCAGAGCTGCAGGAGCCAGACGGAACAAAGGAGCTCCAGGAAGAGGAGGAGAGAGACAAACTCCCCGAGCTCCTCTCACTGCTCCGAGACAGAGAGCGTCCCCAGGAAGATGAGAAGATGAGAGCATGAATGAGAATGAAAAGTCACGTCGATCAAGCAATAATAATAAAAACTTATGCTTGAAGTTTTGTAGAAGTAATAAAGATAAAATAAAATGCAATTATTTCATGTTTAACATAGCCTGTGTTCAATTGTTTTTTTGAGGGTCCAGCTCATATTTTATGATACAAATATAACATCTTTAAGAAATTTCTGTAATCACAAACAATACAGTCCAAAGTCTTAGATGATTACCAAGAACTTCAAGTTTATTCCATGATTTATGCAAAGCTAATATAAATTCAAATTCAAAATTCAAATTCAAAATGTATTTATTCAGTGCCATTTACAACAGATGTTGTGAAAAAGCAGCTTTACAAATGTCCAAGCCAAGAGCGACAGTGGCAAGGCAAAGCTCCCTAGAGCATGAGGAAGAAACCTTGAGAAGAACCAAGACTCAAGGCGGGGGGGAGTGGGGGGGCATCCTCCTCTGGCTGACAACGGTCACCACAATGATAACAGTTTAAAGAGAAAAATAAATTAAAAATGAAATAAGCAAATGTACACGTTTACTTAGCTGATACGTACTATTCTGGAAAATATTATTTAATTCATTTTTGATTTTCTTGAGAATTCTTTATAATATACTTCAATATATCTGAATATCTTGAATACATAATATTTTTTCAATTTTTAAAACTGTTGATACAGCACATATTTAATTCAAACTATAGTCTATGTAGACTTCCAACACACACTGTCAGCTGTAAGCATCTCTTAAAGAATAATACTTGATATTGACTCAGTGTGGTAATAATTCTTTGGCTCCCTGTAGCTGCACGCATCAGATTCAAAACCTTGATGTTTGCCTACAAAGCCAAAAATGAACCAGCCCCTTCATACATGAGGTCAATGGTCAAAGCCTGATCCGTACCTGGAGTACTTCGAACCTCAAGTCTGGCTCGGCTTGAAATACCTTGCTTCAGATCTCATGGATGACAAGCATCGAGACTATTTTCTGTCCTGGCTCCAAGATGGTGGAATGAACTCCCACTTGCTGTCCGGACAGCAGAGTCCCTTGCGGTCTTCAAGCGCAGACTGAAGACCCATCTATTTGCAGAATATTTAAAGAACAACTGACACTGCTGCCATATTGACTGACTAAATTAGTAATTATTGTAGGGTCTTGTTTATGTTGTTTAACAAACTCTAGGACTTATTGTTTATAGCACTTTTCACTGTTTAAATGAGTATGTTGTACTGACCCTTAGGTAACAGAACGAAGTGTGAAGTCCACTTATAAAATAAATTACGCATTCGTCATTAGATCAGAGTATGTGATGGACAGAAAGCCATGTGTGAAAACGAACAATCATCTCACAAAACACTACTTATGACTAACAAGTAAACACTTGCAAAATAAAAGTAGCCGTTTATGTTAAATATAAGATTTCACAAAACTATTAATTAAAAAACTATTAATTACAAAACTATTAATTACAAAAATATGAATTAAAAAACGTAAATCGATATTTTTGCGATTGATCTCCCTCCCAAGTTACACCGTTTACTTGTCTTAGAAATGAAACACGAGTATCACTGTTACGTTTTAATGAAACCGTTATTTTGAAAACTACAAAACTGCATGTCAATGTTAACCGTGTGGGGTCATACGTGAGTGTATGTTACAGCTGAATTATTAGGTTACCTAACTGAGCTACAGATATTTTTATATTTATTGGCTGCTTGTACAGATTTGTTAGCTCGCTGATAATATACTTTTGTATACAAAATTGTTCTGCGCAAACCACAGCACCATTGCTAAGTTAGCACTTAGCCTTAGCTAACGTTACTTTTAAAGTTAAATTGAGTTTCTTGTCTTGTTCATGGCTTTGTAGCCGAATCTCCCGTTTAGACATGATGTCTGCCCGCAGGCTTAGACTTCTAGTGTTTTCTGTTCAAAAGTGTTTATCTCGACTCGCCGACAAATGCAGAGGTTATTGCTCAGTGTCTCTATCTAGCACTCCTACTAATGAGACTGATGAGACGAGAGTGAGCACATTTAAGACCAAGCTGTCGTCATTAAGAGTTCTTCAGGCAAAAGTTCAACTGAGACGCAACAGGAACATGAGGAATCGTATCTTCCTGAAGAAAGTGGTCTGGCGCAGCTACGGAAAGGTATGTAACAAACTGCATTTGTTGCCATGATAGTTCAGGCTTTAGGATTTTAATTCCCATGTGTCAGTATGCCGGTAGTCGTTGCCAATTTTATTTTGATGTTTACATCTTGCAGTGTATTTCGAAACATACGGCTGTCAGATGAACGTCAACGACACTGAAATTGCGTGGTCCATTCTTCAGAAGGGTGGATATGTTCGGACCCACGAACTATCAGAGGTAAGTGTCAATGCCTTGACCTTTGACCCTTGATAAACACAGCGCTTCCTTTATTTGAAAGCTTTCATTCTCATCTTTCCTAATTTTTTTTTTTTTATACAGGCAGATGTGGTGCTTCTTGTCACATGCTCCATAAGGTAGGAAAAGCCTATTTCTGTTTGTATTTTACACAGTGAATCTATATGTTGCCAATCTTGTGCAACTTGACAGCAGTCCTTGACTTCAGTGACATTTTTTGCTTGGATGTAATGCTATTTTCTGTTGGAAAAAATAAAAATCATTGTGACAGGGAAAAGGCAGAGCAGACCATCTGGAACAGACTCAAACATCCAGCAGTTCTGAAAAAGAAGCATCTAAAGAGCAGCACTCCATTAAAGATAGGAGTCCTGGGTAACTTCTCACTTCACCATAGTTCTTCATTCACGTTCAAATGTATCTCTCAGTCTGAAATGTTCGTGTGTGCGCATGTATGTTTGTGTGTGGGTTCACGCGCCCGTATACGCATATGTGTGCTTGCTCTCTTGTAGGTTGCATGGCAGAGAGACTGAAGACTGAGTTGCTGGAGAAGGAGAGGGTGGTGGATGTTGTAGCAGGGCCAGATGCCTACAGAGATCTTCTCCGACTCCTTGCACTGGCCCATGGGGGTCAGAGGACCAGCAATGTCCTGCTCTCCCTGGAAGAGGCATATGCTGATGTCATGCCCATTCACCATTCAGGACACAGTGCCTTTGTGTGAGTGCCATAATAATATCTGGCTGATTTATAAGGGAGGAGTTCCTGCTAAACACTAACTCTTAAATTAACTTTGCACTGTGTGATTTTGTAAAGATGGTAAAGAGTAAAATAACAGTCTCACATGTACAGTTCAATTTTTAAGTTAACATGTATAGACAGTTTTTTGTGTTTTCATATTCAACTCTAATACACTGAATTTAATCTGAACAGCAACTGTTAGATTAAAATACAGAAAAGTCAGCTATAATTTAAAGGCATTTGCTACCATATTGGATGAAACATGGGACTTGCATCCACAATAAAGCCAAAAACAGCAAATGCTCATAGTTCAGTTGTTTATTATTATCATTTTACTGAACACTTGTCAATCTGCATTTTTTGGTTAAATATTTATACATGACTGACCCTCCTACACTTATGAAGGGATATAAAACTTCAAACACCGTGGTGGCTCATCTTCAGCTCCTTCATGCTTTTAGATGTAGCACTTCAAACAATGGTTTAATATCAGGGGGTCGATACTTTTAAAGTCCTTTCACGCTGTTGACAGTACAGACCTTGTGTACTGCAAGCCTTGTTGGTGGCACCTTGTTTTACAGTGGGATTATCCAGTATATTTTGTCCCTCTTTGACTGCTGTAGGTCTATCACGCGGGGCTGTGACAACATGTGCAGCTACTGCATTGTGCCGTTTACCTGGGGGAAGGATAGGAGCAGACCTGTGTCCTCCATACTTGAAGAAGTGCGCATGCTGTCTGACCAGGTTTCTTCCCTTCAGCGACTATGTGTGCAGTCTGGCTTTACTAGTTTCTGTGTGTGAAACTTGGCCAGATGTGAACACTAAGTATATGAAATGATCATGGCCATAGGGGGTGAAGGAAGTGACCCTGCTGGGTCAAAACGTGAACAGCTACAGAGACGTGTCTGGGGACGGGGCCAGCAACTCGGAGCTTGGTTCGCACCTCAGCCGTGGTTTCAGCACCGTGTTCCCGTGATGAGCAAGGAGGCCTACGATTCTCTGACCTGCTACACCACGTCTCCCTCGTAAACCCTGACAAGGATTCGCTTCACCTGGCCACATCCTAAAGACTTTCCTGATGAGGTAGAAACCCCAGAGTCATGGATGTGAGCATGTGGTTTTTGGTTGGGATATACCCATGACTAGTGTGGGGAAGGTACTTTTAAAATGTATTTCATTGCAGGTGACAAAATACAGAACACAGAATACATGCTGTTAAATGTAATTTAAATGTAATTAAAGTGAGTTATATTTGAAATAGTCTTGGACAATGTTGACGTATTCCAAAGTTTTTAAAGTATGTTCCTCGTTTGAGTAATGTAATGGAATATGTTACCAATTACATTTAGGGGCATGTACATGTACACTGCCTACAGTGGCAGATTAAACCCTGTGGAGGCCCCTAGGCAGTCATAATCTTGGGGCCTCCCTTGCAAATTATCTCCTAATATGTTTGTTTTTTTTAATTCCTTGTTGCATGGCCCCTAAAAGGTGTGGGGCCTACAGGTCACTGCCTGCTCTGGTAATCTATTGGTAATCCGGCCCTGACTGTTTATGGCTTGTGTGGTGTAGTGGATGTTCAAAGAGTTTAAGTATTTAGTTGAACGGTTTCTTATAGTCTGAATTCATGTGCAGATATTGCTCATAGGCCATTTTAAGCAGCAGATTGGATAATAATTTAGGATTCGCAAATTTGGATGTGAGCAGTAGAAGAGATCATTAATAGATTATCAGATTGAAAAAGCCTTATGCTTATCAGATATGTGAAATAAGGTTTGACTGCCATAGTCAATTTGTGCTGTTTTCGTTTGACCTGTGCTGGGGTGGGTGAGTATGTTTCCTGAAGGTGTTATAGCTAATCCAAGAGCGGAGGAACATCTGTAAGCAGATCCACTTGCCAGCTCAGAGCGGCAGCAGCAGAGTCTTACAGACCATGAGGCGTGGGTGAGAAACGCTCCTAGAACGACAGCACTCACCACAAGCACAGTAGAGATTAGCCTGCTTATCTCAAATCTCTTGATGTCTCATGTGTTAAAACTTAGTTCTCACTTTAAGTCATCATGCTCTGGGATGTTTTCATAGGTATACTAGGGAAGCCTACCTTGAGCTTGTGGAAAACATTCGAAAGATAATACCAGGTGTCCTATCATTACCAAACATTCAGTATGTAATTATAAAATTATTGTAGCTATAATAGGTCTTGTGTGAATAAATATCTATGTATAATTTCTTTTTACAGGGGTCAGTCTGAGCAGTGACTTCATCACAGGCTTCTGTGGGGAAACAGAGGAGGACCACCAGCAGTCGGTCTCTTTGATCAGGGAAGTGGGCTATAATGTAGCCTTCCTGTTTGCCTACAGCATGAGGAAGGTGAGATCCTATTTTGTCATTGTGTTTAACACTATCAAAAAACAGACATTCTCCCTGGTTCATGTGATGGTTCTATCAAGAAATTCACCATTGTCTATTATCATTTGGAGAATTGAAAGGGTCTTGTGGCTGCCAGTTGGGCTTTACCTTCTGACATGAAGATGTGTGTACCACACCCACAGAAAACTCAGGCATACCACCGTCTCGGGGACGATATCCCAGCTGAGGTGAAGAAGCTGTCGCCTGGAGGAGCTTATCTTTACATTCCGAGAAGATGCGGCTAAGGTCAACACCAGTTTCATCGACAGCAAACAGCTTGTCCTAGTGGAGGGAGTGAGTACTGCAGTGGGTTGAAGCCATGCTGTGTTACAACTGTGTTTGGAGCACTTCTGCTGTTAATAATTTGGGATTGCTGCATCTGTGTGTCTTGGTCATCATGTTTTGCATATCGATTTAACTAGATTTCTGCAAGAAAATAAATAGTTGCAGTAAATTCTCCTCCCTTATCTTATTTAGACCTGCTGGATCAACATCATGAGGTCTGTCTGACAACGATGATGAACAATGGCATTGTCTATCAGCTCAGCCCTAGCACCTTTTGGCATTTCATTTTGGTTTTGGCTTTGTTCTTTTCTGGAGGGCAAATAGAGTTTATGTGTTTATGTATTTAGGGCATTGTTTGGTCTATTTGAGTCTATTTGAGTTGTATGGTCACTTTCCCGTTTGTGGTGTTAGTTTGCGATTGCCGCATGGGTTTCTGTGGCCCTTTCATTTGAAACCCTTCCCTGGTTAGGCATAGCATTGTGTCTGTTTTGGATGCTTTGAGCTTTTTGTTATTTTTGAAGTGTTGAGAGCAGTTCACATCTTTGGTACCGGGAAATCCCAATGACTGGTTTCCCTGTGCTTGTGGTCTTTAGTGTATTACCTGCCATCAATAACTGTTTGAAGATTGGGGTCTTAGTTAATTTTGATTCTTGTTAGTGTCCTTCTTTTGAGGACATGCCTGGCGAATGCACAGAAAACTACCACAAGGTGTTTGCCACTTGTGTGTTAATATGCGCTACCAGTCATGCTGAGATTGGATCTACCGATATACACACTGATAACAGAATTTTATGACCATCTACATAACAGTGGGAATAACCACCCTTGGTTTGGATAACACTAGTGAGACGTTGTGGCATGGTATCTGGAGGCAATGTAAGAGCAGGAGAGAATTTCTGTCTGCTACAGTGCTTAGTCAAGCCTTTTATATTGTACAAATGTTATCTGCTGTTTTTGCTTGACTGAGTCTGTTTTCTGCAGGAAAGTAAGAAGTCATCTCAAGATCTTTGTGGTCGGAATGATGGGAATGTGAAGGTTATTTTTCCAAGAAAGGATTTGCTTTCTTATCCCACGGATACCAACCCTGTCACTGTTAAAGCTGGAGACTATGTACTGGTGAAGGTGAGCTCTTACTTCAGTTTGCTACTCCTACATGTATATCTGTCTGTGTTGAGACTAAAACAGGAGCATGTTTTTACACACACACACACACACACACACACACACACACACACACACAGAGATATATATGAGCTATATGTGTGGAATATTTATTCTGGTAAGCCTGGTCTGTGATATGTAATATACATGGCTGTGAAATATACTGTACAGTTATGGCTACATTTCCATGATTATTGGTGACTACTCTCTCCTTTAGAGATTACCTCAGCCAGCTCTCAGAGTCTGCAAGGCCACGCCTTCAGCCACGCCTCCCTGAGTGATGGACACCCCAGACGCCTATTGATGCACAGGCAGCTGCATATTAGCCTGTAGGTTCCACCTTCTTAGTATCAGGACTGGGTGGGAGTGTGTGTCACAGACCTATAGGTCTTCCCAGCTCCAGCTCTTGGAAGCCAGTATGCTCAGTGAGGAGTGTTCACTGCCTCAGTCACCCTGTCTCCTCATTATCAAGCTCCTTATGAGGTGATTCAGGCATGGTGAGGCAGAAAACCCCTGAAAATATGCAGGGAAGTTTCCTCAGAACTTGAGCTCAGTGTTCCTGAAGTGCAGTTTGAAATGAAATAAGGCTTTTCATTTTTTCATTCATTAATTTATTCAGAATCATGTCTGACTCATGTATGACTCTGTGTTAAAGGAAAGTTTTAACACAGATTTTGCCTGGGTACACACTTTGCAAACTTCAAACTGCATGATTAGCAGACAGTATTGTAGCTATTCAAGTTTATGATCAATAATGTAAGGTAAGTGTGTGTTAACTCTGGGTGGGTCAGGGTGTATTCTCCCCTAAACATACTTCTGACATAATGATTTGTTTAAACACTACAATTCTCTATATCCTAATAATTACTGCCACATTTTAATAACCTGCAATACACTGTAAATACAGCATTTGTAAGCTTTAAATTTACAAACATGAACAATCATACTATATCAAATACATGATACTCATACCTGTGACATAGTGTTTTGAACAGACATTTGCTGCCACACCTGCTATTTTAGCAGGCTAAATAATCTGCCTTCTGAAATGCTAATATGCTTAATTTCATGCAAGTGCTAGTGTTCCTATTTGCTTGCTGATGTGCATGGAAGCGCCATATTATCATTATTATTATTATTATTATTATTATTATTATTATTATTACTATTATTATTATTATTATTATTATTATTGAGTCACACTGCTATCAAGTTAGCTGGTTGCTCTTAGCTAGTAGTGTGAACAGGACAGGGGACTTGGGGAAGACCCAAAGGGTGAGGTTTGTGTTTGTACATTCACAAGTACTGGTGCACAGCCACTGACATACATAAACACTGCTATCTGGATCTGGAATTTTTAACATTAATGTACAGACTATTCTTTCTCCTTAAAAAATTCATTATGCTAATAATTATGGCAGTGTATGTTCCCCTGCAAACAAATGCTAGGCTGCAGGCTGCATGATGCTGCAATCAACCAGCTGATGGCAAATCCAGACAGTGTTGTTATTGTGGCAAGAGACTTATTGTAAATGCATTGCCATTAATTGAGAGTCATTTTAAAAGATATTTACTCTCCCACTGCGCATACTCCCGTTTTCATAAATTGGCAAATATACATGTTGCTGCTTGTCACACAAACTTTTGTTGTACACAAGTAATAATGAGAAAAGGACTCATCATATGTTTTATGATATAGCTAAAGCTATGCATTTATCAAGAGGATTTAACACATTACAGAACACATCTAGTTAATCCTTTCCATGATTGACCCAAGGGCTGATAGCAATTATTTAAGTATTACTATGTTTTAATTTAATAATAAAAATGACCATATGAACCTTTTTGCTTTATATTTGAAAACACTGAGTTCTTTTGCTTTTGGTGCTAAAGGCACTTGCAAGTACACCTTACACAGATTGATGGTGGTAGTATAGTTGGCATTCAGTTAAATCAATTAAACTTTGGACAGGGGTAGATTTGTCCTTCATACTGTTATTCAGCACAGGTAATAGCCATTTTGGGACTTTGTATCACTTTTGGGAGGCTGCCGTGTTCTCCTTAAAGTACCCAGGTTGAAGAGTGCTGGGCCCAGGAGTATTATCACCTGCTCCTGCATTTCTGCCGATGAAATAGTGAGACGGATCCACATCCTGCCTGCTTATTGGGGACGTACTGTTCTAGCAGCTCTTCCTCATCTGTCCATGCTCATACCATGGGTTGCTGTACTGTTTCCATGCTTATGTGGTACTCTTTCCGCAGGATGCTATGGAACTTTTGGTGCTCCCTGCTCCTCTCTGGCATTTGTAGCTTGACCTTCCTGGTGATTTTTTTGCAGTCCACGTCACTTTGCCAGGAGCTTCCTTTTGCTGATTAGCAGAAGCAGGAATACCTCCTGTCCTGCCAGGCTTTTGCAGTCATATTAGGCACATTGACTGCTCCGCTCTTACCTGCTTTCTATATCTTATGTTTGGGCTACTTGTGGAAGTGACATGAAAGCAGTGTTATGTTTATGTTAGTGTGGAGTTTGATATCTTGTGGAATTTCCACCACGCTGTTAGTATCATGGCCACCCACAAATTGTTGATCATGAATGTTCTTTAATTGATTTGACTGATAAATGGTAAGTCTGACTTTTAGATCATATAGAACACCACAGACAACTGTTTGGCACATCACTGTTAAACCTCCTGATTGCAACCCGGGGCATCGTGAACTGTACAACATGACCCTCAGACAATGATCTCTGAGTGAATGTGATAAACATAATCATCTTCATATCATCACTTTCTCTACAAGTTCAGTGGAAGAGACGTCAGTGAAAGGGAGTTTTAATACCCTATCCATTTTTAACTTTAATAAAAACACAGACGGAAAAATTCCAGAAAGTGAGACAGAGAAAGGAAACTAGACTTTAAAATGGTGCTGCCCTCTTGACTTACAACTGTAGATTATTGAAATTATTACAAATGTCTGACTTCCAAAAGGGATTGTGTCAGTGTTTCACTACTCAGTATTGCATTTGTTAGACAGTATAAACAAGCAGACTATGGTTAAAAAAAACACAGAAATAAAGCAAACACCAATATAATCTTGAACCACCTAGTGCCAGGAAACATTAGATTACTGGAACAAAATCAGACAACTAGCAGAACAACTTTTTAACCAATGATGCAGATGCACTTTTAGTGGATTTATTTATCTGTATTTCAATCCACTAAAGTTTTTCATTTGATCTAACATTACATTTAAGACCGACGTCCTGTTACGTCTCACAGAAGATTCCACTGATCAAGCTGCTACTTACCCATCCTGGTCCTGGAGTACCTTTGCTCTGTACACTTTAGTGATGTCTTTGCTACCAACAAGCCTATTTTAATCCATCAGATAGTAACCAAACGCTCCTTTGCTGCAGAGCACAGAAATCATTCAAATTTGCAGTCAACAGATACATCTGGGCCAGATTTTGGATCAGTGGACTAGGCTGGAACTGCACATATACTGTATATGCAAAATTCAAAATACGGGGAGTGGTTGGTCTCTTTTGCAATCAAATCTGAATACTATGGAATTCGTTTCACATTTGTTTAATTTGACAGATTTTAAATGGATAATGGACATCACTAGACAAAAAGGAATAAACAACTATATGAAAAGGAACAAAACCAAAAACAAAGGAAGACTTTAACACACTTGCCCAAACAAGCACTAAATCTGACAAAAATAGATCAACCAATGACATAGCTGTGAAGGAACATATTAGCCATTGTTTTCTTGTCATCAACAGTAATTTTAACTGATTGTTAACATACTGTTCAAGTCTTCAACTGATTTGCTCCCTACATACGAATGGGTACAAATATGGTTCATTACCCACCTGCACAAATTGCTTCTGACATACTGGGCAGCTACAGGGTTCTTCTCCCATGTGGATTCTGACATACTGGGCAGCTACGGGCTTCTTCAGTTGTGTGGATTGTCTTCTGCTCCTCCATGTGGCCTGTTTCACCAAAGCCCTTCCTGCAGTATTTGCAGCACTATGGGAAGCGGACACCCTTGTGTGTGCGTTTAGGTGCTTCTCAAGAGTCTGGGCACGTTTGAAACACCTGCCCCAAACATCACTGACATTATTTCTTGTAGGTGATTAGCCACGTGTTTCTCTAGTCACAAGTACTTTTTGATTTATTTGGTTTTTTAAATAGGTAATTTTATATATAATGGCAACAAATGACATTTTAAGTTTTATGACAAAACGTGCAAACAAGCTGGCCTGAGAGGTGTGTAGCGGGATATGACTCAGTGCGTCTCTGGTGCTGCTTTTGATGAGTACAGTGTCATGAGTGTGTCTGTCCAGCGGTGCAAAGAGGGGATACAGCAAGGCATGGCATGGTGTTTATTCATTCGTTTGCATAGAAAATGACGCCTTTTCACATTGTGGAACTACAAATATGGCGGTCTTTTTTGTGCGGCGTAGTAATGACATATGTTGTGGAATTTTGAACAAACAGCAAGTCAGACGTGATTAAGAGAGTAATTTAATAAGAAAAAGAATAAAATAAATGTTTGGCTCTCCTCAGGTAGGGAGCCCCGAGTATACAAAACCGTGGCTAGTTATACTACTCCTGTGCTGTCTTTAACCAATCATCTTTTCTTAAGCAGCTCTTCTTTCCTTTGTTGCTGTGGCTATAAGCCAATCAGCTCTCAGCTTGTTTTTTTCCACAAACCAACCCAAACTGACTCCAAACAGTGTGGGTTGTGTGTCAAGTTGACCTTGATGTTAACAGTTCCTGATACATGTTCAACTTAATCAGCAACAGGCGGATATAAATGTGCAAACAGCATTATTAATTTAAGAACAAAAGGATCAGTGTGATTTTATATGAATCACATAATACATAGTTTCGTATCATTTTCCATCACACGTAAAAACAGAGTCTCACCGTATTGTCGGGCAGGAGGATCTGGACTCATTTATTACTTAATATCTTCCCCCATCTAGCGGTCATTAGAGGTTAGTCTTGAATTGATTTCTGTCGTGCAATATTTTAGATATAAATGTTTACATTTTCTATTACAGAACACGGCAAAGTATAGTCAACCAGTTCTAACCTTTTGAGAAAAACTTTAACTTCAAAGTAGGTGAATCTATTTACTTAGATTGAACCAATCGGATCACAGTTTATTTACATAGCATCAATGCTTTGAGTGCTTTAGATATAAGGACATCATGGCGATCTTTCTGCTCACACCTCAGTCAGTCTATAATTCTGTACTATGTGTTTCTATAGCTTCCAACTTTCACGAGTTTCTTGAATCTGTGGAGAAAAGTGCAGACTCAGGTACTTTCTTATTTGTGAACTTTTATACATTTTATGTAATTTATTTATCATCTATAATGTTTTATTACTTTTCATTTATAGATATAAGGACACAAAAACAGTTCATATACTCAATGAATTGTTACAAGATAATCTTTTCTAGAGAATGTTTACCATTTGTTAAAAGACTGATTTATTTCTAAAAGTTTATGTAGTGTGTTAATTTGTCACATGGAGGCAGAAGGGGTGAATCTGATATACCCCTCTTCCATCATCAACTATTCATCGAGTCCTCCAGTGGAGCTTGTACAACCAAAGAAACGCATACAGCGGTCACCGGCGGTTCTAAGTTACATCTAAAGAGGTCTAGGCCTATACACACTGTTCCACCTGAGGTAATAAAATGTTTTGGGGTAAAGGTATTTTCATGAGGCGATCTGTGATCTTATTATAATAGGCTTTGAAGCTCTCTGCAACAGGTGCAGAGTGGTGCAAGACTGTGTTTGAAAGCATAAAGAGGAATAATGTTTCTGGGGTATCTTAAGGCCTTTGTGGGTCTGTAAGTGCAGAGCAGAGGCTCTGATGCAGGTGGTTTCAAGGCCTCTGTGGAAGTCTACGGCAGATGACTCTGGACTGTTCCCGTGAGAAATAGCTTCCTAAGTATTGGGAAAGATCCCGGCTTTTAAAAGACGTGAAAGCCTCTTCGAGAGTTCTGTGGCTAAGCAAGGTTCATTATCTTACCATAAGAGCAGGGTGATACTGACCTGCAACATCATCTTGCAGGTGTTTGATGGTATGAGTTGAGATCATCTTTGTTAAAAACAAAAAAAACAACAACAAAAAAAAACCCCAGGAAAATCTTCCAATAGGATATACTGGGGTCAAGCTTCAATTTGTACAATGATAGATCTCAATTTGCATATATTGAATAATGTATGGTTGAACACAGTGGTTGAGATTTCAAACACCAGTATGTAGAGAAGGTGTGGCAATCACATAATCAGTTGTGAAAACTGGATAAAAATGTGTGTTCCTTGTGTGATTATTAGACATATTCTGGACTATGCCTCGTTTGTATGTAACGCTGAGCTCAAAATAAATAATGGACCTACTACTCTCTTCAATTAATTCTTGAGTCTGCATCTTTATTTTCTGTTTAAAGAGGACTTAATAAAATTAATGGAATGTGGGCAATATCTAGTAACACAGTGCCGAGTCTGCTAAATGTAGATCCCAGCCTTTTATATGGCCTCTTCCCTTTAATTCTACTGACTATAATTAATGTAAACCTTGTCGATTCTGGTGTTTGCTGTATAGAGGTAGCGAAAACTTTGCTAAAACAATGAAAAATATGCATCCTGTGAAAAGTTTATTGAACAATATAACATTGTTCCTTACCCAGAGCCATAACACGTCATTGATGGAAATCACACTGATGTGAGGGCGGTATGGGCCAACTCAACTGTATTTCCTGATTGTTTTATTCTGCAGGAGGATGTGGTCCAAATATTTAAGAAATCACAGGTTTGTTTAAGAGGACATAGTCGAACAGTTTGGGCTTACTGTTATTTTAATACTAGTGGTAACTATTAGTAAATACAACAATCTGACCATCCTCATACTGCATTGAGGGGTGATGGGGTGATGGTACCAGATGATGTTTAGGTATGTGGTTATGTTAATTTATTTTTGTTCCTTTATATTCACATATTTTGCAAGTGCGTATGTTATTGAGTTTAAAACCATCCATATATTAAGCAATTATAGAAAATACAGAAACTGCATGAGACTTCTCTTGACTTGCTAGAAGTTCAGACTGTAGCAAGCTTAGCATTAGTAAATGGAATAGGTGTCATTTTAAGGATTCATTTAAAGTATTCATGAGGTATTTCTCCTAACATCGATGTATCGACAGTACCAATAAAATAAATAGCATAACAAGAATTACAGGTGTATAATAGTGTAGTTACCCACAATGGTTGAAGTGTTTGAAAAGAGTTGTATAAAAGAATAGTTGGTTGGTTCGTGGCATAAAGTCATGAAACGGTGAAATGAGGTCATAAAAAGAGTGTTTACAGGGGAAAGTGCTTTAACATTGAATTAGACAAACTAATAACATAAAACAAGGGAGTTTAGAGATTCTGTGTCCTTTCGTAATGATTTGTGCATATGGCAGGCTGCTGCAAAGGATCCTGGGTAAGCTTCAGCAGACCTCAGTGTAAGATATATTAATAATATTAATCATAATAATACTATTCAGAGGTTACTTGACTAGTAATCAGAATGTTGCTAGTTCAAGCCCTACCACTGCCAAGTTACCACTGCTGGGTCCCTGAACAGCAATGAATCCTCAATTGTATTATTAATACAATCCAATACACATGCCTAATGCTCAGCTGTCAACTGCAAAAACTGACATTCTGAGCATTCGAACAGTAAGAGGAACAAAAAGAAAGGAGTCACCGACTGTACACGTGTCAATCATTTAGCCTTTTTACATGTTGTTTTAGTTTACTGTAATCAAGGCCTGAAACTGGAGTCTATGGACCAGGCAAAAATATTTCAATATTTAATGCGTTTTTATTTTTTCAGTTTCAATGTTTCAATGAGACTCAGGAGACTCCAGCATAAGCAGAAGCTCCAAGTTGTCGATCTCCAGGAGCAAACCCGTCCCTGCAAGGTTGGGGTGCATGTTCTGGATCACGGGAAACAGACCATCGATCACCCAACATCTGCTTCTGCTCCTGCGGAGGTTCCAGATCCAGCACGGAGGCAGTGAGAGGTTCCTGGCCCAGAGATTGGTCTGCAGCGGGCCTGATGGTACTCGGCATGTATTGGAAATGCTGTGGCTGAATGCTGTGCGTAGCCCAGCGGGTGCTGGGGTGGAGCTGTGCCAGTTGCCTGCTCGGGTAGCAGGTAGCCCAGTTCTGAGCCTGTGGAATGGCCATCATGAAGTAGCCGGAGGGCGGGGCGGGCTGGTAGGGGTTGAGCACTGGGTTGCGCACGGCACTCACGCTGGCCATGCGCTGCATGTACTGGTGGGTGAGGTGGGCCTGCCGCTCCTCCTTGCGCTGCGCCAGGGCCACGTACAGCGGCTTGGTGCCTACGATGCACCCGTTCATCTCCTTCATTGCCTCGGTGGCCTCCTCCGGCGAGGAGAAACACACAAAGCCGAACCCTTTGGAGCGGCCGCCCTCCGTCATCACCTTGGCACTCGTGATTGTCCCGAATAGAGAGAACTCTTTACGCAGACGCTCGTCGTCCAGACTGTCGTCTAGGTTTTTAACGTACAGGTTCACTCCCTGGTAGCGAGTCGTGCCGTCCTGCTTCATCTGCTCAAACTTGCGTTTGAGCTCTGTCTGCCTCTCGCCTTTCTTCTGGGCACGAGCCACATACAGCTGCTTCCCATTCAACTTCTTCCCGTTCATCTCATCCACAGCCCTTTTGGCATCCTCGTGCCTCTCGAAGCTCACAAAGCCAAAGCCCTTGGACTTGCCGCTCTCGTCTGTCATGACGCGACGGCTCAGCGTTGGGCCGAACTTGCTGAAGATCTCATTTAGCTTGTTGTCGTCCATGTCCTCCCAAGTATGAGATATTATTTCCATCAGGCTCAGGACCATCTCTTTAGGATAAGGTCAAGAGAAATCTCTTGGAATGTGGTGTTAACAGGTTCCAACTGGTGTGGGTGTTTTATATTACTTTGCATATATTGACAAATGTATGGTTTGGATGCAATGGACGTGAAGACAAACGCAAATATGTAAAGGAATGTGGGGTGAATACATAACCACTACTGAAAAATGTATGAAAATGTGGGTTCTCTGATTTTTAGACATTCTCCAGAGGGTGCCTCAATAATGCGTGTTAATGTTAACCTACAATAAAGTACGTGCACAGTTATGCTATTTAACCAATTCTGAAGTCTGCATTTTTATTTAATATTTGAATTGAACTTTAAAACTAGCCGACTGGGCACCTAGGAACCACATACTGTTGCTATGTGCAGAGATGTGGGCTTGCAGCCCATTGTTGGGCAGAGTCCATCGCACTGCTCCAATAGACCTGCTCTGACTGCTACTTTCCCACGTCGGCAGTCGAAGTCGTTTCTCCTTCACAATGCTTTTCACCTGGTTGGCCAGTTTCACCGTCTCAGTAGACAAGCTAAAAGAAACTGTTGGCAGCCTCTCGTTGCTCCTGTAATATGACCGTCGCCAGACCAGAGAGTGGAACTGGATGGCAGTGTGGCACTTGCAGCTGCAGTTTGTTTGCTTCAAGATTTAATACGTGTAAGTGACCTTTGCTTCTCGTCCTGTCTTTACTGGTTTGTTAATAAGGTCATTTGAAATTGTGTTGTACATAAAGGAATATTACAGAATTATTCTCTATTTTAAGCTACACTGTGGGGTTTTGTTTTTTTGATCTTTACATTTATATTAATGCAACCCAATACACTTATCTAATGATCAGCTATGACCTGTAAGAACTGACAATCTGAACATTCAAACTTTAAGAGGAATAAAAACAAAAAAATGATCAGCTGTTCATGTCAAAATCTGTAATATGTAATAGAAATAACTGTAATATGTTCAATATAACTGTAATATGTTCAATTACCACCATGTAACATATAACTGTAAATATGTCAATTGCAAGATGGGACTGTACATTCTGTACATACATATATAAATATCCATATATACATTGTACATATAAACATAATATATATATATATATATATATATATATATATATATATATATATATATATATATATATATATATATTGTACATGCACTATTAATATATTTTTGTATATATATAGAATATATTTCTCTATGCACCCCTGTTTTTCTTTTTCCTCAGATTGGACAGAGCACTCAACCATTTCACTGTGAGTTATACTGTGTATGACTATGTATGCGACAAATAAACCAAACTTGAAATGATTTTACCTTTTTCTGTCGTTTTCATTTTAAGCTTAGAATAACCAAGGCCTGGACTTTGTAAGGTGGTTTTGAATCCAGGTCAGCTAGGTGAGGACACCAATAGCTTACTGGGTAAGCAGCCACACTCTAACAATGGTGGGCTCGTGTGCAGAACAGTTAGAGCTTGGATCAAGCAAAACAAGAGGAAAAAACGAAACACCTCGGTGAGCGTGGAAAAGGGGAGAACAAAGAACGCCACGGAAAGAAATGGCAACCCCGATGCACTGGGGAAAACTCGAACTAAAAGCTCCCAAACAAAACCAGAAAACGGGGAGAAACTTGAATGGCTAAGGGAAGCCTCAGGAGAGAGACAGACTCGAGAGGGGAAAACTGGAGAAGGGAGGGGACGTGTAAAAACACTGACACCCTCGCAGAACAGAAAAGAGGCATAGCACAAGGGCTCACAGACCTCAATACCCAGAGTTACCGGCTAGGAGCTTGGCTCAAAACTTTATCAAAAACCCAGCACTGAATGATTGGGTCACTGGGCTTATATAAGGTCTAGCCCAGCTGTTGGGTGTTGATCCTGATCAGTGGCGTGGTTGACTCGACGCCTCCCTCTGGTCGAGGGGGCCTCGGCCTGGTGCCAACCCTTACAGGCTTGATGTCTACAGACATGGCAAAAATATTTCAATGTTCAATGCATTTCAGTTTCAATGTTTATTTTTTTCAGTTAAAATGTTAATTTTTTTTACTGCTTATTCTTCCATTAGACAGCCAGAAGCGCAGCACTGGTTAAAGTTTTTGAGCGGCTTCCTGCGCGCACTGGTCCTGGAGCACAGCGACTGCCTCATCCACCTTAGGGTGCAGAGACTCAGGAGACTCCAGCATATGCAGTAGCTCCGAGTTGTCCAGTTCCAGGAACAGACCCGTGATCTTCCCTGCAAGGGTGGGCTGCATGTTCTGGATCAGGGGAAACAGACGCTCACCCAGTATCTGCTTCTGCTCCTGTGGAGGTGCAGCAGCCAGCATGGAGGCACTGAGAGGTTCCTGACCCTGCACATGGACCGCAGCCAGCTGCACGGGCACCTGGAGCTCTGCCCCCAGGTGCTGCTGTGGGTTGAGAAACATAAATGTTTTATAATTGATTTGACTGATAAATGGTAAGTTCGACATTTATATCTAAGGGCTGTGTGCCCAGGTGTTGCTGTGGGCTGTGAACGCCTGAGGTGGTTTTGTACTGTGGTACTGCTCTCACCAGCGACGCCTTGTTGGCAGCTTCCGCGCTGGCCATCCCTGTCCCCGGAGCCTCAGGTGCCATGGTCTGATAGGCCATCGTGCTTGGGACCTGGCAGGCGGTGGTTGGTCGGATGGCGCTGAAGGCCTGCGGGCAGGATGCGGCTGGACCGATGGCACTCGGCATATCCTGGACTTGCTGTGGGTGGACGCACTGCATGGCCCAGCAAGGGCTGGGGAGGAGTTGTGCCAGCTGGCTGCTTGCGCAGTAGGCAGGCCAGTTCTGAGCTTGTGGAATGGCTTCCATGTTGTAGCCGGAGGGCGGGGCAGGCTGGTAGGGGTTGAGCACGAGGTTGGGCAAGGCACTCACGCTGGCCGTGCGCTTCATGTACTTGTTGGAGAGGTGGGCCTGCCGCTCCTCCTTGCGCTGCGCCAGAGCCACGTACAGCGGCTTGGTGCCTACAACGCGCCCATTCATCTCCGTCATGGCCGTGGCGGCCTCCTCCGGCGAGGAGAAACACACGAAGCCGAACCCTTTGGAGCGGCCGCCCTCCATCATCACCTTGGCACTCGTGATGGTCCCGAACGGAGAGAACTCCTTACGTAGACGCGCGTCGTCCAGACCGTCGTCTAGGTTCTTGACGTACAGGTTGTCTCCCTGGTAGCGAGTCATACCGTCCTGCTTCATCTGCTCAAACTTTCGTTTCAGCCCTGTCTGCCTCTCGCCTTTCTTCTGGGCATAACCCACATACACCTTCTTCCCATTCAGCTCCTTCCCATTTATCTCATCCACAGCCCTCTGGGCATCCTCGTGCCTCTCGAAGTTCACAAAGCCAAAGCCCTTGGACTTGCCGCTCTCGTCGGTCATGACGCGAGTGCTCAGCGTTTGGCCGAACTTGCTGAAATCATCATGTCTCCACCCCAAGGGAATGTTAGGTCTCTTCTAGAATATCCTTCATCATCTCTGGAAGGTCAGGCAAGACCTCACTGATGGCGGTGTGTAACCATGTTTGCCCCAAGTCAGTCATTTCTGGAATCATGGATGATTGCTTACTGTACAAATAAAAGGAAAAACTGTCATTACACTGATATCAAGTATGTGTAAACCTTTTCATTTTGTGATACGTTTCTTACATAGTATGTGTGAATTTTTAGTATGGTTTCCATCACAGATCATGTTTACCTCGACAATACACTGTGTTTCAGTGGAAGGACTTGGTGCCCATTAACAATGTACAATGGTAAAAATCTACCAAGTTGTTAATGTTAAGACATTCCAGCCTTGAACTGTGTTTTGTCACAAAGTACAGATGGTATTCAAAATGAACGTCAGCGTTATGTATATCCATTACAAAATACGCAGATGTATCATTTTGAATTAAAATAATGAGAAGTTCTCCGAACTCCATGTGCTCATCATTTTTTGACACAAGAAAATGTCCTTTTTTATATGATGCACCCTTACACTGCACCTCTGTGGAAACACTAGTACTGTGTTCTGAAAAGCCAAACTCTCTAACTGCATGTTTAATTGCATCACTGTAAAGGTTGGGGTAGAAGGTACAACTGTCTTTGACTTGCAGAAGCTGACAACGTCCAGGTCCAGCTGAAAGACATGCCTGAAACATCTTCTGTCTTTTGGATAAATATAGGCAGATATGTTTTAAAGTTTTTCAAATGCCTGGCACACCTTTTGAAGTAGCTGCGTTTACTTTCAAAACGCATTGTCCACAACCTAATCAAGGGACCAAATTTAAAAATTAGTGCTGGATAGTGTCGCAAGAAATTATGTTTTGGTCTTAGTGGACTCTCACTGTCACGGAACGCTCGCCTCCCCCGAGTCACGTGGTTTGGCCCGCCACGTGCAGTGGGAGGGTGGTTTTGTTTGTAACCACACCTGCACCTTGTTCGTCCTGCCTCTCGTCCTGCGGCACCCGGGCCACCGCACGCTACACTCAGGAAATAAACGCAGATTCCAGATATTCTTGGATTATAATGTCAAGATAGGCCACCTGTGACAAAGAAATCGTCTGTGTGCAAATCATATCAACAATATCTTTAAGCTAATTTACACACATCATCATCTGGATTTTGCACTTTGTCACCAATTAATAAAGGCAGCAACATTAGGAAATTCCAATTCTGGATAGCTTGACCTGAAAGCTTGGACACCCCAGAGTTAACAGAACATAGCTTTGTAAAAGCATCAGATCCTTTGCACTTGAACTGCTTGATGTGCCAGTTCAATAATGAATATGTAAGGCATTTTTTTTTCTTAATGAAATGCTTCAAGTACAGTGCAACGTCATAGAACAACACACACTCAAATATGTCAAGGCCTAAACAAGGTGGGAGACCAGGCTGACAAACATGAAAAGATATCAGAGTATTGAAAACAGTTTACCTTTATGCCTTTGATATCTCGACTGTCCACAGCTTCAATGTCTAGATCACCAACAGCATAATTAGAACTTTCAGGGGTGCCCTGGGGACCACGTACATTTGGATCATCACTCTGAAACTCACTTCGTATGATTTCACAGTACCTGCAAAATTAAAGTAAGTTTTCAGTAAACCCGCCAATGCTGTGTAAACCCAAATTATAACCAGCAATACAACAAAGAGCCCCGTGGATCGTTTCACCACCTACAATAATTCCATTTACATCCAAATCTTTTAAATCCACTAACATCTCTGAGAAAACCTTAGCACTTCCAATTTTCCAATTAAGTCATTTAATTTTCCAATTAAGTCATTTTCTCCACACAGTAAGACAAGGGACGTGATCGATATCGGACCGTACACGAACAGGTAAATTTGCCAAAAAAAGACAGACTGCGACAACGTTGTCTTTTTTCTTAGCAGAGCTGAAGGGATTTACAATTTCAAAAGCATTCTGGTACAGAATTAGCATCAGGCATCATGGATTTTCAATGAAGAACTGGTTGGACTTCACAAGACTGAAGACACAAGACACTGAATTCGTCCATAATTCTGATTCTAATAAACTACTTCATGTTTGTAACACAGGTATGTATTTGAACATCTTTTTGAATACTTGAGCTCTTGAATATGTTGTCCTTAGTGGTCCCGGATGACAGACAGAACAGATCTGAATCCTTAACACAATCACAGATTTTAGCAATAGCATTATCTGTTAGACACATGTCAAAACATGTTTTTTAAAAGTGAATGTAGTTTACCCAAAGTATATTCCTGTCTCTACTTATGCACATTTTACATCTCTTCAACAACAGTCTGTATTGTTGAAGCTGGAAGAAGGTGATGCCCTTCTAACTGTAGGTAGAATAGACATACATTCCCAAGAAAGGTCTCCTTCAAATTCGGTGGCAACTGAATGCTTTCATTTGTTGTTGCATCATTTGAGCTCTGGGAAGCATCCTCAAGTACAAATGAGAGAAATTGTTTTCTTGTACATGTCACATAGGTTATGCTAGCAGTCGAACATTCTTGATGTTTCCTAGACATATGAGCAGTAAATGATGATTTCACGGTGAACGTATTTTTACAACCAGTTACTGGACATGCCACAGGTCGTCCCTCCACTATATGTTCTTTTAAGTCACAAGTTCTTCGCTGTGTGAATTTGACGCTCACAGCGAAATTGCACATTTCAAATCTGTAACAACGGCTCTAGCAGTAACAGAGGGTGCAGGCACACTGTGAACACAATAGAAATGAGCTTTAAAAGCTGCATAAGTACAAAACGTCTGCTTGCAGTCAATGCTAACACATTTGAAAAAACAAGTGGCTTCGTTTCTATGAACTTTACAGTGCAGCACACAACCCTTCAAAGCATCAAGTTCTTTGCTACAAAAACGGCAGGTAATCATTGTTTGGCAAACAAACTAACAAAACAACCCGTTAGGGTTTTAGCCTCCTCGACTGATACTACAAAACTACCGCAGCACAACAGTATGAAAAGAAAAACGAACTGAAAAGCTTTAACACGAAACCCACCTTTCGGCGTTATAACTATGACTGAAAAATATACCCTCGATCGAAAGGAGAAGCTAGTATATTTCTGACAACAAACGTTAGCATTATCGTATTTCCAGTCTGAAGAAATTAAATTGCTAGCGTACAAGTGCTGCATGCGGTGAGTCTACCGTATCTTCAAGCGCGAGCAGCTCGGCCGCGCACTCACCGACTTCGCCTAAACGGTCGCTCTCGCGACAATGAACCAGTCCAATAAAAGAACGGAAACAAACTCTACTGCTCCGTAATTTGACCATTCGGAGCTCATATGTTTAAACATTGAAAATACAGACCTTTATTTTTGCAGGAATGCAAATTTACGCTGAAAATCCATTACTGTTAAATTTGAAATGGCCTTAAGGCACTATAAATATGACCAAATGACATTATTTCGTAATGAAAACGCAGAAACTTTTTTTATCATTAGCAAATTATTAACAATTAATATGATGCAAAAATAAAGAACATGCTGTCATCTATCTAAATATTGACAACATATTCCTTGTTCACTGCAGTCACATGCACTTATTTTATTTTATACAGCGAACATAAATAGGAAAGTGTTAACATTTCAGCTTAACCCTCAAATGTTTTTTCAGAGGCTGTAAAAATAGTGCATATAATACATTTTTAGAAACCTATTACTACAGTATTACTACTATCCTACTGATATGCTGTTAAATATAGGTCCGGTTGCAGAGGTCTTTTTTTAGCAGCCGTACTAATACGTGTAGTAAGACAGGTAAGCGTGGTCGGGTCGGTCCGGGGTCGTACACGGGGTGGCGTTCAGGAGGTGACGGAGGGTCAGGCAGGAGACGAGGTCTAGAAAGCAGGCAGGAGTCAATAACCGGGAAACCACACAGGATGAGGAAACGCTCGTACGCCGTATAGGAAAGCAATACTTCGCGACTAGTATGCGATGAGGAGAAGCTTATTAAAGGGGTTGGTAATGAGGGGAATAGGACTCAGGTGTGGGCAATATTTGAGACAGGGATAGGTGCGGTGATCAGGATAGGTATGTGATCAGGACTACATAAAGAATTACTAAACAGTCCAGGGAAGTTATCATCAGGAGCTCCAGCCAGTCTTCCTATAAGGAATTACTAAACAGTCCAGGGAAGTTATCATCAGGAGCTCCAGCCAGTCTTCCTATCTTCGGCTGGGTTGGACCGGCTGGGCGGGATCTTCCCTCGATGACTTGAGTGGAGGCGGCTGCTCACGATTTGTCGCCCGCAGGTCCGGAAGCGCACCAGCTGATTTGTCCGTTTCAGGGGTGGGCACTGGTGACGTTGCCTCCTTGTCTTTACGAGGCTTAGGCGTAGGCGCTTTAAGTTCTGGGGCTGCGAGACTTCACGGAGGGAGTGTCCTCATAGGACAACGACGCTTCTCTGAAAGCCCCCCCAAGGGAGAATCCCCATGGAGGACCAGCTCCACCTGCCTCTCAAAGGCATTCAGGTCCAGGACACTGCAGTCCCTTACTCACCTAACTGACACACACACATACAAACAAGGAGACGTTTGGAAGCAGGGGCCGTATCGTGACAGTATGTAAGTAGGATTGCTGAGCTTGTGAAACAATTACATTTACATTTACGGCATTTAGCAGACGCTCTTATCCAGAGCGACTTACAAAAGTGCTTTGTCATTTACTCATAGAATATGTCCAAGTACAGTATAGTAGGTTAGAATTAAACATACCAATGAACAAGAATACTGTAGAATACAGGGATAAATGCTAATACTTAGAAGTGCAAAATACATAAGGTCTGTCTTAAACAATGATAAATGCTATAAACAATAAGTGCTAGAGTTTGTTAAAAAGCATAAATGCCCTACAATAAGTATTAAATTGGTCAGTCAATAAGGGAGCAGTGTCAGTTGTCCTTTAAATATTCTGCAAATAAATGGGTCTTCAGTCTGGGTTTGAAGACTGCAAAGGACTCTGCTGTCCGGACAGCAAGCGGGAGTTCATTCCACAATCTTGGAGCCAGGACAGAAAATAGTCTCGATGCTTGTCGTCCATGAGACCCGAAGCAAGGTATTTCAAGCCGAGCCGTACTTGAGGTTCGAAGTACTCGAGGTACAGATCGGGCTTTGACCATTGACCTCATGTATGAAGGGGCTGGTCCATGAAACCAATTTTAAACATCTTATGTGTAGTATAATGTACTCCATGCATTATTTTGTAGTGAATGCATTGTAGATTAGTGTTGCTGGTCATTTGGGTGCTTACTATATCATACTTTTGGGATACTTGTGGAAGTGACATGAAAGTAGTGTTATGAGGAATATGTTTGCCTTTTTCTATCCAAGGTGTAAAGTTTAATAATTTTTGTTGTTGTTGAAGGTAAAGTCTTGATTGTTCCAAATACGAGAATGAATAGTTCTTTGTTATCTTGTGGAATTTCCACCAGGCTGTTAGAGTTATGGCCTCTGTCAAACAGTTGAAACATGGATGTTTTTAATTGATTTGCTTGATGGTAAGTCTGACTTTTATATCTCTGCATAATGTTTGTTCTATGTCTATCCATATTCTGTCTGATATACTGGGTTTAATCCATTGTATTACATATTGTAGTTTATTTGCAATAATCAACTACAGTTCTGTATCATTGTGAGTTTGATTCTTTGTGATTTATTTTTCCAGTTATGATGGTGTCCAAAGGTTTAAACCAGGTTGCTGGAGCTGGATAGCAATAATTGAAAACAAATCGTTTATCTTAGGCATTATCACTTTAATTGTTGCAATTCTTCCAAAGAGTATAAGGGGCAAATTTGTCCATCAATGAAGTTTGTCACTTATTGTTTTAAAAACTGGAATGATATTAAATTTGAATAACTGACAACTGCAGAGAGAATCTAATACCCAGATATGTAATGTGATTGGCATTCAGAGGGATGGGGAATGTTTTTTAATTGCATCATAAAGTTATGCTGCTGCAATAGTATAATATACAAATATACTAATTGAGATACAATTTTACCAGTTATGTGTGATGCTCTGTGATGGTCATAGAGAACACCACAGACAACTGTGTGGCACATCACTGTTAAACATGCTGATTGCAACCCTGGGCATCATGAACTGTACAATATTAACCTCAGACAACGTTCTCGGAGTGAAATCTATAAACATATTCATCTAACTATCATTACTTTCTCTAACAGCTCATTGGATGAGAGGCCATTAAGTGAAAGGGAGTTTTAATATCCTTTCTATTTTTAAGTTTAAAAAAACACAGACATAAAAATTTCAGAAAGTGAGACAGAGAAAGGAAACCAGACTTTAAAATGGTGCTTCACTCTTGAGTTACAACAGTAGCGTAACGAGGGGTGGCCCGAGTGCCGCAGGGTGAGGGGCAGGACGCACAGACTCCAACGTCTGGGACGTACATTTATTAACATTTAACACAGAACACTAACGGCACTCACAAGAATCACACGCGATTAATACAAACAAGAAACGGTTAACTGCAAATGCACTGTATATGCAAAATGAAAGATGCAGGGAGTGGTTGGTCTCTTTTTCAATCAAATCTGAACAGAGTGAAATCTTCACATTTGATTAATTTGACAGACTTTAAAGGGATAATAGACAACATATAAAATGGAACAGAACACGATATAAAAAGGAACTAAATGAAAAACAAACGAAAAAATACTTTTTATCACACTTGCCCAGACAAGCACCAAATCAGACCAAAATAGATCAAGCAAAGGCATAACTGGGAAGAAGCATATTAGCCATTTATTACTCTATTGTTAACAACCTAACAACAGTAATCTGATTGTTAACTGATTGTTAACATACTTTTCAAGTCTTTAACCGTTTTGCTCCCAACATCCTATATGAATGGGTACGAATACGGCTCATTACCCGCCTGCACAAACTGCTTCTGAAATACTGGGCAGCTAAAGGGTTCTTCACCTGTGTGGATTCTCATATGCTGCTTTCTGTGGCCTGTTTCACCAAAGCCCTTCCTTACAGTACTATGACAAGCAGACACCCCTGTGTGAGGGTTTAGGTGCTCCTCAAGAGCCTGTGCATGTTAGAAACACATGTTGCAAATATCAGTGACGTTATTTCTCATTTTTGTGATTAGCCATGTTTTTCTGTAGCTACAAATACTTTGATTTTGAAAAAAAGTTTTTGGTAATTTAATAAAACAGACATCTTAAGTTTTACGACAAAATGTGCAAATAAGCTGGCCTGAGAGGTGCGTTCGGGAATATGACTCAGTGCGTCTCTGGTGCTGCTTTTGATGAGTGCAGTGTCATGAGAGTGCGGCCATCTAGCCGTACAAAGAGGGGTTACAGCTTCTCCCGGACGTTTCCAATAAATGTCTAGATTTGTGAGTTATAGAAAGACAGCTGGAAGAGAAGTCCTCCCAGCCCAGCACACAGGGCCAAGTGTCAAAGCGCTGGGAGGTGAACTGAACTTTCATCTTAGTCAGGTACTCCTGAACCCTCTTACAGTCATCAGACAGCAGCAGCCACGCATGTTTGGTCATGGGGTCCAATGTGACCTCATCCACAGCACTGCAGATCCAGTTCCACAATGAATTTGGAATGGATTTTGAAGTTCTCCAGGATCGCTGTTTACTGAGGACCCAAAGCTGTGAAACTACATCCTGGTTATGTTTGAGTAGAGACCATGCGATGAAGTCCAGGACAGGCAGCATGGGTTCCAGCTTCTTCTTAAGCTCCAGCTGCCTGAAATTCTGTGCCAACTCTGCCCTCATCATGCCGCACCGCTCTGAGACTGTCTGGAGTTCTTTAGCCCATTCAGTGTTTCTCTGCTTGGTCTCCTTCACTGCCTAGGTCCTCTCTTCACTTCCTCTCTCCTGCTGCCCTTCACGTGGACTGAACAATGTATCAACAGCTTTGAGACGGCTGGCCCACTGAAAAATGTGCTGGCAACAGTGTGGGGGTGTACGGTTCCACCGCAGTCATTACTGCTACTGGATGCAGCTGCAGCGCCCTCGTCAGGCTTACAGACACGCTCCACCTCTTGTTTCCACTGAGCGATAAACTTCACGCACTCCTTGAGACCGTGCAAATTCCTCAGGTCTGGTGCTTGAGGTAATAAAAAGAGAACAGAGGTTTAACATTGAATTAGACATATTAATAACATAATCACAGAATGGTATGTGTCCTTTCAGAATGATTTGTGTACAGGGCAGAGGCCTCTGTAAAGGCCTCTGCAGGCTTCTGCAAAGGATGGTGGATAGGCTCCAGCACACTTACAAGTATGAGATATTATTTCCATCAGGCTCAGGACCATCTCTTTAGGATAAGGTCAAGAGAAATCTCTTGGAATGTGGTGTTAACAGGTTCCAACTGGTGTGGGTGTTTTATATTACTTTGCATATATTGACAAATGTATGGTTTGGATGCAATGGACGTGAAGACAAACGCAAATATGTAAAGGAATGTGGGGTGAATACATAACCACTACTGAAAAATGTATGAAAATGTGGGTTCTCTGATTTTTAGACATTCTCCAGAGGGTGCCTCAATAATGCGTGTTAATGTTAACCTACAATAAAGTACGTGCACAGTTATGCTATTTAACCAATTCTGAAGTCTGCATTTTTATTTAATATTTGAATTGAACTTTAAAACTAGCCGACTGGGCACCTAGGAACCACATACTGTTGCTATGTGCAGAGATGTGGGCTTGCAGCCCATTGTTGGGCAGAGTCCATCGCACTGCTCCAATAGACCTGCTCTGACTGCTACTTTCCCACGTCGGCAGTCGAAGTCGTTTCTCCTTCACAATGCTTTTCACCTGGTTGGCCAGTTTCACCGTCTCAGTAGACAAGCTAAAAGAAACTGTTGGCAGCCTCTCGTTGCTCCTGTAATATGACCGTCGCCAGACCAGAGAGTGGAACTGGATGGCAGTGTGGCACTTGCAGCTGCAGTTTGTTTGCTCCAAGATTTAATACGTGTAAGTGACCTTTGCTTCTCGTCCTGTCTTTACTGGTTTGTTAATAAGGTCATTTGAAATTGTGTTGTACATAAAGGAATATTACAGAATTATTCTCTATTTTAAGCTACACTGTGGGGTTTTGTTTTTTTGATCTTTACATTTATATTAATGCAACCCAATACACTTATCTAATGATCAGCTATGACCTGTAAGAACTGACAATCTGAACATTCAAACTTTAAGAGGAATAAAAACAAAAAAATGATCAGCTGTTCATGTCAAAATCTGTAATATGTAATAGAAATAACTGTAATATGTTCAATATAACTGTAATATGTTCAATTACCACCATGTAACATATAACTGTAAATATGTCAATTGCAAGATGGGACTGTACATTCTGTACATACATATATAAATATCCATATATACATTGTACATATAAACATTATATATATATATATATATATTGTACATGCACTATTAATATATTTTTGTATATATATAGAATATATTTCTCTATGCACCCCTGTTTTTCTTTTTCCTCAGATTGGACAGAGCACTCAACCATTTCACTGTGAGTTATACTGTGTATGACTATGTATGCGACAAATAAACCAAACTTGAAATGATTTTACCTTTTTCTGTCGTTTTCATTTTAAGCTTAGAATAACCAAGGCCTGGACTTTGTAAGGTGGTTTTGAATCCAGGTCAGCTAGGTGAGGACACCAATAGCTTACTGGGTAAGCAGCCACACTCTAACAATGGTGGGCTCGTGTGCAGAACAGTTAGAGCTTGGATCAAGCAAAACAAGAGGAAAAAACGAAACACCTCGGTGAGCGTGGAAAAGGGGAGAACAAAGAACGCTACGGAAAGAAATGGCAACCCCGATGCACTGGGGAAAACTCGAACTAAAAGTTCCCAAACAAAACCAGAAAACGGGGAGAAACTTGAATGGCTAAGGGAAGCCTCAGGAGAGAGACAGACTCGAGAGGGGAAAACTGGAGAAGGGAGGGGACGTGTAAAAACACTGACACCCTCGCAGAACAGAAAAGAGGCATAGCACAAGGGCTCACAGACCTCAATACCCAGAGTTACCGGCTAGGAGCTTGGCTCAAAACTTTATCAAAAACCCAGCACTGAATGATTGGGTCACTGGGCTTATATAAGATCTAGCCCAGCTGTTGGGTGTTGATCCTGATCAGTGGCGTGGTTGACTCGACGCCTCCCTCTGGTCGAGGGGGCCTCGGCCTGGTGCCAACCCTTACAGGCTTGATGTCTACAGACATGGCAAAAATATTTCAATGTTCAATGCATTTCAGTTTCAATGTTTATTTTTTTCAGTTAAAATGTTAATTTTTTTTACTGCTTATTCTTCCATTAGACAGCCAGAACCGCAGCACTGGTTAAACTTTTTGAGCGGCTTCCTGCGCGCACTGGTCCTGGAGCACAGCGACTGCCTCATCCACCTTAGGGTGCAGAGACTCAGGAGACTCCAGCATATGCAGTAGCTCCGAGTTGTCCAGTTCCAGGAACAGACCCGTGATCTTCCCTGCAAGGGTGGGCTGCATGTTCTGGATCAGGGGAAACAGACGCTCACCCAGTATCTGCTTCTGCTCCTGTGGAGGTGCAGCAGCCAGCATGGAGGCACTGAGAGGTTCCTGACCCTGCACATGGACCGCAGCCAGCTGCACGGGCACCTGGAGCTCTGCCCCCAGGTGCTGCTGTGGGTTGAGAAACATAAATGTTTTATAATTGATTTGACTGATAAATGGTAAGTTCGACATTTATATCTAAGGGCTGTGTGCCCAGGTGTTGCTGTGGGCTGTGAACGCCTGAGGTGGTTTTGTACTGTGGTACTGCTCTCACCAGCGACGCCTTGTTGGCAGCTTCCGCGCTGGCCATCCCTGTCCCCGGAGCCTCAGATGCCATGGTCTGATAGGCCATCGTGCTTGGGACCTGGCAGGCGGTGGTTGGTCGGATGGCGCTGAAGGCCTGCGGGCAGGATGCGGCTGGACCGATGGCACTCGGCATATCCTGGACTTGCTGTGGGTGGACGCACTGCATGGCCCAGCAAGGGCTGGGGAGGAGTTGTGCCAGCTGGCTGCTTGCGCAGTAGGCAGGCCAGTTCTGAGCTTGTGGAATGGCTTCCATGTTGTAGCCGGAGGGCGGGGCAGGCTGGTAGGGGTTGAGCACGAGGCTGGGCAAGGCACTCACGCTGGCCGTGCGCTTCATGTACTTGTTGGAGAGGTGGGCCTGCCGCTCCTCCTTGCGCTGCGCCAGAGCCACGTACAGCGGCTTGGTGCCTACAACGCGCCCATTCATCTCCGTCATGGCCGTGGCGGCCTCCTCCGGCGAGGAGAAACACACGAAGCCGAACCCTTTGGAGCGGCCGCCCTCCATCATCACCTTGGCACTTGTGATGGTCCCGAACGGAGAGAACTCCTTACGTAGACGCGCGTCGTCCAGACCGTCGTCTAGGTTCTTGACGTACAGGTTGTCTCCCTGGTAGCGAGTCATCTCAGCCTCTCGCTCCTTGCGAGACTTGAAGTGGCCAATGAACACTTTGCGGTCATTGAGCAACATGCCATTAAGTCTCTCAATTGCTCTCTCCGCAGCCTCACGGGTCTCAAAGTGCACAAAGCCGTAGCCCTTAGAGCCATTCTCGTCACACACCACCTTGCTGGAAAGGATGTTCCCAAAGGCAGAGAATGTGTTGTAAAGAGCTTCGCTGTCAATAGACTTGTCAAGGTTCTTGATGAAGATGTTGCCAACTCCACTCTTCCTCAGAGAGGGGTCTCTCTGGGACCACATAATTCGCACAGGTCTGCCTTTGATGATGTTAAAGTTCATAGTGTCCAAAGCACGCTCAGCATCTGCCTGCTGCTGAAAGTTCACGTATGCGTATCCAAGTGAGCGGAGGGTCATCGCGTCCCTGCAAATCCGTACGGAGACTATTGCGCCAGCAGGACTGAATTTCTCGTATAGCATGGCCTCGGTAACGTCTGGATGAAGGTCACCCATGTACAACGAAGTCATCGGCGAACTTGGAGCACTTGGATTCATTTTCGTGAGGATCGTCGGTCAACCTTTCTGGAAATCGTAGTCGAAAGTAGTAAATGAATAAAATAAAATCGTAAATGATTTAACCAAATGATCTAACTGCACGAATTATAAAACAGTTTGAAACAGCAATTCAACAGAGCCAGGCAAGTGTCGACCGACCAAAGCGATCATAGCAACACTTTAGCTTTAGATTCAAATACATGACAACTTGGTTGTTACGTAAGAGTGCTTTTACGTAAATGTTTATTTTTAAATATTATACAAACGCTATTTATTTATTTATGAATTATTCAATTATTTTAACTTATAACGTTAATAGCGTGAATGAGAGGCTTTAACAACGCCTTATATTTCAAAATATTACCTAGTCACAGCATTTTCCAAAAATCGTCCATATGCTGCTCACACTGAATCATTTACCGCATGGCTCAGAATAAATACTTTTAGTTTGATAAACGCAGCAACATTCATTTTCTTTAGCCTAATGCTCGGCAAAAAACATCGCATTAAAGTTAATTAATGGGATGAAATCAGTTTGCCTTGGAGCAGGCCTATGTTCTTTGAGGTTAAAAATCATCGCCTGGATTGTAAACCTTAGTAGAGTTCCACAACGAGGTGCGATTTGTAAAAGGACGTCTTTTTCTCTCCGAGTTAGAAATCTGGAGAAATAAATATATCAATTGATTTCCGCCCATCGGAGGACCTTTAGAACTTTATTATTTATTCATTATTTATTTCTAACTTCTCACTGTGTCCAACTATATCGGGTGTATAAAACGTATGAACAGACATAAATAACGTGGGGGAAACGGGAATAGGGGAGAGAGGAAAAATAAGACGAACAGAGACGAAACAGACAAACGGGAAATGCAGATAGAGTATTTTAAGTATTTGCCACCTGCACCATTACGGGAATGTGTGTGTGTGTGTGTGTGTGTGTGTGTGTGTGTGTGTGTGTGTGTGTTCGTGTGTGACTGCTTGTGTGCGTCTGCCTGTGTGTGTGTGTGAGAGAGAGAGAGAGAGGCTATGTGCGAGTGCACTGTATATGTACACGTACTAGATTGGGATATTTATCATTTATGGATTAGCTCTGTAAACTTTTTATCAAAGGAGTCCAGTCTAGGTTATTGGTTCTTATTGATTCATTCTGAGATATTATCCTGTTTTTTTTCTATTGACACATTGGTTGATGACATGTCTCCTAGGAGACATAAAGATGGTGTTGGATGGATAGGGTTATTTAAATCATGGGACATGTGTGTGATGACCTATTGCCAAAATTACTTGATAGGTGTGCTCTGCCACACGATGTGAATGTAATCGTCAGCTGTGTTTGGAGTAAAGTATGTACAGATTGCTGAGCTTGTGAAACCAATTTTAAACATCCAATGTGTAGTATAATGTAATCTATGTATTATTTTGTACTGAATGCATTGTAGGTTAGTGTTGCTGTCATGTGGTAATTATTATTATACATTTTAATCCAGACTGTGGCGTCGGGGGTTAGTAATAAATCTTCCTCCCATTGTCTCGATGGGAGAGTAATTATGCGATTTGATTTCATTATTATTTTGTATATCTTATGTGATAGTTTTTTTGTATTAGGAATGTTTATAATACTGATATGGATGCAGGTGAGTTTAATGTCTCTGAACTGATAGTTGCTCTTACCTGCTTTCTATATCTTATGTTTGGGCTACTTGTGGAAGTGACATGAAAGCAGTGTTATGTTTATGTTAGTGTGGAGTTTGATATCTTGTGGAATTTCCACCAGGCTGTTAGTATCATGGCCACCCACAAATTGTTGATCATGAATGTTCTTTAATTGATTTGACTGATAAATGGTAAGTCTGACTTTTAGATCTTTGCATAATGTTTGCTCTATGTCTATCCATATTCTGTCTGATATACTAGGTTTTATCCATTTTATTCCATATTGTAGTTGATTTGCAATAATCAACTACAGTTCTGTAATGTTGTGAGTTTGATTCTATGTGATTTATTTTTCCAGTAGAATCAAGTTATGATGTTGTCCAAAGATTTTAGACAGGTTGGTGGCACTGGAATAATTGAAAACAAACAATTTCGTTTAGGTAATATTCTCATTTTAATTATTGCAGTTTGTCCGAAGAGCATAAGGGGCAAATTTGTCCATCAATGAAGTTTGTCGCTTATTGTTTTAATAATTGGATGACTATTTATTTTGAATAACAGACAACTGGGAAGAGAATTTAGTACCCAGATATGTAATATGATTGGTATTCAGGGGGATGGGGAATGTTTTTAATTGCATCATAAAGATATGCTGCTAATATATAGTATAATACACAAATATACTACTCGAGATACAATTTGACCAGTTATGTGTGATGTTCTGTGATGATCATATAGAACACCACAGACAACTGTGGCACATCACTGTCAAACCTCCTGATTGCAACCCGGGGCATCGTGAACTGTACAACATGACCCTCAGACAATGATCTCTGAGTGAAAGCGATAAACATAATCATCTTCATATCATCACTTTCTCTACAAGTTCAGTGGAAGAGATGTCAGTGAAAGGGAGTTTTAATACCCTTTTCATTTTTAACTTTAATAAAAACACAGACGGAAAAATTCCAGAAAGTGATACAGAGAAAGGAAACTAGACTTTAAAATGGTGCTGCCCTCTTGATTTACAAGTGTAGATTATTGAAATTATTACAAATGTCTGACGCCAAAAGGGATTGTGTCAGTGTTTCACTACTCAATATTTGGTAGACAGTATAAACAAGCAGACTATGGTTAAAAAGATCACAGAAATAAAGCAAACACCAATATAATCTTGAACCACCTAGTCCACAGGAAACATTAGATTACTGGAACAAAATCAGACAACTAGCAGAACAACTTTTTACCAATGATGCAGGTGCACTTTTGGTGGATTTATTTATCTGTATTTCAATCCACTAAAGTTTTTCACTTGATCTAACATTACATTTAAGACCGACGCCCTGTTACGTCTCACAGAAGAGTCCATTGATCAAGCTGCTACTTACCCATCCTGTTCCTGGAGTACCTTTGCTCTGTAAACTTTAGTGATGTCTTTGCTACCAACAAACCTATTATAATCCATCAGATAGTAACCAAACGCTTCAAGGACACTTGCATAACCATTTTTATTTTTTCATAATACTTGTCCAGGTTTCCACTATTATGTTCAAACCATACATTATTCAATATATGCTAATTGATATTTAATAGTTACACCAACAAGTTCTTGGTACTATTATGTTCAACCTGAACTACTTCTATTTTTTTAAAAGACGATCCTATTCTATATCACCGGATGCCCATATTGTTTCTTTTGGTGATCTCCATATTGTTTCTTCCAGTGCTTGGCCGGGATGTCCCATCCTTGAACCAAGGCTCTCCCTTCAACGGAATCCCCTAGAGGCTTTTTCAAAGAGGCCTCCTGAAGATTTATGCTGAAGCCTACACTGGTCTTTCCTGCATGAAACCAGTTTATTCGGGACCATCCATACTTTTCTGCTTACAATATCATTTTATTACCTCAGCATTTTCATTACTAATTTAAAAATCAATCACTTTATACTTCTAAAGCTTTCACAGACACATTTAGACTTTTCAGCACTCTCAATGTCCAAGGCTAAATGCTACAAACCACTCATACCCAAACAGAAGAAATAGCCCAAATATAGCCACACATATTCCTCCAACCTCTACATACTTCTAAGCTATATATAACGTTTAAAGCCATTAAAAGCAAAGTTATGAACATTTAAAATACACCTTGATAACACAGTTTATAGCTCTTCAAGAATGTTTAGTTGTCATGGCAACTATTCCTTTCTCGACTCTGTTTTGTTTTGGGGTTTTTTTTTGGCATACCTTTCTTTTTCAGTCATGAATTCCCTTTTTTGTTAAAATCTCCTCACCTTTTCTACAGCGCTTTCTCTCTCTCTAATTTCACAGGTAATTGTCTCTTTCCTCCAAGGGTCTGCATCTCACCTGGACCTTTTCCTCTTTGCTACTTCAGCTCCTGTCGTAGCTGAACATCAATAGTTTAATAGTTATTAGGAAATATTACTTAAAACAAAACAACAAGAAAACAGCAAAGAAGGTATATGCAAGTATATGTTCACTGTATTGTGCAACTCATGTCAGCAGGTGGACAATTTTAGCTAAAGTTAGCATTTCAAACATATATTTTGATATTCTAAAATAATGTTTATTAACTCAATATTTCATCACAATGGGGTGGACATTTTTAGCTTTAACTCATCTGAGTATGGGGACAAAGTGAGAAATTCAAATGAACTGACATACTATAGGAGCATGCAGTTTATGCCTTTAGTCGAATGAAGATAGACCTTTTTTAAAGTTGTGAGGTCACTGATGTCAAAGGTCGCATTTTTACCAAGATGGTTATCCAAAGATGAGAGAGTGGACAGCAATTCTTGGACATGTTTAAATAACTTGATTTTTAATTTTATTTATTTATTTATTTTTAATCAAAATTGCAAAATGAATAATCAAAATACCTAAAATATTAATGAACGTATTTACAACCTTACGGTAATATTTAAAAGTTTAAAAGGTTAAAACATGTTTAAAAGGTTAAAACATCCAAAATACCCATTTCCTCATCAAAGACAATGTAATAAGGTTAACATTCCTATATATTCGTAAAATGTGTTCATTCAGAGTAAAACTTTAATCAGTTAATTAAAAACATTAATTGTTTCACAATCTTTGTATCAGCACATTTAAACGAGTATGTTGTATTGACCCTTAGGTAACAGAACGAAGTGTGAAGTCCACTTATAAAATAAATTACGCATTCGTCATTAGATCAGAGTAGGTGAGGGACAGAGAGCCATGTGTGAAAACGAACAATCATCTCACAAAACACTACTTATGACTAACAAGTAAACACTTGCAAAATAAAAGTAGCCGTTTATGTTAAATATAAGATTTCACAAAACTATTAATTAAAAAAATATTAATTAAAAAATATTAATTACAAAAATATGAATTAAAAAACGTAAATCGATATTTTTGCGATTGATCTCCCTCCCAAGTTACACCGTTTACTTGTCTTAGAACTGAAACACGAGTATCACTGTTACGTTTTAATGAAACCGTTATTTTGAAAATTACAAAACTGCATGTCAATGTTAACCGTGTGGGGTCATACGTGAGTGTATGTTACAGCTGAATTATTAGGTTACCTAACTAAGCTACAGATATTTTTATATTTATTGGCTGCTTGTACAGATTTGTTAGCTCGCTGATAATATACTTTTGTATATAAAATTGTTCTGCGCAAACCACAGCACCATTGCTAAGTTAGCACTTAGCCTTAGCTAACGTTACTTTTAAAGTTAAATTGAGTTTCTTGTCTTGTTCATGGCTTTGTAGCCGAATCTCCCGTTTAGACATGATGTCTGCCCGCAGGCTTAGACTTCTAGTGTTTTCTGTTCAAAAGTGTTTATCTCGACTCGCCGACAAATGCAGAGGTTATTGCTCAGTGTCTCTATCTAGCACTCCTACTAATGAGACTGATGAGACGAGAGTGAGCACATTTAAGACCAAGCTGTCGTCATTAAGAGTTCTTCAGGCAAAAGTTCAACTGAGACGCAACAGGAACATGAGGAATCGTATCTTCCTGAAGAAAGTGGTCTGGCGCAGCTACGGAAAGGTATGTAACTGCATTTGTTGCCATGATAGTTCAGGCTTTAGGATTTTAATTCCCATGTGTCAGTATGCCGGTAGTCGTTGCCAATTTTATTTTGGTGTTTACATCTTGCAGTGTATTTCGAAACATACGGCTGTCAGATGAACGTCAACGACACTGAAATTGCGTGGTCCATTCTTCAGAAGGGTGGATATGTTCGGACCCACGAACTATCAGAGGTAAGTGTCAATGCCTTGACCTTTGACCCTTGATAAACACAGCGCTTCCTTTATTTGAAAGCTTTCATTCTCATCTTTCCTAATTTTTTTTTTTTTTATACAGGCAGATGTGGTGCTTCTTGTCACATGCTCCATAAGGTAGGAAAAGCCTATTTCTGTTTGTATTTTACACAGTGAATCTATACGTTGCCAATCTTGTGCAACTTGACAGCAGTCCTTGACTTCAGTGACATTTTTTGCTTGGATGTAATGCTATTTTCTGTTGGAAAAAATAAAAATCATTGTGACAGGGAAAAGGCAGAGCAGACCATCTGGAACAGACTCAAACATCCAGCAGTTCTGAAAAAGAAGTGTCTAAAGAGCAGCACTCCATTAAAGATAGGAGTCCTGGGTAACTTCTCACTTCACCATAGTTCTTCATTCACGTTCAAATGTATCTCTCAGTCTGAAATGTTCGTATGTGCGCATGTATGTTTGTGTGTGGGTTCACGTGCCCGTATACGCATATGTGTGCTTGCTCTCTTGTAGGTTGCTTGGCAGAGAGACTGAAGACTGAGTTGCTGGAGAAGGAGAGGGTGGTGGATGTTGTAGCAGGGCCAGATGCCTACAGAGATCTTCTCCGACTCCTTGCACTGGCCCATGGGGGTCAGAGGACCAGCAATGTCCTGCTCTCCCTGGAAGAGGCATATGCTGATGTCATGCCCATTCACCATTCAGGACACAGTGCCTTTGTGTGAGTGCCATAATAATATCTGGCTGATTTATAAGGGAGGAGTTCCTACTAAACACTAACTTTTAAATTAACTTTGCACTGTGTGATTTTGTAAAGATGGTACAGTTCAATTTTTAAGTTAACATGTATAGACAGTTTTTGGTGTTTTCATATTCAACTCTAATACACTGAATTTAATCTGAACAGCAACTGTTAGATTAAAATACAGAAATGTCAGCTATAATTTAAGGGCATTTGCTACCATATTGCATGAAACATGGGACTTGCATCCACAATAAAGCCAAAAACAGCAAATGCTCATAGTTCAGTTGTTTATTATTATCATTTTACTGAACACTTGTCAATCTGCATTTTTTGGTTAAATATTTATACATGACTGACCCTCCTACACTTATGAAGGGATATAAAACTTCAAACACCGTGGTGGCTCATCTTCAGCTCCTTCATGCTTTTAGATGTAGCACTTCAAACAATGGTTTGATATCAGGGGTGTCGATACTTTTAAAGTCCTTTCACGCTGTTGACAGTACAGACCTTGTGTACTGCAAGCCTTGTTGGTGGCACCTTGTCTTACAGTGGGATTATCCAGTATATTTTGTCCCTCTTTGACTGCTGTAGGTCTATCACGCGGGGCTGTGACAACATGTTCAGCTACTGCATTGTGCCGTTTTCCCTCCCCCAGGTAAGGAGCAGACCTGTGTCCTCCATACTTGAAGAAGTGCGCATGCTGTCTGACAAGGTCTCTTCCCTTCAGCGACTATGTGTGCAGTCTGGCTTTACTAGTTTCTGTGTGTGAAACTTGGCCAGATGTGAACACTAAGTATATGAAATGATCATGGCCATAGGGGGTGAAGGAAGTGACCCTGCTGGGTCAAAACGTGAACAGCTACAGAGACGTGTCTGGGGACGGGGCCAGCAACTCGGAGCTTGGTTCGCACCTCAGCCGTGGTTTCAGCACCGTGTTCCCGTGATGAGCAAGGAGGCCTACGATTCGCTGACCTGCTACACCACGTCTCCCT
The DNA here is from genome assembly GCF_041902795.1 of Electrophorus electricus. Lineage (NCBI taxonomy): Eukaryota > Metazoa > Chordata > Actinopteri > Gymnotiformes > Gymnotidae > Electrophorus > Electrophorus electricus. The sequence goes on along the minus strand of NW_027658616.1, from coordinate 764,718 downwards.
CATAAACCCTGACAAGGATTCGCTTCACCTGGCCACATCCTAAAGACTTTCCTGATGAGGTAGAAACCCCAGAGTCATGGATGTGAGCATGTGGTTTTTGGTTGGGATACCCATGACTAGTGTGGGGAAGGTACTTTTAAAATGTATTTCATTGCAGGTGACAAAATACAGAACACAGAATACATGCTGTTAAATGTAATTTAAATGTAATTAAAGTGAGTTATATTTGAAATAGTCTTGGACAATGTTGACGTATTCCAAAGTTTTTAAAGTATGTTCCTCGTTTGAGTAATGTAATGGAATATGTTACCAATTACATTTAGGGGCATGTACATGTACACTGCCTACAGTGCCAGATTAAACCCTGTGGAGGCCCCTAGGCAGTCATAATCTTGGGGCCTCCCTTGCAAATGATCTCCTAATATGTTTGTTTTTTTTAAATTCCTTGTTGCATGGCCCCTAAAAGGTGTGGGGCCTACAGGTCACTGCCTGCTCTGGTAATCTATTGGTAATCCGGCCCTGACTGTTTATGGCTTGTGTGGTGTAGTGGATGTTCAAAGAGTTTAAGTATTTAGTTGAACAGTTTCTTATAGTCTGAATTCATGTGCAGATATTGCTCATAGGCCATTTTAAGCAGCAGATTGGATAATAATTTAGGATTCGCAAATTTGGATGTGAGCAGTAGAAAAGATCATTAATAGATTATCAGATTGAAAAAGCCTTATGCTTATCAGATATGTGAAATAAGGTTTGACTGCCATAGTCAATTTGTGCTGTTTTCGTTTGACCTGTGCTGGGGTGGGTGAGTATGTTTCCTGAAGGTGTTATAGCTAATCCAAGAGCGGAGGAACATCTGTAAGCAGATCCACTTGCCAGCTCAGAGCGGCAGCAGCAGAGTCTTACAGACCATGAGGCGTGGGTGAGAAACGCTCCTAGAACGACAGCACTCACCACAAGCACAGTAGAGATTAGCCTGCTTATCTCAAATCTCTTGATGTCTCATGTGTTAAAACTTAGTTCTCACTTTAAGTCATCATGCTCTGGGATGTTTTCATAGGTATACTAGGGAAGCCTACCTTGAGTTTGTGGAAAACATTCGAAAGATAATACCAGGTGTCCTATCATTACCAAACATTCAATATGTAATTATAAAATTATTGTAGCTATAATAGGTCTTGTGTGAATATATATCTATGTATAATTTCTTTTTACAGGGGTCAGTCTGAGCAGTGACTTCATCACAGGCTTCTGTGGGGAAACCGAGGAGGACCACCAGCAGTCGGTCTCTTTGATCAGGGAAGTGGGCTATAATGTAGCCTTCCTGTTTGCCTACAGCATGAGGAAGGTGAGATCCTATTTTGTCATTGTGTTTAACACTATCAAAAAACAGACATTCTCCCTGGTTCATGTGATGGTTCTATCAAGAAATTCACCATTGTCTATTATCATTTGGAGAATTGAAAGGGTCTTGTGGCTGCCAGTTGGGCTTGACCTTCTGACATGAACATGTGTGTACCACACCCACAGAAAACTCAGGCATATCACCGTCTCAGGGACGATATCCCAGCTGAGGTGAAGAAGCTGTCGCCTGGAGGAGCTTATCTTTACATTCCGAGAAGATGCGGCTAAGGTCAACACCAGTTTCATCGACAGCAAACAGCTTGTCCTAGTGGAGGGAGTGAGTACTGCAGTGGGTTGAAGCCATGCTGTGTTACAACTGTGTTTGGAGCACTTCTGCTGTTAATAATTTGGGATTGCTGCATCTGTGTGTCTTGGTCATCATGTTTTGCATATCGATTTAACTAGATTTCTGCAAGAAAATAAATAGTTGCAGTAAATTCTCCTCCCTTATCTTATTTAGACCTGCTGGATCAACATCATGAGGTCTGTCTGACAACGATGATGAACAATGGCATTGTCTATCAGCTCAGCCCTAGCACCTTTTGGCATTTCATTTTGGTTTTGGCTTTGTTCTTTTCTGGAGGGCAAATAGAGTTTATGTGTTTATGTATTTAGGGCATTGTTTGGTCTATTTTAGTCTATTTGAGTTGTATGGTCACTTTCCCGTTTGCGGTGTTAGTTTGCGATTGCCGCATGGGTTTCTGTGGCCCTTTCATTTGAAACCCTTCCCTGGTTAGGCATAGCATTGTGTCTGTTTTGGATGCTTTGAGCTTTTTGTTATTTTTGAAGTGTTGAGAGCAGTTCACATCTTTGGTACCGGGAAATCCCAATGACTGGTTTCCCTGTGCTTGTGGTCTTTAGTGTATTACCTGCCATCAATAACTGTTTGAAGATTGGGGTCTTAGTTAATTTTGATTCTTGTTAGTGTCCTTCTTTTGAGGACATGCCTGGCGAATGCACAGAAAACTACCCCAAGGTGTTTGCCACTTGTGTGTTAATATGCGCTACCAGTCATGCTGAGATTGGATCTACCGATATACACACTGATAACAGAATTTTATGACCATCTACATAACAGTGGGAATAACCACCCTTGGTTTGGATAACACTAGTGAGACGTCTGCTACAGTGCTTAGTCAAGCCTTTTATATTGTACAAATGTTATCTGCTGTTTTTGCTTGACTGAGTCTGTTTTCTGCAGGAAAGTAAGAAGTCATCTCAAGATCTTTGTGGTCGGAATGATGGGAATGTGAAGGTTATTTTTCCAAGAAAGGATTTGCTTTCTTATCCCACGGATACCAACCCTGTCACTGTTAAAGCTGGAGACTATGTACTGGTGAAGGTGAGCTCTTACTTCAGTTTGCTACTCCTACATGTATATCTGTCTGTGTTGAGACTAAAACAGGAGCATGTTTTTACACACACACACACACACACACACACACACACACACACACACACACACACAGAGATATATATGAGCTGTATGTGTGGAATATTTATTCTGGTAAGCCTGGTCTGTGATATGTAATATACATGGCTGTGAAATATACTGTACAGTTATGGCTACATTTCCATGATTATTGGTGACTACTCTCTCCTTTAGAGATTACCTCAGCCAGCTCTCAGAGTCTGCAAGGCCACGCCTTCAGCCACGCCTCCCTGAGTGATGGACACCCCAGACGCCTATTGATGCACAGGCAGCTGCATATTAGCCTGTAGGTTCCACCTTCTTAGTATCAGGACTGGGTGGGAGTGTGTGTCACAGACCTATAGGTCTTCCCAGCTCCAGCTCTTGGAAGCCAGTATGCTCAGTGAGGAGTGTTCACTGCCTCAGTCACCCTGTCTCCTCATTATCAAGCTCCTTATGAGGTGATTCAGGCATGGTGAGGCAGAAAACCCCTGAAAATATGCAGGGAAGTTTCCTCAGAACTTGAGCTCAGTGTTCCTGAAGTGCAGTTTGAAATGAAATAAGGCTTTTCATTTTTTCATTCATTCATTTATTCAGAATCATGTCTGACTCATGTATGACTCAGTGTTAAAGGAAAGTTTTAACACAGATTTTGTCTGGGTACACACTTTGCAAACTTCAAACTGCATGATTAGCAGACAGTATTGTAGCTATTCAAGTTTATGATCAATAATGTAAGGTAAGTGTGTGTTAACTCTGGGTGGGTCAGGGTGTATTCTCCCCTAAACATACTTCTGACATAATGATTTGTTTAAACACTACAATTCTCTATATCCTAATAATTACTGCCACATTTTAATAACCTGCAATACACTGTAAATACAGCATTTGTAAGCTTTAAATTTACAAACATGAACAATCATACTATAGCAAATACATGATACTCATACCTGTGACATAGTGTTTTGAACAGACATTTGCTGCCACACCTGCTATTTTAGCAGGCTAAATAATCTGCCTTCTGAAATGCTAATATGCTTAATTTCATGCAAGTGCTAGTGTTCCTATTTGCTTGCTGATGTGCATGGAAGCGCCATATTATTATTATTATTATTATTATTATTTTTATTATTGTTACTACTATTATTACTATTATTATTATCATTACTATTATTATTATTATTATTATTATTATTATTATTATTATTATTATTATTATTATTGAGTCACACTGCTATCAAGTTAGCTGGTTGCTCTTAGCTAGTAGTGCGAACAGGACAGGGGACTTGGGGAAGACCCAAACGGTGAGGTTTGTGTGTGGACATTCACAAGTACTGGTGCACAAGAGACTTATTGTAAATGCATTGCCATTAATTGAGAGTCATTTTAAAAGATATTTACTCTCCCACTGTGCATACTCCTGTTTTCATAAATTGGTAAATATACATGTTGCTGCTTGTCACACAAACTTTTGTTGTACACAAGTAATAATGAGAAAAAGACTCATCATATATTTTATGATATAGCTAAAGCTATGCATTTATCAAGAGGATTTAACACATTACAGAACACATCTAGTTAATCCTTTTCATGATTGACCCAAGGGCACATAGCAATTATTTAAGTATTACTATGTTTTAATTTAATAATAAAAATGACCATATGAACCTTTTTGCTTTATATTTGTTTATATTCAACTGCCTTTATAATGACAATTATTTATGACAATTTATGACAATGACAATTTACAATACATTATCAGTGAGTGGTATAATTAAAGTAAAATCATTGTTAAATAAGTCTCATTCTTGTCTCAGATTCAAACACTACAAAATCTTGGTCTTTGCTTGAATGATTTTTTAATGGTCCTGACTACAACACTATCCTTTGATAAGCTTGGAAGTTGTACACTACTGTGAGAAGAAGTTACATTCAGCTAGGAAAGAACCAACAATCAAATAATATACACAGATTAAGATGGTCATTAAAGATCCCAAACTAAGATTAATGCACTAATTAATAAACTACAACTTGTTTGCAGGAGTTCATCAGTGTTTTATCATTGGCATAGGTAAAGGGGTTTTCAGGCACAAGTTAAAAAAGGCACAAGTTGTCAAAGCATAAGAATAATGACCATAATGATCATAAGAAAGCCTTTCTGAGCCAAAGATCTGAATTAACAGGGAATAACAGGAGCACTTGCAAAACTGTGCCTAAGTGTATCCAGAAAGCACTGTTGGGCTTTTGTAGGAAAAAAAGGTTACACAAAGGTTACACTGATAAAACAGTTTAATCTGAACGAAGAATCAAGACCCAGGAGCTGTAAAAGAATAAGTTCATCTCTGCATTGCTCTCTATATAGGGGGAGTTTTACAACATTGGAGTGCACAAGAAACCCGCTTTTGCCCCGACACCATTTTCACTGCTACCTGATGAAAGCAACATGCTGTATATGGGCATCTCTGCCTTCACTGCCAACTCAGCAGGCTTTGTGTAGAAAAATGCAGGAGCACTCACACTCAGAATCACAGATGACATGGTGAGTTTAAACCACTCCTTGCCATCACTGAGGGAAAGGTGTGCATGTGGTTACCTTACAAGACCAGGCTATTTAGTTAGAAGACTGATAAAGAAGACTGATAACTTTAAACTGTTCTCCCAGTGCACATTAATAATCCCTTAATAGTGTAATAAATGAATGGACAAATAAATGATCAACAGTCCCTGAAAATGAAACAAACGTTTATCCTTCCAGATTCCCAGAGCCTCTCCATATCGTCTGAACACGAAGACATTTGAAGCCTTAATTCCGCAGGTATAAGAGATCACTTTCTGTATTCATCACACAAGCATGCAGAAACTGCTGATTTTATATTCTCACATAGGTTTCCTAACACAGTAGACTTTGAATCTTAAAGGAATAATAAGGTTTAAAGAGTAACAAATAATATGATCTCATTAGCAACACAACCATATTTAGATGAAGAATTTCCGAAAAGAACAACATTTCACATGATGATGCTTGGATGAAATGTGTTGAAAACACTGAGTTCTTTTGCTTTTGGTGCTAAAGGCACTTGCAAGTACACCTTACACAGATTGATGGTGGTAGTATAGTTGGCATTCAGTTAAATCAATTAAACTTTGGACAGGGGTAGATTTGTCCTTCATACTGTTATTCAGCACAGGTAATAGCCATTTTGGGACTTTGTATCACTTTTGGGAGGCTGCCGTGTTCTCCTTAAAGTACCCAGGTTGAAGAGTGCTGGGCCCAGGAGTATTATCACCTGCTCCTGCATTTCTGCCGATGAAATAGTGAGACGGATCCACATCCTGCCTGCTTATTGGGGACGTACTGTTCTAGCAGCTCTTCCTCATCTGTCCATGCTCATACCATGGGTTGCTGTACTGTTTCCATGCTTATGTGGTACTCTTTCCGCAGGATGCTATGGAACTTTTGGTGCTCCCTGCTCCTCTCTGGCATTTGTAGCTTGACCTTCCTGGTGATTTTTTTGCAGTCCACGTCACTTTGCCAGGAGCTTCCTTTTGCTGATTAGCAGAAGCAGGAATACCTCCTGTCCTGCCAGGCTTTTGCAGTCATATTAGGCACATTGACTGCTCCGCTCTTACCTGCTTTCTATATCTTATGTTTGGGCTACTTGTGGAAGTGACATGAAAGCAGTGTTATGTTTATGTTAGTGTGGAGTTTGATATCTTGTGGAATTTCCACCAGGCCATTAGTATCATGGCCACCCACAAATTGTTGATCATGAATGTTCTTTAATTGATTTGACTGATAAATGGTAAGTCTGACTTTTAGATCATATAAGAACACCACAGACAACTGTGTGGCACATCACTGTTAAACCTCCTGATTGCAACCCGGGACATCGTGAACTGTACAACATGACCCTCAGACAATGATCTCTGAGTGAAAGCGATAAACATAATCATCTTCATATCATCACTTTCTCTACAAGTTCAGTGGAAGAGATGTCAGTGAAAGGGAGTTTTAATACCCTTTCCATTTTTAACTTTAATAAAAACACAGACGGAAAAATTCCAGAAAGTGAGACAGAGAAAGGAAACTACACTTTAAAATGGTGCTGCCCTCTTGACTTACAACTGTAGATTATTGAAAATATTACAAATGTCTGACGCCAAAAGGGATTGTGTCAGTGTTTCACTACTCAGTATTGCATTTGGTAGACAGTATAAACAATTAGACTATGGTTAAAAAAATCACAGAAATAAAGCAAACACCAATATAATCTTGAACCACCTAGTGCCAGGAAACATTAGATTACTGGAACAAAATCTGACAACTAGCAGAACAACTTTTTAACCAATGATGCAGATGCACTTTTAGTGGATTTATTTATCTGTATTTCAATCCACTAATTTTTTTCACTTGATCTAACATTACATTTAAGACCGAAATCCTGTTACGTCTCACAGAAGATTCCACTGATCAAGCTGCTACTTACCCATCCTGGTCCTGGAGTACCTTTGCTCTGTACACTTTAGTGATGTCTTTGCTACCAACAAGCCTATTTTAATCCATCAGATAGTAACCAAACGCTCCTTTGCTGCAGAGCACAGAAATCATTCAAATTTGCAGTCAACAGATACATCTGGGCCAGATTTTGGATCAATTGACTAGGCTGGAACTGCACATATACTGTATATGCAAAATTCAAAATACGGGGAGTGGTTGGTCTCTTTTGCAATCAAATCTGAATACTATGGAATTTGTTTCACATTTGTTTAATTTGACAGATTTTAAATGGATAATTGACATCACTAGAAAAAAAGGAATAAACAACTATATGAAAAGGAACAAAACCAAAAACAAAGGAAGACTTTAACACACTTGCCCAAACAAGCACTAAATCTGACAAAAATAGATCAACCAATGACATAGCTGTGAAGGAACATATTAGCCATTGTTTTCTTGTCATCAACAGTAATTTTAACTGATTCTTAACATACTGTTCAAGTCTTCAACTGATTTGCTCCCAACATACGAATGGGTACAAATATGGTTCATTACCCAGCTGCACAAATTGCTTCTGACATACTGGGCAGCTACAGGGTTCTTCTCCCGTGTGGATTCTGACATACTGGGCAGCTATGGGCTTCTTCAGTTGTGTGGATTGTCTTCTGCTCCTCCATGTGGCCTGTTTCACCAAAGCCCTTCCTGCAGTATTTGCAGCACTATGGCAAGCGGACACCCTTGTGTGAGCGTTTAGGTGCTTCTCAAGAGTCTGGGCAAGTTTGAAACACCTGCCCCAAACATCACTGACATTATTTCTTGTAGGTGATTAGCCACGTGTCTCTCTAGCCACAAGTACTTTTTGATTTATTTGTTTTTTTTAAATAGGTAATTTTATATATAATGGCAACAAATGACATTTTGAGTTTTATGACAAAACGTGCAAACAAGCTGGCCTGAGAGGTGTGTAGCGGGATATGACTCAGTGCGTCTCTGGTGCTGCTTTTGATGAGTACAGTGTCATGAGTGTGTCTGTCCAGCGGTGCAAAGAGGGGATACAGCAAGGCATGGCATGGTGTTTATTCATTCGTTTGCATAGAAAATGAAGCCTTTTCACATTGTGGAACTACAAATATGGCGGTCTTTTTTGTGCGGCGTAGTAATGACATATGTTGTGGAATTTTGAACAAACAGCAAGTCAGACGTGATTAAGAGAGTAATTTAATAAGAAAAAGAATAAAATAAATGTTTGGCTCTCCTCAGGTAGGGAGCCCCGAGTATACAAAACCGTGGCTAGTTATACTACTCCTGTGCTGTCTTTAACCAATCATCTTTTCTTAAGCAGCTCTTCTTTCCTTTGTTGCTGTGGCTATAAGCCAATCAGCTCTCAGCTTGGTTTTTTCCACAAACCAACCCAAACTGTCTCCAAACAGTGTGGGTTGTGTGTCAAGTTGACCTTGATGTTAACAGTTCCTGATACATGTTCAACTTAATCAGCAACAGGCGGATACAAATGTGCAAACAGCATTATTAATTTAAGAACAAAAGGATCAGTGTGATTTTATATGAATCACATAATACATAGTTTCGTATCATTTTCCATCACACGTAAAAACAGAGTCTCACCGTATTGTCGGGCAGGAGGATCTGGACTCATTTATTACTTAATATCTTCCCCCATCTAGCGGTCATTAGAGGTTAGTCTTGAATTGATTTCTGTCGTGCAATATTTTAGATATAAATGTTTACATTTTCTATTACAGAACACGGCAAAGTATAGTCAACCAGTTCTAACCTTTTGAGAAAAACTTTAACTTCAAAGTAGGTGAATCTATTTACTTAGATTGAACCAATCGGATCACAGTTTATTTACATAGCATCAATGCTTTGAGTGCTTTAGATATAAGGACATCATGGCGATCTTTCTGCTCACACCTCAGTCAGTCTAGAATTCTGTACTATGTGTTTCTATAGCTTCCAACTTTCACGAGTTTCTTGAATCTGTGGAGAAAAGTGCAGACTCAGGTACTTTCTTATTTGTGAACTTTTATACATTTTATGTAATTTATTTATCATCTATAATGTTTTATTACTTTTCATTTATAGATATAAGGACACAAAAACAGTTCATATACTCAATGAATTCTTCATCTTTTCTAGAGAATGTTTACCATTTGTTAAAAGACTGATTTATTTCTAAAAGTTTATGCAGTGTGTTAATTTGTCACATGGAGGCAGAAGGGGTGAATCTGATATACCCCTCTTCCATCATCAACTATTCATCGAGTCCTCCAGTGGAGCTTGTACAACCAAAGAAACGCATACAGCGGTCACCGGCGGTTCTAAGTTACATCTAAAGAGGTCTAGGCCTATACACACTGTTCCACCTGAGGTAATAAAATGTTTTGGGGTAAAGGTATTTTCATGAGGCGATCTGTGATCTAATTATAATAGGCTTTGAAGCTCTCTGCAACAGGTGCAGAGTGGTGCAAGACTGTGTTTGAAAGCATAAAGAGGAATAATGTTTCTGGGGTATCTTAAGGCCTTTTTGGGTCTGTAAATGCAGAGCAGAGGCTCTGATGCAGGTGGTTTCAAGGCCTCTGTGGAAGTCTACGGCAGATGACTCTGGACTGTTCCCGTGAGAAATAGCTTCCTAAGTATTGGGAAAGATCCCGGCTTTTAAAAGACGTGAAAGCCTCTTCGAGAGTTCTGTGGCTAAGCAAGGTTCATTATCTTACCATAAGAGCAGGGTGATACTGACCTGCAACATCATCTTGCAGGTGTTTGATGGTATGAGTTGAGATCATCTTTGTTAAAAACAAAAAAAACAACAACAAAAAAAAAAAACAGGAAAATCTTCCAATAGGATATACTGGGGTCAAGCTTCAATTTGTACAATGATAGATCTCAATTTGCATATATTGAATAATGTATGGTTGAACACAGTGGTGGAGATTTCAAACACCAGTATGTAGAGAAGGTGTGGCAATCACATAATCAGTTGTGAAAACTGGATAAAAATGTGTGTTCCTTGTGTGATTATTAGACATATTCTGGACTATGCCTCGTTTGTATGTAACGCTGAGCTCAAAATAAATAATGGACCTACTACTCTCTTCAATTAATTCTTGAGTCTGCATCTTTATTTTCTGTTTAAAGAGGACTTAATAAAATTACTGGAATGTGGGCAATATCTAGTAACACAGTGCCGAGTCTGCTAAACGTAGATCCCAGCCTTTTATATGGCCTCTTCCCTTTAATTCTACTGACTATAATTAATGTAAACCTTGTCGATTCTGGTGTTTGCTGTATAGAGGTAGCGAAAACTTTGCTAAAACAATGAAAAATATGCATCCTGTGAAAAGTTTATTGAACAATATAACATTGTTCCTTACCCAGAGCCATAACACGTCATTGATGGAAATCACACTGATGTGAGGGCGGTATGGGCCAACTCAACTGTATTTCCTGATTGTTTTATTCTGCAGGAGGATGTGGTCCAAATATTTAAAAAATCACAGGTTTGTTTAAGAGGACATAGTCGAACAGTTTGGGCTTACTGTTATTTTAATACTAGTGGTAACTATTAGTAAATACAACAATCTGACCATCCTCATACTGCATTGAGGGGTGATGGGGTGATGGTACCAGATGATGTTTAGGTATGTGGTTATGTTAATTTATTTTTGTTCCTTTATATTCACATATTTTGCAAGTGCGTATGTTATTGAGTTTAAAACCATCCATATATTAAGCAATTATAGAAAATACAGAAACTGCATGAGACTTCTCTTGACTTGCTAGAAGTTCAGACTGTAGCAAGCTTAGCATTAGTAAATGGAATAGGTGTCATTTTAAGGATTCATTTAAAGTATTCATGAGGTATTTCTCCTAACATCGATGTATCGACAGTACCAATAAAATAAATAGCATAACAAGAATTACAGGTGTATAATAGTGTAGTTACCCACAATGGTTGAAGTGTTTGAAAAGAGTTGTATAAAAGAATAGTTGGTTGGTTCGTGGCATAAAGTCATGAAACGGTGAAATGAGGTCATAAAAAGAGTGTTTACAGGGGAAAGTGCTTTAACATTGAATTAGACAAACTAATAACATAAAACAAGGGAGTTTAGAGATTCTGTGTCCTTTCGTAATGATTTGTGCATATGGCAGGCTGCTGCAAAGGATCCTGGGTAAGCTTCAGCAGACCTCAGTGTAAGATATATTAATAATATTAATCATAATAATACTATTCAGAGGTTACTTGACTAGTAATCAGAATGTTGCTAGTTCAAGCCCTACCACTGCCAAGTTACCACTGCTGGGTCCCTGAACAGCAATGAATCCTCAATTGTATTATTAATACAATCCAATACACATGCCTAATGCTCAGCTGTCAACTGCAAAAACTGACATTCTGAGCATTCGAACAGTAAGAGGAACAAAAAGAAAGGAGTCACCGACTGTACACGTGTCAATCATTTAGCCTTTTTACATGTTGTTTTAGTTTACTGTAATCAAGGCCTGAAACTGGAGTCTATGGACCAGGCAAAAATATTTCAATTTTTAATGCGTTTTTATTTTTTCAGTTTCAATGTTTCAATGAGACTCAGGAGACTCCAGCATAAGCAGAAGCTCCAAGTTGTCGATCTCCAGGAGCAAACCCGTCCCTGCAAGGTTGGGGTGCATGTTCTGGATCACGGGAAACAGACCATCGATCACCCAACATCTGCTTCTGCTCCTGCGGAGGTTCCAGATCCAGCACGGAGGCAGTGAGAGGTTCCTGGCCCAGAGATTGGTCTGCAGCGGGCCTGATGGTACTCGGCATGTATTGGAAATGCTGTGGCTGAATGCTGTGCGTAGCCCAGCGGGTGCTGGGGTGGAGCTGTGCCAGTTGCCTGCTCGGGTAGCAGGTAGCCCAGTTCTGAGCCTGTGGAATGGCCATCATGAAGTAGCCGGAGGGCGGGGCGGGCTGGTAGGGGTTGAGCACTGGGTTGCGCACGGCACTCACGCTGGCCATGCGCTGCATGTACTGGTGGGTGAGGTGGGCCTGCCGCTCCTCCTTGCGCTGCGCCAGGGCCACGTACAGCGGCTTGGTGCCTACGATGCACCCGTTCATCTCCTTCATTGCCTCGGTGGCCTCCTCCGGCGAGGAGAAACACACAAAGCCGAACCCTTTGGAGCGGCCGCCCTCCGTCATCACCTTGGCACTCGTGATTGTCCCGAATAGAGAGAACTCTTTACGCAGACGCTCGTCGTCCAGACTGTCGTCTAGGTTTTTAACGTACAGGTTCACTCCCTGGTAGCGAGTCGTGCCGTCCTGCTTCATCTGCTCAAACTTGCGTTTGAGCTCTGTCTGCCTCTCGCCTTTCTTCTGGGCACGAGCCACATACAGCTGCTTCCCATTCAACTTCTTCCCGTTCATCTCATCCACAGCCCTTTTGGCATCCTCGTGCCTCTCGAAGCTCACAAAGCCAAAGCCCTTGGACTTGCCGCTCTCGTCTGTCATGACGCGACGGCTCAGCGTTGGGCCGAACTTGCTGAAGATCTCATTTAGCTTGTTGTCGTCCATGTCCTCCCAAGTATGAGATATTATTTCCATCAGGCTCAGGACCATCTCTTTAGGATAAGGTCAAGAGAAATCTCTTGGAATGTGGTGTTAACAGGTTCCAACTGGTGTGGGTGTTTTATATTACTTTGCATATATTGACAAATGTATGGTTTGGATGCAATGGACGTGAAGACAAACGCAAATATGTAAAGGAATGTGGGGTGAATACATAACCACTACTGAAAAATGTATGAAAATGTGGGTTCTCTGATTTTTAGACATTCTCCAGAGGGTGCCTCAATAATGCGTGTTAATGTTAACCTACAATAAAGTACGTGCACAGTTATGCTATTTAACCAATTCTGAAGTCTGCATTTTTATTTAATATTTGAATTGAACTTTAAAACTAGCCGACTGGGCACCTAGGAACCACATACTGTTGCTATGTGCAGAGATGTGGGCTTGCAGCCCATTGTTGGGCAGAGTCCATCGCACTGCTCCAATAGACCTGCTCTGACTGCTACTTTCCCACGTCGGCAGTCGAAGTCGTTTCTCCTTCACAATGCTTTTCACCTGGTTGGCCAGTTTCACCGTCTCAGTAGACAAGCTAAAAGAAACTGTTGGCAGCCTCTCGTTGCTCCTGTAATATGACCGTCGCCAGACCAGAGAGTGGAACTGGATGGCAGTGTGGCACTTGCAGCTGCAGTTTGTTTGCTTCAAGATTTAATACGTGTAAGTGACCTTTGCTTCTCGTCCTGTCTTTACTGGTTTGTTAATAAGGTCATTTGAAATTGTGTTGTACATAAAGGAATATTACAGAATTATTCTCTATTTTAAGCTACACTGTGGGGTTTTGTTTTTTTGATCTTTACATTTATATTAATGCAACCCAATACACTTATCTAATGATCAGCTATGACCTGTAAGAACTGACAATCTGAACATTCAAACTTTAAGAGGAATAAAAACAAAAAAATGATCAGCTGTTCATGTCAAAATCTGTAATATGTAATAGAAATAACTGTAATATGTTCAATATAACTGTAATATGTAACATATAACTGTAAATATGTCAATTGCAAGATGGGACTGTACATTCTGTACATACATATATAAATATCCATATATACATTGTACATATAAACATTATATATATATATATATATATATATATATATATATATATATATATATATATATATATTGTACATACACTATTAATATATTTTTGTATATATATAGAATATATTTCTCTATGCACCCCTGTTTTTCTTTTTCCTCAGATTGGACAGAGCACTCAACCATTTCACTGTGAGTTATACTGTGTATGACTATGTATGCGACAAATAAACCAAACTTGAAATGATTTTACCTTTTTCTGTCGTTTTCATTTTAAGCTTAGAATAACCAAGGCCTGGACTTTGTAAGGTGGTTTTGAATCCAGGTCAGCTAGGTGAGGACACCAATAGCTTACTGGGTAAGCAGCCACACTCTAACAATGGTGGGCTCGTGTGCAGAACAGTTAGAGCTTGGATCAAGCAAAACAAGAGGAAAAAACGAAACACCTCGGTGAGCGTGGAAAAGGGGAGAACAAAGAACGCCACGGAAAGAAATGGCAACCCCGATGCACTGGGGAAAACTCGAACTAAAAGCTCCCAAACAAAACCAGAAAACGGGGAGAAACTTGAATGGCTAAGGGAAGCCTCAGGAGAGAGACAGACTCGAGAGGGGAAAACTGGAGAAGGGAGGGGACGTGTAAAAACACTGACACCCTCGCAGAACAGAAAAGAGGCATAGCACAAGGGCTCACAGACCTCAATACCCAGAGTTACCGGCTAGGAGCTTGGCTCAAAACTTTATCAAAAACCCAGCACTGAATGATTGGGTCACTGGGCTTATATAAGGTCTAGCCCAGCTGTTGGGTGTTGATCCTGATCAGTGGCGTGGTTGACTCGACGCCTCCCTCTGGTCGAGGGGGCCTCGGCCTGGTGCCAACCCTTACAGGCTTGATGTCTACAGACATGGCAAAAATATTTCAATGTTCAATGCATTTCAGTTTCAATGTTTATTTTTTTCAGTTAAAATGTTAATTTTTTTTACTGCTTATTCTTCCATTAGACAGCCAGAAGCGCAGCACTGGTTAAAGTTTTTGAGCGGCTTCCTGCGCGCACTGGTCCTGGAGCACAGCGACTGCCTCATCCACCTTAGGGTGCAGAGACTCAGGAGACTCCAGCATATGCAGTAGCTCCGAGTTGTCCAGTTCCAGGAACAGACCCGTGATCTTCCCTGCAAGGGTGGGCTGCATGTTCTGGATCAGGGGAAACAGACGCTCACCCAGTATCTGCTTCTGCTCCTGTGGAGGTGCAGCAGCCAGCATGGAGGCACTGAGAGGTTCCTGACCCTGCACATGGACCGCAGCCAGCTGCACGGGCACCTGGAGTTCTGCCCCCAGGTGCTGCTGTGGGTTGAGAAACATAAATGTTTTATAATTGATTTGACTGATAAATGGTAAGTTCGACATTTATATCTAAGGGCTGTGTGCCCAGGTGTTGCTGTGGGCTGTGAACGCCTGAGGTGGTTTTGTACTGTGGTACTGCTCTCACCAGCGACGCCTTGTTGGCAGCTTCCGCGCTGGCCATCCCTGTCCCCGGAGCCTCAGATGCCATGGTCTGATAGGCCATCGTGCGTGGGACCTGGCAGGCGGTGGTTGGTCGGATGGCGCTGAAGGCCTGCGGGCAGGATGCGGCTGGACCGATGGCACTCGGCATATCCTGGACTTGCTGTGGGTGGACGCACTGCATGGCCCAGCAAGGGCTGGGGAGGAGTTGTGCCAGCTGGCTGCTTGCGCAGTAGGCAGGCCAGTTCTGAGCTTGTGGAATGGCTTCCATGTTGTAGCCGGAGGGCGGGGCAGGCTGGTAGGGGTTGAGCACGAGGTTGGGCAAGGCACTCACGCTGGCCGTGCGCTTCATGTACTTGTTGGAGAGATGGGCCTGCCGCTCCTCCTTGCGCTGCGCCAGAGCCACGTACAGCGGCTTGGTGCCTACAACGCGCCCATTCATCTCCGTCATGGCCGTGGCGGCCTCCTCCGGCGAGGAGAAACACACGAAGCCGAACCCTTTGGAGCGGCCGCCCTCCATCATCACCTTGGCACTTGTGATGGTCCCGAACGGAGAGAACTCCTTACGTAGACGCGCGTCGTCCAGACCGTCGTCTAGGTTCTTGACGTACAGGTTGTCTCCCTGGTAGTGAGTCATACCGTCCTGCTTCATCTGCTCAAACTTTCGTTTCAGCCCTGTCTGCCTCTCGCCTTTCTTCTGGGCATAACCCACATACACCTTCTTCCCATTTATCTCATCCACAGCCCTCTGGGCATCCTCGTGCCTCTCGAAGTTCACAAAGCCAAAGCCCTTGGACTTGCCGCTCTCGTCGGTCATGACGCGAGTGCTCAGCGTTTGGCCGAACTTGCTGAAATCATCATGTCTCCACCCCAAGGGAATGTTAGGTCTCTTCTAGAATATCCTTCATCATCTCTGGAAGGTCAGGCAAGACCTCACAGATGGCGGTGTGTGACCATGTTTGCCCCAAGTCAGTCATTTCTGGAATCATGGATGATTGCTTACTGTACAAATAAAAGGAAAAACTGTCATTACACTGATATCAAGTATGTGTATATATAAAAAAAACCTTTTCATTTTGTGATACGTTTCTTACATAGTATGTGTGAATTTTTAGTATGGTTTCCATCACAGATCATGTTTACCTCGACAATACACTGTGTTTCAGTGGAAGGACTTGGTGCCCATTAACAATGTACAATGGTAAAAATCTACCAAGTTGTTAATGTTAAGACATTCCAGCCTTGAACTGTGTTTTGTCACAAAGTACAGATGGTATTCAAAATGAACGTCAGCGTTATGTATATCCATTACAAAATACACAGATGTATCATTTTGAATTAAAATAATGAGAAGTTCTCCGAACTCCATGTGCTCATCATTTTTTGACACAAGAAAATGTCCTTTTTTATATGATGCACCCTTACACTGCACCTCTGTGGAAACACTAGTACTGTGTTCTGAAAAGCCAAACTCTCTAACTGCATGTTTAATTGCATCACTGTAAAGGTTGGGGTAGAAGGTACAACTGTCTTTGACTTGCAGAAGCTGACAACGTCCAGGTCCAGCTGAAAGACATGACTGAAACATCTTCTGTCTTTTGGATAAATTTAGGCAGATATTTTTTAAAGTTTTTCAAATGCCTGGCACACCTTTTGAAGTAGCTGCGTTTACTTTCAAAACGCATTGTCCACAACCTAATCAAGGGGCCAAATTTAAAAATTAGTGCTGGATAGTGTCGCAAGAAATTATGTTTTGGTCTTAGTGGACTCTCACTGTCACGGAACGCTCGCCTCCCCCGAGTCACGTGGTTTGGCCCGCCACGTGCAGTGGGAGGGTGGTTTTGTTTGTAACCACACCTGCACACACCTGCACCTTGTTCGTCCTGCCTCTCGTCCTGCGGCACCCGGGCCACCGCACGCTACACTCAGGAAATAAACGCAGATTCCAGATATTCTTGGATTATAATGTCAAGATAGGCCACCTGTGACAAAGAAATCGTCTGTGTGCAAATCATATCAACAATATCTTTAAGCTGGAGAGTTAATTTACACACATCATCATCTGGATTTTGCACTTTGTCACCAATTAATAAAGGCAGCAACATTAGGAAATTCCAATTCTGGATAGCTTGACCTGAAAGCTTGGACACCCCAGAGTTAACAGAACATAGCTTTGTAAAAGCATCAGATCCTTTGCACTTGAACTGCTTGATGTGCCAGTTCAATAATGAATATGTAAGGCATTTTTTTTTCTTAATGAAATGCTTCAAGTACAGTGCAACGTCATAGAACAACACACACTCAAATATGTCAAGGCCTAAACAAGGTGGGAGACCAGGCTGACAAACATGAAAAGATATCAGAGTATTGAAAACAGTTTACCTTTATGCCTTTGATATCTCGACTGTCCACAGCTTCAATGTCTAGATCACCAACAGCATAATTAGAACTTTCAGGGGTGCCCTGGGGACCACGTACATTTGGATCATCACTCTGAAACTCACTTCGTATGATTTCACAGTACCTGCAAAATTAAAGTAAGTTTTCAGTAAACCCGCCAATGCTGTGTAAACCCAAATTATAACCAGCAATACAACAAAGAGCCCCGTGGATCGTTTCACCACCTACAATAATTCCATTTACATCCAAATCTTTTAAATCCACTAACATCTCTGAGAAAACCTTAGCACTTCCAATTTTCCAATTAAGTCATTTAATTTTCCAATTAAGTCATTTTCTCCACACAGTAAGACAAGGGACGTGATCGATATCGGACCGTACACGAACAGGTAAATTTGCCAAAAAAAGACAGACTGCGACAACGTTGTCTTTTTTCTTAGCAGAGCTGAAGGGATTTACAATTTCAAAAGCATTCTGGTACAGAATTAGCATCAGGCATCATGGATTTTCAATGAAGAACTGGTTGGACTTCACAAGACTGAAGACACAAGACACTGAATTCGTCCATAATTCTGATTCTAATAAACTACTTCATGTTTGTAACACAGGTATGTATTTGAACATCTTTTTGAATACTTGAGCTCTTGAATATGTTGTCCTTAGTGGTCCCGGATGACAGACAGAACAGATCTGAATCCTTAACACAATCACAGATTTTAGCAATAGCATTATCTGTTAGACACATGTCAAAACATGTTTTTTAAAAGTGAATGTAGTTTACCCAAAGTATATTCCTGTCTCTACTTATGCACATTTTACATCTCTTCAACAACAGTCTGTATTGTTGAAGCTGGAAGAAGGTGATGCCCTTCTAACTGTAGGTAGAATAGACATACATTCCCAAGAAAGGTCTCCTTCAAATTCGGTGGCAACTGAATGCTTTCATTTGTTGTTGCATCATTTGAGCTCTGGGAAGCATCCTCAAGTACAAATGAGAGAAATTGTTTTCTTGTACATGTCACATAGGTTATGCTAGCAGTCGAACATTCTTGATGTTTCCTAGACATATGAGCAGTAAATGATGATTTCACGGTGAACGTATTTTTACAACCAGTTACTGGACATGCCACAGGTCGTCCCTCCACTATATGTTCTTTTAAGTCACAAGTTCTTCGCTGTGTGAATTTGACGCTCACAGCGAAATTGCACATTTCAAATCTGTAACAACGGCTCTAGCAGTAACAGAGGGTGCAGGCACACTGTGAACACAATAGAAATGAGCTTTAAAAGCTGCATAAGTACAAAACGTCTGCTTGCAGTCAATGCTAACACATTTGAAAAAACAAGTGGCTTCGTTTCTATGAACTTTACAGTGCAGCACACAACCCTTCAAAGCATCAAGTTCTTTGCTACAAAAACGGCAGGTAATCATTGTTTGGCAAACAAACTAACAAAACAACCCGTTAGGGTTTTAGCCTCCTCGACTGATACTACAAAACTACCGCAGCACAACAGTATGAAAAAAAAACGAACTGAAAAGCTTTAACACGAAACCCACCTTTCGGCGTTATAACTATGACTGAAAAATATACCCTCGATCGAAAGGAGAAGCTAGTATATTTCTGACAACAAACGTTAGCATTATCGTATTTCCAGTCTGAAGAAATTAAATTGCTAGCGTACAAGTGCTGCATGCGGTGAGTCTACCGTATCTTCAAGCGCGAGCAGCTCGGCCGCGCACTCACCGACTTCGCCTAAACGGTCGCTCTCGCGACAATGAACCAGTCCAATAAAAGAACGGAAACAAACTCTACTGCTCCGTAATTTGACCATTCGGAGCTCATATGTTTAAACATTGAAAATACAGACCTTTATTTTTGCAGGAATGCAAATTTACGCTGAAAATCCATTACTGTTAAATTTGAAATGGCCTTAAGGCACTATAAATATGACCAAATGACATTATTTCGTAATGAAAACGCAGAAACTTTTTTTATCATTAGCAAATTATTAACAATTAATATGATGCAAAAATAAAGAACATGCTGTCATCTATCTAAATATTGACAACATATTCCTTGTTCACTGCAGTCACATGCACTTATTTTATTTTATACAGCGAACATAAATAGGAAAGTGTTAACATTTCAGCTTAACCCTCAAATGTTTTTTCAGAGGCTGTAAAAATAGTGCATATAATACATTTTTAGAAACCTATTACTACAGTATTACTACTATCCTACTGATATGCTGTTAAATATAGGTCCGGTTGCAGAGGTCTTTTTTTAGCAGCCGTACTAATACGTGTAGTAAGACAGGTAAGCGTGGTCGGGTCGGTCCGGGGTCGTACACGGGGTGGCGTTCAGGAGGTGACGGAGGGTCAGGCAGGAGACGAGGTCTAGAAAGCAGGCAGGAGTCAATAACCGGGAAACCACACAGGATGAGGAAACGCTCGTACGCCGTATAGGAAAGCAATACTTCGCGACTAGTATGCGATGAGGAGAAGCTTATTAAAGGGGTTGGTAATGAGGGGAATAGGACTCAGGTGTGGGCAATATTTGAGACAGGGATAGGTGCGGTGATCAGGATAGGTATGTGATCAGGACTACATAAAGAATTACTAAACAGTCCAGGGAAGTTATCATCAGGAGCTCCAGCCAGTCTTCCTTTAAGGAATTACTAAACAGTCCAGGGAAGTTATCATCAGGAGCTCCAGCCAGTCTTCCTATCTTCGGCTGGGTTGGACCGGCTGGGCGGGATCTTCCCTCGATGACTTGGGTGGAGGCGGCTGCTCACGATTTGTCGCCCGCAGGTCCGGAAGCGCACCAGCTGATTTGTCCGTTTCAGGGGTGGGCACTGGTGACGTTGCCTCCTTGTCTTTACGAGGCTTAGGCGTAGGCGCTTTAAGTTCTGGGGCTGCGAGACTTCACGGAGGGAGTGTCCTCATAGGACAACGACGCTTCTCTGAAAGCCCCCCCAAGGGAGAATCCCCATGGAGGACCAGCTCCACCTGCCTCTCAAAGGCATTCAGGTCCAGGACACTGCAGTCGCTTACTCACCTAACTGACACACACACATACAAGCAAGGAGACGTTTGGAAGCAGGGGCCGTATCGTGACAGTATGTAAGTAGGATTGCTGAGCTTGTGAAACAATTACATTTACATTTACGGCATTTAGCAGACGCTCTTATCCAGAGCGACTTACAAAAGTGCTTTGTCATTTACTCATAGAATATGTCCAAGTACAGTATAGTAGGTTAGAATTAAACATACCAATGAACAAGAATACTGTAGAATACAGGGATAAATGCTAATACTTAGAAGTGCAAAATACATAAGGTCTGTCTTAAACAATGATAAATGCTATAAACAATAAGTGCTAGAGTTTGTTAAAAAGCATAAATGCCCTACAATAAGTATTAAATTGGTCAGTCAATAAGGGAGCAGTGTCAGTTGTCCTTTAAATATTCTGCAAATAAATGGGTCTTCAGTCTGGGTTTGAAGACTGCAAAGGACTCTGCTGTCCGGACAGCAAGCGGGAGTTCATTCCACAATCTTGGAGCCAGGACAGAAAATAGTCTCGATGCTTGTCGTCCATGAGACCCGAAGCAAGGTATTTCAAGCCGAGCCGTACTTGAGGTTCGAAGTACTCGAGGTACAGATCGGGCTTTGACCATTGACCTCATGTATGAAGGGGCTGGTCCATGAAACCAATTTTAAACATCTTATGTGTAGTATAATGTACTCCATGCATTATTTTGTAGTGAATGCATTGTAGATTAGTGTTGCTGGTCATTTGGGTGCTTACTATATCATACTTTTGGGATACTTGTGGAAGTGACATGAAAGTAGTGTTATGAGGAATATGTTTGCCTTTTTCTATCCAAGGTGTAAAGTTTAATAATTTTTGTTGTTGTTGAAGGTAAAGTCTTGATTGTTCCAAATACGAGAATGAATAGTTCTTTGTTATCTTGTGGAATTTCCACCAGGCTGTTAGAGTTATGGCCTCTGTCAAACAGTTGAAACATGGATGTTTTTAATTGATTTGCTTGATGGTAAGTCTGACTTTTATATCTCTGCATAATGTTTGTTCTATGTCTATCCATATTCTGTCTGATATACTGGGTTTAATCCATTGTATTACATATTGTAGTTTATTTGCAATAATCAACTACAGTTCTGTATCATTGTGAGTTTGATTCTTTGTAATTTATTTTTCCAGTTATGATGGTGTCCAAAGGTTTAAACCAGGTTGCTGGAGCTGGATAGCAATAATTGAAAACAAATCGTTTATCTTAGGCATTATCACTTTAATTGTTGCAATTCTTCCAAAGAGTATAAGGGGCAAATTTGTCCATCAATGAAGTTTGTCACTTATTGTTTTAAAAACTGGAATGATATTAAATTTGAATAACTGACAACTGCAGAGAGAATCTAATACCCAGATATGTAATGTGATTGGCATTCAGAGGGATGGGGAATGTTTTTTAATTGCATCATAAAGTTATGCTGCTGCAATAGTATAATATACAAATATACTAATTGAGATACAATTTTACCAGTTATGTGTGATGCTCTGTGATGGTCATAGAGAACACCACAGACAACTGTGTGGCACATCACTGTTAAACATGCTGATTGCAACCCTGGGCATCATGAACTGTACAATATTAACCTCAGACAACGTTCTCGGAGTGAAATCTATAAACATATTCATCTAACTATCATTACTTTCTCTAACAGCTCATTGGATGAGAGGCCATTAAGTGAAAGGGAGTTTTAATATCCTTTCTATTTTTAAGTTTAAAAAAACACAGACATAAAAATTTCAGAAAGTGAGACAGAGAAAGGAAACCAGACTTTAAAATGGTGCTTCGCTCTTGAGTTACAACAGTAGCGTAACGAGGGGTGGCCCGAGTGCCGCAGGGTGAGGGGCAGGACGCACAGACTCCAACGTCTGGGACGTACATTTATTAACATTTAACACAGAACACTAACGGCACTCACAAGAATCACACGCGATTAATACAAACAAGAAACGGTTAACTGCAAATGCACTGTATATGCAAAATGAAAGATGCAGGGAGTGGTTGGTCTCTTTTTCAATCAAATCTGAACAGAGTGAAATCTTCACATTTGATTAATTTGACAGACTTTAAAGGGATAATAGACAACATATAAAATGGAACAGAACACGATATAAAAAGGAACTAAATGAAAAACAAACGAAAAAATACTTTTTATCACACTTGCCCAGACAAGCACCAAATCAGACCAAAATAGATCAAGCAAAGGCATAACTGGGAAGAAGCATATTAGCCATTTATTACTCTATTGTTAACAACCTAACAACAGTAATCTGATTGTTAACTGATTGTTAACATACTTTTCAAGTCTTTAACCGTTTTGCTCCCAACATCCTATATGAATGGGTACGAATGCGGCTCATTACCCGCCTGCACAAACTGCTTCTGAAATACTGGGCAGCTAAAGGGTTCTTCACCTGTGTGGATTCTCATATGCTGCTTTCTGTGGCCTGTTTCGCCAAAGCCCTTCCTTACAGTACTATGACAAGCAGACACCCCTGTGTGAGGGTTTAGGTGCTCCTCAAGAGCCTGTGCATGTTAGAAACACATGTTGCAAATATCAGTGACGTTATTTCTCATTTTTGTGATTAGCCATGTTTTTCTGTAGCTACAAATACTTTGATTTTGAAAAAAAGTTTTTGGTAATTTAATAAAACAGACATCTTAAGTTTTACGACAAAATGTGCAAATAAGCTGGCCTGAGAGGTGCGTTCGGGAATATGACTCAGTGCGTCTCTGGTGCTGCTTTTGATGAGTGCAGTGTCATGAGAGTGCGGCCATCTAGCCGTACAAAGAGGGGTTACAGCTTCTCCCGGACGTTTCCAATAAATGTCTAGATTTGTGAGTTATAGAAAGACAGCTGGAAGAGAAGTCCTCCCAGCCCAGCACACAGGGCCAAGTGTCAAAGCGCTGGGAGGTGAACTGAACTTTCATCTTAGTCAGGTACTCCTGAACCCTCTTACAGTCATCAGACAGCAGCAGCCACGCATGTTTGGTCATGGGGTCCAATGTGACCTCATCCACAGCACTGCAGATCCAGTTCCACAATGAATTTGGAATGGATTTTGAAGTTCTCCAGGATCGCTGTTTACTGAGGACCCAAAGCTGTGAAACTACATCCTGGTTATGTTTGAGTAGAGACCATGCGATGAAGTCCAGGACAGGCAGCATGGGTTCCAGCTTCTTCTTAAGCTCCAGCTGCCTGAAATTCTGTGCCAACTCTGCCCTCATCATGCCGCACCGCTCTGAGACTGTCTGGAGTTCTTTAGCCCATTCAGTGTTTCTCTGCTTGGTCTCCTTCACTGCCTAGGTCCTCTCTTCACTTCCTCTCTCCTGCTGCCCTTCACGTGGACTGAACAATGTATCAACAGCTTTGAGACGGCTGGCCCACTGAAAAATGTGCTGGCAACAGTGTGGGGGTGTACGGTTCCACCGCAGTCATTACTGCTACTGGATGCAGCTGCAGCGCCCTCGTCAGGCTTACAGACACGCTCCACCTCTTGTTTCCACTGAGCGATAAACTTCACGCACTCCTTGAGACCGTGCAAATTCCTCAGGTCTGGTGCTTGAGGTAATAAAAAGAGAACAGAGGTTTAACATTGAATTAGACATATTAATAACATAATCACAGAATGGTATGTGTCCTTTCAGAATGATTTGTGTACAGGGCAGAGGCCTCTGTAAAGGCCTCTGCAGGCTTCTGCAAAGGATGGTGGATAGGCTCCAGCACACTTACAAGTATGAGATATTATTTCCATCAGGCTCAGGACCATCTCTTTAGGATAAGGTCAAGAGAAATCTCTTGGAATGTGGTGTTAAGAGGTTCCAACTGGTGTGGGTGTTTTATATTACTTTGCATATATTGACAAATGTATGGTTTGGATGCAATGGACGTGAAGACAAACGCAAATATGTAAAGGAATGTGGGGTGAATACATAACCACTACTGAAAAATGTATGAAAATGTGGGTTCTCTGATTTTTAGACATTCTCCAGAGGGTGCCTCAATAATGCGTGTTAATGTTAACCTACAATAAAGTACGTGCACAGTTATGCTCTTTAACCAATTCTGAAGTCTGCATTTTTATTTAATATTTGAATTGAACTTTAAAACTAGCCGACTGGGCACCTAGGAACCACATACTGTTGCTATGTGCAGAGATGTGGGCTTGCAGCCCATTGTTGGGCAGAGTCCATCGCACTGCTCCAATAGACCTGCTCTGACTGCTACTTTCCCACGTCGGCAGTCGAAGTCGTTTCTCCTTCACAATGCTTTTCACCTGGTTGGCCAGTTTCACCGTCTCAGTAGACAAGCTAAAAGAAACTGTTGGCAGCCTCTCGTTGCTCCTGTAATATGACCGTCGCCAGACCAGAGAGTGGAACTGGATGGCAGTGTGGCACTTGCAGCTGCAGTTTGTTTGCTTCAAGATTTAATACGTGTAAGTGACCTTTGCTTCTCGTCCTGTCTTTACTGGTTTGTTAATAAGGTCATTTGAAATTGTGTTGTACATAAAGGAATATTACAGAATTATTCTCTATTTTAAGCTACACTGTGGGGTTTTGTTTTTTTGATCTTTACATTTATATTAATGCAACCCAATACACTTATCTAATGATCAGCTATGACCTGTAAGAACTGACAATCTGAACATTCAAACTTTAAGAGGAATAAAAACAAAAAAATGATCAGCTGTTCATGTCAAAATCTGTAATATGTAATAGAAATAACTGTAATATGTTCAATATAACTGTAATATGTTCAATTACCACCATGTAAAATATAACTGTAAATATGTCAATTGCAAGATGGGACTGTACATTCTGTACATACATATATAAATATCCATATATACATTGTACATATAAACTATATATATATATATATATATATATATATATATATATATATATATATATATTGTACATGCACTATTAATATATTTTTGTATATATATAGAATATATTTCTCTATGCACCCCTGTTTTTCTTTTTCCTCAGATTGGACAGAGCACTCAACCATTTCACTGTGAGTTATACTGTGTATGACTATGTATGCGACAAATAAACCAAACTTGAAATGATTTTACCTTTTTCTGTCGTTTTCATTTTAAGCTTAGAATAACCAAGGCCTGGACTTTGTAAGGTGGTTTTGAATCCAGGTCAGCTAGGTGAGGACACCAATAGCTTACTGGGTAAGCAGCCACACTCTAACAATGGTGGGCTCGTGTGCAGAACAGTTAGAGCTTGGATCAAGCAAAACAAGAGGAAAAAACGAAACACCTCGGTGAGCGTGGAAAAGGGGAGAACAAAGAACGCCACGGAAAGAAATGGCAACCCCGATGCACTGGGGAAAACTCGAACTAAAAGCTCCCAAACAAAACCAGAAAACGGGGAGAAACTTGAATGGCTAAGGGAAGCCTCAGGAGAGAGACAGACTCGAGAGGGGAAAACTGGAGAAGGGAGGGGACGTGTAAAAACACTGACACCCTCGCAGAACAGAAAAGAGGCATAGCACAAGGGCTCACAGACCTCAATACCCAGAGTTACCGGCTAGGAGCTTGGCTCAAAACTTTATCAAAAACCCAGCACTGAATGATTGGGTCACTGGGCTTATATAAGGTCTAGCCCAGCTGTTGGGTGTTGATCCTGATCAGTGGCGTGGTTGACTCGACGCCTCCCTCTGGTCGAGGGGGCCTCGGCCTGGTGCCAACCCTTACAGGCTTGATGTCTACAGACATGGCAAAAATATTTCAATGTTCAATGCATTTCAGTTTCAATGTTTATTTTTTTCAGTTAAAATGTTAATTTTTTTTACTGCTTATTCTTCCATTAGACAGCCAGAAGCGCAGCACTGGTTAAAGTTTTTGAGCGGCTTCCTGCGCGCACTGGTCCTGGAGCACAGCGACTGCCTCATCCACCTTAGGGTGCAGAGACTCAGGAGACTCCAGCATATGCAGTAGCTCCGAGTTGTCCAGTTCCAGGAACAGACCCGTGATCTTCCCTGCAAGGGTGGGCTGCATGTTCTGGATCAGGGGAAACAGACGCTCACCCAGTATCTGCTTCTGCTCCTGTGGAGGTGCAGCAGCCAGCATGGAGGCACTGAGAGGTTCCTGACCCTGCACATGGACCGCAGCCAGCTGCACGGGCACCTGGAGCTCTGCCCCCAGGTGCTGCTGTGGGTTGAGAAACATAAATGTTTTATAATTGATTTGACTGATAAATGGTAAGTTCGACATTTATATCTAAGGGCTGTGTGCCCAGGTGTTGCTGTGGGCTGTGAACGCCTGAGGTGGTTTTGTACTGTGGTACTGCTCTCACCAGCGACGCCTTGTTGGCAGCTTCCGCGCTGGCCATCCCTGTCCCCGGAGCCTCAGATGCCATGGTCTGATAGGCCATCGTGCGTGGGACCTGGCAGGCGGTGGTTGGTCGGATGGCGCTGAAGGCCTGCGGGCAGGATGCGGCTGGACCGATGGCACTCGGCATATCCTGGACTTGCTGTGGGTGGACGCACTGCATGGCCCAGCAAGGGCTGGGGAGGAGTTGTGCCAGCTGGCTGCTTGCGCAGTAGGCAGGCCAGTTCTGAGCTTGTGGAATGGCTTCCATGTTGTAGCCGGAGGGCGGGGCAGGCTGGTAGGGGTTGAGCACGAGGTTGGGCAAGGCACTCACGCTGGCCGTGCGCTTCATGTACTTGTTGGAGAGGTGGGCCTGCCGCTCCTCCTTGCGCTGCGCCAGAGCCACGTACAGCGGCTTGGTGCCTACAACGCGCCCATTCATCTCCGTCATGGCCGTGGCGGCCTCCTCCGGCGAGGAGAAACACACGAAGCCGAACCCTTTGGAGCGGCCGCCCTCCATCATCACCTTGGCACTTGTGATGGTCCCGAACGGAGAGAACTCCTTACGTAGACGCGCGTCGTCCAGACCGTCGTCTAGGTTCTTGACGTACAGGTTGTCTCCCTGGTAGCGAGTCATACCGTCCTGCTTCATCTGCTCAAACTTTCGTTTCAGCCCTGTCTGCCTTTCGCCTTTCTTCTGGGCATAACCCACATACACCTTCTTCCCATTCAGCTCCTTCCCATTTATCTCATCCACAGCCCTCTGGGCATCCTCGTGCCTCTCGAAGTTCACAAAGCCAAAGCCCTTGGACTTGCCGCTCTCGTCGGTCATGACGCGAGTGCTCAGCGTTTGGCCAAACTTGCTGAAGATCTCCTTCAGCTTGTCGTCGTCCATGTCCTCTCCAAAGTTCTTGACGTACACATTGGTGAACTTTTTGGCCCTGGCCCCCATCTCAGCCTCTCGCTCCTTGCGAGACTTGAAGTGGCCAATGAACACTTTGCGGTCATTGAGCAACATGCCATTAAGTCTCTCAATTGCTCTCTCCGCAGCCTCACGGGTCTCAAAGTGCACAAAGCCGTAGCCCTTAGAGCCATTCTCGTCACACACCACCTTGCTGGAAAGGATGTTCCCAAAGGCAGAGAATGTGTCGTAAAGAGCTTC
Source organism: Electrophorus electricus (assembly GCF_041902795.1). NCBI lineage: Eukaryota > Metazoa > Chordata > Actinopteri > Gymnotiformes > Gymnotidae > Electrophorus > Electrophorus electricus. The sequence continues at coordinate 736,262 of NW_027658616.1, read as the reverse complement.
GCTGTCAATAGACTTGTCAAGGTTCTTGATGAAGATGTTGCCAACTCCACTCTTCCTCAGAGAGGGGTCTCTCTGGGACCACATAATTCGCACAGGTCTGCCTTTGATGATGTTAAAGTTCATAGTGTCCAAAGCACGCTCAGCATCCACCGGCTGCTGAAAGTTCACATACGCATAGCCGAGTGAGCGACTGGTCATCATGTCCCTGCAAACTCGGATGGAGACAATTGTGCCAGCAGGGCTCAATTTCTCGAATAGCATGGCCTCGGTAACGTCTGGATGAAGGTCACCCACGTACAACGAAGTCATCGGCGAACTTGGAGCACTTGGATTCATTTTCGTGAGGATCGTCGGTCAACCTTTCTGGAAATCGTAGTCGAAAGTAGTAAATGAATAAAATAAAATCGTAAATGATTTAACCAAATGATCTAACTGCACGAATTATAAAACAGTTTGAAACAGCAATTCAACAGAGCCAGGCAAGTGTCGACCGACCAAAGCGATCAAAGCAACACTTTAGCTTTAGATTCAAATACATGACAACTTGGTTGTTACGTAAGAGTGCTTTTACGTAAATGTTTATTTTTAAATATTATACAAACGCTATTTATTTATTTATGAATTATTCAATTATTTTAACTTATAACATTAATAGCGTGAATGAGAGGCTTTAACAACGCCTTATATTTCAAAATATTACCTAGTCACAGCATTTTCCAAAAATCGTCCATATGCTGCTCACACTGGATCATTTACCGCATGGCTCAGAATAAATACTTTTAGTTTGATAAACGCAGCAACATTCATTTTCTTTAGCCTAATGCTCGGCAAAAAACATCGCATTAAAGTTAATTAATGGGATGAAATCAGTTTGCCTTGGAGCAGGCCTATGTTCTTTGAGGTTAAAAATCATCGCCTGGATTGTAAACCTTAGTAGAGTTCCACAACGAGGTACGATTTGTAAAAGGACGTCTTTTTCTCTCCGAGTTAGAAATCTGGAGAAATAAATATATCAATTGATTTCCGCCCATCGGAGGACCTTTAGAACTTTATTATTTATTCATTATTTATTTCTAACTTCTCACTGTGTCCAACTATATCGGGTGTATAAAACGTATGAACAGACATAAATAACGTGGGGGAAACGGGAATAGGGGAGAGAGGAAAAATAAGACGAACAGAGACGAAACAGACAAACGGGAAATGCAGATAGAGTATTTTAAGTATTAGCCACCTGCACCATTACGGGAATGTGTGTGTGTGTGTGTGTGTGTGTGTGTTCGTGTGTGACTGCTTGTGTGCGTCTGCCTGTGTGTGTGTGTGTGAGAGAGAGAGAGAGGCTATGTGCGAGTGCACTGTATATGTACACGTACTAGATTGGGATATTTATCATTTATGGATTAGCTCTGTAAACTTTTTATCAAAGGAGTCCAGTCTAGGTTATTGGTTCTTATTGATTCATTCTGAGATTTTTTTCCATTGATATGTAGTCTATCAATAGATTTTTCCATTCGGTGACACTAATATTATTTTTTGTTTTCCAATTCATGAGTATGTTTGTATTTGCAATTAATAATGTTATATATATATATTATCCTGTTTTTTTTCTATTGACACATTGGTTGATGACATGTCTCCTAGGAGACATAAAGATGGTGTTGGATGGATAGGGTTATTTAAATCATGGGACATGTGTGTGATGACCTATTTCCAAAATTACTTGATAGGTGTGCTCTGCCACACGATGTGAATGTAATCGTCAGCTGTGTTTGGAGTAAAGTATGCACAGATTGCTGAGCTTGTGAAACCAATTTTAAACATCCAATGTGTAGTATAATGTAATCTATGTATTATTTTGTACTGAATGCATTGTAGGTTAGTGTTGCTGTCATGTGGTAATTATTATTATACATTTTAATCCAGACTGTGGCGTCGGGGGTTAGTAATAAATCTTCCTCCCATTGTCTCGATGGGAGAGTAATTATGCGATTTGATTTCATTATTATTTTGTATATCTTATGTGATAGTTTTTTTGTATTAGGAATGTTTATAATACTGATATGGATGCACGTGAGTTTAATGTCTCTGAACTGATAGTTGCTCTTACCTGCTTTCTATATCTTATGTTTGGGCTACTTGTGGAAGTGACATGAAAGCAGTGTTATGTTTATGTTAGTGTGGAGTTTGATATCTTGTGGAATTTCCACCAGGCTGTTAGTATCATGGCCACCCACAAATTGTTGATCATGAATGTTCTTTAATTGATTTGACTGATAAATGGTAAGTCTGACTTTTAGATCTTTGCATAATGTTTGCTCTATGTCTATCCATATTCTGTCTGATATACTAGGTTTTATCCATTTTATTCCATATTGTAGTTGATTTGCAATAATCAACTACAGTTCTGTAATGTTGTGAGTTTGATTCTATGTGATTTATTTTTCCAGTAGAATCAAGTTATGATGTTGTCCAAAGATTTTAGACAGGTTGGTGGCACTGGAATAATTGAAAACAAACAATTTCGTTTAGGTAATATTCTCATTTTAATTATTGCAGTTTGTCCGAAGAGTATAAGGGGCAAATTTGTCCATCAATGAAGTTTGTCGCTTATTGTTTTAATAATTGGATGACTATTTATTTTGAATAACAGACAACTGGGAAGAGAATTTAGTACCCAGATATGTAATATGACTGGTATTCAGGGGGATGGGGAATGTTTTTAATTGCATCATAAAGATATGCTGCTAATATATAGTATAATACACAAATATACTACTCGAGATACAATTTGACCAGTTATGTGTGATGTTCTGTGATGATCATATAGAACACCACAGACAACTGTGGCACATCACTGTCAAACCTCCTGATTGCAACCCGGGGCATCGTGAACTGTACAACATGACCCTCAGACAATGATCTCTGAGTGAAAGCGATAAACATAATCATCTTCATATCATCACTTTCTCTACAAGTTCAGTGGAAGAGATGTCAGTGAAAGGGAGTTTTAATACCCTTTCCATTTTTAACTTTAATAAAAACACAGACGGAAAAATTCCAGAAAGTGATACAGAGAAAGGAAACTAGACTTTAAAATGGTGCTGCCCTCTTGATTTACAAGTGTAGATTATTGAAATTATTACAAATGTCTGACGCCAAAAGGGATTGTGTCAGTGTTTCACTACTCAATATTTGGTAGACAGTATAAACAAGCAGACTATGGTTAAAAAGATCACAGAAATAAAGCAAACACCAATATAATCTTGAACCACCTAGTCCACAGGAAACATTAGATTACTGGAACAAAATCAGACAACTAGCAGAACAACTTTTTACCAATGATGCAGGTGCACTTTTGGTGGATTTATTTATCTGTATTTCAATCCACTAAAGTTTTTCACTTGATCTAACATTACATTTAAGACCGACGCCCTGTTACGTCTCACAGAAGAGTCCATTGATCAAGCTGCTACTTACCCATCCTGGTCCTGGAGTACCTTTGCTCTGTACACTTTAGTGATGTCTTTGCTACCAACAAACCTATTTTAATCCATCAGATAGTAACCAAACGCTTCAAGGACACTTGCATAACCATTTTTATTTTTTCATAATACTTGTCCAGGTTTCCACTATTATGTTCAAACCATACATTATTCAATATATGCTAATTGATATTTAATAGTTACACCAACAAGTTCTTGGTACTATTATGTTCAACCTGAACTACTTCTATTTTTTTAAAAGACGATCCTATTCTATATCACCGGATGCCCATATTGTTTCTTTTGGTGATCTCCATATTGTTTCTTCCAGTGCTTGGCCGGGATGTCCCATCCTTGAACCAAGGCTCTCCCTTCAACGGAATCCCCTAGAGGCTTTTTCAAAGAGGCCTCCTGAAGATTTATGCTGAAGCCTACACTGGTCTTTCCTGCATGAAACCAGTTTATTCGGGACCATCCATACTTTTCTGCTTACAATATCATTTTATTACCTCAGCATTTTCATTACTAATTTAAAAATCAATCACTTTATACTTCTAAAGCTTTCACAGACACATTTAGACTTTTCAGCACTCTCAATGTCCAATGCTAAATGCTACAAACCACTCATACCCAAACAGAAGAAATAGCCCAAATATAGCCACACATATTCCTCCAACCTCTACATACTTCTAAGCTATATATAACGTTTAAAGCCATTAAAAGCAAAGTTATGAACATTTAAAATACACCTTGATAACACAGTTTATAGCTCTTCAAGAATGTTTAGTTGTCATGGCAACTATTCCTTTCTCGACTCTGTTTTGTTTTGGGGTTTTTTTGGCATACCTTTCTTTTTCAGTCATGAATTCCCTTTTTTGTTAAAATCTCCTCACCTTTTCTACAGCGCTTTCTCTCTCTCTAATTTCACAGGTAATTGTCTCTTTCCTCCAAGGGTCTGCATCTCACCTGGACCTTTTCCTCTTTGCTACTTCAGCTCCTGTTGTAGCTGAACATCAATAGTTTAATAGTTATTAGGAAATATTACTTAAAACAAAACAACAAGAAAACAGCAAAGAAGGTATATGCAAGTATATGTTCACTGTATTGTGCAACTGTCATGTCAGCAGGTGGACAATTTTAGCTAAAGTTAGCATTTCAAACATATATTTTGATATTCTAAAATAATGTTTATTAACTCAATATTTCATCACAATGGGGTGGACATTTTTAGCTTTAACTCATCTGAGTATGGGGACAAAGTGAGAAATTCAAATGAACTGACATACTATAGGAGCATGCAGTTTATGCCTTTAGGCGAATGAAGATAGACCTTTTTTAAAGTTGTGAGGTCACTGATGTCAAAGGTCGCATTTTTACCAAGATGGTTATCCAAAGATGAGAGAGTGGACAGCAATTCTTGGACATGTTTAAATAACTTGATTTTTAATTTTATTTATTTATTTATTTTTAATCAAAATTGCAAAATGAATAATCAAAATACCTAAAATATTAATGAACGTATTTACAACCTTACGGTAATATTTAAAAGTTTAAAAGGTTAAAACATGTTTAAAAGGTTAAAACATCCAAAATACCCATTTCCTCATCAAAGACAATGTAATAAGGTTAACATTCCTATATATTCGTAAAATGTGTTCATTCAGAGTAAAACTTTAATCAGTTAATTAAAAACATTAATTGTTTCACAATCTTTGTATCAGCACATTTAAACGAGTATGTTGTACTGACCCTTAGGTAACAGAACGAAGTGTGAAGTCCACTTATAAAATAAATTACGTCATTAGATCAGAGTAGGTGAGGGACAGAGAGCCATGTGTGAAAACGAACAATCATCTCACAAAACACTACTTATGACTAACAAGTAAACACTTGCAAAATAAAAGTAGCCGTTTATGTTAAATATAAGATTTCACAAAACTATTAATTAAAAAAATATTAATTAAAAAATATTAATTACAAAAATATGAATTAAAAAACGTAAATCGATATTTTTGCGATTGATCTCCCTCCCAAGTTACACCGTTTACTTGTCTTAGAACTGAAACACGAGTATCACTGTTACGTTTTAATGAAACCGTTATTTTGAAAATTACAAAACTGCATGTCAATGTTAACCGTGTGGGGTCATACGTGAGTGTATGTTACAGCTGAATTATTAGGTTACCTAACTAAGCTACAGATATTTTTATATTTATTGGCTGCTTGTACAGATTTGTTAGCTCGCTGATAATATACTTTTGTATATAAAATTGTTCTGCGCAAACCACAGCACCATTGCTAAGTTAGCACTTAGCCTTAGCTAACGTTACTTTTAAAGTTAAATTGAGTTTCTTGTCTTGTTCATGGCTTTGTAGCCGAATCTCCCGTTTAGACATGATGTCTGCCCGCAGGCTTAGACTTCTAGTGTTTTCTGTTCAAAAGTGTTTATCTCGACTCGCCGACAAATGCAGAGGTTATTGCTCAGTGTCTCTATCTAGCACTCCTACTAATGAGACTGATGAGACGAGAGTGAGCACATTTAAGACCAAGCTGTCGTCATTAAGAGTTCTTCAGGCAAAAGTTCAACTGAGACGCAACAGGAACATGAGGAATCGTATCTTCCTGAAGAAAGTGGTCTGGCGCAGCTACGGAAAGGTATGTAACTGCATTTGTTGCCATGATAGTTCAGGCTTTAGGATTTTAATTCCCATGTGTCAGTATGCCGGTAGTCGTTGCCAATTTTATTTTGGTGTTTACATCTTGCAGTGTATTTCGAAACATACGGCTGTCAGATGAACGTCAACGACACTGAAATTGCGTGGTCCATTCTTCAGAAGGGTGGATATGTTCGGACCCACGAACTATCAGAGGTAAGTGTCAATGCCTTGACCTTTGACCCTTGATAAACACAGCGCTTCCTTTATTTGAAAGCTTTCATTCTCATCTTTCCTAATTTTTTTTTTTTATACAGGCAGATATGGTGCTTCTTGTCACATGCTCCATAAGGTAGGAAAAGCCTATTTCTGTTTGTATTTTACACAGTGAATCTATACGTTGCCAATCTTGTGCAACTTGACAGCAGTCCTTGACTTCAGTGACATTTTTTGCTTGGATGTAATGCTATTTTCTGTTGGAAAAAATAAAAATCATTGTGACAGGGAAAAGGCAGAGCAGACCATCTGGAACAGACTCAAACATCCAGCAGTTCTGAAAAAGAAGTGTCTAAAGAGCAGCACTCCATTAAAGATAGGAGTCCTGGGTAACTTCTCACTTCACCATAGTTCTTCATTCACGTTCAAATGTATCTCTCAGTCTGAAATGTTCGTATGTGCGCATGTATGTTTGTGTGTGGGTTCACGTGCCCGTATACGCATATGTGTGCTTGCTCTCTTGTAGGTTGCTTGGCAGAGAGACTGAAGACTGAGTTGCTGGAGAAGGAGAGGGTGGTGGATGTTGTAGCAGGGCCAGATGCCTACAGAGATCTTCTCCGACTCCTTGCACTGGCCCATGGGGGTCAGAGGACCAGCAATGTCCTGCTCTCCCTGGAAGAGGCATATGCTGATGTCATGCCCATTCACCATTCAGGACACAGTGCCTTTGTGTGAGTGCCATAATAATATCTGGCTGATTTATAAGGGAGGAGTTCCTACTAAACACTAACTTTTAAATTAACTTTGCACTGTGTGATTTTGTAAAGATGGTACAGTTCAATTTTTAAGTTAACATGTATAGACAGTTTTTGGTGTTTTCATATTCAACTCTAATACACTGAATTTAATCTGAACAGCAACTGTTAGATTAAAATACAGAAATGTCAGCTATAATTTAAGGGCATTTGCTACCATATTGCATGAAACATGGGACTTGCATCCACAATAAAGCCAAAAACAGCAAATGCTCATAGTTCAGTTGTTTATTATTATCATTTTACTGAACACTTGTCAATCTGCATTTTTTGGTTAAATATTTATACATGACTGACCCTCCTACACTTATGAAGGGATATAAAACTTCAAACACCGTGGTGGCTCATCTTCAGCTCCTTCATGCTTTTAGATGTAGCACTTCAAACAATGGTTTGATATCAGGGGTGTCGATACTTTTAAAGTCCTTTCACGCTGTTGACAGTACAGACCTTGTGTACTGCAAGCCTTGTTGGTGGCACCTTGTCTTACAGTGGGATTATCCAGTATATTTTGTCCCTCTTTGACTGCTGTAGGTCTATCACGCGGGGCTGTGACAACATGTTCAGCTACTGCATTGTGCCGTTTTCCCTCCCCCAGGTAAGGAGCAGACCTGTGTCCTCCATACTTGAAGAAGTGCGCATGCTGTCTGACAAGGTCTCTTCCCTTCAGCGACTATGTGTGCAGTCTGGCTTTACTAGTTTCTGTGTGTGAAACTTGGCCAGATGTGAACACTAAGTATATGAAATGATCATGGCCATAGGGGGTGAAGGAAGTGACCCTGCTGGGTCAAAACGTGAACAGCTACAGAGACGTGTCTGGGGACGGGGCCAGCAACTCGGAGCTTGGTTCGCACCTCAGCCGTGGTTTCAGCACCGTGTTCCCGTGATGAGCAAGGAGGCCTACGATTCGCTGACCTGCTACACCACGTCTCCCTCATAAACCCTGACAAGGATTCGCTTCACCTGGCCACATCCTAAAGACTTTCCTGATGAGGTAGAAACCCCAGAGTCATGGATGTGAGCATGTGGTTTTTGGTTGGGATACCCATGACTAGTGTGGGGAAGGTACTTTTAAAATGTATTTCATTGCAGGTGACAAAATACAGAACACAGAATACATGCTGTTAAATGTAATTTAAATGTAATTAAAGTGAGTTATATTTGAAATAGTCTTGGACAATGTTGACGTATTCCAAAGTTTTTAAAGTATGTTCCTCGTTTGAGTAATGTAATGGAATATGTTACCAATTACATTTAGGGGCATGTACATGTACACTGCCTACAGTGCCAGATTAAACCCTGTGGAGGCCCCTAGGCAGTCATAATCTTGGGGCCTCCCTTGCAAATGATCTCCTAATATGTTTGTTTTTTTTAAATTCCTTGTTGCATGGCCCCTAAAAGGTGTGGGGCCTACAGGTCACTGCCTGCTCTGGTAATCTATTGGTAATCCGGCCCTGACTGTTTATGGCTTGTGTGGTGTAGTGGATGTTCAAAGAGTTTAAGTATTTAGTTGAACAGTTTCTTATAGTCTGAATTCATGTGCAGATATTGCTCATAGGCCATTTTAAGCAGCAGATTGGATAATAATTTAGGATTCGCAAATTTGGATGTGAGCAGTAGAAAAGATCATTAATAGATTATCAGATTGAAAAAGCCTTATGCTTATCAGATATGTGAAATAAGGTTTGACTGCCATAGTCAATTTGTGCTGTTTTCGTTTGACCTGTGCTGGGGTGGGTGAGTATGTTTCCTGAAGGTGTTATAGGTAATCCAAGAGCGGAGGAACATCTGTAAGCAGATCCACTTGCCAGCTCAGAGCGGCAGCAGCAGAGTCTTACAGACCATGAGGCGTGGGTGAGAAACGCTCCTAGAACGACAGCACTCACCACAAGCACAGTAGAGATTAGCCTGCTTATCTCAAATCTCTTGATGTCTCATGTGTTAAAACTTAGTTCTCACTTTAAGTCATCATGCTCTGGGATGTTTTCATAGGTATACTAGGGAAGCCTACCTTGAGTTTGTGGAAAACATTCGAAAGATAATACCAGGTGTCCTATCATTACCAAACATTCAATATGTAATTATAAAATTATTGTAGCTATAATAGGTCTTGTGTGAATATATATCTATGTATAATTTCTTTTTACAGGGGTCAGTCTGAGCAGTGACTTCATCACAGGCTTCTGTGGGGAAACCGAGGAGGACCACCAGCAGTTGGTCTCTTTGATCAGGGAAGTGGGCTATAATGTAGCCTTCCTGTTTGCCTACAGCATGAGGAAGGTGAGATCCTATTTTGTCATTGTGTTTAACACTATCAAAAAACAGACATTCTCCCTGGTTCATGTGATGGTTCTATCAAGAAATTCACCATTGTCTATTATCATTTGGAGAATTGAAAGGGTCTTGTGGCTGCCAGTTGGGCTTGACCTTCTGACATGAACATGTGTGTACCACACCCACAGAAAACTCAGGCATATCACCGTCTCAGGGACGATATCCCAGCTGAGGTGAAGAAGCTGTCGCCTGGAGGAGCTTATGTTTACATTCCGAGAAGATGCGGCTAAGGTCAACACCAGTTTCATCGACAGCAAACAGCTTGTCCTAGTGGAGGGAGTGAGTACTGCAGTGGGTTGAAGCCATGCTGTGTTACAACTGTGTTTGGAGCACTTCTGCTGTTAATAATTTGGGATTGCTGCATCTGTGTGTCTTGGTCATCATGTTTTGCATATCGATTTAACTAGATTTCTGCAAGAAAATAAATAGTTGCAGTAAATTCTCCTCCCTTATCTTATTTAGACCTGCTGGATCAACATCATGAGGTCTGTCTGACAACGATGATGAACAATGGCATTGTCTATCAGCTCAGCCCTAGCACCTTTTGGCATTTCATTTTGGTTTTGGCTTTGTTCTTTTCTGGAGGGCAAATAGAGTTTATGTGTTTATGTATTTAGGGCATTGTTTGGTCTATTTTAGTCTATTTGAGTTGTATGGTCACTTTCCCGTTTGCGGTGTTAGTTTGCGATTGCCGCATGGGTTTCTGTGGCCCTTTCATTTGAAACCCTTCCCTGGTTAGGCATAGCATTGTGTCTGTTTTGGATGCTTTGAGCTTTTTGTTATTTTTGAAGTGTTGAGAGCAGTTCACATCTTTGGTACCGGGAAATCCCAATGACTGGTTTCCCTGTGCTTGTGGTCTTTAGTGTATTACCTGCCATCAATAACTGTTTGAAGATTGGGGTCTTAGTTAATTTTGATTCTTGTTAGTGTCCTTCTTTTGAGGACATGCCTGGCGAATGCACAGAAAACTACCCCAAGGTGTTTGCCACTTGTGTGTTAATATGCGCTACCAGTCATGCTGAGATTGGATCTACCGATATACACACTGATAACAGAATTTTATGACCATCTACATAACAGTGGGAATAACCACCCTTGGTTTGGATAACACTAGTGAGACGTCTGCTACAGTGCTTAGTCAAGCCTTTTATATTGTACAAATGTTATCTGCTGTTTTTGCTTGACTGAGTCTGTTTTCTGCAGGAAAGTAAGAAGTCATCTCAAGATCTTTGTGGTCGGAATGATGGGAATGTGAAGGTTATTTTTCCAAGAAAGGATTTGCTTTCTTATCCCACGGATACCAACCCTGTCACTGTTAAAGCTGGAGACTATGTACTGGTGAAGGTGAGCTCTTACTTCAGTTTGCTACTCCTACATGTATATCTGTCTGTGTTGAGACTAAAACAGGAGCATGTTTTTACACACACACACACACACACACACACACACACACACACACACACAGAGATATATATGAGCTGTATGTGTGGAATATTTATTCTGGTAAGCCTGGTCTGTGATATGTAATATACATGGCTGTGAAATATACTGTACAGTTATGGCTACATTTCCATGATTATTGGTGACTACTCTCTCCTTTAGAGATTACCTCAGCCAGCTCTCAGAGTCTGCAAGGCCACGCCTTCAGCCACGCCTCCCTGAGTGATGGACACCCCAGACGCCTATTGATGCACAGGCAGCTGCATATTAGCCTGTAGGTTCCACCTTCTTAGTATCAGGACTGGGTGGGAGTATGTGTCACAGACCTATAGGTCTTCCCAGCTCCAGCTCTTGGAAGCCAGTATGCTCAGTGAGGAGTGTTCACTGCCTCAGTCACCCTGTCTCCTCATTATCAAGCTCCTTATGAGGTGATTCAGGCATGGTGAGGCAGAAAACCCCTGAAAATATGCAGGGAAGTTTCCTCAGAACTTGAGCTCAGTGTTCCTGAAGTGCAGTTTGAAATGAAATAAGGCTTTTCATTTTTTCATTCATTCATTTATTCAGAATCATGTCTGACTCATGTGTGACTCAGTGTTAAAGGAAAGTTTTAACACAGATTTTGTCTGGGTACACACTTTGCAAACTTCAAACTGCATGATTAGCAGACAGTATTGTAGCTATTCAAGTTTATGATCAATAATGTAAGGTAAGTGTGTGTTAACTCTGGGTGGGTCAGGGTGTATTCTCCCCTAAACATACTTCTGACATAATGATTTGTTTAAACACTACAATTCTCTATATCCTAATAATTACTGCCACATTTTAATAACCTGCAATACACTGTAAATACAGCATTTGTAAGCTTTAAATTTACAAACATGAACAATCATACTATATCAAATACATGATACTCATACCTGTGACATAGTGTTTTGAACAGACATTTGCTGCCACACCTGCTATTTTAGCAGGCTAAATAATCTGCCTTCTGAAATGCTAATATGCTTAATTTCATGCAAGTGCTAGTGTTCCTATTTGCTTGCTGATGTGCATGGAAGCGCCATATTATTATTATTATTATTATTATTATTATTATTATTACTATTATTATTATTATTATTATTATTGAGTCACACTGCTATCAAGTTAGCTGGTTGCTCTTAGCTAGTAGTGTGAACAGGACAGGGGACTTGGGGAAGACCCAAAGGGTGAGGTTTGTGTGTGTACATTCACAAGTACTGGTGCACAGCCACTGACATACATAAACACTGCTATCTGGATCTGGAATTTTTAACATTAATGTACAGACTATTCTTTCTCCTTAAAAAATTCATTATGGTAATAATTATGGCAGTGTATGTTCCCCTGCAAACAAATGCTAGGCTGCAGGCTGCACGATGCTGCAATCAACCAGCTGATGGCAAATCCAGACAGTGTTGTTATTGTGGCAAGAGACTTATTGTAAATGCATTGCCATTAATTGAGAGTCATTTTAAAAGATATTTACTCTCCCACTGCGCATACTCCCGTTTTCATAAATTGGCAAATATACATGTTGCTGCTTGTCACACAAACTTTTGTTGTACACAAGTAATAATGAGAAAAGGACTCATCATATGTTTTATGATATAGCTAAAGCTATGCATTTATCGAGAGGATTTAACACATTACAGAACACATCTAATTAATCCTTTCCATGATTGACCCAAGGGCAGATAGCAATTATTTAAGTATTACTATGTTTTAATTTAATAATAAAAATGACCATATGAACCTTTTTGCTTTATATTTGTTTATATTCAGCTGCCTTTATAATGACAATTATTTATGACAATGACAATTTACAATACATTATCAGTGAGTGGTATAATTAAAGTAAAATCATTGTTAAATAAGTCTCATTCTTGTCTCAGATTCAAACACTACAAAATCTTGGTCTTTGCTTGAATGATTTTTTAATGGTCCTGACTACAACACTATCCTTTGATAAGCTTGGAAGTTGTACACTACTGTGAGAGGAAGTTACATTCAGCTAGGAAAGAACCAACAATCAAATAATATACACAGATTAAGATGGTCATTAAAGATCCCAAACTAAGATTAATGCACTAATTAATAAACTACAACTTGTTTGCAGGAGTTCATCAGTGTTTTATCATTGGCATAGGTAAAGGGGTTTTCAGGCACAAGTTAAAAAAGGCACAAGTTGTCAAAGCATAAGAATAATGACCATAATGATCATAAGAAAGCCTTTCTGAGCCAAAGATCTGAATTAACAGGGAATAACAGGAGCACTTGCAAAACTGTGCCTAAGTGTATCCAGAAAGCACTGTTGGGCTTTTGTAGGAAAAAAAGGTTACACAAAGGTTACACTGATAAAACAGTTTAATCTGAACGAAGAATCAAGACCCAGGAGCTGTAAAAGAATAAGTTAATCTCTGCATTGCTCTCTATATAGGGGGAGTTTTACAACATTGGAGTGCACAAGAAACCCGCTTTTGCCCCGACACCATTTTCACTGCCACCTGATGAAAGCAACATGCTGTATATGGGCATCTCTGCCTTCACTGCCAACTCAGCAGGCTTTGTGTAGAAAAATGCAGGAGCACTCACACTCAGAATCACAGATGACATGGTGAGTTTAAACCACTCCTTGCCATCACTGAGGGAAAGGTGTGCATGTGGTTACCTTACAAGACCAGGCTGTTTAGTTAGAAGACTGATAAAGAAGACTGATAACTTTATACTGTTCTCCCAGTGCACATTAATAATCCCTTAATAGTGTAATAAATGAATGGACAAATAAATGATCAACAGTCCCTGAAAATGAAACAAACGTTTATCCTTCCAGATTCCCAGAGCCTCTCCATATCGTCTGAACACCAAGACATTTGAAGCCTTAATTCCGCAGGTATAAGAGATCACTTTCTGTATTCATCACACAAGCATGCAGAAACTGCTGATTTTATATTCTCACATAGGTTTCCTAACACAGTAGACTTTGAATCTTAAAGGAATAATAAGGTTTAAAGAGTAACAAATAATATGATCTCATTAGCAACACAACCATATTTAGATGAAGAATTTCCGAAAAGAACAACATTTCACATGATGATGCTTGGATGAAATGTGTTGAAAACACTGAGTTCTTTTGCTTTTGGTGCTAAAGGCACTTGCAAGTACACCTTACACAGATTGATGGTGGTAGTATAGTTGGCATTCAGTTAAATCAATTAAACTTTGGACAGGGGTAGATTTGTCCTTCATACTGTTATTCAGCACAGGTAATAGCCATTTTGGGACTTTGTATCACTTTTGGGAGGCTGCCGTGTTCTCCTTAAAGTACCCAGGTTGAAGAGTGCTGGGCCCAGGAGTATTATCACCTGCTCCTGCATTTCTGCCGATGAAATAGTGAGACGGATCCACATCCTGCCTGCTTATTGGGGACGTACTGTTCTAGCAGCTCTTCCTCATCTGTCCATGCTCATACCATGGGTTGCTGTACTGTTTCCATGCTTATGTGGTACTCTTTCCGCAGGATGCTATGGAACTTTTGGTGCTCCCTGCTCCTCTCTGGCATTTGTAGCTTGACCTTCCTGGTGATTTTTTTGCAGTCCACGTCACTTTGCCAGGAGCTTCCTTTTGCTGATTAGCAGAAGCAGGAATACCTCCTGTCCTGCCAGGCTTTTGCAGTCATATTAGGCACATTGACTGCTCCGCTCTTACCTGCTTTCTATATCTTATGTTTGGGCTACTTGTGGAAGTGACATGAAAGCAGTGTTATGTTTATGTTAGTGTGGAGTTTGATATCTTGTGGAATTTCCACCACGCTGTTAGTATCATGGCCACCCACAAATTGTTGATCATGAATGTTCTTTAATTGATTTGACTGATAAATGGTAAGTCTGACTTTTAGATCATATAGAACACCACAGACAACTGTTTGGCACATCACTGTTAAACCTCCTGATTGCAACCCGGGGCATCGTGAACTGTACAACATGACCCTCAGACAATGATCTCTGAGTGAATGTGATAAACATAATCATCTTCATATCATCACTTTCTCTACAAGTTCAGTGGAAGAGACGTCAGTGAAAGGGAGTTTTAATACCCTATCCATTTTTAACTTTAATAAAAACACAGACGGAAAAATTCCAAAAAGTGAGACAGAGAAAGGAAACTAGACTTTAAAATGGTGCTGCCCTCTTGACTTACAACTGTAGATTATTGAAATTATTACAAATGTCTGACTTCCAAAAGGGATTGTGTCAGTGTTTCACTACTCAGTATTGCATTTGTTAGACAGTATAAACAAGCAGACTATGGTTAAAAAAAACACAGAAATAAAGCAAACACCAATATAATCTTGAACCACCTAGTGCCAGGAAACATTAGATTACTGGAACAAAATCAGACAACTAGCAGAACAACTTTTTAACCAATGATGCAGATGCACTTTTAGTGGATTTATTTATCTGTATTTCAATCCACTAAAGTTTTTCATTTGATCTAACATTACATTTAAGACCGACGTCCTGTTACGTCTCACAGAAGATTCCACTGATCAAGCTGCTACTTACCCATCCTGGTCCTGGAGTACCTTTGCTCTGTACACTTTAGTGATGTCTTTGCTACCAACAAGCCTATTTTAATCCATCAGATAGTAACCAAACGCTCCTTTGCTGCAGAGCACAGAAATCATTCAAATTTGCAGTCAACAGATACATCTGGGCCAGATTTTGGATCAGTGGACTAGGCTGGAACTGCACATATACTGTATATGCAAAATTCAAAATACGGGGAGTGGTTGGTCTCTTTTGCAATCAAATCTGAATACTATGGAATTCGTTTCACATGTTTAATTTGACAGATTTTAAATGGATAATGGACATCACTAGACAAAAAGGAATAAACAACTATATGAAAAGGAACAAAACCAAAAACAAAGGAAGACTTTAACACACTTGCCCAAACAAGCACTAAATCTGACAAAAATAGATCAACCAATGACATAGCTGTGAAGGAACATATTAGCCATTGTTTTCTTGTCATCAACAGTAATTTTAACTGATTGTTAACATACTGTTCAAGTCTTCAACTGATTTGCTCCCAACATACGAATGGGTACAAATATGGTTCATTACCCAGCTGCACAAATTGCTTCTGACATACTGGGCAGCTATGGGCTTCTTCAGTTGTGTGGATTGTCTTCTGCTCCTCCATGTGGCCTGTTTCACCAAAGCCCTTCCTGCAGTATTTGCAGCACTATGGCAAGCGGACACCCTTGTGTGAGCGTTTAGGTGCTTCTCAAGAGTCTGGGCAAGTTTGAAACACCTGCCCCAAACATCACTGACATTATTTCTTGTAGGTGATTAGCCACGTGTTTCTCTAGTCACAAGTACTTTTTGATTTATTTGTTTTTTTAAATAGGTAATTTTATATATAATGGCAACAAATGACATTTTAAGTTTTATGACAAAACGTGCAAACAAGCTGGCCTGAGAGGTGTGTAGCGGGATATGACTCAGTGCGTCTCTGGTGCTGCTTTTGATGAGTACAGTGTCATGAGTGTGTCTGTCCAGCGGTGCAAAGAGGGGATACAGCAAGGCATGGCATGGTGTTTATTCATTCGTTTGCATAGAAAATGACGCCTTTTCACATTGTGGAAGTACAAATATGGCGGTCTTTTTTGTGCGGCGTAGTAATGACATATGTTGTGGAATTTTGAACAAACAGCAAGTCAGACGTGATTAAGAGAGTAATTTAATAAGAAAAAGAATAAAATAAATGTTTGGCTCTCCTCAGGTAGGGAGCCCCGAGTATACAAAACCGTGGCTAGTTATACTACTCCTGTGCTGTCTTTAACCAATCATCTTTTCTTAAGCAGCTCTTCTTTCCTTTGTTGCTGTGGCTATAAGCCAATCAGCTCTCAGCTTGGTTTTTTCCACAAACCAACCCAAACTGACTCCAAACAGTGTGGGTTGTGTGTCAAGTTGACCTTGATGTTAACAGTTCCTGATACATGTTCAACTTAATCAGCAACAGGCGGATATAAATGTGCAAACGGCATTATTAATTTAAGAACAAAAGGATCAGTGTGATTTTATATGAATCACATAATACATAGTTTCGTATCATTTTCCATCACACGTAAAAACAGTCTCACCGTATTGTCGGGCAGGAGGATCTGGACTCATTTATTACTTAATATCTTCCCCCATCTAGCGGTCATTAGAGGTTAGTCTTGAATTGATTTCTGTCGTGCAATATTTTAGATATAAATGTTTACATTTTCTATTACAGAACACGGCAAAGTATAGTCAACCAGTTCTAACCTTTTGAGAAAAACTTTAACTTCAAAGTAGGTGAATCTATTTACTTAGATTGAACCAATCGGATCACAGTTTATTTACATAACATCAATGCTTTGAGTGCTTTAGATATAAGGACATCATGGCGATCTTTCTGCTCACACCTCAGTCAGTCTATAATTCTGTACTATGTGTTTCTATAGCTTCCAACTTTCACGAGTTTCTTGAATCTGTGGAGAAAAGTGCAGACTCAGGTACTTTCTTATTTGTGAACTTTTATACATTTTATGTAATTTATTTATCATCTATAATGTTTTATTACTTTTCATTTATAGATATAAGGACACAAAAACAGTTCATATACTCAATGAATTGTTACAAGATAATCTTTTCTAGAGAATGTTTACCATTTGTTAAAAGTGATTTATTTCTAAAAGTTTATGCAGTGTGTTAATTTGTCACATGGAGGCAGAAGGGGTGAATCTGATATACCCCTCTTCCATCATCAACTATTCATCGAGTCCTCCAGTAGAGCTTGTACAACCAAAGAAACGCATACAGCGGTCACCGGCGGTTCTAAGTTACATCTAAAGAGGTCTAGGCCTATACACACTGTTCCACCTGAGGTAATAAAATGTT
The DNA here is from genome assembly GCF_041902795.1 of Electrophorus electricus. Lineage (NCBI taxonomy): Eukaryota > Metazoa > Chordata > Actinopteri > Gymnotiformes > Gymnotidae > Electrophorus > Electrophorus electricus. The sequence goes on along the minus strand of NW_027658616.1, from coordinate 718,368 downwards.
TTGGGGTAAAGGTATTTTCATGAGGCGATCTGTGATCTAATTATAATAGGCTTTGAAGCTCTCTGCAACAGGTGCAGAGTGGTGCAAGACTGTGTTTGAAAGCATAAAGAGGAATAATGTTTCTGGGGTATCTTAAGGCCTTTTTGGGTCTGTAAGTGCAGAGCAGAGGCTCTGATGCAGGTGGTTTCAAGGCCTCTGTGGAAGTCTACGGCAGATGACTCTGGACTGTTCCCGTGAGAAATAGCTTCCTAAGTATTGGGAAAGATCCCGGCTTTTAAAAGACGTGAAAGCCTCTTCGAGAGTTCTGTGGCTAAGCAAGGTTCATTATCTTACCATAAGAGCAGGGTGATACTGACCTGCAACATCATCTTGCAGGTGTTTGATGGTATGAGTTGAGATCATCTTTGTTAAAAACAAAAAAAACAACAACAAAAAAAAAAAACAGGAAAATCTTCCAATAGGATATACTGGGGTCAAGCTTCAATTTGTACAATGATAGATCTCAATTTGCATATATTGAATAATGTATGGTTGAACACAGTGGTGGAGATTTCAAACACCAGTATGTAGAGAAGGTGTGGCAATCACATAATCAGTTGTGAACACTGGATAAAAATGTGTGTTCCTTGTGTGATTATTAGACATATTCTGGACTATGCCTCGTTTGTATGTAACGCTGAGCTCAAAATAAATAATGGACCTACTACTCTCTTCAATTAATTCTTGAGTCTGCATCTTTATTTTCTGTTTAAAGAGGACTTAATAAAATTACTGGAATGTGGGCAATATCTAGTAACACAGTGCCGAGTCTGCTAAACGTAGATCCCAGCCTTTTATATGGCCTCTTCCCTTTAATTCTACTGACTATAATTAATGTAAACCTTGTCGATTCTGGTGTTTGCTGTATAGAGGTAGCGAAAACTTTGCTAAAACAATGAAAAATATGCATCCTGTGAAAAGTTTATTGAACAATATAACATTGTTCCTTACCCAGAGCCATAACACGTCATTGACGGAAATCACACTGATGTGAGGGCGGTATGGGCCAACTCAACTGTATTTCCTGATTGTTTTATTCTGCAGGAGGATGTGGTCCAAATATTTAAAAAATCACAGGTTTGTTTAAGAGGACATAGTCGAACAGTTTGGGCTTACTGTTATTTTAATACTAGTGGTAACTATTAGTAAATACAACAATCTGACCATCCTCATACTGCATTGAGGGGTGATGGGGTGATGGTACCAGATGATGTTTAGGTATGTGGTTATGTTAATTTATTTTTGTTCCTTTATATTCACATATTTTGCAAGTGCGTATGTTATTGAGTTTAAAACCATCCATATATTAAGCAATTATAGAAAATACAGAAACTGCATGAGACTTCTCTTGACTTGCTAGAAGTTCAGACTGTAGCAAGCTTAGCATTAGTAAATGGAATAGGTGTCATTTTAAGGATTCATTTAAAGTATTCATGAGGTATTTCTCCTAACATCGATGTATCGACAGTACCAATAAAATAAATAGCATAACAAGAATTACAGGTGTATAATAGTGTAGTTACCCACAATGGTTGAAGTGTTTGAAAAGAGTTGTATAAAAGAATAGTTGGTTGGTTCGTGGCATAAAGTCATGAAACGGTGAAATGAGGTCATAAAAAGAGTGTTTACAGGGGAAAGTGCTTTAACATTGAATTAGACAAACTAATAACATAAAACAAGGGAGTTTAGAGATTCTGTGTCCTTTCGTAATGATTTGTGCATATGGCAGGCTGCTGCAAAGGATCCTGGGTAAGCTTCAGCAGACCTCAGTGTAAGATATATTAATAATATTAATCATAATAATACTATTCAGAGGTTACTTGACTAGTAATCAGAATGTTGCTAGTTCAAGCCCTACCACTGCCAAGTTACCACTGCTGGGTCCCTGAACAGCAATGAATCCTCAATTGTATTATTAATACAGTCCAATACACATGCCTAATGCTCAGCTGTCAACTGCAAAAACTGACATTCTGAGCATTCGAACAGTAAGAGGAACAAAAAGAAAGGAGTCACCGACTGTACACGTGTCAATCATTTAGCCTTTTTACATGTTGTTTTAGTTTACTGTAATCAAGGCCTGAAACTGGAGTCTATGGACCAGGCAAAAATATTTCAATTTTTAATGCGTTTTTATTTTTTCAGTTTCAATGTTTCAATGAGACTCAGGAGACTCCAGCATAAGCAGAAGCTCCAAGTTGTCGATCTCCAGGAGCAAACCCGTCCCTGCAAGGTTGGGGTGCATGTTCTGGATCACGGGAAACAGACCATCGATCACCCAACATCTGCTTCTGCTCCTGCGGAGGTTCCAGATCCAGCACGGAGGCAGTGAGAGGTTCCTGGCCCAGAGATTGGTCTGCAGCGGGCCTGATGGTACTCGGCATGTATTGGAAATGCTGTGGCTGAATGCTGTGCGTAGCCCAGCGGGTGCTGGGGTGGAGCTGTGCCAGTTGCCTGCTCGGGTAGCAGGTAGCCCAGTTCTGAGCCTGTGGAATGGCCATCATGAAGTAGCCGGAGGGCGGGGCGGGCTGGTAGGGGTTGAGCACTGGGTTGCGCACGGCACTCACGCTGGCCATGCGCTGCATGTACTGGTGGGTGAGGTGGGCCTGCCGCTCCTCCTTGCGCTGCGCCAGGGCCACGTACAGCGGCTTGGTGCCTACGATGCACCCGTTCATCTCCTTCATTGCCTCGGTGGCCTCCTCCGGCGAGGAGAAACACACAAAGCCGAACCCTTTGGAGCGGCCGCCCTCCGTCATCACCTTGGCACTCGTGATTGTCCCGAATAGAGAGAACTCTTTACGCAGACGCTCGTCGTCCAGACTGTCGTCTAGGTTTTTAACGTACAGGTTCACTCCCTGGTAGCGAGTCGTGCCGTCCTGCTTCATCTGCTCAAACTTGCGTTTGAGCTCTGTCTGCCTCTCGCCTTTCTTCTGGGCACGAGCCACATACAGCTGCTTCCCATTCAACTTCTTCCCGTTCATCTCATCCACAGCCCTTTTGGCATCCTCGTGCCTCTCGAAGCTCACAAAGCCAAAGCCCTTGGACTTGCCGCTCTCGTCTGTCATGACGCGACGGCTCAGCGTTGGGCCGAACTTGCTGAAGATCTCATTTAGCTTGTTGTCGTCCATGTCCTCCCAAGTATGAGATATTATTTCCATCAGGCTCAGGACCATCTCTTTAGGATAAGGTCAAGAGAAATCTCTTGGAATGTGGTGTTAACAGGTTCCAACTGGTGTGGGTGTTTTATATTACTTTGCATATATTGACAAATGTATGGTTTGGATGCAATGGACGTGAAGACAAACGCAAATATGTAAAGGAATGTGGGGTGAATACATAACCACTACTGAAAAATGTATGAAAATGTGGGTTCTCTGATTTTTAGACATTCTCCAGAGGGTGCCTCAATAATGCGTGTTAATGTTAACCTACAATAAAGTACGTGCACAGTTATGCTATTTAACCAATTCTGAAGTCTGCATTTTTATTTAATATTTGAATTGAACTTTAAAACTAGCCGACTGGGCACCTAGGAACCACATACTGTTGCTATGTGCAGAGATGTGGGCTTGCAGCCCATTGTTGGGCAGAGTCCATCGCACTGCTCCAATAGACCTGCTCTGACTGCTACTTTCCCACGTCGGCAGTCGAAGTCGTTTCTCCTTCACAATGCTTTTCACCTGGTTGGCCAGTTTCACCGTCTCAGTAGACAAGCTAAAAGAAACTGTTGGCAGCCTCTCGTTGCTCCTGTAATATGACCGTCGCCAGACCAGAGAGTGGAACTGGATGGCAGTGTGGCACTTGCAGCTGCAGTTTGTTTGCTTCAAGATTTAATACGTGTAAGTGACCTTTGCTTCTCGTCCTGTCTTTACTGGTTTGTTAATAAGGTCATTTGAAATTGTGTTGTACATAAAGGAATATTACAGAATTATTCTCTATTTTAAGCTACACTGTGGGGTTTTGTTTTTTTGATCTTTACATTTATATTAATGCAACCCAATACACTTATCTAATGATCAGCTATGACCTGTAAGAACTGACAATCTGAACATTCAAACTTTAAGAGGAATAAAAACAAAAAAATGATCAGCTGTTCATGTCAAAATCTGTAATATGTAATAGAAATAACTGTAATATGTTCAATATAACTGTAATATGTTCAATTACCACCATGTAACATATAACTGTAAATATGTCAATTGCAAGATGGGACTGTACATTCTGTACATACATATATAAATATCCATATATACATTGTACATATAAACATTATATATATATATATATATATATATTGTACATGCACTATTAATATATTTTTGTATATATATAGAATATATTTCTCTATGCACCCCTGTTTTTCTTTTTCCTCAGATTGGACAGAGCACTCAACCATTTCACTGTGAGTTATACTGTGTATGACTATGTATGCGACAAATAAACCAAACTTGAAATGATTTTACCTTTTTCTGTCGTTTTCATTTTAAGCTTAGAATAACCAAGGCCTGGACTTTGTAAGGTGGTTTTGAATCCAGGTCAGCTAGGTGAGGACACCAATAGCTTACTGGGTAAGCAGCCACACTCTAACAATGGTGGGCTCGTGTGCAGAACAGTTAGAGCTTGGATCAAGCAAAACAAGAGGAAAAAACGAAACACCTCGGTGAGCGTGGAAAAGGGGAGAACAAAGAACGCCACGGAAAGAAATGGCAACCCCGATGCACTGGGGAAAACTCGAACTAAAAGCTCCCAAACAAAACCAGAAAACGGGGAGAAACTTGAATGGCTAAGGGAAGCCTCAGGAGAGAGACAGACTCGAGAGGGGAAAACTGGAGAAGGGAGGGGACGTGTAAAAACACTGACACCCTCGCAGAACAGAAAAGAGGCATAGCACAAGGGCTCACAGACCTCAATACCCAGAGTTACCGGCTAGGAGCTTGGCTCAAAACTTTATCAAAAACCCAGCACTGAATGATTGGGTCACTGGGCTTATATAAGGTCTAGCCCAGCTGTTGGGTGTTGATCCTGATCAGTGGCGTGGTTGACTCGACGCCTCCCTCTGGTCGAGGGGGCCTCGGCCTGGTGCCAACCCTTACAGGCTTGATGTCTACAGACATGGCAAAAATATTTCAATGTTCAATGCATTTCAGTTTCAATGTTTATTTTTTTCAGTTAAAATGTTATTTTTTTTTACTGCTTATTCTTCCATTAGACAGCCAGAAGCGCAGCACTGGTTAAAGTTTTTGAGCGGCTTCCTGCGCGCACTGGTCCTGGAGCACAGCGACTGCCTCATCCACCTTAGGGTGCAGAGACTCAGGAGACTCCAGCATATGCAGTAGCTCCGAGTTGTCCAGTTCCAGGAACAGACCCGTGATCTTCCCTGCAAGGGTGGGCTGCATGTTCTGGATCAGGGGAAACAGACGCTCACCCAGTATCTGCTTCTGCTCCTGTGGAGGTGCAGCAGCCAGCATGGAGGCACTGAGAGGTTCCTGACCCTGCACATGGACCGCAGCCAGCTGCACGGGCACCTGGAGCTCTGCCCCCAGGTGCTGCTGTGGGTTGAGAAACATAAATGTTTTATAATTGATTTGACTGATAAATGGTAAGTTCGACATTTATATCTAAGGGCTGTGTGCCCAGGTGTTGCTGTGGGCTGTGAACGCCTGAGGTGGTTTTGTACTGTGGTACTGCTCTCACCAGCGACGCCTTGTTGGCAGCTTCCGCGCTGGCCATCCCTGTCCCCGGAGCCTCAGATGCCATGGTCTGATAGGCCATCGTGCGTGGGACCTGGCAGGCGGTGGTTGGTCGGATGGCGCTGAAGGCCTGCGGGCAGGATGCGGCTGGACCGATGGCACTCGGCATATCCTGGACTTGCTGTGGGTGGACGCAATGCATGGCCCAGCAAGGGCTGGGGAGGAGTTGTGCCAGCTGGCTGCTTGCGCAGTAGGCAGGCCAGTTCTGAGCTTGTGGAATGGCTTCCATGTTGTAGCCGGAGGGCGGGGCAGGCTGGTAGGGGTTGAGCACGAGGTTGGGCAAGGCACTCACGCTGGCCGTGCGCTTCATGTACTTGTTGGAGAGGTGGGCCTGCCGCTCCTCCTTGCGCTGCGCCAGAGCCACGTACAGCGGCTTGGTGCCTACAACGCGCCCATTCATCTCCGTCATGGCCGTGGCGGCCTCCTCCGGCGAGGAGAAACACACGAAGCCGAACCCTTTGGAGCGGCCGCCCTCCATCATCACCTTGGCACTTGTGATGGTCCCGAACGGAGAGAACTCCTTACGTAGACGCGCGTCGTCCAGACCGTCGTCTAGGTTCTTGACGTACAGGTTGTCTCCCTGGTAGCGAGTCATACCGTCCTGCTTCATCTGCTCAAACTTTCGTTTCAGCCCTGTCTGCCTCTCGCCTTTCTTCTGGGCATAACCCACATACACCTTCTTCCCATTCAGCTCCTTCCCATTTATCTCATCCACAGCCCTCTGGGCATCCTCGTGCCTCTCGTAGTTCACAAAGCCAAAGCCCTTGGACTTGCCGCTCTCGTCGGTCATGACGCGAGTGCTCAGCGTTTGGCCAAACTTGCTGAAGATCTCCTTCAGCTTGTCGTCGTCCATGTCCTCTCCAAAGTTCTTGACGTACACATTGGTGAACTTTTTGGCCCTGGCCCCCATCTCAGCCTCTCGCTCCTTGCGAGACTTGAAGTGGCCAATGAACACTTTGCGGTCATTGAGCAACATGCCATTAAGTCTCTCAATTGCTCTCTCCGCAGCCTCACGCGTCTCAAAGTGCACAAAGCCGTAGCCCTTAGAGCCATTCTCGTCACACACCACCTTGCTGGAAAGGATGTTCCCAAAGGCAGAGAATGTGTCGTAAAGAGCTTCGCTGTCAATAGACTTGTCAAGGTTCTTGATGAAGATGTTGCCAACTCCACTCTTCCTCAGAGAGGGGTCTCTCTGGGACCACATAATTCGCACAGGTCTGCCTTTGATGATGTTAAAGTTCATAGTGTCCAAAGCACGCTCAGCATCTGCCTGCTGCTGAAAGTTCACGTATGCGTATCCAAGTGAGCGGAGGGTCATCGCGTCCCTGCAAATGCGTACGGAGACTATTGCGCCAGCAGGACTGAATTTCTCGTATAGCATGGCCTCGGTAACGTCTGGATGAAGGTCACCCACGTACAACGAAGTCATCGGCGAACTTGGAGCACTTGGATTCATTTTCGTGAGGATCGTCGGTCAACCTTTCTGGAAATCGTAGTCGAAAGTAGTAAATGAATAAAATAAAATCGTAAATGATTTAACCAAATGATCTAACTGCACGAATTATAAAACAGTTTGAAACAGCAATTCAACAGAGCCAGGCAAGTGTCGACCGACCAAAGCGATCAAAGCAACACTTTAGCTTTAGATTCAAATACATGACAACTTGGTTGTTACGTAAGAGTGCTTTTACGTAAATGTTTATTTTTAAATATTATACAAACGCTATTTATTTATTTATGAATTATTCAATTATTTTAACTTATAACGTTAATAGCGTGAATGAGAGGCTTTAACAACGCCTTATATTTCAAAATATTACCTAGTCACAGCATTTTCCAAAAATCGTCCATATGCTGCTCACACTGAATCATTTACCGCATGGCTCAGAATAAATACTTTTAGTTTGATAAACGCAGCAACATTCATTTTCTTTAGCCTAATGCTCGGCAAAAAACATCGCATTAAAGTTAATTAATGGGATGAAATCAGTTTGCCTTGGAGCAGGCCTATGTTCTTTGAGGTTAAAAATAATCGCCTGGATTGTAAACCTTAGTAGAGTTCCACAACGAGGTGCGATTTGTAAAAGGACGTCTTTTTCTCTCCGAGTTAGAAATCTGGAGAAATAAATATATCAATTGATTTCCGCCCATCGGAGGACCTTTAGAACTTTATTATTTATTCATTATTTATTTCTAACTTCTCACTGTGTCCAACTATATCGGGTGTATAAAACGTATGAACAGACATAAATAACGTGGGGGAAACGGGAATAGGGGAGAGAGGAAAAATAAGACGAACAGAGACGAAACAGACAAACGGGAAATGCAGATAGAGTATTTTAAGTATTAGCCACCTGCACCATTACGGGAATGTGTGTGTGTGTGTGTGTGTGTGTGTGTGTGTGTGTGTGTTCGTGTGTGACTGCTTGTGTGCGTCTGCCTGTGTGTGTGTGTGAGAGAGAGAGAGAGAGGCTATGTGCGAGTGCACTGTATATGTACACGTACTAGATTGGGATATTTATCATTTATGGATTAGCTCTGTAAACTTTTTATCAAAGGAGTCCAGTCTAGGTTATTGGTTCTTATTGATTCATTCTGAGATTTTTTTCCATTGATATGTAGTCTATCAATAGATTTTTCCATTCGGTGACACTAATATTATTTTTTGTTTTCCAATTCATGAGTATGTTTGTATTTGCAATTAATAATGTTATATATATATTATCCTGTTTTTTTTCTATTGTCACATTGGTTGATGACATGTCTCCTAGGAGACATAAAGATGGTGTTGGATGGATAGGGTTATTTAAATCATGGGACATGTGTGTGATTACTTATTGCCAAAATTGCTTGATAGGTGTGCTCTGCCACACGATGTGAATGTAATCGTCAGCTGTCTTTGGAGTAAAGTATGTACAGATTGCTGAGCTTGTGAAACCAATTTTAAACATCCAATGTGTAGTATAATGTAATCTATGTATTATTTTGTACTGAATGCATTGTAGGTTAGTGTTGCTGTCATGTGGTAATTATTATTACACATTTTAATCCAAACTGTGGCGTCGGGAGCTAGTAATAAATCTTCCTCCCATTGTCTCGATGGGAGAGTAATTATGCGATTTGATTTCATTATTAGTTTGTATATCTTATGTGATAGTTTTTTTGTATTAGGAATGTTTATAATACTGATATGGATGCAGGTGAGTTTAATGTCTCTGAACTGATAGTTGCTCTTACCTGCTTTCTATATCTTATGTTTGGGCTACTTGTGGAAGTGACATGAAAGCAGTGTTATGTTTATGTGAGTCTGGAGTTTGATATCTTGTGAAATTTCCACCAGGCTGTTAGTATCATGGCCACCCACAAATTGTTGATCATGAATGTTCTTTAATTGATTTGACTGATAAATGGTAAGTCTGACTTTTAGATCTTTGCATAATGTTTGCTATATGTCTATCCATATTCTGTCTGATATACTAAGTTTTATCCATTTTATACCATATTATAGTTGATTTGCAATAATCAACTACAGTTCTGTAATGTTGTGAGTTTGATTCTATGTGATTTATTTTTCCAGTAGAATCAAGTTATGATGTTGTCCAAAGATTTTAGACAGGTTGGTGGCGCTGGAATAATTGAAAACAAATAATTTCGTTTAGGTAATATTCTCATTTTAATTATTGCAGTTTGTCCAAAGAGCATAAGGGGCAAATTTGTCCATCAATGAAGTTCGTCGCTTATTGTTTTAATAATTGGATGACTATTTATATTTATTTTATCCTGGGTAAGCTTCAGCAGACCTCAGTGTAAGATATATTAATAATATTAATCATAATAATACTATTCAGAGGTTACTTGACTAGTAATCAGAATGTTGCTAGTTCAAGCCCTACCACTGCCAAGTTACCACTGCTGGGTCCCTGAACAGCAATGAATCCTCAATTGTATTATTAATACAATCCAATACACATGCCTAATGCTCAGCTGTCAACTGCAAAAACTGACATTCTGAGCATTCGAACAGTAAGAGGAACAAAAAGAAAGGAGTCATCGACTGTACACGTGTCAATCATTTAGCCTTTTTACATGTTGTTTTAGTTTACTGTAATCAAGGCCTGAAACTGGAGTTTATGGACCAGGCAAAAATATTTCAATTTTTAATGCGTTTTTATTTTTTCAGTTTCAACGTTTCAATGAGACTCAGGAGACTCCAGCATAAGCAGAAGCTCCAAGTTGTCGATCTCCAGGAGCAAACCCGTCCCTGCAAGGTTGGGGTGCATGTTCTGGATCACGGGAAACAGACCATCGATCACCCAACATCTGCTTCTGCTCCTGCGGAGGTTCCAGATCCAGCACGGAGGCAGTGAGAGGTTCCTGGCCCAGAGATTGGTCTGCAGCGGGCCTGATGGTACTCGGCATGTATTGGAAATGCTGTGGCTGAATGCTGTGCGTAGCCCAGCGGGTGCTGGGGTGGAGCTGTGCCAGTTGCCTGCTCGGGTAGCAGGTAGCCCAGTTCTGAGCCTGTGGAATGGCCATCATGAAGTAGCCGGAGGGCGGGGCGGGCTGGTAGGGGTTGAGCACTGGGTTGCGCACGGCACTCACGCTGGCCATGCGCTGCATGTACTGGTGGGTGAGGTGGGCCTGCCGCTCCTCCTTGCGCTGCGCCAGGGCCACGTACAGCGGCTTGGTGCCTACGATGCACCCGTTCATCTCCTTCATTGCCTCGGTGGCCTCCTCCGGCGAGGAGAAACACACAAAGCCGAACCCTTTGGAGCGGCCGCCCTCCGTCATCACCTTGGCACTCGTGATTGTCCCGAATAGAGAGAACTCTTTACGCAGACGCTCGTCGTCCAGACTGTCGTCTAGGTTTTTAACGTACAGGTTCACTCCCTGGTAGCGAGTCGTGCCGTCCTGCTTCATCTGCTCAAACTTGCGTTTGAGCTCTGTCTGCCTCTCGCCTTTCTTCTGGGCACGAGCCACATACAGCTGCTTCCCATTCAACTTCTTCCCGTTCATCTCATCCACAGCCCTTTTGGCATCCTCGTGCCTCTCGAAGCTCACAAAGCCAAAGCCCTTGGACTTGCCGCTCTCGTCTGTCATGACGCGACGGCTCAGCGTTGGGCCGAACTTGCTGAAGATCTCATTTAGCTTGTTGTCGTCCATGTCCTCCCAAGTATGAGATATTATTTCCATCAGGCTCAGGACCATCTCTTTAGGATAAGGTCAAGAGAAATCTCTTGGAATGTGGTGTTAACAGGTTCCAACTGGTGTGGGTGTTTTATATTACTTTGCATATATTGACAAATGTATGGTTTGGATGCAATGGACGTGAAGACAAACGCAAATATGTAAAGGAATGTGGGGTGAATACATAACCACTACTGAAAAATGTATGAAAATGTGGGTTCTCTGATTTTTAGACATTCTCCAGAGGGTGCCTCAATAATGCGTGTTAATGTTAACCTACAATAAAGTACGTGCACAGTTATGCTATTTAACCAATTCTGAAGTCTGCATTTTTATTTAATATTTGAATTGAACTTTAAAACTAGCCGACTGGGCACCTAGGAACCACATACTGTTGCTATGTGCAGAGATGTGGGCTTGCAGCCCATTGTTGGGCAGAGTCCATCGCACTGCTCCAATAGACCTGCTCTGACTGCTACTTTCCCACGTCGGCAGTCGAAGTCGTTTCTCCTTCACAATGCTTTTCACCTGGTTGGCCAGTTTCACCGTCTCAGTAGACAAGCTAAAAGAAACTGTTGGCAGCCTCTCGTTGCTCCTGTAATATGACCGTCGCCAGACCAGAGAGTGGAACTGGATGGCAGTGTGGCACTTGCAGCTGCAGTTTGTTTGCTTCAAGATTTAATACGTGTAAGTGACCTTTGCTTCTCGTCCTGTCTTTACTGGTTTGTTAATAAGGTCATTTGAAATTGTGTTGTACATAAAGGAATATTACAGAATTATTCTCTATTTTAAGCTACACTGTGGGGTTTTGTTTTTTTGATCTTTACATTTATATTAATGCAACCCAATACACTTATCTAATGATCAGCTATGACCTGTAAGAACTGACAATCTGAACATTCAAACTTTAAGAGGAATAAAAACAAAAAAATGATCAGCTGTTCATGTCAAAATCTGTAATATGTAATAGAAATAACTGTAATATGTTCAATATAACTGTAATATGTTCAATTACCACCATGTAACATATAACTGTAAATATGTCAATTGCAAGATGGGACTGTACATTCTGTACATACATATATAAATATCCATATATACATTGTACATATAAACATTATATATATATATATATATATATATATATATATATATATATATATATATATATATGTACATGCACTATTAATATATTTTTGTATATATATAGAATATATTTCTCCATGCACCCCTGTTTTTCTTTTTCCTCAGATTGGACAGAGCACTCAACCATTTCACTGTGAGTTATACTGTGTATGACTATGTATGCGACAAATAAACCAAACTTGAAATGATTTTACCTTTTTCTGTCGTTTTCATTTTAAGCTTAGAATAACCAAGGCCTGGACTTTGTAAGGTGGTTTTGAATCCAGGTCAGCTAGGTGAGGACACCAATAGCTTACTGGGTAAGCAGCCACACTCTAACAATGGTGGGCTCGTGTGCAGAACAGTTAGAGCTTGGATCAAGCAAAACAAGAGGAAAAAACGAAACACCTCGGTGAGCGTGGAAAAGGGGAGAACAAAGAACGCCACGGAAAGAAATGGCAACCCCGATGCACTGGGGAAAACTCGAACTAAAAGCTCCCAAACAAAACCAGAAAACGGGGAGAAACTTGAATGGCTAAGGGAAGCCTCAGGAGAGAGACAGACTCGAGAGGGGAAAACTGGAGAAGGCAGGGGACGTGTAAAAACACTGACACCCTCGCAGAACAGAAAAGAGGCATAGCACAAGGGCTCACAGACCTCAATACCCAGAGTTACCGGCTAGGAGCTTGGCTCAAAACTTTATCAAAAACCCAGCACTGAATGATTGGGTCACTGGGCTTATATAAGGTCTAGCCCAGCTGTTGGGTGTTGATCCTGATCAGTGGCGTGGTTGACTCGACGCCTCCCTCTGGTCGAGGGGGCCTCGGCCTGGTGCCAACCCTTACAGGCTTGATGTCTACAGACATGGCAAAAATATTTCAATGTTCAATGCATTTCAGTTTCAATGTTTATTTTTTTCAGTTAAAATGTTAATTTTTTTTACTGCTTATTCTTCCATTAGACAGCCAGAAGCGCAGCACTGGTTAAAGTTTTTGAGCGGCTTCCTGCGCGCACTGGTCCTGGAGCACAGCGACTGCCTCATCCACCTTAGGGTGCAGAGACTCAGGAGACTCCAGCATATGCAGTAGCTCCGAGTTGTCCAGTTCCAGGAACAGACCCGTGATCTTCCCTGCAAGGGTGGGCTGCATGTTCTGGATCAGGGGAAACAGACGCTCACCCAGTATCTGCTTCTGCTCCTGTGGAGGTGCAGCAGCCAGCATGGAGGCACTGAGAGGTTCCTGACCCTGCACATGGACCGCAGCCAGCTGCACGGGCACCTGGAGCTCTGCCCCCAGGTGCTGCTGTGGGTTGAGAAACATAAATGTTTTATAATTGATTTGACTGATAAATGGTAAGTTCGACATTTATATCTAAGGGCTGTGTGCCCAGGTGTTGCTGTGGGCTGTGAACGCCTGAGGTGGTTTTGTACTGTGGTACTGCTCTCACCAGCGACGCCTTGTTGGCAGCTTCCGCGCTGGCCATCCCTGTCCCCGGAGCCTCAGATGCCATGGTCTGATAGGCCATCGTGCGTGGGACCTGGCAGGCGGTGGTTGGTCGGATGGCGCTGAAGGCCTGCGGGCAGGATGCGGCTGGACCGATGGCACTCGGCATATCCTGGACTTGCTGTGGGTGGACGCACTGCATGGCCCAGCAAGGGCTGGGGAGGAGTTGTGCCAGCTGGCTGCTTGCGCAGTAGGCAGGCCAGTTCTGAGCTTGTGGAATGGCTTCCATGTTGTAGCCGGAGGGCGGGGCAGGCTGGTAGGGGTTGAGCACGAGGTTGGGCAAGGCACTCACGCTGGCCGTGCGCTTCATGTACTTGTTGGAGAGGTGGGCCTGCCGCTCCTCCTTGCGCTGCGCCAGAGCCACGTACAGCGGCTTGGTGCCTACAACGCGCCCATTCATCTCCGTCATGGCCGTGGCGGCCTCCTCCGGCGAGGAGAAACACACGAAGCCGAACCCTTTGGAGCGGCCGCCCTCCATCATCACCTTGGCACTTGTGATGGTCCCGAACGGAGAGAACTCCTTACGTAGACGCGCGTCGTCCAGACCGTCGTCTAGGTTCTTGACGTACAGGTTGTCTCCCTGGTAGCGAGTCATACCGTCCTGCTTCATCTGCTCAAACTTTCGTTTCAGCCCTGTCTGCCTCTCGCCTTTCTTCTGGGCATAACCCACATACACCTTCTTCCCATTCAGCTCCTTCCCATTTATCTCATCCACAGCCCTCTGGGCATCCTCGTGCCTCTCGAAGTTCACAAAGCCAAAGCCCTTGGACTTGCCGCTCTCGTCGGTCATGACGCGAGTGAAACTTGCTGAAGATCTCCTTCAGCTTGTCGTCGTCCATGTCCTCTCCAAAGTTCTTGACGTACACATTGGTGAACTTTTTGGCCCTGGCCCCCATCTCAGCCTCTCGCTCCTTGCGAGACTTGAAGTGGCCAATGAACACTTTGCGGTCATTGAGCAACATGCCATTAAGTCTCTCAATTGCTCTCTCCGCAGCCTCACGCGTCTCAAAGTGCACAAAGCCGTAGCCCTTAGAGCCATTCTCGTCACACACCACCTTGCTGGAAAGGATGTTCCCAAAGGCAGAGAATGTGTCGTAAAGAGCTTCGCTGTCAATAGACTTGTCAAGGTTCTTGATGAAGATGTTGCCAACTCCACTCTTCCTCAGAGAGGGGTCTCTCTGGGACCACATAATTCGCACAGGTCTGCCTTTGATGATGTTAAAGTTCATAGTGTCCAAAGCACGCTCAGCATCTGCCTGCTGCTGAAAGTTCACGTATGCGTATCCAAGTGAGCGGAGGGTCATCGCGTCCCTGCAAATGCGTACGGAGACTATTGCGCCAGCAGGACTGAATTTCTCGTATAGCATGGCCTCGGTAACGTCTGGATGAAGGTCACCCACGTACAACGAAGTCATCGGCGAACTTGGAGCACTTGGATTCATTTTCGTGAGGATCGTCGGTCAACCTTTCTGGAAATCGTAGTCGAAAGTAGTAAATGAATAAAATAAAATCGTAAATGATTTAACCAAATGATCTAACTGCACGAATTATAAAACAGTTTGAAACAGCAATTCAACAGAGCCAGGCAAGTGTCGACCGACCAAAGCGATCAAAGCAACACTTTAGCTTTAGATTCAAATACATGACAACTTGGTTGTTACGTAAGAGTGCTTTTACGTAAATGTTTATTTTTAAATATTATACAAACGCTATTTATTTATTTATGAATTATTCAATTATTTTAACTTATAACGTTAATAGCGTGAATGAGGGGCTTTAACAACGCCTTATATTTCAAAATATTACCTAGTCACAGCATTTTCCAAAAATCGTCCATATGCTGCTCACACTGAATCATTTACCGCATGGCTCAGAATAAATACTTTTAGTTTGATAAACGCAGCAACATTCATTTTCTTTAGCCTAATGCTCGGCAAAAAACATCGCATTAAAGTTAATTAATGGGATGAAATCAGTTTGCCTTGGAGCAGGCCTATGTTCTTTGAGGTTAAAAATCATCGCCTGGATTGTAAACCTTAGTAGAGTTCCACAACGAGGTGCGATTTGTAAAAGGACGTCTTTTTCTCTCCGAGTTAGAAATCTGGAGAAATAAATATATCAATTGATTTCCGCCCATCGGAGGACCTTTAGAACTTTATTATTTATTCATTATTTATTTCTAACTTCTCACTGTGTCCAACTATATCGGGTGTATAAAACGTATGAACAGACATAAATAACGTGGGGGAAACGGGAATAGGGGAGAGAGGAAAAATAAGACGAACAGAGACGAAACAGACAAACGGGAAATGCAGATAGAGTATTTTAAGTATTAGCCACCTGCACCATTACGGGAATGTGTGTGTGTGTGTGTGTGTGTGTGTGTGTGTGTGTGTGTGTGTGTGTGTGTGTGTGTGTGTGTGTGTGTGTGTGTGTGTGTGAGAGAGAGAGGCTATGTGCGAGTGCACTGTATATGTACACGTACTAGATTGCTATATTTATCATTTATGGATTAGCTCTGTAAACTTTTTATCAAAGGCGTCCAGTCTAGGTTATTGGTTCTTATTGATTCATTCTGAGATTTTTTCCTTTGATATGTAGTCTATCAATAGATTTTTCCATTCGGTGACACTAATATTATTTTTTGTTTTCCAATTCATGAGTATGTTTGTATTTGCAATTAATAATGTTATATATATATTATCCTGTTTTTTTTCTATTGACACATTGGTTGATGACATGTCTCCTAGGAGACATAAAGATGGTGTTGGATGGATAGGGTTATTTAAATCATGGGACATGTGTGTGATGACCTATTGCCAAAATTACTTGATAGGTGTGCTCTGTCACACGATGTGAATGTAATCGTCAGCTGTGTTTGGAGTAAAGTATGTACAGATTGCTGAGCTTGTGAAACCAATTTTAAACATCCAATGTGTAGTATAATGTAATCTATGTATTATTTTGTACTGAATGCATTGTAGGTTAGTGTTGCTGTCATGTGGTAATTATTATTATACATTTTAATCCAGACTGTGGCGTCGGGGGCTAGTAATAAATCTTCCTCCCATTGTCTCGATGGGAGAGTAATTATGCGATTTGATTTCATTATTATTTTGTATATCTTATGTGATAGTTTTTTTGTATTAGGAATGTTTATAATACTGATATGGATGCAGGTGAGTTTAATGTCTCTGAACTGATAGTTGCTCTTACCTGCTTTCTATATCTTATGTTTGGGCTACTTGTGGAAGTGACATGAAAGCAGTGTTATGTTTATGTTAGTGTGGAGTTTGATATCTTGTGGAATTTCCACCAGGCTGTTAGTATCATGGCCACCCACAAATTGTTGATCATGAATGTTCTTTAATTGATTTGACTGATAAATGGTAAGTCTGACTTTTAGATCTTTGCATAATGTTTGCTCTATGTCTATCCATATTCTGTCTGATATACTAGGTTTTATCCATTTTATTCCATATTGTAGTTGATTTGCAATAATCAACTACAGTTCTGTAATGTTGTGAGTTTGATTCTATGTGATTTATTTTTCCAGTAGAATCAAGTTATGATGTTGTCCAAAGATTTTAGACAGGTTGGTGGCACTGGAATAATTGAAAACAAACAATTTCGTTTAGGTAATATTCTCATTTTAATTATTACAGTTTGTCCGAAGAGCATAAGGGGCAAATTTGTCCATCAATGAAGTTCGTCGCATATTGTTTTAATAATTGGATGACTATTTATTTTGAATAACAGACAACTGGGAAGAGAATTTAGTACCCAGATATGTAATATGATTGGTATTCAGGGGGATGGGGAATGTTTTTAATTGCATCATAAAGTTATGCTGCTAATATATAGTATAATACACAAATATACTACTCGAGATACAATTTGACCAGTTATGTGTGATGTTCTGTGATGATCATATAGAACACCACAGACAACTGTGGCACATCACTGTTAAACCTCCTGATTGCAACCCGGGGCATCGTGAACTGTACAACATGACCCTCAGACAATGATCTCTGAGTGAATGTGATAAACATAATCATCTTCATATCATCACTTTCTCTACAAGTTCAGTGGAAGAGATGTCAGTGAAAGGGAGTTTTAATACCCTATCCATTTTTAACTTTAATAAAAACACAGACGGAAAAATTCCAGAAAGTGAGACAGAGAAAGGAAACTAGACTTTAAAATGGTGCTGCCCTCTTGACTTACAACTGTAGATTATTGAAATTATTACAAATGTCTGACGCCAAAAGGGATTGTGTCAGTGTTTCACTACTCAGTATTGCATTTGTTAGACAGTATAAACAAGCAGACTATGGTTAAAAAAAACACAGAAATAAAGCAAACACCAATATAATCTTGAACCACCTAGTGCCAGGAAACATTAGATTACTGGAACAAAATCAGACAACTAGCAGAACAACTTTTTAACCAATGATGCAGATGCACTTTTAGTGGATTTATTTATCTGTATTTCAATCCACTAAAGTTTTTCATTTGATCTAACATTACATTTAAGACCGACGTCCTGTTACGTCTCACAGAAGATTCCACTGATCAAGCTGCTACTTACCCATCCTGGTCCTGGAGTACCTTTGCTCTGTACACTTTAGTGATGTCTTTGCTACCAACAAGCCTATTTTAATCCATCAGATAGTAACCAAACGCTCCTTTGCTGCAGAGCACAGAAATCATTCAAATTTGCAGTCAACAGATACATCTGGGCCAGATTTTGGATCAGTGGACTAGGCTGGAACTGCACATATACTGTATATGCAAAATTCAAAATACGGGGAGTGGTTGGTCTCTTTTGCAATCAAATCTGAATACTATGGAATTCGTTTCACATTTGTTTAATTTGACAGATTTTAAATGGATAATGGACATCACTAGACAAAAAGGAATAAACAACTATATGAAAAGGAACAAAACCAAAAACAAAGGAAGACTTTAACACACTTGCCCAAACAAGCACTAAATCTGACAAAAATAGATCAACCAATGACATAGCTGTGAAGGAACATATTAGCCATTGTTTTCTTGTCATCAACAGTAATTTTAACTGATTGTTAACATACTGTTCAAGTCTTCAACTGATTTGCTCCCAACATACGAATGGGTACAAATATGGTTCATTACCCAGCTGCACAAATTGCTTCTGACATACTGGGCAGCTACAGGGTTCTTCTCGCGTGTGGATTCTGACATACTGGGCAGCTATGGGCTTCTTCAGTTGTGTGGATTGTCTTCTGCTCCTCCATGTGGCCTGTTTCACCAAAGCCCTTCCTGCAGTATTTGCAGCACTATGGCAAGCGGACACCCTTGTGTGAGCGTTTAGGTGCTTCTCAAGAGTCTGGGCAAGTTTGAAACACCTGCCCCAAACATCACTGACATTATTTCTTGTAGGTGATTAGCCACGTGTCTCTCTAGCCACAAGTACTTTTTGATTTATTTGTTTTTTTTAAATAGGTAATTTTATATATAATGGCAACAAATGACATTTTGAGTTTTATGACAAAACGTGCAAACAAGCTGGCCTGAGAGGTGTGTAGCGGGATATGACTCAGTGCGTCTCTGGTGCTGCTTTTGATGAGTAGAGTGTCATGAGTGTGTCTGTCCAGCGTTGCAAAGAGGGGATACAGCAAGGCATGGCATGGTGTTTATTCATTCGTTTGCATAGAAAATGACGCCTTTTCACATTTTGGAACTACAAATATGGCGGTCTTTTTTGTGCGGCGTAGTAATGACATTTGTTGTGGAATTTTGAACAAACAGCAAGTCAGACGTGATTAAGAGAGTAATTTAATAAGAAAAAGAATAAAATAAATGTTTGGCTCTCCTCAGGTAGGGAGCCCCGAGTATACAAAACCGTGGCTAGTTATACTACTCCTGTGCTGTCTTTAACCAATCATCTTTTCTTAAACAGCTCTTCTTTCCTTTGTTGCTGTGGCTATAAGCCAATCAGCTCTCAGCTTGGTTTTTTCCACAAACCAACCCAAACTGTCTCCAAACAGTGTGGGTTGTGTGTCAAGTTGACCTTGATGTTAACAGTTCCTGATACATGTTCAACTTAATCAGCAACAGGCGGATACAAATGTGCAAACAGCATTATTAATTTAAGAACAAAAGGATCAGTGTGATTTTATATGAATCACATAATACATAGTTTCGTATCATTTTCCATCACACGTAAAAACAGAGTCTCACCGTATTGTCGGGCAGGAGGATCTGGACTCATTTATTACTTAATATCTTCCCCCATCTAGCGGTCATTAGAGGTTAGTCTTGAATTGATTTCTGTCGTGCAATATTTTAGATATAAATGTTTACATTTTCTATTACAGAACACGGCAAAGTATAGTCAACCAGTTCTAACCTTTTGAGAAAAACTTTAACTTCAAAGTAGGTGAATCTATTTACTTAGATTGAACCAATCGGATCACAGTTTATTTACATAACATCAATGCTTTGAGTGCTTTAGATATAAGGACATCATGGCGATCTTTCTGCTCACACCTCAGTCAGTCTATAATTCTGTACTATGTGTTTCTATAGCTTCCAACTTTCACGAGTTTCTTGAATCTGTGGAGAAAAGTGCAGACTCAGGTACTTTCTTATTTGTGAACTTTTATACATTTTATGTAATTTATTTATCATCTATAATGTTTTATTACTTTTCATTTATAGATATAAGGACACAAAAACAGTTCATATACTCAATGAATTGTTACAAGATAATCTTTTCTAGAGAATGTTTACCATTTGTTAAAAGTGATTTATTTCTAAAAGTTTATGCAGTGTGTTAATTTGTCACATGGAGGCAGAAGGGGTGAATCTGATATACCCCTCTTCCATCATCAACTATTCATCGAGTCCTCCAGTAGAGCTTGTACAACCAAAGAAACGCATACAGCGGTCACCGGCGGTTCTAAGTTACATCTAAAGAGGTCTAGGCCTATACACACTGTTCCACCTGAGGTAATAAAATGTTTTGGGGTAAAGGTATTTTCATGAGGCGATCTGTGATCTAATTATAATAGGCTTTGAAGCTCTCTGCAACAGGTGCAGAGTGGTGCAAGACTGTGTTTGAAAGCATAAAGAGGAATAATGTTTCTGGGGTATCTTAAGGCCTTTTTGGGTCTGTAAGTGCAGAGCAGAGGCTCTGATGCAGGTGGTTTCAAGGCCTCTGTGGAAGTCTACGGCAGATGACTCTGGACTGTTCCCGTGAGAAATAGCTTCCTAAGTATTGGGAAAGATCCCGGCTTTTAAAAGACGTGAAAGCCTCTTCGAGAGTTCTGTGGCTAAGCAAGGTTCATTATCTTACCATAAGAGCAGGGTGATACTGACCTGCAACATCATCTTGCAGGTGTTTGATGGTATGAGTTGAGATCATCTTTGTTAAAAACAAAAAAAACAACAACAAAAAAAAAAAACAGGAAAATCTTCCAATAGGATATACTGGGGTCAAGCTTCAATTTGTACAATGATAGATCTCAATTTGCATATATTGAATAATGTATGGTTGAACACAGTGGTGGAGATTTCAAACACCAGTATGTAGAGAAGGTGTGGCAATCACATAATCAGTTGTGAACACTGGATAAAAATGTGTGTTCCTTGTGTGATTATTAGACATATTCTGGACTATGCCTCGTTTGTATGTAACGCTGAGCTCAAAATAAATAATGGACCTACTACTCTCTTCAATTAATTCTTGAGTCTGCATCTTTATTTTCTGTTTAAAGAGGACTTAATAAAATTACTGGAATGTGGGCAATATCTAGTAACACAGTGCCGAGTCTGCTAAACGTAGATCCCAGCCTTTTATATGGCCTCTTCCCTTTAATTCTACTGACTATAATTAATGTAAACCTTGTCGATTCTGGTGTTTGCTGTATAGAGGTAGCGAAAACTTTGCTAAAACAATGAAAAATATGCATCCTGTGAAAAGTTTATTGAACAATATAACATTGTTCCTTACCCAGAGCCATAACACGTCATTGACGGAAATCACACTGATGTGAGGGCGGTATGGGCCAACTCAACTGTATTTCCTGATTGTTTTATTCTGCAGGAGGATGTGGTCCAAATATTTAAAAAATCACAGGTTTGTTTAAGAGGACATAGTCGAACAGTTTGGGCTTACTGTTATTTTAATACTAGTGGTAACTATTAGTAAATACAACAATCTGACCATCCTCATACTGCATTGAGGGGTGATGGGGTGATGGTACCAGATGATGTTTAGGTATGTGGTTATGTTAATTTATTTTTGTTCCTTTATATTCACGTATTTTGCAAGTGCGTATGTTATTGAGTTTAAAACCATCCATATATTATGCAATTATAGAAAATACAGAAACTGCATGATACTTCTCTTGACTTGCTAGAAGTTCAGACTGTAGCAAGCTTAGCATTAGTAAATGGAATAGGTGTCATTTTAAGGATTCATTTAAAGTATTCATGAGGTATTTCTCCTAACATCGATGTATCGACAGTACCAATAAAATAAATAGCATAACAAGAATTACAGGTGTATAATAGTGTAGTTACCCAGAATGGTTGAAGTGTTTGAAAAGAGTTGTATAAAAGAATAGTTGGTTGGTTCGTGGCATAAAGTCATGAAACGGTGAAATGAGGTCATAAAAAGAGTGTTTACAGGGGAAAGTGCTTTAACATTGAATTAGACAAACTAATAACATAAAACAAGGGAGTTTAGAGATTCTGTGTCCTTTCGTAATGATTTGTGCATATGGCAGGCTGCTGCAAAGGATCCTGGGTAAGCTTCAGCAGACCTCAGTGTAAGATATATTAATAATATTAATCATAATAATACTATTCAGAGGTTACTTGAGTAGTAATCAGAATGTTGCTAGTTCAAGCCCTACCACTGCCAAGTTACCACTGCTGGGTCCCTGAACAGCAATGAATCCTCAATTGTATTATTAATACAATCCAATACACATGCCTAATGCTCAGCTGTCAACTGCAAAAACTGACATTCTGAGCATTCGAACAGTAAGAGGAACAAAAAGAAAGGAGTCACCGACTGTACACGTGTCAATCATTTAGCCTTTTTACATGTTGTTTTAGTTTACTGTAATCAAGGCCTGAAACTGGAGTCTATGGACCAGGCAAAAATATTTCAATATTTAATGCGTTTTTATTTT
Source organism: Electrophorus electricus (assembly GCF_041902795.1). Lineage (NCBI taxonomy): Eukaryota > Metazoa > Chordata > Actinopteri > Gymnotiformes > Gymnotidae > Electrophorus > Electrophorus electricus. Next base: position 695,577 of record NW_027658616.1, on the reverse strand, counting down.
TTCAGTTTCAATGTTTCAATGAGACTCAGGAGACTCCAGCATAAGCAGAAGCTCCAAGTTGTCGATCTCCAGGAGCAAACCCGTCCCTGCAAGGTTGGGGTGCATGTTCTGGATCACGGGAAACAGACCATCGATCACCCAACATCTGCTTCTGCTCCTGCGGAGGTTCCAGATCCAGCACGGAGGCAGTGAGAGGTTCCTGGCCCAGAGATTGGTCTGCAGCGGGCCTGATGGTACTCGGCATGTATTGGAAATGCTGTGGCTGAATGCTGTGCGTAGCCCAGCGGGTGCTGGGGTGGAGCTGTGCCAGTTGCCTGCTCGGGTAGCAGGTAGCCCAGTTCTGAGCCTGTGGAATGGCCATCATGAAGTAGCCGGAGGGCGGGGCGGGCTGGTAGGGGTTGAGCACTGGGTTGCGCACGGCACTCACGCTGGCCATGCGCTGCATGTACTGGTGGGTGAGGTGGGCCTGCCGCTCCTCCTTGCGCTGCGCCAGGGCCACGTACAGCGGCTTGGTGCCTACGATGCACCCGTTCATCTCCTTCATTGCCTCGGTGGCCTCCTCCGGCGAGGAGAAACACACAAAGCCGAACCCTTTGGAGCGGCCGCCCTCCGTCATCACCTTGGCACTCGTGATTGTCCCGAATAGAGAGAACTCTTTACGCAGACGCTCGTCGTCCAGACTGTCGTCTAGGTTTTTAACGTACAGGTTCACTCCCTGGTAGCGAGTCGTGCCGTCCTGCTTCATCTGCTCAAACTTGCGTTTGAGCTCTGTCTGCCTCTCGCCTTTCTTCTGGGCACGAGCCACATACAGCTGCTTCCCATTCAACTTCTTCCCGTTCATCTCATCCACAGCCCTTTTGGCATCCTCGTGCCTCTCGAAGCTCACAAAGCCAAAGCCCTTGGACTTGCCGCTCTCGTCTGTCATGACGCGACGGCTCAGCGTTGGGCCGAACTTGCTGAAGATCTCATTTAGCTTGTTGTCGTCCATGTCCTCCCAAGTATGAGATATTATTTCCATCAGGCTCAGGACCATCTCTTTAGGATAAGGTCAAGAGAAATCTCTTGGAATGTGGTGTTAACAGGTTCCAACTGGTGTGGGTGTTTTATATTACTTTGCATATATTGACAAATGTATGGTTTGGATGCAATGGACGTGAAGACAAACGCAAATATGTAAAGGAATGTGGGGTGAATACATAACCACTACTGAAAAATGTATGAAAATGTGGGTTCTCTGATTTTTAGACATTCTCCAGAGGGTGCCTCAATAATGCGTGTTAATGTTAACCTACAATAAAGTACGTGCACAGTTATGCTCTTTAACCAATTCTGAAGTCTGCATTTTTATTTAATATTTGAATTGAACTTTAAAACTAGCCGACTGGGCACCTAGGAACCACATACTGTTGCTATGTGCAGAGATGTGGGCTTGCAGCCCATTGTTGGGCAGAGTCCATCGCACTGCTCCAATAGACCTGCTCTGACTGCTACTTTCCCACGTCGGCAGTCGAAGTCGTTTCTCCTTCACAATGCTTTTCAACTGGTTGGCCAGTTTCACCGTCTCAGTAGACAAGCTAAAAGAAACTGTTGGCAGCCTCTCGTTGCTCCTGTAATATGACCGTCGCCAGACCAGAGAGTGGAACTGGATGGCAGTGTGGCACTTGCAGCTGCAGTTTGTTTGCTTCAAGATTTAATACGTGTAAGTGACCTTTGCTTCTCGTCCTGTCTTTACTGGTTTGTTAATAAGGTCATTTGAAATTGTGTTGTACATAAAGGAATATTACAGAATTATTCTCTATTTTAAGCTACACTGTGGGGTTTTGTTTTTTTGATCTTTACATTTATATTAATGCAACCCAATACACTTATCTAATGATCAGCTATGACCTGTAAGAACTGACAATCTGAACATTCAAACTTTAAGAGGAATAAAAACAAAAAAATGATCAGCTGTTCATGTCAAAATCTGTAATATGTAATAGAAATAACTGTAATATGTTCAATATAACTGTAATATGTTCAATTACCACCATGTAACATATAACTGTAAATATGTCAATTGCAAGATGGGACTGTACATTCTGTACATACATATATAAATATCCATATATACATTGTACATATAAACATAATATATATATATATATATTGTACATGCACTATTAATATATTTTTGTATATATATAGAATATATTTCTCTATGCACCCCTGTTTTTCTTTTTCCTCAGATTGGACAGAGCACTCAACCATTTCACTGTGAGTTATACTGTGTATGACTATGTATGCCACAAATAAACCAAACTTGAAATGATTTTACCTTTTTCTGTCGTTTTCATTTTAAGCTTAGAATAACCAAGGCCTGGACTTTGTAAGGTGGTTTTGAATCCAGGTCAGCTAGGTGAGGACACCAATAGCTTACTGGGTAAGCAGCCACACTCTAACAATGGTGGGCTCGTGTGCAGAACAGTTAGACCTTGGATCAAGCAAAACAAGAGGAAAAAACGAAACACCTCGGTGAGCGTGGAAAAGGGGAGAACAAAGAACGCCACGGAAAGAAATGGCAACCCCGATGCACTGGGGAAAACTCGAACTAAAAGTTCCCAAACAAAACCAGAAAACGGGGAGAAACTTGAATGGCTAAGGGAAGCCTCAGGAGAGAGACAGACTCGAGAGGGGAAAACTGGAGAAGGGAGGGGACGTGTAAAAACACTGACACCCTCGCAGAACAGAAAAGAGGCATAGCACAAGGGCTCACAGACCTCAATACCCAGAGTTACCGGCTAGGAGCTTGGCTCAAAACTTTATCAAAAACCCAGCACTGAATGACTGGGTCACTGGGCTTATATAAGGTCTAGCCCAGCTGTTGGGTGTTGATCCTGATCAGTGGCGTGGTTGACTCGACGCCTCCCTCTGGTCGAGGGGGCCTCGGCCTGGTGCCAACCCTTACAGACTTGATGTCTACAGACATGGCAAAAATATTTCAATGTTCAATGCATTTCAGTTTCAATGTTTATTTTTTTCAGTTAAAATGTTAATTTTTTTTACTGCTTATTCTTCCATTAGACAGCCAGAAGCGCAGCACTGGTTAAAGTTTTTGAGCGGCTTCCTGCGCGCACTGGTCCTGGAGCACAGCGACTGCCTCATCCACCTTAGGGTGCAGAGACTCAGGTGACTCCAGCATATGCAGTAGCTTCGAGTTGTCCAGTTCCAGGAACATACACGTGATCTTCCCTGCAAGGGTGGGCTGCATGTTCTGGATCAGGGGAAACAGACGCTCACCCAGTATCTGCTTCTGCTCCTGTGGAGGTGCAGCAGCCAGCATGGAGGCACTGAGAGGTTCCTGACCCTGCACATGGACCGCAGCCAGCTGCACGGGCACCTGGAGCTCTGCCCCCAGGTGCTGCTGTGGGTTGAGAAACATAAATGTTTTATAATTGATTTGACTGATAAATGGTAAGTTCGACATTTATATCTAAGGGCTGTGTGCCCAGGTGTTGCTGTGGGCTGTGAACGCCTGAGGTGGTTTTGTACTGTGGTACTGCTCTCACCAGCGACGCCTTGTTGGCAGCTTCCGCGCTGGCCATCCCTGTCCCCGGAGCCTCAGATGCCATGGTCTGATAGGCCATCGTGCGTGGGACCTGGCAGGCGGTGGTTGGTCGGATGGCGCTGAAGGCCTGCGGGCAGGATGCGGCTGGACCGATGGCACTCGGCATATCCTGGACTTGCTGTGGGTGGACGCACTGCATGGCCCAGCAAGGGCTGGGGAGGAGTTGTGCCAGCTTGCTGCTTGCGCAGTAGGCAGGCCAGTTCTGAGCTTGTGGAATGGCTTCCATGTTGTAGCCGGAGGGCGGGGCAGGCTGGTAGGGGTTGAGCACGAGGTTGGGCAAGGCACTCACGCTGGCCGTGCGCTTCATGTACTTGTTGGAGAGGTGGGCCTGCCGCTCCTCCTTGCGCTGCGCCAGAGCCACGTACAGCGGCTTGGTGCCTACAACGCGCCCATTCATCTCCGTCATGGCCGTGGCGGCCTCCTCCGGCGAGGAGAAACACACGAAGCCGAACCCTTTGGAGCGGCCGCCCTCCATCATCACCTTGGCACTTGTGATGGTCCCGAACGGAGAGAACTCCTTACGTAGACGCGCGTCGTCCAGACCGTCGTCTAGGTTCTTGACGTACAGGTTGTCTCCCTGGTAGTGAGTCATACCGTCCTGCTTCATCTGCTCAAACTTTCGTTTCAGCCCTGTCTGCCTCTCGCCTTTCTTCTGGGCATAACCCACATACACCTTCTTCCCATTCAGCTCCTTCCCATTTATCTCATCCACAGCCCTCTGGGCATCCTCGTGCCTCTCGAAGTTCACAAAGCCAAAGCCCTTGGACTTGCCGCTCTCGTCGGTCATGACGCGAGTGCTCAGCGTTTGGCCAAACTTGCTGAAGATCTCCTTCAGCTTGTCGTCGTCCATGTCCTCTCCAAAGTTCTTGACGTACACATTGGTGAACTTTTTGGCCCTGGCCCCCATCTCAGCCTCTCGCTCCTTGCGAGACTTGAAGTGGCCAATGAACACTTTGCGGTCATTGAGCAACATGCCATTAAGTCTCTCAATTGCTCTCTCCGCAGCCTCACGGGTCTCAAAGTGCACAAAGCCGTAGCCCTTAGAGCCATTCTCGTCACACACCACCTTGCTGGAAAGGATGTTCCCAAAGGCAGAGAATGTGTCGTAAAGAGCTTCGCTGTCAATAGACTTGTCAAGGTTCTTGATGAAGATGTTGCCAACTCCACTCTTCCTCAGAGAGGGGTCTCTCTGGGACCACATAATTCGCACAGGTCTGCCTTTGATGATGTTAAAGTTCATAGTGTCCAAAGCACGCTCAGCATCTGCCTGCTGCTGAAAGTTCACGTATGCGTATCCAAGTGAGCGGAGGGTCATCGCGTCCCTGCAAATCCGTACGGAGACTATTGCGCCAGCAGGACTGAATTTCTCGTATAGCATGGCCTCGGTAACGTCTGGATGAAGGTCACCCACGTACAACGAAGTCATCGGCGAACTTGGAGCACTTGGATTCATTTTCGTGAGGATCGTCGGTCAACCTTTCTGGAAATCGTAGTCGAAAGTAGTAAATGAATAAAATAAAATCGTAAATGATTTAACCAAATGATCTAACTGCACGAATTATAAAACAGTTTGAAACAGCAATTCAACAGAGCCAGGCAAGTGTCGACCGACCAAAGCGATCATAGCAACACTTTAGCTTTAGATTCAAATACATGACAACTTGGTTGTTACGTAAGAGTGCTTTTACGTAAATGTTTATTTTTAAATATTATACAAACGCTATTTATTTATTTATGAATTATTCAATTATTTTAACTTATAACGTTAATAGCGTGAATGAGAGGCTTTAACAACGCCTTATATTTCAAAATATTACCTAGTCACAGCATTTTCCAAAAATCGTCCATATGCTGCTCACACTGAATCATTTACCGCATGGCTCAGAATAAATACTTTTAGTTTGATAAACGCAACAACATTCATTTTCTTTAGCCTAATGCTCGGCAAAAAACATCGCATTAAAGTTAATTAATGGGATGAAATCAGTTTGCCTTGGAGCAGGCCTATGTTCTTTGAGGTTAAAAATAATCGCCTGGATTGTAAACCTTAGTAGAGTTCCACAACGAGGTGCGATTTGTAAAAGGACGTCTTTTTCTCTCCGAGTTAGAAATCTGGAGAAATAAATATATCAATTGATTTCCGCCCATCGGAGGACCTTTAGAACTTTATTATTTATTCATTATTTATTTCTAACTTCTCACTGTGTCCAACTATATCGGGTGTATAAAACGTATGAACAGACATAAATAACGTGGGGGAAACGGGAATAGGGGAGAGAGGAAAAATAAGACGAACAGAGACGAAACAGACAAACGGGAAATGCAGATAGAGTATTTTAAGTATTAGCCACCTGCACCATTACGGGAATGTGTGTGTGTGTGTGTGTGTGTGTGTGTGTGTGTGTGTGTGTGTGTGTTCGTGTGTGACTGCTTGTGTGCGTCTGCCTGTGTGTGTGTGTGTGAGAGAGAGAGAGGCTATGTGCGAGTGCACTGTATATGTACACGTACTAGATTGGGATATTTATCATTTATGGATTAGCTCTGTAAACTTTTTATCAAAGGAGTCCAGTCTAGGTTATTGGTTCTTATTGATTCATTCTGAGATTTTTTTCCATTGATATGTAGTCTATCAATAGATTTTTCCATTCGGTGACACTAATATTATTTTTTGTTTTCCAATTCATGAGTATGTTTGTATTTGCAATTAATAATGTTATATATATATTATCCTGTTTTTTTTCTATTGTCACATTGGTTGATGACATGTCTCCTAGGAGACATAAAGATGGTGTTGGATGGATAGGGTTATTTAAATCATGGGACATGTGTGTGATTACTTATTGCCAAAATTGCTTGATAGGTGTGCTCTGCCACACGATGTGAATGTAATCGTCAGCTGTCTTTGGAGTAAAGTATGTACAGATTGCTGAGCTTGTGAAACCAATTTTAAACATCCAATGTGTAGTATAATGTAATCTATGTATTATTTTGTACTGAATGCATTGTAGGTTAGTGTTGCTGTCATGTGGTAATTATTATTACACATTTTAATCCAAACTGTGGCGTCGGGAGCTAGTAATAAATCTTCCTCCCATTGTCTCGATGGGAGAGTAATTATGCGATTTGATTTCATTATTAGTTTGTATATCTTATGTGATAGTTTTTTTGTATTAGGAATGTTTATAATACTGATATGGATGCAGGTGAGTTTAATGTCTCTGAACTGATAGTTGCTCTTACCTGCTTTCTATATCTTATGTTTGGGCTACTTGTGGAAGTGACATGAAAGCAGTGTTATGTTTATGTGAGTCTGGAGTTTGATATCTTGTGAAATTTCCACCAGGCTGTTAATATCATGGCCACCCACAAATTGTTGATCATGAATGTTCTTTAATTGATTTGACTGATAAATGGTAAGTCTGACTTTTAGATCTTTGCGTAATGTTTGCTATATGTCTATCCATATTCTGTCTGATATACTAAGTTTTATCCATTTTATACCATATTATAGTTGATTTGCAATAATCAACTACAGTTCTGTAATGTTGTGAGTTTGATTCTATGTGATTTATTTTTCCAGTAGAATCAAGTTATGATGTTGTCCAAAGATTTTAGACAGGTTGGTGGCGCTGGAATAATTGAAAACAAATAATTTCGTTTAGGTAATATTCTCATTTTAATTATTGCAGTTTGTCCAAAGAGCATAAGGGGCAAATTTGTCCATCAATGAAGTTCGTCGCTTATTGTTTTAATAATTGGATGACTATTTATTTTTGAATAACAGACAACTGGGAAGAGAATTTAATACCCAGATATGTAATATGATTGGTATTCAGGGGGATGGGGAATGTTTTTAATTGCATCATAAAGTTATGCTGCTAATATATAGTATAATACACAAATATCCTACTGGAGATACAATTTGACCAGTTATGTGTGATGTTCTGTGATGATCATATAGAACACCACAGACAACTGTTTGGCACATCACTGTTAAACCTCCTGATTGCAACCCGGGGCATCGTGAACTGTACAACATGACCCTCAGACAATGATCTCTGAGTGAAAGCGATAAACATAATCATCTTCATATCATCACTTTCTCTACAAGTTAAGTGGAAGAGATGTCAGTTAAAGGGAGTTTTAATACCCTTTCCATCTTTAAATTTAATAAAAACACAGATGGAAAAATTCCAGAAAGTGAGACAGAGAAAGGAAACTAGACTTTAAAATGGTGCTGCCCTCTTGACTTACAACTGTAGATTATTGAAATTATTACAAATGTCCGATGCCAAAAGGGATTGTGTCAGTGTTTCACTACTCAGTATTGCATTTGGTAGACAGTACAAACAATTAGACTATGGTTAAAAAAATCACAGAAATAAAATCTTGAACCACCTAGTCCCAGGAAACATTAGATTACTGGAACAAAATCAGACAACTAGCAGAACAACTTTTTAACCAGTGATGCAGATGCACTTTTAGTGGATTTATTTATCTGTATTTCAATCCACTAAAGTTTTTCACTTGATCTAACATTACATTTAAGACCGAAATCCTGTTACGTCTCACAGAAGATTCCACTGATCAAGCTGCTACTTACCCATCCTGGTCCTGGAGTACCTTTGCTCTGTACACTTTAGTGATGTCTTTGCTACCAACAAGCCTATTTTAATCCATCCGATAGTAACCAAACGCTCCTTTGCTGCAGAGCACAGAAATCATTCAAATTTGCAGTCAACAGATACATCTGGGCCAGATTTTGGATCAATGGACTAGGCTGGAACTGCACATATACTGTATATGCAAAATTCAAAATACGGGGAGTGGTTGGTCTCTTTTGCAATCAAATCTGAATACTATGGAATTCGTTTCACATTTGTTTAATTTGACAGATTTTAAATGGATAATGGACATCACTAGACAAAAAGGAATAAACAACTATATGAAAAGGAACAAAACCAAAAACAAAGGAAGACTTTAACACACTTGCCCAAACAAGCACTAAATCTGACAAAAATAGATCAACCAATGACATAGCTGTGAAGGAACATATTAGCCACTGTTTTCTTGTCATCAACAGTCATTTTAACTGATTGTTAACATACTGTTCAAGTCTTCAACTGATTTGCTCCCAACATACGAATGGGTACAAATATGGTTCATTACCCACCTGCACAAATTGCTTCTGACATACTGGGCAGCTACAGGGTTCTTCTCCCATGTGGATTCTGACATACTGGGCAGCTACGGGCTTCTTCAGTTGTGTGGATTGTCTTCTGCTCCTCCATGTGGCCTGTTTCACCAAAGCCCTTCCTGCAGTATTTGCAGCACTATGGGAAGCGGACACCCTTGTGTGTGCGTTTAGGTGCTTCTCAAGAGTCTGGGCACGTTTGAAACACCTGCCCCAAACATCACTGACATTATTTCTTGTAGGTGATTAGCCACGTGTTTCTCTAGTCACAAGTACTTTTTGATTTATTTGGTTTTTTAAATAGGTAATTTTATATATAATGGCAACAAATGACATTTTAAGTTTTATGACAAAACGTGCAAACAAGCTGGCCTGAGAGGTGTGTAGCGGGATATGACTCAGTGCGTCTCTGGTGCTGCTTTTGATGAGTACAGTGTCATGAGTGTGTCTGTCCAGCGGTGCAAAGAGGGGATACAGCAAGGCATGGCATGGTGTTTATTCATTCGTTTGCATAGAAAATGACGCCTTTTCACATTGTGGAACTACAAATAAGGCGGTCTTTTTTGTGCGGCGTAGTAATGACATATGTTGTGGAATTTTGAACAAACAGCAAGTCAGACGTGATTAAGAGAGTAATTTAATAAGAAAAATAATAAAATAAATGTTTGGCTCTCCTCAGGTAGGGAGCCCCGAGTATACAAAACCGTGGCTAGTTATACTACTCCTGTGCTGTCTTTAACCAATCATCTTTTCTTAAGCAGCTCTTCTTTCCTTTGTTGCTGTGGCTATAAGCCAATCAGCTCTCAGCTTGTTTTTTTCCACAAACCAACCCAAACTGACTCCAAACAGTGTGGGTTGTGTGTCAAGTTGACCTTGATGTTAACAGTTCCTGATACATGTTCAACTTAATCAGCAACAGGCGGATATAAATGTGCAAACAGCATTATTAATTTAAGAACAAAAGGATCAGTGTGATTTTATATGAATCACATAATACATAGTTTCGTATCATTTTCCATCACACGTAAAAACAGAGTCTCACCGTATTGTCGGGCAGGAGGATCTGGACTCATTTATTACTTAATATCTTCCCCCATCTAGCGGTCATTAGAGGTTAGTCTTGAATTGATTTCTGTCGTGCAATATTTTAGATATAAATGTTTACATTTTCTATTACAGAACACGGCAAAGTATAGTCAACCAGTTCTAACCTTTTGAGAAAAACTTTAACTTCAAAGTAGGTGAATCTATTTACTTAGATTGAACCAATCGGATCACAGTTTATTTACATAGCATCAATGCTTTGAGTGCTTTAGATATAAGGACATCATGGCGATCTTTCTGCTCACACCTCAGTCAGTCTATAATTCTGTACTATGTGTTTCTATAGCTTCCAACTTTCACGAGTTTCTTGAATCTGTGGAGAAAAGTGCAGACTCAGGTACTTTCTTATTTGTGAACTTTTATACATTTTATGTAATTTATTTATCATCTATAATGTTTTATTACTTTTCATTTATAGATATAAGGACACAAAAACAGTTCATATACTCAATGAATTGTTACAAGATAATCTTTTCTAGAGAATGTTTACCATTTGTTAAAAGACTGATTTATTTCTAAAAGTTTATGTAGTGTGTTAATTTGTCACATGGAGGCAGAAGGGGTGAATCTGATATACCCCTCTTCCATCATCAACTATTCATCGAGTCCTCCAGTGGAGCTTGTACAACCAAAGAAACGCATACAGCGGTCACCGGCGGTTCTAAGTTACATCTAAAGAGGTCTAGGCCTATACACACTGTTCCACCTGAGGTAATAAAATGTTTTGGGGTAAAGGTATTTTCATGAGGCGATCTGTGATCTTATTATAATAGGCTTTGAAGCTCTCTGCAACAGGTGCAGAGTGGTGCAAGACTGTGTTTGAAAGCATAAAGAGGAATAATGTTTCTGGGGTATCTTAAGGCCTTTGTGGGTCTGTAAGTGCAGAGCAGAGGCTCTGATGCAGGTGGTTTCAAGGCCTCTGTGGAAGTCTACGGCAGATGACTCTGGACTGTTCCCGTGAGAAATAGCTTCCTAAGTATTGGGAAAGATCCCGGCTTTTAAAAGACGTGAAAGCCTCTTCGAGAGTTCTGTGGCTAAGCAAGGTTCATTATCTTACCATAAGAGCAGGGTGATACTGACCTGCAACATCATCTTGCAGGTGTTTGATGGTATGAGTTGAGATCATCTTTGTTAAAAACAAAAAAAACAACAACAACAAAAAAACCCAGGAAAATCTTCCATTAGGATATACTGGGGTCAAGCTTCAATTTGTACAATGATAGATCTCAATTTGCATATATTGAATAATGTATGGTTGAACACAGTGGTTGAGATTTCAAACACCAGTATGTAGAGAAGGTGTGGCAATCACATAATCAGTTGTGAAAACTGGATAAAAATGTGTGTTCCTTGTGTGATTATTAGACATATTCTGGACTATGCCTCGTTTGTATGTAACGCTGAGCTCAAAATAAATAATGGACCTACTACTCTCTTCAATTAATTCTTGAGTCTGCATCTTTATTTTCTGTTTAAAGAGGACTTAATAAAATTAATGGAATGTGGGCAATATCTAGTAACACAGTGCCGAGTCTGCTAAATGTAGATCCCAGCCTTTTATATGGCCTCTTCCCTTTAATTCTACTGACTATAATTAATGTAAACCTTGTCGATTCTGGTGTTTGCTGTATAGAGGTAGCGAAAACTTTGCTAAAACAATGAAAAATATGCATCCTGTGAAAAGTTTATTGAACAATATAACATTGTTCCTTACCCAGAGCCATAACACGTCATTGATGGAAATCACACTGATGTGAGGGCGGTATGGGCCAACTCAACTGTATTTCCTGATTGTTTTATTCTGCAGGAGGATGTGGTCCAAATATTTAAAAAATCACAGGTTTGTTTAAGAGGACATAGTTGAACAGTTTGGGCTTACTGTTATTTTAATACTAGTGGTAACTATTAGTAAATACAACAATCTGACCATCCTCATACTGCATTGAGGGGTGATGGGGTGATGGTACCAGATGATGTTTAGGTATGTGGTTATGTTAATTTATTTTTGTTCCTTTATATTCACGTATTTTGCAAGTGCGTATGTTATTGAGTTTAAAACCATCCATATATTATGCAATTATAGAAAATACAGAAACTGCATGATACTTCTCTTGACTTGCTAGAAGTTCAGACTGTAGCAAGCTTAGCATTAGTAAATGGAATAGGTGTCATTTTAAGGATTCATTTAAAGTATTCATGAGGTATTTCTCCTAACATCGATGTATCGACAGTACCAATAAAATAAATAGCATAACAAGAATTACAGGTGTATAATAGTGTAGTTACCCAGAATGGTTGAAGTGTTTGAAAAGAGTTGTATAAAAGAATAGTTGGTTGGTTCGTGGCATAAAGTCATGAAACGGTGAAATGAGGTCATAAAAAGAGTGTTTACAGGGGAAAGTGCTTTAACATTGAATTAGACAAACTAATAACATAAAACAAGGGAGTTTAGAGATTCTGTGTCCTTTCGTAATGATTTGTGCATATGGCAGGCTGCTGCAAAGGATCCTGGGTAAGCTTCAGCAGACCTCAGTGTAAGATATATTAATAATATTAATCATAATAATACTATTCAGAGGTTACTTGAGTAGTAATCAGAATGTTGCTAGTTCAAGCCCTACCACTGCCAAGTTACCACTGCTGGGTCCCTGAACAGCAATGAATCCTCAATTGTATTATTAATACAATCCAATACACATGCCTAATGCTCAGCTGTCAACTGCAAAAACTGACATTCTGAGCATTCGAACAGTAAGAGGAACAAAAAGAAAGGAGTCACCGACTGTACACGTGTCAATCATTTAGCCTTTTTACATGTTGTTTTAGTTTACTGTAATCAAGGCCTGAAACTGGAGTCTATGGACCAGGCAAAAATATTTCAATATTTAATGCGTTTTTATTTTTTCAGTTTCAATGTTTCAATGAGACTCAGGAGACTCCAGCATAAGCAGAAGCTCCAAGTTGTCGATCTCCAGGAGCAAACCCGTCCCTGCAAGGTTGGGGTGCATGTTCTGGATCACGGGAAACAGACCATCGATCACCCAACATCTGCTTCTGCTCCTGCGGAGGTTCCAGATCCAGCACGGAGGCAGTGAGAGGTTCCTGGCCCAGAGATTGGTCTGCAGCGGGCCTGATGGTACTCGGCATGTATTGGAAATGCTGTGGCTGAATGCTGTGCGTAGCCCAGCGGGTGCTGGGGTGGAGCTGTGCCAGTTGCCTGCTCGGGTAGCAGGTAGCCCAGTTCTGAGCCTGTGGAATGGCCATCATGAAGTAGCCGGAGGGCGGGGCGGGCTGGTAGGGGTTGAGCACTGGGTTGCGCACGGCACTCACGCTGGCCATGCGCTGCATGTACTGGTGGGTGAGGTGGGCCTGCCGCTCCTCCTTGCGCTGCGCCAGGGCCACGTACAGCGGCTTGGTGCCTACGATGCACCCGTTCATCTCCTTCATTGCCTCGGTGGCCTCCTCCGGCGAGGAGAAACACACAAAGCCGAACCCTTTGGAGCGGCCGCCCTCCGTCATCACCTTGGCACTCGTGATTGTCCCGAATAGAGAGAACTCTTTACGCAGACGCTCGTCGTCCAGACTGTCGTCTAGGTTTTTAACGTACAGGTTCACTCCCTGGTAGCGAGTCGTGCCGTCCTGCTTCATCTGCTCAAACTTGCGTTTGAGCTCTGTCTGCCTCTCGCCTTTCTTCTGGGCACGAGCCACATACAGCTGCTTCCCATTCAACTTCTTCCCGTTCATCTCATCCACAGCCCTTTTGGCATCCTCGTGCCTCTCGAAGCTCACAAAGCCAAAGCCCTTGGACTTGCCGCTCTCGTCTGTCATGACGCGACGGCTCAGCGTTGGGCCGAACTTGCTGAAGATCTCATTTAGCTTGTTGTCGTCCATGTCCTCCCAAGTATGAGATATTATTTCCATCAGGCTCAGGACCATCTCTTTAGGATAAGGTCAAGAGAAATCTCTTGGAATGTGGTGTTAACAGGTTCCAACTGGTGTGGGTGTTTTATATTACTTTGCATATATTGACAAATGTATGGTTTGGATGCAATGGACGTGAAGACAAACGCAAATATGTAAAGGAATGTGGGGTGAATACATAACCACTACTGAAAAATGTATGAAAATGTGGGTTCTCTGATTTTTAGACATTCTCCAGAGGGTGCCTCAATAATGCGTGTTAATGTTAACCTACAATAAAGTACGTGCACAGTTATGCTCTTTAACCAATTCTGAAGTCTGCATTTGTATTTAATATTTGAATTGAACTTTAAAACTAGCCGACTGGGCACCTAGGAACCACATACTGTTGCTATGTGCAGAGATGTGGGCTTGCAGCCCATTGTTGGGCAGAGTCCATCGCACTGCTCCAATAGACCTGCTCTGACTGCTACTTTCCCACGTCGGCAGTCGAAGTCGTTTCTCCTTCACAATGCTTTTCAACTGGTTGGCCAGTTTCACCGTCTCAGTAGACAAGCTAAAAGAAACTGTTGGCAGCCTCTCGTTGCTCCTGTAATATGACCGTCGCCAGACCAGAGAGTGGAACTGGATGGCAGTGTGGCACTTGCAGCTGCAGTTTGTTTGCTTCAAGATTTAATACGTGTAAGTGACCTTTGCTTCTCGTCCTGTCTTTACTGGTTTGTTAATAAGGTCATTTGAAATTGTGTTGTACATAAAGGAATATTACAGAATTATTCTCTATTTTAAGCTACACTGTGGGGTTTTGTTTTTTTGATCTTTACATTTATATTAATGCAACCCAATACACTTATCTAATGATCAGCTATGACCTGTAAGAACTGACAATCTGAACATTCAAACTTTAAGAGGAATAAAAACAAAAAAATGATCAGCTGTTCATGTCAAAATCTGTAATATGTAATAGAAATAACTGTAATATGTTCAATATAACTGTAATATGTTCAATTACCACCATGTAACATATAACTGTAAATATGTCAATTGCAAGATGGGACTGTACATTCTGTACATACATATATAAATATCCATATATACATTGTACATATAAACATAATATATATATATATATATATTGTACATGCACTATTAATATATTTTTGTATATATATAGAATATATTTCTCTATGCACCCCTGTTTTTCTTTTTCCTCAGATTGGACAGAGCACTCAACCATTTCACTGTGAGTTATACTGTGTATGACTATGTATGCCACAAATAAACCAAACTTGAAATGATTTTACCTTTTTCTGTCGTTTTCATTTTAAGCTTAGAATAACCAAGGCCTGGACTTTGTAAGGTGGTTTTGAATCCAGGTCAGCTAGGTGAGGACACCAATAGCTTACTGGGTAAGCAGCCACACTCTAACAATGGTGGGCTCGTGTGCAGAACAGTTAGACCTTGGATCAAGCAAAACAAGAGGAAAAAACGAAACACCTCGGTGAGCGTGGAAAAGGGGAGAACAAAGAACGCCACGGAAAGAAATGGCAACCCCGATGCACTGGGGAAAACTCGAACTAAAAGTTCCCAAACAAAACCAGAAAACGGGGAGAAACTTGAATGGCTAAGGGAAGCCTCAGGAGAGAGACAGACTCGAGAGGGGAAAACTGGAGAAGGGAGGGGACGTGTAAAAACACTGACACCCTCGCAGAACAGAAAAGAGGCATAGCACAAGGGCTCACAGACCTCAATACCCAGAGTTACCGGCTAGGAGCTTGGCTCAAAACTTTATCAAAAACCCAGCACTGAATGACTGGGTCACTGGGCTTATATAAGGTCTAGCCCAGCTGTTGGGTGTTGATCCTGATCAGTGGCGTGGTTGACTCGACGCCTCCCTCTGGTCGAGGGGGCCTCGGCCTGGTGCCAACCCTTACAGACTTGATGTCTACAGACATGGCAAAAATATTTCAATGTTCAATGCATTTCAGTTTCAATGTTTATTTTTTTCAGTTAAAATGTTAATTTTTTTTACTGCTTATTCTTCCATTAGACAGCCAGAAGCGCAGCACTGGTTAAAGTTTTTGAGCGGCTTCCTGCGCGCACTGGTCCTGGAGCACAGCGACTGCCTCATCCACCTTAGGGTGCAGAGACTCAGGTGACTCCAGCATATGCAGTAGCTTCGAGTTGTCCAGTTCCAGGAACATACACGTGATCTTCCCTGCAAGGGTGGGCTGCATGTTCTGGATCAGGGGAAACAGACGCTCACCCAGTATCTGCTTCTGCTCCTGTGGAGGTGCAGCAGCCAGCATGGAGGCACTGAGAGGTTCCTGACCCTGCACATGGACCGCAGCCAGCTGCACGGGCACCTGGAGCTCTGCCCCCAGGTGCTGCTGTGGGTTGAGAAACATAAATGTTTTATAATTGATTTGACTGATAAATGGTAAGTTCGACATTTATATCTAAGGGCTGTGTGCCCAGGTGTTGCTGTGGGCTGTGAACGCCTGAGGTGGTTTTGTACTGTGGTACTGCTCTCACCAGCGACGCCTTGTTGGCAGCTTCCGCGCTGGCCATCCCTGTCCCCGGAGCCTCAGATGCCATGGTCTGATAGGCCATCGTGCGTGGGACCTGGCAGGCGGTGGTTGGTCGGATGGCGCTGAAGGCCTGCGGGCAGGATGCGGCTGGACCGATGGCACTCGGCATATCCTGGACTTGCTGTGGGTGGACGCACTGCATGGCCCAGCAAGGGCTGGGGAGGAGTTGTGCCAGCTTGCTGCTTGCGCAGTAGGCAGGCCAGTTCTGAGCTTGTGGAATGGCTTCCATGTTGTAGCCGGAGGGCGGGACAGGCTGGTAGGGGTTGAGCACGAGGTTGGGCAAGGCACTCACGCTGGCCGTGCGCTTCATGTACTTGTTGGAGAGGTGGGCCTGCCGCTCCTCCTTGCGCTGCGCCAGAGCCACGTACAGCGGCTTGGTGCCTACAACGCGCCCATTCATCTCCGTCATGGCCGTGGCGGCCTCCTCCGGCGAGGAGAAACACACGAAGCCGAACCCTTTGGAGCGGCCGCCCTCCATCATCACCTTGGCACTTGTGATGGTCCCGAACGGAGAGAACTCCTTACGTAGACGCGCGTCGTCCAGACCGTCGTCTAGGTTCTTGACGTACAGGTTGTCTCCCTGGTAGCGAGTCATACCGTCCTGCTTCATCTGCTCAAACTTTCGTTTCAGCCCTGTCTGCCTCTCGCCTTTCTTCTGGGCATAACCCACATACACCTTCTTCCCATTCAGCTCCTTCCCATTTATCTCATCCACAGCCCTCTGGGCATCCTCGTGCCTCTCGAAGTTCACAAAGCCAAAGCCCTTGGACTTGCCGCTCTCGTCGGTCATGACGCGAGTGCTCAGCGTTTGGCCAAACTTGCTGAAGATCTCCTTCAGCTTGTCGTCGTCCATGTCCTCTCCAAAGTTCTTGACGTACACATTGGTGAACTTTTTGGCCCTGGCCCCCATCTCAGCCTCTCGCTCCTTGCGAGACTTGAAGTGGCCAATGAACACTTTGCGGTCATTGAGCAACATGCCATTAAGTCTCTCAATTGCTCTCTCCGCAGCCTCACGGGTCTCAAAGTGCACAAAGCCGTAGCCCTTAGAGCCATTCTCGTCACACACCACCTTGCTGGAAAGGATGTTCCCAAAGGCAGAGAATGTGTCGTAAAGAGCTTCGCTGTCAATAGACTTGTCAAGGTTCTTGATGAAGATGTTGCCAACTCCACTCTTCCTCAGAGAGGGGTCTCTCTGGGACCACATAATTCGCACAGGTCTGCCTTTGATGATGTTAAAGTTCATAGTGTCCAAAGCACGCTCAGCATCTGCCTGCTGCTGAAAGTTCACGTATGCGTATCCAAGTGAGCGGAGGGTCATCGCGTCCCTGCAAATCCGTACGGAGACTATTGCGCCAGCAGGACTGAATTTCTCGTATAGCATGGCCTCGGTAACGTCTGGATGAAGGTCACCCACGTACAACGAAGTCATCGGCGAACTTGGAGCACTTGGATTCATTTTCGTGAGGATCGTCGGTCAACCTTTCTGGAAATCGTAGTCGAAAGTAGTAAATGAATAAAATAAAATCGTAAATGATTTAACCAAATGATCTAACTGCACGAATTATAAAACAGTTTGAAACAGCAATTCAACAGAGCCAGGCAAGTGTCGACCGACCAAAGCGATCATAGCAACACTTTAGCTTTAGATTCAAATACATGACAACTTGGTTGTTACGTAAGAGTGCTTTTACGTAAATGTTTATTTTTAAATATTATACAAACGCTATTTATTTATTTATGAATTATTCAATTATTTTAACTTATAACGTTAATAGCGTGAATGAGAGGCTTTAACAACGCCTTATATTTCAAAATATTACCTAGTCACAGCATTTTCCAAAAATCGTCCATATGCTGCTCACACTGAATCATTTACCGCATGGCTCAGAATAAATACTTTTAGTTTGATAAACGCAACAACATTCATTTTCTTTAGCCTAATGCTCGGCAAAAAACATCGCATTAAAGTTAATTAATGGGATGAAATCAGTTTGCCTTGGAGCAGGCCTATGTTCTTTGAGGTTAAAAATAATCGCCTGGATTGTAAACCTTAGTAGAGTTCCACAACGAGGTGCGATTTGTAAAAGGACGTCTTTTTCTCTCCGAGTTAGAAATCTGGAGAAATAAATATATCAATTGATTTCCGCCCATCGGAGGACCTTTAGAACTTTATTATTTATTCATTATTTATTTCTAACTTCTCACTGTGTCCAACTATATCGGGTGTATAAAACGTATGAACAGACATAAATAACGTGGGGGAAACGGGAATAGGGGAGAGAGGAAAAATAAGACGAACAGAGACGAAACAGACAAACGGGAAATGCAGATAGAGTATTTTAAGTATTAGCCACCTGCACCATTACGGGAATGTGTGTGTGTGTGTGTGTGTGTGTGTGTGTGTGTGTGTGTGTGTGTGTGTGTGTGTGTGTGTGTGTGTGTGTGTGTGTGTGTGTGTGTGTGTGTGTGTGTTCGTGTGTGACTGCTTGTGTGCGTCTGCCTGTGTGTGTGTGTGAGAGAGAGAGAGAGGCTATGTGCGAGTGCACTGTATATGTACACGTACTAGATTGGGATATTTATCATTTATGGATTAGCTCTGTAAACTTTTTATCAAAGGAGTCCAGTCTAGGTTATTGGTTCTTATTGATTCATTCTGAGATTTTTTTCCATTGATATGTAGTCTATCAATAGATTTTTCCATTCGGTGACACTAATATTATTTTTTGTTTTCCAATTCATGAGTATGTTTGTATTTGCAATTAATAATGTTATATATATATTATCCTGTTTTTTTTCTATTGTCACATTGGTTGATGACATGTCTCCTAGGAGACATAAAGATGGTGTTGGATGGATAGGGTTATTTAAATCATGGGACATGTGTGTGATTACTTATTGCCAAAATTGCTTGATAGGTGTGCTCTGCCACACGATGTGAATGTAATCGTCAGCTGTCTTTGGAGTAAAGTATGTACAGATTGCTGAGCTTGTGAAACCAATTTTAAACATCCAATGTGTAGTATAATGTAATCTATGTATTATTTTGTACTGAATGCATTGTAGGTTAGTGTTGCTGTCATGTGGTAATTATTATTACACATTTTAATCCAAACTGTGGCGTCGGGAGCTAGTAATAAATCTTCCTCCCATTGTCTCGATGGGAGAGTAATTATGCGATTTGATTTCATTATTAGTTTGTATATCTTATGTGATAGTTTTTTTGTATTAGGAATGTTTATAATACTGATATGGATGCAGGTGAGTTTAATGTCTCTGAACTGATAGTTGCTCTTACCTGCTTTCTATATCTTATGTTTGGGCTACTTGTGGAAGTGACATGAAAGCAGTGTTATGTTTATGTGAGTCTGGAGTTTGATATCTTGTGAAATTTCCACCAGGCTGTTAATATCATGGCCACCCACAAATTGTTGATCATGAATGTTCTTTAATTGATTTGACTGATAAATGGTAAGTCTGACTTTTAGATCTTTGCGTAATGTTTGCTATATGTCTATCCATATTCTGTCTGATATACTAAGTTTTATCCATTTTATACCATATTATAGTTGATTTGCAATAATCAACTACAGTTCTGTAATGTTGTGAGTTTGATTCTATGTGATTTATTTTTCCAGTAGAATCAAGTTATGATGTTGTCCAAAGATTTTAGACAGGTTGGTGGCGCTGGAATAATTGAAAACAAATAATTTCGTTTAGGTAATATTCTCATTTTAATTATTGCAGTTTGTCCAAAGAGCATAAGGGGCAAATTTGTCCATCAATGAAGTTCGTCGCTTATTGTTTTAATAATTGGATGACTATTTATTTTTGAATAACAGACAACTGGGAAGAGAATTTAATACCCAGATATGTAATATGATTGGTATTCAGGGGGATGGGGAATGTTTTTAATTGCATCATAAAGTTATGCTGCTAATATATAGTATAATACACAAATATCCTACTGGAGATACAATTTGACCAGTTATGTGTGATGTTCTGTGATGATCATATAGAACACCACAGACAACTGTTTGGCACATCACTGTTAAACCTCCTGATTGCAACCCGGGGCATCGTGAACTGTACAACATGACCCTCAGACAATGATCTCTGAGTGAAAGCGATAAACATAATCATCTTCATATCATCACTTTCTCTACAAGTTAAGTGGAAGAGATGTCAGTTAAAGGGAGTTTTAATACCCTTTCCATCTTTAAATTTAATAAAAACACAGATGGAAAAATTCCAGAAAGTGAGACAGAGAAAGGAAACTAGACTTTAAAATGGTGCTGCCCTCTTGACTTTCAACTGTAGATTATTGAAATTATTACAAATGTCCGATGCCAAAAGGGATTGTGTCAGTGTTTCACTACTCAGTATTGCATTTGGTAGACAGTACAAACAATTAGACTATGGTTAAAAAAATCACAGAAATAAAATCTTGAACCACCTAGTCCCAGGAAACATTAGATTACTGGAACAAAATCAGACAACTAGCAGAACAACTTTTTAACCAGTGATGCAGATGCACTTTTAGTGGATTTATTTATCTGTATTTCAATCCACTAAAGTTTTTCACTTGATCTAACATTACATTTAAGACCGAAATCCTGTTACGTCTCACAGAAGATTCCACTGATCAAGCTGCTACTTACCCATCCTGGTCCTGGAGTACCTTTGCTCTGTACACTTTAGTGATGTCTTTGCTACCAACAAGCCTATTTTAATCCATCCGATAGTAACCAAACGCTCCTTTGCTGCAGAGCACAGAAATCATTCAAATTTGCAGTCAACAGATACATCTGGGCCAGATTTTGGATCAATGGACTAGGCTGGAACTGCACATATACTGTATATGCAAAATTCAAAATACGGGGAGTGGTTGGTCTCTTTTGCAATCAAATCTGAATACTATGGAATTCGTTTCACATTTGTTTAATTTGACAGATTTTAAATGGATAATGGACATCACTAGACAAAAAGGAATAAACAACTATATGAAAAGGAACAAAACCAAAAACAAAGGAAGACTTTAACACACTTGCCCAAACAAGCACTAAATCTGACAAAAATAGATCAACCAATGACATAGCTGTGAAGGAACATATTAGCCACTGTTTTCTTGTCATCAACAGTCATTTTAACTGATTGTTAACATACTGTTCAAGTCTTCAACTGATTTGCTCCCAACATACGAATGGGTACAAATATGGTTCATTACCCACCTGCACAAATTGCTTCTGACATACTGGGCAGCTACAGGGTTCTTCTCCCATGTGGATTCTGACATACTGGGCAGCTACGGGCTTCTTCAGTTGTGTGGATTGTCTTCTGCTCCTCCATGTGGCCTGTTTCACCAAAGCCCTTCCTGCAGTATTTGCAGCACTATGGGAAGCGGACACCCTTGTGTGTGCGTTTAGGTGCTTCTCAAGAGTCTGGGCACGTTTGAAACACCTGCCCCAAACATCACTGACATTATTTCTTGTAGGTGATTAGCCACGTGTTTCTCTAGTCACAAGTACTTTTTGATTTATTTGGTTTTTTAAATAGGTAATTTTATATATAATGGCAACAAATGACATTTTAAGTTTTATGACAAAACGTGCAAACAAGCTGGCCTGAGAGGTGTGTAGCGGGATATGACTCAGTGCGTCTCTGGTGCTGCTTTTGATGAGTACAGTGTCATGAGTGTGTCTGTCCAGCGGTGCAAAGAGGGGATACAGCAAGGCATGGCATGGTGTTTATTCATTCGTTTGCATAGAAAATGACGCCTTTTCACATTGTGGAACTACAAATAAGGCGGTCTTTTTTGTGCGGCGTAGTAATGACATATGTTGTGGAATTTTGAACAAACAGCAAGTCAGACGTGATTAAGAGAGTAATTTAATAAGAAAAATAATAAAATAAATGTTTGGCTCTCCTCAGGTAGGGAGCCCCGAGTATACAAAACCGTGGCTAGTTATACTACTCCTGTGCTGTCTTTAACCAATCATCTTTTCTTAAGCAGCTCTTCTTTCCTTTGTTGCTGTGGCTATAAGCCAATCAGCTCTCAGCTTGTTTTTTTCCACAAACCAACCCAAACTGACTCCAAACAGTGTGGGTTGTGTGTCAAGTTGACCTTGATGTTAACAGTTCCTGATACATGTTCAACTTAATCAGCAACAGGCGGATATAAATGTGCAAACAGCATTATTAATTTAAGAACAAAAGGATCAGTGTGATTTTATATGAATCACATAATACATAGTTTCGTATCATTTTCCATCACACGTAAAAACAGAGTCTCACCGTATTGTCGGGCAGGAGGATCTGGACTCATTTATTACTTAATATCTTCCCCCATCTAGCGGTCATTAGAGGTTAGTCTTGAATTGATTTCTGTCGTGCAATATTTTAGATATAAATGTTTACATTTTCTATTACAGAACACGGCAAAGTATAGTCAACCAGTTCTAACCTTTTGAGAAAAACTTTAACTTCAAAGTAGGTGAATCTATTTACTTAGATTGAACCAATCGGATCACAGTTTATTTACATAGCATCAATGCTTTGAGTGCTTTAGATATAAGGACATCATGGCGATCTTTCTGCTCACACCTCAGTCAGTCTATAATTCTGTACTATGTGTTTCTATAGCTTCCAACTTTCACGAGTTTCTTGAATCTGTGGAGAAAAGTGCAGACTCAGGTACTTTCTTATTTGTGAACTTTTATACATTTTATGTAATTTATTTATCATCTATAATGTTTTATTACTTTTCATTTATAGATATAAGGACACAAAAACAGTTCATATACTCAATGAATTGTTACAAGATAATCTTTTCTAGAGAATGTTTACCATTTGTTAAAAGACTGATTTATTTCTAAAAGTTTATGTAGTGTGTTAATTTGTCACATGGAGGCAGAAGGGGTGAATCTGATATACCCCTCTTCCATCATCAACTATTCATCGAGTCCTCCAGTGGAGCTTGTACAACCAAAGAAACGCATACAGCGGTCACCGGCGGTTCTAAGTTACATCTAAAGAGGTCTAGGCCTATACACACTGTTCCACCTGAGGTAATAAAATGTTTTGGGGTAAAGGTATTTTCATGAGGCGATCTGTGATCTTATTATAATAGGCTTTGAAGCTCTCTGCAACAGGTGCAGAGTGGTGCAAGACTGTGTTTGAAAGCATAAAGAGGAATAATGTTTCTGGGGTATCTTAAGGCCTTTGTGGGTCTGTAAGTGCAGAGCAGAGGCTCTGATGCAGGTGGTTTCAAGGCCTCTGTGGAAGTCTACGGCAGATGACTCTGGACTGTTCCCGTGAGAAATAGCTTCCTAAGTATTGGGAAAGATCCCGGCTTTTAAAAGACGTGAAAGCCTCTTCGAGAGTTCTGTGGCTAAGCAAGGTTCATTATCTTACCATAAGAGCAGGGTGATACTGACCTGCAACATCATCTTGCAGGTGTTTGATGGTATGAGTTGAGATCATCTTTGTTAAAAACAAAAAAAACAACAACAACAAAAAAACCCAGGAAAATCTTCCATTAGGATATACTGGGGTCAAGCTTCAATTTGTACAATGATAGATCTCAATTTGCATATATTGAATAATGTATGGTTGAACACAGTGGTTGAGATTTCAAACACCAGTATGTAGAGAAGGTGTGGCAATCACATAATCAGTTGTGAAAACTGGATAAAAATGTGTGTTCCTTGTGTGATTATTAGACATATTCTGGACTATGCCTCGTTTGTATGTAACGCTGAGCTCAAAATAAATAATGGACCTACTACTCTCTTCAATTAATTCTTGAGTCTGCATCTTTATTTTCTGTTTAAAGAGGACTTAATAAAATTAATGGAATGTGGGCAATATCTAGTAACACAGTGCCGAGTCTGCTAAATGTAGATCCCAGCCTTTTATATGGCCTCTTCCCTTTAATTCTACTGACTATAATTAATGTAAACCTTGTCGATTCTGGTGTTTGCTGTATAGAGGTAGCGAAAACTTTGCTAAAACAATGAAAAATATGCATCCTGTGAAAAGTTTATTGAACAATATAACATTGTTCCTTACCCAGAGCCATAACACGTCATTGATGGAAATCACACTGATGTGAGGGCGGTATGGGCCAACTCAACTGTATTTCCTGATTGTTTTATTCTGCAGGAGGATGTGGTCCAAATATTTAAAAAATCACAGGTTTGTTTAAGAGGACATAGTTGAACAGTTTGGGCTTACTGTTATTTTAATACTAGTGGTAACTATTAGTAAATACAACAATCTGACCATCCTCATACTGCATTGAGGGGTGATGGGGTGATGGTACCAGATGATGTTTAGGTATGTGGTTATGTTAATTTATTTTTGTTCCTTTATATTCACGTATTTTGCAAGTGCGTATGTTATTGAGTTTAAAACCATCCATATATTATGCAATTATAGAAAATACAGAAACTGCATGATACTTCTCTTGACTTGCTAGAAGTTCAGACTGTAGCAAGCTTAGCATTAGTAAATGGAATAGGTGTCATTTTAAGGATTCATTTAAAGTATTCATGAGGTATTTCTCCTAACATCGATGTATCGACAGTACCAATAAAATAAATAGCATAACAAGAATTACAGGTGTATAATAGTGTAGTTACCCACAATGGTTGAAGTGTTTGAAAAGAGTTGTATAAAAGAATAGTTGGTTGGTTCGTGGCATAAAGTCATGAAACGGTGAAATGAGGTCATAAAAAGAGTGTTTACAGGGGAAAGTGCTTTAACATTGAATTAGACAAACTAATAACATAAAACAAGGGAGTTTAGAGATTCTGTGTCCTTTCGTAATGATTTGTGCATATGGCAGGCTGCTGCAAAGGATCCTGGGTAAGCTTCAGCAGACCTCAGTGTAAGATATATTAATAATATTAATCATAATAATACTATTCAGAGGTTACTTGAGTAGTAATCAGAATGTTGCTAGTTCAAGCCCTACCACTGCCAAGTTACCACTGCTGGGTCCCTGAACAGCAATGAATCCTCAATTGTATTATTAATACAATCCAATACACATGCCTAATGCTCAGCTGTCAACTGCAAAAACTGACATTCTGAGCATTCGAACAGTAAGAGGAACAAAAAGAAAGGAGTCACCGACTGTACACGTGTCAATCATTTAGCCTTTTTACATGTTGTTTTAGTTTACTGTAATCAAGGCCTGAAACTGGAGTCTATGGACCAGGCAAAAATATTTCAATATTTAATGCGTTTTTATTTTTTCAGTTTCAATGTTTCATTGAGACTCAGGAGACTCCAGCATAAGCAGAAGCTCCAAGTTGTCGATCTCCAGGAGCAAACCCGTCCCTGCAAGGTTGGGGTACATGTTCTGGATCACGGGAAACAGACCATCGATCACCCAACATCTGCTTCTGCTCCTGCGGAGGTTCCAGATCCAGCACGGAGGCAGTGAGAGGTTCCTGGCCCAGAGATTGGTCTGCAGCGGGCCTGATGGTACTCGGCATGTATTGGAAATGCTGTGGCTGAATGCTGTGCGTAGCCCAGCGGGTGCTGGGGTGGAGCTGTGCCAGTTGCCTGCTCGGGTAGCAGGTAGCCCAGTTCTGAGCCTGTGGAATGGCCATCATGAAGTAGCCGGAGGGCGGGGCGGGCTGGTAGGGGTTGAGCACTGGGTTGCGCACGGCACTCACGCTGGCCATGCGCTGCATGTACTGGTGGGTGAGGTGGGCCTGCCGCTCCTCCTTGCGCTGCGCCATGGCCACGTACAGCGGCTTGGTGCCTACGATGCACCCGTTCATCTCCTTCATTGCCTCGGTGGCCTCCTCCGGCGAGGAGAAACACACAAAGCCGAACCCTTTGGAGCGGCCGCCCTCCGTCATCACCTTGGCACTCGTGATTGTCCCGAATAGAGAGAACTCTTTACGCAGACGCTCGTCGTCCAGACTGTCGTCTAGGTTTTTAACGTACAGGTTCACTCCCTGGTAGCGAGTCGTGCCGTCCTGCTTCATCTGCTCAAACTTGCGTTTGAGCTCTGTCTGCCTCTCGCCTTTCTTCTGGGCACGAGCCACATACAGCTGCTTCCCATTCAACTCCTTCCCGTTCATCTCATCCACAGCCCTTTTGGCATCCTCGTGCCTCTCGAAGCTCACAAAGCCAAAACCCTTGGACTTGCCGCTCTCGTCTGTCATGACGCGACGGCTCAGCGTTGGGCCGAACTTGCTGAAGATCTCATTTAGCTTGTTGTCGTCCATGTCCTCCCAAGTATGAGATATTATTTCCATCAGGCTCAGGACCATCTCTTTAGGATAAGGTCAAGAGAAATCTCTTGGAATGTGGTGTTAACAGGTTCCAACTGGTGTGGGTGTTTTATATTACTTTGCATATATTGACAAATGTATGGTTTGGATGCAATGGACGTGAAGACAAACGCAAATATGTAAAGGAATGTGGGGTGAATACATAACCACTACTGAAAAATGTATGAAAATGTGGGTTCTCTGATTTTTAGACATTCTCCAGAGGGTGCCTCAATAATGCGTGTTAATGTTAACCTACAATAAAGTACGTGCACAGTTATGCTCTTTAACCAATTCTGAAGTCTGCATTTTTATTTAATATTTGAATTGAACTTTAAAACTAGCCGACTGGGCACCTAGGAACCACATACTGTTGCTATGTGCAGAGATGTGGGCTTGCAGCCCATTGTTGGGCAGAGTCCATCGCACTGCTCCAATAGACCTGCTCTGACTGCTACTTTCCCACGTCGGCAGTCGAAGTCGTTTCTCCTTCACAATGCTTTTCACCTGGTTGGCCAGTTTCACCGTCTCAGTAGACAAGCTAAAAGAAACTGTTGGCAGCCTCTCGTTGCTCCTGTAATATGACCGTCGCCAGACCAGAGAGTGGAACTGGATGGCAGTGTGGCACTTGCAGCTGCAGTTTGTTTGCTTCAAGATTTAATACGTGTAAGTGACCTTTGCTTCTCGTCCTGTCTTTACTGGTTTGTTAATAAGGTCATTTGAAATTGTGTTGTACATAAAGGAATATTACAGAATTATTCTCTATTTTAAGCTACACTGTGGGGTTTTGTTTTTTTGATCTTTACATTTATATTAATGCAACCCAATACACTTATCTAATGATCAGCTATGACCTGTAAGAACTGACAATCTGAACATTCAAACTTTAAGAGGAATAAAAACAAAAAAATGATCAGCTGTTCATGTCAAAATCTGTAATATGTAATAGAAATAACTGTAATATGTTCAATATAACTGTAATATGTTCAATTACCACCATGTAACATATAACTGTAAATATGCCAATTGCAAGATGGGACTGTACATTCTGTACAAACATATATAAATATCCATATATACATTGTACATATAAACATAATATATATATATATATATATATTGTACATGCACTATTAATATATTTTTGTATATATATAGAATATATTTCTCTATGCACCCCTGTTTTTCTTTTTCCTCAGATTGGACAGAGCACTCAACCATTTCACTGTGAGTTATACTGTGTATGACTATGTATGCGACAAATAAACCAAACTTGAAATGATTTTACCTTTTTCTGTCGTTTTCATTTTAAGCTTAGAATAACCAAGGCCTGGACTTTGTAAGGTGGTTTTGAATCCAGGTCAGCTAGGTGAGGACACCAATAGCTTACTGGGTAAGCAGCCACACTCTAACAATGGTGGGCTCGTGTGCAGAACAGTTAGAGCTTGGATCAAGCAAAACAAGAGGAAAAAACGAAACACCTCGGTGAGCGTGGAAAAGGGGAGAACAAAGAACGCCACGGAAAGAAATGGCAACCCCGATGCACTGGGGAAAACTCGAACTAAAAGTTCCCAAACAAAACCAGAAAACGGGGAGAAACTTGAATGGCTAAGGGAAGCCTCAGGAGAGAGACAGACTCGAGAGGGGAAAACTGGAGAAGGGAGGGGACATGTAAAAACACTGACACCCTCGCAGAACAGAAAAGAGGCATAGCACAAGGGCTCACAGACCTCAATACCCAGAGTTACCGGCTAGGAGCTTGGCTCAAAACTTTATCAAAAACCCAGCACTGAATGACCGGGTCACTGGGCTTATATAAGGTCTAGCCCAGCTGTTGGGTGTTGATCCTGATCAGTGGCGTGGTTGACTCGACGCCTCCCTCTGGTCGAGGGGGCCTCGGCCTGGTGCCAACCCTTACAGGCTTGATGTCTACAGACATGGCAAAAATATTTCAATGTTCAATGCATTTCAGTTTCAATGTTTATTTTTTTCAGTTAAAATGTTAATTTTTTTTACTGCTTATTCTTCCATTAGACAGCCAGAAGCGCAGCACTGGTTAAAGTTTTTGAGCGGCTTCCTGCGCGCACTGGTCCTGGAGCACAGCGACTGCCTCATCCACCTTAGGGTGCAGAGACTCAGGAGACTCCAGCATATGCAGTAGCTTCGAGTTGTCCAGTTCCAGGAACATACACGTGATCTTCCCTGCAAGGGTGGGCTGCATGTTCTGGATCAGGGGAAACAGACGCTCACCCAGTATCTGCTTCTGCTCCTGTGGAGGTGCAGCAGCCAGCATGGAGGCACTGAGAGGTTCCTGACCCTGCACATGGACCGCAGCCAGCTGCACGGGCACCTGGAGCTCTGCCCCCAGGTGCTGCTGTGGGTTGAGAAACATAAATGTTTTATAATTGATTTGACTGATAAATGGTAAGTTCGACATTTATATCTAAGGGCTGTGTGCCCAGGTGTTGCTGTGGGCTGTGAACGCCTGAGGTGGTTTTGTACTGTGGTACTGCTCTCACCAGCGACGCCTTGTTGGCAGCTTCCGCGCTGGCCATCCCTGTCCCCGGAGCCTCAGATGCCATGGTCTGATAGGCCATCGTGCGTGGGACCTGGCAGGCGGTGGTTGGTCGGATGGCGCTGAAGGCCTGCGGGCAGGATGCGGCTGGACCGATGGCACTCGGCATATCCTGGACTTGCTGTGGGTGGACGCACTGCATGGCCCAGCAAGGGCTGGGGAGGAGTTGTGCCAGCTTGCTGCTTGCGCAGTAGGCAGGCCAGTTCTGAGCTTGTGGAATGGCTTCCATGTTGTAGCCGGAGGGCGGGGCAGGCTGGTAGGGGTTGAGCACGAGGTTGGGCAAGGCACTCACGCTGGCCGTGCGCTTCATGTACTTGTTGGAGAGGTGGGCCTGCCGCTCCTCCTTGCGCTGCGCCAGAGCCACGTACAGCGGCTTGGTGCCTACAACGCGCCCATTCATCTCCGTCATGGCCGTGGCGGCCTCCTCCGGCGAGGAGAAACACACGAAGCCGAACCCTTTGGAGCGGCCGCCCTCCATCATCACCTTGGCACTTGTGATGGTCCCGAACGGAGAGAACTCCTTACGTAGACGCGCGTCGTCCAGACCGTCGTCTAGGTTCTTGACGTACAGGTTGTCTCCCTGGTAGCGAGTCATACCGTCCTGCTTCATCTGCTCAAACTTTCGTTTCAGCCCTGTCTGCCTCTCGCCTTTCTTCTGGGCATAACCCACATACACCTTCTTCCCATTCAGCTCCTTCCCATTTATCTCATCCACAGCCCTCTGGGCATCCTCGTGCCTCTCGAAGTTCACAAAGCCAAAGCCCTTGGACTTGCCGCTCTCGTCGGTCATGACGCGAGTGCTCAGCGTTTGGCCAAACTTGCTGAAGATCTCCTTCAGCTTGTCGTCGTCCATGTCCTCTCCAAAGTTCTTGACGTACACATTGGTGAACTTTTTGGCCCTGGCCCCCATCTCAGCCTCTCGCTCCTTGCGAGACTTGAAGTGGCCAATGAACACTTTGCGGTCATTGAGCAACATGCCATTAAGTCTCTCAATTGCTCTCTCCGCAGCCTCACGGGTCTCAAAGTGCACAAAGCCGTAGCCCTTAGAGCCATTCTCGTCACACACCACCTTGCTGGAAAGGATGTTCCCAAAGGCAGAGAATGTGTCGTAAAGAGCTTCGCTGTCAATAGACTTGTCAAGGTTCTTGATGAAGATGTTGCCAACTCCACTCTTCCTCAGAGAGGGGTCTCTCTGGGACCACATAATTCGCACAGGTCTGCCTTTGATGATGTTAAAGTTCATAGTGTCCAAAGCACGCTCAGCATCTGCCTGCTGCTGAAAGTTCACGTATGCGTATCCAAGTGAGCGGAGGGTCATCGCGTCCCTGCAAATCCGTACGGAGACTATTGCGCCAGCAGGACTGAATTTCTCGTATAGCATGGCCTCGGTAACGTCTGGATGAAGGTCACCCACGTACAACGAAGTCATCGGCGAACTTGGAGCACTTGGATTCATTTTCGTGAGGATCGTCGGTCAACCTTTCTGGAAATCGTAGTCGAAAGTAGTAAATGAATAAAATAAAATCGTAAATGATTTAACCAAATGATCTAACTGCACGAATTATAAAACAGTTTGAAACAGCAATTCAACAGAGCCAGGCAAGTGTCGACCGACCAAAGCGATCATAGCAACACTTTAGCTTTAGATTCAAATACATGACAACTTGGTTGTTACGTAAGAGTGCTTTTACGTAAATGTTTATTTTTAAATATTATACAAACGCTATTTATTTATTTATGAATTATTCAATTATTTTAACTTATAACGTTAATAGCGTGAATGAGAGGCTTTAACAACGCCTTATATTTCAAAATATTACCTAGTCACAGCATTTTCCAAAAATCGTCCATATGCTGCTCACACTGAATCATTTACCGCTTGGCTCAGAATAAATACTTTTAGTTTGATAAACGCAGCAACATTCATTTTCTTTAGCCTAATGCTCGGCAAAAAACATCGCATTAAAGTTAATTAATGGGATGAAATCAGTTTGCCTTGGAGCAGGCCTATGTTCTTTGAGGTTAAAAATAATCGTCTGGATTGTAAACCTTAGTAGAGTTCCACAACGAGGTGCGATTTGTAAAAGGACGTCTTTTTCTCTCCGAGTTAGAAATCTGGAGAAATAAATATATCAATTGATTTCCGCCCATCGGAGGACCTTTAGAACTTTATTATTTATTCATTATTTATTTCTAACTTCTCACTGTGTCCAACTATATCGGGTGTATAAAACGTATGAACAGACATAAATAACGTGGGGGAAACGGGAATAGGGGAGAGAGGAAAAATAAGACGAACAGAGACGAAACAGACAAACGGGAAATGCAGATAGAGTATT
Organism: Electrophorus electricus; assembly: GCF_041902795.1. Lineage (NCBI taxonomy): Eukaryota > Metazoa > Chordata > Actinopteri > Gymnotiformes > Gymnotidae > Electrophorus > Electrophorus electricus. Next base: position 663,960 of record NW_027658616.1, on the reverse strand, counting down.
TTAAGTATTAGCCACCTGCACCATTATGGGAATGTGTGTGTGTGTGTGTGTGTGTGTGTGTGTGTGTGTGTGTGTGTGTGTGTGTGTGTATGTGTGTGTGTGTGTGTGTGTGTGTGTGTGAGAGAGAGAGAGAGGCTATGTGCGAGTGCACTGTATATGTACACGTACTAGATTGGGATATTTATCATTTATGGATTAGCTCTGTAAAGTCCAGTCTAGGTTATTGGTTCTTATTGATTCATTCTGAGATTTTTTTCCATTGATATGTAGTCTATCAATAGATTTTTCCATTCGGTGACACTAATATTATTTTTTGTTTTCCAATTCATGAGTATGTTTGTATTTGCAATTAATAATGTCATATATATATTATCCTGTTTTTTTTCTATTGTCACATTGGTTGATGACATGTCTCCTAGGAGACATAAAGATGGTGTTGGATGGATAGGGTTATTTAAATCATGGGACATGTGTGTGATTACTTATTGCCAAAATTGCTTGATAGGTGTGCTCTGCCACACGATGTGAATGTAATCGTCAGCTGTCTTTGGAGTAAAGTATGTACAGATTGCTGAGCTTGTGAAACCAATTTTAAACATCCAATGTGTAGTATAATGTAATCTATGTATTATTTTGTACTGAATGCATTGTAGGTTAGTGTTGCTGTCATGTGGTAATTATTATTACACATTTTAATCCAAACTGTGGCGTCGGGAGCTAGTAATAAATCTTCCTCCCATTGTCTCGATGGGAGAGTAATTATGCGATTTGATTTCATTATTAGTTTGTATATCTTATGTGATAGTTTTTTTGTATTAGGAATGTTTATAATACTGATATGGATGCAGGTGAGTTTAATGTCTCTGAACTGATAGTTGCTCTTACCTGCTTTCTATATCTTATGTTTGGGCTACTTGTGGAAGTGACATGAAAGCAGTGTTATGTTTATGTGAGTCTGGAGTTTGATATCTTGTGAAATTTCCACCAGGCTGTTAATATCATGGCCACCCACAAATTGTTGATCATGAATGTTCTTTAATTGATTTGACTGATAAATGGTAAGTCTGACTTTTAGATCTTTGCGTAATGTTTGCTATATGTCTATCCATATTCTGTCTGATATACTAAGTTTTATCCATTTTATACCATATTATAGTTGATTTGCAATAATCAACTACAGTTCTGTAATGTTGTGAGTTTGATTCTATGTGATTTATTTTTCCAGTAGAATCAAGTTATGATGTTGTCCAAAGATTTTAGACAGGTTGGTGGCGCTGGAATAATTGAAAACAAATAATTTCGTTTAGGTAATATTCTCATTTTAATTATTGCAGTTTGTCCAAAGAGCATAAGGGGCAAATTTGTCCATCAATGAAGTTCGTCGCTTATTGTTTTAATAATTGGATGACTATTTATTTTTGAATAACAGACAACTGGGAAGAGAATTTAATACCCAGATATGTAATATGATTGGTATTCAGGGGGATGGGGAATGTTTTTAATTGCATCATAAAGTTATGCTGCTAATATATAGTATAATACACAAATATCCTACTGGAGATACAATTTGACCAGTTATGTGTGATGTTCTGTGATGATCATACAGAACACCACAGACAACTGTTTGGCACATCACTGTTAAACCTCCTGATTGCAACCTGGGGCATCGTGAACTGTACAACATGACCCTCAGACAATGATCTCTGAGTGAAAGCGATAAACATAATCATCTTCATATCATCACTTTCTCTACAAGTTAAGTGGAAGAGATGTCAGTTAAAGGGAGTTTTAATACCCTTTCCATCTTTAAATTTAATAAAAACACAGATGGAAAAATTCCAGAAAGTGAGACAGAGAAAGGAAACTAGACTTTAAAATGGTGCTGCCCTCTTGACTTACAACTGTAGATTATTGAAATTATTCCAAATGTCCGATGCCAAAAGGGATTGTGTCAGTGTTTCACTACTCAGTATTGCATTTGGTAGACAGTATAAACAATTAGACTATGGTTAAAAAAATCACAGAAATAAAGCAAACACCAATATAATCTTGAACCACCTAGTCCCAGGAAACATTAGATTACTGGAACAAAATAAGACAACTAGCAGAACAACTTTTTAACCAATGATGCAGATGCACTTTTAGTGGATTTATTTATCTGTATTTCAATCCACTAAAGTTTTTCACTTGATCTAACATTACATTTAAGACCGAAATCCTGTTACGTCTCACAGAAGATTCCACTGATCAAGCTGCTACTTACCCATCCTGGTCCTGGAGTACCTTTGCTCTGTACACTTTAGTGATGTCTTTGCTACCAACAAGCCTATTTTAATCCATCCGATAGTAACCAAACGCTCCTTTGCTGCAGAGCACAGAAATCATTCAAATTTGCAGTCAACAGATACATCTGGGCAAGATTTTGGATCAATGGACTAGGCTGGAACTGCACATATACTGTATATGCAAAATTCAAAATACGGGGAGTGGTTGGTCTCTTTTGCAATCAAATCTGAATACTATGGAATTCGTTTCACATTTGTTTAATTTGGCAGATTTTAAATGGATAATGGACATCACTAGACAAAAAGGAATAAACAACTATATGAAAAGGAACAAAACCAAAAACAAAGGAAGACTTTAACACACTTGCCCAAACAAGCACTAAATCTGACAAAAATAGATCAACCAATGACATAGCTGTGAAGGAACATATTAGCCATTGTTTTCTTGTCATCAACAGTAATTTTAACTGATTGTTAACATACTGTTCAAGTCTTCAACTGATTTGCTCCCAACATGCGAATGGGTACAAATATGGTTCATTACCCAGCTGCACAAATTGCTTCTGACATACTGGGCAGCTACAGGGTTCTTCTCCCGTGTGGATTCTGACATACTGGGCAGCTATGGGCTTCTTCAGTTGTGTGGATTGTCTTCTGCTCCTCCATGTGGCCTGTTTCACCAAAGCCCTTCCTGCAGTATTTGCAGCACTATGGCAAGCGGACACCCTTGTGTGAGCGTTTAGGTGCTTCTCAAGAGTCTGGGCAAGTTTGAAACACCTGCGCTAAACATCACTGACATTATTTCTTGTAGGTGATTAGCCAGGTGTTTCTCTAGTCACAAGTACTTTTTGATTTATTTGTTTTTTTAAATAGGTAATTTTATATATAATGGCAACAAATGACATTTTAAGTTTTATGACAAAACGTGCAAACAAGCTGGCCTGAGAGGTGTGTAGCGGGATATGACTCAGTGCGTCTCTGGTGCTGCTTTTGATGAGTACAGTGTCATGAGTGTGTCTGTCCAGCGGTGCAAAGAGGGGATACAGCAAGGCATGGCATGGTGTTTATTCATTCGTTTGCATAGAAAATGACACCTTTTCACATTGTGGAACTACAAATATGGCGGTCTTTTTTGTGCGGCGTAGTAATGACATATGTTGTGGAATTTTGAACAAACAGCAAGTCAGACGTGATTAAGAGAGTAATTTAATAAGAAAAAGAATAAAATAAATGTTTGGCTCTCCTCAGGTAGGGAGCCCCGAGAATACAAAACCGTGGCTAGTTATACTACTCCTGTGCTGTCTTTAACCAATCATCTTTTCTTAAGCAGCTCTTCTTTCCTTTGTTGCTGTGGCTATAAGCCAATCAGCTCTCAGCTTGGTTTTTTCCACAAACCAACCCAAACTGACTCCAAACAGTGTGGGTTGTGTGTCAAGTTGACCTTGATGTTAACAGTTCCTGATACATGTTCAACTTAATCAGCAACAGGCGGATACAAATGTGCAAACAGCATTATTAATTTAAGAACAAAAGGATCAGTGTGATTTTATATGAATCACATAATACATAGTTTCGTATCATTTTCCATCACACGTAAAAACAGAGTCTCACCGTATTGTCGGGCAGGAGGATCTGGACTCATTTATTACTTAATATCTTCCCCCATCTAGCGGTCATTAGAGGTTAGTCTTGAATTGATTTCTGTCGTGCAATATTTTAGATATAAATGTTTACATTTTCTATTACAGAACACGGCAAAGTATAGTCAACCAGTTCTAACCTTTTGAGAAAAACTTTAACTTCAAAGTAGGTGAATCTATTTACTTAGATTGAACCAATCGGATCACAGTTTATTTACATAACATCAATGCTTTGAGTGCTTTAGATATAAGGACATCATGGCGATCTTTCTGCTCACACCTCAGTCAGTCTAGAATTCTGTACTATGTGTTTCTATAGCTTCCAACTTTCACGAGTTTCTTGAATCTGTGGAGAAAAGTGCAGACTCAGGTACTTTCTTATTTGTGAACTTTTATACATTTTATGTAATTTATTTATCATCTATAATGTTTTATTACTTTTCATTTATAGATATAAGGACACAAAAACAGTTCATATACTCAATGAATTGTTACAAGATAATCTTTTCTAGAGAATGTTTACCATTTGTTAAAAGACTGATTTATTTCTAAAAGTTTATGCAGTGTGTTAATTTGTCACATGGAGGCAGAAGGGGTGAATCTGATATACCCCTCTTCCATCAACTATTCATCGAGTCCTCCAGTGGAGCTTGTACAACCATAGAAAAGCATACAGCGGTCACCGGCGGTTCTAAGTTACATCTAAAAAGGTCTAGGCCTATACACGCTGTTCCACCTGAGGTAATAAAATGTTTTGGGGTAAAGGTATTTTCATGAGGCGATCTGTGATCTAATTATAATAGGCTTTGAAGCTCTCTGCAACAGGTGCAGAGTGGTGCAAGACTGTGTTTGAAAGCATAAAGAGGAATAATGTTTCTGGGGTATCTTAAGGCCTTTTTGGGTCTGTAAGTGCAGAGCAGAGGCTCTGATGCAGGTGGTTTCAAGGCCTCTGTGGAAGTCTACGGCAGATGACTCTGGACTGTTCCCGTGAGAAATAGCTTCCTAAGTATTGGGAAAGATCCCGGCTTTTAAAAGACGTGAAAGCCTCTTCGAGAGTTCTGTGGCTAAGCAAGGTTCATTATCTTACCATAAGAGCAGGGTGATACTGACCTGCAACATCATCTTGCAGGTGTTTGATGGTATGAGTTGAGATCATCTTTGTTAAAAACAAAAAAAACAACAACAACAAAAAAAAACAGGAAAATCTTCCAATAGGATATACTGGGGTCAAGCGTCAATTTGTACAATGATAGATCTCAATTTGCATATATTGAATAATGTATGGTTGAACACAGTGGTGGAGATTTCAAACACCAGTATGTAGAGAAGGTGTGGCAATCACATAATCAGTTGTGAAAACTGGATAAAAATGTGTGTTCCTTGTGTGATTATTAGACATATTCTGGACTATGCCTCGTTTGTATGTAACGCTGAGCTCAAAATAAATAATGGACCTACTACTCTCTTCAATTAATTCTGCATCTTTATTTTCTGTTTAAAGAGGACTTAATAAAATTACTGGAAGGTGGGGAATATCTAGTAACACAGTGCCGAGTCCGCTAAACGTAGATCCCAGCCTTTTATATGGCCTCTTCCCTTTAATTCTACTGACTATAATTAATGTAAACCTTGTCGATTCTGGTGTTTGCTGTATAGAGGTAGCGAAAACTTTGCTAAAACAATGCAAAATTTGCATCCTGTGAAGTTTATTGAACAATATAACATTGTTCCTTACCCAGAGCCATAACACATCATTGATGGATATCACACTGATGTGAGGGCGGTATGAGCCAACTCAACTGTATTTCCTGATTGTTTTATTCTGCAGGAGGATGTGGTCCAAATATTAAAAAAATCACAGGTTTGTTTAAGAGGACATAGTCGAACGATTTGGGCTTACTGTTATTTTAATACTAGTGGTAACTATTAGTAAATACAACAATCTGACCATCCTCATACTGCATTGAGGGGTGATGGGGAGATGGTACCAGATGATGTTTAGGTATGTGGTTATGTTCATTTATTTTTGTTCCTTTATATTCACGTATTTTGCAAGTGCGTATGTTATTGAGTTTAAAACCATCCATATATTATGCAATTATAGAAAATACAGAAACTGCATGAGACTTCTCTTGACTTGCTAGAAGTTCAGACTGTAGCAAGCTTAGCATTAGTAAATGGAATAGGTGTCATTTTAAGGATTCATTTAAAGTATTCATGAGGTATTTCTCCTAACATCGATGTATCGACAGTGGCAATACAATAGATAGCATAACAAGAATTATAGGTGTATAATAGTGTAGTTACCCACAATGGTTAAAGTGTTTGAAAAGAGTTGTATAAAAAAATAGTTGGTTGGTTCGTGGCATAAAGTCATGAAACGGTGAAATGAGGTCATAAAAAGAGTGTTTACAGGGGAAAGTGCTTTAACATTGAATTAGACAAACTAATAACATAAAACATAAGGGAGTTTAGAGATTCTGTGTCCTTTCATAATGATTTCTGCATATGGCAGGCTGCTGCAAAGGATCCTGGGTAGGCTTCAGCAGACCTCAGTGTAAGATATATTAATAATATTAATCATAATAATACTAGTCAGAGGTTACTTGACTTGTAATCAGAATGTTGCTAGTTCAAGCCCTACCACTGCCAAGTTACCACTGCTGGGTCCCTGAACAGCAATGAATCCTCAATTGTATTATTAATACAATCCAATACACATGCCTAATGCTCAGCTGTCAACTGCAAAAACATTCTGACATTCTGAGCATTCGAACAGTAAGAGGAACAAAAAGAAAGGAGTGACGGACTGTACACGTCTCAATCATTTAGCCTTTTTACATGTTGTTTTAGTTTACTGCAATCAAGGCCTGAAACTGGAGTCTACAGACCAGGCAAAAATATTTAAAATATTTAATGCGTTTTTATTTTTTCAGTTTCAGTGTTTCAATGAGACTCAGGAGACTCCAGCATATGCAGAAGCTCCGAGTTGTCGATCTCTAGGCGCAAACCCGTCCCTGCAAGTTTGGGGTGCATGTTCTGGATCACGGGAAACAGACCATCCATCACCCAACATCTGCTTCTGCTCCTGCGGAGGTTCCAGATCCAGCACGGAGGCAGTGAGAGGTTCCTGGCCCAGAGATTGGTCTGCAGCCGGCCTGATGGTACTCGGCATGTATTGGAAATGCTGTGGTTGTATGCTGTGCGTAGCCCAGGGGGTGCTGGGGTGGAGCTGTGCCAGTTGCCTGCTCGGGTAGCAGGCAGGCCAGTTCTGAGCTTGTGGAATGGCTTCCATGTTGTAGCCGGAGGGCGGGGCAGGCTGGTAGGGGTTGAGCACGAGGTTGGGCAAGGCGCTCACGCTGGCCGTGCGCTTCATGTACTTGTTGGAGAGATGGGCCTGCCGCTCCTCCTTGCGCTGCGCCAGAGCCACGTACAGCGGCTTGGTGCCTACAACGCGCCCATTCATCTCCGTCATGGCCGTGGCGGCCTCCTCCGGCGAGGAGAAACACACGAAGCCAAACCCTTTGGAGCGGCCGCCCTCCATCATCACCTTGGCACTTGTGATGGTCCCAAACGGAGAGAACTCCTTACGTAGACGCGCGTCGTCCAGACCGTCGTCTAGGTTCTTAACGTACAGGTTGTCTCCCTGGTAGCGAGTCATACCGTCCTGCTTCATCTGCTCAAACTTTCGTTTCAGCCCTGTCTGCCTCTCGCCTTTCTTCTGGGCATAACCCACATACACCTTCTTCCCATTCAGCTCCTTCCCATTTATCTCATCCACAGCCCTCTGGGCATCCTCGTGCCTCTCGAAGTTCACAAAGCCAAAGCCCTTGGACTTGCCGCTCTCGTCGGTCATGACGCGAGTGCTCAGCGTTTGGCCGAACTTGCTGAAATCATCATGTCTCCACCCCAAGGGAATGTTAGGTCTCTTCTAGAATATCCTTCATCATCTCTGGAAGGTCAGGCAAGACCTCACTGATGGCGGTGTGTAACCATGTTTGCCCCAAGTCAGTCATTTCTGGAATCATGGATGATTGCTTACTGTACAAATAAAAGGAAAAACTGTCATTACACTGATATCAAGTATGTGTAAACCTTTTCATTTTGTGATACGTTTCTTACATAGTATGTGTGAATTTTTAGTATGGTTTCCATCACAGATCATGTTTACCTCGACAATACACTGTGTTTCAGTGGAAGGACTTGGTGCCCATTAACAATGTACAATGGTAAAAATCTACCAAGTTGTTAATGTTAAGACATTCCAGCCTTGAACTGTGTTTTGTCACAAAGTACAGATGGTATTCAAAATGAACGTCAGCGTTATGTATATCCATTACAAAATACGCAGATGTATCATTTTGAATTAAAATAATGAGAAGTTCTCCGAACTCCATGTGCTCATCATTTTTTGACACAAGAAAATGTCCTTTTTTATATGATGCACCCTTACACTGCACCTCTGTGGAAACACTAGTACTGTGTTCTGAAAAGCCAAACTCTCTAACTGCATGTTTAATTGCATCACTGTAAAGGTTGGGGTAGAAGGTACAACTGTCTTTGACTTGCAGAAGCTGACAACGTCCAGGTCCAGCTGAAAGACATGCCTGAAACATCTTCTGTCTTTTGGATAAATTTAGGCAGATATGTTTTAAAGTTTTTCAAATGCCTGGCACACCTTTTGAAGTAGCTGCGTTTACTTTCAAAACGCATTGTCCACAACCTAATCAAGGGACCAAATTTAAAAATTAGTGCTGGATAGTGTCGCAAGAAATTATGTTTTGGTCTTAGTGGACTCTCACTGTCACGGAACGCTCGCCTCCCCCGAGTCACGTGGTTTGGCCCGCCACGTGCAGTGGGAGGGTGGTTTTGTTTGTAACCACACCTGCACCTTGTTCGTCCTGCCTCTCGTCCTGCGGCACCCGGGCCACCGCACGCTACACTCAGGAAATAAACGCAGATTCCAGATATTCTTGGATTATAATGTCAAGATAGGCCACCTGTGACAAAGAAATCGTCTGTGTGCAAATCATATCAACAATATCTTTAAGCTAATTTACACACATCATCATCTGGATTTTGCACTTTGTCACCAATTAATAAAGGCAGCAACATTAGGAAATTCCAATTCTGGATAGCTTGACCTGAAAGCTTGGACACCCCAGAGTTAACAGAACATAGCTTTGTAAAAGCATCAGATCCTTTGCACTTGAACTGCTTGATGTGCCAGTTCAATAATGAATATGTAAGGCATTTTTTTTTCTTAATGAAATGCTTCAAGTACAGTGCAACGTCATAGAACAACACACACTCAAATATGTCAAGGCCTAAACAAGGTGGGAGACCAGGCTGACAAACATGAAAAGATATCAGAGTATTGAAAACAGTTTACCTTTATGCCTTTGATATCTCGACTGTCCACAGCTTCAATGTCTAGATCACCAACAGCATAATTAGAACTTTCAGGGGTGCCCTGGGGACCACGTACATTTGGATCATCACTCTGAAACTCACTTCGTATGATTTCACAGTACCTGCAAAATTAAAGTAAGTTTTCAGTAAACCCACCAATGCTGTGTAAACCCAAATTATAACCAGCAATACAACAAAGAGCCCCGTGGATTGTTTCACCACCTACAATAATTCCATTTACATCCAAATCTTTTAAATCCACTAACATCTCTGAGAAAACCTTAGCACTTCCAATTTTCCAATTAAGTCATTTAATTTTCCAATTAAGTCATTTTCTCCACACAGTAAGACAAGGGACGTGATCGATATCGGACCGTACACGAACAGGTAAATTTGCCAAAAAAAGACAGACTGCGACAACGTTGTCTTTTTTCTTAGCAGAGCTGAAGGGATTTACAATTTCAAAAGCATTCTGGTACAGAATTAGCATCAGGCATCATGGATTTTCAATGAAGAACTGGTTGGACTTCACAAGACTGAAGACACAAGACACTGAATTCGTCCATAATTCTGATTCTAATAAACTACTTCATGTTTGTAACACAGGTATGTATTTGAATATCTTTTTGAATACTTGAGCTCTTGAATATGTTGTCCTTAGTGGTCCCGGATGACAGACAGAGAACAGATCTGAATCCTTAACACAATCACAGATTTTAGCAATAGCATTATCTGTTAGACACATGTCAAAACATGTTTTTTAAAAGTGAATGTAGTTTACCCAAAGTATATTCCTGTCTCTACTTATGCACATTTTACATCTCTTCAACAACAGTCTGTATTGTTGAAGCTGGAAGAAGGTGATGCCCTTCTAACTGTAGGTAGAATAGACGTACATTCCCAAGAAAGGTCTCCTTCAAATTCGGTGGCAATTGAATGCTTTCATTTGTTGTTGCATCATTTGAGCTCTGGGAAGCATCCTCAAGTACAAATGAGAGAAATTGTTTTCTTGTACATGTCACATAGGTTATGCTAGCAGTCGAACATTCTTGATGTTTCCTAGACATATGAGCAGTAAATGATGATTTCACGGTGAACGTATTTTTACAACCAGTTACTGGACATGCCACAGGTCGTCCCTCCACTATATGTTCTTTTAAGTCACAAGTTCTTCGCTGTGTGAATTTGACGCTCACAGCGAAATTGCACATTTCAAATCTGTAACAACGGCTCTAGCAGTAACAGAGGGTGCAGGCACACTGTGAACACAATAGAAATGAGCTTTAAAAGCTGCATAAGTACAAAACGTCTGCTTGCAGTCAATGCTAACACATTTGAAAAAACAAGTGGCTTCGTTTCTATGAACTTTACAGTGCAGCACACAACCCTTCAAAGCATCAAGTTCTTTGCTACAAAAACGGCAGGTAATCATTGTTTGGCAAACAAACTAACAAAACAACCCGTTAGGGTTTTAGCCTCCTCGACTGATACTACAAAACTACCGCAGCACAACAGTATGAAAAAAAAACGAACTGAAAAGCTTTAACACGAAACCCACCTTTCGGCGTTATAACTATGACTGAAAAATATACCCTCGATCGAAAGGAGAAGCTAGTATATTTCTGACAACAAACGTTAGCATTATCGTATTTCCAGTCTGAAGAAATTAAATTGCTAGCGTACAAGTGCTGCATGCGGTGAGTCTACCGTACCTTCAAGCGCGAGCAGCTCGGCCGCGCACTCACCGACTTCGCCTAAACGGTCGCTCTCGCGACAATGAACCAGTCCAATAAAAGAACGGAAACAAACTCTACTGCTCCGTAATTTGACCATTCGGAGCTCATATGTTTAAACATTGAAAATACAGACCTTTATTTTTGCAGGAATGCAAATTTACGCTGAAAATCCATTACTGTTAAATTTGAAATGGCCTTAAGGCACTATAAATATGACCAAATGACATTATTTCGTAATGAAAACGCAGAAACTTTTTTATCATTAGCAAATTATTAACAATTAATATGATGCAAAAATAAAGAACATGCTGTCATCTATCTAAATATTGACAACATATTCCTTGTTCACTGCAGTCACATGCACTTATTTTATTTTATACAGCGAACATAAATAGGAAAGTGTTAACATTTCAGCTTAACCCTCAAATGTTTTTTCAGAGGCTGTAAAAATAGTGCATATAATACATTTTTAGAAACCTATTACTACAGTATTACTACTATCCTACTGATATGCTGTTAAATATAGGTCCGGTTGCAGAGGTCTTTTTTTAGCAGCCGTACTAATACGTGTAGTAAGACAGGTAAGCGTGGTCGGGTCGGTCCGGGGTCGTACACGGGGTGGCGTTCAGGAGGTGACGGAGGGTCAGGCAGGAGACGAGGTCTAGAAAGCAGGCAGGAGTCAATAACCGGGAAACCACACAGGATGAGGAAACGCTCGTACGCCGTATAGGAAAGCAATACTTCGCGACTAGTATGCGATGAGGAGAAGCTTATTAAAGGGGTTGGTAATGAGGGGAATAGGACTCAGGTGTGGGCAATATTTGAGACAGGGATAGGTGCGGTGATCAGGATAGGTATGTGATCAGGACTACATAAAGAATTACTAAACAGTCCAGGGAAGTTATCATCAGGAGCTCCAGCCAGTCTTCCTTTAAGGAATTACTAAACAGTCCAGGGAAGTTATCATCAGGAGCTCCAGCCAGTCTTCCTATCTTCGGCTGGGTTGGACCGGCTGGGCGGGATCTTCCCTCGATGACTTGGGTGGAGGCGGCTGCTCACGATTTGTCGCCCGCAGGTCCTGAAGCGCACCAGCTGATTTGTCCGTTTCAGGGGTGGGCACTGGTGACGTTGCCTCCTTGTCTTTACGAGGCTTAGGCGTAGGCGCTTTAAGTTCTGGGGCTGCGAGACTTCACGGAGGGAGTGTCCTCATAGGACAACGACGCTTCTCTGAAAGCCCCCCCAAGGGAGAATCCCCATGGAGGACCAGCTCCACCTGCCTCTCAAAGGCATTCAGGTCCAGGACACTGCAGTCGCTTACTCACCTAACTGACACACACACATACAAGCAAGGAGACGTTTGGAAGCAGGGGCCGTATCGTGACAGTATGTAAGTAGGATTGCTGAGCTTGTGAAACAATTACATTTACATTTACGGCATTTAGCAGACGCTCTTATCCAGAGCGACTTACAAAAGTGCTTTGTCATTTACTCATAGAATATGTCCAAGTACAGTATAGTAGGTTAGAATTAAACATACCAATGAACAAGAATACTGTGGAATACAGGGATAAATGCTAATACTTAGAAGTGCAAAATACATAAGGTCTGTCTTAAACAATGATAAATGCTATAAACAATAAGTGCTAGAGTTTGTTAAAAAGCATAAATGCCCTACAATAAGTATTAAATTGGTCAGTCAATAAGGGAGCAGTGTCAGTTGTCCTTTAAATATTCTGCAAATAAATGGGTCTTCAGTCTGGGTTTGAAGACTGCAAAGGACTCTGCTGTCCGGACAGCAAGCGGGAGTTCATTCCACAATCTTGGAGCCAGGACAGAAAATAGTCTCGATGCTTGTCGTCCATGAGACCCGAAGCAAGGTATTTCAAGCCGAGCCGTACTTGAGGTTCGAAGTACTCGAGGTACAGATCGGGCTTTGACCATTGACCTCATGTATGAAGGGGCTGGTCCATGAAACCAATTTTAAACATCTTATGTGTAGTATAATGTACTCCATGCATTATTTTGTAGTGAATGCATTGTAGATTAGTGTTGCTGGTCATTTGGGTGCTTACTATATCATACTTTTGGGATACTTGTGGAAGTGACATGAAAGTAGTGTTATGAGGAATATGTTTGCCTTTTTCTATCCAAGGTGTAAAGTTTAATAATTTTTGTTGTTGTTGAAGGTAAAGTCTTGATTGTTCCAAATACGAGAATGAATAGTTCTTTGTTATCTTGTGGAATTTCCACCAGGCTGTTAGAGTTATGGCCTCTGTCAAACAGTTGAAACATGGATGTTTTTAATTGATTTGCTTGATGGTAAGTCTGACTTTTATATCTCTGCATAATGTTTGTTCTATGTCTATCCATATTCTGTCTGATATACTGGGTTTAATCCATTGTATTACATATTGTAGTTTATTTGCAATAATCAACTACAGTTCTGTATCATTGTGAGTTTGATTCTTTGTGATTTATTTTTCCAGTTATGATGGTGTCCAAAGGTTTAAACCAGGTTGCTGGAGCTGGATAGCAATAATTGAAAACAAATCGTTTATCTTAGGCATTATCACTTTAATTGTTGCAATTCTTCCAAAGAGTATAAGGGGCAAATTTGTCCATCAATGAAGTTTGTCACTTATTGTTTTAAAAACTGGAATGATATTAAATTTGAATAACTGACAACTGCAGAGAGAATCTAATACCCAGATATGTAATGTGATTGGCATTCAGAGGGATGGGGAATGTTTTTTAATTGCATCATAAAGTTATGCTGCTGCAATAGTATAATATACAAATATACTAATTGAGATACAATTTTACCAGTTATGTGTGATGCTCTGTGATGGTCATAGAGAACACCACAGACAACTGTGTGGCACATCACTGTTAAACATGCTGATTGCAACCCTGGGCATCATGAACTGTACAATATTAACCTCAGACAACGTTCTCGGAGTGAAATCTATAAACATATTCATCTAACTATCATTACTTTCTCTAACAGCTCATTGGATGAGAGGCCATTAAGTGAAAGGGAGTTTTAATATCCTTTCTATTTTTAAGTTTAAAAAAACACAGACATAAAAATTTCAGAAAGTGAGACAGAGAAAGGAAACCAGACTTTAAAATGGTGCTTCACTCTTGAGTTACAACAGTAGCGTAACGAGGGGTGGCCCGAGTGCCGCAGGGTGAGGGGCAGGACGCACAGACTCCAACGTCTGGGACGTACATTTATTAACATTTAACACAGAACACTAACGGCACTCACAAGAATCACACGCGATTAATACAAACAAGAAACGGTTAACTGCAAATGCACTGTATATGCAAAATGAAAGATGCAGGGAGTGGTTGGTCTCTTTTTCAATCAAATCTGAACAGAGTGAAATCTTCACATTTGATTAATTTGACAGACTTTAAAGGGATAATAGACAACATATAAAATGGAACAGAACACGATATAAAAAGGAACTAAATGAAAAACAAACGAAAAAATACTTTTTATCACACTTGCCCAGACAAGCACCAAATCAGACCAAAATAGATCAAGCAAAGGCATAACTGGGAAGAAGCATATTAGCCATTTATTACTCTATTGTTAACAACCTAACAACAGTAATCTGATTGTTAACTGATTGTTAACATACTTTTCAAGTCTTTAACCGTTTTGCTCCCAACATCCTATATGAATGGGTACGAATGCGGCTCATTACCCGCCTGCACAAACTGCTTCTGAAATACTGGGCAGCTAAAGGGTTCTTCACCTGTGTGGATTCTCATATGCTGCTTTCTGTGGCCTGTTTCGCCAAAGCCCTTCCTTACAGTACTATGACAAGCAGACACCCCTGTGTGAGGGTTTAGGTGCTCCTCAAGAGCCTGTGCATGTTAGAAACACATGTTGCAAATATCAGTGACGTTATTTCTCATTTTTGTGATTAGCCATGTTTTTCTGTAGCTACAAATACTTTGATTTTGAAAAAAAGTTTTTGGTAATTTAATAAAACAGACATCTTAAGTTTTACGACAAAATGTGCAAATAAGCTGGCCTGAGAGGTGCGTTCGGGAATATGACTCAGTGCGTCTCTGGTGCTGCTTTTGATGAGTGCAGTGTCATGAGAGTGCGGCCATCTAGCAGTACAAAGAGGGGTTACAGCTTCTCCCGGACGTTTCCAATAAATGTCTAGATTTGTGAGTTATAGAAAGACAGCTGGAAGAGAAGTCCTCCCAGCCCAGCACACAGGGCCAAGTGTCAAAGCGCTGGGAGGTGAACTGAACTTTCATCTTAGTCAGGTACTCCTGAACCCTCTTACAGTCATCAGACAGCAGCAGCCACGCATGTTTGGTCATGGGGTCCAATGTGACCTCATCCACAGCACTGCAGATCCAGTTCCACAATGAATTTGGAATGGATTTTGAAGTTCTCCAGGATCGCTGTTTACTGAGGACCCAAAGCTGTGAAACTACATCCTGGTTATGTTTGAGTAGAGACCATGCGATGAAGTCCAGGACAGGCAGCATGGGTTCCAGCTTCTTCTTAAGCTCCAGCTGCCTGAAATTCTGTGCCAACTCTGCCCTCATCATGCCGCACCGCTCTGAGACTGTCTGGAGTTCTTTAGCCCATTCAGTGTTTCTCTGCTTGGTCTCCTTCACTGCCTAGGTCCTCTCTTCACTTCCTCTCTCCTGCTGCCCTTCACGTGGACTGAACAATGTATCAACAGCTTTGAGACGGCTGGCCCACTGAAAAATGTGCTGGCAACAGTGTGGGGGTGTACGGTTCCACCGCAGTCATTACTGCTACTGGATGCAGCTGCAGCGCCCTCGTCAGGCTTACAGACACGCTCCACCTCTTGTTTCCACTGAGCGATAAACTTCACGCACTCCTTGAGACCGTGCAAATTCCTCAGGTCTGGTGCTTGAGGTAATAAAAAGAGAACAGAGGTTTAACATTGAATTAGACATATTAATAACATAATCACAGAATGGTATGTGTCCTTTCAGAATGATTTGTGTACAGGGCAGAGGCCTCTGTAAAGGCCTCTGCAGGCTTCTGCAAAGGATGGTGGATAGGCTCCAGCACACTTACAAGTATGAGATATTATTTCCATCAGGCTCAGGACCATCTCTTTAGGATAAGGTCAAGAGAAATCTCTTGGAATGTGGTGTTAAGAGGTTCCAACTGGTGTGGGTGTTTTATATTACTTTGCATATATTGACAAATGTATGGTTTGGATGCAATGGACGTGAAGACAAACGCAAATATGTAAAGGAATGTGGGGTGAATACATAACCACTACTGAAAAATGTATGAAAATGTGGGTTCTCTGATTTTTAGACATTCTCCAGAGGGTGCCTCAATAATGCGTGTTAATGTTAACCTACAATAAAGTACGTGCACAGTTATGCTCTTTAACCAATTCTGAAGTCTGCATTTTTATTTAATATTTGAATTGAACTTTAAAACTAGCCGACTGGGCACCTAGGAACCACATACTGTTGCTATGTGCAGAGATGTGGGCTTGCAGCCCATTGTTGGGCAGAGTCCATCGCACTGCTCCAATAGACCTGCTCTGACTGCTACTTTCCCACGTCGGCAGTCGAAGTCGTTTCTCCTTCACAATGCTTTTCACCTGGTTGGCCAGTTTCACCGTCTCAGTAGACAAGCTAAAAGAAACTGTTGGCAGCCTCTCGTTGCTCCTGTAATATGACCGTCGCCAGACCAGAGAGTGGAACTGGATGGCAGTGTGGCACTTGCAGCTGCAGTTTGTTTGCTTCAAGATTTAATACGTGTAAGTGACCTTTGCTTCTCGTCCTGTCTTTACTGGTTTGTTAATAAGGTCATTTGAAATTGTGTTGTACATAAAGGAATATTACAGAATTATTCTCTATTTTAAGCTACACTGTGGGGTTTTGTTTTTTTGATCTTTACATTTATATTAATGCAACCCAATACACTTATCTAATGATCAGCTATGACCTGTAAGAACTGACAATCTGAACATTTAAACTTTAAGAGGAATAAAAACAAAAAAATGATCAGCTGTTCATGTCAAAATCTGTAATATGTAATAGAAATAACTGTAATATGTTCAATATAACTGTAATATGTTCAATTACCACCATGTAACATATAACTGTAAATATGCCAATTGCAAGATGGGACTGTACATTCTGTACATACATATATAAATATCCATATATACATTGTACATATATATATATATATATATATATATATATATATATATATATATATATATATATATATATATATATATATTGTACATGCACTATTAATATATTTTTGTATATATATAGAATATATTTCTCTATGCACCCCTGTTTTTCTTTTTCCTCAGATTGGACAGAGCACTCAACCATTTCACTGTGAGTTATACTGTGTATGACTATGTATGCGACAAATAAACCAAACTTGAAATGATTTTACCTTTTTCTGTCGTTTTCATTTTAAGCTTAGAATAACCAAGGCCTGGACTTTGTAAGGTGGTTTTGAATCCAGGTCAGCTAGGTGAGGACACCAATAGCTTACTGGGTAAGCAGCCACACTCTAACAATGGTGGGCTCGTGTGCAGAACAGTTAGAGCTTGGATCAAGCAAAACAAGAGGAAAAAACGAAACACCTCGGTGAGCGTGGAAAAGGGGAGAACAAAGAACGCCACGGAAAGAAATGGCAACCCCGATGCACTGGGGAAAACTCGAACTAAAAGCTCCCAAACAAAACCAGAAAACGGGGAGAAACTTGAATGGCTAAGGGAAGCCTCAGGAGAGAGACAGACTCGAGAGGGGAAAACTGGAGAAGGGAGGGGACGTGTAAAAACACTGACACCCTCGCAGAACAGAAAAGAGGCATAGCACAAGGGCTCACAGACCTCAATACCCAGAGTTACCGGCTAGGAGCTTGGCTCAAAACTTTATCAAAAACCCAGCACTGAATGATTGGGTCACTGGGCTTATATAAGGTCTAGCCCAGCTGTTGGGTGTTGATCCTGATCAGTGGCGTGGTTGACTCGACGCCTCCCTCTGGTCGAGGGGGCCTCGGCCTGGTGCCAACCCTTACAGGCTTGATGTCTACAGACATGGCAAAAATATTTCAATGTTCAATGCATTTCAGTTTCAATGTTTATTTTTTTCAGTTAAAATGTTAATTTTTTTTACTGCTTATTCTTCCATTAGACAGCCAGAAGCGCAGCACTGGTTAAAGTTTTTGAGCGGCTTCCTGCGCGCACTGGTCCTGGAGCACAGCGACTGCCTCATCCACCTTAGGGTGCAGAGACTCAGGAGACTCCAGCATATGCAGTAGCTCCGAGTTGTCCAGTTCCAGGAACAGACCCGTGATCTTCCCTGCAAGGGTGGGCTGCATGTTCTGGATCAGGGGAAACAGACGCTCACCCAGTATCTGCTTCTGCTCCTGTGGAGGTGCAGCAGCCAGCATGGAGGCACTGAGAGGTTCCTGACCCTGCACATGGACCGCAGCCAGCTGCACGGGCACCTGGAGCTCTGCCCCCAGGTGCTGCTGTGGGTTGAGAAACATAAATGTTTTATAATTGATTTGACTGATAAATGGTAAGTTCGACATTTATATCTAAGGGCTGTGTGCCCAGGTGTTGCTGTGGGCTGTGAACGCCTGAGGTGGTTTTGTACTGTGGTACTGCTCTCACCAGCGACGCCTTGTTGGCAGCTTCCGCGCTGGCCATCCCTGTCCCCGGAGCCTCAGATGCCATGGTCTGATAGGCCATCGTGCGTGGGACCTGGCAGGCGGTGGTTGGTCGGATGGCGCTGAAGGCCTGCGGGCAGGATGCGGCTGGACCGATGGCACTCGGCATATCCTGGACTTGCTGTGGGTGGACGCACTGCATGGCCCAGCAAGGGCTGGGGAGGAGTTGTGCCAGCTGGCTGCTTGCGCAGTAGGCAGGCCAGTTCTGAGCTTGTGGAATGGCTTCCATGTTGTAGCCGGAGGGCGGGGCAGGCTGGTAGGGGTTGAGCACGAGGTTGGGCAAGGCACTCACGCTGGCCGTGCGCTTCATGTACTTGTTGGAGAGATGGGCCTGCCGCTCCTCCTTGCGCTGCGCCAGAGCCACGTACAGCGGCTTGGTGCCTACAACGCGCCCATTCATCTCCGTCATGGCCGTGGCGGCCTCCTCCGGCGAGGAGAAACACACGAAGCCGAACCCTTTGGAGCGGCCGCCCTCCATCATCACCTTGGCACTTGTGATGGTCCCGAACGGAGAGAACTCCTTACGTAGACGCGCGTCGTCCAGACCGTCGTCTAGGTTCTTGACGTACAGGTTGTCTCCCTGGTAGTGAGTCATACCGTCCTGCTTCATCTGCTCAAACTTTCGTTTCAGCCCTGTCTGCCTCTCGCCTTTCTTCTGGGCATAACCCACATACACCTTCTTCCCATTTATCTCATCCACAGCCCTCTGGGCATCCTCGTGCCTCTCGAAGTTCACAAAGCCAAAGCCCTTGGACTTGCCGCTCTCGTCGGTCATGACGCGAGTGCTCAGCGTTTGGCCGAACTTGCTGAAATCATCATGTCTCCACCCCAAGGGAATGTTAGGTCTCTTCTAGAATATCCTTCATCATCTCTGGAAGGTCAGGCAAGACCTCACAGATGGCGGTGTGTGACCATGTTTGCCCCAAGTCAGTCATTTCTGGAATCATGGATGATTGCTTACTGTACAAATAAAAGGAAAAACTGTCATTACACTGATATCAAGTATGTGTATATATAAAAAAAACCTTTTCATTTTGTGATACGTTTCTTACATAGTATGTGTGAATTTTTAGTATGGTTTCCATCACAGATCATGTTTACCTCGACAATACACTGTGTTTCAGTGGAAGGACTTGGTGCCCATTAACAATGTACAATGGTAAAAATCTACCAAGTTGTTAATGTTAAGACATTCCAGCCTTGAACTGTGTTTTGTCACAAAGTACAGATGGTATTCAAAATGAACGTCAGCGTTATGTATATCCATTACAAAATACACAGATGTATCATTTTGAATTAAAATAATGAGAAGTTCTCCGAACTCCATGTGCTCATCATTTTTTGACACAAGAAAATGTCCTTTTTTATATGATGCACCCTTACACTGCACCTCTGTGGAAACACTAGTACTGTGTTCTGAAAAGCCAAACTCTCTAACTGCATGTTTAATTGCATCACTGTAAAGGTTGGGGTAGAAGGTACAACTGTCTTTGACTTGCAGAAGCTGACAACGTCCAGGTCCAGCTGAAAGACATGACTGAAACATCTTCTGTCTTTTGGATAAATTTAGGCAGATATTTTTTAAAGTTTTTCAAATGCCTGGCACACCTTTTGAAGTAGCTGCGTTTACTTTCAAAACGCATTGTCCACAACCTAATCAAGGGGCCAAATTTAAAAATTAGTGCTGGATAGTGTCGCAAGAAATTATGTTTTGGTCTTAGTGGACTCTCACTGTCACGGAACGCTCGCCTCCCCCGAGTCACGTGGTTTGGCCCGCCACGTGCAGTGGGAGGGTGGTTTTGTTTGTAACCACACCTGCACACACCTGCACCTTGTTCGTCCTGCCTCTCGTCCTGCGGCACCCGGGCCACCGCACGCTACACTCAGGAAATAAACGCAGATTCCAGATATTCTTGGATTATAATGTCAAGATAGGCCACCTGTGACAAAGAAATCGTCTGTGTGCAAATCATATCAACAATATCTTTAAGCTGGAGAGTTAATTTACACACATCATCATCTGGATTTTGCACTTTGTCACCAATTAATAAAGGCAGCAACATTAGGAAATTCCAATTCTGGATAGCTTGACCTGAAAGCTTGGACACCCCAGAGTTAACAGAACATAGCTTTGTAAAAGCATCAGATCCTTTGCACTTGAACTGCTTGATGTGCCAGTTCAATAATGAATATGTAAGGCATTTTTTTTTCTTAATGAAATGCTTCAAGTACAGTGCAACGTCATAGAACAACACACACTCAAATATGTCAAGGCCTAAACAAGGTGGGAGACCAGGCTGACAAACATGAAAAGATATCAGAGTATTGAAAACAGTTTACCTTTATGCCTTTGATATCTCGACTGTCCACAGCTTCAATGTCTAGATCACCAACAGCATAATTAGAACTTTCAGGGGTGCCCTGGGGACCACGTACATTTGGATCATCACTCTGAAACTCACTTCGTATGATTTCACAGTACCTGCAAAATTAAAGTAAGTTTTCAGTAAACCCGCCAATGCTGTGTAAACCCAAATTATAACCAGCAATACAACAAAGAGCCCCGTGGATCGTTTCACCACCTACAATAATTCCATTTACATCCAAATCTTTTAAATCCACTAACATCTCTGAGAAAACCTTAGCACTTCCAATTTTCCAATTAAGTCATTTAATTTTCCAATTAAGTCATTTTCTCCACACAGTAAGACAAGGGACGTGATCGATATCGGACCGTACACGAACAGGTAAATTTGCCAAAAAAAGACAGACTGCGACAACGTTGTCTTTTTTCTTAGCAGAGCTGAAGGGATTTACAATTTCAAAAGCATTCTGGTACAGAATTAGCATCAGGCATCATGGATTTTCAATGAAGAACTGGTTGGACTTCACAAGACTGAAGACACAAGACACTGAATTCGTCCATAATTCTGATTCTAATAAACTACTTCATGTTTGTAACACAGGTATGTATTTGAACATCTTTTTGAATACTTGAGCTCTTGAATATGTTGTCCTTAGTGGTCCCGGATGACAGACAGAACAGATCTGAATCCTTAACACAATCACAGATTTTAGCAATAGCATTATCTGTTAGACACATGTCAAAACATGTTTTTTAAAAGTGAATGTAGTTTACCCAAAGTATATTCCTGTCTCTACTTATGCACATTTTACATCTCTTCAACAACAGTCTGTATTGTTGAAGCTGGAAGAAGGTGATGCCCTTCTAACTGTAGGTAGAATAGACATACATTCCCAAGAAAGGTCTCCTTCAAATTCGGTGGCAACTGAATGCTTTCATTTGTTGTTGCATCATTTGAGCTCTGGGAAGCATCCTCAAGTACAAATGAGAGAAATTGTTTTCTTGTACATGTCACATAGGTTATGCTAGCAGTCGAACATTCTTGATGTTTCCTAGACATATGAGCAGTAAATGATGATTTCACGGTGAACGTATTTTTACAACCAGTTACTGGACATGCCACAGGTCGTCCCTCCACTATATGTTCTTTTAAGTCACAAGTTCTTCGCTGTGTGAATTTGACGCTCACAGCGAAATTGCACATTTCAAATCTGTAACAACGGCTCTAGCAGTAACAGAGGGTGCAGGCACACTGTGAACACAATAGAAATGAGCTTTAAAAGCTGCATAAGTACAAAACGTCTGCTTGCAGTCAATGCTAACACATTTGAAAAAACAAGTGGCTTCGTTTCTATGAACTTTACAGTGCAGCACACAACCCTTCAAAGCATCAAGTTCTTTGCTACAAAAACGGCAGGTAATCATTGTTTGGCAAACAAACTAACAAAACAACCCGTTAGGGTTTTAGCCTCCTCGACTGATACTACAAAACTACCGCAGCACAACAGTATGAAAAAAAAACGAACTGAAAAGCTTTAACACGAAACCCACCTTTCGGCGTTATAACTATGACTGAAAAATATACCCTCGATCGAAAGGAGAAGCTAGTATATTTCTGACAACAAACGTTAGCATTATCGTATTTCCAGTCTGAAGAAATTAAATTGCTAGCGTACAAGTGCTGCATGCGGTGAGTCTACCGTATCTTCAAGCGCGAGCAGCTCGGCCGCGCACTCACCGACTTCGCCTAAACGGTCGCTCTCGCGACAATGAACCAGTCCAATAAAAGAACGGAAACAAACTCTACTGCTCCGTAATTTGACCATTCGGAGCTCATATGTTTAAACATTGAAAATACAGACCTTTATTTTTGCAGGAATGCAAATTTACGCTGAAAATCCATTACTGTTAAATTTGAAATGGCCTTAAGGCACTATAAATATGACCAAATGACATTATTTCGTAATGAAAACGCAGAAACTTTTTTTATCATTAGCAAATTATTAACAATTAATATGATGCAAAAATAAAGAACATGCTGTCATCTATCTAAATATTGACAACATATTCCTTGTTCACTGCAGTCACATGCACTTATTTTATTTTATACAGCGAACATAAATAGGAAAGTGTTAACATTTCAGCTTAACCCTCAAATGTTTTTTCAGAGGCTGTAAAAATAGTGCATATAATACATTTTTAGAAACCTATTACTACAGTATTACTACTATCCTACTGATATGCTGTTAAATATAGGTCCGGTTGCAGAGGTCTTTTTTTAGCAGCCGTACTAATACGTGTAGTAAGACAGGTAAGCGTGGTCGGGTCGGTCCGGGGTCGTACACGGGGTGGCGTTCAGGAGGTGACGGAGGGTCAGGCAGGAGACGAGGTCTAGAAAGCAGGCAGGAGTCAATAACCGGGAAACCACACAGGATGAGGAAACGCTCGTACGCCGTATAGGAAAGCAATACTTCGCGACTAGTATGCGATGAGGAGAAGCTTATTAAAGGGGTTGGTAATGAGGGGAATAGGACTCAGGTGTGGGCAATATTTGAGACAGGGATAGGTGCGGTGATCAGGATAGGTATGTGATCAGGACTACATAAAGAATTACTAAACAGTCCAGGGAAGTTATCATCAGGAGCTCCAGCCAGTCTTCCTTTAAGGAATTACTAAACAGTCCAGGGAAGTTATCATCAGGAGCTCCAGCCAGTCTTCCTATCTTCGGCTGGGTTGGACCGGCTGGGCGGGATCTTCCCTCGATGACTTGGGTGGAGGCGGCTGCTCACGATTTGTCGCCCGCAGGTCCGGAAGCGCACCAGCTGATTTGTCCGTTTCAGGGGTGGGCACTGGTGACGTTGCCTCCTTGTCTTTACGAGGCTTAGGCGTAGGCGCTTTAAGTTCTGGGGCTGCGAGACTTCACGGAGGGAGTGTCCTCATAGGACAACGACGCTTCTCTGAAAGCCCCCCCAAGGGAGAATCCCCATGGAGGACCAGCTCCACCTGCCTCTCAAAGGCATTCAGGTCCAGGACACTGCAGTCGCTTACTCACCTAACTGACACACACACATACAAGCAAGGAGACGTTTGGAAGCAGGGGCCGTATCGTGACAGTATGTAAGTAGGATTGCTGAGCTTGTGAAACAATTACATTTACATTTACGGCATTTAGCAGACGCTCTTATCCAGAGCGACTTACAAAAGTGCTTTGTCATTTACTCATAGAATATGTCCAAGTACAGTATAGTAGGTTAGAATTAAACATACCAATGAACAAGAATACTGTAGAATACAGGGATAAATGCTAATACTTAGAAGTGCAAAATACATAAGGTCTGTCTTAAACAATGATAAATGCTATAAACAATAAGTGCTAGAGTTTGTTAAAAAGCATAAATGCCCTACAATAAGTATTAAATTGGTCAGTCAATAAGGGAGCAGTGTCAGTTGTCCTTTAAATATTCTGCAAATAAATGGGTCTTCAGTCTGGGTTTGAAGACTGCAAAGGACTCTGCTGTCCGGACAGCAAGCGGGAGTTCATTCCACAATCTTGGAGCCAGGACAGAAAATAGTCTCGATGCTTGTCGTCCATGAGACCCGAAGCAAGGTATTTCAAGCCGAGCCGTACTTGAGGTTCGAAGTACTCGAGGTACAGATCGGGCTTTGACCATTGACCTCATGTATGAAGGGGCTGGTCCATGAAACCAATTTTAAACATCTTATGTGTAGTATAATGTACTCCATGCATTATTTTGTAGTGAATGCATTGTAGATTAGTGTTGCTGGTCATTTGGGTGCTTACTATATCATACTTTTGGGATACTTGTGGAAGTGACATGAAAGTAGTGTTATGAGGAATATGTTTGCCTTTTTCTATCCAAGGTGTAAAGTTTAATAATTTTTGTTGTTGTTGAAGGTAAAGTCTTGATTGTTCCAAATACGAGAATGAATAGTTCTTTGTTATCTTGTGGAATTTCCACCAGGCTGTTAGAGTTATGGCCTCTGTCAAACAGTTGAAACATGGATGTTTTTAATTGATTTGCTTGATGGTAAGTCTGACTTTTATATCTCTGCATAATGTTTGTTCTATGTCTATCCATATTCTGTCTGATATACTGGGTTTAATCCATTGTATTACATATTGTAGTTTATTTGCAATAATCAACTACAGTTCTGTATCATTGTGAGTTTGATTCTTTGTAATTTATTTTTCCAGTTATGATGGTGTCCAAAGGTTTAAACCAGGTTGCTGGAGCTGGATAGCAATAATTGAAAACAAATCGTTTATCTTAGGCATTATCACTTTAATTGTTGCAATTCTTCCAAAGAGTATAAGGGGCAAATTTGTCCATCAATGAAGTTTGTCACTTATTGTTTTAAAAACTGGAATGATATTAAATTTGAATAACTGACAACTGCAGAGAGAATCTAATACCCAGATATGTAATGTGATTGGCATTCAGAGGGATGGGGAATGTTTTTTAATTGCATCATAAAGTTAAGCTGCTGCAATAGTATAATATACAAATATACTAATTGAGATACAATTTTACCAGTTATGTGTGATGCTCTGTGATGGTCATAGAGAACACCACAGACAACTGTGTGGCACATCACTGTTAAACATGCTGATTGCAACCCTGGGCATCATGAACTGTACAATATTAACCTCAGACAACGTTCTCGGAGTGAAATCTATAAACATATTCATCTAACTATCATTACTTTCTCTAACAGCTCATTGGATGAGAGGCCATTAAGTGAAAGGGAGTTTTAATATCCTTTCTATTTTTAAGTTTAAAAAAACACAGACATAAAAATTTCAGAAAGTGAGACAGAGAAAGGAAACCAGACTTTAAAATGGTGCTTCGCTCTTGAGTTACAACAGTAGCGTAACGAGGGGTGGCCCGAGTGCCGCAGGGTGAGGGGCAGGACGCACAGACTCCAACGTCTGGGACGTACATTTATTAACATTTAACACAGAACACTAACGGCACTCACAAGAATCACACGCGATTAATACAAACAAGAAACGGTTAACTGCAAATGCACTGTATATGCAAAATGAAAGATGCAGGGAGTGGTTGGTCTCTTTTTCAATCAAATCTGAACAGAGTGAAATCTTCACATTTGATTAATTTGACAGACTTTAAAGGGATAATAGACAACATATAAAATGGAACAGAACACGATATAAAAAGGAACTAAATGAAAAACAAACGAAAAAATACTTTTTATCACACTTGCCCAGACAAGCACCAAATCAGACCAAAATAGATCAAGCAAAGGCATAACTGGGAAGAAGCATATTAGCCATTTATTACTCTATTGTTAACAACCTAACAACAGTAATCTGATTGTTAACTGATTGTTAACATACTTTTCAAGTCTTTAACCGTTTTGCTCCCAACATCCTATATGAATGGGTACGAATGCGGCTCATTACCCGCCTGCACAAACTGCTTCTGAAATACTGGGCAGCTAAAGGGTTCTTCACCTGTGTGGATTCTCATATGCTGCTTTCTGTGGCCTGTTTCGCCAAAGCCCTTCCTTACAGTACTATGACAAGCAGACACCCCTGTGTGAGGGTTTAGGTGCTCCTCAAGAGCCTGTGCATGTTAGAAACACATGTTGCAAATATCAGTGACGTTATTTCTCATTTTTGTGATTAGCCATGTTTTTCTGTAGCTACAAATACTTTGATTTTGAAAAAAAGTTTTTGGTAATTTAATAAAACAGACATCTTAAGTTTTACGACAAAATGTGCAAATAAGCTGGCCTGAGAGGTGCGTTCGGGAATATGACTCAGTGCGTCTCTGGTGCTGCTTTTGATGAGTGCAGTGTCATGAGAGTGCGGCCATCTAGCCGTACAAAGAGGGGTTACAGCTTCTCCCGGACGTTTCCAATAAATGTCTAGATTTGTGAGTTATAGAAAGACAGCTGGAAGAGAAGTCCTCCCAGCCCAGCACACAGGGCCAAGTGTCAAAGCGCTGGGAGGTGAACTGAACTTTCATCTTAGTCAGGTACTCCTGAACCCTCTTACAGTCATCAGACAGCAGCAGCCACGCATGTTTGGTCATGGGGTCCAATGTGACCTCATCCACAGCACTGCAGATCCAGTTCCACAATGAATTTGGAATGGATTTTGAAGTTCTCCAGGATCGCTGTTTACTGAGGACCCAAAGCTGTGAAACTACATCCTGGTTATGTTTGAGTAGAGACCATGCGATGAAGTCCAGGACAGGCAGCATGGGTTCCAGCTTCTTCTTAAGCTCCAGCTGCCTGAAATTCTGTGCCAACTCTGCCCTCATCATGCCGCACCGCTCTGAGACTGTCTGGAGTTCTTTAGCCCATTCAGTGTTTCTCTGCTTGGTCTCCTTCACTGCCTAGGTCCTCTCTTCACTTCCTCTCTCCTGCTGCCCTTCACGTGGACTGAACAATGTATCAACAGCTTTGAGACGGCTGGCCCACTGAAAAATGTGCTGGCAACAGTGTGGGGGTGTACGGTTCCACCGCAGTCATTACTGCTACTGGATGCAGCTGCAGCGCCCTCGTCAGGCTTACAGACACGCTCCACCTCTTGTTTCCACTGAGCGATAAACTTCACGCACTCCTTGAGACCGTGCAAATTCCTCAGGTCTGGTGCTTGAGGTAATAAAAAGAGAACAGAGGTTTAACATTGAATTAGACATATTAATAACATAATCACAGAATGGTATGTGTCCTTTCAGAATGATTTGTGTACAGGGCAGAGGCCTCTGTAAAGGCCTCTGCAGGCTTCTGCAAAGGATGGTGGATAGGCTCCAGCACACTTACAAGTATGAGATATTATTTCCATCAGGCTCAGGACCATCTCTTTAGGATAAGGTCAAGAGAAATCTCTTGGAATGTGGTGTTAAGAGGTTCCAACTGGTGTGGGTGTTTTATATTACTTTGCATATATTGACAAATGTATGGTTTGGATGCAATGGACGTGAAGACAAACGCAAATATGTAAAGGAATGTGGGGTGAATACATAACCACTACTGAAAAATGTATGAAAATGTGGGTTCTCTGATTTTTAGACATTCTCCAGAGGGTGCCTCAATAATGCGTGTTAATGTTAACCTACAATAAAGTACGTGCACAGTTATGCTCTTTAACCAATTCTGAAGTCTGCATTTTTATTTAATATTTGAATTGAACTTTAAAACTAGCCGACTGGGCACCTAGGAACCACATACTGTTGCTATGTGCAGAGATGTGGGCTTGCAGCCCATTGTTGGGCAGAGTCCATCGCACTGCTCCAATAGACCTGCTCTGACTGCTACTTTCCCACGTCGGCAGTCGAAGTCGTTTCTCCTTCACAATGCTTTTCACCTGGTTGGCCAGTTTCACCGTCTCAGTAGACAAGCTAAAAGAAACTGTTGGCAGCCTCTCGTTGCTCCTGTAATATGACCGTCGCCAGACCAGAGAGTGGAACTGGATGGCAGTGTGGCACTTGCAGCTGCAGTTTGTTTGCTTCAAGATTTAATACGTGTAAGTGACCTTTGCTTCTCGTCCTGTCTTTACTGGTTTGTTAATAAGGTCATTTGAAATTGTGTTGTACATAAAGGAATATTACAGAATTATTCTCTATTTTAAGCTACACTGTGGGGTTTTGTTTTTTTGATCTTTACATTTATATTAATGCAACCCAATACACTTATCTAATGATCAGCTATGACCTGTAAGAACTGACAATCTGAACATTCAAACTTTAAGAGGAATAAAAACAAAAAAATGATCAGCTGTTCATGTCAAAATCTGTAATATGTAATAGAAATAACTGTAATATGTTCAATATAACTGTAATATGTTCAATTACCACCATGTAAAATATAACTGTAAATATGTCAATTGCAAGATGGGACTGTACATTCTGTACATACATATATAAATATCCATATATACATTGTACATATAAACATAATATATATATATATATATATATATATATATATATATATATATATATTGTACATGCACTATTAATATATTTTTGTATATATATAGAATATATTTCTCTATGCACCCCTGTTTTTCTTTTTCCTCAGATTGGACAGAGCACTCAACCATTTCACTGTGAGTTATACTGTGTATGACTATGTATGCGACAAATAAACCAAACTTGAAATGATTTTACCTTTTTCTGTCGTTTTCATTTTAAGCTTAGAATAACCAAGGCCTGGACTTTGTAAGGTGGTTTTGAATCCAGGTCAGCTAGGTGAGGACACCAATAGCTTACTGGGTAAGCAGCCACACTCTAACAATGGTGGGCTCGTGTGCAGAACAGTTAGAGCTTGGATCAAGCAAAACAAGAGGAAAAAACGAAACACCTCGGTGAGCGTGGAAAAGGGGAGAACAAAGAACGCCACGGAAAGAAATGGCAACCCCGATGCACTGGGGAAAACTCGAACTAAAAGCTCCCAAACAAAACCAGAAAACGGGGAGAAACTTGAATGGCTAAGGGAAGCCTCAGGAGAGAGACAGACTCGAGAGGGGAAAACTGGAGAAGGGAGGGGACGTGTAAAAACACTGACACCCTCGCAGAACAGAAAAGAGGCATAGCACAAGGGCTCACAGACCTCAATACCCAGAGTTACCGGCTAGGAGCTTGGCTCAAAACTTTATCAAAAACCCAGCACTGAATGATTGGGTCACTGGGCTTATATAAGGTCTAGCCCAGCTGTTGGGTGTTGATCCTGATCAGTGGCGTGGTTGACTCGACGCCTCCCTCTGGTCGAGGGGGCCTCGGCCTGGTGCCAACCCTTACAGGCTTGATGTCTACAGACATGGCAAAAATATTTCAATGTTCAATGCATTTCAGTTTCAATGTTTATTTTTTTCAGTTAAAATGTTAATTTTTTTTACTGCTTATTCTTCCATTAGACAGCCAGAAGCGCAGCACTGGTTAAAGTTTTTGAGCGGCTTCCTGCGCGCACTGGTCCTGGAGCACAGCGACTGCCTCATCCACCTTAGGGTGCAGAGACTCAGGAGACTCCAGCATATGCAGTAGCTCCGAGTTGTCCAGTTCCAGGAACAGACCCGTGATCTTCCCTGCAAGGGTGGGCTGCATGTTCTGGATCAGGGGAAACAGACGCTCACCCAGTATCTGCTTCTGCTCCTGTGGAGGTGCAGCAGCCAGCATGGAGGCACTGAGAGGTTCCTGACCCTGCACATGGACCGCAGCCAGCTGCACGGGCACCTGGAGCTCTGCCCCCAGGTGCTGCTGTGGGTTGAGAAACATAAATGTTTTATAATTGATTTGACTGATAAATGGTAAGTTCGACATTTATATCTAAGGGCTGTGTGCCCAGGTGTTGCTGTGGGCTGTGAACGCCTGAGGTGGTTTTGTACTGTGGTACTGCTCTCACCAGCGACGCCTTGTTGGCAGCTTCCGCGCTGGCCATCCCTGTCCCCGGAGCCTCAGATGCCATGGTCTGATAGGCCATCGTGCGTGGGACCTGGCAGGCGGTGGTTGGTCGGATGGCGCTGAAGGCCTGCGGGCAGGATGCGGCTGGACCGATGGCACTCGGCATATCCTGGACTTGCTGTGGGTGGACGCACTGCATGGCCCAGCAAGGGCTGGGGAGGAGTTGTGCCAGCTGGCTGCTTGCGCAGTAGGCAGGCCAGTTCTGAGCTTGTGGAATGGCTTCCATGTTGTAGCCGGAGGGCGGGGCAGGCTGGTAGGGGTTGAGCACGAGGTTGGGCAAGGCACTCACGCTGGCCGTGCGCTTCATGTACTTGTTGGAGAGGTGGGCCTGCCGCTCCTCCTTGCGCTGCGCCAGAGCCACGTACAGCGGCTTGGTGCCTACAACGCGCCCATTCATCTCCGTCATGGCCGTGGCGGCCTCCTCCGGCGAGGAGAAACACACGAAGCCGAACCCTTTGGAGCGGCCGCCCTCCATCATCACCTTGGCACTTGTGATGGTCCCGAACGGAGAGAACTCCTTACGTAGACGCGCGTCGTCCAGACCGTCGTCTAGGTTCTTGACGTACAGGTTGTCTCCCTGGTAGCGAGTCATACCGTCCTGCTTCATCTGCTCAAACTTTCGTTTCAGCCCTGTCTGCCTTTCGCCTTTCTTCTGGGCATAACCCACATACACCTTCTTCCCATTCAGCTCCTTCCCATTTATCTCATCCACAGCCCTCTGGGCATCCTCGTGCCTCTCGAAGTTCACAAAGCCAAAGCCCTTGGACTTGCCGCTCTCGTCGGTCATGACGCGAGTGCTCAGCGTTTGGCCAAACTTGCTGAAGATCTCCTTCAGCTTGTCGTCGTCCATGTCCTCTCCAAAGTTCTTGACGTACACATTGGTGAACTTTTTGGCCCTGGCCCCCATCTCAGCCTCTCGCTCCTTGCGAGACTTGAAGTGGCCAATGAACACTTTGCGGTCATTGAGCAACATGCCATTAAGTCTCTCAATTGCTCTCTCCGCAGCCTCACGGGTCTCAAAGTGCACAAAGCCGTAGCCCTTAGAGCCATTCTCGTCACACACCACCTTGCTGGAAAGGATGTTCCCAAAGGCAGAGAATGTGTCGTAAAGAGCTTCGCTGTCAATAGACTTGTCAAGGTTCTTGATGAAGATGTTGCCAACTCCACTCTTCCTCAGAGAGGGGTCTCTCTGGGACCACATAATTCGCACAGGTCTGCCTTTGATGATGTTAAAGTTCATAGTGTCCAAAGCACGCTCAGCATCCACCGGCTGCTGAAAGTTCACATACGCATAGCCGAGTGAGCGACTGGTCATCATGTCCCTGCAAACTCGGATGGAGACAATTGTGCCAGCAGGGCTCAATTTCTCGAATAGCATGGCCTCGGTAACGTCTGGATGAAGGTCACCCACGTACAACGAAGTCATCGGCGAACTTGGAGCACTTGGATTCATTTTCGTGAGGATCGTCGGTCAACCTTTCTGGAAATCGTAGTCGAAAGTAGTAAATGAATAAAATAAAATCGTAAATGATTTAACCAAATGATCTAACTGCACGAATTATAAAACAGTTTGAAACAGCAATTCAACAGAGCCAGGCAAGTGTCGACCGACCAAAGCGATCAAAGCAACACTTTAGCTTTAGATTCAAATACATGACAACTTGGTTGTTACGTAAGAGTGCTTTTACGTAAATGTTTATTTTTAAATATTATACAAACGCTATTTATTTATTTATGAATTATTCAATTATTTTAACTTATAACATTAATAGCGTGAATGAGAGGCTTTAACAACGCCTTATATTTCAAAATATTACCTAGTCACAGCATTTTCCAAAAATCGTCCATATGCTGCTCACACTGGATCATTTACCGCATGGCTCAGAATAAATACTTTTAGTTTGATAAACGCAGCAACATTCATTTTCTTTAGCCTAATGCTCGGCAAAAAACATCGCATTAAAGTTAATTAATGGGATGAAATCAGTTTGCCTTGGAGCAGGCCTATGTTCTTTGAGGTTAAAAATCATCGCCTGGATTGTAAACCTTAGTAGAGTTCCACAACGAGGTACGATTTGTAAAAGGACGTCTTTTTCTCTCCGAGTTAGAAATCTGGAGAAATAAATATATCAATTGATTTCCGCCCATCGGAGGACCTTTAGAACTTTATTATTTATTCATTATTTATTTCTAACTTCTCACTGTGTCCAACTATATCGGGTGTATAAAACGTATGAACAGACATAAATAACGTGGGGGAAACGGGAATAGGGGAGAGAGGAAAAATAAGACGAACAGAGACGAAACAGACAAACGGGAAATGCAGATAGAGTATTTTAAGTATTAGCCACCTGCACCATTACGGGAATGTGTGTGTGTGTGTGTGTGTGTGTGTGTGTTCGTGTGTGACTGCTTGTGTGCGTCTGCCTGTGTGTGTGTGTGTGAGAGAGAGAGAGAGGCTATGTGCGAGTGCACTGTATATGTACACGTACTAGATTGGGATATTTATCATTTATGGATTAGCTCTGTAAACTTTTTATCAAAGGAGTCCAGTCTAGGTTATTGGTTCTTATTGATTCATTCTGAGATTTTTTTCCATTGATATGTAGTCTATCAATAGATTTTTCCATTCGGTGACACTAATATTATTTTTTGTTTTCCAATTCATGAGTATGTTTGTATTTGCAATTAATAATGTTATATATATATATTATCCTGTTTTTTTTCTATTGACACATTGGTTGATGACATGTCTCCTAGGAGACATAAAGATGGTGTTGGATGGATAGGGTTATTTAAATCATGGGACATGTGTGTGATGACCTATTTCCAAAATTACTTGATAGGTGTGCTCTGCCACACGATGTGAATGTAATCGTCAGCTGTGTTTGGAGTAAAGTATGCACAGATTGCTGAGCTTGTGAAACCAATTTTAAACATCCAATGTGTAGTATAATGTAATCTATGTATTATTTTGTACTGAATGCATTGTAGGTTAGTGTTGCTGTCATGTGGTAATTATTATTATACATTTTAATCCAGACTGTGGCGTCGGGGGTTAGTAATAAATCTTCCTCCCATTGTCTCGATGGGAGAGTAATTATGCGATTTGATTTCATTATTATTTTGTATATCTTATGTGATAGTTTTTTTGTATTAGGAATGTTTATAATACTGATATGGATGCACGTGAGTTTAATGTCTCTGAACTGATAGTTGCTCTTACCTGCTTTCTATATCTTATGTTTGGGCTACTTGTGGAAGTGACATGAAAGCAGTGTTATGTTTATGTTAGTGTGGAGTTTGATATCTTGTGGAATTTCCACCAGGCTGTTAGTATCATGGCCACCCACAAATTGTTGATCATGAATGTTCTTTAATTGATTTGACTGATAAATGGTAAGTCTGACTTTTAGATCTTTGCATAATGTTTGCTCTATGTCT
Organism: Electrophorus electricus; assembly: GCF_041902795.1. NCBI lineage: Eukaryota > Metazoa > Chordata > Actinopteri > Gymnotiformes > Gymnotidae > Electrophorus > Electrophorus electricus. Next base: position 629,888 of record NW_027658616.1, on the reverse strand, counting down.
ATCCATATTCTGTCTGATATACTAGGTTTTATCCATTTTATTCCATATTGTAGTTGATTTGCAATAATCAACTACAGTTCTGTAATGTTGTGAGTTTGATTCTATGTGATTTATTTTTCCAGTAGAATCAAGTTATGATGTTGTCCAAAGATTTTAGACAGGTTGGTGGCACTGGAATAATTGAAAACAAACAATTTCGTTTAGGTAATATTCTCATTTTAATTATTGCAGTTTGTCCGAAGAGTATAAGGGGCAAATTTGTCCATCAATGAAGTTTGTCGCTTATTGTTTTAATAATTGGATGACTATTTATTTTGAATAACAGACAACTGGGAAGAGAATTTAGTACCCAGATATGTAATATGACTGGTATTCAGGGGGATGGGGAATGTTTTTAATTGCATCATAAAGATATGCTGCTAATATATAGTATAATACACAAATATACTACTCGAGATACAATTTGACCAGTTATGTGTGATGTTCTGTGATGATCATATAGAACACCACAGACAACTGTGGCACATCACTGTCAAACCTCCTGATTGCAACCCGGGGCATCGTGAACTGTACAACATGACCCTCAGACAATGATCTCTGAGTGAAAGCGATAAACATAATCATCTTCATATCATCACTTTCTCTACAAGTTCAGTGGAAGAGATGTCAGTGAAAGGGAGTTTTAATACCCTTTCCATTTTTAACTTTAATAAAAACACAGACGGAAAAATTCCAGAAAGTGATACAGAGAAAGGAAACTAGACTTTAAAATGGTGCTGCCCTCTTGATTTACAAGTGTAGATTATTGAAATTATTACAAATGTCTGACGCCAAAAGGGATTGTGTCAGTGTTTCACTACTCAATATTTGGTAGACAGTATAAACAAGCAGACTATGGTTAAAAAGATCACAGAAATAAAGCAAACACCAATATAATCTTGAACCACCTAGTCCACAGGAAACATTAGATTACTGGAACAAAATCAGACAACTAGCAGAACAACTTTTTACCAATGATGCAGGTGCACTTTTGGTGGATTTATTTATCTGTATTTCAATCCACTAAAGTTTTTCACTTGATCTAACATTACATTTAAGACCGACGCCCTGTTACGTCTCACAGAAGAGTCCATTGATCAAGCTGCTACTTACCCATCCTGGTCCTGGAGTACCTTTGCTCTGTACACTTTAGTGATGTCTTTGCTACCAACAAACCTATTTTAATCCATCAGATAGTAACCAAACGCTTCAAGGACACTTGCATAACCATTTTTATTTTTTCATAATACTTGTCCAGGTTTCCACTATTATGTTCAAACCATACATTATTCAATATATGCTAATTGATATTTAATAGTTACACCAACAAGTTCTTGGTACTATTATGTTCAACCTGAACTACTTCTATTTTTTTAAAAGACGATCCTATTCTATATCACCGGATGCCCATATTGTTTCTTTTGGTGATCTCCATATTGTTTCTTCCAGTGCTTGGCCGGGATGTCCCATCCTTGAACCAAGGCTCTCCCTTCAACGGAATCCCCTAGAGGCTTTTTCAAAGAGGCCTCCTGAAGATTTATGCTGAAGCCTACACTGGTCTTTCCTGCATGAAACCAGTTTATTCGGGACCATCCATACTTTTCTGCTTACAATATCATTTTATTACCTCAGCATTTTCATTACTAATTTAAAAATCAATCACTTTATACTTCTAAAGCTTTCACAGACACATTTAGACTTTTCAGCACTCTCAATGTCCAATGCTAAATGCTACAAACCACTCATACCCAAACAGAAGAAATAGCCCAAATATAGCCACACATATTCCTCCAACCTCTACATACTTCTAAGCTATATATAACGTTTAAAGCCATTAAAAGCAAAGTTATGAACATTTAAAATACACCTTGATAACACAGTTTATAGCTCTTCAAGAATGTTTAGTTGTCATGGCAACTATTCCTTTCTCGACTCTGTTTTGTTTTGGGGTTTTTTTGGCATACCTTTCTTTTTCAGTCATGAATTCCCTTTTTTGTTAAAATCTCCTCACCTTTTCTACAGCGCTTTCTCTCTCTCTAATTTCACAGGTAATTGTCTCTTTCCTCCAAGGGTCTGCATCTCACCTGGACCTTTTCCTCTTTGCTACTTCAGCTCCTGTTGTAGCTGAACATCAATAGTTTAATAGTTATTAGGAAATATTACTTAAAACAAAACAACAAGAAAACAGCAAAGAAGGTATATGCAAGTATATGTTCACTGTATTGTGCAACTGTCATGTCAGCAGGTGGACAATTTTAGCTAAAGTTAGCATTTCAAACATATATTTTGATATTCTAAAATAATGTTTATTAACTCAATATTTCATCACAATGGGGTGGACATTTTTAGCTTTAACTCATCTGAGTATGGGGACAAAGTGAGAAATTCAAATGAACTGACATACTATAGGAGCATGCAGTTTATGCCTTTAGGCGAATGAAGATAGACCTTTTTTAAAGTTGTGAGGTCACTGATGTCAAAGGTCGCATTTTTACCAAGATGGTTATCCAAAGATGAGAGAGTGGACAGCAATTCTTGGACATGTTTAAATAACTTGATTTTTAATTTTATTTATTTATTTATTTTTAATCAAAATTGCAAAATGAATAATCAAAATACCTAAAATATTAATGAACGTATTTACAACCTTACGGTAATATTTAAAAGTTTAAAAGGTTAAAACATGTTTAAAAGGTTAAAACATCCAAAATACCCATTTCCTCATCAAAGACAATGTAATAAGGTTAACATTCCTATATATTCGTAAAATGTGTTCATTCAGAGTAAAACTTTAATCAGTTAATTAAAAACATTAATTGTTTCACAATCTTTGTATCAGCACATTTAAACGAGTATGTTGTACTGACCCTTAGGTAACAGAACGAAGTGTGAAGTCCACTTATAAAATAAATTACGTCATTAGATCAGAGTAGGTGAGGGACAGAGAGCCATGTGTGAAAACGAACAATCATCTCACAAAACACTACTTATGACTAACAAGTAAACACTTGCAAAATAAAAGTAGCCGTTTATGTTAAATATAAGATTTCACAAAACTATTAATTAAAAAAATATTAATTAAAAAATATTAATTACAAAAATATGAATTAAAAAACGTAAATCGATATTTTTGCGATTGATCTCCCTCCCAAGTTACACCGTTTACTTGTCTTAGAACTGAAACACGAGTATCACTGTTACGTTTTAATGAAACCGTTATTTTGAAAATTACAAAACTGCATGTCAATGTTAACCGTGTGGGGTCATACGTGAGTGTATGTTACAGCTGAATTATTAGGTTACCTAACTAAGCTACAGATATTTTTATATTTATTGGCTGCTTGTACAGATTTGTTAGCTCGCTGATAATATACTTTTGTATATAAAATTGTTCTGCGCAAACCACAGCACCATTGCTAAGTTAGCACTTAGCCTTAGCTAACGTTACTTTTAAAGTTAAATTGAGTTTCTTGTCTTGTTCATGGCTTTGTAGCCGAATCTCCCGTTTAGACATGATGTCTGCCCGCAGGCTTAGACTTCTAGTGTTTTCTGTTCAAAAGTGTTTATCTCGACTCGCCGACAAATGCAGAGGTTATTGCTCAGTGTCTCTATCTAGCCCTCCTACTAATGAGACTGATGAGACGAGAGTGAGCACATTTAAGACCAAGCTGTCGTCATTAAGAGTTCTTCAGGCAAAAGTTCAACTGAGACGCAACAGGAACATGAGGAATCGTATCTTCCTGAAGAAAGTGGTCTGGCGCAGCTACGGAAAGGTATGTAACTGCATTTGTTGCCATGATAGTTCAGGCTTTAGGATTTTAATTCCCATGTGTCAGTATGCCGGTAGTCGTTGCCAATTTTATTTTGGTGTTTACATCTTGCAGTGTATTTGGAAACATACGGCTGTCAGATGAACGTCAACGACACTGAAATTGCGTGGTCCATTCTTCAGAAGGGTGGATATGTTCGGACCCACGAACTATCAGAGGTAAGTGTCAATGCCTTGACCTTTGACCCTTGATAAACACAGCGCTTCCTTTATTTGAAAGCTTTCATTCTCATCTTTCCTAATTTTTTTTTTTTATACAGGCAGATATGGTGCTTCTTGTCACATGCTCCATAAGGTAGGAAAAGCCTATTTCTGTTTGTATTTTACACAGTGAATCTATACGTTGCCAATCTTGTGCAACTTGACAGCAGTCCTTGACTTCAGTGACATTTTTTGCTTGGATGTAATGCTATTTTCTGTTGGAAAAAATAAAAATCATTGTGACAGGGAAAAGGCAGAGCAGACCATCTGGAACAGACTCAAACATCCAGCAGTTCTGAAAAAGAAGTGTCTAAAGAGCAGCACTCCATTAAAGATAGGAGTCCTGGGTAACTTCTCACTTCACCATAGTTCTTCATTCACGTTCAAATGTATCTCTCAGTCTGAAATGTTCGTATGTGCGCATGTATGTTTGTGTGTGGGTTCACGTGCCCGTATACGCATATGTGTGCTTGCTCTCTTGTAGGTTGCTTGGCAGAGAGACTGAAGACTGAGTTGCTGGAGAAGGAGAGGGTGGTGGATGTTGTAGCAGGGCCAGATGCCTACAGAGATCTTCTCCGACTCCTTGCACTGGCCCATGGGGGTCAGAGGACCAGCAATGTCCTGCTCTCCCTGGAAGAGGCATATGCTGATGTCATGCCCATTCACCATTCAGGACACAGTGCCTTTGTGTGAGTGCCATAATAATATCTGGCTGATTTATAAGGGAGGAGTTCCTACTAAACACTAACTTTTAAATTAACTTTGCACTGTGTGATTTTGTAAAGATGGTACAGTTCAATTTTTAAGTTAACATGTATAGACAGTTTTTGGTGTTTTCATATTCAACTCTAATACACTGAATTTAATCTGAACAGCAACTGTTAGATTAAAATACAGAAATGTCAGCTATAATTTAAGGGCATTTGCTACCATATTGCATGAAACATGGGACTTGCATCCACAATAAAGCCAAAAACAGCAAATGCTCATAGTTCAGTTGTTTATTATTATCATTTTACTGAACACTTGTCAATCTGCATTTTTTGGTTAAATATTTATACATGACTGACCCTCCTACACTTATGAAGGGATATAAAACTTCAAACACCGTGGTGGCTCATCTTCAGCTCCTTCATGCTTTTAGATGTAGCACTTCAAACAATGGTTTGATATCAGGGGTGTCGATACTTTTAAAGTCCTTTCACGCTGTTGACAGTACAGACCTTGTGTACTGCAAGCCTTGTTGGTGGCACCTTGTCTTACAGTGGGATTATCCAGTATATTTTGTCCCTCTTTGACTGCTGTAGGTCTATCACGCGGGGCTGTGACAACATGTTCAGCTACTGCATTGTGCCGTTTTCCCTCCCCCAGGTAAGGAGCAGACCTGTGTCCTCCATACTTGAAGAAGTGCGCATGCTGTCTGACAAGGTCTCTTCCCTTCAGCGACTATGTGTGCAGTCTGGCTTTACTAGTTTCTGTGTGTGAAACTTGGCCAGATGTGAACACTAAGTATATGAAATGATCATGGCCATAGGGGGTGAAGGAAGTGACCCTGCTGGGTCAAAACGTGAACAGCTACAGAGACGTGTCTGGGGACGGGGCCAGCAACTCGGAGCTTGGTTCGCACCTCAGCCGTGGTTTCAGCACCGTGTTCCCGTGATGAGCAAGGAGGCCTACGATTCGCTGACCTGCTACACCACGTCTCCCTCATAAACCCTGACAAGGATTCGCTTCACCTGGCCACATCCTAAAGACTTTCCTGATGAGGTAGAAACCCCAGAGTCATGGATGTGAGCATGTGGTTTTTGGTTGGGATACCCATGACTAGTGTGGGGAAGGTACTTTTAAAATGTATTTCATTGCAGGTGACAAAATACAGAACACAGAATACATGCTGTTAAATGTAATTTAAATGTAATTAAAGTGAGTTATATTTGAAATAGTCTTGGACAATGTTGACGTATTCCAAAGTTTTTAAAGTATGTTCCTCGTTTGAGTAATGTAATGGAATATGTTACCAATTACATTTAGGGGCATGTACATGTACACTGCCTACAGTGCCAGATTAAACCCTGTGGAGGCCCCTAGGCAGTCATAATCTTGGGGCCTCCCTTGCAAATGATCTCCTAATATGTTTGTTTTTTTTAAATTCCTTGTTGCATGGCCCCTAAAAGGTGTGGGGCCTACAGGTCACTGCCTGCTCTGGTAATCTATTGGTAATCCGGCCCTGACTGTTTATGGCTTGTGTGGTGTAGTGGATGTTCAAAGAGTTTAAGTATTTAGTTGAACAGTTTCTTATAGTCTGAATTCATGTGCAGATATTGCTCATAGGCCATTTTAAGCAGCAGATTGGATAATAATTTAGGATTCGCAAATTTGGATGTGAGCAGTAGAAAAGATCATTAATAGATTATCAGATTGAAAAAGCCTTATGCTTATCAGATATGTGAAATAAGGTTTGACTGCCATAGTCAATTTGTGCTGTTTTCGTTTGACCTGTGCTGGGGTGGGTGAGTATGTTTCCTGAAGGTGTTATAGCTAATCCAAGAGCGGAGGAACATCTGTAAGCAGATCCACTTGCCAGCTCAGAGCGGCAGCAGCAGAGTCTTACAGACCATGAGGCGTGGGTGAGAAACGCTCCTAGAACGACAGCACTCACCACAAGCACAGTAGAGATTAGCCTGCTTATCTCAAATCTCTTGATGTCTCATGTGTTAAAACTTAGTTCTCACTTTAAGTCATCATGCTCTGGGATGTTTTCATAGGTATACTAGGGAAGCCTACCTTGAGTTTGTGGAAAACATTCGAAAGATAATACCAGGTGTCCTATCATTACCAAACATTCAATATGTAATTATAAAATTATTGTAGCTATAATAGGTCTTGTGTGAATATATATCTATGTATAATTTCTTTTTACAGGGGTCAGTCTGAGCAGTGACTTCATCACAGGCTTCTGTGGGGAAACCGAGGAGGACCACCAGCAGTTGGTCTCTTTGATCAGGGAAGTGGGCTATAATGTAGCCTTCCTGTTTGCCTACAGCATGAGGAAGGTGAGATCCTATTTTGTCATTGTGTTTAACACTATCAAAAAACAGACATTCTCCCTGGTTCATGTGATGGTTCTATCAAGAAATTCACCATTGTCTATTATCATTTGGAGAATTGAAAGGGTCTTGTGGCTGCCAGTTGGGCTTGACCTTCTGACATGAACATGTGTGTACCACACCCACAGAAAACTCAGGCATATCACCGTCTCAGGGACGATATCCCAGCTGAGGTGAAGAAGCTGTCGCCTGGAGGAGCTTATGTTTACATTCCGAGAAGATGCGGCTAAGGTCAACACCAGTTTCATCGACAGCAAACAGCTTGTCCTAGTGGAGGGAGTGAGTACTGCAGTGGGTTGAAGCCATGCTGTGTTACAACTGTGTTTGGAGCACTTCTGCTGTTAATAATTTGGGATTGCTGCATCTGTGTGTCTTGGTCATCATGTTTTGCATATCGATTTAACTAGATTTCTGCAAGAAAATAAATAGTTGCAGTAAATTCTCCTCCCTTATCTTATTTAGACCTGCTGGATCAACATCATGAGGTCTGTCTGACAACGATGATGAACAATGGCATTGTCTATCAGCTCAGCCCTAGCACCTTTTGGCATTTCATTTTGGTTTTGGCTTTGTTCTTTTCTGGAGGGCAAATAGAGTTTATGTGTTTATGTATTTAGGGCATTGTTTGGTCTATTTTAGTCTATTTGAGTTGTATGGTCACTTTCCCGTTTGCGGTGTTAGTTTGCGATTGCCGCATGGGTTTCTGTGGCCCTTTCATTTGAAACCCTTCCCTGGTTAGGCATAGCATTGTGTCTGTTTTGGATGCTTTGAGCTTTTTGTTATTTTTGAAGTGTTGAGAGCAGTTCACATCTTTGGTACCGGGAAATCCCAATGACTGGTTTCCCTGTGCTTGTGGTCTTTAGTGTATTACCTGCCATCAATAACTGTTTGAAGATTGGGGTCTTAGTTAATTTTGATTCTTGTTAGTGTCCTTCTTTTGAGGACATGCCTGGCGAATGCACAGAAAACTACCCCAAGGTGTTTGCCACTTGTGTGTTAATATGCGCTACCAGTCATGCTGAGATTGGATCTACCGATATACACACTGATAACAGAATTTTATGACCATCTACATAACAGTGGGAATAACCACCCTTGGTTTGGATAACACTAGTGAGACGTCTGCTACAGTGCTTAGTCAAGCCTTTTATATTGTACAAATGTTATCTGCTGTTTTTGCTTGACTGAGTCTGTTTTCTGCAGGAAAGTAAGAAGTCATCTCAAGATCTTTGTGGTCGGAATGATGGGAATGTGAAGGTTATTTTTCCAAGAAAGGATTTGCTTTCTTATCCCACGGATACCAACCCTGTCACTGTTAAAGCTGGAGACTATGTACTGGTGAAGGTGAGCTCTTACTTCAGTTTGCTACTCCTACATGTATATCTGTCTGTGTTGAGACTAAAACAGGAGCATGTTTTTACACACACACACACACACACACACACACACACACACACACACACACACAGAGATATATATGAGCTGTATGTGTGGAATATTTATTCTGGTAAGCCTGGTCTGTGATATGTAATATACATGGCTGTGAAATATACTGTACAGTTATGGCTACATTTCCATGATTATTGGTGACTACTCTCTCCTTTAGAGATTACCTCAGCCAGCTCTCAGAGTCTGCAAGGCCACGCCTTCAGCCACGCCTCCCTGAGTGATGGACACCCCAGACGCCTATTGATGCACAGGCAGCTGCATATTAGCCTGTAGGTTCCACCTTCTTAGTATCAGGACTGGGTGGGAGTATGTGTCACAGACCTATAGGTCTTCCCAGCTCCAGCTCTTGGAAGCCAGTATGCTCAGTGAGGAGTGTTCACTGCCTCAGTCACCCTGTCTCCTCATTATCAAGCTCCTTATGAGGTGATTCAGGCATGGTGAGGCAGAAAACCCCTGAAAATATGCAGGGAAGTTTCCTCAGAACTTGAGCTCAGTGTTCCTGAAGTGCAGTTTGAAATGAAATAAGGCTTTTCATTTTTTCATTCATTCATTTATTCAGAATCATGTCTGACTCATGTGTGACTCAGTGTTAAAGGAAAGTTTTAACACAGATTTTGTCTGGGTACACACTTTGCAAACTTCAAACTGCATGATTAGCAGACAGTATTGTAGCTATTCAAGTTTATGATCAATAATGTAAGGTAAGTGTGTGTTAACTCTGGGTGGGTCAGGGTGTATTCTCCCCTAAACATACTTCTGACATAATGATTTGTTTAAACACTACAATTCTCTATATCCTAATAATTACTGCCACATTTTAATAACCTGCAATACACTGTAAATACAGCATTTGTAAGCTTTAAATTTACAAACATGAACAATCATACTATATCAAATACATGATACTCATACCTGTGACATAGTGTTTTGAACAGACATTTGCTGCCACACCTGCTATTTTAGCAGGCTAAATAATCTGCCTTCTGAAATGCTAATATGCTTAATTTCATGCAAGTGCTAGTGTTCCTATTTGCTTGCTGATGTGCATGGAAGCGCCATATTATTATTATTATTATTATTATTATTATTATTATTACTATTATTATTATTATTATTATTATTGAGTCACACTGCTATCAAGTTAGCTGGTTGCTCTTAGCTAGTAGTGTGAACAGGACAGGGGACTTGGGGAAGACCCAAAGGGTGAGGTTTGTGTGTGTACATTCACAAGTACTGGTGCACAGCCACTGACATACATAAACACTGCTATCTGGATCTGGAATTTTTAACATTAATGTACAGACTATTCTTTCTCCTTAAAAAATTCATTATGGTAATAATTATGGCAGTGTATGTTCCCCTGCAAACAAATGCTAGGCTGCAGGCTGCACGATGCTGCAATCAACCAGCTGATGGCAAATCCAGACAGTGTTGTTATTGTGGCAAGAGACTTATTGTAAATGCATTGCCATTAATTGAGAGTCATTTTAAAAGATATTTACTCTCCCACTGCGCATACTCCCGTTTTCATAAATTGGCAAATATACATGTTGCTGCTTGTCACACAAACTTTTGTTGTACACAAGTAATAATGAGAAAAGGACTCATCATATGTTTTATGATATAGCTAAAGCTATGCATTTATCGAGAGGATTTAACACATTACAGAACACATCTAATTAATCCTTTCCATGATTGACCCAAGGGCAGATAGCAATTATTTAAGTATTACTATGTTTTAATTTAATAATAAAAATGACCATATGAACCTTTTTGCTTTATATTTGTTTATATTCAGCTGCCTTTATAATGACAATTATTTATGACAATGACAATTTACAATACATTATCAGTGAGTGGTATAATTAAAGTAAAATCATTGTTAAATAAGTCTCATTCTTGTCTCAGATTCAAACACTACAAAATCTTGGTCTTTGCTTGAATGATTTTTTAATGGTCCTGACTACAACACTATCCTTTGATAAGCTTGGAAGTTGTACACTACTGTGAGAGGAAGTTACATTCAGCTAGGAAAGAACCAACAATCAAATAATATACACAGATTAAGATGGTCATTAAAGATCCCAAACTAAGATTAATGCACTAATTAATAAACTACAACTTGTTTGCAGGAGTTCATCAGTGTTTTATCATTGGCATAGGTAAAGGGGTTTTCAGGCACAAGTTAAAAAAGGCACAAGTTGTCAAAGCATAAGAATAATGACCATAATGATCATAAGAAAGCCTTTCTGAGCCAAAGATCTGAATTAACAGGGAATAACAGGAGCACTTGCAAAACTGTGCCTAAGTGTATCCAGAAAGCACTGTTGGGCTTTTGTAGGAAAAAAAGGTTACACAAAGGTTACACTGATAAAACAGTTTAATCTGAACGAAGAATCAAGACCCAGGAGCTGTAAAAGAATAAGTTAATCTCTGCATTGCTCTCTATATAGGGGGAGTTTTACAACATTGGAGTGCACAAGAAACCCGCTTTTGCCCCGACACCATTTTCACTGCCACCTGATGAAAGCAACATGCTGTATATGGGCATCTCTGCCTTCACTGCCAACTCAGCAGGCTTTGTGTAGAAAAATGCAGGAGCACTCACACTCAGAATCACAGATGACATGGTGAGTTTAAACCACTCCTTGCCATCACTGAGGGAAAGGTGTGCATGTGGTTACCTTACAAGACCAGGCTGTTTAGTTAGAAGACTGATAAAGAAGACTGATAACTTTATACTGTTCTCCCAGTGCACATTAATAATCCCTTAATAGTGTAATAAATGAATGGACAAATAAATGATCAACAGTCCCTGAAAATGAAACAAACGTTTATCCTTCCAGATTCCCAGAGCCTCTCCATATCGTCTGAACACCAAGACATTTGAAGCCTTAATTCCGCAGGTATAAGAGATCACTTTCTGTATTCATCACACAAGCATGCAGAAACTGCTGATTTTATATTCTCACATAGGTTTCCTAACACAGTAGACTTTGAATCTTAAAGGAATAATAAGGTTTAAAGAGTAACAAATAATATGATCTCATTAGCAACACAACCATATTTAGATGAAGAATTTCCGAAAAGAACAACATTTCACATGATGATGCTTGGATGAAATGTGTTGAAAACACTGAGTTCTTTTGCTTTTGGTGCTAAAGGCACTTGCAAGTACACCTTACACAGATTGATGGTGGTAGTATAGTTGGCATTCAGTTAAATCAATTAAACTTTGGACAGGGGTAGATTTGTCCTTCATACTGTTATTCAGCACAGGTAATAGCCATTTTGGGACTTTGTATCACTTTTGGGAGGCTGCCGTGTTCTCCTTAAAGTACCCAGGTTGAAGAGTGCTGGGCCCAGGAGTATTATCACCTGCTCCTGCATTTCTGCCGATGAAATAGTGAGACGGATCCACATCCTGCCTGCTTATTGGGGACGTACTGTTCTAGCAGCTCTTCCTCATCTGTCCATGCTCATACCATGGGTTGCTGTACTGTTTCCATGCTTATGTGGTACTCTTTCCGCAGGATGCTATGGAACTTTTGGTGCTCCCTGCTCCTCTCTGGCATTTGTAGCTTGACCTTCCTGGTGATTTTTTTGCAGTCCACGTCACTTTGCCAGGAGCTTCCTTTTGCTGATTAGCAGAAGCAGGAATACCTCCTGTCCTGCCAGGCTTTTGCAGTCATATTAGGCACATTGACTGCTCCGCTCTTACCTGCTTTCTATATCTTATGTTTGGGCTACTTGTGGAAGTGACATGAAAGCAGTGTTATGTTTATGTTAGTGTGGAGTTTGATATCTTGTGGAATTTCCACCACGCTGTTAGTATCATGGCCACCCACAAATTGTTGATCATGAATGTTCTTTAATTGATTTGACTGATAAATGGTAAGTCTGACTTTTAGATCATATAGAACACCACAGACAACTGTTTGGCACATCACTGTTAAACCTCCTGATTGCAACCCGGGGCATCGTGAACTGTACAACATGACCCTCAGACAATGATCTCTGAGTGAATGTGATAAACATAATCATCTTCATATCATCACTTTCTCTACAAGTTCAGTGGAAGAGACGTCAGTGAAAGGGAGTTTTAATACCCTATCCATTTTTAACTTTAATAAAAACACAGACGGAAAAATTCCAAAAAGTGAGACAGAGAAAGGAAACTAGACTTTAAAATGGTGCTGCCCTCTTGACTTACAACTGTAGATTATTGAAATTATTACAAATGTCTGACTTCCAAAAGGGATTGTGTCAGTGTTTCACTACTCAGTATTGCATTTGTTAGACAGTATAAACAAGCAGACTATGGTTAAAAAAAACACAGAAATAAAGCAAACACCAATATAATCTTGAACCACCTAGTGCCAGGAAACATTAGATTACTGGAACAAAATCAGACAACTAGCAGAACAACTTTTTAACCAATGATGCAGATGCACTTTTAGTGGATTTATTTATCTGTATTTCAATCCACTAAAGTTTTTCATTTGATCTAACATTACATTTAAGACCGACGTCCTGTTACGTCTCACAGAAGATTCCACTGATCAAGCTGCTACTTACCCATCCTGGTCCTGGAGTACCTTTGCTCTGTACACTTTAGTGATGTCTTTGCTACCAACAAGCCTATTTTAATCCATCAGATAGTAACCAAACGCTCCTTTGCTGCAGAGCACAGAAATCATTCAAATTTGCAGTCAACAGATACATCTGGGCCAGATTTTGGATCAGTGGACTAGGCTGGAACTGCACATATACTGTATATGCAAAATTCAAAATACGGGGAGTGGTTGGTCTCTTTTGCAATCAAATCTGAATACTATGGAATTCGTTTCACATGTTTAATTTGACAGATTTTAAATGGATAATGGACATCACTAGACAAAAAGGAATAAACAACTATATGAAAAGGAACAAAACCAAAAACAAAGGAAGACTTTAACACACTTGCCCAAACAAGCACTAAATCTGACAAAAATAGATCAACCAATGACATAGCTGTGAAGGAACATATTAGCCATTGTTTTCTTGTCATCAACAGTAATTTTAACTGATTGTTAACATACTGTTCAAGTCTTCAACTGATTTGCTCCCAACATACGAATGGGTACAAATATGGTTCATTACCCAGCTGCACAAATTGCTTCTGACATACTGGGCAGCTATGGGCTTCTTCAGTTGTGTGGATTGTCTTCTGCTCCTCCATGTGGCCTGTTTCACCAAAGCCCTTCCTGCAGTATTTGCAGCACTATGGCAAGCGGACACCCTTGTGTGAGCGTTTAGGTGCTTCTCAAGAGTCTGGGCAAGTTTGAAACACCTGCCCCAAACATCACTGACATTATTTCTTGTAGGTGATTAGCCACGTGTTTCTCTAGTCACAAGTACTTTTTGATTTATTTGTTTTTTTAAATAGGTAATTTTATATATAATGGCAACAAATGACATTTTAAGTTTTATGACAAAACGTGCAAACAAGCTGGCCTGAGAGGTGTGTAGCGGGATATGACTCAGTGCGTCTCTGGTGCTGCTTTTGATGAGTACAGTGTCATGAGTGTGTCTGTCCAGCGGTGCAAAGAGGGGATACAGCAAGGCATGGCATGGTGTTTATTCATTCGTTTGCATAGAAAATGACGCCTTTTCACATTGTGGAAGTACAAATATGGCGGTCTTTTTTGTGCGGCGTAGTAATGACATATGTTGTGGAATTTTGAACAAACAGCAAGTCAGACGTGATTAAGAGAGTAATTTAATAAGAAAAAGAATAAAATAAATGTTTGGCTCTCCTCAGGTAGGGAGCCCCGAGTATACAAAACCGTGGCTAGTTATACTACTCCTGTGCTGTCTTTAACCAATCATCTTTTCTTAAGCAGCTCTTCTTTCCTTTGTTGCTGTGGCTATAAGCCAATCAGCTCTCAGCTTGGTTTTTTCCACAAACCAACCCAAACTGACTCCAAACAGTGTGGGTTGTGTGTCAAGTTGACCTTGATGTTAACAGTTCCTGATACATGTTCAACTTAATCAGCAACAGGCGGATATAAATGTGCAAACGGCATTATTAATTTAAGAACAAAAGGATCAGTGTGATTTTATATGAATCACATAATACATAGTTTCGTATCATTTTCCATCACACGTAAAAACAGTCTCACCGTATTGTCGGGCAGGAGGATCTGGACTCATTTATTACTTAATATCTTCCCCCATCTAGCGGTCATTAGAGGTTAGTCTTGAATTGATTTCTGTCGTGCAATATTTTAGATATAAATGTTTACATTTTCTATTACAGAACACGGCAAAGTATAGTCAACCAGTTCTAACCTTTTGAGAAAAACTTTAACTTCAAAGTAGGTGAATCTATTTACTTAGATTGAACCAATCGGATCACAGTTTATTTACATAACATCAATGCTTTGAGTGCTTTAGATATAAGGACATCATGGCGATCTTTCTGCTCACACCTCAGTCAGTCTATAATTCTGTACTATGTGTTTCTATAGCTTCCAACTTTCACGAGTTTCTTGAATCTGTGGAGAAAAGTGCAGACTCAGGTACTTTCTTATTTGTGAACTTTTATACATTTTATGTAATTTATTTATCATCTATAATGTTTTATTACTTTTCATTTATAGATATAAGGACACAAAAACAGTTCATATACTCAATGAATTGTTACAAGATAATCTTTTCTAGAGAATGTTTACCATTTGTTAAAAGTGATTTATTTCTAAAAGTTTATGCAGTGTGTTAATTTGTCACATGGAGGCAGAAGGGGTGAATCTGATATACCCCTCTTCCATCATCAACTATTCATCGAGTCCTCCAGTAGAGCTTGTACAACCAAAGAAACGCATACAGCGGTCACCGGCGGTTCTAAGTTACATCTAAAGAGGTCTAGGCCTATACACACTGTTCCACCTGAGGTAATAAAATGTTTTGGGGTAAAGGTATTTTCATGAGGCGATCTGTGATCTAATTATAATAGGCTTTGAAGCTCTCTGCAACAGGTGCAGAGTGGTGCAAGACTGTGTTTGAAAGCATAAAGAGGAATAATGTTTCTGGGGTATCTTAAGGCCTTTTTGGGTCTGTAAGTGCAGAGCAGAGGCTCTGATGCAGGTGGTTTCAAGGCCTCTGTGGAAGTCTACGGCAGATGACTCTGGACTGTTCCCGTGAGAAATAGCTTCCTAAGTATTGGGAAAGATCCCGGCTTTTAAAAGACGTGAAAGCCTCTTCGAGAGTTCTGTGGCTAAGCAAGGTTCATTATCTTACCATAAGAGCAGGGTGATACTGACCTGCAACATCATCTTGCAGGTGTTTGATGGTATGAGTTGAGATCATCTTTGTTAAAAACAAAAAAAACAACAACAAAAAAAAAAAACAGGAAAATCTTCCAATAGGATATACTGGGGTCAAGCTTCAATTTGTACAATGATAGATCTCAATTTGCATATATTGAATAATGTATGGTTGAACACAGTGGTGGAGATTTCAAACACCAGTATGTAGAGAAGGTGTGGCAATCACATAATCAGTTGTGAACACTGGATAAAAATGTGTGTTCCTTGTGTGATTATTAGACATATTCTGGACTATGCCTCGTTTGTATGTAACGCTGAGCTCAAAATAAATAATGGACCTACTACTCTCTTCAATTAATTCTTGAGTCTGCATCTTTATTTTCTGTTTAAAGAGGACTTAATAAAATTACTGGAATGTGGGCAATATCTAGTAACACAGTGCCGAGTCTGCTAAACGTAGATCCCAGCCTTTTATATGGCCTCTTCCCTTTAATTCTACTGACTATAATTAATGTAAACCTTGTCGATTCTGGTGTTTGCTGTATAGAGGTAGCGAAAACTTTGCTAAAACAATGAAAAATATGCATCCTGTGAAAAGTTTATTGAACAATATAACATTGTTCCTTACCCAGAGCCATAACACGTCATTGACGGAAATCACACTGATGTGAGGGCGGTATGGGCCAACTCAACTGTATTTCCTGATTGTTTTATTCTGCAGGAGGATGTGGTCCAAATATTTAAAAAATCACAGGTTTGTTTAAGAGGACATAGTCGAACAGTTTGGGCTTACTGTTATTTTAATACTAGTGGTAACTATTAGTAAATACAACAATCTGACCATCCTCATACTGCATTGAGGGGTGATGGGGTGATGGTACCAGATGATGTTTAGGTATGTGGTTATGTTAATTTATTTTTGTTCCTTTATATTCACATATTTTGCAAGTGCGTATGTTATTGAGTTTAAAACCATCCATATATTAAGCAATTATAGAAAATACAGAAACTGCATGAGACTTCTCTTGACTTGCTAGAAGTTCAGACTGTAGCAAGCTTAGCATTAGTAAATGGAATAGGTGTCATTTTAAGGATTCATTTAAAGTATTCATGAGGTATTTCTCCTAACATCGATGTATCGACAGTACCAATAAAATAAATAGCATAACAAGAATTACAGGTGTATAATAGTGTAGTTACCCACAATGGTTGAAGTGTTTGAAAAGAGTTGTATAAAAGAATAGTTGGTTGGTTCGTGGCATAAAGTCATGAAACGGTGAAATGAGGTCATAAAAAGAGTGTTTACAGGGGAAAGTGCTTTAACATTGAATTAGACAAACTAATAACATAAAACAAGGGAGTTTAGAGATTCTGTGTCCTTTCGTAATGATTTGTGCATATGGCAGGCTGCTGCAAAGGATCCTGGGTAAGCTTCAGCAGACCTCAGTGTAAGATATATTAATAATATTAATCATAATAATACTATTCAGAGGTTACTTGACTAGTAATCAGAATGTTGCTAGTTCAAGCCCTACCACTGCCAAGTTACCACTGCTGGGTCCCTGAACAGCAATGAATCCTCAATTGTATTATTAATACAGTCCAATACACATGCCTAATGCTCAGCTGTCAACTGCAAAAACTGACATTCTGAGCATTCGAACAGTAAGAGGAACAAAAAGAAAGGAGTCACCGACTGTACACGTGTCAATCATTTAGCCTTTTTACATGTTGTTTTAGTTTACTGTAATCAAGGCCTGAAACTGGAGTCTATGGACCAGGCAAAAATATTTCAATTTTTAATGCGTTTTTATTTTTTCAGTTTCAATGTTTCAATGAGACTCAGGAGACTCCAGCATAAGCAGAAGCTCCAAGTTGTCGATCTCCAGGAGCAAACCCGTCCCTGCAAGGTTGGGGTGCATGTTCTGGATCACGGGAAACAGACCATCGATCACCCAACATCTGCTTCTGCTCCTGCGGAGGTTCCAGATCCAGCACGGAGGCAGTGAGAGGTTCCTGGCCCAGAGATTGGTCTGCAGCGGGCCTGATGGTACTCGGCATGTATTGGAAATGCTGTGGCTGAATGCTGTGCGTAGCCCAGCGGGTGCTGGGGTGGAGCTGTGCCAGTTGCCTGCTCGGGTAGCAGGTAGCCCAGTTCTGAGCCTGTGGAATGGCCATCATGAAGTAGCCGGAGGGCGGGGCGGGCTGGTAGGGGTTGAGCACTGGGTTGCGCACGGCACTCACGCTGGCCATGCGCTGCATGTACTGGTGGGTGAGGTGGGCCTGCCGCTCCTCCTTGCGCTGCGCCAGGGCCACGTACAGCGGCTTGGTGCCTACGATGCACCCGTTCATCTCCTTCATTGCCTCGGTGGCCTCCTCCGGCGAGGAGAAACACACAAAGCCGAACCCTTTGGAGCGGCCGCCCTCCGTCATCACCTTGGCACTCGTGATTGTCCCGAATAGAGAGAACTCTTTAGGCAGACGCTCGTCGTCCAGACTGTCGTCTAGGTTTTTAACGTACAGGTTCACTCCCTGGTAGCGAGTCGTGCCGTCCTGCTTCATCTGCTCAAACTTGCGTTTGAGCTCTGTCTGCCTCTCGCCTTTCTTCTGGGCACGAGCCACATACAGCTGCTTCCCATTCAACTTCTTCCCGTTCATCTCATCCACAGCCCTTTTGGCATCCTCGTGCCTCTCGAAGCTCACAAAGCCAAAGCCCTTGGACTTGCCGCTCTCGTCTGTCATGACGCGACGGCTCAGCGTTGGGCCGAACTTGCTGAAGATCTCATTTAGCTTGTTGTCGTCCATGTCCTCCCAAGTATGAGATATTATTTCCATCAGGCTCAGGACCATCTCTTTAGGATAAGGTCAAGAGAAATCTCTTGGAATGTGGTGTTAACAGGTTCCAACTGGTGTGGGTGTTTTATATTACTTTGCATATATTGACAAATGTATGGTTTGGATGCAATGGACGTGAAGACAAACGCAAATATGTAAAGGAATGTGGGGTGAATACATAACCACTACTGAAAAATGTATGAAAATGTGGGTTCTCTGATTTTTAGACATTCTCCAGAGGGTGCCTCAATAATGCGTGTTAATGTTAACCTACAATAAAGTACGTGCACAGTTATGCTATTTAACCAATTCTGAAGTCTGCATTTTTATTTAATATTTGAATTGAACTTTAAAACTAGCCGACTGGGCACCTAGGAACCACATACTGTTGCTATGTGCAGAGATGTGGGCTTGCAGCCCATTGTTGGGCAGAGTCCATCGCACTGCTCCAATAGACCTGCTCTGACTGCTACTTTCCCACGTCGGCAGTCGAAGTCGTTTCTCCTTCACAATGCTTTTCACCTGGTTGGCCAGTTTCACCGTCTCAGTAGACAAGCTAAAAGAAACTGTTGGCAGCCTCTCGTTGCTCCTGTAATATGACCGTCGCCAGACCAGAGAGTGGAACTGGATGGCAGTGTGGCACTTGCAGCTGCAGTTTGTTTGCTTCAAGATTTAATACGTGTAAGTGACCTTTGCTTCTCGTCCTGTCTTTACTGGTTTGTTAATAAGGTCATTTGAAATTGTGTTGTACATAAAGGAATATTACAGAATTATTCTCTATTTTAAGCTACACTGTGGGGTTTTGTTTTTTTGATCTTTACATTTATATTAATGCAACCCAATACACTTATCTAATGATCAGCTATGACCTGTAAGAACTGACAATCTGAACATTCAAACTTTAAGAGGAATAAAAACAAAAAAATGATCAGCTGTTCATGTCAAAATCTGTAATATGTAATAGAAATAACTGTAATATGTTCAATATAACTGTAATATGTTCAATTACCACCATGTAACATATAACTGTAAATATGTCAATTGCAAGATGGGACTGTACATTCTGTACATACATATATAAATATCCATATATACATTGTACATATAAACATAATATATATATATATATATATTGTACATGCACTATTAATAAATTTTTGTATATATATAGAATATATTTCTCTATGCACCCCTGTTTTTCTTTTTCCTCAGATTGGACAGAGCACTCAACCATTTCACTGTGAGTTATACTGTGTATGACTATGTATGCGACAAATAAACCAAACTTGAAATGATTTTACCTTTTTCTGTCGTTTTCATTTTAAGCTTAGAATAACCAAGGCCTGGACTTTGTAAGGTGGTTTTGAATCCAGGTCAGCTAGGTGAGGACACCAATAGCTTACTGGGTAAGCAGCCACACTCTAACAATGGTGGGCTCGTGTCCAGAACAGTTAGAGCTTGGATCAAGCAAAACAAGAGGAAAAAACGAAACACCTCGGTGAGCGTGGAAAAGGGGAGAACAAAGAACGCCACGGAAAGAAATGGCAACCCCGATGCACTGGGGAAAACTCGAACTAAAAGTTCCCAAACAAAACCAGAAAACGGGGAGAAACTTGAATGGCTAAGGGAAGCCTCAGGAGAGAGACAGACTCGAGAGGGGAAAACTGGAGAAGGGAGGGGACGTGTAAAAACACTGACACCCTCGCAGAACAGAAAAGAGGCATAGCACAAGGGCTCACAGACCTCAATACCCAGAGTTACCGGCTAGGAGCTTGGCTCAAAACTTTATCAAAAACCCAGCACTGAATGACTGGGTCACTGGGCTTATATAAGGTCTAGCCCAGCTGTTGGGTGTTGATCCTGATCAGTGGCGTGGTTGACTCGACGCCTCCCTCTGGTCGAGGGGGCCTCGGCCTGGTGCCAACCCTTACAGGCTTGATGTCTACAGACATGGCAAAAATATTTCAATGTTCAATGCATTTCAGTTTCAATGTTTATTTTTTTCAGTTAAAATGTTAATTTTTTTTACTGCTTATTCTTCCATTAGACAGCCAGAAGCGCAGCACTGGTTAAATTTTTTGAGCGGCTTCCTGCGCGCACTGGTCCTGGAGCACAGCGACTGCCTCATCCACCTTAGGGTGCAGAGACTCAGGAGACTCCAGCATATGCAGTAGCTTCGAGTTGTCCAGTTCCAGGAACATACACGTGATCTTCCCTGCAAGGGTGGGCTGCATGTTCTGGATCAGGGGAAACAGACGCTCACCCAGTATCTGCTTCTGCTCCTGTGGAGGTGCAGCAGCCAGCATGGAGGCACTGAGAGGTTCCTGACCCTGCACATGGACCGCAGCCAGCTGCACGGGCACCTGGAGCTCTGCCCCCAGGTGCTGCTGTGGGTTGAGAAACATAAATGTTTTATAATTGATTTGACTGATAAATGGTAAGTTCGACATTTATATCTAAGGGCTGTGTGCCCAGGTGTTGCTGTGGGCTGTGAACGCCTGAGGTGGTTTTGTACTGTGGTACTGCTCTCACCAGCGACGCCTTGTTGGCAGCTTCCGCGCTGGCCATCCCTGTCCCCGGAGCCTCAGATGCCATGGTCTGATAGGCCATCGTGCGTGGGACCTGGCAGGCGGTGGTTGGTCGGATGGCGCTGAAGGCCTGCGGGCAGGATGCGGCTGGACCGATGGCACTCGGCATATCCTGGACTTGCTGTGGGTGGACGCACTGCATGGCCCAGCAAGGGCTGGGGAGGAGTTGTGCCAGCTGGCTGCTTGCGCAGTAGGCAGGCCAGTTCTGAGCTTGTGGAATGGCTTCCATGTTGTAGCCGGAGGGCGGGGCAGGCTGGTAGGGGTTGAGCACGAGGTTGGGCAAGGCACTCACGCTGGCCGTGCGCTTCATGTACTTGTTGGAGAGGTGGGCCTGCCGCTCCTCCTTGAGCTGCGCCAGAGCCACGTACAGCGGCTTGGTGCCTACAACGCGCCCATTCATCTCCGTCATGGCCGTGGCGGCCTCCTCCGGCGAGGAGAAACACACGAAGCCGAACCCTTTGGAGCGGCCGCCCTCCATCATCACCTTGGCACTTGTGATGGTCCCGAACGGAGAGAACTCCTTACGTAGACGCGCGTCGTCCAGACCGTCGTCTAGGTTCTTGACATACAGGTTGTCTCCCTGGTAGTGAGTCATACCGTCCTGCTTCATCTGCTCAAACTTTCGTTTCAGCCCTGTCTGCCTCTCGCCTTTCTTCTGGGCATAACCCACATACACCTTCTTCCCATTCAGCTCCTTCCCATTTATCTCATCCACAGCCCTCTGGGCATCCTCGTGCCTCTCGAAGTTCACAAAGCCAAAGCCCTTGGACTTGCCGCTCTCGTTGGTCATGACGCGAGTGCTCAGCGTTTGGCCAAACTTGCTGAAGATCTCCTTCAGCTTGTCGTCGTCCATGTCCTCTCCAAAGTTCTTGACGTACACATTGGTGAACTTTTTGGCCCTGGCCCCCATCTCAGCCTCTCGCTCCTTGCGAGACTTGAAGTGGCCAATGAACACTTTGCGGTCATTGAGCAACATGCCATTAAGTCTCTCAATTGCTCTCTCCGCAGCCTCACGGGTCTCAAAGTGCACAAAGCCGTAGCCCTTAGAGCCATTCTCGTCACACACCACCTTGCTGGAAAGGATGTTCCCAAAGGCAGAGAATGTGTCGTAAAGAGCTTTGCTGTCAATAGACTTGTCAAGGTTCTTGATGAAGATGTTGCCAACTCCACTCTTCCTCAGAGAGGGGTCTCTCTGGGACCACATAATTCGCACAGGTCTGCCTTTGATGATGTTAAAGTTCATAGTGTCCAAAGCACGCTCAGCATCTGCCTGCTGCTGAAAGTTCACGTATGCGTATCCAAGTGAGCGGAGGGTCATCGCGTCCCTGCAAATCCGTACGGAGACTATTGCGCCAGCAGGACTGAATTTCTCGTATAGCATGGCCTCGGTAACGTCTGGATGAAGGTCACCCACGTACAACGAAGTCATCGGCGAACTTGGAGCACTTGGATTCATTTTCGTGAGGATCGTCGGTCAACCTTTCTGGAAATCGTAGTCGAAAGTAGTAAATGAATAAAATAAAATCGTAAATGATTTAACCAAATGATCTAACTGCACGAATTATAAAACAGTTTGAAACAGCAATTCAACAGAGCCAGGCAAGTGTCGACCGACCAAAGCGATCAAAGCAACACTTTAGCTTTAGATTCAAATACATGACAACTTGGTTGTTACGTAAGAGTGCTTTTACGTAAATGTTTATTTTTAAATATTATACAAACGCTATTTATTTATTTATGAATTATTCAATTATTTTAACTTATAACGTTAATAGCGTGAATGAGAGGCTTTAACAACGCCTTATATTTCAAAATATTACCTAGTCACAGCATTTTCCAAAAATCGTCCATATGCTGCTCACACTGAATCATTTACCGCATGGCTCAGAATAAATACTTTTAGTTTGATAAACGCAGCAACATTCATTTTCTTTAGCCTAATGCTCGGCAAAAAACATCGCATTAAAGTTAATTAATGGGATGAAATCAGTTTGCCTTGGAGCAGGCCTATGTTCTTTGAGGTTAAAAATAATCGCCTGGATTGTAAACCTTAGTAGAGTTCCACAACGAGGTGCGATTTGTAAAAGGACGTCTTTTTCTCTCCGAGTTAGAAATCTGGAGAAATAAATATATCAATTGATTTCCGCCCATCGGAGGACCTTTAGAACTTTATTATTTATTCATTATTTATTTCTAACTTCTCACTGTGTCCAACTATATCGGGTGTATAAAACGTATGAACAGACATAAATAACGTGGGGGAAACGGGAATAGGGGAGAGAGGAAAAATAAGACGAACAGAGACGAAACAGACAAACGGGAAATGCAGATAGAGTATTTTAAGTATTAGCCACCTGCACCATTACGGGAATGTGTGTGTGTGTGTGTGTGTGTGTGTGTGTGTGTGTGTGTGTGTGTGTGTGTGTGTGTGTGTGTGTGTGTGTTCGTGTGTGACTGCTTGTGTGCGTCTGCCTGTGTGTGTGTGTGTGAGAGAGAGAGAGAGGCTATGTGCGAGTGCACTGTATATGTACACGTACTAGATTGGGATATTTATCATTTATGGATTAGCTCTGTAAACTTTTTATCAAAGGAGTCCAGTCTAGGTTATTGGTTCTTATTAATTCATTCTGAGATTTTTTTCCATTGATATGTAGTCTATCAATAGATTTTTCCATTCGGTGACACTAATATTATTTTTTGTTTTCCAATTCATGAGTATGTTTGTATTTGCAATTAATAATGTTATATATATATTATCCTGGTTTTTTTTCTATTGTCACATTGGTTGATGACATGTCTCCTAGGAGACATAAAGATGGTGTTGGATGGATAGGGTTATTTAAATCATGGGACATGTGTGTGATTACTTATTGCCAAAATTGCTTGATAGGTGTGCTCTGCCACACGATGTGAATGTAATCGTCAGCTGTCTTTGGAGTAAAGTATGTACAGATTGCTGAGCTTGTGAAACCAATTTTAAACATCCAATGTGTAGTATAATGTAATCTATGTATTATTTTGTACTGAATGCATTGTAGGTTAGTGTTGCTGTCATGTGGTAATTATTATTACACATTTTAATCCAAACTGTGGCGTCGGGAGCTAGTAATAAATCTTCCTCCCATTGTCTCGATGGGAGAGTAATTATGCGATTTGATTTCATTATTAGTTTGTATATCTTATGTGATAGTTTTTTTTGTATTAGGAATGTTTATAATACTGATATGGATGCAGGTGAGTTTAATGTCTCTGAACTGATAGTTGCTCTTACCTGCTTTCTATATCTTATGTTTGGGCTACTTGTGGAAGTGACATGAAAGCAGTGTTATGTTTATGTGAGTCTGGAGTTTGATATCTTGTGAAATTTCCACCAGGCTGTTAGTATCATGGCCACCCACAAATTGTTGATCATGAATGTTCTTTAATTGATTTGACTGATAAATGGTAAGTCTGACTTTTAGATCTTTGCATAATGTTTGCTATATGTCTATCCATATTCTGTCTGATATACTAAGTTTTATCCATTTTATACCATATTATAGTTGATTTGCAATAATCAACTACAGTTCTGTAATGTTGTGAGTTTGATTCTATGTGATTTATTTTACCAGTAGAATCAAGTTATGATGTTGTCTAAAGATTTTAGACAGGTTGGTGGCGCTGGAATAATTGAAAACAAATAATTTCGTTTAGGTAATATTCTCATTTTAATTATTGCAGTTTGTCCAAAGAGCATAAGGGGCAAATTTGTCCATCAATGAAGTTCGTCGCTTATTGTTTTAATAATTGGATGACTATTTATTTTTGAATAACAGACAACTGGGAAGAGAATTTAATACCCAGATATGTAATATGATTGGTATTCAGGGGGATGGGGAATGTTTTTAATTGCATCATAAAGTTATGCTGCTAATATATAGTATAAAACACAAATATCCTACTGGAGATACAATTTGACCAGTTATGTGTGATGTTCTGTGATGATCATATAGAACACCACAGACAACTGTTTGGCACATCACTGTTAAACCTCCTGATTGCAACCCGGGGCATCGTGAACTGTACAACATGACCCTCAGACAATGATCTCTGAGTGAAAGCGATAAACATAATCATCTTCATATCATCACTTTCTCTACAAGTTCAGTGGAAGAGATGTCAGTTAAAGGGAGTTTTAATACCCTTTCCATCTTTAAATTTAATAAAAACACAGATGGAAAAATTCCAGAAAGTGAGACAGAGAAAGGAAACTAGACTTTAAAATGGTGCTGCCCTCTTGATTTACAAGTGTAGATTATTGAAATTATTACAAATGTCTGACGCCAAAAGGGATTGTGTCAGTGTTTCACTACTCAGTATTTGGTACACAGTATAAACAAGCAGACTATGGTTAAAAAGATCACAGAAATAAAGCAAACACCAATATAATCTTGAACCACCTAGTCCACAGGAAACATTAGATTACTGGAACAAAATCAGACAACTAGCAGAACAACTTTTTACCAATGATGCAGGTGCACTTTTGGTGGATTTATTTATCTGTATTTCAATCCACTAAAGTTTTTCACTTGATCTAACATTACATTTAAGACCGATGCCCTGTTACGTCTCACAGAAGAGTCCATTGATCAAGCTGCTACTTACCCATCCTGGTCCTGGAGTACCTTTGCTCTGTACACTTTAGTGATGTCTTTGCTACCAACAAACCTATTTTAATCCATCAGATAGTAACCAAACGCTTCAAGGACAATTGCATAACCATTTTTATTTTTTCATAACACTTGTCCAGGTTTCCACTATTATGTTCAAACCATACATTATTCAATATATGCTAATTGATATTTAATAGTTACACCAACAAGTTCTTGGTACTATTATGTTCAACCTGAACTACTTCTATTTTTTTAAAAGACGATCCTATTCTATATCACCGGATGCCCATATTGTTTCTTTTGGTGATCTCCATATTGTTTCTTCCAGTGCTTGGCCGGGATGTCCCATCCTTGAACCAAGGCTCTCCCTTCAACGGAATCCCCTAGAGGCTTTTTCAAAAAGGCCTCCTGAAGATTTATGCTGAAGCCTACACTGGTCTTTCCTGCATGAAACCAGTTTATTCGGGACCATCCATACTTTTCTGCTTACAATATCATTTTATTACCTCAGCATTTTCATTACTAATTTAAAAATCAATCACTTTATACTTCTAAAGCTTTCACAGACACATTTAGACTTTTCAGCACTCTCAATGTCCAAGGCTAAATGCTACAAACCACTCATACCCAAACAGAAGAAATAGCCCAAATATAGCCACACATATTCCTCCAACCTCTACATACTTCTAAGCTATATATAACGTTTAAAGCCATTAAAAGCAAAGTTATGAACATTTAAAATACACCTTGATAACACAGTTTATAGCTCTTCAAGAATGTTTAGTTGTCATGGCAACTATTCCTTTCTCGACTCTGTTTTGTTTTGGGGTTTTTTTTGGCATACCTTTCTTTTTCAGTCATGAATTCCCTTTTTTGTTAAAATCTCCTCACCTTTTCTACAGCGCTTTCTCTCTCTCTAATTTCACAGGTAATTGTCTCTTTCCTCCAAGGGTCTGCATCTCACCTGGACCTTTTCCTCTTTGCTACTTCAGCTCCTGTCGTAGCTGAACATCAATAGTTTAATAGTTATTAGGAAATATTACTTAAAACAAAACAACAAGAAAACAGCAAAGAAGGTATATGCAAGTATATGTTCACTGTATTGTGCAACTGTCATGTCAGCAGGTGGACAATTTTAGCTAAAGTTAGCATTTCAAACATATATTTTGATATTCTAAAATAATGTTTATTAACTCAATATTTCATCACAATGGGGTGGACATTTTTAGCTTTAACTCATCTGAGTATGGGGACAAAGTGAGAAATTCAAATGAACTGACAT
This sequence comes from Electrophorus electricus, assembly GCF_041902795.1. NCBI lineage: Eukaryota > Metazoa > Chordata > Actinopteri > Gymnotiformes > Gymnotidae > Electrophorus > Electrophorus electricus. The sequence continues at coordinate 602,596 of NW_027658616.1, read as the reverse complement.
ACTATAGGAGCATGCAGTTTATGCCTTTAGGCGAATGAAGATAGACCTTTTTTAAAGTTGTGAGGTCACTGATGTCAAAGGTCGCATTTTTACCAAGATGGTTATCCAAAGATGAGAGAGTGGACAGCAATTCTTGGACATGTTTAAATAACTTGATTTTTAATTTTATTTATTTATTTATTTTTAATCAAAATTGCAAAATGAATAATCAAAATACCTAAAATATTAATGAACGTATTTACAACCTTACGGTAATATTTAAAAGTTTAAAAGGTTAAAACATGTTTAAAAGGTTAAAACATCCAAAATACCCATTTCCTCATCAAAGACAATGTAATAAGGTTAACATTCCTATATATTCGTAAAATGTGTTCATTCAGAGTAAAACTTTAATCAGTTAATTAAAAACATTAATTGTTTCACAATCTTTGTATCAGCACATTTAAACGAGTATGTTGTACTGACCCTTAGGTAACAGAACGAAGTGTGAAGTCCACTTATAAAATAAATTACGCATTCGTCATTAGATCAGAGTAGGTGAGGGACAGAGAGCCATGTGTGAAAACGAACAATCATCTCACAAAACACTACTTATGACTAACAAGTAAACACTTGCAAAATAAAAGTAGCCGTTTATGTTAAATATAAGATTTCACAAAACTATTAATTAAAAAAATATTAATTAAAAAATATTAATTACAAAAATATGAATTAAAAAACGTAAATCGATATTTTTGCGATTGATCTCCCTCCCAAGTTACACCGTTTACTTGTCTTAGAACTGAAACACGAGTATCACTGTTACGTTTTAATGAAACCGTTATTTTGAAAATTACAAAACTGCATGTCAATGTTAACCGTGTGGGGTCATACGTGAGTGTATGTTACAGCTGAATTATTAGGTTGCCTAACTAAGCTACAGATATTTTTATATTTATTGGCTGCTTGTACAGATTTGTTAGCTCGCTGATAATATACTTTTGTATATAAAATTGTTCTGCGCAAACCACAGCACCATTGCTAAGTTAGCACTTAGCCTTAGCTAACGTTACTTTTAAAGTTAAATTGAGTTTCTTGTCTTGTTCATGGCTTTGTAGCCGAATCTCCCGTTTAGACATGATGTCTGCCCGCAGGCTTAGACTTCTAGTGTTTTCTGTTCAAAAGTGTTTATCTCAACTCGCCGACAAATGCAGAGGTTATTGCTCAGTGTCTCTATCTAGCACTCCTACTAATGAGACTGATGAGACGAGAGTGAGCACATTTAAGACCAAGCTGTCGTCATTAAGAGTTCTTCAGGCAAAAGTTCAACTGAGACGCAACAGGAACATGAGGAATCGTATCTTCCTGAAGAAAGTGGTCTGGCGCAGCTACGGAAAGGTATGTAACTGCATTTGTTGCCATGATAGTTCAGGCTTTAGGATTTTAATTCCCATGTGTCAGTATGCCGGTAGTCGTTGCCAATTTTATTTTGGTGTTTACATCTTGCAGTGTATTTCGAAACATACGGCTGTCAGATGAACGTCAACGACACTGAAATTGCGTGGTCCATTCTTCAGAAGGGTGGATATGTTCGGACCCACGAACTATCAGAGGTAAGTGTCAATGCCTTGACCTTTGACCCTTGATAAACACAGCGCTTCCTTTATTTGAAAGCTTTCATTCTCATCTTTCCTAATTTTTTTTTTTTTTATACAGGCAGATGTGGTGCTTCTTGTCACATGCTCCATAAGGTAGGAAAAGCCTATTTCTGTTTGTATTTTACACAGTGAATCTATACGTTGCCAATCTTGTGCAACTTGACAGCAGTCCTTGACTTCAGTGACATTTTTTGCTTGGATGTAATGCTATTTTCTGTTGGAAAAAATAAAAATCATTGTGACAGGGAAAAGGCAGAGCAGACCATCTGGAACAGACTCAAACATCCAGCAGTTCTGAAAAAGAAGTGTCTAAAGAGCAGCACTCCATTAAAGATAGGAGTCCTGGGTAACTTCTCACTTCACCATAGTTCTTCATTCACGTTCAAATGTATCTCTCAGTCTGAAATGTTCGTATGTGCGCATGTATGTTTGTGTGTGGGTTCACGTGCCCGTATACGCATATGTGTGCTTGCTCTCTTGTAGGTTGCTTGGCAGAGAGACTGAAGACTGAGTTGCTGGAGAAGGAGAGGGTGGTGGATGTTGTAGCAGGGCCAGATGCCTACAGAGATCTTCTCCGACTCCTTGCACTGGCCCATGGGGGTCAGAGGACCAGCAATGTCCTGCTCTCCCTGGAAGAGGCATATGCTGATGTCATGCCCATTCACCATTCAGGACACAGTGCCTTTGTGTGAGTGCCATAATAATATCTGGCTGATTTATAAGGGAGGAGTTCCTACTAAACACTAACTTTTAAATTAACTTTGCACTGTGTGATTTTGTAAAGATGGTACAGTTCAATTTTTAAGTTAACATGTATAGACAGTTTTTGGTGTTTTCATATTCAACTCTAATACACTGAATTTAATCTGAACAGCAACTGTTAGATTAAAATACAGAAATGTCAGCTATAATTTAAGGGCATTTGCTACCATATTGCATGAAACATGGGACTTGCATCCACAATAAAGCCAAAAACAGCAAATGCTCATAGTTCAGTTGTTTATTATTATCATTTTACTGAACACTTGTCAATCTGCATTTTTTGGTTAAATATTTATACATGACTGACCCTCCTACACTTATGAAGGGATATAAAACTTCAAACACCGTGGTGGCTCATCTTCAGCTCCTTCATGCTTTTAGATGTAGCACTTCAAACAATGGTTTGATATCAGGGGTGTCGATACTTTTAAAGTCCTTTCACGCTGTTGACAGTACAGACCTTGTGTACTGCAAGCCTTGTTGGTGGCACCTTGTCTTACAGTGGGATTATCCAGTATATTTTGTCCCTCTTTGACTGCTGTAGGTCTATCACGCGGGGCTGTGACAACATGTTCAGCTACTGCATTGTGCCGTTTACCTGGGGGAGGGAAAGGAGCAGACCTGTGTCCTCCATACTTGAAGAAGTGCGCATGCTGTCTGACAAGGTCTCTTCCCTTCAGCGACTATGTGTGCAGTCTGGCTTTACTAGTTTCTGTGTGTGAAACTTGGCCAGATGTGAACACTAAGTATATGAAATGATCATGGCCATAGGGGGTGAAGGAAGTGACCCTGCTGGGTCAAAACGTGAACAGCTACAGAGACGTGTCTGGGGACGGGGCCAGCAACTCGGAGCTTGGTTCGCACCTCAGCCGTGGTTTCAGCACCGTGTTCCCGTGATGAGCAAGGAGGCCTACGATTCGCTGACCTGCTACACCACGTCTCCCTCATAAACCCTGACAAGGATTCGCTTCACCTGGCCACATCCTAAAGGCTTTCCTGATGAGGTAGAAACCCCAGAGTCATGGATGTGAGCATGTGGTTTTTGGTTGGGATACCCATGACTAGTGTGGGGAAGGTACTTTTAAAATGTATTTCATTGCAGGTGACAAAATACAGAACACAGAATACATGCTGTTAAATGTAATTTAAATGTAATTAAAGTGAGTTATATTTGAAATAGTCTTGGACAATGTTGACGTATTCCAAAGTTTTTAAAGTATGTTCCTCGTTTGAGTAATGTAATGGAATATGTTACCAATTACATTTAGGGGCATGTACATGTACACTGCCTACAGTGCCAGATTAAACCCTGTGGAGGCCCCTAGGCAGTCATAATCTTGGGGCCTCCCTTGCAAATGATCTCCTAATATGTTTGTTTTTTTTTAATTCCTTGTTGCATGGCCCCTAAAAGGTGTGGGGCCTACAGGTCACTGCCTGCTCTGGTAATCTATTGGTAATCCGGCCCTGACTGTTTATGGCTTGTGTGGTGTAGTGGATGTTCAAAGAGTTTAAGTATTTAGTTGAACAGTTTCTTATAGTCTGAATTCATGTGCAGATATTGCTCATAGGCCATTTTAAGCAGCAGATTGGATAATAATTTAGGATTCGCAAATTTGGATGTGAGCAGTAGAAAAGATCATTAATAGATTATCAGATTGAAAAAGCCTTATGCTTATCAGATATGTGAAATAAGGTTTGACTGCCATAGTCAATTTGTGCTGTTTTCGTTTGACCTGTGCTGGGGTGGGTGAGTATGTTTCCTGAAGGTGTTATAGCTAATCCAAGAGCGGAGGAACATCTGTAAGCAGATCCACTTGCCAGCTCAGAGCGGCAGCAGCAGAGTCTTACAGACCATGAGGCGTGGGTGAGAAACGCTCCTAGAACGACAGCACTCACCACAAGCACAGTAGAGATTAGCCTGCTTATCTCAAATCTCTTGATGTCTCATGTGTTAAAACTTAGTTCTCACTTTAAGTCATCATGCTCTGGGATGTTTTCATAGGTATACTAGGGAAGCCTACCTTGAGTTTGTGGAAAACATTCGAAAGATAATACCAGGTGTCCTATCATTACCAAACATTCAATATGTAATTATAAAATTATTGTAGCTATAATAGGTCTTGTGTGAATATATATCTATGTATAATTTCTTTTTACAGGGGTCAGTCTGAGCAGTGACTTCATCACAGGCTTCTGTGGGGAAACCGAGGAGGACCACCAGCAGTCGGTCTCTTTGATCAGGGAAGTGGGCTATAATGTAGCCTTCCTGTTTGCCTACAGCATGAGGAAGGTGAGATCCTATTTTGTCATTGTGTTTAACACTATCAAAAAACAGACATTCTCCCTGGTTCATGTGATGGTTCTATCAAGAAATTCACCATTGTCTATTATCATTTGGAGAATTGAAAGGGTCTTGTGGCTGCCAGTTGGGCTTGACCTTCTGACATGAACATGTGTGTACCACACCCACAGAAAACTCAGGCATATCACCGTCTCAGGGACGATATCCCAGCTGAGGTGAAGAAGCTGTCGCCTGGAGGAGCTTATGTTTACATTCCGAGAAGATGCGGCTAAGGTCAACACCAGTTTCATCGACAGCAAACAGCTTGTCCTAGTGGAGGGAGTGAGTACTGCAGTGGGTTGAAGCCATGCTGTGTTACAACTGTGTTTGGAGCACTTCTGCTGTTAATAATTTGGGATTGCTGCATCTGTGTGTCTTGGTCATCATGTTTTGCATATCGATTTAACTAGATTTCTGCAAGAAAATAAATAGTTGCAGTAAATTCTCCTCCCTTATCTTATTTAGACCTGCTGGATCAACATCATGAGGTCTGTCTGACAACGATGATGAACAATGGCATTGTCTATCAGCTCAGCCCTAGCACCTTTTGGCATTTCATTTTGGTTTTGGCTTTGTTCTTTTCTGGAGGGCAAATAGAGTTTATGTGTTTATGTATTTAGGGCATTGTTTGGTCTATTTTAGTCTATTTGAGTTGTATGGTCACTTTCCCGTTTGCGGTGTTAGTTTGCGATTGCCGCATGGGTTTCTGTGGCCCTTTCATTTGAAACCCTTCCCTGGTTAGGCATAGCATTGTGTCTGTTTTGGATGCTTTGAGCTTTTTGTTATTTTTGAAGTGTTGAGAGCAGTTCACATCTTTGGTACCGGGAAATCCCAATGACTGGTTTCCCTGTGCTTGTGGTCTTTAGTGTATTACCTGCCATCAATAACTGTTTGAAGATTGGGGTCTTAGTTAATTTTGATTCTTGTTAGTGTCCTTCTTTTGAGGACATGCCTGGCGAATGCACAGAAAACTACCCCAAGGTGTTTGCCACTTGTGTGTTAATATGCGCTACCAGTCATGCTGAGATTGGATCTACCGATATACACACTGATAACAGAATTTTATGACCATCTACATAACAGTGGGAATAACCACCCTTGGTTTGGATAACACTAGTGAGACGTCTGCTACAGTGCTTAGTCAAGCCTTTTATATTGTACAAATGTTATCTGCTGTTTTTGCTTGACTGAGTCTGTTTTCTGCAGGAAAGTAAGAAGTCATCTCAAGATCTTTGTGGTCGGAATGATGGGAATGTGAAGGTTATTTTTCCAAGAAAGGATTTGCTTTCTTATCCCACGGATACCAACCCTGTCACTGTTAAAGCTGGAGACTATGTACTGGTGAAGGTGAGCTCTTACTTCAGTTTGCTACTCCTACATGTATATCTGTCTGTGTTGAGACTAAAACAGGAGCATGTTTTTACACACACACACACACACACACACACACACACACACACACACACACACACACACACACAGAGATATATATGAGCTGTATGTGTGGAATATTTATTCTGGTAAGCCTGGTCTGTGATATGTAATATACATGGCTGTGAAATATACTGTACAGTTATGGCTACATTTCCATGATTATTGGTGACTACTCTCTCCTTTAGAGATTACCTCAGCCAGCTCTCAGAGTCTGCAAGGCCACGCCTTCAGCCACGCCTCCCTGAGTGATGGACACCCCAGACGCCTATTGATGCACAGGCAGCTGCATATTAGCCTGTAGGTTCCACCTTCTTAGTATCAGGACTGGGTGGGAGTGTGTGTCACAGACCTATAGGTCTTCCCAGCTCCAGCTCTTGGAAGCCAGTATGCTCAGTGAGGAGTGTTCACTGCCTCAGTCACCCTGTCTCCTCATTATCAAGCTCCTTATGAGGTGATTCAGGCATGGTGAGGCAGAAAACCCCTGAAAATATGCAGGGAAGTTTCCTCAGAACTTGAGCTCAGTGTTCCTGAAGTGCAGTTTGAAATGAAATAAGGCTTTTCATTTTTTCATTCATTCATTTATTCAGAATCATGTCTGACTCATGTATGACTCAGTGTTAAAGGAAAGTTTTAACACAGATTTTGTCTGGGTACACACTTTGCAAACTTCAAACTGCATGATTAGCAGACAGTATTGTAGCTATTCAAGTTTATGATCAATAATGTAAGGTAAGTGTGTGTTAACTCTGGGTGGGTCAGGGTGTATTCTCCCCTAAACATACTTCTGACATAATGATTTGTTTAAACACTACAATTCTCTATATCCTAATAATTACTGCCACATTTTAATAACCTGCAATACACTGTAAATACAGCATTTGTAAGCTTTAAATTTACAAACATGAACAATCATACTATAGCAAATACATGATACTCATACCTGTGACATAGTGTTTTGAACAGACATTTGCTGCCACACCTGCTATTTTAGCAGGCTAAATAATCTGCCTTCTGAAATGCTAATATGCTTAATTTCATGCAAGTGCTAGTGTTCCTATTTGCTTGCTGATGTGCATGGAAGCGCCATATTATTATTATTATTATTATTATTATTTTTATTATTGTTACTACTATTATTACTATTATTATTATCATTACTATTATTATTATTATTATTATTATTATTATTATTATTATTATTATTATTATTATTGAGTCACACTGCTATCAAGTTAGCTGGTTGCTCTTAGCTAGTAGTGCGAACAGGACAGGGGACTTGGGGAAGACCCAAACGGTGAGGTTTGTGTGTGGACATTCACAAGTACTGGTGCACAAGAGACTTATTGTAAATGCATTGCCATTAATTGAGAGTCATTTTAAAAGATATTTACTCTCCCACTGTGCATACTCCTGTTTTCATAAATTGGTAAATATACATGTTGCTGCTTGTCACACAAACTTTTGTTGTACACAAGTAATAATGAGAAAAAGACTCATCATATATTTTATGATATAGCTAAAGCTATGCATTTATCAAGAGGATTTAACACATTACAGAACACATCTAGTTAATCCTTTTCATGATTGACCCAAGGGCACATAGCAATTATTTAAGTATTACTATGTTTTAATTTAATAATAAAAATGACCATATGAACCTTTTTGCTTTATATTTGTTTATATTCAACTGCCTTTATAATGACAATTATTTATGACAATTTATGACAATGACAATTTACAATACATTATCAGTGAGTGGTATAATTAAAGTAAAATCATTGTTAAATAAGTCTCATTCTTGTCTCAGATTCAAACACTACAAAATCTTGGTCTTTGCTTGAATGATTTTTTAATGGTCCTGACTACAACACTATCCTTTGATAAGCTTGGAAGTTGTACACTACTGTGAGAAGAAGTTACATTCAGCTAGGAAAGAACCAACAATCAAATAATATACACAGATTAAGATGGTCATTAAAGATCCCAAACTAAGATTAATGCACTAATTAATAAACTACAACTTGTTTGCAGGAGTTCATCAGTGTTTTATCATTGGCATAGGTAAAGGGGTTTTCAGGCACAAGTTAAAAAAGGCACAAGTTGTCAAAGCATAAGAATAATGACCATAATGATCATAAGAAAGCCTTTCTGAGCCAAAGATCTGAATTAACAGGGAATAACAGGAGCACTTGCAAAACTGTGCCTAAGTGTATCCAGAAAGCACTGTTGGGCTTTTGTAGGAAAAAAAGGTTACACAAAGGTTACACTGATAAAACAGTTTAATCTGAACGAAGAATCAAGACCCAGGAGCTGTAAAAGAATAAGTTCATCTCTGCATTGCTCTCTATATAGGGGGAGTTTTACAACATTGGAGTGCACAAGAAACCCGCTTTTGCCCCGACACCATTTTCACTGCTACCTGATGAAAGCAACATGCTGTATATGGGCATCTCTGCCTTCACTGCCAACTCAGCAGGCTTTGTGTAGAAAAATGCAGGAGCACTCACACTCAGAATCACAGATGACATGGTGAGTTTAAACCACTCCTTGCCATCACTGAGGGAAAGGTGTGCATGTGGTTACCTTACAAGACCAGGCTATTTAGTTAGAAGACTGATAAAGAAGACTGATAACTTTAAACTGTTCTCCCAGTGCACATTAATAATCCCTTAATAGTGTAATAAATGAATGGACAAATAAATGATCAACAGTCCCTGAAAATGAAACAAACGTTTATCCTTCCAGATTCCCAGAGCCTCTCCATATCGTCTGAACACGAAGACATTTGAAGCCTTAATTCCGCAGGTATAAGAGATCACTTTCTGTATTCATCACACAAGCATGCAGAAACTGCTGATTTTATATTCTCACATAGGTTTCCTAACACAGTAGACTTTGAATCTTAAAGGAATAATAAGGTTTAAAGAGTAACAAATAATATGATCTCATTAGCAACACAACCATATTTAGATGAAGAATTTCCGAAAAGAACAACATTTCACATGATGATGCTTGGATGAAATGTGTTGAAAACACTGAGTTCTTTTGCTTTTGGTGCTAAAGGCACTTGCAAGTACACCTTACACAGATTGATGGTGGTAGTATAGTTGGCATTCAGTTAAATCAATTAAACTTTGGACAGGGGTAGATTTGTCCTTCATACTGTTATTCAGCACAGGTAATAGCCATTTTGGGACTTTGTATCACTTTTGGGAGGCTGCCGTGTTCTCCTTAAAGTACCCAGGTTGAAGAGTGCTGGGCCCAGGAGTATTATCACCTGCTCCTGCATTTCTGCCGATGAAATAGTGAGACGGATCCACATCCTGCCTGCTTATTGGGGACGTACTGTTCTAGCAGCTCTTCCTCATCTGTCCATGCTCATACCATGGGTTGCTGTACTGTTTCCATGCTTATGTGGTACTCTTTCCGCAGGATGCTATGGAACTTTTGGTGCTCCCTGCTCCTCTCTGGCATTTGTAGCTTGACCTTCCTGGTGATTTTTTTGCAGTCCACGTCACTTTGCCAGGAGCTTCCTTTTGCTGATTAGCAGAAGCAGGAATACCTCCTGTCCTGCCAGGCTTTTGCAGTCATATTAGGCACATTGACTGCTCCGCTCTTACCTGCTTTCTATATCTTATGTTTGGGCTACTTGTGGAAGTGACATGAAAGCAGTGTTATGTTTATGTTAGTGTGGAGTTTGATATCTTGTGGAATTTCCACCAGGCCATTAGTATCATGGCCACCCACAAATTGTTGATCATGAATGTTCTTTAATTGATTTGACTGATAAATGGTAAGTCTGACTTTTAGATCATATAAGAACACCACAGACAACTGTGTGGCACATCACTGTTAAACCTCCTGATTGCAACCCGGGACATCGTGAACTGTACAACATGACCCTCAGACAATGATCTCTGAGTGAAAGCGATAAACATAATCATCTTCATATCATCACTTTCTCTACAAGTTCAGTGGAAGAGATGTCAGTGAAAGGGAGTTTTAATACCCTTTCCATTTTTAACTTTAATAAAAACACAGACGGAAAAATTCCAGAAAGTGAGACAGAGAAAGGAAACTACACTTTAAAATGGTGCTGCCCTCTTGACTTACAACTGTAGATTATTGAAAATATTACAAATGTCTGACGCCAAAAGGGATTGTGTCAGTGTTTCACTACTCAGTATTGCATTTGGTAGACAGTATAAACAATTAGACTATGGTTAAAAAAATCACAGAAATAAAGCAAACACCAATATAATCTTGAACCACCTAGTGCCAGGAAACATTAGATTACTGGAACAAAATCTGACAACTAGCAGAACAACTTTTTAACCAATGATGCAGATGCACTTTTAGTGGATTTATTTATCTGTATTTCAATCCACTAATTTTTTTCACTTGATCTAACATTACATTTAAGACCGAAATCCTGTTACGTCTCACAGAAGATTCCACTGATCAAGCTGCTACTTACCCATCCTGGTCCTGGAGTACCTTTGCTCTGTACACTTTAGTGATGTCTTTGCTACCAACAAGCCTATTTTAATCCATCAGATAGTAACCAAACGCTCCTTTGCTGCAGAGCACAGAAATCATTCAAATTTGCAGTCAACAGATACATCTGGGCCAGATTTTGGATCAATTGACTAGGCTGGAACTGCACATATACTGTATATGCAAAATTCAAAATACGGGGAGTGGTTGGTCTCTTTTGCAATCAAATCTGAATACTATGGAATTTGTTTCACATTTGTTTAATTTGACAGATTTTAAATGGATAATTGACATCACTAGAAAAAAAGGAATAAACAACTATATGAAAAGGAACAAAACCAAAAACAAAGGAAGACTTTAACACACTTGCCCAAACAAGCACTAAATCTGACAAAAATAGATCAACCAATGACATAGCTGTGAAGGAACATATTAGCCATTGTTTTCTTGTCATCAACAGTAATTTTAACTGATTCTTAACATACTGTTCAAGTCTTCAACTGATTTGCTCCCAACATACGAATGGGTACAAATATGGTTCATTACCCAGCTGCACAAATTGCTTCTGACATACTGGGCAGCTACAGGGTTCTTCTCCCGTGTGGATTCTGACATACTGGGCAGCTATGGGCTTCTTCAGTTGTGTGGATTGTCTTCTGCTCCTCCATGTGGCCTGTTTCACCAAAGCCCTTCCTGCAGTATTTGCAGCACTATGGCAAGCGGACACCCTTGTGTGAGCGTTTAGGTGCTTCTCAAGAGTCTGGGCAAGTTTGAAACACCTGCCCCAAACATCACTGACATTATTTCTTGTAGGTGATTAGCCACGTGTCTCTCTAGCCACAAGTACTTTTTGATTTATTTGTTTTTTTTAAATAGGTAATTTTATATATAATGGCAACAAATGACATTTTGAGTTTTATGACAAAACGTGCAAACAAGCTGGCCTGAGAGGTGTGTAGCGGGATATGACTCAGTGCGTCTCTGGTGCTGCTTTTGATGAGTACAGTGTCATGAGTGTGTCTGTCCAGCGGTGCAAAGAGGGGATACAGCAAGGCATGGCATGGTGTTTATTCATTCGTTTGCATAGAAAATGAAGCCTTTTCACATTGTGGAACTACAAATATGGCGGTCTTTTTTGTGCGGCGTAGTAATGACATATGTTGTGGAATTTTGAACAAACAGCAAGTCAGACGTGATTAAGAGAGTAATTTAATAAGAAAAAGAATAAAATAAATGTTTGGCTCTCCTCAGGTAGGGAGCCCCGAGTATACAAAACCGTGGCTAGTTATACTACTCCTGTGCTGTCTTTAACCAATCATCTTTTCTTAAGCAGCTCTTCTTTCCTTTGTTGCTGTGGCTATAAGCCAATCAGCTCTCAGCTTGGTTTTTTCCACAAACCAACCCAAACTGTCTCCAAACAGTGTGGGTTGTGTGTCAAGTTGACCTTGATGTTAACAGTTCCTGATACATGTTCAACTTAATCAGCAACAGGCGGATACAAATGTGCAAACAGCATTATTAATTTAAGAACAAAAGGATCAGTGTGATTTTATATGAATCACATAATACATAGTTTCGTATCATTTTCCATCACACGTAAAAACAGAGTCTCACCGTATTGTCGGGCAGGAGGATCTGGACTCATTTATTACTTAATATCTTCCCCCATCTAGCGGTCATTAGAGGTTAGTCTTGAATTGATTTCTGTCGTGCAATATTTTAGATATAAATGTTTACATTTTCTATTACAGAACACGGCAAAGTATAGTCAACCAGTTCTAACCTTTTGAGAAAAACTTTAACTTCAAAGTAGGTGAATCTATTTACTTAGATTGAACCAATCGGATCACAGTTTATTTACATAGCATCAATGCTTTGAGTGCTTTAGATATAAGGACATCATGGCGATCTTTCTGCTCACACCTCAGTCAGTCTAGAATTCTGTACTATGTGTTTCTATAGCTTCCAACTTTCACGAGTTTCTTGAATCTGTGGAGAAAAGTGCAGACTCAGGTACTTTCTTATTTGTGAACTTTTATACATTTTATGTAATTTATTTATCATCTATAATGTTTTATTACTTTTCATTTATAGATATAAGGACACAAAAACAGTTCATATACTCAATGAATTCTTCATCTTTTCTAGAGAATGTTTACCATTTGTTAAAAGACTGATTTATTTCTAAAAGTTTATGCAGTGTGTTAATTTGTCACATGGAGGCAGAAGGGGTGAATCTGATATACCCCTCTTCCATCATCAACTATTCATCGAGTCCTCCAGTGGAGCTTGTACAACCAAAGAAACGCATACAGCGGTCACCGGCGGTTCTAAGTTACATCTAAAGAGGTCTAGGCCTATACACACTGTTCCACCTGAGGTAATAAAATGTTTTGGGGTAAAGGTATTTTCATGAGGCGATCTGTGATCTAATTATAATAGGCTTTGAAGCTCTCTGCAACAGGTGCAGAGTGGTGCAAGACTGTGTTTGAAAGCATAAAGAGGAATAATGTTTCTGGGGTATCTTAAGGCCTTTTTGGGTCTGTAAATGCAGAGCAGAGGCTCTGATGCAGGTGGTTTCAAGGCCTCTGTGGAAGTCTACGGCAGATGACTCTGGACTGTTCCCGTGAGAAATAGCTTCCTAAGTATTGGGAAAGATCCCGGCTTTTAAAAGACGTGAAAGCCTCTTCGAGAGTTCTGTGGCTAAGCAAGGTTCATTATCTTACCATAAGAGCAGGGTGATACTGACCTGCAACATCATCTTGCAGGTGTTTGATGGTATGAGTTGAGATCATCTTTGTTAAAAACAAAAAAAACAACAACAAAAAAAAAAAACAGGAAAATCTTCCAATAGGATATACTGGGGTCAAGCTTCAATTTGTACAATGATAGATCTCAATTTGCATATATTGAATAATGTATGGTTGAACACAGTGGTGGAGATTTCAAACACCAGTATGTAGAGAAGGTGTGGCAATCACATAATCAGTTGTGAAAACTGGATAAAAATGTGTGTTCCTTGTGTGATTATTAGACATATTCTGGACTATGCCTCGTTTGTATGTAACGCTGAGCTCAAAATAAATAATGGACCTACTACTCTCTTCAATTAATTCTTGAGTCTGCATCTTTATTTTCTGTTTAAAGAGGACTTAATAAAATTACTGGAATGTGGGCAATATCTAGTAACACAGTGCCGAGTCTGCTAAACGTAGATCCCAGCCTTTTATATGGCCTCTTCCCTTTAATTCTACTGACTATAATTAATGTAAACCTTGTCGATTCTGGTGTTTGCTGTATAGAGGTAGCGAAAACTTTGCTAAAACAATGAAAAATATGCATCCTGTGAAAAGTTTATTGAACAATATAACATTGTTCCTTACCCAGAGCCATAACACGTCATTGATGGAAATCACACTGATGTGAGGGCGGTATGGGCCAACTCAACTGTATTTCCTGATTGTTTTATTCTGCAGGAGGATGTGGTCCAAATATTTAAAAAATCACAGGTTTGTTTAAGAGGACATAGTCGAACAGTTTGGGCTTACTGTTATTTTAATACTAGTGGTAACTATTAGTAAATACAACAATCTGACCATCCTCATACTGCATTGAGGGGTGATGGGGTGATGGTACCAGATGATGTTTAGGTATGTGGTTATGTTAATTTATTTTTGTTCCTTTATATTCACATATTTTGCAAGTGCGTATGTTATTGAGTTTAAAACCATCCATATATTAAGCAATTATAGAAAATACAGAAACTGCATGAGACTTCTCTTGACTTGCTAGAAGTTCAGACTGTAGCAAGCTTAGCATTAGTAAATGGAATAGGTGTCATTTTAAGGATTCATTTAAAGTATTCATGAGGTATTTCTCCTAACATCGATGTATCGACAGTACCAATAAAATAAATAGCATAACAAGAATTACAGGTGTATAATAGTGTAGTTACCCACAATGGTTGAAGTGTTTGAAAAGAGTTGTATAAAAGAATAGTTGGTTGGTTCGTGGCATAAAGTCATGAAACGGTGAAATGAGGTCATAAAAAGAGTGTTTACAGGGGAAAGTGCTTTAACATTGAATTAGACAAACTAATAACATAAAACAAGGGAGTTTAGAGATTCTGTGTCCTTTCGTAATGATTTGTGCATATGGCAGGCTGCTGCAAAGGATCCTGGGTAAGCTTCAGCAGACCTCAGTGTAAGATATATTAATAATATTAATCATAATAATACTATTCAGAGGTTACTTGACTAGTAATCAGAATGTTGCTAGTTCAAGCCCTACCACTGCCAAGTTACCACTGCTGGGTCCCTGAACAGCAATGAATCCTCAATTGTATTATTAATACAATCCAATACACATGCCTAATGCTCAGCTGTCAACTGCAAAAACTGACATTCTGAGCATTCGAACAGTAAGAGGAACAAAAAGAAAGGAGTCACCGACTGTACACGTGTCAATCATTTAGCCTTTTTACATGTTGTTTTAGTTTACTGTAATCAAGGCCTGAAACTGGAGTCTATGGACCAGGCAAAAATATTTCAATTTTTAATGCGTTTTTATTTTTTCAGTTTCAATGTTTCAATGAGACTCAGGAGACTCCAGCATAAGCAGAAGCTCCAAGTTGTCGATCTCCAGGAGCAAACCCGTCCCTGCAAGGTTGGGGTGCATGTTCTGGATCACGGGAAACAGACCATCGATCACCCAACATCTGCTTCTGCTCCTGCGGAGGTTCCAGATCCAGCACGGAGGCAGTGAGAGGTTCCTGGCCCAGAGATTGGTCTGCAGCGGGCCTGATGGTACTCGGCATGTATTGGAAATGCTGTGGCTGAATGCTGTGCGTAGCCCAGCGGGTGCTGGGGTGGAGCTGTGCCAGTTGCCTGCTCGGGTAGCAGGTAGCCCAGTTCTGAGCCTGTGGAATGGCCATCATGAAGTAGCCGGAGGGCGGGGCGGGCTGGTAGGGGTTGAGCACTGGGTTGCGCACGGCACTCACGCTGGCCATGCGCTGCATGTACTGGTGGGTGAGGTGGGCCTGCCGCTCCTCCTTGCGCTGCGCCAGGGCCACGTACAGCGGCTTGGTGCCTACGATGCACCCGTTCATCTCCTTCATTGCCTCGGTGGCCTCCTCCGGCGAGGAGAAACACACAAAGCCGAACCCTTTGGAGCGGCCGCCCTCCGTCATCACCTTGGCACTCGTGATTGTCCCGAATAGAGAGAACTCTTTACGCAGACGCTCGTCGTCCAGACTGTCGTCTAGGTTTTTAACGTACAGGTTCACTCCCTGGTAGCGAGTCGTGCCGTCCTGCTTCATCTGCTCAAACTTGCGTTTGAGCTCTGTCTGCCTCTCGCCTTTCTTCTGGGCACGAGCCACATACAGCTGCTTCCCATTCAACTTCTTCCCGTTCATCTCATCCACAGCCCTTTTGGCATCCTCGTGCCTCTCGAAGCTCACAAAGCCAAAGCCCTTGGACTTGCCGCTCTCGTCTGTCATGACGCGACGGCTCAGCGTTGGGCCGAACTTGCTGAAGATCTCATTTAGCTTGTTGTCGTCCATGTCCTCCCAAGTATGAGATATTATTTCCATCAGGCTCAGGACCATCTCTTTAGGATAAGGTCAAGAGAAATCTCTTGGAATGTGGTGTTAACAGGTTCCAACTGGTGTGGGTGTTTTATATTACTTTGCATATATTGACAAATGTATGGTTTGGATGCAATGGACGTGAAGACAAACGCAAATATGTAAAGGAATGTGGGGTGAATACATAACCACTACTGAAAAATGTATGAAAATGTGGGTTCTCTGATTTTTAGACATTCTCCAGAGGGTGCCTCAATAATGCGTGTTAATGTTAACCTACAATAAAGTACGTGCACAGTTATGCTATTTAACCAATTCTGAAGTCTGCATTTTTATTTAATATTTGAATTGAACTTTAAAACTAGCCGACTGGGCACCTAGGAACCACATACTGTTGCTATGTGCAGAGATGTGGGCTTGCAGCCCATTGTTGGGCAGAGTCCATCGCACTGCTCCAATAGACCTGCTCTGACTGCTACTTTCCCACGTCGGCAGTCGAAGTCGTTTCTCCTTCACAATGCTTTTCACCTGGTTGGCCAGTTTCACCGTCTCAGTAGACAAGCTAAAAGAAACTGTTGGCAGCCTCTCGTTGCTCCTGTAATATGACCGTCGCCAGACCAGAGAGTGGAACTGGATGGCAGTGTGGCACTTGCAGCTGCAGTTTGTTTGCTTCAAGATTTAATACGTGTAAGTGACCTTTGCTTCTCGTCCTGTCTTTACTGGTTTGTTAATAAGGTCATTTGAAATTGTGTTGTACATAAAGGAATATTACAGAATTATTCTCTATTTTAAGCTACACTGTGGGGTTTTGTTTTTTTGATCTTTACATTTATATTAATGCAACCCAATACACTTATCTAATGATCAGCTATGACCTGTAAGAACTGACAATCTGAACATTCAAACTTTAAGAGGAATAAAAACAAAAAAATGATCAGCTGTTCATGTCAAAATCTGTAATATGTAATAGAAATAACTGTAATATGTTCAATATAACTGTAATATGTAACATATAACTGTAAATATGTCAATTGCAAGATGGGACTGTACATTCTGTACATACATATATAAATATCCATATATACATTGTACATATAAACATTATATATATATATATATATATATATATATATATATATATATATATATATATATATATTGTACATACACTATTAATATATTTTTGTATATATATAGAATATATTTCTCTATGCACCCCTGTTTTTCTTTTTCCTCAGATTGGACAGAGCACTCAACCATTTCACTGTGAGTTATACTGTGTATGACTATGTATGCGACAAATAAACCAAACTTGAAATGATTTTACCTTTTTCTGTCGTTTTCATTTTAAGCTTAGAATAACCAAGGCCTGGACTTTGTAAGGTGGTTTTGAATCCAGGTCAGCTAGGTGAGGACACCAATAGCTTACTGGGTAAGCAGCCACACTCTAACAATGGTGGGCTCGTGTGCAGAACAGTTAGAGCTTGGATCAAGCAAAACAAGAGGAAAAAACGAAACACCTCGGTGAGCGTGGAAAAGGGGAGAACAAAGAACGCCACGGAAAGAAATGGCAACCCCGATGCACTGGGGAAAACTCGAACTAAAAGCTCCCAAACAAAACCAGAAAACGGGGAGAAACTTGAATGGCTAAGGGAAGCCTCAGGAGAGAGACAGACTCGAGAGGGGAAAACTGGAGAAGGGAGGGGACGTGTAAAAACACTGACACCCTCGCAGAACAGAAAAGAGGCATAGCACAAGGGCTCACAGACCTCAATACCCAGAGTTACCGGCTAGGAGCTTGGCTCAAAACTTTATCAAAAACCCAGCACTGAATGATTGGGTCACTGGGCTTATATAAGGTCTAGCCCAGCTGTTGGGTGTTGATCCTGATCAGTGGCGTGGTTGACTCGACGCCTCCCTCTGGTCGAGGGGGCCTCGGCCTGGTGCCAACCCTTACAGGCTTGATGTCTACAGACATGGCAAAAATATTTCAATGTTCAATGCATTTCAGTTTCAATGTTTATTTTTTTCAGTTAAAATGTTAATTTTTTTTACTGCTTATTCTTCCATTAGACAGCCAGAAGCGCAGCACTGGTTAAAGTTTTTGAGCGGCTTCCTGCGCGCACTGGTCCTGGAGCACAGCGACTGCCTCATCCACCTTAGGGTGCAGAGACTCAGGAGACTCCAGCATATGCAGTAGCTCCGAGTTGTCCAGTTCCAGGAACAGACCCGTGATCTTCCCTGCAAGGGTGGGCTGCATGTTCTGGATCAGGGGAAACAGACGCTCACCCAGTATCTGCTTCTGCTCCTGTGGAGGTGCAGCAGCCAGCATGGAGGCACTGAGAGGTTCCTGACCCTGCACATGGACCGCAGCCAGCTGCACGGGCACCTGGAGTTCTGCCCCCAGGTGCTGCTGTGGGTTGAGAAACATAAATGTTTTATAATTGATTTGACTGATAAATGGTAAGTTCGACATTTATATCTAAGGGCTGTGTGCCCAGGTGTTGCTGTGGGCTGTGAACGCCTGAGGTGGTTTTGTACTGTGGTACTGCTCTCACCAGCGACGCCTTGTTGGCAGCTTCCGCGCTGGCCATCCCTGTCCCCGGAGCCTCAGATGCCATGGTCTGATAGGCCATCGTGCGTGGGACCTGGCAGGCGGTGGTTGGTCGGATGGCGCTGAAGGCCTGCGGGCAGGATGCGGCTGGACCGATGGCACTCGGCATATCCTGGACTTGCTGTGGGTGGACGCACTGCATGGCCCAGCAAGGGCTGGGGAGGAGTTGTGCCAGCTGGCTGCTTGCGCAGTAGGCAGGCCAGTTCTGAGCTTGTGGAATGGCTTCCATGTTGTAGCCGGAGGGCGGGGCAGGCTGGTAGGGGTTGAGCACGAGGTTGGGCAAGGCACTCACGCTGGCCGTGCGCTTCATGTACTTGTTGGAGAGATGGGCCTGCCGCTCCTCCTTGCGCTGCGCCAGAGCCACGTACAGCGGCTTGGTGCCTACAACGCGCCCATTCATCTCCGTCATGGCCGTGGCGGCCTCCTCCGGCGAGGAGAAACACACGAAGCCGAACCCTTTGGAGCGGCCGCCCTCCATCATCACCTTGGCACTTGTGATGGTCCCGAACGGAGAGAACTCCTTACGTAGACGCGCGTCGTCCAGACCGTCGTCTAGGTTCTTGACGTACAGGTTGTCTCCCTGGTAGTGAGTCATACCGTCCTGCTTCATCTGCTCAAACTTTCGTTTCAGCCCTGTCTGCCTCTCGCCTTTCTTCTGGGCATAACCCACATACACCTTCTTCCCATTTATCTCATCCACAGCCCTCTGGGCATCCTCGTGCCTCTCGAAGTTCACAAAGCCAAAGCCCTTGGACTTGCCGCTCTCGTCGGTCATGACGCGAGTGCTCAGCGTTTGGCCGAACTTGCTGAAATCATCATGTCTCCACCCCAAGGGAATGTTAGGTCTCTTCTAGAATATCCTTCATCATCTCTGGAAGGTCAGGCAAGACCTCACAGATGGCGGTGTGTGACCATGTTTGCCCCAAGTCAGTCATTTCTGGAATCATGGATGATTGCTTACTGTACAAATAAAAGGAAAAACTGTCATTACACTGATATCAAGTATGTGTATATATAAAAAAAACCTTTTCATTTTGTGATACGTTTCTTACATAGTATGTGTGAATTTTTAGTATGGTTTCCATCACAGATCATGTTTACCTCGACAATACACTGTGTTTCAGTGGAAGGACTTGGTGCCCATTAACAATGTACAATGGTAAAAATCTACCAAGTTGTTAATGTTAAGACATTCCAGCCTTGAACTGTGTTTTGTCACAAAGTACAGATGGTATTCAAAATGAACGTCAGCGTTATGTATATCCATTACAAAATACACAGATGTATCATTTTGAATTAAAATAATGAGAAGTTCTCCGAACTCCATGTGCTCATCATTTTTTGACACAAGAAAATGTCCTTTTTTATATGATGCACCCTTACACTGCACCTCTGTGGAAACACTAGTACTGTGTTCTGAAAAGCCAAACTCTCTAACTGCATGTTTAATTGCATCACTGTAAAGGTTGGGGTAGAAGGTACAACTGTCTTTGACTTGCAGAAGCTGACAACGTCCAGGTCCAGCTGAAAGACATGACTGAAACATCTTCTGTCTTTTGGATAAATTTAGGCAGATATTTTTTAAAGTTTTTCAAATGCCTGGCACACCTTTTGAAGTAGCTGCGTTTACTTTCAAAACGCATTGTCCACAACCTAATCAAGGGGCCAAATTTAAAAATTAGTGCTGGATAGTGTCGCAAGAAATTATGTTTTGGTCTTAGTGGACTCTCACTGTCACGGAACGCTCGCCTCCCCCGAGTCACGTGGTTTGGCCCGCCACGTGCAGTGGGAGGGTGGTTTTGTTTGTAACCACACCTGCACACACCTGCACCTTGTTCGTCCTGCCTCTCGTCCTGCGGCACCCGGGCCACCGCACGCTACACTCAGGAAATAAACGCAGATTCCAGATATTCTTGGATTATAATGTCAAGATAGGCCACCTGTGACAAAGAAATCGTCTGTGTGCAAATCATATCAACAATATCTTTAAGCTGGAGAGTTAATTTACACACATCATCATCTGGATTTTGCACTTTGTCACCAATTAATAAAGGCAGCAACATTAGGAAATTCCAATTCTGGATAGCTTGACCTGAAAGCTTGGACACCCCAGAGTTAACAGAACATAGCTTTGTAAAAGCATCAGATCCTTTGCACTTGAACTGCTTGATGTGCCAGTTCAATAATGAATATGTAAGGCATTTTTTTTTCTTAATGAAATGCTTCAAGTACAGTGCAACGTCATAGAACAACACACACTCAAATATGTCAAGGCCTAAACAAGGTGGGAGACCAGGCTGACAAACATGAAAAGATATCAGAGTATTGAAAACAGTTTACCTTTATGCCTTTGATATCTCGACTGTCCACAGCTTCAATGTCTAGATCACCAACAGCATAATTAGAACTTTCAGGGGTGCCCTGGGGACCACGTACATTTGGATCATCACTCTGAAACTCACTTCGTATGATTTCACAGTACCTGCAAAATTAAAGTAAGTTTTCAGTAAACCCGCCAATGCTGTGTAAACCCAAATTATAACCAGCAATACAACAAAGAGCCCCGTGGATCGTTTCACCACCTACAATAATTCCATTTACATCCAAATCTTTTAAATCCACTAACATCTCTGAGAAAACCTTAGCACTTCCAATTTTCCAATTAAGTCATTTAATTTTCCAATTAAGTCATTTTCTCCACACAGTAAGACAAGGGACGTGATCGATATCGGACCGTACACGAACAGGTAAATTTGCCAAAAAAAGACAGACTGCGACAACGTTGTCTTTTTTCTTAGCAGAGCTGAAGGGATTTACAATTTCAAAAGCATTCTGGTACAGAATTAGCATCAGGCATCATGGATTTTCAATGAAGAACTGGTTGGACTTCACAAGACTGAAGACACAAGACACTGAATTCGTCCATAATTCTGATTCTAATAAACTACTTCATGTTTGTAACACAGGTATGTATTTGAACATCTTTTTGAATACTTGAGCTCTTGAATATGTTGTCCTTAGTGGTCCCGGATGACAGACAGAACAGATCTGAATCCTTAACACAATCACAGATTTTAGCAATAGCATTATCTGTTAGACACATGTCAAAACATGTTTTTTAAAAGTGAATGTAGTTTACCCAAAGTATATTCCTGTCTCTACTTATGCACATTTTACATCTCTTCAACAACAGTCTGTATTGTTGAAGCTGGAAGAAGGTGATGCCCTTCTAACTGTAGGTAGAATAGACATACATTCCCAAGAAAGGTCTCCTTCAAATTCGGTGGCAACTGAATGCTTTCATTTGTTGTTGCATCATTTGAGCTCTGGGAAGCATCCTCAAGTACAAATGAGAGAAATTGTTTTCTTGTACATGTCACATAGGTTATGCTAGCAGTCGAACATTCTTGATGTTTCCTAGACATATGAGCAGTAAATGATGATTTCACGGTGAACGTATTTTTACAACCAGTTACTGGACATGCCACAGGTCGTCCCTCCACTATATGTTCTTTTAAGTCACAAGTTCTTCGCTGTGTGAATTTGACGCTCACAGCGAAATTGCACATTTCAAATCTGTAACAACGGCTCTAGCAGTAACAGAGGGTGCAGGCACACTGTGAACACAATAGAAATGAGCTTTAAAAGCTGCATAAGTACAAAACGTCTGCTTGCAGTCAATGCTAACACATTTGAAAAAACAAGTGGCTTCGTTTCTATGAACTTTACAGTGCAGCACACAACCCTTCAAAGCATCAAGTTCTTTGCTACAAAAACGGCAGGTAATCATTGTTTGGCAAACAAACTAACAAAACAACCCGTTAGGGTTTTAGCCTCCTCGACTGATACTACAAAACTACCGCAGCACAACAGTATGAAAAAAAAACGAACTGAAAAGCTTTAACACGAAACCCACCTTTCGGCGTTATAACTATGACTGAAAAATATACCCTCGATCGAAAGGAGAAGCTAGTATATTTCTGACAACAAACGTTAGCATTATCGTATTTCCAGTCTGAAGAAATTAAATTGCTAGCGTACAAGTGCTGCATGCGGTGAGTCTACCGTATCTTCAAGCGCGAGCAGCTCGGCCGCGCACTCACCGACTTCGCCTAAACGGTCGCTCTCGCGACAATGAACCAGTCCAATAAAAGAACGGAAACAAACTCTACTGCTCCGTAATTTGACCATTCGGAGCTCATATGTTTAAACATTGAAAATACAGACCTTTATTTTTGCAGGAATGCAAATTTACGCTGAAAATCCATTACTGTTAAATTTGAAATGGCCTTAAGGCACTATAAATATGACCAAATGACATTATTTCGTAATGAAAACGCAGAAACTTTTTTTATCATTAGCAAATTATTAACAATTAATATGATGCAAAAATAAAGAACATGCTGTCATCTATCTAAATATTGACAACATATTCCTTGTTCACTGCAGTCACATGCACTTATTTTATTTTATACAGCGAACATAAATAGGAAAGTGTTAACATTTCAGCTTAACCCTCAAATGTTTTTTCAGAGGCTGTAAAAATAGTGCATATAATACATTTTTAGAAACCTATTACTACAGTATTACTACTATCCTACTGATATGCTGTTAAATATAGGTCCGGTTGCAGAGGTCTTTTTTTAGCAGCCGTACTAATACGTGTAGTAAGACAGGTAAGCGTGGTCGGGTCGGTCCGGGGTCGTACACGGGGTGGCGTTCAGGAGGTGACGGAGGGTCAGGCAGGAGACGAGGTCTAGAAAGCAGGCAGGAGTCAATAACCGGGAAACCACACAGGATGAGGAAACGCTCGTACGCCGTATAGGAAAGCAATACTTCGCGACTAGTATGCGATGAGGAGAAGCTTATTAAAGGGGTTGGTAATGAGGGGAATAGGACTCAGGTGTGGGCAATATTTGAGACAGGGATAGGTGCGGTGATCAGGATAGGTATGTGATCAGGACTACATAAAGAATTACTAAACAGTCCAGGGAAGTTATCATCAGGAGCTCCAGCCAGTCTTCCTTTAAGGAATTACTAAACAGTCCAGGGAAGTTATCATCAGGAGCTCCAGCCAGTCTTCCTATCTTCGGCTGGGTTGGACCGGCTGGGCGGGATCTTCCCTCGATGACTTGGGTGGAGGCGGCTGCTCACGATTTGTCGCCCGCAGGTCCGGAAGCGCACCAGCTGATTTGTCCGTTTCAGGGGTGGGCACTGGTGACGTTGCCTCCTTGTCTTTACGAGGCTTAGGCGTAGGCGCTTTAAGTTCTGGGGCTGCGAGACTTCACGGAGGGAGTGTCCTCATAGGACAACGACGCTTCTCTGAAAGCCCCCCCAAGGGAGAATCCCCATGGAGGACCAGCTCCACCTGCCTCTCAAAGGCATTCAGGTCCAGGACACTGCAGTCGCTTACTCACCTAACTGACACACACACATACAAGCAAGGAGACGTTTGGAAGCAGGGGCCGTATCGTGACAGTATGTAAGTAGGATTGCTGAGCTTGTGAAACAATTACATTTACATTTACGGCATTTAGCAGACGCTCTTATCCAGAGCGACTTACAAAAGTGCTTTGTCATTTACTCATAGAATATGTCCAAGTACAGTATAGTAGGTTAGAATTAAACATACCAATGAACAAGAATACTGTAGAATACAGGGATAAATGCTAATACTTAGAAGTGCAAAATACATAAGGTCTGTCTTAAACAATGATAAATGCTATAAACAATAAGTGCTAGAGTTTGTTAAAAAGCATAAATGCCCTACAATAAGTATTAAATTGGTCAGTCAATAAGGGAGCAGTGTCAGTTGTCCTTTAAATATTCTGCAAATAAATGGGTCTTCAGTCTGGGTTTGAAGACTGCAAAGGACTCTGCTGTCCGGACAGCAAGCGGGAGTTCATTCCACAATCTTGGAGCCAGGACAGAAAATAGTCTCGATGCTTGTCGTCCATGAGACCCGAAGCAAGGTATTTCAAGCCGAGCCGTACTTGAGGTTCGAAGTACTCGAGGTACAGATCGGGCTTTGACCATTGACCTCATGTATGAAGGGGCTGGTCCATGAAACCAATTTTAAACATCTTATGTGTAGTATAATGTACTCCATGCATTATTTTGTAGTGAATGCATTGTAGATTAGTGTTGCTGGTCATTTGGGTGCTTACTATATCATACTTTTGGGATACTTGTGGAAGTGACATGAAAGTAGTGTTATGAGGAATATGTTTGCCTTTTTCTATCCAAGGTGTAAAGTTTAATAATTTTTGTTGTTGTTGAAGGTAAAGTCTTGATTGTTCCAAATACGAGAATGAATAGTTCTTTGTTATCTTGTGGAATTTCCACCAGGCTGTTAGAGTTATGGCCTCTGTCAAACAGTTGAAACATGGATGTTTTTAATTGATTTGCTTGATGGTAAGTCTGACTTTTATATCTCTGCATAATGTTTGTTCTATGTCTATCCATATTCTGTCTGATATACTGGGTTTAATCCATTGTATTACATATTGTAGTTTATTTGCAATAATCAACTACAGTTCTGTATCATTGTGAGTTTGATTCTTTGTAATTTATTTTTCCAGTTATGATGGTGTCCAAAGGTTTAAACCAGGTTGCTGGAGCTGGATAGCAATAATTGAAAACAAATCGTTTATCTTAGGCATTATCACTTTAATTGTTGCAATTCTTCCAAAGAGTATAAGGGGCAAATTTGTCCATCAATGAAGTTTGTCACTTATTGTTTTAAAAACTGGAATGATATTAAATTTGAATAACTGACAACTGCAGAGAGAATCTAATACCCAGATATGTAATGTGATTGGCATTCAGAGGGATGGGGAATGTTTTTTAATTGCATCATAAAGTTATGCTGCTGCAATAGTATAATATACAAATATACTAATTGAGATACAATTTTACCAGTTATGTGTGATGCTCTGTGATGGTCATAGAGAACACCACAGACAACTGTGTGGCACATCACTGTTAAACATGCTGATTGCAACCCTGGGCATCATGAACTGTACAATATTAACCTCAGACAACGTTCTCGGAGTGAAATCTATAAACATATTCATCTAACTATCATTACTTTCTCTAACAGCTCATTGGATGAGAGGCCATTAAGTGAAAGGGAGTTTTAATATCCTTTCTATTTTTAAGTTTAAAAAAACACAGACATAAAAATTTCAGAAAGTGAGACAGAGAAAGGAAACCAGACTTTAAAATGGTGCTTCGCTCTTGAGTTACAACAGTAGCGTAACGAGGGGTGGCCCGAGTGCCGCAGGGTGAGGGGCAGGACGCACAGACTCCAACGTCTGGGACGTACATTTATTAACATTTAACACAGAACACTAACGGCACTCACAAGAATCACACGCGATTAATACAAACAAGAAACGGTTAACTGCAAATGCACTGTATATGCAAAATGAAAGATGCAGGGAGTGGTTGGTCTCTTTTTCAATCAAATCTGAACAGAGTGAAATCTTCACATTTGATTAATTTGACAGACTTTAAAGGGATAATAGACAACATATAAAATGGAACAGAACACGATATAAAAAGGAACTAAATGAAAAACAAACGAAAAAATACTTTTTATCACACTTGCCCAGACAAGCACCAAATCAGACCAAAATAGATCAAGCAAAGGCATAACTGGGAAGAAGCATATTAGCCATTTATTACTCTATTGTTAACAACCTAACAACAGTAATCTGATTGTTAACTGATTGTTAACATACTTTTCAAGTCTTTAACCGTTTTGCTCCCAACATCCTATATGAATGGGTACGAATGCGGCTCATTACCCGCCTGCACAAACTGCTTCTGAAATACTGGGCAGCTAAAGGGTTCTTCACCTGTGTGGATTCTCATATGCTGCTTTCTGTGGCCTGTTTCGCCAAAGCCCTTCCTTACAGTACTATGACAAGCAGACACCCCTGTGTGAGGGTTTAGGTGCTCCTCAAGAGCCTGTGCATGTTAGAAACACATGTTGCAAATATCAGTGACGTTATTTCTCATTTTTGTGATTAGCCATGTTTTTCTGTAGCTACAAATACTTTGATTTTGAAAAAAAGTTTTTGGTAATTTAATAAAACAGACATCTTAAGTTTTACGACAAAATGTGCAAATAAGCTGGCCTGAGAGGTGCGTTCGGGAATATGACTCAGTGCGTCTCTGGTGCTGCTTTTGATGAGTGCAGTGTCATGAGAGTGCGGCCATCTAGCCGTACAAAGAGGGGTTACAGCTTCTCCCGGACGTTTCCAATAAATGTCTAGATTTGTGAGTTATAGAAAGACAGCTGGAAGAGAAGTCCTCCCAGCCCAGCACACAGGGCCAAGTGTCAAAGCGCTGGGAGGTGAACTGAACTTTCATCTTAGTCAGGTACTCCTGAACCCTCTTACAGTCATCAGACAGCAGCAGCCACGCATGTTTGGTCATGGGGTCCAATGTGACCTCATCCACAGCACTGCAGATCCAGTTCCACAATGAATTTGGAATGGATTTTGAAGTTCTCCAGGATCGCTGTTTACTGAGGACCCAAAGCTGTGAAACTACATCCTGGTTATGTTTGAGTAGAGACCATGCGATGAAGTCCAGGACAGGCAGCATGGGTTCCAGCTTCTTCTTAAGCTCCAGCTGCCTGAAATTCTGTGCCAACTCTGCCCTCATCATGCCGCACCGCTCTGAGACTGTCTGGAGTTCTTTAGCCCATTCAGTGTTTCTCTGCTTGGTCTCCTTCACTGCCTAGGTCCTCTCTTCACTTCCTCTCTCCTGCTGCCCTTCACGTGGACTGAACAATGTATCAACAGCTTTGAGACGGCTGGCCCACTGAAAAATGTGCTGGCAACAGTGTGGGGGTGTACGGTTCCACCGCAGTCATTACTGCTACTGGATGCAGCTGCAGCGCCCTCGTCAGGCTTACAGACACGCTCCACCTCTTGTTTCCACTGAGCGATAAACTTCACGCACTCCTTGAGACCGTGCAAATTCCTCAGGTCTGGTGCTTGAGGTAATAAAAAGAGAACAGAGGTTTAACATTGAATTAGACATATTAATAACATAATCACAGAATGGTATGTGTCCTTTCAGAATGATTTGTGTACAGGGCAGAGGCCTCTGTAAAGGCCTCTGCAGGCTTCTGCAAAGGATGGTGGATAGGCTCCAGCACACTTACAAGTATGAGATATTATTTCCATCAGGCTCAGGACCATCTCTTTAGGATAAGGTCAAGAGAAATCTCTTGGAATGTGGTGTTAAGAGGTTCCAACTGGTGTGGGTGTTTTATATTACTTTGCATATATTGACAAATGTATGGTTTGGATGCAATGGACGTGAAGACAAACGCAAATATGTAAAGGAATGTGGGGTGAATACATAACCACTACTGAAAAATGTATGAAAATGTGGGTTCTCTGATTTTTAGACATTCTCCAGAGGGTGCCTCAATAATGCGTGTTAATGTTAACCTACAATAAAGTACGTGCACAGTTATGCTCTTTAACCAATTCTGAAGTCTGCATTTTTATTTAATATTTGAATTGAACTTTAAAACTAGCCGACTGGGCACCTAGGAACCACATACTGTTGCTATGTGCAGAGATGTGGGCTTGCAGCCCATTGTTGGGCAGAGTCCATCGCACTGCTCCAATAGACCTGCTCTGACTGCTACTTTCCCACGTCGGCAGTCGAAGTCGTTTCTCCTTCACAATGCTTTTCACCTGGTTGGCCAGTTTCACCGTCTCAGTAGACAAGCTAAAAGAAACTGTTGGCAGCCTCTCGTTGCTCCTGTAATATGACCGTCGCCAGACCAGAGAGTGGAACTGGATGGCAGTGTGGCACTTGCAGCTGCAGTTTGTTTGCTTCAAGATTTAATACGTGTAAGTGACCTTTGCTTCTCGTCCTGTCTTTACTGGTTTGTTAATAAGGTCATTTGAAATTGTGTTGTACATAAAGGAATATTACAGAATTATTCTCTATTTTAAGCTACACTGTGGGGTTTTGTTTTTTTGATCTTTACATTTATATTAATGCAACCCAATACACTTATCTAATGATCAGCTATGACCTGTAAGAACTGACAATCTGAACATTTAAACTTTAAGAGGAATAAAAACAAAAAAATGATCAGCTGTTCATGTCAAAATCTGTAATATGTAATAGAAATAACTGTAATATGTTCAATATAACTGTAATATGTTCAATTACCACCATGTAACATATAACTGTAAATATGCCAATTGCAAGATGGGACTGTACATTCTGTACATACATATATAAATATCCATATATACATTGTACATATATATATATATATATATATATATATATATATATATATATATATATATATATATATATATATATATTGTACATGCACTATTAATATATTTTTGTATATATATAGAATATATTTCTCTATGCACCCCTGTTTTTCTTTTTCCTCAGATTGGACAGAGCACTCAACCATTTCACTGTGAGTTATACTGTGTATGACTATGTATGCAACAAATAAACCAAACTTGAAATGATTTTACCTTTTTCTGTCGTTTTCATTTTAAGCTTAGAATAACCAAGGCCTGGACTTTGTAAGGTGGTTTTGAATCCAGGTCAGCTAGGTGAGGACACCAATAGCTTACTGGGTAAGCAGCCACACTCTAACAATGGTGGGCTCGTGTGCAGAACAGTTAGAGCTTGGATCAAGCAAAACAAGAGGAAAAAACGAAACACCTCGGTGAGCGTGGAAAAGGGGAGAACAAAGAACGCCACGGAAAGAAATGGCAACCCCGATGCACTGGGGAAAACTCGAACTAAAAGCTCCCAAACAAAACCAGAAAACGGGGAGAAACTTGAATGGCTAAGGGAAGCCTCAGGAGAGAGACAGACTCGAGAGGGGAAAACTGGAGAAGGGAGGGGACGTGTAAAAACACTGACACCCTCGCAGAACAGAAAAGAGGCATAGCACAAGGGCTCACTTTTAGATCTTTGCATAATGTTTGCTCTATGTCTATCCATATTCTGTCTGATATACTAGGTTTTATCCATTTTATTCCATATTGTAGTTGATTTGCAATAATCAACTACAGTTCTGTAATGTTGTGAGTTTGATTCTATGTGATTTATTTTTCCAGTAGAATCAAGTTATGATGTTGTCCAAAGATTTTAGACAGGTTGGTGGCACTGGAATAATTGAAAACAAACAATTTCGTTTAGGTAATATTCTCATTTTAATTATTGCAGTTTGTCCGAAGAACATAAGGGGCAAATTTGTCCATCAATGAAGTTTGTCGCTTATTGTTTTAATAATTGGATGACTATTTATTTTGAATAACAGACAACTGGGAAGAGAATTTAGTACCCAGATATGTAATATGATTGGTATTCAGGGGGATGGGGAATGTTTTTAATTGCATCATAAAGATATGCTGCTAATATATAGTATAATACACAAATATACTACTCGAGATACAATTTGACCAGTTATGTGTGATGTTCTGTGATGATCATATAGAACACCACAGACAACTGTGGCACATCACTGTCAAACCTCCTGATTGCAACCCGGGGCATCGTGAACTGTACAACATGACCCTCAGACAATGATCTCTGAGTGAAAGCGATAAACATAATCATCTTCATATCATCACTTTCTCTACAAGTTCAGTGGAAGAGATGTCAGTGAAAGGGAGTTTTAATACCCTTTCCATTTTTAACTTTAATAAAAACACAGACGGAAAAATTCCAGAAAGTGATACAGAGAAAGGAAACTAGACTTTAAAATGGTGCTGCCCTCTTGATTTACAAGTGTAGATTATTGAAATTATTACAAATGTCTGACGCCAAAAGGGATTGTGTCAGTGTTTCACTACTCAATATTTGGTAGACAGTATAAACAAGCAGACTATGGTTAAAAAGATCACAGAAATAAAGCAAACACCAATATAATCTTGAACCACCTAGTCCACAGGAAACATTAGATTACTGGAACAAAATCAGACAACTAGCAGAACAACTTTTTACCAATGATGCAGGTGCACTTTTGGTGGATTTATTTATCTGTATTTCAATCCACTAAAGTTTTTCACTTGATCTAACATTACATTTAAGACCGACGCCCTGTTACGTCTCACAGAAGAGTCCATTGATCAAGCTGCTACTTACCCATCCTGGTCCTGGAGTACCTTTGCTCTGTACACTTTAGTGATGTCTTTGCTACCAACAAACCTATTTTAATCCATCAGATAGTAACCAAACGCTTCAAGGACACTTGCATAACCATTTTTATTTTTTCATAATACTTGTCCAGGTTTCCACTATTATGTTCAAACCATACATTATTCAATATATGCTAATTGATATTTAATAGTTACACCAACAAGTTCTTGGTACTATTATGTTCAACCTGAACTACTTCTATTTTTTTAAAAGACGATCCTATTCTATATCACCGGATGCCCATATTGTTTCTTTTGGTGATCTCCATATTGTTTCTTCCAGTGCTTGGCCGGGATGTCCCATCCTTGAACCAAGGCTCTCCCTTCAACGGAATCCCCTAGAGGCTTTTTCAAAGAGGCCTCCTGAAGATTTATGCTGAAGCCTACACTGGTCTTTCCTGCATGAAACCAGTTTATTCGGGACCATCCATACTTTTCTGCTTACAATATCATTTTATTACCTCAGCATTTTCATTACTAATTTAAAAATCAATCACTTTATACTTCTAAAGCTTTCACAGACACATTTAGACTTTTCAGCACTCTCAATGTCCAATGCTAAATGCTACAAACCACTCATACCCAAACAGAAGAAATAGCCCAAATATAGCCACACATATTCCTCCAACCTCTACATATTTCTAAGCTATATATAATGTTTAAAGCCATTAAAAGCAAAGTTATGAACATTTAAAATACACCTTGATAACACAGTTTATAGCTCTTCAAGAATGTTTAGTTGTCATGGCAACTATTCCTTTCTCGACTGTTTTGTTTTGGGGTTTTTTTTTGGCATACCTTTCTTTTTCAGTCATGAATTCCCTTTTTTGTTAAAATCTCCTCACCTTTTCTACAGCGCTTTCTCTCTCTCTAATTTCACAGGTAATTGTCTCTTTCCTCCAAGGGTCTGCATCTCACCTGGACCTTTTCCTCTTTGCTACTTCAGCTCCTGTCGTAGCTGAACATCAATAGCTTAATAGTTATTAGGAAATATTACTTAAAACAAAACAACAAGAAAACAGCAAAGAAGGTATATGCAAGTATATGTTCACTGTATTGTGCAACTGTCATGTCAGCAGGTGGACAATTTTAGCTAAAGTTAGCATTTCAAACATATATTTTGATATTCTAAAATAATGTTTATTAACTCAATATTTCATCACAATGGGGTGGACATTTTTAGCTTTAACTCATCTGAGTATGGGGACAAAGTGAGAAATTCAAATGAACTGACATACTATAGGAGCATGCAGTTTATGCCTTTAGGCGAATGAAGATAGACCTTTTTTAAAGTTGTGAGGTCACTGATGTCAAAGGTCGCATTTTTACCAAGATGGTTATCCAAAGATGAGAGAGTGGACAGCAATTCTTGGACATGTTTAAATAACTTGATTTTTAATTTTATTTATTTATTTATTTTTAATCAAAATTGCAAAATGAATAATCAAAATACCTAAAATATTAATGAACGTATTTACAACCTTACGGTAATATTTAAAAGTTTAAAAGGTTAAAACATGTTTAAAAGGTTAAAACATCCAAAATACCCATTTCCTCATCAAAGACAATGTAATAAGGTTAACATTCCTATATATTCGTAAAATGTGTTCATTCAGAGTAAAACTTTAATCAGTTAATTAAAAACATTAATTGTTTCACAATCTTTGTATCAGCACATTTAAACGAGTATGTTGTACTGACCCTTAGGTAACAGAACGAAGTGTGAAGTCCACTTATAAAATAAATTACGCATTCGTCATTAGATCAGAGTAGGTGAGGGACAGAGAGCCATGTGTGAAAACGAACAATCATCTCACAAAACACTACTTATGACTAACAAGTAAACACTTGCAAAATAAAAGTAGCCGTTTATGTTAAATATAAGATTTCACAAAACTATTAATTAAAAAAATATTAATTAAAAATATTAATTACAAAAATATGAATTAAAAAACGTAAATCGATATTTTTGCGATTGATCTCCCTCCCAAGTTACACCGTTTACTTGTCTTAGAACTGAAACACGAGTATCACTGTTACGTTTTAATGAAACCGTTATTTTGAAAATTACAAAACTGCATGTCAATGTTAACCGTGTGGGGTCATACGTGAGTGTATGTTACAGCTGAATTATTAGGTTACCTAACTAAGCTACAGATATTTTTATATTTATTGGCTGCTTGTACAGATTTGTTAGCTCGCTGATAATATACTTTTGTATATAAAATTGTTCTGCGCAAACCACAGCACCATTGCTAAGTTAGCACTTAGCCTTAGCTAACGTTACTTTTAAAGTTAAATTGAGTTTCTTGTCTTGTTCATGGCTTTGTAGCCGAATCTCCCGTTTAGACATGATGTCTGCCCGCAGGCTTAGACTTCTAGTGTTTTCTGTTCAAAAGTGTTTATCTCGACTCGCCGACAAATGCAGAGGTTATTGCTCAGTGTCTCTATCTAGCACTCCTACTAATGAGACTGATGAGACGAGAGTGAGCACATTTAAGACCAAGCTGTCGTCATTAAGAGTTCTTCAGGCAAAAGTTCAACTGAGACGCAACAGGAACATGAGGAATCGTATCTTCCTGAAGAAAGTGGTCTGGCGCAGCTACGGAAAGGTATGTAACTGCATTTGTTGCCATGATAGTTCAGGCTTTAGGATTTTAATTCCCATGTGTCAGTATGCCGGTAGTCGTTGCCAATTTTATTTTGGTGTTTACATCTTGCAGTGTATTTCGAAACATACGGCTGTCAGATGAACGTCAACGACACTGAAATTGCGTGGTCCATTCTTCAGAAGGGTGGATATGTTCGGACCCACGAACTATCAGAGGTAAGTGTCAATGCCTTGACCTTTGACCCTTGATAAACACAGCGCTTCCTTTATTTGAAAGCTTTCATTCTCATCTTTCCTAATTTTTTTTTTTTATACAGGCAGATATGGTGCTTCTTGTCACATGCTCCATAAGGTAGGAAAAGCCTATTTCTGTTTGTATTTTACACAGTGAATCTATACGTTGCCAATCTTGTGCAACTTGACAGCAGTCCTTGACTTCAGTGACATTTTTTGCTTGGATGTAATGCTATTTTCTGTTGGAAAAAATAAAAATCATTGTGACAGGGAAAAGGCAGAGCAGACCATCTGGAACAGACTCAAACATCCAGCAGTTCTGAAAAAGAAGTGTCTAAAGAGCAGCACTCCATTAAAGATAGGAGTCCTGGGTAACTTCTCACTTCACCATAGTTCTTCATTCACGTTCAAATGTATCTCTCAGTCTGAAATGTTCGTATGTGCGCATGTATGTTTGTGTGTGGGTTCACGTGCCCGTATACGCATATGTGTGCTTGCTCTCTTGTAGGTTGCTTGGCAGAGAGACTGAAGACTGAGTTGCTGGAGAAGGAGAGGGTGGTGGATGTTGTAGCAGGGCCAGATGCCTACAGAGATCTTCTCCGACTCCTTGCACTGGCCCATGGGGGTCAGAGGACCAGCAATGTCCTGCTCTCCCTGGAAGAGGCATATGCTGATGTCATGCCCATTCACCATTCAGGACACAGTGCCTTTGTGTGAGTGCCATAATAATATCTGGCTGATTTATAAGGGAGGAGTTCCTACTAAACACTAACTCTTAAATTAACTTTGCACTGTGTGATTTTGTAAAGATGGTAAAGAGTAAAATAACAGTCTCACATGTACAGTTCAATTTTTAAGTTAACATGTATAGACAGTTTTTGGTGTTTTCATATTCAACTCTAATACACTGAATTTAATCTGAACAGCAACTGTTAGATTAAAATACAGAAAAGTCAGCTATAATTTAAAGGCATTTGCTACCATATTGGATGAAACATGGGACTTGCATCCACAATAAAGCCAAAAACAGCAAATGCTCATAGTTCAGTTGTTTATTATTATCATTTTACTGAACACTTGTCAATCTGCATTTTTTGGTTAAATATTTATACATGACTGACCCTCCTACACTTATGAAGGGATATAAAACTTCAAACACCGTGGTGGCTCATCTTCAGCTCCTTCATGCTTTTAGATGTAGCACTTCAAACAATGGTTTGATATCAGGGGGTCGATACTTTTAAAGTCCTTTCACGCTGTTGACAGTACAGACCTTGTGTACTGCAAGCCTTGTTGGTGGCACCTTGTCTTACAGTGGGATTATCCAGTATATTTTGTCCCTCTTTGACTGCTGTAGGTCTATCACGCGGGGCTGTGACAACATGTGCAGCTACTGCATTGTGCCGTTTACCTGGGGGAAGGATAGGAGCAGACCTGTGTCCTCCATACTTGAAGAAGTGCGCATGCTGTCTGACCAGGTTTCTTCCCTTCAGCGACTATGTGTGCAGTCTGGCTTTACTAGTTTCTGTGTGTGAAACTTGGCCAGATGTGAACACTAAGTATATGAAATGATCATGGCCATAGGGGGTGAAGGAAGTGACCCTGCTGGGTCAAAACGTGAACAGCTACAGAGACGTGTCTGGGGACGGGGCCAGCAACTCGGAGCTTGGTTCGCACCTCAGCCGTGGTTTCAGCACCGTGTTCCCGTGATGAGCAAGGAGGCCTACGATTCTCTGACCTGCTACACCACGTCTCCCTCGTAAACCCTGACAAGGATTCGCTTCACCTGGCCACATCCTAAAGACTTTCCTGATGAGGTAGAAACCCCAGAGTCATGGATGTGAGCATGTGGTTTTTGGTTGGGATACCCATGACTAGTGTGGGGAAGGTACTTTTAAAATGTATTTCATTGCAGGTGACAAAATACAGAACACAGAATACATGCTGTTAAATGTAATTTAAATGTAATTAAAGTGAGTTATATTTGAAATAGTCTTGGACAATGTTGACGTATTCCAAAGTTTTTAAAGTATGTTCCTCGTTTGAGTAATGTAATGGAATATGTTACCAATTACATTTAGGGGCATGTACATGTACACTGCCTACAGTGGCAGATTAAACCCTGTGGAGGCCCCTAGGCAGTCATAATCTTGGGGCCTCCCTTGCAAATTATCTCCTAATATGTTTGTTTTTTTTAATTCCTTGTTGCATGGCCCCTAAAAGGTGTGGGGCCTACAGGTCATTGCCTACTCTGGTAATCTATTGGTAATCCGGCCCTGACTGTTTATGGCTTGTGTGGTGTAGTGGATGTTCAAAGAGTTTAAGTATTTAGTTGAACGGTTTCTTATAGTCTGAATTCATGTGCAGATATTGCTCATAGGCCATTTTAAGCAGCAGATTGGATAATAATTTAGGATTCGCAAATTTGAATGTGAGCAGTAGAAGAGATCATTAATAGATTATCAGATTGAAAAAGCCTTATGCTTATCAGATATGTGAAATAAGGTTTGACTGCCATAGTCAATTTGTGCTGTTTTCGTTTGACCTGTGCTGGGGTGGGTGAGTATGTTTCCTGAAGGTGTTATAGCTAATCCAAGAGCGGAGGAACATCTGTAAGCAGATCCACTTGCCAGCTCAGAGCGGCAGCAGCAGAGTCTTACAGACCATGAGGCGTGGGTGAGAAACGCTCCTAGAACGACAGCACTCACCACAAGCACAGTAGAGATTAGCCTGCTTATCTCAAATCTCTTGATGTCTCATGTGTTAAAACTTAGTTCTCACTTTAAGTCATCATGCTCTGGGATGTTTTCATAGGTATACTAGGGAAGCCTACCTTGAGCTTGTGGAAAACATTCGAAAGATAATACCAGGTGTCCTATCATTACCAAACATTCAGTATGTAATTATAAAATTATTGTAGCTATAATAGGTCTTGTGTGAATAAATATCTATGTATAATTTCTTTTTACAGGGGTCAGTCTGAGCAGTGACTTCATCACAGGCTTCTGTGGGGAAACAGAGGAGGACCACCAGCAGTCGGTCTCTTTGATCAGGGAAGTGGGCTATAATGTAGCCTTCCTGTTTGCCTACAGCATGAGGAAGGTGAGATCCTATTTTGTCATTGTGTTTAACACTATCAAAAAACAGACATTCTCCCTGGTTCATGTGATGGTTCTATCAAGAAATTCACCATTGTCTATTATCATTTGGAGAATTGAAAGGGTCTTGTGGCTGCCAGTTGGGCTTTACCTTCTGACATGAAGATGTGTGTACCACACCCACAGAAAACTCAGGCATACCACCGTCTCGGGGACGATATCCCAGCTGAGGTGAAGAAGCTGTCGCCTGGAGGAGCTTATCTTTACATTCCGAGAAGATGCGGCTAAGGTCAACACCAGTTTCATCGACAGCAAACAGCTTGTCCTAGTGGAGGGAGTGAGTACTGCAGTGGGTTGAAGCCATGCTGTGTTACAACTGTGTTTGGAGCACTTCTGCTGTTAATAATTTGGGATTGCTGCATCTGTGTGTCTTGGTCATCATGTTTTGCATATCGATTTAACTAGATTTCTGCAAGAAAATAAATAGTTGCAGTAAATTCTCCTCCCTTATCTTATTTAGACCTGCTGGATCAACATCATGAGGTCTGTCTGACAACGATGATGAACAATGGCATTGTCTATCAGCTCAGCCCTAGCACCTTTTGGCATTTCATTTTGGTTTTGGCTTTGTTCTTTTCTGGAGGGCAAATAGAGTTTATGTGTTTATGTATTTAGGGCATTGTTTGGTCTATTTTAGTCTATTTGAGTTGTATGGTCACTTTCCCGTTTGTGGTGTTAGTTTGCGATTGCCGCATGGGTTTCTGTGGCCCTTTCATTTGAAACCCTTCCCTGGTTAGGCATAGCATTGTGTCTGTTTTGGATGCTTTGAGTTTTTTGTTATTTTTGAAGTGTTGAGAGCAGTTCACATCTTTGGTACCGGGAAATCCCAATGACTGGTTTCCCTGTGCTTGTGGTCTTTAGTGTATTACCTGCCATCAATAACTGTTTGAAGATTGGGGTCTTAGTTAATTTTGATTCTTGTTAGTGTCCTTCTTTTGAGGACATGCCTGGCGAATGCACAGAAAACTACCACAAGGTGTTTGCCACTTGTGTGTTAATATGCGCTACCAGTCATGCTGAGATTGGATCTACCGATATACACACTGATAACAGAATTTTATGACCATCTACATAACAGTGGGAATAACCACCCTTGGTTTGGATAACACTAGTGAGACGTTGTGGCATGGTATCTGGAGGCAATGTAAGAGCAGGAGAGAATTTCTGTCTGCTACAGTGCTTAGTCAAGCCTTTTATATTGTACAAATGTTATCTGCTGTTTTTGCTTGACTGAGTCTGTTTTCTGCAGGAAAGTAAGAAGTCATCTCAAGATCTTTGTGGTCGGAATGATGGGAATGTGAAGGTTATTTTTCCAAGAAAGGATTTGCTTTCTTATCCCACGGATACCAACCCTGTCACTGTTAAAGCTGGAGACTATGTACTGGTGAAGGTGAGCTCTTACTTCAGTTTGCTACTCCTACATGTATATCTGTCTGTGTTGAGACTAAAACAGGAGCATGTTTTCACACACACACACACACACACACACACACACACACACACACACACACAGAGATATATATGA
Organism: Electrophorus electricus; assembly: GCF_041902795.1. Lineage (NCBI taxonomy): Eukaryota > Metazoa > Chordata > Actinopteri > Gymnotiformes > Gymnotidae > Electrophorus > Electrophorus electricus. Next base: position 563,981 of record NW_027658616.1, on the reverse strand, counting down.
GCTGTATGTGTGGAATATTTATTCTGGTAAGCCTGGTCTGTGATATGTAATATACATGGCTGTGAAATATACTGTACAGTTATGGCTACATTTCCATGATTATTGGTGACTACTCTCTCCTTTAGAGATTACCTCAGCCAGCTCTCAGAGTCTGCAAGGCCACGCCTTCAGCCACGCCTCCCTGAGTGATGGACACCCCAGACGCCTATTGATGCACAGGCAGCTGCATATTAGCCTGTAGGTTCCACCTTCTTAGTATCAGGACTGGGTGGGAGTGTGTGTCACAGACCTATAGGTCTTCCCAGCTCCAGCTCTTGGAAGCCAGTATGCTCAGTGAGGAGTGTTCACTGCCTCAGTCACCCTGTCTCCTCATTATCAAGCTCCTTATGAGGTGATTCAGGCATGGTGAGGCAGAAAACCCCTGAAAATATGCAGGGAAGTTTCCTCAGAACTTGAGCTCAGTGTTCCTGAAGTGCAGTTTGAAATGAAATAAGGCTTTTCATTTTTTCATTCATTCATTTATTCAGAATCATGTCTGACTCATGTATGACTCAGTGTTAAAGGAAAGTTTTAACACAGATTTTGTCTGGGTACACACTTTGCAAACTTCAAACTGCATGATTAGCAGACAGTATTGTAGCTATTCAAGTTTATAATCAATAATGTAAGGTAAGTGTGTGTTAACTCTGGGTGGGTCAGGGTGTATTCTCCCCTAAACATACTTCTGACATAATGATTTGTTTAAACACTACAATTCTCTATATCCTAATAATTACTGCCACATTTTAATAACCTGCAATACACTGTAAATACAGCATTTGTAAGCTTTAAATTTACAAACATGAACAATCATACTATATCAAATACATGATACTCATACCTGTGACATAGTGTTTTGAACAGACATTTGCTGCCACACCTGCTATTTTAGCAGGCTAAATAATCTGCCTTCTGAAATGCTAATATGCTTAATTTCATGCAAGTGCTAGTGTTCCTATTTGCTTGCTGATGTGCATGGAAGCGCCATATTATTATTATTATTATTACTATTATTATTATTATTATTATTATTATTATTGAGTCACACTGCTATCAAGTTAGCTGGTTGCTCTTAGCTAGTAGTGTGAACAGGACAGGGGACTTGGGGAAGATCCAAAGGGTGAGGTTTGTGTGTGTACATTCACAAGTACTGGTGCACAGCCACTGACATACATAAACACTGCTATCTGGATCTGGAATTTTTAACATTAATGTACAGACTATTCTTTCTCCTTAAAAAATTCATTATGGTAATAATTATGGCAGTGTATGTTCCCCTGCAAACAAATGCTAGGCTGCAGGCTGCACGATGCTGCAATCAACCAGCTGATGGCAAATCCAGACAGTGTTGTTATTGTGGCAAGAGACTTATTGTAAATGCATTGCCATTAATTGAGAGTCATTTTAAAAGATATTTACTCTCCCACTGCGCATACTCCCGTTTTCATAAATTGGCAAATATACATGTTGCTGCTTGTCACACAAACTTTTGTTGTACACAAGTAATAATGAGAAAAGGACTCATCATATGTTTTATGATATAGCTAAAGCTATGCATTTATCGAGAGGATTTAACACATTACAGAACACATCTAATTAATCCTTTCCATGATTGACCCAAGGGCAGATAGCAATTATTTAAGTATTACTATGTTTTAATTTAATAATAAAAATGACCATATGAACCTTTTTGCTTTATATTTGTTTATATTCAGCTGCCTTTATAATGACAATTATTTATGACAATGACAATTTACAATACATTATCAGTGAGTGGTATAATTAAAGTAAAATCATTGTTAAATAAGTCTCATTCTTGTCTCAGATTCAAACACTACAAAATCTTGGTCTTTGCTTGAATGATTTTTTAATGGTCCTGACTACAACACTATCCTTTGATAAGCTTGGAAGTTGTACACTACTGTGAGAGGAAGTTACATTCAGCTAGGAAAGAACCAACAATCAAATAATATACACAGATTAAGATGGTCATTAAAGATCCCAAACTAAGATTAATGCACTAATTAATAAACTACAACTTGTTTGCAGGAGTTCATCAGTGTTTTATCATTGGCATAGGTAAAGGGGTTTTCAGGCACAAGTTAAAAAAGGCACAAGTTGTCAAAGCATAAGAATAATGACCATAATGATCATAAGAAAGCCTTTCTGAGCCAAAGATCTGAATTAACAGGGAATAACAGGAGCACTTGCAAAACTGTGCCTAAGTGTATCCAGAAAGCACTGTTGGGCTTTTGTAGGAAAAAAAGGTTACACAAAGGTTACACTGATAAAACAGTTTAATCTGAACGAAGAATCAAGACCCAGGAGCTGTAAAAGAATAAGTTAATCTCTGCATTGCTCTCTATATAGGGGGAGTTTTACAACATTGGAGTGCACAAGAAACCCGCTTTTGCCCCGACACCATTTTCACTGCCACCTGATGAAAGCAACATGCAGTATATGGGCATCTCTGCCTTCACTGCCAACTCAGCAGGCTTTGTGTAGAAAAATGCAGGAGCACTCACACTCAGAATCACAGATGACATGGTGAGTTTAAACCACTCCTTGCCATCACTGAGGGAAAGGTGTGCATGTGGTTACCTTACAAGACCAGGCTGTTTAGTTAGAAGACTGATAAAGAAGACTGATAACTTTATACTGTTCTCCCAGTGCACATTAATAATCCCTTAATAGTGTAATAAATGAATGGACAAATAAATGATCAACAGTCCCTGAAAATGAAACAAACGTTTATCCTTCCAGATTCCCAGAGCCTCTCCATATCGTCTGAACACCAAGACATTTGAAGCCTTAATTCCGCAGGTATAAGAGATCACTTTCTGTATTCATCACACAAGCATGCAGAAACTGCTGATTTTATATTCTCACATAGGTTTCCTAACACAGTAGACTTTGAATCTTAAAGGAATAATAAGGTTTAAAGAGTAACAAATAATATGATCTCATTAGCAACACAACCATATTTAGATGAAGAATTTCCGAAAAGAACAACATTTCACATGATGATGCTTGGATGAAATGTGTTGAAAACACTGAGTTCTTTTGCTTTTGGTGCTAAAGGCACTTGCAAGTACACCTTACACAGATTGATGGTGGTAGTATAGTTGGCATTCAGTTAAATCAATTAAACTTTGGACAGGGGTAGATTTGTCCTTCATACTGTTATTCAGCACAGGTAATAGCCATTTTGGGACTTTGTATCACTTTTGGGAGGCTGCCGTGTTCTCCTTAAAGTACCCAGGTTGAAGAGTGCTGGGCCCAGGAGTATTATCACCTGCTCCTGCATTTCTGCCAATGAAATAGTGAGACGGATCCACATCCTGCCTGCTTATTGGGGACGTACTGTTCTAGCAGCTCTTCCTCATCTGTCCATGCTCATACCATGGGTTGCTGTACTGTTTCCATGCTTATGTGGTACTCTTTCCGCAGGATGCTATGGAACTTTTGGTGCTCCCTGCTCCTCTCTGGAATTTGTAGCTTGACCTTCCTGGTGATTTTTTTGCAGTCCACGTCACTTTGCCAGGAGCTTCCTTTTGCTGATTAGCAGAAGCAGGAATACCTCCTGTCCTGCCAGGCTTTTGCAGTCATATTAGGCACATTGACTGCTCCGCTCTTACCTGCTTTCTATATCTTATGTTTGGGCTACTTGTGGAAGTGACATGAAAGCAGTGTTATGTTTATGTTAGTGTGGAGTTTGATATCTTGTGGAATTTCCACCACGCTGTTAGTATCATGGCCACCCACAAATTGTTGATCATGAATGTTCTTTAATTGATTTGACTGATAAATGGTAAGTCTGACTTTTAGATCATATAGAACACCACAGACAACTGTTTGGCACATCACTGTTAAACCTCCTGATTGCAACCCGGGGCATCGTGAACTGTACAACATGACCCTCAGACAATGATCTCTGAGTGAATGTGATAAACATAATCATCTTCATATCATCACTTTCTCTACAAGTTCAGTGGAAGAGACGTCAGTGAAAGGGAGTTTTAATACCCTATCCATTTTTAACTTTAATAAAAACACAGACGGAAAAATTCCAAAAAGTGAGACAGAAAGGAAACTAGACTTTAAAATGGTGCTGCCCTCTTGACTTACAACTGTAGATTATTGAAATTATTACAAATGTCTGACTTCCAAAAGGGATTGTGTCAGTGTTTCACTACTCAGTATTGCATTTGTTAGACAGTATAAACAAGCAGACTATGGTTAAAAAAAACACAGAAATAAAGCAAACACCAATATAATCTTGAACCACCTAGTGCCAGGAAACATTAGATTACTGGAACAAAATCAGACAACTAGCAGAACAACTTTTTAACCAATGATGCAGATGCACTTTTAGTGGATTTATTTATCTGTATTTCAATCCACTAAAGTTTTTCATTTGATCTGACATTACATTTAAGACCGACGTCCTGTTACGTCTCACAGAAGATTCCACTGATCAAGCTGCTACTTACCCATCCTGGTCCTGGAGTACCTTTGCTCTGTACACTTTAGTGATGTCTTTGCTACCAACAAGCCTATTTTAATCCATCAGATAGTAACCAAACGCTCCTTTGCTGCAGAGCACAGAAATCATTCAAATTTGCAGTCAACAGATACATCTGGGCCAGATTTTGGATCAGTGGACTAGGCTGGAACTGCACATATACTGTATATGCAAAATTCAAAATACGGGGAGTGGTTGGTCTCTTTTGCAATCAAATCTGAATACTATGGAATTCGTTTCACATTTGTTTAATTTGACAGATTTTAAATGGATAATGGACATCACTAGACAAAAAGGAATAAACAACTATATGAAAAGGAACAAAACCAAAAACAAAGGAAGACTTTAACACACTTGCCCAAACAAGCACTAAATCTGACAAAAATAGATCAACCAATGACATAGCTGTGAAGGAACATATTAGCCATTGTTTTCTTGTCATCAACAGTAATTTTAACTGATTGTTAACATACTGTTCAAGTCTTCAACTGATTTGCTCCCAACATACGAATGGGTACAAATATGGTTCATTACCCAGCTGCACAAATTGCTTCTGACATACTGGGCAGCTACAGGGTTCTTCTCGCGTGTGGATTCTGACATACTGGGCAGCTATGGGCTTCTTCAGTTGTGTGGATTGTCTTCTGCTCCTCCATGTGGCCTGTTTCACCAAAGCCCTTCCTGCAGTATTTGCAGCACTATGGCAAGCGGACACCCTTGTGTGAGCGTTTAGGTGCTTCTCAAGAGTCTGGGCAAGTTTGAAACACCTGCCCCAAACATCACTGACATTATTTCTTGTAGGTGATTAGCCACGTGTCTCTCTAGCCACAAGTACTTTTTGATTTATTTGTTTTTTTTAAATAGGTAATTTTATATATAATGGCAACAAATGACATTTTGAGTTTTATGACAAAACGTGCAAACAAGCTGGCCTGAGAGGTGTGTAGGGGGATATGACTCAGTGCGTCTCTGGTGCTGCTTTTGATGAGTACAGTGTCATGAGTGTGTCTGTCCAGCGGTGCAAAGAGGGGATACAGCAAGGCATGGCATGGTGTTTATTCATTCGTTTGCATAGAAAATGACGCCTTTTCACATTGTGGAACTACAAATATGGCGGTCTTTTTTGTGCGGCGTAGTAATGACATATGTTGTGGAATTTTGAACAAACAGCAAGTCAGACGTGATTAAGAGAGTAATTTAATAAGAAAAAGAATAAAATAAATGTTTGGCTCTCCTCAGGTAGGGAGCCCCGAGTATACAAAACCGTGGCTAGTTATACTACTCCTGTGCTGTCTTTAACCAATCATCTTTTCTTAAGCAGCTCTTCTTTCCTTTGTTGCTGTGGCTATAAGCCAATCAGCTCTCAGCTTGGTTTTTTCCACAAACCAACCCAAACTGTCTCCAAACAGTGTGGGTTGTGTGTCAAGTTGACCTTGATGTTAACAGTTCCTGATACATGTTCAACTTAATCAGCAACAGGCGGATACAAATGTGCAAACAGCATTATTAATTTAAGAACAAAAGGATCAGTGTGATTTTATATGAATCACATAATACATAGTTTCGTATCATTTTCCATCACACGTAAAAACAGAGTCTCACCGTATTGTCGGGCAGGAGGATCTGGACTCATTTATTACTTAATATCTTCCCCCATCTAGCGGTCATTAGAGGTTAGTCTTGAATTGATTTCTGTCGTGCAATATTTTAGATATAAATGTTTACATTTTCTATTACAGAACACGGCAAAGTATAGTCAACCAGTTCTAACCTTTTGAGAAAAACTTTAACTTCAAAGTAGGTGAATCTATTTACTTAGATTGAACCAATCGGATCACAGTTTATTTACATAACATCAATGCTTTGAGTGCTTTAGATATAAGGACATCATGGCGATCTTTCTGCTCACACCTCAGTCAGTCTATAATTCTGTACTATGTGTTTCTATAGCTTCCAACTTTCACGAGTTTCTTGAATCTGTGGAGAAAAGTGCAGACTCAGGTACTTTCTAATTTGTGAACTTTTATACATTTTATGTAATTTATTTATCATCTATAATGTTTTATTACTTTTCATTTATAGATATAAGGACACAAAAACAGTTCATATACTCAATGAATTGTTACAAGATAATCTTTTCTAGAGAATGTTTACCATTTGTTAAAAGACTGATTTATTTCTAAAAGTTTATGCAGTGTGTTAATTTGTCACATGGAGGCAGAAGGGGTGAATCTGATATACCCCTCTTCCATCATCAACTATTCATCGAGTCCTCCAGTAGAGCTTGTACAACCAAAGAAACGCATACAGCGGTCACCGGCGGTAACATTGAATTAGACAAACTAATAACATAAAACAAGGGAGTTTAGAGATTCTGTGTCCTTTCGTAATGATTTGTGCATATGGCAGGCTGCTGCAAAGGATCCTGGGTAAGCTTCAGCAGACCTCAGTGTAAGATATATTAATAATATTAATCATAATAATACTATTCAGAGGTTACTTGACTAGTAATCAGAATGTTGCTAGTTCAAGCCCTACCACTGCCAAGTTACCACTGCTGGGTCCCTGAACAGCAATGAATCCTCAATTGTATTATTAATACAATCCAATACACATGCCTAATGCTCAGCTGTCAACTGCAAAAACTGACATTCTGAGCATTCGAACAGTAAGAGGAACAAAAAGAAAGGAGTCACCGACTGTACACGTGTCAATCATTTAGCCTTTTTACATGTTGTTTTAGTTTACTGTAATCAAGGCCTGAAACTGGAGTCTATGGACCAGGCAAAAATATTTCAATTTTTAATGCGTATTTATTTTTTCAGTTTCACTGTTTCAATGAGACTCAGGAGACTCCAGCATAAGCAGAAGCTCCAAGTTGTCGATCTCCAGGAGCAAACCCGTCCCTGCAAGGTTGGGGTGCATGTTCTGGATCACGGGAAACAGACCATCGATCACCCAACATCTGCTTCTGCTCCTGCGGAGGTTCCAGATCCAGCACGGAGGCAGTGAGAGGTTCCTGGCCCAGAGATTGGTCTGCAGCGGGCCTGATGGTACTCGGCATGTATTGGAAATGCTGTGGCTGAATGCTGTGCGTAGCCCAGCGGGTGCTGGGGTGGAGCTGTGCCAGTTGCCTGCTCGGGTAGCAGGTAGCCCAGTTCTGAGCCTGTGGAATGGCCATCATGAAGTAGCCGGAGGGCGGGGCGGGCTGGTAGGGGTTGAGCACTGGGTTGCGCACGGCACTCACGCTGGCCATGCGCTGCATGTACTGGTGGGTGAGGTGGGCCTGCCGCTCCTCCTTGCGCTGCGCCAGGGCCACGTACAGCGGCTTGGTGCCTACGATGCACCCGTTCATCTCCTTCATTGCCTCGGTGGCCTCCTCCGGCGAGGAGAAACACACAAAGCCGAACCCTTTGGAGCGGCCGCCCTCCGTCATCACCTTGGCACTCGTGATTGTCCCGAATAGAGAGAACTCTTTACGCAGACGCTCGTCGTCCAGACTGTCGTCTAGGTTTTTAACGTACAGGTTCACTCCCTGGTAGCGAGTCGTGCCGTCCTGCTTCATCTGCTCAAACTTGCGTTTGAGCTCTGTCTGCCTCTCGCCTTTCTTCTGGGCACGAGCCACATACAGCTGCTTCCCATTCAACTTCTTCCCGTTCATCTCATCCACAGCCCTTTTGGCATCCTCGTGCCTCTCGAAGCTCACAAAGCCAAAGCCCTTGGACTTGCCGCTCTCGTCTGTCATGACGCGACGGCTCAGCGTTGGGCCGAACTTGCTGAAGATCTCATTTAGCTTGTTGTCGTCCATGTCCTCCCAAGTATGAGATATTATTTCCATCAGGCTCAGGACCATCTCTTTAGGATAAGGTCAAGAGAAATCTCTTGGAATGTGGTGTTAACAGGTTCCAACTGGTGTGGGTGTTTTATATTACTTTGCATATATTGACAAATGTATGGTTTGGATGCAATGGACGTGAAGACAAACGCAAATATGTAAAGGAATGTGGGGTGAATACATAACCACTACTGAAAAATGTATGAAAATGTGGGTTCTCTGATTTTTAGACATTCTCCAGAGGGTGCCTCAATAATGCGTGTTAATGTTAACCTACAATAAAGTACGTGCACAGTTATGCTATTTAACCAATTCTGAAGTCTGCATTTTTATTTAATATTTGAATTGAACTTTAAAACTAGCCGACTGGGCACCTAGGAACCACATACTGTTGCTATGTGCAGAGATGTGGGCTTGCAGCCCATTGTTGGGCAGAGTCCATCGCACTGCTCCAATAGACCTGCTCTGACTGCTACTTTCCCACGTCGGCAGTCGAAGTCGTTTCTCCTTCACAATGCTTTTCACCTGGTTGGCCAGTTTCACCGTCTCAGTAGACAAGCTAAAAGAAACTGTTGGCAGCCTCTCGTTGCTCCTGTAATATGACCGTCGCCAGACCAGAGAGTGGAACTGGATGGCAGTGTGGCACTTGCAGCTGCAGTTTGTTTGCTTCAAGATTTAATACGTGTAAGTGACCTTTGCTTCTCGTCCTGTCTTTACTGGTTTGTTAATAAGGTCATTTGAAATTGTGTTGTACATAAAGGAATATTACAGAATTATTCTCTATTTTAAGCTACACTGTGGGGTTTTGTTTTTTTGATCTTTACATTTATATTAATGCAACCCAATACACTTATCTAATGATCAGCTATGACCTGTAAGAACTGACAATCTGAACATTCAAACTTTAAGAGGAATAAAAACAAAAAAATGATCAGCTGTTCATGTCAAAATCTGTAATATGTAATAGAAATAACTGTAATATGTTCAATATAACTGTAATATGTAACATATAACTGTAAATATGTCAATTGCAAGATGGGACTGTACATTCTGTACATACATATATAAATATCCATATATACATTGTACATATAAACATAATATATATATATATATATATATATATATATATATATATTGTACATGCACTATTAATATATTTTTGTATATATATAGAATATATTTCTCTATGCACCCCTGTTTTTCTTTTTCCTCAGATTGGACAGAGCACTCAACCATTTCACTGTGAGTTATACTGTGTATGACTATGTATGCGACAAATAAACCAAACTTGAAATGATTTTACCTTTTTCTGTCGTTTTCATTTTAAGCTTAGAATAACCAAGGCCTGGACTTTGTAAGGTGGTTTTGAATCCAGGTGAGCTAGGTGAGGACACCAATAGCTTACTGGGTAAGCAGCCACACTCTAACAATGGTGGGCTCGTGTGCAGAACAGTTAGAGCTTGGATCAAGCAAAACAAGAGGAAAAAACGAAACACCTCGGTGAGCGTGGAAAAGGGGAGAACAAAGAACGCCACGGAAAGAAATGGCAACCCCGATGCACTGGGGAAAACTCGAACTAAAAGCTCCCAAACAAAACCAGAAAACGGGGAGAAACTTGAATGGCTAAGGGAAGCCTCAGGAGAGAGACAGACTCGAGAGGGGAAAACTGGAGAAGGGAGGGGACGTGTAAAAACACTGACACCCTCGCAGAACAGAAAAGAGGCATAGCACAAGGGCTCACAGACCTCAATACCCAGAGTTACCGGCTAGGAGCTTGGCTCAAAACTTTATCAAAAACCCAGCACTGAATGATTGGGTCACTGGGCTTATATAAGGTCTAGCCCAGCTGTTGGGTATTGATCCTGATCAGTGGCGTGGTTGACTCGACGCCTCCCTCTGGTCGAGGGGGCCTCGGCCTGGTGCCAACCCTTACAGGCTTGATGTCTACAGACATGGCAAAAATATTTCAATGTTCAATGCATTTCAGTTTCAATGTTTATTTTTTTCAGTTAAAATGTTAATTTTTTTTACTGCTTATTCTTCCATTAGACAGCCAGAAGCGCAGCACTGGTTAAAGTTTTTGAGCGGCTTCCTGCGCGCACTGGTCCTGGAGCACAGCGACTGCCTCATCCACCTTAGGGTGCAGAGACTCAGGAGACTCCAGCATATGCAGTAGCTCCGAGTTGTCCAGTTCCAGGAACAGACCCGTGATCTTCCCTGCAAGGGTGGGCTGCATGTTCTGGATCAGGGGAAACAGACGCTCACCCAGTATCTGCTTCTGCTCCTGTGGAGGTGCAGCAGCCAGCATGGAGGCACTGAGAGGTTCCTGACCCTGCACATGGACCGCAGCCAGCTGCACGGGCACCTGGAGCTCTGCCCCCAGGTGCTGCTGTGGGTTGAGAAACATAAATGTTTTATAATTGATTTGACTGATAAATGGTAAGTTCGACATTTATATCTAAGGGCTGTGTGCCCAGGTGTTGCTGTGGGCTGTGAACGCCTGAGGTGGTTTTGTACTGTGGTACTGCTCTCACCAGCGACGCCTTGTTGGCAGCTTCCGCGCTGGCCATCCCTGTCCCCGGAGCCTCAGATGCCATGGTCTGATAGGCCATCGTGCGTGGGACCTGGCAGGCGGTGGTTGGTCGGATGGCGCTGAAGGCCTGCGGGCAGGATGCGGCTGGACCGATGGCACTCGGCATATCCTGGACTTGCTGTGGGTGGACGCACTGCATGGCCCAGCAAGGGCTGGGGAGGAGTTGTGCCAGCTGGCTGCTTGCGCAGTAGGCAGGCCAGTTCTGAGCTTGTGGAATGGCTTCCATGTTGTAGCCGGAGGGCGGGGCAGGCTGGTAGGGGTTGAGCACGAGGTTGGGCAAGGCACTCACGCTGGCCGTGCGCTTCATGTACTTGTTGGAGAGGTGGGCCTGCCGCTCCTCCTTGCGCTGCGCCAGAGCCACGTACAGCGGCTTGGTGCCTACAACGCGCCCATTCATCTCCGTCATGGCCGTGGCGGCCTCCTCCGGCGAGGAGAAACACACGAAGCCGAACCCTTTGGAGCGGCCGCCCTCCATCATCACCTTGGCACTTGTGATGGTCCCGAACGGAGAGAACTCCTTACGTAGACGCGCGTCGTCCAGACCGTCGTCTAGGTTCTTGACGTACAGGTTGTCTCCCTGGTAGAGAGTCATACCGTCCTGCTTCATCTGCTCAAACTTTCGTTTCAGCCCTGTCTGCCTCTCGCCTTTCTTCTGGGCATAACCCACATACACCTTCTTCCCATTCAGCTCCTTCCCATTTATCTCATCCACAGCCCTCTGGGCATCCTCGTGCCTCTCGAAGTTCACAAAGCCAAAGCCCTTGGACTTGCCGCTCTCGTCGGTCATGACGCGAGTGCTCAGCGTTTGGCCAAACTTGCTGAAGATCTCCTTCAGCTTGTCGTCGTCCATGTCCTCTCCAAAGTTCTTGACGTACACATTGGTGAACTTTTTGGCCCTGGCCCCCATCTCAGCCTCTCGCTCCTTGCGAGACTTGAAGTGGCCAATGAACACTTTGCGGTCATTGAGCAACATGCCATTAAGTCTCTCAATTGCTCTCTCCGCAGCCTCACGGGTCTCAAAGTGCACAAAGCCGTAGCCCTTAGAGCCATTCTCGTCACACACCACCTTGCTGGAAAGGATGTTCCCAAAGGCAGAGAATGTGTCGTAAAGAGCTTTGCTGTCAATAGACTTGTCAAGGTTCTTGATGAAGATGTTGCCAACTCCACTCTTCCTCAGAGAGGGGTCTCTCTTGGACCACATAATTCGCACAGGTCTGCCTTTGATGATGTTAAAGTTCATAGTGTCCAAAGCACGCTCAGCATCTGCCTGCTGCTGAAAGTTCACGTATGCGTATCCAAGTGAGCGGAGGGTCATCGCGTCCCTGCAAATCCGTACGGAGACTATTGCGCCAGCAGGACTGAATTTCTCGTATAGCATTTCCTCGGTAATATCTGAAGGTCTCCGACGTACAACGAGGCCATCGGATAACTTGGAGCACATGGATTCATCTTCGTGAGCCAAATGATCTAACTACACGAATTATAAAACAGTTTTTCAAAATGAACCAGCATTCAACAGTGCCAAAATGTTTAATGGAAGAATTTAGCTTCATAATGGAGATCAACCACAACTTGCTTTTTATGTAACAGTGGACGTTATTTTAAAAAACAATTAACCGAACGCGTTAATAGCGTGAATGCGAGGCTTGGGTCTGTTTTAGTCTATTAACTATACTAGGCTTTAACAACGCCTAACATTTAAATATATTAGCTAGTTAAAGCATTTTTCGAAAATCGTCCATATGCTGGTCACACTGGATCATTAAATAAATACTAATAGTTTTATAAACGCAGCAACCTTCATTTTCATTAGCCTAATGCTAGGCAACATAAATCGCATTAACGTTAGTTATTGAATGTATCAAAAGTAAACATTTAGAAGGCCTAAAAAATCTAATATGTAAATCATAACTAAATATTTTATTTAAAGTACGTGCGAAATATTGAAAATTTATAAATTTGTTTTTGCTTTACCCCCCCGCCCCCGACCATCGGAGGACTTTTATATATATATAAACTTATCGGAGGAACTTTATATATATATATATATATATATATATATATATATATATATATATATGTATATATATATATATATATATATATATCTTATAGCTAGATAATAAAAGGCTACCACATTAACTTTTCAAATGCAAGCCTTCTTTTACAGTAAAAAAAAAAAGATTCAAATATTTTTCTAATTATGCATACTATCCCTTCTATTAGAACAAATTAGAGCTGCATCTAAAGATAATTTTCATTTTTTATTCTGTTGATTTTTAATGCAAATTAAATCATTACTGGCTATTTCACACAGCACTAGTAGTATGTGTTAAGTGCTAAGATACCTCTTTACTCTGTGCACTTCACTGTTTCCTTCCCTTTATAGGCTTATAGACTACCACACCGCTGTGGAACTCACAATAACTAACGCGCCTTTTATCGGTGCGACTTCCTCTTTAAATTTTACACAATCAATATTCTTATGTGTTTCCCTACTTTGGCACAGGTGTCTGTTCTTGAATGGTGAGTATTGTGTGAGTAATGGTGAGTATTTTGAATTGTGTGTTTTTGCTCTGCATTTTGTTCATCAGGATGTGCATTTCTTAAACATGCCGTTGAATATTTGCATATAAACATGTCTAGCATGCATATAACTGGCAGTTCATAACGGACTAGACAATGACATTGTATTGTTGTTTTAGCTTTATGCTCTTTAACATTAGAATATAGATGAAACGGTAAATACGAGATCAAGTCTAGAATGTCAGTCTTAATTGGAGTGTATATAGAACTCTCGCTATACTGGGTAAACCATACAGTCATCAGTCCATTTGTTTAAATTGTTCTTTGATGTGAAGCTCATATTATTTTTCTCCCACTTAGGCAGAACTTGACTGTGAAAATGTCTGTTGGAAGAATACAACAGGGGAACTCTCAGTTGTACTTCACATCACTGACACTCTGTAGACTTTAACTAATGTACAGTTGTGTAGATTTACAGTTGTGTACAATTAGAGCAAGTGACCTAAGCAACATGTATTGCATACTCAGTTTGCTTTAACCAACCTATCACTTCATTATGGTCAGAATATTTGCTATAGATACATGTAATGCTTCAGCAGTGCTACTAGTTCTAATACACTCAAACTAGTGCACCAGAGTGGGTGATGTTAATGGTACTGTTAGAAGCAAACCTATATGACTGGGGTTGGGCTTTTTTCAGAAAATAAAAAGCAGAAAACGTAAAACCCGATGTAAAACTAGGGGACTACTATATACATGTAGACTTTGCAAACAAGGTCATTGGGTTGTGTCTATATTTTAAATAAGGTAATAAACAAAGTATATTTAATGAACTATGACTCGTTCCTAAATAAATAAGATCTGAAAAACAATTACATTAAAAATTAACTTTAATACAACTTCCAACACCAAAAAAAAAATAATTTACAAAACAGAGATTTACAATTTACAAAACAATTACAAAACAGGGAAAAATATATACAAAATTACAGTCCAGGGTCCACAGCACTTCAGACCGAGAAACCCATCTCTGCAGCCAGATCCAGAATGCCAGGAATCCCCTCCAGCAGGCCTAGAATTTGGTCGGAGAAGAACACTTCTCCTTCTTTATTAACAACTGCATCACACACCAGTGGCTCCTCACCGAAAAGGTTCTCGCGTGGCCTTTTGCTTGGAGGTTGGCCCTCATCAGCATATGCCTCCGACTCTGAGCTGGAGTGAGAGAATGATCCGTCATCTCCAGAGAAGGCCTTCCTCTTTCTCTTCCGCAGCTGCGGTGGTGGAGTCGGCGGCTTTTGCTTGGCTATGTTCTGCAGGTGGTTCTGGTGGCAGGCCATATGCCATTGCTGCAGGCTGGACAGGTGAGAATAGTACGTCTGCCTGTACCACTCCCAGTAGACCTGCTGCCAGTAGAGCTCCTGGTTGGTATAATATGCTCCAATGTTTCCAGGCAGCCGAGGGGACTCGCTGGTATGGAGACCGTCATTCTGCATACAGAAGGGCATCGGCGTCGAGTGCCAGTGGCTTGCACCTGCTGTGGACACATATGGCATGAAACTGAAGACTGCTTGCTTCCATTACTGTACACCAGGGATGATAATGATCTGTTTATGATTTCCCCAGCTACATAGAGTACTAAAAATCTAGAGTATCTTACGTATGGATGGACTGGCAGTCAGCACATGTGGAGAAGGCTGATGGCTGTGTACCTCCACCAGGCCTTAAAAACATCAATTTAATTAGCTTTTTCTTTTTTCCCCTCTTTATCATACATAGCAAATTGGTAAGGAGCACACCTGTGGGATGCTGAAAGATCTTTATGGGCGGTGCCTCTACAGCACCACTAACATGGCCGACCACATGCGAGGGTGCCACAGCGATTCCGCAAGGGAAGGGTGCCGGCCCATAGGAGTCCACACACATCACTGTCTCGTGGGGGGCGCGGGAGACGACACAAAACAATTAATTCGAGTCAAATATGGTTGATTTAAACAGTAAACAAATGAAACAATGAAATGTTAAAAATGAATGAAAGGAGCAAATTTACATTATAAGGAAGACAAAATATTAAAGTTGAACTAAAATGACAGAAACGGATGTACACTGTTTCAAATACATTCTGCAATCTATGAAAATAGACAGTTATGGATGAAGAACCCACCCGCAGGCTGGAGGTAGACTGGATTCATCTGCCTTGGAAGCTGCCCATTAGCATGGGCTCGGGCAAAGTGCCTCTGCCTCTCCTGGCCATGGCCTGAATGAAAACCGCAAAACGGGTGCCCAGAGGAAGCATAAATGTGTCCTGTGTTCATAGTTAATATGAAAAATTGACAGCTTCTTAAAAGTAAATTGCAGAGCAAAATCAAGGTTTGACCAGATCTGTGCTTTTCAAGACTCAAACTGAGCTCCAAACATTCGAAACCAAACATTCCGCAGTTGCTTAGTACACACGTGATGTCACCATTTCTTCATTTTTGAACAAAAACACTACATTAAACAGGCTGCTTCAATAACCTCCATCAGCTTGCTCCATAGAGACTGGTTTGGTTGGAGTCATTCTTCTTTGTTTAGTTTGTCTAGATTGAAATAATACAAATGTCATTAACTCTGGATGTTTTTTGCAGTATTTTTGACTATACACTCAGGATTCTAGACACTATGTCTTCTCAATAAAAACACAAGACAGATAGTATGTGAATGCAGTGCAGATCATGGAGGCCTTATTCTGAGCCATCCATCCTGCCATCACCAATAGCATGTGTGAATGTGAAAAGGGAAACACCCACTCTCTTATACATCTTTATGAAACTCTTCTTGTATACTCACGCCCCTTTTTAAGTCAGTTATTGCAGTTTCTGTGGACAAGTAAGACATCCTCCCTTTGCATCACAGTAAAGCCCACAGTAAATCCAACTCATCCTTTGGCCTGTTGTCACTTCATTCGGCTGCACCCAAAGGCTGGATACATCCGCATGTGTTACTGCTATTAAGGGCTTACTTAAAGACAATTTTAATAATACCTGTAAATGTTTTACTTCTGTTCAAGTCACGTAGCTTCTGTTTGTTAACTCTTGTTATATAACGCTTCTTGTTTTTGGATTTTGTTATTTCTTTCTCATTTTTCTTCCTCTCCCCCTTCTCTACAAGTGTCTTCAGGTAGTTACAAATAAGAATTAGTTCTTACTTTCCAATTTTAAGATCCTTTCGAATCTATTTGTACACCTCCACCTTACCACCTGTGACGAATGCCTGAGTGCCGAAGGGCCTGGAGCAGGACGCACAGACTCCCGTGACTGTGAAATTCATTTATTAACACGCAACGTAACTGTGGCACTCACATATAACAGTAACGGATAACATGACTTCTACAGTTAACACGGACAAGTCACACGTAACCGAAGACAATATACATAGACAGAACAGCTAAACAAACATTAACAAGGGCTACATGAACGTGGACATTGACATTAAGCACAGGCGCTAACAAACAATGACCAACAGTGAGGGGAGCACCGACAGGGGTTTAAATAGCCCAACGAACACTGACGCTAAACCCTGTACAGGTGCGTGCCCTCACGGGGGTGTGGCCACAAACAAAAGTAAACACCCCTGCACGCGGCAGGCCGGACCACGTGACTTGTGGGGGGCAGCGTCCCGTGATAACACTAGTTATCTAAAGTTTTACATATAGCACAAAGACCCTTCAGGATGTAAATTAATGTAGACACTTGGGAAAAGGCACTCATTTACATCCAGGCTTTTCTTTCCATCATTTAGGCTCCAATTGGTAACATGAAGCATACGGGGAAAAAAGCTAACAAAAATGCCTTTTATTTTGGGGTTATCCAACGTGGATGTGGATGCTGGGGATGCAAAATCAGTAATTCAATACATTTCCTGATTCACCAGGGTCTTGTAAAACAAAACGCAAATAATACATCCAAAATGTAAAAACGTACACAAAACCTTTCCAGCACTACACTGGACTTCAAAGTCTTATAGAGGAAACAGTTCATAAATGCTTTAAACACGTCCACAGCAGTGCGCCCGTTAGCCAGCACAATTGCAAACACTATGCATGCAATGTGCTGTTAGCACCTCCTACGATGTGGACGAGGGGTTGGATTTTAGGAGGCAAAAATAGAACACAGCAAACCTATAAAAAAACAACAACCTCAAAGTATTTACAAATCTGTGCCAATATGTAATGTCCCTAAGCGCACTTCTGATCATGCATCTATGCAGAGTGGAACACTGCAAAATCTGCACATGAACATTGTTCTCATCTTGCAGTGCAAACATGTCCTCCTCCCATGTGAGGCTTTATGTCGCACGTCAGTGGTATGCACTGATGGCTTCATACCGCTCCTCAGCCACAGAAGGAGGAAACACGTGGCTACGCAAGTGATCCTTCCTCCACAGGTCCCCAATAGCCGAAGGCTTCGCCAGTCCAAGATAGATCTTTATGCTGAGATGAAGAAGCATTTCATCAGCATTTCATCCATCCATGGCCTCTTCATGTCATCCCCTTTTCTCCGAGCTGCAAATCGGTTGGTATTGCTGCATAGGGTTTGGATCACCTCTTGAATGAAGAACAGCTGGAAGATGTTAGAAGGGCTGTAGACTGTCTGAAAATCCATGTGAACTCCTGGGATAAAAATTCAATGGGGCAGGCTGCTCATCTTCCTCCCAGGTGTCGCACCATCTGTCCTCCTGTGCAGTAGCTGGTGGTGACGCTGTGCTCTTTCCCCCGGAGCTGATCTTGTCTTCCTTGCTCTGGCATGCGGTTGTTGCCCAGCTAAGGTGTGGAAGGTGTTGCCGGGTGTCGGAGGTGACGGTATGGACACTCCTTTCTTTGCTTGGGGTTGGCTCGTGCTTCTGCTGCCTTTGTGACTAGCCAGTCTTCCAGCAGACCATAGATTGCGGGACGGTAGAAGTTGATTGTTGCTCTGGGAGTGGGTTAGAAAAGGTGTGAAACATTCCATGTGGGGTAGGCTAGGATTGATCTGCTTCACTGCAAGACAAAGACAGCATAACATAGCCAAATGAGTACAATATGTACCATGAAAATAAACACAAACATCAAATTGTCATGAGAAATAAGGCTAAATTATTATATGTAGTAGTTACACTTACATTACTATTTATTGCATATTACTTACAACTATAGTACACTGGCTAAATCATATTGGCGTAACAGGCTACAATATTATGCTACGCACCATAATTACTTGCTAAACGATATTAGATTCAGTGCCAATAGGCTAAAAGATTATGTTGGGGTAAATATATAGTATGCATTCTCTCAAGCCAACCCAACAATCTCGCAAAAGTGAATGATATACTTACGGCATATCGAGCACGGCGTCGATTCCATGGACAAACGCGACTTCGCCCTCTGAGTCCATGCTTGCAGCCATGGAAGCGTCATCACTCTCACTTTCCTCATCACTAAATCTAAACGAAGTTCTCATCAACTTCAGCCAGTGTAAGTCGTTTCCATTCCATGGTTGTGATAAAGATATCCACTAAAACGTTTTATCAAAAGCAAAAACAAAATCACGAAGTAAACTGCCCAAAAACCGAGCAACTGAAGTGCACTCTGCAATAGCAACAGGTAAACAGCACGCGCGCAACAGGGCTCGTTAATGTGTTCCGCGTGGCCCGCCCCGTCTCTGTAGTGACCATTCATGGCAAATGAGCTGTCGAGATTTTCGTCTGCCTGAATGCTATTTGTTGAAAATGGTGTCAAACATTTTGGATTCGATGGCCCATTACTGTAAGCTTTTTTTTCTTCCTTTCCCCATTTTCTACAAGTGTCTTCTGGTACTTACATTTATATTTATGCCATTTACTTGCAAATAAGAATTAGTTCTTAATGTACAAATTATGCAAGGAGTACATTCAAAAATTGCATAGTACAGGACATGTGGTTCGTTTTTTTCTGAAGATAAAAAGCAGAAAGAGTAAAACCCGATGTAAAACTAGGGGACTGCAATATACGTGTAGACTTTGCAAACAAGGTCATTGGGTTGCGTGTATATTTTAAATAAGGTAATAAACAAAGTATATTTAATGAACTATGACTAAATAAATAAGATCTGAAAAACAATTACATTAAAAATAAACTTTAATACAACTTCCAACACCAAAAAAAAAAATTTACAAAACAGAGATTTACAATTTACAAAACAATTACAAAACAGGGGAAAATATATACAAAATTACAGTCCAGGGTCCACAGCACTTCAGACCGAGAAGCCCATCTCTGCAGCGAGATCCAGAATGCCAAGAATCCCCTCCAGCAGGCCTAGGATTTGGTCGGAGAAGAACACTTCTCCTTCTTTATTAACAACTGCATCACACACCAGTGGCTTCTCAACAAAAAGGTTCTCGAGTGGCCTTTTGCTGGGAGGTTGGCCCTCATCAGCATGTGCCTCCGACTCTGAGCTGGAGTGAGAGAATGATCCCTCATCTCCAGAGAAGGCCTTCCTCTTTCTCTTCCACAGCTACGGTGGTGGAGTCGTCCTCTTTTGCTTGGCCATGTTCTGCATGTGGTTCTGGTGGCAGGCCATATGCCATTGCTGCAGGCTGGAGAGGTGAGAGTAGTAGGTCTGCATGTACCACTCCCAGTAGACCTGCTGCCAGTAGAGCTCCTGGTTGGTATAATATGCTCCAATGTTGCCAGGCAGCTGAGGAGACTCGCTGGTATGGAGACCGGCATTCCGCATACAGAAGGGCATCGGCGTAGAGTGCCAGTGGCTTGCACCTGCTCTGGACACATATGGCATGAAACTGAAGACTGCTTGCTTCCATTACTGTACACCAGGGATGATAATGACTTGTTTATGATTTTCCCAGCTACAAAGAGTACTAAAAATCTAGAGTATCTTACGTATGGATGGATTGGCAGTCAGCACATGTGGAGAAGGCTGATGGCTGTGTACCTCCACCAGGCCTTAAAAACATCCATTTAATTAGCTTTTTCTTTTTTCCCCTTTTTATCATACATAGCAAATTGGTAAGGAGCACACCTGTGGGATGCTGGAAGATCTTTATGGGCGGTGCCTCTACAGCACCACTAACATGGCCGACCACATGCGAGGGTGCCACAGCGATTCCGCAAGGGAAGGGTGCCGGCCCATAGGAGTCCACACACATCACTGTTTCGTGGGGGGCGCGGGAGACGACACAAAACAATTAAATCAAGTCAAATATGGTTGATTTAAACAGTAAACAAATGAAACAATGAAATGTTAAAAATGAATGAAAAGAGCAAATTTACATTATAAGGAAGACAAAATATTAAAGTTGAACTTAAATGCCAGAAACGGATGTACATTGTTTCAAATACATTCTGCAATCTATGAAAATAGACAGTTATGGATGAAGAACCCACCCGCAGGCTGGAGGTAGACTGGATTCATCTGCCTTGGAAGCTGCCCATTAGCATGGGCTCGGGCAAAGTGCCTCTGCCTCTCCTTTGCCATCAGAGCTACAGAGTTTTAAGAGGAGAAGAAGAGCATTCATAATATGCAAACTTTATATACTACATGCTTTAACACTACACTGCCAAAGGAGTTAGCTGACAGATGTTTCATCATTCCCCATTCGATAGTTCACTGAAAGAGTTCACTGTTAGAAAGCTCTTAACATGTCATGTCAGTTACGATGCCCTGGATTGGGGAGGATGAACAAACCAAACCATGTGGGCCTTTGTGTCGCTTGAGAAGACTCGCACACAGATACCATATGAAAGCTTGAGACTTATTTTTTGTGTCCTGAATCCTTCCTGAAGTAGCTAAGAAGCTTTGCTTCTATCCTGAATCGCTCAGTTAGTAGAGCATCAGACTTTTAATCTGAGGTCCCTGTTCAAGTGAAAATATTGTTACTTTGCCACTAACATGTGCTTGAGAAGTTTCTTGAAATACCTCTAGATCAACCTAAGTCAAGGGACAGGACCCTGTTGCCTTGAGCCTTGCCAATTAAACTGACATGTCACATCTGTTTCCCCCAGCTGTGATTCTGTGCATTGGCTGTTATCCCAGGTTAGGCTAGCTAGTTCTCCTGGCAAGGATGAAAACTCAAAATCCTTCCTACTTTAAAAAATCAACACTTCTGAGCCTATTCTTTTTGAGTTCATTACTGAGATCATTCTCATAGCAAGTTCATTACACTTTGTGCACTTATTGTAGTGCGGTGAGCAGTTTCTCTATTAGAGTAGACTTGTTCAAGTCACAGAATCCATTTACACTTGAATGAAAGTTGAACATTAACACTTGTGCACGTGTGCCGGCTATTAGCTAATGCATAAGGGAAGTCATTTCGGAACAAACCTGTGAGGCAATTGTCTTTCAGGCAAAGTGTCTGTATTCAGGCAAGGACATGTGCATGTTCAAGTCCTTGCCCTGTACTTCATTCTCTGCAGTTTACTGAGAAAGACCTGACAGCAGTTGAATACCTTTGGTTGTTGTCTGCTACCTCGTCTCTGTCTCTCTCTGTGTTCGTATGATAGGCACCACTGCATGCCATGCACCAGGCCGCCTTTCTTGTGGGGCTGTCTCTCACGACAGCTATGGAGTGCATAATTGAAGACAAGGTAAAAGGATTCCCTTAGGATTTGCATACATTTGGTTTTTGTCTGGTACATCGCCTCTGTCTCTCTTTGTGTTAAATGGAGCCTGCTCAGATGATGGTGTTGACAGCTTCTAGGTTTTTCACTAGATCCAAAGCAGTGTCAAACCTGTTTTTACATTTAAATGTTTTAACCTGGTTTTGTTCACAAAATAAGAACAATACACATTATAAATGTTAGGTAGCTACATATTTATACTTCTTGTACAAACTAAGAAAATAATAGAACACTAATTTAGTTGTTTGACATATTGACACCTGAGCAAGACATGAGTGAGGGATAAAAAGGCAGGATATTAGTCACACAAAGTACTGCCAAAAAGGTTTAAAAACACAGATGTGGGGAAGCCCATGAAGCCCACTATATAGCTTTGCTGTTACTGTAAAAAGGCCAGTTGAAATATAACCACAGACAGTTATGGACTGTAATTAATATGAAACTACATGATGATATTGGAGCTATATAACTTACTTCTTTAATATAGTATTCTCTAAAATAATGTAAATACATTGAATATATGAATAAAAGTGTAGTAAAATCATCCAGTGTTGTACTATATTATTTTCAAAGCAGGACCTTAGGTACTTATAGCCAAGGACCTGTGTCAAATCAATTTGCCCTATTACGATTGAACGTTTACTATTACTATTACAGTTGTAACGTGAATAATGTGATACAAATAGAGCTAATGAAGTACAAACTCATATAACTCACAAGTAGCTGCTACTTTGTTAAAAGTTATAAATGTCAATTAATTATTCATATTGTTGTTTGTGGGGAATTCAGTAGGTTGACTAATTCAAGCAACTCTCAAAGTATCTGCATAACCTGAACCATACATTATGAACACATCCATTAAAATAAAGTTGAATTCATGGAATATTAGGCAAGGAATGAAAGGAAGAATTAAGTAGGTCCAGCAACTAAGGGAATCCTCTCACCTTGTCGTCAACTGCACACTTCTTAGGGGTCACAAGAGATGCTCTCACTGGAAAGCAATCCTGGTGCGTAGCATGTGGCGGTCCCTGCCATGCGAACACAGAGAGAGACAGAGACGAGGTACCAGAAAAAACCCCCAAATGTATTCAGCTGCCAACAGAATCCTCTCACTTGTCTACAATCGTGTACTCCGCAGCTGTCACGAGAGATGTCCTCACTGGAAAGGTGTCCTGTTGCGTAGGCTCTGCCGTATCCTGCCGTACAAACACAAAGAGAGACGGGGGGGACAAGGTACCAGAAAATAACCAAATGTATTCAGCTGCTAAGGGAATCCTCTCACCTAGTCTTATGCACTCTGTAGGTATCACAAAAGACATCCTCAATGGAAAGGCATCCTGGTGCACAGCATACAGTAGCCACTTCTCATTGACAAGATGTCACGGCCCCTGGACCCGCCCCACGACTGTCCGCTTGCTTGTGTTCTTAACCCAGCCAACCAGGCTGAGAACAAGTCGTTTCCGCTCGGTGAACTGGGAGAAAGGGACAGTGTGTGGAAGCCCAACCCCAGTCATGTAGGTTTGCTTCTAACAGTACCATTACCAACACCCACTCTGGTGCACTAGTTTGAGTGTATTAGAACTAGTAGCACTGCTGAAGCATTACATGTATCTATAGCAAATATCTATAGCAAATATTCTGACCATGATGAAGTGATAGGTTGGTTAAGGCAAACTGAGTATGCAATACATGTTGCTTAGGTCACTTGCTCTAATTGTACACAACTGTAAATCTACACAACTGTACATTAGTTAAAGTCTACACAGTGTCAGTGATGTGAAGTACAACTGAGAGTTCGCCTGTTGTATTCTTCCAACAGACATTTTCACAGTCAAGTTCTGCGTAAGTGGGGGAAAAATAATATGAGCTTCACATCAAAGAACATTTTAAACAAATGGACTGATGACTGTATGGCTTACCCAGTATAGCGAGAGTTCTATATACACTCCAATTAAGACTGACATTCTAGACTTGATCTCGTATTTACCGTTTCATCTATATTCTAATGTTAAAGAGCATAAAGCTAAAACAACAATACAATGTCATTGTCTAGTCCGTTATGAACTGCCAGTTATATGCATGCTAGACATGTTTATATGCAAATATTCAACAGCATGTTTAAGAACTGCACATCCTGATGAACAAAATGCAGAGCAAAAACACACAATTCAAAATACTCACCATTACTCACACAATACTCACCATTCAAGAACAGACACCTGTGCCAAAGTAGGGAAACACATAAGAATATTGATTGTGTAAAATTTAAAGAGGAAGTCGCACCGATAAAAGGCGCGTTAGTTATTGTGAGTTCCACAGCGGTGTGGTAGTCTATAAGCCTATAAAGGGAAGGAAACAGTGAAGTGCACAGAGTAAAGAGGTATCTTAGCACTTAACACATACTACTAGGGCTGTGTGAAATAGCCAGTAATTATTTAATTTGCATTAAAAATCAACAGAATAAAAAATGAAAATTATCTTTAGATGCAGCTCTAATTTGTTCTAATAGAAGGGATAGTATGCATAATTAGAAAAATATTTGAATCTTTTTTTTTTACTGTAAAAGAAGGCTTGCATTTGAAAAGTTAATGTGGTGGCCTTTTATTATCTAGCTATAAGATATATACATATATATACATATATATATATATATATATATATATATATATATATATATATATATATACATATATATATATATATATATATATATATATATATATATATATATATATATATATATATATATATATAAAGTTCCTCCGATAAGTTTATATATATATATAAAAGTCCTCCGATGGTCGGGGGCGGGGGGGTAAAGCAAAAACAAATTTATAAATTTTCAATATTTCGCACGTACTTTAAATAAAATATTTAGTTATGATTTACATATTAGATTTTTTAGGCCTTCTAAATGTTTACTTTTGATACATTCAATAACTAACGTTAATGCGATTTATGTTGCCTAGCATTAGGCTAATGAAAATGAAGGTTGCTGCGTTTATCAAACTATTAGTATTTATTTAATGATCCAGTGTGACCAGCATATGGACGATTTTCGAAAAATGCTTTAACTAGCTAATATATTGAAATATTAGGCGTTGTTAAAGCCTAGTATAGTTAATAGACTAAAACAGACCCAAGCCTCGCATTCACGCTATTAACGCGTTCGGTTAAATGTTTTTTAAAAGAACGTCCACTGTTACATAAAAAGCAAGTTGTGGTTGATCTCCATTATGAAGCTAAATTCTTCCATTAAACATTTTGGCACTGTTGAATGCTGGTTCATTTTGAAAAACTGTTTTATAATTCGTGTAGTTAGATCATTTGGCTCACGAAGATGAATCCATGTGCTCCAAGTTATCCGATGGCCTCGTTGTACGTCGGAGACCTTCAGATATTACCGAGGAAATGCTATACGAGAAATTCAGTCCTGCTGGCCCAATAGTCTCCGTACGGATTTGCAGGGACGCGATGACCCTCCGCTCACTTGGATACGCATACGTGAACTTTCAGCAGCAGGCAGATGCTGAGCGTGCTTTGGACACTATGAACTTTAACATCATCAAAGGCAGACCTGTGCAAATTATGTGGTCCCAGAGAGACCCCTCTCTGAGGAAGAGTGGAGTTGGCAACATCTTCATCAAGAACCTTGACAAGTCTATTGACAGCAAAGCTCTTTACGACACATTCTCTGCCTTTGGGAACATCCTTTCCAGCAAGGTGGTGTGTGACGAGAATGGCTCTAAGGGCTACGGCTTTGTGCACTTTGAGACCCGTGAGGCTGCGGAGAGAGCAATTGAGAGACTTAATGGCATGTTGCTCAATGACCGCAAAGTGTTCATTGGCCACTTCAAGTCTCGCAAGGAGCGTGAGGCTGAGATGGCGGCCAGGGCCAAAAAGTTCACCAATGTGTACGTCAAGAACTTTGGAGAGGACATGGACGACGACAAGCTGAAGGAGATCTTCAGCAAGTTTGGCCAAACGCTGAGCACTCGCGTCATGACCGACGAGAGCGGCAAGTCCAAGGGCTTTGGCTTTGTGAACTTCGAGAGGCACGAGGATGCCCAGAGGGCTGTGGATGAGATAAATGGGAAGGAGCTGAATGGGAAGAAGGTGTATGTGGGTTATGCCCAGAAGAAAGGCGAGAGGCAGACAGGGCTGAAACGAAAGTTTGAGCAGATGAAGCAGGACGGTATGACTCGCTACCAGGGAGACAACCTGTACGTCAAGAACCTAGACGACGGTCTGGACGACGCGCGTCTACGTAAGGAGTTCTCTCCGTTCGGGACCATCACAAGTGCCAAGGTGATGATGGAGGGCGGCCGCTCCAAAGGGTTTGGCTTCGTGTGTTTCTCCTCGCCGGAGGAGGCCGCCACGGCCATGACGGAGATGAATGGGCGCGTTGTAGGCACCAAGCCGCTGTACGTGGCTCTGGCGCAGCGCAAGGAGGAGCGGCAGGCCCACCTCTCCAACAAGTACATGAAGCGCACGGCCAGCGTGAGTGCCTTGCCCAACCTCGTGCTCAACCCCTACCAGCCTGCCCCGCCCTCCGGCTACAACATGGAAGCCATTCCACAAGCTCAGAACTGGCCTGCCTACTGCGCAAGCAGCCAGCTGGCACAACTCCTCCCCAGCCCTTGCTGGGCCATGCAGTGCGTCCACCCACAGCAAGTCCAGGATATGCCGAGTGCCATCGGTCCAGCCGCATCCTGCCCGCAGGCCTTCAGCGCCATCAGACCAACCACCGCCTGCCAGGTCCCACGCACGATGGCCTATCAGACCATGGCATCTGAGGCTCCGGGGACAGGGATGGCCAGCGCGGAAGCTGCCAACAAGGCGTCGCTGGTGACAGCAGTACCACAGTACAAAACCACCTCAGGCGTTCACAGCCCACAGCAACACCTGGGCACACAGCCCTTAGATATAAATGTCGAACTTACCATTTATCAGTCAAATCAATTATAAAACATTTATGTTTCTCAACCCACAGCAGCACCTGGGGGCAGAGCTCCAGGTGCCCGTGCAGCTGGCTGCGGTCCATGTGCAGGGTCAGGAACCTCTCAGTGCCTCCATGCTGGCTGCTGCACCTCCACAGGAGCAGAAGCAGATACTGGGTGAGCGTCTGTTTCCCCTGATCCAGAACATGCAGCCCACCCTTGCAGGGAAGATCACGGGTCTGTTCCTGGAACTGGACAACTCGGAGCTACTGCATATGCTGGAGTCTCCTGAGTCTCTGCACCCTAAGGTGGATGAGGCAGTCGCTGTGCTCCAGGACCAGTGCGCGCAGGAAGCCGCTCAAAAACTTTAACCAGTGCTGCGCTTCTGGCTGTCTAATGGAAGAATAAGCAGTAAAAAAAATTAACATTTTAACTGAAAAAAATAAACATTGAAACTGAAATGCATTGAACATTGAAATATTTTTGCCATGTCTGTAGACATCAAGCCTGTAAGGGTTGGCACCAGGCCGAGGCCCCCTCGACCAGAGGGAGGCGTCGAGTCAACCACGCCACTGATCAGGATCAACACCCAACAGCTGGGCTAGACCTTATATAAGCCCAGTGACCCAATCATTCAGTGCTGGGTTTTTGATAAAGTTTTGAGCCAAGCTCCTAGCCGGTAACTCTGGGTATTGAGGTCTGTGAGCCCTTGTGCTATGCCTCTTTTCTGTTCTGCGAGGGTGTCAGTGTTTTTACACGTCCCCTCCCTTCTCCAGTTTTCCCCTCTCGAGTCTGTCTCTCTCCTGAGGCTTCCCTTAGCCATTCAAGTTTCTCCCCGTTTTCTGGTTTTGTTTGGGAACTTTTAGTTCGAGTTTTCCCCAGTGCATCGGGGTTGCCATTTCTTTCCGTGGCGTTCTTTGTTCTCCCCTTTTCCACGCTCACCGAGGTGTTTCGTTTTTTCCTCTTGTTTTGCTTGATCCAAGCTCTAACTGTTCTGCACACGAGCCCACCATTGTTAGAGTGTGGCTGCTTACCCAGTAAGCTATTGGTGTCCTCACCTAGCTGACCTGGATTCAAAACCACCTTACAAAGTCCAGGCCTTGGTTATTCTAAGCTTAAAATGAAAACGACAGAAAAAGGTAAAATCATTTCAAGTTTGGTTTATTTGTCGCATACATAGTCATACACAGTATAACTCACAGTGAAATGGTTGAGTGCTCTGTCCAATCTGAGGAAAAAGAAAAACAGGGGTGCATAGAGAAATATATTCTATATATATACAAAAATATATTAATAGTGCATGTACAATATATATATATATATATATATTATGTTTATATGTACAATGTATATATGGATATTTATATATGTATGTACAGAATGTACAGTCCCATCTTGCAATTGACATATTTACAGTTATATGTTACATGGTGGTAATTGAACATATTACAGTTATATTGAACATATTACAGTTATTTCTATTACATATTACAGATTTTGACATGAACAGCTGATCATTTTTTTGTTTTTATTCCTCTTAAAGTTTGAATGTTCAGATTGTCAGTTCTTACAGGTCATAGCTGATCATTAGATAAGTGTATTGGGTTGCATTAATATAAATGTAAAGATCAAAAAAACAAAACCCCACAGTGTAGCTTAAAATAGAGAATAATTCTGTAATATTCCTTTATGTACAACACAATTTCAAATGACCTTATTAACAAACCAGTAAAGACAGGACGAGAAGCAAAGGTCACTTACACGTATTAAATCTTGAAGCAAACAAACTGCAGCTGCAAGTGCCACACTGCCATCCAGTTCCACTCTCTGGTCTGGCGACGGTCATATTACAGGAGCAACGAGAGGCTGCCAACAGTTTCTTTTAGCTTGTCTACTGAGACGGTGAAACTGGCCAACCAGGTGAAAAGCATTGTGAAGGAGAAACGACTTCGACTGCCGACGTGGGAAAGTAGCAGTCAGAGCAGGTCTATTGGAGCAGTGCGATGGACTCTGCCCAACAATGGGCTGCAAGCCCACATCTCTGCACATAGCAACAGTATGTGGTTCCTAGGTGCCCAGTCGGCTAGTTTTAAAGTTCAATTCAAATATTAAATAAAAATGCAGACTTCAGAATTGGTTAAATAGCATAACTGTGCACGTACTTTATTGTAGGTTAACATTAACACGCATTATTGAGGCACCCTCTGGAGAATGTCTAAAAATCAGAGAACCCACATTTTCATACATTTTTCAGTAGTGGTTATGTATTCACCCCACATTCCTTTACATATTTGCGTTTGTCTTCACGTCCATTGCATCCAAACCATACATTTGTCAATATATGCAAAGTAATATAAAACACCCACACCAGTTGGAACCTGTTAACACCACATTCCAAGAGATTTCTCTTGACCTTATCCTAAAGAGATGGTCCTGAGCCTGATGGAAATAATATCTCATACTTGGGAGGACATGGACGACAACAAGCTAAATGAGATCTTCAGCAAGTTCGGCCCAACGCTGAGCCGTCGCGTCATGACAGACGAGAGCGGCAAGTCCAAGGGCTTTGGCTTTGTGAGCTTCGAGAGGCACGAGGATGCCAAAAGGGCTGTGGATGAGATGAACGGGAAGAAGTTGAATGGGAAGCAGCTGTATGTGGCTCGTGCCCAGAAGAAAGGCGAGAGGCAGACAGAGCTCAAACGCAAGTTTGAGCAGATGAAGCAGGACGGCACGACTCGCTACCAGGGAGTGAACCTGTACGTTAAAAACCTAGACGACAGTCTGGACGACGAGCGTCTGCGTAAAGAGTTCTCTCTATTCGGGACAATCACGAGTGCCAAGGTGATGACGGAGGGCGGCCGCTCCAAAGGGTTCGGCTTTGTGTGTTTCTCCTCGCCGGAGGAGGCCACCGAGGCAATGAAGGAGATGAACGGGTGCATCGTAGGCACCAAGCCGCTGTACGTGGCCCTGGCGCAGCGCAAGGAGGAGCGGCAGGCCCACCTCACCCACCAGTACATGCAGCGCATGGCCAGCGTGAGTGCCGTGCGCAACCCAGTGCTCAACCCCTACCAGCCCGCCCCGCCCTCCGGCTACTTCATGATGGCCATTCCACAGGCTCAGAACTGGGCTACCTGCTACCCGAGCAGGCAACTGGCAC
This sequence comes from Electrophorus electricus, assembly GCF_041902795.1. Lineage (NCBI taxonomy): Eukaryota > Metazoa > Chordata > Actinopteri > Gymnotiformes > Gymnotidae > Electrophorus > Electrophorus electricus. The sequence continues at coordinate 533,731 of NW_027658616.1, read as the reverse complement.
AGCTCCACCCCAGCACCCGCTGGGCTACGCACAGCATTCAGCCACAGCATTTCCAATACATGCCGAGTACCATCAGGCCCGCTGCAGACCAATCTCTGGGCCAGGAACCTCTCACTGCCTCCGTGCTGGATCTGGAACCTCCGCAGGAGCAGAAGCAGATGTTGGGTGATCGATGGTCTGTTTCCCGTGATCCAGAACATGCACCCCAACCTTGCAGGGACGGGTTTGCTCCTGGAGATCGACAACTTGGAGCTTCTGCTTATGCTGGAGTCTCCTGAGTCTCATTGAAACATTGAAACTGAAAAAATAAAAACGCATTAAAAATTGAAATATTTTTGCCTGGTCCATAGACTCCAGTTTCAGGCCTTGATTACAGTAAACTAAAACAACATGTAAAAAGGCTAAATGATTGACACGTGTACAGTCGGTGACTCCTTTCTTTTTGTTCCTCTTACTGTTCGAATGCTCAGAATGTCAGTTTTTGCAGTTGACAGCTGAGCATTAGGCATGTGTATTGGACTGTATTAATAATACAATTGAGGATTCATTGCTGTTCAGGGACCCAGCAGTGGTAACTTGGCAGTGGTAGGGCTTGAACTAGCAACATTCTGATTACTAGTCAAGTAACCTCTGAATAGTATTATTATGATTAATATTATTAATATATCTTACACTGAGGTCTGCTGAAGCTTACCCAGGATCCTTTGCAGCAGCCTGCCATATGCACAAATCATTACGAAAGGACACAGAATCTCTAAACTCCCTTGTTTTATGTTATTAGTTTGTCTAATTCAATGTTAAAGCACTTTCCCCTGTAAACACTCTTTTTATGACCTCATTTCACCGTTTCATGACTTTATGCCACGAACCAACCAACTATTCTTTTATACAACTCTTTTCAAACACTTCAACCATTGTGGGTAACTACACTATTATACACCTGTAATTCTTGTTATGCTATTTATTTTATTGGTACTGTCGATACATCGATGTTAGGAGAAATACCTCATGAATACTTTAAATGAATCCTTAAAATGACACCTATTCCATTTACTAATGCTAAGCTTGCTACAGTCTGAACTTCTAGCAAGTCAAGAGAAGTCTCATGCAGTTTCTGTATTTTCTATAATTGCTTAATATATGGATGGTTTTAAACTCAATAACATACGCACTTGCAAAATATGTGAATATAAAGGAACAAAAATAAATTAACATAACCACATACCTAAACATCATCTGGTACCATCACCCCATCACCCCTCAATGCAGTATGAGGATGGTCAGATTGTTGTATTTACTAATAGTTACCACTAGTATTAAAATAACAGTAAGCCCAAACTGTTCAACTATGTCCTCTTAAACAAACCTGTGATTTTTTAAATATTTGGACCACATCCTCCTGCAGAATAAAACAATCAGGAAATACAGTTGAGTTGGCCCATACCGCCCTCACATCAGTGTGATTTCCATCAATGACGTGTTATGGCTCTGGGTAAGGAACAATGTTATATTGTTCAATAAACTTTTCACAGGATGCATATTTTTCATTGTTTTAGCAAAGTTTTCGCTACCTCTATACAGCAAACACCAGAATCGACAAGGTTTACATTAATTATAGTCAGTAGAATTAAAGGGAAGAGGCCATATAAAAGGCTGGGATCTACATTTAGCAGACTCGGCACTGTGTTACTAGATATTGCCCACATTCCATTAATTTTATTAAGTCCTCTTTAAACAGAAAATAAAGATGCAGACTCAAGAATTAATTGAAGAGAGTAGTAGGTCCATTATTTATTTTGAGCTCAGCGTTACATACAAACGAGGCATAGTCCAGAATATGTCTAATAATCACACAAGGAACACACATTTTTATCCAGTTTTCACAACTGATTATGTGATTGCCACACCTTCTCTACATACTGGTGTTTGAAATCTCAACCACTGTGTTCAACCATACATTATTCAATATATGCAAATTGAGATCTATCATTGTACAAATTGAAGCTTGACCCCAGTATATGCTAATGGAAGATTTTCCTGGGTTTTTTTGTTGTTGTTGTTTTTTTTGTTTTTAACAAAGATGATCTCAACTCATACCATCAAACACCTGCAAGATGATGTTGCAGGTCAGTATCACCCTGCTCTTATGGTAAGATAATGAACCTTGCTTAGCCACAGAACTCTCGAAGAGGCTTTCACGTCTTTTAAAAGCCGGGATCTTTCCCAATACTTAGGAAGCTATTTCTCACGGGAACAGTCCAGAGTCATCTGCCGTAGACTTCCACAGAGGCCTTGAAACCACCTGCATCAGAGCCTCTGCTCTGCACTTACAGACCCACAAAGGCCTTAAGATACCCCAGAAACATTATTCCTCTTTATGCTTTCAAACACAGTCTTGCACCACTCTGCACCTGTTGCAGAGAGCTTCAAAGCCTATTATAATAAGATCACAGATCGCCTCATGAAAATACCTTTACCCCAAAACATTTTATTACCTCAGGTGGAACAGTGTGTATAGGCCTAGACCTCTTTAGATGTAACTTAGAACCGCCGGTGACCGCTGTATGCGTTTCTTTGGTTGTACAAGCTCCACTGGAGGACTCGATGAATAGTTGATGATGGAAGAGGGGTATATCAGATTCACCCCTTCTGCCTCCATGTGACAAATTAACACACTACATAAACTTTTAGAAATAAATCAGTCTTTTAACAAATGGTAAACATTCTCTAGAAAAGATTATCTTGTAACAATTCATTGAGTATATGAACTGTTTTTGTGTCCTTATATCTATAAATGAAAAGTAATAAAACATTATAGATGATAAATAAATTACATAAAATGTATAAAAGTTCACAAATAAGAAAGTACCTGAGTCTGCACTTTTCTCCACAGATTCAAGAAACTCGTGAAAGTTGGAAGCTATAGAAACACATAGTACAGAATTATAGACTGACTGAGGTGTGAGCAGAAAGATCGCCATGATGTCCTTATATCTAAAGCACTCAAAGCATTGATGCTATGTAAATAAACTGTGATCCGATTGGTTCAATCTAAGTAAATAGATTCACCTACTTTGAAGTTAAAGTTTTTCTCAAAAGGTTAGAACTGGTTGACTATACTTTGCCGTGTTCTGTAATAGAAAATGTAAACATTTATATCTAAAATATTGCACGACAGAAATCAATTCAAGACTAACCTCTAATGACCGCTAGATGGGGGAAGATATTAAGTAATAAATGAGTCCAGATCCTCCTGCCCGACAATACGGTGAGACTCTGTTTTTACGTGTGATGGAAAATGATACGAAACTATGTATTATGTGATTCATATAAAATCACACTGATCCTTTTGTTCTTAAATTAATAATGCCGTTTGCACATTTATATCCGCCTGTTGCTGATTAAGTTGAACATGTATCAGGAACTGTTAACATCAAGGTCAACTTGACACACAACCCACACTGTTTGGAGTCAGTTTGGGTTGGTTTGTGGAAAAAAACAAGCTGAGAGCTGATTGGCTTATAGCCACAGCAACAAAGGAAAGAAGAGCTGCTTAAGAAAAGATGATTGGTTAAAGACAGCACAGGAGTAGTATAACTAGCCACGGTTTTGTATACTCGGGGCTCCCTACCTGAGGAGAGCCAAACATTTATTTTATTCTTTTTCTTATTAAATTACTCTCTTAATCACGTCTGACTTGCTGTTTGTTCAAAATTCCACAACATATGTCATTACTACGCCGCACAAAAAAGACCGCCATATTTGTAGTTCCACAATGTGAAAAGGCGTCATTTTCTATGCAAACGAATGAATAAACACCATGCCATGCCTTGCTGTATCCCCTCTTTGCACCGCTGGACAGACACACTCATGACACTGTACTCATCAAAAGCAGCACCAGAGACGCACTGAGTCATATCCCGCTACACACCTCTCAGGCCAGCTTGTTTGCACGTTTTGTCATAAAACTTAAAATGTCATTTGTTGCCATTATATATAAAATTACCTATTTAAAAAAACAAATAAATCAAAAAGTACTTGTGGCAAGAGAAACACGTGGCTAATCACCTACAAGAAATAATGTCAGTGATGTTTGGGGCAGGTGTTTCAAACTTGCCCAGACTCTTGAGAAGCACCTAAACGCTCACACAAGGGTGTCCGCTTCCCATAGTGCTGCAAATACTGCAGGAAGGGCTTTGGTGAAACAGGCCACATGGAGGAGCAGAAGACAATCCACACAACTGAAGAAGCCCGTAGCTGCCCAGTATGTCAGAATCCACATGGGAGAAGAACCCTGTAGCTGCCCAGTATGTCAGAAGCAATTTGTGCAGGTGGGTAATGAACCATATTTGTACCCATTCGTATGTAGGGAGCAAATCAGTTGAAGACTTGAACAGTATGTTAACAATCAGTTAAAATTACTGTTGATGACAAGAAAACAATGGCTAATATGTTCCTTCACAGCTATGTCATTGGTTGATCTATTTTTGTCAGATTTAGTGCTTGTTTGGGCAAGTGTGTTAAAGTCTTCCTTTGTTTTTGGTTTTGTTCCTTTTCATATAGTTGTTTATTCCTTTTTGTCTAGTGATGTCCATTATCCATTTAAAATCTGTCAAATTAAACAAATGTGAAACGAATTCCATAGTATTCAGATTTGATTGCAAAAGAGACCAACCACTCCCCGTATTTTGAATTTTGCATATACAGTATATGTGCAGTTCCAGCCTAGTCCACTGATCCAAAATCTGGCCCAGATGTATCTGTTGACTGCAAATTTGAATGATTTCTGTGCTCTGCAGCAAAGGAGCGTTTGGTTACTATCTGATGGATTAAAATAGGCTTGTTGGTAGCAAAGACATCACTAAAGTGTACAGAGCAAAGGTACTCCAGGACCAGGATGGGTAAGTAGCAGCTTGATCAGTGGAATCTTCTGTGAGACGTAACAGGACGTCGGTCTTAAATGTAATGTTAGATCAAATGAAAAACTTTAGTGGATTGAAATACAGATAAATAAATCCACTAAAAGTGCATCTGCATCATTGGTTAAAAAGTTGTTCTGCTAGTTGTCTGATTTTGTTCCAGTAATCTAATGTTTCCTGGCACTAGGTGGTTCAAGATTATATTGGTGTTTGCTTTATTTCTGTGATCTTTTTAACCATAGTCTGCTTGTTTATACTGTCTACCAAATGCAATACTGAGTAGTGAAACACTGACACAATCCCTTTTGGCGTCAGACATTTGTAATAATTTCAATAATCTACAGTTGTAAGTCAAGAGGGCAGCACCATTTTAAAGTCTAGTTTCCTTTCTCTGTCTCACTTTCTGGAATTTTTCCGTCTGTGTTTTTATTAAAGTTAAAAATGGATAGGGTATTAAAACTCCCTTTCACTGACGTCTCTTCCACTGAACTTGTAGAGAAAGTGATGATATGAAGATGATTATGTTTATCACATTCACTCAGAGATCATTGTCTGAGGGTCATGTTGTACAGTTCACGATGCCCCGGGTTGCAATCAGGAGGTTTAACAGTGATGTGCCACACAGTTGTCTGTGGTGTTCTATATGATCTAAAAGTCAGACTTACCATTTATCAGTCAAATCAATTAAAGAACATTCATGATCAACAATTTGTGGGTGGCCATGATACTAACAGCGTGGTGGAAATTCCACAAGATATCAAACTCCACACTAACATAAACATAACACTGCTTTCATGTCACTTCCACAAGTAGCCCAAACATAAGATATAGAAAGCAGGTAAGAGCGGAGCAGTCAATGTGCCTAATATGACTGCAAAAGCCTGGCAGGACAGGAGGTATTCCTGCTTCTGCTAATCAGCAAAAGGAAGCTCCTGGCAAAGTGACGTGGACTGCAAAAAAATCACCAGGAAGGTCAAGCTACAAATTCCAGAGAGGAGCAGGGAGCACCAAAAGTTCCATAGCATCCTGCGGAAAGAGTACCACATAAGCATGGAAACAGTACAGCAACCCATGGTATGAGCATGGACAGATGAGGAAGAGCTGCTAGAACAGTACGTCCCCAATAAGCAGGCAGGATGTGGATCCGTCTCACTATTTCATTGGCAGAAATGCAGGAGCAGGTGATAATACTCCTGGGCCCAGCACTCTTCAACCTGGGTACTTTAAGGAGAACACGGCAGCCTCCCAAAAGTGATACAAAGTCCCAAAATGGCTATTACCTGTGCTGAATAACAGTATGAAGGACAAATCTACCCCTGTCCAAAGTTTAATTGATTTAACTGAATGCCAACTATACTACCACCATCAATCTGTGTAAGGTGTACTTGCAAGTGCCTTTAGCACCAAAAGCAAAAGAACTCAGTGTTTTCAACACATTTCATCCAAGCATCATCATGTGAAATGTTGTTCTTTTCGGAAATTCTTCATCTAAATATGGTTGTGTTGCTAATGAGATCATATTATTTGTTACTCTTTAAACCTTATTATTCCTTTAAGATTCAAAGTCTACTGTGTTAGGAAACCTATGTGAGAATATAAAATCAGCAGTTTCTGCATGCTTGTGTGATGAATACAGAAAGTGATCTCTTATACCTGCGGAATTAAGGCTTCAAATGTCTTGGTGTTCAGACGATATGGAGAGGCTCTGGGAATCTGGAAGGATAAACGTTTGTTTCATTTTCAGGGACTGTTGATCATTTATTTGTCCATTCATTTATTACACTATTAAGGGATTATTAATGTGCACTGGGAGAACAGTATAAAGTTATCAGTCTTCTAACTAAATAGCCTGGTCTTGTAAGGTAACCACATGCACACCTTTCCCTCAGTGATGGCAAGGAGTGGTTTAAACTCACCATGTCATCTGTGATTCTGAGTGTGAGTACTCCTGCATTTTTGTACACAAAGCCTGCTGAGTTGGCAGTGAAGGCAGAGATGCCCATATACAGCATGTTGCTTTCATCAGGTGGCAGTGAAAATGGTGTCGGGGCAAAAGCGGGTTTCTTGTGCACTCCAATGTTGTAAAACTCCCCCTATATAGAGAGCAATGCAGAGATGAACTTATTCTTTTACAGCTCCTGGGTCTTGATTCTTCGTTCAGATTAAACTGTTCTATCAGTGTAACCTTTGTGTAACCTTTTTTTCCTACAAAAGCCCAACAGTGCTTTCTGGATACACTTAGGCACAGTTTTGCAAGTGCTCCTGTTATTCCCTGTTAATTCAGCTCTTTGGCTCAGAAAGGCTTTCTTATGATCATTATGGTCATTATTCTTATGCTTTGACAACTTGTGCCTTTTTTAACTTGTGCCTGAAAACCCCTTTACCTATGCCAATGATAAAACACTGATGAACTCCTGCAAACAAGTTGTAGTTTTTTAATTAGTGCATTAATCTTAGTTTGGGATCTTTAATGACCATCTTAATCTGTGTATATTATTTGATTGTTGGTTCTTTCCTAGCTGAATGTAACTTCCTCTCACAGTAGTGTACAACTTCCAAGCTTATCAAAGGATAGTGTTGTAGTCAGGACCATTAAAAAAACATTCAAGCAAAGACCAAGATTTTGTAGTGTTGGAATCTGAGACAAGAATGAGACTTATTTAACAATGATTTTACTTTAATTATACCACTCACTGATAATGTATTGTAAATTGTCATTGTCATAAATTGTCATAAATAATTGTCATTATAAAGGCAGTTGAATATAAACAAATATAAAGCAAAAAGGTTCATATGGCCATTTTTATTATTAAATTAAAACATAGTAATACTTAAATAATTGCTATCTGCCCTTGGGTCAATCATGGAAAGGATTAACTAGATGTGTTCTGTAATGTGTTAAATCCTCTTGATAAATGCATAGCTTTAGCTATATCATAAAATATATGATGAGTCTTTTTCTCATTATTACTTGTGTACAACAAAAGTTTGTGTGACAAGCAGCAACATGTATATTTACCAATTTATGAAAATGGGAGTATGCGCAGTGGGAGAGTAAATATCTTTTAAAATGACTCTCAATTAATGGCAATGCATTTCCAATAAGTCTCTTATGCACCAGTACTTGTGAATGTACACACACAAACCTCACCGTTTGGGTCTTCCCCAAGTCCCCTGTCCTGTTCGCACTACTAGCTAAGAGCAACCAGCTAACTTGATAGCAGTGTGACTCAATAATAATAATAATAATAATAATAATAATAATAATAATAATAATAGTAATGATAATAATAATAGTAATAATAGTAATAATAATAATAGTAATAATAATAATAATAATAATAATAATATGGCGCTTCCATGCACATCAGCAAGCAAATAGGAACACTAGCACTTGCATGAAATTAAGCATATTAGCATTTCAGAGGGCAGATTATTTAGCCTGCTAAAATAGCAGGTGTGGCAGCAAATGTCTGTTCAAAACACTATGTCACAGGTATGAGTATCATGTATTTGCTATAGTATGATTGTTCATGTTTGTAAATTTAAAGCTTACAAATGCTGTATTTACAGTGTATTGCAGGTTATTAAAATGTGGCAGTAATTATTAGGATATAGAGAATTGTAGCGTTTAAACAAATCATTATGTTAGAAGTATGTTTAGGGAAGAATACACCCTGACCCACCCAGAGTCACCCACTTACCTTACATTATTGATCATAAACTTGAATAGCTACAATACTGTCTGCTAATCATGCAGTTTGAAGTTTGCAAAGTGTGTACCCAGACAAAATCTGTGTTAAAACTTTCCTTTAACACCAGGTCATACATGAGTCAGACATGATTCTGAATAAATGAATGAATGAAAAAATGAAAAGCCTTATTTCATTTCAAACTGCACTTCAGGAACACTGAGCTCAAGTTCTGAGGAAACTTCCCTGCATATTTTCAGGGGTTTTCTGCCTCACCATGCCTGAATCACCTCATAAGGAGCTTGATAATGAGGAGACAGGGTGACTGAGGCAGTGAACACTCCTCACTGAGCATACTGGCTTCCAAGAGCTGGAGCTGGGAAGACCTATAGGTCTGTGACACACACTCCCACCCAGTCCTGATACTAAGAAGGTGGAACCTACAGGCTAATATGCAGCTGCCTGTGCATCAATAGGCGTCTGGGGTGTCCATCACTCAGGGAGGCGTGGCTGAAGGCGTGGCCTTGCAGACTGAGAGCTGGCTGAGGTAATCTGTAAAGGAGAGAGTAGTCACCAATAATCATGGAAATGTAGCCACAACTGTACAGTATATTTCACAGCCATGTATATTACATATCACAGACCAGGCTTACCAGAATAAATATTCCACACATACAGCTCATATATATCTGTGTGTGTGTGTGTGTGTGTGTGTGTGTGTGTGTGTGTGTGTGTGTGTGTGTGTGTGTGTGTGTGTGTGTGTGTGTAAAAACATGCTCCTGTTTTAGTCTCAACACAAACAGATATACATGTAGGAGTAGCAAACTGAAGCAAGAGCTCACCTTCACCAGTACATAGTCTCCAGCTTTAACAGTGACAGGGTTGGTATCCGTGGGATAAGAAAGCAAATCCTTTCTTGGAAAAATAACCTTCACATTCCCATCTTTCCGACCACAATGATCTTGAGATGACTTCTTACTTTACTGCAGAAAACAGACTCAGTCAAGCAAAAACAGCAGATAACATTTGTACAATATAAAAGGCTTGACTAAGCACTGTAGCAGACAGAAATTCTCTCCTGCTCTTACATTGCCTCCAGATACCATGCCACAACGTCTCACTAGGGTGGTTATTCCCACTGTTATGTAGATGGTCATAAAATTCTGTTATCAGTGTGTATATCGGTAGGTCCAATCTCAGCATGACTGGTAGCGCATATTAACACACAAGTGGCAAACACCTTGGGGTAGTTTTCTGTGCATTCGCCAGGCATGTTCTCAAAAGAAGGACACTAACAAGAATCAAAATTAACTAAGACCCCAATCTTCAAACAGTTATTGATGGCAGGTAATACACTAAAGACCACAAGCACAGGGAAACCAGTCATTGGGATTTCCCGGTACCAAAGATGTGAACTGCTCTCAACACTTCAAAAATAACAAAAAGCTCAAAGCATCCAAAACAGACACAATGCTATGCCTAACCAGGGAAGGGTTTCAAATGAAAGGGCCACAGAAACCCATGCGGCAATCGCAAACTAACACCACAAACGGGAAAGTGACCATACAACTCAAATAGACTAAAATAGACCAAACAATGCCCTAAATACATAAACACATAAACTCTATTTGCCCTCCAGAAAAGAACAAGGCCAAAACCAAAATGAAATGCCAAAAGGTGCTAGGGCTGAGCTGATAGACAATGCCATTGTTCATCATCGTTGTCAGACAGACCTCATGATGTTGATCCAGCAGGTCTAAATAAGATAAGGGAGGAGAATTTGCTGCAACTATTTATTTTCTTGCAGAAATCTAGTTAAATCGATATGCAAAACATGATGACCAAGACACACAGATGCAGCAATCCCAAATTATTAACAGCAGAAGTGCTCCAAACACAGTTGTAACACAGCATGGCTTCAACCCACTGCAGTACTCACTCCCTCCACTAGGACAAGCTGTTTGCTGTCGATGAAACTGGTGTTGACCTTAGCCGCATCTTCTCGGAATGTAAAGATAAGCTCCTCCAGGCGACAGCTTCTTCACCTCAGCTGGGATATCGTCCCCGAGACGGTGGTATGCCTGAGTTTTCTGTGGGTGTGGTATACACATGTTCATGTCAGAAGGTAAAGCCCAACTGGCAGCCACAAGACCCTTTCAATTCTCCAAATGATAATAGACAATGGTGAATTTCTTGATAGAACCATCACATGAACCAGGGAGAATGTCTGTTTTTTGATAGTGTTAAACACAATGACAAAATAGGATCTCACCTTCCTCATGCTGTAGGCAAACAGGAAGGCTACATTATAGCCCACTTCCCTGATCAAAGAGACTGACTGCTGGTGGTCCTCCTCGGTTTCCCCACAGAAGCCTGTGATGAAGTCACTGCTCAGACTGACCCCTGTAAAAAGAAATTATACATAGATATATATTCACACAAGACCTATTATAGCTACAATAATTTTATAATTACATATTGAATGTTTGGTAATGATAGGACACCTGGTATTATCTTTCAAATGTTTTCCACAAGCTCAAGGTAGGCTTCCCTAGTATACCTATGAAAACATCCCAGAGCATGATGACTTAAAGTGAGAACTAAGTTTTAACACATGAGACATCAAGAAATTTGAGATAAGCAGGCTAATCTCTACTGTGCTTGTGGTGAGTGCTGTCGTTCTAGGAGCGTTTCTCACCCACGCCTCATGGTCTGTAAGACTCTGCTGCTGCCGCTCTGAGCTGGCAAGTGGATCTGCTTACAGATGTTCCTCCGCTCTTGGATTAGCTATAACACCTTCAGGAAACATACTCACCCACCCCAGCACAGGTCAAACGAAAACAGCACAAATTGACTATGGCAGTCAAACCTTATTTCACATATCTGATAAGCATAAGGCTTTTTCAATCTGATAATCTATTAATGATCTTTTCTACTGCTCACATCCAAATTTGCGAATCCTAAATTATTATCCAATCTGCTGCTTAAAATGGCCTATGAGCAATATCTGCACATGAATTCAGACTATAAGAAACTGTTCAACTAAATACTTAAACTCTTTGAACATCCACTACACCACACAAGCCATAAACAGTCAGGGCCGGATTACCAATAGATTACCAGAGCAGGCAGTGACCTGTAGGTCCCACACCTTTTAGGGGCCATGCAACAAGGAATTAAAAAAAACAAACATATTAGGAGATAATTTGCAAGGGAGGCCCCAAGATTATGACTGCCTAGGGGCCTCCACAGGGTTTAATCTGCCACTGTAGGCAGTGTACATGTACATGCCCCTAAATGTAATTGGTAACATATTCCATTACATTACTCAAGCGAGGAACATACTTTAAAAACTTTGGAATACTTCAACATTGTCCAAGACTATTTCAAATATAACTCACTTTAATTACATTTAAATTACATTTAACAGCATGTATTCTGTGTTCTGTATTTTGTCACCTGCAATGAAATACATTTTAAAAGTACCTTCCCCACACTAGTCATGGGTATCCCAACCAAAAACCACATGCTCACATCCATGACTCTGGGGTTTCTACCTCATCAGGAAAGTCTTTAGGATGTGGCCAGGTGAAGCGAATCCTTGTCAGGGTTTACGAGGGAGACGTGGTGTAGCAGGTCAGCGAATCGTAGGCCTCCTTGCTCATCACGGGAACACGGTGCTGAAACCACGGCTGAGGTGCGAACCAAGCTCCGAGTTGCTGGCCCCGTCCCCAGACACGTCTCTGTAGCTGTTCACGTTTTGACCCAGCAGGGTCACTTCCTTCACCCCCTATGGCCATGATCATTTCATATACTTAGTGTTCACATCTGGCCAAGTTTCACACACAGAAACTAGTAAAGCCAGACTGCACACATAGTCGCTGAAGGGAAGAGACCTGGTCAGACAGCATGCGCACTTCTTCAAGTATGGAGGACACAGGTCTGCTCCTTTCCCTCCCCCAGGTAAACGGCACAATGCAGTAGCTGAACATGTTGTCACAGCCCCGCATGATAGACCTACAGCAGTCAAAGAGGGACAAAATATACTGGATAATCCCACTGTAAGACAAGGTGCCACCAACAAGGCTTGCAGTACACAAGGTCTGTACTGTCAACAGCGTGAAAGGACTTTAAAAGTATCGACACCCCTGATATCAAACCATTATTTGAAGTGCTACATCTAAAAGCATGAAGGAGCTGAAGATGAGCCACCACGGTGTTTGAAGTTTTATATCCCTTCATAAGTGTAGGAGGGTCAGTCATGTATAAATATTTAACCAAAAAATGCAGATTGACAAGTGTTCAGTAAAATGATAATAATAAACAACTGAACTATGAGCATTTGCTGTTTTTGGCTTTATTGTGGATGCAAGTCCCATGTTTCATGCAATATGGTAGCAAATGCCTTTAAATTATAGCTGACTTTTCTGTATTTTAATCTAACAGTTGCTGTTCAGATTAAATTCAGTGTATTAGAGTTGAATATGAAAACACCAAAAACTGTCTATACATGTTAACTTAAAAATTGAACTGTACCATCTTTACAAAATCACACAGTGCAAAGTTAATTTAAGAGTTAGTGTTTAGCAGGAACTCCTCCCGTATAAATCAGCCAGATATTATTATGGCACTCACACAAAGGCACTGTGTCCTGAATGGTGAATGGGCATGACATCAGCATATGCCTCTTCCAGGGAGAGCAGGACATTGCTGGTCCTCTGACCCCCATGGGCCAGTGCAAGGAGTCGGAGAAGATCTCTGTAGGCATCTGGCCCTGCTACAACATCCACCACCCTCTCCTTCTCCAGCAACTCAGTCTTCAGTCTCTCTGCCATGCAACCTACAAGAGAGCAAGCACACATATGCGTATACGGGCGCGTGAACCCACACACAAACATACATGCGCACACACGAACATTTCAGACTGAGAGATACATTTGAACGTGAATGAAGAACTATGGTGAAGTGAGAAGTTACCCAGGACTCCTATCTTTAATGGAGTGCTGCTCTTTAGATGCTTCTTTTTCAGAACTGCTGGATGTTTGAGTCTGTTCCAGATGGTCTGCTCTGCCTTTTCCCTGTCACAATGATTTTTATTTTTTCCAACAGAAAATAGCATTACATCCAAGCAAAAAATGTCACTGAAGTCAAGGACTGCTGTCAAGTTGCACAAGATTGGCAACGTATAGATTCACTGTGTAAAATACAAACAGAAATAGGCTTTTCCTACCTTATGGAGCATGTGACAAGAAGCACCACATCTGCCTGTATAAAAAAAAAAAAAAATTAGGAAAGATGAGAATGAAAGCTTTCAAATAAAGGAAGCGCTGTGTTTATCAAGGGTCAAAGGTCAAGGCATTGACACTTACCTCTGATAGTTCGTGGGTCCGAACATATCCACCCTTCTGAAGAATGGACCACGCAATTTCAGTGTCGTTGACGTTCATCTGACAGCCGTATGTTTCGAAATACACTGCAAGATGTAAACATCAAAATAAAATTGGCAACGACTACCGGCATACTGACACATGGGAATTAAAATCCTAAAGCCTGAACTATCATGGCAACAAATGCAGTTTGTTACATACCTTTCCGTAGCTGCGCCAGACCACTTTCTTCAGGAAGATACGATTCCTCATGTTCCTGTTGCGTCTCAGTTGAACTTTTGCCTGAAGAACTCTTAATGACGACAGCTTGGTCTTAAATGTGCTCACTCTCGTCTCATCAGTCTCATTAGTAGGAGTGCTAGATAGAGACACTGAGCAATAACCTCTGCATTTGTCGGCGAGTCGAGATAAACACTTTTGAACAGAAAACACTAGAAGTCTAAGCCTGCGGGCAGACATCATGTCTAAACGGGAGATTCGGCTACAAAGCCATGAACAAGACAAGAAACTCAATTTAACTTTAAAAGTAACGTTAGCTAAGGCTAAGTGCTAACTTAGCAATGGTGCTGTGGTTTGCGCAGAACAATTTTACATACAAAAGTATATTATCAGCGAGCTAACAAATCTGTACAAGCAGCCAATAAATATAAAAATATCTGTAGCTTAGTTAGGTAACCTAATAATTCAGCTGTAACATACACTCAGGTATGACCCCACACGGTTAACATTGACATGCAGTTTTGTAATTTTCAAAATAACGGTTTCATTAAAACGTAACAGTGATACTCGTGTTTCAGTTCTAAGACAAGTAAACGGTGTAACTTGGGAGGGAGATCAATCGCAAAAATATCGATTTACGTTTTTTAATTCATATTTTTGTAATTAATAGTTTTGTAATTAATAGTTTTTTAATTAATAGTTTTGTGAAATCTTATATTTAACATAAACGGCTACTTTTATTTTGCAAGTGTTTACTTGTTAGTCATAAGTAGTGTTTTGTGAGATGATTGTTCGTTTTCACACATGGCTCTCTGTCCCTCACCAACTCTGATCTAATGACGAATGCGTAATTTATTTTATAAGTGGACTTCACACTTCGTTCTGTTACCTAAGGGTCAATACAACATACTCGTTTAAATGTGCTGATACAAAGATTGTGAAACAATTAATGTTTTTAATTAACTGATTAAAGTTTTACTCTGAATGAACACATTTTACGAATATATAGGAATGTTAACCTTATTACATTGTCTTTGATGAGGAAATGGGTATTTTGGATGTTTTAACCTTTTAAACATGTTTTAACCTTTTAAACTTTTAAATATTACCGTAAGGTTGTAAATACGTTCATTAATATTTTA
Organism: Electrophorus electricus; assembly: GCF_041902795.1. Lineage (NCBI taxonomy): Eukaryota > Metazoa > Chordata > Actinopteri > Gymnotiformes > Gymnotidae > Electrophorus > Electrophorus electricus. The sequence continues at coordinate 518,372 of NW_027658616.1, read as the reverse complement.
GGTATTTTGATTATTCATTTTGCAATTTTGATTAAAAATAAATAAATAAATAAAAATAAAAAATCAAGTTATTTAAACATGTCCAAGAATTGCTGTCCACTCTCTCATCTTTGGATAACCATCTTGGTAAAAATGCGACCTTTGACATCAGTGACCTCACAACTTTAAAAAAGGTCTATCTTCATTCGACTAAAGGCATAAACTGCATGCTCCTATAGTATATCAGTTCATTTGAATTTCTCACTTTGTCTCCATACTCAGATGAGTTAAAGCTAAAAATGTCCACCCCATTGTGATGAAATATTGAGTTAATAAACATTATTTTAGAATATCAAAATATATGTTTGAAATGCTAACTTTAGCTAAAATTGTCCACCTGCTGACATGACAGTTGCACAATACAGTGAACATATACTTGCATATACCTTCTTTGCTGTTTTCTTGTTGTTTTGTTTTAAGTAATATTTCCTAATAACTATTAAACTATTGATGTTCAGCTACGACAGGAGCTGAAGTAGCAAAGAGGAAAAGGTCCAGGTGAGATGCAGACCCTTGGAGGAAAGAGACAATTACCTGTGAAATTAGAGAGAGAGAAAGCGCTGTAGAAAAGGTGAGGAGATTTTAACAAAAAAGGGAATTCATGACTGAAAAAGAAAGGTATGCCAAAAAAAACCCAAAACAAAACAGTCGAGAAAGGAATAGTTGCCATGACAACTAAACATTCTTGAAGAGCTATAAACTGTGTTATCAAGGTGTATTTTAAATGTTCATAACTTTGCTTTTAATGGCTTTAAACGTTATATATAGCTTAGAAGTATGTAGAGGTTGGAGGAATATGTGTGGCTATATTTGGGCTATTTCTTCTGTTTGGGTATGAGTGGTTTGTAGCATTTAGCCTTGGACATTGAGAGTGCTGAAAAGTCTAAATGTGTCTGTGAAAGCTTTAGAAGTATAAAGTGATTGATTTTTAAATTAGTAATGAAAATGCTGAGGTAATAAAATGATATTGTAAGCAGAAAAGTATGGATGGTCCCGAATAAACTGGTTTCATGCAGGAAAGACCAGTGTAGGCTTCAGCATGAATCTTCAGGAGGCCTCTTTGAAAAAGCCTCTAGGGGATTCCGTTGAAGGGAGAGCCTTGGTTCAAGGATGGGACATCCCGGCCAAGCACTGGAAGAAACAATATGGAGATCACCAAAAGAAACAATATGGGCATCCGGTGATATAGAATAGGATCGTCTTTTAAAAAAATAGAAGTAGTTCAGGTTGAACATAATAGTACCAAGAACTTGTTGGTGTAACTATTAAATATCAATTAGCATATATTGAATAATGTATGGTTTGAACATAATAGTGGAAACCTGGACAAGTATTATGAAAAAATAAAAATGGTTATGCAAGTGTCCTTGAAGCGTTTGGTTACTATCTGATGGATTAAAATAGGTTTGTTGGTAGCAAAGACATCACTAAAGTGTACAGAGCAAAGGTACTCCAGGACCAGGATGGGTAAGTAGCAGCTTGATCAATGGACTCTTCTGTGAGACGTAACAGGGCGTCGGTCTTAAATGTAATGTTAGATCAAGTGAAAAACTTTAGTGGATTGAAATACAGATAAATAAATCCACCAAAAGTGCACCTGCATCATTGGTAAAAAGTTGTTCTGCTAGTTGTCTGATTTTGTCTGTGTTTTTATTAAAGTTAAAAATGGAAAGGGTATTAAAACTCCCTTTCACTGACATCTCTTCCACTGAACTTGTAGAGAAAGTGATGATATGAAGATGATTATGTTTATCGCTTTCACTCAGAGATCATTGTCTGAGGGTCATGTTGTACAGTTCACGATGCCCCGGGTTGCAATCAGGAGGTTTGACAGTGATGTGCCACAGTTGTCTGTGGTGTTCTATATGATCATCACAGAACATCACACATAACTGGTCAAATTGTATCTCGAGTAGTATATTTGTGTATTATACTATATATTAGCAGCATATCTTTATGATGCAATTAAAAACATTCCCCATCCCCCTGAATACCAATCATATTACATATCTGGGTACTAAATTCTCTTCCCAGTTGTCTGTTATTCAAAATAAATAGTCATCCAATTATTAAAACAATAAGCGACGAACTTCATTGATGGACAAATTTGCCCCTTATGCTCTTCGGACAAACTGCAATAATTAAAATGAGAATATTACCTAAACGAAATTGTTTGTTTTCAATTATTCCAGTGCCACCAACCTGTCTAAAATCTTTGGACAACATCATAACTTGATTCTACTGGAAAAATAAATCACATAGAATCAAACTCACAACATTACAGAACTGTAGTTGATTATTGCAAATCAACTACAATATGGAATAAAATGGATAAAACCTAGTATATCAGACAGAATATGGATAGACATAGAGCAAACATTATGCAAAGATCTAAAAGTCAGACTTACCATTTATCAGTCAAATCAATTAAAGAACATTCATGATCAACAATTTGTGGGTGGCCATGATACTAACAGCCTGGTGGAAATTCCACAAGATATCAAACTCCACACTAACATAAACATAACACTGCTTTCATGTCACTTCCACAAGTAGCCCAAACATAAGATATAGAAAGCAGGTAAGAGCAACTATCAGTTCAGAGACATTAAACTCACCTGCATCCATATCAGTATTATAAACATTCCTAATACAAAAAAACTATCACATAAGATATACAAAATAATAATGAAATCAAATCGCATAATTACTCTCCCATCGAGACAATGGGAGGAAGATTTATTACTAGCCCCCGACGCCACAGTCTGGATTAAAATGTATAATAATAATTACCACATGACAGCAACACTAACCTACAATGCATTCAGTACAAAATAATACATAGATTACATTATACTACACATTGGATGTTTAAAATTGGTTTCACAAGCTCAGCAATCTGTACATACTTTACGCCAAAGACAGCTGACGATTACATTCACATCGTGTGGCAGAGCACACCTATCAAGTAATTTTGGCAATAGGTCATCACACACATGTACCATGATTTAAATAACCCTATCCATCCAACACCATCTTTATGTCTCCTCGGAGACATGTCATCAACCAATGTGTCAATATAAAAAAAACAGGATAATATATATATATAACATTATTAATTGCAAATACAAACATACTCATGAATTGGAAAACAAAAAATAATATTAGTGTCACCGAATGGAAAAATCTATTGATAGACTACATATCAATGGAAAAAAATCTCAGAATGAATCAATAAGAACCAATAACCTAGACTGGACTACTTTGATAAAAAGTTTACAGAGCTAATCCATAAATGATAAATATCCCAATCTAGTACGTGTACATATACAGTGCACTCGCACATAGCCTCTCTCTCTCTCACACACACACACACACACACACACACACACACGCAGACGCACACACACACACACACACACACACACACACACACACACACACACACACACACACACACACACACACACACACACACATTCCCATAATGGTGCAGGTGGCTAATACTTAAAATACTCTATCTGCATTTCCCGTTTGTCTGTTTCGTCTCTGTTCGTCTTATTTTTCCTCTCTCCCCTATTCCCGTTTCCCCCACGTTATTTATGTCTGTTCATACGTTTTATACACCCGATATAGTTGGACACAGTGAGAAGTTAGAAATAAATAATGAATAAATAATAAAGTTCTAAAGGTCCTCCGATGGGCGGAAATCAATTGATATATTTATTTCTCCAGATTTCTAACTCGGAGAGAAAAAGACGTCCTTTTACAAATCGCACCTCGTTGTGGAACTTTACTAAGGTTTACAATCCAGGCGATTATTTTTAACCTCAAAGAACATAGGCCTGCTCCAAGGCAAACTGATTTCATCCCATTAATTAACTTTAATGCGATGTTTTTTGCCGAGCATTAGGCTAAAGAAAATGAATGTTGTTGCGTTTATCAAACTAAAAGTATTTATTCTGAGCCATGCGGTAAATGATTCAGTGTGAGCAGCATATGGACGATTTTTGGAAAATGCTGTGACTAGGTAATATTTTGAAATATAAGGCGTTGTTAAAGCCTCTCATTCACGCTATTAACGTTATAAGTTAAAATAATTGAATAATTCATAAATAAATAAATAGCGTTTGTATAATATTTAAAAATAAACATTTACGTAAAAGCACTCTTACGTAACAACCAAGTTGTCATGTATTTGAATCTAAAGCTAAAGTGTTGCTATGATCGCTTTGGTCGGTCGACACTTGCCTGGCTCTGTTGAATTGCTGTTTCAAACTGTTTTATAATTCGTGCAGTTAGATCATTTGGTTAAATCATTTACGATTTTATTTTATTCATTTACTACTTTCGACTACGATTTCCAGAAAGGTTGACCGACGATCCTCACGAAAATGAATCCAAGTGCTCCAAGTTCGCCGATGACTTCGTTGTACGTGGGTGACCTTCATCCAGACGTTACCGAGGCCATGCTATACGAGAAATTCAGTCCTGCTGGCGCAATAGTCTCCGTACGGATTTGCAGGGACGCGATGACCCTCCGCTCACTTGGATACGCATACGTGAACTTTCAGCAGCAGGCAGATGCTGAGCGTGCTTTGGACACTATGAACTTTAACATCATCAAAGGCAGACCTGTGCGAATTATGTGGTCCCAGAGTGACCCCTCTCTGAGGAAGAGTGGAGTTGGCAACATCTTCATCAAGAACCTTGACAAGTCTATTGACAGCGAAGCTCTTTACGACACATTCTCTGCCTTTGGGAACATCCTTTCCAGCAAGGTGGTGTGTGACGAGAATGGCTCTAAGGGCTACGGCTTTGTGCACTTTGAGACCCGTGAGGCTGCGGAGAGAGCAATTGAGAGACTTAATGGCATGTTGCTCAATGACCGCAAAGTGTTCATTGGCCACTTCAAGTCTCGCAAGGAGCGAGAGGCTGAGATGGGGGCCAGGGCCAAAAAGTTCACCAATGTGTACGTCAAGAACTTTGGAGAGGACATGGACGACGACAAGCTGAAGGAGATCTTCAGCAAGTTTGGCCAAACGCTGAGCACTCGCGTCATGACCGACGAGAGCGGCAAGTCCAAGGGCTTTGGCTTTGTGAACTTCGAGAGGCACGAGGATGCCCAGAGGGCTGTGGATGAGATAAATGGGAAGGAGCTGAATGGGAAGAAGGTGTATGTGGGTTATGCCCAGAAGAAAGGCGAGAGGCAGACAGGGCTGAAACGAAAGTTTGAGCAGATGAAGCAGGACGGTATGACTCACTACCAGGGAGACAACCTGTACGTCAAGAACCTAGACGACGGTCTGGACGACGCGCGTCTACGTAAGGAGTTCTCTCCGTTCGGGACCATCACAAGTGCCAAGGTGATGATGGAGGGCGGCCGCTCCAAAGGGTTCGGCTTCGTGTGTTTCTCCTCGCTGGAGGAGGCCGCCACGGCCATGACGGAGATGAATGGGCGCGTTGTAGGCACCAAGCCGCTGTACGTGGCTCTGGCGCAGCGCAAGGAGGAGCGGCAGGCCCACCTCTCCAACAAGTACATGAAGCGCACGGCCAGCGTGAGTGCCTTGCCCAACCTCGTGCTCAACCCCTACCAGCCTGCCCCGCCCTCCGGCTACAACATGGAAGCCATTCCACAAGCTCAGAACTGGCCTGCCTACTGCGCAAGCAGCAAGCTGGCACAACTCCTCCCCAGCCCTTGCTGGGCCATGCAGTGCGTCCACCCACAGCAAGTCCAGGATATGCCGAGTGCCATCGGTCCAGCCGCATCCTGCCCGCAGGCCTTCAGCGCCATCCGACCAACCACCGCCTGCCAGGTCCCACGCACGATGGCCTATCAGACCATGGCATCTGAGGCTCCGGGGACAGGGATGGCCAGCGCAGAAGCTGCCAACAAGGCGTCGCTGGTGAGAGCAGTACCACAGTACAAAACCACCTCAGGCGTTCACAGCCCACAGCAACACCTGGGCACACAGCCCTTAGATATAAATGTCGAACTTACCATTTATCAGTCAAATCAATTATAAAACATTTATGTTTCTCAACCCACAGCAGCACCTGGGGGCAGAGCTCCAGGTGCCCGTGCAGCTGGCTGCGGTCCATGTGCAGGGTCAGGAACCTCTCAGTGCCTCCATGCTGGCTGCTGCACCTCCACAGGAGCAGAAGCAGATACTGGGTGAGCGTCTGTTTCCCCTGATCCAGAACATGCAGCCCACCCTTGCAGGGAAGATCACGTGTATGTTCCTGGAACTGAACAACTCGAAGCTACTGCATATGCTGGAGTCTCCTGAGTCTCTGCACCCTAAGGTGGATGAGGCAGTCGCTGTGCTCCAGGACCAGTGCGCGCAGGAAGCCGCTCAAAAACTTTAACCAGTGCTGCGCTTCTGGCTGTCTAATGGAAGAATAAGCAGTAAAAAAAATTAACATTTTAACTGAAAAAAATAAACATTGAAACTGAAATGCATTGAACATTGAAATATTTTTGCCATGTCTGTAGACATCAAGCCTGTAAGGGTTGGCACCAGGCCGAGGCCCCCTCGACCAGAGGGAGGCGTCGAGTCAACCACGCCACTGATCAGGATCAACACCCAACAGCTGGGCTAGACCTTATATAAGCCCAGTGACCCGGTCATTCAGTGCTGGGTTTTTGATAAAGTTTTGAGCCAAGCTCCTAGCCGGTAACTCTGGGTATTGAGGTCTGTGAGCCCTTGTGCTATGCCTCTTTTCTGTTCTGCGAGGGTGTCAGTGTTTTTACACGTCCCCTCCCTTCTCCAGTTTTCCCCTCTCGAGTCTGTCTCTCTCCTGAGGCTTCCCTTAGCCATTCAAGTTTCTCCCCGTTTTCTGGTTTTGTTTGGGAACTTTTAGTTCGAGTTTTCCCCAGTGCATCGGGGTTGCCATTTCTTTCCGTGGCGTTCTTTGTTCTCCCCTTTTCCACGCTCACCGAGGTGTTTCGTTTTTTCCTCTTGTTTTGCTTGATCCAAGCTCTAACTGTTCTGCACACGAGCCCACCATTGTTAGAGTGTGGCTGCTTACCCAGTAAGCTATTGGTGTCCTCACCTAGCTGACCTGGATTCAAAACCACCTTACAAAGTCCAGGCCTTGGTTATTCTAAGCTTAAAATGAAAACGACAGAAAAAGGTAAAATCATTTCAAGTTTGGTTTATTTGTCGCATACATAGTCATACACAGTATAACTCACAGTGAAATGGTTGAGTGCTCTGTCCAATCTGAGGAAAAAGAAAAACAGGGGTGCATAGAGAAATATATTCTATATATATACAAAAATATATTAATAGTGCATGTACAATATATATATATATATATTATGTTTATATGTACAATGTATATATGGATATTTATATATGTATGTACAGAATGTACAGTCCCATCTTGCAATTGACATATTTACAGTTATATGTTACATGGTGGTAATTGAACATATTACAGTTATATTGAACATATTACAGTTATTTCTATTACATATTACAGATTTTGACATGAACAGCTGATCATTTTTTTGTTTTTATTCCTCTTAAAGTTTGAATGTTCAGATTGTCAGTTCTTACAGGTCATAGCTGATCATTAGATAAGTGTATTGGGTTGCATTAATATAAATGTAAAGATCAAAAAAACAAAACCCCACAGTGTAGCTTAAAATAGAGAATAATTCTGTAATATTCCTTTATGTACAACACAATTTCAAATGACCTTATTAACAAACCAGTAAAGACAGGACGAGAAGCAAAGGTCACTTACACGTATTAAATCTTGAAGCAAACAAACTGCAGCTGCAAGTGCCACACTGCCATCCAGTTCCACTCTCTGGTCTGGCGACGGTCATATTACAGGAGCAACGAGAGGCTGCCAACAGTTTCTTTTAGCTTGTCTACTGAGACGGTGAAACTGGCCAACCAGGTGAAAAGCATTGTGAAGGAGAAACGACTTCGACTGCCGACGTGGGAAAGTAGCAGTCAGAGCAGGTCTATTGGAGCAGTGCGATGGACTCTGCCCAACAATGGGCTGCAAGCCCACATCTCTGCACATAGCAACAGTATGTGGTTCCTAGGTGCCCAGTCGGCTTGTTTTAAAGTTCAATTCAAATATTAAATAAAAATGCAGACTTCAGAATTGGTTAAAGAGCATAACTGTGCACGTACTTTATTGTAGGTTAACATTAACACGCATTATTGAGGCACCCTCTGGAGAATGTCTAAAAATCAGAGAACCCACATTTTCATACATTTTTCAGTAGTGGTTATGTATTCACCCCACATTCCTTTACATATTTGCGTTTGTCTTCACGTCCATTGCATCCAAACCATACATTTGTCAATATATGCAAAGTAATATAAAACACCCACACCAGTTGGAACCTGTTAACACCACATTCCAAGAGATTTCTCTTGACCTTATCCTAAAGAGATGGTCCTGAGCCTGATGGAAATAATATCTCATACTTGTAAGTGTGCTGGAGCCTATCCACCATCCTTTGCAGAAGCCTGCAGAGGCCTTTACAGAGGCCTCTGCCCTGTACACAAATCATTCTGAAAGGACACATACCATTCTGTGATTATGTTATTAATATGTCTAATTCAATGTTAAACCTCTGTTCTCTTTTTATTACCTCAAGCACCAGACCTGAGGAATTTGCACGGTCTCAAGGAGTGCGTGAAGTTTATCGCTCAGTGGAAACAAGAGGTGGAGCGTGTCTGTAAGCCTGACGAGGGCGCTGCAGCTGCATCCAGTAGCAGTAATGACTGCGGTGGAACCGTACACCCCCACACTGTTGCCAGCACATTTTTCAGTGGGCCAGCCGTCTCAAAGCTGTTGATACATTGTTCAGTCCACGTGAAGGGCAGCAGGAGAGAGGAAGTGAAGAGAGGACCTAGGCAGTGAAGGAGACCAAGCAGAGAAACACTGAATGGGCTAAAGAACTCCAGACAGTCTCAGAGCGGTGCGGCATGATGAGGGCAGAGTTGGCACAGAATTTCAGGCAGCTGGAGCTTAAGAAGAAGCTGGAACCCATGCTGCCTGTCCTGGACTTCATCGCATGGTCTCTACTCAAACATAACCAGGATGTAGTTTCACAGCTTTGGGTCCTCAGTAAACAGCGATCCTGGAGAACTTCAAAATCCATTCCAAATTCATTGTGGAACTGGATCTGCAGTGCTGTGGATGAGGTCACATTGGACCCCATGACCAAACATGCGTGGCTGCTGCTGTCTGATGACTGTAAGAGGGTTCAGGAGTACCTGACTAAGATGAAAGTTCAGTTCACCTCCCAGCGCTTTGACACTTGGCCCTGTGTGCTGGGCTGGGAGGACTTCTCTTCCAGCTGTCTTTCTATAACTCACAAATCTAGACATTTATTGGAAACGTCCGGGAGAAGCTGTAACCCCTCTTTGTACTGCTAGATGGCCGCACTCTCATGACACTGCACTCATCAAAAGCAGCACCAGAGACGCACTGAGTCATATTCCCGAACGCACCTCTCAGGCCAGCTTATTTGCACATTTTGTCGTAAAACTTAAGATGTCTGTTTTATTAAATTACCAAAAACTTTTTTTCAAAATCAAAGTATTTGTAGCTACAGAAAAACATGGCTAATCACAAAAATGAGAAATAACGTCACTGATATTTGCAACATGTGTTTCTAACATGCACAGGCTCTTGAGGAGCACCTAAACCCTCACACAGGGTTGTCTGCTTGTCATAGTACTGTAAGGAAGGGCTTTGGCGAAACAGGCCACAGAAAGCAGCATATGAGAATCCACACAGGTGAAGAACCCTTTAGCTGCCCAGTATTTCAGAAGCAGTTTGTGCAGGCGGGTAATGAGCCGCATTCGTACCCATTCATATAGGATGTTGGGAGCAAAACGGTTAAAGACTTGAAAAGTATGTTAACAATCAGTTAACAATCAGATTACTGTTGTTAGGTTGTTAACAATAGAGTAATAAATGGCTAATATGCTTCTTCCCAGTTATGCCTTTGCTTGATCGATTTTGGTCTGATTTGGTGCTTGTCTGGGCAAGTGTGATAAAAAGTATTTTTTCGTTTGTTTTTCATTTAGTTCCTTTTTATATCGTGTTCTGTTCCATTTTATATGTTGTCTATTATCCCTTTAAAGTCTGTCAAATTAATCAAATGTGAAGATTTCACTCTGTTCAGATTTGATTGAAAAAGAGACCAACCACTCCCTGCATCTTTCATTTTGCATATACAGTGCATTTGCAGTTAACCGTTTCTTGTTTGTATTAATCGCGTGTGATTCTTGTGAGTGCCGTTAGTGTTCTGTGTTAAATGTTAATAAATGTACGTCCCAGACGTTGGAGTCTGTGCGTCCTGCCCCTCACCCTGCGGCACTCGGGCCACCCCTCGTTACGCTACTGTTGTAACTCAAGAGCGAAGCACCATTTTAAAGTCTGGTTTCCTTTCTCTGTCTCACTTTCTGAAATTTTTATGTCTGTGTTTTTTTAAACTTAAAAATAGAAAGGATATTAAAACTCCCTTTCACTTAATGGCCTCTCATCCAATGAGCTGTTAGAGAAAGTAATGATAGTTAGATGAATATGTTTATAGATTTCACTCCGAGAACGTTGTCTGAGGTTAATATTGTACAGTTCATGATGCCCAGGGTTGCAATCAGCATGTTTAACAGTGATGTGCCACACAGTTGTCTGTGGTGTTCTCTATGACCATCACAGAGCATCACACATAACTGGTAAAATTGTATCTCAATTAGTATATTTGTATATTATACTATTGCAGCAGCATAACTTTATGATGCAATTAAAAAACATTCCCCATCCCTCTGAATGCCAATCACATTACATATCTGGGTATTAGATTCTCTCTGCAGTTGTCAGTTATTCAAATTTAATATCATTCCAGTTTTTAAAACAATAAGTGACAAACTTCATTGATGGACAAATTTGCCCCTTATACTCTTTGGAAGAATTGCAACAATTAAAGTGATAATGCCTAAGATAAACGGTTTGTTTTCAATTATTGCTATCCAGCTCCAGCAACCTGGTTTAAACCTTTGGACACCATCATAACTGGAAAAATAAATCACAAAGAATCAAACTCACAATGATACAGAACTGTAGTTGATTATTGCAAATAAACTACAATATGTAATACAATGGATTAAACCCAGTATATCAGACAGAATATGGATAGACATAGAACAAACATTATGCAGAGATATAAAAGTCAGACTTACCATCAAGCAAATCAATTAAAAACATCCATGTTTCAACTGTTTGACAGAGGCCATAACTCTAACAGCCTGGTGGAAATTCCACAAGATAACAAAGAACTATTCATTCTCGTATTTGGAACAATCAAGACTTTACCTTCAACAACAACAAAAATTATTAAACTTTACACCTTGGATAGAAAAAGGCAAACATATTCCTCATAACACTACTTTCATGTCACTTCCACAAGTATCCCAAAAGTATGATATAGTAAGCACCCAAATGACCAGCAACACTAATCTACAATGCATTCACTACAAAATAATGCATGGAGTACATTATACTACACATAAGATGTTTAAAATTGGTTTCATGGACCAGCCCCTTCATACATGAGGTCAATGGTCAAAGCCCGATCTGTACCTCGAGTACTTCGAACCTCAAGTACGGCTCGGCTTGAAATACCTTGCTTCGGGTCTCATGGACGACAAGCATCGAGACTATTTTCTGTCCTGGCTCCAAGATTGTGGAATGAACTCCCGCTTGCTGTCCGGACAGCAGAGTCCTTTGCAGTCTTCAAACCCAGACTGAAGACCCATTTATTTGCAGAATATTTAAAGGACAACTGACACTGCTCCCTTATTGACTGACCAATTTAATACTTATTGTAGGGCATTTATGCTTTTTAACAAACTCTAGCACTTATTGTTTATAGCATTTATCATTGTTTAAGACAGACCTTATGTATTTTGCACTTCTAAGTATTAGCATTTATCCCTGTATTCTACAGTATTCTTGTTCATTGGTATGTTTAATTCTAACCTACTATACTGTACTTGGACATATTCTATGAGTAAATGACAAAGCACTTTTGTAAGTCGCTCTGGATAAGAGCGTCTGCTAAATGCCGTAAATGTAAATGTAATTGTTTCACAAGCTCAGCAATCCTACTTACATACTGTCACGATACGGCCCCTGCTTCCAAACGTCTCCTTGCTTGTATGTGTGTGTGTCAGTTAGGTGAGTAAGCGACTGCAGTGTCCTGGACCTGAATGCCTTTGAGAGGCAGGTGGAGCTGGTCCTCCATGGGGATTCTCCCTTGGGGGGGCTTTCAGAGAAGCGTCGTTGTCCTATGAGGACACTCCCTCCGTGAAGTCTCGCAGCCCCAGAACTTAAAGCGCCTACGCCTAAGCCTCGTAAAGACAAGGAGGCAACGTCACCAGTGCCCACCCCTGAAACGGACAAATCAGCTGGTGCGCTTCCGGACCTGCGGGCGACAAATCGTGAGCAGCCGCCTCCACCCAAGTCATCAAGGGAAGATCCCGCCCAGCCGGTCCAACCCAGCCGAAGATAGGAAGACTGGCTGGAGCTCCTGATGATAACTTCCCTGGACTGTTTAGTAATTCCTTAAAGGAAGACTGGCTGGAGCTCCTGATGATAACTTCCCTGGACTGTTTAGTAATTCTTTATGTAGTCCTGATCACATACCTATCCTGATCACCGCATCTATCCCTGTCTCAAATATTGCCCACACCTGAGTCCTATTCCCCTCATTACCAACCCCTTTAATAAGCTTCTCCTCATCGCATACTAGTCGCGAAGTATTGCTTTCCTATACGGCGTACGAGCGTTTCCTCATCCTGTGTGGTTTCCCGGTTATTGACTCCTGCCTGCTTTCTAGACCTCGTCTCCTGCCTGACCCTCCGTCACCTCCTGAACGCCACCCCGTGTACGACCCCGGACCGACCCGACCACGCTTACCTGTCTTACTACACGTATTAGTACGGCTGCTAAAAAAAGACCTCTGCAACCGGACCTATATTTAACAGCATATCAGTAGGATAGTAGTAATACTGTAGTAATAGGTTTCTAAAAATGTATTATATGCACTATTTTTACAGCCTCTGAAAAAACATTTGAGGGTTAAGCTGAAATGTTAACACTTTCCTATTTATGTTCGCTGTATAAAATAAAATAAGTGCATGTGACTGCAGTGAACAAGGAATATGTTGTCAATATTTAGATAGATGACAGCATGTTCTTTATTTTTGCATCATATTAATTGTTAATAATTTGCTAATGATAAAAAAAGTTTCTGCGTTTTCATTACGAAATAATGTCATTTGGTCATATTTATAGTGCCTTAAGGCCATTTCAAATTTAACAGTAATGGATTTTCAGCGTAAATTTGCATTCCTGCAAAAATAAAGGTCTGTATTTTCAATGTTTAAACATATGAGCTCCGAATGGTCAAATTACGGAGCAGTAGAGTTTGTTTCCGTTCTTTTATTGGACTGGTTCATTGTCGCGAGAGCGACCGTTTAGGCGAAGTCGGTGAGTGCGCGGCCGAGCTGCTCGCGCTTGAAGATACGGTAGACTCACCGCATGCAGCACTTGTACGCTAGCAATTTAATTTCTTCAGACTGGAAATACGATAATGCTAACGTTTGTTGTCAGAAATATACTAGCTTCTCCTTTCGATCGAGGGTATATTTTTCAGTCATAGTTATAACGCCGAAAGGTGGGTTTCGTGTTAAAGCTTTTCAGTTCGTTTTTTTTTCATACTGTTGTGCTGCGGTAGTTTTGTAGTATCAGTCGAGGAGGCTAAAACCCTAACGGGTTGTTTTGTTAGTTTGTTTGCCAAACAATGATTACCTGCCGTTTTTGTAGCAAAGAACTTGATGCTTTGAAGGGTTGTGTGCTGCACTGTAAAGTTCATAGAAACGAAGCCACTTGTTTTTTCAAATGTGTTAGCATTGACTGCAAGCAGACGTTTTGTACTTATGCAGCTTTTAAAGCTCATTTCTATTGTGTTCACAGTGTGCCTGCACCCTCTGTTACTGCTAGAGCCGTTGTTACAGATTTGAAATGTGCAATTTCGCTGTGAGCGTCAAATTCACACAGCGAAGAACTTGTGACTTAAAAGAACATATAGTGGAGGGACGACCTGTGGCATGTCCAGTAACTGGTTGTAAAAATACGTTCACCGTGAAATCATCATTTACTGCTCATATGTCTAGGAAACATCAAGAATGTTCGACTGCTAGCATAACCTATGTGACATGTACAAGAAAACAATTTCTCTCATTTGTACTTGAGGATGCTTCCCAGAGCTCAAATGATGCAACAACAAATGAAAGCATTCAGTTGCCACCGAATTTGAAGGAGACCTTTCTTGGGAATGTATGTCTATTCTACCTACAGTTAGAAGGGCATCACCTTCTTCCAGCTTCAACAATACAGACTGTTGTTGAAGAGATGTAAAATGTGCATAAGTAGAGACAGGAATATACTTTGGGTAAACTACATTCACTTTGAAAAAACATGTTTTGACATGTGTCTAACAGATAATGCTATTGCTAAAATCTGTGATTGTGTTAAGGATTCAGATCTGTTCTGTCTGTCATCCGGGACCACTAAGGACAACATATTCAAGAGCTCAAGTATTCAAAAAGATGTTCAAATACATACCTGTGTTACAAACATGAAGTAGTTTATTAGAATCAGAATTATGGACGAATTCAGTGTCTTGTGTCTTCAGTCTTGTGAAGTCCAACCAGTTCTTCATTGAAAATCCATGATGCCTGATGCTAATTCTGTACCAGAATGCTTTTGAAATTGTAAATCCCTTCAGCTCTGCTAAGAAAAAAGACAACGTTGTCGCAGTCTGTCTTTTTTTGGCAAATTTACCTGTTCGTGTACGGTCCGATATCGATCACGTCCCTTGTCTTACTGTGTGGAGAAAATGACTTAATTGGAAAATTAAATGACTTAATTGGAAAATTGGAAGTGCTAAGGTTTTCTCAGAGATGTTAGTGAATTTAAAAGATTTGGATGTAAATGGAATTATTGTAGGTGGTGAAACGATCCACGGGGCTCTTTGTTGTATTGCTGGTTATAATTTGGGTTTACACAGCATTGGCGGGTTTACTGAAAACTTACTTTAATTTTGCAGGTACTGTGAAATCATACGAAGTGAGTTTCAGAGTGATGATCCAAATGTACGTGGTCCCCAGGGCACCCCTGAAAGTTCTAATTATGCTGTTGGTGATCTAGACATTGAAGCTGTGGACAGTCGAGATATCAAAGGCATAAAGGTAAACTGTTTTCAATACTCTGATATCTTTTCATGTTTGTCAGCCTGGTCTCCCACCTTGTTTAGGCCTTGACATATTTGAGTGTGTGTTGTTCTATGACGTTGCACTGTACTTGAAGCATTTCATTAAGAAAAAAAAATGCCTTACATATTCATTATTGAACTGGCACATCAAGCAGTTCAAGTGCAAAGGATCTGATGCTTTTACAAAGCTATGTTCTGTTAACTCTGGGGTGTCCAAGCTTTCAGGTCAAGCTATCCAGAATTGGAATTTCCTAATGTTGCTGCCTTTATTAATTGGTGACAAAGTGCAAAATCCAGATGATGATGTGTGTAAATTAACTCTCCAGCTTAAAGATATTGTTGATATGATTTGCAAACAGACGATTTCTTTGTCACAGGTGGCCTATCTTGACATTATAATCCAAGAATATCTGGAATCTGCGTTTATTTCCTGAGTGTAGCGTGCGGTGGCCCGGGTGCCGCAGGACGAGAGGAAGGACGAACAAGGTGCAGGTGTGTGCAGGTGTGGTTACAAACAAAACCACCCTCCCACTGCACGTGGCGGGCCAAACCACGTGACTCGGGGGAGGCGAGCGTTCCGTGACAGTGAGAGTCCACTAAGACCAAAACATATAATAATATGGCGCTTCCATGCACATCAGCAAGCAAATAGGAACACTAGCACTTGCATGAAATTAAGCATATTAGCATTTCAGAAGGCAGATTATTTAGCCTGCTAAAATAGCAGGTGTGGCAGCAAATGTCTGTTCAAAACACTGTCACAGGTATGAGTATCATGTATTTGATATAGTATGATTGTTCATGTTTGTAAATTTAAAGCTTACAAATGCTGTATTTACAGTGTATTGCAGGTTATTAAAATGTGGCAGTAATTATTAGGATATAGAGAATTGTAGTGTTTAAACAAATCATTATGTCAGAAGTATGTTTAGGGGAGAATACACCCTGACCCACCCAGAGTTAACACACACTTACCTTACATTATTGATCATAAACTTGAATAGCTACAATACTGTCTGCTAATCATGCAGTTTGAAGTTTGCAAAGTGTGTACCCAGACAAAATCTGTGTTAAAACTTTCCTTTAACACTGAGTCATACATGAGTCAGACATGATTCTGAATAAATGAATGAATGAAAAAATGAAAAGCCTTATTTCATTTCAAACTGCACTTCAGGAACACTGAGCTCAAGTTCTGAGGAAACTTCCCTGCATATTTTCAGGGGTTTTCTGCCTCACCATGCCTGAATCACCTCATAAGGAGCTTGATAATGAGGAGACAGGGTGACTGAGGCAGTGAACACTCCTCACTGAGCATACTGGCTTCCAAGAGCTGGAGCTGGGAAGACCTATAGGTCTGTGACACACACTCCCACCCAGTCCTGATACTAAGAAGGTGGAACCTACAGGCTAATATGCAGCTGCCTGTGCATCAATAGGCGTCTGGGGTGTCCATCACTCAGGGAGGCGTGGCTGAAGGCGTGGCCTTGCAGACTCTGAGAGCTGGCTGAGGTAATCTCTAAAGGAGAGAGTAGTCACCAATAATCATGGAAATGTAGCCATAACTGTACAGTATATTTCACAGCCATGTATATTACATATCACAGACCAGGCTTACCAGAATAAATATTCCACACATACAGCTCATATATATCTCTCTGTGTGTGTGTGTGTGTGTGTGTGTGTGTGTGTGTAAAAACATGCTCCTGTTTTAGTCTCAACACAGACAGATATACATGTAGGAGTAGCAAACTGAAGTAAGAGCTCACCTTCACCAGTACATAGTCTCCAGCTTTAACAGTGACAGGGTTGGTATCCGTGGGATAAGAAAGCAAATCCTTTCTTGGAAAAATAACCTTCACATTCCCATCATTCCGACCACAAAGATCTTGAGATGACTTCTTACTTTCCTGCAGAAAACAGACTCAGTCAAGCAAAAACAGCAGATAACATTTGTACAATATAAAAGGCTTGACTAAGCACTGTAGCAGACAGAAATTCTCTCCTGCTCTTACATTGCCTCCAGATACCATGCCACAACGTCTCACTAGTGTTATCCAAACCAAGGGTGGTTATTCCCACTGTTATGTAGATGGTCATAAAATTCTGTTATCAGTGTGTATATCGGTAGATCCAATCTCAGCATGACTGGTAGCGCATATTAACACACAAGTGGCAAACACCTTGTGGTAGTTTTCTGTGCATTCGCCAGGCATGTCCTCAAAAGAAGGACACTAACAAGAATCAAAATTAACTAAGACCCCAATCTTCAAACAGTTATTGATGGCAGGTAATACACTAAAGACCACAAGCACAGGGAAACCAGTCATTGGGATTTCCCGGTACCAAAGATGTGAACTGCTCTCAACACTTCAAAAATAACAAAAAGCTCAAAGCATCCAAAACAGACACAATGCTATGCCTAACCAGGGAAGGGTTTCAAATGAAAGGGCCACAGAAACCCATGCGGCAATCGCAAACTAACACCACAAACGGGAAAGTGACCATACAACTCAAATAGACTAAAATAGACCAAACAATGCCCTAAATACATAAACACATAAACTCTATTTGCCCTCCAGAAAAGAACAAAGCCAAAACCAAAATGAAATGCCAAAAGGTGCTAGGGCTGAGCTGATAGACAATGCCATTGTTCATCATCGTTGTCAGACAGACCTCATGATGTTGATCCAGCAGGTCTAAATAAGATAAGGGAGGAGAATTTACTGCAACTATTTATTTTCTTGCAGAAATCTAGTTAAATCGATATGCAAAACATGATGACCAAGACACACAGATGCAGCAATCCCAAATTATTAACAGCAGAAGTGCTCCAAACACAGTTGTAACACAGCATGGCTTCAACCCACTGCAGTACTCACTCCCTCCACTAGGACAAGCTGTTTGCTGTCGATGAAACTGGTGTTGACCTTAGCCGCATCTTCTCAGAATGTAAAGATAAGCTCCTCCAGGCGACAGCTTCTTCACCTCAGCTGGGATATCGTCCCCGAGACGGTGGTATGCCTGAGTTTTCTGTGGGTGTGGTACACACATCTTCATGTCAGAAGGTAAAGCCCAACTGGCAGCCACAAGACCCTTTCAATTCTCCAAATGATAATAGACAATGGTGAATTTCTTGATAGAACCATCACATGAACCAGGGAGAATGTCTGTTTTTTGATAGTGTTAAACACAATGACAAAATAGGATCTCACCTTCCTCATGCTGTAGGCAAACAGGAAGGCTACATTATAGCCCACTTCCCTGATCAAAGAGACCGACTGCTGGTGGTCCTCCTCTGTTTCCCCACAGAAGCCTGTGATGAAGTCACTGCTCAGACTGACCCCTGTAAAAAGAAATTATACATAGATATTTATTCACACAAGACCTATTATAGCTACAATAATTTTATAATTACATACTGAATGTTTGGTAATGATAGGACACCTGGTATTATCTTTCGAATGTTTTCCACAAGCTCAAGGTAGGCTTCCCTAGTATACCTATGAAAACATCCCAGAGCATGATGACTTAAAGTGAGAACTAAGTTTTAACACATGAGACATCAAGAGATTTGAGATAAGCAGGCTAATCTCTACTGTGCTTGTGGTGAGTGCTGTCGTTCTAGGAGCGTTTCTCACCCACGCCTCATGGTCTGTAAGACTCTGCTGCTGCCGCTCTGAGCTGGCAAGTGGATCTGCTTACAGATGTTCCTCCGCTCTTGGATTAGCTATAACACCTTCAGGAAACATACTCACCCACCCCAGCACAGGTCAAACGAAAACAGCACAAATTGACTATGGCAGTCAAACCTTATTTCACATATCTGATAAGCATAAGGCTTTTTCAATCTGATAATCTATTAATGATCTCTTCTACTGCTCACATCCAAATTTGCGAATCCTAAATTATTATCCAATCTGCTGCTTAAAATGGCCTATGAGCAATATCTGCACATGAATTCAGACTATAAGAAACCGTTCAACTAAATACTTAAACTCTTTGAACATCCACTACACCACACAAGCCATAAACAGTCAGGGCCGGATTACCAATAGATTACCAGAGCAGGCAGTGACCTGTAGGCCCCACACCTTTTAGGGGCCATGCAACAAGGAATTAAAAAAAACAAACATATTAGGAGATAATTTGCAAGGGAGGCCCCAAGATTATGACTGCCTAGGGGCCTCCACAGGGTTTAATCTGCCACTGTAGGCAGTGTACATGTACATGCCCCTAAATGTAATTGGTAACATATTCCATTACATTACTCAAACGAGGAACATACTTTAAAAACTTTGGAATACGTCAACATTGTCCAAGACTATTTCAAATATAACTCACTTTAATTACATTTAAATTACATTTAACAGCATGTATTCTGTGTTCTGTATTTTGTCACCTGCAATGAAATACATTTTAAAAGTACCTTCCCCACACTAGTCATGGGTATCCCAACCAAAAACCACATGCTCACATCCATGACTCTGGGGTTTCTACCTCATCAGGAAAGTCTTTAGGATGTGGCCAGGTGAAGCGAATCCTTGTCAGGGTTTACGAGGGAGACGTGGTGTAGCAGGTCAGAGAATCGTAGGCCTCCTTGCTCATCACGGGAACACGGTGCTGAAACCACGGCTGAGGTGCGAACCAAGCTCCGAGTTGCTGGCCCCGTCCCCAGACACGTCTCTGTAGCTGTTCACGTTTTGACCCAGCAGGGTCACTTCCTTCACCCCCTATGGCCATGATCATTTCATATACTTAGTGTTCACATCTGGCCAAGTTTCACACACAGAAACTAGTAAAGCCAGACTGCACACATAGTCGCTGAAGGGAAGAAACCTGGTCAGACAGCATGCGCACTTCTTCAAGTATGGAGGACACAGG
Organism: Electrophorus electricus; assembly: GCF_041902795.1. Lineage (NCBI taxonomy): Eukaryota > Metazoa > Chordata > Actinopteri > Gymnotiformes > Gymnotidae > Electrophorus > Electrophorus electricus. The sequence continues at coordinate 498,127 of NW_027658616.1, read as the reverse complement.
TCTGCTCCTATCCTTCCCCCAGGTAAACGGCACAATGCAGTAGCTGCACATGTTGTCACAGCCCCGCGTGATAGACCTACAGCAGTCAAAGAGGGACAAAATATACTGGATAATCCCACTGTAAGACAAGGTGCCACCAACAAGGCTTGCAGTACACAAGGTCTGTACTGTCAACAGCGTGAAAGGACTTTAAAAGTATCGACCCCCTGATATCAAACCATTGTTTGAAGTGCTACATCTAAAAGCATGAAGGAGCTGAAGATGAGCCACCACGGTGTTTGAAGTTTTATATCCCTTCATAAGTGTAGGAGGGTCAGTCATGTATAAATATTTAACCAAAAAATGCAGATTGACAAGTGTTCAGTAAAATGATAATAATAAACAACTGAACTATGAGCATTTGCTGTTTTTGGCTTTATTGTGGATGCAAGTCCCATGTTTCATCCAATATGGTAGCAAATGCCTTTAAATTATAGCTGACTTTTCTGTATTTTAATCTAACAGTTGCTGTTCAGATTAAATTCAGTGTATTAGAGTTGAATATGAAAACACCAAAAACTGTCTATACATGTTAACTTAAAAATTGAACTGTACATGTGAGACTGTTATTTTACTCTTTACCATCTTTACAAAATCACACAGTGCAAAGTTAATTTAAGAGTTAGTGTTTAGTAGGAACTCCTCCCTTATAAATCAGCCAGGTATTATTATGGCACTCACACAAAGGCACTGTGTCCTGAATGGTGAATGGGCATGACATCAGCATATGCCTCTTCCAGGGAGAGCAGGACATTGCTGGTCCTCTGACCCCCATGGGCCAGTGCAAGGAGTCGGAGAAGATCTCTGTAGGCATCTGGCCCTGCTACAACATCCACCACCCTCTCCTTCTCCAGCAACTCAGTCTTCAGTCTCTCTGCCAAGCAACCTACAAGAGAGCAAGCACACATATGCGTATACGGGCGCGTGAACCCACACACAAACATACATGCGCACACACGAACATTTCAGACTGAGAGATACATTTGAACGTGAATGAAGAACTATGGTGAAGTGAGAAGTTACCCAGGACTCCTATCTTTAATGGAGTGCTGCTCTTTAGATGCTTCTTTTTCAGAACTGCTGGATGTTTGAGTCTGTTGCAGATGGTCTGCTCTGCCTTTTCCCTGTCACAATGATTTTTATTTTTTCCAACAGAAAATAGCATTACATCCAAGCAAAAAATGTCACTGAAGTCAAGGACTGCTGTCAAGTTGCACAAGATTGGCAACGTATAGATTCACTGTGTAAAATACAAACAGAAATAGGCTTTTCCTACCTTATGGAGCATGTGACAAGAAGCACCACATCTGCCTGTATAAAAAAAAAAAAAATTAGGAAAGATGAGAATGAAAGCTTTCAAATAAAGGAAGCGCTGTGTTTATCAAGGGTCAAAGGTCAAGGCTTTGACGCTTACCTCTGATAGTTCGTGGGTCCGAACATATCCACCCTTCTGAAGAATGGACCACGCAATTTCAGTGTCGTTGACGTTCATCTGACAGCCGTATGTTTCGAAATACACTGCAAGATGTAAACACCAAAATAAAATTGGCAACGACTACCGGCATACTGACACATGGGAATTAAAATCCTAAAGCCTGAACTATCATGGCAACAAATGCAGTTACATACCTTTCCGTAGCTGCGCCAGACCACTTTCTTCAGGAAGATACGATTCCTCATGTTCCTGTTGCGTCTCAGTTGAACTTTTGCCTGAAGAACTCTTAATGACGACAGCTTGGTCTTAAATGTGCTCACTCTCGTCTCATCAGTCTCATTAGTAGGAGTGCTAGATAGAGACACTGAGCAATAACCTCTGCATTTGTCGGCGAGTCGAGATAAACACTTTTGAACAGAAAACACTAGAAGTCTAAGCCTGCGGGCAGACATCATGTCTAAACGGGAGATTCGGCTACAAAGCCATGAACAAGACAAGAAACTCAATTTAACTTTAAAAGTAACGTTAGCTAAGGCTAAGTGCTAACTTAGCAATGGTGCTGTGGTTTGCGCAGAACAATTTTATATACAAAAGTATATTATCAGCGAGCTAACAAATCTGTACAAGCAGCCAATAAATATAAAAATATCTGTAGCTTAGTTAGGTAACCTAATAATTCAGCTGTAACATACACTCACGTATGACCCCACACGGTTAACATTGACATGCAGTTTTGTAATTTTCAAAATAACGGTTTCATTAAAACGTAACAGTGATACTCGTGTTTCAGTTCTAAGACAAGTAAACGGTGTAACTTGGGAGGGAGATCAATCGCAAAAATATCGATTTACGTTTTTTAATTCATATTTTTGTAATTAATATTTTTTAATTAATATTTTTTTAATTAATAGTTTTGTGAAATCTTATATTTAACATAAACGGCTACTTTTATTTTGCAAGTGTTTACTTGTTAGTCATAAGTAGTGTTTTGTGAGATGATTGTTCGTTTTCACACATGGCTCTCTGTCCCTCACCTACTCTGATCTAATGACGAATGCGTAATTTATTTTATAAGTGGACTTCACACTTCGTTCTGTTACCTAAGGGTCAATACAACATACTCGTTTAAATGTGCTGATACAAAGATTGTGAAACAATTAATGTTTTTAATTAACTGATTAAAGTTTTACTCTGAATGAACACATTTTACGAATATATAGGAATGTTAACCTTATTACATTGTCTTTGATGAGGAAATGGGTATTTTGGATGTTTTAACCTTTTAAACATGTTTTAACCTTTTAAACTTTTAAATATTACCGTAAGGTTGTAAATACGTTCATTAATATTTTAGGTATTTTGATTATTCATTTTGCAATTTTGATTAAAAATAAATAAATAAATAAAATTAAAAATCAAGTTATTTAAACATGTCCAAGAATTGCTGTCCACTCTCTCATCTTTGGATAACCATCTTGGTAAAAATGCGACCTTTGACATCAGTGACCTCACAACTTTAAAAAAGGTCTATCTTCATTCGACTAAAGGCATAAACTGCATGCTCCTATAGTATATCAGTTCATTTGAATTTCTCACTTTGTCTCCATACTCAGATGAGTTAAAGCTAAAAATGTCCACCCCATTGTGATGAAATATTGAGTTAATAAACATTATTTTAGAATATCAAAATATATGTTTGAAATGCTAACTTTAGCTAAAATTGTCCACCTGCTGACATGACAGTTGCACAATACAGTGAACATATACTTGCATATACCTTCTTTGCTGTTTTCTTGTTGTTTTGTTTTAAGTAATATTTCCTAATAACTATTAAACTATTGATGTTCAGCTACGACAGGAGTTGAAGTAGCAAAGAGGAAAAGGTCCAGGTGAGATGCAGACCCTTGGAGGAAAGAGACAATTACCTGTGAAATTAGAGAGAGAGAAAGCGCTGTAGAAAAGGTGAGGAGATTTTAACAAAAAAGGGAATTCATTCTTTAAACGTTATATATAGCTTAGAAGTATGTAGAGGTTGGAGGAATATGTGTGGCTATATTTGGGCTATTTCTTCTGTTTGGGTATGAGTGGTTTGTAGCATTTAGCATTGGACATTGAGAGTGCTGAAAAGTCTAAATGTGTCTGTGAAAGCTTTAGAAGTATAAAGTGATTGATTTTTAAATTAGTAATAAAAATGCTGAGGTAATAAAATGATATTGTAAGCAGAAAAGTATGGATGGTCCCGAATAAACTGGTTTCATGCAGGAAAGACCAGTGTAGGCTTCAGCATAAATCTTCAGGAGGCCTCTTTGAAAAAGCCTCTAGGGGATTCCGTTGAAGGGAGAGCCTTGGTTCAAGGATGGGACATCCCGGCCAAGCACTGGAAGAAACAATATGGAGATCACCAAAAGAAACAATATGGGCATCCGGTGATATAGAATAGGATCGTCTTTTAAAAAAATAGAAGTAGTTCAGGTTGAACATAATAGTACCAAGAACTTGTTGGTGTAACTATTAAATATCAATTAGCATATATTGAATAATGTATGGTTTGAACATAATAGTGGAAACCTGGACAAGTATTATGAAAAAATAAAAATGGTTATGCAAGTGTCCTTGAAGCGTTTGGTTACTATCTGATGGATTAAAATAGGCTTGTTGGTAGCAAAGACATCACTAAAGTGTACAGAGCAAAGGTACTCCAGGACCAGGATGGGTAAGTAGCAGCTTGATCAGTGGAATCTTCTGTGAGACGTAACAGGATTTCGGTCTTAAATGTAATGTTAGATCAAGTGAAAAACTTTAGTGGATTGAAATACAGATAAATAAATCCACTAAAAGTGCATCTGCATCATTGGTTAAAAAGTTGTTCTGCTAGTTGTCTGATTTTGTTCCAGTAATCTAATGTTTCCTGGGACTAGGTGGTTCAAGATTATATTGGTGTTTGCTTTATTTCTGTGATTTTTTTAACCATAGTCTAATTGTTTAAACTGTCTACCAAATGCAATACTGAGTAGTGAAACACTGACACAATCCCTTTTGGCGTCAGACATTTGTAATAATTTCAATAATCTACACTTGTAAATCAAGAGGGCAGCACCATTTTAAAGTCTAGTTTCCTTTCTCTGTATCACTTTCTGGAATTTTTCCGTCTGTGTTTTTATTAAAGTTAAAAATGGAAAGGGTATTAAAACTCCCTTTCACTGACATCTCTTCCACTGAACTTGTAGAGAAAGTGATGATATGAAGATGATTATGTTTATCGCTTTCACTCAGAGATCATTGTCTGAGGGTCATGTTGTACAGTTCACGATGCCCCGGGTTGCAATCAGGAGGTTTAACAGTGATGTGCCAAACAGTTGTCTGTGGTGTTCTATATGATCTAAAAGTCAGACTTACCATTTATCAGTCAAATCAATTAAAGAACATTCATGATCAACAATTTGTGGGTGGCCATGATACTAACAGCGTGGTGGAAATTCCACAAGATATCAAACTCCACACTAACATAAACATAACACTGCTTTCATGTCACTTCCACAAGTAGCCCAAACATAAGATATAGAAAGCAGGTAAGAGCGGAGCAGTCAATGTGCCTAATATGACTGCAAAAGCCTGGCAGGACAGGAGGTATTCCTGCTTCTGCTAATCAGCAAAAGGAAGCTCCTGGCAAAGTGACGTGGACTGCAAAAAAATCACCAGGAAGGTCAAGCTACAAATGCCAGAGAGGAGCAGGGAGCACCAAAAGTTCCATAGCATCCTGCGGAAAGAGTACCACATAAGCATGGAAACAGTACAGCAACCCATGGTATGAGCATGGACAGATGAGGAAGAGCTGCTAGAACAGTACGTCCCCAATAAGCAGGCAGGATGTGGATCCGTCTCACTATTTCATCGGCAGAAATGCAGGAGCAGGTGATAATACTCCTGGGCCCAGCACTCTTCAACCTGGGTACTTTAAGGAGAACACGGCAGCCTCCCAAAAGTGATACAAAGTCCCAAAATGGCTATTACCTGTGCTGAATAACAGTATGAAGGACAAATCTACCCCTGTCCAAAGTTTAATTGATTTAACTGAATGCCAACTATACTACCACCATCAATCTGTGTAAGGTGTACTTGCAAGTGCCTTTAGCACCAAAAGCAAAAGAACTCAGTGTTTTCAACACATTTCATCCAAGCATCATCATGTGAAATGTTGTTCTTTTCGGAAATTCTTCATCTAAATATGGTTGTGTTGCTAATGAGATCATATTATTTGTTACTCTTTAAACCTTATTATTCCTTTAAGATTCAAAGTCTACTGTGTTAGGAAACCTATGTGAGAATATAAAATCAGCAGTTTCTGCATGCTTGTGTGATGAATACAGAAAGTGATCTCTTATACCTGCGGAATTAAGGCTTCAAATGTCTTGGTGTTCAGACGATATGGAGAGGCTCTGGGAATCTGGAAGGATAAACGTTTGTTTCATTTTCAGGGACTGTTGATCATTTATTTGTCCATTCATTTATTACACTATTAAGGGATTATTAATGTGCACTGGGAGAACAGTATAAAGTTATCAGTCTTCTTTATCAGTCTTCTAACTAAACAGCCTGGTCTTGTAAGGTAACCACATGCACACCTTTCCCTCAGTGATGGCAAGGAGTGGTTTAAACTCACCATGTCATCTGTGATTCTGAGTGTGAGTGCTCCTGCATTTTTCTACACAAAGCCTGCTGAGTTGGCAGTGAAGGCAGAGATGCCCATATACAGCATGTTGCTTTCATCAGGTGGCAGTGAAAATGGTGTCGGGGCAAAAGCGGGTTTCTTGTGCACTCCAATGTTGTAAAACTCCCCCTATATAGAGAGCAATGCAGAGATGAACTTATTCTTTTACAGCTCCTGGGTCTTGATTCTTCGTTCAGATTAAACTGTTTTATCAGTGTAACCTTTGTGTAACCTTTTTTTCCTACAAAAGCCCAACAGTGCTTTCTGGATACACTTAGGCACAGTTTTGCAAGTGCTCCTGTTATTCCCTGTTAATTCAGATCTTTGGCTCAGAAAGGCTTTCTTATGATCATTATGGTCATTATTCTTATGCTTTGACAACTTGTGCCTTTTTTAACTTGTGCCTGAAAACCCCTTTACCTATGCCAATGATAAAACACTGATGAACTCCTGCAAACAAGTTGTAGTTTATTAATTAGTGCATTAATCTTAGTTTGGGATCTTTAATGACCATCTTAATCTGTGTATATTATTTGATTGTTGGTTCTTTCCTAGCTGAATGTAACTTCCTCTCACAGTAGTGTACAACTTCCAAGCTTATCAAAGGATAGTGTTGTAGTCAGGACCATTAAAAAATCATTCAAGCAAAGACCAATATTTTGTAGTGTTTGAATCTGAGACAAGAATGAGACTTATTTAACAATGATTTTACTTTAATTATACCACTCACTGATAATGTATTGTAAATTGTCATTGTCATAAATTGTCATAAATAATTGTCATTATAAAGGCAGCTGAATATAAACAAATATAAAGCAAAAAGGTTCATATGGTCATTTTTATTATTAAATTAAAACATAGTACCACTTAAATAATTGCTATCTGCCCTTGGGTCAATCATGGAAAGGATTTACTAGATGTGTTCTGTAATGTGTTAAATCCTCTTGATAAATGCATAGCTTTAGCTATATCATAAAACATATGATGAGTCCTTTTCTCATTATTACTTGTGTACAACAAAAGTTTGTGTGACAAGCAGCAACATGTATATTTACCAATTTATGAAAACGGGAGTATGCGCAGTGGGAGAGTAAATATCTTTTAAAATGACTCTCAATTAATGGCAATGCATTTACAATAAGTCTCTTGCCACAATAACAACACTGTCTGGATTTGCCATCAGCTGGTTGATTGCAGCATCGTGCAGCCTGCAGCCTAGCATTTGTTTGCAGGGGAGCATATACTGCCATAATTATTACCATAATGAATTTTTTAAGGAGAAAGAATAGTCTGTACATTAATGTTAAAAATTCCAGATCCAGATAGCAGTGTTTATGTATGTCAGTGGCTGTGCACCAGGACTTGTGAATGTACACACACAAACCTCACCCTTTGGGTCTTCCCCAAGTCCCCTGTCCTGTTCGCACTACTAGTTAAGAGCAACCAGCTAACTTGATAGCAGTTTGACTCAATAATAATAAAAATAATCAAAATAATAGTAATAATAATAATAATAATAATAATAATAATAATAATAATAGTAATAACAATAATAGTAATAATAATAATAGTAATAATAATAATAATATGGTGCTTCCATGCACATCAGCAAGCAAATAGGAACACTAGCACTTGCATGAAATTAAGCATATTAGCATTTCAGAAGGCAGATTATTTAGCCTGCTAAAATAGCAGGTGTGGCAGCAAATGTCTGTTCAAAACACTATGTCACAGGTATGAGTATCATATATCTGCTATAGTATGATTGTTCATGTTTGTAAATTTAAAGCTTACAAATGCTGTATTTAGAGTGTATTACAGGTTATTAAAATGTGGCAGTAATTATTAGGATATAGAGAATTGTAGTGTTTAAACAAATCATTATGTCAGAAGTATGTTTAGGGGAGAACACACCCTGACCCACCCAGAGTTGACACACACTTACCTTACATTATTGATCATAAACTTGAATAGCTACAATACTGTCTGCTAATCATGCAGTTTGAAGTTTGCAAAGTGTGTACCCAGACAAAATCTGTGTTAAAACTTTCCTTTAACACCGAGTCATACATGAGTCAGACATGATTCTGAATAAATGAATGAATGAAAAAATGAAAAGCCTTATTTCATTTCAAACTGCACTTCAGGAACACTGAGCTCAAGTTCTGAGGAAACTTCCCTGCATATTTTCAGGGGTTTTCTGCCTCACCATGCCTGAATCACCTCATAAGGAGCTTGATAATGAGGAGACAGGGTGACTGAGGCAGTGAACACTCCTCACTGAGCATACTGGCTTCCAAGAGCTGGAGCTGGGAAGACCTATAGGTCTGTGACACACACTCCCACCCAGTCCTGATACTAAGAAGGTGGAACCTACAGGCTAATATGCAGCTGCTTGTGCATCAATAGGCGTCTGGGGTGTCCATCACTCAGGGAGGCGTGGCTGAAGGCGTGGCCTTGCAGACTCTGAGAGCTGGCTGAGGTAATCTCTAAAGGAGAGAGTAGTCACCAATAATCATGGAAATGTAGCCACAACTGTACAGTATATTTCACAGCCATGTATATTACATATCACAGACCAGGCTTACCAGAATAAATATTCCACACATACAGCTCATATATATCTGTGTGTGTGTGTGTGTGTGTGTGTGTGTGTGTGTGTGTGTGTGTGTGTGTGTAAAAACATGCTCCTGTTTTAGTCTCAACACAGACAGATATACATGTAGGAGTAGCAAACTGAAGTAAGAGCTCACCTTCACCAGTACATAGTCTCCAGCTTTAACAGTGACAGGTACGAATTGATGTGCGTAGACAACTACACAGGGTGGCCGGAAGCGTGGCCAACAAAACGGGAAGACAGTGCTTCAGTGGTAAAGTTCCTGGTGAACCAGTACATTCCTCACCATGGGTTTCAGAGAAAGGTGAGATCAGATAATGGCACTCATTTTACAGCGCGCAATTTGCAGGAGTTAGAGAAAATGCTGGGTCTGAAACATTCATTTGGGGCAGTGTATCATCCTCAGTCTCAAGGTAAGGTGGAAAGGATGAATCTAAATGCGAAAAACAAAGTGGCCAAAATCTGTGCACAGACAAAATTAAATTGGGTTGATGCCTTACCTTTGGCATTAATGCAAATTAGATGTTCAGTAAATGCAACAACTGCTTTTACCCCTTTTGAATTGCAGACAGGTTGAGGATTTCCAGGACCCCAGGGACCCTTAACAATAAATGAGAAAAGAAAAACATCTCACACACACATCATACTTTAATGAATTGCAAAGTATCGTTTCAGCTTTCTCCACGCAGGAGGGGGACCGGACGGGGAGCAGACAAACCCAGACGATACCCGTTACGGACTGGGGGCTGCTGAGAGTCATCAAGAGAAAATGGAGTGAGCCGAGGTGGACAGGTCCATTCCAGGTGACAGAAAGAACCAGCCACGCCGTACGCCTGAAGGGTAAAGGGGAAACGTGGTTTCATCTGAGCCAGTGCGCCGCCGCAGAGTCACCGCAGAGGAGTCTGCAAGAGACAGCGAGGGACCTTGCTGAAACATCACCTAACTCACCTGACCCGGAAGGGGCAGAATAATCCCCGGGAGCAAAAGGGTCAAGGTAGTCCACCCTTAGACCCCGAAGTAAGAAGAACAGAACACCAGTGATGACTTCTGGACAATTGTGTTGTTTGATTATTTGTTGGTGTATTGTGTTGTGTGTTTCCATTTACAGTTTGGTCACGCTTGGGTTAAATAATAGCATGGCAGTAGGAAAGGATTAAAACATTAACAACAAGACGGTGAAGAAGAATGGGGGTAGAGATTGGTGGATGTGTAGCATGTGCAGCCGCAAGACCCAGACTTATAACCACCCCGGCACCCCTATTCCCACAAAAAGACCCCAAGGGTTATGCGTACATGATTGGCCTGACTAAGGAAAGAAACCCTAAGAATTGTGACACTTTGAGCGTTATTTTCCCCCCCATCAGTAACAGAACCAGGACAGGACTATTTTCACCCGAAAAGGGGGAGGGGAACTACACGTGCTTCGTTAGAAGTTCAAGCACACCTCAAGTACGCTTGGCGCACATCCCGGCGGAATGGTGTAACCGCACGGTCACTGGGAACGAGTCTGTGGGTTCATGGGCACGAGCAGGATTGTATGATTATTGTGGAAGGATGACTTTGGTTGTTAACATGCCAGAGAATTCGGAGGCGACATGCGCCATGGTCAGGTTAGCAGCTCCTTTATTACTGATAGGCAAAAAACTACACAGGGACCCGGTAACTGATGCAGCAAGACAGTAGCGAGAGGCATACCATTTTGATTTAACAAGGAATACCCCCACATACATAGATGCAATAGGAATACCTCGCGGAGTTCCGGACAGATATAAGTTAGTAGACCAGATAGCAGGGGGATTTGAGAATATTCCGATACTTTCTGCATTATTCCCCATTACTCCAAATAAAAATGTGGATCGGATTAACTATGTACATTATAATGTCCTCAGGCTAGCCAACCTGACTAGGGATGCAGTGGAAGGACTTAGAGATCAGCTGGGACCAACCTCACTGATGGCGGTGCAAAATCGTATGGCATTAGACATGTTGTTGGCGGAAAAGGGGGGTGTCTGCGCTATGCTTGAGGATGTGTGTTGTACATTCATTGCTAATAATACCGCTCCGGATGGGTCGGTTAGTAGAGCATTGGATGGTTTGAAGACCCTATCAGAGGAAATGCATGAGAATTCAGGCATAAACAACCAGTTGGAATCCTGAATGGTGAGCCGGTTCGGTCAGTGGAAAGACTTAATTGTGTCATTGATGGTTTCATTAGCCACATTCACGGGAATTGCTGTGACATGCGGGTGCTGCTGTATTCCATGTATTAGGGCGTTAATGGTTAGACTAATTTCAGCTATGATAGAAAGGAAAGATGTGCATGAGGGTACCACGATGATGCCACTGATACAGGGGGAAAGGGACGTAGAGACAGGAGATGCCAGAATAAAGGAGTGTGATTGGTGATCTCTTTGTAGAGATCAAAAGGGGGAATTGTGGAGTTTCAGAAATTAAATGAATGCTAAGCTTACACTAGTAGAGAATAATGTGCAGAATGGAATAGGACTAATGCTTGAATAAATAAAATAATTACTGTATGTCCAGACATAACAGGAAATGCCCTAGACGTGCATATGTGTGATTATGCAAGAAGACATGTGTACGAGACGGTCAAACAGAGGTGACGGCTGAGATGGAAAAACACAAAAGCAGAAGTGGCACAAGGCGAGAGAAATATGTCTGTCTGTTGCAAAGTTATGCTTTAGATCTCACTCGCACTGTGTTGTGAAGTGATATCTCCAGAGCTCTGCATTAATAAAAGGCCACAGGGTAACACACTGTTTCCTGTCTCTTCTTTCCTGCATCAACGGACATGACACTAACTAATGATATAACAGAATCTGGCCCTTAGCTATTTTATTAGCTTTTTATCAGGGCACGCTTAGTAAAATGTCACATCTCTACATCAACTTTTTAAAAAAATTAACAGGCAATCAAATTATTTTGGCTATACTAAAACCTGTCCTGGAGCAATGCCTAGCTAGCTGGATAGCTAACACTAACATGCAAGACTGGGTTTGTTTTGCAGAAGTAGCAGATGCTAAATAGCTGCCTTGTAAAAGAGGTTTGCATTGGGGACTGTTTGTATTTGATGCATGCACTTTAGGTATTATTGCATAACGCTATTTGTGATGTATTTTTGTTTTTCAATCAGTCACATTCCGAGCCAAACTTCTCTTAGGTATCTTGTATCAGTGGAGAACTACTTTTGAAGGCATTGTTACTAGCTAACTGTTAGCTAGCAAGGTAACAAGGTAACTCTTTTTAAACAACAAAAAGAAAAAACACTTTAATGTGATTAACAACTATGAATTTACTAAGTTGTGATTGTTTCATAGAAGGTCTGATTAGCTAGCCTAGCTAAAGCTATGTTTGATACGTTTTGATATGTCTAACGACACTAGCATTTTTGGACAAGAGTAGCTTTATAGTTGCTTAGCTAATGTCACATAATTAAAAGTAGAATCAGAGGGAAATGTTGAATATTGTGTCATTGCACCAGCCATGAGGCATTAAAGTGTCTGGACAAGAACATAGCTAGCTAGCTAACTGGCTTAGATCACTACTGCAGCTCTCACACCTCGGTTTATTACATCATAATAGGTAATGTGGAATTTTTAAGGACCATTGTTGCGTCTGATAACCCGTTCAGAAAAGGTGTTCTTCAGCTGAATGAACAGATACTGAAACGAACACTAAAAAGATCATCCAACATTCAAGATATTTCAGTAGACACACTAGTGGAAGAGCTGCTGAGGTTCCTGAGCCATGAATGTCCGGCCTCCAGCATCTACTCTGGACAGGTATGTCACCGCCTTGCACCAGGACGCAGAGATCCGTGAGCATGACTGAGATGTAATTATAACTATATACACCTCATTAGTCTGATGCTAATGAGCACACATGCACACCTGCCGTCCAGTTCTTTAACATCCATATCCATCACCTTGATTTATCTTAGTAAGTTGCTGCTGAAGCTCTGTCTCTCTTTCTCTCTTTCCCCATGCCTCCTTCCCTTCCTGTAGGAGTGTGGATACACCACTGGCGTTGTTGCCTGATGCACCTCCTTTGGAAGAGGACACGGTCCACTGTCAGAACTGGCAGGAGACAGTGGAGCCGCACACACTCGCCTCTCTCGGCTCCCGGGAGATCGAACGGCAGGCTGTCATATATGGTAAAACAGCAAATGTGGTGCACAGCAACTGACTATAAAAGACAACTCCCAGTACACAGTTAACATGTAAAATGAAAACAATTATTTACTGATCTAACTTAAACTAAATAGCTACTAAATCTTTTGAACATACAGTATTCTATTTATTATGCACATATGATAATTCTATCCTGACTCATGAAAATGTGGAATTCTGAATTGTGTAACGTTTGTAAGAAATTGTAGTGACTTTGCTATATCCTCTTCCTCAGAGCTGTTCACAACGGAAGCATCTCACTTGCGGACTCTCAGGGTTCTCGATCAGGTGTTCTTCCAGAAGATGAGGAACCTTTTGACCGTCGAAGAACTTTCCTGTATCTTCCCCAACCTGCCCCAGGTCTACAGTCTTCATGGTCAGTCTCTCTGTGTGCGAGCGTGTGTGTGTGCGTGCAAATCCGCTCCATTTGTCTTAGTGTGTTTTCAAACCTAAATTTCTGAAGCCTACTTGGTGTCTAAATCATAATCAAGATTAAAGAAGTGTAAAACCCACCCAAACTGAGAATTTAATGACAGAACAATATCAGCTATCGGCACCATGCCATTACTGTGAGCAGGTATGGACTGGAGGCTGTACATGTTGTTTCTGCGGTGGCCTTCATGACACAAGTAGAGTTCTGTTGCCCACTGACACAACTTTCTAACAAACCACATATACACTGGCTCGCTTAAACAGATTCTGTTTTGTGGTGTTGCATTTGTGTTTCAGCGAATCTGTGTGAGTCCATGAAGAGGCTGAGGGACTCTTCTATAGTTCAAGGCATCGGAGACATCATGGTGTCTAGAGTGAGAGCTGGCTAGTGTTACTCCCTTTCTAGTTCACATCATCTTTTGGTGCTGTCTAAAATGAAGGGGTTGTTCTGTGTAGTGTGGGATATACTTGTTGCTTTACTTGATATGTCAGTAGCTCATGTGTTTGTGTGTGTGCGTGATAGTTTGAAGACGCTGCAGGAGAGGAGTTCCAGGAGCAGGTGTCTCACCTGTGCAGTCAGCAGAGTCAGGCACTGGAGCTCATTAAAAATAAATGCAAAGACCCGCGTTTCGCGCACCTTATACAGGTAACACTTTTTAGAGGTATAAAGCCTTTGGACAAACCTACAAACACTAGAGCTTCTGCCATATTTGTTAGTGGGCTGGGTTGTGAATTGGTTGACCCATACTTTGAATTGGAGACTATCCAGTCTTTTATATTTGACTTTTATTGCAGCACATAACTTCTAGTGATGCTGTTTTAGGTATAAATTGGTGTTGCAGTCAACAGAATCCACATTTGGACTTAGATGTCCTTGGCTCATTCGTGTGTGTGTGTGTGTGTGTGTGTGTTAGGAATGTGAAGCCAGCCCTCACTGCCGCCGACTACAATTAAAGGACCTTCTAGTGTCTGAGATGCAGAGACTCACCAAATACCCCTTGCTGCTGGATAACATCATCAGACACACAGAAGGCATGTATAGAAACACTCACACACAATGTATTGAACCATGAAAACACTTCAGTATACACACACATACCAGTTTACCAAGGAGGCAAGCACACACACCCTTTCTCCTGGATTAACACTAGTATGTGCCCCCACAACAGCTGGTTCTCCAGACCTGCAGCCATTGGTGAGGGCACAGGCGTGCTGCCGTGGGATACTACGAGCTGTCAATGAGGTCGTCAGGGAGACGGAGCACCGGCGACTGCTCAGCCGTTATCAGCGCAGGCTAGACTTGTCCCCTCTGGAGAGGCAGGCCAGTCCTGTCGCTGCTCAGTTCAAGGTACGGCCTTACTATGTATCCACCATCTGCCTTCCAAACAGCTTCTCTGGTCTTGGAGCACCTGATCCAGAGTATGAATTATTAACTATATTCTTTTTCTATGTAGAATCTGGACCTGACCACTAAGAAAATGATCCACGAAGGACCGTTGACTTGGAAAGTTAGTAAAGATAAAGCTATAGGTAAGAGATCATCACAGCTGAACAAATCACTGTTCACTCTGGGGAATGCAGCTATTGAGAGCATGGTGCTATGCTGACTTGGAGTTATTTGGTTCCCTGCTACCTCACACATGACATGGTCTGAATAACTGTGTGTGTGTGTGTGTGTGTGTGCACCTGCATCTGCCTGTATGCTCATACGTGTGTATGCACATGTTTCAAGGACTTTTAATGTGAATGGATGCTTTCAGTGATCTGTGTACAAGCTTGCATACATTTTTGTTTTTCCTCTTGCAAATGATTACTTGACAGGTCCATTCTCACTCTGTGTGTGTGTGTGTGTTCCAGACATTCATGCTCTGCTTCTCTCAGACCTGTTGGTGCTACTCCAAAGGGGTCCAGGTGACCGTTTGATCTTGCGATGTCCAGCGCGCTCACTGGGTGGGGTTTGGGGTGGGAACACGCACCTCAAAACCACCTTTTGCCCCGTTGTTCGCTTGGATTCATCTCTTGTCAGATCTGTGGCTACAGGTATATTTGTAGTTATTCTTACAGCTATGAATAGCCAGAATAGATGAATGGGTCTGGAATAACTATGTCTTTATTTTATTTTTAAAAAATTAAGAAGCCAGTTAGAAATTGCATGTGGGTTACTTTGAATACATTGTTTGACAACCTGCTCTTCTCTATCAGATAACAAGGCCTTGTATGTGATCAGTACATCAGAGAGACAGATATACGAGCTGGTGGCTGGGACTTCCTCTGAGAAAAACACGTGAGTTTGTTTTTTTTCCTCTCTCTGACCCACCATCTTGTCATCAAGGTCAACCAGTCAGCACTGCTGTGTCTGTATTGTGATTACATTTATGGTGTCGGGCCATTTATGGTTTAAATGACAAACCAGGCACCCAGAAGTATAGAAACCAAGCCTTAAGTGAAGTAGATATTGTGCATGAATGGATAACCATTTGAATTTTCCGCAAAATCAGCTCAGAAATATGGCAAGTATTTCTTTGAATACTATGCCCATATGTTCAGATGATTTTAACAACATTGTGCTGTTGTAGAAATTGGGACCTGATGGCTTTAGCGATGTTTCCACAGATGGAAGAACCTGTTAGAAAAGACCATCTCCTCGGCCTCTGGAGGCATTGAAGCCACCGAGCAAGGATCAACAGCTCCGTAAGTACTCAGGATTTTGAAAGTTTTCTAATGCTGCTGTAATGCTGTTAAGAGAAGGCAGAATTTCAAAGATGCACTTACAATGATTGGACTCCTGACATCTCCTCTAGGTCTGCGGTTCTACGGTTGCATGGTAATCATGTCGGTCGTCTAGGTAAGCCCATGTTTGTTTTTGTTTGTATACAATGTCATAGGATTTGCTCTCTGTGGTACTTATGGCTGATGCCTTTGGTCCCTAGATGGCTCCCTAACAGAAGAGTCTGGTTCTATAGAGAGAGATTCACAGAGTGATGATGAAAATGTTCTCACACCTACTATCCCAATTGACCAATCAGAAGCCTACATGCATACTGGTGGGCAGGGTTATGTGGGAGGACAAGCTAAAGTGGCTGATGCTGCTTTTCAAGATGGTAAGAATTTGTTACACTCCGTTACACAGTCATTGTTGCACTATGATCGTTAAACAGTATATTTCTGGTGGTGGTGGTGTTTTTATAAATAGAATTTTAGCAGGCTCAGATATTTACCAACTTTTTTGCACCCTTTGTGTTCTGCCAGTCAGGACACTAAGACTGTTGATCCTTGGATCCTTGGATCCTTTAGAGGCTGCCAGTCAGAAGCAGAAAGTGACATCATTGTCCTCACAGCAAGAAGGGCAGGAGATGCCTTGCAAGTCACCAAAAGGCCGTTCACACCTGGAGATGCTGAGGCATGAAACGAGGCCCTGCCAATCACGAGCAAGCATACGGCAGCGCATGATAAAAAATGTGGATGGAATCTTCCAAAGAATGGAGGGACTGATGAAAAACCTGCATCAGCTTAGGGTAAAGTGGATATATTACTCACTCTCTCTCAAACACACACACACACACACACACACACACAAACACACACACTATCATTGCAGCTAGCTAGCACTTTCATGTTATGTTTTAAAAGAATGGCTTTGTGCACTTGTGAGATCCTGGTTAACTCCTTGTTTTCATTTTCATAGGAGATTGAAGCAGACCAGTGTAGACTGCTCACAATGGTGAGAAAAAAGTCACCTGTCAGTCAGTTCAGATGACACCATCCATGGGTCTTCCTCCATTATCAGGACACCATCTATTTATCTTGGGTCCAGCGATGGTAAGTGTGTCAAAGAAGCAATTTATAAATACTGGGGCTAAACCTGTTTAATGCTGTAGCATAATTCTTTTTGATTGTACCAAACAAAAAGAACTAATCTGGAATCACTGGGATAATTTGGGGTTGAGTTTAAATGGAGCACACAGTTGAATATTAAAACATCACCGCAGAGCTTGGGTTTTGCTATTGCCAGACTGAAAACTGGCCTTCAAACCTGTAGCAATTCCTAATTTCAACTTTAAGAATTTTATGTATGTATTTGAATAATGTTTAGTATTGATTTTGGAGTTGATGTAATTATGTTGCTTATGGTGTACTACCCCTGCAGACTGTGACAATTGTATGGTCATCTTTCCAACCTGTTTAGGTAACAAAGAAGGGCCAACAGAACCAGCTCAGCCCGAGATCCATTCTACAGGATTCTGATTTATTACACGAGACATTGTAAAGAGTTTTACTTACACATTTGAAACATGAACACACACAATAAGGGTGTGGCATTCCTGCCATTTCATACATCCGGTGTAGCTCTTTACTAGAATCCCAGCATGCCTTTCTCCTGGGAGAAACCTGCAAATATTGTATTGTCTGCAACTGAGAAGAGAGAGACAGGACAGACGAACCTTCAGCACATGCACCGAGTTGGAATAAAAAGCATTCAAATGAAAGTCCAGATATGTGAGGTGTTTTTTTTTATCAGGTAAAGCTAAAGTTGGAACAAGGGAACTGAGGTGACAGTTTAAAAAAAAAATTAGTCAGTGAAGATGAAGAAATGGAACTAAAATGAGACTGAAAATGTATGGCTGAGGAAATGAATCTGCCCACTAAAGGGACCCCCCCCCCCAAGCACTTTGCCCAATACATGTATGTTAATACTCACTCACGCCATCAGTGACAAACTGGCAATCCAACAGGTGCCATTTTGCTCGAGAACCCATAATGTGCCCATGTCAACTTGAGGCAAGATGGTGGTCTTCATCTCTCTTCGCCTTATGGAATGTGTGGATGGGTGACTTAAACAAATTCAGGTTCTTTTGCACTGGGACCCCTGCAAGACACATGGGCTCCAAGAGGGTATTTTGCATTAATATCATCATATGTCTATGTTGTATCCTTTATTTTATAAATTAACACTATGCGAGAGCAAAGAATAAAGAGTGTGGAAGGAGTTTATTTTATTTCTTTAAGCGTTCTACAGAATAGAAAATAAAGGTTTGGCCTCTCTTTACGCACAATGGATAAGGCAGGGCTTACTGGGATTGCCATTGTGTTGTGGCAAGACATCATCTTCACTGCTCATTACTGTATACTTATTTGTGCAGCCCTGTTCTGGACTGACTCCTGTCAACATTGCAGGGGACAAAAAGGAACATATTTGTTGTCTGATATCATGTCATTATCGATGAAGAGGCACATTCTGTGTAGTGTAAATACTGTGAAGCTCGTCCCTCACCTCTTGAAATGGCTCAGTGATGCCAGGGTTGGTTTTTGACATATGAAAGGATTTATACTTTGATCTGTTAAGATGTTGGTAGAAGTGGCTCCTTTACACTGACTCCAGTTTGGCCTTTGTTGTATAATGGCTAATGTTATGGTTCAAAAAAGAATGAAATAGTCTAAGATCAGTGTTAAGGACTAAGGATTATGGTACTAATGTTTTAATTTAGGATTAGTGAAGAAATCAGTATTTGGTGGAATATCTCAGATTTTGATTGCAGCTTGTTCATGCATCTTGAGGTGTTCTCCACCAGTCTTTCACATTGCTTGTTAAATAAGCTTTGATTACCTAATCAGAATCTCATTAAATACAAAGAGCTGTACATGTGGTGGAATTCAACAGACTGTGGAATTGAAATCATTGCCAAACGCAGAGATACTAATTTGGACTGATCTCTTAATTTTCTTCGAGAGTTATGTTTTTATATATGAGTTTTTATTTTAAACTTTATCATAAAATGTATGGGGTTATGGTCCCATTCTATTCTGTTCAAATGTAGGCCTACTGTTTTTACAATTCCTGTGAGAAGCGTGTGTGTGTGTGTGTGTGTGTGTGTGTGTGTGTGTGTGTGTGTGTGTGTGTGAGAGAGAATCCAAGAGCCCCTATTTGAGATTGATGAGTGGCATGTGTTGGGAGTCTGCCCTCGACAAATAGTATCCTTGACTGTATTATCAGTTTTGTAAACAATCCCTGACAAGTGGGTGAGTGAGAAATGCATGCACATAGACACAGCAGAAAGAGGAGGTCTGTGTTTTTGGCTTCCTAATCAAGTTTGCGTTCCCTTCATATACAGCCAATCAGAGAGAAGGGGACAGACATTTAGAAATAGAAAGTGAGGAAAGTTGTGGTTCTTCATTAAAGGAATTGGATTAAGAGTCACTATTCTTAAGAATGTGTTTAGTACCTACTCAGGCACACACAACAGCTCCTTCAATGACAGTTGCTGCTGTTATTTTAGAGCTGACCACACACACACAGACCCAGGTAAACATACAAACAGCTCACTGACATATTTTTGCTCTCCCCAGAAATAGGGTTGTGTGGTTAAAGGTCATGTAACCATAGAAACGTAGCCCCCACACTGTTCACTGCTCCTGTACCCCCTTATTCATTGCCTTGGTAAGAGCCAAGCTTGGTAACCCTGGAGATGATGGGAGATGGCTGGGGAATGTGTGTGTGTGTGTGTGTGTGTGTGTGTGTGTGTGTGTGTGTGTGTGTGTGTGTGTGTGTGTGTGTGTGTGTGTGTGTGTGTGTGTGATGAGACCTTGTGGTGAGTGTGAGAATTGTGAAAGCACTGATTCACAAAGTTGTTGAATGATGGGCCTGTTTTTGTAAATTGCTTCCTTAGGGTGAAACACATTTAATACCTTGAAGGTGAAGTAGTGTGTAATGCTATTTTCTGGTTTGTTCATTATTCTTGCACAGTTCAATTAATAGATGAAGACTACAACCTTTGTTTGAATTTTCAGTGTGTATTCAAGATGTTCATTTTCAAAATGTGACTTAATTTTATACTATCACTGTTCCGGGACATTAATGGATTCATTGAAATATATAAAAAGAGATCTTTATAGATCTCTACATATTATGGTGTTGCTCTGATTTTATATGCACTTGTTCATTCTGAATGAGAACAGATTGTAATGAAATTGTGGGCACTTGTAGCTCACCTTTAAGAGCAGATAGAGCTTTGTGCTGACACCACCAGTCTTTGGTTTGATTAACAGGGAGCGTGTTCACTCTGAGATGTGTTGCTCTGGATTATGGTATTTGCTTTAAAGGTATACTTATTTCTCTTCCTCCCTCAGGTTAGTCCTCCTCCTCTTCAGCCTTCAAAATAGATTCTCTCAGGAGTAAGGTTGAACTGCTGCAGCTGCCGCTGGCTCTATCCTCTAAATCTATCTCAGAGCGCAAAACTCAACTGCGCAGAGCAACAGAACGTTCCAGGGGCGGAGCTGAGGTCCACAAACCCCAGGCACTGGCCCCAGACATGGACAACGAGTCACAGTACTCAGGCTACTCCTACAAGTCCTCCCATTCCCGTAGCTCTCGCAAGCACAGGTGCGTATGCCATTTCCCGACATTCTTCCCTTTTGCCTAAATGTGGGCGGGCATTGATGTTTTGTCTAGAACATACAAATGTGAATGTACACTACTGCAAACACTGAGGGTACCACCGTATCGTTATTTAACGATTATCCATTTTATGTTGCTTTATGTACCAACTTGGAGTATACTGTGTATATAAATGTTTATATACATCTGTGTGCGCGTGCGTGTGTGGTGGTGTTTCAGGGATCGGAGAGACAGGCACCGCTCTAAGAGCAGGGACAGCAGAGGGGACAAATCGGTCACTATCCAGGCTCCTGGAGAGGCCCTGCTGGACACAAAGTCCACACGTGGAGATGATCGAGTCCGTGTTTTCACTTCATACCTCGTCCAGCCTGGAAAACCATTCCACTATAGCTTCAGACCATAAAAAGTCTATAGTGCTTCAAAATATGAATGATTGACTTTTTTTTTTTTTTTTTTTTACTGAAATGTTGGACTGAGCATCTCATGTCTCCTCATGCAGTGTCAGAAATTTTGCTCTAAAATCTCGCAGTACACATATACGCAACACGCGTATAAAAACAACCAATAGGAAACAGCCTGCCATAGCTCACATGCCAACTACAAATAACAGCGGTATAGCGAAATGAGCATGAAGTATGTGGGACACAAAAATATTTTGTGCAGTTGTGGCAGCAGATAGAATGCCTTTTTGATTTCACATTTGTTGTGACAAAAGCACAATATCTTAATGATCTAGCATGATAGTTTCCAGAAAATCTGTAGTCCAATATTGAGAACAACTATCGATGGAGCACTGTGCCATGGAGTTTGGTCAAGGTTTCAGATGCATCGTCTTGTACAGTTTGAAATGCAAAACAATGTTTAAGACTGCTGGAATTGCACAGTGCAAAGGCAGGTTGGGGTGAGTACCAATGTTAACTGGCATGCTTTTGTTGTAGACTTGATGGCCAATTCATTGTCTTTTTTCCAAGTCAAGCTTCCACACATTCACGCTTGACACTGTAACCTCATCAGCATGGTATGTTACTCTACAAGTCAAGTTTTCAGAACCAGGTGAATGACATCTCAAAACTATTCTTGAACGTCCTTTTTCAGATTTGAATTCCTTACTGAGAAGTTTGAAAGAACTTATGAGTCATTGTTGAGTTACGAAAAAATGTGTCTGGAGTGTGAATGGCCATCATAACTTGCGTTATTCATCGGAGCCTTGCTCACTAAAGCTGTTATTTTAACTAAGCCTACTCGCTAATTGAGTTACCTAGAGAGGCAAGCTTGTTAAGGTTTAATTCCCGAAGTTTGGGCCCTGCTGTCAGCTTGTATGTCAACACGTAGCCCCCAAGAGAGAGAGTTTCGCCTGGTTTGGGTTCCTACGTGACAGCAAGGATTGTATTTTGCACTCGAAAACTGGAATCAGATTGTGAGCTAAGAAAGGGGGAGAGAGACAAGTACTCATGCATGTGAGCACACAGCTAGACAACATGGAAAAAAGACACCCAACATGCAGCAGGAGTGGCTAAAGCCATACAGAAAACAAGAGTACATGAGAAAGTGTTTTTCATGAATATAGTGGAGTGTTCTGATAACAATTTGGTTTGTTTATTTCATAGAGCTTCAAATATTGCATTGATGGAACCAAATAGACATTTAGGAGGAATTAGCCATACTTGCCATAGGTCCTTCGCCATATGCATTCTTGCATTTTTCTCTTTGCTGTTTTCTGTTATAGTCATAAATTCTACATATATTTATTGAGAAAATCCTTTAAAGAGGCGCATGTCCATCATCACGTTTTATTTGTTTGGCTTTTTTTTTTTGGTTTTACTATTGGAAACAAAATTACTTTTTTTGCATTTGATGTTGATATCATTATGGCAGGCTTTAGTGGAGGTACTGGTGTCTATATTAGATGATTAAATACACAGCACCAGCAGTTCTGAATCTTTGTGTTAAATAATCTATGCTGATTGTCACGATCAGTCCCTTCCATGTTCCGTGTTTTCCATGTCTTGTGTTTTGTTCCGTTCCACGGTTTCATTTTGTCCTCACACTGATTGCGTACACCTGTCCCTCGTTTCTAGTTCATGTATTTAAACCCTGCTGTGTGCCTTGGTCGTGGCTGCCTGTACACGGGCATCTCGTCGTTCCCGGAAGAAGCAGGCTCACGTTTATTTTGATAACGACGAGATCCCAGGTAAGCGTCTACCCGTCTTGACCAACGCTGCAGGGGGGAGCGGCCTGCAGCGCAAGACGTGAAACCACGGAAAGAGGGAGTCCAGGAGGGTGGCCAATCTTGACATTATTACACTCAGGAATTAAAAACTATATATTTTGTAGCATCCCATGAAATGTGATCTTTCACACATAATGAGAGAGGTTGGCAAAGAACTAAAACTCAATTAAATATATCAACTTCCCCTTAAGCCTCTCATATACTCCACATTTAGGAGCAAGCCTACTCCTACACAATAAGCAGTGCGGTATATGAAAAGAGTAGGCGTATCAAATAAACAGAGCAACATGGTTAAGGTCCAGCCAGATATGTAAATGTTTGCCAGAACATCCAGTGTGTGTCTGCCGTTCGGTCAAAACTGGATCAGTCCAGAGGCCGCCCCGTCAGATCTCTTTTGAACAAAACAGTGGTCGAAATGCTGTTGAGAACAGTTTTACAGTTACAACAACAGAAAAAAGACTCAAATATATGCTGGATGGTTTATTCATTAAGGGAGAAAGCTGTCTCTCTTGTGGAGGATTTGCCACAGAGACCTGGGCATGTGGTATGGTCTCTGCACGGTGCCGTCATTACGCTCCAGACCCTCCACTAGAGGAGACAGAAACATCACAGTGGAAATAAAAACAATATAGTCCTGATGATTGGCATATGTGTAGTAGCTTGAGAGTGAAATGTGTGTGTGAGTGTGTGTGAAGGATTACTCCATATATCCCTTTATGTGCTCGACTGTTTCATTAACGGAAGCGAATCCAGGGAGAGAGAAGTCTGGAGGAACGTCCTGCCAGTCAAAGCTAGGCAGACATCTCCCTAGTTCTGGGTGGAGGGAGAGACAGAAAATAATATGACTAACAATTAAACCTGCTGACTTATCACTGCAGGTATAAGTACTTTCCTGGTGGTTTGGTTATGTTTTGGTACATAGCATAGTCAAACTGTTACAAAACAGAATGGACAAATTAACAGGTAGTTGTGTAATCCTGCTGTCTTTACCTGGTTTACTTGGCGTGTAGAAATATGGACAAAGCTCTTGATTGAGGATGTCTTGGACACTCTGTAGTGGAAATGCATGTGAAAATCTCATTAACATGCAGAATGCTATGTATGCACAAATGCTATGTATGCGTGAGTGGCTAAGCCAATGCATGAATTACATGTACAAAGAGTTGCATATTGCAAAGACTTTTGATACGACAAATTCTGTTCTGTCAAGAGTGAGGTGAGGGTTTATTTCTCAGAGATGAAGCTGGTTACATTGCTTATTTGCAGTGTGAGGTTTTACCAATGTGGTTTGGGCGAGGTCAAGTCTAGGGTCACAATACTGCTGCTGAAAGAAGTCTTTAGGCAGGGCATTTGGGGCATACGCCTCTGGGGGCAACTTCCAGAACTCTGAAGGGCATTTTTTAACACAGACCTGCAAACCAACGCACAAACACACAGAGTGAAGGAGATCTTATTTGAGTAGCTAAACACAGTGTTGCTTTTTATATTTCTATCTACACTATTTACACATTGTTCATTGCATGATAGAGCAAAAGGCTCCCAAACCAAGCAGCAAAAGGAGACCCAAGCCCCCAGACTTACAAACTGGCATTCACATACTACATGCTAAACTGTTTTGTAATAAATGAGTCTCATGTGCATATTTCTAAAAGGCTACTGACATACGTGTTTGGTTTCTGTACAATGTCAACAGGACATTTGTGTGGAAATCTCACTTGAGTGGTTGGACACTGGAGACCCTCTAGAATGGCGTCCATTTCTGTCGTTGCTCTGGCACACTTCAGAAGGTCAAAGTAGAGGACGTTTGGTTTGTCACTGAAACACGAGAGGATGCAGGAAACAAATGCAGCTTGACACATGAATATTAGCCAATTAAATAAACAATTTTTATTCAATTTTTTGAGTATGTGTATCAGGATTCAGTGCTGGAGAGTCACACCACTACCCAGCTAAGTGTTCTTTCTTCGAGGGTGAATTGGACTGGGGTAACCAATAAACTCTGCAGTGTTGTGACACTCCTAGACCTGAGTTTGGACCCCTTGGTTTAGAGACAATCATTAAACACAAGTGATTTGATTGGTTCCACTTGTTGCTGTGCAGTGCCAATCATGAAAATCTTAAAGCTAAAGTCTAACCCATCTTGTCTTGTTGATGTTTCATGTTTCCACATGATTTGCACCTGCACAGCTCCATTGTAACCCTAGTCCGACTCACTAAAGTCCATTCGAAAGAATACTGACGGTGTTCCTTACATACTGGGTGTGCTGTTTTGGTATTCCTGTGAAGATATAAATACTTATCCAGTATGTGAGGGACTTACACATTGACTCCAGCTCCACAAAACATCCCAGTGGAGTTCTGGGGCAACACGACATGACGAGAGTCTCCAAGCAGCCACGCTGTGTTAGAACCTCCGTTAGAAGGATATCTCACAAGCCATACATGGGTAAAAGACCTTCCGCTTGAGCCCACAATAATAATGATTTTTTTTCCCCCATGAAAGTGTAGTTGGAAATGTTTCTTACCCAGGGAGCGAATAAGAATATAGGTGACAATGGCAGCCACAAAAATAATACAGCAGATAATGTCTGCACATCTCCTGAACAAAAACAAGAAATATTATTACACATTGCATGATTTAAATTATGTATTAAAGTTATTTAGCTAAGTGAAATAACTTTATAGTCTTAGTCTAGATCTATGGCCTTAGTATAGTTCTTGTATAGCGTTAATAACAGACATTCTGTGATCCATGATGTGTAGAGCTTTAAATGGTTTTTTAAAGTCAGCTGATGTGGAGGAGTAAATCGGAGAAGCACTGAGAGATTGCCGGACTCGCCTCTTGTTAACTGGTCGCCTGAAAATGGGCTCATACGGAGGAGGTTCCCCTGAGAAGATAGAATTGAAGAATATATATATTCTATAAATTCTAAGTATATACCATTACATTAGAATGAATTTAAACCTTTGAAAAACATATATTCAGTCACGCGTGTCTGAACCTTTGACCGGTACGCTATATTTTGTCTAACACATTTTATATACAGTTGTCAAGGAACGCTCCCCTTCACACTAGCCATGTGGTACGGCCCGCCGCGTGCAGTGGGAGTTCATAGTCTTGTTTGTAACCACGCCTGTGTAATTAACGCGCAACTGCACATGGTTTAGTCTTGTAACGTCTGTGTGTTTAAACCGCTGTGGGAGTGTGCATCTTAGTCGGTCAATGCCCATGTTCGTGTTCACATAGTTCGTTATCTGTATTCGTGTTTTATGTTCACTGTTTATGTTGCATATGAGCGCCGGTGTCTTTATCGTGTGTTAATACACGTCTGTCCGTCCTGCTCCTTGTCCAGCGACACTAGGGCCGTTACAACACTTTTCTTTTTTTTTTATGACACCTTCTGCACACATACGCTTTCGATCTGATACACAGTTACAGATCGTACACTATATAAATGTTTTTAATATAAGGTAGACCTACCAAGTACGTAAGAACATTTATTATTTTAACATGAAATGTACAAGCTAGTTTTGTACATTTTTTTTCTTTTTTAACCATTGTATTTGACGTATGGGTTCTCATAAAATCTTTGGCATATGGCTATATCTGGAAAAAACAACAACAACAAAACTCACCGCAATAATCTGGCATGCTGACTACAGTACACTCCCTTGCACTTTCGATAAGCGCCATCACACAGAGTCCGCAATGTGTAATGTTTCAGTAAAAAATAATCTTGCATTCGATAATCTATTCTTATGACGCATCATTCCAGGTTATTGACACATTGTGATGTTGGAAGTCACAGCACGTTCTCGTTCTTAGCTCATCAACAAAGGCAGCTTGGTCACGAGCACCTGCTTTCCATGCTATGGGATGCTCGCGCTCAATTTTCCATGTCCTGTATCGAATATTTAGGCCTATACGATTAAACTGTCCGTGGTTACTGTGCTTTTAACGTACAAAAAAAGCTACACAAATAATAAAATAATCTTTACATAATAATGTAACCTTAGGCTTATCGCCAAGATGTAACCTGTGAGGCTAAGTGACAACGTCTCCCGTCCCCTACCTAAACTACGTCTACACTGACTATGAGAATAGTAGTATAGTATAGTAGTTCAAGAGTATAGTAGTGATATGTGATAACAATTTGATTTGTTTATTTTAAAGACTTTCTAAAGTTGCATGTATATAACCAAACA
Source organism: Electrophorus electricus (assembly GCF_041902795.1). NCBI lineage: Eukaryota > Metazoa > Chordata > Actinopteri > Gymnotiformes > Gymnotidae > Electrophorus > Electrophorus electricus. The sequence goes on along the minus strand of NW_027658616.1, from coordinate 470,877 downwards.
GGCAATTTACATGAGTTTGCCATCCCAATACTTTAAATTTTTACAGTAAATATATTCAACATTATATTATGGGTACAAGGAAAAGTGATATGTAGTGAACCAAATAGATATTTAACAGGCTTTTGCCATCCTATTACTCCAAATTCCTACAGTAAAAATGACTGAAAGTCATTCATGAGTACAAGAGAAACTGTATTTCAAGAATTTAATGAAGTGATTTGATAACAATTTGATTTGTGCATTTCACTCAGCTTCATGTAGTGATATATAGTGAACTGAATAGACATTTCACAGGATATTGCCATCCTATTACTCTAAATTCCTACTGTAAAAATGACTGAAAGTCATACCACAGGTACATAAGATAGTGTATATCAAGAATTTAGTGGAGTGATCTGATAACAATTTGATTTGATTTATTTATAGAGCTTCAATTATTACATATATGGAACTGAATAGACATTCGACAGAATTTTGCTACTCCATTATTCCAAATTCCTGCAGTAAAAATGACTGAAAGTCATATCATGGGTACAGGAGGAAGTTTATTTCAAGTACGTAGTGGAGTGATTTTATAACAATTTGAATTGTGTATTTTATAGATCTTCGAGTAGTGATATATGTTGAACTGAACAGATGTTTAAGAGGATTTTGCCATCCTATTACTCAAGCTTCCTACAGTAAAACACTTGAAAGTCATACCATGGGTACATGAGAAAGTGGATTTCATGAATATTGTGGAGGGATCTGATAACAATTTGACTAGTTTGTTTTCTAGAGTTTCAAAAACTGATTATATAGTGGAACGAATACATGTTTATGAGGATTTTGCCATCCTTTTACTCCAAATTAAAGTAAAAACATTGGAACGTAATAGTATGGATACACAAGAAAGTGTATTTCAAGAATATATTGGAAGGATTTGATAACAATATGAATTGTGTATTTTATAGTGCTTCAACTATTGCATATATGGAACAGAATAGGCATGAACAGGATTTTGCCATCCTATTATTCCAAATTCCTACAGTAAAAATGAGTTATACCATGAGTACATGAGAAAGTGTTTTTCATGAATATAGTGGAGTGTTCTGATAACAATTTGGTTTGTTTATTTCATAGAGCTTCAAATATTGCATTGATGGAACCATATAGACATTTAGGAGGAATTTGCCATACTTGCCATACGTCCTTCGCCATATGCATTCTTGCATTTTTCTCTTTGCTGTTTTCTGTTATAGTCATAAATTCTACATATATTTATTGAGAAAATCCTTTAAAGAGGCGCATGTCCATCATCACGTTTTATTTGTTTGGCTTTTTTTTTTGGTTTTACTATTGGAAACAAAATTACTTTTTTTGCATTTGATGTTGATATCATTATGGCAGGCTTTAGTGGAGGTACTGGTGTCTATATTAGATGATTAAATACACAGCACCAGCAGTTCTGAATCTTTGTGTTAAATAATCTATGCTGATTGTCACGATCAGTCCCTTCCATGTTCCATGTTTTCCATGTCTTGTGTTTTGTTCCGTTCCACGGTTTCATTTTGTCCTCACACTGATTGCGTACACCTGTCCCTCGTTTCTAGTTCATGTATTTAAACCCTGCTGTGTGCCTTGGTCGTGGCTGCCTGTACACGGGCATCTCGTCGTTCCCGGAAGAAGCAGGCTCACGTTTATTTTGATAACGACGAGATCCCAGGTAAGCGTCTACCCGTCTTGACCAACGCTGCAGGGGGGAGCGGCCTGCAGCGCAAGACGTGAAACCACGGAAAGAGGGAGTCCAGGAGGGTGGCCAATCTTGACATTATTACATTCAGGAATTAAAAACTATATATTTTGTAGCATCCCATGAAATGTGATCTTTCACACATAATGAGAGAGGTTGGCAAAGAACTAAAACTCAATTAAATATATCAACTTCCCCTTAAGCCTCTCATATACTCCACATTTAGGAGCAAGCCTACTCCTACACAATAAGCAGTGCGGTATATGAAAAGAGTAGGCGTATCAAATAAACAGAGCAACATGGTTAAGGTCCAGCCAGATATGTAAATGTTTGCCAGAACATCCAGTGTGTGTCTGCCGTTCGGTCAAAACTGGATCAGTCCAGAGGCCGCCCCGTCAGATCTCTTTTGAACAAAACAGTGGTCGAAATGCTGTTGAGAACAGTTTTACAGTTACAACAACAGAAAAAAGACTCAAATATATGCTGGATGGTTTATTCATTAAGGGAGAAAGCTGTCTCTCTTGTGGAGGATTTGCCACAGAGACCTGGGCATGTGGTATGGTCTCTGCACGGTGCCGTCATTACGCTCCAGACCCTCCACTAGAGGAGACAGAAACATCACAGTGGAAATAAAAACAATATAGTCCTGATGATTGGCATATGTGTAGTAGCTTGAGAGTGAAATGTGTGTGTGAGTGTGTGTGAAGGATTACTCCATATATCCCTTTATGTGCTCGACTGTTTCATTAACGGAAGCGAATCCAGGGAGAGAGAAGTCTGGAGGAACGTCCTGCCAGTCAAAGCTAGGCAGACATCTCCCTAGTTCTGGGTGGAGGGAGAGACAGAAAATAATATGACTAACAATTAAACCTGCTGACTTATCACTGCAGGTATAAGTACTTTCCTGGTGGTTTGGTTATGTTTTGGTACATAGCATAGTCAAACTGTTACAAAACAGAATGGACAAATTAACAGGTAGTTGTGTAATCCTGCTGTCTTTACCTGGTTTACTTGGCGTGTAGAAATATGGACAAAGCTCTTGATTGAGGATGTCTTGGACACTCTGTAGTGGAAATGCATGTGAAAATCTCATTAACATGCAGAATGCTATGTATGCACAAATGCTATGTATGCGTGAGTGGCTAAGCCAATGCATGAATTACATGTACAAAGAGTTGCATATTGCAAAGACTTTTGATACGACAAATTCTGTTCTGTCAAGAGTGAGGTGAGGGTTTATTTCTCAGAGATGAAGCTGGTTACATTGCTTATTTGCAGTGTGAGGTTTTACCAATGTGGTTTGGGCGAGGTCAAGTCTAGGGTCACAATACTGCTGCTGAAAGAAGTCTTTAGGCAGGGCATTTGGGGCATACGCCTCTGGGGGCAACTTCCAGAACTCTGAAGGGCATTTTTTAACACAGACCTGCAAACCAACGCACAAACACACAGAGTGAAGGAGATCTTATTTGAGTAGCTAAACACAGTGTTGCTTTTTATATTTCTATCTACACTATTTACACATTGTTCATTGCATGATAGAGCAAAAGGCTCCCAAACCAAGCAGCAAAAGGAGACCCAAGCCCCCAGACTTACAAACTGGCATTCACATACTACATGCTAAACTGTTTTGTAATAAATGAGTCTCATGTGCATATTTCTAAAAGGCTACTGACATGCGTGTTTGGTTTCTGTACAATGTCAACAGGACATTTGTGTGGAAATCTCACTTGAGTGGTTGGACACTGGAGACCCTCTAGAATGGCGTCCATTTCTGTCGTTGCTCTGGCACACTTCAGAAGGTCAAAGTAGAGGACGTTTGGTTTGTCACTGAAACACGAGAGGATGCAGGAAACAAATGCAGCTTGACACATGAATATTAGCCAATTAAATAAACAATTTTTATTCAATTTTTTGAGTATGTGTATCAGGATTCAGTGCTGGAGAGTCACACCACTACCCAGCTAAGTGTTCTTTCTTCGAGGGTGAATTGGACTGGGGTAACCAATAAACTCTGCAGTGTTGTGACACTCCTAGACCTGAGTTTGGACCCCTTGGTTTAGAGACAATCATTAAACACAAGTGATTTGATTGGTTCCACTTGTTGCTGTGCAGTGCCAATCATGAAAATCTTAAAGCTAAAGTCTAACCCATCTTGTCTTGTTGATGTTTCATGTTTCCACATGATTTGCACCTGCACAGCTCCATTGTAACCCTAGTCCGACTCACTAAAGTCCATTCGAAAGAATACTGACGGTGTTCCTTACATACTGGGTGTGCTGTTTTGGTATTCCTGTGAAGATATAAATACTTATCCAGTATGTGAGGGACTTACACATTGACTCCAGCTCCACAAAACATCCCAGTGGAGTTCTGGGGCAACACGACATGACGAGAGTCTCCAAGCAGCCACGCTGTGTTAGAACCTCCGTTAGAAGGATATCTCACAAGCCATACATGGGTAAAAGACCTTCCGTTTGAGCCCACAATAATAATGATTTTTTTTCCCCCATGAAAGTGTAGTTGGAAATGTTTCTTACCCAGGGAGCGAATAAGAATATAGGTGACAATGGCAGCCACAAAAATAATACAGCAGATAATGTCTGCACATCTCCTGAACAAAAACAAGAAATATTATTACACATTGCATGATTTAAATTATGTATTAAAGTTATTTAGCTAAGTGAAATAACTTTATAGTCTTAGTCTAGATCTATGGCCTTAGTATAGTTCTTGTATAGCGTTAATAACAGACATTCTGTGATCCATGATGTGTAGAGCTTTAAATGGTTTTTTAAAGTCAGCTGATGTGGAGGAGTAAATCGGAGAAGCACTGAGAGATTGCCGGACTCGCCTCTTGTTAACTGGTCGCCTGAAAATGGGCTCATACGGAGGAGGTTCCCCTGAGAAGATAGAATTGAAGAATATATATATTCTATAAATTCTAAGTATATACCATTACATTAGAATGAATTTAAACCTTTGAAAAACATATATTCAGTCACGCGTGTCTGAACCTTTGACCGGTACGCTATATTTTGTCTAACACATTTTATATACAGTTGTCATGGAACGCTCCCCTTCACACTAGCCATGTGGTACGGCCCGCCGCGTGCAGTGGGAGTTCATAGTCTTGTTTGTAACCACGCCTGTGTAATTAACGCGCAACTGCACATGGTTTAGTCTTGTAACGTCTGTGTGTTTAAACCGCTGTGGGAGTGTGCATCTTAGTCGGTCAATGCCCATGTTCGTGTTCACATAGTTCGTTATCTGTATTCGTGTTTTATGTTCACTGTTTATGTTGCATATGAGCGCCGGTGTCTTTATCGTGTGTTAATACACGTCTGTCCGTCCTGCTCCTTGTCCAGCGACACTAGGGCCGTTACAACACTTTTCTTTTTTTTTTATGACACCTTCTGCACACATACGCTTTCGATCTGATACACAGTTACAGATCGTACACTATATAAATGTTTTTAATATAAGGTAGACCTACCAAGTACGTAAGAACATTTATTATTTTAACATGAAATGTACAAGCTAGTTTTGTACATTTTTTTTTCTTTTTTAACCATTGTATTTGACGTATGGGTTCTCATAAAATCTTTGGCATATGGCTATATCTGGAAAAAACAACAACAACAAAACTCACCGCAATAATCTGGCATGCTGACTACAGTACACTCCCTTGCACTTTCGATAAGCGCCATCACACAGAGTCCGCAATGTGTAATGTTTCAGTAAAAAATAATCTTGCATTCGATAATCTATTCTTATGACGCATCATTCCAGGTTATTGACACATTGTGATGTTGGAAGTCACAGCACGTTCTCGTTCTTAGCTCATCAACAAAGGCAGCTTGGTCACGAGCGCCTGCTTTCCATGCTATGGGATGCTCGCGCTCAATTTTCCATGTCCTGTATCGAATATTTAGGCCTATACGATTAAACTGTCCGTGGTTACTGTGCTTTTAACGTACAAAAAAAGCTACACAAATAATAAAATAATCTTTACATAATAATGTAACCTTAGGCTTATCGCCAAGATGTAACCTGTGAGGCTAAGTGACAACGTCTCCCGTCCCCTACCTAAACTACGTCTACACTGACTATGAGAATAGTAGTATAGTATAGTAGTTCAAGAGTATAGTAGTGATATGTGATAACAATTTGATTTGTTTATTTTAAAGACTTTCTAAAGTTGCATGTATATAACCAAACAGGCAATTTACATGAGTTTGCCATCCCAATACTTTACATTTTTACAGTAAATATATTCAACATTATATTATGGGTACAAGGAAAAGTGATATGTAGTGAACCAAATAGATATTTAACAGGCTTTTGCCATCCTATTACTCCAAATTCCTACAGTAAAAATGACTGAAAGTCATTCATGAGTACAAGAGAAACTGTATTTCAAGAATTTAATGAAGTGATTTGATAACAATTTGATTTGTGCATTTCACTCAGCTTCATGTAGTGATATATAGTGAACTGAATAGACATTTCACAGGATATTGCCATCCTATTACTCTAAATTCCTACTGTAAAAATGACTGAAAGTCATACCACAGGTACATAAGATAGTGTATATCAAGAATTTAGTGGAGTGATCTGATAACAATTTGATTTGATTTATTTATAGAGCTTCAATTATTACATATATGGAACTGAATAGACATTCGACAGAATTTTGCTACTCCATTATTCCAAATTCCTGCAGTAAAAATGACTGAAAGTCATATCATGGGTACAGGAGGAAGTTTATTTCAAGTACGTAGTGGAGTGATTTTATAACAATTTGAATTGTGTATTTTATAGATCTTCGAGTAGTGATATATGTTGAACTGAACAGATGTTTAAGAGGATTTTGCCATCCTATTACTCAAGCTTCCTACAGTAAAACACTTGAAAGTCATACCATGGGTACATGAGAAAGTGGATTTCATGAATATTGTGGAGGGATCTGATAACAATTTGACTAGTTTGTTTTCTAGAGTTTCAAAAACTGATTATATAGTGGAACGAATACATGTTTATGAGGATTTTGCCATCCTTTTACTCCAAATTAAAGTAAAAACATTGGAACGTAATAGTATGGATACACAAGAAAGTGTATTTCAAGAATATATTGGAAGGATTTGATAACAATATGAATTGTGTATTTTATAGTGCTTCAACTATTGCATATATGGAACAGAATAGGCATGAACAGGATTTTGCCATCCTATTATTCCAAATTCCTACAGTAAAAATGAGTTATACCATGAGTACATGAGAAAGTGTTTTTCATGAATATAGTGGAGTGTTCTGATAACAATTTGGTTTGTTTATTTCATAGAGCTTCAAATATTGCATTGATGGAACCATATAGACATTTAGGAGGAATTTGCCATACTTGCCATACGTCCTTCGCCATATGCATTCTTGCATTTTTCTCTTTGCTGTTTTCTGTTATAGTCATAAATTCTACATATATTTATTGAGAAAATCCTTTAAAGAGGCGCATGTCCATCATCACGTTTTATTTGTTTGGCTTTTTTTTTTGGTTTTACTATTGGAAACAAAATTACTTTTTTTGCATTTGATGTTGATATCATTATGGCAGGCTTTAGTGGAGGTACTGGTGTCTATATTAGATGATTAAATACACAGCACCAGCAGTTCTGAATCTTTGTGTTAAATAATCTATGCTGATTGTCACGATCAGTCCCTTCCATGTTCCGTGTTTTCCATGTCTTGTGTTTTGTTCCGTTCCACGGTTTCATTTTGTCCTCACACTGATTGCGTACACCTGTCCCTCGTTTCTAGTTCATGTATTTAAACCCTGCTGTGTGCCTTGGTCGTGGCTGCCTGTACACGGGCATCTCGTCGTTCCCGGAAGAAGCAGGCTCACGTTTATTTTGATAACGACGAGATCCCAGGTAAGCGTCTACCCGTCTTGACCAACGCTGCAGGGGGGAGCGGCCTGCAGCGCAAGACGTGAAACCACGGAAAGAGGGAGTCCAGGAGGGTGGCCAATCTTGACATTATTACACTCAGGAATTAAAAACTATATATTTTGTAGCATCCCATGAAATGTGATCTTTCACACATAATGAGAGAGGTTGGCAAAGAACTAAAACTCAATTAAATATATCAACTTCCCCTTAAGCCTCTCATATACTCCACATTTAGGAGCAAGCCTACTCCTACACAATAAGCAGTGCGGTATATGAAAAGAGTAGGCGTATCAAATAAACAGAGCAACATGGTTAAGGTCCAGCCAGATATGTAAATGTTTGCCAGAACATCCAGTGTGTGTCTGCCGTTCGGTCAAAACTGGATCAGTCCAGAGGCCGCCCCGTCAGATCTCTTTTGAACAAAACAGTGGTCGAAATGCTGTTGAGAACAGTTTTACAGTTACAACAACAGAAAAAAGACTCAAATATATGCTGGATGGTTTATTCATTAAGGGAGAAAGCTGTCTCTCTTGTGGAGGATTTGCCACAGAGACCTGGGCATGTGGTATGGTCTCTGCACGGTGCCGTCATTACGCTCCAGACCCTCCACTAGAGGAGACAGAAACATCACAGTGGAAATAAAAACAATATAGTCCTGATGATTGGCATATGTGTAGTAGCTTGAGAGTGAAATGTGTGTGTGAGTGTGTGTGAAGGATTACTCCATATATCCCTTTATGTGCTCGACTGTTTCATTAACGGAAGCGAATCCAGGGAGAGAGAAGTCTGGAGGAACGTCCTGCCAGTCAAAGCTAGGCAGACATCTCCCTAGTTCTGGGTGGAGGGAGAGACAGAAAATAATATGACTAACAATTAAACCTGCTGACTTATCACTGCAGGTATAAGTACTTTCCTGGTGGTTTGGTTATGTTTTGGTACATAGCATAGTCAAACTGTTACAAAACAGAATGGACAAATTAACAGGTAGTTGTGTAATCCTGCTGTCTTTACCTGGTTTACTTGGCGTGTAGAAATATGGACAAAGCTCTTGATTGAGGATGTCTTGGACACTCTGTAGTGGAAATGCATGTGAAAATCTCATTAACATGCAGAATGCTATGTATGCACAAATGCTATGTATGCGTGAGTGGCTAAGCCAATGCATGAATTACATGTACAAAGAGTTGCATATTGCAAAGACTTTTGATACGACAAATTCTGTTCTGTCAAGAGTGAGGTGAGGGTTTATTTCTCAGAGATGAAGCTGGTTACATTGCTTATTTGCAGTGTGAGGTTTTACCAATGTGGTTTGGGCGAGGTCAAGTCTAGGGTCACAATACTGCTGCTGAAAGAAGTCTTTAGGCAGGGCATTTGGGGCATACGCCTCTGGGGGCAACTTCCAGAACTCTGAAGGGCATTTTTTAACACAGACCTGCAAACCAACGCACAAACACACAGAGTGAAGGAGATCTTATTTGAGTAGCTAAACACAGTGTTGCTTTTTATATTTCTATCTACACTATTTACACATTGTTCATTGCATGATAGAGCAAAAGGCTCCCAAACCAAGCAGCAAAAGGAGACCCAAGCCCCCAGACTTACAAACTGGCATTCACATACTACATGCTAAACTGTTTTGTAATAAATGAGTCTCATGTGCATATTTCTAAAAGGCTACTGACATACGTGTTTGGTTTCTGTACAATGTCAACAGGACATTTGTGTGGAAATCTCACTTGAGTGGTTGGACACTGGAGACCCTCTAGAATGGCGTCCATTTCTGTCGTTGCTCTGGCACACTTCAGAAGGTCAAAGTAGAGGACGTTTGGTTTGTCACTGAAACACGAGAGGATGCAGGAAACAAATGCAGCTTGACATATGAATATTAGCCAATTAAATAAACAATTTTTATTCAATTTTTTGAGTATGTGTATCAGGATTCAGTGCTGGAGAGTCACACCACTACCCAGCTAAGTGTTCTTTCTTCGAGGGTGAATTGGACTGGGGTAACCAATAAACTCTGCAGTGTTGTGACACTCCTAGACCTGAGTTTGGACCCCTTGGTTTAGAGACAATCATTAAACACAAGTGATTTGATTGGTTCCACTTGTTGCTGTGCAGTGCCAATCATGAAAATCTTAAAGCTAAAGTCTAACCCATCTTGTCTTGTTGATGTTTCATGTTTCCACATGATTTGCACCTGCACAGCTCCATTGTAACCCTAGTCCGACTCACTAAAGTCCATTCGAAAGAATACTGACGGTGTTCCTTACATACTGGGTGTGCTGTTTTGGTATTCCTGTGAAGATATAAATACTTATCCAGTATGTGAGGGACTTACACATTGACTCCAGCTCCACAAAACATCCCAGTGGAGTTCTGGGGCAACACGACATGACGAGAGTCTCCAAGCAGCCACGCTGTGTTAGAACCTCCGTTAGAAGGATATCTCACAAGCCATACATGGGTAAAAGACCTTCCGCTTGAGCCCACAATAATAATGATTTTTTTTCCCCCATGAAAGTGTAGTTGGAAATGTTTCTTACCCAGGGAGCGAATAAGAATATAGGTGACAATGGCAGCCACAAAAATAATACAGCAGATAATGTCTGCACATCTCCTGAACAAAAACAAGAAATATTATTACACATTGCATGATTTAAATTATGTATTAAAGTTATTTAGCTAAGTGAAATAACTTTATAGTCTTAGTCTAGATCTATGGCCTTAGTATAGTTCTTGTATAGCGTTAATAACAGACATTCTGTGATCCATGATGTGTAGAGCTTTAAATGGTTTTTTAAAGTCAGCTGATGTGGAGGAGTAAATCGGAGAAGCACTGAGAGATTGCCGGACTCGCCTCTTGTTAACTGGTCGCCTGAAAATGGGCTCATACGGAGGAGGTTCCCCTGAGAAGATAGAATTGAAGAATATATATATTCTATAAATTCTAAGTATATACCATTACATTAGAATGAATTTAAACCTTTGAAAAACATATATTCAGTCACGCGTGTCTGAACCTTTGACCGGTACGCTATATTTTGTCTAACACATTTTATATACAGTTGTCATGGAACGCTCCCCTTCACACTAGCCATGTGGTACGGCCCGCCGCGTGCAGTGGGAGTTCATAGTCTTGTTTGTAACCACGCCTGTGTAATTAACGCGCAACTGCACATGGTTTAGTCTTGTAACGTCTGTGTGTTTAAACCGCTGTGGGAGTGTGCATCTTAGTCGGTCAATGCCCATGTTCGTGTTCACATAGTTCGTTATCTGTATTCGTGTTTTATGTTCACTGTTTATGTTGCATATGAGCGCCGGTGTCTTTATCGTGTGTTAATACACGTCTGTCCGTCCTGCTCCTTGTCCAGCGACACTAGGGCCGTTACAACACTTTTCTTTTTTTTTATGACACCTTCTGCACACATACGCTTTCGATCTGATACACAGTTACAGATCGTACACTATATAAATGTTTTTAATATAAGGTAGACCTACCAAGTACGTAAGAACATTTATTATTTTAACATGAAATGTACAAGCTAGTTTTGTACATTTTTTTTCTTTTTTAACCATTGTATTTGACGTATGGGTTCTCATAAAATCTTTGGCATATGGCTATATCTGGAAAAAACAACAACAACAAAACTCACCGCAATAATCTGGCATGCTGACTACAGTACACTCCCTTGCACTTTCGATAAGCGCCATCACACAGAGTCCGCAATGTGTAATGTTTCAGTAAAAAATAATCTTGCATTCGATAATCTATTCTTATGACGCATCATTCCAGGTTATTGACACATTGTGACGTTGGAAGTCACAGCACGTTCTGGTTCTTAGCTCATCAACAAAGGCAGCTTGGTCACGAGCACCTGCTTTCCATGCTATGGGATGCTCGCGCTCAATTTTCCATGTCCTGTATCGAATATTTAGGCCTATACGATTAAACTGTCCGTGGTTACTGTGCTTTTAACGTACAAAAAAAGCTACACAAATAATAAAATAATCTTTACATAATAATGTAACCTTAGGCTTATCGCCAAGATGTAACCTGTGAGGCTAAGTGACAACGTCTCCCGTCCCCTACCTAAACTACGTCTACACTGACTATGAGAATAGTAGTATAGTATAGTAGTTCAAGAGTATAGTAGTGATATGTGATAACAATTTGATTTGTTTATTTTAAAGACTTTCTAAAGTTGCATGTATATAACCAAACAGGCAATTTACATGAGTTTGCCATCCCAATACTTTAAATTTTTACAGTAAATATATTCAACATTATATTATGGGTACAAGGAAAAGTGATATGTAGTGAACCAAATAGATATTTAACAGGCTTTTGCCATCCTATTACTCCAAATTCCTACAGTAAAAATGACTGAAAGTCATTCATGAGTACAAGAGAAACTGTATTTCAAGAATTTAATGAAGTGATTTGATAACAATTTGATTTGTGCATTTCACTCAGCTTCATGTAGTGATATATAGTGAACTGAATAGACATTTCACAGGATATTGCCATCCTATTACTCTAAATTCCTACTGTAAAAATGACTGAAAGTCATACCACAGGTACATAAGATAGTGTATATCAAGAATTTAGTGGAGTGATCTGATAACAATTTGATTTGATTTATTTATAGAGCTTCAATTATTACATATATGGAACTGAATAGACATTCGACAGAATTTTGCTACTCCATTATTCCAAATTCCTGCAGTAAAAATGACTGAAAGTCATATCATGGGTACAGGAGGAAGTTTATTTCAAGTACGTAGTGGAGTGATTTTATAACAATTTGAATTGTGTATTTTATAGATCTTCGAGTAGTGATATATGTTGAACTGAACAGATGTTTAAGAGGATTTTGCCATCCTATTACTCAAGCTTCCTACAGTAAAACACTTGAAAGTCATACCATGGGTACATGAGAAAGTGGATTTCATGAATATTGTGGAGGGATCTGATAACAATTTGACTAGTTTGTTTTCTAGAGTTTCAAAAACTGATTATATAGTGGAACGAATACATGTTTATGAGGATTTTGCCATCCTTTTACTCCAAATTAAAGTAAAAACATTGGAACGTAATAGTATGGATACACAAGAAAGTGTATTTCAAGAATATATTGGAAGGATTTGATAACAATATGAATTGTGTATTTTATAGTGCTTCAACTATTGCATATATGGAACAGAATAGGCATGAACAGGATTTTGCCATCCTATTATTCCAAATTCCTACAGTAAAAATGAGTTATACCATGAGTACATGAGAAAGTGTTTTTCATGAATATAGTGGAGTGTTCTGATAACAATTTGGTTTGTTTATTTCATAGAGCTTCAAATATTGCATTGATGGAACCATATAGACATTTAGGAGGAATTTGCCATACTTGCCATACGTCCTTCGCCATATGCATTCTTGCATTTTTCTCTTTGCTGTTTTCTGTTATAGTCATAAATTCTACATATATTTATTGAGAAAATCCTTTAAAGAGGCGCATGTCCATCATCACGTTTTATTTGTTTGGCTTTTTTTTTTGGTTTTACTATTGGAAACAAAATTACTTTTTTTGCATTTGATGTTGATATCATTATGGCAGGCTTTAGTGGAGGTACTGGTGTCTATATTAGATGATTAAATACACAGCACCAGCAGTTCTGAATCTTTGTGTTAAATAATCTATGCTGATTGTCACGATCAGTCCCTTCCATGTTCCGTGTTTTCCATGTCTTGTGTTTTGTTCCGTTCCACGGTTTCATTTTGTCCTCACACTGATTGCGTACACCTGTCCCTCGTTTCTAGTTCATGTATTTAAACCCTGCTGTGTGCCTTGGTCGTGGCTGCTTGTACACGGGCATCTCGTCGTTCCCGGAAGAAGCAGGCTCACGTTTATTTTGATAACGACGAGATCCCAGGTAAGCGTCTACCCGTCTTGACCAACGCTGCAGGGGGGAGCGGCCTGCAGCGCAAGACGTGAAACCACGGAAAGAGGGAGTCCAGGAGGGTGGCCAATCTTGACATTATTACACTCAGGAATTAAAAACTATATATTTTGTAGCATCCCATGAAATGTGATCTTTCACACATAATGAGAGAGGTTGGCAAAGAACTAAAACTCAATTAAATATATCAACTTCCCCTTAAGCCTCTCATATACTCCACATTTAGGAGCAAGCCTACTCCTACACAATAAGCAGTGCGGTATATGAAAAGAGTAGGCGTATCAAATAAACAGAGCAACATGGTTAAGGTCCAGCCAGATATGTAAATGTTTGCCAGAACATCCAGTGTGTGTCTGCCGTTCGGTCAAAACTGGATCAGTCCAGAGGCCGCCCCGTCAGATCTCTTTTGAACAAAACAGTGGTCGAAATGCTGTTGAGAACAGTTTTACAGTTACAACAACAGAAAAAAGACTCAAATATATGCTGGATGGTTTATTCATTAAGGGAGAAAGCTGTCTCTCTTGTGGAGGATTTGCCACAGAGACCTGGGCATGTGGTATGGTCTCTGCACGGTGCCGTCATTACGCTCCAGACCCTCCACTAGAGGAGACAGAAACATCACAGTGGAAATAAAAACAATATAGTCCTGATGATTGGCATATGTGTAGTAGCTTGAGAGTGAAATGTGTGTGTGAGTGTGTGTGAAGGATTACTCCATATATCCCTTTATGTGCTCGACTGTTTCATTAACGGAAGCGAATCCAGGGAGAGAGAAGTCTGGAGGAACGTCCTGCCAGTCAAAGCTAGGCAGACATCTCCCTAGTTCTGGGTGGAGGGAGAGACAGAAAATAATATGACTAACAATTAAACCTGCTGACTTATCACTGCAGGTATAAGTACTTTCCTGGTGGTTTGGTTATGTTTTGGTACATAGCATAGTCAAACTGTTACAAAACAGAATGGACAAATTAACAGGTAGTTGTGTAATCCTGCTGTCTTTACCTGGTTTACTTGGCGTGTAGAAATATGGACAAAGCTCTTGATTGAGGATGTCTTGGACACTCTGTAGTGGAAATGCATGTGAAAATCTCATTAACATGCAGAATGCTATGTATGCACAAATGCTATGTATGCGTGAGTGGCTAAGCCAATGCATGAATTACATGTACAAAGAGTTGCATATTGCAAAGACTTTTGATACGACAAATTCTGTTCTGTCAAGAGTGAGGTGAGGGTTTATTTCTCAGAGATGAAGCTGGTTACATTGCTTATTTGCAGTGTGAGGTTTTACCAATGTGGTTTGGGCGAGGTCAAGTCTAGGGTCACAATACTGCTGCTGAAAGAAGTCTTTAGGCAGGGCATTTGGGGCATACGCCTCTGGGGGCAACTTCCAGAACTCTGAAGGGCATTTTTTAACACAGACCTGCAAACCAACGCACAAACACACAGAGTGAAGGAGATCTTATTTGAGTAGCTAAACACAGTGTTGCTTTTTATATTTCTATCTACACTATTTACACATTGTTCATTGCATGATAGAGCAAAAGGCTCCCAAACCAAGCAGCAAAAGGAGACCCAAGCCCCCAGACTTACAAACTGGCATTCACATACTACATGCTAAACTGTTTTGTAATAAATGAGTCTCATGTGCATATTTCTAAAAGGCTACTGACATACGTGTTTGGTTTCTGTACAATGTCAACAGGACATTTGTGTGGAAATCTCACTTGAGTGGTTGGACACTGGAGACCCTCTAGAATGGCGTCCATTTCTGTCGTTGCTCTGGCACACTTCAGAAGGTCAAAGTAGAGGACGTTTGGTTTGTCACTGAAACACGAGAGGATGCAGGAAACAAATGCAGCTTGACACATGAATATTAGCCAATTAAATAAACAATTTTTATTCAATTTTTTGAGTATGTGTATCAGGATTCAGTGCTGGAGAGTCACACCACTACCCAGCTAAGTGTTCTTTCTTCGAGGGTGAATTGGACTGGGGTAACCAATAAACTCTGCAGTGTTGTGACACTCCTAGACCTGAGTTTGGACCCCTTGGTTTAGAGACAATCATTAAACACAAGTGATTTGATTGGTTCCACTTGTTGCTGTGCAGTGCCAATCATGAAAATCTTAAAGCTAAAGTCTAACCCATCTTGTCTTGTTGATGTTTCATGTTTCCACATGATTTGCACCTGCACAGCTCCATTGTAACCCTAGTCCGACTCACTAAAGTCCATTCGAAAGAATACTGACGGTGTTCCTTACATACTGGGTGTGCTGTTTTGGTATTCCTGTGAAGATATAAATACTTATCCAGTATGTGAGGGACTTACACATTGACTCCAGCTCCACAAAACATCCCAGTGGAGTTCTGGGGCAACACGACATGACGAGAGTCTCCAAGCAGCCACGCTGTGTTAGAACCTCCGTTAGAAGGATATCTCACAAGCCATACATGGGTAAAAGACCTTCCGCTTGAGCCCACAATAATAATGATTTTTTTTCCCCCATGAAAGTGTAGTTGGAAATGTTTCTTACCCAGGGAGCGAATAAGAATATAGGTGACAATGGCAGCCACAAAAATAATACAGCAGATAATGTCTGCACATCTCCTGAACAAAAACAAGAAATATTATTACACATTGCATGATTTAAATTATGTATTAAAGTTATTTAGCTAAGTGAAATAACTTTATAGTCTTAGTCTAGATCTATGGCCTTAGTATAGTTCTTGTATAGCGTTAATAACAGACATTCTGTGATCCATGATGTGTAGAGCTTTAAATGGTTTTTTAAAGTCAGCTGATGTGGAGGAGTAAATCGGAGAAGCACTGAGAGATTGCCGGACTCGCCTCTTGTTAACTGGTCGCCTGAAAATGGGCTCATACGGAGGAGGTTCCCCTGAGAAGATAGAATTGAAGAATATATATATTCTATAAATTCTAAGTATATACCATTACATTAGAATGAATTTAAACCTTTGAAAAACATATATTCAGTCACGCGTGTCTGAACCTTTGACCGGTACGCTATATTTTGTCTAACACATTTTATATACAGTTGTCATGGAACGCTCCCCTTCACACTAGCCATGTGGTACGGCCCGCCGCGTGCAGTGGGAGTTCATAGTCTTGTTTGTAACCACGCCTGTGTAATTAACGCGCAACTGCACATGGTTTAGTCTTGTAACGTCTGTGTGTTTAAACCGCTGTGGGAGTGTGCATCTTAGTCGGTCAATGCCCATGTTCGTGTTCACATAGTTCGTTATCTGTATTCGTGTTTTATGTTCACTGTTTATGTTGCATATGAGCGCCGGTGTCTTTATCGTGTGTTAATACACGTCTGTCCGTCCTGCTCCTTGTCCAGCGACACTAGGGCCGTTACAACACTTTTCTTTTTTTTTATGACACCTTCTGCACACATACGCTTTCGATCTGATACACAGTTACAGATCGTACACTATATAAATGTTTTTAATATAAGGTAGACCTACCAAGTACGTAAGAACATTTATTATTTTAACATGAAATGTACAAGCTAGTTTTGTACATTTTTTTTCTTTTTTAACCATTGTATTTGACGTATGGGTTCTCATAAAATCTTTGGCATATGGCTATATCTGGAAAAAACAACAACAACAAAACTCACCGCAATAATCTGGCATGCTGACTACAGTACACTCCCTTGCACTTTCGATAAGCGCCATCACACAGAGTCCGCAATGTGTAATGTTTCAGTAAAAAATAATCTTGCATTCGATAATCTATTCTTATGACGCATCATTCCAGGTTATTGACACATTGTGACGTTGGAAGTCACAGCACGTTCTGGTTCTTAGCTCATCAACAAAGGCAGCTTGGTCACGAGCACCTGCTTTCCATGCTATGGGATGCTCGCGCTCAATTTTCCATGTCCTGTATCGAATATTTAGGCCTATACGATTAAACTGTCCGTGGTTACTGTGCTTTTAACGTACAAAAAAAGCTACACAAATAATAAAATAATCTTTACATAATAATGTAACCTTAGGCTTATCGCCAAGATGTAACCTGTGAGGCTAAGTGACAACGTCTCCCGTCCCCTACCTAAACTACGTCTACACTGACTATGAGAATAGTAGTATAGTATAGTAGTTCAAGAGTATAGTAGTGATATGTGATAACAATTTGATTTGTTTATTTTAAAGACTTTCTAAAGTTGCATGTATATAACCAAACAGGCAATTTACATGAGTTTGCCATCCCAATACTTTAAATTTTTACAGTAAATATATTCAACATTATATTATGGGTACAAGGAAAAGTGATATGTAGTGAACCAAATAGATATTTAACAGGCTTTTGCCATCCTATTACTCCAAATTCCTACAGTAAAAATGACTGAAAGTCATTCATGAGTACAAGAGAAACTGTATTTCAAGAATTTAATGAAGTGATTTGATAACAATTTGATTTGTGCATTTCACTCAGCTTCATGTAGTGATATATAGTGAACTGAATAGACATTTCACAGGATATTGCCATCCTATTACTCTAAATTCCTACTGTAAAAATGACTGAAAGTCATACCACAGGTACATAAGATAGTGTATATCAAGAATTTAGTGGAGTGATCTGATAACAATTTGATTTGATTTATTTATAGAGCTTCAATTATTACATATATGGAACTGAATAGACATTCGACAGAATTTTGCTACTCCATTATTCCAAATTCCTGCAGTAAAAATGACTGAAAGTCATATCATGGGTACAGGAGGAAGTTTATTTCAAGTACGTAGTGGAGTGATTTTATAACAATTTGAATTGTGTATTTTATAGATCTTCGAGTAGTGATATATGTTGAACTGAACAGATGTTTAAGAGGATTTTGCCATCCTATTACTCAAGCTTCCTACAGTAAAACACTTGAAAGTCATACCATGGGTACATGAGAAAGTGGATTTCATGAATATTGTGGAGGGATCTGATAACAATTTGACTAGTTTGTTTTCTAGAGTTTCAAAAACTGATTATATAGTGGAACGAATACATGTTTATGAGGATTTTGCCATCCTTTTACTCCAAATTAAAGTAAAAACATTGGAACGTAATAGTATGGATACACAAGAAAGTGTATTTCAAGAATATATTGGAAGGATTTGATAACAATATGAATTGTGTATTTTATAGTGCTTCAACTATTGCATATATGGAACAGAATAGGCATGAACAGGATTTTGCCATCCTATTATTCCAAATTCCTACAGTAAAAATGAGTTATACCATGAGTACATGAGAAAGTGTTTTTCATGAATATAGTGGAGTGTTCTGATAACAATTTGGTTTGTTTATTTCATAGAGCTTCAAATATTGCATTGATGGAACCATATAGACATTTAGGAGGAATTTGCCATACTTGCCATACGTCCTTCGCCATATGCATTCTTGCATTTTTCTCTTTGCTGTTTTCTGTTATAGTCATAAATTCTACATATATTTATTGAGAAAATCCTTTAAAGAGGCGCATGTCCATCATCACGTTTTATTTGTTTGGCTTTTTTTTTTGGTTTTACTATTGGAAACAAAATTACTTTTTTTGCATTTGATGTTGATATCATTATGGCAGGCTTTAGTGGAGGTACTGGTGTCTATATTAGATGATTAAATACACAGCACCAGCAGTTCTGAATCTTTGTGTTAAATAATCTATGCTGATTGTCACGATCAGTCCCTTCCATGTTCCGTGTTTTCCATGTCTTGTGTTTTGTTCCGTTCCACGGTTTCATTTTGTCCTCACACTGATTGCGTACACCTGTCCCTCGTTTCTAGTTCATGTATTTAAACCCTGCTGTGTGCCTTGGTCGTGGCTGCCTGTACACGGGCATCTCGTCGTTCCCGGAAGAAGCAGGCTCACGTTTATTTTGATAACGACGAGATCCCAGGTAAGCGTCTACCCGTCTTGACCAACGCTGCAGGGGGGAGCGGCCTGCAGCGCAAGACGTGAAACCACGGAAAGAGGGAGTCCAGGAGGGTGGCCAATCTTGACATTATTACACTCAGGAATTAAAAACTATATATTTTGTAGCATCCCATGAAATGTGATCTTTCACACATAATGAGAGAGGTTGGCAAAGAACTAAAACTCAATTAAATATATCAACTTCCCCTTAAGCCTCTCATATACTCCACATTTAGGAGCAAGCCTACTCCTACACAATAAGCAGTGCGGTATATGAAAAGAGTAGGCGTATCAAATAAACAGAGCAACATGGTTAAGGTCCAGCCAGATATGTAAATGTTTGCCAGAACATCCAGTGTGTGTCTGCCGTTCGGTCAAAACTGGATCAGTCCAGAGGCCGCCCCGTCAGATCTCTTTTGAACAAAACAGTGGTCGAAATGCTGTTGAGAACAGTTTTACAGTTACAACAACAGAAAAAAGACTCAAATATATGCTGGATGGTTTATTCATTAAGGGAGAAAGCTGTCTCTCTTGTGGAGGATTTGCCACAGAGACCTGGGCATGTGGTATGGTCTCTGCACGGTGCCGTCATTACGCTCCAGACCCTCCACTAGAGGAGACAGAAACATCACAGTGGAAATAAAAACAATATAGTCCTGATGATTGGCATATGTGTAGTAGCTTGAGAGTGAAATGTGTGTGTGAGTGTGTGTGAAGGATTACTCCATATATCCCTTTATGTGCTCGACTGTTTCATTAACGGAAGCGAATCCAGGGAGAGAGAAGTCTGGAGGAACGTCCTGCCAGTCAAAGCTAGGCAGACATCTCCCTAGTTCTGGGTGGAGGGAGAGACAGAAAATAATATGACTAACAATTAAACCTGCTGACTTATCACTGCAGGTATAAGTACTTTCCTGGTGGTTTGGTTATGTTTTGGTACATAGCATAGTCAAACTGTTACAAAACAGAATGGACAAATTAACAGGTAGTTGTGTAATCCTGCTGTCTTTACCTGGTTTACTTGGCGTGTAGAAATATGGACAAAGCTCTTGATTGAGGATGTCTTGGACACTCTGTAGTGGAAATGCATGTGAAAATCTCATTAACATGCAGAATGCTATGTATGCACAAATGCTATGTATGCGTGAGTGGCTAAGCCAATGCATGAATTACATGTACAAAGAGTTGCATATTGCAAAGACTTTTGATACGACAAATTCTGTTCTGTCAAGAGTGAGGTGAGGGTTTATTTCTCAGAGATGAAGCTGGTTACATTGCTTATTTGCAGTGTGAGGTTTTACCAATGTGGTTTGGGCGAGGTCAAGTCTAGGGTCACAATACTGCTGCTGAAAGAAGTCTTTAGGCAGGGCATTTGGGGCATACGCCTCTGGGGGCAACTTCCAGAACTCTGAAGGGCATTTTTTAACACAGACCTGCAAACCAACGCACAAACACACAGAGTGAAGGAGATCTTATTTGAGTAGCTAAACACAGTGTTGCTTTTTATATTTCTATCTACACTATTTACACATTGTTCATTGCATGATAGAGCAAAAGGCTCCCAAACCAAGCAGCAAAAGGAGACCCAAGCCCCCAGACTTACAAACTGGCATTCACATACTACATGCTAAACTGTTTTGTAATAAATGAGTCTCATGTGCATATTTCTAAAAGGCTACTGACATACGTGTTTGGTTTCTGTACAATGTCAACAGGACATTTGTGTGGAAATCTCACTTGAGTGGTTGGACACTGGAGACCCTCTAGAATGGCGTCCATTTCTGTCGTTGCTCTGGCACACTTCAGAAGGTCAAAGTAGAGGACGTTTGGTTTGTCACTGAAACACGAGAGGATGCAGGAAACAAATGCAGCTTGACACATGAATATTAGCCAATTAAATAAACAATTTTTATTCAATTTTTTGAGTATGTGTATCAGGATTCAGTGCTGGAGAGTCACACCACTACCCAGCTAAGTGTTCTTTCTTCGAGGGTGAATTGGACTGGGGTAACCAATAAACTCTGCAGTGTTGTGACACTCCTAGACCTGAGTTTGGACCCCTTGGTTTAGAGACAATCATTAAACACAAGTGATTTGATTGGTTCCACTTGTTGCTGTGCAGTGCCAATCATGAAAATCTTAAAGCTAAAGTCTAACCCATCTTGTCTTGTTGATGTTTCATGTTTCCACATGATTTGCACCTGCACAGCTCCATTGTAACCCTAGTCCGACTCACTAAAGTCCATTCGAAAGAATACTGACGGTGTTCCTTACATACTGGGTGTGCTGTTTTGGTATTCCTGTGAAGATATAAATACTTATCCAGTATGTGAGGGACTTACACATTGACTCCAGCTCCACAAAACATCCCAGTGGAGTTCTGGGGCAACACGACATGACGAGAGTCTCCAAGCAGCCACGCTGTGTTAGAACCTCCGTTAGAAGGATATCTCACAAGCCATACATGGGTAAAAGACCTTCCGCTTGAGCCCACAATAATAATGATTTTTTTTCCCCCATGAAAGTGTAGTTGGAAATGTTTCTTACCCAGGGAGCGAATAAGAATATAGGTGACAATGGCAGCCACAAAAATAATACAGCAGATAATGTCTGCACATCTCCTGAACAAAAACAAGAAATATTATTACACATTGCATGATTTAAATTATGTATTAAAGTTATTTAGCTAAGTGAAATAACTTTATAGTCTTAGTCTAGATCTATGGCCTTAGTATAGTTCTTGTATAGCGTTAATAACAGACATTCTGTGATCCATGATGTGTAGAGCTTTAAATGGTTTTTTAAAGTCAGCTGATGTGGAGGAGTAAATCGGAGAAGCACTGAGAGATTGCCGGACTCGCCTCTTGTTAACTGGTCGCCTGAAAATGGGCTCATACGGAGGAGGTTCCCCTGAGAAGATAGAATTGAAGAATATATATATTCTATAAATTCTAAGTATATACCATTACATTAGAATGAATTTAAACCTTTGAAAAACATATATTCAGTCACGCGTGTCTGAACCTTTGACCGGTACGCTATATTTTGTCTAACACATTTTATATACAGTTGTCATGGAACGCTCCCCTTCACACTAGCCATGTGGTACGGCCCGCCGCGTGCAGTGGGAGTTCATAGTCTTGTTTGTAACCACGCCTGTGTAATTAACGCGCAACTGCACATGGTTTAGTCTTGTAACGTCTGTGTGTTTAAACCGCTGTGGGAGTGTGCATCTTAGTCGGTCAATGCCCATGTTCGTGTTCACATAGTTCGTTATCTGTATTCGTGTTTTATGTTCACTGTTTATGTTGCATATGAGCGCCGGTGTCTTTATCGTGTGTTAATACACGTCTGTCCGTCCTGCTCCTTGTCCAGCGACACTAGGGCCGTTACAACACTTTTCTTTTTTTTTTATGACACCTTCTGCACACATACGCTTTCGATCTGATACACAGTTACAGATCGTACACTATATAAATGTTTTTAATATAAGGTAGACCTACCAAGTACGTAAGAACATTTATTATTTTAACATGAAATGTACAAGCTAGTTTTGTACATTTTTTTTCTTTTTTAACCATTGTATTTGACGTATGGGTTCTCATAAAATCTTTGGCATATGGCTATATCTGGAAAAAACAACAACAACAAAACTCACCGCAATAATCTGGCATGCTGACTACAGTACACTCCCTTGCACTTTCAATAAGCGCCATCACACAGAGTCCGCAATGTGTAATGTTTCAGTAAAAAATAATCTTGCATTCGATAATCTATTCTTATGACGCATCATTCCAGGTTATTGACACATTGTGACGTTGGAAGTCACAGCACGTTCTCGTTCTTAGCTCATCAACAAAGGCAGCTTGGTCACGAGCACCTGCTTTCCATGCTGTGGGATGCTCGCGCTCAATTTTCCATGTCCTGTATCGAATATTTAGGCCTATACGATTAAACTGTCCGTGGTTACTGTGCTTTTAACGTACAAAAAAAGCTACACAAATAATAAAATAATCTTTACATAATAATGTAACCTTAGGCTTATCGCCAAGATGTAACCTGTGAGGCTAAGTGACAACGTCTCCCGTCCCCTACCTAAACTACGTCTACACTGACTATGAGAATAGTAGTATAGTATAGTAGTTCAGGAGTATAGTAGTGATATGTGATAACAATTTGATTTGTTTATTTTAAAGACTTTCTAAAGTTGCATGTATATAACCAAACAGGCAATTTACATGAGTTTGCCATCCCAATACTTTAAATTTTTACAGTAAATATATTCAACATTATATTATGGGTACAAGGAAAAGTGATATGTAGTGAACCAAATAGATATTTAACAGGCTTTTGCCATCCTATTACTCCAAATTCCTACAGTAAAAATGACTGAAAGTCATTCATGAGTACAAGAGAAACTGTATTTCAAGAATTTAATGAAGTGATTTGATAATAATTTGATTTGTGCATTTCACTCAGCTTCATGTAGTGATATATAGTGAACTGAATAGACATTTCACAGGATATTGCCATCCTATTACTCTAAATTCCTACTGTAAAAATGACTGAAAGTCATACCACAGGTACATAAGATAGTGTATATCAAGAATTTAGTGGAGTGATCTGATAACAATTTGATTTGATTTATTTATAGAGCTTCAATTATTACATATATGGAACTGAATAGACATTCGACAGAATTTTGCTACTCCATTATTCCAAATTCCTGCAGTAAAAATGACTGAAAGTCATATCATGGGTACAGGAGGAAGTTTATTTCAAGTACGTAGTGGAGTGATTTTATAACAATTTGAATTGTGTATTTTATAGATCTTCGAGTAGTGATATATGTTGAACTGAACAGATGTTTAAGAGGATTTTGCCATCCTATTACTCAAGCTTCCTACAGTAAAACACTTGAAAGTCATACCATGGGTACATGAGAAAGTGGATTTCATGAATATTGTGGAGGGATCTGATAACAATTTGACTAGTTTGTTTTCTAGAGTTTCAAAAACTGATTATATAGTGGAACGAATACATGTTTATGAGGATTTTGCCATCCTTTTACTCCAAATTAAAGTAAAAACATTGGAACGTAATAGTATGGATACACAAGAAAGTGTATTTCAAGAATATATTGGAAGGATTTGATAACAATATGAATTGTGTATTTTATAGTGCTTCAACTATTGCATATATGGAACAGAATAGGCATGAACAGGATTTTGCCATCCTATTATTCCAAATTCCTACAGTAAAAATGAGTTATACCATGAGTACATGAGAAAGTGTTTTTCATGAATATAGTGGAGTGTTCTGATAACAATTTGGTTTGTTTATTTCATAGAGCTTCAAATATTGCATTGATGGAACCATATAGACATTTAGGAGGAATTTGCCATACTTGCCATACGTCCTTCGCCATATGCATTCTTGCATTTTTCTCTTTGCTGTTTTCTGTTATAGTCATAAATTCTACATATATTTATTGAGAAAATCCTTTAAAGAGGCGCATGTCCATCATCACGTTTTATTTGTTTGGCTTTCTTTTTTGGTTTTACTATTGGAAACAAAATTACTTTTTTTGCATTTGATGTTGATATCATTATGGCAGGCTTTAGTGGAGGTACTGGTGTCTATATTAGATGATTAAATACACAGCACCAGCAGTTCTGAATCTTTGTGTTAAATAATCTATGCTGATTGTCACGATCAGTCCCTTCCATGTTCCGTGTTTTCCATGTCTTGTGTTTTGTTCCGTTCCACGGTTTCATTTTGTCCTCACACTGATTGCGTACACCTGTCCCTCGTTTCTAGTTCATGTATTTAAACCCTGCTGTGTGCCTTGGTCGTGGCTGCCTGTACACGGGCATCTCGTCGTTCCCGGAAGAAGCAGGCTCACGTTTATTTTGATAACGACGAGATCCCAGGTAAGCGTCTACCCGTCTTGACCAACGCTTGCAGGGGGGAGCGGCCTGCAGCGCAAGACGTGAAACCACGGAAAGAGGGAGTCCAGGAGGGTGGCCAATCTTGACATTATTACACTCAGGAATTAAAAAATATATATTGTAGCATCCCATGAAATGTGATCTTTCACACATAATGAGAGAGGTTGGCAAAGAACTAAAACTCAATTAAATATATCAACTTCCCCTTAAGCCTCTCATATACTCCACATTTAGGAGCAAGCCTACTCCTACACAATAAGCAGTGCGGTATATGAAAAGAGTAGGCGTATCAAATAAACAGAGCAACATGGTTAAGGTCCAGCCAGATATGTAAATGTTTGCCAGAACATCCAGTGTGTGTCTGCCGTTCGGTCAAAACTGGATCAGTCCAGAGGCCGCCCCGTCAGATCTCTTTTGAACAAAACAGTGGTCGAAATGCTGTTGAGAACAGTTTTACAGTTACAACAACAGAAAAAAGACTCAAATATATGCTGGATGGTTTATTCATTAAGGGAGAAAGCTGTCTCTCTTGTGGAGGATTTGCCACAGAGACCTGGGCATGTGGTATGGTCTCTGCACGGTGCCGTCATTACGCTCCAGACCCTCCACTAGAGGAGACAGAAACATCACAGTGGAAATAAAAACAATATAGTCCTGATGATTGGCATATGTGTAGTAGCTTGAGAGTGAAATGTGTGTGTGAGTGTGTGTGAAGGATTACTCCATATATCCCTTTATGTGCTCGACTGTTTCATTAACGGAAGCGAATCCAGGGAGAGAGAAGTCTGGAGGAACGTCCTGCCAGTCAAAGCTAGGCAGACATCTCCCTAGTTCTGGGTGGAGGGAGAGACAGAAAATAATATGACTAACAATTAAACCTGCTGACTTATCACTGCAGGTATAAGTACTTTCCTGGTGGTTTGGTTATGTTTTGGTACATAGCATAGTCAAACTGTTACAAAACAGAATGGACAAATTAACAGGTAGTTGTGTAATCCTGCTGTCTTTACCTGGTTTACTTGGCGTGTAGAAATATGGACAAAGCTCTTGATTGAGGATGTCTTGGACACTCTGTAGTGGAAATGCATGTGAAAATCTCATTAACATGCAGAATGCTATGTATGCACAAATGCTATGTATGCGTGAGTGGCTAAGCCAATGCATGAATTACATGTACAAAGAGTTGCATATTGCAAAGACTTTTGATACGACAAATTCTGTTCTGTCAAGAGTGAGGTGAGGGTTTATTTCTCAGAGATGAAGCTGGTTACATTGCTTATTTGCAGTGTGAGGTTTTACCAATGTGGTTTGGGCGAGGTCAAGTCTAGGGTCACAATACTGCTGCTGAAAGAAGTCTTTAGGCAGGGCATTTGGGGCATACGCCTCTGGGGGCAACTTCCAGAACTCTGAAGGGCATTTTTTAACACAGACCTGCAAACCAACGCACAAACACACAGAGTGAAGGAGATCTTATTTGAGTAGCTAAACACAGTGTTGCTTTTTATATTTCTATCTACACTATTTACACATTGTTCATTGCATGATAGAGCAAAAGGCTCCCAAACCAAGCAGCAAAAGGAGACCCAAGCCCCCAGACTTACAAACTGGCATTCACATACTACATGCTAAACTGTTTTGTAATAAATGAGTCTCATGTGCATATTTCTAAAAGGCTACTGACATACGTGTTTGGTTTCTGTACAATGTCAACAGGACATTTGTGTGGAAATCTCACTTGAGTGGTTGGACACTGGAGACCCTCTAGAATGGCGTCCATTTCTGTCGTTGCTCTGGCACACTTCAGAAGGTCAAAGTAGAGGACGTTTGGTTTGTCACTGAAACACGAGAGGATGCAGGAAACAAATGCAGCTTGACACATGAATATTAGCCAATTAAATAAACAATTTTTATTCAATTTTTTGAGTATGTGTATCAGGATTCAGTGCTGGAGAGTCACACCACTACCCAGCTAAGTGTTCTTTCTTCGAGGGTGAATTGGACTGGGGTAACCAATAAACTCTGCAGTGTTGTGACACTCCTAGACCTGAGTTTGGACCCCTTGGTTTAGAGACAATCATTAAACACAAGTGATTTGATTGGTTCCACTTGTTGCTGTGCAGTGCCAATCATGAAAATCTTAAAGCTAAAGTCTAACCCATCTTGTCTTGTTGATGTTTCATGTTTCCACATGATTTGCACCTGCACAGCTCCATTGTAACCCTAGTCCGACTCACTAAAGTCCATTCGAAAGAATACTGACGGTGTTCCTTACATACTGGGTGTGCTGTTTTGGTATTCCTGTGAAGATATAAATACTTATCCAGTATGTGAGGGACTTACACATTGACTCCAGCTCCACAAAACATCCCAGTGGAGTTCTGGGGCAACACGACATGACGAGAGTCTCCAAGCAGCCACGCTGTGTTAGAACCTCCGTTAGAAGGATATCTCACAAGCCATACATGGGTAAAAGACCTTCCGCTTGAGCCCACAATAATAATGATTTTTTTTCCCCCATGAAAGTGTAGTTGGAAATGTTTCTTACCCAGGGAGCGAATAAGAATATAGGTGACAATGGCAGCCACAAAAATAATACAGCAGATAATGTCTGCACATCTCCTGAACAAAAACAAGAAATATTATTACACATTGCATGATTTAAATTATGTATTAAAGTTATTTAGCTAAGTGAAATAACTTTATAGTCTTAGTCTAGATCTATGGCCTTAGTATAGTTCTTGTATAGCGTTAATAACAGACATTCTGTGATCCATGATGTGTAGAGCTTTAAATGGTTTTTTAAAGTCAGCTGATGTGGAGGAGTAAATCGGAGAAGCACTGAGAGATTGCCGGACTCGCCTCTTGTTAACTGGTCGCCTGAAAATGGGCTCATACGGAGGAGGTTCCCCTGAGAAGATAGAATTGAAGAATATATATATTCTATAAATTCTAAGTATATACCATTACATTAGAATGAATTTAAACCTTTGAAAAACATATATTCAGTCACGCGTGTCTGAACCTTTGACCGGTACGCTATATTTTGTCTAACACATTTTATATACAGTTGTCATGGAACGCTCCCCTTCACACTAGCCATGTGGTACGGCCCGCCGCGTGCAGTGGGAGTTCATAGTCTTGTTTGTAACCACGCCTGTGTAATTAACGCGCAACTGCACATGGTTTAGTCTTGTAACGTCTGTGTGTTTAAACCGCTGTGGGAGTGTGCATCTTAGTCGGTCAATGCCCATGTTCGTGTTCACATAGTTCGTTATCTGTATTCGTGTTTTATGTTCACTGTTTATGTTGCATATGAGCGCCGGTCTCTTTATCGTGTGTTAATACACGTCTGTCCGTCCTGCTCCTTGTCCAGCGACACTAGGGCTGTTACAACACTTTTCTTTTTTTTTTATGACACCTTCTGCACACATACGCTTTCGATCTGATACACAGTTACAGATCGTACACTATATAAATGTTTTTAATATAAGGTAGACCTACCAAGTACGTAAGAACATTTATTATTTTAACATGAAATGTACAAGCTAGTTTTGTACATTTTTTTTCTTTTTTAACCATTGTATTTGACGTATGGGTTCTCATAAAATCTTTGGCATATGGCTATATCTGGAAAAAACAACAACAACAAAACTCACCGCAATAATCTGGCATGCTGACTACAGTACACTCCCTTGCACTTTCGATAAGCGCCATCACACAGAGTCCGCAATGTGTAATGTTTCAGTAAAAAATAATCTTGCATTCGATAATCTATTCTTATGACGCATCATTCCAGGTTATTGACACATTGTGACGTTGGAAGTCACAGCACGTTCTGGTTCTTAGCTCATCAACAAAGGCAGCTTGGTCACGAGCACCTGCTTTCCATGCTATGGGATGCTCGCGCTCAATTTTCCATGTCCTGTATCGAATATTTAGGCCTATACGATTAAACTGTCCGTGGTTACTGTGCTTTTAACGTACAAAAAAAGCTACACAAATAATAAAATAATCTTTACATAATAATGTAACCTTAGGCTTATCGCCAAGATGTAACCTGTGAGGCTAAGTGACAACGTCTCCCGTCCCCTACCTAAACTACGTCTACACTGACTATGAGAATAGTAGTATAGTATAGTAGTTCAAGAGTATAGTAGTGATATGTGATAACAATTTGATTTGTTTATTTTAAAGACTTTCTAAAGTTGCATGTATATAACCAAACAGGCAATTTACATGAGTTTGCCATCCCAATACTTTACATTTTTACAGTAAATATATTCAACATTATATTATGGGTACAAGGAAAAGTGATATGTAGTGAACCAAATAGATATTTAACAGGCTTTTGCCATCCTATTACTCCAAATTCCTACAGTAAAAATGACTGAAAGTCATTCATGAGTACAAGAGAAACTGTATTTCAAGAATTTAATGAAGTGATTTGATAACAATTTGATTTGTGCATTTCACTCAGCTTCATGTAGTGATATATAGTGAACTGAATAGACATTTCACAGGATATTGCCATCCTATTACTCTAAATTCCTACTGTAAAAATGACTGAAAGTCATACCACAGGTACATAAGATAGTGTATATCAAGAATTTAGTGGAGTGATCTGATAACAATTTGATTTGATTTATTTATAGAGCTTCAATTATTACATATATGGAACTGAATAGACATTCGACAGAATTTTGCTACTCCATTATTCCAAATTCCTGCAGTAAAAATGACTGAAAGTCATATCATGGGTACAGGAGGAAGTTTATTTCAAGTACGTAGTGGAGTGATTTTATAACAATTTGAATTGTGTATTTTATAGAGCTTCGAGTAGTGATATATGTTGAACTGAACAGATGTTTAAGAGGATTTTGCCATCCTATTACTCAAGCTTCCTACAGTAAAACACTTGAAAGTCATACCATGGGTACATGAGAAAGTGGATTTCATGAATATTGTGGAGGGATCTGATAACAATTTGACTAGTTTGTTTTCTAGAGTTTCAAAAACTGATTATATAGTGGAACGAATACATGTTTATGAGGATTTTGCCATCCTTTTACTCCAAATTAAAGTAAAAACATTGGAACGTAATAGTATGGATACACAAGAAAGTGTATTTCAAGAATATATTGGAAGGATTTGATAACAATATGAATTGTGTATTTTATAGTGCTTCAACTATTGCATATATGGAACAGAATAGGCATGAACAGGATTTTGCCATCTTATTATTCCAAATTCCTACAGTAAAA
Organism: Electrophorus electricus; assembly: GCF_041902795.1. Taxonomy (NCBI): domain Eukaryota; kingdom Metazoa; phylum Chordata; class Actinopteri; order Gymnotiformes; family Gymnotidae; genus Electrophorus; species Electrophorus electricus. Next base: position 440,094 of record NW_027658616.1, on the reverse strand, counting down.
ATGAGTTATACCATGAGTACATGAGAAAGTGTTTTTCATGAATATAGTGGAGTGTTCTGATAACAATTTGGTTTGTTTATTTCATAGAGCTTCAAATATTGCATTGATGGAACCATATAGACATTTAGGAGGAATTTGCCATACTTGCCATACGTCCTTCGCCATATGCATTCTTGCATTTTTCTCTTTGCTGTTTTCTGTTATAGTCATAAATTCTACATATATTTGAGAAAATCCTTTAAAGAGGCGCATGTCCATCATCACGTTTTATTTGTTTGGCTTTTTTTTTTGGTTTTACTATTGGAAACAAAATTACTTTTTTTGCATTTGATGTTGATATCATTATGGCAGGCTTTAGTGGAGGTACTGGTGTCTATATTAGATGATTAAATACACAGCACCAGCAGTTCTGAATCTTTGTGTTAAATAATCTATGCTGATTGTCACGATCAGTCCCTTCCATGTTCCGTGTTTTCCATGTCTTGTGTTTTGTTCCGTTCCACGGTTTCATTTTGTCCTCACTGATTGCGTACACCTGTCCCTCGTTTCTAGTTCATGTATTTAAACCCTGCTGTGTGCCTTGGTCGTGGCCGCCTGTACACGGGCATCTCGTCGTTCCCGGAAGAAGCAGGCTCACGTTTATTTTGATAACGACGAGATCCCAGGTAAGCGTCTACCCGTCTTGACCAACGCTGCAGGGGGGAGCGGCCTGCAGCGCAAGACGTGAAACCACGGAAAGAGGGAGTCCAGGAGGGTGGCCAATCTTGACATTATTACACTCAGGAATTAAAAAATATATATTGTAGCATCCCATGAAATGTGATCTTTCACACATAATGAGAGAGGTTGGCAAAGAACTAAAACTCAATTAAATATATCAACTTCCCCTTAAGCCTCTCATATACTCCACATTTAGGAGCAAGCCTACTCCTACACAATAAGCAGTGCGGTATATGAAAAGAGTAGGCGTATCAAATAAACAGAGCAACATGGTTAAGGTCCAGCCAGATATGTAAATGTTTGCCAGAACATCCAGTGTGTGTCTGCCGTTCGGTCAAAACTGGATCAGTCCAGAGGCCGCCCCGTCAGATCTCTTTTGAACAAAACAGTGGTCGAAATGCTGTTGAGAACAGTTTTACAGTTACAACAACAGAAAAAAGACTCAAATATATGCTGGATGGTTTATTCATTAAGGGAGAAAGCTGTCTCTCTTGTGGAGGATTTGCCACAGAGACCTGGGCATGTGGTATGGTCTCTGCACGGTGCCGTCATTACGCTCCAGACCCTCCACTAGAGGAGACAGAAACATCACAGTGGAAATAAAAACAATATAGTCCTAATGATTGGCATATGTGTAGTAGCTTGAGAGTGAAATGTGTGTGTGAGTGTGTGTGAAGGATTACTCCATATATCCCTTTATGTGCTCGACTGTTTCATTAACGGAAGCGAATCCAGGGAGAGAGAAGTCTGGAGGAACGTCCTGCCAGTCAAAGCTAGGCAGACATCTCCCTAGTTCTGGGTGGAGGGAGAGACAGAAAATAATATGACTAACAATTAAACCTGCTGACTTATCACTGCAGGTATAAGTACTTTCCTGGTGGTTTGGTTATGTTTTGGTACATAGCATAGTCAAACTGTTACAAAACAGAATGGACAAATTAACAGGTAGTTGTGTAATCCTGCTGTCTTTACCTGGTTTACTTGGCGTGTAGAAATATGGACAAAGCTCTTGATTGAGGATGTCTTGGACACTCTGTAGTGGAAATGCATGTGAAAATCTCATTAACATGCAGAATGCTATGTATGCACAAATGCTATGTATGCGTGAGTGGCTAAGCCAATGCATGAATTACATGTACAAAGAGTTGCATATTGCAAAGACTTTTGATACGACAAATTCTGTTCTGTCAAGAGTGAGGTGAGGGTTTATTTCTCAGAGATGAAGCTGGTTACATTGCTTATTTGCAGTGTGAGGTTTTACCAATGTGGTTTGGGCGAGGTCAAGTCTAGGGTCACAATACTGCTGCTGAAAGAAGTCTTTAGGCAGGGCATTTGGGGCATACGCCTCTGGGGGCAACTTCCAAAACTCTGAAGGGCATTTTTTAACACAGACCTGCAAACCAACGCACAAACACACAGAGTGAAGGAGATCTTATTTGAGTAGCTAAACACAGTGTTGCTTTTTATATTTCTATCTACACTATTTACACATTGTTCATTGCATGATAGAGCAAAAGGCTCCCAAACCAAGCAGCAAAAGGAGACCCAAGCCCCCAGACTTACAAACTGGCATTCACATACTACATGCTAAACTGTTTTGTAATAAATGAGTCTCATGTGCATATTTCTAAAAGGCTACTGACATACGTGTTTGGTTTCTGTACAATGTCAACAGGACATTTGTGTGGAAATCTCACTTGAGTGGTTGGACACTGGAGACCCTCTAGAATGGCGTCCATTTCTGTCGTTGCTCTGGCACACTTCAGAAGGTCAAAGTAGAGGACGTTTGGTTTGTCACTGAAACACGAGAGGATGCAGGAAACAAATGCAGCTTGACACATGAATATTAGCCAATTAAATAAACAATTTTTATTCAATTTTTTGAGTATGTGTATCAGGATTCAGTGCTGGAGAGTCACACCACTACCCAGCTAAGTGTTCTTTCTTCGAGGGTGAATTGGACTGGGGTAACCAATAAACTCTGCAGTGTTGTGACACTCCTAGACCTGAGTTTGGACCCCTTGGTTTAGAGACAATCATTAAACACAAGTGATTTGATTGGTTCCACTTGTTGCTGTGCAGTGCCAATCATGAAAATCTTAAAGCTAAAGTCTAACCCATCTTGTCTTGTTGATGTTTCATGTTTCCACATGATTTGCACCTGCACAGCTCCATTGTAACCCTAGTCCGACTCACTAAAGTCCATTCGAAAGAATACTGACGGTGTTCCTTACATACTGGGTGTGCTGTTTTGGTATTCCTGTGAAGATATAAATACTTATCCAGTATGTGAGGGACTTACACATTGACTCCAGCTCCACAAAACATCCCAGTGGAGTTCTGGGGCAACACGACATGACGAGAGTCTCCAAGCAGCCACGCTGTGTTAGAACCTCCGTTAGAAGGATATCTCACAAGCCATACATGGGTAAAAGACCTTCCGCTTGAGCCCACAATAATAATGATTTTTTTTCCCCCATGAAAGTGTAGTTGGAAATGTTTCTTACCCAGGGAGCGAATAAGAATATAGGTGACAATGGCAGCCACAAAAATAATACAGCAGATAATGTCTGCACATCTCCTGAACAAAAACAAGAAATATTATTACACATTGCATGATTTAAATTATGTATTAAAGTTATTTAGCTAAGTGAAATAACTTTATAGTCTTAGTCTAGATCTATGGCCTTAGTATAGTTCTTGTATAGCGTTAATAACAGACATTCTGTGATCCATGATGTGTAGAGCTTTAAATGGTTTTTTAAAGTCAGCTGATGTGGAGGAGTAAATCGGAGAAGCACTGAGAGATTGCCGGACTCGCCTCTTGTTAACTGGTCGCCTGAAAATGGGCTCATACGGAGGAGGTTCCCCTGAGAAGATAGAATTGAAGAATATATATATTCTATAAATTCTAAGTATATACCATTACATTAGAATGAATTTAAACCTTTGAAAAACATATATTCAGTCACGCGTGTCTGAACCTTTGACCGGTACGCTATATTTTGTCTAACACATTTTATATACAGTTGTCATGGAACGCTCCCCTTCACACTAGCCATGTGGTACGGCCCGCCGCGTGCAGTGGGAGTTCATAGTCTTGTTTGTAACCACGCCTGTGTAATTAACGCGCAACTGCACATGGTTTAGTCTTGTAACGTCTGTGTGTTTAAACCGCTGTGGGAGTGTGCATCTTAGTCGGTCAATGCCCATGTTCGTGTTCACATAGTTCGTTATCTGTATTCGTGTTTTATGTTCACTGTTTATGTTGCATATGAGCGCCGGTCTCTTTATCGTGTGTTAATACACGTCTGTCCGTCCTGCTCCTTGTCCAGCGACACTAGGGCTGTTACAACACTTTTCTTTTTTTTTTATGACACCTTCTGCACACATACGCTTTCGATCTGATACACAGTTACAGATCGTACACTATATAAATGTTTTTAATATAAGGTAGACCTACCAAGTACGTAAGAACATTTATTATTTTAACATGAAATGTACAAGCTAGTTTTGTACATTTTTTTTCTTTTTTAACCATTGTATTTGACGTATGGGTTCTCATAAAATCTTTGGCATATGGCTATATCTGGAAAAAACAACAACAACAAAACTCACCGCAATAATCTGGCATGCTGACTACAGTACACTCCCTTGCACTTTCGATAAGCGCCATCACACAGAGTCCGCAATGTGTAATGTTTCAGTAAAAAATAATCTTGCATTCGATAATCTATTCTTATGACGCATCATTCCAGGTTATTGACACATTGTGACGTTGGAAGTCACAGCACGTTCTGGTTCTTAGCTCATCAACAAAGGCAGCTTGGTCACGAGCACCTGCTTTCCATGCTATGGGATGCTCGCGCTCAATTTTCCATGTCCTGTATCGAATATTTAGGCCTATACGATTAAACTGTCCGTGGTTACTGTGCTTTTAACGTACAAAAAAAGCTACACAAATAATAAAATAATCTTTACATAATAATGTAACCTTAGGCTTATCGCCAAGATGTAACCTGTGAGGCTAAGTGACAACGTCTCCCGTCCCCTACCTAAACTACGTCTACACTGACTATGAGAATAGTAGTATAGTATAGTAGTTCAAGAGTATAGTAGTGATATGTGATAACAATTTGATTTGTTTATTTTAAAGACTTTCTAAAGTTGCATGTATATAACCAAACAGGCAATTTACATGAGTTTGCCATCCCAATACTTTACATTTTTACAGTAAATATATTCAACATTATATTATGGGTACAAGGAAAAGTGATATGTAGTGAACCAAATAGATATTTAACAGGCTTTTGCCATCCTATTACTCCAAATTCCTACAGTAAAAATGACTGAAAGTCATTCATGAGTACAAGAGAAACTGTATTTCAAGAATTTAATGAAGTGATTTGATAACAATTTGATTTGTGCATTTCACTCAGCTTCATGTAGTGATATATAGTGAACTGAATAGACATTTCACAGGATATTGCCATCCTATTACTCTAAATTCCTACTGTAAAAATGACTGAAAGTCATACCACAGGTACATAAGATAGTGTATATCAAGAATTTAGTGGAGTGATCTGATAACAATTTGATTTGATTTATTTATAGAGCTTCAATTATTACATATATGGAACTGAATAGACATTCGACAGAATTTTGCTACTCCATTATTCCAAATTCCTGCAGTAAAAATGACTGAAAGTCATATCATGGGTACAGGAGGAAGTTTATTTCAAGTACGTAGTGGAGTGATTTTATAACAATTTGAATTGTGTATTTTATAGAGCTTCGAGTAGTGATATATGTTGAACTGAACAGATGTTTAAGAGGATTTTGCCATCCTATTACTCAAGCTTCCTACAGTAAAACACTTGAAAGTCATACCATGGGTACATGAGAAAGTGGATTTCATGAATATTGTGGAGGGATCTGATAACAATTTGACTAGTTTGTTTTCTAGAGTTTCAAAAACTGATTATATAGTGGAACGAATACATGTTTATGAGGATTTTGCCATCCTTTTACTCCAAATTAAAGTAAAAACATTGGAACGTAATAGTATGGATACACAAGAAAGTGTATTTCAAGAATATATTGGAAGGATTTGATAACAATATGAATTGTGTATTTTATAGTGCTTCAACTATTGCATATATGGAACAGAATAGGCATGAACAGGATTTTGCCATCTTATTATTCCAAATTCCTACAGTAAAAATGAGTTATACCATGAGTACATGAGAAAGTGTTTTTCATGAATATAGTGGAGTGTTCTGATAACAATTTGGTTTGTTTATTTCATAGAGCTTCAAATATTGCATTGATGGAACCATATAGACATTTAGGAGGAATTTGCCATACTTGCCATACGTCCTTCGCCATATGCATTCTTGCATTTTTCTCTTTGCTGTTTTCTGTTATAGTCATAAATTCTACATATATTTGAGAAAATCCTTTAAAGAGGCGCATGTCCATCATCACGTTTTATTTGTTTGGCTTTTTTTTTTGGTTTTACTATTGGAAACAAAATTACTTTTTTTGCATTTGATGTTGATATCATTATGGCAGGCTTTAGTGGAGGTACTGGTGTCTATATTAGATGATTAAATACACAGCACCAGCAGTTCTGAATCTTTGTGTTAAATAATCTATGCTGATTGTCACGATCAGTCCCTTCCATGTTCCGTGTTTTCCATGTCTTGTGTTTTGTTCCGTTCCACGGTTTCATTTTGTCCTCACTGATTGCGTACACCTGTCCCTCGTTTCTAGTTCATGTATTTAAACCCTGCTGTGTGCCTTGGTCGTGGCCGCCTGTACACGGGCATCTCGTCGTTCCCGGAAGAAGCAGGCTCACGTTTATTTTGATAACGACGAGATCCCAGGTAAGCGTCTACCCGTCTTGACCAACGCTGCAGGGGGGAGCGGCCTGCAGCGCAAGACGTGAAACCACGGAAAGAGGGAGTCCAGGAGGGTGGCCAATCTTGACATTATTACACTCAGGAATTAAAAAATATATATTGTAGCATCCCATGAAATGTGATCTTTCACACATAATGAGAGAGGTTGGCAAAGAACTAAAACTCAATTAAATATATCAACTTCCCCTTAAGCCTCTCATATACTCCACATTTAGGAGCAAGCCTACTCCTACACAATAAGCAGTGCGGTATATGAAAAGAGTAGGCGTATCAAATAAACAGAGCAACATGGTTAAGGTCCAGCCAGATATGTAAATGTTTGCCAGAACATCCAGTGTGTGTCTGCCGTTCGGTCAAAACTGGATCAGTCCAGAGGCCGCCCCGTCAGATCTCTTTTGAACAAAACAGTGGTCGAAATGCTGTTGAGAACAGTTTTACAGTTACAACAACAGAAAAAAGACTCAAATATATGCTGGATGGTTTATTCATTAAGGGAGAAAGCTGTCTCTCTTGTGGAGGATTTGCCACAGAGACCTGGGCATGTGGTATGGTCTCTGCACGGTGCCGTCATTACGCTCCAGACCCTCCACTAGAGGAGACAGAAACATCACAGTGGAAATAAAAACAATATAGTCCTAATGATTGGCATATGTGTAGTAGCTTGAGAGTGAAATGTGTGTGTGAGTGTGTGTGAAGGATTACTCCATATATCCCTTTATGTGCTCGACTGTTTCATTAACGGAAGCGAATCCAGGGAGAGAGAAGTCTGGAGGAACGTCCTGCCAGTCAAAGCTAGGCAGACATCTCCCTAGTTCTGGGTGGAGGGAGAGACAGAAAATAATATGACTAACAATTAAACCTGCTGACTTATCACTGCAGGTATAAGTACTTTCCTGGTGGTTTGGTTATGTTTTGGTACATAGCATAGTCAAACTGTTACAAAACAGAATGGACAAATTAACAGGTAGTTGTGTAATCCTGCTGTCTTTACCTGGTTTACTTGGCGTGTAGAAATATGGACAAAGCTCTTGATTGAGGATGTCTTGGACACTCTGTAGTGGAAATGCATGTGAAAATCTCATTAACATGCAGAATGCTATGTATGCACAAATGCTATGTATGCGTGAGTGGCTAAGCCAATGCATGAATTACATGTACAAAGAGTTGCATATTGCAAAGACTTTTGATACGACAAATTCTGTTCTGTCAAGAGTGAGGTGAGGGTTTATTTCTCAGAGATGAAGCTGGTTACATTGCTTATTTGCAGTGTGAGGTTTTACCAATGTGGTTTGGGCGAGGTCAAGTCTAGGGTCACAATACTGCTGCTGAAAGAAGTCTTTAGGCAGGGCATTTGGGGCATACGCCTCTGGGGGCAACTTCCAGAACTCTGAAGGGCATTTTTTAACACAGACCTGCAAACCAACGCACAAACACACAGAGTGAAGGAGATCTTATTTGAGTAGCTAAACACAGTGTTGCTTTTTATATTTCTATCTACACTATTTACACATTGTTCATTGCATGATAGAGCAAAAGGCTCCCAAACCAAGCAGCAAAAGGAGACCCAAGCCCCCAGACTTACAAACTGGCATTCACATACTACATGCTAAACTGTTTTGTAATAAATGAGTCTCATGTGCATATTTCTAAAAGGCTACTGACATACGTGTTTGGTTTCTGTACAATGTCAACAGGACATTTGTGTGGAAATCTCACTTGAGTGGTTGGACACTGGAGACCCTCTAGAATGGCGTCCATTTCTGTCGTTGCTCTGGCACACTTCAGAAGGTCAAAGTAGAGGACGTTTGGTTTGTCACTGAAACACGAGAGGATGCAGGAAACAAATGCAGCTTGACACATGAATATTAGCCAATTAAATAAACAATTTTTATTCAATTTTTTGAGTATGTGTATCAGGATTCAGTGCTGGAGAGTCACACCACTACCCAGCTAAGTGTTCTTTCTTCGAGGGTGAATTGAACTGGGGTAACCAATAAACTCTGCAGTGTTGTGACACTCCTAGACCTGAGTTTGGACCCCTTGGTTTAGAGACAATCATTAAACACAAGTGATTTGATTGGTTCCACTTGTTGCTGTGCAGTGCCAATCATGAAAATCTTAAAGCTAAAGTCTAACCCATCTTGTCTTGTTGATGTTTCATGTTTCCACATGATTTGCACCTGCACAGCTCCATTGTAACCCTAGTCCGACTCACTAAAGTCCATTCGAAAGAATACTGACGGTGTTCCTTACATACTGGGTGTGCTGTTTTGGTATTCCTGTGAAGATATAAATACTTATCCAATATGTGAGGGACTTACACATTGACTCCAGCTCCACAAAACATCCCAGTGGAGTTCTGGGGCAACACGACATGACGAGAGTCTCCAAGCAGCCACGCTGTGTTAGAACCTCCGTTAGAAGGATATCTCACAAGCCATACATGGGTAAAAGACCTTCCGCTTGAGCCCACAATAATAATGATTTTTTTTCCCCCATGAAAGTGTAGTTGGAAATGTTTCTTACCCAGGGAGCGAATAAGAATATAGGTGACAATGGCAGCCACAAAAATAATACAGCAGATAATGTCTGCACATCTCCTGAACAAAAACAAGAAATATTATTACACATTGCATGATTTAAATTATGTATTAAAGTTATTTAGCTAAGTGAAATAACTTTATAGTCTTAGTCTAGATCTATGGCCTTAGTATAGTTCTTGTATAGCGTTAATAACAGACATTCTGTGATCCATGATGTGTAGAGCTTTAAATGGTTTTTTAAAGTCAGCTGATGTGGAGGAGTAAATCGGAGAAGCACTGAGAGATTGCCGGACTCGCCTCTTGTTAACTGGTCGCCTGAAAATGGGCTCATACGGAGGAGGTTCCCCTGAGAAGATAGAAATGAAGAATATATATATTCTATAAATTCTAAGTATATACCATTACATTAGAATGAATTTAAACCTATGAAAAACATATATTCAGTCACGCGTGTCTGAACCTTTGACCGGTACGCTATATTTTGTCTAACACATTTTATATACAGTTGTCATGGAACGCTCCCCTTCACACTAGCCATGTGGTACGGCCCGCCGCGTGCAGTGGGAGTTCATAGTCTTGTTTGTAACCACGCCTGAGTAATTAACGCGCAACTGCACATGGTTTAGTCTTGTAACGTCTGTGTGTTTAAACCGCTGTGGGAGTGTGCATCTTAGTCGGTCAATGCCCATGTTCGTGTTCACATAGTTCGTTATCTGTATTCGTGTTTTATGTTCACTGTTTATGTTGCATATGAGCGCCGGTGTCTTTATCGTGTGTTAATACACGTCTGTCCGTCCTGCTCCTTGTCCAGCGACACTAGGGCCGTTACAACACTTTTCTTTTTTTTTTATGACACCTTCTGCACACATACGCTTTCGATCTGATACACAGTTACAGATCGTACACTATATAAATGTTTTTAATATAAGGTAGACCTACCAAGTACGTAAGAACATTTATTATTTTAACATGAAATGTACAAGCTAGTTTTGTACATTTTTTTTCTTTTTTAACCATTGTATTTGACGTATGGGTTCTCATAAAATCTTTGGCATATGGCTATATCTGGAAAAAACAACAACAACAAAACTCACCGCAATAATCTGGCATGCTGACTACAGTACACTCCCTTGCACTTTCGATAAGCGCCATCACACAGAGTCCGCAATGTGTAATGTTTCAGTAAAAAATAATCTTGCATTCGATAATCTATTCTTATGACGCATCATTCCAGGTTATTGACACATTGTGACGTTGGAAGTCACAGCACGTTCTCGTTCTTAGCTCTTCAACAAAGGCAGCTTGGTCACGAGCACCTGCTTTCCATGCTATGGGATGCTCGCGCTCAATTTTCCATGTCCTGTATCGAATATTTAGGCCTATACGATTAAACTGTCCGTGGTTACTGTGCTTTTAACGTACAAAAAAAGCTACACAAATAATAAAATAATCTTTACATAATAATGTAACCTTAGGCTTATCGCCAAGATGTAACCTGTGAGGCTAAGTGACAACGTCTCCCGTCCCCTACCTAAACTACGTCTACACTGACTATGAGAATAGTAGTATAGTATAGTAGTTCAAGAGTATAGTAGTGATATGTGATAACAATTTGATTTGTTTATTTTAAAGACTTTCTAAAGTTGCATGTATATAACCAAACAGGCAATTTACATGAGTTTGCCATCCCAATACTTTAAATTTTTACAGTAAATATATTCAACATTATATTATGGGTACAAGGAAAAGTGATATGTAGTGAACCAAATAGATATTTAACAGGCTTTTGCCATCCTATTACTCCAAATTCCTACAGTAAAAATGACTGAAAGTCATTCATGAGTACAAGAGAAACTGTATTTCAAGAATTTAATGAAGTGATTTGATAACAATTTGATTTGTGCATTTCACTCAGCTTCATGTAGTGATATATAGTGAACTGAATAGACATTTCACAGGATATTGCCATCCTATTACTCTAAATTCCTACTGTAAAAATGACTGAAAGTCATACCACTGGTACATAAGATAGTGTATATCAAGAATTTAGTGGAGTGATCTGATAACAATTTGATTTGATTTATTTATAGAGCTTCAATTATTACATATATGGAACTGAATAGACATTCGACAGAATTTTGCTACTCCATTATTCCAAATTCCTGCAGTAAAAATGACTGAAAGTCATATCATGGGTACAGGAGGAAGTTTATTTCAAGTACGTAGTGGAGTGATTTTATAACAATTTGAATTGTGTATTTTATAGATCTTCGAGTAGTGATATATGTTGAACTGAACAGATGTTTAAGAGGATTTTGCCATCCTATTACTCAAGCTTCCTACAGTAAAACACTTGAAAGTCATACCATGGGTACATGAGAAAGTGGATTTCATGAATATTGTGGAGGGATCTGATAACAATTTGACTAGTTTGTTTTCTAGAGTTTCAAAAACTGATTATATAGTGGAACGAATACATGTTTATGAGGATTTTGCCATCCTTTTACTCCAAATTAAAGTAAAAACATTGGAACGTAATAGTATGGATACACAAGAAAGTGTATTTCAAGAATATATTGGAAGGATTTGATAACAATATGAATTGTGTATTTTATAGTGCTTCAACTATTGCATATATGGAACAGAATAGGCATGAACAGGATTTTGCCATCCTATTATTCCAAATTCCTACAGTAAAAATGAGTTATACCATGAGTACATGAGAAAGTGTTTTTCATGAATATAGTGGAGTGTTCTGATAACAATTTGGTTTGTTTATTTCATAGAGCTTCAAATATTGCATTGATGGAACCATATAGACATTTAGGAGGAATTTGCCATACTTGCCATACGTCCTTCGCCATATGCATTCTTGCATTTTTCTCTTTGCTGTATTCTGTTATAGTCATAAATTCTACATATATTTATTGAGAAAATCCTTTAAAGAGGCGCATGTCCATCATCACGTTTTATTTGTTTGGCTTTTTTTTTTTGGTTTTACTATTGGAAACAAAATTACTTTTTTTGCATTTGATGTTGATATCATTATGGCAGGCTTTAGTGGAGGTACTGGTGTCTATATTAGATGATTAAATACACAGCACCAGCAGTTCTGAATCTTTGTGTTAAATAATCTATGCTGATTGTCACGATCAGTCCCTTCCATGTTCCGTGTTTTCCATGTCTTGTGTTTTGTTCCGTTCCACGGTTTCATTTTGTCCTCACACTGATTGCGTACACCTGTCCCTCGTTTCTAGTTCATGTATTTAAACCCTGCTGTGTGCCTTGGTCGTGGCCGCCTGTACACGGGCATCTCGTCGTTCCTGGAAGAAGCAGGCTCACGTTTATTTTGATAACGACGAGATCCCAGGTAAGCGTCTACCCGTCTTGACCAACGCTGCAGGGGGGAGCGGCCTGCAGCGCAAGCCGTGAAACCACGGAAAGAGGGAGTCCAGGAGGGTGGCCAATCTTGACATTATTACACTCAGGAATTAAAAAAAATATATTGTAGCATCCCATGAAATGTGATCTTTCACACATAATGAGAGAGGTTGGCAAAGAACTAAAACTCAATTAAATATATCAACTTCCCCTTAAGCCTCTCATATACTCCACATTTAGGAGCAAGCCTACTCCTACACAATAAGCAGTGCGGTATATGAAAAGAGTAGGCGTATCAAATAAACAGAGCAACATGGTTAAGGTCCAGCCAGATATGTAAATGTTTGCCAGAACATCCAGTGTGTGTCTGCCGTTCGGTCAAAACTGGATCAGTCCAGAGGCCGCCCCGTCAGATCTCTTTTGAACAAAACAGTGGTCGAAATGCTGTTGAGAACAGTTTTACAGTTACAACAACAGAAAAAAGACTCAAATATATGCTGGATGGTTTATTCATTAAGGGAGAAAGCTGTCTCTCTTGTGGAGGATTTGCCACAGAGACCTGGGCATGTGGTATGGTCTCTGCACGGTGCCGTCATTACGCTCCAGACCCTCCACTAGAGGAGACAGAAACATCACAGTGGAAATAAAAACAATATAGTCCTGATGATTGGCATATGTGTAGTAGCTTGAGAGTGAAATGTGTGTGTGAGTGTGTGTGAAGGATTACTCCATATATCCCTTTATGTGCTCGACTGTTTCATTAACGGAAGCGAATCCAGGGAGAGAGAAGTCTGGAGGAACGTCCTGCCAGTCAAAGCTAGGCAGACATCTCCCTAGTTCTGGGTGGAGGGAGAGACAGAAAATAATATGACTAACAATTAAACCTGCTGACTTATCACTGCAGGTATAAGTACTTTCCTGGTGGTTTGGTTATGTTTTGGTACATAGCATAGTCAAACTGTTACAAAACAGAATGGACAAATTAACAGGTAGTTGTGTAATCCTGCTGTCTTTACCTGGTTTACTTGGCGTGTAGAAATATGGACAAAGCTCTTGATTGAGGATGTCTTGGACACTCTGTAGTGGAAATGCATGTGAAAATCTCATTAACATGCAGAATGCTATGTATGCACAAATGCTGTGTATGCGTGAGTGGCTAAGCCAATGCATGAATTACATGTACAAAGAGTTGCATATTGCAAAGACTTTTGATACGACAAATTCTGTTCTGTCAAGAGTGAGGTGAGGGTTTATTTCTCAGAGATGAAGCTGGTTACATTGCTTATTTGCAGTGTGAGGTTTTACCAATGTGGTTTGGGCGAGGTCAAGTCTAGGGTCACAATACTGCTGCTGAAAGAAGTCTTTAGGCAGGGCATTTGGGGCATACGCCTCTGGGGGCAACTTCCAGAACTCTGAAGGGCATTTTTTAACACAGACCTGCAAACCAACGCACAAACACACAGAGTGAAGGAGATCTTATTTGAGTAGCTAAACACAGTGTTGCTTTTTATATTTCTATCTACACTATTTACACATTGTTCATTGCATGATAGAGCAAAAGGCTCCCAAACCAAGCAGCAAAAGGAGACCCAAGCCCCCAGACTTACAAACTGGCATTCACATACTACATGCTAAACTGTTTTGTAATAAATGAGTCTCATGTGCATATTTCTAAAAGGCTACTGACATACGTGTTTGGTTTCTGTACAATGTCAACAGGACATTTGTGTGGAAATCTCACTTGAGTGGTTGGACACTGGAGACCCTCTAGAATGGCGTCCATTTCTGTCGTTGCTCTGGCACACTTCAGAAGGTCAAAGTAGAGGACGTTTGGTTTGTCACTGAAACACGAGAGGATGCAGGAAACAAATGCAGCTTGACACATGAATATTAGCCAATTAAATAAACAATTTTTATTCAATTTTTTGAGTATGTGTATCAGGATTCAGTGCTGGAGAGTCACACCACTACCCAGCTAAGTGTTCTTTCTTCGAGGGTGAATTGGACTGGGGTAACCAATAAACTCTGCAGTGTTGTGACACTCCTAGACCTGAGTTTGGACCCCTTGGTTTAGAGACAATCATTAAACACAAGTGATTTGATTGGTTCCACTTGTTGCTGTGCAGTGCCAATCATGAAAATCTTAAAGCTAAAGTCTAACCCATCTTGTCTTGTTGATGTTTCATGTTTCCACATGATTTGCACCTGCACAGCTCCATTGTAACCCTAGTCCGACTCACTAAAGTCCATTCGAAAGAATACTGACGGTGTTCCTTACATACTGGGTGTGCTGTTTTGGTATTCCTGTGAAGATATAAATACTTATCCAGTATGTGAGGGACTTACACATTGACTCCAGCTCCACAAAACATCCCAGTGGAGTTCTGGGGCAACACGACATGACGAGAGTCTCCAAGCAGCCACGCTGTGTTAGAACCTCCGTTAGAAGGATATCTCACAAGCCATACATGGGTAAAAGACCTTCCGCTTGAGCCCACAATAATAATGATTTTTTTTCCCCCATGAAAGTGTAGTTGGAAATGTTTCTTACCCAGGGAGCGAATAAGAATATAGGTGACAATGGCAGCCACAAAAATAATACAGCAGATAATGTCTGCACATCTCCTGAACAAAAACAAGAAATATTATTACACATTGCATGATTTAAATTATGTATTAAAGTTATTTAGCTAAGTGAAATAACTTTATAGTCTTAGTCTAGATCTATGGCCTTAGTATAGTTCTTGTATAGCGTTAATAACAGACATTCTGTGATCCATGATGTGTAGAGCTTTAAATGGTTTTTTAAAGTCAGCTGATGTGGAGGAGTAAATCGGAGAAGCACTGAGAGATTGCCGGACTCGCCTCTTGTTAACTGGTCGCCTGAAAATGGGCTCATACGGAGGAGGTTCCCCTGAGAAGACAGAAATGAAGAATATATATATTCTATAAATTCTAAGTATATACCATTACATTAGAATGAATTTAAACCTATGAAAAACATATATTCAGTCACGCGTGTCTGAACCTTTGACCGGTACGCTATATTTTGTCTAACACATTTTATATACAGTTGTCATGGAACGCTCCCCTTCACACTAGCCATGTGGTACGGCCCGCCGCGTGCAGTGGGAGTTCATAGTGTTGTTTGTAACCACGCCTGTGTAATTAACGCGCAACTGCACATGGTTTAGTCTTGTAACGTCTGTGTGTTTAAACCGCTGTGGGAGTGTGCATCTTAGTCGGTCAATGCCCATGTTCGTGTTCACATAGTTCGTTATCTGTATTCGTGTTTTATGTTCACTGTTTATGTTGCATATGAGCGCCGGTGTCTTTATCGTGTGTTAATACACGTCTGTCCGTCCTGCTCCTTGTCCAGCGACACTAGGGCCGTTACAACACTTTTCTTTTTTTTTTATGACACCTTCTGCACACATACGCTTTCGATCTGATACACAGTTACAGATCGTACACTATATAAATGTTTTTAATATAAGGTAGACCTACCAAGTACGTAAGAACATTTATTATTTTAACATGAAATGTACAAGCTAGTTTTGTACATTTTTTTTCTTTTTTAACCATTGTATTTGACGTATGGGTTCTCATAAAATCTTTGGCATATGGCTATATCTGGAAAAAACAACAACAACAAAACTCACCGCAATAATCTGGCATGCTGACTACAGTACACTCCCTTGCACTTTCAATAAGCGCCATCACACAGAGTCCGCAATGTGTAATGTTTCAGTAAAAAATAATCTTGCATTCGATAATCTATTCTTATGACGCATCATTCCAGGTTATTGACACATTGTGACGTTGGAAGTCACAGCACGTTCTCGTTCTTAGCTCATCAACAAAGGCAGCTTGGTCACGAGCACCTGCTTTCCATGCTGTGGGATGCTCGCGCTCAATTTTCCATGTCCTGTATCGAATATTTAGGCCTATACGATTAAACTGTCCGTGGTTACTGTGCTTTTAACGTACAAAAAAAGCTACACAAATAATAAAATAATCTTTACATAATAATGTAACCTTAGGCTTATCGCCAAGATGTAACCTGTGAGGCTAAGTGACAACGTCTCCCGTCCCCTACCTAAACTACGTCTACACTGACTATGAGAATAGTAGTATAGTATAGTAGTTCAGGAGTATAGTAGTGATATGTGATAACAATTTGATTTGTTTATTTTAAAGACTTTCTAAAGTTGCATGTATATAACCAAACAGGCAATTTACATGAGTTTGCCATCCCAATACTTTAAATTTTTACAGTAAATATATTCAACATTATATTATGGGTACAAGGAAAAGTGATATGTAGTGAACCAAATAGATATTTAACAGGCTTTTGCCATCCTATTACTCCAAATTCCTACAGTAAAAATGACTGAAAGTCATTCATGAGTACAAGAGAAACTGTATTTCAAGAATTTAATGAAGTGATTTGATAACAATTTGATTTGTGCATTTCACTCAGCTTCATGTAGTGATATATAGTGAACTGAATAGACATTTCACAGGATATTGCCATCCTATTACTCTAAATTCCTACTGTAAAAATGACTGAAAGTCATACCACAGGTACATAAGATAGTGTATATCAAGAATTTAGTGGAGTGATCTGATAACAATTTGATTTGATTTATTTATAGAGCTTCAATTATTACATATATGGAACTGAATAGACATTCGACAGAATTTTGCTACTCCATTATTCCAAATTCCTGCAGTAAAAATGACTGAAAGTCATATCATGGGTACAGGAGGAAGTTTATTTCAAGTACGTAGTGGAGTGATTTTATAACAATTTGAATTGTGTATTTTATAGATCTTCGAGTAGTGATATATGTTGAACTGAACAGATGTTTAAGAGGATTTTGCCATCCTATTACTCAAGCTTCCTACAGTAAAACACTTGAAAGTCATACCATGGGTACATGAGAAAGTGGATTTCATGAATATTGTGGAGGGATCTGATAACAATTTGACTAGTTTGTTTTCTAGAGTTTCAAAAACTGATTATATAGTGGAACGAATACATGTTTATGAGGATTTTGCCATCCTTTTACTCCAAATTAAAGTAAAAACATTGGAACGTAATAGTATGGATACACAAGAAAGTGTATTTCAAGAATATATTGGAAGGATTTGATAACAATATGAATTGTGTATTTTATAGTGCTTCAACTATTGCATATATGGAACAGAATAGGCATGAACAGGATTTTGCCATCCTATTATTCCAAATTCCTACAGTAAAAATGAGTTATACCATGAGTACATGAGAAAGTGTTTTTCATGAATATAGTGGAGTGTTCTGATAACAATTTGGTTTGTTTATTTCATAGAGCTTCAAATATTGCATTGATGGAACCAAATAGACATTTAGGAGGAATTTGCCATACTTGCCATACGTCCTTTGCCATATGCATTCTTGCATTTTTCTCTTTGCTGTTTTCTGTTATAGTCATAAATTCTACATATATTTATTGAGAAAATCCTTTAAAGAGGCGCATGTCCATCATCACGTTTTATTTGTTTGGCATTTTTTTTGGTGTTAGATTCACTATTGGAAACAAAATTACTTTTTTTGCATTTGATGTTGATATCATTATGGCAGGCTTTAGTGGAGGTACTGGTGTCTATATTAGATGATTAAATACACAGCACCAGCAGTTCTGAATCTTTGTGTTAAATAATCTATGCTGATTGTCACGATCAGTCCCTTCCATGTTCCGTGTTTTCCATGTCTTGTGTTTAGTTCCGTTCCACGGTTTCATTTTGTCCTCACACTGATTGCGTACACCTGTCCCTCGTTTCTAGGTCATGTATTTAAACCCTGCTGTGTGCCTTGGTCGTGGCTGCCTGTACACGGGCATCTCATCGTTCCCGGAAGAAGCAGGCTCACGTTTATTTTGATAATGACGAGATCCCAGGTAAGCGTCTACCCGTCTTGACCAACGCTGCAGGGGGGAGCGGCCTGCAGCGCAAGACGTGAAACCACGGAAACAGGGAGTCCAGGAGGGTGGCCAATCGTGACATTATTACACTCATGAATTAAAAAAATATATTGTAGCATCCCATGAAATGTGATCTTTCACACATAATGAGAGCAGTTGGCAAAGAACTAAAACTCAATTAAATATATCAACTTCCCCTTAAGCCTCTCATATACTCCACATTTAGGAACAAGCCTACTCCTACACAATAAGCAGTGCGGTATATGGAAAGAGAGGCGTATCAAATAAACAGAGCAACATGGTTAAGGTCCAGCCAGATATGTAAATGTTTGCCAGAACATCCAGTGTGTGTCTGCCGTTCGGTCAAAACTGGATCAGTCCAGAGGCTGCCCCGTCAGATGTCTTTTGAACAAAACAGTGGTCGAAATGCTGTTGAGAACAGTTTTACAGTTACAACAACAGAAAAAAGACTCAAATATATGCTGGATGGTTTATTCATTAAGGGAGAAAGCTGTCTCTCTTGTGGAGGATTTGCCACAGAGACCTGGGCATGTGGTATGGTCTCTGCACGGTGCCGTCGTTACGCTCCAGACCCTCCACTAGAGGAGACAGAAACATCACAGTGGAAATAAAAACAATATAGTCCTGATGATTGGCATATGTGTAGTAGCTTGAGAGTGAAATGTGTGTGTGAGTGTGTGTGAAGGATTACTCAATATATCCCTTTATGTGCTCGACTGTTTCATAAACGGAAGCGAATCCAGGGAGAGAGAAGTCTGGAGGAACGTCCTGCCAGTCAAAGCTAGGCAGACATCTCCCTAGTTCTGGGTGGAGGGAGAGACAGAAAATAATATGACTAACAATTAAACCTGCTGACTTATCACTGCAGGTGTAAGTACTTTCCTGGTGGTTTGGTTATGTTTTGGTACATAGCATAGTCAAACTGTTACAAAACAGAATGGACAAATAGACAGGTAGTTGTGTAATCCTGCTGTCTGTACCTGGTTTACTTGGGGTGTAGAAATATGGACAAAGCTCTTGATTGAGGATGTCTTGGACACTCTGTAGTGGAAATGCATGTGAAAATGTCATTAACATGCAGAATGCTATGTATGCACAAATGCTATGTATGCGTGAGTGGCTAAGCCAATGCATGAATTACATGTACAAAGAGTTGCATATTGCAAAGACTTTTGATACGACAAATTCTGTTCTGTCAAGAGTGAGGTGAGGGTTTATTTCTCAGAGATGAAGCTGGTTACATTGCTTATTTGCAGTGTGAGGTTTTACCAATGTGGTTTGGGCGAGGTCAAGTCTAGGGTCACAATACTGCTGCTGATAGAAGTCTTTAGGCAGGGCATTTGGGGCATACGCCTCTGGGGGCAACTTCCAGAACTCTGAAGGGCATTTTTTAACACAGACCTGCAAACCAACGCACAAACACACAGAGTGAAGGAGATCTTATTTGAGTAGCTAAACACAGTGTTGCTTTTTATATTTCTATCTACACTATTTACACATTGTTCATTGCATGATACAGCAAAAGGCTCCCAAACCAAGCAGCGAAAAGAGACCCAAGCCCCCAGAATTACAAACTGGCATTCACATACTACATGCTAAACTGTTTTGTAATAAATGAGTCTCATGTGCATATTTCTAAAAGGCTACTGACATACGTGTTTGGTTTCTGTACAATGTCAACAGGACATTTGTGTGGAAATCTCACTTGAGTGGTTGGACACTGGAGACCCTCTAGAGTGGCGTCCATTTCTGTCGTTGCTCTGGCACACTTCAGAAGGTCAAAGTAGAGGACGTTTGGTTTGTCACTGAAACACGAGAGGATGCAGGAAACAAATGCAGCTTGACACATGAATATTAACCAATTAAATAAACAATTTTTATTCAATTTTTTGAGTATGTGTATCAGGATTCAGTGCTGGAGAGTCACACCACTACCCAGCTAAGTGTTCTTTCTTCGAGGGTGAATTTGACTGGGGTAACCAATAAACTCTGCAGTGTTGTGACACTCCTAGACCTGAGTTTGGACCCCTTGGTTTAGAGACAATCATTAAACACAAGTGATTTGATTGGTTCCACTTGTTGCTGTGCAGTGCCAATCATGAAAATCTTAAAGCTAAAGTCTAACCCATCTTGTCTTGTTGATGTTTTATGTTTCCACATAATTTGCACCTGCACAGCTCCATTGTAACCCTAGTCCGACTCACTAAAGTCCATTCGAAAGAATACTGACGGTGTTCCTTACATACTGGGTGTGCTGTTTTGGTATTCCTGTGAAGATATAAATACTAATCCAGTATGTGAGGGACTTACACATTGACTCCAGCTCCACAAAACATCCCAGTGGAGTTCTGGGGCAACACGACATGACGAGAGTCTCCAAGCAGCCACGCTGTGTTAGAACCTCCGTTAGAAGGATATCTCACAAGCCATACATGGGTAAAAGACCTTCCGCTTGAGCCCACAATTATAATGATTTTTTTTCCCCATGAAAGTGTAGTTGGAAATGTTTCTTACCCAGGGAGCGAATAAGAATATAGGTGACAATGGCAGCCACAAAAATAATACAGCAGATAATGTCTGCACATCTCCTGAACAAAAACAAGAAATATTATTACACATTGCATGATTTAAATTATGTATTAAAGTTATTTAGCTAAGTGAAATGACTTTATAGTCTTAGTCTAGATCTATGGCTTTAGTATAGTTCTTGTATAGCGTTAATAACAGACATTCTGTGATCCATGATGTGTAGAGCTTTAAATGTTTTTTTAAAGTCAGCTGATGTGGAGGAGTAAATCGGAGGTATGGTCTCTGCACGGTGCCGTCGTTACGCTCCAGATCCTCCACTAGAGGAGACAGAAACATCATAGTGGAAATAAAACCAATATAGTCCTCATGATTGGCATATGTGTAGTAGCTTGAGAGTGAAATGTGAGCTAATAATGTTTTTTATAATTCTATTCTCCCTGAAGTAAAGGGACGAGACCATACAAGCTTTCGACTGTGTGTGCCCAATGTCATTATGAACTGCTGGAATGAAGAGAGAGAGAGAGAGAGAGAGAGAGAGTGTGTGTGTGTGTGTGTGTGTGTGTGTGTGTGTGTGTGTGTGTGTGTGTGTGTGTGTGTAGCTTACAGAAGCATAGGAAAAGGGTGTCCACACACATGCTGTACACTAAATAAGCCCTGCGCGATGAAATAAGCTCCCACAATCACCGTCTAAAAAAACAGCAGTAGTAGATATACATGCTGGGCCTTCAGTATTATGAGAGGAACTGCTGTCCAGAATAAATGTGTAAATCATGGTTATTTACAAACAAAGTGACTTTACAATCACTGTCAATAAGCATTTTGGAATCTAAAAAAGAAAGAACCATTTCTTCAGTGTACTGAATATGCTGATGTTTTGTTCTCACACAGAAGCAAGTGTCACCACTTGAGCTTTTCTGAGGTTACAATACGTACAATAACGGGCAACCAGTAATAATGCAGCAGCTGAAGCTGGAAATTGTCAGATGGCAGCCTGATTCTCCCAGAGAAGAAGAAGAAAGCCAGCAGACCTTACAGGGAATGTAGAAAAACCCTCAGAGTTACCTATTAAAGTGTGTTGCCATGTGCCATCATGGTCAGAATGTGATGAAGTGTAGTATGGGTAATATACACATGACTTCACTCTATATTTCTCACCTACAAATCCGACCACTAGCACCTTGCAGGAAAACAGCAGCGTGTCTGTAACACGGTCCAACACCACCACCCTGTGGACAGAGGGACATGGTCAAGGACAACGTGCTAAATATGAGCTAGAACAACCAGACACAAAAATGACTGATCAAAATAGCTAATGTCAACAAATATGTATACAAATTAAAGTCATATTCATATGAATATGTAATGATAAATTCCAACATTTAATATTTTTGCCTTAAAAAATGGAAATGGAAGTAATTTGTTCCACAACAGTAAGATTACATCATTTATATACACACAAACCCAGATTGTGTTTTAGACTAAAATGTAATTCATGATAAGTAGAATCTTTACATTGCAACTCTCTTCTTTACCTTTAAACACATTGAAACAGCGTTTCAAAGCATTGTAATCGCGCTAAACACTGTTTCAGGGCAAGAGATTGTGTTTTAGACTAAAATGTAATGCATTATAAATGGAATCTTTACATTGCTACTCTGTTCTTTACCTTTTAAACATTGAAACAGCATTTTAATCGCCCTAAACACTGTTTTACGGCAAGAGATTGTGTTTTAGACTAAAATGTAATGCATTATAAATGGAATCTTTACATTGCTACTCTGTTCTTTACCTTTTAAACATTGAAACAGCATTTTAATCGCCCTAAACACTGTTTTACGGCAAGAGATTGTGTTTTAGACTAAAATGTAAAGCATTATAAATGGTATCTTTACATTGCTACTCTGTTCTTTACCTTTTAAACATATTGAAACAGCATTGTAATCGCCCTAAACACTGTTTCAGGGCAAGAGTTTGTGTTAAAGACTAAAATGTAATGCATTATAAATGGTATCTTTACATTGCTACTCTGTTCTTTACCTTTTAAACACATTGAAACAGCATTGTAATCGCCCAACAACACTGTTTCAGGGTAAGAGATTTTGTTTTAGACTAAAATGTAATGCATTATAAATGGTATCTTTACATTGCTACTTTGTTCTTTACCTTTTAAACACATTGAAACAGCATTGCAATCGCCCTAAACACTGTTTCAAGGCAAGAGTTTGTGTTTTAGACTAAAATGTAATGCATTATAAATGGAATCTTTACATTGCTACTCTGTTCTTTACCTTTTAAACATATTGAAACAGCATTGTAATCGCCCTAAACACTGTTTCAGGGCAAGAGATTGTGTCAAAGACTAAAATGTAATGCATTATAAATGGTATCTTTACATTGCTACTCTGTTCTTTACCTTTTAAATACATTGAAACATTTTTCATCAGCTTACACTAATGGTCTTTGTAATGATGAGCATTAATGATTAGAGGGGGTATCTCCCTCAATTATAGAGCGGATGAACTCTTGTTATGCAATTGATTAATTGACAGAGGTGCTGCAAGTTCAGGAGCCTCTCAGTTGGAAAGGTGTAGGAAATACTGCAGTCAGCAAGGTATCAGCAAGCACTTAGAGTGCCAGAGAGTCTAAGAATAGAAGCTGTTTTTTTCTTGGCCTTCTGTTTTTCAGTGTGGCAGCATCGCTGAAAGGTCAAGATGTTGTTTTAGCACACAGAACCACCTTTGAGTAACGCAAGACAAAGAACTTGTCTTTTCTGAGAAGCGTGTAAAGAGAAAGCAATCACTTGCTAAAGCCTGCCCAAAAAACAATGGCATCGATCAGGGCTCTGCTCTGCTTCAGACAGAAATATTCAAAATTAAAACTAAAACAGCAGTAGATGTTTTAAAAAAAATCAAAGCTCTGTGATTTAGCTAATTTAGCTAATTGATGGTTATTATGGCACATCACATTCAGCCTCAAAGAACAAACAATCTCTCTTGTTCATTTGGTTAGTAGTCCTGTTTTCATCTTTCCATAATGGTATATTCTCTTGCCCTTCAGATTCCTTCAGTGGGATCTCCCACTCCAAGAAGGTTAAATTTGAGAATCCTGCGCGGGGCGGGAGCCCTGGCCCTCGGATTCGGGCGGGGACACCCTGGCCCTCGGATCCGGGGTTCAATTCAATCGATGGCTTACCTGCCATGGTCTTTTCCCCCTCTGGAGCCTCGGACGAGGCTTCGTCGTCGTCTTCCTCCTCTTCCAGCTGGCAGGGCGGAGACGAGGCATTGACCTCGCGGCGTGCTGACGGCTATCAGAAGCGGGGCAGCCTCAAGAGGAAGAGAGAGGAGGCACACAGCAGCAACAGTGTACAGATCCTGGAGGAGCTCTCCTCCCCTGGGTTGTCCAAGCGTGTGGCCAGGGGCAGCGATTGCGAGTACCAACTGGTGCAGAACGAGATCCTCCGCTCCGTCTCCAACAGCTACGAGGTTTTGGAGTCCCTGGGCCGTGGAACCTTTGGCCAGGTCGCCAAGTGCTGGAAGCGGGGCACCAGTGAAGTAGTCGCAATCAAGATCCTGAAAAGTCATCCGTCCTATGCTCGACAGGGCCAGAACGAGGTGGGAAAGTTGTGCCTGCTTTAAATGAGCTATTGATATGGCCTAGAATCAGCTGTAGCCCTGATTCTGTTATTGTTTGTTTCAGTTTTTACAACATATGTTCTGTTGGTGTCAGATGTGCTAACGCACACTGTGGAATTTGTATACAGCCAGGGTAGCACAGAAATACTTGTTTGGCACACTAGTTCTAATTTTCACTAGTTCAGTAGGAACTAGTTCGGATAACACACGGACAGCTTGAAGCTTACTCTAAAAAGAAGATTTAGCTTCAGTTGTGTAAGCCATACCTGTTTGGATGTGCATTAAAAATGTTATTGTTATGAAAGAGCATTAATCTGCATTGTTTGAGTACCAAAAGCAAGTTCATGGGTTCATTTCCAAGGGACCACTTCCATAATTGCATCTCCCAAATCCTGTAGAAGTAAATGGTTGAAGGGAAGTACACAAAGTGCTTGATGCTATTGAAAATAAGTAGGCTATTTGTCAGCAGTATCAAACTTTGAAGCTGTGACCACGTAGCTTCGGCTTAACGCGTATTCCGTCTTCCCTCCTTTGCTCCTCCTCAGGTGAGCATCCTGAGCCGGCTGAGCAGGGAGAACGCCGACGAGTTCAACTTCGTGCGCGCGTACGAGTGCTTCCAGCACAAGAAGCACATATGCCTGGTGTTCGAGATGCTGGGGCAGAGCCTCTACGACTTCCTCAAGCGCAGCAAGTTCAGCCCACTGCTGCTGAAATGCATCCGGCCCGTGCTGCAGCAGGTCGCCAAAGCGCTCATGAAACTGAAGAGCCTGGGCTTGATCCACACCGACCTCAAGCCCGACAACATCATGCTGGTGGACCCCATCAGGCAGCCGTACCGCGTCAAGGTCATCGACTTCGGCTCAGCTAGCCACTTCTCCAAGGCCCCCAGCTACCTGCAGTCCAGATACTACCGGTGAGGGACACGTGCTGAGGCGTGTTAGAAATAAGTGTGCACTTGTTGCACTCGAGTGTGCTTTAGAGTAGAGCTGCATGTTGTGGACAGTTGTAATAACCCTGCTACACATTAAAAGCCTATGATGAGCATTACAGTTAACTGGAGCACGATTGATTTATAAGTGGTTTATTTTTATTGGGTCATGTGAGTGCTGTTATTTAGCAAAAACACCTAATGAACCGTCTTCGGTGTCTGAGATTAGTTAGGATGCGCTGAACTGCAGGCTTTGGTAATATCAGTATTTAGCGAGTCTGTACAAAACCGCTATTACATTGTAGCTACACTGTTAATTAACAGTGTAATATACTGAGTAACGGGTGTTTAACTGCATTGGTACTCTGTATTTACTTAATGCAAAACAGAACATTATTGTAGTGTTGGTGCATTGTAGTGTTGGTTCCATGTTACACTAGAATAGTGGGTGTGTAATGTCTAGGAACACAAACACCCCCCCACGGAATTATCAGCCGAGGCTGATTTCATGATGGCGATCTCTGTGTTTTTGGTCCAGATCGCCTGAGCTCATCCTGGGTCTCCCATTCTGTGAGGCCATCGATATGTGGTCCCTGGGCTGTGTCATTGCTGAGCTGTTCCTGGGCTGGCCCCTGTATCCCGGAGCCTCCGAATATGATCAGGTAAGCACATGGTCCTTTGAGCTGTGCCTTAACGCCCGTACAGCATCAGTGGTGCAGACCTGTAGTGGTTTTGTGGCTGTAGTGATATGTGTGTGTGTGTGTGTGTGTGTGTGTGTGTGTGTGTTTGTGTGTGTGTAGTTTGACCTTTTAGCTGCTTTGTCGGCCCGCTCATTTTTAGGATTAATATAAATGAGTTTCTATGGCCTGTTTTTTTAGACATGCACTTTGAAAATGAAAGGATTAACTCAAAATAAAGTCATAATCCTTTTGCCGTATGGTGTCTCTGCAGATCCGTTACATCTCCGAGACGCAGGGCCTACCAGCAGAGTGCATGTTGAGCGCAGCGACCAAGACGCACTACTATTTCTACTGCTACCCCCTGTGGAGACTCAAGGTTTGCCTGTCTTCAAATGCCAAATGCCATGTGTTTTTTATAAGGGACGTAACTTAATGACTTCATGTAACTTAATGGTGGAGCTGAATGGTTTGTTTTTTCTTTCCTTTCTCCAGACACCTTCGGAGCATGAGGCGGAGCGTGGCATCAAGTCCAAAGAGACTCGGAAGTACATTTTAAACTGCCTTGACGACATGATGCAGGTTATTTGGGCTTTTGTGCGCGTAACTATACGCATTTCTTTTAGTGTTGCGATGTGAAATTGAAGAACGTGACAAAGGGCTCCCGCAGCTCACATTATAGAGCAGGTAGAACAAGGTGCTAGCTGAAAGGTCGAGCGTTTCTGCTGTCATAATGAGTAGCGCATGTAAGTCGCTCTGGAGAACGGCATCTGCGAAGGGCAGAGCAGTGCGTAGAAATTTGCTGCAGAACTTCGTTCGTATTGGGTGCATTGCCGCCCTCTGCTGGTGAATAATATGACTCACCCATGGGTCTCTCTCGCAGGTCAATATGACCAGTCTGAAAGGCACCGACGTCTTGGCGGAGAAGGCCGACCGGCGGGAGTTCATCGACCTACTAAAGAAGATGCTCACGCTAGACGCTCACAAAAGGATCACGCCAGTGAAGACCGTGAACCACCTTTTTCTGACCATGACCCACCTCCTCCACTTCCCTCAGAGTGCACAGTGAGTTGCTCCAGGCCTTCCAATCTACATGTCAGTGTTTCAAAAACATTTTAAGGAACACCGTGTTAATTTAGAAATCCAAATAGCATCAGAGTTTCTCTGCTAGTACTGTAACCCCCCCCCCCCACCTGTGTGTGTGTGTGTGTGTGTGTGTGTGTGTGTGTGTGTGTGTGTGTGTGTGTGTGTGTGTGTGTGTGTGTGTGTGTGTCTCTCGCTGCAGTGTGAAATCTTGCTTGCAGAACATGGATATCTGCAAGCGGCAGTGCACAGGCTTCGACAGCAGCAAGACCCTGTTTGATGGTAAATCTGATGCCCACTTTGGTGCTTCTTTTAAATGTTACATTAGGGTTGGCTTTTTGTTTGTTTGTTATTCTTCAAGTAGATTTAAAACATCACCAAACTGGCCTCCGATTCCACCTATAAAAGAAGACAAAAATGGTTTCAAATGCAAGTGTTCTACCAAATCATGTTACTGCTCAAATGTGATCCACAAATGGTGAATCAGGTTGTTGCCTAGTATTCGAGTAGCCGATAAAGAGGCCCCTCTACCGTAGTTCAAAACGAAATTCCGTTGAATCCAAACTTCATTGTGTAATTGTTGATCATTGTAGCTGAGGTTTTTGTGTCTCTCGTTCTATAAGACCAACACTATGCTTTCTTCTATGGTTCTTGTATGTGTATTTGTGGAAAATTCAATTCTACTTGTGTTTTTGCAGTACACAGTACTTAAGCAGACCGAGAACTCTTCTTGGTTTTTCAAGGGTTGCGACTTGTGCAATATTCAGCACATTTAAATAAATGTTTCTTTCTTTTCCTAGACGTTTTCCAAACACTTGATTCTTTATGACATTATGAAAATTTCTTTCTTTCCTCGAGTACAAACTCGAGTCCATCATTCATTGGCTGATATGTTACTATCATACATGTATACATGCAGACTCAAGCAAGGAGTTTGTAATGGTGGTACAACTGTGTTCAGGTCATTTGATACTTTTTATTGATAAAGATGTTCTTTTCCAGACTCAGTAGGGTTTTGTTGTTTTGTTTTGTTTTTTGTACCTCTATGAACATTATTGAATAATATGCCTTATAAGGGAATCTCTAATTAAGAGAATCATGTGTTTACATTTGGAATAAATTACATTCTGATAATACCCTAGCACCTGAGTCATACACGTTTTCTTTAATGAAAGGGGTTCAAACCTCTCCTGTACACCAAAGCATCCCAAGCCAAGTCTTGGAGGATTTGTCTGTCAGTCATTAAAATATCAGTTCACAGAAAGATGGATGAAACATGTTTTACTTTGATGAACTTTTTACCTTGGAGTACTTTGTTTAGTGTGAGAAGCTGTAAATGTGTCCAGTCCTTAAAGCATTATTCTGATTTTTCTTGTCCCCTCCATCATTTTCATGCTCTCCTTGTAAGGGCTGTGAAGATGCTCAGCAGAAAATGAGCTGCTCAGCTGCAGAAGAGCACTTCAGCCTACATTTCAAGCCAATTCAAATTTGAACTCCTACACTGTCTTCTCACATCCATTTCTTTTTGAATGTCAGTTAGGACATCAAGATGAATTAAGCACACTAAGCCCAATACTAAGAGACTGGTAGAGTGGATGAGCCACACAGCAGGACACAGCACTATTTTTGCTTCAGCCAGTGCTAACTTGATGCAGTCTTGCTGCTTGGGGATTTTGCAGGCTTTGACTTCTTGGGTGTGTGATGAGGATTTTGCTTAAATTAAACTCCTCATAAACACGTATGACCAACCTGTGCCTATGCTCTACCAGGACCTCATCGCGTACTTCTCTTTCAGTAACTCGGAGCCTGTGTTTTTTTGTTTTGCTATTTCTGACATGATTGGGCAACATTTTCCTTTTAATGTATATGTGGAATCCACAAAAAATATACCCACTTAAGTGTGCTTCAGCATAAATAAGCAGACACTGCAGTTTGGATTATTTCTAGGGAAACAGGAAAATATAGTATCTTTAATTCGCTGCATAACAGTTTACATTAATTATTAATCATTCGTATGTGTTGACAGTTGCAATAAACAGATTAAGAAAACATGCCGTGAAAATGCTGCCGTGTCCGTATTATAACAGAAATAATGCAGCTTCACTGAGCAGATCATCCATAAAACTTGCTCTATATGGATTTTATGAATAGTATGTTAATTTTGTTTAAAAAGACGATGAGGCCTAACGGGAAAGGCTAAAGTGTCAAGTCGGACTTGAATTCAACGACTCAGGTAACATTGGGCTCTCTAGCTAGGTTAGCTAACAGACAAGCTGTCTATTTGAGATGGTTAACTTAGCTAGTTCACACATTACTTATGCACATCTCTTGCGGCAACAGATTCTAATTTTCATGGCGATGGAGCACGTTAGTTAACTTGCAGATTAACTGCCAACTATTTGCTGTAGCTGCAATTAACGTTATTATCTAGCATTGGCTCGCTAACGATCGGATTGCTCTAAAAGAGCTGTGACAGCTGCATGTCAGTCCTCGGTCGCTGAACTGTCTTCATGTCTAAGCACGGATACCTGTCGATAATGGGATCATTTGGGGGAGAATGAAGTGTGAACTAGCTAGGATAATTAGCTACTATGGCTAGGTACCTGTCCGCCAACGATGTGGCAAATTTAAAATACTGCAGTTCTTTCGTATAAAGGGAAGCTTAAAATTGTGTGACATGTGACCTTTTATCTTGGCTGCTGGCTAGCTATTGTAATTAAGTTGAATTTCAGCTTGGACACCTTTATAGTAATTGATGGTTATTATGACACATCACATTCAGCCTCAAAGAACAATCTCTCTCATTCGTTTGGTTAGTGGTCAGTTTTCATCTTTTGCTAAAGTTATATTCTCTTCCCCTTCAGTTTCTTCCAGTGGGATCTCCCTCTCCAAGAAGGTCAAATTTGAGAATCACGCGTCCGGCGGGAGCCCTGGCCCTCGGGTTCGGGCGGGGTCGCACTGGCCCTCGGATTCAGGGTTCAACTTGTTCTATGGTTCACCTGGCCTGGTCTTTTCCACCTCTGTAGGCTGTGACTTGGGTAATATTCAACACATTTTTAAAAATGTTTGACAGTTGCAATCAACAGATTAAGAACACATTTTGCAGGTTAATTACTATAGTGGTTGTGTTTTTTAAAATCTACTTCTATTTTAGCTTTAATTTTGAATAAAGCCCATAACTAGATCTGCATGGCTTGCGGCTATTGTAATCAAGCTGAAATTGAGCAGAGCTAAATTATTTAAATAAAGCGCTTTCAGGGTGATGTGGAAGCAAAACAACATGGAAGATTGTGATTTACATCCGCTTGATTTTCTTGAGCCTTCTTTCTGCAAGATTAAGGGTGGGAAAATCAACAGAGAGTAAGTGATGAATTTAACTAGCTGGCATTAGATAAATCACAGAATTGTGGTTGTGTTTTTTAAAATCTACTTCTGTTTTAGTTTTAATTTTGAATAAAGCCCATAACTAGATCTGCATGGCTTGGGGCTGTTGTAATCAAGTTGAATTTCAGCTTGGACACCAGTATAGTAATTGAAGGTTATTATGGCACATCCCATTCAGCCTCGAAAAACAAACAGTCTCATTTATTTGATTCGTGTTCCTTTTTTCATCTTTCCCGAAAGGTATGGCATCGCAGCTCCAGGCATCCTCTTCCGCTTCAGTTACCTCTAGTGGGCTCGTCTGCTTCAAGAGGGTGAAATTCGAGCGTCATGCGTCTGGCAGGAGCCCTGGCCCTCGGGTTCGGGCGGGGTCGCCCTGGCCCTCGGATTCAGGGTTCAACTTGTTCTATGGTTCACCTGGCCTGGTCTTTTCCACCTCTGTAGGCTGTGAGTGGGTAATATTCAACACATTTTTAAAAAATGTTTGACAGTTGCAATCAACAGATTAAGAACACATTTTGCAGGTTAATTACTATAGCTAGCTACCTATCCACTAACGATGTGGCAAATATAAAATATTGCAGATTTTCCATATAAAGGGCAGGTTAAAATTTGTGACCTTGTATTTGATCTTGTCTACTGGCTAGCTAATAACACGTGCACTTGGACTTTCCACTTTTAGATGCTACACCTGCCTGTTATTATTACCTTACTGGCAAGTCATGAAGAATCCATAGAGTAGTAAATTGATATTCTGTGGGAATCTTCTCATACCTGTCGATACAGCACAGCTAGATTATTTAAATAAAGCGCTTTCAGGGTGATGTGGAGGCAAAACAACATGGATGATTGTGATTTACATCCGCTTGATTTTCTTGAGCCTTCTTTCTGCAAGATTAAGGGTGGGAAAATCAACAGAGAATAAGTTATGAAGTTAACTAGCTGGCATTAGATAAATCACAGAATTGTGGTTGTGTTTTTTAAAATCTACTTCTGTTTTAGTTTTAATTTTGAATAAAGCCCATAACTAGATCTGCATGGCTTGCGGCTGTTGTAATTAAGTTGAATTTCAGCTTGGACACCAATATAGTAATTGAAGGTTATTATGGCACATCCCATTCAGCCTCGAAGAACAAACAGTCTCATTTATTTGATTCGTGTTCCTTTTTTCATCTTTCCGTAAAGGTATGGCATCGCAGCTCCAGGCATCCTCTTCCGCTTTCAATTAACTCTAGTTAATTGCTTCAAGAAGATCAAATTCGAGCGTCATGCGTCTGGCGGGAGCCCTGGCCCTCGGATTCGGGTGGGGACACCCTGGCCCTCGGATTCAGGGTCCAATTCAACCTATGGCTCACCTGGCCTGGTCTTTTCCACCTCTGGAGGCTCTGAGATGTGCAATATTCAATACATTTAAATAAATGTTTCATTCACATTATGGAAATTTCTTATTTCCTGTAGTATCTTCAACGGTTCAGTTTTGCCAGCATGCTCTATGTACCTCTTTGAACATAATTGAATAATATGCCTTGCAAGGGACTATTTTAATTAAAAGAATTAAGATAATCATGTGTCATACACGTTTTCTTTAATAAACGGTTGGTGGTGCTGTGCCAGTTTCACTAATTACTTAAATCACTCAGGCCATAGTTTAGTTAATGCTGTGTCCGTATTTGTTCTGTTAGTACAAGGTTGAAGCTGCTGTAAATGATTTTGAAGTTATCAACTTCTGCTGTACCACTGAAGGAGTCCACCCCCTCCCTTTAGAGCATCTGTTTTTTTAATGGATATAAATCTGGAAAATTACAGACTTGACAGATTAAAAAGCTAACAACAAAAAAAATAATCAGAGATGACTTTTATAAGCCGTCACCTTAAAAAGGCACATTTAAAGAGTGGATCCAGTGCTCCAGCTTGCATGGAGTAGGCTGGAACATGTTCCTAATTAGGAACCACAACATGGCTGCTCAGGAAATCTGAATGCCAGACAGACAAAAACAAGGGCTTCAAACCTTTCCTGCAACACCAAAGCAACGCAAGCCAAGTCTTAGGGGATTTGTCTGTCAGTCATCAGCTATGGCTGTGTCACCTGACTGAGAAACACCTGGGTTACCTCTGACCCATGGGGTGGTAAATGGTCTACCAAAAACGACCTCAAATAGTGACAATTTGGTGGTGGCACTGGGCATCATTCTGATCTCACACAACACTGCTGGCAGTAGATTGAGGTAATAAAAGCAATATGGGCATCCGGTGATATGGAAGAGGATCGCCTTTTAAATAAAATGCAAGTAGCTCAGGTTGAACATAATGGTACCAAGAACCGGTTGGTGTAAGTATTGAATATTAATATGCATACATTGAATAATGTATGGTTTGGAGAACAATAGTGGAACCTGAACAAGTATTATTAAAAAATGAAATTGTGTATTGAGTGTTTTAAAGTGTGTATTGAGTTAACAGTCTTGAACTTAGGAAGACCTAGGAAGGACAAGATCTATCCATTTCTTTCCTGTTTTCCATCATGGCCTTTGTTTCAATGTATAATTCATTTTGTCAACAATGCCAGATGACTGAGGATGGTAAGGGATGTGAAACTTCCAGTCAATAGTTAGGTAGGTGCATAGTTTCTGAGTTACCATAGAAATGAAACAGGGTCCCTGATCTGAATCTATTACCCGAGGCGCACCGTACCTCGGTATTATCTCCTTGGCTAGGATTTTAACCACAGCGCGGGCATCTTCCTTAGAACAAGGAAACGCCTCAGTCCACTTGGAAAACCTGTCTAGAATCACTAGCAAATACTTCAACTGACCACAAGGTGGCAGGTGCGTTTTGTCTAGCTGTAGATACTGAGAGGGATCTGCTCTAGTAGAAAGTGCCATTATTGTTGGTGATTTCAATATTCACTTTGATAGTGCCCAACACCCTCTGAACTTGGCCTTTAGTTCTATATTAGAATCAATTGGTTTCAATGTACAAAGAGAACCCACACACTCTGGTGGACATACTTACCCTGCTCTCATATTGACTGACTAAATTAGTACTTATTGTAGGGTATTGTTTATTACAATGATGTTGATTAACAAACTCTATCACTTATTGTTTATTGCACTTATCATTGTTTAAGATAGACCTTATGTGTTTTGTACTTCTAGGTATCAGCATTGATCCCAGTATTCTACAGTATTCTAGTTCACTGGTATGTTGGACTCTAACCTACTGTACTGTACTAGGATATATTCTATGAGTAAATGACAAAGCACTTTTGTAAGTCGCTCTGGATAACAGCGTACTGCTAAATGCTGTAAATGTAAATGTAAACATACGCTTGACTTAGTACTGCCATACGGTGTAGACATGGAGAAGGTAGTTATACTACCCCAGTCAGGTGCCATCTCAGGCCATTCCCTAATTTCATTTAAACTATGCATGAGCCACACTATAGTAACCTCGCCTCGCTATCATACCAGACACACGATCACATCGTCCACTGCACCTGGATTTATTGGGAATCTCCCAGACTAATAATTTGCACCTAGGATTCCCTCAAACCCAACGGAACTTGATCAAATTACTGAATGCTTAGAATCAGTATTCTGCTGTGCACCTAATGATGTTGCTCCATTTAAGAATAAAAAAATTAGCTACAAAAATGTAGTACCTTGGTATAATGATCTCATTCGCAATTTAAAACAAAACACTCAAAGAATAGAACATAAATGGCACCGCACTAAGCCCGTAGTCTTCCAGCTTGCATGGAAGGAGAGCCTACTCACCTATAGAAAAACACTTATTACTGCTCGAACATCTTATCTCTTGAGCCCAATAGAAAATAACAAAAATAATCCTAGATTTCTTTTTAGTATCTGTACAGTCAGGTATTTTATTAACTACTTCCCATCTTGGGGGTCCATGGGTTTTGAGAGTTATGATAAACTGGGATGTTATGATGCTGTCACTTCACCTCTCTTTTGTCACTCGAGTGTGTTGACTGAGAGCGGCGGAGTGCTGATGTTCCAGGGTGCCCTCGTGCCTGTGTTTCCTTCTGGCTCTTTCCTTTTAGCTGTGCTGCCATAGCTAGATCTGCCGGAGCCCATCTTTGCACATTATAGTTCCCTAATTTACACACCCTTGTACCTGGACATGCCTAATAATCTAGTCTCTCTTTCTGCCGAGGTACACCTACTCCTGATGTCATGATGTTACTGAGCCTCAACCCGTCTCAGCTGCCATGGCTCTTCCCACCACCCCCTGATGTGCCCTGCTGTAGGCCACCACAGCTCCACCCTAGCCAACTGCTTCTCCCTTGCCCTTAATGGATGCTCTCTTGTGGGATGGGCTTTGGACACATGCACACCATCGCGTCAAGACTAGGGCCTCTAGCAAATTGGACTGGACATTAACTGCTTATTTTTTCATTTTTTAATTTATTTCTCTCTTAAAATTGATATTATTGTGGTGAGCGTTGCCAGGCAAAGGAGGATGGGCTTCCCCTTTGGGTCTTGGTTGCTCTCAAGGTTTCTTCCTCATGCTCTAGGGAGTTCTTCCTCGCCACTGTCGCCCTTGGCTTGCTCACTGGGGGCTTGGACTTGGACATTTGTAAAACTGCTTTGTGACAACATCTGCAGTAAAAAGCGATATATAAATACATAAGGATAGTGATATTAAATGCAACCGCAGAAAAATGAACCAATAACATCATTCTTGCACAAAGAATTGTCCATCCCACTACCAATGTTACAATGTATTCACCAAATCTACTTTTACATATTGTTATTTGCATTCGGCACTATTATATACAAACCATACATTAATCAATATGTTCCAACACATTCCAAGAGAAGGCTTCTCTTGACCTTATCCTAAAGAAGATTGTTTTTCTATATGGTCTTGAGCCTGGTGGAGAGGTCATATATCTTACCCTGAGGTCCACCAAAGCCTACCTAGGATCCTTTGCTTAAGCCTGCAGATGCCTCTGCCCTGTACGCAAATCAATCTGAAAGGACACAGAATCTTTATACTCCCTTATGTTTTATGTTATTAATATGTCTAATGCATTGTTCGGTCTCTTTTGCCTGTAAACACTCCTTATTACCTCAAGGGCATGCCACTGTGTGAGTCCTCAGCCCGCCCGAACCAACACCACTGCTACGACCACCTCCGTCGTCGGGCCACGGCCGTCGATCTTCTTTTCTGATTCATCAAGAAGTCTTTTGTAGGGCTGAAAGAAGATCGATATGTATTACATGTTTTAAAATTCAAATTCTTATATGTTGTGTCTTGTTTTGTACATTGTTGTATGTCAGTAGATAATGTTGTTTTTAGTTTATAGATTTGTAAAAAAATTAAAATAAAAATCTCAATACTATCTTAATAGGTTTCCAACAGTCCCATGGTAGGCAGTAGTTCACCTGGGTGCTGGGAATATTGACATGCCTATCGATATCTTGTTGCCATTTTTTTTTTGCCTTGGCTCCTGCCACAGTTCCAGCAGTCTATGATGTCATCCTACGATAGGTCAGGAAGCGGCTCCGTTCTTCACCACCGGCCCGCAGCCTACTCGCTCGGCCGGAGGAAAGTCAACTGGTACCCTTACCTGTGAGAGGAAGAGGAACAGCGACAGACAGGAGGGATTCCTGCATTGAACATCAGATGGATTATTGAAGTTGATTATTGTAGTTTCTGGGCAGAGAAACTCTATTAAATGTATCTGAAATACAATGTGTGAGTGTTGGGTTTAACAAGATGGCTGTCGTATTTTGAATTCAATGGGAGGTGTAACTGTATTTAAAAATGGTTCTTTGGCACTTACTGGCAGTATGTGTTCAGAACACATCTCACATCCAACATCAAGCTCTTATTTAACTCCTATAGGATTTTAACTTCTGACTTTGAATCTTTGTTTCATTTAAAGGGATACTGTGGGCTAAATGGAGCTAAATCTACAACTACAGTAGTGAACTGTATTACTACAGAGAAATCGTTTTGGGATTCTGTGTGTTTAAAATAGGAAAAAAAAATATATGAAACTTTAAAAGGGCTGGCAATTAATATGATTCATGTTTCAACAGAAATATAAAACACATTTTAGGACTTGCAGATGCTTTATTTTCGTTAAAACTATTTGTAGATTATGTTGTGAACTATGCCCTAATTTGTTGTTTGTTGTTTGGGACCAGTCTGTGATGATCTGTAACCAACACAGCAGCATAACCAAATTTGAACTTCTGCTGTATTGCAAAACAATATCAAATGTAAAAATATGATAATTATGGCCACATTACATCTCTATCACTTATTGTTTATTGCACTTATCATTGTTTAAGACAGACCTTATGTGTTTTGTACTTCTAGGTATCAGCATTGATCCCTGTATTCTACAGTATTCTAGTTCACTGGTATGTTGGACTCTAACCTACTGTACTGTACTAGGATATATTCTATGAGTAAAGGACAAAGCACTTTTGTAAGACGCTCTGGATAAGAGCATCTGCTAAATGCTGTAAATGTAAATGTAAATGTAATCAAAAACCAGCCATTTTTGCACATTTTCAGCAAATTGATGTTTCAGGCTTTATTGATGATTTGAGCGTTGCCTTGTAAAGAACGATAACATCCTCGTGAAACGTGACGAGATGGGGGAAACATCTTCACTACCTATCATAAGACAAAAAAGTTATTGATTTTTAAAAAATGGATATAACTGTGATATTCTGTCTAACAACTAAATTGTCATATGTGTTTCTAGCAATATGTTCTTACCTGTAGTTGCAGCAGCAGCTACAGTGTTAGGGTGCTCCTTGCTTTTCTTTTTGAGTTTCTAACAAAAACAAAACAATGATTTAGTAGAAAAATATCAGAGCATAAGTAAATTTATAACTAAAAGTACAGATACACACCAGTAATAATGCAACAGAATATAATTTAGAACAAATTATGTCATTTATGCAAAGTGATATATACACATTCAGTGTGAAATGAAATTCAAATATGCACTACTTTAAAAATGAATAATGTAACAAAATCTAAATAAGAAATAAGTCAAATGTTTTACCTTTAAGTCCTTTGAGACCTTACTGAAGGGGAATAGAAAATGCAATCTCCCCTTCTGGGCTTTCATGGTTTTGCTCTGATTGTCCAGAGCAGGCTCAGTACATGGTGACCTAGCAGACATCTCAGACTGTAGTGATGGAGAGCTATGTATATCGATGCTGAACAGGGAAGACCAGTCATTGTGTACACTGGGGGACTCTTGAGCCTTCTTCACAGAGGGTGGGACAACCAACTCCATAACTTGGCTTGCCATGACGTCGGAGGAGGTGTTCATACTATCTGTGCATAGCTCTGATGATGCCTGTGATGATTTCAAGTCATCCTGCTCTAGGTAGATTGGCATGACCATACCACAGAGCTCACAAGATGAGACCCCTTCAAGGTCAGGATTTATTAAATGACGGGACAAAAAATGTGTCCTTCCTTTTATGCGGGGATTGATGTCTTGCGACAGTTCAGCAAATTCCTCCATCTCATCATCAAAGCGCTGAAGCATATCCGAAACCGGAGAGCCAGCTATAGGAATGGTACTTATAGGTCTAGATGTACCATCGTCATGGACATCTGAGGATAACGATGTCAAACTCTCAGTATCTCCTATCAGAAGCTCACTCATTGCTTCTGAATTTGTATCTTCCATAGTCGAGTGGAATTTCATCACAATTTGGTCTCTCTCATGGTCATCCAGGCAACTGCGATGCGTATCAATAACTGCAGTCCTAACATCTCTGCTTAGAGAGTCTATATGAGCTGTCCCCTCCTTCACGTGGACTGAAGCTGAATGATTTATCTCACAAGATCTGGTACGGAAAGCATTCAGCAAATCTGCAGTTTCCTTCTTGGAATTTGCAAGCAACACTGATCTTAGATCAACATCTAACATTTCTTCCAGAGATGAAAGAAGACCCATCACAGTTACTTCACTGACAATGTCGGCAATGAATGAACCCATATGAGAGATCATGACCTTTGTCTCCTGTGAAAGAAAGGAGAGATAACATAGAAAGGCGAACATTGAAAATTGCTCCAAAATGGTTTTGGTTGTTTGGTTTAGAATTAATATGAATCCCATTTAAAATATGTTGATGTGTAAGCAATGTAGTATGACTTACTGGACTAGGGATTGCTTTCCGGATAGATGTCCACTGCCTAAAAGAATGTGAATAAAAGCATTCTTTAGAACTACAATTAATATTTATTCTAAAAATCTCATACATTCAAAAGTATACCAAAAATAAAAATGATAAATTGAAAAAGCAGAAGAAGAAGAAGAAGAAGAAGAAGAAGAAGAAGAAGAAGAAGAAGAAGAAGAAGAAGAAGAAGAAGAAGAAGAAGAAGAAGAAGAAGAAGAAGAAGAAGAAGAAGAAGAAGAAGAAGAAGAAGAAGAAGAAGAAGAAGAAGAAGAAGAAGAAGAAGAAGAAAAGGTTTAAAAATGGCATACTCATTAGTCAGATCCATCACAAAATGGGTCAAGATTGGTGCAATATCGAGCTTCTCCAAGTCTGGGATGATTTTTTTGGCTCTATCAAGGAGCATTTTGCTGTCATTCCTCACAGGTTTATTCTCGTCTTGTCTTGTGCTTTTTGACTTGCTCTTGTTTTGAGAACCATAGAAGAGGTTGAATAAAAAGAAATTAAATATCAGGATAACAACTGTGCTGACATCTCACTTATTAGCAACAATTCGATTTTCTGATGAAAAACAAATTTGGCCATTTTAAACTCACCTTTTTAAATACTGAAGAAGCCCGTGCCACTTTTGGAGGTGAAGGAATTTTACTATGGAAACAACAAAAATATATAAGGAAATGTTGTTCGTTTGTTATTCTTCAAACATCAACAGCCTGAACTAAAATCCATGATCAAATTATTTTGAGAGAGCTTGTGTCTAAGTTTATAGATTGTTATTCTTATTCTCTATTTAATGGATGAATCACTCATAGAGCTCAGGTCCATGTTGTATTTTGTTAATTGCACAATACAATCAAAATTATTTTATTCTACTTTAGCACATTATAAGGAAAATAAGACTAATTCCTTTAACATTACTTCCTAATCTTTTAAAATAACAAGGCTGATGAAACATGTTTCATCTGTTTCATGTTTCATCGTTCCGATACTTTGGAATAGTCCAGAAAGTATTTAGAGTGCAAGCTCTATTGGTGTTTAATACAGATTAAAGAGTGGCTTGTTTAGCTTGATCTAATTGTTCAGCTTGTTTAGCCGGTTTAATTTAAATTCTGTTTCAATTAATTTCATTTTCTACATTTATATTTTGTGACTTTTAACTGTTTTATTTGATCAATGTTTTATTACTGAATACTGTTCGTTCATTGCAGTGTAAAGCACCTTGAGATTTTGGGTTCTATAAGGAATATGCTATATAAATAAGAATCATTTTAAATTAATATTGTTATTCTAAGATTTTTTAACATTGTAGTGCAAAGGCCTTACATCTTCCTGCCAAAAAGACGCTTCTGTTTCTCCATTTGTCCTGGTCCAAGTTTTCTTAGGACTCTCCTGGAATACTTTGTTCTGAAAAGGCGATATGAAGTCAAAAGCATAAATCATTTTTACAGTTTGGTGGACAGACAGCAATCTAACATGTAAGCAGGCAGGCTTGAGGATCAGAAGGCAGACAGTTATACATGTGAATGGCAGTCAGTTCAGAAAGACTGTCAGTATGCAGACCAACACTCATGGAGGACAGAAAACAGGCAAGAAAGCAATCAGAATGGCAGCACACCTTTACAGGCAAATTTCAACAGGCAAGCAGCTGGGTATGCATATCCCTAAACCATTAGTTCCAAAGGCTAAATCTTACTGCATTGAATACAAAAAGTTTATGAATGGTTTAAACTGATTTTATTAGTGGTTAATAATTAGGTCACAAACAACTTAAACATCATTAAGTAAACAGTCATGACACATACACAAAAGGGGCAGCAGGAATGTGTTGACCTGTAGAATGTGTTGGTGGGTATATGGAAGTAACTTATTAGCTAACAAATATCTGACCCCACGTAATGGTGACTGTTGGAGAAGGCAAACTAAGATAAGTAACCAGTCAGGTTAGCGGTACATATGAAGGTGAGCTAACTAGCCCATATGGCAAGCAACAGGTCAGCTGCTCTTTTTACGCATTTAAACTGTTCATTTATAGCCATTAACAAGGTACTGTTAAACTCTAGACTTTGGAACTCTCAAATGGAACTCTCTTTTGAGTTAAGGGCCAAAAAATTTGCTCATAACATAAAACCCGTTTTCGCTTCACTGCTTCAAGTAATAAGTCCTTTTTTTTTTTTGATAATTCTATTACATATATTTTTTTCCGTTTCAGACAACGGGACGAGTATGACAGCGACTGAAACGCACCCATTAACACTAGCTTACGTGTTAACCAACAGTCACTTCCAAATATTCAACCTGTGGCTCGGCACCGCTAAAATGATTTTATAACCGTGAGGGCATCTGACAGAATCAACACATAACCGACAACTGCTGTGAAAGTTAGAAAGCACAGAATACATACATTGTTTTCACTCACACAGCGCACAAAGTGTTAATGGTCAAAATTATCAAATTAAATTGTTTATATTAAGCAGATTCTCTCTAGTGAGTGAACAGAGGTAGACGCAGAGAGAGGGGCGCTACTGTGGATCGACTCTTCTCTGCTAAGTAGAGCTGTTCGTCTCAAACTGCCCGCACTTAGGAACGTTATACGCACCTGCAGCGTGGACGTACCACATCGAAATACGTCACCAATTGTGGGCAGACGAGAAAGGGCGGGTATGGTGATGAAATTTGGTTTAATCACTTATATTACTTGTCTTGTACCTTTAAAACAGCAAAATCTAAATAGCATAAAAAGCAGTCGCTTATGCTTGACATAAAGCCTTGTGTGAGAAACAGGTGGAACGTCAATGCATTCCATAACTATATAAAACTACAGCAGACAGACCGTTCATCATAAAATTAGAAAAGCTCTAGCTATAGTAGCTAAGCGGACATTTAGACAGACAGACAGATACATACACATACAATTAGATGGAAAATAGCCTTCTGTAATTACAAAATTGACTTATTCAACCGTACCTTGTTCTGGAAAGTTGACCTACGATTAGGTTTAATTCACTCTATTGTCTTCCAACTTTATAACTGCTGAAATCTGTCAAGTGAAATGACATATAAATGCTTGCGCTCACCTTTATATACTTGTAGTGACGTCAAAGCTGTTGTGATGTCATATGCATTGTGACATTTCTAGAATGCTGCACTGACATTTTGGTTATTGGGAAAATAAGTCAATAGTTCAAAAAATATTTGAAATCCCTATTTTTAGCAGCAGCCGAGTAAGTAGCTGATAGATGGGTACTGGTAGATGGGCGCATCTTTCTTCAAAAGAACCCTTATATGACTATCAACTTTTTTTTCGTATAGAGACCCTTTTGTGTGTAAAAAAAAATAATGTGATTTGTCAAACATCCAGTTTCAAACAATATTTGCCCCAAAAAAGGCCAAACCAAAGACATAAAGAATAATCATAATAAATTAATTCTCTGCAAAGTTTACAAAGATTTGTACTGCAAAGAATGACATTTACTGTTTGTGAACAAGTCAGTAACAATAATATCCAGTAAAGTGGTGGTATATTTCAGAGAAAAGTTACATATTAAACTTATTTTCCTCAAAATCTTCATTTTGATTAACATTTGAGGTATGAAACCTAATATTTAAGCAGTTCCTGAAACATTGGTTGTACATGCACTTGCATAAAGTGATCAATCGGTCTGGCTACAAACCGGCACATTCTACAGAAACGGCCCTCATAGCAGTGACGGAAAAATTTGCTGCTAAAGCTGCCAAACTGTCATGTGTTTTGATTCTTCTAGTCCTTTCAGCAGCCTTTGACATTCTTCTCTAATCTAACACGGTCTTGCAGATTTCTCCTTTGTAACATACGAAGGATTCGGCCCGTTCTCTCACAGGAAGCTACCCAGGTGCTTGTGCAGTCTCTTGTAATCTCAAGGCTAGACTACTGCAACTCGCTACTTGCTGGTCTTCCTCCGAGACATCAGACCTCTACAATTTGTCCAAAACACATCAGCAAGACTGGTCTCGACTGGTCTCCCTTTATTGGCTTCCAATAGCTGCACACATCAGATTAAAACCTGAATGTTTGCCTACAAAGCCAAAAATGTCCCTCAATATTTGATGTCAATGTTAAAAGCCCGATCTGTACCTTGAGTACGTCGAACCTCAAGTATGGCTTGGCTTGAAACACCATGCTTCAAGTCTCATGGAAGACAAGTATCGAGAGTATTCTCTATCTTGGATCCTAGATGGTGGAACAAATGTCTGCTTACTGTCTGGACAGTAGAGTCCCTTATGGTCTTCAAACGCAGACTGAAGACCCATCTATTTGTGGAATATTTAAATGAGCACTGATCCTACACCTATGTTGAGTAACTGAACCTCTGGTACTTATTATAGAGTATTGTTTACCGAACTTATCGATATCTGTTATAGAGTATTTTGCACTTCTAGGCATCAGCACTGATCCCTGTATTTCAACAGTATTCTAGTTCAATGGTATCTTGGACTCTAACTTACTGCACTGGCTAGGATGTATTCATTCCTTGAGTAAATGATAAAGCACTTTTGTAAGTCACTCTGGATAAAAACATCTGCTAAATATCGTGAATGGAAATGTAAATAAGCCTAGAAAAGAATGGAATTAATAACATCACATACAGAAAAATAAACTTGGTAAAAAAAAATCAAGAAAACAGACACAATCTTTCATAGGTACTGAAAACAAAAAGAAATTTTACACATCAATATGAAATTAACAATAAGTCTCTAACATAAGTTACTTATACTGAAACTTGCTGATGTGGTTGGAAATATTTCCAAGAGGAACCTGTGGATACCCAATGTCCTCCTCATGATACATACCATAATTGAAGCATTCCGAGGGATTCGCCTTTGGAATCAGACTCTGTTTGGACTGCTGACACCTCTAAAGCGATCACACAAGTTAAAGACGGGATGCAGGGCTTTTGGGCAGCTGGACATCAACTTATTCTCACAATTTTTCTTCATCTGAAGTTGAACTGAGTGAATTGAGTGAAGTAACCTCATGTACCACAGAAACTATTCAGCCTCCTCTCAACGGCTGCCAACGCTTTTCTCATCTTCATAGTTTCTACATCCTCCAGAGCATCTTTGAAATGGAATTTCATTGCTCCTGCAAACCTGGTGTACATGTAAATGGAGTACTGTATCTGCTTTTACCTCCTGTAATTATACTGTTTATAAACAGAGAAAGAAATTATGCTCATGAAAGAGAAAATGTAGACGTATGGCTTGATCCTCATGGCTGGTGGATTGTTTCTATGGTACCTCTTAAGCAGCTGTGGTGTTACTCACGACTCATTTTGCCTTTAGGTTTGCTTTAAATGCAATTGTGAATGGAACAGCTACAAGCAGCACTACGATACACTCCTCTCTGAGACAACCAACAGCATTTTGTTGCAGGAAATGAAGAAAATTGCCAGGGAAAAAGCAGACATAGCGTATTCAAAATACACAACACCAATCATGAGGAATGAATTGGAAGTAGCTGTAAGGCTGCAAAGACCAAATGATGTTGAGAGTGCATACAGGGCAATCTCTGAGCATACCTACATGGTACAGGAAATGGAGGAGCAAAGACTCAGTTCTGCAGAACCACAACCAGCACGGCAACCAGCACTCCAACCAGGACAGCAACAACAACGGCAACCAGCACGGCAACAGGAATGGCAACCAGCACATCGACCAGCACAGCAACCAGCACAGCAACAAGAACAGCGCCAAGCATGGCAACAAGAAAAGCAACCAGCATGGCAACAAGAACGGCCAACAGCATGGCAACAAGAAGAGCAACCAGCATGGCAACCAGCATGGCACCCAGGACAGCAAGAAGAACAGCAACCAGCATGGCAACCAGCATGGCAACCAGCATGGCAACCAGGACAGCAAGAAGAACATTAGCATTATATGACTAATAGAATATCCTAAATTTCAGCAAAAGCTCAGTAAATATGTTTTGCTGAAAAACCCAATTAAAACTCAAAGGTTAATGCAGAAAT
The DNA here is from genome assembly GCF_041902795.1 of Electrophorus electricus. Classification (NCBI taxonomy): domain Eukaryota; kingdom Metazoa; phylum Chordata; class Actinopteri; order Gymnotiformes; family Gymnotidae; genus Electrophorus; species Electrophorus electricus. The sequence continues at coordinate 395,121 of NW_027658616.1, read as the reverse complement.
GATTATATAATTTGGGAGCACTGGACTTACTGTGTGGTAGGAGGGACTTGCTCCCAAAGTCCTAAAGAGGAACATTGCTGGGATCATGCAGGCAGTCTGTGCTTTCGCAAGGCAATCAGCATGTGGAGTCTGGTGTTTTCTGCTGAGGTTAGGTGTGATGTGAGCTGTTCCTTGAGCGCTGATCCACACTGCAGACGTCATGGACAAATACAGAGCGCTCTGGACGGGCCTGCTAAAGCTATGCGCACCATCGTCACTAGAGTGCACTTTACACACTTTCATCATTGCTAGAGTGAGCCTTACACACTTTAATTGCCGCAAAAGTGCGCTTTACTCACACACTTTCAGACTCTTATATGGATTTGGTCCAACCACATTCTTCCAATCGAGAGCCCTCCGGTTGGATTTCTGTGCCATATATTTGAACATCCTGCTCTTCCAGGCATGTCTACACACACCAGCACACATGTCCGTTCAGAACCAGAGGCTTCACATGGGTCTAAATGAACAGTTTAATCATGAGTGCTTAAGGAGGTGCTGTGAAGGTCAGAGATATAAACCACTTGGTCTCCCTGTTGCTGGGTGTAGATGTTTTGCAGATCTGCAGCAGGCCCGCCTCACCAGTCGGAGCACAAAGCAGAAGGTTCAGCTCCTGGGAGCCCTGCTTGAGTGTGTTTCAGCCCGCTGCCCTGCATTTGAAGAAGATTATGATCATGTCCAGTTAAACGGCCCCCTCAGCCATTCAGAACACCTCAGAACCTCACGCAGTACCCTGCAGGAACTGAACACAGGCACCTTTGTTTTTTCACTGCTGTTGAAGTCCAGGAGCAAAGCCTCCTCTGATGTTCTCCTGTGCTGTCCTCCAAAGGATGCCCATGAGTTCCTGAGTTACTGCAGCTGAAAGAGGAGGAAGAGAGGCTCGGGGCCTCTTTCTTCTCTTACATCTGCCCTGCGGAAAACTTTTGAGTTTCATATCAAGTCTGTGCTCACATGCACCAGGTAATTATGTATCACTGTTCCATATCTCATTTGTGTTAATGGACTGGTCTTAACCAGTCTTAACGTGTTTGTTTAAAGTGTACATTTTCTCACCGAGAGCAGGCGCTTTCTCCGGACATCTGTTTAAAGTGTTCATGAAAGTTTCATAACATACATAACTTAAATGTGAACATTTAAAATGCTCACCAGTTCAGCTTCTATTCATCACATAACTTTCAAATCCCAGAGTGTGTGAGTTTGGGAAAACATAACTGACATGGACTGAGCATTCTACGTGCTCTGCTGGCTTTGCATTAGTGTACATGTTTACTGTTTTGATGCTCCACATTAGATAAGATGTTATCTACTAGTAAAACATACACAAGCATATTAGCATGTGATAACTCACACACTGTATAAGGGATGCAGCAAGTTATTTCTGTGCAAATGTTTTAATATTTCTGTTCTCCATTTTGTGAAAGCTGTGGACAGCAGAGCTGCAGAGTGGATGTCTACAACTACCTCTCTGTTAATCTGAGCCCTACTATGACCGACAGTCTACACACTTACTTTAAGGTCTGTCACGTCACACACCCTCTTTGGATAACGCTTCATTACCCTGTTGTAAAGGAGAGAATACAGTTATGACATGCTGCCATTTTGATTTTATCACTCTCAATGAAAGGGTCTCTTTCTTTTTTCAGCCAACACTACTTGAGCGTTTTTGTGTGTGAAGTAGGCTGCAAGGCAACTGAAGAGGTGGAGTTTTTCACACTGCCACAGTGAGTCTCTTCTGACGTAGATGACCTTAAAGAATGAGTTTTAAACCAGTCCAACACACACACCCTCCTCCACTCACACACACTTCCAGTCCTTAAGTCACTTTTCCTCTTGGAACAGTATTCTCATCCTCCACATTAAGCGGTTTGACATGCTGGGCCAAAAGCTCTCAGACGTGATGGACGTCCCGTCCGAGCTGGATCTCTCTGCCCTTCCTGGGGTGGCTTCTCTCAGACAGCAGTCGAGGTGAGCTCGTACCATCAACCCGTGCCCACATACTTCTCTGTCCACCCATTCCCATTTAGCTACAAAATGCTGACTGAATGGCTTTGTGGTTTGTCCTCAGTGGAGCAGCGGGAACCCAGGAAAAACCCCAAGAAAAGCAAAATGATAAACTGGGGGAAAACTCCAGTCCCCAGCCAGGTAGAGTTGTGCCATTTTCTTTCAGTGGAGTGATAATATGGCTGTGTATAAGTATCTGCCATAATGACTAAGTTCTTTTAATCCATCAGTAGTAAATGAGAGAGGAGAAGGACAGGGAGCTAGAAGACAGCACGTAAGCCCACCGGTGAGGAGAGAGAGAGACCAAAAAGAAGAGAGATACAGGCTGAGAGAGACACAGAGACAGAATGAGAGAGAATGAAAGAGGCCTGTTAATACAGAGATGGGGTTTCAACGATCCATGATGCATTTTCAGTTAATCGTATGAAAAAAACAGATGTAGTTGTTGGTTGCAGGAATGTGCACCCACCTACAGACTCCTGGCTGTGGTTTCTCATTTAGGTGACAGCATTTAGGTGGTCTTGCTCTAAGAGCCATCAGACCTCTACAACTTGTCCAGAATGCAGCAGCATGACTGGTCTTCAGTCTTCAAAGGTTCACACATTACTCCATTGCTGCGCTCCCTTCACTGGCTTCCAGTAGCTGCCTGCATCAGATTTACAAACTTAATGTTAACCTACAAAGCCAAAAATGGACCAGTCCCTCAATACATGATGTCAATGGTAAAAGCCTGATCTGTACCTCGAGTACTTCGAACCTCAAGTACGGCTCGCCTTGAAACACCATGCTTCAAGTCTCATGGAAGAGAAGCATGGAGACTATTCTCTGTCCTGTATCCTAGATGGTGGAACAAATGTCCGCTTGCTCTCTGGACAGCAGAGTCCCTTGCAATCTTCAAACGCAGACTGAAGACCCATCTATTTGTGGAATATTTAAATGAACACTTTCCATGCTCCTATGCTGACTAACTGAAACTCTAGTACTTATTATAGGGTATTGTTTTTTGCACTGATGCTGACTAAAGGAAGCTCTAGTGCTTATTGTTTATTGCACCGATTGTTGTCTGAGAGAGATTATATGTATTTTGCACTTCTAGGCATCACATTAATATACTGTATTCTACTGTATGCTAATATACTGTATTCTAGTTCATTGGTATCTAACCTACTATACTGGCTAGAATGTTTTCATTCTATGAGTAAACGACAACAGAACTTTTGTAAGTCGTTCTCGATAATAGCCTCCGCCAAATGCCATAAATATACACACGACTGTCTCGTTTTATCGTGATTAAAATATGCTACTTACGGGACTGGGTTACGGATGTTTTGCTCTATAGCCAAGTTATAAATATCTTGCTTTCTCTCAAGGGCAGGGCTTAAATGTCCACATAAAGCGCCAGTGTTCGGTCGATTTCTATTACCTACGGAGCGGTGCAACCACGCGTTAACACACAGGTACATCAATCACCATCAGGTCAGGTTTCTGGTGGACCCGCGTAGTTCTTTTCGATGTTGTGCTTAACCATAACATAAAAAGTAAAATGACATTTCGACAAAACAGGATACATCGAATAACCAGAATACTGGTTACCTTTTCGTTAATATTGATGTTAAACTGAACCACACGCCAGCAGTTCGACCCTCCTCACATTGTGGGCCAAGCCAGTAATAAAGCTAACATTACTTCGCCCACGTCTTCTTGATACTTCTGTGTTCATTTGGCCAGTGACATGTTAATTACTTAAAATTAAACTAATCGTATTATTTATTTATCTTAAACAAACTAAACTAACGTTAACTAATTAATATATCGTAATGTGAAGGTAACCTAAATTTCACCCTAGCCTATGCTGCTTTCCTCCTGTTATAACTACATTAACCGATTAGCCTTCAGTTAGCTAACGGTAGGTGGCTAAAACTTGCCATGATACAAAATCGTCAGAAATGGCACTAAAACACAATGTAAACATAGAAAATTCCAGTAATGGCGAGGCTATTCTGTCCCCTTTTATTAACAAGGGTCACCAATATGATTAATTATTTTTCAATGATTCATGTGAAAATCCATTTTTGTTCTGCTTTGTTTCTTTCTGTTAGATCACTGCCTTTGGTCTAGCGCTAGCTAGGCTAGCCAGCTAGCTAACTATTCAACGAAACTTTGAGTACACAAACGCTATGGTAAAAACCTGTGGTAAAAATGCCAAAACGTGAAGTAAAATGTTAACTGGAGATGGTAAATGTCATTAATGCATCAAACTGTATGACCGAAGGATAAACTTGTAGCTATGTCGTTATGACCAGCTGTATGTCAAATGACCCAGTATGAACCAGAATTAGCTAGCTAGGTTAACTCTATATCTTGCTAGCTAGCTGATTTTGTGTATCGTTTAATTGAGGGGCAAGTCTGCAAAAATGAATGTTAGGCAAGACTGTAGTCACAATCCATATTGTGAGAGACACATCCCCCCCAGATATTCAGATATGCTCAAATTAGCCCCCCCCCCCTTTATATCGAGGTAATACATTTAAATATTCCACTCACCAGCTGTGTTAGGATGCATCAGTGTTCTCATCTGCTAATGATTCACTTTTTATTATAACACTCACTATTACTGACTATCTAACGCTTGATTTGCAGGAAAAGGCAACCTTAACGTCAATACGGCCTTTCGCGCTGAAACTGTAGTTGTAGAAATAAATATTTTACTTAAAAGTGTCAGTAATTGTGTTAAGTGGAAACAGACATTTTTGGTGAGAATGGGTCAGTTTGTAAATGCGAAATCAATCAACCATTACTACTGACTTTAGCTTATCATGTCTAAGTTTCCTGGAAAGTTAAATAGTCACACATTCATGCAGTGTTCATCAATGGTCTCGGTCATATTCAGACAACGTTAATGTTTTTAGATTTCGTTCTATACTTTTTATTTCCTGTTCACTCTGGTTCATTCGGAAAGTATGAGGATGTTGACAGGTCAGAGAGAGTGGGTGATATGGATGTGAGTGAGAAAAGGAGCAAATATTGATGGTTAAGACCAAGTAATGACGGTAAGGAGAAGGTAAAAGCTGCTCGTTGCCTGGACAGAACTTTGGAAACCAGTCGTCGTTCTGAGAAAAACATAGCAAGTTACAAATTTGTCCAGTAGAAAGAAATTAAACAATAAGAAATATGTGTCTATGTGTGTTAGAGGAGCAGTGGTTAATAAAAAGATCAAATATGTAGACACATTTCTACATTTGTACTGGGGGCCCTCTTGAGGTAATAAAATGATATTGTATCAGAAAAGTGTGGATGGTCCGGAATAAACTGGTTTCATAGAGGAAAGACCTCTCTAGGCCTCAGCATAAATTATGTCTTTAAATTTGTGTATTTGATATTCGGGGAAATGAGGAGGAGCATGGAGGCTACATGATGGCTTTTTTGCTTTTATGGTTTTATTTATTTTTTCTTGTTTTTTGTTTTGTTATCATTTCTTTACTGTTTGACTACATGATGACTTTCTTTGTTTTAGTCTTCTTCTATTTGATTGACATTAGGTCATTTTTGTTTAAGGTAGAGGCTGGATAAAATGTTTAGCATGACCATTCATGGTGATGCAGTAGATTTCGTTCTAAATTAGAGCGATGGTAATACTGTCTTGTCTTGCTGGGTAAGGATATAAATTCAGCTCCTACTTGATGGCGGTTTATGTTTTTATTTTATTTTATCCAATGTTGTTTTTTGTTCCTACTTATCTCGCATTTCCCAGTTACTTTTGTTGTTTTCTTTTACTTTGCTTTATACATTATGTCTAATCATCCAGTGTACCGAATCAGCACAGCAAGAGAACCTTCCTGACTTCCTAGATGGTTAGGAATGTATTAGTGAGCTCACATACAGTAGTTCATATCAATAGGTTACAGTTACTCACAGTATTAGTAAAATTATGAAGTGTAATATCTTAGTAGAAGGAACAACTCAACTATCCTGCCCCATGCCTGATGATGATTAGATAGGGTCTCTGCTGGCAGAGATAGCCACCTTGGACACAACGTATAGGTAAGAAGGAATGAAAGGTTGGGGATAGTCAATTAACCAATTGAGTTATATTAAGTATATAAACAAACTATTAAAACACTATCAAAAAAATATATCGATAGATTGCAAACAAAAACGCTGACTATAATGGGTTCATGACAAAAGTCATGAAAGAGGGGAAATGAGGTAATAAAGATATCTTAAGCGGAAAAATACACTGGTAGAAACAATATGGACATCACCGGAAGAACCAATATGGGCATCCGGTGATATAGAATAGGATCGCCTTTAAAAAAAAAAAAAGTAGTTCAGGTAGAACATAATGGTACCAAGAACCGGTTGGTGTAAGTATTGAATATCAATTTGCAAACACTGAATAATGTATGGTTTGGAGAACAATATTGGAACCTGGACAAGTATTATGAAAAAATAAAAATGGTTATGTAAGGGTCCTTGAAGAAAATGTATAAAAGATGTGCCCACCTGAGACTATTAGACATTCTCCTGTCAATGCCTCATTTGTAACATTGAGCTCAGAATAAAGACAGGGCCAGCAGTTCTCTTCAATTATTTCAAAGTCTGGATCTTTATTTCTATTGAATTGAATTGTGTATTGACTAAACAGTGTTGAACTTAGGAAGCTCTAGGAACGAAACTTTCTTTAGTCATCCTACAGGAAACAGGTGGATAGAAAAGGACAGAAACAGCAATATCACAGGCTGACTAATTTACTGATTATATTTAAAATTGCATTCATTCAAAATTTCTCCTCCCAAAGTAAAAGAATGGTGTCTCCAATCCTTAGAGTTCTGAATGTCAGAGGTTGGTGAACAAGTGCTCAACCATGGATGGCATTGCAAGGCTCCCCCCATTGGCAATGCACAAAAGCTGCTTCCAGCAGGGTTGGGTTGAAGTAACAGCAAAATGTAATAAAAACGCAAATGAACGTAAATGAACTTGATTCTTTAGTGCTCTGGTGAAGCAATTTTTAATCTATTGATGCAAGGTCCCTTGTGCTGTCATTGTACATTGTACATTGTGTATATAATCATAATATACATATATTGTACATACATTGTTAATATATTTTTGTACATACATAGAATATATATATTTATCTGTATATATATTTTTTTCTCTATGCACCCCTGGTTCTCTTCCTCAGTTTGGACAGAGCACTCTCCACCATTTCACTGCGTGTTATACTGTGTATGACTATGTATGTGACGAATAAACCGAACTTGAACTTGAACTTGTCTGTGGTCCCACCTGGTCAGACCCACGATTCCTTCTGCCTAGCCAACTACCTACGAACAACAGACAAAGAGAAACATTTCCTAACCCCACCTCACACACCCCCGCCCATCTAATATGCATAGGGGGGGCATGGACCCGCCGAAATATTACAGCTTGAAACGATGAGTCTAGAAACAGGTCCGATATTTTATACTCCAACAATGAACTCATGACAATAAAGTGGCTCTTGCAGGTGTGAATGACAGTGAGAGCGGACCCTCTGAAACAAGCTTTAGTGAAAACATGAATAACAACGAAACCGATGGGTGCATCAACCCACCGGTGCTAGCAGTCGTCGTTCGAGCTGTGATCAGGAATCTGATGTATAGAAATATTGATGAAGATATGAGAGAAAACTGTCACGGCTGTGCTATTGACCATCCTAGTCAGCGTCAGCACACATGCCTGTACGATCCGGATGAATCCTATTTCAGCCTCAACACACCTAAGCTGATACAATAAACTGTTCAAGCCGTGGTTCATACATACTCTAGCCAGAGCTTTGAAGCTGTGCGGCATTCAGATACCTCCATCCTCTAGCAAGATTCAGGCAATCGCTGAGGTAGTGGTAACCGACCTGCAGGAAGAACAGAATATCAAATCCACTCTCAAAGAGTTCATAGTAAAAAACAATAGCGTGTGCGGGGAGCAGGTACAAGACGCCGTTGTGGACTACTGGAAGCTGCACGAAAACCTGAATGAAAAAAACGATAGCATGTGCATGGAGCAGGTACATGACGACGTCATGGACTACTGGAAGCTGCATGAAAACCTGAACAATGAAAACGATAGCGTGCGGGGAGCAGGTACACGGCGATGTCGAATACTACTGGAAGCTGCACACAAGCCTGAACCCTGGTGCTTGAGCCAAATGGGAATCTGCATGGACACCAGCGCTGGTCCTTTAACCGAGAAAAAAAAAAGAGTGCTGAGGACGAAGTTGATCACGCTGTTCTGTAAAACCCTTGAAAATAGAGTCAGAACCATAAATCGATAATATCAAATCCGCATATAATTTGGAAAAGCTGATGTGTGTAGTATGTGAGTCTAGTCAGTGGAGTTCTCTAGTATCGGAAGCCAATAATACATGTTATCCTTTACACATATGTATATGTATATATATATATATATGTCATGTTATTTCACATATGTTTGAAAACCCGATGAATGTAAAAACGGGCATATATTATATATATATTCACATATGTAATAGATGTATGTGTTTTGAAACTAAGTAACGATGAAAAGGTTGATGTATATAAAACCTTTGATTGCATGCTTTCATTTTTAATTGAATGTAACGTAAACATAACCTCTTTTGCCAAAAAGATGCTAATAAAACCATAATCCAATCTAGCACTCTTTTCATTGTGTTTCAATCATTTCGCCATGACTGAACGTCTGCTGAAAAATATTTACTACACTCCTTCAAACCCAGGATCCTATGGAGGGGTCAAGAGTCTGCAAAGGTCCGTGGTGGATGAAATCGGTAAACAGATTGATGATAAGGAAATCAAAAACTGGTTAGCAGCTCAGGATGCATACATGCTACATAAACCAATCTCTGTGAAATTTAAAAGAAACAGAGTCATTGTAAAAAAACACAGATGAACAATGGCAGGCCGATTTGGTGGACATGACCAACATAACGGGAACATGAAATTTATGCTAACGTGTATAGATATACTTTCCAAGTATGCTTGGGTATGCATGATGAAAAACAAGACAGGTGCTGAGGTTACCAAAGCCTTTGTTTCAATTCTAAAAGAAGGCAGAGTTCCTAAAAAACTTCAGACTGATGAAGGGAAAGAATTTTTTAATAAAAGTTTCAAAACATTAATGAAAAAAACAACGTCAATCAATTTGCTACTGGGACGGGACAAAAAGCATCAGTGTGTGAACGGTTCAACAGGATGTTGAAAACCAGAATGTGGAGATACTTCACAGCTATCAATACGAGAAAATACATCGATGTGGTACAAGACTTGGTTCATGCTTATAACAACAGCTTTCACAGAAGCATTCAAATGAAAGCCGTTGAAGTGAACGAAGGAAATTCCTTCACGGTGTTTGAACAAGGTGTATGGGTTGTTTCAACTGAAAAAGGTGGAAAAACTAAGATTGAAGTTTAGAGTCGGTGATACCATCAGAATGTCACGATTAAAAAGACATTTTGAGAAAGGGCACGAGCAGGATGAATCACTTTATGGATGAATATTTTACTGTTTCTGAATGTCTAAGGAGAGACCCTCCTGTATACAAATTACGGGATTTTGATGGGGAAAATATAGATGGGATCTTTTATGAAGAGGAGCTGCAAAAGACTTTAGTGGCCTTTAAAACTGAAAAAAATTGTAACTCGGGTTTATTTTGTTCATCAGCTCATCATACAGAGGTTGCCAACATGTATAACACCATACAATGTTATCAGGAACAAGGAACTCGTGATCGTGTGAACCTACGGAGATACATAAAATAGAATTGTAAACCGTGAGCATAAAAAGATCATCATGATGGTATCTTCTTTACCAGAACAAATAGATGTTACATCATTTAATGATTCATTTAAGGAAATAGAATTACCTACTTCGAAGTTCAAGTTTTTCTGTATAGCTAGCCATGAGAATAAGAATAGCCATCGAGTTTCAGTCAATCAAAATGTTTCACGTACTCTAAAACACAATGGTCATATTTGATATTGATCAAAAATAATCAGAATAAAGATAATATCCTTTCCTAGCTCGCAAAAAGAATAGATACGTACATAATGTACATAATATGTAATGATCATTTGTTAAGATGTATGTTTTATCTAGACCTAAAAATTAATTGACGCTAAGCCCTACTGAGTTAAATCATACAGTGCATGATAAATTATTTCAACCATTAGCTAAATAAATAACTAGATACACGTCAGCCTTTTTAGTAACTTATACTAATATAAAGTATAGCATGAATTAGTTAAGCATTACTGAATTGCTTACCTGTTCAAAACGGATGAGCCATGTCCATGTTCGTTCAGAGGTCTTGACAAAAGTTTTTAGATGTATCGCTTACAATTACGACTGTGAACTAAAGGAGTGAAGTACCGTAAAGCACGGCTTTAAGAAAGAAGTGTAGGTGGGAAAAAAGGAAATGGTTTTCAGATAAACCGTGAGCATAAAAAGAAGTGTTAAGAGCCCAAAGTGTGATAACGGACAAGAACCTAGTGTGATAAAACTTGTAAAGTAACCACATCCTGCTTTTTCCGTGAACGACGAGATGCCCGTGTACCTGCAGTGCCAGGGGATTTACTGTCTCTGGTTCGGTGGCGCTGAGACGTAGCGAACTCGGACTGTGCAGAAACAACTGGAGTTTTGTCCAAGCCTACCGTATCAGGAATGGGTTTGCTATTCCTCGACTAGTTTTGGCCAAGGGCGAGCGAGGGACTGCGGGTTGCATGACTGCACATTCCTTGACCAATGCATTGTTAATGATCCATTTTATTTCTGTTTGTTCATTCATACCACATCAAAGCCAGTTCACGTAATTTTCAAAGCCAGTGTGCGTGCCCTAAAAGTATGCAAACTGTTCAAAACATATGCCTTAAATTAGAAAATTATATGTTACTGATCACTGAAATAACCAATTTTCTGGAGAAGCAGATCCAGTCTGGTTAGCAGTGGCTTGCACTGCTGTCTGTGCAAACAGTTATACTGTGTATGACTATGTATGTGACGAATAAACCAAACTTGAACTTGAACAGTGTGCACTTAAAAAAGGGATCCTCGCGATTCTTTTCCAGCTGTTTGTCTTGGTTTTATTTGATAATGTTTCTCTCATCAATTATGCAAAATATATGTATTGAATTCTGTTAAAATTATTATAACAAATGCATTTATCTATTATATTTACACATTTGTTCTGTGTCTGAACAGGCAGGGTATGGATACATATACTTTGACATTTCCCAGATCTATAAACAAATCTCACATACAAGACTGCACCTTTTGCAAAATTGTATACTTGTTTTTGTATCTGGAGTAAGCAGAATTAATGCCGTAGGTCACAGAAGACCTGTCTTTTTTGTATGTTTGCTTTAACAGAGACCTCTTGTGGTGACTTGTCACAACTACGGCAAGAGGCAGTCGCAGACGAGCTCTTGGACGCCAAAGATCACAATAGCTTGGACTTTCATGTTCTATTTGTGCTTTATTATGCGTACAGTAGTTGTGGCATGTTTTATTTTTCCTTTCATAGCATCTCATAACATAGTAAAGTGAACAGTGGGAAAGTGGAACAAAAGAAAGGCATTAACATTGGGTCCCATGACAGTGTTGCAGTAAAGAAAGGAAAATAGGACATAGCTCACATTTCTTTTCAAGTAGCTCTCTCTCTCTCTCTCTCTCTCTCTCTCTCTCTCTCTCTCTCTCTATCTCTCTCTCTATCTATCTATCTATCTATCTATCTATCTATCTATCTATCTATCTATCTATCTATCTATCTATCTATCTATCTATCTATCTATCTATCTATCTATCTATCTATCTATCTTTCTCCCTCTCTCTTGCTGTCCCAGACAAATTGGGACACACGTCTGTGCTACTGGTTTAGGGTTAGGATTAGTTTTTTTTTTAATTTTTTTTTAACAATACCCATATTTTTATACATTATATATTTTATATATTTTAATGTTGATTGTTTTGGTTCTGTATAAATTAAAAAAGTTTTTATGCTGCATTTGGCCTCAATTAATGTATTTTAAACATATTAGATGTGAGTCCTTGACCAGCATGTCAATAAAGCTACATCCAGTTGCTCTTATCACAGTGTGTTCAGTTCTTCTTAAAAGGGTAACATCGCAATTCTAAATTGTATTACAGTAAAGCAAAACAATAAAGATTATTTGGTTGTACTATTCTATTGATCCTATAGTCAGTGGCTATCAACAAGAAATGATCAAGCACAGTTTTATTGGGTGTGTGTCTGGAAAGAGAACTACAGCTCCCGGTGAGATTTTTGGTTCAAGATTAATCATCATGCAAATGATTGTGATTAACGCTTTGTCTGTTTAATTAAACTATTATACTATAAACCTAATATTAATAGGGCTGGCAACGTTCTAGATCTGATTATTACACGTGTGTGAAGTACAGGTGCTGTAGCTTTACAAAATAGAAAATGTCCACAGTAGCCTAATTATAATATATACATCCAAAATAAACACCAGAAGCCTGGACGAATACTAATGTACATAAGTGCATTAAATCTAGGTAGGACTGCTCGATAGGTAGGATAACAAAACACTTGTCCCGCCATATAAAAGAAATGAGAGCGTGATAATGACTCCAAGTCGCCACCAGATGGCGCCCGAGACCGCTTAAACGTATTCCAGTCGGAGCTGCCTTTTACATTAAACTGCCAGGGTACACACACTGGATGTTTAATCTTTCTAATGGGTAAGCTATATTTTTATAGTTAGGAAAGATTTTTTTTTAAATTATTAATCAGTTAAGGAATTCAAGCTGTTGCATTTTGCTGAGTTGAGGGAATATTGCATAACCCTGTACTAGCCAAATAATTCGATTTGATGTGCTATTTTGTGGATTAATACCATACCAGGTATGGTGGCAACTTCCATCGAAAACTACTTTATCATCACAAACTACATCTAAGGAACTACCAGAAACGTAAGTAACGTTAACATTTTGCTTTTTGCAACATGTTTATTCTTCGTCGTTAGCGATAGTTTTATCTGTGAGAAGTGTAGTTGAATTGCTAGTCTGACGGAGAAGACTCAAGCGCTAGAAGTGCTCTGGTTATAGGGGACTTTATTTTGCGACACGTGAAATTAGCAGGCCTTTAGGGAGACCAGCAGCAACAGTTAGCTGTATAGCAGGTGCCAGGGCGCCGGATGTTGCAGGTAGTGTTAAGGTTTTAGGCAAGCATGGGTTTTCTAAGATAGTTATTCACGTAGGAGCTAACGATATACGCCTTCGTCAGTCAGAGATTACTGAAAATAATATTGAAGAGGTGTGTCAATTAGCGAAGGCGATGTCCGATGCTGTAGTATGCTCTTAATAACATAATTAGTATTAAAGTAACTGATTCACAGAAAACTCCTTTTATCTAAAGCTGGGTTTACTAACTGTTAGATCATCAGCATCTAAAATGCTCATGATAACTGAAATACTAACAGATCATAGATGTAATGTACTTTTCCTAACAGAAACCTGGATCAAGCCAAACGAGTACATAGCTTTAAATGCAGCGTGTCCTTCTGGCTACAGCTATGTACACCACCCTCGTCTAACTAGCCGTGGAGGTGACATTGCAGTTATTTCTATTGATACATTAAGCATAAACCAGAAAGCCTTTGAAATGATTTTTACTAGCATAAATCATGTAGCCAGTGATAAAAAGCCCACCCAGCCTCTTCCAGTAATTGGCATCTACAGGCCACCAGGACGCTACTCAGAATTTATTAAGGAATTTGCAGATTTCCCTTTACACTTTTGTTGGTGATTTCAACAATATTCACTTTGATAGTGGCCAAGACCCTCTGATGGGCCTTTAGTTCTATATTAGAATCAGTTCGTTTTACCCAATGTATAACAGAACCCATACACTCTGGTGGACATATGCCTGACTTAGTACTGAGGTATGGTGTAGATGTAGTTATACTACTCCATCTCAGACCATTCCTTAATTTCATTTGAACTATGTACGCACAATCACATCAGCCACTGCACCTGGTTTTATTGGCAATCTACCAGACATATCATTTGCGACTAGGATGCCCTCAGACCCTACAGAACTTGGTCAAATAACTGAATGCTTAGAATCAGTATTCTGCTGCACACAACTCCGAGGACTGGAAATCATTATACCAGTCATGGTAGTCGGACGCAGTCCCTTGTGACTCCTCCACTTCCGTCCCAGGACCACATTCCCGTATTGTGGGAGTCAGCAGGGTAGCCAAGAACACGGGGGAATTGCATGCACGAGCTGGGGAAGTGTGTCTACTCCCCTTCCTCCCCTTCTTCCTACCCTTCCCAGGCATCCTTCTTCGGTTGGTGTTTCTGTAACGTCTCGAGGTAAACAGGATGCGGGGAAGAGGCACGATTAACCAGACGTTTATTACACACACGAATGATACATAAAACAACCCACATGCTCTGTACACCTTAAACATCAACAAACACACTACGACACAGGGGATGTATATACATTAAAGACGATTACACATAATGCAGAACAGGTGGACAACACGAGAGGACATGGCAACACGGATGAACACACAAACCAAGACGTTTGAGGAGGGGGTGGGGCCATAACATGACATTGGCAGTCTCCCAGACATACTATTTGTGACTAGGATGCCCTCAAACGCCACAGAACTTCATCAAATAACTGAATGCTTAGAATCAGTATTCTGCTGCACACTTAATGATGTTGCCCCACTTAAGAATAAAAAAATTAGGGACAAAAAATTGGTACCTTGGTATAATGACCACATTTGCAATTTAAATCAAAACACTTTCACATTTTAAATAAAAAATTGAACGTAAATGGCGCCACACTAAGCTTGTAGTCTTCCGGCTTGCATGGAAGGAGAACCTTCTCAAGTTTAGAAAAGCACTTATTACCGCTCGAACAGCTTATCTCTCAAACCTAATAGAAAAAGAAAAAAATAATCCTAGATTTCTTTTTAGTACAATTGCCCATCTAACTAAGAATAAGATTGACACCAATGCTCAGATTACATCACCACCATAGTAGTAAAGAGTTCATGAATTTCTACAATGAGAAAATAAAGCACATTAGAGATAACGTTAAGAGCATTAATATGACATCGGGCAACTACTTAGGTACAACCAAGAACAACCAAGCCAAAAATGACTTTTGAATCTTTTACACCTATCCAAGAGCCAGAAATTGCATATCTGATGTTGCGCTCAAAGTCCTCCAGTGCTTACTAGATTCACTGCCCACACACTTTCTTAAAGAAATTCTACCTGAAGTAATTGAACCTTTACTAAATTTAATAAACTAATCCTTAAATATTGGCTACGTTACTAAATCATTCAAATTTGCAGTAATCAGACCACTTCTCAAAAAATCTAACCTCAACCCATGTCAGCTGTCAAACTACAGACCGATCTCAAACCTACCATTTATTTCCAAGATCCTAGAAAAAGCTGTAGTTCAGCAGCTAAGCGCATATCTGAATCAGAACCGAATGCATAAAGGATGTTGAGAAACTTTCTCTCACTTAATCCTGACAAAACAGAGGTGCTTCTATTAGACACAGAGACAGCTAGATCCTCTAATTACTCAAAGAACCTCAATGAAATCACAGTCACATCTTCCCTCACAGATAAAGATCTTGGCGGTATCATGGATCCCAGTCTCTCGTTCGAAGCTCATGTAAATAATATTTCTAGGAAGGCCTTTCTCCACCTTAGGAACATTTCTAATATTAGAAACATGCTCTCCTCACATGATGCAGAAAAGCTAGTCCATGCATTTATTACTTCAAGATTGGACTATTGTAATGCCCTACTATTAGGCTGTACTACTAAGTGGTTAAACAAGCTCCAGCTAGTTCAAAATGCAGCAGGCAGAGTGCTCATTAGAACGACAAAATCTGAATCCATCACGGCTATCTAAGATACTTTACATTGGCTCCCAATAAAATTTCATATTGATTATAAAATACTTCTAATTACCTACAAAGCATTGAATGGTCTTGCCCCACAGTTCCTTAGAGAACTCTTAGTTCATTATAAACCACCATGTCTGCTTAGATCGAAAGGTGCAGGTTCTTTACCTGTACCAAGACACTTTACTTGTTTTTTCATTTTATAATTATATTTTTCTCGGTAATTGTTATTATTGTGGTGACTGTTGTCGGCCAGAGGAGGATGGGCCCACCGTTTAGTTTTAGTTCCTCTCAAGGTTTCTTCCTCATGCTCTAGTGGGGTTTTTTCTTGCCACTGTCAGCCTTGGCTTGCTCACTGGTGGCTTGGACTTGGACATTTGTAAAGGTGCTTTGTGACATCTGTTCTAAAAAGCGCTATATAAATAACTTTTGATTTTGATTTTTGATTTGATCCCCTGAGGAAAAGCCAGAGTAGCTCCCACTCTGAGGCAGATGCTTCCTCTGTGAGCCATTTCCCACCACTGGATGAGCCCCAGAGAGAGCGAAGGATCCGCGGCCCACAGGCTGCTGTCAGAGAAGAGCGGCCCCACTTCAGGCAGGTGGCAAAGAGCTATAATTACAGAGCATACCTAAAAATACACAAATGGCATGCTTTGGAAAAATAAATATAAAAATTAGTGAGGGTCACCCTGACAGCGAATACATTTGTTTCTGTGTTTTTAAAAGTTGATTTTATTAATGAAACCTGTTTAGCATTACCGATATCATAACACCAGGTATGTACACCGTGTTCTAACGCTGTTTTAGGGAGAAGAAGAAGGGGAGCTTGACTCTGGTGCAGTCTCTGGCCCAGAACCACACCGACATCCTGCTTCCCAAGCTCCACGATGTGTGCCTGACTGTGGTCCAGAGGGGCCCTCTCAGGGACAAAAGATTCTCTAATCAAATCATATAAACAATGGCCCAAAAAGGATCTTCGCATTTTGCTGTCCGAGCTGGAATTGCTCTGTTTTGTGACCAAAATGGTTCTAACCTGATGAAGAGTCAATTTGGAATGTTCTAGCGAGGAATATCTTGTCCTTAAACATGGTAGGTAGTACAAACTGATGCTTTTCCTTCTCTGACACACCAAGTAAATCTGCCACATATCGGATGAGTCCGATCGGCGTGTTTAAACAGGCACATCCCCATGGCGTGCCTGAACACCTGAGCCCCATGTCCACTGTCTCAGTTGAAGAATCTGAGCTCCATGGTGTCGCGTGCTTCCATGACAACACTGGCGCACATGTCCACCGACCTGTGGAGGGCCATGGACGCCAAGGCGGAGTTGGTTGCCTGCATGCTGCCGCACAAGGCGGGCGAAAGCAACCTCTTCATCAGGGAGGACAAGGACCTTGCGCTCGGTGCCATGGTGCAGAGCTGCTCGCCCACTCAGGTCATTCATGCTCTGCTGGCCGGGGAACTCAGGAAGGATCACCTCACCAACACCTCTATAAATTTGTTTTGAAAACGGTCATGCAGCCATTTGACCAAAATAAATTACACTGCCAAAAGAGACTTTTAGTAGAAGACAGAAACACATTTATAGTACAGCAGAGCCCTGCTACTACGAGGCAGTAATAGTGGAATCTAGACGCTATAATAGGTTCATAATAATTACACGCTATAATAGGTTTCCAATGTTGGGCAGTAGTTTAGCTGGGGCCTGGGAATATTGACATACCTATCGATATCTTGGTGCCCTTTTTTTTTTTTGGCTCCTCCTACAGGTCCAGCAGTCTGTGATGTCATCCCACGATAGATCAGGAAGCAGCTCCCTTCGTCACCAGCTCCCTGACCAGCCCTACCATTGGCCCGTGGCCTACTCGCTTGGCCAGAGGAAAGCCTGTATCCTTGCCTGTGAGAGGAAGAGGAACACGGAGAGACATGAGGGATTCGGACATTGAACATCAGCTCGATTATTGAACTTGATTATTGTAGTTTCTGGGCTTATTGTTTGTTTTAATGCCTTCATTTTTAAAAAAAAATAGTGTTTTTTACAAACAGACTAACAAACTGTATTAAATGTATCTCAAATGCAATGTGTGATTAATGTGTTTAACAAGTTGATTGTTGTATTTTGAATTCCATGGGAGGTGTAACTATAAAAAATAGTTCTTTGGCACTTAGTGGCAGTATTTGTTCAAAACACATGTAACATCAAGCTCTTATGTAACCTTTATAGGATCTTCACCTCAGACTTTGAATTTTGGCTTAATTTAAAGGGATATTGTGGGGTAATTGGAGCTAATTCTATAACTATAGTAGTGAACTGTATTACTACAGAGAAATCTTTTTGGGATTGTGTGTGTTTAAAATAGAAAACAAAAATTGAAACAGGTAATTTATCAGGTTTCAGATTTCCTGTTCTGCTGGACTGAGGGCATGTTGCTATATTGACAAAATCCAAGTAACTGCAAAATCTTTAAATAGTACAATATATAAACACAGGCAGTGGTAGTTCAACGGTTAAGGTACTTGACTTGTTCTCGGAAGATTGCTGGTTCACTGCCACGTTGCCACTGTTGGGCCCCCGCGCAAAACCCTTAACCCTCAATTGCTCAAATCGTACTCAGTCATAATTGTCGCTTTGAATAAAAGTGTCAGCTAAATGACATAAATGTAATCAGCACAGTCAAAGATTGATTAACCACACTAAGTCCAATACTAAGAGACTGGTACAGTGGATGAGGCACAGAGCAGGATACAGCACTATTTTTTGCTTTCCATCAGCAAGTGCTACCTGGATGCAGTCTTGCTACTTGGGGATTTTGCAGGCTTTGACTCCTTGGGTGTGTGATGAGGATTTTGCTTCAGTTAAACTCCTCATGAACATGTCTGACAAACCTGCACGTATGCTCTACCAGGACCTCATTTAATACTTCTCTTTCAGTAACTTGGAGCCTGTGGTTTTTGTTTGCTATTTCTGACATAACTGGGCAACATTTTACATTTAATGTATATATGGAATCCACAGAATCTATACCATAATACTGTAAAGAAATAGTATACTTTATACATTGTAGCTAGTCCATGCTAGAAGCTCCCAAACAACTCCACATAAACTTCAGCTCAAATAAGCCTCTTCCTTTCCATGATGTCCAAAAGTATTGGCGTTCAAATCATTCTTATAATAAATGGGAAGCTGATTGACAGCACGCGGACCTTTAAACGGTTAAAAGGAGAACTAAATAAGACAAGTGAAGGGTCTACGTTTTCATCTACACCTCCTCCATTTGTTGAAACACCTGCCAATCACGCCACTTGCCCAGGAAACATATGAAGTCACCCACCCCACTTTTTATGTAATTGAATTTTCTTTGACAAAATCTGAAGTTATCTTATACTGGAAGCATGTTTTAAAATGCCATTTAAAATGACAGCCACGATTGTTGTGGAAATTTACCAGAAAAGCACAAAATATTTAGCGTGGGATTCTGGAGAACGGATGCATGTAGACGGCTGAAATCGGTAAGCAGGTACATGTATTAGTCCTAAGAAATGTTATGTTGATAAATGTAGTATTTAATATTCGATGCTATCAAGTGATTTATATGAGTCTGCCAGTTTGGGCCCGTAGGTGCAGCAGTTTATGACGTTACACCTGTCCATGTCACCTTGTTGCCATGGAACGAAGAGTCCGTAGAGTAGCGAATTGATATTTGGTGGAAATCTTCTCACTCCGGTCGATATAGTGCTAATAATTTCAATTCTTTAAATTAAGAACCACAGAACAACATGGATGATCATGAATTATATCCGTTCGGTTTTCTTGAGCCTTCTTTCCGTAAGGTTAAAGGTGGGAAAATAATCAACACTGAGGGTAAGTTATGAAGTTAACTAGCGGTTAGCGTTAGCGTTAGCTAGCTAGCGTTAGCTAAATCATAGATCGTGTTTTGTTGTTGTTGTTGTTTTTTTTTAAATCTGCTGTTTTAGTTTTAATTTTGAATATAGCCCCTAACTAGATCTGCATAGCATTCCTTTGGTTAGTGGCCCTGTTTTCATCTTTCCCTAAAGGAATATTCTCTTCCCCTTCAGATTCCTCCAGTGGGATCGCCAAGAAAGTAAAATTCGAGAGCAATTACTACCTGCGGAGTCCTGGTCCTCGGATTCGGCCGGGGACGCCCTGGCCCTCGGATCCAGGGTTCAGTTCAACCGATGGCTTACCTGCCCTGGTCTTTTCCCCCTCTGGAGCCTCAGACAAGGCTGCGTCGTCGTCCAGCCAGCGGGGAGAAGACGCCCGTCAGAAGCGGTGCAGCCTGAAGAGGAAGAGAGAAGGGGAACACAGCAGCGACAGCGTACAGATCCTGGAGGATCTCTACACCCCTTCATTGTCCAAGCGCGTGGCCAGGAGCGGAACAACCACCTCTTCCACCCAGTCCATTGCGTACTCCGGTTGTACCGCAGATAGCAGCAAATCGATAAGTGATTGCGAATACCAGCTGGTGCAGAATGAAATCCTCTGCTCTGCCTCCAACAGCTACGAGGTTCTGCACTACCTTGGTTGTGGAAGTTTTGGCCAGGTGGCCAAATGCTCCAAGAAGGACACCAATGAAATGGTTGCCATCAAGATCCTGAAAAACCATCCATTCTTTGCTCGACAGGGTCAGATCGAGGTGGGAAAGTTTTGCCTGCTTTTTTGGAGCTTTTGATATGGAATCAGCTGTAGCCCCGATTCTGTTTGTTGGTATCAGATGTGCTAACTCACACTGTGGAATCTGTATACAGCCAGGGTAGCACAAAAACACTTGTGTTTGGTATCAGCACACTAGTTCTAATTTTCAAAGCATCAGTAGGAACTAGTTCAGATAACACATCGACAGCTTGAAGCTTACTATAAAAAGAAGGCTTAGCTACAATTGCATAAGCCATACCTGTTTGGATGTGTATTAAAAAAAAAAGTGCAGAAAAATTAAATCTGTCTTTCCTCATTTGCTCCTCCTCAGGTGAGCATCCTGAGACGGCTGAGCAGGGAGAACGCAGACGAGTTCAACTTCGTGCGTGCGTATGAGTGCTTCCAGCACAAGAAGCACATGTGCCTGGTGTTCGAGATGCTGGGGCAGAGCCTCTACGACTTCCTGAAGGACAGCATGTTCAGCCCGCTTCTGTTGAAGTGCGTCCGGCCCGTGCTGCAGCAGGTCGCCAAAGCGCTCATGAAGCTGAAGAGCCTGGGCCTGATCCACACCGACCTCAAGCCCGAAAACATCATGCTGGTGGACCCCGTCAGGCAGCCGTACAGGGTCAAAGTCATCGACTTCGGCTCGGCTAGCCACGTCTCCGAGGCCGTGTGCTCCAGCTACCTGCAGACCAGATACTACCGGTGAGGGACACGTGCTGAGGCGTGTTAGAAATAAGTGTGCACTTGTTGCACTCGAGTGTGCTTTAGAGTAGAGCTGCACATTTTGGCAGTTGCGATGACCCTGCTACACATTAAAATCGTGATAAGCATTACAGTTAACTGGAGCACGACTGATTCATATTTGATTTATAAGTGGTTTAATTTTAGTGATTCATGTGAGTGCTGTTATTTAGCAAAATACCTGATGAACCCTCTTCAATGTCTGAGATTAGTTAAGATGCTCCGAGTTGCAGGCTTTGGTAATATTAGTATTGGTCATGTCTGTACAAAACTGCTGTTGCATTGTAGCTATACCGTTAATTAACCGTGTTGTTTACCGAGTAACAGTGTTTAACTGCATTGATACTCTGTATTTACTTAATGGAAAACAGAACATCATTGTAGTGTCAGTGCATTTTTGCATATAGTTCCATGTTAGAATAGTGGGTGTGTAATGTAAAGTGGTGTGTAGGGGGGAAAAAAAAACCTGGACTCATCAACAAAATACTATTTAAACCTTTTACATTTTCATGAATGAATTCAGCACCGTTTGTGTTAAAGCAATTGCCGCCGAATCACCACAAACTACGGAATCAGCCGAGACTGATTTCATGATGGCGATATCTGTGTTTTTGGTCTAGGTCACCTGAGATCATCCTGGGTCTCCCTTTCTGCGAGGCCGTGGATATGTGGTCGCTGGGCTGTGTCATCGCCGAGCTGTTTCTGGGCTCCCCCCTGTATCCGGGAGCCTCTGAATATGATCAGGTAAGCACACGGGCCTTTGAGCTGTGCCTAGTCTTTTTCACGCATCTTGGGCTTGGATTCACGGAGCTCTGTAGAATTTCGCTGATTTGGGGTCGGTTCTTTCACTTTCTTTTCACACTTTTCTCACTGTGTGATGAAGACGTAAATCTTGTTTGTGAAAAGAGTGGCGTAGTGTTGCTAATGGAAATGGCCGTTCTTCTAACTATGCAGTTTGTTAGGGAGTCCATAATGGCTAGCAAGGAAGAGAGTGAATGTATGGTTTGAGCTTTTAGCTGCTGCTTTGGCTAGCTTATTTTTAGGAATAATATAAATAAGAGTTTCTATGGCCTGTTTTTCTTTTCTTTTTTTTTTTATACATGCATTTTGAAAATGGAAGGATGAACACAAAATAAAGTCGTAATCCTCTTGCCGTGTGGTGTCTCTGCAGATCCGTTACATCTCCCAGACGCAGGGCCTACCAGCAGAGTACCTGCTGAGCGCAGGGACCAAGAGCAACTATTATTTCCACAGGAGCCCTGACTCCAGCTGCCCCCTGTGGAGACTCAAGGTTTGCCAGTCTTTAAATGCCAAATACCATGTGTTTGTTTCATAAGGGATGTAACTTAATGATGTCATGTAACTTTATGGTGGAGCTGAATGGTTGATTTTTTTTCTTTCCTTTCTCCAGACGCCTTCAGAGCATGAGGCAGAGCATGGCATCAAGTCCAAAGAGACACGGAAGTACATTTTCACCTGTCTTGACGACATGATGCAGGTTATTTTGGCTTTTGTGCACATAACTGTACGCATTGCTTTACTGTTGTGATGTGAATTTGAAGAACGTGAGAAACAGCTTCCACGGCTCACGTTGTAGAGCAGGTTGAGCAAGGTGCTAGCTCAAAGGTCGAGCGTTCGTGCCGTTATAATGAGGAACGCACATGAATCGCTCTGGAGAACGGCATCTACGAAAGGCAGAGCAATGCATAGTAACTTGCTGCAGAACTTGCTGCGTCTTAGGTGGATCGGTGCCCTCTGCTGGTGTTTAATATGACTCACCCCTGGGTCTCTCACGCAGGTCAATGCGACCAGTCTGGAAGGCGCAGACGTCTCGGCGGAGAAGGCAGACCGGCGGGAGTTCATCGACCTGCTGAACAAGATGCTCACGCTGGACGCTGACAAACGGATCACGCCGATGAAGGCCCTGAAGCACCCGTTTGTCACCATGAGCCACCTCCTCCAGTTCCCTCAAAGTGCCCAGTGAGTTGTTCCAGGCCTTCCAATCTACATGTCACAGTTTTTAAAAAAAATTAAGGAACACCATCTTAATTTACAAATCCAAATGGTAGTACTGTAACTTGCCCCCCGCCCGTGTCTCTCTTTCTCTCTCTCTCTCGCTGCAGTGTGAAATCTTGCTTCCAGAAAATGGAGATCTGCAATCGGCAGTGCACAGGGTGTGATGGCAGCAAGAGCCTGTTTGGCAGTGGGGGTGGGGCGGGGGGCGGGGCCAGCACAGCTGCCAACCTCAATGACACCTTCAGCAGCTGGCTCGCCCAGCACAGCCAGGTGGGACAACCGGCACAGCAGGGCGGGTTCAAGAGGTCAAAAGATCGCCAAGCAGAGAGCCGGGCTAGGTACTCCCTGCTTCTTATTGCACTTTTTAATGGTTGGCATTAGCGCTAAAACTCCACACTAATTCAGTGCAAGGGAACCCTAGAACAGGACTCGAGACCTACTGGTCTAGTGTGTGGGTCTGCATAGTGGGTACAACTGTTGTAACAAGTGCTGGATGGCTCTGTGCCATCACACTTTGGTGATAGGTTGTGTGTGTTCACTCGAGTGTGCAGTGTGTGTTGAGAGTGTTGACGTGCTCCTCTGACCCTGTGCCAGACCTGTGTCCTCCCCCGTGCATGGCATGGGCGACGCATCGGAGCCCATTATCATCTCTGACACGCCCAGCCCAGCTATGAGCGTCATCATCATCTCCAGCGACTCGGAGGACGAAGATGACACCAAAGTCCAGCCCACCAGGTGCCCTCGCCTCGTCTTTTTAAAGCCATTATGAAATCCTTCCTAACACTTTCCTTGCCGTCACTCATCTTGTTGTTTAACCCTTCCTTCCCTTCCTTGGCCCCAACTCCCAGCTGCGGCGGGCGAACGTCATGAGCTGCGTGACGGCGCAGCACTCCGACATGTCCACATACATCCCGCTCAGCCCCAAGTGTCTGCCCAAGTTCGTGTAGAGCGCCACCAACCTGCCCAAGTGTTTTTTTGTTTTTGTTTTTTTTTACTTTGAATAAAAAACTTTGAATTGAAGTCGCTGACTGTGCCATGCCTTTCTGTGGGAGGCCCCATTTTTAACATTTTTTTTAACAATACCCATATTTTTATACATTTATATTTTGATGTTGATGGTTTTGGTTCTGTGTGAAGTTAAAATATTTTTTTATGCTGCACTTGGCCTCAATTAATGTATTTTAAACATATTGGATGTGAGTCCTTGACCAGCATGTCAATAAAGCTTCATCCAGTTGCTCTTGTCACAATGTGTTCAGTTCTTCTTAAAAGGGTAACATCGCAATTCTAAATTGTATTACAGTAAAGCAAAACATTAAAGGTTATTTGGTTGTACTATTCTATTGATCCTATAGTCAGTGGCTATCAATAAGAAATGATCAAGCACAGTTTTATTGGGTGTGTGTCTGGAAAGAGAACTACAGCTCCTGGCGAGATTTTTGGTTCAAGATTAATCATCATGCAAATTATTGTGATTAACGCTTTGTCTGTTTAATGAAACTATTATACTATAAACCTAATGTTTTAATAGGGCTGGCAACTTTCTAGATCTGATTACTACACGTGTGTGAAGTACAGGTGCTGTAGCTATACAAAATACAAATGTCCACAGTAGCCTAATTATAATATATGCATCCAAAATAAACACCAGAAGCCTGGACTAATGCTAATGTACATAAGTGCATTAAATCTAGGTAGGACTGCTCGATAGGTAGGATAACAAAACATTTGTCCCGCCATACAAAAGAAATGAGAGCGTGATAAGGACTCCAAGTCGCCACCAGATGGCGCCCGAAACCGCTTAAATGTATTCCAGTCGGAGACGCCTTTTACCTTAACATGCCAGGATACACACTCACTGGATGTTTAATCTTTCGAATGGGTCAGCTATGTTTTTATAGTCCGGAAAGATTTTTTATTATTATTAATCAGTTAAGTAATTCAAGCTGTTGCATTTTGCTGAGTTGAGGGAATATTGCATAACCCTGTACTAGCCAAATAATTAGATTTGATGTGCTATTTTGTGGATTAATACCATACCTGGCATGGTTTTAATGGCACATGGTCAATACTTGCTGTCAAAATACAGAGGTTCATAAGAACCTCCTTCCTTCATAAGGAGACTCCTGTTTTTGAAACTGTTTCGCGCTAACACCACTGTTTCTGCATACTAGCTCTTACTGCTTTTTTGCAACATGTTTATTCTTCGCCATTAGCGATAGTTTTATCTGTGAGAAGTGTAGATGAATTGCTGTTCTGTGACGTGGGAGACAAGGCAGGATGCAAAGACGAGCCGTGGTTCACATGGGACAGATGTTTATTAACACACAAAACAAAATGAAACCAAACACGAAGAACATTAAGCACTAACATCGGAGGCTCGTCGCTTTCAGAGTCCTCTGACCCGGTCTATAAACCACAGGAAGGATCCTCATGGCGGGCCTCCTCCACCTCCACTGATGGATCCTCAGAGCGGTCGGATTCGGTGTCTGACCTGAGGCCGACGTCAACATACTCCTCACTCCTGCTGTAATCCTCCTGGTAGTCCGTGAGGGGATAGTAGGACCCTGCAGAGTCTGTCCCTGGATATTGGTAGTCGTAATCGTACGGGTCCCGGTAATCCAGTGAAGGTAGGCAGGACTCTGCAGCATCTGATCCTGGACCACCACCAGGGCCCCCCCAAAATCCTCCAGAGATACTCTCCCCTGATGTGATGACAGGGAGTGTTCCCACAAGTATGGAGGATTCTCCTGCATGGGTTGGGTAGAAGCAGCTACACTGCTTCTTCCCCTTTTTCTTCTTTCCCTTGGCTCGAGGCAACCTTCAACGGTCGGTGTTCCTGTGACGTGAAGCCGGATGCAAAGATGAGCTGCGGTTCAGATGCCACAGACGTTTATTATCATACAGAACAAGACAAAACCAAACACGAAGAACATTAAGCATTAACACTACTTAGAACATAACAGGCAGTCTTAAAACACAACAAAGCAGCATACATGGGGTCAAACACTGACAAACAACAACAAAACAAGGGTTTAAATATGTGTGCTCACAATTAAAAGAACTATAGACAGATGCTGGTTCACTCCTAACATCTGCAAATTAAAATACAAGTTGGTTATTTCTCAAAAAGGACTGAAGCTCTTCCTCCGTCAGTGAAGCACCCTGGTAGTGTTCTCATATGTGGCGATGGAAGTGACGTCCATGTAAATAGGTGTTTAATCACTGCCATGTGCTACTTGGAAAATAAATTAATCTTTTAGTATGAACAATGTTGGGGATAAAGAAAGGGGACTTGTACATCTCCAATAGCGATTAGAAGACAATAACTGACACTAGGACACCTCATCTAAATATGTTGACTTGACAAGTATAGTATTATTCATGTTATACATCTATGGGTTAAAAATATGGAAAAAGTGTTTTAACAAGAACGCCAGAGGGGGCATTTACTATTTTGTGGAGAATAAAAAATGGCTCATTTTAATGTGTTAAAATTTTTTAAATTCTTTTGCAGAGAGGGAAGGGTGAAAGGACTGAGAAAGAAGGTTAGCACCTGCCAACCGGTGCTGGGAGTAGGCCTCACTCACCTGTCATGCACAAGAGACCTGCAGTCCCAGGGCACAGTAAAGGCTAATTTACTCCCTACATATAAAAGCTTGTAAAACTTGTTTCTGTTAGAGTGCTCCTAGACTGAGGTACCTACATTCCCAAGTCTGAAAGGTGAGATTCTACCTGTGCACGTAGAAAATCAGGTAGGCTGTTTTTGTCCTGCTCTTCAGGATGGCTGGCTCAGTGCTTCTTGATACTTTTAAGTCACTGAATGACAACCAGCTCTGTCCTTCTCCCTCAGCTGTGTCACTGATATAGTGGCCTGTCGGAGTAGTCGGTGGTCCTTAGTCATTTAATAGTTTCTACTGCACGTGTATAAATAATGTCAGATTACTCACCATGGTCCATGCTGTCACCTAAATGAGAAACCACCGCCTGGAGTCTGTAGGTGCCAGTGGGTGCACATTCCTGCAACAAACAAATACATCTTTTTTTTCATACGATTAACTGAAAACGCATCACGGATCGAACGCCATCTCTGTATTAACAGGCCTCTTTCATTCTCTCTCATTCTGTCTCTGTGTCTCTCTCAGCCTGTATCTCTCTTCTTTTTGGTCTCTCTCTCTCCTCACCGGTAGGCTTACTTGCTGTCCTCTAGCTCCCTGTCCTTCTCCTCTCTCATTTACTACTGATGGGTTAAAAGAACTTAGTCATTATGGCAGATACTTATACACAGCCGTATTATCACTCCACTGTAAGAAAATGGCACAACTCTACCTGGCTGGGGACTGGAGTTTTCCCCCAGTTTATCATTTTGCATTTCTTGCGGTTTGTCCTGGGTTCCCGCTGCTCCACTGAGGACAAACCACAAAGCCATTCAGTCGGCATTTTGTAGCTAAATGGGAATGGGTGGACAGAGAAGTATGTGGGCATGGGTTGATGGTACGAGCTCACCTCGACTGCTGCCTGAGAGAAGCCACCCCAGGAAGGGCAGAGAGATCCAGCTCGGACGGGACGTCCATCACGTCTGAGAGCTTTTGGCCCAGCATGTCAAACCGCTTAAGGTGGAGGACGAAAATACTGTTCCAAGAGGAAAAGTGACTTAAGGACTGGAAGTGTGTGTGAGTGGAGGAGGGTGTGTGTGTTGGACTGGTTTAAAACTCATTCTTTAAGGTCATCTACGTCAGACGAGACTCACCGTGGCAGTGTGAAAAACTCCACCTCTTCAGTTGCCTCGCAGCCTGCTTCACACTCACAAAAACGCTCCAGTAGTGTTGGCTGAAAAAAGAAAGAGACCCTTTCATTGAGAGTGATAAAATCAAAATGGTAGCATGTCATAACTGTATTCTCTCCTTTACAACACAGTAATGAAGCCTTATCCAAAGAGGGTGTGTGAGGTGACCAACCTTAAAGTAAGTGTGTAGGCTGTCGGTCGTAGCAGGGCTCAGATTTACAGAGAGGTGGTTGTAGACATCCACTCTGCAGCTCTGCTTTCCACAGCTTTCACAAAATGGAGAACAGAAATGTTACAACATTTGCACAGAAATAATCTCCTGCATCCCTTATACAGTGTGTGAGTTATCACATGCTAATTTGCTCAGTTTTACAAGTAGATAACATCTTATCTAATGTGAAGCATCAGAGCAGAAAACATTTAGAATGCTCAGTCCATGTCTGTTATGTTTTCCCAAACTCACACACACTCTGAGATTTGAAAGCTATGTGATGAATACAAGCTGAACTTGTGAGCATTTTAAATGTTCATATTTAAGTTATGTATGTTATGAAACTTTCATGAATACTTTAAACAGAGATGTCCGGAGAAAGCGCCTACTCTCCGTGAGAAAATGTACTTTAAACAAACATGTTAAGACTGGTTAAGACCAGTCCATTAACACAAAGGAGATATGCAACAGTGATACCTAATTACCTGGTACATGTGAGCACAGACTTGATATGAAACTCAAAGTTTGCCACAGGGCAGATGTAAGAGAAGAAAGAGGCCCTGAGTCTCTCTCCCTCCTCTTTCAGCTGCAGTAAGCAGAGCATCAGGAACTCATGAGCATCCTGTGGAGGACAGCACAGGAGAACATCAGAGGAGGATTTGCTCCTGGACTTCAACAGCAGCACGGTGAGAAAACAAAGGTGGCCGTGTGCAGTTCCTGCAGGGTACTGCGTGAGGTTCTGATGTGTTCTGAATGGCTGAGGGGGCTATTTAGCTGGACCTGTTCATAGTCCTCTTCGAATGCAGGGCAGCGGGCTGAAACACACTCAAGCAGGGCTCCCAGGAGCTGCACCTTCTGCTTTGTGCTGCGAGTGGTGAGCTGGGCCTGCTGCAGATCTGAAAAACATCTACACACAGCAACAGGGAGACCAAGTGGTTTATATCTCTGAGCATCACAGCACCTCCTTAAGCACTCATGATTAAACAGTTCATTTAGACCCATGTGAAGCCTCTGGTTCTGAACGGGTACCTGAGCATCTGGCAACTAGAAGGATCCGTCAAGCAGGATGACTGAGCTCTGATGGGTCTCCAGAAGCAGGAGATACTCAGTAGGCACTGCAGAGTGGCGTTCATATAGCAGCTGTTCCCAATGTTGGGAAACCTAACAGGTCATCCATGTTAAAAATAGATTTAGTGCACAAGCTCTGAAACATCCAGGCCACTACATGTCAGTATAATGGCTGTTTCATAATGTGAAGAAGAACTGCTAAATGACTTACTGCTCATTTAATTACAATATGTTTGTATTTGTATAGGAGAAAAAGACTGAGCTTCACCTGTGTAAACTGTAAAATCATCTACTCTTAATAGGCTGTGTAGTAAAACGCGGTGTGTATTCTCGTCTTTACCCGAGCTGCCGAATGTTGAGGTGTTCGACAGCGGAATGGATGGGGGTGTGGCCTTGGCCCTCACCCTGACCAATCTGACGCATCCTTTTACTCCTGAGGACGTGCAGCAGCTGTCGCAATAAATTCCGCGGCTGAACACGAGTGTCTGCCTGCATCAGAACAGCCGGAAACCTGAGAGAGAGAAAAGAAGGGAGAGATTAATACAGAGTGGCCAGTTATGCACAAAATGTTCACATAACAACCCTTAGACAGATAAAGGTGTGAAGAATGAAAAATACAATGATGTTTTTTCTCGTTTTATGCCCTAAGGAAGTTACAATGGCAGTGCCATTGGGTAACCACCATGCCACACTTTTCTCTGCCACGAAGATGAATTTTGATAATGTACCCACCTCTCAATGCGCACGGAGTCCACATCTTTATCTGCAGCCTCTGTATAGAGAACAGAAACTTGGAGTAAATGTCCTTAACCAAAAACAGACTATGCATTTGAACAACATGATCAAATCTGCTGAGCTCTAACCAGGAACAATCACTGCTGTAGTCCTGAGCGACTCATATGAGGAGGAGGAGGAGGCTTGACCAGGAAGGCACGACTGGGTAGAAGAGGCATTGTGGGATATGTCCACAGGTGAAAAGGAAGAAGCAGTACTGAAGATCAGGGACCCCTCAGAGGAAGAGGGGCAAGAAGTGGAGGTGGTCACATTCGCGGCGTGACCGTCTAATGCCACGCAGGAGTCAGACACTTTGGAGGATGAGATTATGTGTCTCCACCAACTTCTATTCGTTTTCTCCTTCTTCTTTTTCTGTAGAAAAGCATTGTAGAAACGTATTGATTTGTATATGCAGTATTATCGCGACTTAGCGATATCTCGGTATTCTTACAAGAATCTCATTTTGATTTAAAAAAAACAAAACAAAACTTTTTAATCATCTGCATTTGCGCTAGTTTTTTTTACAGGAAAATGCTAATTAGTTACGCACTGTAACGGCCCGAGTGCCGCTGGTCAAGGAACAGGACGTACAGACTCGCTCCACGGAGACGTTTATTAACGATTATTAACATACGATACAGACACCGGCACTCACGTATAACACAAACTGTGACCGTGAACATGATCAACGACTGACAATAAGGCACACACTAACAAGGGTTTAAATACATACAAACATGACAAGAGTAAACCGATGCAGGTGTGTGCTGAACAACATAGGCAAGGTTACGCACGAGACAGTCAACGAAGAACTCCCAGTGCACGCGGCGGGCCATACCACGTGACCAGTGGAAGCGTTCCGTGACATGCACAATAAATCTTAATCCTTTTCAGATTATCGTATTTAAAATCGTTCCCAAAGTGTAGGAAAAAACATACATACCTTCATACACGAGCAAACACAGCCCATCCTGTTCGAATCTGTGATCTACTCGATTAGAGAATTAAGTAAAATATCAAATATGGTTTTTACAGGTCCTTTAACTGATATTCGCGATACAGCGCACCTCATTGTTTTGTTTTAAAACGGAGTTTTGACTCTTAGATGTTCTGAATATGTATTATTTTGTCATTACTGATGCAAGTTCTCAGTTCTCATACGTTGTCACCCTCTTGAAAATAAATATTATTTACGTGTGTGTGTGTGTGTGTGTGTGTAAGCGTTTCAAACGTTAAGATTCTTTAACTTCCGCAGTATAGTTTGGTAAATTCAGGTAGCGTAATGTTTTTTCCTAAAATCCTCACTGTCTCGCCCTGTGGTAAGGAGAAATGTTCCAAATATGACAGGTTACGTTTTATCATAGATAACTGGCTACAAATTTACATTTGCGCCCTAATTTCTCTAGACATACATCTATAAGCATTGTTACTTTAAGACGCAATTAGTCTTGCGCTCTGGCAAACGTGTGCACCTGTAAATAATTACAATTATTTTAATGTACAACTTATTTTATTGTATAACCACACTGTAAATAGAATCCATAAGAATGTATTCAAAGCCAGAGTTGTAACGTTCAGTTATTTTTTACAGGTAGAGGATTACTGTGCTTCTACTATCTCTTAGCAACAAGTGATTTTTTTTTCTTCAGTATGACATGTGGGATAGTTTAGGGAACCTGATTTTTTTGTTAGATAAATATGTGTGGGTTATGACCGTTAAAAAGACCTGAACAAAAAAAATGTTTGGATTTTTATTCGCTGTCACCTTTCATCACGGGCAACATAAAAATTCACACTACTGCAATATCGCTAACATGTTACTGGCATGCGAATAAGACACCTGAGCACAGAGAGAAACCCAGTGTTATGATTACAGTTGACATTGGAACTAGCTAGATAGCTCATATTAAGACACTTCTTTGGAGAACACGTGCTAAAGTGTTTTCCCCACAATCTATATGCACAATTTATTTGCCAACTGTGACCAGAGAGAGAACATAGCTTACTCACAGCCTAGGACATGCATGGATTTTGATGAGGACTGCATATGCCTGGGATCAATTCAAACACGTCATGACGATGATATAAAACCTGATGAAACAAGCTTGACAAGCAGCAGTTCCGTTTTTCCGTGAAAGTATCAAGCACAGATGAAGACGTTTCTATGGTTATCTCGGTTTTATAAATATTAGCCTATAGAGTTGGGCTTAGTACGTGAATAAAAGATGGAATTAAACATGCATAAATTACGGTGTCCTGGAAAACCCATCGTGCTGCAAATACACAAAGCATATTCATCAAAGTGGTAACACACTTTAGAAATGCGGTGCAAATTTAGAAAACGCATACAACTTCAGGAACAAATCCTGTCACAACACAACGGAAGTGCTGTTTCCGGAGGACACGGAAAGGGGTGGACTTCTATGAGATTAGCGTGAAGTCTATTGGAAGTAGTGACAACTGAGTAAAAAGGGTTGTTTTTTTTCCAGTTACCACAGTGTTATCAAGGGTAGGTATGTGATACAGAATGGAAGACTGACCTATTCATGCTCTGCATTCTTGCTTATTTTATACATAAGGCAGCCTTAAAAACATGGGATGGAAATCCCATTTAACACAATATGGACTGTTTTACATTCAGAGTGAAATAAGTAACATTCACCTTTTAATATATATTATATATTTATTTATTTTAAATGTTAAAATTCTTAACTAGGTCAGTGTTTTAGTTAGCTGCAAAAATGCCCCCATATTGAAATTTGTATTTCTAATGTCACAAGAACACTTTATTGACCTATCTCTGCCTAGTCAGCCTATAGAGGTTTAGCACACCCACTTAAATTGCCTTTCTCAGGCATTTCAGCTCTGAGTACCTTTTGAATGAAGCACAATACAGGGCAGCCAATCATAAAGGAGCTCATTTATCTTACATCCGTCTTAAAGGTGCAGTAGCAACAGGTGCCTGTTGAATTCCAAGCGATATCTATAGAGGTTGGAAATTGGTTGTGTAAAAAAAAAAAACAGGCTGAAAACGAGTCGTTTCCGTTCTGTGAATTGGGAGAAAGGGACAGTGTGTGGAAGCCCAACCCCAGTCATATAGGTTTGCTTCAAACAGTACCATTACCATCACCCACTCTGGTGCACTAGTTTGAGTGTATTAGAACTAGTAGCAATGCTGAAGCATTACATGTATCTATAACAAATATTCTGACCATGATGAAGTGATAGATTTGTTAAGGCAAACTGTGTATGCAAAACATGTTGCTTAGGTCACTTGCTCTAATTGTACACAACTCTAAAGCTACACAACTGTACATTAGTTAAAGTCTACACAGTGTCAGTCATGTGAAGTACAACTGAAAGTTCCCCTGTTGTATTCTTCCAACAATCAAGTTCTGCGTAAGTGGGGGCAAAATAATATGAGCTTCACATCAAAGAACATTTTAAACAAATGGACTGTATGTACATCTTTTTTTCTAATGTTACAATTGGAGTCTAAAGTTATATCTCTTATCAGTGGAGGATGCACTTGCTCAAACCTTTTCTTTAGATTCCTTTTGTACACACTACAGACTGTGACCTCGAGATGCTTGAATGAATGTTGAACATTCACACTTGTGTATGCGTGCCGACTGTTAGCTAATGCATCATGATGAGCCTATCCTTTTTGAGTTACTTACTGAGATCATTCTCATAGCAAGTTCATTACACCTTGTGTACTCGATGTAGTGCGGTGAGCAGTTTCAATCTTAGTTACAATCTTAGTTATCAAAGACTCACTCCACCGACCAAAGCCTCTTCTCTTAGACAACATGACAAAACCATAGCAGCTTGAGAGCAAAAATCGAGCCTCGTAAGAGGTGTTATGTTCCATAGGCAGATTGACATCTTAATGCGATACACATGAACTCAATTTTCTTTGCATACATGTACATTGCACTTGTAATGTTTCTGATATTGCTTCTCTCCTGAATAGCTCAGTCAGTAGAGCATCAGACTTTTAATCTGTGGTCCCTGTTCAAGTGAAAATATTGTTCTTTGCCACTAAAGTGCGCTTGAGAAGTTTCTTGAAATACCTCTAGATCAACCTAAGTCAAGGGACAGGACCCTGTTGCCTTGAGCCTTGCCGATTAAATTGACATTTCACATCCGTTTCCCCCAGCTGTGATGCTGTGCATTGGCTGTCACCCCAGGTTAGGCTAGCTAGTTCTGCTGGCAAGCTTGAAATATCAAAATCCTTCCTACTTTAAAAAAAAATCATCACTTCTGAGCCTATCCTTTTTGAGTTAATTACTGAGATCATTCTCACAGCAAGTTCATTAGACCTTGTTCACTCATTGTAGTTCGGTGAGCAATTTCTATATTGGATGAGAGAAGGAGCAGACTTGTTCAAGTCACAAAATCCATTTACACTTAAACAACAGGAGCTTGTCAGTGGAGGGTGTACTTGCTCACACCTTTCTTTTCGATTCCTGTTGCATAAGGGAATAAGTGACAAGGGAAGTCATTTTGGAACAAACCTGTGAGGCAACTGTCTTTGAAGCAAAGTGTCTGTATCCAGGGAAGAACATGTGCATGTTCAAGTGCTTGCCCTGTACTTCATTCTCTGAAGTTTACTGAGAAAGACCTGACAGCAGTTGAACACCATTGGTTGCTGTCTGCTACCTTGTCTCTGTCTCTCTCTGTGTTCGCATGATAGGCACCACTGCATGCCATGCACCAGGCCTCCTTTCTTGTGAGGCTGTCCCTCATGACATCTATGGAGTGCATAATTGAAGACTAAGTAAAAGGATTCCCTTAAGATCTGAATACCTTTGATTGTTGTCGTACATCGTCTCTGGCTCTCTCTGTGTTAAATGCAGACTGCTCAGGTCATGGTGTTGACAGCTTCTAGTATTTTCACTAGATCCAAAGCAGTGTCAAACCTGTTTTTACATTTAAATGTTTTCACTTGGTTTTACATTTTAATGTTAACAAAATAAGAAACAATACACATTATAAATGTTAGATAGCTACATATTTGTACTTCTTGTACAAACTAAGAAAATAATAGAACACTAATTTAGTTATGTGACATATTGACACCTGAACAAGACATGAGTGAGGGATAAAAAGGCAGGATATTAGTCACACAAAGCACTGCCAAAAAGTTTTAAAAACAGCTGTGTGGAAGCTCATGAAGACAGGCTCAGCTTTAGTCCACAGTATGTTAAATGGGAAACACTGGAGGATGGTACATGAGGGGTTTAAATAGGGAGAGAGTTAATTAGAAGCAGGTGATCGTGATGGTTGATAAGTGTGTGATTGTGAACCGAGCAGTGGTCGTCGTGGGTGATTTGTGCGGATATGTGTGTACGTGTCTGTGTCTGCGTTCCTGGTTCGGTGCGGACCAGAACCTGACAACTTGTTTCCACTTGATATCAGAATTAGTTGAAGAGAATTTCTGGTCCCGTCCTTTATTGCAACTTAAATATAAACATGCTTTTGAGGGACCCTCCGGAGAATGTCGGAGGGGTACACAAGAGTTTAATTCTTATAAACTTTTTCAAGGGCAATTATGTAAACAACCCTCCTTTTTTTCCATATTGTTCTTTGAAGTTTCCACCATTATGCACAAATTACAAATGAAATTATAAAAGCTAGTCACCTATGAACCTGCGGGCTTATATAGAAGGGAAAATAAACTATGGACTATTTGTGCTCTGCATTCTTGCATATTTATTTATGCTAGGCTGTACATAACGCAGCCTTAAAAACATGGGATAAAAATCCCCATGTAACACAATTCAGGTTCTGTCTAAATACATGGCTAGCTAGCTAGTTATTTTACAATCCCATTTAGCCCATATATCGTCGTGAATGTCCTGAATAAAACGCGCTGTACCTAATCCCCATAAATGACATATCTCTCAGTGAATAAAAACTCGTATGCTTCAACAGTATACAATGGGAGAAATGGCGATCACCTTTAAAAGGATTTCTTACTGTAGGCCTATTATAAACAACATGGAGGAAATTAAAATAAAAATACTTGAGTCAGAC
This sequence comes from Electrophorus electricus, assembly GCF_041902795.1. Lineage (NCBI taxonomy): Eukaryota > Metazoa > Chordata > Actinopteri > Gymnotiformes > Gymnotidae > Electrophorus > Electrophorus electricus. Next base: position 358,826 of record NW_027658616.1, on the reverse strand, counting down.
CGTGGGCACAGGCTGCTAATAAATCAGGTAAATGAAACTGGATGGACTGCTTAATTTTGTAACAACACAACATTTATGGTGACAAGGATGTTTCACACATACACTCTTAAGTGATGCTGACCTCAATATCCATATTTCACATTGTTACTGTAACACTATAGATGAACCTAAACCTCGCATTCTCGTCACGTTGATAAGCTTTTTGAAAGTTCCGCTCTGCACGTCTCTGAAAGGCAGGTGAGTTAATCTTCTGGAAACATAAAAGCATGATCTTAAATCTTTCACTTTGTTCTTATATGCGAGTTGTCAATAAGTCAAAATTCTTGTTAAAACTCTGGAACTCTGTTGCAGCTCAGTCTCTCTGTTTTGCATTGCCAGATCAATGGACAGGAGTATGTCCAGCTTTGACACACGTGCCCTGCGCTGACCAGTACCGCCAGCAACCACAACACATGTGGAGACGAAATGCTCTTTAACTACTTGTCCTTCCTCCACGTATATACACTGAAAACTCCAGTTTAGAGTGGTTAATGGCACTTACGCCAGCGCACTGTACCGGTTTGTTCACCTGTAGTCAGAGATGCACGGACCCGTTGGTGCGTATGCGTAACTCGGAGCAGGTGCTGCTCTACAAGGTTATGCTGCTGCTTATTGTCACTCTCTCACGACCACAAGCCCTCATCTACTTTAACAAGGCTAAGTCACTGATAATGTAATAACAAACATGTTTGACAAAATACTAGGTCATGGTTTGCAGTCTGAAGTACTTCTGACCTGCTGAGAGTTAGCCTGATTTGATTTAGCTTGTTCTTAACCTTTGTTTAGTATGTTACGTAAAAGCTCACTCATTAGGTTTTTTTTTTAATAGGCTGTAGTAATTTCAGGAGCTCAGGCAGGGGCATACTTATATTTATGAGTGGCTATGCAACACCCACTGAAATAAAAGCTGAGGATGTCATTGCAGAGGTAGGAGGAGCCAGAGCAGAATATTACAGAATATTACATTGCTTGAATAGTGGCTCTGTCTGCCCTGGGGGTATTATTGAAACCCAAAGGCTGAAAGGATGGGGAGAGAGAGAGAGAGAGAGAGAGAGAGAGAGAGAGAGAGAGAGAGAGAGAGAGAGAGAGAGAGAGAGCATGTGTGAACATATTCTTGTCACGGTACGGCCCCTCCCCCCAAACGTCTCCCCGTGTGCGTTTGCTTGTGTGTGTGTGTGTGTGTGTGTTCATCCGTGTGGCCACGCTCCCTTGTGTTTCACGCCTGCCCTTCGTTATGTTGTTATTGTTTGCGTATATAAGTTCTTTGTGTAAACGTTAACGTTGTCAGTGTTTGATCCCACGATAGCCTTATTGCTACGTTGTCTTCCATGTCTCTAAATAAACATCGTTGTATGCATCATGGCTCCTCTTTTGTATCCTGCCAATCCTCCCTGCGTTACAATTATGATAAAATTTGATAAAATACAAGATCATAGTTTGCAGTCTGAAGTACTTTTGACCTGCTGAGAGTTAGCCTGATTTGATTTAGCCTGTTCCTAACCTTTGTTTAGTATGTTGCGTAAAAGCTCATGGAAATATTTCAGATGTAACATACATGTAACTGACCTAGTAGAGCAAAATTACAGAATTTTAAGGAGGAAGTGACGTTCTTGGGGCATATCATTAAGGGAAATACACACAAGCTGTCTCAAAACCGACCACAAGCCATAATTTCGCTACCTAAACCATAGTGGCATACTCCCATCTTACTCTTTTAGTCCCACACGCAGTACACCGAATACTGCAGGACCAAAGAGTGTCACACTTCTCAGCCCAGTGGTAGCTGAGATACCACACCACCCTCTTAGATATGCCTAATATAACTGTCAAAAGGTGTATAACACTGAACCCAGCTACACTCCTTCCTACGGAGGAGGATGGAGATCCACAAGACTGCACAGCAATCTTAGCTGAAGTATATATACCGCGGGTTGATCTCTTTGAAGAAGCCATAAGTAACCCAGACCTATGCCTCTATGTGGATGGGTCAGCAAGCAGGGACGACACAGGGGTCAATTGGGAAGCATACGCGGTAGTAACAGATCATGAAATACTTAAAACAGAAGTATTACCATCCTCCTATTCAGCGCAGGCTGCTGAACTAATAGCACTGACGGAAGCATGCAAACTAGCTGCAGACAAAACTGTTAATGATTTTGGAGCCATATGGAAACATAGGCAATTCCTGACAAGCTCGGGTAAATATATTAGACATCGCCATCTTGCTAGAAGCCATTTTGCTGCCAAAGACAATTGCAGTTGTTAAGTGTGCAGCTCACAAGACTACAGAAGACCAAATCAGCAAGGGGAATAATTTTGCAGATAGAGTAGCAAAGGCAGCTGCAACTAAAACCGCTGTGCAAGCAATACAGGAAACCGCTGCTACCCCGCAGGCCACATTACGGGAGATTCAGTCAGGGGCTACCGCCACCGAGCGCACCAGGTGGAGATAACTAGACTGCACAGTGTACAATGGTGCTTGGACACACACACCTACGGGCAAACCTTGCCTACCCAAATCATACGTGCAGGGCCTAATCAGAATTGCTCATGGGCGTAGCCATGTGAGCAAAGGGGGAATCGTGGACAGCATATTAAAGTACTGGTTGAGTTGGAACTGTGTTGAGTAGGGTGTTAAAGGCAAGGCCTACCCTTTCGACACTCGGAACCGTCAAGAAACCCATAAGATGGGTGTGTTGGTGCTTGTGATACTTGGGGTCTGGCATAGTGTCCACTTGAGTACATCCGAACGTATAACCTGGGATACCTCCTCCTCCGCTTATTGGACCAGGTTAAACAACGGCTATTTTAGCACCTCTAACAAGGAACAAATCCCATGGTATCAAGCCTTCAATAAGCCAGTGCAGCAGACAATTACAGGTCACCTAAGAGAAAACACCACAAAGCAGAGTCAAATCATTAGGGTTCCGTCTGGTTCTTATGATTATTCTGCAAACAGAAAATATGTATGGGACATCAGAACTGATAGTGAAGTTAAACAGTCAATCTTACTATTGCCAGTGCGCCCGGGGATGGAAATGCCATTCAGGTAAAGTTACGAGGAAACTGGAACAATCCCAATGGTAGCTATCTGTGCTGTATAGAAAGGGTGGGGGCTGACATTTGTGTGCCACTGACACATGTAGCACTGCCACATAGAGAAAATCAGACACAGCTAACACAGTCAGAACATAGACTGCATATTAACATGGATGAAGAATCCCACCACTTATCAGAAGACTTGTTACCATTTCAGGGTCCCAACGCCACTGAGGCAGAACGATTAGCAGCTAAATGCCAGCAAAATACAGCGTGTATGTCAGTCATTGTGCATGCCCAACATATCGAGCAAGAGTGCCTGGTGTGCCAGCATACCAGTGTTCCATGGACTGTAATCCCTCTGAAAAACGCAGACGTAGGAGAAGTGAATATGACAATCTCTATGTGCCAGGTTATTAACCAGACCTCAAACTGTCCCAGTCCCACTAACCCCGCACCACCGAAAATGATGCTGCATGTGGCAGCTAGTAAGGGTGAGATATTTGTATAGCAGATGAAGCAGCAGGTGCCGGAAGGCTGGTCCAGATGCGTCGACTATGTGCAGGTGCACAGCAACGGCACTTGCAGTGACTCCAATAGCAGTTCCCTCTGGAATTGTTCCATGACAACCCTGCAGGGATATTGGAATGTAATGTGGGTCTGTGGTTCGGTGGCCTATGGTGAATTGCCACAGAACCGGATTGGTTGTTGTTATCCAGCTGTAGTGCGCCCAAGGACACAGGTGTATACACTTCCCCATGCCAAGCAGCACAGGGTGAGGAGAGACATAACCAGCACAGACTATTGTGGTAGAATTCTGAGGGACCCATGGACCACTCCGGGTGAAACCATTGGTTGGTCCCTTTTCCTGGGCGGTGGCACAGTAGCAGCCCTGCAAAAGATCAATGGCTTAGCTTATCAGTTACTGCAAGTAGTTAATGACACCTTAGCAGCAATAGGTGCCTTAAAGATAGAACAACAAGTGATAAGGGCAGCAGTGCTTCAACATAGATTGGTATTAGATCTCCTAACCATGAAGGAAGGAGGAGTGTGCAAAATGATTAACACTTCCTGCTGTTTTTACATTCCAGATCTCAGCGCTAATATTGCTGATTATATGAATCATGTGTTATCTGCCTTCACTCCGCAGCCTACAGTTCCAGGTGGATTCTGGGACTGGCTGACGGCCTGGTTGGGCAGTTGGGCAGTGAACCTAGCAGCTGTAGCGTTGCCCATTCTGCTACCCATTCTTCTTCTTCTTCTGTGTTTACCTCCTTTTTTGTCATTGCGTGTCAGACGTCTTTCTAGTGTGTTCACCATGCCAGCGCTCAGCAGTCATGCCAATGACCAACCCCAGCTCTGTGAAGACATTCCGCTCCCCAAGATGGGCGGTGCCGGTGATCCACATGAAGACATCGTAGTGCTATTTGCTGAATAAATGTGTGATAATGTGTGATATAGAATAAAAGGGGGAAATGTTGTGGAAATTTACTTTGCTTCATTTTGTGGAAATTTACTTTGCTTTATTTTACTTTGCTTTATGTTTCTATAGTCACAGCATAACAGTCTGCAGATAAGCGTGTGAGTCAGGGACTCCAGCTGCTCACATACCGTTCTAACCATAGAGATAGAAGAAGCCTTCAGCGCTCAGGCTAACCAAAACATGAATTAGCAGATACTCTGTAGGAGTCGTTTTTCTTTTTTTCTCTTTCTTCTGTTCTGTGTATAAGGGGAGGGGGACCGTACTGCGGGTCAGTCCTCTTACTCTGTTATACAGGGGACAGAACTCAATAAACTTTTACTCTTTACTACTCAGTGCATAAAGCTGTCTGTGTTTGATGTGCTCTCATTTTCCCACCACATCCATTTAGCAGTACTTCTGAATAACCGAAATGGCTTAAAACAGCTGAGGGGATGTTTGAAACTGAGTGATAAGATGTTCAGCAATTTATATATGATAATACAAGGCAGTAAATTAAATTTGGCTGAACTGGACAATAGTACCTGGCATGAAAAGTATGTCGTAGAAAGAGTAACAAAAAACTCAACCTCTCACCTCGCGCTCTGAGATGTCTTCGTCACTGTCTGTAGTGTCCTCTAGGATACTTCTGCCCTCACTAAAGTGTGTCAACCTGACCGGGTCAAACATCTCTTGAACATAATAACTACACAATGGAAAATCAGCTTCAAGTGCTGCATTGAGCAAGAGTGCACTGTAAATGGCCAGATATAAATGGCAATGTCAGTAGTAAATTTATATATGCAGTCATGGAACAGGACCTAGCTGTAGAGCACAGCTTTAAGGTGCATATTATGATGTGCTCTTACCAATCATCCTCCTGGCTGTGTCTTGCTCTTTTGGCCAAATGTTTCTCTTCCAAAGCAGACAGACCAGACTCGCTGCATATTACTCTGTGCACTATAAATAAACCACATGTATAATGCCTTGTAAACAATGGAAGAAGGGAAATTTGAACTGTGACTACTCTGTTAAAGGGGCGGATAAGGCACCCCACCCAAACCCCCGAAAGCTGTTCTGTTATCCCTAATTGCTATGCAATAGTCCTGTGATTAACTCAAAGGCTGGAGAAGTTTCACCTTTCTCTATTTGAATCCTGAAGGCTGTTCGGTTCCGTCGCCCACAATCCATCCTGTGTAATTAAACATTCACATCATAACTCGACACCGTGTAATAGGGCAAACTCACTCGGATCGGGGAAAGGATCACAGACTACCTGTACTGCTGCTGCAACTCTGCGGCCATTCCAACAACATCCACATACATTCCAGCAACATCCTATTATAGGACACAGTGTATCTGGCTTAAGTACACCCATTTAATAGCATGTTGGACCTTCTTTGGCCTCCAGAACTGCAGCAATTCTTTCTGGCATAGTTTCCACTATATGCTGAAAATACTCTGCAGGGAATCTTGGTCCAATCTTCATAGGATATTTTCTCTCAAATTACATAGAGGGACTGACATGTTCTAAACTGCCTGTTATACCTTTACCCAGGGATGTTCTATAGGATTAAGATCTGGGGACTGTGAAGGCCAGGAAAACATTGAAAATTTGCTGTCTTGATACTGGAACAAATCCGTGATTATACAACCCTTGCGGCAGGGTTTCTTGTCTTGTTGAAAGTGTCCTTCTGCCATAGTTTAAGCAGCTGCATGAAGGGATGCACTCGGTCGCAATACATAGGTAAGCCCTTCTGTTCAAACATCTACTGATTTCAGAGGACCCATGGTGTGCCAAGAAAACATTCCTCACACCTTTATGCCACCTCTACCAGCTTGAACTGTTGACACCTGACAGGAAGGACTCTTTAATTCATGCTGCTTATGCCAAATTCTTACCCTCCCATCATCATAGTGCAACAGAATTTTGGATACATCTGACAAGATGATGTTCCACTGTTTAGTTTTCTGCTCTTCTGCCCACTGGAGTCTTGCCGTTCTGTTTGCCTCAGACAGCAATGACACTCGAACAGATCATCTGAACAGGTCATCCAAATGTGCTAAGGTGATGACCTGTGCATTCAGACATGTTAGTTGGAGCAACAGCATTGTATCTGGCTGCAATTTGCTTGACCGTGCACCACTTGATCATCAGAATTATTCTTGATGTCATCCTCCTTTGATCCCTTTCAAAATATTGGTCCTGGTTAGTCTGGTCCATGCCTCGTTCGCAGTTCGCTTCGCTCAGACCACTTGACTTTCCCATTCTAATGTTTACATGGCGTTTTTTGCAATTAGTCAAAACTGACCTTTCATGACCTTCATTATAAACTTTTCTAAGCAGTCATGACCTCACCCTGTCATAATATTTACTATCATATCTTCCCTGTGTCCAAAGTGATCTCATGGCAGGAATTTTCTAGCCAACCATTTCTAAGTCAAGCCAATTCAAGCAGAAATGCCACTGAGAGTGTTTCTGATGAACTCCTGTCATTGTACTAAGTCGGTAAGAAAGGGTTAACTACATAAAAATAAAAGTGAATGACTTAAAAGTTTGATCATTTTAACTGAATCTATATTTTATGGAATGGTGTAATTAACCTTCATTATAAACTTTCCTTAGTCGTCATGGCCTGTCCCTGCCAGAATATTTACTATCAGATTTTCCCTGTGTCCAAAGTGATATCATGGCAGGAATTTTCCCAAGTGTTTACATTAAAGGAATCTGACTATACTGATTACTCTTTGCCAGCTAACAGCAAATAAAAGATGCTGGATTTTGGATTATGTGAGTATATAACGCGTGACTGTGTTTGTGTCAGAGAAGGGAGAGGAGAGGCTTTGTCTCCAGCCTCCCGCTGCTTGCCGCTGTTCAGCTTCTCACTCCTGAGATCCTTCTCGTTCTCCTTCTCCCCATTGCGTCCCACTCCGCCAATGCTGCTGCAACTTCAACCGCTGACAAAGTGCACCAGCTCAAAGCGTGGTCTAGAGCCAAATTTCAACACGGGCATCTTCCTCATTGGCTCATCTCCTCAGAGGGGCAACACATGCACAGTTTCAGCTCCTATCGATGCCCACGTAGAACCTTATAAAATCAAACTGACAATGACAAGGAAACCATATTTTCAACACCTCCAGCACAAGTAGTAGTTTTTAGCAATGCACTACTTTTAGTGGTTGTTGAGCATCTGGAAAGAATGCAAGTCACCAGGGTAACATCATCAAGAAGCCCTTTTAGACTTACTTCCATCAGATGAATTCGGCCTCTTTTTTGCTTCAGTATTTGGGACTAATTCGTAGGAGGGCATTTTGCCAACATGAATCCCCTCTGCCATGTCATGCACTCTCTGCATCAGTTGTGGGCCATACCTGCTAGACCAAACATTTACATTCTGAATACTTTGGCTCAAGTTGTTAAAATCTTAGTATAAAAATCAACACTTTTATCTGTATCTTAATTTCAGGCTGATTTAACAAGTAGATAAGCTAACGTAGTGAGCGGTTGTCTTGGCTTGTCCTAATGGCAGTCAGGGGCCAAAACACTTACTGTAACACTTTATACTTATAACACACTTTCCTTAACTATTACAGATGCCGTTTAACAATGTTCTATTTTTAAAATATGGAAACAGCAACTCAGCACATAAGGCGTTAGACCATACCTGCATACTAAGAACACATGGTTCACTCAGACCATCGATAGAGACAACAGCTGATCTAAGTCTCTTGCTTCGTAATTTTCAACGTGCTTGTTTATGAATAACTTTCGAGCTAACCACTGCTTATCACTTTCAAAGTGTTGTCAGAATTTATTGATATGAAAGGCTCTCGTCATGCTGATAATTGTCTGGTAGGACCAACTGACAACGTTATTGCCCCGACATACGCCCGGTGAGAAAAGCATTGTGGGAATTTCAAATATGGCCTGTGCAATGCTCGGTTTGCCTGCTAGTGCCTGATCTTCGAGCAGGGAACCTCCAGCTTTGGTCACGTTCTGCCCAGAAATCTATCCGCTTCAAGATTGGTCTAATGGGCCAGTCATTGCTCATCCTCCGCCGCTCTTGTTCAGTCGGCAGAGGGTGGATTTTCGTCCTGCTCTGTCTCTGTCCCATTGTCAAATGCGCTAACATTTGCTGAACTTGAATCTTTTTAATTCTATGGCAGGGGTAACATTCCAGAACTGTTGTCAGTGTAGATCATTTGAATAAATGACTGTTCTGTTTGCCTGCTACGAGCTGCCATAGCTGCAGGTGTTTGGTGACTAGACCAGTCAGCATGCAGGAGTCTGCCTATGTTCAGTTAGAACAGGCATCAGTAAGACAAGACTCGCTGTACTCACTCATTATCTTAATACTGTTCATTAAATTAAGTCAGCGGTTTATATTGAGTTTACGTCATTTGGTACGACGACTCTACAGTCTTGAATTGATTTATGCAGTGTAATATGGATATAAATGTTAAAATGTTCTATTACAGAACACGACACCTGTTGCGTTTTATATTGGTAAATATCTGATATGACCGCTGTAACATAAAGTTGCGGTTATAAGTACGTGAAACATTTTGATCGACTGAAATGTAGATGTATGTACATGCAATATATTTGTGATTATGTAAATCAAACAGCTATTCTTATTCTTATGGCTAGCTAAATTGATTGCAATTTCGTCGTCTTCAAGGCATGGCATGGTGTTTATTCATTCTTTGGCATACAAAATGACACCTTTTCACGTTTTGGAACTACAAATATGGCGGCCTTTTTTCTTTAGCGTTTTAATGACGTAAAAGCAGAGTCTCACCGTAAAGTCGGGCAGGAGGATCTGGACTCATTTATTTCTTCGTATCTTCCCCCATCTAGCGGTCAATAACGGGTAGTCTTGAACTGATTTCTATCGCGTAATACTTCGGATATAAATGTTTAAATTTCCTGTTTCAGAACAGACAAAGTATAGTCAACCAGTTCTAACCTTTTGATAAAAACTTGAACTTCAAAGTAGGTGAATCTATTTCCTTAAACCAATGAGATCACAGTTCATTTACATAACATCAATGCTTTGAGTGCTTTAGATATGAGAACATCACAGTGATCTTTCTGCTCACACATCAGTCAGTCTATAATTCTGTGTTTCTATAGCTTCCAACTTTCATGAGTTCCTTGAATCTGTGGAGAAAAGTGCAGACCAATGTAGTTTCTTATTTGTGAACATTTATACATTTATTGTAATTTATTTATCATTTAAATGTTTTAATTCTTTTAATTTATAGACATAAGGATACAGAAAACAGTTCATATATGTATAGTACATCAATCAATGTATAACACTTTTAGTACTTAGTATATGAATCAATGTATAATATTTGGACTGCTTTAACACCAGTACAAAAGTTTAATATAATAAAGAAATAATGCACTGTGATTACGTGTGGCGGCACGAGTGCCGTAGGGCGAGGGGCAGGACGCACAGACTCCACTGACTGGGACGAACATTTATTAACATAAATGACAGCGGCACTCATGTATTAGAAACAATAAACATGGACCTGAAACAAATGAAGTTAAACAAACATAATACACAAGAATACATCTAACATAAACACGTTACATTCAGACATTACACCGACAATGACCAACACCCTGTACACTTTAACACGGGTTTATATACATTGAGACGAACAAGGTGCAGGTGTGGTTACAAACACAGCCCTCCCACTGAACGTGGCAGGCCAAACCACATGACTCGGGGGAGGCTAACATTCCATGACATTATGCTTCATCTTGTAAAAGCTTTACATGACTGACAATTTCAGCTTTTTCAGAGGACCTATTTAATTCTTTCTTACATTGTACTTCTTTCCATTCCTAGTCTAATCTTGAAATAAATTTAATTTTAATGGAAGTCTTCATAATGTGTGTTTCAGGTTATGCAAATACTTTGGGAGTTGTTTAAATCAGTCAATCTACTGAATTCCCCACCAACAACAGTATGAATAATTAATTGTCATTTACATTTATAACTTTTAACATACTAGTAGCATGTGAGTTTCATGAATTTGTACTTCATTAACTATTTGTATCACATTATTTACATTACTGTTGTAATAGTAATAGTAAAAATTCAATGGTAATAGGGCACATTGATTTGACACAGTTCAATGGCATTAAACTGCTATTAAATGAGTTCCAGTGAAGTAACTTGCTACTTGAGTATTCTTGTAACAGATACTTTCTTACTTTTACTTAAGTAATAATTTAAATGACTACTTTTACTTCTACTTCAGTAGTTATTATTTTAAAGTAACAGTAATTTTACTTGATGACAGTTTTGCCTACTCTACCGACCTCTCTCTGTATTACAGTTAATGTCTTGATCTTTATCAAAAACCCATGTAGTGCCTGCATGGAGGGACTTCGTGTTGTATTGGAAAACTGTAATAAATGTCTATATAACTGTACCCATCTTTCAGCTACGTACTCAGCTGCCGCTAAAAATAGGGATTTCACATATTTTTTAAACTTTTGACTTATTTTCCCAATGACCAAAATGTCAGCGCAACCCTGTAGTAACATCACAATGTCTATGACGTCACAATGGCTATGACATCACTACATCTATTTTAAAGGTGAGCGCAAGCATCTATATGTTATTTCACTTGACACACTTCAGCAGTTCAAAGGTTGGGAGACAATAGGGTGAATTAAACCTAACCATAGGTGGTGGATTACTACTGAATTTTACAGAACAAGGTACAGTGGAATGTTTAGTCTCTTAGGGATCATTTTGATGCATTTCAAACAGAGAAGGTCTGTCAGAAAAACAGCTGTAACATCCAAAACATACTTCATCAAGCATTAAAAAGTGGCATGGTGTTCTTGTCATATAGATTTTAGGGAATCTGTCATTAAACTGCTCAAAAGTATTTTAGTGATGTCATAATATTACTATTACAGGAGAGCTGCAAATATTCTAAATTGGAACTGCACAGCCTAATATCCAAATAAGTCTGTACTGAATCTCTGTGACCAAAAGGAAACGACCCTTACAGTGGCACCAGCAATGCAGACGGTATTCAGACAGGGAATCGATTTAGCGAGGAATATTTGCTCGTCAACTTTTGGGATAATGGCAAAAAGGGTAGGTTGGGCAAATGTTTTAAAAAGAGAATACTTGTTTAATACTACCTTACAACCAAGTTTTATCTAACTTTGTACTGAGAATTTTTGCTTCTTAACCCCCAGGCCCTCTATAACCCTCTATTGGAGGATGATGAAGAAACATCTGATGATGCCTTTTGTATGGACCCGTTGTGTCCGGTAAGATAAGGCTGTATTTTCAGACATTGAGTACTGTTAATAGAATAAAGTCTATGGGATGGATCTTTTCACATCCAGAATGAAATGTTACCACTCCAAAATCTATTTTTCTCTGTGTTTTGTCTGAAGGATTTTAAGGGGGCATTTTGGGGTCAAGTTGTGGTAAGTAGCACTACCTTTTCACAGATGTTTCAATAGGCTAAAGCTTTTACCCATAAAGCATGTTTTCAAGCACTGTCATGTGTCTTCTGAGTCAAACATGATCTTTTGTAAACAAATTAACTTGGTTAATGATAAATAATAAATAAATGATTGACATTCCTCATGATAAGAGGCTCATTCCACAGAAGTAGTTCTAAGTGTGACAGAGTAATGTCCTGACACACAAAACCACTGCAGTGGAATCAGACCTCTTTTTAGAGGTTTTTCTTATACATCTAGACCTAGACCTTTATACTCCACCTGGGTCTTATAGGAGGACAATGTGGAGACCCCCTTTGGCACTGTATGCTGCACCATGGCAGGTATCCCCAGGGATAACCGACCGGTCATCCTCACCTACCATGACATCGGAATGAACCGTAAGACTCTGATACTGTTGCTTGTGGCACGTAGCTGATTGCTCTAAAGTCTAAAACTTAGCATAAGCGTCATTTATTGTGTTGTAATGACCCTGGAATGCATGTCTGCAGACAAAACTTGCTTCGACGTTCTTTTCTATGATGAGGACATGCAGGAAATCATGCGACACTTTGCCGTGTGTCAGGTCAACGCTCCTGGGCAACATGAGGGTGCCAGCACCTTCCCTGCAGGGTGAGCGTGAGTGCACCATATGCCACAATGTTCTTTCAGGGGCTGAAAGACATTCCAAGGTTAAATCTAATCTAAAATGTGACCTTCAGCTACCCCATACAATTTTTTCCAGAATGTATATTTATCAGAACCTACTCCATAGCCCTCCGTCTGCCCTCAGACCACTCCTTCCTGGCAGTCAGACAGGACGACTCTATGCCATGGTGTTGGTGCCCACCTAAACTAACATCTGGAGGCCCTGACTGTCAGCATGTCTAGCTGGCACCGGCTTGTCATGCACCAGGGTTTCTTTCATGAACTTTTTTCTTAGCGTTCATATGCTACATTGATGGCTGTGGCTCCCAGTACATCATAGCTAGGTTTAGCAGGTTCAAATCCTGAAGAATCAGTGGCGTCCCTTAGAATTATAACTCACTCAGGGCAATTTTTTCCTGTAGATTCACATATCCCTCAATGGACAAGCTCTCCGAGACCCTCCCAATTGTGCTCAAGCATTTTAAGTGAGTGAACCAGATTAGCCATTTACTCTGAGATTAAACTGTCAATCCTTGTTCTAATCTGAAACCTTGCGCTTTAATGGTTTAAAGTTATGTACATTTTTTTCTCTCCACAGAATTAAGAGTGTTATTGGAATGGGTGTTGGAGCAGGAGCAAACATCCTCACACGGTTCGCTGTGAGTTGTAGCACTGTCTTTCTTCCCAATAGATTTTAACACAATGATCAAACAAGGATTACTCCTTGGTGAAATTCTTGCTTTGTAACAAAGTGTTGATACTTGCAGCATAATCCTAATCATTACACTGTCAAGCTAGCTAGACATCAACTCTCCAGAATACTGACGCTTCACTATTGTTCCTCTGCTTGCACATGTAAACAAACCTTTTTCTAAGTGCAATGTAAAGTGCAAGAATGCCAAATATGGAGACTCTTAATTGCTCATTTAACTACAACAGTTTGACATATAGTAAGTAATTTTGCCCTGAAGGTTCATCTCCCTTTGACTGCTCATGCATAAATGTCTTGCAGTTGAAGTACCCAGACTTGGTTGAGGGCCTTGTCCTGATGAACATTAATGCTCAGGCAGAGGGCTGGGCAGACCGGGCAGCATCCAAGGTATCACAGTCTAATGCAATAGTAATTATCATTCTGTTAACACCCTGCTTAAACATCACGATCCCTGTATCTCTACAATTATGTCATTTAGCTGGTCCCACCTAGCGTCCATGTCTATGGTTTCCCTGTCTCATGTCTTTTGTTTTGCTTTACTTCCTTGTTGTGGTTCCGTTGCTTAGTTTCATTTTCTTTGCTCCTTATTATTTGCACCTGTCTTGTTTAACTCTTATTAATTCATGTATTTAAACCGTCTTGTTCCCTGTGTCTTGGCTGTTCACTGAATCCATATAACTTTCAATGTGATAACAAATAGTTCTCAGCATATTACTCTTAGTTTTCTGCAGTTTCCAGTTAACCTTTCATGCCAATCATATGGTGACAATCGACCCTATATTTTTATTCTTTTGGGATCCTTAGAAAAGTGTCAAGCCTCTTTTAATAAAGTAATGTATTTGATCAAAGCTTATGTGTACTCCAGCCACTAAAGATCAACCCACACTTTCCACAGATTTCCAGCTGGGCCCTTGGTCCCCCCAGTGTTGTCATCTCCCACCTGTTCGGTCAGGTACGAAATAACGCCTAAAATGAAATGTATATTGTATGTATTATTGAGCAGTACTTGTCAACCCAGTCCTTGTGATACATCTGACATCCCACATTTTCCCTCTATCCCAGCTCCTGACAACATCATCCTAGCTCCTAAACCAAGCCATTAGGAAAATGAACACCTGGTACAGGTGTACTGGGCTGGGTTAGAATAAACATGTGGGCCATTTCATGTGTACTGTGGACTGGGTCACTAAACACTGAACTAGAATATTTAAAAGTTAAATGCCTTATTACTAAAGATGAGTGTTCCAAATGAGCTGTCCTGAATTTAGACTGTGTCCTTTTCGTAACTAAAGAACCAGATGCCTACATTATTGTCCATCAAAAGGTCAACAATGTTTTTTTTTTTTTTTACATATTCTTTTTATTATACATTTCTGTCTCGAGTGCCTGTGCAGACTGTGCATATAGAGGAAGAGACATTTAAATTCATATTCACATCAAGTTTTGATGTTTTGTGACTGATTGCGTCTTGGACTGACTCCTTTATGGCACCGTGGCAGGAGGAGATTAAGAAGAAGGCAGAATTTGTAAAGACCTTCCATCACAACATCAGCAAAAGGATTAACCAGACCAACCTTCTGCATTTTATGAAGTCCTACAACAGGTATGACTGACATCTGCATTCTATGGAATCTTCTGAGCTCTCTGCTTCTAGACTTGTTTGTCATATGAACAGCTCCCAGTCTTATTAGATCTGATCAATTTTCAGCCGAAGTAAACTGAACATTAAGAGAACTTCTCTGGGTAGAAAGACTCTAAAGTAAGTGAGAAACTGTTTCTCTTTTATCCTTATTCCATGTTATTTTTTGATGTAAAATGCCCCTGTGCCACCACATGGCTGAAAGGTTTTGTTGCTGTAGGTGTCACACTCTTCTGGTGGTAGGAGATGACTCTCCTGTGGTGGATGCTGTGGTATGTACAGCTTGTTTTACATGCAGAAGTTTAAAAACAACATTCAAAATCCAACCCAGCATTCAAATCAAACTTCTATATGTACCTGGGAGCCTGCGTGCAAATGTTTGTGTTTTCTGTCGTAGGTTGACTGCAATTCCAAAATGAATCCCTCAAAGACAACCCTCCTCAAAGTTAGTGACCTTCAAACCTCAGCAAAGCAATACTTAAAATGTTATGTTTTGCTTTTTTTATTTGACTCTCATTATAAATGCAGAAGTCATTATATGTCACTGGGGGCTTATAAATCATGAACGTTGTGATGAACTTGTGGTGAATAACATTGTCCTTCATGTTGTCCCTCATGAAGATGGCTGACTGTGGAGGTCTACCACAGCTTGATCAGGTCTGTCGTTACCCATTAAAATAATGCTCTTGCATTCAAACTGAGTGATGCACTGTGTAATCTATTGTGTCCTGTTCTTACCTTATAGCCTGGCAAGCTGGCAGAAGCCTTGAAATACTTCATTCAAGGACTGGGCTACAGTAAGTAAATACTGTAAACACACTGTCAAAAGGTCGAAATTAAAAATCGTTCAGCCTCTGCGCAATGTAAAACCCATAAATCCAGTTTAGAAAAGTTCATTACTGCCTGTTGTAGACCTTCAGGCTTTCACAACTATCTTTAAGTTATGCATGCTTTCTAAATGGTGCAGTTAAGTAGGGACCTTGAGCTATGTTACTTCACCTTGTCCTTCTGCTTATCTGCCTCTGACAGTGTCTTCTGCAGGCATGACACACCTGTCTCATTGGCACCCCGCCTTCTCCACCAGAATGGCATTCTTCCACCCCTGGGCCATCACTTCCATGGAGAGCACCTCCAAGCAACGCTGAAGATGAGGCTCTCCTACCCGCTGCTCCATCCCAGTGTTGTCATGCTCAGTTGGGCTCCATTTCAAATAAAAAATACTCTAAATTGAGGGACCATTGATGTGTTGGTGTTAGTGTTTGTGTGTCATTGTCCCAGTGGACTAATTTAGACTTGCACAAAAGGAAAAAAAAAACCTAAATGATAAAAAGCTGTTTAAAATGTTTATACTTATCAGGCTCAGTGTTGTACCTTTATTTAGTAGCCATAAAAAAGTTGATGTATAGTACATCAATCAATGTATAACACTTTTAGTACTTAGTATATGAATCAATGTATAATATTTGGACTGCTTTAACACCAGTACAAAAGTTTAATATAATAAAGAAATAATGCACTGTGATTACGTGTGGCGGCCCGAGTGCCGTAGGGCGAGGGGCAGGACGCACAGACTCCACCGACTGGGACGAACATTTATTAACATAAATGACAGCGGCACTCACGTATTAGAAACAATAAACATGGACCTGAAACAAATGAAGTTAAACAAACATAATACACAAGAATACATCTAACATAAACACGTTACATTCAGACATTACACCGACAATGACCAACACCCTGTACACTTTAACACGGGTTTATATACATTGAGACGAACAAGGTGCAGGTGTGGTTGCAAACACAGCCCTCCCACTGAACGTGGCAGGCCAAACCACATGACTCGAATGTGTGTTTCAGGTTATGCAAATACTTTGGGAGTAGTTTAAATCAGTCAATCTACTGAATTCCCCACCAACAACAGTATGAATAATTAATTGTCATTTACATTTATAACTTTTAACATACTAGCAGCATGAGTTTCATGAATTTGTACTTCATTAACTTTTTGTATCACATTATTTACATTACTGTATTAAGTACCCAATGCTCTGCTTTGAAGAAGAAGAAGTACAACATTGAATTATTTTACTGCACTTGTACTGCATATTTTCAATGTATTTACATCATTTTAGAGAATGCCATATTAAGGAATAAATAAATAAATAAAGTTTATTTACCTGCTATTGTTCTTACGTCCACTGAAGTCCAAAATAATCTTTAAGGCTCTAGGTTCCTTAATAGCAAATACATTTCTGTGGTATTCTGATTTATTTTCTACTTGAAAGACAGGGAATATTCTGATGTCTTTATTAGTAACTTTAATGCACCTAATGCACCCTTTTGGGGCACCCTAAAACTCTGACTAGTATTACGTGAGTAATCGCTCTAGAGCAGGGAATTGAAGATAACAGGATAATTGAGGGAAAAAAGGGGAAATTTTGTTTTTTTTTCTAAAATGAATGATGTAGCCAGCGATATGAAGCCCACCCAGCCTGTTTCACTATTTGGTATCTATAGGCCACCACGGCCCTACTCAGAATTTATTAAGGAATTTTCAGATTTCCTTTCTAATCTAGTCACTTTTGTAGAAAGAGCCATTATTTTTTGTGATTTCAATATTCACCTTGATAATGCCCAAGACCCTTTGAGATTGGCCTTTAGCTGTATATCAGAATCAATTGGTTTCATCCAATGTATAAGAGAACCCACACACTCTGATGGACATGCGCTTGACTTACTATTGACATACGGTGGACACGGAGAACATAGTCAGACTACCCCAGTCGGATGCCATCTCAGACCATTCCTTAATTTCATTTGAACTACATACAAGCCACAATATAATAACCTCGCCTCGCTATCATAGCAGACGCACGATCACATCAGCCACTGCATCCCCTGTAGATTCACACACTGTTCTTTATAAAGGCATCTCTCACAGTTTAGTTACATGTAACATTTTAGCTTTTAAGCATGTAGCCACCTTTCCATATCCTTTTCTAACCTTTAAAGGGAGATGTTTCTAGCATCACCTTTGACCACATTTCCATACTTTCAAATGCAATAAATTCTTTACAAGAGGTGGTCCCTGTTATTACTGAGGTAATAACATGCGTGTTTACAGGGAAAAGAGGCCTAACAGTGCATTGGACAGATTAATAACATAAAACATAAGGGAGTTTAGAGATTCTGTGTCCTTTCAGAATGACTTGCATACAGGGCTTCAGGCTTCAGTAAAGGATCCTGCGTAGGCTTTTGGTGGACCTCAGGGTAAGATATATGAACTCTCCACCAGGCTCAGGACCATATAGAAAAACAATCTTCTTTAGGACAAGGCTAATACAAATCTTCTCTTGGAATGTAGTGGTAATGGCTTCCAACTGGTGTGGGTATTGAATATCAGTTTGCATATATTGACTACTGTGTGGTTCAGATGTAATGGTGGTGAATGCAAACACTAATATGTAAAGGAAGGTGGGGTGAATACATAACCACTTCTGAAAAGTGTATAAAAATATGGGTTCTCTGTTTGACAGTTAGACCTTCACGAAGGGTGCCTCAATAATGCTTGTTAAGGTTAACCGGCAATAAAGGATGGGACCAGCTATTCTCTTTAACTAATTCTGAAGGCTGACTC
The DNA here is from genome assembly GCF_041902795.1 of Electrophorus electricus. Lineage (NCBI taxonomy): Eukaryota > Metazoa > Chordata > Actinopteri > Gymnotiformes > Gymnotidae > Electrophorus > Electrophorus electricus. The sequence goes on along the minus strand of NW_027658616.1, from coordinate 340,155 downwards.
TTCATGTTATGTTTGAATGTTTAACTTTAAAACTAACTGACTGGGTATTTAGGAACGACATTACTTTCCAAACTTCATTACTACTTTTCATCCCTTCTCATACCTTTCGGTTTCTACCCTTTATCATCTTTGTTAGCTGCACAGCAGGGGCAGGATATTGGTGGAATCCTGCAAGGCATTCCAGCACTCTCTTACAAAACTATTAAAACTGTTTTTTGCCATATCCATATAAGATATCTCAAATGTGTATAGAATGTAGGTAAGCAATTCTGCTTCCTCCATGGTGCAAATTTGGTATAGATTGAATAACCCTATTTATAATCTTCAGTAGCATATAAGAAATCCAGATCCTCAAATAGCCACATTAGAAATTGTAATTTGGTACAATTTTAAATGCTTGTCTATCACAGGGTAGACTTAGATTGAGACACCATGTTTGACAATTGTATTCGAAACCACCATACCTAGTAAAATTTACTGGGCTCAACCAACCCTTGTAATTGCACATCTTCCTACATCTCACAAGGGACAACTTTCTGGAGGGACATTACTTCACATAATGTCATTCCTTTAATCTAGCATCTTAAACACTGATGATGGGTTTACTCCAGCTACACAAGCTAATGCTAACACTTGCTAATGTCCTCTTTTCTCAGGCCTGGTGTACTTCCTCCTTTCTAACAAAAGGCCGTTTAATCCTGTCAATGATTTGTGATACCCAGTTTGTTTTCTTTGTATCATCATTTTAAAATCAAGTGAAAATCTAAGACTTACAATAGTACACTTACATTGCTTTAGGTAGTTTGGTTAATCAGCCTTGGTTACTACCAAAGAGCTGCACATATGTAATCATGATGTCAGGACATCTCAAGGATTACACTATGAACCGGATGGACAAGTTGACTTGTGGAATTGATCACCTGCAAGTGGATATTACAGTAAACCTGGACTGCATGGATAACCGTTTGTGCTCTTCAGGACTATGACATCAGCCCCAGCCTGAAGACCAAGGGGGGAAATTTAGGTACCATGCCAATCCAGCAGATAGCAGCACCATCATCACCGCATTGAGCAAACTTGCATCAAATGGAAGAAAGAGGGTGTGCCTAAAAGCAGGTGGAATTCAGGTGTCTTAAATACCCTGATCAACAGACCTTTACTCTCTCCCTGGTTTTTCCTCCATCAAGGTTAGACCTAAAAGAGGGGCTTTGTCATCTCTCTCTCAGATACTTTCTTCACTCAGCACCATGTGGACAGTTAACAGCAAACAGCTGAGAATCATATTTCTCCATTTAATTGATCCAAGAGATGGTGGAATCTAGACTAACGTCTTGTTACCACCCCGTCTAGGCTATGGCACCGTACCAAGGAAAAAGAATGATAAACGGCTAAAGGAATGGAACATGCAACTGTTAAAGAGTAACAGAAAGAAACATAAGCACAAATGGTAGACTCTTTTTAGTGTATTGTTGTATAATACAGAAGTTACAAATAAACACACTGGTGCAATTTCTTCTGAAGTGACCCAGGCCAAAACAATAAATAAGACACACACCAGCGAAAGAAAATTGAGGTCCAAGCAGGGAAAAGAAGGTCATACACACAAATGATACAATTACAAACAAGCCAAAACCGACTGCTGAACTAGCTGCCACTGCCGCCACCCCCGCTGCCGCCGCTGCCTCACTGCCTCCAACAGCCCCACTGCCTCCCTCCTCTTCTGCCTTCGGGAGGGGCCTTTATATAGGAGTGGCCAGGAGTGGCCAGCAGGCAGGTAGACCTGGGGAGGAACAGAGCAGAGTCAAGTTCAGAAAAGGTGAGGAAACCTGGCACCGGATCTGGATTCTGAGATACACCTAGAGAAAGGAAACACATACACACACGCTTACAGACAGAAATCTGATCAACATTACCACAGCAACAGGTTCACCAAATTTCTTCAAGCAAGCTTGCAAATGCGGTCAGTTCCCTCCTGTTAAACTGCGGCTGGAACTCATATTCCCAGCATACCTTGACGACGTCACATTTTATCAACAAGAAACCAGGGGTGGAAATTCCCTCCTAATTGTAGACAAACTGAGTGAGGATGACCAACTGAGATAATCACCAAAAATCATCAACATGTGAGACTTTTACATCTGGGCATAGTTTATAGTCGGGCATATCTGGGCAAAAGTATATAGGTTACATTTAGCTGATGCTTTTATCCAAAGCAACTGAGTACAACTTGAGCAATTGAGGGCCTTGCTCCGATGCCCAACAGTGGACCTTGATCCAACAACCTTCTGATTATAACTCAAGTAACTCAAGTAACAGCTGCCACTGCTTGAATTAAACAGTAAAGTTTAATCAAGATCCTAGTACTTTCTTGAAAGTATTTGGGCTTGGTGTACATACCATTTTGTTTGGATAATCTTAAGTAATATTTGTACAGACTGGAAGTTCTTTTTCCTCTTTGCATACAATCTCTCTATGTCTTGCTTTTTACTAGCAAACATAGGTATCATCATGTCACTTCAATAGGCACAGACACATTGACCTTATTGTTCAGTTAGTAAACCTGCCATTACCCTTTGTTCTAACATCACGTGAGAACAAGCCAGCTGAGCTCATTAACATACAGTCACATTGCTGTTTAAATTCTGCACCATTTTATTGCTGGCACAATAGCATGTCCGCCTCCTTCTCGCTCTCGCGAGCGTGTACCGACCTGCATGAAAGCATTCGCTCTCCTCTCCTTTTACATACTCACACACATAAACACATGCTCGCTATATTTTAGCTTGTTTTTCTGTAAATATACAGATTGTTTATGCTATTGTTTGTGATTTAGAGTAGTTGCGTTAATAAATGTATCATTTATTCTCACCAAGTTGTCTGTCTTGATATCATTCAGATTGTGCTTGTTGCCAATATCCTCAAACAAATGACTGTAATTTAAATCTTTCAGGGATCAAATCATTAATGTTACTTTCTTTGTTAAAAATGAAAGATTGTGATTTCAATATTTGAGATGATTTAATGGGACTGATTAGTGTGTCAAACCACTACAGTGGGCCTGTCCCTCTTGCTGGGCGCCCAGCGCACTGTGACAGCATGACTTTAAACTTAGCAAACAGGAACTGTTTGGATTGCTTCAACCACAGTGGCAACAAGACTAAAGATATGTGAGGAGGCTTCTCAAATAAGCTTCTCACTTTATTCAACATGAATTGAAATTTCATTTTCGTTTTCATCATTTGATGTAAGTTATTTTCTATGCAATACTACAATATATACATTGTTAGTTTTTTTTGTTTTTTTTTTCATATGTAGCATTTTTTAATTCCTTAGCAGAAACAAGAATTCTTGTGTTCCAGTAACAGTGGTGCTGAGTTGTATATGCAGGCACTGAGAAATGGAATTGGTCACAGAAGCAGTTAAGTCTTCAGAGTGGAGCATCTGTCAACATCTGAAATATAAACAACATAAGAAATACTGGTGCTGTGAGCGTGTAACAGCATTCAATTACTGCACGATTATGGCATATGCCAACAATACAAACAAGAAAGTGACAGTAACTGATAACCCAGCTCAGAGTCTCTTTACTGTCACTGTGAGGGATCTACAGGAGAGAAACACTGGAGCATATTGGTGTGCAGTGGAGATTTCAGGAATATTTCAACCAGATGTCAAAACACAGCTATATATCACTGTGAAATCAGGTATTACAAATTCTTTATGAATATTGAATATTCAGTTTAGTGACATTTCTCATATTGCATATATTTCATCCATACATATTCATACAAAAGTGCCTTTCTTTGTTTCCAGCTCCTGCTGTGTCTGTGACCAAGAGCAGAGTGAGTGGAGAGGAGGGGAGCAGCGTCAGTGTCCAGTGTCTCTACAGCGCTGCATATAAGAAAGAGGCGAAGAAGTGGTGCAGATCTATAGACTGGACCTGCTACACAGTGGGGAGGACCAACACATCCCAGAATTCAGCAGTGCAGATCAGTGATGATGGGAAAGGCACCTTCACGGTGTTGATGACTGGACTGAAGAAGACTGATGCTGGCTGGTACTGGTGCTCCACTGGAGGTCTAGAAGTTCCTGTTCACTTTGACGTCACTGATGCACTTGCAGGTATATTGTTTTGTATCTAATCAATTAAATGGTGTAAAAATTATTAATGTTGTTTAACCTTTAAAAGATGACAACAGTGATTAAAGAAAGAAAAAAAAAACTATGCATAGAGTGCCTTATTAGATTTGGTTATGTCACGTTGCAGCCCCGCCCCTCCTCAAACGTCTTGGTGTGTACGTGTGTGTGTTCGTCCATGTCGCCGCGCCCTTTCGTGTCGTCCACCTGTTCTGTATTATGTGTAATCCTCGTGTGTGTGTATATATGTCTCTTGTGTTGTAGTACGTGTTGTTGGTGTTTGAACGGTGTTTAGTGAGGTGTGCGGTGTTAGATGTGTCGTCTGTGTTAAATAAAAATGTGTGTTTGAACGTGCCCCTACTCCACATACTGTTAGCCTCGAATCATCACAGAAACACCAACCAAAGAAGGATGCCTGGGAAGGGCAAGAAGAAGGGGAAGAAGGGGAAAAGACGCACTTCCCCAAATAGTGCCTGCAATCCCTCCGTGCTCTTGGGTACCCTCCTGACTCCTGCTGCAGAAGAGCGTGGTCTGGGGGCAGAGGTGGAGGAGTCACACGGGATTACGTCTGACCATAATGACTGGTATAACTATTTCCAGTCCTCGGAGTCGGACACCGCGGACTTTTCCTGTACCAGGGTGAGGCCATCACTCATCCTGTCTTCGCTCCATGGGATCACAACAGAGCAGGGACCTGCTGGGTACTACGGAGACCTACCTATTTATGAGGACAGGTACTTGGAGGTGGAATCCGCAGAGTCCTACATGGACCTTACAGAGGGATATGCGGAGTATGGCGAGCGAGGGGAGTGCCGTAACGTCACCCTAGAGTCAGACTTGGGGTCGGATCATGAGGAGGACCCGTCGATGGAGGTGGAGGAGGTACCTCAGGGGAATCTAGGCGCTCTGGAGTCAGCAAGCAGCCCTGGGTGACTGGTGGAGAGATGGCATCATCAACAGAGGAGGACATTCCTCCCCCTAGGGCGAGGACCTATGCCTAAGTCTCGGGGAGGTAAAAAGGCAGCGGCACCGAGGTCTGCTCTGCCGGGGTCTGGCAGGGTCACCAGGGTCTGCTCCAACACCTGATGGTGAATGACATCTCAAAACTATTCTTGAACGTACTTTTTCAGATTTGAATTCCTTACTGAGAAGTTTGAAAGAACTTAGGAGTCGTTGTTGAGTTACGAAAAAATGTGTCTGGAGTGTGAATGGCCATCATAACTTGCGTTTTTCATCGGAGCCTTGCTCACTAAAGCTGTTATTTTAACTAAGCCTACTCGCTGGTTGAGTTAGCTAGACAGGCAAGCTTGTTAAGGTTTAATTCCCGAAGTTTGGGCCCTGCTGTCGGCTTGTATGTCGACACGTAGCCCCCAGGAGAGAGAGTTTCGCCTGGTTTGGGCTCCTACGCGACAGCAAGGATTGTATTTTGCACTGGAAAACTTAAATCAGATTGTGAGCTAAGAAAAGGGGGAGAGAGACAAGTACTCATGCATGTGAGCACACAGCTTGACAACATGGAAAAAAGACACCCAACATGCAGCAGGAGTGGCTAAAGCCATACAGAAAACAACGCATCTGGTAATGGGACATCCAATCACGGTACTAACCACACACAGTGTAATAGCATACGTGAACTCACAAGCCTTCACCTTGACAGCACTAAGGCAACAGAGGATCAGCAAAATTTTGGAAGCACCACACATCACATACACACATGAAGGAATCAACATGGCAGACATGATGGGAGGAGGAGAGCCTCATCAGTGCGAACAGGAAGTCAAAAAGCAGGAGAAGGTGAGACCAGACCTAGAAGGAGAACCAATTCCAGGAGCAGGGAACATGTTCACTGATGGGTGTGGATTTAGAGGACCAGATGGGGATATAAAAGCAGGGTATGCAGTGGTGGCAGAAACACAGGGAGAAGTAGATGAATTTTGGACGGTGAAAGCAGAAAGGCTGAAAGGTTAGCAATCAGCACAGCGAGCTGAGGTAATGGCAGTAGTGGAGGCCTTGAAGTTAGCAAAGGGTAAGGAAGTGAATATTTATACTGACTCTGCTTACACGGTAGGGGCAGCACATGTGGAGCTAAGACAATGGATGAGAGCAGGGTTTAGGACAGCGGGAAACAAACCAATTAAACATGAGGCAGAAATGAGGGAGCTGGCAAAGGCCTTGCAGGGACCAGAAAGAGTAGCTATCATAGAGTGCAGGGGACATGTAGAGTATGTCAACAGTACAATCCCAAAACTACAATTAAGGTGGCACCCGGTAAGTATCCGTTGTCATTAACACCAGGGGAAGAGATAGTAATTGACTACACAGACATGGTGGACTCAGCACAGGGGTACACGTACGAATTGATGTGCGTAGACAACTACACAGGGTGGTCGGAAGCGTGGCCAACAAAACGGGAAGACAGTGCTTCAGTGGTAAAGTTCCTGGTGAACCAGTACATTCCTCACCATGGGTTTCAGAGAAAGGTGAGATCAGATAATGGCACTCATTTTACAGCGCGCAATTTGCAGGAGTTAGAGAAAATGCTGGGTCTGAAACATTCATTTGGGGCAGTGTATCATCCTCAGTCTCAAGGTAAGGTGGAAAGGATGAATCTAAATGCGAAAAACAAAGTGGCCAAAATCTGTGCACAGACAAAATTAAATTGGGTTGATGCCTTACCTTTGGCAATAAATGAGAAAAGAAAAACATCTCACACACACATCATACTTTAATGAATTGCAAAGTATCGTTTCAGCTTTCTCCACGCAGGAGGGGGACCGGACGGGGAGCAGACAAACCCAGACGATACCCGTTACGGACTGGGGGCTGCTGAGAGTCATCAAGAGAAAATGGAGTGAGCCGAGGTGGACAGGTCCATTCCAGGTGACAGAAAGAACCAGCCACGCCGTACGCCAGAACGGTACAGGGGAAACGTGGTTTCATCTGAGCCAGTGCGCCGCCGCAGAGTCACCGCAGAGGAGTCTGCAAGAGACAGCGAGGGACCTTGCTGAAACATCACCTAACTCACCTGACCCGGAAGGGGCAGAATAATCCCCAGGAGCAAAAGGGTCAAGGTAGTCCACCCTTAGACCCCGAAGTAAGAAGAACAGAACACCAGTGATGACTTCTGGACAATTGTGTTGTTTGATTATTTGTTGGTGTATTGTGTTGTGTGTTTCCATTTACAGTTTGGTCACGCTTGGGTTAAATAATAGCATGGCAGTAGGAAAGGATTAAAACATTAACAACAAGACGGTGAAGAAGAATGGGGGTAGAGATTGGTGGATGTGTAGCATGTGCAGCCGCAAGACCCAGACTTATAACCACCCCGGCACCCCTATTCCCACAAAAAGACCCCAAGGGTTATGCGTGCATGATTGGCCTGACTAAGGAAAGAAACCCTAAGAATTGTGACACTTTGAGCGTTATTTTCCCCCCCATCAGTAACAGAACCAGGATAGGACTATTTTCACCCAAAAAGGGGGAGGGGAACTACACGTGCTTCGTTAGAAGTTCAAGCACACCTCAAGTACGCTTGGGGCACATCCCGGCGGAATGGTGTAACCGCACGGTCACTGGGAACGAGTCTGTGGGTTCATGGGCACGAGCAGGATTGTATGATTATTGTGGAAGGATGACTTTGGTTGTTAACATGCCAGAGAACTCGGAGGGGACATGCGCCATGGTCAGGTTAGCAGCTCCTTTATTACTGATAGGCAAAAAACTACACAGGGACCCGGTAACTGATGCAGCAAGACAGTAGCGAGAGGCATACCATTTTGATTTAACAAGGAATACCCCCACATACATAGATGCAATAGGAATACCTCGCGGAGTTCCGGACAGATATAAGTTAGCAGACCAGATAGCAGGGGGATTTGAGAATATTCCGATACTTTCTGCATTATTCCCCATTACTCCAAATAAAAATGTGGATCGGATTAACTATGTACATTATAATGTCCTCAGGCTAGCCAACCTGACTAGGGATGCAGTGGAAGGACTTAGAGATCAGCTGGGACCAACCTCACTGATGGCGGTCCAAAATCGTATGGCATTAGACATGTTGTTGGCGGAAAAGGGGGGTGTCTGCGCTATGCTTGAGGATGTGTGTTGTACATTCATTCCTAATAATACCGCTCCGGAAGGGTCAGTTAGCAGAGCATTGGATGGTTTGAAGACCCTATCAGAGGAAATGCATGAGAATTCAGGCATAAACAACCAGTTGGAATCCTGGATGGTGAGCCGGTTCGGTCAGTGGAAAGACTTAATTGTGTCATTGATGGTTTCATTAGCCACATTCACGGGAATTGCTGTGACATGCGGGTGCTGCTGTATTCCATGTATTAGGGCGTTAATGGTTAGACTAATCTCAGCTATGATAGAAAGGAAAGATGTGCATGAGGGTACCACGATGATGCCACTGATACAGGGGGAAAGGGACGTAGAGACAGGAGATGCCAGAATAAAGGAGTGTGATTGGTGATCTCTTTGTAGAGATCAAAAGGGGGAATTGTGGAGTTTCAGAAATTAAATGAATGCTAAGCTTACACTAGTAGAGAATAATGTGCAGAATGGAATAGGACTAATGCTTGAATAAATAAAATAATTACTGTATGTCCAGACATAACAGGAAATGCCCTAGACGTGCATATGTGTGATTATGCAAGAAGACATGTGTACGAGACGGTCAAACAGAGGTGACGGCTGAGATGGAAAAACACAAAAGCAGAAGTGGCACAAGGCGAGAGAAATATAAGTCTGTCTGTTGCAAAGTTATGCTTTAGATCTCACTCGCACTGTGTTGTGAAGTGACATCTCCAGAGCTCTGCATTAATAAAAGGCCACAGGGTAACGCACTGTTTCCTGTCTCTTCTTTCCTGCATCAACGGACACGACACTAACTAATGATATAACAGAATCTGGCCCTTAGCTATTTTATTAGCTTTTTATCAGGGCACGCTTAGTAAAACGTCACATCTCTACATCAACTTTTTAGAAAAATTAACAGGCAATCAAATTATTTTGGCTATACTAAAACCTGTCCTGGAGCAATGCCTAGCTAGCTGGATAGCTAACACTAACATGCAAGACTGGGTTTGTTTTGCAGAAGTAGCTGATGCTAAATAGCTGCCTTGTAAAAGAGGTTTGCATTGGGGACTGTTTGTATTTGATGCATGCACTTTAGGTATTATTGCATAACGCTATTTGTGATGTATTTTTGTTTTTCAATCAGTCACATTCCGAGCCAAACTTCTCTTAGGTATCTTGTATCAGTGGAGAACTACTTTTGAAGGCATTGTTACTAGCTAACTGTTAGCTAGCAAGGTAACAAGGTAACTCTTTTTAAACAACAAAAAGAAAAAACACTTTACTGTGATTAACAACTATGAATTTACTAAGTTGTGATTGTTTCATAGAAGGTCTGATTAGCTAGCCTAGCTAAAGCTATGTTTGATACGTTTTGATACGTCTAATGACACTGGCATTTTTGGACAAGAGTAGCTTTATAGTTGCTTAGCTAATGTCACAGAATTAAAAGTAGAATCAGAAGGAAATGTTGAATATTGTGTCATTGCACCAGCCATGAGGCATTAAAGTGTCTGGACAAGAACATAGCTAGCTAGCTAACTGGCTTAGATCACTACTGCAGCTCTCACACCTCGGTTTATTACATCATAATAGGTAATGTGGAATTTTTAAGGACCATTGTTGCGTCTGATAACCCGTTCAGAAAAGGTGTTCTTCAGCTGACTGAACAGATACTGAAACGAACACTAAAGAGATCATCCAACATTAAAGATATTTCAGTAGACACACTAGTGGAAGAGCTGCTGAGGTTCCTGAGCCATGAATGTCCGGCCTCCAGCATCTACTCTGGACAGGTATGTCACCGCCTTGCACCAGGACGCAGAGATCCATGAGCATGACTGAGATGTAATTATAACTATATACACCTCATTAGTCTGATGCTAATGAGCACACATGCACACCTGCCGTCCAGTTCTTTAACATCCATATCCGTCACCTTGATTTATCTTAGTAAGTTGCTGCTGAAGCTCTGTCTCTCTTTCTCTCTTTCCCCATGCCTCCTTCCCTTCCTGTAGGAGTGTGGATACACCAATGGCGTTGTTGCCTGATGCACCTCCTTTGGAAGAGGACACGGTCCACTGTCAGAACTGGCAGGAGACAGTGGAGCCGCACACACTCGCCTCTCTCGGCTCCCGGGAGATCGAACGGCAGGCTGTCATATATGGTAAAACAGCAAATGTGGTGCACAGCAACTGACTATAAAAGACAACTCCCAGTACACAGTTAACATGTAAAATGAAAACAATTATTTACTGATCTAACTTAAACTAAATAGCTACTAAATCTTTTGAACATACAGTATTCTATTTATTATGCACATATGATAATTCTATCCTGACTCATGAAAATGTGGAATTCTGAATTGTGTAACGTTTGTAAGAAATTGTAGTGACTTTGCTATATCCTCTTCCTCAGAGCTGTTCACAACGGAAGCATCTCACTTGCGGACTCTCAGGGTTCTCGATCAGGTGTTCTTCCAGAAGATGAGGAACCTTTTGACCGTCGAAGAACTTTCCTGTATCTTCCCCAACCTGCCCCAGGTCTACAGTCTTCATGGTCAGTCTCTCTGTGTGCGAGCGTGTGTGTGTGCGTGCAAATCCGCTCCATTTGTCTTAATGTGTTTTCAAACCTAAATTTCTGAAGCCTACTTGGTGTCTAAATCATAATCAAGATTAAAGAAGTGTAAAACCCACCCAAACTGAGAATTTAATGACAGAACAATATCAGCTATCGGCACCATGCCATTACTGTGAGCAGGTATGGACTGGAGGCTGTACATGTTGTTTCTGCGGTGGCCTTCATGACACAAGTAGAGTTCTGTTGCCCACTGACACAACTTTCTAACAAACCACATATACACTGGCTCGCTTAAACAGATTCTGTTTTGTGGTGTTGCATTTGTGTTTCAGCGAATCTGTGTGAGTCCATGAAGAGGCTGAGGGACTCTTCTATAGTTCAAGGCATCGGAGACATCATGGTGTCTAGAGTGAGAGCTGGCTAGTGTTACTCCCTTTCTAGTTCACATCATCTTTTGGTGCTGTCTAAAATGAAGGGGTTGTTCTGTGCAGTGTGGGATATACTTGTTGCTTTACTTGATATGTCAGTAGCTCATGTGTTTGTGCGTGTGCGTGATAGTTTGAAGACGCTGCAGGAGAGGAGTTCCAGGAGCAGGTGTCTCACCTGTGCAGTCAGCAGAGTCAGGCACTGGAGCTCATTAAAAATAAATGCAAAGACCCGCGTTTCGCGCACCTTATACAGGTAACACTTTTTAGAGGTATAAAGCCTTTGGACAAACCTACAAACACTAGAGCTTCTGCCATATTTGTTAGTGGGCTGGGTTGTGAATTGGTTGACCCATACTTTGAATTGGAGACTATCCAGTCTTTTATATTTGACTTTTATTGCAGCACATAACTTCTAGTGATGCTGTTTTAGGTATAAATTGGTGTTGCTGTCAACAGAATCCACATTTGGACTTAGATGTCCTTGGCTCATTCGTGTGTGTGTGTGTGTGTGTGTGTGTTAGGAATGTGAAGCCAGCCCTCACTGCCGCCGACTACAATTAAAGGACCTTCTAGTGTCTGAGATGCAGAGACTCACCAAATACCCCTTGCTGCTGGATAACATCATCAGACACACAGAAGGCATGTATAGAAACACTCACACACAATGTATTGAACCATGAAAACACTTCAGTATACACACACATACCAGTTTACCAAGGAGGCAAGCACACACACCCTTTCTCCTGGATTAACACTAGTATGTGCCCCCACAACAGCTGGTTCTCCAGACCTGCAGACATTGGTGAGGGCACAGGCGTGCTGCCGTGGGATACTACGAGCTGTCAATGAGGTCGTCAGGGAGACGGAGAACCGGCGACTGCTCAGCCGTTATCAGCGCAGGCTAGACTTGTCCCCTCTGGAGAGGCAGGCCAGTCCTGTCGCTGCTCAGTTCAAGGTACGGCCTTACTATGTATCCACCATCTGCCTTCCAAACAGCTTCTCTGGTCTTGGAGCACCTGATCCAGAGTATGAATTATTAACTATATTCTTTTTCTATGTAGAATCTGGACCTGACCACTAAGAAAATGATCCACGAAGGACCGTTGACTTGGAAAGTTAGTAAAGATAAAGCTATAGGTAAGAGATCATCACAGCTGAACAAATCACATTTTTGTTTTTCCTCTTGCAAATGATTACTTGACAGGTCCATTCTCACTCTGTGTGTGTGTGTGTGTGTGTGTGTGTGTTTCAGACATTCATGCTCTGCTTCTCTCAGACCTGTTGGTGCTACTCCAAAGGGGTTCAGGTGACCGTTTGATCTTGCGATGTCCTGCGCGCTCACTGGGTGGGGTTTGGGGTAGGAACACGGACCTCAAAACCCCCTTTTGCCCCGTTGTTCGCTTGGATTCATCTCTTGTCAGATCTGTGGCTACAGGTATATTTGTAGTTATTCTTACAGCTATGAATAGCCAGAATAGATGAATGGGTCTGGAATAACTAAGTCTTTATTTTATTTTTAAAAAATTAAGAAGCCAGTTACAAATTGCATTTGGGTTAGTTTGAATACATTGTTTGACAGCCTGCTCTTCTCTATCAGATAACAAGGCCTTGTATGTGATCAGTACATCAGAGAGACAGATATACGAGCTGGTGGCTGGGACTTCCTCTGAGAAAAACACGTGAGTTTGTTTTTTTGTCTCTCTCTGACCCACCATCTTCTCATCAAGGTCAACCAGTCAGCACTGCTGTGTCTGTTTTGTGATAACATTTATGGTGTCAGGCCATTTATGTTCAGATGATTTTAACAACATTGTGCTGTTGTAGAAATTGGGACCTGATGGCTTTAGCGATGTTTCCACAGATGGAAGAACCTGTTAGAAAAGACCATCTCCTCGGCCTCTGGAGGCATTGAAGCCACCGAGCAAGGATCAACAGCTCCGTAAGTACTCAGGATTTTTAAAGTTTTCTAATGCTGCTGTAATGCTGTTAAGAGAAGGCAGAATTTCAAAGATGCACTTACAATGATTGCACTCCTGACATCTCCTCTAGGTCTGCGGTTCTACGGTTGCATGGTAATCATGTCGGTCGTCTAGGTAAGCCCATGTTTGTTTTTGTTTGTATACAATGTCATAGGATTTGCTCTCTTTGGTACTTATGGCTGATGCCTTTGGTCCCTAGATGGCTCCCTAACAGAAGAGTCTGGTTCTATAGAGAGAGAATCACAGAGTGAAGATGAAAATGTACTCACACCTACTATCCCAACTGACCAATCAGAAGCCTACATGCATACTGGTGGGCAGGGTTATGTGGGAGGACAAGCTAAAGTGGCTGATGCTGCTTTTCAAGATGGTAAGAATTTGTTACACTCCATTACACAGTCATTGTTGCACTATGATAGTTAAACAGTATATTTCTGGTGGTGGTGGTGTTTTTGTAAATAGAATTTTAGCAGGCTCAGATATTTACCAACTTTTTTGCACCCTTTGTGTTCTGCCAGTCAGGACACTAAGACTGTTGATCCTTGGATCCTTGGATCCTTTAGAGGCTGCCAGTCAGAAGCAGAAAGTGACATCATTGTCCTCACAGCAAGAAGGGCAGGAGATGCCTTGCCAGTCACCAAAAGGCCGTTCACACCTGGAGATGCTGAGGCATGAAACGAGGCCCTGCCAATCACGAGCAATCATACGGCAGCGCATGATAAAAAATGTGGATGGAATCTTTCAAAGAATGGAGGGACTGATGAAAAACCTGCATCAGCTTAGGGTAAAGTGGATATATTACTCACTCTCTCTCAAACACACACACACACACACACACACACACACACACACACACACACACACACACACACACACACACACTATCATTGCAGCTAGCTAGCACTTTCATGTTATGTTTTAAAAGAATGGCTTTGTGCACTTGTGAGATCCTGGTTAACTCCTTGTTTTCATTTTCATAGGAGATTGAAGCACTGTAGACTGCTTACAATGGTGAGAAAAAAGTTACCTGTCAGTCAGTTCAGATGACACCATCCATGGGTCTTCCTCCATTATCAGGACACCATCTATTTATCTTGGGTCGAGCGATGGTAAGTGTGTCAAAGAAGCAATTTATAAATACTGGGGCTAAATCTGTTTAATGCTGTACCACAATTCTTTTTGATTGTACCAAAAAAAAAGATCTAGTCTGGAATCACTGGGATAATTTGGGTTGAGTTTAAATGGAGCCCACTGTTATCACTCATAATCCGGTTTCAGTTGTGAACTGTCTTTTGTGATGTTTCTTTAACCCAGTCCCCCACTGCGAGTAAGCCTGAAAGGCTGGGCCAGGCCAGCACTGAAAGCATGCCTAGACTGCTCATGCTGTCCTCCACCAACGAGCTGCTCACATGCCTGGGTGTGTTCTTGTGCCGGCGTTGCTGCCTGCTGAAGGACCTGACTGCTGACGAGCCTGTGCAGTGGCTGCGCATTGTGGACTGCTACGTGACACTGACAGAATGGCAGGAGCAAAGCTTCCTCATTCCAAGCACCGTGGTCTTTCTCTACATGCTGTGCCGTGACATCATTTCAGCTGAGGTGGCCACCAAGGAGGAGTTGCAGGCCGTGCTGCTCACATGCTTGTATGTGTCTTGCTCCTACATGTGTGAGGAGATCAGCTACCCAGCCAAAGCTTTCCTGGTGGAGGAAAACAAAGGGGCCTTCTGGGCCCGATCCCTGGACATTGCTAACCGCATGAGTGGCAAGATGCTGCAGATTAACAATGACCCGCAGTATTTTTGGCAGGTCTTCACTGACCTGAAGAACAAGATGGTTCATTAAAGGATTAAACAATAAAATATTTTATTAATTAAACATTTTGTTAAAAAGTTCAAGTTCAAGAGGTTTTATTGTCATTTCAGCTATATACAAGTACACAAAAAAAACAAGACAATGTTCCTCCAGGACCATGGTGCAACATAAAAACAACAGTGCAACAGACAACATGCTACACAAGTGCAAACAGTCCAATATACTGCAAAATGTCATTAAATAAACATTAAATAAACAATAATAAATACAGGACAGGACAAATACAAAATACAAAATGAGTAGACAGTGCAATTTAGTACAGTACACAGTACTGGGCATATGTTAAGTGAGTTGTGCATAGCAATCAGTGATATGCTACCCTGAACATAGCAGTCACCGGTAGCAGCCAGAACAGTTCAGAGTACAGTGCTGGTTTAGTACAGTACTCTAGCAGCAAGTAGGATAATGTGCAAGACTGCAACAGGAGTGCATAGTTTATTTGTGTGATGTTTGACTTCAGCACTAGTCCGATGCAAAACAATGTGTGAGTGTGTGTATAGATATGTATGTATGTACGTATGTATGTGTGTTTGTGTGTGTGTGTGTGTGTGTGTGTGTGTGTGTGTGTGTGTGTGTGTGTGTGTGTGTGTGTGTGTGTGTGTGTGTGTGTGTGTGTGTGTGACTGTCTATATGCATGTATAAAAGTGCCCATTTTGGAATCTGAATTGGAATTGGAGTTAGCCAGAGTTCAGGAGTCTAATGGCTTTAGGAAGGACACTAGCGTTGATTTTGATTCTAGCCACAGTTCTAGTAATAAGCAGAGTTACAACTCTGCATGCAAAGTCACTGAACGTTTGACTGTTAATTCTGTAGCAAGCATAATTGAAAAAATTACATGTCCTAAATGCATGTGTGGTAAATACATTGACATTAGTATTTTTAATTAATTTCTAACATTCGGAGACATTCAGAGGTGTTTCTATTAGGCCCAGAGTTAGCTAGGTCCCCACTGTCTAATTACTCAATGAACCTCAATGGTTTCCCAATCACATCTTCTCTAACAGTTAAAGCTCTTGGAGTTATGGATCCCACTCTCTCGTTCAAAGCTCATGTAAATAAATAATGTTTCTAGGACCGCCTTTCTCCATTTTTAAATTGACTTTATTAAGAAAATTCAATTCAATTCAATACAAACACTCCATCACAAAAACCTCACAAACAATATCTACCAGAGGACACAGACTACCTTCACTCTATACATTAATAATTAACAATACAATTTACATCTGTAAATTAGGTATACATCCATTTATATGTCCAAAAGAGTCCAGGGAATTTTTCCTCTCATATCAAACGTCTTCAACCTTTTTAACTCACACACAATCTGTTTAAAAACTATTTCTGCAGGTATTATACATTGCTCAATAATCATCTTACATCGTGTTTTCCAAATCTTCGAATTTGGCACACAAACAATCATCCAACAAAGGTCCTTCACATTCTCAGTCAAATTCTCATTAAACACTCCATACATAATACTTTTCCTGTTACGATCCCATTTAAACCCAATACCTTTCATTTTCTCCCAAATTTCAATAGTCCTTGTGCACTGCAGTAATATATGTTCTATCATTTCATCGGCTATGCAATTTTACATCGTACAGGCAATCTTCCAACAGATATAAGCCATGCAGTATCTCGAACATTTTCCGAGATACTTTTAGACTGCACATCTTTAACACAGGTTTCACATTCTGTCACTGTCAGACCCTTATAATTGACATTCCCCCAAAATCACAGTCTTGTATTGTTTTATCTATCATTTTATTTGGGGACTTATTCCAATCAATATTAAGCTGCCTATATTTAAACAAAAAATCTCCATATAGTAATTTAAAATAAGGAGCATGTTTCCTTGACTTGCCTCTTTTCTTTCCACTGATTTACATCTCCTACCCAAATTGCTTTCCGAAATATAGCTTTCGTTACATTTTTGCAAAAGGCATTTTCTAATTTCTGAGCTAACTCAACTCCCCCTAATCCGCCTTTATTTTTTGACTTGTACATAATTTCCCTTTTTGTCACTTCTGTTATTTCCCCAAATAAAACGAACACACATTTTATTCAGCCTCTTAATACATTTCTCATCCGGAGGGAAAACCATAGCCAAAAACAACAATTTCGAAAAAATAAAGGTCTTAACCTCCTGTATTCTAGTCTTATAGTTTGACACCCTCCATTTTCCCAATTCTAGTTTAATTTCACACTCCTTTTTCTCCCAATTCCGTTCGCTACATCTACCATTTACTACCATCAAACCTAATATTTTTATTTCAGTTTTTATTTCTACATCTATTGGTACAGGTTGCCCATCTCCTATCCATACCCCTTCACTTTTACTTTCATTTAATTTTGCTCCAGCCACAACTTCATACATTTCAAAGTGCCTCTTAACTATATGAAACTCATTTTGATTCTTGACATAAGCCGTCACATCATCTGCGTACGCAGATATTTTCCATCTTTCCATACCTAACATGTGAACACCTTGTAATTGCTGATCATTATTAATTTTATATAATAGTGGGCTAATAGCGATGACATATAATGCAGCACTCAATGGGCATCCTTGTTTAACCCCTCTATGTATTTCAAAATCTTCAGTTAACACACCATTAACATTAATTTGGACTTTTGATTTACTATACAATAATTTAATCATATTTACAAACCTCTCTGGAAATCCATAATGTTCCAATGTACACCATAAGTAGTCTCTAGAAATATAATCAAAGGCCTTTTTCTGATCCAGTCCAATTATATAAAAATCCCTCTCAGACCCTTCAATAACCAAACTCCTTATTACCCCTAAACTATCCCACATGTATCTTACTCTTATCACACATATCTGTTCCAACTCTATGATATCATTCAATATTTCTGACATCCTATTAACAATTATTTTTGCACAATTTTTGTACTCCAAGTTTAATAGGCTGACCTGTCTCCAATTATCCAACTTACAAGGATCTCCTTTTTTTATATATTAATGATATCACACTATGATAAAATGAATCATGCAATTGCCCCCCATCTAATGCTTCATTAAAAACATCAGCTAGAAGATCAGCAATTTCACTAACGCACACCTTATGAAATTCAGCAGGTAAACCATCGGCTCTAGGATTCTTGCGTGGGTTTCATTCCTCTATTGCTCTGATAACTTATTTTTTCCTAATTCATTCTTCCAACTCCTGCAGCTCCTCCCCTTGAATTCTAAAATAATCACCTGGAATGTAAACCTAGCCTAGAGGACCTTTAGAGCTTTATTATTAAAAAAAGACAGACAGATGAACAGAAAAATGCAAAATGTATATAGAATATTTTTAAGTATTCGCCATCTCCACCATTATAGGAATGATATGTGTGTGTGTGTGTGTGTGTGTGTGTGTGTTTATGTATGTATGTATGTATGTATGTATGTATGTATATATATATATATATATATATATATATATATATATATATATATATATACATATATATATATATATATATATATATATATATATGGTTACGTGCGAGTACATGTATGTTGGATTGTATATGTACACGTATTAGAGTGTGATATTTATCGTTTATGGATTGGCTCTGTATGGATTTTATCAATGGTCTCCAGTCTAGATGATTGGTTCTGTTATTGATTAATAATTAATAGAATTATTCTATTGATATATAGTCTATCAATAGATTTTTCTATTGGGTGACACTAATATTATTTTTTGTTTTCCAGTTCATGAGTATGTTTTTTTTGTTTGTTGTTTTTTTGCAATAATATTTTTATTATATCAATATAATAATGTTATACATAGTATCCTGTCATATTGGTTGATGATATGTCTCCTAGGAGAAATAAAGATGGTGTTGGATGGCTATGGTTATTTAAAGCATGGGATATGTTGGTGATGATGACTTGCCAAAATTGCTTGATAGGTGTGCTCTGCCACGTGGCGTGAATGTAATCGTCAGCTGTGTTTTGAGTAAAATATGTACAGATTGCTGAGCTTGTGAAACCAATTTTAAACATCCAATGTGTAGTATAATGTACTCTGTATTATTTTGTACTGAATGCATTGTAGGTTAGTGTTGCTGTCATGTGGTAATTATTATTACACATTTTAATCCAAACTGTGGTATCGGGGGCTAGTAATAAATCTTCCTCCCATTGTCTCGATGGGAGAGTAACTGTGAGATTTGATTTCACTATTGTTTTGTATATCTTAGATAATAGGTTTTTTGTATTAAGAATGTTTGTTTATAAAATCTGATATGGATGTAGGTATCGGAATTGATTTTTGAACACATAGGTGATCTTAGCTGATGGTATTGTAGGAACTAGGGGCTTTCTATACCATATTTTGGGGCTAGTTGTGGGCGTGACATGAAAGAAGTCTTATGATAAATATGTTTAAGGTGTGTAATGCCTTTTTCCATCCAAGAGGTAAAGTTTAATATTTTTGTTCATGGTAAAGTCTGGATTGTTCCAAATGGGAGAATGACTAGTTTGTGTGAGTGTGGAGTTTGATATCTTGTGGAATTTCCACCAGACTGTTAGCATCATGGCCACCTTCAAACTGTTGAAACATGGATATTTTTGAATATGAGTCTGGGCACATTTGAAACACCTGCTGCAAACATTACTGACATTATTTCATGTTTATGTGATTGGCTGTGTTTCTCTAGTCACAAGTACTTCTGAATGCTCCTCCAGAGCACCCAGAAACCCTCATAGTGGGTTTCTCAACTTGCTCAGACTCAAATCTGAATATCGGCATCTGAAACATCTTGGAGAGGAACAAAAAACACAACACATTTGATTAAATTGTTCTGGTCACCAGGACCGGAGCTCAACCCAGCTCTGGTAAAGGCTACCAGTGCACTGAAGGGGTCCATGCTCTAAACTCTGGAATCCCGCCGGACTGAGGCGTTGGGAAAGCGGTTTCTCTGTATGCCCAGTCATGATGAAAAGATTGTGAATCTTTTATGTGAATGTTTACGTAAATATGAGATTTTACACTCAGAATGTAAATAAAGGTAAGTAAATAAACACATTGTAGTTGATGGTTTTAACAATACCCAGCGTTAGCCTACTTGATCGAATAAACTAATATTATTAACCTATTAATAATACAAAAAAAAAATCTGTATTAACAATTTACTATTTGCCATTACAACTCTGCCTTGAGATCTGAAGTAAATGACTTTATGTAATATAGAATGTAATGTGAAAAATAAATTCGGTAAATTCTGGCTTTAAAAAAGTTCTTTCAGTGTTACTACCACCTGTTGTAGATCGACAGTCACACACCCCCTCTGACAGCCGTGCTGGGCGGTTGAATGGGGTTTGTGTGTATAGGATATACTAATACTGGACGCTGCAAGCAAACGCGCGGCCACATGCTCTACGTCGGCCCTGCAACGAGTTGGGGAGTATACGGCAGGAGGAGAGAGAAAGCTTTGACTAAGTGCATCCTCACCTGGGCACACTCCGCATCATTTCCCCTTATGGAACATCCATACCTCCAGGGCGCTACACTCCATCACTCATACCCAGCACAGCACATACTCACCTGGACACACTCCTCACCATATCCCACTCTACATTCCGGAGCTCCAGACCTCCAGGATTGCAGCGCACCAGCTGACCCTTTAGGGACCACACTTAAGCCCCCCTCCTTGGGCTAAACCTCTTAGATTGGATCAAGGGCTAATTTTCAATGGATCGCAGCAACGTAGCTGCTCTGCCACTCACAAGAACCTGGCCCAGAATCAGGTCATTTAAGGTCAATTAGCACCAGGTTCTCCACAAACATGCTTTGCAGCTGAATCCCTGGTCCGTTCACACGTGTCTTTGCTCACTGGGGTCCAGGAGGATTCTGATTTGGAAGCGTTCAGTCATAATCCCACAGGCACCAAATGTCTGAACCTGCGGTTCCTCTCATACTGAGCAGGATTACTGTTGCAACACCACATCATCAGTAGGGTAAAACTAACCTGTCTCATGACGGTCTAAACCCACCTCACGTTCCCTGTTAGTGAGTGAACAATCCAACGCTTGGTGAATTCTGCTTCACAATGATGGGAAGAGCCGACATCGAAGGATCAAAAAGCGACGTCGCTATGAACGCTTGGCCGCCACAAGTCAGTTATCCCTGTGGTAACTTTTCTGACACTTCCTGCTTAAAACCCAAAAAGCCAGAAGCCTCACTTTCACGGTCTGTATACCTACTGAAAATGAAAATTAAACGAGTTTTTGCTGTTCTGCTCCATGGGAGGTTTCTGTCCTGCCCGAGCTCACATTAGGACACCTGTATTACGCTTTAACAGGTGTAACCCCCCCCAGTCAATGAGAACATTTTTAATATCTGTGGGAAAAGAGGGAGAAATGTATCCAACAACTTTCTTTTTTAATGTGCAACACAGTCAAAATTGTGAACTCATCTACATGCAAAAACCACAAAAAGCATTTACAAACTGGAAACTCTTACTGCATAATTAAAACATTATACAACTTAAGAAAAAACATAACATAAAACATAAAACATCGGTAAATATGAGAATTCAAACAACAAAATGAACCAAGCTTATTCAAATTGAAAAGTAACAGCAGTAACTCTAGGCATGACCCATGGCCTTGAGGACCTGTTCGGCAGCGGTGTGGTGGGCCTCCTCCTCCATGTTGTTGTTGTTGGGGCAGGGGAGAACTTCGGCAGCACCGCAGAACGATTCGGATAACCCTGGTACCAGCACGCTGTAGTTGACACAGAGTAAGCCATTGGTGTTGGTATGATAGCGCACGTTGTAGAGTGGCACGCCGAACCCATACATTTGACACAGGAAGTGCACAGCATTGCACGTCCGCGAGAAGTGCTGTGGGCGGGGGTCGTGGGAGGCCGCCCCCACTGACTGGAAGCGCGTGGGTGTGAGAAGAGCCTGGCGGACAGGTGTAGGACCCAGAGAGGCGAAGGCGCCCACTTCTTCACGCTCGTCATGTCTGCGCTTGGAGCTGCCAGAGAACCAGTGGGCAGTGACGAAGATTACTCATATAAACCTTACTCATATAAACACCACCTGGATTGGCTTTGACATATTCAGGTGGATTTGGGCATGTCATCCAAAGCACACAGAAGCAATAATCTGTTAATACACCATAATTCTATAATCCCAACCCATCAATAAGAACCCTTAACGGCAATTGAATAGAGAAGGCAGCATACCGTACTGAGTCTGCATTGTCTAGGGTGTTGGAAATTCAGGTTACTGGCCATCATAAATATATTCCAGGTTTACAGTCAATGAGAGGGAGATGGTACTCTCTCTCCATCCATCACTACACCTACGAGACAGTCTGTAAGGAGGCCACACTCTAAGTGATGTGAAGGCGTTTACTCCAGACCTTTTTGTGTATTAAATGGGTTTGTTCTAGACCTTTGCTAGCTCTCTAGTGCAGGATCTAATAACGTAATGACAAACAGCTGGCTGAGAAACAAGCAGCCATGGGGCCAGTTACTCATGGTCCCGTTAAATAAGAGGATTCAGAACAAACTGAGCAGTTATTACTGTATAGTTCATCCATTATTGATGTTAATTTCTCAAATTAAAGATGTGGTTTTGCAGCTTAATCTCAATGGAATTTTTTAAATTTAAAATGCTCTGAGTTAGACTACAGAGTCAGTACAGCATATGTGTGTGTGTGTACACATGTGCATGTGTGTGTGTGCGCGCGAGTGTGTGCGTGTGAGCACGAGTGTGTGTGTGTGAGTGTTTGTGCGTGCGTGCGTGTCTAATTGCGCACAAACGTTTCTTGTGCAATGTGAAAAAACAAAGAGCTAGACAGAAAAAGAGAGGGAGATTGATCAAACAAGGAGGGAGGACCTAGCTAAGCTAGGACTGAGGGGAATGACTTCAGGGCAGAGGTGGGGAGATGAATGGCTAAGATGATGGACTGTTGGATGGACTGATGGTGTTCAGTGTAGACCCAAAACAGGGCCTTCAAATCCAGCCTTAGGGGAAACCCACTTAAAGACAGACAAGTGAAGGTTGTAGGTCACATACCTACAATGTGCTTCCCTCACTGTCTATCCATCGGTACGTTACTGATACATACCTGTAGATGGATAAACAGATACATACATAACAATACATACCTATAGAGCGATAGATACATACAAACATAGATGCACACAGAAAGACATAAAGAAGAATTTTAGGTCTACCTTTGATATCGAAGAAATCAAGAATTGTCCTACCTATCACACACACAGGCACTAGGTTAGCTAGCTAACTATTCGACGAAACTGAGTACACAAACGCTATGGTAAAAACCTGTGTAAAAAGACCAAAACCTGAAGTAAATTGTTAACTGGAGATGGTAAATGTCATTAATGAATTATGAGCGAAAGATAAACTCGTATGTCAAATGAGCCAGTATGAAGCAGAACTAGCTAGCTAGGTTTACTCTTTAGCTTGCTAGCTAGCTGGTTTTTGTGGCTCGTTTAATGGGGGCGAGTCTGCATGCTAATTAGCTGCTATCACGGCGAGCGTATTATAGCAAAGAAACTAATGTTAGACTATAGGCACAGTCTAT
Organism: Electrophorus electricus; assembly: GCF_041902795.1. Taxonomy (NCBI): domain Eukaryota; kingdom Metazoa; phylum Chordata; class Actinopteri; order Gymnotiformes; family Gymnotidae; genus Electrophorus; species Electrophorus electricus. Next base: position 316,489 of record NW_027658616.1, on the reverse strand, counting down.
ATTGTGAGAGACACATTACCCCCAGATATTCAGATATGCTCAAAATGCCCCCCATATAGCGAGGTAATAAATTAAAATATTGCACACACTAGTTGTGTCAGCTGCTGTTGGTGAGACATTTTATGTTATAACACCCACCACTGCTGTCTATTGTCGCACTTAATTTCAGACAATATTACTTTTTTTCTGTGTAAAGTCCCCTTTACTGTCTTGCTGGAAGCCTAATTCTGGACATGGACATGAGTGTTCCAGTGCAGTGGTGACTTCTCTGGGTCAGGATAGTCAGGGTCAACAGGGGTGTGTGAATGCCAAGGTTTTAGCCTTTTGAATTTTCCTGTGCCCATAATTACAATAATTTTCTAATAATTAATCTTTGTTTTTGTTTTTTTTTTGTTTTGTTTTTTGTGGTAGAGACATGTTAGGCAAGACAGTACAGGTTGTACCCTTACTGCTTTGCTCAGAACTGGCTTTCAAAACACATGTATTTCATTTTTTTAGTTCTAACATGTTGGCTTTACCTGAAGTTCTTCTAACGACACTTCAGTGTGGCAGATTCTCTTCTGACTGGTTATCACTGGGCTACTACACTGAAGTATTCTCATATGCTATCAGTAAATATGCCACTTACTTCTGTGTCATTCCACATGTAAACATGGTTCTCTTTACAGAAAATAGTTTAGTGGTGCAATAGCTTATCCTCTTTCCTGTCAACTTCCATATCACTTCAACTAAGTCAATCAAATCAAAATCAAAATTTATTTGTATAGCGCTTTTTACAACAGTTGTCACAAAGCAGCTTTACAAATGTCCAAGTCCAAGCCTCCAGTGAGCAAGACAAAGGCAACAGTGGCAAGGAAAAACTCCCTAGAACATGAGGAAGAAACCTTGAGAGGAACCAAGACTCAAAGGGGGGCCCATGCTTCTCTGGCCAACAACGGTCACCACAATAATGACAATTTTAAGAGGAAAAAAAAAGCAATTAATTTCTAGTCTAACTTTCTAGAGGTCCTAATCTTGTCCCTAAGTACACAGAAAAAAACCAAACAAACTCAGCAGGATTACATGTATATTTACATTTACAGCATTTAGCAGCTGCGCTCATCCAGAACGACTTACAAAAGTGCTTTGTCATTTACTCATAGAATATATCCAAGTTCAGTATAGTAGGTTAGAATTAAACATACCATTGAACTAGAATACTGTGGAATACAGGGATAAATGCTGATACCTAGAAGTGCAAAATACATAAGGTCTATCTTAAACAACGATAAGTGATATAAACAATAAGTGCTAGAGTTTGTATATTTACCCCTAACTAAGCATTTCCTTCTAGCACTAAGTGTTTTCTGAAACTTTACTGTTAATGAAAGTGACTTTAATCCATTGTTTAGGCTACATACTCATCAGTTCCTGGTTCTCACAAAATATGCCTTTAATTGTATTGGAAGCTACATGGTCGGTGTAGTATGACTAAGATGTTAAGTCTCATTTCCTCCCTAGATTGGGGAATTGTCAAGAAGGAAGTGCTTGGGAGGTCTAATGATTTCCAGGGTTACGTTCTCAGGAGTGTTAGCTCCTGGTAGGGTCTCCCATGGCAACCAGGTCTGGGGTGGAGACTAGACAAACACAAGCCATTAACACCCTTATGATCAAAAGTATGAGAAGTATGAGAGGATCAGCCCAAAGAGACAATGTGGGGGGCTGTGCAGTGCCCAGGCAGTGAAACAGATTATCTCTTGAAGGTTAAATCCCTTAAAAGGTCTTAGTCCTGCTCATCCCACATGCTGATGTGTGAGTGAAACAGTGCATAGGTGTAGAGACCTGGACTTGGCAAGATGCAAGCCTATCCTCGCAGTCTGGTGCTATTCTGTTACTAGAGGACCTGAACACGCTTCTCCAACAGTACGTTCTTCTGGGCCTGATGACAACGCACACACACATGAACACGCACACACTCGGGCACACAAACAGACATACAGATACTGTTTAATTTCTTCACATCTGTAGATACACTAGCATAAGTTGATATATACATTTATGAGTTTGATTATGAGCTGATTTCAACTTGACACGTACAGAGTATATAATATACATAAAGAGTGCATAGTTTTACCAGATTGAGTGCTACAGATTCTTGTAATGAAAGGTGACAAACCCAGCCATATGAAGAAAACAAGTACAGGGTTAATCCCTTAAAGGTTTAAAGAAGTCTCCCTTAAAGGTCTTAGTCCTGCTCATACCACATGCTGATGTGTGAGTGGAACAGTGCAGAGGTGTAGAGACCTGGACTTGGCGACATGCAGGTCTTTCCTTGCAATTAGTGCTGCATTCTGCTGCAGGAGAACCAGAACATGCTACTCCACACACAAACAGATACACACACACACACACACACACACAGTTGCGCAAATATACACAGATACACATTGTGTTTAATTTCTTCACATCTGCAGACTAGAGTAAGCTGAGGGTATAGTGTTAAACCAGGTACTACATAAACAGTATATAGTATATATACAGAGGGTATAGTGTTAAACCAGGTAGTACATACAGAGTGTATAGTATATATATACAGAGTATATAGTTTTACCAGATGATCGTGCTGATCTTTGATCTCCTGGTTCTTCATCTCCAGCGCCACTTTCAGGCTCATAATGTCTTCCTCTATGGGCTGGTATAACACACACATACGCACACGCGTACGCACGCACACACCCACACACACGCGCGCACACACACACGTGCTGACACACACGCGCACACACACACACGCATACACACACACACACACACAAACGCGCACACACACACGCACACACGAATCATTACTACAGCCAGTACAATGGAAAGGTGGGAATGTGTACTGAATGTGTACTGCTGCTATAAGTGAAAGGTGGAGGTACTGGTGGATGTGTACTGACACTATAAGGGATCTCTACCTGCAGTGACAGTCTGAGCTTCTCATGTTCTTCCTCCAGAGATTTCTTCTCCAGTTCACAGGCCATTTTCATATCTGCCAGAGCAAGTATCATTGCTGCTGTATATATATAGAACACAGATTTTATATACTGCATAATTACTACTGGATATATAAAATATACTATATATAGTACTATACATATATTAGTATCACTTTTATTGGAGCCTAAAGGTTAACATTCATTATTAGTTATGTTAGTATTATTGCATTTCCATAGTACTTACTCTTGATGGACCTGTTATGCTCCTCCTCCTCCTGCTGTTTCTGCAGGAGCTCTGTCTCCTCCTGCTGCTCGTGTTTCAGCATCTCCTGAAGAACCTGGAGCTCCTTCTGCTTCTGCAACCTCAACTCCTTCAGCTGCTCCAACAAAATGTTCTCCAACTCCTCCTTCTCACACCGCAAACACTCCAATCGGGCCACAGGCCCCACTACTGACACAGAACCACACACACACACACACACACACACACACACACACACACACACACACACACACACACACACAGAGAGACAAACAGAAACAGAGACAGACATATGAAATTAGAAAATGATATAGTGTAGAATTAGATTGATGTTATTCAGGGACCTCATTTATAAATCTTTGTGGATTCCAAAGTGAAAGTGTGTGTATTCTGCACAAATAACAGGAAATGGCATATACCCCCCAAAAAATGAGATTTCTAAAGCCTCGAGTATGAATTATTGGGAGATAGAGGCGACAATGCAACGCTAAAGACAAAAAAGGAATTTTAACCGCAGTTATGAGTGGAGGCACCAGCAACCGCAGGTGTGAGTGGCATTATATTTACATTTACCCTCCACATCCTTTGTGTCTGTATATTCGTCCTCGATGCGTCCAGTACACCATCTCCAGAAACGTCTCATTTTTTCTCTGTCCTCTTCAGTGTCTTTCCACAGACTGATCTGTAAAGGTGTTCATGGGATTCCCCTCGCATGTGACATCAGGCCACAGGACATATGGGGTTCTAAAGTTCCAAGAGTGTAGATGAGTTGTTTTTCTTTGAATTTCCTAATTTCATTGCTGCCATAGCAGCAAATGGCAATGCAAACAGATGTGTCATTAATGCAGTGACTCTACCTCAACCTGGATTGATTAACCATGTATGGCTCACCGGAGACTGTGATACATATAACATCCCAAAGTGTACTTAATTCTGAGCAAAATCTAACTAGCCTCATTACTGCTGAACTATGAGGGGCCATTTAGGGACAAATCAGGGAAACACTACTTGTACATACATATGAAACATTTTCACATAAATAGCCTACTACTTACATTTGTGTATAATAATTTAAACTTGCATATACACGCACTTACTTACACTGTAGCTTAACTCACTGAAAAGCAACACTGTTCTGTCCTGAGTTTAGAAACTTCCATTTTTTGTAGTTACTTGTAATTAAGAAGCACACGATGTCAGTAGCAGTGAGTCGATTGATGTGTATAGCGATTGGAGAGCGAAAGAACAAGGAGTTATAGTTCATTGTATCTGTGCGAGTCCAGTTGTCTGCATGCCATTTGAAAGTGTTGCAAGTATGTATGTCTTATTTTATTGTTATTTGTAATCACAGATTATTTTGTGGATAACAATTCTCTGTGAAATTTGGTGCATTGTGTATTTCGGTACGAGTTGTGCCGGGTGTGTTGCTGATTGTCTTGATGGGTTTAATTTCACCTTTCCTCATGACGTCAGTAAACCTGTGGACAAGAACTGATCTTTTTCAGTTTTGCTGTCAGCAGAACGTTTCTCTGCCTGTCAACTTGTGTATCGTACACGTACAGAGAACAGAACTTCTACAGCCAAGGCAAGAACAGAAGCATTGCTGAAGCAGAAACGCTAGAAGCTTACTTGCAAGTTAAGCTTAAATTCTGTTTCCTTGAAAACCACAAAACGTACTGAACAGTATGTGATAGAGCAGGCAATAGCACAAGCGACAGAACTCCATTTAAGAAAGGATGGTGTTTCAGCAAAACCAGAAACAACCTCTAGCAACAGGTTTCCACCCTCAGCTTTCAAACCTAAAGCCAATTTCAAATCAACACTACTTCCCATTTTAACTCACAGCACCCTTTTCTTGGTGAAGATGGATAAGTCCATGAACCACATGGAGTTAGGTTTGAGAACAACTATGCCCTGCCAATGCAATATTTCACGCCCCAAAATGGCATCCTACTCCCTCATTCAATCCTATGTTTTCAAACACCCATGATAGCAACACAGACGTGAATGACTTTGAGATATCTTACTCATTGTTAGCTTGTGGCTACAGGTTTACTTCAATTTAATGACAAACCTCAGAACTACAGAGCCTGGAAAGATTCCTTTCAGACTGCTACCAGCGGTTTAAAAGTGGTTTAACTCTACCGCCAAATGAGGAGATGGATTGTCTTCTCAAGTGGTTAGGCAAAGAGTCAGCAGACCATGTTGAACAGATAAGAGCAATACACATCAATCATCCAGAAGCAGGACTGGCTATGATATGGAACAGACTGAAACAATCTTATGGCTCAGCAGAAGCAATAGAAGATGCTATGTTCGATTGCACTGATGCCTTTTTTCTAAATTAACAAAGTTGAGTGATCTGCTACTGGAACTACAGTCAGCCAAGGCTGAAGGTGACTTGCCTGACCTCTCTTTTCTCAACACCACAAGAGGTGTAAACCTCAATGTACAGAAGCTTGTGTTTAAGAGGACCAAAGAGAATAATAAGATGGCTCTTTCAATCCAGGATGCATCCTTCATGAAAATAATGAACGAAGGACTACAGAAAAATTCAAATAATAGTTGGACCGTTACCCTTTGAATGTCCATGGCAACGGCTCCCGAACCACAGGCCTCAAGCACTTGAAGCATCTCATGTCTCTCGGGCACACTGTGACTTAGATCATCAGACCACTATTACGGCCTTGACTAGGCAGCAAAGCTGTAAAAGAGTGATGAGAAAACCAGACAACAAAAGTGAATGTAGAAAGAAGGGAAACACAAGGAAAGACCATGGTAGTTTAAATGTTGCTGGTGTATTATAACACACACACACACACGCACACGCACGCACGCACACACACACGCGCACACACGCGCACATCACGCGCACACACACACACACACACACACCTCTGGGAAAAAAAATAAGACCACTACAAAATTATCAGTTTCTCTAATTTTACAATTGATGGGTATATGTTTGACCAGGCTGAGCAGATGTGTTTTATTCTATAAACTACTAGCAACATTTCTGCCAAAATCCAGATAAAAATATTGTGTTTTAGAGCATGTTTTTTATGAAAATGACTAATGATCAAAATAACAAAACACTTACAGAAATTTCAGACCACAAATGTGATCTGAGTATGTGTCACTAAGAACAGCTGGTATATAAAAAACGTAAAGACTTTTTAAGTTGCTTTTCAGTTTATTTAAATCATTAGTCAAGCTAATCAAACCCAACCAAGAGAGAATCCAACACTACCTGCACTCAGATGAGCTACAGGTCTCTCCAGGTTTGTCCTCAATTAAACCTCTAAAAGTGTTAACTGTAGTGTATTTTAAGTGTGACAGTGTAACCACTGTCTTTGGTGAAACGGGGAAGACTGTAGTCTTCCTTTATTGTGCAGACACCTGCATAGTCCTTTTTGTGAGACTGTATTACTTCACAAAATACTGCCGCAATCATCATCATCACCGCCTCTGTGAGTGAGTGTGTGTTGGTGAGAGAATGTGTTGCCACCTCCATGCCATAGTTGCTTTATGGGTTTAGCACCATGGGGATGTCTCTCCACATGTTGGTCATGGGGTCACAGGCCTCTACACTCTGCAAGTGATCAGCACTATCAAACCCACCCACCTACAAATGCAGAAAAGAGGAGAAAGATTCATCTGGAAGTGTTACTTTGGGGATGAAGTTACATCCATTACTTCACATCTGGGAACTGCAGATCCTGTTATGGTTGGTAAATTCTGCAGTCTTGACAATAGCAGACATTTTGCATATCCTTCACTGGTAAAAACTGTAGTGTGTGTGATTGAGGTCCGTTACTGTGCATTATACAAACATACGCTAAGCGTGTGTGTGTGTGTGTGTGTGTGTACAATTGTGGCCAAAGGTTTTGAGATTGACAAATTTTGGGTTTTACAAGTTTTTAGATCCTTTTGTCAGATGTTTATATGGCATAGTGAAGTAATTTCATAATATTTTTTTACTTTTTATTGACAAATACATCCAGTTTAAGCAGACTTAATATTTACAATGTTGACCCTTCTGCAATTCACCTTGGCATGCTGGATATCATCTTCTGGGCAAAGTCTTAACTGATGGCAACCCAATCTTGCCTAATCAGTGCTTGGAGTTGATCAGTTTTTTTCTTTTTCTACCATCTTTTGAGAAGAGACCACAGGTTCTCAATGGGATTGAGATCTGGGGAGTTTCCTGACCATGGACCAAAAATGTCAATGTTTTGTTCACCGAGCCACTTGGTTATCATCATTTTGGCCTTGTGACATGGTGCTCCGTCATGCTGGAAAAAGCATCCTACTAGCAAGTCTGGGTTTGACATCCTAAGACGGCGGCTTCGTAGCTAGCAAGCTATAGCGCCAACTAGCTACTGAAACTGTATTTCCATACAATTATGTCGCTATTAACAAGAAAGCGAAGATTAATTAGCTACTTTGTTTCATTCTTTGGAAAGGTGCCATTTATAGTGATATAGATGGCTACTTATGTGGTGTTGCTTAAACGTACAGGTTTGATGGTATAGATTGACGTTTGCTAGCTAATATAGAGCTAACTAGCGAGCTAATAGCAATAGCTAGCTAGCAGCAAACGTTCGCCATTAGCGATCACAAAACCAGGTACAACTAGGAAACTCATTGCGCTCCATTGGTTGCCCGAACAGTTACATTTCTAACAGTGATTTGACATCGTTACTTACTTAATACTTTTGTTGTTTTTATTAATTTAACTGGTGTAGTTTCTGTCAGCCGCGACCCTCATGTTTCTCCAGTGGTGGTGTTCATCTCTGCCCATCTGAATTATTGCATTTAACTACTTGTTGTTTCACGTTGACATTTTTTTTTATCGGGGACACTGCGTGTATATAAGCAGATATGATTTCTTTTCCGCCGTCTGTTTCCATCTTCTTGTTGTCCATGATTTTTCTTCAAGAGTGGACATCTTCCAGTTAGCTAGACTCTCTCTCCAGATACCGTTTTAGACAGATAAACGTCGGCTGGCCCTAAATGATGGCTTTGGCTCAACGTCCACGATAAAGCTGTGGAAAAACAACCAGTTTAAGACAAGACATGCGGTGCGTAAAGATACCACAGAGCACCACGAAAGAGCTTAAACGTACCGCTTGTCTAAACAGACTTTTGGGGGATATGAATAAGCATAAAACGGACAAGTAAGACACATGAAAATGACCATTGCCAGAGTGAAGGACAACTGATATTCAAGTAAATTATATTTAAAGGTATTTGAACGCGGACATCACTCCCGTGTGGTGATCTGTGTTAACTCTGAGTGAGCATGTTAATAAGAGTTATGGTCACTGCACAATATTTTATTTTTTAACCTATCTTCCCTCCTTTTTTAAACAAAGTAAAAGCCAATATGAAAAATATAAATATGTTTTATATATATATATATATATATATATATATATATATATTTTTTTTTTTTTTTTTTTTTTGTTTGTTTGTTTTTTTTTTTTGTTTGTTTTTTTTGTGTGTGTGTGTGTGTGTGTGTATAGGCTCATGAAAAGAATAACGAGTAAATTATACTGGATGTGGAAGCATGTTCTGGTTCTCCTGCAGCAGAATGCAGCACTAATTGCCAGGAAAGACCTGCATGCCGCCAAATCCAGGTCTCTACACCTCTGCACTTTTTCACTCACACATCAGCATGTGGGATGAGCAGGACTAAGACCTTTGAGGGATTTAACCTTTAAGAGATAATCTGTTCAGAACATCCTAAAAAAAATTAGGAAAGTTCTTAAGGGCTATGGTAGTGTTATTCAAATGAGTTCATGAAAGTTTGTAAGGGTTACATTAGGGTTGATCGAAAGAGATCATTCCAAATGACCTCTTTAAGGTTTCATATAATAATTGCTTTTAGCCTCATAGATGTACTATATCTGTAGCCTTTAAGAGCAGGCTAAACTTCACACCACGTCTCTTCTGCCCTCAGGCGGTTGGCAGATGAGATGCCTAAACTGCAGGAGTACCTGGAGAAAGAGGACATTGAAAAGAAGCTTCTGAGCCAAACAATGAGGAGCTGCTCTGTACGTAAAATATAAATATCTGTAAATATCTGTATAATATGTAAATAAAAGGAAGATGTGGTTGTATAGTGTAGTCGTTTGATTATAAATAATCTCATAATAATCTTATCTACAAATTCTGCAGGAGTACCTGGAGAAAGAGGACATCAAAAAGAAGCTTCTGAGCTGAACCAATGAGGAGCTGCTCTGTAAATAAAATATCTGTATAATATGTAAATAAAAGGAAGATGTGGTTGTATAATGTAGTCGTTTGATTATAAATAATCTCATAATAATCTTATCCACAAATTCTTACAGATTTACATAGTAACATTCACTCATATACTCAAATTCCATATCATACTTAGAAAACGTCTACCTCATCTATTTTAAAGTTTTTTCCTGATCAATAATACAAAAAGAAAATAGAAAAACGTGAACAGCACCCTCTAGCGATGCACCTCAATTATTTCAAGATAACTAAAACATGGCTATGTTAAATCGGCGTTAGCTTGCAGCTAGAACAAAAAAAAAATGCTCAGATTAACTTGTGTCTCATGGCACGCAGCTGAGTTTAAAATTAAACACAATTAAATCAAATTAAATTGACCCAGCTGCAACAAACTCAGCAGCCACATTTAATTTCACTGATTGGTCAGTTAGCCAGGCTATACAAAACAGGCTATTGTTAGAAATTCTGCACATGTGATTCGCTTAGCTTCACATCTCACACTGCTTATAATTATAAGATAACGTATCCACGTTCGTAATAACGTGGTGAAATCTGCCAAAAATGCTGAGACTGAGCATAATAAATAATAAGACAATCTGAGCACTTAGTGAACATATTTCTAAATGAGAAGAAAAAGTTCTTCCAAACAATATAAAGCACACAATTCTATATGGGAAAACAGTTACATTTGTCATTAAGAGAAGCACTACTTATTACACAAATGTCAATAACTGTCGTAATATTAATAGTTCAACAGTCTTCCTCTGTCTATTATACGCACTGTACACATGTTAAATATTTGCCTTGAAGTTACAATGAAATGACTTCCAGGCGCCCAGAAAATTGTTATATACAAACAGACACCCCATACCAACATAAGCATAGTGCAACTCTGTTTACGCACCAGGGATTGAGTGGGCAAGTGCGTGTATATGCAAGTTTAAATTATTATACACAAATGTAAGTAGTAGGTTATTTATGTGAAAATGTTTCATATGTATGTACAAGTCGTGTTTCCCTGATTTGTCCCTAAATGGCCCCTCATAGTTCAGCAGTAATGAGGCTAGTTAGATTTTGCTCAGAATGAAGTACACTTTGGGATGTTATATGTATCACAGTCTCCGGTGAGCCGTACATGGTTAATCAATCCAGGTTGAGGTAGAGTCACTGCATTAATGACACATCTGTTTGCATTGCCAGTTGTTGCTATGGCAGCAATGAAATTAGGAAATTCAAAGAAAAACAACTCATCTACACTCTTGGAACTTTAGAACCCCATATGTCCTGTGGCCTGATGTCACATGTGAGGGGAATCCCATGAACACCTTTACAAATCAGTCTGTGGAAAGACACTGAAGAGGACAGAGAAAAAATGAGACGTTTCTGGAGATGGTGTACTGGACGCATCGAGGACGAATATACAGACACAAAGGATGTGGAGGGTAAATGTAAATATAATGCCACTCACACCTGCGGTTGCTGGTGCTGCCACTCATAACTGCGGTTAAAATTCCTTTTTTGTCTTTAGCGTTGCATTGTCGCCTCTATCTCCCAATAATTCATACTCGAGTCTTTAGAAATCAAATTTTTGGGGGAATATATGCCATTTCCTGTTATTTGTGCAGAATACACACACTTTCACTTTGGAATCCACAAAGTTTTATAAATGAGGTCTCTGAATAACATCAATCTATTTCTACCCTATATCGCTTTCTAATTTCATATGTCTGTCTTTCTTTCTGTTTGTCTCTGTGTGTGTGTGTGTGTGTGTGTGGTTCTGTGTCAGTAGTGTGGCCTGTGGCCCGATTGGAGTGTTTGCGGTGTGAGAAGGAGGAGTTGGAGAACAGTTTGTTGGAGCAGCTGAAGGAGCTGAGGTTGCAGAAGCAGAAGGAGCTCCAGGTTCTTCAGGAGATGCTGAAACACGAGCAGCAGGAGGAGACAGAGCTCCTGCAGAAACAGCAGGAGGAGGAGGAGCATAACAGGTCCATCAAGAGTAAGTACTATGGAAATGCAATAATACTAACATAACTAATAATGAATGTTAGCCTTTAGGCTCCAATAAAAGTGATACTAATATATGTATAGTACTATATATAGTATATTTTATATATCCAGTAGTAATTATGTAGTATATAAAATCTGTGTTCTATATATATCCAGCAGTAATGATACTTGCTCTGGCAGATATGAAAATGGCCTGTGAACAGGAGAAGAAATCTCTGGAGGAAGAACTTGAGAAGCTCAGACTGTCACTGCAGGTAGAGATCCCTTATAGTGTCAGTACACATACACCAGTACCTCCATCTTTCACTTATAGCGGCAGTACACATTCAGTACACATTCCCACCTTTCCATTGTACTGGCTGTAGTGATGATTCGTGTGTGCCTGTGTGTGTGCGCGTGTGTGTGCGTGTGTGTGTGCGTGTGTGTGTGTATGCGTGTGTTTGTGTGCGCGTGTGTGTGCGCACGTGTGTGTGCGCGCGCGTGTGTGTGGGTGTGTGCGTGCGTACGCGTGTGCTTATGCATATGTGTGTGTTATACCAGCCTATAGAGGAGGACAAGAGCCTGAAAGTGGCGCTGGAGATGAAGAACCAGGAGATCAAAGATCAGCATGATCATCTGGTAAAATTATATACTCTGTATATATATTATATACTTTGTATGTAGTACCTGGTTTAACACTATACCCTCAGCTTACTCTAGTCTGCAGATGTGAAGAAATTAAACAGAATGTGTATCTGTGTATATTTGTGCACCTGTATGTGCGCATCTGTGTGTGTGTGTGTGTCTGTGTGTGTGTGTGTGTGTGTGTGTGTGTGTGTGTGTGTGTGTGTGTGTGTGTGTTTGTGTGTGTGTGTGGAGTAGCATGTTCTGGTTCTCCTGCAGCAGAATGCAGCATTAATTGCAAGGAAAGACCTGCATGTCGCCAAGTCCAGGTCTCTACACCTCTGCACTGTTTCACTCACACATCAGCATGTGGTATGAGCAGGACTAAGACCTTTAAGGGAGACTTCTTTAAACCTTTAAGGGATTAACCCTGTACTTGTTTTCTTCATATGGCTGGGTTTGTCACCTTTCATTACAAGAATCTGTAGCACTCAATCTGGTAAAACTATGCACTCTCTATGTATATTATATACTCTGTACGTGTCAAGTTGAAATCAGCTCATAATCAAACTCATAAACGTATATATCAACTTATGCTAGTGTATCTACAGATGTGAAGAAATTAAATAGTATCTGTATGTCTGTTTGTGTGCCCGAGTGTGTGCGTGTTCATGTGTGTGTGCGTTGTCATCAGGCCCAGAAGAATATACTGTTGGAGAAGCGTGTTCAGGTCCTCTAGTAACAGAATAGCACCAGACTGCAAGGATAGGCCTGCATCTCGCCAAGTCCAGGTCTCTACACCTATGCACTGTTTCACTCACACATCAGCATGTGGGATGAGCAGGATTAAGACCTTTAAGGGATTTAACCTTTAAGAGATAATCTGTTTCACTGCCCAGGCACTGCACAGCCCCCCACATTGTCTCTTTGGGCTGATCCTCTTATACTTCTCATACTTTTGATCATAAGGGTGTTAATGGCTTGTGTTTGTCTAGTCTCCACCCCAGACCTGGTTGCCATGGGAGATCCTACCAGGAGCTAACATTCCTGAGAACGTAACCCTGGAAATCATTAGACCTCCCAAGCACTTCCTTCGTGATAATTCCCCAATCTAGGGAGGAAATTAGACTTAACATCTTAGTCATACTACACTGACCATGTAGCTTCCAATACAATTAAAGGCATATTTTGTGAGAACCAGGAACTGATGAGTATGTAGCCTAAACAATGGATTAAATTCACTTTCATTAACAGTAAAGTTGCAGAAAACACTTAGTGCTAGAAGGAAATGCATAGTTAGGGGTAAATATACAAACTCTAGCACTTATTGTTTATATCACTTATCGTTGTTTAAGATAGACCTTATGTATTTTGCACTTCTAGGTATCAGCATTTATCCCTGTATTCCACAGTATTCTAGTTCATTGGTATGTTTAATTCTAACCTACTATACTGAACTTGGATATATTCTATGAGTAAATGACAAAGCACTTTTGTAAGTCGTTCTGGATGAGCGCGTCTGCTAAATGCTGTAAATGTAAATATACTTGTAATCCTGCTGAGTTTGTTTGTTTTTTTTCTGTGTACTTAGGGACAAGATTAGGACCTCTAGAAAGTTAGACTAGATATTAATTGCTTTTTTTTCCTCTTAAAATTGTCATTATTGTGGTGACCATTGTTGGCCAGAGAAGCATGGGCCCCCCTTTGAGTCTTGGTTCCTCTCAAGGTTTCTTCCTCATGTTCTAGGGAGTTTTTCCTTGCCACTGTTGCCCTTGTCTTGCTCACTGGAGGCTTGGACTTGGACATTTGTAAAGCTGCTTTGTGACAACTGTTGTAAAAAGCGCTATACAAATAAATTTTGATTTTGATTTGATTGACTTAGTTGAAGTGATATAGAAGTTGATAGGAAAGAGGATAAGCTATTGCACCACTAAACTATTTTCTGTAAAGAGAACCATGTTTACATGTGGAGTGACACAGAAGTAAGTGGCATATTTACTGATAGCATATGAGAATACTTCAGTGTAGTAGCCCAGTGATAACCAGTCAGAAGAGAATCTGCCACACTGAAGTGTCGTTAGAAGAACTTCAGGTAAAGCCAACATGTTAGAACTAAAAAAATGAAATACATGTGTTTTGAAAGCCAGTTTGCTCTGAGCAAAGCAGTAAGGGTACAACCTGTACTGTCTACCACAAAAAAAAAACAAAAAAAACCAGATTAATTATTAGAAAATTATTGTAATTATGGGCACAGGAAAATTCAAAAGGCTAAAACCTTGGCATTCACACACCCCTGTTGACCCTGACTATCCTGACCCAGAGAAGTCACCACTGCACTGGTACACTCATGTCCATGTCCAGAATTAAGCTTCCAGCAAGACAGTAAAGGGGACTTTACACAGAAAAAAAGTAATATTGTCTGAAATTAAGTGCGACAATAGACAGCAGTGGTGGGTGTTATAACATAAAATGTCTCACCAACAGCAGCTGACACAACTAGTGTGTGCAATATTTTAATTTATTACCTCGTTATATGGGGGACATTTTGAGCATATCTGAATATCTGGGGGTAATGTGTCTCTCACAATATAGACTGTGCCTATAGTCTAACATTAGTTTCTTTGCTATAATACGCTCGCCGTCATAGCAGCTAATTAGCGTGCAGACTCGCCCCCATTAAACGAGCCACAAAAACCAGCTAGCTAGCAAGCTAAAGAGTAAACCTAGCTAGCTAGTTCTGCTTCATACTGGCTCATTTGACATACGAGTTTATCTTTCGCTCATAATTCATTAATGACATTTACCATCTCCAGTTAACAATTTACTTCAGGTTTTGGTCTTTTTACACAGGTTTTTACCATAGCGTTTGTGTACTCAGTTTCGTCGAATAGTTAGCTAGCTAACCTAGTGCCTGTGTGTGTGATAGGTAGGACAATTCTTGATTTCTTCGATATCAAAGGTAGACCTAAAATTCTTCTTTATGTCTTTCTGTGTGCATCTATGTTTGTATGTATCTATCGCTCTATAGGTATGTATTGTTATGTATGTATCTGTTTATCCATCTACAGGTATGTATCAGTAACGTACCGATGGATAGACAGTGAGGGAAGCACATTGTAGGTATGTGACCTACAACCTTCACTTGTCTGTCTTTAAGTGGGTTTCCCCTAAGGCTGGATTTGAAGGCCCTGTTTTGGGTCTACACTGAACACCATCAGTCCATCCAACAGTCCATCATCTTAGCCATTCATCTCCCCACCTCTGCCCTGAAGTCATTCCCCTCAGTCCTAGCTTAGCTCCTCCCTCCTTGTTTGATCAATCTCCCTCTCTTTTTCTGTCTAGCTCTTTGTTTTTTCACATTGCACAAGAAACGTTTGTGCGCAATTAGACACGCACGCACGCACAAACACTCACACACACACACTCGTGCTCACACGCACACACTCGCGCGCACACACACACATGCACATGTGTACACACACACACATATGCTGTACTGACTCTGTAGTCTAACTCAGAGCATTTTAAATTTAAAAAATTCCATTGAGATTAAGCTGCAAAACCACATCTTTAATTTGAGAAATTAACATCAATAATGGATGAACTATACAGTAATAACTGCTCAGTTTGTTCTGAATCCTCTTATTTAACGGGACCATGAGTAACTGGCCCCATGGCTGCTTGTTTCTCAGCCAGCTGTTTGTCATTACGTTATTAGATCCTGCACTAGAGAGCTAGCAAAGGTCTAGAACAAACCCATTTAATACACAAAAAGGTCTGGAGTAAACGCCTTCACATCACTTAGAGTGTGGCCTCCTTACAGACTGTCTCGTAGGTGTAGTGATGGATGGAGAGAGAGTACCATCTCCCTCTCATTGACTGTAAACCTGGAATATATTTATGATGGCCAGTAACCTGAATTTCCAACACCCTAGACAATGCAGACTCAGTACGGTATGCTGCCTTCTCTATTCAATTGCCGTTAAGGGTTCTTATTGATGGGTTGGGATTATAGAATTATGGTGTATTAACAGATTATTGCTTCTGTGTGCTTTGGATGACATGCCCAAATCCACCTGAATATGTCAAAGCCAATCCAGGTGGTGTTTATATGAGTAAGGTTTATATGAGTAATCTTCGTCACTGCCCACTGGTTCTCTGGCAGCTCCAAGCGCAGACATGACGAGCGTGAAGAAGTGGGCGCCTTCGCCTCTCTGGGTCCTACACCTGTCCGCCAGGCTCTTCTCACACCCACGCGCTTCCAGTCAGTGGGGGCGGCCTCCCACGACCCCCGCCCACAGCACTTCTCGCGGACGTGCAATGCTGTGCACTTCCTGTGTCAAATGTATGGGTTCGGCGTGCCACTCTACAACGTGCGCTATCATACCAACACCAATGGCTTACTCTGTGTCAACTACAGCGTGCTGGTACCAGGGTTATCCGAATCGTTCTGCGGTGCTGCCGAAGTTCTCCCCTGCCCCAACAACAACAACATGGAGGAGGAGGCCCACCACACCGCTGCCGAACAGGTCCTCAAGGCCATGGGTCATGCCTAGAGTTACTGCTGTTACTTTTCAATTTGAATAAGCTTGGTTCATTTTGTTGTTTGAATTCTCATATTTACCGATGTTTTATGTTTTATGTTATGTTTTTTCTTAAGTTGTATAATGTTTTAATTATGCAGTAAGAGTTTCCAGTTTGTAAATGCTTTTTGTGGTTTTTGCATGTAGATGAGTTCACAATTTTGACTGTGTTGCACATTAAAAAAGAAAGTTGTTGGATACATTTCTCCCTCTTTTCCCACAGATATTAAAAATGTTCTCATTGACTGGGGGGGGTTACACCTGTTAAAGCGTAATACAGGTGTCCTAATGTGAGCTCGGGCAGGACAGAAACCTCCCATGGAGCAGAACAGCAAAAACTCGTTTAATTTTCATTTTCAGTAGGTATACAGACCGTGAAAGTGAGGCTTCTGGCTTTTTGGGTTTTAAGCAGGAAGTGTCAGAAAAGTTACCACAGGGATAACTGACTTGTGGCGGCCAAGCGTTCATAGCGACGTCGCTTTTTGATCCTTCGATGTCGGCTCTTCCCATCATTGTGAAGCAGAATTCACCAAGCGTTGGATTGTTCACTCACTAACAGGGAACGTGAGGTGGGTTTAGACCGTCATGAGACAGGTTAGTTTTACCCTACTGATGATGTGGTGTTGCAACAGTAATCCTGCTCAGTATGAGAGGAACCGCAGGTTCAGACATTTGGTGCCTGTGGGATTATGACTGAACGCTTCCAAATCAGAATCCTCCTGGACCCCAGTGAGCAAAGACACGGACGGACCAGGGATTCAGCTGCAAAGCATGTTTGTGGAGAACCTGGTGCTAATTGACCTTAAATGACCTGATTCTGGGCCAGGTTCTTGTGAGTGGCAGAGCAGCTACGTTGCTGCGATCCATTGAAAATTAGCCCTTGATCCAATCTAAGAGGTTTAGCCCAAGGAGGGGGGCTTAAGTGTGGTCCCTAAAGGGTCAGCTGGTGCGCTGCAATCCTGGAGGTCTGGAGCTCCGGAATGTAGAGTGGGATATGGTGAGGAGTGTGTCCAGGTGAGTATGTGCTGTGCTGGGTATGAGTGATGGAGTGTAGCGCCCTGGAGGTATGGATGTTCCATAAGGGGAAATGATGCGGAGTGTGCCCAGGTGAGGATGCACTTAGTCAAAGCTTTCTCTCTCCTCCTGCCGTATACTCCCCAACTCGTTGCAGGGCCGACGTAGAGCATGTGGCCGCGCGTTTGCTTGCAGCGTCCAGTATTAGTATATCCTATACACACAAACCCCATTCAACCGCCCAGCACGGCTGTCAGAGGGGGTGTGTGACTGTCGATCTACAACAGGTGGTAGTAACACTGAAAGAACTTTTTTAAAGCCAGAATTTACCGAATTTATTTTTCACATTACATTCTATATTACATAAAGTCATTTACTTCAGATCTCAAGGCAGAGTTGTAATGGCAAATAGTAAATTGTTAATACAGATTTTTTTTTTGTATTATTAATAGGTTAATAATATTAGTTTATTCGATCAAGTAGGCTAACGCTGGGTATTGTTAAAACCATCAACTACAATGTGTTTATTTACTTACCTTTATTTACATTCTGAGTGTAAAATCTCATATTTACGTAAACATTCACATAAAAGATTCACAATCTTTTCATCATGACTGGGCATACAGAGAAACCGCTTTCCCAACGCCTCAGTCCGGCGGGATTCCAGAGTTTAGAGCATGGACCCCTTCAGTGCACTGGTAGCCTTTACCAGAGCTGGGTTGAGCTCCGGTCCTGGTGACCAGAACAATTTAATCAAATGTGTTGTGTTTTTTGTTCCTCTCCAAGATGTTTCAGATGCCGATATTCAGATTTGAGTCTGAGCAAGTTGAGAAACCCACTATGAGGGTTTCTGGGTGCTCTGGAGGAGCATTCAGAAGTACTTGTGACTAGAGAAACACAGCCAATCACATAAACATGAAATAATGTCAGTAATGTTTGCAGCAGGTGTTTCAAATGTGCCCAGACTCATATTCAAAAATATCCATGTTTCAACAGTTTGAAGGTGGCCATGATGCTAACAGTCTGGTGGAAATTCCACAAGATATCAAACTCCACACTCACACAAACTAGTCATTCTCCCATTTGGAACAATCCAGACTTTACCATGAACAAAAATATTAAACTTTACCTCTTGGATGGAAAAAGGCATTACACACCTTAAACATATTTATCATAAGACTTCTTTCATGTCACGCCCACAACTAGCCCCAAAATATGGTATAGAAAGCCCCTAGTTCCTACAATACCATCAGCTAAGATCACCTATGTGTTCAAAAATCAATTCCGATACCTACATCCATATCAGATTTTATAAACAAACATTCTTAATACAAAAAACCTATTATCTAAGATATACAAAACAATAGTGAAATCAAATCTCACAGTTACTCTCCCATCGAGACAATGGGAGGAAGATTTATTACTAGCCCCCGATACCACAGTTTGGATTAAAATGTGTAATAATAATTACCACATGACAGCAACACTAACCTACAATGCATTCAGTACAAAATAATACAGAGTACATTATACTACACATTGGATGTTTAAAATTGGTTTCACAAGCTCAGCAATCTGTACATATTTTACTCAAAACACAGCTGACGATTACATTCACGCCACGTGGCAGAGCACACCTATCAAGCAATTTTGGCAAGTCATCATCACCAACATATCCCATGCTTTAAATAACCATAGCCATCCAACACCATCTTTATTTCTCCTAGGAGACATATCATCAACCAATATGACAGGATACTATGTATAACATTATTATATTGATATAATAAAAATATTATTGCAAAAAAACAACAAACAAAAAAAACATACTCATGAACTGGAAAACAAAAAATAATATTAGTGTCACCCAATAGAAAAATCTATTGATAGACTATATATCAATAGAATAATTCTATTAATTATTAATCAATAACAGAACCAATCATCTAGACTGGAGACCATTGATAAAATCCATACAGAGCCAATCCATAAACGATAAATATCACACTCTAATACGTGTACATATACAATCCAACATACATGTACTCGCACGTAACCATATATATATATATATATATATATATATATATATATATATATATATATATATATATATATATATATATATATATACATACATACATACATACATACATACATACATAAACACACACACACACACACACACACACACATATCATTCCTATAATGGTGGAGATGGCGAATACTTAAAAATATTCTATATACATTTTGCATTTTTCTGTTCATCTGTCTGTCTTTTTTTAATAATAAAGCTCTAAAGGTCCTCTAGGCTAGGTTTACATTCCAGGTGATTATTTTAGAATTCAAGGGGAGGAGCTGCAGGAGTTGGAAGAATGAATTAGGAAAAAATAAGTTATCAGAGCAATAGAGGAATGAAACCCACGCAAGAATCCTAGAGCCGATGGTTTACCTGCTGAATTTCATAAGGTGTGCGTTAGTGAAATTGCTGATCTTCTAGCTGATGTTTTTAATGAAGCATTAGATGGGGGGCAATTGCATGATTCATTTTATCATAGTGTGATATCATTAATATATAAAAAAAGGAGATCCTTGTAAGTTGG
Organism: Electrophorus electricus; assembly: GCF_041902795.1. NCBI lineage: Eukaryota > Metazoa > Chordata > Actinopteri > Gymnotiformes > Gymnotidae > Electrophorus > Electrophorus electricus. Next base: position 296,190 of record NW_027658616.1, on the reverse strand, counting down.
ATAATTGGAGACAGGTCAGCCTATTAAACTTGGAGTACAAAAATTGTGCAAAAATAATTGTTAATAGGATGTCAGAAATATTGAATGATATCATAGAGTTGGAACAGATATGTGTGATAAGAGTAAGATACATGTGGGATAGTTTAGGGGTAATAAGGAGTTTGGTTATTGAAGGGTCTGAGAGGGATTTTTATATAATTGGACTGGATCAGAAAAAGGCCTTTGATTATATTTCTAGAGACTACTTATGGTGTACATTGGAACATTATGGATTTCCAGAGAGGTTTGTAAATATGATTAAATTATTGTATAGTAAATCAAAAGTCCAAATTAATGTTAATGGTGTGTTAACTGAAGATTTTGAAATACATAGAGGGGTTAAACAAGGATGCCCATTGAGTGCTGCATTATATGTCATCGCTATTAGCCCACTATTATATAAAATTAATAATGATCAGCAATTACAAGGTGTTCACATGTTAGGTATGGAGAGATGGAAAATATCTGCGTACGCAGATGATGTGACGGCTTATGTCAAGAATCAAAATGAGTTTCATATAGTTAAGAGGCACTTTGAAATGTATGAAGTTGTGGCTGGAGCAAAATTAAATGAAAGTAAAAGTGAAGGGGTATGGATAGGAGATGGGCAACCTGTACCAATAGATGTAGAAATAAAAACTGAAATAAAAATATTAGGTTTGATGGTAGTAAATGGTAGATGTAGCGAACGGAATTGGGAGAAAAAGGAGTGTGAAATTAAACTAGAATTGGGAAAATGGAGGGTGTCAAACTATAAGACTAGAATACAGGAGGTTAAGACCTTTATTTTTTCGAAATTGTTGTTTTTGGCTATGGTTTTCCCTCCGGATGAGAAATGTATTAAGAGGCTGAATAAAATGTGTGTTCGTTTTATTTGGGGAAATAACAGAAGTGACAAAAAGGGAAATTATGTACAAGTCAAAAAATAAAGGCGGATTAGGGGGAGTTGAGTTAGCTCAGAAATTAGAAAATGCCTTTTGCAAAAATGTAACGAAAGCTATATTTCGGAAAGCAATTTGGGTAGGAGATGTAAATCAGTGGAAAGAAAAGAGGCAAGTCAAGGAAACATACTCCTTATTTTAAATTACTATATGGAGATTTTTTGTTTAAATATAGGCAGCTTAATATTGATTGGAATAAGTCCCCAAATAAAATGATAGATAAAACAATACAAGACTGTGATTTTGGGGGAATGTCAATTATAAGGGTCTGACAGTGACAGAATGTGAAACCTGTGTTAAAGATGTGCAGTCTAAAAGTATCTCGGAAAATGTTCGAGATACTGCATGGCTTATATCTGTTGGAAGATTGCCTGTACGATGTAAAATTGCATAGCCGATGAAATGATAGAACATATATTACTGCAGTGCACAAGGACTATTGAAATTTGGGAGAAAATGAAAGGTATTGGGTTTAAATGGGATCGTAACAGGAAAAGTATTATGTATGGAGTGTTTAATGAGAATTTGACTGAGAATGTGAAGGACCTTTGTTGGATGATTGTTTGTGTGCCAAATTCGAAGATTTGGAAAACACGATGTAAGATGATTATTGAGCAATGTATAATACCTGCAGAAATAGTTTTTAAACAGATTGTGTGTGAGTTAAAAAGGTTGAAGACGTTTGATATGAGAGGAAAAATTCCCTGGACTCTTTTGGACATATAAATGGATGTATACCTAATTTACAGATGTAAATTGTATTGTTAATTATTAATGTATAGAGTGAAGGTAGTCTGTGTCCTCTGGTAGATATTGTTTGTGAGGTTTTTGTGATGGAGTGTTTGTATTGAATTGAATTGAATTTTCTTAATAAAGTCAATTTAAAAATGGAGAAAGGCGGTCCTAGAAACATTATTTATTTACATGAGCTTTGAACGAGAGAGTGGGATCCATAACTCCAAGAGCTTTAACTGTTAGAGAAGATGTGATTGGGAAACCATTGAGGTTCATTGAGTAATTAGACAGTGGGGACCTAGCTAACTCTGGGCCTAATAGAAACACCTCTGAATGTCTCCGAATGTTAGAAATTAATTAAAAATACTAATGTCAATGTATTTACCACACATGCATTTAGGACATGTAATTTTTTCAATTATGCTTGCTACAGAATTAACAGTCAAACGTTCAGTGACTTTGCATGCAGAGTTGTAACTCTGCTTATTACTAGAACTGTGGCTAGAATCAAAATCAACGCTAGTGTCCTTCCTAAAGCCATTAGACTCCTGAACTCTGGCTAACTCCAATTCCAATTCAGATTCCAAAATGGGCACTTTTATACATGCATATAGACAGTCACACACACACACACACACACACACACACACACACACACACACACACACACACACACACACACACACACACACACACACACAAACACACATACATACGTACATACATACATATCTATACACACACTCACACATTGTTTTGCATCGGACTAGTGCTGAAGTCAAACATCACACAAATAAACTATTGCAGTCTTGCACATTATCCTACTTGCTGCTAGAGTACTGTACTAAACCAGCACTGTACTCTGAACTGTTCTGGCTGCTACCGGTGACTGCTATGTTCAGGGTAGCATATCACTGATTGCTATGCACAACTCACTTAACATATGCCCAGTACTGTGTACTGTACTAAATTGCACTGTCTACTCATTTTGTATTTTGTATTTGTCCTGTCCTGTATTTATTATTGTTTATTTAATGTTTATTTAATGACATTTTGCAGTATATTGGACTGTTTGCACTTGTGTAGCATGTTGTCTGTTGCACTGTTGTTTTTATGTTGCACCATGGTCCTGGAGGAACATTGTCTTGTTTTTTTTGTGTACTTGTATATAGCTGAAATGACAATAAAACCTCTTGAACTTGAACTTTTTAACAAAATGTTTAATTAATAAAATATTTTATTGTTTAATCCTTTAATGAACCATCTTGTTCTTCAGGTCAGTGAAGACCTGCCAAAAATACTGCGGGTCATTGTTAATCTGCAGCATCTTGCCACTCATGCGGTTAGCAATGTCCAGGGATCGGGCCCAGAAGGCCCCTTTGTTTTCCTCCACCAGGAAAGCTTTGGCTGGGTAGCTGATCTCCTCACACATGTAGGAGCAAGACACATACAAGCATGTGAGCAGCACGGCCTGCAACTCCTCCTTGGTGGCCACCTCAGCTGAAATGATGTCACGGCACAGCATGTAGAGAAAGACCACGGTGCTTGGAATGAGGAAGCTTTGCTCCTGCCATTCTGTCAGTGTCACGTAGCAGTCCACAATGCGCAGCCACTGCACAGGCTCGTCAGCAGTCAGGTCCTTCAGCAGGCAGCAACGCCGGCACAAGAACACACCCAGGCATGTGAGCAGCTCGTTGGTGGAGGACAGCATGAGCAGTCTAGGCATGCTTTCAGTGCTGGCCTGGCCCAGCCTTTCAGGCTTACTCGCAGTGGGGGACTGGGTTAAAGAAACATCACAAAAGACAGTTCACAACTGAAACCGGATTATGAGTGATAACAGTGGGCTCCATTTAAACTCAACCCAAATTATCCCAGTGATTCCAGACTAGATCTTTTTTTTTGGTACAATCAAAAAGAATTGTGGTACAGCATTAAACAGATTTAGCCCCAGTATTTATAAATTGCTTCTTTGACACACTTACCATCGCTCGACCCAAGATAAATAGATGGTGTCCTGATAATGGAGGAAGACCCATGGATGGTGTCATCTGAACTGACTGACAGGTAACTTTTTTCTCACCATTGTAAGCAGTCTACAGTGCTTCAATCTCCTATGAAAATGAAAACAAGGAGTTAACCAGGATCTCACAAGTGCACAAAGCCATTCTTTTAAAACATAACATGAAAGTGCTAGCTAGCTGCAATGATAGTGTGTGTGTGTGTGTGTGTGTGTGTGTGTGTGTGTGTGTGTGTGTGTGTGTGTGTGTGTGTGTGTGAGAGAGAGTGAGTAATATATCCACTTTACCCTAAGCTGATGCAGGTTTTTCATCAGTCCCTCCATTCTTTGAAAGATTCCATCCACATTTTTTATCATGCGCTGCCGTATGATTGCTCGTGATTGGCAGGGCCTCGTTTCATGCCTCAGCATCTCCAGGTGTGAACGGCCTTTTGGTGACTGGCAAGGCATCTCCTGCCCTTCTTGCTGTGAGGACAATGATGTCACTTTCTGCTTCTGACTGGCAGCCTCTAAAGGATCCAAGGATCCAAGGATCAACAGTCTTAGTGTCCTGACTGGCAGAACACAAAGGGTGCAAAAAAGTTGGTAAATATCTGAGCCTGCTAAAATTCTATTTACAAAAACACCACCACCACCAGAAATATACTGTTTAACTATCATAGTGCAACAATGACTGTGTAATGGAGTGTAACAAATTCTTACCATCTTGAAAAGCAGCATCAGCCACTTTAGCTTGTCCTCCCACATAACCCTGCCCACCAGTATGCATGTAGGCTTCTGATTGGTCAGTTGGGATAGTAGGTGTGAGTACATTTTCATCTTCACTCTGTGATTCTCTCTCTATAGAACCAGACTCTTCTGTTAGGGAGCCATCTAGGGACCAAAGGCATCAGCCATAAGTACCAAAGAGAGCAAATCCTATGACATTGTATACAAACAAAAACAAACATGGGCTTACCTAGACGACCGACATGATTACCATGCAACCGTAGAACCGCAGACCTAGAGGAGATGTCAGGAGTCCAATCATTGTAAGTGCATCTTTGAAATTCTGCCTTCTCTTAACAGCATTACAGCAGCATTAGAAAACTTTAAAAATCCTGAGTACTTACGGAGCTGTTGATCCTTGCTCGGTGGCTTCAATGCCTCCAGAGGCCGAGGAGATGGTCTTTTCTAACAGGTTCTTCCATCTGTGGAAACATCGCTAAAGCCATCAGGTCCCAATTTCTACAACAGCACAATGTTGTTAAAATCATCTGAACATAAATGGCCTGACACCATAAATGTTATCACAAAACAGACACAGCAGTGCTGACTGGTTGACCTTGATGAGAAGATGGTGGGTCAGAGAGAGACAAAAAAACAAACTCACGTGTTTTTCTCAGAGGAAGTCCCAGCCACCAGCTCGTATATCTGTCTCTCTGATGTACTGATCACATACAAGGCCTTGTTATCTGATAGAGAAGAGCAGGCTGTCAAACAATGTATTCAAACTAACCCAAATGCAATTTGTAACTGGCTTCTTAATTTTTTAAAAATAAAATAAAGACTTAGTTATTCCAGACCCATTCATCTATTCTGGCTATTCATAGCTGTAAGAATAACTACAAATATACCTGTAGCCACAGATCTGACAAGAGATGAATCCAAGCGAACAACGGGGCAAAAGGGGGTTTTGAGGTCCGTGTTCCTACCCCAAACCCCACCCAGTGAGCGCGCAGGACATCGCAAGATCAAACGGTCACCTGAACCCCTTTGGAGTAGCACCAACAGGTCTGAGAGAAGCAGAGCATGAATGTCTGAAACACACACACACACACACACACACACAGAGTGAGAATGGACCTGTCAAGTAATCATTTGCAAGAGGAAAAACAAAAATGTGATTTGTTCAGCTGTGATGATCTCTTACCTATAGCTTTATCTTTACTAACTTTCCAAGTCAACGGTCCTTCGTGGATCATTTTCTTAGTGGTCAGGTCCAGATTCTACATAGAAAAAGAATATAGTTAATAATTCATACTCTGGATCAGGTGCTCCAAGACCAGAGAAGCTGTTTGGAAGGCAGATGGTGGATACATAGTAAGGCCGTACCTTGAACTGAGCAGCGACAGGACTGGCCTGCCTCTCCAGAGGGGACAAGTCTAGCCTGCGCTGATAACGGCTGAGCAGTCGCCGGTGCTCCGTCTCCCTGACGACCTCATTGACAGCTCGTAGTATCCCACGGCAGCACGCCTGTGCCCTCACCAATGTCTGCAGGTCTGGAGAACCAGCTGTTGTGGAGGCACATACTAGTGTTAATCCAGGAGAAAGGGTGTGTGTGCTTGCCTCCTTGGTAAACTGGTATGTGTGTGTGTATACTGAAGTGTTTTCATGGTTCAATACATTGTGTGTGAGTGTTTCTATACATGCCTTCTGTGTGTCTGATGATGTTATCCAGCAGCAAGGGGTATTTGGTGAGTCTCTGCATCTCAGACACTAGAAGGTCCTTTAATTGTAGTCGGCGGCAGTGAGGGCTGGCTTCACATTCCTAACACACACACACACACACGAATGAGCCAAGGACATCTAAGTCCAAATGTGGATTCTGTTGACTGCAACACCAATTTATACCTAAAACAGCATCACTAGAAGTTATGTGCTGCAATAAAAGTCAAATATAAAAGACTGGATAGTCTCCAATTCAAAGTATGGGTCAACCAATTCACAACCCAGCCCACTAACAAATATGGCAGAAGCTCTAGTGTTTGTAGGTTTGTCCAAAGGCTTTATACCTCTAAAAAGTGTTACCTGTATAAGGTGCGCGAAACGCGGGTCTTTGCATTTATTTTTAATGAGCTCCAGTGCCTGACTCTGCTGACTGCACAGGTGAGACACCTGCTCCTGGAACTCCTCTCCTGCAGCGTCTTCAAACTATCACGCACACGCACAAACACATGAGCTACTGACATATCAAGTAAAGCAACAAGTATATCCCACACTACACAGAACAACCCCTTCATTTTAGACAGCACCAAAAGATGATGTGAACTAGAAAGGGAGTAACACTAGCCAGCTCTCACTCTAGACACCATGATGTCTCCGATGCCTTGAACTATAGAAGAGTCCCTCAGCCTCTTCATGGACTCACACAGATTCGCTGAAACACAAATGCAACACCACAAAACAGAATCTGTTTAAGCGAGCCAGTGTATATGTGGTTTGTTAGAAAGTTGTGTCAGTGGGCAACAGAACTCTACTTGTGTCATGAAGGCCACCGCAGAAACAACATGTACAGCCTCCAGTCCATACCTGCTCACAGTAATGGCATGGTGCCGATAGCTGATATTGTTCTGTCATTAAATTCTCAGTTTGGGTGGGTTTTACACTTCTTTAATCTTGATTATGATTTAGACACCAAGTAGGCTTCAGAAATTTAGGTTTGAAAACACATTAAGACAAATGGAGCGGATTTGCACGCACACACACACGCTCGCACACAGAGAGACTGACCATGAAGACTGTAGACCTGGTGCAGGTTGGGGAAGATACAGGAAAGTTCTTCGACGGTCAAAAGGTTCCTCATCTTCTGGAAGAACACCTGATCGAGAACCCTGAGAGTCCGCAAGTGAGATGCTTCCGTTGTGAACAGCTCTGAGGAAGAGGATATAGCAAAGTCACTACAATTTCTTACAAACGTTACACAATTCAGAATTCCACATTTTCATGAGTCAGGATAGAATTATCATATGTGCATAATAAATAGAATACTGTATGTTCAAAAGATTTAGTAGCTATTTAGTTTAAGTTAGATCAGTAAATAATTTTTTTCATTTTACATGTTAACTGTGTACTGGGAGTTGTCTTTTATAGTCAGTTGCTGTGCACCACATTTGCTGTTTTACCATATATGACAGCCTGCCGTTCGATCTCCCGGGAGCCGAGAGAGGCGAGTGTGTGCGGCTCCACTGTCTCCTGCCAGTTCTGACAGTGGACCGTGTCCTCTTCCAAAGGAGGTGCATCAGGCAACAACGCCAGTGGTGTATCCACACTCCTACAGGAAGGGAAGGAGGCATGGGGAAAGAGAGAAAGAGAGACAGAGCTTCAGCAGCAACTTACTAAGATAAATCAAGGTGACGGATATGGATGTTAAAGAACTGGACGGCAGGTGTGCATGTGTGCTCATTAGCATCAGACTAATGAGGTGTATATAGTTATAATTACATCTCAGTCATGCTCATGGATCTCTGCGTCCTGGTGCAAGGCGGTGACATACCTGTCCAGAGTAGATGCTGGAGGCCGGACATTCATGGCTCAGGAACCTCAGCAGCTCTTCCACTAGTGTGTCTACTGAAATATCTTTAATGTTGGATGATCTCTTTAGTGTTCGTTTCAGTATCTGTTCAGTCAGCTGAAGAACACCTTTTCTGAACGGGTTATCAGACGCAACAATGGTCCTTAAAAATTCCACATTACCTATTATGATGTAATAAACCGAGGTGTGAGAGCTGCAGTAGTGATCTAAGCCAGTTAGCTAGCTAGCTATGTTCTTGTCCAGACACTTTAATGCCTCATGGCTGGTGCAATGACACAATATTCAACATTTCCTTCTGATTCTACTTTTAATTTTGTGACATTAGCTAAGCAACTATAAAGCTACTCTTGTCCAAAAATGCCAGTGTCGTTAGACGTATCAAAACGTATCAAACATAGCTTTAGCTAGGCTAGCTAATCAGACCTTCTATGAAACAATCACAACTTAGTAAATTCATAGTTGTTAATCACAGTAAAGTGTTTTTTCTTTTTGTTGTTTAAAAAGAGTTACCTTGTTACCTTGCTAGCTAACAGTTAGCTAGTAACAATGCCTTCAAAAGTAGTTCTCCACTGATACAAGATACCTAAGAGAAGTTTGGCTTGGAATGTGACTGATTGAAAAACAAAAATACATCACAAATAGCGTTATGCAATAATACCTATTGCATGCAATAATACCTAAGTGCATGCATCAAATACAAACAGTCCCCAATGCAAACCTCTTTTACAAGGCAGCTATTTAGCATCTGCTACTTCTGCAAAACAAACCCAGTCTTGCATGTTAGTGTTAGCTATCCAGCTAGCTAGGCATTGCTCCAGGACAGGTTTTAGTATAGCCAAAATAATTTGATTGCCTGTTAATTTTTCTAAAAAGTTGATGTAGAGATGTGACGTTTTACTAAGCGTGCCCTGATAAAAAGCTAATAAAATAGCTAAGGGCCAGATTCTGTTATATGATTAGTTAGTGTCGTGTCCGTTGATGCAGGAAAGAAGAGACAGGAAACAGTGCGTTACCCTGTGGCCTTTTATTAATGCAGAGCTCTGGAGATGTCACTTCACAACACAGTGCGAGTGAGATCTAAAGCATAACTTTGCAACAGACAGACTTATATTTCTCTCGCCTTGTGCCACTTCTGCTTTTGTGTTTTTCCATCTCAGCCGTCACCTCTGTTTGACCGTCTCGTACACATGTCTTCTTGCATAATCACACATATGCACGTCTAGGGCATTTCCTGTTATGTCTGGACATACAGTAATTATTTTATTTATTCAAGCATTAGTCCTATTCCATTCTGCACATTATTCTCTACTAGTGTAAGCTTAGCATTCATTTAATTTCTGAAACTCCACAATTCCCCCTTTTGATCTCTACAAAGAGATCACCAATCACACTCCTTTATTCTGGCATCTCCTGTCTCTACGTCCCTTTCCCCCTGTATCAGTGGCATCATCGTGGTACCCTCATGCACATCTTTCCTTTCTATCATAGCTGAGATTAGTCTAACCATTAACGCCCTAATACATGGAATACAGCAGCACCCGCATGTCACAGCAATTCCCGTGAATGTGGCTAATGAAACCATCAATGACACAATTAAGTCTTTCCACTGACCGAACCGGCTCACCATCCAGGATTCCAACTGGTTGTTTATGCCTGAATTCTCATGCATTTCCTCTGATAGGGTCTTCAAACCATCCAATGCTCTACTAACTGACCCTTCCGGAGCGGTATTATTAGCAATGAATGTACAACACACATCCTCAAGCATAGCGCAGACACCCCCCTTTTCCGCCAACAACATGTCTAATGCCATACGATTTTGCACCGCCATCAGTGAGGTTGGTCCCAGCTGATCTCTAAGTCCTTCCACTGCATCCCTAGTCAGGTTGGCTAGCCTGAGGACATTATAATGTACATAGTTAATCCGATCCACATTTTTATTTGGAGTAATGGGGAATAATGCAGAAAGTATCGGAATATTCTCAAATCCCCCTGCTATCTGGTCTGCTAACTTATATCTGTCCGGAACTCCGCGAGGTATTCCTATTGCATCTATGTATGTGGGGGTATTCCTTGTTAAATCAAAATGGTATGCCTCTCGCTACTGTCTTGCTGCATCAGTTACCGGGTCCCTGTGTAGTTTTTTGCCTATCAGTAATAAAGGAGCTGCTAACCTGACCATGGCGCATGTCCCCTCCGAGTTCTCTGGCATGTTAACAACCAAAGTCATCCTTCCACAATAATCATACAATCCTGCTCGTGCCCATGAACCCACAGACTCGTTCCCAGTGACCGTGCGGTTACACCATTCCGCCGGGATGTGCCCCAAGCGTACTTGAGGTGTGCTTGAACTTCTAACGAAGCACGTGTAGTTCCCCTCCCCCTTTTCGGGTGAAAATAGTCCTATCCTGGTTCTGTTACTGATGGGGGGGAAAATAACGCTCAAAGTGTCACAATTCTTAGGGTTTCTTTCCTTAGTCAGGCCAATCATGCACGCATAACCCTTGGGGTCTTTTTGTGGGAATAGGGGTGCCGGGGTGGTTATAAGTCTGGGTCTTGCGGCTGCACATGCTACACATCCACCAATCTCTACCCCCATTCTTCTTCACCGTCTTGTTGTTAATGTTTTAATCCTTTCCTACTGCCATGCTATTATTTAACCCAAGCGTGACCAAACTGTAAATGGAAACACACAACACAATACACCAACAAATAATCAAACAACACAATTGTCCAGAAGTCATCACTGGTGTTCTGTTCTTCTTACTTCGGGGTCTAAGGGTGGACTACCTTGACCCTTTTGCTCCTGGGGATTATTCTGCCCCTTCCGGGTCAGGTGAGTTAGGTGATGTTTCAGCAAGGTCCCTCGCTGTCTCTTGCAGACTCCTCTGCGGTGACTCTGCGGCGGCGCACTGGCTCAGATGAAACCACGTTTCCCCTGTACCGTTCTGGCGTACGGCGTGGCTGGTTCTTTCTGTCACCTGGAATGGACCTGTCCACCTCGGCTCACTCCATTTTCTCTTGATGACTCTCAGCAGCCCCCAGTCCGTAACGGGTATCGTCTGGGTTTGTCTGCTCCCCGTCCGGTCCCCCTCCTGCGTGGAGAAAGCTGAAACGATACTTTGCAATTCATTAAAGTATGATGTGTGTGTGAGATGTTTTTCTTTTCTCATTTATTGCCAAAGGTAAGGCATCAACCCAATTTAATTTTGTCTGTGCACAGATTTTGGCCACTTTGTTTTTCGCATTTAGATTCATCCTTTCCACCTTACCTTGAGACTGAGGATGATACACTGCCCCAAATGAATGTTTCAGACCCAGCATTTTCTCTAACTCCTGCAAATTGCGCGCTGTAAAATGAGTGCCATTATCTGATCTCACCTTTCTCTGAAACCCATGGTGAGGAATGTACTGGTTCACCAGGAACTTTACCACTGAAGCACTGTCTTCCCGTTTTGTTGGCCACGCTTCCGACCACCCTGTGTAGTTGTCTACGCACATCAATTCGTACGTGTACCCCTGTGCTGAGTCCACCATGTCTGTGTAGTCAATTACTATCTCTTCCCCTGGTGTTAATGACAACGGATACTTACCGGGTGCCACCTTAATTGTAGGTTTGGGATTGTACTGTTGACATACTCTACATGTCCCCTGCACTCTATGATAGCTACTCTTTCTGGTCCCTGCAAGGCCTTTGCCAGCTCCCTCATTTCTGCCTCATGTTTAATTGGTTTGTTTCCCGCTGTCCTAAACCCTGCTCTCATCCATTGTCTTAGCTCCACATGTGCTGCCCCTACCGTGTAAGCAGAGTCAGTATAAATATTCACTTCCTTACCCTTTGCTAACTTCAAGGCCTCCACTACTGCCATTACCTCAGCTCGCTGTGCTGATTGCTAACCTTTCAGCCTTTCTGCTTTCACCGTCCAAAATTCATCTACTTCTCCCTGTGTTTCTGCCACCACTGCATACCCTGCTTTTATATCCCCATCTGGTCCTCTAAATCCACACCCATCAGTGAACATGTTCCCTGCTCCTGGAATTGGTTCTCCTTCTAGGTCTGGTCTCACCTTCTCCTGCTTTTTGACTTCCTGTTCGCACTGATGAGGCTCTCCTCCTCCCATCATGTCTGCCATGTTGATTCCTTCATGTGTGTATGTGATGTGTGGTGCTTCCAAAATTTTGCTGATCCTCTGTTGCCTTAGTGCTGTCAAGGTGAAGGCTTGTGAGTTCACGTATGCTATTACACTGTGTGTGGTTAGTACCGTGATTGGATGTCCCATTACCAGATGCGTTGTTTTCTGTATGGCTTTAGCCACTCCTGCTGCATGTTGGGTGTCTTTTTTCCATGTTGTCAAGCTGTGTGCTCACATGCATGAGTACTTGTCTCTCTCCCCCTTTTCTTAGCTCACAATCTGATTTAAGTTTTCCAGTGCAAAATACAATCCTTGCTGTCGCGTAGGAGCCCAAACCAGGCGAAACTCTCTCTCCTGGGGGCTACGTGTCGACATACAAGCCGACAGCAGGGCCCAAACTTCGGGAATTAAACCTTAACAAGCTTGCCTGTCTAGCTAACTCAACCAGCGAGTAGGCTTAGTTAAAATAACAGCTTTAGTGAGCAAGGCTCCGATGAAAAACGCAAGTTATGATGGCCATTCACACTCCAGACACATTTTTTCGTAACTCAACAACGACTCCTAAGTTCTTTCAAACTTCTCAGTAAGGAATTCAAATCTGAAAAAGTACGTTCAAGAATAGTTTTGAGATGTCATTCACCATCAGGTGTTGGAGCAGACCCTGGTGACCCTGCCAGACCCCGGCAGAGCAGACCTCGGTGCCGCTGCCTTTTTACCTCCCCGAGACTTAGGCATAGGTCCTCGCCCTAGGGGGAGGAATGTCCTCCTCTGTTGATGATGCCATCTCTCCACCAGTCACCCAGGGCTGCTTGCTGACTCCAGAGCGCCTAGATTCCCCTGAGGTACCTCCTCCACCTCCATCGACGGGTCCTCCTCATGATCCGACCCCAAGTCTGACTCTAGGGTGACGTTACGGCACTCCCCTCGCTCGCCATACTCCGCATATCCCTCTGTAAGGTCCATGTAGGACTCTGCGGATTCCACCTCCAAGTACCTGTCCTCATAAATAGGTAGGTCTCCGTAGTACCCAGCAGGTCCCTGCTCTGTTGTGATCCCATGGAGCGAAGACAGGATGAGTGATGGCCTCACCCTGGTACAGGAAAAGTCCGCGGTGTCCGACTCCGAGGACTGGAAATAGTTATACCAGTCATTATGGTCAGACGTAATCCCGTGTGACTCCTCCACCTCTGCCCCCAGACCACGCTCTTCTGCAGCAGGAGTCAGGAGGGTACCCAAGAGCACGGAGGGATTGCAGGCACTATTTGGGGAAGTGCGTCTTTTCCCCTTCTTCCCCTTCTTCTTGCCCTTCCCAGGCATCCTTCTTTGGTTGGTGTTTCTGTGATGATTCGAGGCTAACAGTATGTGGAGTAGGGGCACGTTCAAACACACATTTTTATTTAACACAGACGACACATCTAACACCGCACACCTCACTAAACACCGTTCAAACACCAACAACACGTACTACAACACAAGAGACATATATACACACACACGAGGATTACACATAATACAGAACAGGTGGACGACACGAAAGGGCGCGGCGACATGGACGAACACACACACGTACACACCAAGACGTTTGAGGAGGGGCGGGGCTGCAACGTGACATAACCAAATCTAATAAGGCACCCTATGCATAGTTTTTTTTTTCTTTCTTTAATCACTGTTGTCATCTTTTAAAGGTTAAACAACATTAATAATTTTTACACCATTTAATTGATTAGATACAAAACAATATACCTGCAAGTGCATCAGTGACGTCAAAGTGAACAGGAACTTCTAGACCTCCAGTGGAGCACCAGTACCAGCCAGCATCAGTCTTCTTCAGTCCAGTCATCAACACCGTGAAGGTGCCTTTCCCATCATCACTGATCTGCACTGCTGAATTCTGGGATGTGTTGGTCCTCCCCACTGTGTAGCAGGTCCAGTCTATAGATCTGCACCACTTCTTCGCCTCTTTCTTATATGCAGCGCTGTAGAGACACTGGACACTGACGCTGCTCCCCTCCTCTCCACTCACTCTGCTCTTGGTCACAGACACAGCAGGAGCTGGAAACAAAGAAAGGCACTTTTGTATGAATATGTATGGATGAAATATATGCAATATGAGAAATGTCACTAAACTGAATATTCAATATTCATAAAGAATTTGTAATACCTGATTTCACAGTGATATATAGCTGTGTTTTGACATCTGGTTGAAATATTCCTGAAATCTCCACTGCACACCAATATGCTCCAGTGTTTCTCTCCTGTAGATCCCTCACAGTGACAGTAAAGAGACTCTGAGCTGGGTTATCAGTTACTGTCACTTTCTTGTTTGTATTGTTGGCATATGCCATAATCGTGCAGTAATTGAATGCTGTTACACGCTCACAGCACCAGTATTTCTTATGTTGTTTATATTTCAGATGTTGACAGATGCTCCACTCTGAAGACTTAACTGCTTCTGTGACCAATTCCATTTCTCAGTGCCTGCATATACAACCCAGCACCACTGTTACTGGAACACAAGAATTCTTGTTTCTGCTAAGGAATTAAAAAATGCTACATATGAAAAAAAAAACAAAAAAAACTAACAATGTATATATTGTAGTATTGCATAGAAAATAACTTACATCAAATGATGAAAACGAAAATGAAATGCCAATTCATGTTGAAAAAAGTGAGAAGCTTATTTGAGAAGCCTCCTCACATATCTTTAGTCTTGTTGCCACTGTGGTTGAAGCAATCCAAACAGTTCCTGTTTGCTAAGTTTAAAGTCATGCTGTCACAGTGCGCTGGGCGCCCAGCAAGAGGGACAGGCCCACTGTAGTGGTTTGACACACTAATCAGTCCCATTAAATCATCTCAAATATTGAAATCACAATCTTTCATTTTTAACAAAGAAAGTAACATTAATGATTTGATCCCTGAAAGATTTAAATTACAGTCATTTGTTTGAGGATATTGGCAACAAGCACAATCTGAATGATATCAAGACAGACAACTTGGTGAGAATAAATGATACATTTATTAACGCAACTACTCTAAATCACAAACAATAGCATAAACAATCTGTATATTTACAGAAAAACAAGCTAAAATATAGCGAGCATGTGTTTATGTGTGTGAGTATGTAAAAGGAGAGGAGAGCGAATGCTTTCATGCAGGTCAGTACACGCTCGCGAGAGCGAGAAGGAGGCGGACATGCTATTGTGCCAGCAATAAAATGGTGCAGAATTTAAACAGCAATGTGACTGTATGTTAATGAGCTCAGCTGGCTTGTTCTCACATGATGTTAGAACAAAGGGTAATGGCAGGTTTACTAACTGAACAATAAGGTCAATGTGTCTGTGCCTATTGAAGTGACATGATGATACCTATGTTTGCTAGTAAAAAGCAAGACATAGAGAGATTGTATGCAAAGAGGAAAAAGAACTTCCAGTCTGTACAAATATTACTTAAGATTATCCAAACAAAATGGTATGTACACCAAGCCCAAATACTTTCAAGAAAGTACTAGGATCTTGATTAAACTTTACTGTTTAATTCAAGCAGTGGCAGCTGTTACTTGAGTTACTTGAGTTATAATCAGAAGGTTGTTGGATCAAGGTCCACTGTTGGGCATCGGAGCAAGGCCCTCAATTGCTCAAGTTGTACTCAGTTGCTTTGGATAAAAGCATCAGCTAAATGTAACCTATATACTTTTGCCCAGATATGCCCGACTATAAACTATGCCCAGATGTAAAAGTCTCACATGTTGATGATTTTTGGTGATTATCTCAGTTGGTCATCCTCACTCAGTTTGTCTACAATTAGGAGGGAATTTCCACCCCTGGTTTCTTGTTGATAAAATGTGACGTCGTCAAGGTATGCTGGGAATATGAGTTCCATCCGCAGTTTAACAGGAGGGAACTGACCGCATTTGCAAGCTTGCTTGAAGAAATTTGGTGAACCTGTTGCTGTGGTAATGTTGATCAGATTTCTGTCTGTAAGCGTGTGTGTATGTGTTTCCTTTCTCTAGGTGTATCTCAGAATCCAGATCCGGTGCCAGGTTTCCTCACCTTTTCTGAACTTGACTCTGCTCTGTTCCTCCCCAGGTCTACCTGCCTGCTGGCCACTCCTGGCCACTCCTATATAAAGGCCCCTCCCGAAGGCAGAAGAGGAGGGAGGCAGTGGGGCTGTTGGAGGCAGTGAGGCAGCGGCGGCAGCGGGGGTGGCGGCAGTGGCAGCTAGTTCAGCAGTCGGTTTTGGCTTGTTTGTAATTGTATCATTTGTGTGTATGACCTTCTTTTCCCTGCTTGGACCTCAATTTTCTTTCGCTGGTGTGTGTCTTATTTATTGTTTTGGCCTGGGTCACTTCAGAAGAAATTGCACCAGTGTGTTTATTTGTAACTTCTGTATTATACAACAATACACTAAAAAGAGTCTACCATTTGTGCTTATGTTTCTTTCTGTTACTCTTTAACAGTTGCATGTTCCATTCCTTTAGCCGTTTATCATTCTTTTTCCTTGGTACGGTGCCATAGCCTAGACGGGGTGGTAACAAGACGTTAGTCTAGATTCCACCATCTCTTGGATCAATTAAATGGAGAAATATGATTCTCAGCTGTTTGCTGTTAACTGTCCACATGGTGCTGAGTGAAGAAAGTATCTGAGAGAGAGATGACAAAGCCCCTCTTTTAGGTCTAACCTTGATGGAGGAAAAACCAGGGAGAGAGTAAAGGTCTGTTGATCAGGGTATTTAAGACACCTGAATTCCACCTGCTTTTAGGCACACCCTCTTTCTTCCATTTGATGCAAGTTTGCTCAATGCGGTGATGATGGTGCTGCTATCTGCTGGATTGGCATGGTACCTAAATTTCCCCCCTTGGTCTTCAGGCTGGGGCTGATGTCATAGTCCTGAAGAGCACAAACGGTTATCCATGCAGTCCAGGTTTACTGTAATATCCACTTGCAGGTGATCAATTCCACAAGTCAACTTGTCCATCCGGTTCATAGTGTAATCCTTGAGATGTCCTGACATCATGATTACATATGTGCAGCTCTTTGGTAGTAACCAAGGCTGATTAACCAAACTACCTAAAGCAATGTAAGTGTACTATTGTAAGTCTTAGATTTTCACTTGATTTTAAAATGATGATACAAAGAAAACAAACTGGGTATCACAAATCATTGACAGGATTAAACGGCCTTTTGTTAGAAAGGAGGAAGTACACCAGGCCTGAGAAAAGAGGACATTAGCAAGTGTTAGCATTAGCTTGTGTAGCTGGAGTAAACCCATCATCAGTGTTTAAGATGCTAGATTAAAGGAATGACATTATGTGAAGTAATGTCCCTCCAGAAAGTTGTCCCTTGTGAGATGTAGGAAGATGTGCAATTACAAGGGTTGGTTGAGCCCAGTAAATTTTACTAGGTATGGTGGTTTCGAATACAATTGTCAAACATGGTGTCTCAATCTAAGTCTACCCTGTGATAGACAAGCATTTAAAATTGTACCAAATTACAATTTCTAATGTGGCTATTTGAGGATCTGGATTTCTTATATGCTACTGAAGATTATAAATAGGGTTATTCAATCTATACCAAATTTGCACCATGGAGGAAGCAGAATTGCTTACCTACATTCTATACACATTTGAGATATCTTATATGGATATGGCAAAAAACAGTTTTAATAGTTTTGTAAGAGAGTGCTGGAATGCCTTGCAGGATTCCACCAATATCCTGCCCCTGCTGTGCAGCTAACAAAGATGATAAAGGGTAGAAACCGAAAGGTATGAGAAGGGATGAAAAGTAGTAATGAAGTTTGGAAAGTAATGTCGTTCCTAAATACCCAGTCAGTTAGTTTTAAAGTTAAACATTCAAACATAACATGAAGAGTCAGCCTTCAGAATTAGTTAAAGAGAATAGCTGGTCCCATCCTTTATTGCCGGTTAACCTTAACAAGCATTATTGAGGCACCCTTCGTGAAGGTCTAACTGTCAAACAGAGAACCCATATTTTTATACACTTTTCAGAAGTGGTTATGTATTCACCCCACCTTCCTTTACATATTAGTGTTTGCATTCACCACCATTACATCTGAACCACACAGTAGTCAATATATGCAAACTGCTATTCAATACCCACACCAGTTGGAAGCCATTACCACTACATTCCAAGAGAAGATTTGTATTAGCCTTGTCCTAAAGAAGATTGTTTTTCTATATGGTCCTGAGCCTGGTGGAGAGTTCATATATCTTACCCTGAGGTCCACCAAAAGCCTACGCAGGATCCTTTACTGAAGCCTGAAGCCCTGTATGCAAGTCATTCTGAAAGGACACAGAATCTCTAAACTCCCTTATGTTTTATGTTATTAATCTGTCCAATGCACTGTTAGGCCTCTTTTCCCTGTAAACACGCATGTTATTACCTCAGTAATAACAGGGACCACCTCTTGTAAAGAATTTATTGCATTTGAAAGTATGGAAATGTGGTCAAAGGTGATGCTAGAAACATCTCCCTTTAAAGGTTAGAAAAGGATATGGAAAGGTGGCTACATGCTTAAAAGCTAAAATGTTACATGTAACTAAACTGTGAGAGATGCCTTTATAAAGAACAGTGTGTGAATCTACAGGGGATGCAGTGGCTGATGTGATCGTGCGTCTGCTATGATAGCGAGGCGAGGTTATTATATTGTGGCTTGTATGTAGTTCAAATGAAATTAAGGAATGGTCTGAGATGGCATCCGACTGGGGTAGTCTGACTATGTTCTCCGTGTCCACCGTATGTCAATAGTAAGTCAAGCGCATGTCCATCAGAGTGTGTGGCTTCTCTTATACATTGGATGAAACCAATTGATTCTGATATACAGCTAAAGGCCAATCTCAAAGGGTCTTGGGCATTATCAAGGTGAATATTGAAATCACAAAAAATAATGGCTCTTTCTACAAAAGTGACTAGATTAGAAAGGAAATCTGAAAATTCCTTAATAAATTCTGAGTAGGGCCGTGGTGGCCTATAGATACCAAATAGTGAAACAGGCTGGGTGGGCTTCATATCGCTGGCTACATCATTCATTTTAGAAAAAAAAACAAAATTTCCCCTTTTTTCCTCAATTATCCTGTTATCTTCAATTCCCTGCTCTAGAGCGATTACTCACGTAATACTAGTCAGAGTTTTAGGGTGCCCCAAAAGGGTGCATTAGGTGCATTAAAGTTACTAATAAAGACATCAGAATATTCCCTGTCTTTCAAGTAGAAAATAAATCAGAATACCACAGAAATGTATTTGCTATTAAGGAACCTAGAGCCTTAAAGATTATTTTGGACTTCAGTGGACGTAAGAACAATAGCAGGTAAATAAACTTTATTTATTTATTTATTCCTTAATATGGCATTCTCTAAAATGATGTAAATACATTGAAAATATGCAGTACAAGTGCAGTAAAATAATTCAATGTTGTACTTCTTCTTCTTCAAAGCAGAGCATTGGGTACTTAATACAGTAATGTAAATAATGTGATACAAAAAGTTAATGAAGTACAAATTCATGAAACTCATGCTGCTAGTATGTTAAAAGTTATAAATGTAAATGACAATTAATTATTCATACTGTTGTTGGTGGGGAATTCAGTAGATTGACTGATTTAAACTACTCCCAAAGTATTTGCATAACCTGAAACACACATTCGAGTCATGTGGTTTGGCCTGCCACGTTCAGTGGGAGGGCTGTGTTTGCAACCACACCTGCACCTTGTTCGTCTCAATGTATATAAACCCGTGTTAAAGTGTACAGGGTGTTGGTCATTGTCGGTGTAATGTCTGAATGTAACGTGTTTATGTTAGATGTATTCTTGTGTATTATGTTTGTTTAACTTCATTTGTTTCAGGTCCATGTTTATTGTTTCTAATACGTGAGTGCCGCTGTCATTTATGTTAATAAATGTTCGTCCCAGTCGGTGGAGTCTGTGCGTCCTGCCCCTCGCCCTACGGCACTCGGGCCGCCACACGTAATCACAGTGCATTATTTCTTTATTATATTAAACTTTTGTACTGGTGTTAAAGCAGTCCAAATATTATACATTGATTCATATACTAAGTACTAAAAGTGTTATACATTGATTGATGTACTATACATCAACTTTTTTATGGCTACTAAATAAAGGTACAACACTGAGCCTGATAAGTATAAACATTTTAAACAGCTTTTTATCATTTAGGTTTTTTTTTTCCTTTTGTGCAAGTCTAAATTAGTCCACTGGGACAATGACACACAAACACTAACACCAACACATCAATGGTCCCTCAATTTAGAGTATTTTTTATTTGAAATGGAGCCCAACTGAGCATGACAACACTGGGATGGAGCAGCGGGTAGGAGAGCCTCATCTTCAGCGTTGCTTGGAGGTGCTCTCCATGGAAGTGATGGCCCAGGGGTGGAAGAATGCCATTCTGGTGGAGAAGGCGGGGTGCCAATGAGACAGGTGTGTCATGCCTGCAGAAGACACTGTCAGAGGCAGATAAGCAGAAGGACAAGGTGAAGTAACATAGCTCAAGGTCCCTACTTAACTGCACCATTTAGAAAGCATGCATAACTTAAAGATAGTTGTGAAAGCCTGAAGGTCTACAACAGGCAGTAATGAACTTTTCTAAACTGGATTTATGGGTTTTACATTGCGCAGAGGCTGAACGATTTTTAATTTCGACCTTTTGACAGTGTGTTTACAGTATTTACTTACTGTAGCCCAGTCCTTGAATGAAGTATTTCAAGGCTTCTGCCAGCTTGCCAGGCTATAAGGTAAGAACAGGACACAATAGATTACACAGTGCATCACTCAGTTTGAATGCAAGAGCATTATTTTAATGGGTAACGACAGACCTGATCAAGCTGTGGTAGACCTCCACAGTCAGCCATCTTCATGAGGGACAACATGAAGGACAATGTTATTCACCACAAGTTCATCACAACGTTCATGATTTATAAGCCCCCAGTGACATATAATGACTTCTGCATTTATAATGAGAGTCAAATAAAAAAAGCAAAACATAACATTTTAAGTATTGCTTTGCTGAGGTTTGAAGGTCACTAACTTTGAGGAGGGTTGTCTTTGAGGGATTCATTTTGGAATTGCAGTCAACCTACGACAGAAAACACAAACATTTGCACGCAGGCTCCCAGGTACATATAGAAGTTTGATTTGAATGCTGGGTTGGATTTTGAATGTTGTTTTTAAACTTCTGCATGTAAAACAAGCTGTACATACCACAGCATCCACCACAGGAGAGTCATCTCCTACCACCAGAAGAGTGTGACACCTACAGCAACAAAACCTTTCAGCCATGTGGTGGCACAGGGGCATTTTACATCAAAAAATAACATGGAATAAGGATAAAAGAGAAACAGTTTCTCACTTACTTTAGAGTCTTTCTACCCAGAGAAGTTCTCTTAATGTTCAGTTTACTTCGGCTGAAAATTGATCAGATCTAATAAGACTGGGAGCTGTTCATATGACAAACAAGTCTAGAAGCAGAGAGCTCAGAAGATTCCATAGAATGCAGATGTCAGTCATACCTGTTGTAGGACTTCATAAAATGCAGAAGGTTGGTCTGGTTAATCCTTTTGCTGATGTTGTGATGGAAGGTCTTTACAAATTCTGCCTTCTTCTTAATCTCCTCCTGCCACGGTGCCATAAAGGAGTCAGTCCAAGACGCAATCAGTCACAAAACATCAAAACTTGATGTGAATATGAATTTAAATGTCTCTTCCTCTATATGCACAGTCTGCACAGGCACTCGAGACAGAAATGTATAATAAAAAGAATATGTAAAAAAAAAAAAAAACATTGTTGACCTTTTGATGGACAATAATGTAGGCATCTGGTTCTTTAGTTACGAAAAGGACACAGTCTAAATTCAGGACAGCTCATTTGGAACACTCATCTTTAGTAATAAGGCATTTAACTTTTAAATATTCTAGTTCAGTGTTTAGTGACCCAGTCCACAGTACACATGAAATGGCCCACATGTTTATTCTAACCCAGCCCAGTACACCTGTACCAGGTGTTCATTTTCCTAATGGCTTGGTTTAGGAGCTAGGATGATGTTGTCAGGAGCTGGGATAGAGGGAAAATGTGGGATGTCAGATGTATCACAAGGACTGGGTTGACAAGTACTGCTCAATAATACATACAATATACATTTCATTTTAGGCGTTATTTCGTACCTGACCGAACAGGTGGGAGATGACAACACTGGGGGGACCAAGGGCCCAGCTGGAAATCTGTGGAAAGTGTGGGTTGATCTTTAGTGGCTGGAGTACACATAAGCTTTGATCAAATACATTACTTTATTAAAAGAGGCTTGACACTTTTCTAAGGATCCCAAAAGAATAAAAATATAGGGTCGATTGTCACCATATGATTGGCATGAAAGGTTAACTGGAAACTGCAGAAAACTAAGAGTAATATGCTGAGAACTATTTGTTATCACATTGAAAGTTATATGGATTCAGTGAACAGCCAAGACACAGGGAACAAGACGGTTTAAATACATGAATTAATAAGAGTTAAACAAGACAGGTGCAAATAATAAGGAGCAAAGAAAATGAAACTAAGCAACGGAACCACAACAAGGAAGTAAAGCAAAACAAAAGACATGAGACAGGGAAACCATAGACATGGACGCTAGGTGGGACCAGCTAAATGACATAATTGTAGAGATACAGGGATCGTGATGTTTAAGCAGGGTGTTAACAGAATGATAATTACTATTGCATTAGACTGTGATACCTTGGATGCTGCCCGGTCTGCCCAGCCCTCTGCCTGAGCATTAATGTTCATCAGGACAAGGCCCTCAACCAAGTCTGGGTACTTCAACTGCAAGACATTTATGCATGAGCAGTCAAAGGGAGATGAACCTTCAGGGCAAAATTACTTACTATATGTCAAACTGTTGTAGTTAAATGAGCAATTAAGAGTCTCCATATTTGGCATTCTTGCACTTTACATTGCACTTAGAAAAAGGTTTGTTTACATGTGCAAGCAGAGGAACAATAGTGAAGCGTCAGTATTCTGGAGAGTTGATGTCTAGCTAGCTTGACAGTGTAATGATTAGGATTATGCTGCAAGTATCAACACTTTGTTACAAAGCAAGAATTTCACCAAGGAGTAATCCTTGTTTGATCATTGTGTTAAAATCTATTGGGAAGAAAGACAGTGCTACAACTCACAGCGAACCGTGTGAGGATGTTTGCTCCTGCTCCAACACCCATTCCAATAACACTCTTAATTCTGTGGAGAGAAAAAAATGTACATAACTTTAAACCATTAAAGCGCAAGGTTTCAGATTAGAACAAGGATTGACAGTTTAATCTCAGAGTAAATGGCTAATCTGGTTCACTCACTTAAAATGCTTGAGCACAATTGGGAGGGTCTCGGAGAGCTTGTCCATTGAGGGATATGTGAATCTACAGGAAAAAATTGCCCTGAGTGAGTTATAATTCTAAGGGACGCCACTGATTCTTCAGGATTTGAACCTGCTAAACCTAGCTATGATGTACTGGGAGCCACAGCCATCAATGTAGCATATGAACGCTAAGAAAAAAGTTCATGAAAGAAACCCTGGTGCATGACAAGCCGGTGCCAGCTAGACATGCTGACAGTCAGGGCCTCCAGATGTTAGTTTAGGTGGGCACCAACACCATGGCATAGAGTCGTCCTGTCTGACTGCCAGGAAGGAGTGGTCTGAGGGCAGACGGAGGGCTATGGAGTAGGTTCTGATAAATATACATTCTGGAAAAAATTGTATGGGGTAGCTGAAGGTCACATTTTAGATTAGATTTAACCTTGGAATGTCTTTCAGCCCCTGAAAGAACATTGTGGCATATGGTGCACTCACGCTCACCCTGCAGGGAAGGTGCTGGCACCCTCATGTTGCCCAGGAGCGTTGACCTGACACACGGCAAAGTGTCGCATGATTTCCTGCATGTCCTCATCATAGAAAAGAACGTCGAAGCAAGTTTTGTCTGCAGACATGCATTCCAGGGTCATTACAACACAATAAATGACGCTTATGCTAAGTTTTAGACTTTAGAGCAATCAGCTACGTGCCACAAGCAACAGTATCAGAGTCTTACGGTTCATTCCGATGTCATGGTAGGTGAGGATGACCGGTCGGTTATCCCTGGGGATACCTGCCATGGTGCAGCATACAGTGCCAAAGGGGGTCTCCACATTGTCCTCCTATAAGACCCAGGTGGAGTATAAAGGTCTAGGTCTAGATGTATAAGAAAAACCTCTAAAAAGAGGTCTGATTCCACTGCAGTGGTTTTGTGTGTCAGGACATTACTCTGTCACACTTAGAACTACTTCTGTGGAATGAGCCTCTTATCATGAGGAATGTCAATCATTTATTTATTATTTATCATTAACCAAGTTAATTTGTTTACAAAAGATCATGTTTGACTCAGAAGACACATGACAGTGCTTGAAAACATGCTTTATGGGTAAAAGCTTTAGCCTATTGAAACATCTGTGAAAAGGTAGTGCTACTTACCACAACTTGACCCCAAAATGCCCCCTTAAAATCCTTCAGACAAAACACAGAGAAAAATAGATTTTGGAGTGGTAACATTTCATTCTGGATGTGAAAAGATCCATCCCATAGACTTTATTCTATTAACAGTACTCAATGTCTGAAAATACAGCCTTATCTTACCGGACACAATGGGTCCATACAAAAGGCATCATCAGATGTTTCTTCATCATCCTCCAATAGAGGGTTATAGAGGGCCTGGGGGTTAAGAAGCAAAAATTCTCAGTACAAAGTTAGATAAAACTTGGTTGTAAGGTAGTATTAAACAAGTATTCTCTTTTTAAAACATTTGCCCAACCTACCCTTTTTGCCATTATCCCAAAAGTTGACGAGCAAATATTCCTCGCTAAATCGATTCCCTGTCTGAATACCGTCTGCATTGCTGGTGCCACTGTAAGGGTCGTTTCCTTTTGGTCACAGAGATTCAGTACAGACTTATTTGGATATTAGGCTGTGCAGTTCCAATTTAGAATATTTGCAGCTCTCCTGTAATAGTAATATTATGACATCACTAAAATACTTTTGAGCAGTTTAATGACAGATTCCCTAAAATCTATATGACAAGAACACCATGCCACTTTTTAATGCTTGATGAAGTATGTTTTGGATGTTACAGCTGTTTTTCTGACAGACCTTCTCTGTTTGAAATGCATCAAAATGATCCCTAAGAGACTAAACATTCCACTGTACCTTGTTCTGTAAAATTCAGTAGTAATCCACCACCTATGGTTAGGTTTAATTCACCCTATTGTCTCCCAACCTTTGAACTGCTGAAGTGTGTCAAGTGAAATAACATATAGATGCTTGCGCTCACCTTTAAAATAGATGTAGTGATGTCATAGCCATTGTGACGTCATAGACATTGTGATGTTACTACAGGGTTGCGCTGACATTTTGGTCATTGGGAAAATAAGTCAAAAGTTTAAAAAATATGTGAAATCCCTATTTTTAGCGGCAGCTGAGTACGTAGCTGAAAGATGGGTACAGTTATATAGACATTTATTACAGTTTTCCAATACAACACGAAGTCCCTCCATGCAGGCACTACATGGGTTTTTGATAAAGATCAAGACATTAACTGTAATACAGAGAGAGGTCGGTAGAGTAGGCAAAACTGTCATCAAGTAAAATTACTGTTACTTTAAAATAATAACTACTGAAGTAGAAGTAAAAGTAGTCATTTAAATTATTACTTAAGTAAAAGTAAGAAAGTATCTGTTACAAGAATACTCAAGTAGCAAGTTACTTCACTGGAACTCATTTAATAGCAGTTTAATGCCATTGAACTGTGTCAAATCAATGTGCCCTATTACCATTGAATTTTTACTATTACTATTACAACAGTAATGTAAATAATGTGATACAAATAGTTAATGAAGTACAAATTCATGAAACTCACATGCTACTAGTATGTTAAAAGTTATAAATGTAAATGACAATTAATTATTCATACTGTTGTTGGTGGGGAATTCAGTAGATTGACTGATTTAAACAACTCCCAAAGTATTTGCATAACCTGAAACACACATTATGAAGACTTCCATTAAAATTAAATTTATTTCAAGATTAGACTAGGAATGGAAAGAAGTACAATGTAAGAAAGAATTAAATAGGTCCTCTGAAAAAGCTGAAATTGTCAGTCATGTAAAGCTTTTACAAGATGAAGCATAATGTCATGGAATGTTAGCCTCCCCCGAGTCATGTGGTTTGGCCTGCCACGTTCAGTGGGAGGGCTGTGTTTGTAACCACACCTGCACCTTGTTCGTCTCAATGTATATAAACCCGTGTTAAAGTGTACAGGGTGTTGGTCATTGTCGGTGTAATGTCTGAATGTAACGTGTTTATGTTAGATGTATTCTTGTGTATTATGTTTGTTTAACTTCATTTGTTTCAGGTCCATGTTTATTGTTTCTAATACATGAGTGCCGCTGTCATTTATGTTAATAAATGTTCGTCCCAGTCAGTGGAGTCTGTGCGTCCTGCCCCTCGCCCTACGGCACTCGTGCCGCCACACGTAATCACAGTGCATTATTTCTTTATTATATTAAACTTTTGTACTGGTGTTAAAGCAGTCCAAATATTATACATTGATTCATATACTAAGTACTAAAAGTGTTATACATTGATTGATGTACTATACATATATGAACTGTTTTCTGTATCCTTATGTCTATAAATTAAAAGAATTAAAACATTTAAATGATAAATAAATTACAATAAATGTATAAATGTTCACAAATAAGAAACTACATTGGTCTGCACTTTTCTCCACAGATTCAAGGAACTCATGAAAGTTGGAAGCTATAGAAACACAGAATTATAGACTGACTGATGTGTGAGCAGAAAGATCACTGTGATGTTCTCATATCTAAAGCACTCAAAGCATTGATGTTATGTAAATGAACTGTGATCTCATTGGTTTAAGGAAATAGATTCACCTACTTTGAAGTTCAAGTTTTTATCAAAAGGTTAGAACTGGTTGACTATACTTTGTCTGTTCTGAAACAGGAAATTTAAACATTTATATCCGAAGTATTACGCGATAGAAATCAGTTCAAGACTACCCGTTATTGACCGCTAGATGGGGGAAGATACGAAGAAATAAATGAGTCCAGATCCTCCTGCCCGACTTTACGGTGAGACTCTGCTTTTACGTCATTAAAACGCTAAAGAAAAAAGGCCGCCATATTTGTAGTTCCAAAACGTGAAAAGGTGTCATTTTGTATGCCAAAGAATGAATAAACACCATGCCATGCCTTGAAGACGACGAAATTGCAATCAATTTAGCTAGCCATAAGAATAAGAATAGCTGTTTGATTTACATAATCACAAATATATTGCATGTACATACATCTACATTTCAGTCGATCAAAATGTTTCACGTACTTATAACCGCAACTTTATGTTACAGCGGTCATATCAGATATTTACCAATATAAAACGCAACAGGTGTCGTGTTCTGTAATAGAACATTTTAACATTTATATCCATATTACACTGCATAAATCAATTCAAGACTGTAGAGTCGTCGTACCAAATGACGTAAACTCAATATAAACCGCTGACTTAATTTAATGAACAGTATTAAGATAATGAGTGAGTACAGCGAGTCTTGTCTTACTGATGCCTGTTCTAACTGAACATAGGCAGACTCCTGCATGCTGACTGGTCTAGTCACCAAACACCTGCAGCTATGGCAGCTCGTAGCAGGCAAACAGAACAGTCATTTATTCAAATGATCTACACTGACAACAGTTCTGGAATGTTACCCCTGCCATAGAATTAAAAAGATTCAAGTTCAGCAAATGTTAGCGCATTTGACAATGGGACAGAGACAGAGCAGGACGAAAATCCACCCTCTGCCGACTGAACAAGAGCGGCGGAGGATGAGCAATGACTGGCCCATTAGACCAATCTTGAAGCGGATAGATTTCTGGGCAGAACGTGACCAAAGCTGGAGGTTCCCTGCTCGAAGATCAGGCACTAGCAGGCAAACCGAGCATTGCACAGGCCATATTTGAAATTCCCACAATGCTTTTCTCACCGGGCGTATGTCGGGGCAATAACGTTGTCAGTTGGTCCTACCAGACAATTATCAGCATGACGAGAGCCTTTCATATCAATAAATTCTGACAACACTTTGAAAGTGATAAGCAGTGGTTAGCTCGAAAGTTATTCATAAACAAGCACGTTGAAAATTACGAAGCAAGAGACTTAGATCAGCTGTTGTCTCTATCGATGGTCTGAGTGAACCATGTGTTCTTAGCATGCAGGTATGGTCTAACGCCTTATGTGCTGAGTTGCTGTTTCCATATTTTAAAAATAGAACATTGTTAAACGGCATCTGTAATAGTTAAGGAAAGTGTGTTATAAGTATAAAGTGTTACAGTAAGTGTTTTGGCCCCTGACTGCCATTAGGACAAGCCAAGACAACCGCTCACTACGTTAGCTTATCTACTTGTTAAATCAGCCTGAAATTAAGATACAGATAAAAGTGTTGATTTTTATACTAAGATTTTAACAACTTGAGCCAAAGTATTCAGAATGTAAATGTTTGGTCTAGCAGGTATGGCCCACAACTGATGCAGAGAGTGCATGACATGGCAGAGGGGATTCATGTTGGCAAAATGCCCTCCTACGAATTAGTCCCAAATACTGAAGCAAAAAAGAGGCCGAATTCATCTGATGGAAGTAAGTCTAAAAGGGCTTCTTGATGATGTTACCCTGGTGACTTGCATTCTTTCCAGATGCTCAACAACCACTAAAAGTAGTGCATTGCTAAAAACTACTACTTGTGCTGGAGGTGTTGAAAATATGGTTTCCTTGTCATTGTCAGTTTGATTTTATAAGGTTCTACGTGGGCATCGATAGGAGCTGAAACTGTGCATGTGTTGCCCCTCTGAGGAGATGAGCCAATGAGGAAGATGCCCGTGTTGAAATTTGGCTCTAGACCACGCTTTGAGCTGGTGCACTTTGTCAGCGGTTGAAGTTGCAGCAGCATTGGCGGAGTGGGACGCAATGGGGAGAAGGAGAACGAGAAGGATCTCAGGAGTGAGAAGCTGAACAGCGGCAAGCAGCGGGAGGCTGGAGACAAAGCCTCTCCTCTCCCTTCTCTGACACAAACACAGTCACGCGTTATATACTCACATAATCCAAAATCCAGCATCTTTTATTTGCTGTTAGCTGGCAAAGAGTAATCAGTATAGTCAGATTCCTTTAATGTAAACACTTGGGAAAATTCCTGCCATGATATCACTTTGGACACAGGGAAAATCTGATAGTAAATATTCTGGCAGGGACAGGCCATGACGACTAAGGAAAGTTTATAATGAAGGTTAATTACACCATTCCATAAAATATAGATTCAGTTAAAATGATCAAACTTTTAAGTCATTCACTTTTATTTTTATGTAGTTAACCCTTTCTTACCGACTTAGTACAATGACAGGAGTTCATCAGAAACACTCTCAGTGGCATTTCTGCTTGAATTGGCTTGACTTAGAAATGGTTGGCTAGAAAATTCCTGCCATGAGATCACTTTGGACACAGGGAAGATATGATAGTAAATATTATGACAGGGTGAGGTCATGACTGCTTAGAAAAGTTTATAATGAAGGTCATGAAAGGTCAGTTTTGACTAATTGCAAAAAACGCCATGTAAACATTAGAATGGGAAAGTCAAGTGGTCTGAGCGAAGCGAACTGCGAACGAGGCATGGACCAGACTAACCAGGACCAATATTTTGAAAGGGATCAAAGGAGGATGACATCAAGAATAATTCTGATGATCAAGTGGTGCACGGTCAAGCAAATTGCAGCCAGATACAATGCTGTTGCTCCAACTAACATGTCTGAATGCACAGGTCATCACCTTAGCACATTTGGATGACCTGTTCAGATGATCTGTTCGAGTGTCATTGCTGTCTGAGGCAAACAGAACGGCAAGACTCCAGTGGGCAGAAGAGCAGAAAACTAAACAGTGGAACATCATCTTGTCAGATGTATCCAAAATTCTGTTGCACTATGATGATGGGAGGGTAAGAATTTGGCATAAGCAGCATGAATTAAAGAGTCCTTCCTGTCAGGTGTCAACAGTTCAAGCTGGTAGAGGTGGCATAAAGGTGTGAGGAATGTTTTCTTGGCACACCATGGGTCCTCTGAAATCAGTAGATGTTTGAACAGAAGGGCTTACCTATGTATTGCGACCGAGTGCATCCCTTCATGCAGCTGCTTAAACTATGGCAGAAGGACACTTTCAACAAGACAAGAAACCCTGCCGCAAGGGTTGTATAATCACGGATTTGTTCCAGTATCAAGACAGCAAATTTTCAATGTTTTCCTGGCCTTCACAGTCCCCAGATCTTAATCCTATAGAACATCCCTGGGTAAAGGTATAACAGGCAGTTTAGAACATGTCAGTCCCTCTATGTAATTTGAGAGAAAATATCCTATGAAGATTGGACCAAGATTCCTGCAGAGTATTTTCAGCATATAGTGGAAACTATGCCAGAAAGAATTGCTGCAGTTCTGGAGGCCAAAGAAGGTCCAACATGCTATTAAATGGGTGTACTTAAGCCAGATACACTGTGTCCTATAATAGGATGTTGCTGGAATGTATGTGGATGTTGTTGGAATGGCCGCAGAGTTGCAGCAGCAGTACAGGTAGTCTGTGATCCTTTCCCCGATCCGAGTGAGTTTGCCCTATTACACGGTGTCGAGTTATGATGTGAATGTTTAATTACACAGGATGGATTGTGGGCGACGGAACCGAACAGCCTTCAGGATTCAAATAGAGAAAGGTGAAACTTCTCCAGCCTTTGAGTTAATCACAGGACTATTGCATAGCAATTAGGGATAACAGAACAGCTTTCGGGGGTTTGGGTGGGGTGCCTTATCCGCCCCTTTAACAGAGTAGTCACAGTTCAAATTTCCCTTCTTCCATTGTTTACAAGGCATTATACATGTGGTTTATTTATAGTGCACAGAGTAATATGCAGCGAGTCTGGTCTGTCTGCTTTGGAAGAGAAACATTTGGCCAAAAGAGCAAGACACAGCCAGGAGGATGATTGGTAAGAGCACATCATAATATGCACCTTAAAGCTGTGCTCTACAGCTAGGTCCTGTTCCATGACTGCATATATAAATTTACTACTGACATTGCCATTTATATCTGGCCATTTACAGTGCACTCTTGCTCAATGCAGCACTTGAAGCTGATTTTCCATTGTGTAGTTATTATGTTCAAGAGATGTTTGACCCGGTCAGGTTGACACACTTTAGTGAGGGCAGAAGTATCCTAGAGGACACTACAGACAGTGACGAAGACATCTCAGAGCGCG
Organism: Electrophorus electricus; assembly: GCF_041902795.1. Taxonomy (NCBI): domain Eukaryota; kingdom Metazoa; phylum Chordata; class Actinopteri; order Gymnotiformes; family Gymnotidae; genus Electrophorus; species Electrophorus electricus. The sequence goes on along the minus strand of NW_027658616.1, from coordinate 264,633 downwards.
AGGTGAGAGGTTGAGTTTTTTGTTACTCTTTCTACGACATACTTTTCATGCCAGGTACTATTGTCCAGTTCAGCCAAATTTAATTTACTGCCTTGTATTATCATATATAAATTGCTGAACATCTTATCACTCAGTTTCAAACATCCCCTCAGCTGTTTTAAGCCATTTCGGTTATTCAGAAGTACTGCTAAATGGATGTGGTGGGAAAATGAGAGCACATCAAACACAGACAGCTTTATGCATTGAGTAGTAAAGAGTAAAAGTTTATTGAGTTCTGTCCCCTGTATAACAGAGTAAGAGGACTGACCCGCAGTACGGTCCCCCTCCCCTTATACACAGAACAGAAGAAAGAGAAAAAAAGAAAAACGACTCCTACAGAGTATCTGCTAATTCATGTTTTGGTTAGCCTGAGCGCTGAAGGCTTCTTCTATCTCTATGGTTAGAACGGTATGTGAGCAGCTGGAGTCCCTGACTCACACGCTTATCTGCAGACTGTTATGCTGTGACTATAGAAACATAAAGCAAAGTAAAATAAAGCAAAGTAAATTTCCACAAAATGAAGCAAAGTAAATTTCCACAACATTTCCCCCTTTTATTCTATATCACACATTATCACACATTTATTCAGCAAATAGCACTACGATGTCTTCATGTGGATCACCGGCACCGCCCATCTTGGGGAGCGGAATGTCTTCACAGAGCTGGGGTTGGTCATTGGCATGACTGCTGAGCGCTGGCATGGTGAACACACTAGAAAGACGTCTGACACGCAATGACAAAAAAGGAGGTAAACACAGAAGAAGAAGAAGAATGGGTAGCAGAATGGGCAACGCTACAGCTGCTAGGTTCACTGCCCAACTGCCCAACCAGGCCGTCAGCCAGTCCCAGAATCCACCTGGAACTGTAGGCTGCGGAGTGAAGGCAGATAACACATGATTCATATAATCAGCAATATTAGCGCTGAGATCTGGAATGTAAAAACAGCAGGAAGTGTTAATCATTTTGCACACTCCTCCTTCCTTCATGGTTAGGAGATCTAATACCAATCTATGTTGAAGCACTGCTGCCCTTATCACTTGTTGTTCTATCTTTAAGGCACCTATTGCTGCTAAGGTGTCATTAACTACTTGCAGTAACTGATAAGCTAAGCCATTGATCTTTTGCAGGGCTGCTACTGTGCCACCGCCCAGGAAAAGGGACCAACCAATGGTTTCACCCGGAGTGGTCCATGGGTCCCTCAGAATTCTACCACAATAGTCTGTGCTGGTTATGTCTCTCCTCACCCTGTGCTGCTTGGCATGGGGAAGTGTATACACCTGTGTCCTTGGGCGCACTACAGCTGGATAACAACAACCAATCCGGTTCTGTGGCAATTCACCATAGGCCACCGAACCACAGACCCACATTACATTCCAATATCCCTGCAGGGTTGTCATGGAACAATTCCAGAGGGAACTGCTATTGGAGTCACTGCAAGTGCCGTTGCTGTGCACCTGCACATAGTCGACGCATCTGGACCAGCCTTCCGGCACCTGCTGCTTCATCTGCTATACAAATATCTCACCCTTACTAGCTGCCACATGCAGCATCATTTTCGGTGGTGCAGGGTTAGTGGGACTGGGACAGTTTGAGGTCTGGTTAATAACCTGGCACATAGAGATTGTCATATTCACTTCTCCTACGTCTGCGTTTTTCAGAGGGATTACAGTCCATGGAACACTGGTATGCTGGCACACCAGGCACTCTTGCTCGATATGTTGGGCATGCACAATGACTGACATACACGCTGTATTTTGCTGGCATTTAGCTGCTAATCGTTCTGCCTCAGTGGCATTGGGACCCTGAAATGGTAACAAGTTTTCTGATAAGTCGTGGGATTCTTCATCCATGTTAATATGCAGTCTATGTTCTGACTGTGTTAGCTGTGTCTGATTTTCTCTATGTGGCAGTGCTACATGTGTCAGTGGCACACAAATGTCAGCCCCCACCCTTTCTATACAGCACAGATAGCTACCATTGGGATTGTTCCAGTTTCCTCGTAACTTTACCTGAATGGCATTTCCATCCCCGGGCGCACTGGCAATAGTAAGATTGACTGTTTAACTTCACTATCAGTTCTGATGTCCCATACATATTTTCTGTTTGCAGAATAATCATAAGAACCAGACGGAACCCTAATGATTTGACTCTGCTTTGTGGTGTTTTCTCTTAGGTGACCTGTAATTGTCTGCTGCACTGGCTTATTGAAGGCTTGATACCATGGGATTTGTTCCTTGTTAGAGGTGCTAAAATAGCCGTTGTTTAACCTGGTCCAATAAGCGGAGGAGGAGGTATCCCAGGTTATACGTTCGGATGTACTCAAGTGGACACTATGCCAGACCCCAAGTATCACAAGCACCAACACACCCATCTTATGGGTTTCTTGACGGTTCCGAGTGTCGAAAGGGTAGGCCTTGCCTTTAACACCCTACTCAACACAGTTCCAACTCAACCAGTACTTTAATATGCTGTCCACGATTCCCCCTTTGCTCACATGGCTACGCCCATGAGCAATTCTGATTAGGCCCTGCACGTATGATTTGGGTAGGCAAGGTTTGCCCGTAGGTGTGTGTGTCCAAGCACCATTGTACACTGTGCAGTCTAGTTATCTCCACCTGGTGCGCTCGGTGGCGGTAGCCCCTGACTGAATCTCCCGTAATGTGGCCTGCGGGGTAGCAGCGGTTTCCTGTATTGCTTGCACAGCGGTTTTAGTTGCAGCTGCCTTTGCTACTCTATCTGCAAAATTATTCCCCTTGCTGATTTGGTCTTCTGTAGTCTTGTGAGCTGCACACTTAACAACTGCAATTGTCTTTGGCAGCAAAATGGCTTCTAGCAAGATGGCGATGTCTAATATATTTACCCGAGCTTGTCAGGAATTGCCTATGTTTCCATATGGCTCCAAAATCATTAACAGTTTTGTCTGCAGCTAGTTTGCATGCTTCCGTCAGTGCTATTAGTTCAGCAGCCTGTGCTGAATAGGAGGATGGTAATACTTCTGTTTTAAGTATTTCATGATCTGTTACTACCGCGTATGCTTCCCAATTGACCCCTGTGTCGTCCCTGCTTGCTGACCCATCCACATAGAGGCATAGGTCTGGGTTACTTATGGCTTCTTCAAAGAGATCAACCCGCGGTATATATACTTCAGCTAAGATTGCTGTGCAGTCTTGTGGATCTCCATCCTCCTCCGTAGGAAGGAGTGTAGCTGGGTTCAGTGTTATACACCTTTTGACAGTTATATTAGGCATATCTAAGAGGGTGGTGTGGTATCTCAGCTACCACTGGGCTGAGAAGTGTGACACTCTTTGGTCCTGCAGTATTCGGTGTACTGCGTGTGGGACTAAAAGAGTAAGATGGGAGTATGCCACTATGGTTTAGGTAGCGAAATTATGGCTTGTGGTCGGTTTTGAGACAGCTTGTGTGTATTTCCCTTAATGATATGCCCCAAGAACGTCACTTCCTCCTTAAAATTCTGTAATTTTGCTCTACTAGGTCAGTTACATGTATGTTACATCTGAAATATTTCCATGAGCTTTTACGCAACATACTAAACAAAGGTTAGGAACAGGCTAAATCAAATCAGGCTAACTCTCAGCAGGTCAAAAGTACTTCAGACTGCAAACTATGATCTTGTATTTTATCAAATTTTATCATAATTGTAACGCAGGGAGGATTGGCAGGATACAAAAGAGGAGCCATGATGCATACAACGATGTTTATTTAGAGACATGGAAGACAACGTAGCAATAAGGCTATCGTGGGATCAAACACTGACAACGTTAACGTTTACACAAAGAACTTATATACGCAAACAATAACAACATAACGAAGGGCAGGCGTGAAACACAAGGGAGCGTGGCCACACGGATGAACACACACACACACACACACAAGCAAACGCACACGGGGAGACGTTTGGGGGGAGGGGCCGTACCGTGACAAGAATATGTTCACACATGCTCTCTCTCTCTCTCTCTCTCTCTCTCTCTCTCTCTCTCTCTCTCTCTCTCTCTCTCTCTCTCTCTCTCCCCATCCTTTCAGCCTTTGGGTTTCAATAATACCCCCAGGGCAGACAGAGCCACTATTCAAGCAATGTAATATTCTGTAATATTCTGCTCTGGCTCCTCCTACCTCTGCAATGACATCCTCAGCTTTTATTTCAGTGGGTGTTGCATAGCCACTCATAAATATAAGTATGCCCCTGCCTGAGCTCCTGAAATTACTACAGCCTATTAAAAAAAAAACCTAATGAGTGAGCTTTTACGTAACATACTAAACAAAGGTTAAGAACAAGCTAAATCAAATCAGGCTAACTCTCAGCAGGTCAGAAGTACTTCAGACTGCAAACCATGACCTAGTATTTTGTCAAACATGTTTGTTATTACATTATCAGTGACTTAGCCTTGTTAAAGTAGATGAGGGCTTGTGGTCGTGAGAGAGTGACAATAAGCAGCAGCATAACCTTGTAGAGCAGCACCTGCTCCGAGTTACGCATACGCACCAACGGGTCCGTGCATCTCTGACTACAGGTGAACAAACCGGTACAGTGCGCTGGCGTAAGTGCCATTAACCACTCTAAACTGGAGTTTTCAGTGTATATACGTGGAGGAAGGACAAGTAGTTAAAGAGCATTTCGTCTCCACATGTGTTGTGGTTGCTGGCGGTACTGGTCAGCGCAGGGCACGTGTGTCAAAGCTGGACATACTCCTGTCCATTGATCTGGCAATGCAAAACAGAGAGACTGAGCTGCAACAGAGTTCCAGAGTTTTAACAAGAATTTTGACTTATTGACAACTCGCATATAAGAACAAAGTGAAAGATTTAAGATCATGCTTTTATGTTTCCAGAAGATTAACTCACCTGCCTTTCAGAGACGTGCAGAGCGGAACTTTCAAAAAGCTTATCAACGTGACGAGAATGCGAGGTTTAGGTTCATCTATAGTGTTACAGTAACAATGTGAAATATGGATATTGAGGTCAGCATCACTTAAGAGTGTATGTGTGAAACATCCTTGTCACCATAAATGTTGTGTTGTTACAAAATTAAGCAGTCCATCCAGTTTCATTTACCTGATTTATTAGCAGCCTGTGCCCACGGTCTGACTCAAGTATTTTTATTTTAATTTCCTCCATGTTGTTTATAATAGGCCTACAGTAAGAAATCCTTTTAAAGGTGATCGCCATTTCTCCCATTGTATACTGTTGAAGCATACGAGTTTTTATTCACTGAGAGATATGTCATTTATGGGGATTAGGTACAGCGCGTTTTATTCAGGACATTCACGACGATATATGGGCTAAATGGGATTGTAAAATAACTAGCTAGCTAGCCATGTATTTAGACAGAACCTGAATTGTGTTACATGGGGATTTTTATCCCATGTTTTTAAGGCTGCGTTATGTACAGCCTAGCATAAATAAATATGCAAGAATGCAGAGCACAAATAGTCCATAGTTTATTTTCCCTTCTATATAAGCCCGCAGGTTCATAGGTGACTAGCTTTTATAATTTCATTTGTAATTTGTGCATAATGGTGGAAACTTCAAAGAACAATATGGAAAAAAAGGAGGGTTGTTTACATAATTGCCCTTGAAAAAGTTTATAAGAATTAAACTCTTGTGTACCCCTCCGACATTCTCCGGAGGGTCCCTCAAAAGCATGTTTATATTTAAGTTGCAATAAAGGACGGGACCAGAAATTCTCTTCAACTAATTCTGATATCAAGTGGAAACAAGTTGTCAGGTTCTGGTCCGCACCGAACCAGGAACGCAGACACAGACACGTACACACATATCCGCACAAATCACCCACGACGACCACTGCTCGGTTCACAATCACACACTTATCAACCATCACGATCACCTGCTTCTAATTAACTCTCTCCCTATTTAAACCCCTCATGTACCATCCTCCAGTGTTTCCCATTTAACATACTGTGGACTAAAGCTGAGCCTGTCTTCATGAGCTTCCACACAGCTGTTTTTAAAACTTTTTGGCAGTGCTTTGTGTGACTAATATCCTGCCTTTTTATCCCTCACTCATGTCTTGCTCAGGTGTCAATATGTCACATAACTAAATTAGTGTTCTATTATTTTCTTAGTTTGTACAAGAAGTACAAATATGTAGCTATCTAACATTTATAATGTGTATTGTTTCTTATTTTGTTAACATTAAAATGTAAAACCAAGTGAAAACATTTAAATGTAAAAACAGGTTTGACACTGCTTTGGATCTAGTGAAAATACTAGAAGCTGTCAACACCATGACCTGAGCAGTCTGCATTTAACACAGAGAGAGCCAGAGACGATGTACGACAACAATCAAAGGTATTCAGATCTTAAGGGAATCCTTTTACTTAGTCTTCAATTATGCACTCCATAGATGTCATGAGGGACAGCCTCACAAGAAAGGAGGCCTGGTGCATGGCATGCAGTGGTGCCTATCATGCGAACACAGAGAGAGACAGAGACAAGGTAGCAGACAACAACCAATGGTGTTCAACTGCTGTCAGGTCTTTCTCAGTAAACTTCAGAGAATGAAGTACAGGGCAAGCACTTGAACATGCACATGTTCTTCCCTGGATACAGACACTTTGCTTCAAAGACAGTTGCCTCACAGGTTTGTTCCAAAATGACTTCCCTTGTCACTTATTCCCTTATGCAACAGGAATCGAAAAGAAAGGTGTGAGCAAGTACACCCTCCACTGACAAGCTCCTGTTGTTTAAGTGTAAATGGATTTGGTGACTTGAACAAGTCTGCTCCTTCTCTCATCCAATATAGAAATTGCTCACCGAACTACAATGAGTGAACAAGGTCTAATGAACTTGCTGTGAGAATGATCTCAGTAATTAACTCAAAAAGGATAGGCTCAGAAGTGATGATTTTTTTTTAAAGTAGGAAGGATTTTGATATTTCAAGCTTGCCAGCAGAACTAGCTAGCCTAACCTGGGGTGACAGCCAATGCACAGCATCACAGCTGGGGGAAACGGATGTGAAATGTCAATTTAATCGGCAAGGCTCAAGGCAACAGGGTCCTGTCCCTTGACTTAGGTTGATCTAGAGGTATTTCAAGAAACTTCTCAAGCGCACTTTAGTGGCAAAGAACAATATTTTCACTTGAACAGGGACCACAGATTAAAAGTCTGATGCTCTACTGACTGAGCTATTCAGGAGAGAAGCAATATCAGAAACATTACAAGTGCAATGTACATGTATGCAAAGAAAATTGAGTTCATGTGTATCGCATTAAGATGTCAATCTGCCTATGGAACATAACACCTCTTACGAGGCTCGATTTTTGCTCTCAAGCTGCTATGGTTTTGTCATGTTGTCTAAGAGAAGAGGCTTTGGTCGGTGGAGTGAGTCTTTGATAACTAAGATTGTAACTAAGATTGAAACTGCTCACCGCACTACATCGAGTACACAAGGTGTAATGAACTTGCTATGAGAATGATCTCAGTAAGTAACTCAAAAAGGATAGGCTCATCATGATGCATTAGCTAACAGTCGGCACTCATACACAAGTGTGAATGTTCAACATTCATTCAAGCATCTCGAGGTCACAGTCTGTAGTGTGTACAAAAGGAATCTAAAGAAAAGGTTTGAGCAAGTGCATCCTCCACTGATAAGAGATATAACTTTAGACTCCAATTGTAACATTAGAAAAAAGATGTACATACAGTCCATTTGTTTAAAATGTTCTTTGATGTGAAGCTCATATTATTTTGCCCCCACTTACGCAGAACTTGATTGTTGGAAGAATACAACAGGGGAACTTTCAGTTGTACTTCACATGACTGACACTGTGTAGACTTTAACTAATGTACAGTTGTGTAGCTTTAGAGTTGTGTACAATTAGAGCAAGTGACCTAAGCAACATGTATTGCATACACAGTTTGCCTTAACAAATCTATCACTTCATCATGGTCAGAATATTTGTTATAGATACATGTAATGCTTCAGCATTGCTACTAGTTCTAATACACTCAAACTAGTGCACCAGAGTGGGTGATGGTAATGGTACTGTTAGAAGCAAACCTATATGACTGCGGTTGGGCTTCCACACACTGTCCCTTTCTCCCAATTCACAGAGCGGAAACGACGTCATTTTTTTTTTTTTACAGAACCAATTTCCAACCTCTATATATATATATCGCTTGGAATTCAACAGGCACCTGTTGCTACTGCACCTTTAAGACGGATGTAAGATAAATGAGCTCCTTTATGATTGGCTGCCCTGTATTGTGCTTCATTCAAAAGGTACTCAGAGCTGAAATGCCTGAGAAAGGCAATTTAAGTGGGTGTGCTAAACCTCTATAGGCTGAATAGGCAGAGATAGGTAAATAAAGTGTTCTTGTGACATTAGAAATACAAATTTCAAAAGGGGCATTTTTGGCATCTTAACTGACATAGTTAAGAATTTTAACATTTAAAATATATATATTAAAAGGAGAATGTTACTTATTTCACTCTGACTGTAAAACAGTGCATATTGTGTTAAATGGGATTTCCATCCCATGTTTTTAAGGCTGCCTTATGTATAAATAAATATGCAAGAATGCAGAGCATGAATAGGTCGGTCTTCCATTCTGTATCACATACCTACCCTTGATAACACCGTGGTAACTGGAAAAAAAAACAACCCTTTTTACTCAGTTGTCACTACTTCCAATAGACTTCACGCTAATCTCATAGAAGTCCACCCCTTTCCATGTCCTCCGGAAACAGCACTTCCGTTGTGTTGTGACAGGATTTGTTCCTGAAGTTGTATGCGTTTTCTAAATTTGCACCGCATTTCTAAAGTGTGTTACCACTTTGATGAATATGCTTTGTGTATTTGCAGCACGATGGGTTTTCCAGGACACCGTAATTTATGCATGTTTAATTCCATCTTTTATTCATGTACTAAGCCCAACTCTATAGGCTAATATTTATAAAACCGAGATAACCATAGAAACGTCTTCATCTGTGCTTGATACTTTCACGGAAAAACGGAACTGCTGCTTGTCAAGCTTGTTTCATCAGGTTTTATATCATCGTCATGACGTGTTTGAATTGATCCCAGGCATATGCAGTCCTCATCAAAATCCATTCAAGTCCTAGGCTGTGAGTAAGGTAGCTAGCTATGTTCTCTCTCTGGTCACAGTTGGCAAATAAATTATGCATATAGATTGTGGGGAAAACACTTTAGCACGTGTCCTCCAAAGAAGTGTCTTAATATGAGTTATCTAGCTAGTTCCAATGTCAACTGTAATCATAACACTGGGTTTCTCTCTGTGCTCAGGTGTCTTATTCGCATGCCAGTAACATGTTAGCGATATTGCAGTAGTGTGAATTTTTATGTTGCCCGTGATGAAAGGTGACAGGAAACAAAAATCCAAACATTTTTTTTGTTCAGGTCTTTTTAACGGTCATAACCGACACATATTTATCTAACAAAAAAATCAGGTTCCTCTAAATGTGTGGAAGAACTACTGTGTATATTTTTGTTTCCAGTGGCCTGAGTACCTAAAATATGTCACCATTTTAGGAAGCAGGAAAGCAGGGCTGCTTACAAACATGACATTAGTAAATTATTTTTGGGATATTTTCATTTATGATTTTCCCCTTTTTGTTGTTTGTTTGCTTTTTTACTTTCATTTTTTGTAGGGACTGTGATATATATTTTGTTATTTGAATGCATAATATAGCTTTGGGGCTCCCACAGACACTTGTGTATATAAACATATTAGGGGAGATTTTTTCATTGATTTGTATATGTTTGTGAAGGAATGCACATAGTTCTCATGTTTGACCCACTTTAAAGATATTTTTTGACTTGTATCAGAAAGGAATACAAGCATTTATTCATATCAACATTTTCCTTGCAGCGTCATTTCAAAGATGATGCAACAGAATAGTTTTGCTTATCTATTCTGTACTTTGTTTATTGACAGGTAATTCCACCCTCAACTTTTTAGGGTGCCTCCCCATAATTGCTCAGCTCTTCTGTGAAATAAAAGCAGGATTGGTTTGTATATCACATTGGTGTAGGTCATTTTCACCTGTTATATGAAGAACATTCTAATGGCTTTGGGGGAGACAAACCAAATTAGTCCTTTATAATTGTAATTATATATTACTTTGATTCATTAGAAGTTTGTGATTATTCCTGTTATTCATCAACTTAGGTACCGTGATTTACTGGGGTAGGTCAAATTAAAAGATAATTGCCTGCTTATATTAGGTAAAGAAAGTTTTTTATGTCATAGTTTTCACTTACTATGATTGGGACAATACATCTTTTACATGAGGATGGATTTTATCAAAGCTTATATGGATCTGTATGCCATGCATAGGACGCTTATGCTTTATTTAGTTCACTAAATACAAGCAGTTCATTTTTGTTTTAAATGTTGATGTTCCACCTGCTCCATCAGACCCTCTGCTTTGACACTATGTCCACCTGATGTACATCAGTAAGCACAGCCTATAACAAGGTATGTCTTAGCCACTTGTAATCTTCTAAGCATTAACTTTCACAACATTTTTATGACAATGTTAGTCTTTATAGTTTCCATAACTAGGTGCTTAACTGAAATCAGCTCCAGTGTTTCATGTTGATGTCTTTCATTTTTCATACATAGTCATGTATATATTTGTGACATGCTACATTTGTTACTGTTTTCACTTGAACAAGGAAAATCATACTCAAAACAGATATATAAGTGGACAGTCAGGGTGAAATAAGTAACATTCTCCTTTTAATGTTATATTTAAAAAAAATATTAAAGGTCTTAAGTGTGTCAGTGTTTTAGTTAGTCTTTTGGCCAATGTTTTTTTTAAAAAGAGATAAGAAGATACCAGAACAAAATAGAAAAGCAAATAATAGAGGGAGATGGCATGGGATGGAGGGATGGAGGGATGATAAAAGACAGGGGTAGTAACGGATAATTTATTCTATTCTCTCAGCTATTCTCTTTAACTAATTCTGAAGTCTGCATCTTTATTTTCTATTTGAATGTTAACTTTACGACTAGCTGATTGGGGTTTAGGAACGACACTAGCGTTGATTTTGATTCTCGCCACAGTTCTAGTAATAAGCAGTGTTACAACTCTACATGCAAAGTCACTGAACAGTTGACTGTTAATTCTGTAGTAAGCATAATGCAAAAAATACAACAACATATTTTGTTGTGATTGAAAAAATTACGTCCTAAATACATGCGTTGTAAATACATTGACATTAGTATTTTTAATTAATTTCTAACGTTCAGAGACATTCAGAGGTGTTTCTATTAGGCCCAGAGTCAGCTAGGTCTCCACTCTCTAATTACTCAATGAACCTCAATGGTTTCCCAATCACATCTTCTCTAACAGTTAAAGATCTTGGAGTTATGGATCCCAGTCTCTCGTTCGAAGCTCACGTAAATAAATAATGTTTCTAGGACCCCCTTTCTCCACCTTAGAAACATTTCAAAGATTAGGAACATGCTCTCCACACATAATGCAGAAAAGGTAGTCCATGCATTTATTACTTCAATATTGGACTACTGTAATCCCTTACTATCTAGCTGTGCTATTAAGTGCCTAAAGTGCCTAGCGAGTTCAAAATGCAGCAGCCATAGTTCTTAATAGAGCTAGAAAATTTGATCACATCAATCATATCTTAGCTACTTTACTTTGGCTCCCAGTAAAATTTCGTATTGATTATAAACTACTTTTAATAATTCCAAATGTGCATTAGACTTTACAGTAACCTAAGACAACCCTTTTGCATGAAGGGAACTGGTAACTATGCTCACACTCCATAATGTGCAAAAGATATTTAAAGTGTAGGACAGTCGAAGCATTATGTGTGCGTGATGTTATTAACGTGACAGTAAAAGCTTACCATTTTTAAATGGGGGCTGATCGACTTTCCACTTATGCAAGACTTATGTCAAGAGTACATGTCAAAAATTAGAGACGAAATGAGGTGCTAAATGCCGCAATTAGGCATACAGCAGTCAAAGGCAATTTGGAAACACACTTAGAAAACAAAGATCATGATCTTTGATCATGATCAAACTTTCAAAAAGCTTATCAACGTGACGAGAATGTGAGGTTTAGGTTCATCTATAGTGTTACAGTATCAATGTGAAATATGGATATCGAGGTCAGCATCACGTAAGAATGTATATGTCTGAAACATCTTCGTCGCCATAAATGTTGTGTTGTTACATAATTAAGCAGTCCATCCAGTTTCATTTACTTGATTTATTAGCAACCTGTGTCCACTGTCTAACTCAAGTATTTTTATTTTTATTTCCTCCATGTTGTTTATAATAGGCCTACAGTAAGAAATCATTTTAAAGGTGATCGCCATTTCTCCCACTGTACACTGTTGAAGCATACAAGTTTTTATTCAGTGAGAGATATGTCCTTTATGGGTGACATGCTACATTTGTTACTGTTTTCACTTGAACAAGGAAAATCATACTCAAAACAGATATATAAGTGGACAGTCAGGGTGAAATAAGTAACATTCTCCTTTTAATGTTATATTTTTAAAAAATATTAAAGGTCCTAAGTATGTCAGTGTTTTAGTTAGTCTTTTGGCCAATGTTTTTTTTAAAAAGAGATAAGAAGATACCAGAAAAAAATAGAAAAGCAAATAATAGAGGGAGATGGCATGGGATGGAGGGATGGAGGGATGATAAAAGACAGGGGTAGTAACGGATAATTTATTCTATTCTCTCAGCTATTCTCTTTAACTAATTCTGAAGTCTGTATCTTTATTTTCTATTTGAATGTTAACTTTACGACTAGCTGATTGGGGATTTAGGAACGACACTAGCGTTGATTTTGATTCTAGCCACAGTTCTAGTAATAAGCAGTGTTACAACTCTGCATGCAAAGTCACTGAACAGTTGACTGTTAATTCTGTAGTAAGCATAATGCAAAAAATACCTAGCATAAATAAATACGCAAGAATGCAGAGCACGAATAGTCGTTGCTTACAATCACTAGACAATCACTAGCAACTACATTTGCTAATCATTTTCTCTTTAAGGTTGGTATAAATTGAAAACTATTGCAGAGGTGACGTGTGATGTCATAATGCAGCCGCATCAATTATGCAATTATGATGTAGTCAAAGAACAGATTTTTCAAATGAACAATTTCTGTGAACCATTTTTAGTCTACAGATCACAGATAACGGTTACACTTGGATTTTCAAAACTAAATTTATTATGGGTCAGTCCGGTAGTTACGACTGCAATCCAAGACGCAAGGAACCTGTTCTTTCTGACAAGTATGAAAAGGAAAAGCATGGGATATTTGGTAAATATAGGAAAAAGAAGAACGAAAAGACACGAGCCCAGATCCCTGCCAGAATATTCACGCAGCTTGTGCTATTGTTCACTTGCTGTTGTCGGAAGGGTGTTAAGAGAAGGAACACTACCTCAGTGGATGACTTCTTTAAGGGTAAGTTCTGACCACAGCCACCACTTGGATGAACTGTGTGTGTGTGTGTGTGTGTCTGAGAGAGAGAGATCTACGTAGAAGTGTTCTAAGTATCTATACAACGCTAATAAGACATTTTCTGTTACTTTTTAAACAGATACTAGACCAAAGTATTTACTGAAGAATGACTTGCCTACTGAGAGAACTGAATCAGCCATGGTAAGTAAAGTAGAACCAAGACAAATGATTTAAAGCCATACTGAGGCAAGGGACAAAAGCCACAAAAAATGGAAAAATAGCTATGGTGAAGAAGTGATGCTAATTTAATGCTTGTACTTAAGTACACTGAAATGTCTTTGAATATAAATTACAAATGCATTTCAACAAATGTTGGAGAAATTAATTAAAAACACTAATGTCAATTTATTTAGAATATATTTAGGACACATACATTTAGCATATGCAATCTTTGTCAATTACAGGAAAAAAAAAATTGTTGGTGGGTTTTTTGTTTGTTTGTTTTACATTCTCCTTAATATAGAATTAACAGTCGACTGTTCGGTGACTTTGCATGCTGAGTTGTAACACTGATTATTAGTATAATTGTGGCTAGAATCAAAATCAACACTAGCTAAAATGACTGAATGCATTGGAATTTATTATTCCAATAGCACAATTTGAATGGGTCTACGGTACCTTAGTGTGTCAGGTCCTGTTATTTCTGTTGAACATTTGATATTTGGGGGCACATTTTTACATCATTAGGCCTGCAGGCTATGTGATAACGGCTATGCGATAAAAATTGTATTTGTTTCCTTTCCAGTCCAATACAAACTATAAATTCCAAATGCATTAAAATGTAATTAAAGTCATATTTCAATTTAATGTATTTAAATACTGTTCAACAATATTTCTACTTATATCTACAGGTGGAACTGAAGTCTTTCAAAAAGATAGAACCTCCAGATATGAATTTCAAGATGATGCTTCCTGAAAAGACTCCTTTGAATCAGATTTATGATCACAATGACTGGGATGAATGTATTGAGGACCCGGAAGCCATGTTTGCTAGAGTGAGAAAGTCTGCAGTGGAGCAGAGCAATCCTAACACTTGTTTTCCATAAATTCTCACAATGCTATGAACTATACATTTCAAGTAGATGTAATTAAATATTGCTTAACACTGTTTCTCTTCATAGCTGGAACTGAAACTGAATTCTTTCATAAAGATGCAATATGATTTCTGTGAACATGATATGGACCAACTGATTGAGGAGATGGAATCCACAGTTGTTAGAGTGAGAAAGTTTGCAATGCAGCAGAGCAATCCTAACACTTGTTTTCCATGAATACTAACAATGCAATTAAATATGCATTTCAAGTAGATGTAATTAAATATTGCTCAACACGGTTTTTGTGTCTGCAGGTATTAGACGCCGTACTTGCTAGGGAGGATATGGCTGCATAACCTCTGACGACAGCAATAAACAGCATTAAAAATACTCTGACATTTTTCAGTCTAATCTCTGCCTATGTTGTCTGCAACACAGTCAATTAAACCATGGATAGTAATTATATCTTTTTTTTTTTGTCTCACAAACATTCTGAATGTAACATTTCCTAGAGCTTTTAAGATACAATCACCATACTTGGCACCCACACTATTTTTTCCCTTGATGTCCACTTACATCTATGTGGCTTAATAATCACAATTCATTTTTACACAACCAATTTCCAACCTCTATAGATATCGCTCGGAATTCAACAGACACCTGTTGCTACTGCACCTTTAAGACGGATGTAAGATAAATGAGCTCCTTTATGATTGGCTGCCCTGTATTGTGCTTCATTCAAAAGGTACTCAGAGCTGAAATGCCTGAGAAAGGCAATTTAAGTGGGTGTGCTAAACCTCTATAGGCTGACTAGGCAGAGATAGGTCAATAAAGTGTTCTTGTGACATTAGAAATACAAATTTCAATATGGGGGCATTTTTGCAGCTAACTAAAACACTGACCTAGTTAAGAATTTTAACATTTAAAATAAATAAATATATAATATATATTAAAAGGTGAATGTTACTTATTTCACTCTGAATGTAAAACAGTCCATATTGTGTTAAATGGGATTTCCATCCCATGTTTTTAAGGCTGCCTTATGTATAAATAAATAAGCAAGAATGCAGAGCATGAATAGGTCAGTCTTCCATTCTGTATCACATACCTACCTTTGATAACACCGTGGTAACTGGAAAAAAAACAACCCTTTTTATTCAGTTGTCACTACTTCCAATAGACTTCACGCTAATCTCATAGAAGTCCACCCCTTTCCGTGTCCTCCGGAAACAGCAATTCCGTTGTGTTGTGACAGGATTTGTTCCTGAAGTTGTATGCGTTTTCTAAATTTGCACCGCATTTCTAAAGTGTGTTACCACTTTGATGAATATGCTTTGTGTATTTGCAGCACGATGGGTTTTCCAGGACACCGTAATTTATGCATGTTTAATTCCATCTTTTATTCACGTACTAAGCCCAACTCTATAGGCTAATATTTATAAAACCGAGATAACCATAGAAACGTCTTCATCTGTGCTTGATACTTTCACGGAAAAACGGAACTGCTGCTTGTCAAGCTTGTTTCATCAGGTTTTATATCATCGTCATGACGTGTTTGAATTGATCCCAGGCATATGCAGTCCTCATCAAAATCCATTCATGTCCTAGGCTGTGAGTAAGCTATGTTCTCTCTGGTCACAGTTGGCAAATAAATTGTGCATATAGATTGTGGGGAAAACACTTTAGCACGTGTTCTCCAAAGAAGTGTCTTAATATGAGCTATCTAGCTAGTTCCAATGTCAACTGTAATCATAACACTGGGTTTCTCTCTGTGCTCAGGTGTCTTATTCGCATGCCAGTAACATGTTAGCGATATTGCAGTAGTGTGAATTTTTATGTTGCCCGTGATGAAAGGTGACAGCGAATAAAAATCCAAACATTTTTTTTGTTCAGGTCTTTTTAACGGTCATAACCCACACATATTTATCTAACAAAAAAATCAGGTTCCCTAAACTATCCCACATGTCATACTGAAGAAAAAAAAATCACATGTTGCTAAGAGATAGTAGAAGCACAGTAATCCGCTACCTGTAAAAATAACTGAACGTTACAACTCTGGCTTTGAATACATTCTTATGGATTCTATTTACAGTGTGGTTATACAATAAAATAAGTTGTACATTAAAATAATTGTAATTATTTACAGGTGCACACGTTTGCCAGAGCGCAAGACTAATTGCGTCTTAAAGTAACAATGCTTATAGATGTATGTCTAGAGAAATTAGGGCGCAAATGTAAATTTGTAGCCAGTTATCTATGATAAAACGTAACCTGTCATATTTGGAACATTTCTCCTTACCACAGGGCGAGACAGTGAGGATTTTAGGAAAAAACATTACGCTACCTGAATTTACCAAACTATACTGCGGAAGTTAAAGAATCTTAACGTTTGAAACGCACACACACACACACACGTAAATAATATTTATTTTCAAGAGGGTGACAACGTATGAGAACTGAGAACTTGCATCAGTAATGACGAAATAATACATATTCGTAACATCTAAGAGTCAAAACTCCGTTTTAAAACAAAACAATGAGGTGCGCTGTATCGCGAATATCAGTTAAAGGACCTGTAAAAACCATATTTGATATTTTACTTAATTCTCTAATCGAGTAGATCACAGATTCGAACAGGATGGGCTGTGTTTGCTCGTGTATGAATGTATGTATGTTTTTTCCTACACTTTGGGAACGATTTTAAATACGATAATCTGAAAAGGATTAAGATTTATTGTGCATGTCACGGAACGCTTCCACTGGTCACGTGGTATGGCCCGCCGCGTGCACTGGGAGTTCTTCGTTGACTGTCTCGTGTGTAACCTTGGCTATGTTGTTCAGCACACACCTGCATCGGTTTACTCGTCATGTTTGTATGTATTTAAACCCTTGTTAGTGTGTGCCTTATTGTCAGTCGTTGATCATGTTCACGGTCACAGTTTGTGTTATACGTGAGTGCCGGTGTCTGTATCGTATGTTAATAATCGTTAATAAACGTCTCCGTGGAGCGAGTCTGTACGTCCTGTTCCTTGAGCAGCGGCACTGGGGCCGTTACAGTGCGTAACTAATTAGCATTTTCCTGTTAAAAAAACTAGCGCAAATGCAGATGATTAAAAAGTTTTGTTTTGTTTTTTAAATCAAAATGAGATTCTTGTAAGAATACCGAGATATCGCTAAGTCGCGATAATACTTCATATACAAATCAATACGTTTCTACAATGCTTTTCTACAGAAAAAGAAGAAGGAGAAAACGAATAGAAGTTGGTGGAGACACATAATCTCATCCTCCAAAGTGTCTGACTCCTGCGTGGCATTAGACGGTCACGCCGCGAATGTGACCACCTCCACTTCTTGCCCCTCTTCCTCTGAGGGGTCCCTGATCTTCAGTACTGCTTCTTCCTTTTCACCTGTGGACATATCCCACAATGCCTCTTCTACCCAGTCGTGCCTTCCTGGTCAAGCCTCCTCCTCCTCCTCATATGAGTCGCTCAGGACTACAGCAGTGATTGTTCCTGGTTAGAGCTCAGCAGATTTGATCATGTTGTTCAAATGCATAGTCTGTTTTTGGTTAAGGACATTTACTCCAAGTTTCTGTTCTCTATACAGAGGCTGCAGATAAAGATGTGGACTCCGTGCGCATTGAGAGGTGGGTACATTATCAAAATTCATCTTCGTGGCAGAGAAAAGTGTGGCATGGTGGTTACCCAATGGCACTGCCATTGTAACTTCCTTGGGGCATAAAACGAGAAAAAACATCATTGTCTTTTTCATTCTTCACACCTTTATCTGTCTAAGGGTTGTTATGTGAACATTTTGTGCATAACTGGCCACTGTGTATTCATCTCTCCCTTCTTTTCTGTCTCTCAGGTTTCCGGCTGTTCTGATGCAAGCAGACACTCGTGTTCAGCCGCAGAATTTATTGCGACAGCTGCTGCACGTCCTCAGGAGTAAAAGGAGGCGTCAGATTGGTCAGGGTGAGGGCCAAGGCCACACCCCCATCCATTCCGCTGTCGAACACCTCAACATTCGGCAGCTCGGGTAAAGACGAGAATACACACCGCGTTTTACTACACAGCCTATTAAGAGTAGATGATTTTACAGTTTACACAGGTGAAGCTCAGTCTTTTTCTCCTATACAAATACAAACATATTGTAATTAAATGAGCAGTAAGTCATTTAGCAGTTCTTCTTCACATTATGAAACAGCCATTATACTGACATGTAGTGGCCTGGATGTTTCAGAGCTTGTGCACTAAATCTATTTTTAACATGGATGACCTGTTAGGTTTCCCAACATTGGGAACAGCTGCTATATGAACGCCACTCTGCAGTGCCTACTGAGTATCTCCTGCTTCTGGAGACCCATCAGAGCTCAGTCATCCTGCTTGATGGATCTTTCTAGTTGCCAGATGCTCAGGTACCCGTTCAGAACCAGAGGCTTCACATGGGTCTAAATGAACTGTTTAATCATGAGTGCTTAAGGAGGTGCTGTGATGCTCAGAGATATAAACCACTTGGTCTCCCTGTTGCTGTGTGTAGATGTTTTTCAGATCTGCAGCAGGCCCGGCTCACCACTCGCAGCACAAAGCAGAAGGTGCAGCTCCTGGGAGCCCTGCTTGAGTGTGTTTCAGCCCGCTGCCCTGCATTCGAAGAGGACTATGAACAGGTCCAGCTAAATGGCCCCCTCAGCCATTCAGAACACATCAGAACCTCACGCAGTACCCTGCAGGAACTGCACACGGCCACCTTTGTTTTCTCACCGTGCTGCTGTTGAAGTCCAGGAGCAAATCCTCCTCTGATGTTCTCCTGTGCTGTCCTCCACAGGATGCTCATGAGTTCCTGATGCTCTGCTTACTGCAGCTGAAAGAGGAGGGAGAGAGACTCAGGGCCTCTTTCTTCTCTTACATCTGCCCTGTGGCAAACTTTGAGTTTCATATCAAGTCTGTGCTCACATGCACCAGGTAATTAGGTATCACTGTTGCATATCTCCTTTGTGTTAATGGACTGGTCTTAACCAGTCTTAACATGTTTGTTTAAAGTACATTTTCTCACCGAGAGTAGGCGCTTTCTCCGGACATCTCTGTTTAAAGTATTCATGAAAGTTTCATAACATACATAACTTAAATATGAACATTTAAAATGCTCACAAGTTCAGCTTGTATTCATCACATAGCTTTCAAATCTCAGAGTGTGTGTGAGTTTGGGAAAACATAACAGACATGGACTGAGCATTCGAAATGTTTTCTGCTCTGATGCTTCACATTAGATAAGATGTTATCTACTTGTAAAACTGAGCAAATTAGCATGTGATAACTCACACACTGTATAAGGGATGCAGGAGATTATTTCTGTGCAAATGTTGTAACATTTCTGTTCTCCATTTTGTGAAAGCTGTGGAAAGCAGAGCTGCAGAGTGGATGTCTACAACCACCTCTCTGTAAATCTGAGCCCTGCTACGACCGACAGCCTACACACTTACTTTAAGGTTGGTCACCTCACACACCCTCTTTGGATAAGGCTTCATTACTGTGTTGTAAAGGAGAGAATACAGTTATGACATGCTACCATTTTGATTTTATCACTCTCAATGAAAGGGTCTCTTTCTTTTTTCAGCCAACACTACTGGAGCGTTTTTGTGAGTGTGAAGCAGGCTGCGAGGCAACTGAAGAGGTGGAGTTTTTCACACTGCCACGGTGAGTCTCGTCTGACGTAGATGACCTTAAAGAATGAGTTTTAAACCAGTCCAACACACACACCCTCCTCCACTCACACACACTTCCAGTCCTTAAGTCACTTTTCCTCTTGGAACAGTATTTTCGTCCTCCACCTTAAGCGGTTTGACATGCTGGGCCAAAAGCTCTCAGACGTGATGGACGTCCCGTCCGAGCTGGATCTCTCTGCCCTTCCTGGGGTGGCTTCTCTCAGGCAGCAGTCGAGGTGAGCTCGTACCATCAACCCGTGCCCACATACTTCTCTGTCCACCCATTCCCATTTAGCTACAAAATGCCGACTGAATGGCTTTGTGGTTTGTCCTCAGTGGAGCAGCGGGAACCCAGGACAAACCGCAAGAAATGCAAAATGATAAACTGGGGGAAAACTCCAGTCCCCAGCCAGGTAGAGTTGTGCCATTTTCTTACAGTGGAGTGATAATACGGCTGTGTATAAGTATCTGCCATAATGACTAAGTTCTTTTAACCCATCAGTAGTAAATGAGAGAGGAGAAGGACAGGGAGCTAGAGGACAGCAAGTAAGCCTACCGGTGAGGAGAGAGAGAGACCAAAAAGAAGAGAGATACAGGCTGAGAGAGACACAGAGACAGAATGAGAGAGAATGAAAGAGGCCTGTTAATACAGAGATGGCGTTCGATCCGTGATGCGTTTTCAGTTAATCGTATGAAAAAAAAGATGTATTTGTTTGTTGCAGGAATGTGCACCCACTGGCACCTACAGACTCCAGGCGGTGGTTTCTCATTTAGGTGACAGCATGGACCATGGTGAGTAATCTGACATTATTTATACACGTGCAGTAGAAACTATTAAATGACTAAGGACCACCGACTACTCCGACAGGCCACTATATCAGTGACACAGCTGAGGGAGAAGGACAGAGCTGGTTGTCATTCAGTGACTTAAAAGTATCAAGAAGCACTGAGCCAGCCATCCTAAAGAGCAGGACAAAAACAGCCTACCTGATTTTCTACGTGCACAGGTAGAATCTCACCTTTCAGACTTGGGAATGTAGGTACCTCAGTCTAGGAGCACTCTAACAGAAACAAGTTTTACAAGCTTTTATATGTAGGGAGTAAATTAGCCTTTACTGTGCCCTGGGACTGCAGGTCTCTTGTGCATGACAGGTGAGTGAGGCCTACTCCCAGCACCGGTGGGCAGGTGCTAACCTTCTTTCTCAGTCCTTTCACCCTTCCCTCTCTGCAAAAGAATGTAAAAAATTTTAACACATTAAAATGAGCCATTTTTTATTCTCCACAAAATAGTAAATGCCCCCTCTGGCGTTCTTGTTAAAACACTTTTTCCATATTTTTAACCCATAGATGTATAACATGAATAATACTGTACTTGTCAAGTCAACATATTTAGATGAGGTGTCCTAGTGTCAGTTATTGTCTTCTAATCGCTATTGGAGATGTACAAGTCCCCATTCTTTATCCCCAACATTGTTCATACTAAAAGATTAATTTCTTTTCCAAGTAGCACATGGCAGTGATTAAACACCTATTTACATGGACGTCACTTCCATCGCCACATATGAGAACACTACCAGGGTGCTTCACTGACGGAGGAAGAGCTTCAGTCCTTTTTGAGAAATAACCAACTTGTATTTTAATTTGCAGATGTTAGGAGTGAACCAGCATCTGTCTATAGTTCTTTTAATTGTGAGCACACATATTTAAACCCTTATTTTGTTGTTGTTTGTCAGTGTTTGACCCCATGTATGCTGCTTTGTTGTGTTTTAAGACTGCCTGTTATGTTCTAAGTAGTGTTAATGCTTAATGTTCTTCGTGTTTGGTTTTGTCTTGTTCTGTATGATAATAAACGTCTGTGGCATCTGAACCGCAGCTCATCTTTGCATCCGGCTTCACGTCACAGGAACACCGACCGTTGAAGGTTGCCTCGAGCCAAGGGAAAGAAGAAAAAGGGGAAACCCAACCCATGCAGGAGAATCCTCCATACTTGTGGGAACACTCCCTGTCTTCACATCGGGGGAGAGTATCTCTGGAGGATTTTGGGGGGGCCCTGGTGGTGGTCCAGGATCAGATGCTGCAGAGTCCTGCCTACCTTCACTGGATTACCGGGACCCGTACGATTACGACTACCAATATCCAGGGTCAGACTCTGCAGGGTCCTACTATCCCCCCACGGACTACCAGGAGGACTATGAGGATTACAGCAGGAGTGAGGAGTATGTTGACGTCGGCCTCAGGTCAGACACCGAATCCGACTGCTCTGAGGATCCATCAGTGGAGGTGGAGGAGGCCCGCCATGAGGATCCTTCCTGTGGTTTATAGACCGGGTCAGAGGACTCTGAAAGCGACGAGCCTCCGATGTTAGTGCTTAATGTTCTTCGTGTTTGGTTTCATTTTGTTTTGTGTGTTAATAAACATGTGTCTCATGTGAACCACGGCTCGTCTTTGCATCCTGCCTTGTCTCCCACGTCACAGAACAGCAATTCATCTACACTTCTCACAGATAAAGCTATCGCTAACGGCAAAGAATAAACATGTTGCAAAAAAGCAGTAAGAGCTAGTATGCAGAAACAGTGGTGTTAGCGCGAAACAGATTCAAAAACAGGAGTCTCCTTATGAAGGAAGGAGGTTCTTATGAACCTCTGTATTTTGACAGCAAGTATTGACCATGTGCCATTAAAACCATGCCAGGTATGGTATTAATCCACAAAATAGCACATCAAATCTAATTATTTGGCTAGTACAGGGTTATGCAATATTCCCTCAACTCAGCAAAATGCAACAGCTTGAATTACTTAACTGATTAATAATAATAAAAAATCTTTCCTGACTATAAAAATATAGCTGACCCATTCGAAAGATTAAACATCCAGTGAGTGTATCCTGGCATGTTAAGGTAAAAGGCATCTCCGACTGGAATACATTTAAGCGGTTTCGGGCGCCATCTGGTGGCGACTTGGAGTCCTTATCACGCTCTCATTTCTTTTGTATGGCGGGACAAGTGTTTTGTTATCCTACCTATCGAACAGTTCTACCTAGATTTAATGCACTTATGTACATTAGCATTAGTCCAGGCTTCTGGTGTTTATTTTGGATGCATATATTATAATTAGGCTACTGTGGACATTTGTATTTTGTATAGCTACAGCACCTGTACTTCACACACGTGTAGTAATCGGATCTAGAAAGTTGCCAGCCCTATTAAAATATTAGGTTTATAGTATAACAGTTTAATTAAACAGACAAAGTGTTAATCACAATCATTTGCATGATGATTAATCTTGAACCAAAAATCTCACCGGGTGCTGTAGTTCTCTTTCCAGACACACACCCAATAAAACTGTGCTTGATCATTTCTTATTGATAGCCACTGACTATAGGATCAATAGAATAGTACAACCAAATAACCTTTAATGTTTTGCTTTACTGTAATACAATTTAGAATTGCGATGTTACCCTTTTAAGAAGAACTGAACACATTGTGACAAGAGCAACTGGATGAAGCTTTATTGACATGCTGGTCAAGGACTCACATCCAATATGTTTAAAATACATTAATTGAGGCCAAGTGCAGCATAAAAAAATATTTTAACTTCACACAGAACCAAAACAATCAACATTAAAATATATAAAATATATAATGTATAAAAATATGGGTATTGTTTAAAAAAAAAACAAAAAAAACTAACCCTAACCCTAACCAAACCCTAATCCTAACCCTAAACTAGTAGCACAGACGTGTGTCCCAATTTGTCTGGGACAGCAAGAGAGAGGGAGAATGATAGATAGATAGATAGATAGATAGATAGATAGATAGATAGATAGATAGATAGATAGATAGATAGATAGATAGATAGATAGATAGATAGATAGATAGATAGATAGATAGATAGATAGATAGAGAGCTACTTGAAAAGAAATGTGAGCTATGTCCTATTTTCCTTTCTTTACTGCAACACTGTCATGGGACCCAACGTTAAGTCCTTTCTTTGGTTCCACTTTCTCACTGTTCACTTTACTATGTTATGAGATGCTATGAAGCGAAAAATAAAACATGCCACGACTACTGTACGCATAATGAAGCACAAATAGAACATGAAAGTCCAAGCTAATGTGATCTTTGGCGTCATCTGCTGCTGCCTCTTGCCGTAGTTGTGACAAGTCACCACAAGAGGTCTCTGTTAAAGCGAACACAAAAACACAAGACAGGTCTTCTGTGCCCTACGCCCTTAATTCTACTTACTCTAGACACAAAAGCAAATGTTAGAAACCGGTTCAAAGTGACCAGTCCTTCAGGTTCAATCTTCTCCAAGTAACCCACTGCCATCCATCCTCTGTAGTCGGATCCGGGGAAGTCAAGAGACACTGACACCAAGGTAGTGAATCAAGAGCGCTCCACTTTATCGAGGAAAGCACAGAGTATATATGTGTCCTAAATCTACTATCTAAATATACAGGATGACGGGGAAAAGTGAGGCATGTTCTAAGGGTCTATGTAGAAAGGAAAGAAACAAGGTTAGTAAAGATTAGATGTTCTCTGCATGAACGAGCCACTAGCTGTTCCCGTGCCCGTCATGAGCCACTGCTGTCCTTAAAGAGAGACAGGGAGAGAGAGAAAGAGAAAGGGAGCGGTAAAGAAGACAAGAAGAGGGAGCGGATGACCTCGGGCGACCAGCTCGCGGTCAAACCGCCATGTCATGGCTGATAGGCAGAGACCTTGCGTTGAGTGCCTGAAGACAGAAAGGCTCCAGTATCTAACACGCCCCTCTTTGATTCCAAAGGAATCACATATCAGTATATAGACCTTTCTCATACGCAGGCACCAAGGCAACATTAGCATGATTAATCACGGAGGTAGAAATGAGAGTTATGAAAGAAGACAGGAGTGACAATAAACAGGGTCCACAAACAAGAATCAACACAATAATCAGGAGTATGGGAAAACATATGTTTATGAGCCAAGATCCCCAAGGGCCGACAAGCTCAGTTAACCAACTGAACCAAGAATCATCGGCGGGTGGAGGCTCAGCAATAGCGGTCTTCATGTGCAAAATGATGTCAGTAATGCTGTTATAGTAACTAGGGATGTCAAAGCAACACGTTTCATTAATGACCTTGCAGATGCCTCCCTCCTTTGCCAAGAGGAGATCTAGGGCTAGGCGGTTCTGCATGACAGCGGTACGGATCTTATTTACCTTATCATTGAGTAATGCCATGGCGTTTTCACTCCTATTGGCTAAATTAAGTACCTGCCATGCCAAACCGTTAATTTTATTAAGGGCTGCAGTAGTTCCTCCTCCCAGGAACAAACTCCCACCCGCGTTCATTCCAGGATTAGTCCATGAGTTGGCCAGTACATACCCACCATACCTATTAGGGGTGCCATTAATTACAGACCTTTTAGCTCTGTCAGATGTCAACTGCGAACATGTATATATGACCAGAGATGGGATAGTTAATGCTGGGGTACAACATCCTTTCCAGGGAAATTGATGACGGGTATGACTAACAATCAAAGTGGGTAGGCTGGAGTATTCCATCCTACCGCATACCCACATGATAGCTGCAGATATGCCAGTGCCCAGGATCGCAGGGCAAAGAGACGGTGTGCCTGTTATATTATTTATTGTGCATCTGCCCAGTCCCCGTGCCTAATGTCCATACCTCATTTATACACAGCGTGTGACCAAAAAATGGACAATCAGGCAAGCCTGCAGAACATAGACAGGTGCTACCGTTCACAGGTAATACTGCTAGGGTCATATTTCTGAAATGGGGGTAATACCATTTACTAATGCCAATGTCACAGTCTGTCCTGTGGTTTGGCCATGAACGACCAAACAAGGCCCATGCGGGGAGATTACCACTGGCAGCTGCTGCCTTAGATACATTTCGTATAAACCGTACTCCCATATTGATCTGACAGTCGGATGAATTATGATTAAGTGCTGCTGCCATAACATCATCTACCAGGACTGGTACCCAGGGTGTATGGAATGCTTGACAAACCAAACAGTCCTTCCCTGGCTCCACCTCTCCTACCGCTACCAGGGAGACCACACAAGCTAATTTACACTGTTGTTGATGACTCTGAAAGCCCACTATCCCCCATTTTGTACTTTTTGAGACTGAAAATAATGCCAATATTATCAAATGAATGGGGCCCATTATTCCTATAGTAAGGTTTTGCAAGAACCTTTCAGGAAAGGACCAAAGAGTCAGCAAAAGGATGTTAATAGGCAGAAAGGATATCTATCAAGTTATAATACCAATGCTAAAGTGTATTGACATACAGGGACAAGGAGTACTTCCTTGGTGTGTGGTGCAGCCAAGGGCCAGTCCCTCAGCATGAAATCATATAACAAATTTTGTACTATATGTGAATGTGTTTAGGTGCATTTTGCTTGTCGGACGCGTCAGCTACTGGTGATTTCTTCAGCCGGCTGGTGTGTATCCACTGTGCTGATCCCGATGTAAGCACAGCGGTTCGGGTCACTGCGATCACGGTTGTTGGGGGTCCATAACCAGCTTTACCAGCTTTCCAAGGGTTCAGTGATTTGACCAAAACAGTGTCACCTGGAATAAATGCATGAGTAGGCTTGTCTGCAGGAAGAGGGAGAGAGCAAGCGACATTACCATGCACACTGTTCAATTTCTCAATCAACATTTGGGTGTAGTCCACCAAGATCACGTCCATGTCACCTGAATGAGAAACACCTGGGTTACATCTGACCCATGGGATGGTAAATGGTCTACCAAAAGTTACATCAAACGGTGACAATTTATTGGTGGCACTGGGCGTCATTCTGATCTCACATAACACCGCTGGCAGTAGATGTATCCACTTCTTTCCTGTTTCTATCATAGCCTTTGTTAACCTTTCTTTCAAGGTATGTTTCATTCTCTCACCAATGCCAGATGACTGAGGATGATAAGGGATGTGAAATTTCCAGTCAATAGTTAGGTAGGTGCATAGTTTCTGAGTTACCTTGGAAATGAAACAGGGTCCCTAACCTGAATCTATTACCCAAGGCACACAGTACCTCCGTATTATCTCCTTGGCTAGGATTTTAACCTAAGAACAAGGAAATGCCTCAGTCCACTTGGAAAACCTGTCTACAATCACCAGCAGGTACTTCAACTGACTACAAGGTGGCATGTGCGTAGTCTATCTGTAGATACTGAAAGGGATATTCAGGAGCCGGCAAGGCATCATGTTTGGTTTGTGTTTTACCCTGGAGGCTTCTAGCACAGGTTAAAACACAAGCCAAACATGATCTAATGGCAAATGTACAATTTTGCAAAAGGTGCGGTATCAGAATTCTGTCTTGTATGTGAGATTTGTTTATAGATCTGGGAAATGTCAAAGTATATATATCCATACCATGCCTGTTCAAACACAGAAAATATGTGTAAATATAATAGATAAATGCATTTATTATAAGAATTTTAACAGAGTTCAGTACTTAGATTTTGCATTTCTGATGAGAGAATCATTATCAAATAAAACCAAGACGAACAGCTGGGAAAGAATCGTGAGGATCCCTGTTTTCTGTACACACTGTTTGCACAGAGCAGTGCGAGCCACTGCAATCGAGACTGGTTCTCCTTCTCCAGAAAGTTGATTATTTCAATGATCAGCAGCATATCATTTTCTAATTTAAGGCATATGTTTTGAACAGTTTGCATACTTTTAAGGCATGCACACTGGATTTGAAAATTAAGTGAACTGTCTTTGATGTAGTGTGAATGAGAAATAAAATGGATCATTAAGAATACATTGGTCAAGGAATGTGCACTGATGGAACCCACAGTCCCTCGCTCACCCTTGGCCAAAACGAGTCGAGGAAGAGCAAACCCATTCCTGGTTCGGTACGTCCACTTAACAGATAATTTAGTGGTTTTACTTTTTGGCTACTCTACCCACCTCTGTCTGTATTGCAGTTTGGGTTGTTTGTCTGTCTAAATGTCCGCTTAGCTACTATAGCTAGAGCTTTTCTAATTTTATGATGAACGGTCTGTCTGCTGTAGTTTTATATAGTTATGGAATGCATTGACGTTCCACCTGTTTTCTCACACAAGGCTTTATGTCAAGCATAAGCGACTGCTTTTCATGCTATTTAGATTTTGCTATTTTAAAGGTACAAGAAAAGTAATATAAGTGATTAAACCAAATTTCATCACCATACCCGCCCTTTCTTGTCTGCCCACAC
Source organism: Electrophorus electricus (assembly GCF_041902795.1). Taxonomy (NCBI): domain Eukaryota; kingdom Metazoa; phylum Chordata; class Actinopteri; order Gymnotiformes; family Gymnotidae; genus Electrophorus; species Electrophorus electricus. The sequence continues at coordinate 236,139 of NW_027658616.1, read as the reverse complement.
TTGGTGACGTATTTCGATGTCGTATGTACACGCTGCAGGTGCGTATAACGTTCCTAAGTGCGGGCAGTTTGAGACGAACAGCTCTACTTAGCAGAGAAGAGTCGGTCCACAGTAGCGCCCCTCTCTCTGCGTCTACCTCTGTTCACTCACTAGAGAGAATCTGCTTTTGATTTTGATTTTGAACAATTGAATTTGATAATTTTGACCATTAACACTTTGTGCGCTGTGTGAGTGAAAACAATGTATTCTGTGCTTTCTAACTTTCACAGCAGTTGTCGGTTATGTGTTGATTTTGTCAGATGCCGTCACGGTTATAAAATCATTTTAGCGGTGCCGAGCCGCAGGTTGAATATTTGGAAATGACTGTTGGATAACACGTAAGCTACGTAACACGTAACACGTAAGCTGTTAATGGGTGCGTTTCAGTCCCTGTCATTTTCGTCCTGTTGTGGAAACCAATATATGTAAAGGAATTACCAAAAAAAAGGACTTATTGCTTGAAGCAGTGAAGCGGAAATGGGTTTTATGTTATGAGCAAATTTTTTGGCCCTTAACTCAAAAGAGAGTTCCATTTTTTGATGATAATTTATTGTAACACCATGAAAGGTAGCAGCGACCCTTTTGGTCAGCTGCAACATATAAAATCAAGACATAACCTGTGCATACATATGGGTGTGCTTTCTGAGCCTTCTTGTTATGAGTAAAGTAACCTAAATAGTAAAGAAAACAGGGCTCTCAGCAGACATTAGTGTTTTCTGGAAATTTGCTTGCTACCTTACAGCTTGTTTTCTTAGAAAGAAACATTTGACGGTGGAGTATCAGTTTTTGAAATATGGGTTACCTCTTGAAAAGTAGAGTTTTAAAGTACCTTGTTAATGGCTATAAATGAACAGTTTAAATGCATAAAAAGAGCAGCTGACGTGTTGCTTGCCATATGGGCTAGTTATCTCACCTTCATACGTACTGCTAACCTGACTGGTTACTTATCTTAGTTTGCCTTCTGCAACAGTCACCATTTTGTGGGGTCAGATATTTGTTAGCTAATAAGTTACTTCCATATACCCACCAACACATTCTACAGGTCAACACATTCCTGCTGCCCCTTTTGTGTATGTGTCATGACTGTTTATTTAATGATGTTTAAGTTGTTTGTGACCTAATTATTAACCACTAATAAAATCAGTTTAAACCATTCATAAACTTTTTGTATTCAATGCAGTAAGATTTAGCCTTTGGAACTAATGGTTTAGGGATATGCATACCCAGCTGCTTGCCTGTTGAAATTTACCTGTAAAGGTGTGCTGCCATTCTGATTGCTTTCTTGCCTGTTTTCTGTCCTTCATGAGTGTTGGTCTGCATACTGACAGTCTTTCTGAACTGACTGCCATTCACATGTATAACTGTCTGCCTTCTGATCCTCAAGCCTGCCTGCTTACATGTTAGATTGCTGTCTGTCCACCAAACTGTAAAAATGATTTATGCTTTTGACTTCATATCGCCTTTTCAGAACAAAGTATTCCAGGAGAGTCCTAAGAAAACTTGGACCAGGACAAATGGAGAAACAGAAGCGTCTTTTTGGCAGGAAGATGTAAGGCCTTTGCACTACAATGTTAAAAAATCTTAGAATAACAATATGAATTTTAAATGATTCTTATTTATACAGCATATTCCTTATAGAACCCAAAATCTCAAGGTGCTTTACACTGAAATGAACGAACAGTATTCAGCAATAAAACATTGATCAAATAAAAGTTAAAAGTCACAAAATATAAATGTAGAAAATGAAATTAATTTAAACAGAATTTAAATTAACCCGGCTAAACAAGCTGAACAATTAGACTAAGCTAAACAAGCCACTCTTTAATCTGTATTAAACACCAATAGATACTATAAATACTTTCTGGACTATTCCAAAGTATCGGAACGATGAAACATGAAACAGATTAAACATGTTTCATCAGCCTTGTTATTTTAAAAGATTAGGAAGTAATGTTAAAGGAATTAGTCTTATTTTCCTTATAATGTGCTAAAGTAGAATAAAATCATTTTGATTGTATTGTGCAATTAACAAAATACAACATGGACCAGAGCTCTATCAGAGATTCATCCATTAAATAGAGAATAAGAATAACAATCTATAAACTTAGACACAAGCTCTCTCAAAATAATTTAACCATGGATTTTAGTTCAGGCTGTTGATGTTTGAAGAATGACAAACGAACATTTCCTTATATATTTTTGTTGTTTCCATAGTAAAATTCCTTCACCTCCAAAAGTCGCACGGGCTTCTTCAGTATTTAAAAAGGTGAGTTTACAATGGCCAAATTTGTTATTCATCAGAAAATCGAATTGTTGCTAAAAAGTGAGATGTCAGCACAGTTGTTATGTTATCCTGATATTTAATGTATTTTTATTCAACCTCCTCTATGGTTCTCAAAACAAGAGCAAGTTAAAAAGCACGAGACAAGACGACAAGAATAAACCTGTGAGGAATGACAGCAAAATGCTCCTTGATAGAGCCAAACAAATCATCCCAGACTTGGAGAAGCTGGATATTGCACCAATCTTGACCCATTTTGTGATGGATCTGACTCATGAGTATGCCATTTTTAAACCTTGTCTTCTTCTTCTTCTTCTTCTTCTTCTTCTTCTTCTTCTTCTTCTTCTTCTTCTTCTTCTTCTTCTTCTTCTGCTTTTTCAATTTATCATTTTTATTTTTGGTATACTTTTGAATGTATGAGATTTTTAGAATAAATATTAATTATAGTTCTAAAGAATGCTTTTATTCACATTCTTTTAGGCAGTGGACATCTATCCGGAAAGCAATCCCTAGTCCAGTAAGTCATACTACATTGCTTACACATCAACATATTTTAAATGGGATTCATATTAATTCTAAACCAAACAACCAAAACCATTTTGGAGCCATTTTCAATGTTCGCCTTTCTATGTTATCTCTCCTTTCTTTCACAGGAGACAAAGGTCATGATCTCTCATATGGGTTCATTCATTGCCGACATTGTCAATGAAGTAACTGTGATGGGTCTTCTTTCATCTCTGGAAGAAATGTTAGATGTTGATCTAAGATCAGTGTTGCTTTCAAATTCCAAGAAGGAAACTGCAGATTTGCTGAATGCTTTCCGTACCAGATCTTGTGAGATAAATCATTCAGCTTCAGTCCACGTGAAGGAGGGGACAGCTCATATAGACTCTCTAAGCAGAGATGTTAGGACTGCAGTTATTGATACGCATCGCAGTTGCCTGGATGACCATGAGAGAGACCAAATTGTGATGAAATTCCACTCGACCATGGAAGATACAAATTCAGAAGCAATGAGTGAGCTTCTGATAGGAGATACTGAGAGTTTGACATCGTTATCCTCAGATGTCCATGACGATGGTACATCTAGACCTATAAGTACCATTCCTATAGCTGGCTCTCCGGTTTTGGATATGCTTCAGCGCTTTGATGATGAGATGGAGGAATTTGCTGAACTGTCGCAAGACATCAATCCCCACATAAAAGGAAGGACACATTTTTTGTCCCGTCATTTAATAAATCCTGACCTTGAAGGGGTCTCATCTTGTGAGCTCTGTGGTATGGTCATGCCAATCTACCTAGAGCAGGATGACTTGAAATCATCACAGGCATCATCAGAGCTATGCACAGATAGTATGAACACCTCCTCCGACGTCATGGCAAGCCAAGTTATGGAGTTGGTTGTCCCACCCTCTGTGAAGAAGGCTCAAGAGTCCCCCAGTGTACACAATGACTGGTCTTCCCTGTTCAGCATCGATATACATAGCTCTCCATCACTACAGTCTGAGATGTCTGCTAGGTCACCATGTACTGAGCCTGCTCTGGACAATCAGAGCAAAACCATGAAAGCCCAGAAGGGGAGATTGCATTTCCTATTCCCCTTCAGTAAGGTCTCAAAGGACTTAAAGGTAAAACATTTGACTTATTTCTTATTTAGATTTTGTTACATTATTAATTTTTAAAGTAGTGCATATTTGAATTTCATTTCACACTGAATGTGTATATATCACTTTGCATAAATGACATAATTTGTTCTAAATTATATTCTGTTGCATTATTACTGGTTTGTATCTGTACTTTTAGTTATAAATTTACTTATGCTCTGATATTTTTCTACTAAATCATTGTTTTGTTTTTGTTAGAAACTCAAAAAGAAAAGCAAGGAGCACCCTAACACTGTAGCTGCTGCTGCAACTACAGGTAAGAACATATTGCTAGAAACACATATGACAATTTAGTTGTTAGACAGAATATCACAGTTATATCCATTTTTTAAAAATCAATAACTTTTTTGTCTTATGATAGGTAGTGAAGATGTTTCCCCCATCTCGTCACGTTTCACGAGGATGTTATCGTTCTTTACAAGGCAACGCTCAAATCATCAATAAAGCCTGAAACATCAATTTGCTGAAAATGTGCAAAAATGGCTGGTTTTTGATTACATTTACATTTACATTTACAGCATTTAGCAGATGCTCTTATCCAGAGCGTCTTACAAAAGTGCTTTGTCCTTTACTCATAGAATATATCCTAGTACAGTACAGTAGGTTAGAGTCCAACATACCAGTGAACTAGAATACTGTAGAATACAGGGATCAATGCTGATACCTAGAAGTACAAAACACATAAGGTCTATCTTAAACAATGATAAGTGCAATAAACAATAAGTGATAGAGATGTAATGTGGCCATAATTATCATATTTTTACATTTGATATTGTTTTGCAATACAGCAGAAGTTCAAATTTGGTTATGCTGCTGTGTTGGTTACAGATCATCACAGACTGGTCCCAAACAACAAACAACAAATTAGGGCATAGTTCACAACATAATCTACAAATAGTTTTAATGAAAATAAAGCATCTGCAAGTCCTAAAATGTGTTTTATATTTCTGTTGAAACATGAATCATATTAATTGCCAGCCCTTTTAAAGTTTCAGATATTTTTTTTTACTACAATAATCAACTTCAATAATCCATCTGATGTTCAATGCAGGAATCCCTCCTGTCTGTCGCTGTTCCTCTTCCTCTCACAGGTAAGGGTACCAGTTGACTTTCCTCCGGCCGAGCGAGTAGGCTGCGGGCCGGTGGTGAAGAACGGAGCCGCTTCCTGACCTATCGTAGGATGACATCACAGACTGCTGGAACTGTGGCAGGAGCCAAGGCAAAAAAAAAATGGCAACAAGATATCGATAGGCATGTCAATATTCCCAGCACCCAGGTGAACTACTGCCTACCATGGGACTGTTGGAAACCTATTAAGATAGTATTGAGATTTTTATTTTTATTTTTTTACAAATCTATAAACTAAAAACAACATTATCTACTGACATACAACAATGTACAAAACAAGACACAACATATAAGAATTTGAATTTTAAAACATGTAATACATATCGATCTTCTTTCAGCCCTACAAAAGACTTTTTGATGAATCAGAAAAGAAGATCGACGGCCGTGGCCCGACGACGGAGGTGGTCGTAGCAGTGGTGTTGGTTCGGGCGGGCTGAGGACTCACACAGTGGCATGCCCTTGAGGTAATAAGGAGTGTTTACAGGCAAAAGAGACCGAACAATGCATTAGACATATTAATAACATAAAACATAAGGGAGTATAAAGATTCTGTGTCCTTTCAGATTGATTTGCGTACAGGGCAGAGGCATCTGCAGGCTTAAGCAAAGGATCCTAGGTAGGCTTTGGTGGACCTCAGGGTAAGATATATGACCTCTCCACCAGGCTCAAGACCATATAGAAAAACAATCTTCTTTAGGATAAGGTCAAGAGAAGCCTTCTCTTGGAATGTGTTGGAACATATTGATTAATGTATGGTTTGTATATAATAGTGCCGAATGCAAATAACAATATGTAAAAGTAGATTTGGTGAATACATTGTAACATTGGTAGTGGGATGGACAATTCTTTGTGCAAGAATGATGTTATTGGTTCATTTTTGTGCGGTTGCATTTAATATCACTATCCTTATGTATTTATATATCGCTTTTTACTGCAGATGTTGTCACAAAGCAGTTTTACAAATGTCCAAGTCCAAGCCCCCAGTGAGCAAGCCAAGGGCGACAGTGGCGAGGAAGAACTCCCTAGAGCATGAGGAAGAAACCTTGAGAGCAACCAAGACCCAAAGGGGAAGCCCATCCTCCTTTGCCTGGCAACGCTCACCACAATAATATAAATTTTAAGAGAGAAATAAATAAAAAATGAAAAAATAAGCGGTTAATGTCCAGTCCAATTTGCTAGAGGCCCTAGTCTTGACGCGATGGTGTGCATGTGTCCAAAGCCCATCCCACAAGAGAGCATCCATTAAGGGCAAGGGAGAAGCAGTTGGCTAGGGTGGAGCTGTGGTGGCCTACAGCAGGGCACATCAGGGGGTGGTGGGAAGAGCCATGGCAGCTGAGACGGGTTGAGGCTCAGTAACATCATGACATCAGGAGTAGGTGTACCTCGGCAGAAAGAGAGACTAGATTATTAGGCATGTCCAGGTACAAGGGTGTGTAAATTAGGGAACTATAATGTGCAAAGATGGGCTCCGGCAGATCTAGCTATGGCAGCACAGCTAAAAGGAAAGAGCCAGAAGGAAACACAGGCACGAGGGCACCCTGGAACATCAGCACTCCGCCGCTCTCAGTCAACACACTCGAGTGACAAAAGAGAGGTGAAGTGACAGCATCATAACATCCCAGTTTATCATAACTCTCAAAACCCATGGACCCCCAAGATGGGAAGTAGTTAATAAAATACCTGACTGTACAGATACTAAAAAGAAATCTAGGATTATTTTTGTTATTTTCTATTGGGCTCAAGAGATAAGCTGTTCGAGCAGTAATAAGTGTTTTTCTATAGGTGAGTAGGCTCTCCTTCCATGCAAGCTGGAAGACTACGAGCTTAGTGCGGTGCCATTTATGTTCTATTCTTTGAGTGTTTTGTTTTAAATTGCGAATGAGATCATTATACCAAGGTACTACATTTTTGTAGCTAATTTTTTTATTCTTAAATGGAGCAACATCATTAGGTGCACAGCAGAATACTGATTCTAAGCATTCAGTAATTTGATCAAGTTCCTTTGGGTTTGAGGGAATCCTAGGCACAAATTTTTAGTCTGGGAGATTCCCAATAAATCCAGGTGCAGTGGACGATGTGATCGTGTGTCTGGTATGATAGCGAGGCGAGGTTACGATAGTATGGCTCATGCATAGTTTAAATGAAATTAGGGAATGGCCTGCGATGGCACCTGACTGGGGTAGTATAACTACCTTCTCCATGTCTACACCGTATGGCAGTACTAAGTCAAGCGTATGTTTACATTTACATTTACAGCATTTAGCAGTACGCTGTTATCCAGAGCGACTTACAAAAGTGCTTTGTCATTTACTCATAGAATATATCCTAGTACAGTACAGTAGGTTAGAGTCCAACATACCAGTGAACTAGAATACTGTAGAATACTGGGATCAATGCTGATACCTAGAAGTACAAAACACATAAGGTCTATCTTAAACAATGATAAGTGCAATAAACAATAAGTGATAGAGTTTGTTAATCAACATCATTGTAATAAACAATACCCTACAATAAGTACTAATTTAGTCAGTCAATATGAGAGCAGGGTAAGTATGTCCACCAGAGTGTGTGGGTTCTCTTTGTACATTGAAACCAATTGATTCTAATATAGAACTAAAGGCCAAGTTCAGAGGGTGTTGGGCACTATCAAAGTGAATATTGAAATCACCAACAATAATGGCACTTTCTACTAGAGCAGATCCCTCTCAGTATCTACAGCTAGACAAAACGCACCTGCCACCTTGTGGTCAGTTGAAGTATTTGCTAGTGATTCTAGACAGGTTTTCCAAGTGGACTAAGGCGTTTCCTTGTTCTAAGGAAGATGCCCGCGCTGTGGTTAAAATCCTAGCCAAGGAGATAATACCGAGGTACGGTGCGCCTCGGGTAATAGATTCAGATCAGGGACCCTGTTTCATTTCTATGGTAACTCAGAAACTATGCACCTACCTAACTATTGACTGGAAGTTTCACATCCCTTACCATCCTCAGTCATCTGGCATTGTTGACAAAATGAATTATACATTGAAACAAAGGCCATGATGGAAAACAGGAAAGAAATGGATAGATCTTGTCCTTCCTAGGTCTTCCTAAGTTCAAGACTGTTAACTCAATACACACTTTAAAACACTCAATACACAATAAAAATTTTTAATAATACTTGTTCAGGTTCCACTATTGTTCTCCAAACCATACATTATTCAATGTATGCATATTAATATTCAATACTTACACCAACCGGTTCTTGGTACCATTATGTTCAACCTGAGCTACTTGCATTTTATTTAAAAGGCGATCCTCTTCCATATCACCGGATGCCCATACTGCTTTTATTACCTCAATCTACTGCCAGCAGTGTTGTGTGAGATCAGAATGATGCCCAGTGCCACCACCAAATTGTCACTATTTGAGGTCATTTTTGGTAGACCATTTACCACCCCATGGGTCAGAGGTAACCCAGGTGTTTCTCAGTCAGGTGACACAGCCATAGCTGATGACTGACAGACAAATCCTCTAAGACTTGGCTTGCGTTGCTTTGGTGTTACAGGAAAGGTTTGAAGCCCTTGTTTTTGTCTGTCTGGCATTCAGATTTCCTGAGCAGCCATGTTGTGGTTCCTAATTAGGAACATGTTCCAGCCTACTCCATGCAAGCTGGAGCACTGGATCCACTCTTTAAATGTGCCTTTTTAAGGTGACGGCTTATAAAAGTCATCTCTGATTATTTTTTTTGTTGTTAGCTTTTTAATCTGTCAAGTCTGTAATTTTCCAGATTTATATCCATTAAAAAAACAGATGCTCTAAAGGGAGGGGGTGGACTCCTTCAGTGGTACAGCAGAAGTTGATAACTTCAAAATCATTTACAGCAGCTTCAACCTTGTACTAACAGAACAAATACGGACACAGCATTAACTAAACTATGGCCTGAGTGATTTAAGTAATTAGTGAAACTGGCACAGCACCACCAACCGTTTATTAAAGAAAACGTGTATGACACATGATTATCTTAATTCTTTTAATTAAAATAGTCCCTTGCAAGGCATATTATTCAATTATGTTCAAAGAGGTACATAGAGCATGCTGGCAAAACCGAACCGTTGAAGATACTACAGGAAATAAGAAATTTCCATAATGTGAATGAAACATTTATTTAAATGTATTGAATATTGCACATCTCAGAGCCTCCAGAGGTGGAAAAGACCAGGCCAGGTGAGCCATAGGTTGAATTGGACCCCGAATCCGAGGGCCAGGGTGTCCCCACCCGAATCCGAGGGCCAGGGCTCCCGCCAGACGCATGACGCTCGAATTTGATCTTCTTGAAGCAATTAACTAGAGTTAATTGAAAGCGGAAGAGGATGCCTGGAGCTGCGATGCCATACCTTTAGGGAAAGATGAAAAAAGGAACACGAATCAAATAAATGAGACTGTTTGTTCTTCGAGGCTGAATGGGATGTGCCATAATAACCTTCAATTACTATATTGGTGTCCAAGCTGAAATTCAACTTGATTACAACAGCCCCAAGCCATGCAGATCTAGTTATGGCCTTTATTCAAAATTAAAACTAAAACAGAAGTAGATTTTAAAAAACACAACCACAATTCTGTGATTTATCTAATGCCAGCTAGTTAAATTCATCACTTACTCTCTGTTGATTTTCCCACCCTTAATCTTGCAGAAAGAAGGCTCAAGAAAATCAAGCGGATGTAAATCACAATCTTCCATGTTGTTTTGCCTCCACATCACCCTGAAAGCGCTTTATTTAAATAATTTAGCTCTGCTCAATTTCAGCTTGATTACAATAGCCGCAAGCCATGCAGATCTAGTTATGGGCTTTATTCAAAATTAAAGCTAAAATAGAAGTAGATTTTAAAAAACACAACCACTATAGTAATTAACCTGCAAAATGTGTTCTTAATCTGTTGATTGCAACTGTCAAACATTTTTAAAAATGTGTTGAATATTACCCAAGTCACAGCCTACAGAGGTGGAAAAGACCAGGCCAGGTGAACCATAGAACAAGTTGAACCCTGAATCCGAGGGCCAGGGCGACCCCGCCCGAACCCGAGGGCCAGGGCTCCCGCCAGACGCGGGATTCTCAAATTTGACCTTCTTGGAGAGGGAGATCCCACTGGAAGAAACTGAAGGGGAAGAGAATATAACTTTAGCGAAAGATGAAAACTGACCACTAACCAAACGAATGAGAGAGATTGTTCTTTGAGGCTGAATATGATGTGTCATAATAACCATTAATTACTATAAAGGTGTCCAAGCTGAAATTCAACTTAATTACAATAGCTAGCCAGCAGCCAAGATAAAAGGTCACATGTCACACAATTTAAGCTTCCCTTTATACGAAAGAACTGCAGTATTTTAAATTTGCCACATCGTTGGCGGACAGGTACCTAGCCATAGTAGCTAATTATCCTAGCTAGTTCACACTTCATTCTCCCCCAAATGATCCCATTATCGACAGGTATCCGTGCTTAGACATGAAGACAGTTCAGCGACCGAGGACTGACATGCAGCTGTCACAGCTCTTTTAGAGCAATCCGATCGTTAGCGAGCCAATGCTAGATAATAACGTTAATTGCAGCTACAGCAAATAGTTGGCAGTTAATCTGCAAGTTAACTAACGTGCTCCATCGCCATGAAAATTAGAATCTGTTGCCGCAAGAGATGTGCATAAGTAATGTGTGAACTAGCTAAGTTAACCATCTCAAATAGACAGCTTGTCTGTTAGCTAACCTAGCTAGAGAGCCCAATGTTACCTGAGTCGTTGAATTCAAGTCCGACTTGACACGTTAGCCTTTCCCGTTAGGCCTCATCGTCTTTTTAAACAAAATTCGCATACTATTCATAAAATCCATATAGAGCAACTTTTATGGATGATCTGCACAGTGAAGCTGCATTATTTCTGTTATAATACGGACACGGCAGCATTTTCACGGCATGTTTTCTTAATCTGTTTATTGCAACTGTCAACACATACGAATGATTAATAATTAATGTAAACTGTTATGCAGCGAATTAAAGATACTATATTTTCCTGTTTCCCTAGAAATAATCCAAACTGCAGTGTCTGCTTGTTTATGCTGAAACACGCTTAAGTGCGTATAATTTTTGTGGATTCCACATATACATTAAAAGGAAAATGTTGCCCAATCATGTCAGAAATAGCAAAACAAAAAAACACAGGCTCCGAGTTACTGAAAGAGAAGTACGCGATGAGGTCCTGGTAGAGCAGAGGCACAGGTTGGTCATACGTGTTTATAAGGGGTTTAATTTAAGCAAAATCCTCATCACACACCCAAGAAGTCAAAGCCTGCAAAATCCCCAAGCAGCAAGACCATCAAGTTAGCACTGGCTGAAGCAAAAATAGTGCTGTGTCCTGCTCTGTGGCTCATCCACTCTACCAGTCTCTTAGTATTGGGCTTAGTGTGCTTAATTCATCTTGATGTCCTAACTGACATTCAAAAAGAAATGGACATGAGAAGACAGTGTAGGAGTTCAAATTTGAATTGGCTTGAAATGTAGGCTGAAGTGCTCTTCTGCAGCTGAGCAGCTCATTTTCTGCTGAGCATCTTCACAGCCCTTACAAGGAGCGCATGAAAATGATGGAGGGGACAAGAAAAATCAGAATAATGCTTTAAGGACTGGACACATTTACAGCTTCTCACACCAAACAAAGTACTCCAAGGTAAAAAGTTCATCAAAGTAAAACATGTTTCATCCATCTTTCTGTGAACTGATATTTTAATGACTGACAGACAAATCCTCCAAGACTTGGCTTGGGATGCTTTGGTGTACAGGAGAGGTTTGAACCCCTTTCATTAAAGAAAACGTGTATGACTCAGGTGCTAGGGTATTATCAGAATGTAATTTATTCCAAATGTAAACACATGATTCTATTAATTAGAGATTCCCTTATAAGGAATATTATTCAATAATGTTCATAGAGGTACAAAAAAAAAAAAACAAACAAACAAACAACAAAACCCTACTGGGTCTGGAAAAGAACATCTTTATCAATAAAAAGTATCAAATGACCTGAACACAGTTGTACCACCATTACAAACTCCTTGCTTGAGTCTGCATGTATACATGTATGATAGTAACATATCAGCCAATGAATGATGGACTCGAGTTTGTACTCGAGGAAAGAAAGAAAAAACCTCACTCTTGACAGAACAGAATTTGTCGTATCAAAAGTCTTTGCAATATGCAACTCTTTGTACATGTAATTCATGCATTGGCTTAGCCACTCACGCATACATAGCATTTGTGCATACATAGCATTCTGCATGTTAATGAGATTTTCACATGCATTTCCACTACAGAGTGTCCAAGACATCCTCAATCAAGAGCTTTGTCCATATTTCTACACGCCAAGTAAACCAGGTAAAGACAGCAGGATTACACAACTACCTGTTAATTTGTCCATTCTGTTTTGTAACAGTTTGACTATGCTATGTACCAAAACATAACCAAACCACCAGGAAAGTACTTATACCTGCAGTGATAAGTCAGCAGGTTTAATTGTTAGTCATATTATTTTCTGTCTCTCCCTCCACCCAGAACTAGGGAGATGTCTGCCTAGCTTTGACTGGCAGGACGTTCCTCCAGACTTCTCTCTCCCTGGATTCGCTTCCGTTTATGAAACAGTCGAGCACATAAAGGGATATATGGAGTAATCCTTCACACACACTCACACACACATTTCACTCTCAAGCTACTACACATATGCCAATCATCAGGACTATATTGTTTTTATTTCCACTGTGATGTTTCTGTCTCCTCTAGTGGAGGGTCTGGAGCGTAATGACGGCACCGTGCAGAGACCATACCACATGCCCAGGTCTCTGTGGCAAATCCTCCACAAGAGAGACAGCTTTCTCCCTTAATGAATAAACCATCCAGCATATATTTGAGTCTTTTTTCTGTTGTTGTAACTGTAAAACTGTTCTCAACAGCATTTCGACCACTGTTTTGTTCAAAAGAGATCTGACGGGGCGGCCTCTGGACTGATCCAGTTTTGACCGAACGGCAGACACACACTGGATGTTCTGGCAAACATTTACATATCTGGCTGGACCTTAACCATGTTGCTCTGTTTATTTGATACGCCTACTCTTTTCATATACCGCACTGCTTATTGTGTAGGAGTAGGCTTGCTCCTAAATGTGGAGTATATGAGAGGCTTAAGGGGAAGTTGATATATTTAATTGAGTTTTAGTTCTTTGCCAACCTCTCTCATTATGTGTGAAAGATCACATTTCATGGGATGCTACAATATATTTATTTTAATTCCTGAGTGTAATAATGTCAAGATTGGCCACCCTCCTGGACTCCCTGTTTCCGTGGTTTCACGTCTTGCGCTGCAGGCCGCTCCCCCCTGCAGCGTTGGTCAAGACGGGTAGACGCTTACCTGGGATCTCGTCGTTATCAAAATAAACGTGAACCTACTTCTTCCAGGAACGACGAGATGCCCGTGTACAGGCAGCCACGACCAAGGCACACAGCAGGGTTTAAATACATGAACTAGAAACGAGGGACAGGTGTACGCAATCAGTGTGAGGACAAAATGAAACCGTGGAACGGAACAAAACACAAGACATGGAAAACACGGAACATGGAAGGGACTGATCGTGACAATCAGCATAGATTATTTAACACAAAGATTCAGAACTGCTGGTGCTGTGTATTTAATCATCTAATATAGACACCAGTACCTCCACTAAAGCCTGCCATAATGATATCAACATCAAATGCAAAAAAAGTAATTTTGTTTCCAATAGTGAATCTAACACCAAAAAAAATGCCAAACAAATAAAACGTGATGATGGACATGCGCCTCTTTAAAGGATTTTCTCAATAAATATATGTAGAATTTATGACTATAACAGAAAACAGCAAAGAGAAAAATGCAAGAATGCATATGGCGAAGGACGTATGGCAAGTATGGCAAATTCCTCCTAAATGTCTATTTGGTTCCATCAATGCAATATTTGAAGCTCTATGAAATAAACAAACCAAATTGTTATCAGAACACTCCACTATATTCATGAAAAACACTCTCATGTACTCATGTTTTCTGTATGGATTTAGCCACTCCTGCTGCATGTTGGGTGTCTTTTTTCCATGTTGTCTAGCTGTGTGCTCACATGCATGAGTACTTGTCTCTCTCCCCCTTTCTTAGCTCACACTCTGATTCCAGTTTTCGAGTGCAAAATACAATCCTTGCTGTCACGTAGGAACCCAAACCAGGCGAAACTCTCTCTCCTGGGGGCTACGTGTTGACATACAAGCCGACAGCAGGGCCCAAACTTCGGGAATTAAACTTTAACAAGCTTGCCTCTCTAGGTAACTCAACCAGCGAGTAGGCTTAGTTAAAATAACAGCTTTAGTGAGCAAGGCTCCGATGAATAACGCAAGTTATGATGGCCATTCACACTCCAGACACATTTTTTCGTAACTCAACAACGACTACTAAGTTCTTTCAAACTTCTCAGTAAGGAATTCAAATCTGAAAAAGGACGTTCAAGAATAGTTTTGAGATGTCATTCACCTGGTTCTGAAAACTTGACTTGTAGAGTAACATACCATGCTGATGAGGTTACAGTGTCAAGTGTGAATGTGTGGAAGCTTGACTTGGAAAAAAGACAATGAATTGGCCATCAAGTCTACAACAAAAGCATGCCAGCTAACATTGGTACTCACCCCAACCTGCCTTTGCACTGTGCAATTCCAGCAGTCTTAAACATTGTTTTGCATTTCAAACTGTACAAGACGATGCATCTGAAACCTTGACCAAACTCCATGGCACAGTGCTCCATCGATAGTTGTTCTCAATATTGGACTACATGATACAGATTTTCTGGAAACTATCATGCTAGATCATTAAGATATTGTGCTTTTGTCACAACAAATGTGAAATCAAAAAGGCATTCTATCTGCTGCCACAACTGCACAAAATATTTTTGTGTCCCACATACTTCATGCTCATTTCGCTATACCGCTGTTATTTGTAGTTGGCATGTGAGCTATGGCAGGCTGTTCCCTATTGGTTGTTTTTATACGCGTGTTGCGTATATGTGTACTGCGAGATTTTAGAGCAAAATTTCTGACACTGCATGAGGAGACATGAGATGCCCAGTCCAACATTTCAGTAAAAAAAAAAAAAAAAAAAAAGTCAATCATTCATATTTTGAAGCACTATAGACTTTTTATGGTCTGAAGCTATAGTGGAATGGTTTTCCAGGCTGGAGGAGGTATGAAGTAAAAACACGGACTCGATCATCTCCACGTGTGGACTCTGTGTCCAGCAGGGCCTCTCCAGGAGCCTGGATAGTGACCGATTTGTCCCCTCTGCTGTCCCTGCTCTTAGAGCGGTGCCTGTCTCTCCGATCCCTGAAACACCACCACACACGCATGCGCACACAGATGTATATAAACATTTATATACACAGTATACTCCAAGTTGGTACATAAAGCAACATAAAATGGATAATCGTTAAATAACGATACGGTGGTACCCTCAGTGTTTGCAGTAGTGTACATTCATATTTGTATGTTCTAGACAAAACATCAATGCCCACCCACATTTAGGCAAAAGGGAAGAATGTTGGGAAATGGCATACGCACCTGTGCTTGCGAGAGCTACGGGAATGGGAGGACTTGTAGGAGTAGCCTGAGTACTGTGACTCGTTGTCCATGTCTGGGGCCAGTGCCTGGGGTTTGTGGACCCCAGCTCCGCCTCCTGGAAGGTTTTGTTGCTACGCCCAGTTGAGTTTTGCGCTCTGAGATAGATTTAGAGGATAGAGCCAGCGGCAGCTTCAGCAGTTCAACCTTACTCCTGAGAGAATCTATTTTGAAGGCTGAAGAGGAGGAGGACTAACCTGAGGGAGGAAGAGTAATAAGTATACCTTTAAAGCAAATACCATAATCCAGAGCAACGCATCTCAAAGTGAACACGCTCCCTGTTAATCAAACCAAAGACTGGTGGTGTCAGCACAAAGCTCTATCTGCTCTTAAAGGTGAGCTACAAGAGCCCACAATTTCACTACAATCTATTCTCGTTCAGAATGAACAAGTACATATAAAATCAGAGCAACACCATAATATTTAGAGATCTATAAAGATGTTTTTATATATTTCACTGAATCCATTAATGTCCCAGAACAGTGATAGTATAAAATTGTCACATTTTGAAAATGAACATCTTGAATACACACTGAAAATTGAAACAAAGGTTGTAGTCTTCATCTATTAATTGAACTGTGCAAGAATAATGAACAAACCAGAAAATAGCATTACACACCACTTCACCTTCAAGGTATTAAATGTTTTTCACCCTAAGGAAGCAATTTACAAAAACAGGCTCATCGTTCAACAACTTTGTGAGTCGCTGCTTTCACAATTCTCACACTCACCACAAGGTCTCATCACACACACACACACACACACACACACACACACACACACACACACACACACACACACGCACGCACACATTCCCCAGCCATCTCCCATCATCTCCAAGGTTACCAAGCTTGGCTCTTACCAAGGGAATGAATAAGGGGGTACAGGAGCAGTGAACAGTGTGGGGGCTACGTTTCTATGGTTACATGACCTTTAGCCACATAGCCCTATTTCTGGGGAGAGCAAAAATATGTCAGTGAGCTGTTTGTATGTTTACCTGGGTCTGTGTGTGTGTGGTCAGCTCTAAAATAACAGCAGCAACTGTCATTGAAGAAGCTGTTGTGTGTGCCTGAGTAGGTACTAAACACATTCTTAAGAATAGTGACTCTTAATCCAATTCCTTTAATGAAGAACCACAACTTTCCTCACTTTCTATTTCTAAATGTCTGTCCCCTTCTCTCTGATTGGCTGTATATGAAGGGAACGCAAACTTTCCTGATTAGGAAGCCAAAAACACAGACCTCCTGTTTCTGCTGTGTCTGTGTGCATGCACTTCTTACTCACGCACTTGTCAGGGATTGTTTACAAAACTGATAATACAGTCAAGGATACCATTTGTCGAGGGCAGACTCCCAACACATGCCACTCATCAATCTCAAATAGGGGCTCTTGGATTCTCTCTCACACACACACACACACACACACACGCTTCTCACAGGAATTGTAAAAACAGTAGGCCTACATTTGAACAGAATAGAATGGGACCATAACCCCATATATTTTATAATAAAGTTTAGAAAAAAAACTCATATATAAAAACATAACTCTCGATGAAAATTAAGAGATCAGTCCCAATCAGTATCTCTACGTTTGACAATGATTTCAATTCCACAGTCTGTTGAATTCCACCATATGTACAGCTCATTGTATTTAATGAGATTCTGATTAGGTGATCAAATCTTATTTAACAAGCAGTGTGAAAAACTGGTGGAGAACACCTCAAGATGCATGAACAAGCTACAATCATAATCTGAGATATTCCACCAAATATTGATTTTTTAACTAATCCCAAATTAAAACATTAGTACCATGAATGTGTTTTCTTTGCATTATTCTGGGGTATGGAAACAATGCATCTCTTTTTTTGACCCATTGTCATTTTGTAGGTGGTTGTAAGCCATCAACAGTGGTCTCAAATTACTTGTCGCCAAGCGACGTAACCAGC
The DNA here is from genome assembly GCF_041902795.1 of Electrophorus electricus. Taxonomy (NCBI): domain Eukaryota; kingdom Metazoa; phylum Chordata; class Actinopteri; order Gymnotiformes; family Gymnotidae; genus Electrophorus; species Electrophorus electricus. Next base: position 218,389 of record NW_027658616.1, on the reverse strand, counting down.
TCAGCGGATCATTGTCTGCACAGGGTAAGGCCTAAATGCCTCAGAGTAACAGTGGACAAGAATTGCGGGGGTGGTACTCAGGGCGCCCCCAACACCCACGCAAAGACAGGCCGAGGCTTAGAGGCCTTCATTGAAAAGCTCGAATGCTGGCACTGGACCAAGTTTGGTACAGTAATCTAAATATCCATGATTCTAAGGCAGTTTACGCCGCACCTACATTTAAGAAAAGTTTAAGTTGGTGTTCGATTGTAAATACATAACCAGGACTATCTACATCCCAGCTTTTGCAACAACTTAAGTCGCTGCTTGACACACAGTATCGGTTCTCATTCGCGTTTACTGGAGTTAGGCGAGCTAAGGATTAAATCGTAGCCAAACCTATTTTCCAATGAAGACTGCAATAAGGTATGGTGGAAACAGTTTGCTTCTACTGATACAAGGATTACTGCTGTAAGCATACATTAAAACATGCACTTCAAGCCACCAAAACAATAAACAAGTGAAATGAGTGGAAACATTAAGAATTATTTTACTGAAAAGTATTTGGGTTTAAGAAACAATTTGCTGAGACTCCACACAAAGGAAACGAAAGAAAACCCAGCAGGGTTCATCAATTCATCCATTTTGTTTGCATGTCTGCACTGAGTTCACCGTATTTCAATAACCCTATCCACCAATGTGTCAAGAACTATTAAACTACTGCAGGCTCAGAAAACAGCGATGCGGACAAGACAATGCAACGCTTAAAATGAGTTTTACTTGGATCCAAAAGTTAAAAGGTGAAAAACACAAAGCGAAGACAGGCGGCATTCCCTCAATTCGCTGTGAGGGGAAAAAAGACTGCAACAATTAGGCGACTTGCCTTTCTTTGCGAGGGGCTATGTCCGAATGCTAAGGACCTTGCGGCACAAAGAAAATCCAAGCTCAGGGGTTTTCCAGACTGGAATAAAATGTGCTTTTAAACATCCACGTCGCGAAATTTTGCAAAACACTGCTCAGTTCTATGGAAATAAAGAAAGTAATCCTTAAAAGCAATACGTTACATCTTAAGATAAGTGCAATGTAAAATCCATGATCCGTTCCCAACTCTTCCACTATGCATTCGTTCAATGCCTTGAGCCCCACTGCGTTTATGAATACTATCATTCATCACCGGAACGCTTGCAAATCAGGGCTGTTTGGCTGGAAAACCATCCAAATGAAGAGCGTTAGAGATCATGGAGAGAGCATAAAACACATGCTTTACTTTCCATTATGCCATGCGTAATATTGTTTCACCTAAGGATATAATTTATCCTCACTCTTATACGCTTGAGCAGTTTTAACGCCGCGTTTCTTTACACTCACTATTAGACAACAGGTGTACTCGTCGCACTTTCTTGTCTGTTCCTTTGGCCGTGCACCGACCCTAAACGAAACAATTCCACTCCGTTTTCCCCTGTTTTGCCTGCGGGAACAGCTACTCATCTGTTATTCACAGAAACACATATTTCCGTCTCCTTCATTCAAACTGTGGCTACTACGCCGACTATGCCCCAAGCCAACACTTCTCCTCCCCCATGTTCCTTGTGTCGCTCCGCCGTCCCAAACTCCCGATCCCTTTCCTCAATATTCTACAGGTTATCACTCACCGAATATACAGCTTTCAATCGTTGTTCACCCTATTCTACCATACTACTTCAGACCATAGTTTAGATCATTATTTAACCGCCCGCTTCAGCTTCATTTTTTTTTTTTGTAGAATTGATTCTTTATTGATCGTTGACCGACTGTTATCTGGGTTGCGGGCCAGCTTCAATACAGCAGCGTTGTATTTAGAAAGCGATCCTAGAGAATTAGGACAGCTAACGTAAACTGCATGGCGCAAAAGATGGCCTGTAGTCCTTTGGGTTTTTCTCTGGGATCATTCTCTGATTTGGTATGGTAGGCTATGAGTTTAGTTATTTTTGCCTTAGATTCTGTCAATTCAAGGCTTCTTGTCTGAACCTTGTCTGATCCTCTTCTTTGAGGAGACGGTTGCAGCAATTTGCCGGTTCTTTTCCTTTGTTCCCATTCTTCCAGCCAGTGTTCATTCCTGTACATCCAACTCTCTGGCTTCTTTTTCCCCTCTCTGCTCAGACAAAACTCTTCAACTCCTGACCTCCATCAATCCGACATGTCCGCTGGATCCCATTGCTTCCACTCTGTTCTAGACGATCTCAAGAGATCTGCATTCTGCATTCAGAACCACCAGGATGGTACCAATCCTCATGAATGCCACACTCAACAGCACCAACATAACCAGTTACAGACCAGTATCACTTCTCTTTTTCCTCTCAAAAGCCCTTGAACGAGAAGTTTACAATTAATTATCTGTTTTCCTCACACAGAAGCAGCTGCATGATCCCCATCAGTCTGGCTACAATCCAGCACATTCAACAGAAACAGCCCTCATAGCAGTGACTGCGAATCTTTATGCTGCTAAAGCTGCCAAACTGTCATCTGTCCTGATTCTTCTGGACCTTTCAGCAGCCTTTGACACAATAAACCACAACATTCTCCTCTATGTTCTCTCCTGTCTTGGTGTGACTGGCTCTGCATGGAAATGTTTTCAGTCCTATCAGGTAACATGGAAAGAATCCACATCCAATCCATGTAGACTCTCCTCTGGTGTCCCCCACGGCTCAGTATTAGGCCCTGTCCTCTTTGTATACCTGTTCTCTTGGTGATGTAATATCTTCTCATGGCTTTTCCTACCACTGCTATGCTGATGACACCCAATTATTTCTTTCTTTCCCACCCTCTGATACGCAGGTCTCCAGACTTATCTCAGCATGCTTGACTGACATTGTGTCATGGATGACAGCCACCACTTGAGGCTCAACCCCAGTAAAGCCGAGCTTATGTACATCGAGAACTCCCTGGTATCACTATCTGAAGCTGCTCGTAGCCTGGGCATAACTTTGGACAACCAGTTGTCATTCTCTACTCATATTTCAAATCTGACCTGGTCTTGCAGATTTCTCCTTTGTAGCATACGAAGGATTCGGCCCTTTCTTTCACAGGAAGCTGCCCAGGTAATTGTGCAGTCTTTTGTAATCTCAAAGCTAAACTACTGCAACTCGCTACTTGCTGGTCTTCCTCTAAGAGCCATCAGCCCTCTACAACTTGTCCATAATGCAGCTGCATCACTGGTCTTCAATCTTCCTAAATTCATATGTCACTCCACTGCTGCGCTCACTTCATTGGCAGTATGAAGTAACTGACCACATCATATTTAAAATCTTGATGCTTGCATACAAAGCCAAAAATGGACCAGCCGCTCTATACATTTTGTCAATTGTCAAAGCCCGGTCCAAATTCACCCCAAAATCCAGTTACACCAACGACCCTCGAAACAGTCCCAACACATGGAAGTGGGAAAACCACACAGCATAGAGGGCCATTCTTCCTTCTCCCTTTCACAGGTTAGTTTATAAAAGGGAAATGTGATGGCATAATCTAGCCTTAGGATATTAGCATCCAGATGCAGCTAGATTAAGGTAGAACCTGGTCCTTAACACTGATCTTGGACAATTTCCTTCTTTTTTGAACCATAACATTAGCCATTATACAACAAAGGCCAAACTGGAGTCAGTGTAAAGAAGCCACTTCTACCAACATCTTAACAGATCAAAGTACAAATCCTTTCATATGTGTCAAAAACCAACCCTGGCATCACTGAGCCATTTCAAGAGGTGAGGGATGAGCTTCACAGTATTTACACTACACAGAATGTGCCTCTTTATAGGTAATGACATGATATCAGACAACAAATATGTTCCTTTTTGTCCCCTGCAATGTTGACAGGAGTCAGTCCAGAACAGGGCTGCACAAATAAGTATACAGTAATGAGCAGTGAAGATGATGTCTTGCCACAACACAATGGCAATCCCAGTATGCCCTGCCTTATCCATTGTGCGTAAAGAGAGGCCAAACCTTTATTTTCTATTCTGTAGAACGCTTAAAGAAATAAAATAAACTCCTTCCACACTCTTTATTCTTTGCTCTCGCATAGTGTTACTTTATAAAATAAAGGATACAACATAGACATATGATGATATTAATGCAACATACTCTCTTGGAGCCCATGTGTCTTGCAGGGGTCCCAGTGCAAAAGAACCTGAATTTGTTTAAGTCACCCATCCACACATTCCATAAGGCGAAGAGAGATGAAGACCACCATCTTGCCTCAAGTTGACATGGGCACATTATGGGTTCTCGAGCAAAATGGTACCTGTTGGATTGCCAGTTTGTCACTGATGGCGTGAGTGAGTATTAACATACATGTATTGGGCAAAGTGCTTGGGGGGGGGGGGGTCCCTTTAGTGGGCAGATTCATTTCCTCAGCCATACATTTTCAGTCTCATTTTAGTTCCATTTCTTCATCTTCACTGACTATTTTTTTTTTTTTAACTGTCACCTCAGTTCCCTTTCTCCAGCTTTAGCTTTACCTGATAAAAAAAAAACACCTCACATATCTGGACTTTCATTTGAATGCTTTTTATTCCAACTCGGTGCATGTGCTGAAGGTTCGTCTGTCCTGTCTCTCTCTTCTCAGTTGCAGACAATACAATATTTGCAGGTTTCTCCCAGGAGAAAGGCATGCTGGGATTCTAGTAAAGAGCTACACCGGATGTATGAAATGGCAGGAATGCCACACCCTTATTGTGTGTGTTCATGTTTCAAATGTGTAAGTAAATCTCTTTACAATGTCTCGTGTAATAAATCAGAATCCTGTAGAATGGATCTCAGGCTGAGCTGGTTCTGTTGGCCCTTCTTCGTTACCTAAACAGGTTGGAAAGATGACCATACAATTGCCACAGTCTGCAGGGGTAGTACACCATAAGCAACATAATTACACCAACTCCAAAATCAATACTAAACATTATTCAAATACATACATAAAATTCTTAAAGTTGAAATTAGGAATTGCTACAGGTTTGAAGGCCAGTTTTCAGTCTGGCAATAGCAAGACCCAAGATCTGCGGTGATGTTTTAATATTCAACTGTGTGCTCCATTTAAACTCAACCCCAAATTGTCCCATTGATTCCAGATTAGTTCTTTTTGTTTGGTACAATCAAAAAGAATTGTGCTACAGCATTAAACAGGTTTAGCCCCAGTATTTATAAATTGCTTCTTTGACACACTTACCATCGCTCGACCCAAGATAAATAGATGGTGTCCTGATAATGGAGGAAGACCCATGGATGGTGTCATCTGAACTGACTGACAGGTGACTTTTTTCTCACCATTGTGAGCAGTCTACACTGGTCTGCTTCAATCTCCTATGAAAATGAAAACAAGGAGTTAACCAGGATCTCACAAGTGCACAAAGCCATTCTTTTAAAACATAACATGAAAGTGCTAGCTAGCTGCAATGATAGTGTGTGTGTGTGTGTGTGTGTGTGTGTGTGTGTTTGAGAGAGAGTGAGTAATATATCCACTTTACCCTAAGCTGATGCAGGTTTTTCATCAGTCCCTCCATTCTTTGAAAGATTCCATCCACATTTTTTATCATGCGCTGCCGTATGCTTGCTCGTGATTGGCAGGGCCTCGTTTCATGCCTCAGCATCTCCAGGTGTGAACGGCCTTTTGGTGACTGGCAAGGTATCTCCTGCCCTTCTTGCTGTGAGGACAATGATGTCACTTTCTGCTTCTGACTGGCAGCCTCTAAAGGATCCAAGGATCCAAGGATCAACAGTCTTAGTGTCCTGACTGGCAGAACACAAAGGGTGCAAAAAAGTTGGTAAATATCTGAGCCTGCTAAAATTCTATTTATAAAAACACCACCACCACCACCAGAAATATACTGTTTAACTATCATAGTGCAACAATGACTGTGTAACGGAGTGTAACAAATTCTTACCATCTTGAAGAGCAGCATCAGCCACTTTAGCTTGTCCTCCCACATAACCCTGCCCACCAGTATGCATGTAGGCTTCTGATTGGTCAGTTGGGATAGTAGGTGTGAGAACATTTTCATCATCACTCTGTGAATCTCTCTCTATCGAACCAGACTCTTCTGATAGGGAGCCATCTAGGGACCAAAGGCATCAGCCATAAGTACCACAGAGAGCAAATCCTATGACATTGTATACAAACAAAAACAAACATGGGCTTACCTAGACGACCGACTTGATTACCATGCAACCGTAGAACCGCAGACCTAGAGGAGATGTCAGGAGTCCAATCATTGTAAGTGCATCTTTGAAATTCTGCCTTCTCTTAACAGCATTACAGCAGCATTAGAAAACTTTCAAAATCCTGAGTACTTACGGAGCTGTTGATCCTTGCTCGGTGGCTTCAATGCCTCCAGAGGCCGAGGAGATGGTCTTTTCTAACAGGTTCTTCCATCTGTGGAAACATCGCTAAAGCCATCAGGTCCCAATTTCTACAACAGCACAATGTTGTTAAAATCATCTGAACATATGGGCATAGTATTCAAAGAAATACTTGCCATATTTCTGAGCTGATTTTGCGGAAAATTCAAATGGTTATCCATTCATGCACAATATCTACTTCACTTAAGGCTTGGTTTCTATACTTCTGGGTGCCTGGTTTGTCATTTAAACCATAAATGGCCCGACACCATAAATGTTATCACAATACAGACACAGCAGTGCTGACTGGTTGACCTTGATGACAAGATGGTGGGTCAGAGAGAGGAAAAAAAACAAACTCACGTGTTTTTCTCAGAGGAAGTCCCAGCCACCAGCTCGTATATCTGTCTCTCTGATGTACTGATCACATACAAGGCCTTGTTATCTGATAGAGAAGAGCAGGTTGTCAAACAATGTATTCAAAGTAACCCACATGCAATTTCTAACTGGCTTCTTAATTTTTTAAAAATAAAATAAAGACATAGTTATTCCAGACCCATTCATCTATTCTGGCTATTCATAGCTGTAAGAATAACTACAAATATACCTGTAGCCACAGATCTGACAAGAGATGAATCCAAGCGAACAACGGGGCAAAAGGTGGTTTTGAGGTGCGTGTTCCCACCCCAAACCCCACCCAGTGAGCGCGCTGGACATCGCAAGATCAAACGGTCACCTGGACCCCTTTGGAGTAGCACCAACAGGTCTGAGAGAAGCAGAGCATGAATGTCTGGAACACACACACACACACACAGAGTGAGAATGGACCTGTCAAGTAATCATTTGCAAGAGGAAAAACAAAAATGTATGCAAGCTTGCACACAGATCACTGAAAGCATCCATTCACATTAAAAGTCCTTGAAACATGTGCATACACACGTATGAGCATACAGGCAGATGCAGGTGCACACACACACACACACACACACACACACACACACACACACACACACACACACACACACACACACACACAGTTATTCAGACCATGTCATGTGTGAGGTAGCAGGGAACCAAATAACTCCAAGTCAGCATAGCACCATGCTCTCAATAGCTGCATTCCCCAGAGTGAACAGTGATTTGTTCAGCTGTGATGATCTCTTACCTATAGCTTTATCTTTACTAACTTTCCAAGTCAACGGTCCTTCGTGGATCATTTTCTTAGTGGTCAGGTCCAGATTCTACATAGAAAAAGAATATAGTTAATAATTCATACTCTGGATCAGGTGCTCCAAGACCAGAGAAGCTGTTTGGAAGGCAGATGGTGGATACATAGTAAGGCTGTACCTTGAACTGAGCAGCGACAGGACTGGCCTGCCTCTCCAGAGGGGACAAATCTAGCCTGCGCTGATAACGGCTGAGCAGTCGCCGGTGCTCCGTCTCCCTGACGACCTCATTGACAGCTCGTAGTATCCCACGGCAGCACGCCTGTGCCCTCACCAATGTCTGCAGGTCTGGAGAACCAGCTGTTGTGGGGGCACATACTAGTGTTAATCCAGGAGAAAGGGTGTGTGTGCTTGCCTCCTTGGTAAACTGGTATGTGTGTGTATACTGAAGTGTTTTCATGGTTCAATACATTGTGTGTGAGTGTTTCTATACATGCCTTCTGTGTGTCTGATGATGTTATCCAGCAGCAAGGGGTATTTGGTGAGTCTCTGCATCTCAGACACTAGAAGGTCCTTTAATTGTAGTCGGCGGCAGTGAGGGCTGGCTTCACATTCCTAACACACACACACACACACACACACACACACACACACACGAATGAGCCAAGGACATCTAAGTCCAAATGTGGATTCTGTTGACTGCAACACCAATTTATACCTAAAACAGCATCACTAGAAGTTATGTGCTGCAATAAAAGTCAAATATAAAAGACTGGATAGTCTCCAATTCAAAGTATGGGTCAACCAATTCACAACCCAGCCCACTAACAAATATGGCAGAAGCTCTAGTGTTTGTAGGTTTGTCCAAAGGCTTTATACCTCTAAAAAGTGTTACCTGTATAAGGTGCGCGAAACGCGGGTCTTTGCATTTATTTTTAATGAGCTCCAGTGCCTGACTCTGCTGACTGCACAGGTGAGACACCTGCTCCTGGAACTCCTCTCCTGCAGCGTCTTCAAACTATCACGCACACGCACAAACACATGAGCTACTGACATATCAAGTAAAGCAACAAGTATATCCCACACTGCACAGAACAACCCCTTCATTTTAGACAGCACCAAAAGATGATGTGAACTAGAAAGGGAGTAACACTAGCCAGCTCTCACTCTAGACACCATGATGTCTCCGATGCCTTGAACTATAGAAGAGTCCCTCAGCCTCTTCATGGACTCACACAGATTCGCTGAAACACAAATGCAACACCACAAAACAGAATCTGTTTAAGCGAGCCAGTGTATATGTGGTTTGTTAGAAAGTTGTGTCAGTGGGCAACAGAACTCTACTTGTGTCATGAAGGCCACCGCAGAAACAACATGTACAGCCTCCAGTCCATACCTGCTCACAGTAATGGCATGGTGCCGATAGCTGATATTGTTCTGTCATTAAATTCTCAGTTTGGGTGGGTTTTACACTTCTTTAATCTTGATTATGATTTAGACACCAAGTAGGCTTCAGAAATTTAGGTTTGAAAACACACTAAGACAAATGGAGCAGATTTACACGCACACACACACGCTCGCACACAGAGAGACTGACCATGAAGACTGTAGACCTGGGGCAGGTTGGGGAAGATACAGGAAAGTTCTTCGACGGTCAAAAGGTTCCTCATCTTCCGGAAGAACACCTGATCGAGAACCCTGAGAGTCCGCAAGTGAGATGCTTCCGTTGTGAACAGCTCTGAGGAAGAGGATATAGCAAAGTCACTACAATTTCTTACAAACGTTACACAATTCAGAATTCCACATTTTCATGAGTCAGGATAGAATTATCATATGTGCATAATAAATAGAATACTGTATGTTCAAAAGATTTAGTAGCTATTTAGTTTAAGTTAGATCAGTAAATAATTTTTTTCATTTTACATGTTAACTGTGTACTGGGAGTTGTCTTTTATAGTCAGTTGCTGTGCACCACATTTGCTGTTTTACCATATATGACAGCCTGCCGTTCGATCTCCCGGGAGCCGAGAGAGGCGAGTGTGTGCGGCTCCACTGTCTCCTGCCAGTTCTGACAGTGGACCGTGTCCTCTTCCAAAGGAGGTGCATCAGGCAACAACGCCAGTGGTGTATCCACACTCCTACAGGAAGGGAAGGAGGCATGGGGAAAGAGAGAAAGAGAGACAGAGCTTCAGCAGCAACTTACTAAGATAAATCAAGGTGACGGATATGGATGTTAAAGAACTGGACGGCAGGTGTGCATGTGTGCTCATTAGCATCAGACTAATGAGGTGTATATAGTTATAATTACATCTCAGTCATGCTCACGGATCTCTGCGTCCTGGTGCAAGGCGGTGACATACCTGTCCAGAGTAGATGCTGGAGGCCGGACATTCATGGCTCAGGAACCTCAGCAGCTCTTCCACTAGTGTGTCTACTGAAATATCTTGAATGTTGGATGATCTCTTTAGTGTTCGTTTCAGTATCTGTTCATTCAGCTGAAGAACACCTTTTCTGAACGGGTTATCAGACGCAACAATGGTCCTTAAAAATTCCACATTACCTATTATGATGTAATAAACCGAGGTGTGAGAGCTGCAGTAGTGATCTAAGCCAGTTAGCTAGCTAGCTATGTTCTTGTCCAGACACTTTAATGCCTCATGGCTGGTGCAATGACACAATATTCAACATTTCCGTCTGATTCTACTTTTAATTCTGTGACATTAGCTAAGCAACTATAAAGCTACTCTTGTCCAAAAATGCCAGTGTCGTTAGACGTATCAAAACGTATTAAACATAGCTTTAGCTAGGCTAGCTAATCAGACCTTCTATGAAACAATCACAACTTAGTAAATTCATAGTTGTTAATCACAGTAAAGTGTTTTTTCTTTTTGTTGTTTAAAAAGAGTTACCTTGTTACCTTGCTAGCTAACAGTTAGCTAGTAACAATGCCTTCAAAAGTAGTTCTCCACTGATACAAGATACCTAAGAGAAGTTTGGCTTGGAATGTGACTGATTGAAAAACAAAAATACATCACAAATAGCGTTATGCAATAATACCTAAAGTGCATGCATCAAATACAAACAGTCCCCAATGCAAACCTCTTTTACAAGGCAGCTATTTAGCGTCTGCTACTTCTGCAAAACAAACCCAGTCTTGCATGTTAGTGTTAGCTATCCAGCTAGCTAGGCATTGCTCCAGGACAGGTTTTAGTATAGCCAAAATAATTTGATTGCCTGTTAATTTTTTTAAAAAGTTGATGTAGAGATGTGACGTTTTACTAAGCGTGCCCTGATAAAAAGCTAATAAAATAGCTAAGGGCCAGATTCTGTTATATGATTAGTTAGTGTCGTGTCCGTTGATGCAGGAAAGAAGAGACAGGAAACAGTGCGTTACCCTGTGGCCTTTTATTAATGCAGAGCTCTGGAGATGTCACTTCACAACTCAGTGCGAGTGATATCTAAATCATAACTTTGCAACAGACAGACTTATATTTCTCTCGCCTTGTGCCACTTCTGCTTTTGTGTTTTTCCATCTCAGCCGTCACCTCTGTTTGACCGTCTCGTACACATGTCTTCTTGCATAATCACACATATGCATGGCTAGGGCATTTCCTGTTATGTCTGGACATACAGTAATTATTTTATTTATTCAAGCATTAGTCCTATTCCATTCTGCACATTATTCTCTACTAGTGTAAGCTTAGCATTCATTTCATTTCTGAAACTCCACAATTCCCCCTTTTGATCTCTACAAAGAGATCACCAATCACACTCCTTTATTCTGGCATCTCCTGTCTCTACGTCCCTTTCCCCCTGTATCAATGGCATCATCGTGGTACCCTCATGCACATCTTTCCTTTCTATCATAGCTGAGATTAGTCTAACCATTAACGCCCTAATACATGGAATACAGCAGCACCCGCATGTCACAGCAATTCCTGTGAATGTGGCTAATGAAACCATCAATGACACAATTAAGTCTTTCCACTGACCGAACCGGCTCACCATCCAGGATTCCAACTGGTTGTTTATGCCTGAATTCTCATGCATTTCCTCTGATAGGGTCTTCAAACCATCCAATGCTCTACTAACCGACCCATCCGGAGCAGTATTATTAGGAATGAATGTACAACACACATCCTCAAGCATAGCGCAGACACCCCCCTTTTCCGCCAACAACATGTCTAATGCCATACGATTTTGCACCGCCATCAGTGAGGTTGGTCCCAGCTGATCTCTAAGTCCTTCCACTGCATCCCTAGTCAGGTTGGCTAGCCTGAGGACATTATAATGTACATAGTTAATCCGATCCACATTTTTATTTGGAGTAATGGGGAATAATGCAGAAAGTATCGGAATATTCTCAAATCCCCCTGCTATCTGGTCTGCTAACTTATATCTGTCCGGAACTCCGCGAGGTATTCCTATTGCATCTATGTATGTGGGGGTATTCCTTGTTAAATCAAAATGGTATGCCTCTCGCTACTGTCTTGCTGCATCAGTTACCGGGTCCCTGTGTAGTTTTTTGCCTATCAGTAATAAAGGAGCTGCTAACCTGACCATGGCGCATGTCCCCTCCGAGTTCTCTGGCATGTTAACAACCAAAGTCATCCTGCCACAATAATCATACAATCCTGCTCGTGCCCATGAACCCACAAACTCGTTCCCAGTGACCGTGCGGTTACACCATTCCGCCGGGATGTGCCCCAAGCGTACTTGAGGTGTGCTTGAACTTCTAACGAAGCACGTGTAGTTCCCCTCCCCCTTTTTGGGTGAAAATAGTCCTGTCCTGGTTCTGTTACTGATGGGGGGGAAAATAACGCTCAAAGTGTCACAATTCTTAGGGTTTCTTTCCTTAGTCAGGCCAATCATGCACGCATAACCCTTGGGGTCTTTTTGTGGGAATAGGGGTGCCGGGGTGGTTATAAGTCTGGGTCTTGCGGCTGCACATGCTACACATCCACCAATCTCTACCCCCATTCTTCTTCACCGTCTTGTTGTTAATGTTTTAATCCTTTCCTACTGCCATGCTATTATTTAACTCAAGCGTGACCAAACTGTAAATGGAAACACACAACACAATACACCAACAAATAATCAAACAACACAATTGTCCAGAAGTCATCACTGGTGTTCTGTTCTTCTTACTTCGGGGTCTAAGGGTGGACTACCTTGACCCTTTTGCTTCCGGGGATTATTCTGCCCCTTCCGGGTCAGGTGAGTTAGGTGATGTTTCAGCAAGGTCCCTCGCTGTCTCTTGCAGACTCCTCTGCGGTGACTCTGCGGCGGCGCACTGGCTCAGATGAAACCACGTTTCCCCTGTACCCTTCAGGCGTACGGCGTGGCTGGTTCTTTCTGTCACCTGGAATGGACCTGTCCACCTCGGCTCACTCCATTTTCTCTTGATGACTCTCAGCAGCCCCCAGTCCGTAACGGGTATCGTCTGGGTTTGTCTGCTCCCCGTCCGGTCCCCCTCCTGCGTGGAGAAAGCTGAAACGATACTTTTCAATTCATTAAAGTATGATGTGTGTGTGAGATGTTTTTCTTTTCTCATTTATTGTTAAGGGTCCCTGGGGTCCTGGAAATCCTCAACCTGTCTGCAATTCAAAAGGGGTAAAACCAGTTGTTGCATTTACTGAACATCTAATTTGCATTAATGCCAAAGGTAAGGCATCAACCCAATTTAATTTTGTCTGTGCACAGATTTTGGCCACTTTGTTTTTCACATTTAGATTCATCCTTTCCACCTTACCTTGAGACTGAGGATGATACACTGCCCCAAATGAATGTTTCAGACCCAGCGTTTTCTCTAACTCCTGCAAATTGCGCGCTGTAAAATGAGTGCCATTATCTGATCTCACCTTTCTCTGAAACCCATGGTGAGGAATGTACTGGTTCACCAGGAACTTTACCACTGAAGCACTGTCTTCCCGTTTTGTTGGCCACGCTTCCGGCCACCCTGTGTAGTTGTCTACGCACATCAATTCGTACCTGTCACTGTTAAAGCTGGAGACTATGTACTGGTGAAGGTGAGCTCTTACTTCAGTTTGCTACTCCTACATGTATATCTGTCTGTGTTGAGACTAAAACAGGAGCATGTTTTTACACGCACACACACACACACACACACACACACACACACACACACACACACACACACACAGATATATATGAGCTGTATGTGTGGAATATTTATTCTGGTAAGCCTGGTCTGTGATATGTAATATACATGGCTGTGAAATATACTGTACAGTTGTGGCTACATTTCCATGATTATTGGTGACTACTCTCTCCTTTACAGATTACCTCAGCCAGCTCTCAGTCTGCAAGGCCACGCCTTCAGCCACGCCTCCCTGAGTGATGGACACCCCAGACGCCTATTGATGCACAGGCAGCTGCATATTAGCCTGTAGGTTCCACCTTCTTAGTATCAGGACTGGGTGGGAGTGTGTGTCACAGACCTATAGGTCTTCCCAGCTCCAGCTCTTGGAAGCCAGTATGCTCAGTGAGGAGTGTTCACTGCCTCAGTCACCCTGTCTCCTCATTATCAAGCTCCTTATGAGGTGATTCAGGCATGGTGAGGCAGAAAACCCCTGAAAATATGCAGGGAAGTTTCCTCAGAACTTGAGCTCAGTGTTCCTGAAGTGCAGTTTGAAATGAAATAAGGCTTTTCATTTTTTCATTCATTCATTTATTCAGAATCATGTCTGACTCATGTATGACCTGGTGTTAAAGGAAAGTTTTAACACAGATTTTGTCTGGGTACACACTTTGCAAACTTCAAACTGCATGATTAGCAGACAGTATTGTAGCTATTCAAGTTTATGATCAATAATGTAAGGTAAGTGGGTGACTCTGGGTGGGTCAGGGTGTATTCTTCCCTAAACATACTTCTAACATAATGATTTGTTTAAACACTACAATTCTCTATATCCTAATAATTACTGCCACATTTTAATAACCTGCAATACACTGTAAATACAGCATTTGTAAGCTTTAAATTTACAAACATGAACAATCATACTATAGCAAATACATGATACTGATACCTGTGACATAGTGTTTTGAACAGACATTTGCTGCCACACCTGCTATTTTAGCAGGCTAAATAATCTGCCTTCTGAAATGCTAATATGCTTAATTTCATGCAAGTGCTAGTGTTCCTATTTGCTTGCTGATGTGCATGGAAGCGCCATATTATTATTATTATTATTATTATTATTACTATTATTATTATTACTATTATTACTATTATTATTATCATTACTATTATTATTATTATTATTATTATTATTATTATTGAGTCACACTGCTATCAAGTTAGCTGGTTGCTCTTAGCTAGTAGTGCGAACAGGACAGGGGACTTGGGGAAGACCCAAACGGTGAGGTTTGTGTGTGTACATTCACAAGTACTGGTGCATAAGAGACTTATTGGAAATGCATTGCCATTAATTGAGAGTCATTTTAAAAGATATTTACTCTCCCACTGCGCATACTCCCATTTTCATAAATTGGTAAATATACATGTTGCTGCTTGTCACACAAACTTTTGTTGTACACAAGTAATAATGAGAAAAAGACTCATCATATATTTTATGATATAGCTAAAGCTATGCATTTATCAAGAGGATTTAACACATTACAGAACACATCTAGTTAATCCTTTCCATGATTGACCCAAGGGCAGATAGCAATTATTTAAGTATTACTATGTTTTAATTTAATAATAAAAATGGCCATATGAACCTTTTTGCTTTATATTTGTTTATATTCAACTGCCTTTATAATGACAATTATTTATGACAATTTATGACAATGACAATTTACAATACATTATCAGTGAGTGGTATAATTAAAGTAAAATCATTGTTAAATAAGTCTCATTCTTGTCTCAGATTCCAACACTACAAAATCTTGGTCTTTGCTTGAATGTTTTTTTAATGGTCCTGACTACAACACTATCCTTTGATAAGCTTGGAAGTTGTATACTACTGTGAGAGGAAGTTACATTCAGCTAGGAAAGAACCAACAATCAAATAATATACACAGATTAAGATGGTCATTAAAGATCCCAAACTAAGATTAATGCACTAATTAAAAAACTACAACTTGTTTGCAGGAGTTCATCAGTGTTTTATCATTGGCATAGGTAAAGGGGTTTTCAGGCACAAGTTAAAAAAGGCACAAGTTGTCAAAGCATAAGAATAATGACCATAATGATCATAAGAAAGCCTTTCTGAGCCAAAGATCTGAATTAACAGGGAATAACAGGAGCACTTGCAAAACTGTGCCTAAGTGTATCCAGAAAGCACTGTTGGGCTTTTGTAGGAAAAAAAGGTTACACAAAGGTTACACTGATAAAACAGTTTAATCTGAACGAAGAATCAAGACCCAGGAGCTGTAAAAGAATAAGTTAATCTCTGCATTGCTCTCTATATAGGGGGAGTTTTACAACATTGGAGTGCACAAGAAACCCGCTTTTGCCCCGACACCATTTTCACTGCCACCTGATGAAAGCAACATGCTGTATATGGGCATCTCTGCCTTCACTGCCAACTCAGCAGGCTTTGTGTAGAAAAATGCAGGAGCACTCACACTCAGAATCACAGATGACATGGTGAGTTTAAACCACTCCTTGCCATCACTGAGGGAAAGGTGTGCATGTGGTTACCTTACAAGACCAGGCTATTTAGTTAGAAGACTGATAACTTTATACTGTTCTCCCAGTGCACATTAATAATCCCTTAATAGTGTAATAAATGAATGGACAAATAAATGATCAACAGTCCCTGACAATGAAACAAACGTTTATCCTTCCAGATTCCCAGAGCCTCTCCATATCGTCTGAACACCAAGACATTTGAAGCCTTAATTCCGCAGGTATAAGAGATCACTTTCTGTATTCATCACACAAGCATGCAGAAACTGCTGATTTTATATTCTCACATAGGTTTCCTAACACAGTAGACTTTGAATCTTAAAGGAATAATAAGGTTTAAAGAGTAACAAATAATATGATCTCATTAGCAACACAACCATATTTAGATGAAGAATTTCCGAAAAGAACAACATTTCACATGATGATGCTTGGATGAAATGTGTTGAAAACACTGAGTTCTTTTGCTTTTGGTGCTAAAGGCACTTGCAAGTACACCTTACACAGATTGATGGTGGTAGTATAGTTGGCATTCAGTTAAATCAATTAAACTTTGGACAGGGGTAGATTTGTCCTTCATACTGTTATTCAGCACAGGTAATAGCCATTTTGGGACTTTGTATCACTTTTGGGAGGCTGCCGTGTTCTCCTTAAAGTACCCAGGTTGAAGAGTGCTGGGCCCAGGAGTATTATCACCTGCTCCTGCATTTCTGCCGATGAAATAGTGAGACGGATCCACATCCTGCCTGCTTATTGGGGACGTACTGTTCTAGCAGCTCTTCCTCATCTGTCCATGCTCATACCATGGGTTGCTGTACTGTTTCCATGCTTATGTGGTACTCTTTCCGCAGGATGCTATGGAACTTTTGGTGCTCCCTGCTCCTCTCTGGCATTTGTAGCTTGACCTTCCTGGTGATTTTTTTGCAGTCCACGTCACTTTGCCAGGAGCTTCCTTTTGCTGATTAGCAGAAGCAGGAATACCTCCTGTCCTGCCAGGCTTTTGCAGTCATATTAGGCACATTGACTGCTCCGCTCTTACCTGCTTTCTATATCTTATGTTTGGGCTACTTGTGGAAGTGACATGAAAGCAGTGTTATGTTTATGTTAGTGTGGAGTTTGATATCTTGTGGAATTTCCACCACGCTGTTAGTATCATGGCCACCCACAAATTGTTGATCATGAATGTTCTTTAATTGATTTGACTGATAAATGGTAAGTCTGACTTTTAGATCATATAGAACACCACAGACAACTGTTTGGCACATCACTGTTAAACCTCCTGATTGCAACCCGGGGCATCGTGAACTGTACAACATGACCCTCAGACAATGATCTCTGAGTGAAAGCGATAAACATAATCATCTTCATATCATCACTTTCTCTACAAGTTCAGTGGAAGAGACGTCAGTGAAAGGGAGTTTTAATACCCTATCCATTTTTAACTTTAATAAAAACACAGACGGAAAAATTCCAGAAAGTGAGACAGAGAAAGGAAACTAGACTTTAAAATGGTGCTGCCCTCTTGACTTACAACTGTAGATTATTGAAATTATTACAAATGTCTGACGCCAAAAGGGATTGTGTCAGTGTTTCACTACTCAGTATTGCATTTGGTAGACAGTATAAACAAGCAGACTATGGTTAAAAAAATCACAGAAATAAAGCAAACACCAATATAATCTTGAACCACCTAGTGCCAGGAAACATTAGATTACTGGAACAAAATCAGACAACTAGCAGAACAACTTTTTAACCAATGATGCAGATGCACTTTTAGTGGATTTATTTATCTGTATTTCAATCCACTAAAGTTTTTCATTTGATCTAACATTACATTTAAGACCGACGTCCTGTTACGTCTCACAGAAGATTCCACTGATCAAGCTGCTACTTACCCATCCTGGTCCTGGAGTACCTTTGCTCTGTACACTTTAGTGATGTCTTTGCTACCAACAAGCCTATTTTAATCCATCAGATAGTAACCAAATGCTCCTTTGCTGCAGAGCACAGAAATCATTCAAATTTGCAGTCAACAGATACATCTGGGCCAGATTTTGGATCAGTGGACTAGGCTGGAACTGCACATATACTGTATATGCAAAATTCAAAATACGGGGAGTGGTTGGTCTCTTTTGCAATCAAATCTGAATACTATGGAATTCGTTTCACATTTGTTTAATTTGACAGATTTTAAATGGATAATGGACATCACTAGACAAAAAGGAATAAACAACTATATGAAAAGGAACAAAACCAAAAACAAAGGAAGACTTTAACACACTTGCCCAAACAAGCACTAAATCTGACAAAAATAGATCAACCAATGACATAGCTGTGAAGGAACATATTAGCCATTGTTTTCTTGTCATCAACAGTCATTTTAACTGATTGTTAACATACTGTTCAAGTCTTCAACTGATTTGCTCCCTACATACGAATGGGTACAAATATGGTTCATTACCCACCTGCACAAATTGCTTCTGACATACTGGGCAGCTACAGGGTTCTTCTCCCATGTGGATTCTGACATACTGGGCAGCTACGGGCTTCTTCAGTTGTGTGGATTGTCTTCTGCTCCTCCATGTGGCCTGTTTCACCAAAGCCCTTCCTGCAGTATTTGCAGCACTATGGGAAGCGGACACCCTTGTGTGTGCGTTTAGGTGCTTCTCAAGAGTCTGGGCACGTTTGAAACACCTGCCCCAAACATCACTGACATTATTTCTTGTAGGTGATTAGCCACGTGTTTCTCTAGTCACAAGTACTTTTTGATTTATTTGGTTTTTTAAATAGGTAATTTTATATATAATGGCAACAAATGACATTTTAAGTTTTATGACAAAACGTGCAAACAAGCTGGCCTGAGAGGTGTGTAGCGGGATATGACTCAGTGCGTCTCTGGTGCTGCTTTTGATGAGTACAGTGTCATGAGTGTGTCTGTCCAGCGGTGCAAAGAGGGGATACAGCAAGGCATGGCATGGTGTTTATTCATTCGTTTGCATAGAAAATGACGCCTTTTCACATTGTGGAACTACAAATATGGCGGTCTTTTTTGTGCGGCGTAGTAATGACATATGTTGTGGAATTTTGAACAAACAGCAAGTCAGACGTGATTAAGAGAGTAATTTAATAAGAAAAAGAATAAAATAAATGTTTGGCTCTCCTCAGGTAGGGAGCCCCGAGTATACAAAACCGTGGCTAGTTATACTACTCCTGTGCTGTCTTTAACCAATCATCTTTTCTTAAGCAGCTCTTCTTTCCTTTGTTGCTGTGGCTATAAGCCAATCAGCTCTCAGCTTGTTTTTTTCCACAAACCAACCCAAACTGACTCCAAACAGTGTGGGTTGTGTGTCAAGTTGACCTTGATGTTAACAGTTCCTGATACATGTTCAACTTAATCAGCAACAGGCGGATATAAATGTGCAAACAGCATTATTAATTTAAGAACAAAAGGATCAGTGTGATTTTATATGAATCACATAATACATAGTTTCGTATCATTTTCCATCACACGTAAAAACAGAGTCTCACCGTATTGTCGGGCAGGAGGATCTGGACTCATTTATTACTTTATATCTTCCCCCATCTAGCGGTCATTAGAGGTTAGTCTTGAATTGATTTCTATCGTGCAATATTTTAGATATAAATGTTTACATTTTCTATTACAGAACACGGCAAAGTATAGTCAACCAGTTCTAACCTTTTGAGAAAAACTTTAACTTCAAAGTAGGTGAATCTATTTACTTAGATTGAACCAATCGGATCACAGTTTATTTACATAGCATCAATGCTTTGAGTGCTTTAGATATAAGGACATCATGGCGATCTTTCTGCTCACACCTCAGTCAGTCTATAATTCTGTACTATGTGTTTCTATAGCTTCCAACTTTCACGAGTTTCTTGAATCTGTGGAGAAAAGTGCAGACTCAGGTACTTTCTTATTTGTGAACTTTTATACATTTTATGTAATTTATTTATCATCTATAATGTTTTATTACTTTTCATTTATAGATATAAGGACACAAAAACAGTTCATATACTCAATGAATTGTTACAAGATAATCTTTTCTAGAGAATGTTTACCATTTGTTAAAAGACTGATTTATTTCTAAAAGTTTATGCAGTGTGTTAATTTGTCACATGGAGGCAGAAGGGGTGAATCTGATATACCCCTCTTCCATCATCAACTATTCATCGAGTCCTCCAGTGGAGCTTGTACAACCAAAGAAACGCATACAGCGGTCACCGGCGGTTCTAAGTTACATCTAAAGAGGTCTAGGCCTATACACACTGTTCCACCTGAGGTAATAAAATGTTTTGGGGTAAAGGTATTTTCATGAGGCGATCTGTGATCTAATTATAATAGGCTTTGAAGCTCTCTGCAACAGGTGCAGAGTGGTGCAAGACTGTGTTTGAAAGCATAAAGAGGAATAATGTTTCTGGGGTATCTTAAGGCCTTTGTGGGTCTGTAAGTGCAGAGCAGAGGCTCTGATGCAGGTGGTTTCAAGGCCTCTGTGGAAGTCTACGGCAGATGACTCTGGACTGTTCCCGTGAGAAATAGCTTCCTAAGTATTGGGAAAGATCCCGGCTTTTAAAAGACGTGAAAGCCTCTTCGAGAGTTCTGTGGCTAAGCAAGGTTCATTATCTTACCATAAGAGCAGGGTGATACTGACCTGCAACATCATCTTGCAGGTGTTTGATGGTATGAGTTGAGATCATCTTTGTTAAAAACAAAAAAAACAACAACAAAAAAAAAAACCCAGGAAAATCTTCCAATAGGATATACTGGGGTCAAGCTTCAATTTGTACAATGATAGATCTCAATTTGCATATATTGAATAATGTATGGTTGAACACAGTGGTTGAGATTTCAAACACCAGTATGTAGAGAAGGTGTGGCAATCACATAATCAGTTGTGAAAACCTGATAAAAATGTGTGTTCCTTGTGTGATTATTAGACATATTCTGGACTATGCCTCGTTTGTATGTAACGCTGAGCTCAAAATAAATAATGGACCTACTACTCTCTTCAATTAATTCTTGAGTCTGCATCTTTATTTTCTGTTTAAAGAGGACTTAATAAAATTAATGGAATGTGGGCAATATCTAGTAACACAATGCCGAGTCTGCTAAATGTAGATCCCAGCCTTTTATATGGCCTCTTCCCTTTAATTCTACTGACTATAATTAATGTAAACCTTGTCGATTCTGGTGTTTGCTGTATAGAGGTAGCGAAAACTTTGCTAAAACAATGAAAAATATGCATCCTGTGAAAAGTTTATTGAACAATATAACATTGTTCCTTACCCAGAGCCATAACACGTCATTGATGGA
The DNA here is from genome assembly GCF_041902795.1 of Electrophorus electricus. Classification (NCBI taxonomy): domain Eukaryota; kingdom Metazoa; phylum Chordata; class Actinopteri; order Gymnotiformes; family Gymnotidae; genus Electrophorus; species Electrophorus electricus. Next base: position 196,893 of record NW_027658616.1, on the reverse strand, counting down.
AATCACACTGATGTGAGGGCGGTATGGGCCAACTCAACTGTATTTCCTGATTGTTTTATTCTGCAGGAGGATGTGGTCCAAATATTTAAAAAATCACAGGTTTGTTTAAGAGGACATAGTCGAACAGTTTGGGCTTACTGTTATTTTAATACTAGTGGTAACTATTAGTAAATACAACAATCTGACCATCCTCATACTGCATTGAGGGGTGATGGGGTGATGGTACCAGATGATGTTTAGGTATGTGGTTATGTTAATTTATTTTTGTTCCTTTATATTCACATATTTTGCAAGTGCGTATGTTATTGAGTTTAAAACCATCCATATATTAAGCAATTATAGAAAATACAGAAACTGCATGAGACTTCTCTTGACTTGCTAGAAGTTCAGACTGTAGCAAGCTTAGCATTAGTAAATGGAATAGGTGTCATTTTAAGGATTCATTTAAAGTATTCATGAGGTATTTCTCCTAACATCGATGTATCGACAGTACCAATAAAATAAATAGCATAACAAGAATTACAGGTGTATAATAGTGTAGTTACCCACAATGGTTGAAGTGTTTGAAAAGAGTTGTATAAAAGAATAGTTGGTTGGTTCGTGGCATAAAGTCATGAAACGGTGAAATGAGGTCATAAAAAGAGTGTTTACAGGGGAAAGTGCTTTAACATTGAATTAGACAAACTAATAACATAAAACAAGGGAGTTTAGAGATTCTGTGTCCTTTCGTAATGATTTGTGCATATGGCAGGCTGCTGCAAAGGATCCTGGGTAAGCTTCAGCAGACCTCAGTGTAAGATATATTAATAATATTAATCATAATAATACTATTCAGAGGTTACTTGACTAGTAATCAGAATGTTGCTAGTTCAAGCCCTACCACTGCCAAGTTACCACTGCTGGGTCCCTGAACAGCAATGAATCCTCAATTGTATTATTAATACAATCCAATACACATGCCTAATGCTCAGCTGTCAACTGCAAAAACTGACATTCTGAGCATTCGAACAGTAAGAGGAACAAAAAGAAAGGAGTCACCGACTGTACACGTGTCAATCATTTAGCCTTTTTACATGTTGTTTTAGTTTACTGTAATCAAGGCCTGAAACTGGAGTCTATGGACCAGGCAAAAATATTTCAATATTTAATGCGTTTTTATTTTTTCAGCCAGCATAAGCGGACGCTCCAAGTTGTCGATCTCCAGGAGCAAACCCGTCCCTGCAAGGTTGGGGTGCATGTTCTGGATCACGGGAAACAGACCATAGATCACCCAACATCTGCTTCTGCTCCTGCGGAGGTTCCAGATCCAGCACGGAGGCAGTGAGAGGTTCCTGGCCCAGAGATTGGTCTGCAGCGGGCCTGATGGTACTCGGCATGTATTGGAAATGCTGTGGCTGAATGCTGTGCGTAGCCCAGCGGGTGCTGGGGTGGAGCTGTGCCAGTTGCCTGCTCGGGTAGCAGGTAGCCCAGTTCTGAGCCTGTGGAATGGCCATCATGAAGTAGCCGGAGGGCGGGGCGGGCTGGTAGGGGTTGAGCACTGGGTTGCGCACGGCACTCACGCTGGCCATGCGCTGCATGTACTGGTGGGTGAGGTGGGCCTGCCGCTCCTCCTTGCGCTGCGCCAGGGCCACGTACAGCGGCTTGGTGCCTACGATGCACCCGTTCATCTCCTTCATTGCCTCGGTGGCCTCCTCCGGCGAGGAGAAACACACAAAGCCGAACCCTTTGGAGCGGCCGCCCTCCGTCATCACCTTGGCACTCGTGATTGTCCCGAATAGAGAGAACTCTTTACGCAGACGCTCGTCGTCCAGACTGTCGTCTAGGTTTTTAACGTACAGGTTCACTCCCTGGTAGCGAGTCGTGCCGTCCTGCTTCATCTGCTCAAACTTGCGTTTGAGCTCTGTCTGCCTCTCGCCTTTCTTCTGGGCACGAGCCACATACAGCTGCTTCCCATTCAACTTCTTCCCGTTCATCTCATCCACAGCCCTTTTGGCATCCTCGTGCCTCTCGAAGCTCACAAAGCCAAAGCCCTTGGACTTGCCGCTCTCGTCTGTCATGATGCGACGGCTCAGCGTTGGGCCGAACTTGCTGAAGATCTCATTTAGCTTGTTGTCGTCCATGTCCTCCCAAGTATGAGATATTATTTCCATCAGGCTCAGGACCATCTCTTTAGGATAAGGTCAAGAGAAATCTCTTGGAATGTGGTGTTAACAGGTTCCAACTGGTGTGGGTGTTTTATATTACTTTGCATATATTGACAAATGTATGGTTTGGATGCAATGGACGTGAAGACAAACGCAAATATGTAAAGGAATGTGGGGTGAATACATAACCACTACTGAAAAATGTATGAAAATGTGGGTTCTCTGATTTTTAGACATTCTCCAGAGGGTGCCTCAATAATGCGTGTTAATGTTAACCTACAATAAAGTACGTGCACAGTTATGCTCTTTAACCAATTCTGAAGTCTGCATTTGTATTTACTATTTGAATTGAACTTTAAAACTAGCCGACTGGGCACCTAGGAACCACATACTGTTGCTATGTGCAGAGATGTGGGCTTGCAGCCCATTGTTGGGCAGAGTCCATCGCACTGCTCCAATAGACCTGCTCTGACTGCTACTTTCCCACGTCGGCAGTCGAAGTCGTTTCTCCTTCACAATGCTTTTCACCTGGTTGGCCAGTTTCACCGTCTCAGTAGACAAGCTAAAAGAAACTGTTGGCAGCCTCTCGTTGCTCCTGTAATATGACCGTCGCCAGACCAGAGAGTGGAACTGGATGGCAGTGTGGCACTTGCAGCTGCAGTTTGTTTGCTTCAAGATTTAATACGTGTAAGTGACCTTTGCTTCTCGTCCTGTCTTTACTGGTTTGTTAATAAGGTCATTTGAAATTGTGTTGTACATAAAGGAATATTACAGAATTATTCTCTATTTTAAGCTACACTGTGGGGTTTTGTTTTTTTGATCTTTACATTTATATTAATGCAACCCAATACACTTATCTAATGATCAGCTATGACCTGTAAGAACTGACAATCTGAACATTCAAACTTTAAGAGGAATAAAAACAAAAAAATGATCAGCTGTTCATGTCAAAATCTGTAATATGTAATAGAAATAACTGTAATATGTTCAATATAACTGTAATATGTAACATATAACTGTAAATATGTCAATTGCAAGATGGGACTGTACATTCTGTACATACATATATAAATATCCATATATACATTGTACATATAAACATTATATATATATATATATATATATATTGTACATGCACTATTAATATATTTTTGTATATATATAGAATATATTTCTCTATGCACCCCTGTTTTTCTTTTTCCTCAGATTGGACAGAGCACTCAACCATTTCACTGTGAGTTATACTGTGTATGACTATGTATGCGACAAATAAACCAAACTTGAAATGATTTTACCTTTTTCTGTCGTTTTCATTTTAAGCTTAGAATAACCAAGGCCTGGACTTTGTAAGGTGGTTTTGAATCCAGGTCAGCTAGGTGAGGACACCAATAGCTTACTGGGTAAGCAGCCACACTCTAACAATGGTGGGCTCGTGTGCAGAACAGTTAGAGCTTGGATCAAGCAAAACAAGAGGAAAAAACGAAACACCTCGGTGAGCGTGGAAAAGGGGAGAACAAAGAACGCCACGGAAAGAAATGGCAACCCCGATGCACTGGGGAAAACTCGAACTAAAAGCTCCCAAACAAAACCAGAAAACGGGGAGAAACTTGAATGGCTAAGGGAAGCCTCAGGAGAGAGACAGACTCGAGAGGGGAAAACTGGAGAAGGGAGGGGACGTGTAAAAACACTGACACCCTCGCAGAACAGAAAAGAGGCATAGCACAAGGGCTCACAGACCTCAATACCCAGAGTTACCGGCTAGGAGCTTGGCTCAAAACTTTATCAAAAACCCAGCACTGAATGATTGGGTCACTGGGCTTATATAAGGTCTAGCCCAGCTGTTGGGTGTTGATCCTGATCAGTGGCGTGGTTGACTCGACGCCTCCCTCTGGTCGAGGGGGCCTCGGCCTGGTGCCAACCCTTACAGGCTTGATGTCTACAGACATGGCAAAAATATTTCAATGTTCAATGCATTTCAGTTTCAATGTTTATTTTTTTCAGTTAAAATGTTAATTTTTTTTACTGCTTATTCTTCCATTAGACAGCCAGAAGCGCAGCACTGGTTAAAGTTTTTGAGCGGCTTCCTGCGCGCACTGGTCCTGGAGCACAGCGACTGCCTCATCCACCTTAGGGTGCAGAGACTCAGGAGACTCCAGCATATGCAGTAGCTCCTAGTTGTCCAGTTCCAGGAACAGACCCGTGATCTTCCCTGCAAGGGTGGGGGTGCATGTTCTGGATCAGGGGAAACAGACGCTCACCCAGTATCTGCTTCTGCTCCTGTGGAGGTGCAGCAGCCAGCATGGAGGCACTGAGAGGTTCCTGACCCTGCACATGGACCGCAGCCAGCTGCACGGGCACCTGGAGCTCTGCCCCCAGGTGCTGCTGTGGGTTGAGAAACATAAATGTTTTATAATTGATTTGACTGATAAATGGTAAGTTCGACATTTATATCTAAGGGCTGTGTGCCCAGGTGTTGCTGTGGGCTGTGAACGCCTGAGGTGGTTTTGTACTGTGGTACTGCTCTCACCAGCGACGCCTTGTTGGCAGCTTCCGCGCTGGCCATCCCTGTCCCCGGAGCCTCAGATGCCATGGTCTGATAGGCCATCGTGCGTGGGACCTGGCAGGCGGTGGTTGGTCGGATGGCGCTGAAGGCCTGCGGGCAGGATGCGGCTGGACCGATGGCACTCGGCATATCCTGGACTTGCTGTGGGTGGACGCACTGCATGGCCCAGCAAGGGCTGGGGAGGAGTTGTGCCAGCTGGCTGCTTGCGCAGTAGGCAGGCCAGTTCTGAGCTTGTGGAATGGCTTCCATGTTGTAGCCGGAGGGCGGGGCAGGCTGGTAGGGGTTGAGCACGAGGTTGGGCAAGGCACTCACGCTGGCCGTGCGCTTCATGTACTTGTTGGAGAGGTGGGCCTGCCGCTCCTCCTTGCGCTGCGCCAGAGCCACGTACAGCGGCTTGGTGCCTACAACGCGCCCATTCATCTCCGTCATGGCCGTGGCGGCCTCCTCCGGCGAGGAGAAACACACGAAGCCGAACCCTTTGGAGCGGCCGCCCTCCATCATCACCTTGGCACTTGTGATGGTCCCGAACGGAGAGAACTCCTTACGTAGACGCGCGTCGTCCAGACCGTCGTCTAGGTTCTTGACGTACAGGTTGTCTCCCTGGTAGCGAGTCATACCGTCCTGCTTCATCTGCTCAAACTTTCGTTTCAGCCCTGTCTGCCTCTCGCCTTTCTTCTGGACATAACCCACATACACCTTCTTCCCATTCAGCTCCTTCCCATTTATCTCATCCACAGCCCTCTGGGCATCCTCGTGCCTCTCGTAGTTCACAAAGCCAAAGCCCTTGGACTTGCCGCTCTCGTCGGTCGTGACGCGAGTGCTCAGCGTTTGGCCAAACTTGCTGAAGATCTCCTTCAGCTTGTCGTCGTCCATGTCCTCTCCAAAGTTCTTGACGTACACATTGGTGAACTTTTTGGCCCTGGCCCCCATCTCAGCCTCTCGCTCCTTGCGAGACTTGAAGTGGCCAATGAACACTTTGCGGTCATTGAGCAACATGCCATTAAGTCTCTCAATTGCTCTCTCCGCAGCCTCACGGGTCTCAAAGTGCACAAAGCCGTAGCCCTTAGAGCCATTCTCGTCACACACCACCTTGCTGGAAAGGATGTTCCCAAAGGCAGAGAATGTGTCGTAAAGAGCTTCGCTGTCAATAGACTTGTCAAGGTTCTTGATGAAGATGTTGCCAACTCCACTCTTCCTCAGAGAGGGGTCTCTCTGGGACCACATAATTCGCACAGGTCTGCCTTTGATGATGTTAAAGTTCATAGTGTCCAAAGCACGCTCAGCATCTGCCTGCTGCTGAAAGTTCACGTATGCGTATCCAAGTGAGCGGAGGGTCATCGCGTCCCTGCAAATCCGTACGGAGACTATTGCGCCAGCAGGACTGAATTTCTCGTATAGCATGGCCTCGGTAACGTCTGGATGAAGGTCACCCACGTACAACGAAGTCATCGGCGAACTTGGAGCACTTGGATTCATTTTCGTGAGGATCGTCGGTCAACCTTTCTGGAAATCATAGTCGAAAGTAGTAAATGAATAAAATAAAATCGTAAATGATTTAACCAAATGATCTAACTGCACGAATTATAAAACAGTTTGAAACAGCAATTCAACAGAGCCAGGCAAGTGTCGACCGACCAAAGCGATCAAAGCAACACTTTAGCTTTAGATTCAAATACATGACAACTTGGTTGTTACGTAAGAGTGCTTTTACGTAAATGTTTATTTTTAAATATTATACAAACGCTATTTATTTATTTATGAATTATTCAATTATTTTAACTTATAACGTTAATAGCGTGAATGAGAGGCTTTAACAACGCCTTATATTTCAAAATATTACCTAGTCACAGCATTTTCCAAAAATCGTCCATATGCTGCTCACACTGAATCATTTACCGCATGGCTCAGAATAAATACTTTTAGTTTGATAAACGCAGCAACATTCATTTTCTTTAGCCTAATGCTCGGCAAAAAACATCGCATTAAAGTTAATTAATGGGATGAAATCAGTTTGCCTTGGAGCAGGCCTATGTTCTTTGAGGTTAAAAATCATCGCCTGGATTGTAAACCTTAGTAGAGTTCCACAACGAGGTGCGATTTGTAAAAGGACGTCTTTTTCTCTCCGAGTTAGAAATCTGGAGAAATAAATATATCAATTGATTTCCGCCCATCGGAGGACCTTTAGAACTTTATTATTTATTCATTATTTATTTCTAACTTCTCACTGTGTCCAACTATATCGGGTGTATAAAACGTATGAACAGACATAAATAACGTGGGGGAAACGGGAATAGGGGAGAGAGGAAAAATAAGACGAACAGAGACGAAACAGACAAACGGGAAATGCAGATAGAGTATTTTAAGTATTAGCCACCTGCACCATTACGGGAATGTGTGTGTGTGTGTGTGTGTGTGTGTGTGTGTGTGTGTGTGTGTGTGTGTGTGTGTGTGTTCGTGTGTGACTGCTTGTGTGCGTCTGCCTGTGTGTGTGTGTGTGAGAGAGAGAGAGAGGCTATGTGCGAGTGCACTGTATATGTACACGTACTAGATTGGGATATTTATCATTTATGGATTAGCTCTGTAAACTTTTTATCAAAGGAGTCCAGTCTAGGTTATTGGTTCTTATTGATTCATTCTGAGATTTTTTTCCATTGATATGTAGTCTATCAATAGATTTTTCCATTCGGTGACACTAATATTATTTTTTGTTTTCCAATTCATGAGTATGTTTGTATTTGCAATTAATAATGTTATATATATATATATTATCCTGTTTTTTTTCTATTGACACATTGGTTGATGACATGTCTCCTAGGAGACATAAAGATGGTGTTGGATGGATAGGGTTATTTAAATCATGGGACATGTGTGTGATGACCTATTTCCAAAATTACTTGATAGGTGTGCTCTGCCACACGATGTGAATGTAATCGTCAGCTGTGTTTGGAGTAAAGTATGTACAGATTGCTGAGCTTGTGAAACCAATTTTAAACATCCAATGTGTAGTATAATGTAATCTATGTATTATTTTGTACTGAATGCATTGTAGGTTAGTGTTGCTGTCATGTGGTAATTATTATTATACATTTTAATCCAGACTGTGGCGTCGGGGGTTAGTAATAAATCTTCCTCCCATTGTCTCGATTGGAGAGTAATTATGCGATTTGATTTCATTATTATTTTGTATATCTTATGTGATAGTTTTTTTGTATTAGGAATGTTTATAATACTGATATGGATGCACGTGAGTTTAATGTCTCTGAACTGATAGTTGCTCTTACCTGCTTTCTATATCTTATGTTTGGGCTACTTGTGGAAGTGACATGAAAGCAGTGTTATGTTTATGTTAGTGTGGAGTTTGATATCTTGTGGAATTTCCACCAAGCTGTTAGTATCATGGCCACCCACAAATTGTTGATCATGAATGTTCTTTAATTGATTTGACTGATAAATGGTAAGTCTGACTTTTAGATCTTTGCATAATGTTTGCTCTATGTCTATCCATATTCTGTCTGATATACTAGGTTTTATCCATTTTATTCCATATTGTAGTTGATTTGCAATAATCAACTACAGTTCTGTAATGTTGTGAGTTTGATTCTATGTGATTTATTTTTCCAGTAGAATCAAGTTATGATGTTGTCCAAAGATTTTAGACAGGTTGGTGGCACTGGAATAATTGAAAACAAACAATTTCGTTTAGGTAATATTCTCATTTTAATTATTGCAGTTTGTCCGAAGAGCATAAGGGGCAAATTTGTCCATCAATGAAGTTTGTCGCTTATTGTTTTAATAATTGGATGACTATTTATTTTGAATAACAGACAACTGGGAAGAGAATTTAGTACCCAGATATGTAATATGATTGGTATTCAGGGGGATGGGGTTTTTAATTGCATCATAAAGTTATGCTGCTAATATATAGTATAATACACAAATATCCTACTGGAGATACAATTTGACCAGTTATGTGTGATGTTCTGTGATGATCATATAGAACACCACAGACAACTGTTTGGCACATCACTGTTAAACCTCCTGATTGCAACCCGGGGCATCGTGAACTGTACAACATGACCCTCAGACAATGATCTCTGAGTGAAAGCGATAAACATAATCATCTTCATATCATCACTTTCTCTACAAGTTCAGTGGAAGAGATGTCAGTGAAAGGGAGTTTTAATACCCTTTCCATTTTTAACTTTAATAAAAACACAGACGGAAAAATTCCAGAAAGTGATACAGAGAAAGGAAACTAGACTTTAAAATGGTGCTGCCCTCTTGATTTACAAGTGTAGATTATTGAAATTATTACAAATGTCTAACGCCAAAAGGGATTGTGTCAGTGTTTCACTACTCAATATTTGGTAGACAGTATAAACAAGCAGACTATGGTTAAAAAGATCACAGAAATAAAGCAAACACCAATATAATCTTGAACCACCTAGTCCACAGGAAACATTAGATTACTGGAACAAAATCAGACAACTAGCAGAACAACTTTTTACCAATGATGCAGGTGCACTTTTGGTGGATTTATTTATCTGTATTTCAATCCACTAAAGTTTTTCACTTGATCTAACATTACATTTAAGACCGACGCCCTGTTACGTCTCACAGAAGAGTCCATTGATCAAGCTGCTACTTACCCATCCTGGTCCTGGAGTACCTTTGCTCTGTACACTTTAGTGATGTCTTTGCTACCAACAAACCTATTTTAATCCATCAGATAGTAACCAAACGCTTCAAGGACACTTGCATAACCATTTTTATTTTTTCATAATACTTGTCCAGGTTTCCACTATTATGTTCAAACCATACATTATTCAATATATGCTAATTGATATTTAATAGTTACACCAACAAGTTCTTGGTACTATTATGTTCAACCTGAACTACTTCTATTTTTTTAAAAGACGATCCTATTCTATATCACCGGATGCCCATATTGTTTCTTTTGGTGATCTCCATATTGTTTCTTCCAGTGCTTGGCCGGGATGTCCCATCCTTGAACCAAGGCTCTCCCTTCAACGGAATCCCCTAGAGGCTTTTTCAAAGAGGCCTCCTGAAGATTTATGCTGAAGCCTACACTGGTCTTTCCTGCATGAAACCAGTTTATTCGGGACCATCCATACTTTTCTGCTTACAATATCATTTTATTACCTCAGCATTTTCATTACTAATTTAAAAATCAATCACTTTATACTTCTAAAGCTTTCACAGACACATTTAGACTTTTCAGCACTCTCAATGTCCAATGCTAAATGCTACAAACCACTCATACCCAAACAGAAGAAATAGCCCAAATATAGCCACACATATTCCTCCAACCTCTACATACTTCTAAGCTATATATAACGTTTAAAGCCATTAAAAGCAAAGTTATGAACATTTAAAATACACCTTGATAACACAGTTTATAGCTCTTCAAGAATGTTTAGTTGTCATGGCAACTATTCCTTTCTCGACTGTTTTGTTTTGGGGTTTTTTTTTGGCATACCTTTCTTTTTCAGTCATGAATTCCCTTTTTTGTTAAAATCTCCTCACCTTTTCTACAGCGCTTTCTCTCTCTCTAATTTTACAGGTAATTGTCTCTTTCCTCCAAGGGTCTGCATCTCACCTGGACCTTTTCCTCTTTGCTACTTCAGCTCCTGTCGTAGCTGAACATCAATAGTTTAATAGTTATTAGGAAATATTACTTAAAACAAAACAACAAGAAAACAGCAAAGAAGGTATATGCAAGTATATGTTCACTGTATTGTGCAACTGTCATGTCAGCAGGTGGACAATTTTAGCTAAAGTTAGCATTTCAAACATATATTTTGATATTCTAAAATAATGTTTATTAACTCAATATTTCATCACAATGGGGTGGACATTTTTAGCTTTAACTCATCTGAGTATGGGGACAAAGTGAGAAATTCAAATGAACTGACATACTATAGGAGCATGCAGTTTATGCCTTTAGGCGAATGAAGATAGACCTTTTTTAAAGTTGTGAGGTCACTGATGTCAAAGGTCGCATTTTTACCAAGATGGTTATCCAAAGATGAGAGAGTGGACAGCAATTCTTGGACATGTTTAAATAACTTGATTTTTAATTTTATTTATTTATTTATTTTTAATCAAAATTGCAAAATGAATAATCAAAATACCTAAAATATTAATGAACGTATTTACAACCTTACGGTAATATTTAAAAGTTTAAAAGGTTAAAACATGTTTAAAAGGTTAAAACATCCAAAATACCCATTTCCTCATCAAAGACAATGTAATAAGGTTAACATTCCTATATATTCGTAAAATGTGTTCATTCAGAGTAAAACTTTAATCAGTTAATTAAAAACATTAATTGTTTCACAATCTTTGTATCAGCACATTTAAACGAGTATGTTGTACTGACCCTTAGGTAACAGAACGAAGTGTGAAGTCCACTTATAAAATAAATTACGCATTCGTCATTAGATCAGAGTAGGTGAGGGACAGAGAGCCATGTGTGAAAACGAACAATCATCTCACAAAACACTACTTATGACTAACAAGTAAACACTTGCAAAATAAAAGTAGCCGTTTATGTTAAATATAAGATTTCACAAAACTATTAATTAAAAAAATATTAATTAAAAATATTAATTACAAAAATATGAATTAAAAAACGTAAATCGATATTTTTGCGATTGATCTCCCTCCCAAGTTACACCGTTTACTTGTCTTAGAACTGAAACACGAGTATCACTGTTACGTTTTAATGAAACCGTTATTTTGAAAATTACAAAACTGCATGTCAATGTTAACCGTGTGGGGTCATACGTGAGTGTATGTTACAGCTGAATTATTAGGTTACCTAACTAAGCTACAGATATTTTTATATTTATTGGCTGCTTGTACAGATTTGTTAGCTCGCTGATAATATACTTTTGTATATAAAATTGTTCTGCGCAAACCACAGCACCATTGCTAAGTTAGCACTTAGCCTTAGCTAACGTTACTTTTAAAGTTAAATTGAGTTTCTTGTCTTGTTCATGGCTTTGTAGCCGAATCTCCCGTTTAGACATGATGTCTGCCCGCAGGCTTAGACTTCTAGTGTTTTCTGTTCAAAAGTGTTTATCTCGACTCGCCGACAAATGCAGAGGTTATTGCTCAGTGTCTCTGTCTAGCACTCCTACTAATGAGACTGATGAGACGAGAGTGAGCACATTTAAGACCAAGCTGTCGTCATTAAGAGTTCTTCAGGCAAAAGTTCAACTGAGACGCAACAGGAACATGAGGAATCGTATCTTCCTGAAGAAAGTGGTCTGGCGCAGCTACGGAAAGGTATGTAACTGCATTTGTTGCCATGATAGTTCAGGCTTTAGGATTTTAATTCCCATGTGTCAGTATGCCGGTAGTCGTTGCCAATTTTATTTTGGTGTTTACATCTTGCAGTGTATTTGGAAACATACGGCTGTCAGATGAACGTCAACGACACTGAAATTGCGTGGTCCATTCTTCAGAAGGGTGGATATGTTCGGACCCACGAACTATCAGAGGTAAGTGTCAATGCCTTGACCTTTGACCCTTGATAAACACAGCGCTTCCTTTATTTGAAAGCTTTCATTCTCATCTTTCCTAATTTTTTTTTTTTTTATACAGGCAGATGTGGTGCTTCTTGTCACATGCTCCATAAGGTAGGAAAAGCCTATTTCTGTTTGTATTTTACACAGTGAATCTATACGTTGCCAATCTTGTGCAACTTGACAGCAGTCCTTGACTTCAGTGACATTTTTTGCTTGGATGTAATGCTATTTTCTGTTGGAAAAAATAAAAATCATTGTGACAGGGAAAAGGCAGAGCAGACCATCTGGAACAGACTCAAACATCCAGCAGTTCTGAAAAAGAAGTGTCTAAAGAGCAGCACTCCATTAAAGATAGGAGTCCTGGGTAACTTCTCACTTCACCATAGTTCTTCATTCACATTCAAATGTATCTCTCAGTCTGAAATGTTCGTATGTGCGCATGTATGTTTGTGTGTGGGTTCACGTGCCCGTATACGCATATGTGTGCTTGCTCTCTTGTAGGTTGCTTGGCAGAGAGACTGAAGACTGAGTTGCTGGAGAAGGAGAGGGTGGTGGATGTTGTAGCAGGGCCAGATGCCTACAGAGATCTTCTCCGACTCCTTGCACTGGCCCATGGGGGTCAGAGGACCAGCAATGTCCTGCTCTCCCTGGAAGAGGCATATGCTGATGTCATGCCCATTCACCATTCAGGACACAGTGCCTTTGTGTGAGTGCCATAATAATATCTGGCTGATTTATAAGGGAGGAGTTCCTACTAAACACTAACTCTTAAATTAACTTTGCACTGTGTGATTTTGTAAAGATGGTAAAGAGTAAAATAACAGTCTCACATGTACAGTTCAATTTTTAAGTTAACATGTATAGACAGTTTTTGGTGTTTTCATATTCAACTCTAATACACTGAATTTAATCTGAACAGCAACTGTTAGATTAAAATACAGAAAAGTCAGCTATAATTTAAAGGCATTTGCTACCATATTGGATGAAACATGGGACTTGCATCTACAATAAAGCCAAAAACAGCAAATGCTCATAGTTCAGTTGTTTATTATTATCATTTTACTGAACACTTGTCAATCTGCATTTTTTGGTTAAATATTTATACATGACTGACCCTCCTACACTTATGAAGGGATATAAAACTTCAAACACCGTGGTGGCTCATCTTCAGCTCCTTCATGCTTTTAGATGTAGCACTTCAAACAATGGTTTGATATCAGGGGGTCGATACTTTTAAAGTCCTTTCACGCTGTTGACAGTACAGACCTTGTGTACTGCAAGCCTTGTTGGTGGCACCTTGTCTTACAGTGGGATTATCCAGTATATTTTGTCCCTCTTTGACTGCTGTAGGTCTATCACGCGGGGCTGTGACAACATGTGCAGCTACTGCATTGTGCCGTTTACCTGGGGGAAGGATAGGAGCAGACCTGTGTCCTCCATACTTGAAGAAGTGCGCATGCTGTCTGACCAGGTTTCTTCCCTTCAGCGACTATGTGTGCAGACTGGCTTTACTAGTTTCTGTGTGTGAAACTTGGCCAGATGTGAACACTAAGTATATGAAATGATCATGGCCATAGGGGGTGAAGGAAGTGACCCTGCTGGGTCAAAACGTGAACAGCTACAGAGACGTGTCTGGGGACGGGGCCAGCAACTCGGAGCTTGGTTCGCACCTCAGCCGTGGTTTCAGCACCGTGTTCCCGTGATGAGCAAGGAGGCCTACGATTCTCTGACCTGCTACACCACGTCTCCCTCGTAAACCCTGACAAGGATTCGCTTCACCTGGCCACATCCTAAAGACTTTCCTGATGAGGTAGAAACCCCAGAGTCATGGATGTGAGCATGTGGTTTTTGGTTGGGATACCCATGACTAGTGTGGGGAAGGTACTTTTAAAATGTATTTCATTGCAGGTGACAAAATACAGAACACAGAATACATGCTGTTAAATGTAATTTAAATGTAATTAAAGTGAGTTATATTTGAAATAGTCTTGGACAATGTTGACGTATTCCAAAGTTTTTAAAGTATGTTCCTCGTTTGAGTAATGTAATGGAATATGTTACCAATTACATTTAGGGGCATGTACATGTACACTGCCTACAGTGGCAGATTAAACCCTGTGGAGGCCCCTAGGCAGTCATAATCTTGGGGCCTCCCTTGCAAATTATCTCCTAATATGTTTGTTTTTTTTAATTCCTTGTTGCATGGCCCCTAAAAGGTGTGGGGCCTACAGGTCACTGCCTGCTCTGGTAATCTATTGGTAATCCGGCCCTGACTGTTTATGGCTTGTGTGGTGTAGTGGATGTTCAAAGAGTTTAAGTATTTAGTTGAACGGTTTCTTATAGTCTGAATTCATGTGCAGATATTGCTCATAGGCCATTTTAAGCAGCAGATTGGATAATAATTTAGGATTCGCAAATTTGGATGTGAGCAGTAGAAGAGATCATTAATAGATTATCAGATTGAAAAAGCCTTATGCTTATCAGATATGTGAAATAAGGTTTGACTGCCATAGTCAATTTGTGCTGTTTTCGTTTGACCTGTGCTGGGGTGGGTGAGTATGTTTCCTGAAGGTGTTATAGCTAATCCAAGAGCGGAGGAACATCTGTAAGCAGATCCACTTGCCAGCTCAGAGCGGCAGCAGCAGAGTCTTACAGACCATGAGGCGTGGGTGAGAAACGCTCCTAGAACGACAGCACTCACCACAAGCACAGTAGAGATTAGCCTGCTTATCTCAAATCTCTTGATGTCTCATGTGTTAAAACTTAGTTCTCACTTTAAGTCATCATGCTCTGGGATGTTTTCATAGGTATACTAGGGAAGCCTACCTTGAGCTTGTGGAAAACATTCGAAAGATAATACCAGGTGTCCTATCATTACCAAACATTCAGTATGTAATTATAAAAATATTGTAGCTATAATAGGTCTTGTGTGAATAAATATCTATGTATAATTTCTTTTTACAGGGGTCAGTCTGAGCAGTGACTTCATCCAGTCTGAGCAGTGACTTCATCACAGGCTTCTGTGGGGAAACAGAGGAGGACCACCAGCAGTCGGTCTCTTTGATCAGGGAAGTGGGCTATAATGTAGCCTTCCTGTTTGCCTACAGCATGAGGAAGGTGAGATCCTATTTTGTCATTGTGTTTAACACTGTTTTTTGATAGACATTCTCCCTGGTTCATGTGATGGTTCTATCAAGAAATTCACCATTGTCTATTATCATTTGGAGAATTGAAAGGGTCTTGTGGCTGCCAGTTGGGCTTTACCTTCTGACATGAAGATGTGTGTACCACACCCACAGAAAACTCAGGCATACCACCGTCTCGGGGACGATATCCCAGCTGAGGTGAAGAAGCTGTCGCCTGGAGGAGCTTATCTTTACATTCCGAGAAGATGCGGCTAAGGTCAACACCAGTTTCATCGACAGCAAACAGCTTGTCCTAGTGGAGGGAGTGAGTACTGCAGTGGGTTGAAGCCATGCTGTGTTACAACTGTGTTTGGAGCACTTCTGCTGTTAATAATTTGGGATTGCTGCATCTGTGTGTCTTGGTCATCATGTTTTGCATATCGATTTAACTAGATTTCTGCAAGAAAATAAATAGTTGCAGTAAATTCTCCTCCCTTATCTTATTTAGACCTGCTGGATCAACATCATGAGGTCTGTCTGACAACGATGATGAACAATGGCATTGTCTATCAGCTCAGCCCTAGCACCTTTTGGCATTTCATTTTGGTTTTGGCTTTGTTCTTTTCTGGAGGGCAAATAGAGTTTATGTGTTTATGTATTTAGGGCATTGTTTGGTCTATTTTAGTCTATTTGAGTTGTATGGTCACTTTCCCGTTTGTGGTGTTAGTTTGCGATTGCCGCATGGGTTTCTGTGGCCCTTTCATTTGAAACCCTTCCCTGGTTAGGCATAGCATTGTGTCTGTTTTGGATGCTTTGAGCTTTTTGTTATTTTTGAAGTGTTGAGAGCAGTTCACATCTTTGGTACCGGGAAATCCCAATGACTGGTTTCCCTGTGCTTGTGGTCTTTAGTGTATTACCTGCCATCAATAACTGTTTGAAGATTGGGGTCTTAGTTAATTTTGATTCTTGTTAGTGTCCTTCTTTTGAGGACATGCCTGGCGAATGCACAGAAAACTACCACAAGGTGTTTGCCACTTGTGTGTTAATATGCGCTACCAGTCATGCTGAGATTGGATCTACCGATATACACACTGATAACAGAATTTTATGACCATCTACATAACAGTGGGAATAACCACCCTTGGTTTGGATAACACTAGTGAGACGTTGTGGCATGGTATCTGGAGGCAATGTAAGAGCAGGAGAGAATTTCTGTCTGCTACAGTGCTTAGTCAAGCCTTTTATATTGTACAAATGTTATCTGCTGTTTTTGCTTGACTGAGTCTGTTTTCTGCAGGAAAGTAAGAAGTCATCTCAAGATCTTTGTGGTCGGAATGATGGGAATGTGAAGGTTATTTTTCCAAGAAAGGATTTGCTTTCTTATCCCACGGATACCAACCCTGTCACTGTTAAAGCTGGAGACTATGTACTGGTGAAGGTGAGCTCTTACTTCAGTTTGCTACTCCTACATGTATATCTGTCTGTGTTGAGACTAAAACAGGAGCATGTTTTTACACACACACACACAGATATATATGAGCTGTATGTGTGGAATATTTATTCTGGTAAGCCTGGTCTGTGATATGTAATATACATGGCTGTGAAATATACTGTACAGTTATGGCTACATTTCCATGATTATTGGTGACTACTCTCTCCTTTAGAGATTACCTCAGCCAGCTCTCAGAGTCTGCAAGGCCACGCCTTCAGCCACGCCTCCCTGAGTGATGGACACCCCAGACGCCTATTGATGCACAGGCAGCTGCATATTAGCCTGTAGGTTCCACCTTCTTAGTATCAGGACTGGGTGGGAGTGTGTGTCACAGACCTATAGGTCTTCCCAGCTCCAGCTCTTGGAAGCCAGTATGCTCAGTGAGGAGTGTTCACTGCCTCAGTCACCCTGTCTCCTCATTATCAAGCTCCTTATGAGGTGATTCAGGCATGGTGAGGCAGAAAACCCCTGAAAATATGCAGGGAAGTTTCCTCAGAACTTGAGCTCAGTGTTCCTGAAGTGCAGTTTGAAATGAAATAAGGCTTTTCATTTTTTCATTCATTCATTTATTCAGAATCATGTCTGACTCATGTATGACTCAGTGTTAAAGGAAAGTTTTAACACAGATTTTGTCTGGGTACACACTTTGCAAACTTCAAACTGCATGATTAGCAGACAGTATTGTAGCTATTCAAGTTTATGATCAATAATGTAAGGTAAGTGTGTGTTAACTCTGGGTGGGTCAGGGTGTATTCTCCCCTAAACATACTTCTGACATAATGATTTGTTTAAACACTACAATTCTCTATATCCTAATAATTACTGCCACATTTTAATAACCTGCAATACACTGTAAATACAGCATTTGTAAGCTTTAAATTTACAAACATGAACAATCATACTATATCAAATACATGATACTCATACCTGTGACATAGTGTTTTGAACAGACATTTGCTGCCACACCTGCTATTTTAGCAGGCTAAATAATCTGCCTTCTGAAATGCTAATATGCTTAATTTCATGCAAGTGCTAGTGTTCCTATTTGCTTGCTGATGTGCATGGAAGCGCCATATTATTATTATTATTATTATTATTACTATTATTATTATTATTATTATTATTGAGTCACACTGCTATCAAGTTAGCTGGTTGCTCTTAGCTAGTAGTGTGAACAGGACAGGGGACTTGGGGAAGACCCAAAGGGTGAGGTTTGTGTGTGTACATTCACAAGTACTGGTGCACAGCCACTGACATACATAAACACTGCTATCTGGATCTGGAATTTTTAACATTAATGTACAGACTATTCTTTCTCCTTAAAAAATTCATTATGGTAATAATTATGGCAGTGTATGTTCCCCTGCAAACAAATGCTAGGCTGCAGGCTGCACAATGCTGCAATCAACCAGCTGATGGCAAATCCAGACAGTGTTGTTATTGTGGCAAGAGACTTATTGTAAATGCATTGCCATTAATTGAGAGTCATTTTAAAAGATATTTACTCTCCCACTGCGCATACTCCCGTTTTCATAAATTGGCAAATATACATGTTGCTGCTTGTCACACAAACTTTTGTTGTACACAAGTAATAATGAGAAAAGGACTCATCATATGTTTTATGATATAGCTAAAGCTATGCATTTATCGAGAGGATTTAACACATTACAGAACACATCTAATTAATCCTTTCCATGATTGACCCAAGGGCAGATAGCAATTATTTAAGTATTACTATGTTTTCATTTAATAATAAAAATGACCATATGAACCTTTTTGCTTTATATTTGTTTATATTCAGCTGCCTTTATAATGACAATTATTTATGACAATGACAATTTACAATACATTATCAGTGAGTGGTATAATTAAAGTAAAATCATTGTTAAATAAGTCTCATTCTTGTCTCATATTCAAACACTACAAAATCTTGGTCTTTGCTTGAATGATTTTTTAATGGTCCTGACTACAACACTATCCTTTGATAAGCTTGGAAGTTGTACACTACTGTGAGAGGAAGTTACATTCAGCTAGGAAAGAACCAACAATCAAATAATATACACAGATTAAGATGGTCATTAAAGATCCCAAACTAAGATTAATGCACTAATTAATAAACTACAACTTGTTTGCAGGAGTTCATCAGTGTTTTATCATTGGCATAGGTAAAGGGGTTTTCAGGCACAAGTTAAAAAAGGCACAAGTTGTCAAAGCATAAGAATAATGACCATAATGATCATAAGAAAGCCTTTCTGAGCCAAAGATCTGAATTAACAGGGAATAACAGGAGCACTTGCAAAACTGTGCCTAAGTGTATCCAGAAAGCACTGTTGGGCTTTTGTAGGAAAAAAAGGTTACACAAAGGTTACACTGATAAAACAGTTTAATCTGAACGAAGAATCAAGACCCAGGAGCTGTAAAAGAATAAGTTAATCTCTGCATTGCTCTCTATATAGGGGGAGTTTTACAACATTGGAGTGCACAAGAAACCCGCTTTTGCCCCGACACCATTTTCACTGCCACCTGATGAAAGCAACATGCTGTATATGGGCATCTCTGCCTTCACTGCCAACTCAGCAGGCTTTGTGTAGAAAAATGCAGGAGCACTCACACTCAGAATCACAGATGACATGGTGAGTTTAAACCACTCCTTGCCATCACTGAGGGAAAGGTGTGCATGTGGTTACCTTACAAGACCAGGCTGTTTAGTTAGAAGACTGATAAAGAAGACTGATAACTTTATACTGTTCTCCCAGTGCACATTAATAATCCCTTAATAGTGTAATAAATGAATGGACAAATAAATGATCAACAGTCCCTGAAAATGAAACAAACGTTTATCCTTCCAGATTCCCAGAGCCTCTCCATATCGTCTGAACACCAAGACATTTGAAGCCTTAATTCCGCAGGTATAAGAGATCACTTTCTGTATTCATCACACAAGCATGCAGAAACTGCTGATTTTATATTCTCACATAGGTTTCCTAACACAGTAGACTTTGAATCTTAAAGGAATAATAAGGTTTAAAGAGTAACAAATAATATGATCTCATTAGCAACACAACCATATTTAGATGAAGAATTTCCGAAAAGAACAACATTTCACATGATGATGCTTGGATGAAATGTGTTGAAAACACTGAGTTCTTTTGCTTTTGGTGCTAAAGGCACTTGCAAGTACACCTTACACAGATTGATGGTGGTAGTATAGTTGGCATTCAGTTAAATCAATTAAACTTTGGACAGGGGTAGATTTGTCCTTCATACTGTTACTCAGCACAGGTAATAGCCATTTTGGGACTTTGTATCACTTTTGGGAGGCTGCCGTGTTCTCCTTAAAGTACCCAGGTTGAAGAGTGCTGGGCCCAGGAGTATTATCACCTGCTCCTGCATTTCTGCCGATGAAATAGTGAGACGGATCCACATCCTGCCTGCTTATTGGGGACGTACTGTTCTAGCAGCTCTTCCTCATCTGTCCATGCTCATACCATGGGTTGCTGTACTGTTTCCATGCTTATGTGGTACTCTTTCCGCAGGATGCTATGGAACTTTTGGTGCTCCCTGCTCCTCTCTGGCATTTGTAGCTTGACCTTCCTGGTGATTTTTTTGCAGTCCACGTCACTTTGCCAGGAGCTTCCTTTTGCTGATTAGCAGAAGCAGGAATACCTCCTGTCCTGCCAGGCTTTTGCAGTCATATTAGGCACATTGACTGCTCCGCTCTTACCTGCTTTCTATATCTTATGTTTGGGCTACTTGTGGAAGTGACATGAAAGCAGTGTTATGTTTATGTTAGTGTGGAGTTTGATATCTTGTGGAATTTCCACCACGCTGTTAGTATCATGGCCACCCACAAATTGTTGATCATGAATGTTCTTTAATTGATTTGACTGATAAATGGTAAGTCTGACTTTTAGATCATATAGAACACCACAGACAACTGTTTGGCACATCACTGTTAAACCTCCTGATTGCAACCCGGGGCATCGTGAACTGTACAACATGACCCTCAGACAATGATCTCTGAGTGAATGTGATAAACATAATCATCTTCATATCATCACTTTCTCTACAAGTTCAGTGGAAGAGACGTCAGTGAAAGGGAGTTTTAATACCCTATCCATTTTTAACTTTAATAAAAACACAGACGGAAAAATTCCAGAAAGTGAGACAGAGAAAGGAAACTAGACTTTAAAATGGTGCTGCCCTCTTGACTTACAACTGTAGATTATTGAAATTATTACAAATGTCTGACTTCCAAAAGGGATTGTGTCAGTGTTTCACTACTCAGTATTGCATTTGTTAGACAGTATAAACAAGCAGACTATGGTTAAAAAAAACAGAAATAAAGCAAACACCAATATAATCTTGAACCACCTAGTGCCAGGAAACATTAGATTACTGGAACAAAATCAGACAACTAGCAGAACAACTTTTTAACCAATGATGCAGATGCACTTTTAGTGGATTTATTTATCTGTATTTCAATCCACTAAAGTTTTTCATTTGATCTAACATTACATTTAAGACCGACGTCCTGTTACGTCTCACAGAAGATTCCACTGATCAAGCTGCTACTTACCCATCCTGGTCCTGGAGTACCTTTGCTCTGTACACTTTAGTGATGTCTTTGCTACCAACAAGCCTATTTTAATCCATCAGATAGTAACCAAACGCTCCTTTGCTGCAGAGCACAGAAATCATTCAAATTTGCAGTCAACAGATACATCTGGGCCAGATTTTGGATCAGTGGACTAGGCTGGAACTGCACATATACTGTATATGCAAAATTCAAAATACGGGGAGTGGTTGGTCTCTTTTGCAATCAAATCTGAATACTATGGAATTCGTTTCACATTTGTTTAATTTGACAGATTTTAAATGGATAATGGACATCACTAGACAAAAAGGAATAAACAACTATATGAAAAGGAACAAAACCAAAAACAAAGGAAGACTTTAACACACTTGCCCAAACAAGCACTAAATCTGACAAAAATAGATCAACCAATGACATAGCTGTGAAGGAACATATTAGCCATTGTTTTCTTGTCATCAACAGTAATTTTAACTGATTGTTAACATACTGTTCAAGTCTTCAACTGATTTGCTCCCAACATACGAATGGGTACAAATATGGTTCATTACCCAGCTGCACAAATTGCTTCTGACATACTGGGCAGCTACAGGGTTCTTCTCGCGTGTGGATTCTGACATACTGGGCAGCTATGGGCTTCTTCAGTTGTGTGGATTGTCTTCTGCTCCTCCATGTGGCCTGTTTCACCAAAGCCCTTCCTGCAGTATTTGCAGCACTATGGCAAGCGGACACCCTTGTGTGAGCGTTTAGGTGCTTCTCAAGAGTCTGGGCAAGTTTGAAACACCTGCCCCAAACATCACTGACATTATTTCTTGTAGGTGATTAGCCACGTGTCTCTCTAGCCACAAGTACTTTTTGATTTATTTGTTTTTTTTAAATAGGTAATTTTATATATAATGGCAACAAATGACATTTTGAGTTTTATGACAAAACGTGCAAACAAGCTGGCCTGAGAGGTGTGTAGCGGGATATGACTCACTGCGTCTCTGGTGCTGCTTTTGATGAGTACAGTGTCATGAGTGTGTCTGTCCAGCGGTGCAAAGAGGGGATACAGCAAGGCATGGCATGGTGTTTATTCATTCGTTTGCATAGAAAATGACGCCTTTTCACATTGTGGAAGTACAAATATGGCGGTCTTTTTTGTGCGGCGTAGTAATGACATATGTTGTGGAATTTTGAACAAACAGCAAGTCAGACGTGATTAAGAGAGTAATTTAATAAGAAAAAGAATAAAATAAATGTTTGGCTCTCCTCAGGTAGGGAGCCCCGAGTATACAAAACCGTGGCTAGTTATACTACTCCTGTGCTGTCTTTAACCAATCATCTTTTCTTAAGCAGCTCTTCTTTCCTTTGTTGCTGTGGCTATAAGCCAATCAGCTCTCAGCTTGGTTTTTTCCACAAACCAACCCAAACTGACTCCAAACAGTGTGGGTTGTGTGTCAAGTTGACCTTGATGTTAACAGTTCCTGATACATGTTCAACTTAATCAGCAACAGGCGGATACAAATGTGCAAACAGCATTATTAATTTAAGAACAAAAGGATCAGTGTGATTTTATATGAATCACATAATACATAGTTTCGTATCATTTTCCATCACACGTAAAAACAGAGTCTCACCGTATTGTCGGGCAGGAGGATCTGGACTCATTTATTACTTAATATCTTCCCCCATCTAGCGGTCATTAGAGGTTAGTCTTGAATTGATTTCTGTCGTGCAATATTTTAGATATAAATGTTTGCATTTTCTATTACAGAACACGGCAAAGTATAGTCAACCAGTTCTAACCTTTTGAGAAAAACTTTAACTTCAAAGTAGGTGAATCTATTTACTTAGATTGAACCAATCGGATCACAGTTTATTTACATAACATCAATGCTTTGAGTGCTTTAGATATAAGGACATCATGGCGATCTTTCTGCTCACACCTCAGTCAGTCTATAATTCTGTACTATGTGTTTCTATAGCTTCCAACTTTCACGAGTTTCTTGAATCTGGAGAAAAGTGCAGACTCAGGTACTTTCTTATTTGTGAACTTTTATACATTTTATGTAATTTATTTATCATCTATAATGTTTTATTACTTTTCATTTATAGATATAAGGACACAAAAACAGTTCATATACTCAATGAATTGTTACAAGATAATCTTTTCTAGAGAATGTTTACCATTTGTTAAAAGACTGATTTATTTCTAAAAGTTTATGCAGTGTGTTAATTTGTCACATGGAGGCAGAAGGGGTGAATCTGATATACCCCTCTTCCATCATCAACTATTCATCGAGTCCTCCAGTAGAGCTTGTACAACCAAAGAAACGCATACAGCGGTCACCGGCGGTTCTAAGTTACATCTAAAGAGGTCTAGGCCTATACACACTGTTCCACCTGAGGTAATAAAATGTTTTGGGGTAAAGGTATTTTCATGAGGCGATCTGTGATCTAATTATAATAGGCTTTGAAGCTCTCTGCAACAGGTGCAGAGTGGTGCAAGACTGTGTTTGAAAGCATAAAGAGGAATAATGTTTCTGGGGTATCTTAAGGCCTTTGTGGGTCTGTAAGTGCAGAGCAGAGGCTCTGATGCAGGTGGTTTCAAGGCCTCTGTGGAAGTCTACGGCAGATGACTCTGGACTGTTCCCGTGAGAAATAGCTTCCTAAGTATTGGTAAAGATCCCGGCTTTTAAAAGACGTGAAAGCCTCTTCGAGAGTTCTGTGGCTAAGCAAGGTTCATTATCTTACCATAAGAGCAGGGTGATACTGACCTGCAACATCATCTTGCAGGTGTTTGATGGTATGAGTTGAGATTATCTTTGTTAAAAACAAAAACAACAACAACAAAAAAAAAAAACCCAGGAAAATCTTCCAATAGGATATACTGGGGTCAAGCTTCAATTTGTACAATGATAGATCTCAATTTGCATATATTGAATAATGTATGGTTGAACACAGTGGTTGAGATTTCAAACACCAGTATGTAGAGAAGGTGTGGCAATCACATAATCAGTTGTGAAAACTGGATAAAAATGTGTGTTCCTTGTGTGATTATTAGACATATTCTGGACTATGCCTCGTTTGTGTGTAACGCTGAGCTCAAAATAAATAATGGACCTACTACTCTCTTCAATTAATTCTGCATCTTTATTTTCTGTTTAAAGAGGACTTAATAAAATTACTGGAATGTGGGCAATATCTAGTAACACAGTGCCGAGTCTGCTAAACGTAGATCCCAGCCTTTTATATGGCCTCTTCCCTTTAATTCTACTGACTATAATTAATGTAAACCTTGTCGATTCTGGTGTTTGCTGTATAGAGGTAGCGAAAACTTTGCTAAAACAATGAAAAATATGCATCCTGTGAAAAGTTTATTGAACAATATAACATTGTTCCTTACCCAGAGCCATAACACGTCATTGATGGAAATCACACTGATGTGAGGGCGGTATGGGCCAACTCAACTGTATTTCCTGATTGTTTTATTCTGCAGGAGGATGTGGTCCAAATATTTAAAAAATCACAGGTTTGTTTAAGAGGACATAGTCGAACAGTTTGGGCTTACTGTTATTTTAATACTAGTGGTAACTATTAGTAAATACAACAATCTGACCATCCTCATACTGCATTGAGGGGTGATGGGGTGATGGTACCAGATGATGTTTAGGTATGTGGTTATGTTAATTTATTTTTGTTCCTTTATATTCAAATATTTTGCAAGTGCGTATGTTATTGAGTTTAAAACCATCCATATATTATGCAATTATAGAAAATACAGAAACTGCATGAGACTTCTCTTGACTTGCTAGAAGTTCAGACTGTAGCAAGCTTAGCATTAGTAAATGGAATAGGTGTCATTTTAAGGATTCATTTAAAGTATTCATGAGGTATTTCTCCTAACATCGATGTATCGACAGTACCAATAAAATAAATAGCATAACAAGAATTACAGGTGTATAATAGTGTAATTACCCACAATGGTTGAAGTGTTTGAAAAGAGTTGTATAAAAGAATAGTTGGTTGGTTCGTGGCATAAAGTCATGAAACGGTGAAATGAGGTCATAAAAAGAGTGTTTACAGGGGAAAGTGCTTTAACATTGAATTAGACAAACTAATAACATAAAACAAGGGAGTTTAGAGATTCTGTGTCCTTTCGTAATGATTTGTGTATATGGCAGGCTGCTGCAAAGGATCCTGGGTAAGCTTCAGCAGACCTCAGTGTAAGATATATTAATAATATTAATCATAATAATACTATTCAGAGGTTACTTGACTAGTAATCAGAATGTTGCTAGTTCAAGCCCTACCACTGCCAAGTTACCACTGCTGGGTCCCTGAACAGCAATGAATCCTCAATTGTATTATTAATACAATCCAATACACATGCCTAATGCTCAGCTGTCAACTGCAAAAACTGACATTCTGAGCATTCGAACAGTAAGAGGAACAAAAAGAAAGGAGTCACCGACTGTACACGTGTCAATCATTTAGCCTTTTTACATGTTGTTTTAGTTTACTGTAATCAAGGCCTGAAACTGGAGTCTATGGACCAGGCAAAAATATTTCAATATTTAATGCGTTTTTATTTTTTCAGCCAGCATAAGCGGAAGCTCCAAGTTGTCGATCTCCAGGAGCAAACCCGTCCCTGCAAGGTTGGGGTGCATGTTCTGGATCACGGGAAACAGACCATCGATCACCCAACATCTGCTTCTGCTCCTGCGGAGGTTCCAGATCCAGCACGGAGGCAGTGAGAGGTTCCTGGCCCAGAGATTGGTCTGCAGCGGGCCTGATGGTACTCGGCATGTATTGGAAATGCTGTGGCTGAATGCTGTGCGTAGCCCAGCGGGTGCTGGGGTGGAGCTGTGCCAGTTGCCTGCTCGGGTAGCAGGTAGCCCAGTTCTGAGCCTGTGGAATGGCCATCATGAAGTAGCCGGAGGGCGGGGCGGGCTGGTAGGGGTTGAGCACTGGGTTGCGCACGGCACTCACGCTGGCCATGCGCTGCATGTACTGGTGGGTGAGGTGGGCCTGCCGCTCCTCCTTGCGCTGCGCCAGGGCCACGTACAGCGGCTTGGTGCCTACGATGCACCCGTTCATCTCCTTCATTGCCTCGGTGGCCTCCTCCGGCGAGGAGAAACACACAAAGCCGAACCCTTTGGAGCGGCCGCCCTCCGTCATCACCTTGGCACTCGTGATTGTCCCGAATAGAGAGAACTCTTTACGCAGACGCTCGTCGTCCAGACTGTCGTCTAGGTTTTTAACGTACAGGTTCACTCCCTGGTAGCGAGTCGTGCCGTCCTGCTTCATCTGCTCAAACTTGCGTTTGAGCTCTGTCTGCCTCTCGCCTTTCTTCTGGGCACGAGCCACATACAGCTGCTTCCCATTCAACTTCTTCCCGTTCATCTCATCCACAGCCCTTTTGGCATCCTCGTGCCTCTCGAAGCTCACAAAGCCAAAGCCCTTGGACTTGCCGCTCTCGTCTGTCATGACGCGACGGCTCAGCGTTGGGCCGAACTTGCTGAAGATCTCATTTAGCTTGTTGTCGTCCATGTCCTCCCAAGTATGAGATATTATTTCCATCAGGCTCAGGACCATCTCTTTAGGATAAGGTCAAGAGAAATCTCTTGGAATGTGGTGTTAACAGGTTCCAACTGGTGTGGGTGTTTTATATTACTTTGCATATATTGACAAATGTATGGTTTGGATGCAATGGACGTGAAGACAAACGCAAATATGTAAAGGAATGTGGGGTGAATACATAACCACTACTGAAAAATGTATGAAAATGTGGGTTCTCTGATTTTTAGACATTCTCCAGAGGGTGCCTCAATAATGCGTGTTAATGTTAACCTACAATAAAGTACGTGCACAGTTATGCTATTTAACCAATTCTGAAGTCTGCATTTTTATTTAATATTTGAATTGAACTTTAAAACTAGCCGACTGGGCACCTAGGAACCACATACTGTTGCTATGTGCAGAGATGTGGGCTTGCAGCCCATTGTTGGGCAGAGTCCATCGCACTGCTCCAATAGACCTGCTCTGACTGCTACTTTCCCACGTCGGCAGTCGAAGTCGTTTCTCCTTCACAATGCTTTTCACCTGGTTGGCCAGTTTCACCGTCTCAGTAGACAAGCTAAAAGAAACTGTTGGCAGCCTCTCGTTGCTCCTGTAATATGACCGTCGCCAGACCAGAGAGTGGAACTGGATGGCAGTGTGGCACTTGCAGCTGCAGTTTGTTTGCTTCAAGATTTAATACGTGTAAGTGACCTTTGCTTCTCGTCCTGTCTTTACTGGTTTGTTAATAAGGTCATTTGAAATTGTGTTGTACATAAAGGAATATTACAGAATTATTCTCTATTTTAAGCTACACTGTGGGGTTTTGTTTTTTTGATCTTTACATTTATATTAATGCAACCCAATACACTTATCTAATGATCAGCTATGACCTGTAAGAACTGACAATCTGAACATTCAAACTTTAAGAGGAATAAAAACAAAAAAATGATCAGCTGTTCATGTCAAAATCTGTAATATGTAATAGAAATAACTGTAATATGTTCAATATAACTGTAATATGTTCAATTACCACCATGTAACATATAACTGTAAATATGCCAATTGCAAGATGGGACTGTACATTCTGTACATACATATATAAATATCCATATATACATTGTACATATAAACATTATATATATATATATATATATATTGTACATGCACTATTAATATATTTTTGTATATATATAGAATATATTTCTCTATGCACCCCTGTTTTTCTTTTTCCTCAGATTGGACAGAGCACTCAACCATTTCACTGTGAGTTATACTGTGTATGACTATGTATGCGACAAATAAACCAAACTTGAAATGATTTTACCTTTTTCTGTCGTTTTCATTTTAAGCTTAGAATAACCAAGGCCTGGACTTTGTAAGGTGGTTTTGAATCCAGGTCAGCTAGGTGAGGACACCAATAGCTTACTGGGTAAGCAGCCACACTCTAACAATGGTGGGCTCGTGTGCAGAACAGTTAGAGCTTGGATCAAGCAAAACAAGAGGAAAAAACGAAACACCTCGGTGAGCGTGGAAAAGGGGAGAACAAAGAACGCCACGGAAAGAAATGGCAACCCCGATGCACTGGGGAAAACTCGAACTAAAAGCTCCCAAACAAAACCAGAAAACGGGGAGAAACTTGAATGGCTAAGGGAAGCCTCAGGAGAGAGACAGACTCGAGAGGGGAAAACTGGAGAAGGGAGGGGACGTGTAAAAACACTGACACCCTCGCAGAACAGAAAAGAGGCATAGCACAAGGGCTCACAGACCTCAATACCCAGAGTTACCGGCTAGGAGCTTGGCTCAAAACTTTATCAAAAACCCAGCACTGAATGATTGGGTCACTGGGCTTATATAAGGTCTAGCCCAGCTGTTGGGTGTTGATCCTGATCAGTGGCGTGGTTGACTCGACGCCTCCCTCTGGTCGAGGGGGCCTCGGCCTGGTGCCAACCCTTACAGGCTTGATGTCTACAGACATGGCAAAAATATTTCAATGTTCAATGCATTTCAGTTTCAATGTTTATTTTTTTCAGTTAAAATGTTAATTTTTTTTACTGCTTATTCTTCCATTAGACAGCCAGAAGCGCAGCACTGGTTAAAGTTTTTGAGCGGCTTCCTGCGCGCACTGGTCCTGGAGCACAGCGACTGCCTCATCCACCTTAGGGTGCAGAGACTCAGGAGACTCCAGCATATGCAGTAGCTCCGAGTTGTCCAGTTCCAGGAACAGACCCGTGATCTTCCCTGCAAGGGTGGGCTGCATGTTCTGGATCAGGGGAAACAGACGCTCACCCAGTATCTGCTTCTGCTCCTGTGGAGGTGCAGCAGCCAGCATGGAGGCACTGAGAGGTTCCTGACCCTGCACATGGACCGCAGCCAGCTGCACGGGCACCTGGAGCTCTGCCCCCAGGTGCTGCTGTGGGTTGAGAAACATAAATGTTTTATAATTGATTTGACTGATAAATGGTAAGTTCGACATTTATATCTAAGGGCTGTGTGCCCAGGTGTTGCTGTGGGCTGTGAACGCCTGAGGTGGTTTTGTACTGTGGTACTGCTCTCACCAGCGACGCCTTGTTGGCAGCTTCCGCGCTGGCCATCCCTGTCCCCGGAGCCTCAGATGCCATGGTCTGATAGGCCATCGTGCGTGGGACCTGGCAGGCGGTGGTTGGTCGGATGGCGCTGAAGGCCTGCGGGCAGGATGCGGCTGGACCGATGGCACTCGGCATATCCTGGACTTGCTGTGGGTGGACGCACTGCATGGCCCAGCAAGGGCTGGGGAGGAGTTGTGCCAGCTTGCTGCTTGCGCAGTAGGCAGGCCAGTTCTGAGCTTGTGGAATGGCTTCCATGTTGTAGCCGGAGGGCGGGGCAGGCTGGTAGGGGTTGAGCACGAGGTTGGGCAAGGCACTCACGCTGGCCGTGCGCTTCATGTACTTGTTGGAGAGGTGGGCCTGCCGCTCCTCCTTGCGCTGCGCCAGAGCCACGTACAGCGGCTTGGTGCCTACAACGCGCCTATTCATCTCCGTCATGGCCGTGGCGGCCTCCTCCGGCGAGGAGAAACACACGAAGCCGAACCCTTTGGAGCGGCCGCCCTCCATCATCACCTTGGCACTTGTGATGGTCCCGAACGGAGAGAACTCCTTACGTAGACGCGCGTCGTCCAGACCGTCGTCTAGGTTCTTGACGTACAGGTTGTCTCCCTGGTAGCGAGTTATACCGTCCTGCTTCATCTGCTCAAACTTTCGTTTCAGCCCTGTCTGCCTCTCGCCTTTCTTCTGGGCATAACCCACATACACCTTCTTCCCATTCAGCTCCTTCCCATTTATCTCATCCACAGCCCTCTGGGCATCCTCGTGCCTCTCGTAGTTCACAAAGCCAAAGCCCTTGGACTTGCCGCTCTCGTCGGTCATGACGCGAGTGCTCAGCGTTTGGCCAAACTTGCTGAAGATCTCCTTCAGCTTGTCGTCGTCCATGTCCTCTCCAAAGTTCTTGACGTACACATTGGTGAACTTTTTGGCCCTGGCCCCCATCTCAGCCTCTCGCTCCTTGCGAGACTTGAAGTGGCCAATGAACACTTTGCGGTCATTGAGCAACATGCCATTAAGTCTCTCAATTGCTCTCTCCGCAGCCTCACGGTTCTCAAAGTGCACAAAGCCGTAGCCCTTAGAGCCATTCTCGTCACACACCACCTTGCTGGAAAGGATGTTCCCAAAGGCAGAGAATGTGTCGTAAAGAGCTTCGCTGTCAATAGACTTGTCAAGGTTCTTGATGAAGATGTTGCCAACTCCACTCTTCCTCAGAGAGGGGTCTCTCTGGGACCACATAATTCGCACAGGTCTGCCTTTGATGATGTTAAAGTTCATAGTGTCCAAAGCACGCTCAGCATCTGCCTGCTGCTGAAAGTTCACGTATGCGTATCCAAGTGAGCGGAGGGTCATCGCGTCCCTGCAAATCCGTACGGAGACTATTGCGCCAGCAGGACTGAATTTCTCGTATAGCATGGCCTCGGTAACGTCTGGATGAAGGTCACCCACGTACAACGAAGTCATCGGCGAACTTGGAGCACTTGGATTCATTTTCGTGAGGATCGTCGGTCAACCTTTCTGGAAATCGTAGTCGAAAGTAGTAAATGAATAAAATAAAATCGTAAATGATTTAACCAAATGATCTAACTGCACGAATTATAAAACAGTTTGAAACAGCAATTCAACAGAGCCAGGCAAGTGTCGACCGACCAAAGCGATCAAAGCAACACTTTAGCTTTAGATTCAAATACATGACAACTTGGTTGTTACGTAAGAGTGCTTTTACGTAAATGTTTATTTTTAAATATTATACAAACGCTATTTATTTATTTATGAATTATTCAATTATTTTAACTTATAACGTTAATAGCGTGAATGAGAGGCTTTAACAACGCCTTATATTTCAAAATATTACCTAGTCACAGCATTTTCCAAAAATCGTCCATATGCTGCTCACACTGAATCATTTACCGCATGGCTCAGAATAAATACTTTTAGTTTGATAAACGCAGCAACATTCATTTTCTTTAGCCTAATGCTCGGCAAAAAACATCGCATTAAAGTTAATTAATGGGATGAAATCAGTTTGCCTTGGAGCAGGCCTATGTTCTTTGAGGTTAAAAATCATCGCCTGGATTGTAAACCTTAGTAGAGTTCCACAACGAGGTGCGATTTGTAAAAGGACGTCTTTTTCTCTCCGAGTTAGAAATCTGGAGAAATAAATATATCAATTGATTTCCGCCCATCGGAGGACCTTTAGAACTTTATTATTTATTCATTATTTATTTCTAACTTCTCACTGTGTCCAACTATATCGGGTGTATAAAACGTATGAACAGACATAAATAACGTGGGGGAAACGGGAATAGGGGAGAGAGGAAAAATAAGACGAACAGAGACGAAACAGACAAACGGGAAATGCAGATAGAGTATTTTAAGTATTTGCCACCTGCACCATTACGGGAATGTGTGTGTGTGTGTGTGTGTGTGTGTGTGTGTGTGTGTGTGTGTGTGTGTGTGTGTGTGTGTTCGTGTGTGACTGCTTGTGTGCGTCTGCCTGTGTGTGTGTGTGAGAGAGAGAGAGAGAGAGAGGCTATGTGCGAGTGCACTGTATATGTACACGTACTAGATTGGGATATTTATCATTTATGGATTAGCTCTGTAAACTTTTTATCAAAGGCGTCCAGTCTAGGTTATTGGTTCTTATTGATTCATTCTGAGATTTTTTTCCATTGATATGTAGTCTATCAATAGATTTTTCCATTCGGTGACACTAATATTATTTTTTGTTTTCCAATTCATGAGTATGTTTGTATTTGCAATTAATAATGTTATATATATATTATCCTGTTTTTTTTCTATTGTCACATTGGTTGATGACATGTCTCCTAGGAGACATAAAGATGGTGTTGGATGGATAGGGTTATTTAAATCATGGGACATGTGTGTGATTACTTATTGCCAAAATTGCTTGATAGGTGTGCTCTGCCACACGATGTGAATGTAATCGTCAGCTGTCTTTGGAGTAAAGTATGTACAGATTGCTGAGCTTGTGAAACCAATTTTAAACATCCAATGTGTAGTATAATGTAATCTATGTATTATTTTGTACTGAATGCATTGTAGGTTAGTGTTGCTGTCATGTGGTAATTATTATTACACATTTTAATCCAAACTGTGGCGTCGGGAGCTAGTAATAAATCTTCCTCCCATTGTCTCGATGGGAGAGTAATTATGCGATTTGATTTCATTATTAGTTTGTATATCTTATGTGATAGTTTTTTTGTATTAGGAATGTTTATAATACTGATATGGATGCAGGTGAGTTTAATGTCTCTGAACTGATAGTTGCTCTTACCTGCTTTCTATATCTTATGTTTGGGCTACTTGTGGAAGTGACATGAAAGCAGTGTTATGTTTATGTGAGTCTGGAGTTTGATATCTTGTGAAATTTCCACCAGGCTGTTAGTATCATGGCCACCCACAAATTGTTGATCATGAATGTTCTTTAATTGATTTGACTGATAAATGGTAAGTCTGACTTTTAGATCTTTGCAAAATGTTTGCTATATGTCTATCCATATTCTGTCTGATATACTAAGTTTTATCCATTTTATACCATATTATAGTTGACTTGCAATAATCAACTACAGTTCTGTAATGTTGTGAGTTTGATTCTATGTGATTTATTTTTCCAGTAGAATCAAGTTATGATGTTGTCCAAAGATTTTAGACAGGTTGGTGGCGCTGGAATAATTGAAAACAAATAATTTCGTTTAGGTAATATTCTCATTTTAATTATTGCAGTTTGTCCAAAGAGCATAAGGGGCAAATTTGTCCATCAATGAAGTTCGTCGCTTATTGTTTTAATAATTGGATGACTATTTATTTTTGAATAACAGACAACTGGGAAGAGAATTTAATACCCAGATATGTAATATGATTGGTATTCAGGGGGATGGGGTTTTTAATTGCATCATAAAGTTATGCTGCTAATATATAGTATAATACACAAATATCCTACTGGAGATACAATTTGACCAGTTATGTGTGATGTTCTGTGATGATCATATAGAACACCACAGACAACTGTTTGGCACACCACTGTTAAACCTCCTGATTGCAACCCGGGGCATCGTGAACTGTACAACATGACCCTCAGACAATGATCTCTGAGTGAAAGCGATAAACATAATCATCTTCATATCATCACTTTCTCTACAAGTTCAGTGGAAGAGATGTCAGTTAAAGGGAGTTTTAATACCCTTTCCATCTTTAAATTTAATAAAAACACAGATGGAAAAATTCCAGAAAGTGAGAGAGAGAAAGGAAACTAGACTTTAAAATGGTGCTGCCCTCTTGATTTACAACTGTAGATTATTGAAATTATTACAAATGTCCGATGCCAAAAGGGATTGTGTCAGTGTTTCACTACTCAGTATTGCATTTGGTAGACAGTATAAACAATTAGACTATGGTTAAAAAAATCACAGAAATAAAGCAAACACCAATATAATCTTGAACCACCTAGTCCCAGGAAACATTAGATTACTGGAACAAAATCAGACAACTAGCAGAACAACTTTTTAACAAATGATGCAGATGCACTTTTAGTGGATTTATTTATCTGTATTTCAATCCACTAAAGTTTTTCACTTGATCTAACATTACATTTAAGACCGAAATCCTGTTACGTCTCACAGAAGATTCCACTGATCAAGCTGCTACTTACCCATCCTGGTCCTGGAGTACCTTTGCTCTGTACACTTTAGTGATGTCTTTGCTACCAACAAGCCTATTTTAATCCATCAGATAGTAACCAAACACTCCTTTGCTGCAGAGCACAGAAATCATTCAAATTTGCAGTCAACAGATACATCTGGGCCAGATTTTGGATCAATGGACTAGGCTGGAACTGCACATATACTGTATATGCAAAATTCAAAATACGGGGAGTGGTTGGTCTCTTTTGCAATCAAATCTGAATACTATGGAATTCGTTTCACATTTGTTTAATTTGACAGATTTTAAATGGATAATGGACATCACTAGACAAAAAGGAATAAACAACTATATGAAAAGGAACAAAACCAAAAACAAAGGAAGACTTTAACACACTTGCCCAAACAAGCACTAAATCTGACAAAAATAGATCAACCAATGACATAGCTGTGAAGGAACATATTAGCCATTGTTTTCTTGTCATCAACAGTAATTTTAACTGATTGTTAACATACTGTTCAAGTCTTCAACTGATTTGCTCCCAACATACGAATGGGTACAAATATGGTTCATTACCCACCTGCACAATTTGCTTCTGACATACTGGGCAGCTACAGGGTTCTTCTCCCATGTGGATTCTGACATACTGGGCAGCTACGGGCTTCTTCAGTTGTGTGGATTGTCTTCTGCTCCTCCATGTGGCCTGTTTCACCAAAGCCCTTCCTGCAGTATTTGCAGCACTATGGGAAGCGGACACCCTTGTGTGTGCGTTTAGGTGCTTCTCAAGAGTCTGGGCACGTTTGAAACACCTGCCCCAAACATCACTGACATTATTTCTTGTAGGTGATTAGCCACGTGTTTCTCTAGTCACAAGTACTTTTTGATTTATTTGTTTTTTTAAATAGGTAATTTTATATATAATGGCAACAAATGACATTTTAAGTTTTATGACAAAACGTGCAAACAAGCTGGCCTGAGAGGTGTGTAGCGGGATATGACTCAGTGCGTCTCTGGTGCTGCTTTTGATGAGTACAGTGTCATGAGTGTGTCTGTCCAGCGGTGCAAAGAGGGGATACAGCAAGGCATGGCATGGTGTTTATTCATTCGTTTGCATAGAAAATGACGCCTTTTCACATTGTGGAACTACAAATATGGCGGTCTTTTTTGTGCGGCGTAGTAATGACATATGTTGTGGAATTTTGAACAAACAGCAAGTCAGACGTGATTAAGAGAGTAATTTAATAAGAAAAAGAATAAAATAAATGTTTGGCTCTCCTCAGGTAGGGAGCCCCGAGTATACAAAACCGTGGCTAGTTATACTACTCCTGTGCTGTCTTTAACCAATCATCTTTTCTTAAGCAGCTCTTCTTTCCTTTGTTGCTGTGGCTATAAGCCAATCAGCTCTCAGCTTGGTTTTTTCCACAAACCAACCCAAACTGACTCCAAACAGTGTGGGTTGTGTGTCAAGTTGACCTTGATGTTAACAGTTCCTGATACATGTTCAACTTAATCAGCAACAGGCGGATATAAATGTGCAAACGGCATTATTAATTTAAGAACAAAAGGATCAGTGTGATTTTATATGAATCACATAATACATAGTTTCGTATCATTTTCCATCACACGTAAAAACAGAGTCTCACCGTATTGTCGGGCAGGAGGATCTGGACTCATTTATTACTTGATATCTTCCCCCATCTAGCGGTCATTAGAGGTTAGTCTTGAATTGATTTCTGTCGTGCAATATTTTAGATATAAATGTTTACATTTTCTATTACAGAACACGGCAAAGTATAGTCAACCAGTTCTAACCTTTTGAGAAAAACTTTAACTTCAAAGTAGGTGAATCTATTTACTTAGATTGAACCAATCGGATCACAGTTTATTTACATAGCATCAATGCTTTGAGTGCTTTAGATATAAGGACATCATGGCGATCTTTCTGCTCACACCTCAGTCAGTCTATAATTCTGTACTATGTGTTTCTATAGCTTCCAACTTTCACGAGTTTCTTGAATCTGTGGAGAAAAGTGCAGACTCAGGTACTTTCTTATTTGTGAACTTTTATACATTTTATGTAATTTATTTATCATCTATAATGTTTTATTACTTTTCATTTATAGATATAAGGACACAAAAACAGTTCATATACTCAATGAATTGTTACAAGATAATCTTTTCTAGAGAATGTTTACCATTTGTTAAAAGACTGATTTATTTCTAAAAGTTTATGCAGTGTGTTAATTTGTCACATGGAGGCAGAAGGGGTGAATCTGATATACCCCTCTTCCATCATCAACTATTCATGGAGTCCTTCAGTGGAGCTTGTACAACCAAAGAAACGCATACAGCGGTCACCGGCGGTTCTAAGTTACATCTAAAGAGGTCTAGGCCTATACACACTGTTCCACCTGAGGTAATAAAATGTTTTGGGGTAAAGGTATTTTCATGAGGCGATCTGTGATCTAATTATAATAGGCTTTGAAGCTCTCTGCAACAGGTGCAGAGTGGTGCAAGACTGTGTTTGAAAGCATAAAGAGGAATAATGTTTCTGGGGTATCTTAAGGCCTTTGTGGGTCTGTAAGTGCAGAGCAGAGGCTCTGATGCAGGTGGTTTCAAGGCCTCTGTGGAAGTCTACGGCAGATGACTCTGGACTGTTCCCGTGAGAAATAGCTTCCTAAGTATTGGTAAAGATCCCGGCTTTTAAAAGACGTGAAAGCCTCTTCGAGAGTTCTGTGGCTAAGCAAGGTTCATTATCTTACCATAAGAGCAGGGTGATACTGACCTGCAACATCATCTTGCAGGTGTTTGATGGTATGAGTTGAGATTATCTTTGTTAAAAACAAAAACAACAACAACAAAAAAAAAAAACCCAGGAAAATCTTCCAATAGGATATACTGGGGTCAAGCTTCAATTTGTACAATGATAGATCTCAATTTGCATATATTGAATAATGTATGGTTGAACACAGTGGTTGAGATTTCAAACACCAGTATGTAGAGAAGGTGTGGCAATCACATAATCAGTTGTGAAAACTGGATAAAAATGTGTGTTCCTTGTGTGATTATTAGACATATTCTGGACTATGCCTCGTTTGTATGTAACGCTGAGCTCAAAATAAATAATGGACCTACTACTCTCTTCAATTAATTCTGCATCTTTATTTTCTGTTTAAAGAGGACTTAATAAAATTACTGGAATGTGGGCAATATCTAGTAACACAGTGCCGAGTCTGCTAAACGTAGATCCCAGCCTTTTATATGGCCTCTTCCCTTTAATTCTACTGACTATAATTAATGTAAACCTTGTCGATTCTGGTGTTTGCTGTATAGAGGTAGCGAAAACTTTGCTAAAACAATGAAAAATATGCATCCTGTGAAAAGTTTATTGAACAATATAACATTGTTCCTTACCCAGAGCCATAACACGTCATTGATGGAAATCACACTGATGTGAGGGCGGTATGGGCCAACTCAACTGTATTTCCTGATTGTTTTATTCTGCAGGAGGATGTGGTCCAAATATTTTAAAAATCACAGGTTTGTTTAAGAGGACATAGTCGAACAGTTTGGGCTTACTGTTATTTTAATACTAGTGGTAACTATTAGTAAATACAACAATCTGACCATCCTCATACTGCATTGAGGGGTGATGGGGTGATGGTACCAGATGATGTTTAGGTATGTGGTTATGTTAATTTATTTTTGTTCCTTTATATTCACATATTTTGCAAGTGCGTATGTTATTGAGTTTAAAACCATCCATATATTATGCAATTATAGAAAATACAGAAACTGCATGAGACTTCTCTTGACTTGCTAGAAGTTCAGACTGTAGCAAGCTTAGCATTAGTAAATGGAATAGGTGTCATTTTAAGGATTCATTTAAAGTATTCATGAGGTATTTCTCCTAACATCGATGTATCGACAGTACCAATAAAATAAATAGCATAACAAGAATTACAGGTGTATAATAGTGTAATTACCCACAATGGTTGAAGTGTTTGAAAAGAGTTGTATAAAAGAATAGTTGGTTGGTTCGTGGCATAAAGTCATGAAACGGTGAAATGAGGTCATAAAAAGAGTGTTTACAGGGGAAAGTGCTTTAACATTGAATTAGACAAACTAATAACATAAAACAAGGGAGTTTAGAGATTCTGTGTCCTTTCGTAATGATTTGTGCATATGGCAGGCTGCTGCAAAGGATCCTGGGTAAGCTTCAGCAGACCTCAGTGTAAGATATATTAATAATATTAATCATAATAATACTATTCAGAGGTTACTTGACTAGTAATCAGAATGTTGCTAGTTCAAGCCCTACCACTGCCAAGTTACCACTGCTGGGTCCCTGAACAGCAATGAATCCTCAATTGTATTATTAATACAATCCAATACACATGCCTAATGCTCAGCTGTCAACTGCAAAAACTGACATTCTGAGCATTCGAACAGTAAGAGGAACAAAAAGAAAGGAGTCACCGACTGTACACGTGTCAATCATTTAGCCTTTTTACATGTTGTTTTAGTTTACTGTAATCAAGGCCTGAAACTGGAGTCTATGGACCAGGCAAAAATATTTCAATATTTAATGCGTTTTTATTTTTTCAGCCAGCATAAGCGGAAGCTCCAAGTTGTCGATCTCCAGGAGCAAACCCGTCCCTGCAAGGTTGGGGTGCATGTTCTGGATCACGGGAAACAGACCATAGATCACCCAACATCTGCTTCTGCTCCTGCGGAGGTTCCAGATCCAGCACGGAGGCAGTGAGAGGTTCCTGGCCCAGAGATTGGTCTGCAGCGGGCCTGATGGTACTCGGCATGTATTGGAAATGCTGTGGCTGAATGCTGTGCGTAGCCCAGCGGGTGCTGGGGTGGAGCTGTGCCAGTTGCCTGCTCGGGTAGCAGGTAGCCCAGTTCTGAGACTGTGGAATGGCCATCATGAAGTAGCCGGAGGGCGGGGCGGGCTGGTAGGGGTTGAGCACTGGGTTGCGCACGGCACTCACGCTGGCCATGCGCTGCATGTACTGGTGGGTGAGGTGGGCCTGCCGCTCCTCCTTGCGCTGCGCCAGGGCCACGTACAGCGGCTTGGTGCCTACGATGCACCCGTTCATCTCCTTCATTGCCTCGGTGGCCTCCTCCGGCGAGGAGAAACACACAAAGCCGAACCCTTTGGAGCGGCCGCCCTCCGTCATCACCTTGGCACTCGTGATTGTCCCGAATAGAGAGAACTCTTTACGCAGACGCTCGTCGTCCAGACTGTCGTCTAGGTTTTTAACGTACAGGTTCACTCCCTGGTAGCGAGTTGTGCCGTCCTGCTTCATCTGCTCAAACTTGCGTTTGAGCTCTGTCTGCCTCTCGCCTTTCTTCTGGGCACGAGCCACATACAGCTGCTTCCCATTCAACTTCTTCCCGTTCATCTCATCCACAGCCCTTTTGGCATCCTCTTGCCTCTCGAAGCTCACAAAGCCAAAGCCCTTGGACTTGCCGCTCTCGTCTCTCATGACGCGAAGGCTCAGCGTTGGGCCGAACTTGCTGAAGATCTCATTTAGCTTGTTGTCGTCCATGTCCTCCCAAGTATGAGATATTATTTCCATCAGGCTCAGGACCATCTCTTTAGGATAAGGTCAAGAGAAATCTCTTGGAATGTGGTGTTAACAGGTTCCAACTGGTGTGGGTGTTTTATATTACTTTGCATATATTGACAAATGTGTGGTTTGGATGCAATGGACGTGAAGAAAAATGCAAATATGTAAAGGAATGTGGGGTGAATACATAACCACTACTGAAAAATGTATGAAAATGTGGGTTCTCTGATTTTTAGACATTCTCCAGAGGGTGCCTCAATAATGCGTGTTAATGTTAACCTACAATAAAGTACGTGCACAGTTATGCTCTTTAACCAATTCTGAAGTCTGCATTTTTATTTAATATTTGAATTGAACTTTAAAACTAGCCGACTGGGCACCTAGGAACCACATACTGTTGCTATGTGCAGAGATGTGGGCTTGCAGCCCATTGTTGGGCAGAGTCCATCGCACTGCTCCAATAGACCTGCTCTGACTGCTACTTTCCCACGTCGGCAGTCGAAGTCGTTTCTCCTTCACAATGCTTTTCACCTGGTTGGCCAGTTTCACCGTCTCAGTAGACAAGCTAAAAGAAACTGTTGGCAGCCTCTCGTTGCTCCTGTAATATGACCGTCGCCAGACCAGAGAGTGGAACTGGATGGCAGTGTGGCACTTGCAGCTGCAGTTTGTTTGCTTCAAGATTTAATACGTGTAAGTGACCTTTGCTTCTCGTCCTGTCTTTACTGGTTTGTTAATAAGGTCATTTGAAATTGTGTTGTACATAAAGGAATATTACAGAATTATTCTCTATTTTAAGCTACACTGTGGGGTTTTGTTTTTTTGATCTTTACATTTATATTAATGCAACCCAATACACTTATCTAATGATCAGCTATGACCTGTAAGAACTGACAATCTGAACATTCAAACTTTAAGAGGAATAAAAACAAAAAAATGATCAGCTGTTCATGTCAAAATCTGTAATATGTAATAGAAATAACTGTAATATGTTCAATATAACTGTAATATGTAACATATAACTGTAAATATGTCAATTGCAAGATGGGACTGTACATTCTGTACATACATATATAAATATCCATATATACATTGTACATATAAACATTATATATATATATATATATATATATATATATATATATATATATATATATATATATATATATATTGTACATGCACTATTAATATATTTTTGTATATATATAGAATATATTTCTCTATGCACCCCTGTTTTTCTTTTTCCTCAGATTGGACAGAGCACTCAACCATTTCACTGTGAGTTATACTGTGTATGACTATGTATGCGACAAATAAACCAAACTTGAAATGATTTTACCTTTTTCTGTCGTTTTCATTTTAAGCTTAGAATAACCAAGGCCTGGACTTTGTAAGGTGGTTTTGAATCCAGGTCAGCTAGGTGAGGACACCAATAGCTTACTGGGTAAGCAGCCACACTCTAACAATGGTGGGCTCGTGTGCAGAACAGTTAGAGCTTGGATCAAGCAAAACAAGAGGAAAAAACGAAACACCTCGGTGAGCGTGGAAAAGGGGAGAACAAAGAACGCCACGGAAAGAAATGGCAACCCCGATGCACTGGGGAAAACTCGAACTAAAAGCTCCCAAACAAAACCAGAAAACGGGGAGAAACTTGAATGGCTAAGGGAAGCCTCAGGAGAGAGACAGACTCGAGAGGGGAAAACTGGAGAAGGGAGGGGACGTGTAAAAACACTGACACCCTCGCAGAACAGAAAAGAGGCATAGCACAAGGGCTCACAGACCTCAATACCCAGAGTTACCGGCTAGGAGCTTGGCTCAAAACTTTATCAAAAACCCAGCACTGAATGATTGGGTCACTGGGCTTATATAAGGTCTAGCCCAGCTGTTGGGTGTTGATCCTGATCAGTGGCGTGGTTGACTCGACGCCTCCCTCTGGTCGAGGGGGCCTCGGCCTGGTGCCAACCCTTACAGGCTTGATGTCTACAGACATGGCAAAAATATTTCAATGTTCAATGCATTTCAGTTTCAATGTTTATTTTTTTCAGTTAAAATGTTAATTTTTTTTACTGCTTATTCTTCCATTAGACAGCCAGAAGCGCAGCACTGGTTAAAGTTTTTGAGCGGCTTCCTGCGCGCACTGGTCCTGGAGCACAGCGACTGCCTCATCCACCTTAGGGTGCAGAGACTCAGGAGACTCCAGCATATGCAGTAGCTCCGAGTTGTCCAGTTCCAGGAACAGACCCGTGATCTTCCCTGCAAGGGTGGGCTGCATGTTCTGGATCAGGGGAAACAGACGCTCACCCAGTATCTGCTTCTGCTCCTGTGGAGGTGCAGCAGCCAGCATGGAGGCACTGAGAGGTTCCTGACCCTGCACATGGACCGCAGCCAGCTGCACGGGCACCTGGAGCTCTGCCCCCAGGTGCTGCTGTGGGTTGAGAAACATAAATGTTTTATAATTGATTTGACTGATAAATGGTAAGTTCGACATTTATATCTAAGGGCTGTGTGCCCAGGTGTTGCTGTGGGCTGTGAACGCCTGAGGTGGTTTTGTACTGTGGTACTGCTCTCACCAGCGACGCCTTGTTGGCAGCTTCCGCGCTGGCCATCCCTGTCCCCGGAGCCTCAGATGCCATGGTCTGATAGGCCATCGTGCGTGGGACCTGGCAGGCGGTGGTTGGTCGGATGGCGCTGAAGGCCTGCGGGCAGGATGCGGCTGGACCGATGGCACTCGGCATATCCTGGACTTGCTGTGGGTGGACGCACTGCATGGCCCAGCAAGGGCTGGGGAGGAGTTGTGCCAGCTGGCTGCTTGCGCAGTAGGCAGGCCAGTTCTGAGCTTGTGGAATGGCTTCCATGTTGTAGCCGGAGGGCGGGGCAGGCTGGTAGGGGTTGAGCACGAGGTTGGGCAAGGCACTCACGCTGGCCGTGCGCTTCATGTACTTGTTGGAGAGGTGGGCCTGCCGCTCCTCCTTGCGCTGCGCCAGAGCCACGTACAGCGGCTTGGTGCCTACAACGCGCCCATTCATCTCCGTCATGGCCGTGGCGGCCTCCTCCGGCGAGGAGAAACACACGAAGCCGAACCCTTTGGAGCGGCCGCCCTCCATCATCACCTTGGCACTTGTGATGGTCCCGAACGGAGAGAACTCCTTACGTAGACGCGCGTCGTCCAGACCGTCGTCTAGGTTCTTGACGTACAGGTTGTCTCCCTGGTAGCGAGTCATACCGTCCTGCTTCATCTGCTCAAACTTTCGTTTCAGCCCTGTCTGCCTCTCGCCTTTCTTCTGGGCATAACCCACATACACCTTCTTCCCATTCAGCTCCTTCCCATTTATCTCATCCACAGCCCTCTGGGCATCCTCGTGCCTCTCGTAGTTCACAAAGCCAAAGCCCTTGGACTTGCCGCTCTCGTCGGTCATGACGCGAGTGCTCAGCGTTTGGCCAAACTTGCTGAAGATCTCCTTCAGCTTGTCGTCGTCCATGTCCTCTCCAAAGTTCTTGACGTACACATTGGTGAACTTTTTGGCCCTGGCCCCCATCTCAGCCTCTCGCTCCTTGCGAGACTTGAAGTGGCCAATGAACACTTTGCGGTCATTGAGCAACATGCCATTAAGTCTCTCAATTGCTCTCTCCGCAGCCTCACGGGTCTCAAAGTGCACAAAGCCGTAGCCCTTAGAGCCATTCTCGTCACACACCACCTTGCTGGAAAGGATGTTCCCAAAGGCAGAGAATGTGTCGTAAAGAGCTTCGCTGTCAATAGACTTGTCAAGGTTCTTGATGAAGATGTTGCCAACTCCACTCTTCCTCAGAGAGGGGTCTCTCTGGGACCACATAATTCGCACAGGTCTGCCTTTGATGATGTTAAAGTTCATAGTGTCCAAAGCACGCTCAGCATCTGCCTGCTGCTGAAAGTTCACGTATGCGTATCCAAGTGAGCGGAGGGTCATCGCGTCCCTGCAAATCCGTACGGAGACTATTGCGCCAGCAGGACTGAATTTCTCGTATAGCATGGCCTCGGTAACGTCTGGATGAAGGTCACCCACGTACAACGAAGTCATCGGCGAACTTGGAGCACTTGGATTCATTTTCGTGAGGATCGTCGGTCAACCTTTCTGGAAATCGTAGTCGAAAGTAGTAAATGAATAAAATAAAATCGT
Source organism: Electrophorus electricus (assembly GCF_041902795.1). NCBI lineage: Eukaryota > Metazoa > Chordata > Actinopteri > Gymnotiformes > Gymnotidae > Electrophorus > Electrophorus electricus. The sequence continues at coordinate 152,904 of NW_027658616.1, read as the reverse complement.
AAATGATTTAACCAAATGATCTAACTGCACGAATTATAAAACAGTTTGAAACAGCAATTCAACAGAGCCAGGCAAGTGTCGACCGACCAAAGCGATCAAAGCAACACTTTAGCTTTAGATTCAAATACATGACAACTTGGTTGTTACGTAAGAGTGCTTTTACGTAAATGTTTATTTTTAAATATTATACAAACGCTATTTATTTATTTATGAATTATTCAATTATTTTAACTTATAACGTTAATAGCGTGAATGAGAGGCTTTAACAACGCCTTATATTTCAAAATATTACCTAGTCACAGCATTTTCCAAAAATCGTCCATATGCTGCTCACACTGAATCATTTACCGCATGGCTCAGAATAAATACTTTTAGTTTGATAAACGCAGCAACATTCATTTTCTTTAGCCTAATGCTCGGCAAAAAACATCGCATTAAAGTTAATTAATGGGATGAAATCAGTTTGCCTTGGAGCAGGCCTATGTTCTTTGAGGTTAAAAATCATCGCCTGGATTGTAAACCTTAGTAGAGTTCCACAACGAGGTGCGATTTGTAAAAGGACGTCTTTTTCTCTCCGAGTTAGAAATCTGGAGAAATAAATATATCAATTGATTTCCGCCCATCGGAGGACCTTTAGAACTTTATTATTTATTCATTATTTATTTCTAACTTCTCACTGTGTCCAACTATATCGGGTGTATAAAACGTATGAACAGACATAAATAACGTGGGGGAAACGGGAATAGGGGAGAGAGGAAAAATAAGACGAACAGAGACGAAACAGACAAACGGGAAATGCAGATAGAGTATTTTAAGTATTTGCCACCTGCACCATTACGGGAATGTGTGTGTGTGTGTGTGTGTGTGTGTGTGTGTGTGTGTGTGTGTGTGTGTGTGTGTGTGTGTGTGTGTGTGTGTGTGTGTGTGTGTGTTCGTGTGTGACTGCTTGTGTGCGTCTGCCTGTGTGTGTGTGTGAGAGAGAGAGAGAGAGGCTATGTGCGAGTGCACTGTATATGTACACGTACTAGATTGGGATATTTATCATTTATGGATTAGCTCTGTAAACTTTTTATCAAAGGAGTCCAGTCTAGGTTATTGGTTCTTATTGATTCATTCTGAGATTTTTTTCCATTGATATGTAGTCTATCAATAGATTTTTCCATTCGGTGACACTAATATTATTTTTTGTTTTCCAATTCATGAGTATGTTTGTATTTGCAATTAATAATGTTATATATATATTATCCTGTTTTTTTTCTATTGTCACATTGGTTGATGACATGTCTCCTAGGAGACATAAAGATGGTGTTGGATGGATAGGGTTATTTAAATCATGGGACATGTGTGTGATTACTTATTGCCAAAATTGCTTGATAGGTGTGCTCTGCCACACGATGTGAATGTAATCGTCAGCTGTCTTTGGAGTAAAGTATGTACAGATTGCTGAGCTTGTGAAACCAATTTTAAACATCCAATGTGTAGTATAATGTAATCTATGTATTATTTTGTACTGAATGCATTGTAGGTTAGTGTTGCTGTCATGTGGTAATTATTATTACACATTTTAATCCAAACTGTGGCGTCGGGAGCTAGTAATAAATCTTCCTCCCATTGTCTCGATGGGAGAGTAATTATGCGATTTGATTTCATTATTAGTTTGTATATCTTATGTGATAGTTTTTTTGTATTAGGAATGTTTATAATACTGATATGGATGCAGGTGAGTTTAATGTCTCTGAACTGATAGTTGCTCTTACCTGCTTTCTATATCTTATGTTTGGGCTACTTGTGGAAGTGACATGAAAGCAGTGTTATGTTTATGTGAGTCTGGAGTTTGATATCTTGTGAAATTTCCACCAGGCTGTTAGTATCATGGCCACCCACAAATTGTTGATCATGAATGTTCTTTAATTGATTTGACTGATAAATGGTAAGTCTGACTTTTAGATCTTTGCATAATGTTTGCTATATGTCTATCCATATTCTGTCTGATATACTAAGTTTTATCCATTTTATACCATATTATAGTTGATTTGCAATAATCAACTACAGTTCTGTAATGTTGTGAGTTTGATTCTATGTGATTTATTTTTCCAGTAGAATCAAGTTATGATGTTGTCCAAAGATTTTAGACAGGTTGGTGGCGCTGGAATAATTGAAAACAAATAATTTCGTTTAGGTAATATTCTCATTTTAATTATTGCAGTTTGTCGAAAGAGCATAAGGGGCAAATTTGTCCATCAATGAAGTTCGTCGCTTATTGTTTTAATAATTGGATGACTATTTATTTTTGAATAACAGACAACTGGGAAGAGAATTTAATACCCAGATATGTAATATGATTGGTATTCAGGGGGATGGGGTTTTTAATTGCATCATAAAGTTATGCTGCTAATATATAGTATAATACACAAATATCCTACTGGAGATACAATTTGACCAGTTATGTGTGATGTTCTGTGATGATCATATAGAACACCACAGACAACTGTTTGGCACATCACTGTTAAACCTCCTGATTGCAACCCGGGGCATCGTGAACTGTACAACATGACCCTCAGACAATGATCTCTGAGTGAAAGCAATAAACATAATCATCTTCATATCATCACTTTCTCTACAAGTTCAGTGGAAGAGATGTCAGTTAAAGGGAGTTTTAATACCCTTTCCATCTTTAAATTTAATAAAAACACAGATGGAAAAATTCCAGAAAGTGAGAGAGAGAAAGGAAACTAGACTTTAAAATGGTGCTGCCCTCTTGATTTACAACTGTAGATTATTGAAATTATTACAAATGTCCGATGCCAAAAGGGATTGTGTCAGTGTTTCACTACTCAGTATTGCATTTGGTAGACAGTATAAACAATTAGACTATGGTTAAAAAAATCACAGAAATAAAGCAAACACCAATATAATCTTGAACCACCTAGTCCCAGGAAACATTAGATTACTGGAACAAAATCAGACAACTAGCAGAACAACTTTTTAACCAATGATGCAGATGCACTTTTAGTGGATTTATTTATCTGTATTTCAATCCACTAAAGTTTTTCACTTGATCTAACATTACATTTAAGACCGAAATCCTGTTACGTCTCACAGAAGATTCCACTGATCAAGCTGCTACTTACCCATCCTGGTCCTGGAGTACCTTTGCTCTGTACACTTTAGTGATGTCTTTGCTACCAACAAGCCTATTTTAATCCATCAGATAGTAACCAAACGCTCCTTTGCTGCAGAGCACAGAAATCATTCAAATTTGCAGTCAACAGATACATCTGGGCCAGATTTTGGATCAATGGACTAGGCTGGAACTGCACATATACTGTATATGCAAAATTCAAAATACGGGGAGTGGTTGGTCTCTTTTGCAATCAAATCTGAATACTATGGAATTCGTTTCACATTTGTTTAATTTGACAGATTTTAAATGGATAATGGACATCACTAGACAAAAAGGAATAAACAACTATATGAAAAGGAACAAAACCAAAAACAAAGGAAGACTTTAACACACTTGCCCAAACAAGCACTAAATCTGACAAAAATAGATCAACCAATGACATAGCTGTGAAGGAACATATTAGCCATTGTTTTCTTGTCATCAACAGTAATTTTAACTGATTGTTAACATACTGTTCAAGTCTTCAACTGATTTGCTCCCAACATACGAATGGGTACAAATATGGTTCATTACCCACCTGCACAATTTGCTTCTGACATACTGGGCAGCTACAGGGTTCTTCTCCCATGTGGATTCTGACATACTGGGCAGCTACGGGCTTCTTCAGTTGTGTGGATTGTCTTCTGCTCCTCCATGTGGCCTGTTTCACCAAAGCCCTTCCTGCAGTATTTGCAGCACTATGGGAAGCGGACACCCTTGTGTGTGCGTTTAGGTGCTTCTCAAGAGTCTGGGCACGTTTGAAACACCTGCCCCAAACATCACTGACATTATTTCTTGTAGGTGATTAGCCACGTGTTTCTCTAGTCACAAGTACTTTTTGATTTATTTGTTTTTTTAAATAGGTAATTTTATATATAATGGCAACAAATGACATTTTAAGTTTTATGACAAAACGTGCAAACAAGCTGGCCTGAGAGGTGTGTAGCGGGATATGACTCAGTGCGTCTCTGGTGCTGCTTTTGATGAGTACAGTGTCATGAGTGTGTCTGTCCAGCGGTGCAAAGAGGGGATACAGCAAGGCATGGCATGGTGTTTATTCATTCGTTTGCATAGAAAATGACGCCTTTTCACATTGTGGAAGTACAAATATGGCGGTCTTTTTTGTGCGGCGTAGTAATGACATATGTTGTGGAATTTTGAACAAACAGCAAGTCAGACGTGATTAAGAGAGTAATTTAATAAGAAAAAGAATAAAATAAATGTTTGGCTCTCCTCAGGTAGGGAGCCCCGAGTATACAAAACCGTGGCTAGTTATACTACTCCTGTGCTGTCTTTAACCAATCATCTTTTCTTAAGCAGCTCTTCTTTCCTTTGTTGCTGTGGCTATAAGCCAATCAGCTCTCAGCTTGGTTTTTTCCACAAACCAACCCAAACTGACTCCAAACAGTGTGGGTTGTGTGTCAAGTTGACCTTGATGTTAACAGTTCCTGATACATGTTCAACTTAATCAGCAACAGGCGGATATAAATGTGCAAACGGCATTATTAATTTAAGAACAAAAGGATCAGTGTGATTTTATATGAATCACATAATACATAGTTTCGTATCATTTTCCATCACACGTAAAAACAGAGTCTCACCGTATTGTCGGGCAGGAGGATCTGGACTCATTTATTACTTGATATCTTCCCCCATCTAGCGGTCATTAGAGGTTAGTCTTGAATTGATTTCTGTCGTGCAATATTTTAGATATAAATGTTTACATTTTCTATTACAGAACACGGCAAAGTATAGTCAACCAGTTCTAACCTTTTGAGAAAAACTTTAACTTCAAAGTAGGTGAATCTATTTACTTAGATTGAACCAATCGGATCACAGTTTATTTACATAGCATCAATGCTTTGAGTGCTTTAGATATAAGGACATCATGGCGATCTTTCTGCTCACACCTCAGTCAGTCTATAATTCTGTACTATGTGTTTCTATAGCTTCCAACTTTCACGAGTTTCTTGAATCTGTGGAGAAAAGTGCAGACTCAGGTACTTTCTTATTTGTGAACTTTTATACATTTTATGTAATTTATTTATCATCTATAATGTTTTATTACTTTTCATTTATAGATATAAGGACACAAAAACAGTTCATATACTCAATGAATTGTTACAAGATAATCTTTTCTAGAGAATGTTTACCATTTGTTAAAAGACTGATTTATTTCTAAAAGTTTATGCAGTGTGTTAATTTGTCACATGGAGGCAGAAGGGGTGAATCTGATATACCCCTCTTCCATCATCAACTATTCATGGAGTCCTTCAGTGGAGCTTGTACAACCAAAGAAACGCATACAGCGGTCACCGGCGGTTCTAAGTTACATCTAAAGAGGTCTAGGCCTATACACACTGTTCCACCTGAGGTAATAAAATGTTTTGGGGTAAAGGTATTTTCATGAGGCGATCTGTGATCTAATTATAATAGGCTTTGAAGCTCTCTGCAACAGGTGCAGAGTGGTGCAAGACTGTGTTTGAAAGCATAAAGAGGAATAATGTTTCTGGGGTATCTTAAGGCCTTTGTGGGTCTGTAAGTGCAGAGCAGAGGCTCTGATGCAGGTGGTTTCAATGCCTCTGTGGAAGTCTACGGCAGATGACTCTGGACTGTTCCCGTGAGAAATAGCTTCCTAAGTATTGGTAAAGATCCCGGCTTTTAAAAGACGTGAAAGCCTCTTCGAGAGTTCTGTGGCTAAGCAAGGTTCATTATCTTACCATAAGAGCAGGGTGATACTGACCTGCAACATCATCTTGCAGGTGTTTGATGGTATGAGTTGAGATTATCTTTGTTAAAAACAAAAACAACAACAACAAAAAAAAAAAACCCAGGAAAATCTTCCAATAGGATATACTGGGGTCAAGCTTCAATTTGTACAATGATAGATCTCAATTTGCATATATTGAATAATGTATGGTTGAACACAGTGGTTGAGATTTCAAACACCAGTATGTAGAGAAGGTGTGGCAATCACATAATCAGTTGTGAAAACTGGATAAAAATGTGTGTTCCTTGTGTGATTATTAGACATATTCTGGACTATGCCTCGTTTGTATGTAACGCTGAGCTCAAAATAAATAATGGACCTACTACTCTCTTCAATTAATTCTGCATCTTTATTTTCTGTTTAAAGAGGACTTAATAAAATTACTGGAATGTGGGCAATATCTAGTAACACAGTGCCGAGTCTGCTAAACGTAGATCCCAGCCTTTTATATGGCCTCTTCCCTTTAATTCTACTGACTATAATTAATGTAAACCTTGTCGATTCTGGTGTTTGCTGTATAGAGGTAGCGAAAACTTTGCTAAAACAATGAAAAATATGCATCCTGTGAAAAGTTTATTGAACAATATAACATTGTTCCTTACCCAGAGCCATAACACGTCATTGATGGAAATCACACTGATGTGAGGGCGGTATGGGCCAACTCAACTGTATTTCCTGATTGTTTTATTCTGCAGGAGGATGTGGTCCAAATATTTAAAAAATCACAGGTTTGTTTAAGAGGACATAGTCGAACAGTTTGGGCTTACTGTTATTTTAATACTAGTGGTAACTATTAGTAAATACAACAATCTGACCATCCTCATACTGCATTGAGGGGTGATGGGGTGATGGTACCAGATGATGTTTAGGTATGTGGTTATGTTAATTTATTTTTGTTCCTTTATATTCACATATTTTGCAAGTGCGTATGTTATTGAGTTTAAAACCATCCATATATTATGCAATTATAGAAAATACAGAAACTGCATGAGACTTCTCTTGACTTGCTAGAAGTTCAGACTGTAGCAAGCTTAGCATTAGTAAATGGAATAGGTGTCATTTTAAGGATTCATTTAAAGTATTCATGAGGTATTTCTCCTAACATCGATGTATCGACAGTACCAATAAAATAAATAGCATAACAAGAATTACAGGTGTATAATAGTGTAATTACCCACAATGGTTGAAGTGTTTGAAAAGAGTTGTATAAAAGAATAGTTGGTTGGTTCGTGGCATAAAGTCATGAAACGGTGAAATGAGGTCATAAAAAGAGTGTTTACAGGGGAAAGTGCTTTAACATTGAATTAGACAAACTAATAACATAAAACAAGGGAGTTTAGAGATTCTGTGTCCTTTCGTAATGATTTGTGCATATGGCAGGCTGCTGCAAAGGATCCTGGGTAAGCTTCAGCAGACCTCAGTGTAAGATATATTAATAATATTAATCATAATAATACTATTCAGAGGTTACTTGACTAGTAATCAGAATGTTGCTAGTTCAAGCCCTACCACTGCCAAGTTACCACTGCTGGGTCCCTGAACAGCAATGAATCCTCAATTGTATTATTAATACAATCCAATACACATGCCTAATGCTCAGCTGTCAACTGCAAAAACTGACATTCTGAGCATTCGAACAGTAAGAGGAACAAAAAGAAAGGAGTCACCGACTGTACACGTGTCAATCATTTAGCCTTTTTACATGTTGTTTTAGTTTACTGTAATCAAGGCCTGAAACTGGAGTCTATGGACCAGGCAAAAATATTTCAATTTTTAATGCGTTTTTATTTTTTCAGTTTCACTGTTTCAATGAGACTCAGGAGACTCCAGCATAAGCAGAAGCTCCAAGTTGTCGATCTCCAGGAGCAAACCCGTCCCTGCAAGGTTGGGGTGCATGTTCTGGATCACGGGAAACAGACCATCGATCACCCAACATCTGCTTCTGCTCCTGCGGAGGTTCCAGATCCAGCACGGAGGCAGTGAGAGGTTCCTGGCCCAGAGATTGGTCTGCAGCGGGCCTGATGGTACTCGGCATGTATTGGAAATGCTGTGGCTGAATGCTGTGCGTAGCCCAGCGGGTGCTGGGGTGGAGCTGTGCCAGTTGCCTGCTCGGGTAGCAGGTAGCCCAGTTCTGAGCCTGTGGAATGGCCATCATGAAGTAGCCGGAGGGCGGGGCGGGCTGGTAGGGGTTGAGCACTGGGTTGCGCACGGCACTCACGCTGGCCATGCGCTGCATGTACTAGTGGGTGAGGTGGGCCTGCCGCTCCTCCTTGCGCTGCGCCAGGGCCACGTACAGCGGCTTGGTGCCTACGATGCACCCGTTCATCTCCTTCATTGCCTCGGTGGCCTCCTCCGGCGAGGAGAAACACACAAAGCCGAACCCTTTGGAGCGGCCGCCCTCCGTCATCACCTTGGCACTCGTGATTGTCCCGAATAGAGAGAACTCTTTACGCAGACGCTCGTCGTCCAGACTGTCGTCTAGGTTTTTAACGTACAGGTTCACTCCCTGGTAGCGAGTCGTGCCGTCCTGCTTCATCTGCTCAAACTTGCGTTTGAGCTCTGTCTGCCTCTCGCCTTTCTTCTGGGCACGAGCCACATACAGCTGCTTCCCATTCAACTTCTTCCCGTTCATCTCATCCACAGCCCTTTTGGCATCCTCGTGCCTCTCGAAGCTCACAAAGCCAAAGCCCTTGGACTTGCCGCTCTCGTCTGTCATGACGCGACGGCTCAGCGTTGGGCCGAACTTGCTGAAGATCTCATTTAGCTTGTTGTCGTCCATGTCCTCCCAAGTATGAGATATTATTTCCATCAGGCTCAGGACCATCTCTTTAGGATAAGGTCAAGAGAAATCTCTTGGAATGTGGTGTTAACAGGTTCCAACTGGTGTGGGTGTTTTATATTACTTTGCATATATTGACAAATGTATGGTTTGGATGCAATGGACGTGAAGACAAACGCAAATATGTAAAGGAATGTGGGGTGAATACATAACCACTACTGAAAAATGTATGAAAATGTGGGTTCTCTGATTTTTAGACATTCTCCAGAGGGTGCCTCAATAATGCGTGTTAATGTTAACCTACAATAAAGTACGTGCACAGTTATGCTCTTTAACCAATTCTGAAGTCTGCATTTTTATTTAATATTTGAATTGAACTTTAAAACTAGCCGACTGGGCACCTAGGAACCACATACTGTTGCTATGTGCAGAGATGTGGGCTTGCAGCCCATTGTTGGGCAGAGTCCATCGCACTGCTCCAATAGACCTGCTCTGACTGCTACTTTCCCACGTCGGCAGTCGAAGTCGTTTCTCCTTCACAATGCTTTTCACCTGGTTGGCCAGTTTCACCGTCTCAGTAGACAAGCTAAAAGAAACTGTTGGCAGCCTCTCGTTGCTCCTGTAATATGACCGTCGCCAGACCAGAGAGTGGAACTGGATGGCAGTGTGGCACTTGCAGCTGCAGTTTGTTTGCTTCAAGATTTAATACGTGTAAGTGACCTTTGCTTCTCGTCCTGTCTTTACTGGTTTGTTAATAAGGTCATTTGAAATTGTGTTGTACATAAAGGAATATTACAGAATTATTCTCTATTTTAAGCTACACTGTGGGGTTTTGTTTTTTTGATCTTTACATTTATATTAATGCAACCCAATACACTTATCTAATGATCAGCTATGACCTGTAAGAACTGACAATCTGAACATTCAAACTTTAAGAGGAATAAAAACAAAAAAATGATCAGCTGTTCATGTCAAAATCTGTAATATGTAATAGAAATAACTGTAATATGTTCAATATAACTGTAATATGTTCAATTACCACCATGTAACATATAACTGTAAATATGTCAATTGCAAGATGGGACTGTACATTCTGTACATACATATATAAATATCCATATATACATTGTACATATAAACATTATATATATATATATATATATATATATATATATATATATATATATATATATATATATATATATATTGTACATGCACTATTAATATATTTTTGTATATATATAGAATATATTTCTCTATGCACCCCTGTTTTTCTTTTTCCTCAGATTGGACAGAGCACTCAACCATTTCACTGTGAGTTATACTGTGTATGACTATGTATGCGACAAATAAACCAAACTTGAAATGATTTTACCTTTTTCTGTCGTTTTCATTTTAAGCTTAGAATAACCAAGGCCTGGACTTTGTAAGGTGGTTTTGAATCCAGGTCAGCTAGGTGAGGACACCAATAGCTTACTGGGTAAGCAGCCACACTCTAACAATGGTGGGCTCGTGTGCAGAACAGTTAGAGCTTGGATCAAGCAAAACAAGAGGAAAAAACGAAACACCTCGGTGAGCGTGGAAAAGGGGAGAACAAAGAACGCCACGGAAAGAAATGGCAACCCCGATGCACTGGGGAAAACTCGAACTAAAAGCTCCCAAACAAAACCAGAAAACGGGGAGAAACTTGAATGGCTAAGGGAAGCCTCAGGAGAGAGACAGACTCGAGAGGGGAAAACTGGAGAAGGGAGGGGACGTGTAAAAACACTGACACCCTCGCAGAACAGAAAAGAGGCATAGCACAAGGGCTCACAGACCTCAATACCCAGAGTTACCGGCTAGGAGCTTGGCTCAAAACTTTATCAAAAACCCAGCACTGAATGATTGGGTCACTGGGCTTATATAAGGTCTAGCCCAGCTGTTGGGTGTTGATCCTGATCAGTGGCGTGGTTGACTCGACGCCTCCCTCTGGTCGAGGGGGCCTCGGCCTGGTGCCAACCCTTACAGGCTTGATGTCTACAGACATGGCAAAAATATTTCAATGTTCAATGCATTTCAGTTTCAATGTTTATTTTTTTCAGTTAAAATGTTAATTTTTTTTACTGCTTATTCTTCCATTAGACAGCCAGAAGCGCAGCACTGGTTAAAGTTTTTGAGCGGCTTCCTGCGCGCACTGGTCCTGGAGCACAGCGACTGCCTCATCCACCTTAGGGTGCAGAGACTCAGGAGACTCCAGCATATGCAGTAGCTCCGAGTTGTCCAGTTCCAGGAACAGACCCGTGATCTTCCCTGCAAGGGTGGGCTGCATGTTCTGGATCAGGGGAAACAGACGCTCACCCAGTATCTGCTTCTGCTCCTGTGGAGGTGCAGCAGCCAGCATGGAGGCACTGAGAGGTTCCTGACCCTGCACATGGACCGCAGCCAGCTGCACGGGCACCTGGAGCTCTGCCCCCAGGTGCTGCTGTGGGTTGAGAAACATAAATGTTTTATAATTGATTTGACTGATAAATGGTAAGTTCGACATTTATATCTAAGGGCTGTGTGCCCAGGTGTTGCTGTGGGCTGTGAACGCCTGAGGTGGTTTTGTACTGTGGTACTGCTCTCACCAGCGACGCCTTGTTGGCAGCTTCCGCGCTGGCCATCCCTGTCCCCGGAGCCTCAGATGCCATGGTCTGATAGGCCATCGTGCGTGGGACCTGGCAGGCGGTGGTTGGTCGGATGGCGCTGAAGGCCTGCGGGCAGGATGCGGCTGGACCGATGGCACTCGGCATATCCTGGACTTGCTGTGGGTGGACGCACTGCATGGCCCAGCAAGGGCTGGGGAGGAGTTGTGCCAGCTGGCTGCTTGCGCAGTAGGCAGGCCAGTTCTGAGCTTGTGGAATGGCTTCCATGTTGTAGCCGGAGGGCGGGGCAGGCTGGTAGGGGTTGAGCACGAGGTTGGGCAAGGCACTCACGCTGGCCGTGCGCTTCATGTACTTGTTGGAGAGGTGGGCCTGCCGCTCCTCCTTGCGCTGCGCCAGAGCCACGTACAGCGGCTTGGTGCCTACAACGCGCCCATTCATCTCCGTCATGGCCGTGGCGGCCTCCTCCGGCGAGGAGAAACACACGAAGCCGAACCCTTTGGAGCGGCCGCCCTCCATCATCACCTTGGCACTTGTGATGGTCCCGAACGGAGAGAACTCCTTACGTAGACGCGCGTCGTCCAGACCGTCGTCTAGGTTCTTGACGTACAGGTTGTCTCCCTGGTAGCGAGTCATACCGTCCTGCTTCATCTGCTCAAACTTTCGTTTCAGCCCTGTCTGCCTCTCGCCTTTCTTCTGGGCATAACCCACATACACCTTCTTCCCATTCAGCTCCTTCCCATTTATCTCATCCACAGCCCTCTGGGCATCCTCGTGCCTCTCGTAGTTCACAAAGCCAAAGCCCTTGGACTTGCCGCTCTCGTCGGTCATGACGCGAGTGCTCAGCGTTTGGCCAAACTTGCTGAAGATCTCCTTCAGCTTGTCGTCGTCCATGTCCTCTCCAAAGTTCTTGACGTACACATTGGTGAACTTTTTGGCCCTGGCCCCCATCTCAGCCTCTCGCTCCTTGCGAGACTTGAAGTGGCCAATGAACACTTTGCGGTCATTGAGCAACATGCCATTAAGTCTCTCAATTGCTCTCTCCGCAGCCTCACGGGTCTCAAAGTGCACAAAGCCGTAGCCCTTAGAGCCATTCTCGTCACACACCACCTTGCTGGAAAGGATGTTCCCAAAGGCAGAGAATGTGTCGTAAAGAGCTTCGCTGTCAATAGACTTGTCAAGGTTCTTGATGAAGATGTTGCCAACTCCACTCTTCCTCAGAGAGGGGTCTCTCTGGGACCACATAATTCGCACAGGTCTGCCTTTGATGATGTTAAAGTTCATAGTGTCCAAAGCCCGCTCAGCATCTGCCTGCTGCTGAAAGTTCACGTATGCGTATCCAAGTGAGCGGAGGGTCATCGCGTCCCTGCAAATCCGTACGGAGACTATTGCGCCAGCAGGACTGAATTTCTCGTATAGCATGGCCTCGGTAACGTCTGGATGAAGGTCACCCACGTACAACGAAGTCATCGGCGAACTTGGAGCACTTGGATTCATTTTCGTGAGGATCGTCGGTCAACCTTTCTGGAAATCGTAGTCGAAAGTAGTAAATGAATAAAATAAAATCGTAAATGATTTAACCAAATGATCTAACTGCACGAATTATAAAACAGTTTGAAACAGCAATTCAACAGAGCCAGGCAAGTGTCGACCGACCAAAGCGATCAAAGCAACACTTTAGCTTTAGATTCAAATACATGACAACTTGGTTGTTACGTAAGAGTGCTTTTACGTAAATGTTTATTTTTAAATATTATACAAACGCTATTTATTTATTTATGAATTATTCAATTATTTTAACTTATAACGTTAATAGCGTGAATGAGAGGCTTTAACAACGCCTTATATTTCAAAATATTACCTAGTCACAGCATTTTCCAAAAATCGTCCATATGCTGCTCACACTGAATCATTTACCGCATGGCTCAGAATAAATACTTTTAGTTTGATAAACGCAGCAACATTCATTTTCTTTAGCCTAATGCTCGGCAAAAAACATCGCATTAAAGTTAATTAATGGGATGAAATCAGTTTGCCTTGGAGCAGGCCTATGTTCTTTGAGGTTAAAAATAATCGCCTGGATTGTAAACCTTAGTAGAGTTCCACAACGAGGTGCGATTTGTAAAAGGACGTCTTTTTCTCTCCGAGTTAGAAATCTGGAGAAATAAATATATCAATTGATTTCCGCCCATCGGAGGACCTTTAGAACTTTATTATTTATTCATTATTTATTTCTAACTTCTCACTGTGTCCAACTATATCGGGTGTATAAAACGTATGAACAGACATAAATAACGTGGGGGAAACGGGAATAGGGGAGAGAGGAAAAATAAGACGAACAGAGACGAAACAGACAAACGGGAAATGCAGATAGAGTATTTTAAGTATTAGCCACCTGCACCATTACGGGAATGTGTGTGTGTGTGTGTGTGTGTGTGTGTGTGTGTGTGTGTGTGTGTGTGTGTGTGTGTGTGTGTGTGTGTGTGTGTGTGTGTGTGTGTGTGTTCGTGTGTGACTGCTTGTGTGCGTCTGCCTGTGTGTGTGTGTGTGTGAGAGAGAGAGAGGCTATGTGCGAGTGCACTGTATATGTACACGTACTAGATTGGGATATTTATCATTTATGGATTAGCTCTGTAAACTTTTTATCAAAGGAGTCCAGTCTAGGTTATTGGTTCTTATTGATTCATTCTGAGATTTTTTTCCATTGATATGTAGTCTATCAATAGATTTTTCCATTCGGTGACACTAATATTATTTTTTGTTTTCCAATTCATGAGTATGTTTGTATTTGCAATTAATAATGTTATATATATATTATCCTGTTTTTTTTCTATTGACACATTGGTTGATGACATGTCTCCTAGGAGACATAAAGATGGTGTTGGATGGATAGGGTTATTTAAATCATGGGACATGTGTGTGATGACCTATTGCCAAAATTACTTGATAGGTGTGCTCTGCCACACGATGTGAATGTAATCGTCAGCTGTGTTTGGAGTAAAGTATGTACAGATTGCTGAGCTTGTGAAACCAATTTTAAACATCCAATGTGTAGTATAATGTAATCTATGTATTATTTTGTACTGAATGCATTGTAGGTTAGTGTTGCTGTCATGTGGTAATTATTATTATACATTTTAATCCAGACTGTGGCGTCGGGGGTTAGTAATAAATCTTCCTCCCATTGTCTCGATGGGAGAGTAATTATGCGATTTGATTTCATTATTATTTTGTATATCTTATGTGATAGTTTTTTTGTATTAGGAATGTTTATAATACTGATATGGATGCACGTGAGTTTAATGTCTCTGAACTGATAGTTGCTCTTACCTGCTTTCTATATCTTATGTTTGGGCTACTTGTGGAAGTGACATGAAAGCAGTGTTATGTTTATGTTAGTGTGGAGTTTGATATCTTGTGGAATTTCCACCAGGCTGTTAGTATCATGGCCACCCACAAATTGTTGATCATGAATGTTCTTTAATTGATTTGACTGATAAATGGTAAGTCTGACTTTTAGATCTTTGCATAATGTTTGCTCTATGTCTATCCATATTCTGTCTGATATACTAGGTTTTATCCATTTTATTCCATATTGTAGTTGATTTGCAATAATCAACTACAGTTCTGTAATGTTGTGAGTTTGATTCTATGTGATTTATTTTTCCAGTAGAATCAAGTTATGATGTTGTCCAAAGATTTTAGACAGGTTGGTGGCACTGGAATAATTGAAAACAAACAATTTCGTTTAGGTAATATTCTCATTTTAATTATTGCAGTTTGTCCGAAGAGCATAAGGGGCAAATTTGTCCATCAATGAAGTTTGTCGCTTATTGTTTTAATAATTGGATGACTATTTATTTTGAATAACAGACAACTGGGAAGAGAATTTAGTACCCAGATATGTAATATGATTGGTATTCAGGGGGATGGGGAATGTTTTTAATTGCATCATAAAGATATGCTGCTAATATATAGTATAATACACAAATATACTACTCGAGATACAATTTGACCAGTTATGTGTGATGTTCTGTGATGATCATATAGAACACCACAGACAACTGTGGCACATCACTGTCAAACCTCCTGATTGCAACCCGGGGCATCGTGAACTGTACAACATGACCCTCAGACAATGATCTCTGAGTGAAAGCGATAAACATAATCATCTTCATATCATCACTTTCTCTACAAGTTCAGTGGAAGAGATGTCAGTGAAAGGGAGTTTTAATACCCTTTCCATAATTAACTTTAATAAAAACACAGACGGAAAAATTCCAGAAAGTGATACAGAGAAAGGAAACTAGACTTTAAAATGGTGCTGCCCTCTTGATTTACAAGTGTAGATTATTGAAATTATTACAAATGTCTGACGCCAAAAGGGATTGTGTCAGTGTTTCACTACTCAATATTTGGTAGACAGTATAAACAAGCAGACTATGGTTAAAAAGATCACAGAAATAAAGCAAACACCAATATAATCTTGAACCACCTAGTCCACAGGAAACATTAGATTACTGGAACAAAATCAGACAACTAGCAGAACAACTTTTTACCAATGATGCAGGTGCACTTTTGGTGGATTTATTTATCTGTATTTCAATCCACTAAAGTTTTTCACTTGATCTAACATTACATTTAAGACCGACGCCCTGTTACGTCTCACAGAAGAGTCCATTGATCAAGCTGCTACTTACCCATCCTGGTCCTGGAGTACCTTTGCTCTGTACACTTTAGTGATGTCTTTGCTACCAACAAACCTATTTTAATCCATCAGATAGTAACCAAACGCTTCAAGGACACTTGCATAACCATTTTTATTTTTTCATAATACTTGTCCAGGTTTCCACTATTATGTTCAAACCATACATTATTCAATATATGCTAATTAATATTTAATAGTTACACCAACAAGTTCTTGGTACTATTATGTTCAACCTGAACTACTTCTATTTTTTTAAAAGACGATCCTATTCTATATCACCGGATGCCCATATTGTTTCTTTTGGTGATCTCCATATTGTTTCTTCCAGTGCTTGGCCGGGATGTCCCATCCTTGAACCAAGGCTCTCCCTTCAACGGAATCCCCTAGAGGCTTTTTCAAAGAGGCCTCCTGAAGATTTATGCTGAAGCCTACACTGGTCTTTCCTGCATGAAACCAGTTTATTCGGGACCATCCATACTTTTCTGCTTACAATATCATTTTATTACCTCAGCATTTTCATTACTAATTTAAAAATCAATCACTTTATACTTCTAAAGCTTTCACAGACACATTTAGACTTTTCAGCACTCTCAATGTCCAATGCTAAATGCTACAAACCACTCATACCCCAACAGAAGAAATAGCCCAAATATAGCCACACATATTCCTCCAACCTCTACATACTTCTAAGCTATATATAACGTTTAAAGCCATTAAAAGCAAAGTTATGAACATTTAAAATACACCTTGATAACACAGTTTATAGCTCTTCAAGAATGTTTAGTTGTCATGGCAACTATTCCTTTCTCGACTCTGTTTTGTTTTGGGTTTTTTTTTGGCATACCTTTCTTTTTCAGTCATGAATTCCCTTTTTTGTTAAAATCTCCTCACCTTTTCTACAGCGCTTTCTCTCTCTCTAATTTCACAGGTAATTGTCTCTTTCCTCCAAGGGTCTGCATCTCACCTGGACCTTTTCCTCTTTGCTACTTCAGCTCCTGTCGTAGCTGAACATCAATAGTTTAATAGTTATTAGGAAATATTACTTAAAACAAAACAACAAGAAAACAGCAAAGAAGGTATATGCAAGTATATGTTCACTGTATTGTGCAACTGTCATGTCAGCAGGTGGACAATTTTAGCTAAAGTTAGCATTTCAAACATATATTTTGATATTCTAAAATAATGTTTATTAACTCAATATTTCATCACAATGGGGTGGACATTTTTAGCTTTAACTCATCTGAGTATGGAGACAAAGTGAGAAATTCAAATGAACTGACATACTATAGGAGCATGCAGTTTATGCCTTTAGTCGAATGAAGATAGACCTTTTTTAAAGTTGTGAGGTCACTGATGTCAAAGGTCGCATTTTTACCAAGATGGTTATCCAAAGATGAGAGAGTGGACAGCAATTCTTGGACATGTTTAAATAACTTGATTTTTAATTTTATTTATTTATTTATTTTTAATCAAAATTGCAAAATGAATAATCAAAATACCTAAAATATTAATGAACGTATTTACAACCTTACGGTAATATTTAAAAGTTTAAAAGGTTAAAACATGTTTAAAAGGTTAAAACATCCAAAATACCCATTTCCTCATCAAAGACAATGTAATAAGGTTAACATTCCTATATATTCGTAAAATGTGTTCATTCAGAGTAAAACTTTAATCAGTTAATTAAAAACATTAATTGTTTCACAATCTTTGTATCAGCACATTTAAACGAGTATGCTGTATTGACCCTTAGGTAACAGAACGAAGTGTGAAGTCCACTTATAAAATAAATTACGCATTCGTCATTAGATCAGAGTAGGTGAGGGACAGAGAGCCATGTGTGAAAACGAACAATCATCTCACAAAACACTACTTATGACTAACAAGTAAACACTTGCAAAATAAAAGTAGCCGTTTATGTTAAATATAAGATTTCACAAAACTATTAATTAAAAAAATATTAATTAAAAAATATTAATTACAAAAATATGAATTAAAAAACGTAAATCGATATTTTTGCGATTGATCTCCCTCCCAAGTTACACCGTTTACTTGTCTTAGAACTGAAACACGAGTATCACTGTTACGTTTTAATGAAACCGTTATTTTGAAAATTACAAAACTGCATGTCAATGTTAACCGTGTGGGGTCATACGTGAGTGTATGTTACAGCTGAATTATTAGGTTACCTAACTAAGCTACAGATATTTTTATATTTATTGGCTGCTTGTACAGATTTGTTAGCTCGCTGATAATATACTTTTGTATATAAAATTGTTCTGCGCAAACCACAGCACCATTGCTAAGTTAGCACTTAGCCTTAGCTAACGTTACTTTTAAAGTTAAATTGAGTTTCTTGTCTTGTTCATGGCTTTGTAGCCGAATCTCCCGTTTAGACATGATGTCTGCCCGCAGGCTTAGACTTCTAGTGTTTTCTGTTCAAAAGTGTTTATCTCGACTCGCCGACAAATGCAGAGGTTATTGCTCAGTGTCTCTATCTAGCACTCCTACTAATGAGACTGATGAGACGAGAGTGAGCACATTTAAGACCAAGCTGTCGTCATTAAGAGTTCTTCAGGCAAAAGTTCAACTGAGACGCAACAGGAACATGAGGAATCGTATCTTCCTGAAGAAAGTGGTCTGGCGCAGCTACGGAAAGGTATGTAACTGCATTTGTTGCCATGATAGTTCAGGCTTTAGGATTTTAATTCCCATGTGTCAGTATGCCGGTAGTCGTTGCCAATTTTATTTTGGTGTTTACATCTTGCAGTGTATTTGGAAACATACGGCTGTCAGATGAACGTCAACGACACTGAAATTGCGTGGTCCATTCTTCAGAAGGGTGGATATGTTCGGACCCACGAACTATCAGAGGTAAGTGTCAATGCCTTGATCTTTGACCCTTGATAAACACAGCGCTTCCTTTATTTGAAAGCTTTCATTCTCATCTTTACTAATTTTTTTTTTTTATACAGGCAGATATGGTGCTTCTTGTCACATGCTCCATAAGGTAGGAAAAGCCTATTTCTGTTTGTATTTTACACAGTGAATCTATACGTTGCCAATCTTGTGCAACTTGACAGCAGTCCTTGACTTCAGTGACATTTTTTGCTTGGATGTAATGCTATTTTCTGTTGGAAAAAATAAAAATCATTGTGACAGGGAAAAGGCAGAGCAGACCATCTGCAACAGACTCAAACATCCAGCAGTTCTGAAAAAGAAGCATCTAAAGAGCAGCACTCCATTAAAGATAGGAGTCCTGGGTAACTTCTCACTTCACCATAGTTCTTCATTCACGTTCAAATGTATCTCTCAGTCTGAAATGTTCGTGTGTGCACATGTATGTTTGTGTGTGGGTTCACGCGCCCGTATACGCATATGTGTGCTTGCTCTCTTGTAGGTTGCATGGCAGAGAGACTGAAGACTGAGTTGCTGGAGAAGGAGAGGGTGGTGGATGTTGTAGCAGGGCCAGATGCCTACAGAGATCTTCTCCGACTCCTTGCACTGGCCCATGGGGGTCAGAGGACCAGCAATGTCCTGCTCTCCCTGGAAGAGGCATATGCTGATGTCATGCCCATTCACCATTCAGGACACAGTGCCTTTGTGTGAGTGCCATAATAATATCTGGCTGATTTATAAGGGAGGAGTTCCTACTAAACACTAACTTTTAAATTAACTTTGCACTGTGTGATTTTGTAAAGATGGTACAGTTCAATTTTTAAGTTAACATGTATAGACAGTTTTTGGTGTTTTCATATTCAACTCTAATACACTGAATTTAATCTGAACAGCAACTGTTAGATTAAAATACAGAAATGTCAGCTATAATTTAAGGGCATTTGCTACCATATTGCATGAAACATGGGACTTGCATCCACAATAAAGCCAAAAACAGCAAATGCTCATAGTTCAGTTGTTTATTATTATCATTTTACTGAACACTTGTCAATCTGCATTTTTTGGTTAAATATTTATACATGACTGACCCTCCTACACTTATGAAGGGATATAAAACTTCAAACACCGTGGTGGCTCATCTTCAGCTCCTTCATGCTTTTAGATGTAGCACTTCAAACAATGGTTTGATATCAGGGGTGTCGATACTTTTAAAGTCCTTTCACGCTGTTGACAGTACAGACCTTGTGTACTGCAAGCCTTGTTGGTGGCACCTTGTCTTACAGTGGGATTATCCAGTATATTTTGTCCCTCTTTGACTGCTGTAGGTCTATCACGCGGGGCTGTGACAACATGTTCAGCTACTGCATTGTGCCGTTTACCTGGGGGAGGGAAAGGAGCAGACCTGTGTCCTCCATACTTGAAGAAGTGCGCATGCTGTCTGACAAGGTCTCTTCCCTTCAGCGACTATGTGTGCAGTCTGGCTTTACTAGTTTCTGTGTGTGAAACTTGGCCAGATGTGAACACTAAGTATATGAAATGATCATGGCCATAGGGGGTGAAGGAAGTGACCCTGCTGGGTCAAAACGTGAACAGCTACAGAGACGTGTCTGGGGACGGGGCCAGCAACTCGGAGCTTGGTTCGCACCTCAGCCGTGGTTTCAGCACCGTGTTCCCGTGATGAGCAAGGAGGCCTACGATTCGCTGACCTGCTACACCACGTCTCCCTCGTAAACCCTGACAAGGATTCGCTTCACCTGGCCACATCCTAAAGACTTTCCTGATGAGGTAGAAACCCCAGAGTCATGGATGTGAGCATGTGGTTTTTGGTTGGGATACCCATGACTAGTGTGGGGAAGGTACTTTTAAAATGTATTTCATTGCAGGTGACAAAATACAGAACACAGAATACATGCTGTTAAATGTAATTTAAATGTAATTAAAGTGAGTTATATCTGAAATAGTCTTGGACAATGTTGACGTATTCCAAAGTTTTTAAAGTATGTTCCTCGTTTGAGTAATGTAATGGAATATGTTACCAATTACATTTAGGGGCATGTACATGTACACTGCCTACAGTGCCAGATTAAACCCTGTGGAGGCCCCTAGGCAGTCATAATCTTGGGGCCTCCCTTGCAAATGATCTCCTAATATGTTTGTTTTTTTTTAATTCCTTGTTGCATGGCCCCTAAAAGGTGTGGGGCCTACAGGTCACTGCCTGCTCTGGTAATCTATTGGTAATCCGGCCCTGACTGTTTATGGCTTGTGTGGTGTAGTGGATGTTCAAAGAGTTTAAGTATTTAGTTGAACAGTTTCTTATAGTCTGAATTCATGTGCAGATATTGCTCATAGGCCATTTTAAGCAGCAGATTGGATAATAATTTAGGATTCGCAAATTTGGATGTGAGCAGTAGAATAGATCATTAATAGATTATCAGATTGAAAAAGCCTTATGCTTATCAGATATGTGAAATAAGGTTTGACTGCCATAGTCAATTTGTGCTGTTTTCGTTTGACCTGTGCTGGGGTGGGTGAGTATGTTTCCTGAAGGTGTTATAGCTAATCCAAGAGCGGAGGAACATCTGTAAGCAGATCCACTTGCCAGCTCAGAGCGGCAGCAGCAGAGTCTTACAGACCATGAGGCGTGGGTGAGAAACGCTCCTAGAACGACAGCACTCACCACAAGCACAGTAGAGATTAGCCTGCTTATCTCAAATCTCTTGATGTCTCATGTGTTAAAACTTAGTTCTCACTTTAAGTCATCATGCTCTGGGATGTTTTCATAGGTATACTAGGGAAGCCTACCTTGAGTTTGTGGAAAACATTCGAAAGATAATACCAGGTGTCCTATCATTACCAAACATTCAATATGTAATTATAAAATTATTGTAGCTATAATAGGTCTTGTGTGAATATATATCTATGTATAATTTCTTTTTACAGGGGTCAGTCTGAGCAGTGACTTCATCACAGGCTTCTGTGGGGAAACCGAGGAGGACCACCAGCAGTCGGTCTCTTTGATCAGGGAAGTGGGCTATAATGTAGCCTTCCTGTTTGCCTACAGCATGAGGAAGGTGAGATCCTATTTTGTCATTGTGTTTAACACTATCAAAAAACAGACATTCTCCCTGGTTCATGTGATGGTTCTATCAAGAAATTCACCATTGTCTATTATCATTTGGAGAATTGAAAGGGTCTTGTGGCTGCCAGTTGGGCTTGACCTTCTGACATGAACATGTGTGTACCACACCCACAGAAAACTCAGGCATATCACCGTCTCAGGGACGATATCCCAGCTGAGGTGAAGAAGCTGTCGCCTGGAGGAGCTTATCTTTACATTCCGAGAAGATGCGGCTAAGGTCAACACCAGTTTCATCGACAGCAAACAGCTTGTCCTAGTGGAGGGAGTGAGTACTGCAGTGGGTTGAAGCCATGCTGTGTTACAACTGTGTTTGGAGCACTTCTGCTGTTAATAATTTGGGATTGCTGCATCTGTGTGTCTTGGTCATCATGTTTTGCATATCGATTTAACTAGATTTCTGCAAGAAAATAAATAGTTGCAGTAAATTCTCCTCCCTTATCTTATTTAGACCTGCTGGATCAACATCATGAGGTCTGTCTGACAACGATGATGAACAATGGCATTGTCTATCAGCTCAGCCCTAGCACCTTTTGGCATTTCATTTTGGTTTTGGCTTTGTTCTTTTCTGGAGGGCAAATAGAGTTTATGTGTTTATGTATTTAGGGCATTGTTTGGTCTATTTTAGTCTATTTGAGTTGTATGGTCACTTTCCCGTTTGTGGCGTTAGTTTGCGATTGCCGCATGGGTTTCTGTGGCCCTTTCATTTGAAACCCTTCCCTGGTTAGGCATAGCATTGTGTCTGTTTTGGATGCTTTGAGCTTTTTGTTATTTTTGAAGTGTTGAGAGCAGTTCACATCTTTGGTACCGGGAAATCCCAATGACTGGTTTCCCTGTGCTTGTGGTCTTTAGTGTATTACCTGCCATCAATAACTGTTTGAAGATTGGGGTCTTAGTTAATTTTGATTCTTGTTAGTGTCCTTCTTTTGAGGACATGCCTGGCGAATGCACAGAAAACTACCACAAGGTGTTTGCCACTTGTGTGTTAATATGCGCTACCAGTCATGCTGAGATTGGATCTACCGATATACACACTGATAACAGAATTTTATGACCATCTACATAACAGTGGGAATAACCACCCTTGGTTTGGATAACACTAGTGAGACGTCTGCTACAGTGCTTAGTCAAGCCTTTTATATTGTACAAATGTTATCTGCTGTTTTTGCTTGACTGAGTCTGTTTTCTGCAGGAAAGTAAGAAGTCATCTCAAGATCTTTGTGGTCGGAATGATGGGAATGTGAAGGTTATTTTTCCAAGAAAGGATTTGCTTTCTTATCCCACGGATACCAACCCTGTCACTGTTAAAGCTGGAGACTATGTACTGGTGAAGGTGAGCTCTTACTTCAGTTTGCTACTCCTACATGTATATCTGTCTGTGTTGAGACTAAAACAGGAGCATGTTTTTACACACACACACACACACACAGAGATATATATGAGCTGTATGTGTGGAATATTTATTCTGGTAAGCCTGGTCTGTGATATGTAATATACATGGCTGTGAAATATACTGTACAGTTATGGCTACATTTCCATGATTATTGGTGACTACTCTCTCCTTTAGAGATTACCTCAGCCAGCTCTCAGAGTCTGCAAGGCCACGCCTTCAGCCACGCCTCCCTGAGTGATGGACACCCCAGACGCCTATTGATGCACAGGCAGCTGCATATTAGCCTGTAGGTTCCACCTTCTTAGTATCAGGACTGGGTGGGAGTGTGTGTCACAGACCTATAGGTCTTCCCAGCTCCAGCTCTTGGAAGCCAGTATGCTCAGTGAGGAGTGTTCACTGCCTCAGTCACCCTGTCTCCTCATTATCAAGCTCCTTATGAGGTGATTCAGGCATGGTGAGGCAGAAAACCCCTGAAAATATGCAGGGAAGTTTCCTCAGAACTTGAGCTCAGTGTTCCTGAAGTGCAGTTTGAAATGAAATAAGGCTTTTCATTTTTTCATTCATTCATTTATTCAGAATCATGTCTGACTCATGTATGACTCAGTGTTAAAGGAAAGTTTTAACACAGATTTTGTCTGGGTACACACTTTGCAAACTTCAAACTGCATGATTAGCAGACAGTATTGTAGCTATTCAAGTTTATGATCAATAATGTAAGGTAAGTGTGTGTTAACTCTGGGTGGGTCAGGGTGTATTCTCCCCTAAACATACTTCTGACATAATGATTTGTTTAAACACTACAATTCTCTATATCCTAATAATTACTGCCACATTTTAATAACCTGCAATACACTGTAAATACAGCATTTGTAAGCTTTAAATTTACAAACATGAACAATCATACTATATCAAATACATGATACTCATACCTGTGACATAGTGTTTTGAACAGACATTTGCTGCCACACCTGCTATTTTAGCAGGCTAAATAATCTGCCTTCTGAAATGCTAATATGCTTAATTTCATGCAAGTGCTAGTGTTCCTATTTGCTTGCTGATGTGCATGGAAGCGCCATATTATTATTATTATTATTATTATTACTATTATTATTATTATTATTATTGAGTCACACTGCTATCAAGTTAGCTGGTTGCTCTTAGCTAGTAGTGTGAACAGGACAGGGGACTTGGGGAAGACCCAAAGGGTGAGGTTTGTGTGTGTACATTCACAAGTACTGGTGCACAGCCACTGACATACATAAACACTGCTATCTGGATCTGGAATTTTTAACATTAATGTACAGACTATTCTTTCTCCTTAAAAAATTCATTATGGTAATAATTATGGCAGTGTATGTTCCCCTGCAAACAAATGCTAGGCTGCAGGCTGCACGATGCTGCAATCAACCAGCTGATGGCAAATCCAGACAGTGTTGTTATTGTGGCAAGAGACTTATTGTAAATGCATTGCCATTAATTGAGAGTCATTTTAAAAGATATTTACTCTCCCACTGCGCATACTCCCGTTTTCATAAATTGGCAAATATACATGTTGCTGCTTGTCACACAAACTTTTGTTGTACACAAGTAATAATGAGAAAAGGACTCATCATATGTTTTATGATATAGCTAAAGCTATGCATTTATCGAGAGGATTTAACACATTACAGAACACATCTAATTAATCCTTTCCATGATTGACCCAAGGGCAGATAGCAATTATTTAAGTAATACTATGTTTTAATTTAATAATAAAAATGACCATATGAACCTTTTTGCTTTATATTTGTTTATATTCAGCTGCTTTTATAATGACAATTATTTATGACAATGACAATTTACAATACATTATCAGTGAGTGGTATAATTAAAGTAAAATCATTGTTAAATAAGTCTCATTCTTGTCTCAGATTCAAACACTACAAAATCTTGGTCTTTGCTTGAATGATTTTTTAATGGTCCTGACTACAACACTATCCTTTGATAAGCTTGGAAGTTGTACACTACTGTGAGAGGAAGTTACATTCAGCTAGGAAAGAACCAACAATCAAATAATATACACAGATTAAGATGGTCATTAAAGATCCCAAACTAAGATTAATGCACTAATTAATAAACTACAACTTGTTTGCAGGAGTTCATCAGTGTTTTATCATTGGCATAGGTAAAGGGGTTTTCAGGCACAAGTTAAAAAAGGCACAAGTTGTCAAAGCATAAGAATAATGACCATAATGATCATAAGAAAGCCTTTCTGAGCCAAAGATCTGAATTAACAGGGAATAACAGGAGCACTTGCAAAACTGTGCCTAAGTGTATCCAGAAAGCACTGTTGGGCTTTTGTAGGAAAAAAAGGTTACACAAAGGTTACACTGATAAAACAGTTTAATCTGAACGAAGAATCAAGACCCAGGAGCTGTAAAAGAATAAGTTAATCTCTGCATTGCTCTCTATATAGGGGGAGTTTTACAACATTGGAGTGCACAAGAAACCCGCTTTTGCCCCGACACCATTTTCACTGCCACCTGATGAAAGCAACATGCTGTATATGGGCATCTCTGCCTTCACTGCCAACTCAGCAGGCTTTGTGTACAAAAATGCAGGAGCACTCACACTCAGAATCACAGATGACATGGTGAGTTTAAACCACTCCTTGCCATCACTGAGGGAAAGGTGTGCATGTGGTTACCTTACAAGACCAGGCTATTTAGTTAGAAGACTGATAACTTTATACTGTTCTCCCAGTGCACATTAATAATCCCTTAATAGTGTAATAAATGAATGGACAAATAAATGATCAACAGTCCCTGAAAATGAAACAAACGTTTATCCTTCCAGATTCCCAGAGCCTCTCCATATCGTCTGAACACCAAGACATTTGAAGCCTTAATTCCGCAGGTATAAGAGATCACTTTCTGTATTCATCACACAAGCATGCAGAAACTGCTGATTTTATATTCTCACATAGGTTTCCTAACACAGTAGACTTTGAATCTTAAAGGAATAATAAGGTTTAAAGAGTAACAAATAATATGATCTCATTAGCAACACAACCATATTTAGATGAAGAATTTCCGAAAAGAACAACATTTCACATGATGATGCTTGGATGAAATGTGTTGAAAACACTGAGTTCTTTTGCTTTTGGTGCTAAAGGCACTTGCAAGTACACCTTACACAGATTGATGGTGGTAGTATAGTTGGCATTCAGTTAAATCAATTAAACTTTGGACAGGGGTAGATTTGTCCTTCATACTGTTATTCAGCACAGGTAATAGCCATTTTGGGACTTTGTATCACTTTTGGGAGGCTGCCGTTTTCTCCTTAAAGTACCCAGGTTGAAGAGTGCTGGGCCCAGGAGTATTATCACCTGCTCCTGCATTTCTGCCGATGAAATAGTGAGACGGATCCACATCCTGCCTGCTTATTGGGGACGTACTGTTCTAGCAGCTCTTCCTCATCTGTCCATGCTCATACCATGGGTTGCTGTACTGTTTCCATGCTTATGTGGTACTCTTTCCGCAGGATGCTATGGAACTTTTGGTGCTCCCTGCTCCTCTCTGGCATTTGTAGCTTGACCTTCCTGGTGATTTTTTTGCAGTCCACGTCACTTTGCCAGGAGCTTCCTTTTGCTGATTAGCAGAAGCAGGAATACCTCCTGTCCTGCCAGGCTTTTGCAGTCATATTAGGCACATTGACTGCTCCGCTCTTACCTGCTTTCTATATCTTATGTTTGGGCTACTTGTGGAAGTGACATGAAAGCAGTGTTATGTTTATGTTAGTGTGGAGTTTGATATCTTGTGGAATTTCCACCACGCTGTTAGTATCATGGCCACCCACAAATTGTTGATCATGAATGTTCTTTAATTGATTTGACTGATAAATGGTAAGTCTGACTTTTAGATCATATAGAACACCACAGACAACTGTTTGGCACATCACTGTTAAACCTCCTGATTGCAACCCGGGGCATCGTGAACTGTACAACATGACCCTCAGACAATGATCTCTGAGTGAATGTGATAAACATAATCATCTTCATATCATCACTTTCTCTACAAGTTCAGTGGAAGAGACGTCAGTGAAAGGGAGTTTTAATACCCTATCCATTTTTAACTTTAATAAAAACACAGACGGAAAAATTCCAGAAAGTGAGACAGAGAAAGGAAACTAGACTTTAAAATGGTGCTGCCCTCTTGACTTACAACTGTAGATTATTGAAATTATTACAAATGTCTGACTTCCAAAAGGGATTGTGTCAGTGTTTCACTACTCAGTATTGCATTTGTTAGACAGTATAAACAAGCAGACTATGGTTAAAAAAAACAGAAATAAAGCAAACACCAATATAATCTTGAACCACCTAGTGCCAGGAAACATTAGATTGCTGGAACAAAATCAGACAACTAGCAGAACAACTTTTTAACCAATGATGCAGATGCACTTTTAGTGGATTTATTTATCTGTATTTCAATCCACTAAAGTTTTTCATTTGATCTAACATTACATTTAAGACCGACGTCCTGTTACGTCTCACAGAAGATTCCACTGATCAAGCTGCTACTTACCCATCCTGGTCCTGGAGTACCTTTGCTCTGTACACTTTAGTGATGTCTTTGCTACCAACAAGCCTATTTTAATCCATCAGATAGTAACCAAACGCTCCTTTGCTGCAGAGCACAGAAATCATTCAAATTTGCAGTCAACAGATACATCTGGGCCAGATTTTGGATCAGTGGACTAGGCTGGAACTGCACATATACTGTATATGCAAAATTCAAAATACGGGGAGTGGTTGGTCTCTTTTGCAATCAAATCTGAATACTATGGAATTCGTTTCACATTTGTTTAATTTGACAGATTTTAAATGGATAATGGACATCACTAGACAAAAAGGAATAAACAACTATATGAAAAGGAACAAAACCAAAAACAAAGGAAGACTTTAACACACTTGCCCAAACAAGCACTAAATCTGACAAAAATAGATCAACCAATGACATAGCTGTGAAGGAACATATTAGCCATTGTTTTCTTGTCATCAACAGTAATTTTAACTGATTGTTAACATACTGTTCAAGTCTTCAACTGATTTGCTCCCAACATACAAATGGGTACAAATATGGTTCATTACCCAGCTGCACAAATTGCTTCTGACATACTGGGCAGCTACAGGGTTCTTCTCGCGTGTGGATTCTGACATACTGGGCAGCTATGGGCTTCTTCAGTTGTGTGGATTGTCTTCTGCTCCTCCATGTGGCCTGTTTCACCAAAGCCCTTCCTGCAGTATTTGCAGCACTATGGCAAGCGGACACCCTTGTGTGAGCGTTTAGGTGCTTCTCAAGAGTCTGGGCAAGTTTGAAACACCTGCCCCAAACATCACTGACATTATTTCTTGTAGGTGATTAGCCACGTGTCTCTCTAGCCACAAGTACTTTTTGATTTATTTGTTTTTTTTAAATAGGTAATTTTATATATAATGGCAACAAATGACATTTTGAGTTTTATGACAAAACGTGCAAACAAGCTGGCCTGAGAGGTGTGTAGCGGGATATGACTCAGTGCGTCTCTGGTGCTGCTTTTGATGAGTACAGTGTCATGAGTGTGTCTGTCCAGCGGTGCAAAGAGGGGATACAGCAAGGCATGGCATGGTGTTTATTCATTCGTTTGCATAGAAAATGACGCCTTTTCACATTGTGGAACTACAAATATGGCGGTCTTTTTTGTGCGGCGTAGTAATGACATATGTTGTGGAATTTTGAACAAACAGCAAGTCAGACGTGATTAAGAGAGTAATTTAATAAGAAAAAGAATAAAATAAATGTTTGGCTCTCCTCAGGTAGGGAGCCCCGAGTATACAAAACCGTGGCTAGTTATACTACTCCTGTGCTGTCTTTAACCAATCATCTTTTCTTAAGCAGCTCTTCTTTCCTTTGTTGCTGTGGCTATAAGCCAATCAGCTCTCAGCTTGGTTTTTTCCACAAACCAACCCAAACTGTCTCCAAACAGTGTGGGTTGTGTGTCAAGTTGACCTTGATGTTAACAGTTCCTGATACATGTTCAACTTAATCAGCAACAGGCGGATACAAATGTGCAAACAGCATTATTAATTTAAGAACAAAAGGATCAGTGTGATTTTATATGAATCACATAATACATAGTTTCGTATCATTTTCCATCACACGTAAAAACAGAGTCTCACCGTATTGTCGGGCAGGAGGATCTGGACTCATTTATTACTTAATATCTTCCCCCATCTAGCGGTCATTAGAGGTTAGTCTTGAATTGATTTCTGTCGTGCAATATTTTAGATATAAATGTTTACATTTTCTATTACAGAACACGGCAAAGTATAGTCAACCAGTTCTAACCTTTTGAGAAAAACTTTAACTTCAAAGTAGGTGAATCTATTTACTTAGATTGAACCAATCGGATCACAGTTTATTTACATAACATCAATGCTTTGAGTGCTTTAGATATAAGGACATCATGGCGATCTTTCTACTCACACCTCAGTCAGTCTATAATTCTGTACTATGTGTTTCTATAGCTTCCAACTTTCACGAGTTTCTTGAATCTGTGGAGAAAAGTGCAGACTCAGGTACTTTCTTATTTGTGAACTTTTATACATTTTATGTAATTTATTTATCATCTATAATGTTTTATTACTTTTCATTTATAGATATAAGGACACAAAAACAGTTCATATACTCAATGAATTGTTACAAGATAATCTTTTCTAGAGAATGTTTACCATTTGTTAAAAGACTGATTTATTTCTAAAAGTTTATGCAGTGTGTTAATTTGTCACATGGAGGCAGAAGGGGTGAATCTGATATACCCCTCTTCCATCATCAACTATTCATCGAGTCCTCCAGTAGAGCTTGTACAACCAAAGAAACGCATACAGCGGTCACCGGCGGTTCTAAGTTACATCTAAAGAGGTCTAGGCCTATACACACTGTTCCACCTGAGGTAATAAAATGTTTTGGGGTAAAGGTATTTTCATGAGGCGATCTGTGATCTAATTATAATAGGCTTTGAAGCTCTCTGCAACAGGTGCAGAGTGGTGCAAGACTGTGTTTGAAAGCATAAAGAGGAATAATGTTTCTGGGGTATCTTAAGGCCTTTTTGGGTCTGTAAGTGCAGAGCAGAGGCTCTGATGCAGGTGGTTTCAAGGCCTCTGTGGAAGTCTACGGCAGATGACTCTGGACTGTTCCCGTGAGAAATAGCTTCCTGAGTATTGAGAAAGATCCCGGCTTTTAAAAGACGTGAAAGCCTCTTCGAGAGTTCTGTGGCTAAGCAAGGTTCATTATCTTACCATAAGAGCAGGGTGATACTGACCTGCAACATCATCTTGCAGGTGTTTGATGGTATGAGTTGAGATCATCTTTGTTAAAAACAAAAAAAACAACAACAAAAAAAAAAAACAGGAAAATCTTCCAATAGGATATACTGGGGTCAAGCTTCAATTTGTACAATGATAGATCTCAATTTGCATATATTGAATAATGTATGGTTGAACACAGTGGTGGAGATTTCAAACACCAGTATGTAGAGAAGGTGTGGCAATCACATAATCAGTTGTGAAAACTGGATAAAAATGTGTGTTCCTTGTGTGATTATTAGACATATTCTGGACTATGCCTCGTTTGTATGTAACGCTGAGCTCAAAATAAATAATGGACCTACTACTCTCTTCAATTAATTCTGCATCTTTATTTTCTGTTTAAAGAGGACTTAATAAAATTACTGGAAAGTGGGGAATATTACTGGAAGGTGGGGAATTCTACTGACTATAATTAATGTAAACCTTGTCGATTCTGGTGTTTGCTGTATAGAGGTAGCGAAAACTTTGCTAAAACAATGAAAAATTTGCATCCTGTGAAGTTTATTGAACAATATAACATTGTTCCTTACCCAGAGCCATAACACATCATTGATGGATATCACACTGATGTGAGGGCAGTATGAGCCAACTCAACTGTATTTCCTGATTGTTTTATTCTGCAGGATGTGATCCAAATATTAAAAATATCACAGGTTTGTTTAAGAGGACATAGTCGAACGATTTGGGCTTACTGTTATTTTAATACTAGTGGTAACTATTAGTAAATACAACAATCTGACCATCCTCATGCTGCATTGAGGGGTGATGGGGAGATGGTACCAGATGATGTTTAGGTATGTGGTTATGTTCATTTATTTTTGTTCCTTTATATTCACGTATTTTGCAAGTGCGTATGTTATTGAGTTTAAAACCATCCATATATTATGCAATTATAGAAAATACAGAAACTGCATGAGACTTCTCTTGACTTGCTAGAAGTTCAGACTGTAGCAAGCTTAGCATTAGTAAATGGAATAGGTGTCATTTTAAGGATTCATTTAAAGTATTCATGAGGTATTTCTCCTAACATCGATGTATCGACAGTGGCAATACAATAGATAGCATAACAAGAATTATAGGTGTATAATAGTGTAGTTACCCACAATGGTTAAAGTGTTTGAAAAGAGTTGTATAAAAAAATAGTTGGTTGGTTCGTGGCATAAAGTCATGAAACGGTGAAATGAGGTCATAAAAAGAGTGTTTACAGGGGAAAGTGCTTTAACACTGAATTAGACAAACTAATAACATAAAACAAGTGAGTTTAGAGATTCTGTGTCCTTTCATAATGATTTCTGCATATGGCAGGCTGCTGCAAAGGATCCTGGGTAGGCTTCAGCAGACCTCAGTGTAAGATATATTAATAATATTAATCATAATAATACTAGTCAGAGGTTACTTGACTTGTAATCAGAATGTTGCTAGTTCAAGCCCTACCACTGCCAAGTTACCACTGCTGGGTCCCTGAACAGCAATGAATCCTCAATTGTATTATTAATACAATCCAATACACATGCCTAATGCTCAGCTGTCAACTGCAAAAACATTCTGACATTCTGAGCATTCGAACAGTAAGAGGAACAAAAAGAAAGGAGTGACGGACTGTACACGTCTCAATCATTTAGCCTTTTTACATGTTGTTTTAGTTTACTGCAATCAAGGCCTGAAACTGGAGTCTACAGACCAGGCAAAAATATTTAAAATATTTAATGCGTTTTTATTTTTTCAGTTTCAGTGTTTCAATGAGACTCAGGAGACTCCAGCATATGCAGAAGCTCCGAGTTGTCGATCTCCAGGCGCAAACCCGTCCCTGCAAGTTTGGGGTGCATGTTCTGGATCACGGGAAACAGACCATCCATCACCCAACATCTGCTTCTGCTGCTGCGGAGGTTCCAGATCCAGCACGGAGGCAGTGAGAGGTTCCTGGCCCAGAGATTGGTCTGCAGCCGGCCTGATGGTACTCGGCATGTATTGGAAATGCTGTGGTTGTATGCTGTGCGTAGCCCAGGGGGTGCTGGGGTGGAGCTGTGCCAGTTGCCTGCTCGGGTAGCAGGCAGGCCAGTTCTGAGCTTGTGGAATGGCTTCCATGTTGTAGCCGGAGGGCGGGGCAGGCTGGTAGGGGTTGAGCACGAGGTTGGGCAAGGCACTCACGCTGGCCGTGCGCTTCATGTACTTGTTGGAGAGATGGGCCTGCCGCTCCTCCTTGCGCTGCGCCAGAGCCACGTACAGCGGCTTGGTGCCTACAACGCGCCCATTCATCTCCGTCATGGCCGTGGCGGCCTCCTCCGGCGAGGAGAAACACACGAAGCCGAACCCTTTGGAGCGGCCGCCCTCCGTCATCACCTTGGCACTTGTCATGGTCCCGAACGGAGAGAACTCCTTACGTAGACGCGCGTCGTCCAGACCGTCGTCTAGGTTCTTGACGTACAGGTTGTCTCCCTGGTAGTGAGTCATACCGTCCTGCTTCATCTGCTCAAACTTTCGTTTCAGCCCTGTCTGCCTCTCGCCTTTCTTCTGGGCATAACCCACATACACCTTCTTCCCATTCAGCTCCTTCCCATTTATCTCATCCACAGCCCTCTGGGCATCCTCGTGCCTCTCGAAGTTCACAAAGCCAAAGCCCTTGGACTTGCCGCTCTCGTCGGTCATGACGCGAGTGCTCAGCGTTTGGCCGAACTTGCTGAAATCATCATGTCTCCACCCCAAGGGAATGTTAGGTCTCTTCTAGAATATCCTTCATCATCTCTGGAAGGTCAGGCAAGACCTCACAGATGGCGGTGTGTAACCATGTTTGCCCCAAGTCAGTCATTTCTGGAATCATGGATGATTGCTTACTGTACAAATAAAAGGAAAAACTGTCATTACACTGATATCAAGTATGTGTATATATAAAAAAAACCTTTTCATTTTGTGATACGTTTCTTACATAGTATGTGTGAATTTTTAGTATGGTTTCCATCACAGATCATGTTTACCTCGACAATACACTGTGTTTCAGTGGAAGGACTTGGTGCCCATTAACAATGTACAATGGTAAAAATCTACCAAGTTGTTAATGTTAAGACATTCCAGCCTTGAACTGTGTTTTGTCACAAAGTACAGATGGTATTCAAAATGAACGTCAGCGTTATGTATATCCATTACAAAATACACAGATGTATCATTTTGAATTAAAATAATGAGAAGTTCTCCAAACTCCATGTGCTCATCATTTTTTGACACAAGAAAATGTCCTTTTTTATATGATGCACCCTTACACTGCACCTCTGTGGAAACACTAGTACTGTGTTCTGAAAAGCCAAACTCTCTAACTGCATGTTTAATTGCATCACTGTAAAGGTTGGGGTAGAAGGTACAACTGTCTTTGACTTGCAGAAGCTGACAACGTCCAGGTCCAGCTGAAAGACATGACTGAAACATCTTCTGTCTTTTGGATAAATTTAGGCAGATATTTTTTAAAGTTTTTCAAATGCCTGGCACACCTTTTGAAGTAGCTGCGTTTACTTTCAAAACGCATTGTCCACAACCTAATCAAGGGGCCAAATTTAAAAATTAGTGCTGGATAGTGTCGCAAGAAATTATGTTTTGGTCTTAGTGGACTCTCACTGTCACGGAACGCTCGCCTCCCCCGAGTCACGTGGTTTGGCCCGCCACGTGCAGTGGGAGGGTGGTTTTGTTTGTAACCACACCTGCACACACCTGCACCTTGTTCGTCCTGCCTCTCGTCCTGCGGCACCCGGGCCACCGCACGCTACACTCAGGAAATAAACGCAGATTCCAGATATTCTTGGATTATAATGTCAAGATAGGCCACCTGTGACAAAGAAATCGTCTGTGTGCAAATCATATCAACAATATCTTTAAGCTGGAGAGTTATTTTACACACATCATCATCTGGATTTTGCACTTTATCACCAATTAATAAAGGCAGCAACATTAGGAAATTCCAATTCTGGATAGCTTGACCTGAAAGCTTGGACACCCCAGAGTTAACAGAACATAGCTTTGTAAAAGCATCAGATCCTTTGCACTTGAACTGCTTGATGTGCCAGTTCAATAATGAATATGTAAGGCATTTTTTTTTCTTAATGAAATGCTTCAAGTA
The DNA here is from genome assembly GCF_041902795.1 of Electrophorus electricus. Taxonomy (NCBI): domain Eukaryota; kingdom Metazoa; phylum Chordata; class Actinopteri; order Gymnotiformes; family Gymnotidae; genus Electrophorus; species Electrophorus electricus. Next base: position 117,947 of record NW_027658616.1, on the reverse strand, counting down.
CAGTGCAACGTCATAGAACAACACACACTCAAATATGTCAAGGCCTAAACAAGGTGGGAGACCAGGCTGACAAACATGAAAAGATATCAGAGTATTGAAAACAGTTTACCTTTATGCCTTTGATATCTCGACTGTCCACAGCTTCAATGTCTAGATCACCAACAGCATAATTAGAACTTTCAGGGGTGCCCTGGGGACCACGTACATTTGGATCATCACTCTGAAACTCACTTCGTATGATTTCACAGTACCTGCAAAATTAAAGTAAGTTTTCAGTAAACCCGCCAATGCTGTGTAAACCCAAATTATAACCAGCAATACAACAAAGAGCCCCGTGGATCGTTTCACCACCTACAATAATTCCATTTACATCCAAATCTTTTAAATCCACTAACATCTCTGAGAAAACCTTAGCACTTCCAATTTTCCAATTAAGTCATTTAATTTTCCAATTAAGTCATTTTCTCCACACAGTAAGACAAGGGACGTGATCGATATCGGACCGTACACGAACAGGTAAATTTGCCAAAAAAAGACAGACTGCGACAACGTTGTCTTTTTTCTTAGCAGAGCTGAAGGGATTTACAATTTCAAAAGCATTCTGGTACAGAATTAGCATCAGGCATCATGGATTTTCAATGAAGAACTGGTTGGACTTCACAAGACTGAAGACACAAGACACTGAATTCGTCCATAATTCTGATTCTAATAAACTACTTCATGTTTGTAACACAGGTATGTATTTGAACATCTTTTTGAATACTTGAGCTCTTGAATATGTTGTCCTTAGTGGTCCCGGATGACAGACAGAACAGATCTGAATCCTTAACACAATCACAGATTTTAGCAATAGCATTATCTGTTAGACACATGTCAAAACATGTTTTTTAAAAGTGAATGTAGTTTACCCAAAGTATATTCCTGTCTCTACTTATGCACATTTTACATCTCTTCAACAACAGTCTGTATTGTTGAAGCTGGAAGAAGGTGATGCCCTTCTAACTGTAGGTAGAATAGACATACATTCCCAAGAAAGGTCTCCTTCAAATTCGGTGGCAACTGAATGCTTTCATTTGTTGTTGCATCATTTGAGCTCTGGGAAGCATCCTCAAGTACAAATGAGAGAAATTGTTTTCTTGTACATGTCACATAGGTTATGCTAGCAGTCGAACATTCTTGATGTTTCCTAGACATATGAGCAGTAAATGATGATTTCACGGTGAACGTATTTTTACAACCAGTTACTGGACATGCCACAGGTCGTCCCTCCACTATATGTTCTTTTAAGTCACAAGTTCTTCGCTGTGTGAATTTGACGCTCACAGCGAAATTGCACATTTCAAATCTGTAACAACGGCTCTAGCAGTAACAGAGGGTGCAGGCACACTGTGAACACAATAGAAATGAGCTTTAAAAGCTGCATAAGTACAAAACGTCTGCTTGCAGTCAATGCTAACACATTTGAAAAAACAAGTGGCTTCGTTTCAGTGCAGCACACAACCCTTCAAAGCATCAAGTTCTTTGCTACAAAAACGGCAGGTAATCATTGTTTGGCAAACAAACTAACAAAACAACCCGTTAGGGTTTTAGCCTCCTCGACTGATACTACAAAACTACCGCAGCACAACAGTATGAAAAAAAAACGAACTGAAAAGCTTTAACACGAAACCCACCTTTCGGCGTTATAACTATGACTGAAAAATATACCCTCGATCGAAAGGAGAAGCTAGTATATTTCTGACAACAAACGTTAGCATTATCGTATTTCCAGTCTGAAGAAATTAAATTGCTAGCGTACAAGTGCTGCATGCGGTGAGTCTACCGTATCTTCAAGCGCGAGCAGCTCGGCCGCGCACTCACCGACTTCGCCTAAACGGTCGCTCTCGCGACAATGAACCAGTCCAATAAAAGAACGGAAACAAACTCTACTGCTCCGTAATTTGACCATTCGGAGCTCATATGTTTAAACATTGAAAATACAGACCTTTATTTTTGCAGGAATGCAAATTTACGCTGAAAATCCATTACTGTTAAATTTGAAATGGCCTTAAGGCACTATAAATATGACCAAATGACATTATTTCGTAATGAAAACGCAGAAACTTTTTTTATCATTAGCAAATTATTAACAATTAATATGATGCAAAAATAAAGAACATGCTGTCATCTATCTAAATATTGACAACATATTCCTTGTTCACTGCAGTCACATGCACTTATTTTATTTTATACAGCGAACATAAATAGGAAAGTGTTAACATTTCAGCTTAACCCTCAAATGTTTTTTCAGAGGCTGTAAAAATAGTGCATATAATACATTTTTAGAAACCTATTACTACAGTATTACTACTATCCTACTGATATGCTGTTAAATATAGGTCCGGTTGCAGAGGTCTTTTTTTAGCAGCCGTACTAATACGTGTAGTAAGACAGGTAAGCGTGGTCGGGTCGGTCCGGGGTCGTACACGGGGTGGCGTTCAGGAGGTGACGGAGGGTCAGGCAGGAGACGAGGTCTAGAAAGCAGGCAGGAGTCAATAACCGGGAAACCACACAGGATGAGGAAACGCTCGTACGCCGTATAGGAAAGCAATACTTCGCGACTAGTATGCGATGAGGAGAAGCTTATTAAAGGGGTTGGTAATGAGGGGAATAGGACTCAGGTGTGGGCAATATTTGAGACAGGGATAGGTGCGGTGATCAGGATAGGTATGTGATCAGGACTACATAAAGAATTACTAAACAGTCCAGGGAAGTTATCATCAGGAGCTCCAGCCAGTCTTCCTATAAGGAATTACTAAACAGTCCAGGGAAGTTATCATCAGGCGCTCCAGCCAGTCTTCCTATCTTCGGCTGGGTTGGACCGGCTGGGCGGGATCTTCCCTCGATGACTTGGGTGGAGGCGGCTGCTCACGATTTGTCGCCCGCAGGTCCGGAAGCGCACCAGCTGATTTGTCCGTTTCAGGGGTGGGCACTGGTGACGTTGCCTCCTTGTCTTTACGAGGCTTAGGCGTAGGCGCTTTAAGTTCTGGGGCTGCGAGACTTCACGGAGGGAGTGTCCTCATAGGACAACGACGCTTCTCTGAAAGCCCCCCCAAGGGAGAATCCCCATGGAGGACCAGCTCCACCTGCCTCTCAAAGGCATTCAGGTCCAGGACACTGCAGTCGCTTACTCACCTAACTGACACACACACATACAAGCAAGGAGACGTTTGGAAGCAGGGGCCGTATCGTGACAGTATGTAAGTAGGATTGCTGAGCTTGTGAAACAATTACATTTACATTTACGGCATTTAGCAGACGCTCTTATCCAGAGCGACTTACAAAAGTGCTTTGTCATTTACTCATAGAATATGTCCAAGTACAGTATAGTAGGTTAGAATTAAACATACCAATGAACAAGAATACTGTAGAATACAGGGATAAATGCTAATACTTAGAAGTGCAAAATACATAAGGTCTGTCTTAAACAATGATAAATGCTATAAACAATAAGTGCTAGAGTTTGTTAAAAAGCATAAATGCCCTACAATAAGTATTAAATTGGTCAGTCAATAAGGGAGCAGTGTCAGTTGTCCTTTAAATATTCTGCAAATAAATGGGTCTTCAGTCTGGGTTTGAAGACTGCAAAGGACTCTGCTGTCCGGACAGCAAGCGGGAGTTCATTCCACAATCTTGGAGCCAGGACAGAAAATAGTCTCGATGCTTGTCGTCCATGAGACCCGAAGCAAGGTATTTCAAGCCGAGCCGTACTTGAGGTTCGAAGTACTCGAGGTACAGATCGGGCTTTGACCATTGACCTCATGTATGAAGGGGCTGGTCCATGAAACCAATTTTAAACATCTTATGTGTAGTATAATGTACTCCATGCATTATTTTGTAGTGAATGCATTGTAGATTAGTGTTGCTGGTCATTTGGGTGCTTACTATATCATACTTTTGGGATACTTGTGGAAGTGACATGAAAGTAGTGTTATGAGGAATATGTTTGCCTTTTTCTATCCAAGGTGTAAAGTTTAATAATTTTTGTTGTTGTTGAAGGTAAAGTCTTGATTGTTCCAAATACGAGAATGAATAGTTCTTTGTTATCTTGTGGAATTTCCACCAGGCTGTTAGAGTTATGGCCTCTGTCAAACAGTTGAAACATGGATGTTTTGAATTGATTTGCTTGATGGTAAGTCTGACTTTTATATCTCTGCATAATGTTTGTTCTATGTCTATCCATATTCTGTCTGATATACTGGGTTTAATCCATTGTATTACATATTGTAGTTTATTTGCAATAATCAACTACAGTTCTGTATCATTGTGAGTTTGATTCTTTGTGATTTATTTTTCCAGTTATGATGGTGTCCAAAGGTTTAAACCAGGTTGCTGGAGCTGGATAGCAATAATTGAAAACAAATCGTTTATCTTAGGCATTATCACTTTAATTGTTGCAATTCTTCCAAAGAGTATAAGGGGCAAATTTGTCCATCAATGAAGTTTGTCACTTATTGTTTTAAAAACTGGAATGATATTAAATTTGAATAACTGACAACTGCAGAGAGAATCTAATACCCAGATATGTAATGTGATTGGCATTCAGAGGGATGGGGAATGTTTTTTAATTGCATCATAAAGTTATGCTGCTGCAATAGTATAATATACAAATATACTAATTGAGATACAATTTTACCAGTTATGTGTGATGCTCTGTGATGGTCATAGAGAACACCACAGACAACTGTGTGGCACATCACTGTTAAACATGCTGATTGCAACCCTGGGCATCATGAACTGTACAATATTAACCTCAGACAACGTTCTCGGAGTGAAATCTATAAACATATTCATCTAACTATCATTACTTTCTCTAACAGCTCATTGGATGAGAGGCCATTAAGTGAAAGGGAGTTTTAATATCCTTTCTATTTTTAAGTTTAAAAAAACACAGACATAAAAATTTCAGAAAGTGAGACAGAGAAAGGAAACCAGACTTTAAAATGATGCTTCGCTCTTGAGTTGCAACAGTAGCGTAACGAGGGGTGGCCCGAGTGCCGCAGGGTGAGGGGCAGGACGCACAGACTCCAACGTCTGGGACGTACATTTATTAACATTTAACACAGAACACTAACGGCACTCACAAGAATCACACGCGATTAATACAAACAAGAAACGGTTAACTGCAAATGCACTGTATATGCAAAATGAAAGATGCAGGGAGTGGTTGGTCTCTTTTTCAATCAAATCTGAACAGAGTGAAATCTTCACATTTGATTAATTTGACAGACTTTAAAGGGATAATAGACAACATATAAAATGGAACAGAACACGATATAAAAAGGAACTAAATGAAAAACAAACGAAAAAATACTTTTTATCACACTTGCCCAGACAAGCACCAAATCAGACCAAAATAGATCAAGCAAAGGCATAACTGGGAAGAAGCATATTAGCCATTTATTACTCTATTGTTAACAACCTAACAACAGTAATCTGATTGTTAACTGATTGTTAACATACTTTTCAAGTCTTTAACCGTTTTGCTCCCAACATCCTATATGAATGGGTACGAATGCGGCTCATTACCCGCCTGCACAAACTGCTTCTGAAATACTGGGCAGCTAAAGGGTTCTTCACCTGTGTGGATTCTCATATGCTGCTTTCTGTGGCCTGTTTCGCCAAAGCCCTTCCTTACAGTACTATGACAAGCAGACACCCCTGTGTGAGGGTTTAGGTGCTCCTCAAGAGCCTGTGCATGTTAGAAACACATGTTGCAAATATCAGTGACGTTATTTCTCATTTTTGTGATTAGCCATGTTTTTCTGTAGCTACAAATACTTTGATTTTGAAAAAAAGTTTTTGGTAATTTAATAAAACAGACATCTTAAGTTTTACGACAAAATGTGCAAATAAGCTGGCCTGAGAGGTGCGTTCGGGAATATGACTCAGTGCGTCTCTGGTGCTGCTTTTGATGAGTGCAGTGTCATGAGAGTGCGGCCATCTAGCAGTACAAAGAGGGGTTACAGCTTCTCCCGGACGTTTCCAATAAATGTCTAGATTTGTGAGTTATAGAAAGACAGCTGGAAGAGAAGTCCTCCCAGCCCAGCACACAGGGCCAAGTGTCAAAGCGCTGGGAGGTGAACTGAACTTTCATCTTAGTCAGGTACTCCTGAACCCTCTTACAGTCATCAGACAGCAGCAGCCACGCATGTTTGGTCATGGGGTCCAATGTGACCTCATCCACAGCACTGCAGATCCAGTTCCACAATGAATTTGGAATGGATTTTGAAGTTCTCCAGGATCGCTGTTTACTGAGGACCCAAAGCTGTGAAACTACATCCTGGTTATGTTTGAGTAGAGACCATGCGATGAAGTCCAGGACAGGCAGCATGGGTTCCAGCTTCTTCTTAAGCTCCAGCTGCCTGAAATTCTGTGCCAACTCTGCCCTCATCATGCCGCACCGCTCTGAGACTGTCTGGAGTTCTTTAGCCCATTCAGTGTTTCTCTGCTTGGTCTCCTTCACTGCCTAGGTCCTCTCTTCACTTCCTCTCTCCTGCTGCCCTTCACGTGGACTGAACAATGTATCAACAGCTTTGAGATGGCTGGCCCACTGAAAAATGTGCTGGCAACAGTGTGGGGGTGTACGGTTCCACCGCAGTCATTACTGCTACTGGATGCAGCTGCAGCGCCCTCGTCAGGCTTACAGACACGCTCCACCTCTTGTTTCCACTGAGCGATAAACTTCACGCACTCCTTGAGACCGTGCAAATTCCTCAGGTCTGGTGCTTGAGGTAATAAAAAGAGAACAGAGGTTTAACATTGAATTAGACATATTAATAACATAATCACAGAATGGTATGTGTCCTTTCAGAATGATTTGTGTACAGGGCAGAGGCCTCTGTAAAGGCCTCTGCAGGCTTCTGCAAAGGATGGTGGATAGGCTCCAGCACACTTACAAGTATGAGATATTATTTCCATCAGGCTCAGGACCATCTCTTTAGGATAAGGTCAAGAGAAATCTCTTGGAATGTGGTGTTAAGAGGTTCCAACTGGTGTGGGTGTTTTATATTACTTTGCATATATTGACAAATGTATGGTTTGGATGCAATGGACGTGAAGACAAACGCAAATATGTAAAGGAATGTGGGGTGAATACATAACCACTACTGAAAAATGTATGAAAATGTGGGTTCTCTGATTTTTAGACATTCTCCAGAGGGTGCCTCAATAATGCGTGTTAATGTTAACCTACAATAAAGTACGTGCACAGTTATGCTCTTTAACCAATTCTGAAGTCTGCATTTTTATTTAATATTTGAATTGAACTTTAAAACTAGCCGACTGGGCACCTAGGAACCACATACTGTTGCTATGTGCAGAGATGTGGGCTTGCAGCCCATTGTTGGGCAGAGTCCATCGCACTGCTCCAATAGACCTGCTCTGACTGCTACTTTCCCACGTCGGCAGTCGAAGTCGTTTCTCCTTCACAATGCTTTTCACCTGGTTGGCCAGTTTCACCGTCTCAGTAGACAAGCTAAAAGAAACTGTTGGCAGCCTCTCGTTGCTCCTGTAATATGACCGTCGCCAGACCAGAGAGTGGAACTGGATGGCAGTGTGGCACTTGCAGCTGCAGTTTGTTTGCTTCAAGATTTAATACGTGTAAGTGACCTTTGCTTCTCGTCCTGTCTTTACTGGTTTGTTAATAAGGTCATTTGAAATTGTGTTGTACATAAAGGAATATTACAGAATTATTCTCTATTTTAAGCTACACTGTGGGGTTTTGTTTTTTTGATCTTTACATTTATATTAATGCAACCCAATACACTTATCTAATGATCAGCTATGACCTGTAAGAACTGACAATCTGAACATTCAAACTTTAAGAGGAATAAAAACAAAAAAATGATCAGCTGTTCATGTCAAAATCTGTAATATGTAATAGAAATAACTGTAATATGTTCAATATAACTGTAATATGTTCAATTACCACCATGTAACATATAACTGTAAATATGTCAATTGCAAGATGGGACTGTACATTCTGTACATACATATATAAATATCCATATATACATTGTACATATAAACATTATATATATATATATATATATTATACATGCACTATTAATATATTTTTGTATATATATAGAATATATTTCTCTATGCACCCCTGTTTTTCTTTTTCCTCAGATTGGACAGAGCACTCAACCATTTCACTGTGAGTTATACTGTGTATGACTATGTATGCGACAAATAAACCAAACTTGAAATGATTTTACCTTTTTCTGTCGTTTTCATTTTAAGCTTAGAATAACCAAGGCCTGGACTTTGTAAGGTGGTTTTGAATCCAGGTCAGCTAGGTGAGGACACCAATAGCTTACTGGGTAAGCAGCCACACTCTAACAATGGTGGGCTCGTGTGCAGAACAGTTAGAGCTTAGATCAAGCAAAACAAGAGGAAAAAAGGAAACACCTCGGTGAGCGTGGAAAAGGGGAGAACAAAGAACGCCACGGAAAGAAATGGCAACCCCGATGCACTGGGGAAAACTCGAACTAAAAGCTCCCAAACAAAACCAGAAAACGGGGAGAAACTTGAATGGCTAAGGGAAGCCTCAGGAGAGAGACAGACTCGAGAGGGGAAAACTGGAGAAGGGAGGGGACGTGTAAAAACACTGACACCCTCGCAGAACAGAAAAGAGGCATAGCACAAGGGCTCACAGACCTCAATACCCAGAGTTACCGGCTAGGAGCTTGGCTCAAAACTTTATCAAAAACCCAGCACTGAATGATTGGGTCACTGGGCTTATATAAGGTCTAGCCCAGCTGTTGGGTGTTGATCCTGATCAGTGGCGTGGTTGACTCGACGCCTCCCTCTGGTCGAGGGGGCCTCGGCCTGGTGCCAACCCTTACAGGCTTGATGTCTACAGACATGGCAAAAATATTTCAATGTTCAATGCATTTCAGTTTCAATGTTTATTTTTTTCAGTTAAAATGTTATTTTTTTTTACTGCTTATTCTTCCATTAGACAGCCAGAAGCGCAGCACTGGTTAAAGTTTTTGAGCGGCTTCCTGCGCGCACTGGTCCTGGAGCACAGCGACTGCCTCATCCACCTTAGGGTGCAGAGACTCAGGAGACTCCAGCATATGCAGTAGCTCCGAGTTGTCCAGTTCCAGGAACAGACCCGTGATCTTCCCTGCAAGGGTGGGCTGCATGTTCTGGATCAGGGGAAACAGACGCTCACCCAGTATCTGCTTCTGCTCCTGTGGAGGTGCAGCAGCCAGCATGGAGGCACTGAGAGGTTCCTGACCCTGCACATGGACCGCAGCCAGCTGCACGGGCACCTGGAGCTCTGCCCCCAGGTGCTGCTGTGGGTTGAGAAACATAAATGTTTTATAATTGATTTGACTGATAAATGGTAAGTTCGACATTTATATCTAAGGGCTGTGTGCCCAGGTGTTGCTGTGGGCTGTGAACGCCTGAGGTGGTTTTGTACTGTGGTACTGCTCTCACCAGCGACGCCTTGTTGGCAGCTTCCGCGCTGGCCATCCCTGTCCCCGGAGCCTCAGATGCCATGGTCTGATAGGCCATCGTGCGTGGGACCTGGCAGGCGGTGGTTGGTCGGATGGCGCTGAAGGCCTGCGGGCAGGATGCGGCTGGACCGATGGCACTCGGCATATCCTGGACTTGCTGTGGGTGGACGCACTGCATGGCCCAGCAAGGGCTGGGGAGGAGTTGTGCCAGCTGGCTGCTTGCGCAGTAGGCAGGCCAGTTCTGAGCTTGTGGAATGGCTTCCATGTTGTAGCCGGAGGGCGGGGCAGGCTGGTAGGGGTTGAGCACGAGGTTGGGCAAGGCACTCACGCTGGCCGTGCGCTTCATGTACTTGTTGGAGAGGTGGGCCTGCCGCTCCTCCTTGCGCTGCGCCAGAGCCACGTACAGCGGCTTGGTGCCTACAACGCGCCCATTCATCTCCGTCATGGCCGTGGCGGCCTCCTCCGGCGAGGAGAAACACACGAAGCCGAACCCTTTGGAGCGGCCGCCCTCCATCATCACCTTGGCACTTGTGATGGTCCCGAACGGAGAGAACTCCTTACGTAGACGCGCGTCGTCCAGACCGTCGTCTAGGTTCTTGACGTACAGGTTGTCTCCCTGGTAGCGAGTCATACCGTCCTGCTTCATCTGCTCAAACTTTCGTTTCAGCCCTGTCTGCCTCTCGCCTTTCTTCTGGGCATAACCCACATACACCTTCTTCCCATTCAGCTCCTTCCCATTTATCTCATCCACAGCCCTCTGGGCATCCTCGTGCCTCTCGTAGTTCACAAAGCCAAAGCCCTTGGACTTGCCGCTCTCGTCGGTCATGACGCGAGTGCTCAGCGTTTGGCCAAACTTGCTGAAGATCTCCTTCAGCTTGTCGTCGTCCATGTCCTCTCCAAAGTTCTTGACGTACACATTGGTGAACTTTTTGGCCCTGGCCCCCATCTCAGCCTCTCGCTCCTTGCGAGACTTGAAGTGGCCAATGAACACTTTGCGGTCATTGAGCAACATGCCATTAAGTCTCTCAATTGCTCTCTCCGCAGCCTCACGGGTCTCAAAGTGCACAAAGCCGTAGCCCTTAGAGCCATTCTCGTCACACACCACCTTGCTGGAAAGGATGTTCCCAAAGGCAGAGAATGTGTCGTAAAGAGCTTCGCTGTCAATAGACTTGTCAAGGTTCTTGATGAAGATGTTGCCAACTCCACTCTTCCTCAGAGAGGGGTCTCTCTGGGACCACATAATTCGCACAGGTCTGCCTTTGATGATGTTAAAGTTCATAGTGTCCAAAGCACGCTCAGCATCTGCCTGCTGCTGAAAGTTCACGTATGCGTATCCAAGTGAGCGGAGGGTCATCGCGTCCCTGCAAATCCGTACGGAGACTATTGCGCCAGCAGGACTGAATTTCTCGTATAGCATGGCCTCGGTAACGTCTGGATGAAGGTCACCCACGTACAACGAAGTCATCGGCGAACTTGGAGCACTTGGATTCATTTTCGTGAGGATCGTCGGTCAACCTTTCTGGAAATCGTAGTCGAAAGTAGTAAATGAATAAAATAAAATCGTAAATGATTTAACCAAATGATCTAACTGCACGAATTATAAAACAGTTTGAAACAGCAATTCAACAGAGCCAGGCAAGTGTCGACCGACCAAAGCGATCAAAGCAACACTTTAGCTTTAGATTCAAATACATGACAACTTGGTTGTTACGTAAGAGTGCTTTTACGTAAATGTTTATTTTTAAATATTATACAAACGCTATTTATTTATTTATGAATTATTCAATTATTTTAACTTATAACGTTAATAGCGTGAATGAGAGGCTTTAACAACGCCTTATATTTCAAAATATTACCTAGTCACAGCATTTTCCAAAAATCGTCCATATGCTGCTCACACTGAATCATTTACCGCATGGCTCAGAATAAATACTTTTAGTTTGATAAACGCAGCAACATTCATTTTCTTTAGCCTAATGCTCGGCAAAAAACATCGCATTAAAGTTAATTAATGGGATGAAATCAGTTTGCCTTGGAGCAGGCCTATGTTCTTTGAGGTTAAAAATAATCGCCTGGATTGTAAACCTTAGTAGAGTTCCACAACGAGGTGCGATTTGTAAAAGGACGTCTTTTTCTCTCCGAGTTAGAAATCTGGAGAAATAAATATATCAATTGATTTCCGCCCATCGGAGGACCTTTAGAACTTTATTATTTATTCATTATTTATTTCTAACTTCTCACTGTGTCCAACTATATCGGGTGTATAAAACGTATGAACAGACATAAATAACGTGGGGGAAACGGGAATAGGGGAGAGAGGAAAAATAAGACGAACAGAGACGAAACAGACAAACGGGAAATGCAGATAGAGTATTTTAAGTATTAGCCACCTGCACCATTACGGGAATGTGTGTGTGTGTGTGTGTGTGTGTGTGTGTGTGTGTGTGTGTGTGTGTGTGTGTTCGTGTGTGACTGCTTGTGTGCGTCTGCCTGTGTGTGTGTGTGAGAGAGAGAGAGAGAGGCTATGTGCGAGTGCACTGTATATGTACACGTACTAGATTGGGATATTTATCATTTATGGATTAGCTCTGTAAACTTTTTATCAAAGGAGTCCAGTCTAGGTTATTGGTTCTTATTGATTCATTCTGAGATTTTTTTCCATTGATATGTAGTCTATCAATAGATTTTTCCATTCGGTGACACTAATATTATTTTTTGTTTTCCAATTCATGAGTATGTTTGTATTTGCAATTAATAATGTTATATATATATTATCCTGTTTTTTTTCTATTGTCACATTGGTTGATGACATGTCTCCTAGGAGACATAAAGATGGTGTTGGATGGATAGGGTTATTTAAATCATGGGACATGTGTGTGATTACTTATTGCCAAAATTGCTTGATAGGTGTGCTCTGCCACACGATGTGAATGTAATCGTCAGCTGTCTTTGGAGTAAAGTATGTACAGATTGCTGAGCTTGTGAAACCAATTTTAAACATCCAATGTGTAGTATAATGTAATCTATGTATTATTTTGTACTGAATGCATTGTAGGTTAGTGTTGCTGTCATGTGGTAATTATTATTACACATTTTAATCCAAACTGTGGCGTCGGGAGCTAGTAATAAATCTTCCTCCCATTGTCTCGATGGGAGAGTAATTATGCGATTTGATTTCATTATTAGTTTGTATATCTTATGTGATAGTTTTTTTGGATTAGGAATGTTTATAATACTGATATGGATGCAGGTGAGTTTAATGTCTCTGAACTGATAGTTGCTCTTACCTGCTTTCTATATCTTATGTTTGGGCTACTTGTGGAAGTGACATGAAAGCAGTGTTATGTTTATGTGAGTCTGGAGTTTGATATCTTGTGAAATTTCCACCAGGCTGTTAGTATCATGGCCACCCACAAATTGTTGATCATGAATGTTCTTTAATTGATTTGACTGATAAATGGTAAGTCTGACTTTTAGATCTTTGCATAATGTTTGCTATATGTCTATCCATATTCTGTCTGATATACTAAGTTTTATCCATTTTATACCATATTATAGTTGATTTGCAATAATCAACTACAGTTCTGTAATGTTGTGAGTTTGATTCTATGTGATTTATTTTTCCAGTAGAATCAAGTTATGATGTTGTCCAAAGATTTTAGAGAGGTTGGTGGCGCTGGAATAATTGAAAACAAATAATTTCGTTTAGGTAATATTCTCATTTTAATTATTGCAGTTTGTCCAAAGAGCATAAGGGGCAAATTTGTCCATCAATGAAGTTCGTCGCTTATTGTTTTAATAATTGGATGACTATTTATTTTTGAATAACAGACAACTGGGAAGAGAATTTAATACCCAGATATGTAATATGATTGGTATTCAGGGGGATGGGGAATGTTTTTAATTGCATCATAAAGTTATGCTGCTAATATATAGTATAATACACAAATATACTACTCGAGATACAATTTGACCAGTTATGTGTGATGTTCTGTGATGATCATATAGAACACCACAGACAACTGTGGCACATCACTGTTAAACCTCCTGATTGCAACCCGGGGCATCGTGAACTGTACAACATGACCCTCAGACAATGATCTCTGAGTGAATGTGATAAACATAATCATCTTCATATCATCACTTTCTCTACAAGTTCAGTGGAAGAGATGTCAGTTAAAGGGAGTTTTAATACCCTTTCCATCTTTAAATTTAATAAAAACACAGATGGAAAAATTCCAGAAAGTGAGAGAGAGAAAGGAAACTAGACTTTAAAATGGTGCTGCCCTCTTGATTTACAACTGTAGATTATTGAAATTATTACAAATGTCCGATGCCAAAAGGGATTGTGTCAGTGTTTCACTACTCAGTATTGCATTTGGTAGACAGTATAAACAATTAGACTATGGTTAAAAAAATCACAGAAATAAAGCAAACACCAATATAATCTTGAACCACCTAGTCCCAGGAAACATTAGATTACTGGAACAAAATCAGACAACTAGCAGAACAACTTTTTAACCAATGATGCAGATGCACTTTTAGTGGATTTATTTATCTGTATTTCAATCCACTAAAGTTTTTCACTTGATCTAACATTACATTTAAGACCGAAATCCTGTTACGTCTCACAGAAGATTCCACTGATCAAGCTGCTACTTACCCATCCTGGTCCTGGAGTACCTTTGCTCTGTACACTTTAGTGATGTCTTTGCTACCAACAAGCCTATTTTAATCCATCAGATAGTAACCAAACGCTCCTTTGCTGCAGAGCACAGAAATCATTCAAATTTGCAGTCAACAGATACATCTGGGCCAGATTTTGGATCAATGGACTAGGCTGGAACTGCACATATACTGTATATGCAAAATTCAAAATACGGGGAGTGGTTGGTCTCTTTTGCAATCAAATCTGAATACTATGGAATTCGTTTCACATTTGTTTAATTTGACAGATTTTAAATGGATAATGGACATCACTAGACAAAAAGGAATAAACAACTATATGAAAAGGAACAAAACCAAAAACAAAGGAAGACTTTAACACACTTGCCCAAACAAGCACTAAATCTGACAAAAATAGATCAACCAATGACATAGCTGTGAAGGAACATATTAGCCATTGTTTTCTTGTCATCAACAGTAATTTTAACTGATTGTTAACATACTGTTCAAGTCTTCAACTGATTTGCTCCCAACATACGAATGGGTACAAATATGGTTCATTACCCACCTGCACAATTTGCTTCTGACATACTGGGCAGCTACAGGGTTCTTCTCCCATGTGGATTCTGACATACTGGGCAGCTACGGGCTTCTTCAGTTGTGTGGATTGTCTTCTGCTCCTCCATGTGGCCTGTTTCACCAAAGCCCTTCCTGCAGTATTTGCAGCACTATGGGAAGCGGACACCCTTGTGTGTGCGTTTAGGTGCTTCTCAAGAGTCTGGGCACGTTTGAAACACCTGCCCCAAACATCACTGACATTATTTCTTGTAGGTGATTAGCCACGTGTTTCTCTAGTCACAAGTACTTTTTGATTTATTTGTTTTTTTAAATAGGTAATTTTATATATAATGGCAACAAATGACATTTTAAGTTTTATGACAAAACGTGCAAACAAGCTGGCCTGAGAGGTGTGTAGCGGGATATGACTCAGTGCGTCTCTGGTGCTGCTTTTGATGAGTACAGTGTCATGAGTGTGTCTGTCCAGCGGTGCAAAGAGGGGATACAGCAAGGCATGGCATGGTGTTTATTCATTCGTTTGCATAGAAAATGACGCCTTTTCACATTGTGGAAGTACAAATATGGCGGTCTTTTTTGTGCGGCGTAGTAATGACATATGTTGTGGAATTTTGAACAAACAGCAAGTCAGACGTGATTAAGAGAGTAATTTAATAAGAAAAAGAATAAAATAAATATTTGGCTCTCCTCAGGTAGGGAGCCCCGAGTATACAAAACCGTGGCTAGTTATACTACTCCTGTGCTGTCTTTAACCAATCATCTTTTCTTAAGCAGCTCTTCTTTCCTTTGTTGCTGTGGCTATAAGCCAATCAGCTCTCAGCTTCGTTTTTTCCACAAACCAACCCAAACTGACTCCAAACAGTGTGGGTTGTGTGTCAAGTTGACCTTGATGTTAACAGTTCCTGATACATGTTCAACTTAATCAGCAACAGGCGGATATAAATGTGCAAACGGCATTATTAATTTAAGAACAAAAGGATCAGTGTGATTTTATATGAATCACATAATACATAGTTTCGTATCATTTTCCATCACACGTAAAAACAGTCTCACCGTATTGTCGGGCAGGAGGATCTGGACTCATTTATTACTTGATATCTTCCCCCATCTAGCGGTCATTAGAGGTTAGTCTTGAATTGATTTCTGTCGTGCAATATTTTAGATATAAATGTTTACATTTTCTATTACAGAACACGGCAAAGTATAGTCAACCAGTTCTAACCTTTTGAGAAAAACTTTAACTTCAAAGTAGGTGAATCTATTTACTTAGATTGAACCAATCGGATCACAGTTTATTTACATAGCATCAATGCTTTGAGTGCTTTAGATATAAGGACATCATGGCGATCTTTCTGCTCACACCTCAGTCAGTCTATAATTCTGTACTATGTGTTTCTATAGCTTCCAACTTTCACGAGTTTCTTGAATCTGTGGAGAAAAGTGCAGACTCAGGTACTTTCTTATTTGTGAACTTTTATACATTTTATGTAATTTATTTATCATCTATAATGTTTTATTACTTTTCATTTATAGATATAAGGACACAAAAACAGTTCATATACTCAATGAATTGTTACAAGATAATCTTTTCTAGAGAATGTTTACCATTTGTTAAAAGACTGATTTATTTCTAAAAGTTTATGCAGTGTGTTAATTTGTCACATGGAGGCAGAAGGGGTGAATCTGATATACCCCTCTTCCATCATCAACTATTCATGGAGTCCTTCAGTGGAGCTTGTACAACCAAAGAAACGCATACAGCGGTCACCGGCGGTTCTAAGTTACATCTAAAGAGGTCTAGGCCTATACACACTGTTCCACCTGAGGTAATAAAATGTTTTGGGGTAAAGGTATTTTCATGAGGCGATCTGTGATCTAATTATAATAGGCTTTGAAGCTCTCTGCAACAGGTGCAGAGTGGTGCAAGACTGTGTTTGAAAGCATAAAGAGGAATAATGTTTCTGGGGTATCTTAAGGCCTTTGTGGGTCTGTAAGTGCAGAGCAGAGGCTCTGATGCAGGTGGTTTCAAGGCCTCTGTGGAAGTCTACGGCAGATGACTCTGGACTGTTCCCGTGAGAAATAGCTTCCTAAGTATTGGTAAAGATCCCGGCTTTTAAAAGACGTGAAAGCCTCTTCGAGAGTTCTGTGGCTAAGCAAGGTTCATTATCTTACCATAAGAGCAGGGTGATACTGACCTGCAACATCATCTTGCAGGTGTTTGATGGTATGAGTTGAGATTATCTTTGTTAAAAACAAAAACAACAACAACAAAAAAAAAAAACCCAGGAAAATCTTCCAATAGGATATACTGGGGTCAAGCTTCAATTTGTACAATGATAGATCTCAATTTGCATATATTGAATAATGTATGGTTGAACACAGTGGTTGAGATTTCAAACACCAGTATGTAGAGAAGGTGTGGCAATCACATAATCAGTTGTGAAAACTGGATAAAAATGTGTGTTCCTTGTGTGATTATTAGACATATTCTGGACTATGCCTCGTTTGTATGTAACGCTGAGCTCAAAATAAATAATGGACCTACTACTCTCTTCAATTAATTCTGCATCTTTATTTTCTGTTTAAAGAGGACTTAATAAAATTACTGGAATGTGGGCAATATCTAGTAACACAGTGCCGAGTCTGCTAAACGTAGATCCCAGCCTTTTATATGGCCTCTTCCCTTTAATTCTACTGACTATAATTAATGTAAACCTTGTCGATTCTGGTGTTTGCTGTATAGAGGTAGCGAAAACTTTGCTAAAACAATGAAAAATATGCATCCTGTGAAAAGTTTATTGAACAATATAACATTGTTCCTTACCCAGAGCCATAACACGTCATTGATGGAAATCACACTGATGTGAGGGCGGTATGGGCCAACTCAACTGTATTTCCTGATTGTTTTATTCTGCAGGAGGATGTGGTCCAAATATTTAAAAAATCACAGGTTTGTTTAAGAGGACATAGTCGAACAGTTTGGGCTTACTGTTATTTTAATACTAGTGGTAACTATTAGTAAATACAACAATCTGACCATCCTCATACTGCATTGAGGGGTGATGGGGTGATGGTACCAGATGATGTTTAGGTATGTGGTTATGTTAATTTATTTTTGTTCCTTTATATTCACATATTTTGCAAGTGCGTATGTTATTGAGTTTAAAACCATCCATAAATTATGCAATTATAGAAAATACAGAAACTGCATGAGACTTCTCTTGACTTGCTAGAAGTTCAGACTGTAGCAAGCTTAGCATTAGTAAATGGAATAGGTGTCATTTTAAGGATTCATTTAAAGTATTCATGAGGTATTTCTCCTAACATCGATGTATCGACAGTACCAATAAAATAAATAGCATAACAAGAATTACAGGTGTATAATAGTGTAATTACCCACAATGGTTGAAGTGTTTGAAAAGAGTTGTATAAAAGAATAGTTGGTTGGTTCGTGGCATAAAGTCATGAAACGGTGAAATGAGGTCATAAAAAGAGTGTTTACAGGGGAAAGTGCTTTAACATTGAATTAGACAAACTAATAACATAAAACAAGGGAGTTTAGAGATTCTGTGTCCTTTCGTAATGATTTGTGCATATGGCAGGCTGCTGCAAAGGATCCTGGGTAAGCTTCAGCAGACCTCAGTGTAAGATATATTAATAATATTAATCATAATAATACTATTCAGAGGTTACTTGACTAGTAATCAGAATGTTGCTAGTTCAAGCCCTACCACTGCCAAGTTACCACTGCTGGGTCCCTGAACAGCAATGAATCCTCAATTGTATTATTAATACAATCCAATACACATGCCTAATGCTCAGCTGTCAACTGCAAAAACTGACATTCTGAGCATTCGAACAGTAAGAGGAACAAAAAGAAAGGAGTCACCGACTGTACACGTGTCAATCATTTAGCCTTTTTACATGTTGTTTTAGTTTACTGTAATCAAGGCCTGAAACTGGAGTCTATGGACCAGGCAAAAATATTTCAATATTTAATGCGTTTTTATTTTTTCAGCCAGCATAAGCGGAAGCTCCAAGTTGTCGATCTCCAGGAGCAAACCCGTCCCTGCAAGGTTGGGGTGCATGTTCTGGATCACGGGAAACAGACCATAGATCACCCAACATCTGCTTCTGCTCCTGCGGAGGTTCCAGATCCAGCACGGAGGCAGTGAGAGGTTCCTGGCCCAGAGATTGGTCTGCAGCGGGCCTGATGGTACTCGGCATGTATTGGAAATGCTGTGGCTGAATGCTGTGCGTAGCCCAGCGGGTGCTGGGGTGGAGCTGTGCCAGTTGCCTGCTCGGGTAGCAGGTAGCCCAGTTCTGAGACTGTGGAATGGCCATCATGAAGTAGCCGGAGGGCGGGGCGGGCTGGTAGGGGTTGAGCACTGGGTTGCGCACGGCACTCACGCTGGCCATGCGCTGCATGTACTGGTGGGTGAGGTGGGCCTGCCGCTCCTCCTTGCGCTGCGCCAGGGCCACGTACAGCGGCTTGGTGCCTACGATGCACCCGTTCATCTCCTTCATTGCCTCGGTGGCCTCCTCCGGCGAGGAGAAACACACAAAGCCGAACCCTTTGGAGCGGCCGCCCTCCGTCATCACCTTGGCACTCGTGATTGTCCCGAATAGAGAGAACTCTTTACGCAGACGCTCGTCGTCCAGACTGTCGTCTAGGTTTTTAACGTACAGGTTCACTCCCTGGTAGCGAGTCGTGCCGTCCTGCTTCATCTGCTCAAACTTGCGTTTGAGCTCTGTCTGCCTCTCGCCTTTCTTCTGGGCACGAGCCACATACAGCTGCTTCCCATTCAACTTCTTCCCGTTCATCTCATCCACAGCCCTTTTGGCATCCTCGTGCCTCTCGAAGCTCACAAAGCCAAAGCCCTTGGACTTGCCGCTCTCGTCTGTCATGACGCGACGGCTCAGCGTTGGGCCGAACTTGCTGAAGATCTCATTTAGCTTGTTGTCGTCCATGTCCTCCCAAGTATGAGATATTATTTCCATCAGGCTCAGGACCATCTCTTTAGGATAAGGTCAAGAGAAATCTCTTGGAATGTGGTGTTAACAGGTTCCAACTGGTGTGGGTGTTTTATATTACTTTGCATATATTGACAAATGTATGGTTTGGATGCAATGGACGTGAAGACAAACGCAAATATGTAAAGGAATGTGGGGTGAATACATAACCACTACTGAAAAATGTATGAAAATGTGGGTTCTCTGATTTTTAGACATTCTCCAGAGGGTGCCTCAATAATGCGTGTTAATGTTAACCTACAATAAAGTACGTGCACAGTTATGCTATTTAACCAATTCTGAAGTCTGCATTTTTATTTAATATTTGAATTGAACTTTAAAACTAGCCGACTGGGCACCTAGGAACCACATACTGTTGCTATGTGCAGAGATGTGGGCTTGCAGCCCATTGTTGGGCAGAGTCCATCGCACTGCTCCAATAGACCTGCTCTGACTGCTACTTTCCCACGTCGGCAGTCGAAGTCGTTTCTCCTTCACAATGCTTTTCACCTGGTTGGCCAGTTTCACCGTCTCAGTAGACAAGCTAAAAGAAACTGTTGGCAGCCTCTCGTTGCTCCTGTAATATGACCGTCGCCAGACCAGAGAGTGGAACTGGATGGCAGTGTGGCACTTGCAGCTGCAGTTTGTTTGCTTCAAGATTTAATACGTGTAAGTGACCTTTGCTTCTCGTCCTGTCTTTACTGGTTTGTTAATAAGGTCATTTGAAATTGTGTTGTACATAAAGGAATATTACAGAATTATTCTCTATTTTAAGCTACACTGTGGGGTTTTGTTTTTTTGATCTTTACATTTATATTAATGCAACCCAATACACTTATCTAATGATCAGCTATGACCTGTAAGAACTGACAATCTGAACATTCAAACTTTAAGAGGAATAAAAACAAAAAAATGATCAGCTGTTCATGTCAAAATCTGTAATATGTAATAGAAATAACTGTAATATGTTCAATATAACTGTAATATGTTCAATTACCACCATGTAACATATAACTGTAAATATGTCAATTGCAAGATGGGACTGTACATTCTGTACATACATATATAAATATCCATATATACATTGTACATATAAACATAATATATATATATATATATATATTGTACATGCACTATTAATATATTTTTGTATATATATAGAATATATTTCTCTATGCACCCCTGTTTTTCTTTTTCCTCAGATTGGACAGAGCACTCAACCATTTCACTGTGAGTTATACTGTGTATGACTATGTATGCGACAAATAAACCAAACTTGAAATGATTTTACCTTTTTCTGTCGTTTTCATTTAAAGCTTAGAATAACCAAGGCCTGGACTTTGTAAGGTGGTTTTGAATCCAGGTCAGCTAGGTGAGGACACCAATAGCTTACTGGGTAAGCAGCCACACTCTAACAATGGTGGGCTCGTGTGCAGAACAGTTAGAGCTTGGATCAAGCAAAACAAGAGGAAAAAACGAAACACCTCGGTGAGCGTGGAAAAGGGGAGAACAAAGAACGCCACGGAAAGAAATGGCAACCCCGATGCACTGGGGAAAACTCGAACTAAAAGCTCCCAAACAAAAGCAGAAAACGGGGAGAAACTTGAATGGCTAAGGGAAGCCTCAGGAGAGAGACAGACTCGAGAGGGGAAAACTGGAGAAGGGAGGGGACGTGTAAAAACACTGACACCCTCGCAGAACAGAAAAGAGGCATAGCACAAGGGCTCACAGACCTCAATACCCAGAGTTACCGGCTAGGAGCTTGGCTCAAAACTTTATCAAAAACCCAGCACTGAATGATTGGGTCACTGGGCTTATATAAGGTCTAGCCCAGCTGTTGGGTGTTGATCCTGATCAGTGGCGTGGTTGACTCGACGCCTCCCTCTGGTCGAGGGGGCCTCGGCCTGGTGCCAACCCTTACAGGCTTGATGTCTACAGACATGGCAAAAATATTTCAATGTTCAATGCATTTCAGTTTCAATGTTTATTTTTTTCAGTTAAAATGTTAATTTTTTTTACTGCTTATTCTTCCATTAGACAGCCAGAAGCGCAGCACTGGTTAAAGTTTTTGAGCGGCTTCCTGCGCGCACTGGTCCTGGAGCACAGCGACTGCCTCATCCACCTTAGGGTGCAGAGACTCAGGTCATAGAGAACACCACAGACAACTGTGTGGCACATCACTGTTAAACATGCTGATTGCAACCCTGGGCATCATGAACTGTACAATATTAACCTCAGACAACGTTCTCGGAGTGAAATCTATAAACATATTCATCTAACTATCATTACTTTCTCTAACAGCTCATTGGATGAGAGGCCATTAAGTGAAAGGGAGTTTTAATATCCTTTCTATTTTTAAGTTTAAAAAAACATAGACATAAAAATTTCAGAAAGTGAGACAGAGAAAGGAAACCAGACTTTAAAATGGTGCTTCGCTCTTGAGTTACAACAGTAGTGTAACGAGGGGTGGCCCGAGTGCCGCAGGGTGAGGGGCAGGACGCACAGACTCCAACGTCTGGGACGTACATTTATTAACATTTAACACAGAACACTAACGGCACTCACAAGAATCACACGCGATTAATACAAACAAGAAACGGTTAACTGCAAATGCACTGTATATGCAAAATGAAAGATGCAGGGAGTGGTTGGTCTCTTTTTCAATCAAATCTGAACAGAGTGAAATCTTCACATTTGATTAATTTGACAGACTTTAAAGGGATAATAGACAACATATAAAATGGAACAGAACATGATATAAAAAGGAACTAAATGAAAAACAAACGAAAAAATACTTTTTATCACACTTGCCCAGACAAGCACCAAATCAGACCAAAATAGATCAAGCAAAGGCATAACTGGGAAGAAGCATATTAGCCATTTATTACTCTATTGTTAACAACCTAACAACAGTAATCTGATTGTTAACTGATTGTTAACATACTTTTCAAGTCTTTTACCGTTTTGCTCCCAACATCCTATATGAATGGGTACGAATGCGGCTCATTACCCGCCTGCACAAACTGCTTCTGAAATACTGGGCAGCTAAAGGGTTCTTCACCTGTGTGGATTCTCATATGCTGCTTTCTGTGGCCTGTTTCGCCAAAGCCCTTCCTTACAGTACTATGACAAGCAGACACCCCTGTGTGAGGGTTTAGGTGCTCCTCAAGAGCCTGTGCATGTTAGAAACACATGTTGCAAATATCAGTGACGTTATTTCTCATTTTTGTGATTAGCCATGTTTTTCTGTAGCTACAAATACTTTGATTTTGAAAAAAAGTTTTTGGTAATTTAATAAAACAGACATCTTAAGTTTTACGACAAAATGTGCAAATAAGCTGGCCTGAGAGGTGCGTTCGGGAATATGACTCAGTGCGTCTCTGGTGCTGCTTTTGATGAGTGCAGTGTCATGAGAGTGCGGCCATCTAGCAGTACAAAGAGGGGTTACAGCTTCTCCCGGACGTTTCCAATAAATGTCTAGATTTGTGAGTTATAGAAAGACAGCTGGAAGAGAAGTCCTCCCAGCCCAGCACACAGGGCCAAGTGTCAAAGCGCTGGGAGGTGAACTGAACTTTCATCTTAGTCAGGTACTCCTGAACCCTCTTACAGTCATCAGACAGCAGCAGCCACGCATGTTTGGTCATGGGGTCCAATGTGACCTCATCCACAGCACTGCAGATCCAGTTCCACAATGAATTTGGAATGGATTTTGAAGTTCTCCAGGATCGCTGTTTACTGAGGACCCAAAGCTGTGAAACTACATCCTGGTTATGTTTGAGTAGAGACCATGCGATGAAGTCCAGGACAGGCAGCATGGGTTCCAGCTTCTTCTTAAGCTCAAGCTGCCTGAAATTCTGTGCCAACTCTGCCCTCATCATGCCGCTGTAAAGGCCTCTGCAGGCTTCTGCAAAGGATGGTGGATAGGCTCCAGCACACTTACAAGTATGAGATATTATTTCCATCAGGCTCAGGACCATCTCTTTAGGATAAGGTCAAGAGAAATCTCTTGGAATGTGGTGTTAACAGGTTCCAACTGGTGTGGGTGTTTTATATTACTTTGCATATATTGACAAATGTATGGTTTGGATGCAATGGACGTGAAGACAAACGCAAATATGTAAAGGAATGTGGGGTGAATACATAACCACTACTGAAAAATGTATGAAAATGTGGGTTCTCTGATTTTTAGACATTCTCCAGAGGGTGCCTCAATAATGCGTGTTAATGTTAACCTACAATAAAGTACGTGCACAGTTATGCTATTTAACCAATTCTGAAGTCTGCATTTTTATTTAATATTTGAATTGAACTTTAAAACTAGCCGACTGGGCACCTAGGAACCACATACTGTTGCTATGTGCAGAGATGTGGGCTTGCAGCCCATTGTTGGGCAGAGTCCATCGCACTGCTCCAATAGACCTGCTCTGACTGCTACTTTCCCACGTCGGCAGTCGAAGTCGTTTCTCCTTCACAATGCTTTTCACCTGGTTGGCCAGTTTCACCGTCTCAGTAGACAAGCTAAAAGAAACTGTTGGCAGCCTCTCGTTGCTCCTGTAATATGACCGTCGCCAGACCAGAGAGTGGAACTGGATGGCAGTGTGGCACTTGCAGCTGCAGTTTGTTTGCTTCAAGATTTAATACGTGTAAGTGACCTTTGCTTCTCGTCCTGTCTTTACTGGTTTGTTAATAAGGTCATTTGAAATTGTGTTGTACATAAAGGAATATTACAGAATTATTCTCTATTTTAAGCTACACTGTGGGGTTTTGTTTTTTTGATCTTTACATTTATATTAATGCAACCCAATACACTTATCTAATGATCAGCTATGACCTGTAAGAACTGACAATCTGAACATTCTAACTTTAAGAGGAATAAAAACAAAAAAATGATCAGCTGTTCATGTCAAAATCTGTAATATGTAATAGAAATAACTGTAATATGTTCAATATAACTGTAATATGTTCAATTACCACCATGTAACATATAACTGTAAATATGTCAATTGCAAGATGGGACTGTACATTCTGTACATACATATATAAATATCCATATATACATTGTACATATAAACATTATATATATATATATATATATATATTGTACATGCACTATTAATATATTTTTGTATATATATAGAATATATTTCTCTATGCACCCCTGTTTTTCTTTTTCCTCAGATTGGACAGAGCACTCAACCATTTCACTGTGAGTTATACTGTGTATGACTATGTATGCGACAAATAAACCAAACTTGAAATGATTTTACCTTTTTCTGTCGTTTTCATTTTAAGCTTAGAATAACCAAGGCCTGGACTTTGTAAGGTGGTTTTGAATCCAGGTCAGCTAGGTGAGGACACCAATAGCTTACTGGGTAAGCAGCCACACTCTAACAATGGTGGGCTCGTGTGCAGAACAGTTAGAGCTTGGATCAAGCAAAACAAGAGGAAAAAACGAAACACCTCGGTGAGCGTGGAAAAGGGGAGAACAAAGAACGCCACGGAAAGAAATGGCAACCCCGATGCACTGGGGAAAACTCGAACTAAAAGCTCCCAAACAAAACCAGAAAACGGGGAGAAACTTGAATGGCTAAGGGAAGCCTCAGGAGAGAGACAGACTCGAGAGGGGAAAACTGGAGAAGGGAGGGGACGTGTAAAAACACTGATACCCTCGCAGAACAGAAAAGAGGCATAGCACAAGGGCTCACAGACCTCAATACCCAGAGTTACCGGCTAGGAGCTTGGCTCAAAACTTTATCAAAAACCCAGCACTGAATGATTGGGTCACTGGGCTTATATAAGGTCTAGCCCAGCTGTTGGGTGTTGATCCTGATCAGTGGCGTGGTTGACTCGACGCCTCCCTCTGGTCGAGGGGGCCTCGGCCTGGTGCCAACCCTTACAGGCTTGATGTCTACAGACATGGCAAAAATATTTCAATGTTCAATGCATTTCAGTTTCAATGTTTATTTTTTTCAGTTAAAATGTTATTTTTTTTTACTGCTTATTCTTCCATTAGACAGCCAGAAGCGCAGCACTGGTTAAAGTTTTTGAGCGGCTTCCTGCGCGCACTGGTCCTGGAGCACAGCGACTGCCTCATCCACCTTAGGGTGCAGAGACTCAGGAGACTCCAGCATATGCAGTAGCTCCGAGTTGTCCAGTTCCAGGAACAGACCCGTGATCTTCCCTGCAAGGGTGGGCTGCATGTTCTGGATCAGGGGAAACAGACGCTCACCCAGTATCTGCTTCTGCTCCTGTGGAGGTGCAGCAGCCAGCATGGAGGCACTGAGAGGTTCCTGACCCTGCACATGGACCGCAGCCAGCTGCACGGGCACCTGGAGCTCTGCCCCCAGGTGCTGCTGTGGGTTGAGAAACATAAATGTTTTATAATTGATTTGACTGATAAATGGTAAGTTCGACATTTATATCTAAGGGCTGTGTGCCCAGGTGTTGCTGTGGGCTGTGAACGCCTGAGGTGGTTTTGTACTGTGGTACTGCTCTCACCAGCGACGCCTTGTTGGCAGCTTCCGCGCTGGCCATCCCTGTTCCCGGAGCCTCAGATGCCATGGTCTGATAGGCCATCGTGCGTGGGACCTGGCAGGCGGTGGTTGGTCGGATGGCGCTGAAGGCCTGCGGGCAGGATGCGGCTGGACCGATGGCACTCGGCATATCCTGGACTTGCTGTGGGTGGACGCACTGCATGGCCCAGCAAGGGCTGGGGAGGAGTTGTGCCAGCTGGCTGCTTGCGCAGTAGGCAGGCCAGTTCTGAGCTTGTGGAATGGCTTCCATGTTGTAGCCGGAGGGCGGGGCAGGCTGGTAGGGGTTGAGCACGAGGTTGGGCAAGGCACTCACGCTGGCCGTGCGCTTCATGTACTTGTTGGAGAGGTGGGCCTGCCGCTCCTCCTTGCGCTGCGCCAGAGCCACGTACAGCGGCTTGGTGCCTACAACGCGCCCATTCATCTCCGTCATGGCCGTGGCGGCCTCCTCCGGCGAGGAGAAACACACGAAGCCGAACCCTTTGGAGCGGCCGCCCTCCATCATCACCTTGGCACTTGTGATGGTCCCGAACGGAGAGAACTCCTTACGTAGACGCGCGTCGTCCAGACCGTCGTCTAGGTTCTTGACGTACAGGTTGTCTCCCTGGTAGCGAGTCATACCGTCCTGCTTCATCTGCTCAAACTTTCGTTTCAGCCCTGTCTGCCTCTCGCCTTTCTTCTGGGCATAACCCAAATACACCTTCTTCCTATTCAGCTCCTTCCCATTTATCTCATCCACAGCCCTCTGGGCATCCTCGTGCCTCTCGAAGTTCACAAAGCCAAAGCCCTTGGACTTGCCGCTCTCGTCGGTCATGACGCGAGTGCTCAGCGTTTGGCCGAACTTGCTGAAATCATCATGTCTCCACCCCAAGGGAATGTTAGGTCTCTTCTAGAATATCCTTCATCATCTCTGGAAGGTCAGGCAAGACCTCACAGATGGCGGTGTGTAACCATGTTTGCCCCAAGTCAGTCATTTCTGGAATCATGGATGATTGCTTACTGTACAAATAAAAGGAAAAACTGTCATTACACTGATATCAAGTATGTGTATATATATAAAAAACCTTTTCATTTTGTGATACGTTTCTTACATAGTATGTGTGAATTTTTAGTATGGTTTCCATCACAGATCATGTTTACCTCGACAATACACTGTGTTTCAGTGGAAGGACTTGGTGCCCATTAACAATGTACAATGGTAAAAATCTACCAAGTTGTTAATGTTAAGACATTCCAGCCTTGAACTGTGTTTTGTCACAAAGTACAGATGGTATTCAAAATGAACGTCAGCGTTATGTATATCCATTACAAAATACACAGATGTATCATTTTGAATTAAAATAATGAGAAGTTCTCCAAACTCCATGTGCTCATCATTTTTTGACACAAGAAAATGTCCTTTTTTATATGATGCACCCTTACACTGCACCTCTGTGGAAACACTAGTACTGTGTTCTGAAAAGCCAAACTCTCTAACTGCATGTTTAATTGCATCACTGTAAAGGTTGGGGTAGAAGGTACAACTGTCTTTGACTTGCAGAAGCTGACAAAGTCCAGGTCCAGCTGAAAGACATGCCTGAAACATCTTCTGTCTTTTGGATAAATTTAGGCAGATATTTTTTAAAGTTTTTCAAATGCCTGGCACACCTTTTGAAGTAGCTGCGTTTACTTTCAAAACGCATTGTCCACAACCTAATCAAGGGGCCAAATTTAAAAATTAGTGCTGGATAGTGTCGCAAGAAATTATGTTTTGGTCTTAGTGGACTCTCACTGTCACGGAACGCTCGCCTCCCCCGAGTCACGTGGTTTGGCCCGCCACGTGCAGTGGGAGGGTGGTTTTGTTTGTAACCACACCTGCACACACCTGCACCTTGTTCGTCCTGCCTCTCGTCCTGCGGCACCCGGGCCACCGCACGCTACACTCAGGAAATAAACGCAGATTCCAGATATTCTTGGATTATAATGTCAAGATAGGCCACCTGTGACAAAGAAATTGTCTGTGTGCAAATCATATCAACAATATCTTTAAGCTGGAGAGTTAATTTACACACATCATCATCTGGATTTTGCACTTTGTCACCAATTAATAAAGGCAGCAACATTAGGAAATTCCAATTCTGGATAGCTTGACCTGAAAGCTTGGACACCCCAGAGTTAACAGAACATAGCTTTGTAAAAGCATCAGATCCTTTGCACTTGAACTGCTTGATGTGCCAGTTCAATAATGAATATGTAAGGCATTTTTTTTTCTTAATGAAATGCTTCAAGTACAGTGCAACGTCATAGAACAACACACACTCAAATATGTCAAGGCCTAAACAAGGTGGGAGACCAGGCTGACAAACATGAAAAGATATCAGAGTATTGAAAACAGTTTACCTTTATGCCTTTGATATCTCGACTGTCCACAGCTTCAATGTCTAGATCACCAACAGCATAATTAGAACTTTCAGGGGTGCCCTGGGGACCACGTACATTTGGATCATCACTCTGAAACTCACTTCGTATGATTTCACAGTACCTGCAAAATTAAAGTAAGTTTTCAGTAAACCCGCCAATGCTGTGTAAACCCAAATTATAACCAGCAATACAACAAAGAGCCCCGTGGATCGTTTCACCACCTACAATAATTCCATTTACATCCAAATCTTTTAAATCCACTAACATCTCTGAGAAAACCTTAGCACTTCCAATTTTCCAATTAAGTCATTTAATTTTCCAATTAAGTCATTTTCTCCACACAGTAAGACAAGGGACGTGATCGATATCGGACCGTACACGAACAGGTAAATTTGCCAAAAAAAGACAGACTGCGACAACGTTGTCTTTTTTCTTAGCAGAGCTGAAGGGATTTACAATTTCAAAAGCATTCTGGTACAGAATTAGCATCAGGCATCATGGATTTTCAATGAAGAACTGGTTGGACTTCACAAGACTGAAGACACAAGACACTGAATTCGTCCATAATTCTGATTCTAATAAACTACTTCATGTTTGTAACACAGGTATGTATTTGAACATCTTTTTGAATACTTGAGCTCTTGAATATGTTGTCCTTAGTGGTCCCGGATGACAGACAGAACAGATCTGAATCCTTAACACAATCACAGATTTTAGCAATAGCATTATCTGTTAGACACATGTCAAAACATGTTTTTTAAAAGTGAATGTAGTTTACCCAAAGTATATTCCTGTCTCTACTTATGCACATTTTACATCTCTTCAACAACAGTCTGTATTGTTGAAGCTGGAAGAAGGTGATGCCCTTCTAACTGTAGGTAGAATAGACATACATTCCCAAGAAAGGTCTCCTTCAAATTCGGTGGCAACTGAATGCTTTCATTTGTTGTTGCATCATTTCAGCTCTGGGAAGCATCCTCAAGTACAAATGAGAGAAATTGTTTTCTTGTACATGTCACATAGGTTATGCTAGCAGTCGAACATTCTTGATGTTTCCTAGACATATGAGCAGTAAATGATGATTTCACGGTGAACGTATTTTTACAACCAGTTACTGGACATGCCACAGGTCGTCCCTCCACTATATGTTCTTTTAAGTCACAAGTTCTTCGCTGTGTGAATTTGACGCTCACAGCGAAATTGCACATTTCAAATCTGTAACAACGGCTCTAGCAGTAACAGAGGGTGCAGGCACACTGTGAACACAATAGAAATGAGCTTTAAAAGCTGCATAAGTACAAAACGTCTGCTTGCAGTCAATGCTAACACATTTGAAAAAACAAGTGGCTTCGTTTCTATGAACTTTACAGTGCAGCACACAACCCTTCAAAGCATCAAGTTCTTTGCTACAAAAACGGCAGGTAATCATTGTTTGGCAAACAAACTAACAAAACAACCCGTTAGGGTTTTAGCCTCCTCGACTGATACTACAAAACTACCGCAGCACAACAGTATGAAAAAAAAACGAACTGAAAAGCTTTAACACGAAACCCACCTTTCGGCGTTATAACTATGACTGAAAAATATACCCTCGATCGAAAGGAGAAGCTAGTATATTTCTGACAACAAACGTTAGCATTATCGTATTTCCAGTCTGAAGAAATTAAATTGCTAGCGTACAAGTGCTGCATGCGGTGAGTCTACCGTATCTTCAAGCGCGAGCAGCTCGGCCGCGCACTCACCGACTTCGCCTAAACGGTCGCTCTCGCGACAATGAACCAGTCCAATAAAAGAACGGAAACAAACTCTACTGCTCCGTAATTTGACCATTCGGAGCTCATATGTTTAAACATTGAAAATACAGACCTTTATTTTTGCAGGAATGCAAATTTACGCTGAAAATCCATTACTGTTAAATTTGAAATGGCCTTAAGGCACTATAAATATGACCAAATGACATTATTTCGTAATGAAAACGCAGAAACTTTTTTTATCATTAGCAAATTATTAACAATTAATATGATGCAAAAATAAAGAACATGCTGTCATCTATCTAAATATTGACAACATATTCCTTGTTCACTGCAGTCACATGCACTTATTTTATTTTATACAGCGAACATAAATAGGAAAGTGTTAACATTTCAGCTTAACCCTCAAATGTTTTTTCAGAGGCTGTAAAAATAGTGCATATAATACATTTTTAGAAACCTATTACTACAGTATTACTACTATCCTACTGATATGCTGTTAAATATAGGTCCGGTTGCAGAGGTCTTTTTTTTAGCAGCCGTACTAATACGTGTAGTAAGACAGGTAAGCGTGGTCGGGTCGGTCCGGGGTCGTACACGGGGTGGCGTTCAGGAGGTGACGGAGGGTCAGGCAGGAGACGAGGTCTAGAAAGCAGGCAGGAGTCAATAACCGGGAAACCACACAGGATGAGGAAACGCTCGTACGCCGTATAGGAAAGCAATACTTCGCGACTAGTATGCGATGAGGAGAAGCTTATTAAAGGGGTTGGTAATGAGGGGAATAGGACTCAGGTGTGGGCAATATTTGAGACAGGGATAGGTGCGGTGATCAGGATAGGTATGTGATCAGGACTACATAAAGAATTACTAAACAGTCCAGGGAAGTTATCATCAGGAGCTCCAGCCAGTCTTCCTTTAAGGAATTACTAAACAGTCCAGGGAAGTTATCATCAGGAGCTCCAGCCAGTCTTCCTATCTTCGGCTGGGTTGGACCGGCTGGGCGGGATCTTCCCTCGATGACTTGGGTGGAGGCGGCTGCTCACGATTTGTCGCCCGCAGGTCCGGAAGCGCACCAGCTGATTTGTCCGTTTCAGGGGTGGGCACTGGTGACGTTGCCTCCTTGTCTTTACGAGGCTTAGGCGTAGGCGCTTTAAGTTCTGGGGCTGCGAGACTTCACGGAGGGAGTGTCCTCATAGGACAACGACGCTTCTCTGAAAGCCCCCCCAAGGGAGAATCCCCATGGAGGACCAGCTCCACCTGCCTCTCAAAGGCATTCAGGTCCAGGACACTGCAGTCGCTTACTCACCTAACTGACACACACACATACAAGCAAGGAGACGTTTGGAAGCAGGGGCCGTATCGTGACAGTATGTAAGTAGGATTGCTGAGCTTGTGAAACAATTACATTTACATTTACGGCATTTAGCAGACGCTCTTATCCAGAGCGACTTACAAAAGTGCTTTGTCATTTACTCATAGAATATGTCCAAGTACAGTATAGTAGGTTAGAATTAAACATACCAATGAACAAGAATACTGTAGAATACAGGGATAAATGCTAATACTTAGAAGTGCAAAATACATAAGGTCTGTCTTAAACAATGATAAATGCTATAAACAATAAGTGCTAGAGTTTGTTAAAAAGCATAAATGCCCTACAATAAGTATTAAATTGGTCAGTCAATAAGGGAGCAGTGTCAGTTGTCCTTTAAATATTCTGCAAATAAATGGGTCTTCAGTCTGGGTTTGAAGACTGCAAAGGACTCTGCTGTCCGGACAGCAAGCGGGAGTTCATTCCACAATCTTGGAGCCAGGACAGAAAATAGTCTCGATGCTTGTCGTCCATGAGACCCGAAGCAAGGTATTTCAAGCCGAGCCGTACTTGAGGTTCGAAGTACTCGAGGTACAGATCGGGCTTTGACCATTGACCTCATGTATGAAGGGGCTGGTCCATGAAACCAATTTTAAACATCTTATGTGTAGTATAATGTACTCCATGCATTATTTTGTAGTGAATGCATTGTAGATTAGTGTTGCTGGTCATTTGGGTGCTTACTATATCATACTTTTGGGATACTTGTGGAAGTGACATGAAAGTAGTGTTATGAGGAATATGTTTGCCTTTTTCTATCCAAGGTGTAAAGTTTAATAATTTTTGTTGTTGAAGGTAAAGTCTTGATTGTTCCAAATACGAGAATGAATAGTTCTTTGTTATCTTGTGGAATTTCCACCAGGCTGTTAGAGTTATGGCCTCTGTCAAACAGTTGAAACATGGATGTTTTGAATTGATTTGCTTGATGGTAAGTCTGCCTTTTATATCTCTGCATAATGTTTGTTCTATGTCTATCCATATTCTGTCTGATATACTGGGTTTAATCCATTGTATTACATATTGTAGTTTATTTGCAATAATCAACTACAGTTCTGTATCATTGTGAGTTTGATTCTTTGTGATTTATTTTTCCAGTTATGATGGTGTCCAAAGGTTTAAACCAGGTTGCTGGAGCTGGATAGCAATAATTGAAAACAAATCGTTTATCTTAGGCATTATCACTTTAATTGTTGCAATTCTTCCAAAGAGTATAAGGGGCAAATTTGTCCATCAATGAAGTTTGTCACTTATTGTTTTAAAAACTGGAATGATATTAAATTTGAATAACTGACAACTGCAGAGAGAATCTAATACCCAGATATGTAATGTGATTGGCATTCAGAGGGATGGGGAATGTTTTTTAATTGCATCATAAAGTTATGCTGCTGCAATAGTATAATATACAAATATACTAATTGAGATACAATTTTACCAGTTATGTGTGATGCTCTGTGATGGTCATAGAGAACACCACAGACAACTGTGTGGCACATCACTGTTAAACATGCTGATTGCAACCCTGGGCATCATGAACTGTACAATATTAACCTCAGACAACGTTCTCGGAGTGAAATCTATAAACATATTCATCTAACTATCATTACTTTCTCTAACAGCTCATTGGATGAGAGGCCATTAAGTGAAAGGGAGTTTTAATATCCTTTCTATTTTTAAGTTTAAAAAAACACAGACATAAAAATTTCAGAAAGTGAGACAGAGAAAGGAAGCCAGACTTTAAAATGGTGCTTCGCTCTTGAGTTACAACAGTAGCGTAACGAGGGGTGGCCCGAGTGCCGCAGGGTGAGGGGCAGGACGCACAGACTCCAACGTCTGGGACGTACATTTATTAACATTTAACACAGAACACTAACGGCACTCACAAGAATCACACGCGATTAATACAAACAAGAAACGGTTAACTGCAAATGCACTGTATATGCAAAATGAAAGATGCAGGGAGTGGTTGGTCTCTTTTTCAATCAAATCTGAACAGAGTGAAATCTTCACATTTGATTAATTTGACAGACTTTAAAGGGATAATAGACAACATATAAAATGGAACAGAACACGATATAAAAAGGAACTAAATGAAAAACAAACGAAAAAATACTTTTTATCACACTTGCCCAGACAAGCACCAAATCAGACCAAAATAGATCAAGCAAAGGCATAACTGGGAAGAAGCATATTAGCCATTTATTACTCTATTGTTAACAACCTAACAACAGTAATCTGATTGTTAACTGATTGTTAACATACTTTTCAAGTCTTTAACCGTTTTGCTCCCAACATCCTATATGAATGGGTACGAATGCGGCTCATTACCCGCCTGCACAAACTGCTTCTGAAATACTGGGCAGCTAAAGGGTTCTTCACCTGTGTGGATTCTCATATGCTGCTTTCTGTGGCCTGTTTCGCCAAAGCCCTTCCTTACAGTACTATGACAAGCAGACACCCCTGTGTGAGGGTTTAGGTGCTCCTCAAGAGCCTGTGCATGTTAGAAACACATGTTGCAAATATCAGTGACGTTATTTCTCATTTTTGTGATTAGCCATGTTTTTCTGTAGCTACAAATACTTTGATTTTGAAAAAAAGTTTTTGGTAATTTAATAAAACAGACATCTTAAGTTTTACGACAAAATGTGCAAATAAGCTGGCCTGAGAGGTGCGTTCGGGAATATGACTCAGTGCGTCTCTGGTGCTGCTTTTGATGAGTGCAGTGTCATGAGAGTGCGGCCATCTAGCAGTACAAAGAGGGGTTACAGCTTCTCCCGGACGTTTCCAATAAATGTCTAGATTTGTGAGTTATAGAAAGACAGCTGGAAGAGAAGTCCTCCCAGCCCAGCACACAGGGCCAAGTGTCAAAGCGCTGGGAGGTGAACTGAACTTTCATCTTAGTCAGGTACTCCTGAACCCTCTTACAGTCATCAGACAGCAGCAGCCACGCATGTTTGGTCATGGGGTCCAATGTGACCTCATCCACAGCACTGCAGATCCAGTTCCACAATGAATTTGGAATGGATTTTGAAGTTCTCCAGGATCGCTGTTTACTGAGGACCCAAAGCTGTGAAACTACATCCTGGTTATGTTTGAGTAGAGACCATGCGATGAAGTCCAGGACAGGCAGCATGGGTTCCAGCTTCTTCTTAAGCTCAAGCTGCCTGAAATTCTGTGCCAACTCTGCCCTCATCATGCCGCTGTAAAGGCCTCTGCAGGCTTCTGCAAAGGATGGTGGATAGGCTCCAGCACACTTACAAGTATGAGATATTATTTCCATCAGGCTCAGGACCATCTCTTTAGGATAAGGTCAAGAGAAATCTCTTGGAATGTGGTGTTAACAGGTTCCAACTGGTGTGGGTGTTTTATATTACTTTGCATATATTGACAAATGTATGGTTTGGATGCAATGGACGTGAAGACAAACGCAAATATGTAAAGGAATGTGGGGTGAATACATAACCACTACTGAAAAATGTATGAAAATGTGGGTTCTCTGATTTTTAGACATTCTCCAGAGGGTGCCTCAATAATGCGTGTTAATGTTAACCTACAATAAAGTACGTGCACAGTTATGCTATTTAACCAATTCTGAAGTCTGCATTTTTATTTAATATTTGAATTGAACTTTAAAACTAGCCGACTGGGCACCTAGGAACCACATACTGTTGCTATGTGCAGAGATGTGG
Organism: Electrophorus electricus; assembly: GCF_041902795.1. NCBI lineage: Eukaryota > Metazoa > Chordata > Actinopteri > Gymnotiformes > Gymnotidae > Electrophorus > Electrophorus electricus. The sequence goes on along the minus strand of NW_027658616.1, from coordinate 82,442 downwards.
GCTTGCAGCCCATTGTTGGGCAGAGTCCATCGCACTGCTCCAATAGACCTGCTCTGACTGCTACTTTCCCACGTCGGCAGTCGAAGTCGTTTCTCCTTCACAATGCTTTTCACCTGGTTGGCCAGTTTCACCGTCTCAGTAGACAAGCTAAAAGAAACTGTTGGCAGCCTCTCGTTGCTCCTGTAATATGACCGTCGCCAGACCAGAGAGTGGAACTGGATGGCAGTGTGGCACTTGCAGCTGCAGTTTGTTTGCTTCAAGATTTAATACGTGTAAGTGACCTTTGCTTCTCGTCCTGTCTTTACTGGTTTGTTAATAAGGTCATTTGAAATTGTGTTGTACATAAAGGAATATTACAGAATTATTCTCTATTTTAAGCTACACTGTGGGGTTTTGTTTTTTTGATCTTTACATTTATATTAATGCAACCCAATACACTTATCTAATGATCAGCTATGACCTGTAAGAACTGACAATCTGAACATTCAAACTTTAAGAGGAATAAAAACAAAAAAATGATCAGCTGTTCATGTCAAAATCTGTAATATGTAATAGAAATAACTGTAATATGTTCAATATAACTGTAATATGTTCAATTACCACCATGTAACATATAACTGTAAATATGCCAATTGCAAGATGGGACTGTACATTCTGTACATACATATATAAATATCCATATATACATTGTACATATAAACATAATATATATATATATATATATATATATATATATATATATATATATATATATATATATATATTGTACATGCACTATTAATATATTTTTGTATATATATAGAATATATTTCTCTATGCACCCCTGTTTTTCTTTTTCCTCAGATTGGACAGAGCACTCAACCATTTCACTGTGAGTTATACTGTGTATGACTATGTATGCGACAAATAAACCAAACTTGAAATGATTTTACCTTTTTCTGTCGTTTTCATTTTAAGCTTAGAATAACCAAGGCCTGGACTTTGTAAGGTGGTTTTGAATCCAGGTCAGCTAGGTGAGGACACCAATAGCTTACTGGGTAAGCAGCCACACTCTAACAATGGTGGGCTCGTGTGCAGAACAGTTAGAGCTTGGATCAAGCAAAACAAGAGGAAAAAACGAAACACCTCGGTGAGCGTGGAAAAGGGGAGAACAAAGAACGCCACGGAAAGAAATGGCAACCCCGATGCACTGGGGAAAACTCGAACTAAAAGCTCCCAAACAAAACCAGAAAACGGGGAGAAACTTGAATGGCTAAGGGAAGCCTCAGGAGAGAGACAGACTCGAGAGGGGAAAACTGGAGAAGGGAGGGGACGTGTAAAAACACTGACACCCTCGCAGAACAGAAAAGAGGCATAGCACAAGGGCTCACAGACCTCAATACCCAGAGTTACCGGCTAGGAGCTTGGCTCAAAACTTTATCAAAAACCCAGCACTGAATGATTGGGTCACTGGGCTTATATAAGGTCTAGCCCAGCTGTTGGGTGTTGATCCTGATCAGTGGCGTGGTTGACTCGACGCCTCCCTCTGGTCGAGGGGGCCTCGGCCTGGTGCCAACCCTTACAGGCTTGATGTCTACAGACATGGCAAAAATATTTCAATGTTCAATGCATTTCAGTTTCAATGTTTATTTTTTTCAGTTAAAATGTTAATTTTTTTTACTGCTTATTCTTCCATTAGACAGCCAGAAGCGCAGCACTGGTTAAAGTTTTTGAGCGGCTTCCTGCGCGCACTGGTCCTGGAGCACAGCGACTGCCTCATCCACCTTAGGGTGCAGAGACTCAGGAGACTCCAGCATATGCAGTAGCTCCGAGTTGTCCAGTTCCAGGAACAGACCCGTGATCTTCCCTGCAAGGGTGGGCTGCATGTTCTGGATCAGGGGAAACAGACGCTCACCCAGTATCTGCTTCTGCTCCTGTGGAGGTGCAGCAGCCAGCATGGAGGCACTGAGAGGTTCCTGACCCTGCACATGGACCGCAGCCAGCTGCACGGGCACCTGGAGCTCTGCCCCCAGGTGCTGCTGTGGGTTGAGAAACATAAATGTTTTATAATTGATTTGACTGATAAATGGTAAGTTCGACATTTATATCTAAGGGCTGTGTGCCCAGGTGTTGCTGTGGGCTGTGAACGCCTGAGGTGGTTTTGTACTGTGGTACTGCTCTCACCAGCGACGCCTTGTTGGCAGCTTCCGCGCTGGCCATCCCTGTCCCCGGAGCCTCAGATGCCATGGTCTGATAGGCCATCGTGCGTGGGACCTGGCAGGCGGTGGTTGGTCGGATGGCGCTGAAGGCCTGCGGGCAGGATCCGGCTGGACCGATGGCACTCGGCATATCCTGGACTTGCTGTGGGTGGACGCACTGCATGGCCCAGCAAGGGCTGGGGAGGAGTTGTGCCAGCTGGCTGCTTGCGCAGTAGGCAGGCCAGTTCTGAGCTTGTGGAATGGCTTCCATGTTGTAGCCGGAGGGCGGGGCAGGCTGGTAGGGGTTGAGCACGAGGTTGGGCAAGGCACTCACGCTGGCCGTGCGCTTCATGTACTTGTTGGAGAGGTGGGCCTGCCGCTCCTCCTTGCGCTGCGCCAGAGCCACGTACAGCGGCTTGGTGCCTACAACGCGCCCATTCATCTCCGTCATGGCCGTGGCGGCCTCCTCCGGCGAGGAGAAACACACGAAGCCGAACCCTTTGGAGCGGCCGCCCTCCATCATCACCTTGGCACTTGTGATGGTCCCGAACGGAGAGAACTCCTTACGTAGACGCGCGTCGTCCAGACCGTCGTCTAGGTTCTTGACGTACAGGTTGTCTCCCTGGTAGCGAGTCATACCGTCCTGCTTCATCTGCTCAAACTTTCGTTTCAGCCCTGTCTGCCTCTCGCCTTTCTTCTGGGCATAACCCACATACACCTTCTTCCCATTCAGCTCCTTCCCATTTATCTCATCCACAGCCCTCTGGGCATCCTCGTGCCTCTCGAAGTTCACAAAGCCAAAGCCCTTGGACTTGCCGCTCTCGTCGGTCATGACGCGAGTGCTCAGCGTTTGGCCAAACTTGCTGAAGATCTCCTTCAGCTTGTCGTCGTCCATGTCCTCTCCAAAGTTCTTGACGTACACATTGGTGAACTTTTTGGCCCTGGCCCCCATCTCAGCCTCTCGCTCCTTGCGAGACTTGAAGTGGCCAATGAACACTTTGCGGTCATTGAGCAACATGCCATTAAGTCTCTCAATTGCTCTCTCCGCAGCCTCACGGGTCTCAAAGTGCACAAAGCCGTAGCCCTTAGAGCCATTCTCGTCACACACCACCTTGCTGGAAAGGATGTTCCCAAAGGCAGAGAATGTGTCGTAAAGAGCTTCGCTGTCAATAGACTTGTCAAGGTTCTTGATGAAGATGTTGCCAACTCCACTCTTCCTCAGAGAGGGGTCTCTCTGGGACCACATAATTCGCACAGGTCTGCCTTTGATGATGTTAAAGTTCATAGTGTCCAAAGCACGCTCAGCATCTGCCTGCTGCTGAAAGTTCACGTATGCGTATCCAAGTGAGCGGAGGGTCATCGCGTCCCTGCAAATCCGTACGGAGACTATTGCGCCAGCAGGACTGAATTTCTCGTATAGCATGGCCTCGGTAACGTCTGGATGGAGGTCACCCACGTACAACGAAGTCATCGGCGAACTTGGAGCACTTGGATTCATTTTCGTGAGGATCGTCGGTCAACCTTTCTGGAAATCCTAGTCGAAAGTAGTAAATGAATAAAATAAAATCGTAAATGATTTAACCAAATGATCTAACTGCACGAATTATAAAACAGTTTGAAACAGCAATTCAACAGAGCCAGGCAAGTGTCGACCGACCAAAGCGATCAAAGCAACACTTTAGCTTTAGATTCAAATACATGACAACTTGGTTGTTACGTAAGAGTGCTTTTACGTAAATGTTTATTTTTAAATATTATACAAACGCTATTTATTTATTTATGAATTATTCAATTATTTTAACTTATAACGTTAATAGCGTGAATGAGAGGCTTTAACAACGCCTTATATTTCAAAATATTACCTAGTCACAGCATTTTCTAAAAATCGTCCATATGCTGCTCACACTGAATCATTTACCGCATGGCTCAGAATAAATACTTTTAGTTTGATAAACGCAGCAACATTCATTTTCTTTAGCCTAATGCTCGGCAAAAAACATCGCATTAAAGTTAATTAATGGGATGAAATCAGTTTGCCTTGGAGCAGGCCTATGTTCTTTGAGGTTAAAAATAATCGCCTGGATTGTAAACCTTAGTAGAGTTCCACAACGAGGTGCGATTTGTAAAAGGACGTCTTTTTCTCTCCGAGTTAGAAATCTGGAGAAATAAATATATCAATTGATTTCCGCCCATCGGAGGACCTTTAGAACTTTATTATTTATTCATTATTTATTTCTAACTTCTCACTGTGTCCAACTATATCGGGTGTATAAAACGTATGAACAGACATAAATAACGTGGGGGAAACGGGAATAGGGGAGAGAGGAAAAATAAGACGAACAGAGACGAAACAGACAAACGGGAAATGCAGATAGAGTATTTTAAGTATTAGCCACCTGCACCATTACGGGAATGTGTGTGTGTGTGTGTGTGTGTGTGTGTGTGTGTGTGTGTGTGTGTGTGTGTGTGTGTGTGTGTGTGTGTTCGTGTGTGACTGCTTGTGTGCGTCTGCCTGTGTGTGTGTGTGTGTGAGAGAGAGAGAGGCTATGTGCGAGTGCACTGTATATGTACACGTACTAGATTGGGATATTTATCATTTATGGATTAGCTCTGTAAACTTTTTATCAAAGGAGTCCAGTCTAGGTTATTGGTTCTTATTGATTCATTCTGAGATTTTTTTCCATTGATATGTAGTCTATCAATAGATTTTTCCATTCGGTGACACTAATATTATTTTTTGTTTTCCAATTCATGAGTATGTTTGTATTTGCAATTAATAATGTTATATATATATTATCCTGTTTTTTTTCTATTGACACATTGGTTGATGACATGTCTCCTAGGAGACATAAAGATGGTGTTGGATGGATAGGGTTATTTAAATCATGGGACATGTGTGTGATGACCTATTGCCAAAATTACTTGATAGGTGTGCTCTGCCACACGATGTGAATGTAATCGTCAGCTGTGTTTGGAGTAAAGTATGTACAGATTGCTGAGCTTGTGAAACCAATTTTAAACATCCAATGTGTAGTATAATGTAATCTATGTATTATTTTGTACTGAATGCATTGTAGGTTAGTGTTGCTGTCATGTGGTAATTATTATTATACATTTTAATCCAGACTGTGGCGTCGGGGGTTAGTAATAAATCTTCCTCCCATTGTCTCGATGGGAGAGTAATTATGCGATTTGATTTCATTATTATTTTGTATATCTTATGTGATAGTTTTTTTGTATTAGGAATGTTTATAATACTGATATGGATGCACGTGAGTTTAATGTCTCTGAACTGATAGTTGCTCTTACCTGCTTTCTATATCTTATGTTTGGGCTACTTGTGGAAGTGACATGAAAGCAGTGTTATGTTTATGTTAGTGTGGAGTTTGATATCTTGTGGAATTTCCACCAGGCTGTTAGTATCATGGCCACCCACAAATTGTTGATCATGAATGTTCTTTAATTGATTTGACTGATAAATGGTAAGTCTGACTTTTAGATCTTTGCATAATGTTTGCTCTATGTCTATCCATATTCTGTCTGATATACTAGGTTTTATCCATTTTATTCCATATTGTAGTTGATTTGCAATAATCAACTACAGTTCTGTAATGTTGTGAGTTTGATTCTATGTGATTTATTTTTCCAGTAGAATCAAGTTATGATGTTGTCCAAAGATTTTAGACAGGTTGGTGGCACTGGAATAATTGAAAACAAACAATTTCGTTTAGGTAATATTCTCATTTTAATTATTGCAGTTTGTCCGAAGAGCATAAGGGGCAAATTTGTCCATCAATGAAGTTTGTCGCTTATTGTTTTAATAATTGGATGACTATTTATTTTGAATAACAGACAACTGGGAAGAGAATTTAGTACCCAGATATGTAATATGATTGGTATTCAGGGGGATGGGGAATGTTTTTAATTGCATCATAAAGATATGCTGCTAATATATAGTATAATACACAAATATACTACTCGAGATACAATTTGACCAGTTATGTGTGATGTTCTGTGATGATCATATAGAACACCACAGACAACTGTGGCACATCACTGTCAAACCTCCTGATTGCAACCCGGGGCATCGTGAACTGTACAACATGACCCTCAGACAATGATCTCTGAGTGAAAGCGATAAACATAATCATCTTCATATCATCACTTTCTCTACAAGTTCAGTGGAAGAGATGTCAGTGAAAGGGAGTTTTAATACCCTTTCCATTTTTAACTTTAATAAAAACGCAGACGGAAAAATTCCAGAAAGTGATACAGAGAAAGGAAACTAGACTTTAAAATGGTGCTGCCCTCTTGATTTACAAGTGTAGATTATTGAAATTATTACAAATGTCTGACGCCAAAAGGGATTGTGTCAGTGTTTCACTACTCAATATTTGGTAGACAGTATAAACAAGCAGACTATGGTTAAAAAGATCACAGAAATAAAGCAAACACCAATATAATCTTGAACCACCTAGTCCACAGGGAACATTAGATTACTGGAACAAAATCAGACAACTAGCAGAACAACTTTTTACCAATGATGCAGGTGCACTTTTGGTGGATTTATTTATCTGTATTTCAATCCACTAAAGTTTTTCACTTGATCTAACATTACATTTAAGACCGACGCCCTGTTACGTCTCACAGAAGAGTCCATTGATCAAGCTGCTACTTACCCATCCTGGTCCTGGAGTACCTTTGCTCTGTACACTTTAGTGATGTCTTTGCTACCAACAAACCTATTTTAATCCATCAGATAGTAACCAAACGCTTCAAGGACACTTGCATAACCATTTTTATTTTTTCATAATACTTGTCCAGGTTTCCACTATTATGTTCAAACCATACATTATTCAATATATGCTAATTGATATTTAATAGTTACACCAACAAGTTCTTGGTACTATTATGTTCAACCTGAACTACTTCTATTTTTTTAAAAGACGATCCTATTCTATATCACCGGATGCCCATATTGTTTCTTTTGGTGATCTCCATATTGTTTCTTCCAGTGCTTGGCCGGGATGTCCCATCCTTGAACCAAGGCTCTCCCTTCAACGGAATCCCCTAGAGGCTTTTTCAAAGAGGCCTCCTGAAGATTTATGCTGAAGCCTACACTGGTCTTTCCTGCATGAAACCAGTTTATTCGGGACCATCCATACTTTTCTGCTTACAATATCATTTTATTACCTCAGCATTTTCATTACTAATTTAAAAATCAATCACTTTATACTTCTAAAGCTTTCACAGACACATTTAGACTTTTCAGCACTCTCAATGTCCAATGCTAAATGCTACAAACCACTCATACCCAAACAGAAGAAATAGCCCAAATATAGCCACACATATTCCTCCAACCTCTACATACTTCTAAGCTATATATAACGTTTAAAGCCATTAAAAGCAAAGTTATGAACATTTAAAATACACCTTGATAACACAGTTTATAGCTCTTCAAGAATGTTTAGTTGTCATGGCAACTATTCCTTTCTCGACTCTGTTTTGTTTTGGGGTTTTTTTGGCATACCTTTCTTTTTCAGTCATGAATTCCCTTTTTTGTTAAAATCTCCTCACCTTTTCTACAGCGCTTTCTCTCTCTCTAATTTCACAGGTAATTGTCTCTTTCCTCCAAGGGTCTGCATCTCACCTGGACCTTTTCCTCTTTGCTACTGCAGCTCCTGTCGTAGCTGAACATCAATAGTTTAATAGTTATTAGGAAATATTACTTAAAACAAAACAACAAGAAAACAGCAAAGAAGGTATATGCAAGTATATGTTCACTGTATTGTGCAACTGTCATGTCAGCAGGTGGACAATTTTAGCTAAAGTTAGCATTTCAAACATATATTTTGATATTCTAAAATAATGTTTATTAACTCAATATTTCATCACAATGGGGTGGACATTTTTAGCTTTAACTCATCTGAGTATGGAGACAAAGTGAGAAATTCAAATGAACTGATATACTATAGGAGCATGCAGTTTATGCCTTTAGTCGAATGAAGATAGACCTTTTTTAAAGTTGTGAGGTCACTGATGTCAAAGGTCGCATTTTTACCAAGATGGTTATCCAAAGATGAGAGAGTGGACAGCAATTCTTGGACATGTTTAAATAACTTGATTTTTTATTTTTATTTATTTATTTATTTTTAATCAAAATTGCAAAATGAATAATCAAAATACCTAAAATATTAATGAACGTATTTACAACCTTACGGTAATATTTAAAAGTTTAAAAGGTTAAAACATGTTTAAAAGGTTAAAACATCCAAAATACCCATTTCCTCATCAAAGACAATGTAATAAGGTTAACATTCCTATATATTCGTAAAATGTGTTCATTCAGAGTAAAACTTTAATCAGTTAATTAAAAACATTAATTGTTTCACAATCTTTGTATCAGCACATTTAAACGAGTATGTTGTACTGACCCTTAGGTAACAGAACGAAGTGTGAAGTCCACTTATAAAATAAATTACGCATTCGTCATTAGATCAGAGTAGGTGAGGGACAGAGAGCCATGTGTGAAAACGAACAATCATCTCACAAAACACTACTTATGACTAACAAGTAAACACTTGCAAAATAAAAGTAGCCGTTTATGTTAAATATAAGATTTCACAAAACTATTAATTAAAAAAATATTAATTAAAAAATATTAATTACAAAAATATGAATTAAAAAACGTAAATCGATATTTTTGCGATTGATCTCCCTCCCAAGTTACACCGTTTACTTGTCTTAGAACTGAAACACGAGTATCACTGTTACGTTTTAATGAAACCGTTATTTTGAAAATTACAAAACTGCATGTCAATGTTAACCGTGTGGGGTCATACGTGAGTGTATGTTACAGCTGAATTATTAGGTTACCTAACTAAGCTACAGATATTTTTATATTTATTGGCTGCTTGTACAGATTTGTTAGCTCGCTGATAATATACTTTTGTATATAAAATTGTTCTGCGCAAACCACAGCACCATTGCTAAGTTAGCACTTAGCCTTAGCTAACGTTACTTTTAAAGTTAAATTGAGTTTCTTGTCTTGTTCATGGCTTTGTAGCCGAATCTCCCGTTTAGACATGATGTCTGCCCGCAGGCTTAGACTTCTAGTGTTTTCTGTTCAAAAGTGTTTATCTCGACTCGCCGACAAATGCAGAGGTTATTGCTCAGTGTCTCTATCTAGCACTCCTACTAATGAGACTGATGAGACGAGAGTGAGCACATTTAAGACCAAGCTGTCGTCATTAAGAGTTCTTCAGGCAAAAGTTCAACTGAGACGCAACAGGAACATGAGGAATCGTATCTTCCTGAAGAAAGTGGTCTGGCGCAGCTACGGAAAGGTATGTAACTGCATTTGTTGCCATGATAGTTCAGGCTTTAGGATTTTAATTCCCATGTGTCAGTATGCCGGTAGTCGTTGCCAATTTTATTTTGGTGTTTACATCTTGCAGTGTATTTCGAAACATACGGCTGTCAGATGAACGTCAACGACACTGAAATTGCGTGGTCCATTCTTCAGAAGGGTGGATATGTTCGGACCCACGAACTATCAGAGGTAAGTGTCAATGCCTTGACCTTTGACCCTTGATAAACACAGCGCTTCCTTTATTTGAAAGCTTTCATTCTCATCTTTCCTAATTTTTTTTTTTTATACAGGCAGATGTGGTGCTTCTTGTCACATGCTCCATAAGGTAGGAAAAGCCTATTTCTGTTTGTATTTTACACAGTGAATCTATACGTTGCCAATCTTGTGCAACTTGACAGCAGTCCTTGACTTCAGTGACATTTTTTGCTTGGATGTAATGCTATTTTCTGTTGGAAAAAATAAAAATCATTGTGACAGGGAAAAGGCAGAGCAGACCATCTGGAACAGACTCAAACATCCAGCAGTTCTGAAAAAGAAGTGTCTAAAGAGCAGCACTCCATTAAAGATAGGAGTCCTGGGTAACTTCTCACTTCACCATAGTTCTTCATTCACGTTCAAATGTATCTCTCAGTCTGAAATGTTCGTATGTGCGCATGTATGTTTGTGTGTGGGTTCACGTGCCCGTATACGCATATGTGTGCTTGCTCTCTTGTAGGTTGCTTGGCAGAGAGACTGAAGACTGAGTTGCTGGAGAAGGAGAGGGTGGTGGATGTTGTAGCAGGTCCAGATGCCTACAGAGATCTTCTCCGACTCCTTGCACTGGCCCATGGGGGTCAGAGGACCAGCAATGTCCTGCTCTCCCTGGAAGAGGCATATGCTGATGTCATGCCCATTCACCATTCAGGACACAGTGCCTTTGTGTGAGTGCCATAATAATATCTGGCTGATTTATAAGGGAGGAGTTCCTACTAAACACTAACTCTTAAATTAACTTTGCACTGTGTGATTTTGTAAAGATGGTAAAGAGTAAAATAACAGTCTCACATGTACAGTTCAATTTTTAAGTTAACATGTATAGACAGTTTTTGGTGTTTTCATATTCAACTCTAATACACTGAATTTAATCTGAACAGCAACTGTTAGATTAAAATACAGAAAAGTCAGCTATAATTTAAAGGCATTTGCTACCATATTGGATGAAACATGGGACTTGCATCTACAATAAAGCCAAAAACAGCAAATGCTCATAGTTCAGTTGTTTATTATTATCATTTTACTGAACACTTGTCAATCTGCATTTTTTGGTTAAATATTTATACATGACTGACCCTCCTACACTTATGAAGGGATATAAAACTTCAAACACCGTGGTGGCTCATCTTCAGCTCCTTCATGCTTTTAGATGTAGCACTTCAAACAATGGTTTGATATCAGGGGGTCGATACTTTTAAAGTCCTTTCACGCTGTTGACAGTACAGACCTTGTGTACTGCAAGCCTTGTTGGTGGCACCTTGTCTTACAGTGGGATTATCCAGTATATTTTGTCCCTCTTTGACTGCTGTAGGTCTATCACGCGGGGCTGTGACAACATGTGCAGCTACTGCATTGTGCCGTTTACCTGGGGGAAGGATAGGAGCAGACCTGTGTCCTCCATACTTGAAGAAGTGCGCATGCTGTCTGACCAGGTTTCTTCCCTTCAGCGACTATGTGTGCAGTCTGGCTTTACTAGTTTCTGTGTGTGAAACTTGGCCAGATGTGAACACTAAGTATATGAAATGATCATGGCCATAGGGGGTGAAGGAAGTGACCCTGCTGGGTCAAAACGTGAACAGCTACAGAGACGTGTCTGGGGACGGGGCCAGCAACTCGGAGCTTGGTTCGCACCTCAGCCGTGGTTTCAGCACCGTGTTCCCGTGATGAGCAAGGAGGCCTACGATTCTCTGACCTGCTACACCACGTCTCCCTCGTAAACCCTGACAAGGATTCGCTTCACCTGGCCACATCCTAAAGACTTTCCTGATGAGGTAGAAACCCCAGAGTCATGGATGTGAGCATGTGGTTTTTGGTTGGGATACCCATGACTAGTGTGGGGAAGGTACTTTTAAAATGTATTTCATTGCAGGTGACAAAATACAGAACACAGAATACATGCTGTTAAATGTAATTTAAATGTAATTAAAGTGAGTTATATTTGAAATAGTCTTGGACAATGTTGACGTATTCCAAAGTTTTTAAAGTATGTTCCTCGTTTGAGTAATGTAATGGAATATGTTACCAATTACATTTAGGGGCATGTACATGTACACTGCCTACAGTGGCAGATTAAACCCTGTGGAGGCCCCTAGGCAGTCATAATCTTGGGGCCTCCCTTGCAAATTATCTCCTAATATGTTTGTTTTTTTTAATTCCTTGTTGCATGGCCCCTAAAAGGTGTGGGGCCTACAGGTCACTGCCTGCTCTGGTAATCTATTGGTAATCCGGCCCTGACTGTTTATGGCTTGTGTGGTGTAGTGGATGTTCAAAGAGTTTAAGTATTTAGTTGAACGGTTTCTTATAGTCTGAATTCATGTGCAGATATTGCTCATAGGCCATTTTAAGCAGCAGATTGGATAATAATTTAGGATTCGCAAATTTGGATGTGAGCAGTAGAAGAGATCATTAATAGATTATCAGATTGAAAAAGCCTTATGCTTATCAGATATGTGAAATAAGGTTTGACTGCCATAGTCAATTTGTGCTGTTTTCGTTTGACCTGTGCTGGGGTGGGTGAGTATGTTTCCTGAAGGTGTTATAGCTAATCCAAGAGCGGAGGAACATCTGTAAGCAGATCCACTTACCAGCTCAGAGCGGCAGCAGCAGAGTCTTACAGACCATGAGGCGTGGGTGAGAAACGCTCCTAGAACGACAGCACTCACCACAAGCACAGTAGAGATTAGCCTGCTTATCTCAAATCTCTTGATGTCTCATGTGTTAAAACTTAGTTCTCACTTTAAGTCATCATGCTCTGGGATGTTTTCATAGGTATACTAGGGAAGCCTACCTTGAGCTTGTGGAAAACATTCGAAAGATAATACCAGGTGTCCTATCATTACCAAACATTCAGTATGTAATTATAAAATTATTGTAGCTATAATAGGTCTTGTGTGAATAAATATCTATGTATAATTTCTTTTTACAGGGGTCAGTCTGAGCAGAGACTTCATCACAGGCTTCTGTGGGGAAACAGAGGAGGACCACCAGCAGTCGGTCTCTTTGATCAGGGAAGTGGGCTATAATGTAGCCTTCCTGTTTGCCTACAGCATGAGGAAGGTGAGATCCTATTTTGTCATTGTGTTTAACACTATCAAAAAACAGACATTCTCCCTGGTTCATGTGATGGTTCTATCAAGAAATTCACCATTGTCTATTATCATTTGGAGAATTGAAAGGGTCTTGTGGCTGCCAGTTGGGCTTTACCTTCTGACATGAAGATGTGTGTACCACACCCACAGAAAACTCAGGCATACCACCGTCTCGGGGACGATATCCCAGCTGAGGTGAAGAAGCTGTCGCCTGGAGGAGCTTATCTTTACATTCCGAGAAGATGCGGCTAAGGTCAACACCAGTTTCATCGACAGCAAACAGCTTGTCCTAGTGGAGGGAGTGAGTACTGCAGTGGGTTGAAGCCATGCTGTGTTACAACTGTGTTTGGAGCACTTCTGCTGTTAATAATTTGGGATTGCTGCATTTGTGTGTCTTGGTCATCATGTTTTGCATATCGATTTAACTAGATTTCTGCAAGAAAATAAATAGTTGCAGTAAATTCTCCTCCCTTATCTTATTTAGACCTGCTGGATCAACATCATGAGGTCTGTCTGACAACGATGATGAACAATGGCATTGTCTATCAGCTCAGCCCTAGCACCTTTTGGCATTTCATTTTGGTTTTGGCTTTGTTCTTTTCTGGAGGGCAAATAGAGTTTATGTGTTTATGTATTTAGGGCATTGTTTGGTCTATTTTAGTCTATTTGAGTTGTATGGTCACTTTCCCGTTTGTGGTGTTAGTTTGCGATTGCCGCATGGGTTTCTGTGGCCCTTTCATTTGAAACCCTTCCCTGGTTAGGCATAGCATTGTGTCTGTTTTGGATGCTTTGAGCTTTTTGTTATTTTTGAAGTGTTGAGAGCAGTTCACATCTTTGGTACCGGGAAATCCCAATGACTGGTTTCCCTGTGCTTGTGGTCTTTAGTGTATTACCTGCCATCAATAACTGTTTGAAGATTGGGGTCTTAGTTAATTTTTATTCTTGTTAGTGTCCTTCTTTTGAGGACATGCCTGGCGAATGCACAGAAAACTACCACAAGGTGTTTGCCACTTGTGTGTTAATATGCGCTACCAGTCATGCTGAGATTGGATCTACCGATATACACACTGATAACAGAATTTTATGACCATCTACATAACAGTGGGAATAACCACCCTTGGTTTGGATAACACTAGTGAGACGTCTGCTACAGTGCTTAGTCAAGCCTTTTATATTGTACAAATGTTATCTGCTGTTTTTGCTTGACTGAGTCTGTTTTCTGCAGGAAAGTAAGAAGTCATCTCAAGATCTTTGTGGTCGGAATGATGGGAATGTGAAGGTTATTTTTCCAAGAAAGGATTTGCTTTCTTATCCCACGGATACCAACCCTGTCACTGTTAAAGCTGGAGACTATGTACTGGTGAAGGTGAGCTCTTACTTCAGTTTGCTACTCCTACATGTATATCTGTCTGTGTTGAGACTAAAACAGGAGCATGTTTTTACACACACACACACACACACACACACACACACACACACACACACACAGAGAGATATATATGAGCTGTATGTGTGGAATATTTATTCTGGTAAGCCTGGTCTGTGATATGTAATATACATGGCTGTGAAATATACTGTACAGTTATGGCTACATTTCCATGATTATTGGTGACTACTCTCTCCTTTAGAGATTACCTCAGCCAGCTCTCAGAGTCTGCAAGGCCACGCCTTCAGCCACGCCTCCCTGAGTGATGGACACCCCAGACGCCTATTGATGCACAGGCAGCTGCATATTAGCCTGTAGGTTCCACCTTCTTAGTATCAGGACTGGGTGGGAGTGTGTGTCACAGACCTATAGGTCTTCCCAGCTCCAGCTCTTGGAAGCCAGTATGCTCAGTGAGGAGTGTTCACTGCCTCAGTCACCCTGTCTCCTCATTATCAAGCTCCTTATGAGGTGATTCAGGCATGGTGAGGCAGAAAACCCCTGAAAATATGCAGGGAAGTTTCCTCAGAACTTGAGCTCAGTGTTCCTGAAGTGCAGTTTGAAATGAAATAAGGCTTTTCATTTTTTCATTCATTCATTTATTCAGAATCATGTCTGACTCATGTATGACTCAGTGTTAAAGGAAAGTTTTAACACAGATTTTGTCTGGGTACACACTTTGCAAACTTCAAACTGCATGATTAGCAGACAGTATTGTAGCTATTCAAGTTTATGATCAATAATGTAAGGTAAGTGTGTGTTAACTCTGGGTGGGTCAGGGTGTATTCTCCCCTAAACATACTTCTGACATAATGATTTGTTTAAACACTACAATTCTCTATATCCTAATAATTACTGCCACATTTTAATAACCTGCAATACACTGTAAATACAGCATTTGTAAGCTTTAAATTTACAAACATGAACAATCATACTATATCAAATACATGATACTCATACCTGTGACATAGTGTTTTGAACAGACATTTGCTGCCACACCTGCTATTTTAGCAGGCTAAATAATCTGCCTTCTGAAATGCTAATATGCTTAATTTCATGCAAGTGCTAGTGTTCCTATTTGCTTGCTGATGTGCATGGAAGCGCCATATTATTATTATTATTATTATTATTATTATTATTATTACTATTATTATTATTATTATTATTATTGAGTCACACTGCTATCAAGTTAGCTGGTTGCTCTTAGCTAGTAGTGTGAACAGGACAGGGGACTTGGGGAAGACCCAAAGGGTGAGGTTTGTGTGTGTACATTCACAAGTACTGGTGCACAGCCACTGACATACATAAACACTGCTATCTGGATCTGGAATTTTTAACATTAATGTACAGACTATTCTTTCTCCTTAAAAAATTCATTATGGTAATAATTATGGCAGTGTATGTTCCCCTGCAAACAAATGCTAGGCTGCAGGCTGCACGATGCTGCAATCAACCAGCTGATGGCAAATCCAGACAGTGTTGTTATTGTGGCAAGAGACTTATTGTAAATGCATTGCCATTAATTGAGAGTCATTTTAAAAGATATTTACTCTCCCACTGCGCATACTCCCGTTTTCATAAATTGGCAAATATACATGTTGCTGCTTGTCACACAAACTTTTGTTGTACACAAGTAATAATGAGAAAAGGACATCATATGTTTTATGATATAGCTAAAGCTATGCATTTATCGAGAGGATTTAACACATTACAGAACACATCTAATTAATCCTTTCCATGATTGACCCAAGGGCAGATAGCAATTATTTAAGTATTACTATGTTTTAATTTAATAATAAAAATGACCATATGAACCTTTTTGCTTTATATTTGTTTATATTCAGCTGCCTTTATAATGACAATTATTTATGACAATGACAATTTACAATACATTATCAGTGAGTGGTATAATTAAAGTAAAATCATTGTTAAATAAGTCTCATTCTTGTCTCAGATTCAAACACTACAAAATCTTGGTCTTTGCTTGAATGATTTTTTAATGGTCCTGACTACAACACTATCCTTTGATAAGCTTGGAAGTTGTACACTACTGTGAGAGGAAGTTACATTCAGCTAGGAAAGAACCAACAATCAAATAATATACACAGATTAAGATGGTCATTAAAGATCCCAAACTAAGATTAATGCACTAATTAATAAACTACAACTTGTTTGCAGGAGTTCATCAGTGTTTTATCATTGGCATAGGTAAAGGGGTTTTCAGGCACAAGTTAAAAAAGGCACAAGTTGTCAAAGCATAAGAATAATGACCATAATGATCATAAGAAAGCCTTTCTGAGCCAAAGATCTGAATTAACAGGGAATAACAGGAGCACTTGCAAAACTGTGCCTAAGTGTATCCAGAAAGCACTGTTGGGCTTTTGTAGGAAAAAAAGGTTACACAAAGGTTACACTGATAAAACAGTTTAATCTGAACGAAGAATCAAGACCCAGGAGCTGTAAAAGAATAAGTTCATCTCTGCATTGCTCTCTATATAGGGGGAGTTTTACAACATTGGAGTGCACAAGAAACCCGCTTTTGCCCCGACACCATTTTCACTGCCACCTGATGAAAGCAACATGCTGTATATGGGCATCTCTGCCTTCACTGCCAACTCAGCAGGCTTTGTGTAGAAAAATGCAGGAGCACTCACACTCAGAATCACAGATGACATGGTGAGTTTAAACCACTCCTTGCCATCACTGAGGGAAAGGTGTGCATGTGGTTACCTTACAAGACCAGGCTGTTTAGTTAGAAGACTGATAAAGAAGACTGATAACTTTATACTGTTCTCCCAGTGCACATTAATAATCCCTTAATAGTGTAATAAATGAATGGACAAATAAATGATCAACAGTCCCTGAAAATGAAACAAACGTTTATCCTTCCAGATTCCCAGAGCCTCTCCATATCGTCTGAACACCAAGACATTTGAAGCCTTAATTCCGCAGGTATAAGAGATCACTTTCTGTATTCATCACACAAGCATGCAGAAACTGCTGATTTTATATTCTCACATAGGTTTCCTAACACAGTAGACTTTGAATCTTAAAGGAATAATAAGGTTTAAAGAGTAACAAATAATATGATCTCATTAGCAACACAACCATATTTAGATGAAGAATTTCCGAAAAGAACAACATTTCACATGATGATGCTTGGATGAAATGTGTTGAAAACACTGAGTTCTTTTGCTTTTGGTGCTAAAGGCACTTGCAAGTACACCTTACACAGATTGATGGTGGTAGTATAGTTGGCATTCAGTTAAATCAATTAAACTTTGGACAGGGGTAGATTTGTCCTTCATACTGTTATTCAGCACAGGTAATAGCCATTTTGGGACTTTGTATCACTTTTGGGAGGCTGCCGTGTTCTCCTTAAAGTACCCAGGTTGAAGAGTGCTGGGCCCAGGAGTATTATCACCTGCTCCTGCATTTCTGCCGATGAAATAGTGAGACGGATCCACATCCTGCCTGCTTATTGGGGACGTACTGTTCTAGCAGCTCTTCCTCATCTGTCCATGCTCATACCATGGGTTGCTGTACTGTTTCCATGCTTATGTGGTACTCTTTCCGCAGGATGCTATGGAACTTTTGGTGCTCCCTGCTCCTCTCTGGCATTTGTAGCTTGACCTTCCTGGTGATTTTTTTGCAGTCCACGTCACTTTGCCAGGAGCTTCCTTTTGCTGATTAGCAGAAGCAGGAATACCTCCTGTCCTGCCAGGCTTTTGCAGTCATATTAGGCACATTGACTGCTCCGCTCTTACCTGCTTTCTATATCTTATGTTTGGGCTACTTGTGGAAGTGACATGAAAGCAGTGTTATGTTTATGTTAGTGTGGAGTTTGATATCTTGTGGAATTTCCACCACGCTGTTAGTATCATGGCCACCCACAAATTGTTGATCATGAATGTTCTTTAATTGATTTGACTGATAAATGGTAAGTCTGACTTTTAGATCATATAGAACACCACAGACAACTGTTTGGCACATCACTGTTAAACCTCCTGATTGCAACCCGGGGCATCGTGAACTGTACAACATGACCCTCAGACAATGATCTCTGAGTGAATGTGATAAACATAATCATCTTCATATCATCACTTTCTCTACAAGTTCAGTGGAAGAGACGTCAGTGAAAGGGAGTTTTAATACCCTATCCATTTTTAACTTTAATAAAAACACAGACGGAAAAATTCCAGAAAGTGAGACAGAGAAAGGAAACTAGACTTTAAAATGGTGCTGCCCTCTTGACTTACAACTGTAGATTATTGAAATTATTACAAATGTCTGACTTCCAAAAGGGATTGTGTCAGTGTTTCACTACTCAGTATTGCATTTGTTAGACAGTATAAACAAGCAGACTATGGTTAAAAAAAACACAGAAATAAAGCAAACACCAATATAATCTTGAACCACCTAGTGCCAGGAAACATTAGATTACTGGAACAAAATCAGACAACTAGCAGAACAACTTTTTAACCAATGATGCAGATGCACTTTTAGTGGATTTATTTATCTGTATTTCAATCCACTAAAGTTTTTCATTTGATCTAACATTACATTTAAGACCGACGTCCTGTTACGTCTCACAGAAGATTCCACTGATCAAGCTGCTACTTACCCATCCTGGTCCTGGAGTACCTTTGCTCTGTACACTTTAGTGATGTCTTTGCTACCAACAAGCCTATTTTAATCCATCAGATAGTAACCAAACGCTCCTTTGCTGCAGAGCACAGAAATCATTCAAATTTGCAGTCAACAGATACATCTGGGCCAGATTTTGGATCAGTGGACTAGGCTGGAACTGCACATATACTGTATATGCAAAATTCAAAATACGGGGAGTGGTTGGTCTCTTTTGCAATCAAATCTGAATACTATGGAATTCGTTTCACATTCGTTTAATTTGACAGATTTTAAATGGATAATGGACATCACTAGACAAAAAGGAATAAACAACTATATGAAAAGGAACAAAACCAAAAACAAAGGAAGACTTTAACACACTTGCCCAAACAAGCACTAAATCTGACAAAAATAGATCAACCAATGACATAGCTGTGAAGGAACATATTAGCCATTGTTTTCTTGTCATCAACAGTAATTTTAACTGATTGTTAACATACTGTTCAAGTCTTCAACTGATTTGCTCCCAACATACAAATGGGTACAAATATGGTTCATTACCCAGCTGCACAAATTGCTTCTGACATACTGGGCAGCTACAGGGTTCTTCTCGCGTGTGGATTCTGACATACTGGGCAGCTATGGGCTTCTTCAGTTGTGTGGATTGTCTTCTGCTCCTCCATGTGGCCTGTTTCACCAAAGCCCTTCCTGCAGTATTTGCAGCACTATGGCAAGCGGACACCCTTGTGTGAGCGTTTAGGTGCTTCTCAAGAGTCTGGGCAAGTTTGAAACACCTGCCCCAAACATCACTGACATTATTTCTTGTAGGTGATTAGCCACGTGTCTCTCTAGCCACAAGTACTTTTTGATTTATTTGTTTTTTTTAAATAGGTAATTTTATATATAATGGCAACAAATGACATTTTGAGTTTTATGACAAAACGTGCAAACAAGCTGGCCTGAGAGGTGTGTAGGGGGATATGACTCAGTGCGTCTCTGGTGCTGCTTTTGATGAGTACAGTGTCATGAGTGTGTCTGTCCAGCGGTGCAAAGAGGGGATACAGCAAGGCATGGCATGGTGTTTATTCATTCGTTTGCATAGAAAATGACGCCTTTTCACATTGTGGAACTACAAATATGGCGGTCTTTTTTGTGCGGCGTAGTAATGACATATGTTGTGGAATTTTGAACAAACAGCAAGTCAGACGTGATTAAGAGAGTAATTTAATAAGAAAAAGAATAAAATAAATGTTTGGCTCTCCTCAGGTAGGGAGCCCCGAGTATACAAAACCGTGGCTAGTTATACTACTCCTGTGCTGTCTTTTACCAATCATCTTTTCTTAAGCAGCTCTTCTTTCCTTTGTTGCTGTGGCTATAAGCCAATCAGCTCTCAGCTTGGTTTTTTCCACAAACCAACCCAAACTGTCTCCAAACAGTGTGGGTTGTGTGTCAAGTTGACCTTGATGTTAACAGTTCCTGATACATGTTCAACTTAATCAGCAACAGGCGGATACAAATGTGCAAACAGCATTATTAATTTAAGAACAAAAGGATCAGTGTGATTTTATATGAATCACATAATACATAGTTTCGTATCATTTTCCATCACACGTAAAAACAGAGTCTCACCGTATTGTCGGGCAGGAGGATCTGGACTCATTTATTACTTAATATCTTCCCCCATCTAGCGGTCATTAGAGGTTAGTCTTGAATTGATTTCTGTCGTGCAATATTTTAGATATAAATGTTTACATTTTCTATTACAGAACACGGCAAAGTATAGTCAACCAGTTCTAACCTTTTGAGAAAAACTTTAACTTCAAAGTAGGTGAATCTATTTACTTAGATTGAACCAATCGGATCACAGTTTATTTACATAGCATCAATGCTTTGAGTGCTTTAGATATAAGGACATCATGGCGATCTTTCTGCTCACACCTCAGTCAGTCTATAATTCTGTACTATGTGTTTCTATAGCTTCCAACTTTCACGAGTTTCTTGAATCTGTGGAGAAAAGTGCAGACTCAGGTACTTTCTAATTTGTGAACTTTTATACATTTTATGTAATTTATTTATCATCTATAATGTTTTATTACTTTTCATTTATAGATATAAGGACACAAAAACAGTTCATATACTCAATGAATTGTTACAAGATAATCTTTTCTAGAGAATGTTTACCATTTGTTAAAAGACTGATTTATTTCTAAAAGTTTATGCAGTGTGTTAATTTGTCACATGGAGGCAGAAGGGGTGAATCTGATATACCCCTCTTCCATCATCAACTATTCATCGAGTCCTCCAGTAGAGCTTGTACAACCAAAGAAACGCATACAGCGGTCACCGGCGGTTCTAAGTTACATCTAAAGAGGTCTAGGCCTATACACACTGTTCCACCTGAGGTAATAAAATGTTTTGGGGTAAAGGTATTTTCATGAGGCGATCTGTGATCTAATTATAATAGGCTTTGAAGCTCTCTGCAACAGGTGCAGAGTGGTGCAAGACTGTGTTTGAAAGCATAAAGAGGAATAATGTTTCTGGGGTATCTTAAGGCCTTTTTGGGTCTGTAAGTGCAGAGCAGAGGCTCTGATGCAGGTGGTTTCAAGGCCTCTGTGGAAGTCTACGGCAGATGACTCTGGACTGTTCCCGTGAGAAATAGCTTCCTAAGTATTGGGAAAGATCCCGGCTTTTAAAAGACGTGAAAGCCTCTTCGAGAGTTCTGTGGCTAAGCAAGGTTCATTATCTTACCATAAGAGCAGGGTGATACTGACCTGCAACATCATCTTGCAGGTGTTTGATGGTATGAGTTGAGATCATCTTTGTTAAAAACAAAAAAAACAACAACAAAAAAAAAAAACAGGAAAATCTTCCAATAGGATATACTGGGGTCAAGCTTCAATTTGTACAATGATAGATCTCAATTTGCATATATTGAATAATGTATGGTTGAACACAGTGGTGGAGATTTCAAACACCAGTATGTAGAGAAGGTGTGGCAATCACATAATCAGTTGTGAAAACTGGATAAAAATGTGTGTTCCTTGTGTGATTATTAGACATATTCTGGACTATGCCTCGTTTGTATGTAACGCTGAGCTCAAAATAAATAATGGACCTACTACTCTCTTCAATTAATTCTTGAGTCTGCATCTTTATTTTCTGTTTAAAGAGGACTTAATAAAATTACTGGAATGTGGGCAATATCTAGTAACACAGTGCCGAGTCTGCTAAACGTAGATCCCAGCCTTTTATATGGCCTCTTCCCTTTAATTCTACTGACTATAATTAATGTAAACCTTGTCGATTCTGGTGTTTGCTGTATAGAGGTAGCGAAAACTTTGCTAAAACAATGAAAAATATGCATCCTGTGAAAAGTTTATTGAACAATATAACATTGTTCCTTACCCAGAGCCATAACACGTCATTGATGGAAATCACACTGATGTGAGGGCGGTATGGGCCAACTCAACTGTATTTCCTGATTGTTTTATTCTGCAGGAGGATGTGGTCCAAATATTTAAAAAATCACAGGTTTGTTTAAGAGGACATAGTCGAACAGTTTGGGCTTACTGTTATTTTAATACTAGTGGTAACTATTAGTAAATACAACAATCTGACCATCCTCATACTGCATTGAGGGGTGATGGGGTGATGGTACCAGATGATGTTTAGGTATGTGGTTATGTTCATTTATTTTTGTTCCTTTATATTCACATATTTTGCAAGTGCGTATGTTATTGAGTTTAAAACCATCCATATATTAAGCAATTATAGAAAATACAGAAACTGCATGAGACTTCTCTTGACTTGCTAGAAGTTCAGACTGTAGCAAGCTTAGCATTAGTAAATGGAATAGGTGTCATTTTAAGGATTCATTTAAAGTATTCATGAGGTATTTCTCCTAACATCGATGTATCGACAGTACCAATAAAATAAATAGCATAACAAGAATTACAGGTGTATAATAGTGTAGTTACCCACAATGGTTGAAGTGTTTGAAAAGAGTTGTATAAAAGAATAGTTGGTTGGTTCGTGGCATAAAGTCATGAAACGGTGAAATGAGGTCATAAAAAGAGTGTTTACAGGGGAAAGTGCTTTAACATTGAATTAGACAAACTAATAACATAAAACAAGGGAGTTTAGAGATTCTGTGTCCTTTCGTAATGATTTGTGCATATGGCAGGCTGCTGCAAAGGATCCTGGGTAAGCTTCAGCAGACCTCAGTGTAAGATATATTAATAATATTAATCATAATAATACTATTCAGAGGTTACTTGACTAGTAATCAGAATGTTGCTAGTTCAAGCCCTACCACTGCCAAGTTACCACTGCTGGGTCCCTGAACAGCAATGAATCCTCAATTGTATTATTAATACAATCCAATACACATGCCTAATGCTCAGCTGTCAACTGCAAAAACTGACATTCTGAGCATTCGAACAGTAAGAGGAACAAAAAGAAAGCAGTCATCGACTGTACACGTGTCAATCATTTAGCCTTTTTACATGTTGTTTTAGTTTACTGTAATCAAGGCCTGAAACTGGAGTCTATGGACCAGGCAAAAATATTTAAATTTTTAATGCGTTTTTATTTTTTCAGTTTCAATGTTTCAATGAGACTCAGGAGACTCCAGCATAAGCAGAAGCTCCAAGTTGTCGATCTCCAGGAGCAAACCCGTCCCTGCAAGGTTGGGGTGCATGTTCTGGATCACGGGAAACAGACCATCGATCACCCAACATCTGCTTCTGCTCCTGCGGAGGTTCCAGATCCAGCACGGAGGCAGTGAGAGGTTCCTGGCCCAGAGATTGGTCTGCAGCGGGCCTGATGGTACTCGGCATGTATTGGAAATGCTGTGGCTGAATGCTGTGCGTAGCCCAGCGGGTGCTGGGGTGGAGCTGTGCCAGTTGCCTGCTCGGGTAGCAGGTAGCCCAGTTCTGAGACTGTGGAATGGCCATCATGAAGTAGCCGGAGGGCGGGGCGGGCTGGTAGGGGTTGAGCACTGGGTTGCGCACGGCACTCACGCTGGCCATGCGCTGCATGTACTGGTGGGTGAGGTGGGCCTGCCGCTCCTCCTTGCGCTGCGCCAGGGCCACGTACAGCGGCTTGGTGCCTACGATGCACCCGTTCATCTCCTTCATTGCCTCGGTGGCCTCCTCCGGCGAGGAGAAACACACAAAGCCGAACCCTTTGGAGCGGCCGCCCTCCGTCATCACCTTGGCACTCGTGATTGTCCCGAATAGAGAGAACTCTTTACGCAGACGCTCGTCGTCCAGACTGTCGTCTAGGTTTTTAACGTACAGGTTCACACCCTGGTAGCGAGTCGTGCCGTCCTGCTTCATCTGCTCAAACTTGCGTTTGAGCTCTGTCTGCCTCTCGCCTTTCTTCTGGGCACGAGCCACATACAGCTGCTTCCCATTCAACTTCTTCCCGTTCATCTCATCCACAGCCCTTTTGGCATCCTCGTGCCTCTCGAAGCTCACAAAGCCAAAGCCCTTGGACTTGCCGCTCTCGTCTGTCATGACGCGACGGCTCAGCGTTGGGCCGAACTTGCTGAAGATCTCATTTAGCTTGTTGTCGTCCATGTCCTCCCAAGTATGAGATATTATTTCCATCAGGCTCAGGACCATCTCTTTAGGATAAGGTCAAGAGAAATCTCTTGGAATGTGGTGTTAACAGGTTCCAACTGGTGTGGGTGTTTTATATTACTTTGCATATATTGACAAATGTATGGTTTGGATGCAATGGACGTGAAGACAAACGCAAATATGTAAAGGAATGTGGGGTGAATACATAACCACTACTGAAAAATGTATGAAAATGTGGGTTCTCTGATTTTTAGACATTCTCCAGAGGGTGCCTCAATAATGCGTGTTAATGTTAACCTACAATAAAGTACGTGCACAGTTATGCTCTTTAACCAATTCTGAAGTCTGCATTTTTATTTAATATTTGAATTGAACTTTAAAACTAGCCGACTGGGCACCTAGGAACCACATACTGTTGCTATGTGCAGAGATGTGGGCTTGCAGCCCATTGTTGGGCAGAGTCCATCGCACTGCTCCAATAGACCTGCTCTGACTGCTACTTTCCCACGTCGGCAGTCGAAGTCGTTTCTCCTTCACAATGCTTTTCACCTGGTTGGCCAGTTTCACCGTCTCAGTAGACAAGCTAAAAGAAACTGTTGGCAGCCTCTCGTTGCTCCTGTAATATGACCGTCGCCAGACCAGAGAGCTGGATGGCAGTGTGGCACTTGCAGCTGCAGTTTGTTTGCTTCAAGATTTAATACGTGTAAGTGACCTTTGCTTCTCGTCCTGTCTTTACTGGTTTGTTAATAAGGTCATTTGAAATTGTGTTGTACATAAAGGAATATTACAGAATTATTCTCTATTTTAAGCTACACTGTGGGGTTTTGTTTTTTTGATCTTTACATTTATATTAATGCAACCCAATACACTTATCTAATGATCAGCTATGACCTGTAAGAACTGACAATCTGAACATTCAAACTTTAAGAGGAATAAAAACAAAAAAATGATCAGCTGTTCATGTCAAAATCTGTAATATGTAATAGAAATAACTGTAATATGTTCAATATAACTGTAATATGTTCAATTACCACCATGTAACATATAACTGTAAATATGCCAATTGCAAGATGGGACTGTACATTCTGTACATACATATATAAATATCCATATATACATTGTACATATAAACATAATATATATATATATATATATATATATATATATATTGTACATGCACTATTAATATATTTTTGTATATATATAGAATATATTTCTCTATGTACCCCTGTTTTTCTTTTTCCTCAGATTGGACAGAGCACTCAACCATTTCTCTGTGAGTTATACTGTGTATGACTATGTATGCGACAAATAAACCAAACTTGAAATGATTTTACCTTTTTCTGTCGTTTTCATTTTAAGCTTAGAATAACCAAGGCCTGGACTTTGTAAGGTGGTTTTGAATCCAGGTCAGCTAGGTGAGGACACCAATAGCTTACTGGGTAAGCAGCCACACTCTAACAATGGTGGGCTCGTGTGCAGAACAGTTAGAGCTTGGATCAAGCAAAACAAGAGGAAAAAACGAAACACCTCGGTGAGCGTGGAAAAGGGGAGAACAAAGAACGCCACGGAAAGAAATGGCAACCCCGATGCACTGGGGAAAACTCGAACTAAAAGCTCCCAAACAAAACCAGAAAACGGGGAGAAACTTGAATGGCTAAGGGAAGCCTCAGGAGAGAGACAGACTCGAGAGGGGAAAACTGGAGAAGGGAGGGGACGTGTAAAAACACTGACACCCTCGCAGAACAGAAAAGAGGCATAGCACAAGGGCTCACAGACCTCAATACCCAGAGTTACCGGCTAGGAGCTTGGCTCAAAACTTTATCAAAAACCCAGCACTGAATGATTGGGTCACTGGGCTTATATAAGGTCTAGCCCAGCTGTTGGGTGTTGATCCTGATCAGTGGCGTGGTTGACTCGACGCCTCCCTCTGGTCGAGGGGGCCTCGGCCTGGTGCCAACCCTTACAGGCTTGATGTCTACAGACATGGCAAAAATATTTCAATGTTCAATGCATTTCAGTTTCAATGTTTTTTTTTTTCAGTTAAAATGTTAATTTTTTTTACTGCTTATTCTTCCATTAGACAGCCAGAAGCGCAGCACTGGTTAAAGTTTTTGAGCGGCTTCCTGCGCGCACTGGTCCTGGAGCACAGCGACTGCCTCATCCACCTTAGGGTGCAGAGACTCAGGAGACTCCAGCATATGCAGTAGCTCCGAGTTGTCCAGTTCCAGGAACAGACCCGTGATCTTCCCTGCAAGGGTGGGCTGCATGTTCTGGATCAGGGGAAACAGACGCTCACCCAGTATCTGCTTCTGCTCCTGTGGAGGTGCAGCAGCCAGCATGGAGGCACTGAGAGGTTCCTGACCCTGCACATGGACCGCAGCCAGCTGCACGGGCACCTGGAGCTCTGCCCCCAGGTGCTGCTGTGGGTTGAGAAACATAAATGTTTTATAATTGATTTGACTGATAAATGGTAAGTTCGACATTTATATCTAAGGGCTGTGTGCCCAGGTGTTGCTGTGGGCTGTGAACGCCTGAGGTGGTTTTGTACTGTGGTACTGCTCTCACCAGCGACGCCTTGTTGGCAGCTTCCGCGCTGGCCATCCCTGTCCCCGGAGCCTCAGATGCCATGGTCTGATAGGCCATCGTGCGTGGGACCTGGCAGGCGGTGGTTGGTCGGATGGCGCTGAAGGCCTGCGGGCAGGATGCGGCTGGACCGATGGCACTCGGCATATCCTGGACTTGCTGTGGGTGGACGCACTGCATGGCCCAGCAAGGGCTGGGGAGGAGTTGTGCCAGCTGGCTGCTTGCGCAGTAGGCAGGCCAGTTCTGAGCTTGTGGAATGGCTTCCATGTTGTAGCCGGAGGGCGGGGCAGGCTGGTAGGGGTTGAGCACGAGGTTGGGCAAGGCACTCACGCTGGCCGTGCGCTTCATGTACTTGTTGGAGAGGTGGGCCTGCCGCTCCTCCTTGCGCTGCGCCAGAGCCACGTACAGCGGCTTGGTGCCTACAACGCGCCCATTCATCTCCGTCATGGCCGTGGCGGCCTCCTCCGGCGAGGAGAAACACACGAAGCCGAACCCTTTGGAGCGGCCGCCCTCCATCATCACCTTGGCACTTGTGATGGTCCCGAACGGAGAGAACTCCTTACGTAGACGCGCGTCGTCCAGACCGTCGTCTAGGTTCTTGACGTACAGGTTGTCTCCCTGGTAGCGAGTCATACCGTCCTGCTTCATCTGCTCAAACTTTCGTTTCAGCCCTGTCTGCCTCTCGCCTTTCTTCTGGGCATCCTCATGCCTCTCGTAGTTCACAAAGCCAAAGCCCTTGGACTTGCCGCTCTCGTCGGTCATGACGCGAGTGCTCAGCGTTTGGCCAAACTTGCTGAAGATCTCCTTCAGCTTGTCGTCGTCCATGTCCTCTCCAAAGTTCTTGACGTACACATTGGTGAACTTTTTGGCCCTGGCCCCCATCTCAGCCTCTCGGTCCTTGCGAGACTTGAAGTGGCCAATGAACACTTTGCGGTCATTGAGCAACATGCCATTAAGTCTCTCAATTGCTCTCTCCGCAGCCTCACGGGTCTCAAAGTGCACAAAGCCGTAGCCCTTAGAGCCATTCTCGTCACACACCACCTTGCTGGAAAGGATGTTCCCAAAGGCAGAGAATGTGTCGTAAAGAGCTTCGCTGTCAATAGACTTGTCAAGGTTCTTGATGAAGATGTTGCCAACTCCACTCTTCCTCAGAGAGGGGTCTCTCTGGGACCACATAATTCGCACAGGTCTGCCTTTGATGATGTTAAAGTTCATAGTGTCCAAAGCACGCTCAGCATCTGCCTGCTGCTGAAAGTTCACGTATGCGTATCCAAGTGAGCGGAGGGTCATCGCGTCCCTGCAAATCCGTACGGAGACTATTGCGCCAGCAGGACTGAATTTCTCGTATAGCATTTCCTCGGTAATATCTGAAGGTCTCCGACGTACAACGAGGCCATCGGATAACTTGGAGCACATGGATTCATCTTCGTGAGCCAAATGATCTAACTACACGAATTATAAAACAGTTTTTCAAAATGAACCAGCATTCAACAGTGCCAAAATGTTTAATGGAAGAATTTAGCTTCATAATGGAGATCAACCACAACTTGCTTTTTATGTAACAGTGGACGTTATTTTAAAAAACAATTACCCGAACGCGTTAATAGCGTGAATGCGAGGCTTGGGTCTGTTTTAGTCTATTAACTATACTAGGCTTTAACAACGCCTAACATTTAAATATATTAGCTAGTTAAAGCATTTTTCGAAAATCGTCCATATGCTGGTCACACTGGATCATTAAATAAATACTAATAGTTTTATAAACGCAGCAACCTTGATTTTCATTAGCCTAATGCTAGGCAACATAAATCGCATTAACGTTAGTTATTGAATGTATCAAAAGTAAACATTTAGAAGGCCTAAAAAATCTAATATGTAAATCATAACTAAATATTTTATTTAAAGTACGTGCGAAATATTGAAAATTTATAAATTTGTTTTTGCTTTACCCCCCCGCCCCCGACCATCGGAGGACTTTTATATATATATAAACTTATCGGAGGAACTTTATATATATATATATATATATATATATATATATATATATATATATATATATATATATATATATATATATATATATGTATATATATATATATATATATATATATATATATATGTATATATATATATATATATATATATGTATATATATATATATATATATATATATATATATATATATATATATATATCTTATAGCTAGATAATAAAAGGCTACCACATTAACTTTTCAAATGCAAGCCTTCTTTTACAGTAAAAAAAAAAAGATTCAAATATTTTTCTAATTATGCATACTATCCCTTCTATTAGAACAAATTAGAGCTGCATCTAAAGATAATTTTCATTTTTTATTCTGTTGATTTTTAATGCAAATTAAATCATTACTGGCTATTTCACACAGCACTAGTAGTATGTGTTAAGTGCTAAGATACCTCTTTACTCTGTGCACTTCACTGTTTCCTTCCCTTTATAGGCTTATAGACTACCACACCGCTGTGGAACTCACAATAACTAACGCGCCTTTTATCGGTGCGACTTCCTCTTTAAATTTTACACAATCAATATTCTTATGTGTTTCCCTACTTTGGCACAGGTGTCTGTTCTTGAATGGTGAGTATTGTGTGAGTAATGGTGAGTATTTTGAATTGTGTGTTTTTGCTCTGCATTTTGTTCATCAGGATGTGCAGTTCTTAAACATGCCGTTGAATATTTGCATATAAACATGTCTAGCATGCATATAACTGGCAGTTCATAACGGACTAGACAATGACATTGTATTGTTGTTTTAGCTTTATGCTCTTTAACATTAGAATATAGATGAAACGGTAAATACGAGATCAAGTCTAGAATGTCAGTCTTAATTGGAGTGTATATAGAACTCTCGCTATACTGGGTAAGCCATACAGTCATCAGTCCATTTGTTTAAAATGTTCTTTGATGTGAAGCTCATATTATTTTTCCCCCACTTACGCAGAACTTGACTGTGAAAATGTCTGTTGGAAGAATACAACAGGCGAACTCTCAGTTGTACTTCACATCACTGACACTGTGTAGACTTTAACTAATGTACAGTTGTGTAGATTTACAGTTGTGTACAATTAGAGCAAGTGACCTAAGCAACATGTATTGCATACTCAGTTTGCCTTAACCAACCTATCACTTCATCATGGTCAGAATATTTGCTATAGATATTTGCTATAGATACATGTAATGCTTCAGCAGTGCTACTAGTTCTAATACACTCAAACTAGTGCACCAGAGTGGGTGTTGGTAATGGTACTGTTAGAAGCAAACCTACATGACTGGGGTTGGGCTTCCACACACTGTCCCTTTCTCCCAGTTCACCGAGCGGAAACGACTTGTTCTCAGCCTGGTTGGCTGGGTTAAGAACACAAGCAAGCGGACAGTCGTGGGGCGGGTCCAGGGGCCGTGACATCTTGTCAATGAGAAGTGGCTACTGTATGCTGTGCACCAGGATGCCTTTCCATTGAGGATGTCTTTTGTGATACCTACAGAGTGCATAAGACTAGGTGAGAGGATTCCCTTAGCAGCTGAATACATTTGGTTATTTTCTGGTACCTTGTCCCCCCCGTCTCTCTTTGTGTTTGTACGGCAGGATACGGCAGAGCCTACGCAACAGGACACCTTTCCAGTGAGGACATCTCTCGTGACAGCTGCGGAGTACACGATTGTAGACAAGTGAGAGGATTCTGTTGGCAGCTGAATACATTTGGGGGTTTTTTCTGGTACCTCGTCTCTGTCTCTCTCTGTGTTCGCATGGCAGGGACCGCCACATGCTACGCACCAGGATTGCTTTCCAGTGAGAGCATCTCTTGTGACCCCTAAGAAGTGTGCAGTTGACGACAAGGTGAGAGGATTCCCTTAGTTGCTGGACCTACTTAATTCTTCCTTTCATTCCTTGCCTAATATTCCATGAATTCAACTTTATTTTAATGGATGTGTTCATAATGTATGGTTCAGGTTATGCAGATACTTTGAGAGTTGCTTGAATTAGTCAACCTACTGAATTCCCCACAAACAACAATATGAATAATTAATTGACATTTATAACTTTTAATAAAGTAGCAGCTACTTGTGAGTTATATGAGTTTGTACTTCATTAGCTCTATTTGTATCACATTATTCACGTTACAACTGTAATAGTAATAGTAAACGTTCAATCGTAATAGGGCAAATTGATTTGACACAGGTCCTTGGCTATAAGTACCTAAGGTCCTGCTTTGAAAATAATATAGTACAACACTGGATGATTTTACTACACTTTTATTCATATATTCAATGTATTTACATTATTTTAGAGAATACTATATTAAAGAAGTAAGTTATATAGCTCCAATATCATCATGTAGTTTCATATTAATTACAGTCCATAACTGTCTGTGGTTATATTTCAACTGGCCTTTTTACAGTAACAGCAAAGCTATATAGTGGGCTTCATGGGCTTCCCCACATCTGTGTTTTTAAACCTTTTTGGCAGTACTTTGTGTGACTAATATCCTGCCTTTTTATCCCTCACTCATGTCTTGCTCAGGTGTCAATATGTCAAACAACTAAATTAGTGTTCTATTATTTTCTTAGTTTGTACAAGAAGTATAAATATGTAGCTACCTAACATTTATAATGTGTATTGTTCTTATTTTGTGAACAAAACCAGGTTAAAACATTTAAATGTAAAAACAGGTTTGACACTGCTTTGGATCTAGTGAAAAACCTAGAAGCTGTCAACACCATCATCTGAGCAGGCTCCATTTAACACAAAGAGAGACAGAGGCGATGTACCAGACAAAAACCAAATGTATGCAAATCCTAAGGGAATCCTTTTACCTTGTCTTCAATTATGCACTCCATAGCTGTCGTGAGAGACAGCCCCACAAGAAAGGCGGCCTGGTGCATGGCATGCAGTGGTGCCTATCATACGAACACAGAGAGAGACAGAGACGAGGTAGCAGACAACAACCAAAGGTATTCAACTGCTGTCAGGTCTTTCTCAGTAAACTGCAGAGAATGAAGTACAGGGCAAGGACTTGAACATGCACATGTCCTTGCCTGAATACAGACACTTTGCCTGAAAGACAATTGCCTCACAGGTTTGTTCCGAAATGACTTCCCTTATGCATTAGCTAATAGCCGGCACACGTGCACAAGTGTTAATGTTCAACTTTCATTCAAGTGTAAATGGATTCTGTGACTTGAACAAGTCTACTCTAATAGAGAAACTGCTCACCGCACTACAATAAGTGCACAAAGTGTAATGAACTTGCTATGAGAATGATCTCAGTAATGAACTCAAAAAGAATAGGCTCAGAAGTGTTGATTTTTTAAAGTAGGAAGGATTTTGAGTTTTCATCCTTGCCAGGAGAACTAGCTAGCCTAACCTGGGATAACAGCCAATGCACAGAATCACAGCTGGGGGAAACAGATGTGACATGTCAGTTTAATTGGCAAGGCTCAAGGCAACAGGGTCCTGTCCCTTGACTTAGGTTGATCTAGAGGTATTTCAAGAAACTTCTCAAGCACATGTTAGTGGCAAAGTAACAATATTTTCACTTGAACAGGGACCTCAGATTAAAAGTCTGATGCTCTACTAACTGAGCGATTCAGGATAGAAGCAAAGCTTCTTAGCTACTTCAGGAAGGATTCAGGACACAAAAAATAAGTCTCAAGCTTTCATATGGTATCTGTGTGCGAGTCTTCTCAAGCGACACAAAGGCCCACATGGTTTGGTTTGTTCATCCTCCCCAATCCAGGGCATCGTAACTGACATGACATGTTAAGAGCTTTCTAACAGTGAACTCTTTCAGTGAACTATCGAATGGGGAATGATGAAACATCTGTCAGCTAACTCCTTTGGCAGTGTAGTGTTAAAGCATGTAGTATATAAAGTTTGCATATTATGAATGCTCTTCTTCTCCTCTTAAAACTCTGTAGCTCTGATGGCAAAGGAGAGGCAGAGGCACTTTGCCCGAGCCCATGCTAATGGGCAGCTTCCAAGGCAGATGAATCCAGTCTACCTCCAGCCTGCGGGTGGGTTCTTCATCCATAACTGTCTATTTTCATAGATTGCAGAATGTATTTGAAACAATGTACATCCGTTTCTGGCATTTAAGTTCAACTTTAATATTTTGTCTTCCTTATAATGTAAATTTGCTCTTTTCATTCATTTTTAACATTTCATTGTTTCATTTGTTTACTGTTTAAATCAACCATATTTGACTTGATTTAATTGTTTTGTGTCGTCTCCCGCGCCCCCCACGAAACAGTGATGTGTGTGGACTCCTATGGGCCGGCACCCTTCCCTTGCGGAATCGCTGTGGCACCCTCGCATGTGGTCGGCCATGTTAGTGGTGCTGTAGAGGCACCGCCCATAAAGATCTTCCAGCATCCCACAGGTGTGCTCCTTACCAATTTGCTATGTATGATAAAAAGGGGAAAAAAGAAAAAGCTAATTAAATGGATGTTTTTAAGGCCTGGTGGAGGTACACAGCCATCAGCCTTCTCCACATGTGCTGACTGCCAATCCATCCATACGTAAGATACTCTAGATTTTTAGTACTCTTTGTAGCTGGGAAAATCATAAACAAGTCATTATCATCCCTGGTGTACAGTAATGGAAGCAAGCAGTCTTCAGTTTCATGCCATATGTGTCCAGAGCAGGTGCAAGCCACTGGCACTCTACGCCGATGCCCTTCTGTATGCGGAATGCCGGTCTCCATACCAGCGAGTCTCCTCAGCTGCCTGGCAACATTGGAGCATATTATACCAACCAGGAGCTCTACTGGCAGCAGGTCTACTGGGAGTGGTACATGCAGACCTACTACTCTCACCTCTCCAGCCTGCAGCAATGGCATATGGCCTGCCACCAGAACCACATGCAGAACATGGCCAAGCAAAAGAGGACGACTCCACCACCGTAGCTGCGGAAGAGAAAGAGGAAGGCCTTCTCTGGAGATGAGGGATCATTCTCTCACTCCAGCTCAGAGTCGGAGGCACATGCTGATGAGGGCCAACCTCCCAGCAAAAGGCCACTCGAGAACCTTTTTGTTGAGAAGCCACTGGTGTGTGATGCAGTTGTTAATAAAGAAGGAGAAGTGTTCTTCTCCGACCAAATCCTAGGCCTGCTGGAGGGGATTCTTGGCATTCTGGATCTCGCTGCAGAGATGGGCTTCTCGGTCTGAAGTGCTGTGGACCCTGGACTGTAATTTTGTATATATTTTCCCCTGTTTTGTAATTGTTTTGTAAATTGTAAATCTCTGTTTTGTAAATTTTTTTTTTTGGTGTTGGAAGTTGTATTAAAGTTTATTTTTAATGTAATTGTTTTTCAGATCTTATTTATTTAGTCATAGTTCATTAAATATACTTTGTTTATTACCTTATTTAAAATATACACGCAACCCAATGACCTTGTTTGCAAAGTCTACACGTATATTGCAGTCCCCTAGTTTTACATCGGGTTTTACTCTTTCTGCTTTTTATCTTCAGAAAAAAACGAACCACATGTCCTGTACTATGCAATTTTTGAATGTACTCCTTGCATAATTTGTACATTAAGAACTAATTCTTATTTGCAAGTAAATGGCATAAATATAAATGTAAGTACCAGAAGACACTTGTAGAAAATGGGGAAAGGAAGAAAAAAAAGCTTACAGTAATGGGCCATCGAATCCAAAATGTTTGACACCATTTTCAACAAATAGCATTCAGGCAGACGAAAATCTCGACAGCTCATTTGCCATGAATGGTCACTACAGAGACGGGGCGGGCCACGCGGAACACATTAACGAGCCCTGTTGCGCGCGTGCTGTTTACCTGTTGCTATTGCAGAGTGCACTTCAGTTGCTCGGTTTTTGGGCAGTTTACTTCGTGATTTTGTTTTTGCTTTTGATAAAACGTTTTAGTGGATATCTTTATCACAACCATGGAATGGAAACGACTTACACTGGCTGAAGTTGATGAGAACTTCGTTTAGATTTAGTGATGAGGAAAGTGAGAGTGATGACGCTTCCATGGCTGCAAGCATGGACTCAGAGGGCGAAGTCGCGTTTGTCCATGGAATCGACGCCGTGCTCGATATGCCGTAAGTATATCATTCACTTTTGCGAGATTGTTGGGTTGGCTTGAGAGAATGCATACTATATATTTACCCCAACATAATCTTTTAGCCTATTGGCACTGAATCTAATATCGTTTAGCAAGTAGTTATGGTGCGTAGCATAATATTGTAGCCTGTTACGCCAATATGATTTAGCCAGTGTACTATAGTTGTAAGTAATATGCAATAAATAGTAATGTAAGTGTAACTACTACATATAATAATTTAGCCTTATTTCTCATGACAATTTGATGTTTGTGTTTATTTTCATGGTACATATTGTACTCATTTGGCTATGTTATGCTGTCTTTGTCTTGCAGTGAAGCAGATCAATCCTAGCCTACCCCACATGGAATGTTTCACACCTTTTCTAACCCACTCCCAGAGCAACAATCAACTTCTACCGTCCCGCAATCTATGGTCTGCTGGAAGACTGGCTAGTCACAAAGGCAGCAGAAGCACGAGCCAACCCCAAGCAAAGAAAGGAGTGTCCATACCGTCACCTCCGACACCCGGCAACACCTTCCACACCTTAGCTGGGCAACAACCGCATGCCAGAGCAAGGAAGACAAGATCAGCTCCGGGGGAAAGAGCACAGCGTCACCACCAGCTACTGCACAGGAGGACAGATGGTGCGACACCTGGGAGGAAGATGAGCAGCCTGCCCCATTGAATTTTTATCCCAGGAGTTCACATGGATTTTCAGACAGTCTACAGCCCTTCTAACATCTTCCAGCTGTTCTTCATTCAAGAGGTGATCCAAACCCTATGCAGCAATACCAACCGATTTGCAGCTCGGAGAAAAGGGGATGACATGAAGAGGCCATGGATGGATGAAATGCTGATGAAATGCTTCTTCATCTCAGCATAAAGATCTATCTTGGACTGGCGAAGCCTTCGGCTATTGGGGACCTGTGGAGGAAGGATCACTTGCGTAGCCACGTGTTTCCTCCTTCTGTGGCTGAGGAGCGGTATGAAGCCATCAGTGCATACCACTGACGTGCGACATAAAGCCTCACATGGGAGGAGGACATGTTTGCACTGCAAGATGAGAACAATGTTCATGTGCAGATTTTGCAGTGTTCCACTCTGCATAGATGCATGATCAGAAGTGCGCTTAGGGACATTACATATTGGCACAGATTTGTAAATACTTTGAGGTTGTTGTTTTTTATAGGTTTGCTGTGTTCTATTTTTGCCTCCTAAAATCCAACCCCTCGTCCACATCGTAGGAGGTGCTAACAGCACATTGCATGCATAGTGTTTGCAATTGTGCTGGCTAACGGGCGCACTGCTGTGGACGTGTTTAAAGCATTTATGAACTGTTTCCTCTATAAGACTTTGAAGTCCAGTGTAGTGCTGGAAAGGTTTTGTGTACGTTTTTACATTTTGGATGTATTATTTGCGTTTTGTTTTACAAGACCCTGGTGAATCAGGAAATGTATTGAATTACTGATTTTGCATCCCCAGCATCCACATCCACGTTGGATAACCCCAAAATAAAAGGCATTTTTGTTAGCTTTTTTCCCCGTATGCTTCATGTTACCAATTGGAGCCTAAATGATGGAAAGAAAAGCCTGGATGTAAATGAGTGCCTTTTCCCAAGTGTCTACATTAATTTACATCCTGAAGGGTCTTTGTGCTATATGTAAAACTTTAGATAACTAGTGTTATCACGGGACGCTGCCCCCCACAAGTCACGTGGTCCGGCCTGCCGCGTGCAGGGGTGTTTACTTTTGTTTGTGGCCACACCCCCGTGAGGGCACGCACCTGTACAGGGTTTAGCGTCAGTGTTCGTTGGGCTATTTAAACCCCTGTCGGTGCTCCCCTCACTGTTGGTCATTGTTTGTTAGCGCCTGTGCTTAATGTCAATGTCCACGTTCATGTAGCCCTTGTTAATGTTTGTTTAGCTGTTCTGTCTATGTATATTGTCTTCGGTTACGTGTGACTTGTCCGTGTTAATTGTAGAAGTCACGTTATCCGTTACTGTTATATGTGAGTGCCACAGTTACGTTGCGTGTTAATAAATGAATTTCACAGTCACGGGAGTCTGTGCGTCCTGCTCCAGGCCCTTCGGCACTCAGGCATTCGTCACAGGTGGTAAGGTGGAGGTGTACAAATAGATTCGAAAGGATCTTAAAATTGGAAAGTAAGAACTAATTCTTATTTGTAACTACCAGAAGACACTTGTAGAGAAGGGGGAGAGGAAGAAAAATGAGAAAGAAATAACAAAATCCAAAAACAAGAAGCGTTATATAACAAGAGTTAACAAACAGAAGCTACGTGACTTGAACAGAAGTAAAACATTTACAGGTATTATTAAAATTGTCTTTAAGTAAGCCCTTAATAGCAGTAACACATGCGGATGTATCCAGCCTTTGGGTGCAGCCGACTGAAGTGACAACAGGCCAAAGGATGAGTTGGATTTACTGTGGGCTTTACTGTGATGCAAAGGGAGGATGTCTTACTTGTCCACAGAAACTGCAATAACTGACTTAAAAAGGGGCGTGAGTATACAAGAAGAGTTTCATAAAGATGTATAAGAGAGTGGGTGTTTCCCTTTTCACATTCACACATGCTATTGGTGATGGCAGGATGGATGGCTCAGAATAAGGCCTCCATACTCTGCACTGCATTCACATACTATCTGTCTTGTGTTTTTATTGAGAAGACATAGTGTCTAGAATCCTGAGTGTATAGTCAAAAATACTGCAAAAAACATCCAGAGTTAATGACATTTGTATTATTTCAATCTAGACAAACTAAACAAAGAAGAATGACTCCAACCAAACCAGTCTCTATGGAGCAAGCTGATGGAGGTTATTGAAGCAGCCTGTTTAATGTAGTGTTTTTGTTCAAAAATGAAGAAATGGTGACATCACGTGTGTACTAAGCAACTGCGGAATGTTTGGTTTCGAATGTTTGGAGCTCAGTTTGAGTCTTGAAAAGCACAGATCTGGTCAAACCTTGATTTTGCTCTGCAATTTACTTTTAAGAAGCTGTCAATTTTTCATATTAACTATGAACACAGGACACATTTATGCTTCCTCTGGGCACCCGTTTTGCGGTTTTCATTCAGGCCATGGCCAGGAGAGGCAGAGGCACTTTGCCCGAGCCCATGCTAATGGGCAGCTTCCAAGGCAGATGAATCCAGTCTACCTCCAGCCTGCGGGTGGGTTCTTCATCCATAACTGTCTATTTTCATAGATTGCAGAATGTATTTGAAACAATGTACATCCGTTTCTGTCATTTTAGTTCAACTTTAATATTTTGTCTTCCTTATAATGTAAATTTGCTCCTTTCATTCATTTTTAACGTTTCATTGTTTCATTTGTTTACTGTTTAAATCAACCATATTTTACTCGAATTAATTGTTTTGTGTCGTCTCCCGCGCCCCCCACGAGACAGTGATGTGTGTGGACTCCTATGGGCCGGCACCCTTCCCTTGCGGAATCGCTGTGGCACCCTCGCATGTGGTCGGCCATGTTAGTGGTGCTGTAGAGGCACCGCCCATAAAGATCTTTCAGCATCCCACAGGTGTGCTCCTTACCAATTTGCTATGTATGATAAAGAGGGGAAAAAAGAAAAAGCTAATTAAATTGATGTTTTTAAGGCCTGGTGGAGGTACACAGCCATCAGCCTTCTCCACATGTGCTGACTGCCAGTCCATCCATACGTAAGATACTCTAGATTTTTAGTACTCTTTGTAGCTGGGGAAATCATAAACAGATCATTATCATCCCTGGTGTACAGTAATGGAAGCAAGCAGTCTTCAGTTTCATGCCATATGTGTCCACAGCAGGTGCAAGCCACTGGCACTCGACGCCGATGCCCTTCTGTATGCAGAATGACGGTCTCCATACCAGCGAGTCCCCTCGGCTGCCTGGAAACATTGGAGCATATTATACCAACCAGGAGCTCTACTGGCAGCAGGTCTACTGGGAGTGGTACAGGCAGACGTACTATTCTCACCTGTCCAGCCTGCAGCAATGGCATATGGCCTGCCACCAGAACCACCTGCAGAACATAGCCAAGCAAAAGCCGCCGACTCCACCACCGCAGCTGCGGAAGAGAAAGAGGAAGGCCTTCTCTGGAGATGACGGATCATTCTCTCACTCCAGCTCAGAGTCGGAGGCATATGCTGATGAGGGCCAACCTCCAAGCAAAAGGCCACGCGAGAA
Organism: Electrophorus electricus; assembly: GCF_041902795.1. NCBI lineage: Eukaryota > Metazoa > Chordata > Actinopteri > Gymnotiformes > Gymnotidae > Electrophorus > Electrophorus electricus. The sequence goes on along the minus strand of NW_027658616.1, from coordinate 43,035 downwards.
CCTTTTCGGTGAGGAGCCACTGGTGTGTGATGCAGTTGTTAATAAAGAAGGAGAAGTGTTCTTCTCCGACCAAATTCTAGGCCTGCTGGAGGGGATTCCTGGCATTCTGGATCTGGCTGCAGAGATGGGTTTCTCGGTCTGAAGTGCTGTGGACCCTGGACTGTAATTTTGTATATATTTTTCCCTGTTTTGTAATTGTTTTGTAAATTGTAAATCTCTGTTTTGTAAATTTTTTTTTTTTTGGTGTTGGAAGTTGTATTAAAGTTAATTTTTAATGTAATTGTTTTTCAGATCTTATTTATTTAGGAACGAGTCATAGTTCATTAAATATACTTTGTTTATTACCTTATTTAAAATATAGACACAACCCAATGACCTTGTTTGCAAAGTCTACATGTATATAGTAGTCCCCTAGTTTTACATCGGGTTTTACGTTTTCTGCTTTTTATTTTCTGAAAAAAGCCCAACCCCAGTCATATAGGTTTGCTTCTAACAGTACCATTAACATCACCCACTCTGGTGCACTAGTTTGAGTGTATTAGAACTAGTAGCACTGCTGAAGCATTACATGTATCTATAGCAAATATTCTGACCATAATGAAGTGATAGGTTGGTTAAAGCAAACTGAGTATGCAATACATGTTGCTTAGGTCACTTGCTCTAATTGTACACAACTGTAAATCTACACAACTGTACATTAGTTAAAGTCTACAGAGTGTCAGTGATGTGAAGTACAACTGAGAGTTCCCCTGTTGTATTCTTCCAACAGACATTTTCACAGTCAAGTTCTGCCTAAGTGGGAGAAAAATAATATGAGCTTCACATCAAAGAACAATTTAAACAAATGGACTGATGACTGTATGGTTTACCCAGTATAGCAAGAGTTCTATATACACTCCAATTAAGACTGACATTCTAGACTTGATCTCGTATTTACCGTTTCATCTATATTCTAATGTTAAAGAGCATAAAGCTAAAACAACAATACAATGTCATTGTCTAGTCCGTTATGAACTGCCAGTTATATGCATGCTAGACATGTTTATATGCAAATATTCAACGGCATGTTTAAGAACTGCACATCCTGATGAACAAAATGCAGAGCAAAAACACACAATTCAAAATACTCACCATTACTCACACAATACTCACCATTCAAGAACAGACACCTGTGCCAAAGTAGGGAAACACATAAGAATATTGATTGTGTAAAATTTAAAGAGGAAGTCGCACCGATAAAAGGCGCGTTAGTTATTGTGAGTTCCACAGCGGTGTGGTAGTCTATAAGCCTATAAAGGGAAGGAAACAGTGAAGTGCACAGAGTAAAGAGGTATCTTAGCACTTAACACATACTACTAGTGCTGTGTGAAATAGCCAGTAATGATTTAATTTGCATTAAAAATCAACAGAATAAAAAATGAAAATTATCTTTAGATGCAGCTCTAATTTGTTCTAATAGAAGGGATAGTATGCATAATTAGAAAAATATTTGAATCTTTTTTTTTTTACTGTAAAAGAAGGCTTGCATTTGAAAAGTTAATGTGGTAGCCTTTTATTATCTAGCTATAAGATATATATATATATATATATATATATATATATATATATATATATATATATATATATACATATATATATATATATATATATACATATATATATATATATATATATATATATACATATATATATATATATATATATATATATATATATATATATATATATATATATATATATATATATATATATATAAAGTTCCTCCGATAAGTTTATATATATATAAAAGTCCTCCGATGGTCGGGGGCGGGGGGGTAAAGCAAAAACAAATTTATAAATTTTCAATATTTCGCACGTACTTTAAATAAAATATTTAGTTATGATTTACATATTAGATTTTTTAGGCCTTCTAAATGTTTACTTTTGATACATTCAATAACTAACGTTAATGCGATTTATGTTGCCTAGCATTAGGCTAATGAAAATCAAGGTTGCTGCGTTTATAAAACTATTAGTATTTATTTAATGATCCAGTGTGACCAGCATATGGACGATTTTCGAAAAATGCTTTAACTAGCTAATATATTTAAATGTTAGGCGTTGTTAAAGCCTAGTATAGTTAATAGACTAAAACAGACCCAAGCCTCGCATTCACGCTATTAACGCGTTCGGGTAATTGTTTTTTAAAATAACGTCCACTGTTACATAAAAAGCAAGTTGTGGTTGATCTCCATTATGAAGCTAAATTCTTCCATTAAACATTTTGGCACTGTTGAATGCTGGTTCATTTTGAAAAACTGTTTTATAATTCGTGTAGTTAGATCATTTGGCTCACGAAGATGAATCCATGTGCTCCAAGTTATCCGATGGCCTCGTTGTACGTCGGAGACCTTCAGATATTACCGAGGAAATGCTATACGAGAAATTCAGTCCTGCTGGCGCAATAGTCTCCGTACGGATTTGCAGGGACGCGATGACCCTCCGCTCACTTGGATACGCATACGTGAACTTTCAGCAGCAGGCAGATGCTGAGCGTGCTTTGGACACTATGAACTTTAACATCATCAAAGGCAGACCTGTGCGAATTATGTGGTCCCAGAGAGACCCCTCTCTGAGGAAGAGTGGAGTTGGCAACATCTTCATCAAGAACCTTGACAAGTCTATTGACAGCGAAGCTCTTTACGACACATTCTCTGCCTTTGGGAACATCCTTTCCAGCAAGGTGGTGTGTGACGAGAATGGCTCTAAGGGCTACGGCTTTGTGCACTTTGAGACCCGTGAGGCTGCGGAGAGAGCAATTGAGAGACTTAATGGCATGTTGCTCAATGACCGCAAAGTGTTCATTGGCCACTTCAAGTCTCGCAAGGACCGAGAGGCTGAGATGGGGGCCAGGGCCAAAAAGTTCACCAATGTGTACGTCAAGAACTTTGGAGAGGACATGGACGACGACAAGCTGAAGGAGATCTTCAGCAAGTTTGGCCAAACGCTGAGCACTCGCGTCATGACCGACGAGAGCGGCAAGTCCAAGGGCTTTGGCTTTGTGAACTTCGAGAGGCACGAGGATGCCCAGAGGGCTGTGGATGAGATAAATGGGAAGGAGCTGAATGGGAAGAAGGTGTATGTGGGTTATGCCCAGAAGAAAGGCGAGAGGCAGACAGGGCTGAAACGAAAGTTTGAGCAGATGAAGCAGGACGGTATGACTCGCTACCAGGGAGACAACCTGTACGTCAAGAACCTAGACGACGGTCTGGACGACGCGCGTCTACGTAAGGAGTTCTCTCCGTTCGGGACCATCACAAGTGCCAAGGTGATGATGGAGGGCGGCCGCTCCAAAGGGTTCGGCTTCGTGTGTTTCTCCTCGCCGGAGGAGGCCGCCACGGCCATGACGGAGATGAATGGGCGCGTTGTAGGCACCAAGCCGCTGTACGTGGCTCTGGCGCAGCGCAAGGAGGAGCGGCAGGCCCACCTCTCCAACAAGTACATGAAGCGCACGGCCAGCGTGAGTGCCTTGCCCAACCTCGTGCTCAACCCCTACCAGCCTGCCCCGCCCTCCGGCTACAACATGGAAGCCATTCCACAAGCTCAGAACTGGCCTGCCTACTGCGCAAGCAGCCAGCTGGCACAACTCCTCCCCAGCCCTTGCTGGGCCATGCAGTGCGTCCACCCACAGCAAGTCCAGGATATGCCGAGTGCCATCGGTCCAGCCGCATCCTGCCCGCAGGCCTTCAGCGCCATCCGACCAACCACCGCCTGCCAGGTCCCACGCACGATGGCCTATCAGACCATGGCATCTGAGGCTCCGGGGACAGGGATGGCCAGCGCGGAAGCTGCCAACAAGGCGTCGCTGGTGAGAGCAGTACCACAGTACAAAACCACCTCAGGCGTTCACAGCCCACAGCAACACCTGGGCACACAGCCCTTAGATATAAATGTCGAACTTACCATTTATCAGTCAAATCAATTATAAAACATTTATGTTTCTCAACCCACAGCAGCACCTGGGGGCAGAGCTCCAGGTGCCCGTGCAGCTGGCTGCGGTCCATGTGCAGGGTCAGGAACCTCTCAGTGCCTCCATGCTGGCTGCTGCACCTCCACAGGAGCAGAAGCAGATACTGGGTGAGCGTCTGTTTCCCCTGATCCAGAACATGCAGCCCACCCTTGCAGGGAAGATCACGGGTCTGTTCCTGGAACTGGACAACTCGGAGCTACTGCATATGCTGGAGTCTCCTGAGTCTCTGCACCCTAAGGTGGATGAGGCAGTCGCTGTGCTCCAGGACCAGTGCGCGCAGGAAGCCGCTCAAAAACTTTAACCAGTGCTGCGCTTCTGGCTGTCTAATGGAAGAATAAGCAGTAAAAAAAATTAACATTTTAACTGAAAAAAATAAACATTGAAACTGAAATGCATTGAACATTGAAATATTTTTGCCATGTCTGTAGACATCAAGCCTGTAAGGGTTGGCACCAGGCCGAGGCCCCCTCGACCAGAGGGAGGCGTCGAGTCAACCACGCCACTGATCAGGATCAACACCCAACAGCTGGGCTAGACCTTATATAAGCCCAGTGACCCAGTCATTCAGTGCTGGGTTTTTGTTAAAGTTTTGAGCCAAGCTCCTAGCCGGTAACTCGGGGTATTGAGGTCTGTGAGCCCTTGTGCTATGCCTCTTTTCTGTTCTGCGAGGGTGTCAGTGTTTTTACACGTCCCCTCCCTTCTCCAGTTTTCCCCTCTCGAGTCTGTCTCTCTCCTGAGGCTTCCCTTAGCCATTCAAGTTTCTCCCCGTTTTCTGGTTTTGTTTGGGAACTTTTAGTTCGAGTTTTCCCCAGTGCATCGGGGTTGCCATTTCTTTCCGTGGCGTTCTTTGTTCTCCCCTTTTCCACGCTCACCGAGGTGTTTCGTTTTTTCCTCTTGTTTTGCTTGATCCAAGCTCTAACTGTTCTGCACACGAGCCCACCATTGTTAGAGTGTGGCTGCTTACCCAGTAAGCTATTGGTGTCCTCACCTAGCTGACCTGGATTCAAAACCACCTTACAAAGTCCAGGCCTTGGTTATTCTAAGCTTAAAATGAAAACGACAGAAAAAGGTAAAATCATTTCAAGTTTGGTTTATTTGTCGCATACATAGTCATACACAGTATAACTCACAGTGAAATGGTTGAGTGCTCTGTCCAATCTGAGGAAAAAGAAAAACAGGGGTGCATAGAGAAATATATTCTATATATATACAAAAATATATTAATAGTGCATGTACAATATATATATATATATATATATATATATATATTATGTTTATATGTACAATGTATATATGGATATTTATATATGTATGTACAGAATGTACAGTCCCATCTTGCAATTGGCATATTTACAGTTATATGTTACATGGTGGTAATTGAACATATTACAGTTATATTGAACATATTACAGTTATTTCTATTACATATTACAGATTTTGACATGAACAGCTGATCATTTTTTTCTTTTTATTCCTCTTAAAGTTTGAATGTTCAGATTGTCAGTTCTTACAGGTCATAGCTGATCATTAGATAAGTGTATTGGGTTGCATTAATATAAATGTAAAGATCAAAAAAACAAAACCCCACAGTGTAGCTTAAAATAGAGAATAATTCTGTAATATTCCTTTATGTACAACACAATTTCAAATGACCTTATTAACAAACCAGTAAAGACAGGACGAGAAGCAAAGGTCACTTACACGTATTAAATCTTGAAGCAAACAAACTGCAGCTGCAAGTGCCACACTGCCATCCAGTTCCACTCTCTGGTCTGGCGACGGTCATATTACAGGAGCAACGAGAGGCTGCCAACAGTTTCTTTTAGCTTGTCTACTGAGACGGTGAAACTGGCCAACCAGGTGAAAAGCATTGTGAAGGAGAAACGACTTCGACTGCCGAGGTGGGAAAGTAGCAGTCAGAGCAGGTCTATTGGAGCAGTGCGATGGACTCTGCCCAACAATGGGCTGCAAGCCCACATCTCTGCACATAGCAACAGTATGTGGTTCCTAGGTGCCCAGTCGGCTAGTTTTAAAGTTCAATTCAAATATTAAATAAAAATGCAGACTTCAGAATTGGTTAAATAGCATAACTGTGCACGTACTTTATTGTAGGTTAACATTAACACGCATTATTGAGGCACCCTCTGGAGAATGTCTAAAAATCAGAGAACCCACATTTTCATACATTTTTCAGTAGTGGTTATGTATTCACCCCACATTCCTTTACATATTTGCGTTTGTCTTCACGTCCATTGCATCCAAACCATACATTTGTCAATATATGCAAAGTAATATAAAACACCCACACCAGTTGGAACCTGTTAACACCACATTCCAAGAGATTTCTCTTGACCTTATCCTAAAGAGATGGTCCTGAGCCTGATGGAAATAATATCTCATACTTGGGAGGACATGGACGACAACAAGCTAAATGAGATCTTCAGCAAGTTCGGCCCAACGCTGAGCCGTCGCGTCATGACAGACGAGAGCGGCAAGTCCAAGGGCTTTGGCTTTGTGAGCTTCGAGAGGCACGAGGATGCCAAAAGGGCTGTGGATGAGATGAACGGGAAGAAGTTGAATGGGAAGCAGCTGTATGTGGCTCGTGCCCAGAAGAAAGGCGAGAGGCAGACAGAGCTCAAACGCAAGTTTGAGCAGATGAAGCAGGACGGCACGACTCGCTACCAGGGAGTGAACCTGTACGTTAAAAACCTAGACGACAGTCTGGACGACGAGCGTCTGCGTAAAGAGTTCTCTCTATTCGGGACAATCACGAGTGCCAAGGTGATGACGGAGGGCGGCCGCTCCAAAGGGTTCGGCTTTGTGTGTTTCTCCTCGCCGGAGGAGGCCACCGAGGCAATGAAGGAGATGAACGGGTGCATCGTAGGCACCAAGCCGCTGTACGTGGCCCTGGCGCAGCGCAAGGAGGAGCGGCAGGCCCACCTCACCCACCAGTACATGCAGCGCATGGCCAGCGTGAGTGCCGTGCGCAACCCAGTGCTCAACCCCTACCAGCCCGCCCCGCCCTCCGGCTACTTCATGATGGCCATTCCACAGTCTCAGAACTGGGCTACCTGCTACCCGAGCAGGCAACTGGCACAGCTCCACCCCAGCACCCGCTGGGCTACGCACAGCATTCAGCCACAGCATTTCCAATACATGCCGAGTACCATCAGGCCCGCTGCAGACCAATCTCTGGGCCAGGAACCTCTCACTGCCTCCGTGCTGGATCTGGAACCTCCGCAGGAGCAGAAGCAGATGTTGGGTGATCGATGGTCTGTTTCCCGTGATCCAGAACATGCACCCCAACCTTGCAGGGACGGGTTTGCTCCTGGAGATCGACAACTTGGAGCTTCTGCTTATGCTGGAGTCTCCTGAGTCTCATTGAAACATTGAAACTGAAAAAATAAAAACGCATTAAAAATTTAAATATTTTTGCCTGGTCCATAGACTCCAGTTTCAGGCCTTGATTACAGTAAACTAAAACAACATGTAAAAAGGCTAAATGATTGACACGTGTACAGTCGGTGACTCCTTTCTTTTTGTTCCTCTTACTGTTCGAATGCTCAGAATGTCAGTTTTTGCAGTTGACAGCTGAGCATTAGGCATGTGTATTGGATTGTATTAATAATACAATTGAGGATTCATTGCTGTTCAGGGACCCAGCAGTGGTAACTTGGCAGTGGTAGGGCTTGAACTAGCAACATTCTGATTACTAGTCAAGTAACCTCTGAATAGTATTATTATGATTAATATTATTAATATATCTTACACTGAGGTCTGCTGAAGCTTACCCAGGATCCTTTGCAGCAGCCTGCCATATGCACAAATCATTACGAAAGGACACAGAATCTCTAAACTCCCTTGTTTTATGTTATTAGTTTGTCTAATTCAATGTTAAAGCACTTTCCCCTGTAAACACTCTTTTTATGACCTCATTTCACCGTTTCATGACTTTATGCCACGAACCAACCAACTATTCTTTTATACAACTCTTCAAACACTTCAACCATTGTGGGTAACTACACTATTATACACCTGTAATTCTTGTTATGCTATTTATTTTATTGGTACTGTCGATACATCGATGTTAGGAGAAATACCTCATGAATACTTTAAATGAATCCTTAAAATGACACCTATTCCATTTACTAATGCTAAGCTTGCTACAGTCTGAACTTCTAGCAAGTCAAGAGAAGTCTCATGCAGTTTCTGTATTTTCTATAATTGCTTAATATATGGATGGTTTTAAACTCAATAACATACGCACTTGCAAAATATGTGAATATAAAGGAACAAAAATAAATTAACATAACCACATACCTAAACATCATCTGGTACCATCACCCCATCACCCCTCAATGCAGTATGAGGATGGTCAGATTGTTGTATTTACTAATAGTTACCACTAGTATTAAAATAACAGTAAGCCCAAACTGTTCGACTATGTCCTCTTAAACAAACCTGTGATTTTTTAAATATTTGGACCACATCCTCCTGCAGAATAAAACAATCAGGAAATACAGTTGAGTTGGCCCATACCGCCCTCACATCAGTGTGATTTCCATCAATGACGTGTTATGGCTCTGGGTAAGGAACAATGTTATATTGTTCAATAAACTTTTCACAGGATGCATATTTTTCATTGTTTTAGCAAAGTTTTCGCTACCTCTATACAGCAAACACCAGAATCGACAAGGTTTACATTAATTATAGTCAGTAGAATTAAAGGGAAGAGGCCATATAAAAGGCTGGGATCTACGTTTAGCAGACTCGGCACTGTGTTACTAGATATTGCCCACATTCCAGTAATTTTATTAAGTCCTCTTTAAACAGAAAATAAAGATGCAGACTCAAGAATTAATTGAAGAGAGTAGTAGGTCCATTATTTATTTTGAGCTCAGCGTTACATACAAACGAGGCATAGTCCAGAATATGTCTAATAATCACACAAGGAACACACATTTTTATCCAGTTTTCACAACTGATTATGTGATTGCCACACCTTCTCTACATACTGGTGTTTGAAATCTCCACCACTGTGTTCAACCATACATTATTCAATATATGCAAATTGAGATCTATCATTGTACAAATTGAAGCTTGACCCCAGTATATCCTATTGGAAGATTTTCCTGTTTTTTTTTTTTGTTGTTGTTTTTTTTGTTTTTAACAAAGATGATCTCAACTCATACCATCAAACACCTGCAAGATGATGTTGCAGGTCAGTATCACCCTGCTCTTATGGTAAGATAATGAACCTTGCTTAGCCACAGAACTCTCGAAGAGGCTTTCACGTCTTTTAAAAGCCGGGATCTTTCCCAATACTTAGGAAGCTATTTCTCACGGGAACAGTCCAGAGTCATCTGCCGTAGACTTCCACAGAGGCCTTGAAACCACCTGCATCAGAGCCTCTGCTCTGCACTTACAGACCCAAAAAGGCCTTAAGATACCCCAGAAACATTATTCCTCTTTATGCTTTCAAACACAGTCTGCACCTGTTGCAGAGAGCTTCAAAGCCTATTATAATTAGATCACAGATCGCCTCATGAAAATACCTTTACCCCAAAACATTTTATTACCTCAGGTGGAACAGTGTGTATAGGCCTAGACCTCTTTAGATGTAACTTAGAACCGCCGGTGACCGCTGTATGCGTTTCTTTGGTTGTACAAGCTCTACTGGAGGACTCGATGAATAGTTGATGATGGAAGAGGGGTATATCAGATTCACCCCTTCTGCCTCCATGTGACAAATTAACACACTGCATAAACTTTTAGAAATAAATCAGTCTTTTAACAAATGGTAAACATTCTCTAGAAAAGATTATCTTGTAACAATTCATTGAGTATATGAACTGTTTTTGTGTCCTTATATCTATAAATGAAAAGTAATAAAACATTATAGATGATAAATAAATTACATAAAATGTATAAAAGTTCACAAATAAGAAAGTACCTGAGTCTGCACTTTTCTCCACAGATTCAAGAAACTCGTGAAAGTTGGAAGCTATAGAAACACATAGTACAGAATTATAGACTGACTGAGGTGTGAGCAGAAAGATCGCCATGATGTCCTTATATCTAAAGCACTCAAAGCATTGATGTTATGTAAATAAACTGTGATCCGATTGGTTCAATCTAAGTAAATAGATTCACCTACTTTGAAGTTAAAGTTTTTCTCAAAAGGTTAGAACTGGTTGACTATACTTTGCTGTGTTCTGTAATAGAAAATGTAAACATTTATATCTAAAATATTGCACGACAGAAATCAATTCAAGACTAACCTCTAATGACCGCTAGATGGGGGAAGATATTAAGTAATAAATGAGTCCAGATCCTCCTGCCCGACAATACGGTGAGACTCTGTTTTTACGTGTGATGGAAAATGATACGAAACTATGTATTATTTGATTCATATAAAATCACACTGATCCTTTTGTTCTTAAATTAATAATGCTGTTTGCACATTTGTATCCGCCTGTTGCTGATTAAGTTGAACATGTATCAGGAACTGTTAACATCAAGGTCAACTTGACACACAACCCACACTGTTTGGAGTCAGTTTGGGTTGGTTTGTGGAAAAAACCAAGCTGAGAGCTGATTGGCTTATAGCCACAGCAACAAAGGAAAGAAGAGCTGCTTAAGAAAAGATGACTGGTTAAAGACAGCACAGGAGTAGTATAACTAGCCACGGTTTTGTATACTCGGGGCTCCCTACCTGAGGAGAGCCAAACATTTATTTTATTCTTTTTCTTATTAAATTACTCTCTTAATCACGTCTGACTTGCTGTTTGTTCAAAATTCCACAACATATGTCATTACTACGCCGCACAAAAAAGACCGCCATATTTGTACTTCCACAATGTGAAAAGGCGTCATTTTCTATGCAAACGAATGAATAAACACCATGCCATGCCTTGCTGTATCCCCTCTTTGCACCGCTGGACAGACACACTCATGACACTGTACTCATCAAAAGCAGCACCAGAGACGCACTGAGTCATATCCCGCTACACACCTCTCAGGCCAGCTTGTTTGCACGTTTTGTCATAAAACTCAAAATGTCATTTGTTGCCATTATATATAAAATTACCTATTTAAAAAAAACAAATAAATCAAAAAGTACTTGTGGCTAGAGAGACACGTGGCTAATCACCTACAAGAAATAATGTCAGTGATGTTTGGGGCAGGTGTTTCAAACTTGCCCAGACTCTTGAGAAGCACCTAAACGCTCACACAAGGGTGTCCGCTTGCCATAGTGCTGCAAATACTGCAGGAAGGGCTTTGGTGAAACAGGCCACATGGAGGAGCAGAAGACAATCCACACAACTGAAGAAGCCCATAGCTGCCCAGTATGTCAGAATCCACACGCGAGAAGAACCCTGTAGCTGCCCAGTATGTCAGAAGCAATTTGTGCAGCTGGGTAATGAACCATATTTGTACCCATTCGTATGTTGGGAGCAAATCAGTTGAAGACTTGAACAGTATGTTAACAATCAGTTAAAATTACTGTTGATGACAAGAAAACAATGGCTAATATGTTCCTTCACAGCTATGTCATTGGTTGATCTATTTTTGTCGGATTTAGTGCTTGTTTGGGCAAGTGTGTTAAAGTCTTCCTTTGTTTTTGGTTTTGTTCCTTTTCATATAGTTGTTTATTCCTTTTTGTCTAGTGATGTCCATTATCCATTTAAAATCTGTCAAATTAAACAAATGTGAAACGAATTCCATAGTATTCAGATTTGATTGCAAAAGAGACCAACCACTCCCCGTATTTTGAATTTTGCATATACAGTATATGTGCAGTTCCAGCCTAGTCCACTGATCCAAAATCTGGCCCAGATGTATCTGTTGACTGCAAATTTGAATGATTTCTGTGCTCTGCAGCAAAGGAGCGTTTGGTTACTATCTGATGGATTAAAATAGGCTTGTTGGTAGCAAAGACATCACTAAAGTGTACAGAGCAAAGGTACTCCAGGACCAGGATGGGTAAGTAGCAGCTTGATCAGTGGAATCTTCTGTGAGACGTAACAGGACGTCGGTCTTAAATGTAATGTTAGATCAAATGAAAAACTTTAGTGGATTGAAATACAGATAAATAAATCCACTAAAAGTGCATCTGCATCATTGGTTAAAAAGTTGTTCTGCTAGTTGTCTGATTTTGTTCCAGTAATCTAATGTTTCCTGGCACTAGGTGGTTCAAGATTATATTGGTGTTTGCTTTATTTCTATTTTTTTTAACCATAGTCTGCTTGTTTATACTGTCTAACAAATGCAATACTGAGTAGTGAAACACTGACACAATCCCTTTTGGAAGTCAGACATTTGTAATAATTTCAATAATCTACAGTTGTAAGTCAAGAGGGCAGCACCATTTTAAAGTCTAGTTTCCTTTCTCTGTCTCACTTTCTGGAATTTTTCCGTCTGTGTTTTTATTAAAGTTAAAAATGGATAGGGTATTAAAACTCCCTTTCACTGACGTCTCTTCCACTGAACTTGTAGAGAAAGTGATGATATGAAGATGATTATGTTTATCACATTCACTCAGAGATCATTGTCTGAGGGTCATGTTGTACAGTTCACGATGCCCCGGGTTGCAATCAGGAGGTTTAACAGTGATGTGCCAAACAGTTGTCTGTGGTGTTCTATATGATCTAAAAGTCAGACTTACCATTTATCAGTCAAATCAATTAAAGAACATTCATGATCAACAATTTGTGGGTGGCCATGATACTAACAGCGTGGTGGAAATTCCACAAGATATCAAACTCCACACTAACATAAACATAACACTGCTTTCATGTCACTTCCACAAGTAGCCCAAACATAAGATATAGAAAGCAGGTAAGAGCGGAGCAGTCAATGTGCCTAATATGACTGCAAAAGCCTGGCAGGACAGGAGGTATTCCTGCTTCTGCTAATCAGCAAAAGGAAGCTCCTGGCAAAGTGACGTGGACTGCAAAAAAATCACCAGGAAGGTCAAGCTACAAATGCCAGAGAGGAGCAGGGAGCACCAAAAGTTCCATAGCATCCTGCGGAAAGAGTACCACATAAGCATGGAAACAGTACAGCAACCCATGGTATGAGCATGGACAGATGAGGAAGAGCTGCTAGAAGCCCCAATAAGCAGGCAGGATGTGGATCCGTCTCACTATTTCATCGGCAGAAATGCAGGAGCAGGTGATAATACTCCTGGGCCCAGCACTCTTCAACCTGGGTACTTTAAGGAGAACACGGCAGCCTCCCAAAAGTGATACAAAGTCCCAAAATGGCTATTACCTGTGCTGAATAACAGTATGAAGGACAAATCTACCCCTGTCCAAAGTTTAATTGATTTAACTGAATGCCAACTATACTACCACCATCAATCTGTGTAAGGTGTACTTGCAAGTGCCTTTAGCACCAAAAGCAAAAGAACTCAGTGTTTTCAACACATTTCATCCAAGCATCATCATGTGAAATGTTGTTCTTTTCGGAAATTCTTCATCTATATATGGTTGTGTTGCTAATGAGATCATATTATTTGTTACTCTTTAAACCTTATTATTCCTTTAAGATTCAAAGTCTACTGTGTTAGGAAACCTATGTGAGAATATAAAATCAGCAGTTTCTGCATGCTTGTGTGATGAATACAGAAAGTGATCTCTTATACCTGCGGAATTAAGGCTTCAAATGTCTTGGTGTTCAGACGATATGGAGAGGCTCTGGGAATCTGGAAGGATAAACGTTTGTTTCATTTTCAGGGACTGTTGATCATTTATTTGTCCATTCATTTATTACACTATTAAGGGATTATTAATGTGCACTGGGAGAACAGTATAAAGTTATCAGTCTTCTTTATCAGTCTTCTAACTAAACAGCCTGGTCTTGTAAGGTAACCACATGCACACCTTTCCCTCAGTGATGGCAAGGAGTGGTTTAAACTCACCATGTCATCTGTGATTCTGAGTGTGAGTGCTCCTGCATTTTTCTACACAAAGCCTGCTGAGTTGGCAGTGAAGGCAGAGATGCCCATATACAGCATGTTGCTTTCATCAGGTGGCAGTGAAAATGGTGTCGGGGCAAAAGCGGGTTTCTTGTGCACTCCAATGTTGTAAAACTCCCCCTATATAGAGAGCAATGCAGAGATTAACTTATTCTTTTACAGCTCCTGGGTCTTGATTCTTCGTTCAGATTAAACTGTTTTATCAGTGTAACCTTTGTGTAACCTTTTTTTCCTACAAAAGCCCAACAGTGCTTTCTGGATACACTTAGGCACAATTTTGCAAGTGCTCCTGTTATTCCCTGTTAATTCAGATCTTTGGCTCAGAAAGGCTTTCTTATGATCATTATGGTCATTATTCTTATGCTTTGACAACTTGTGCCTTTTTTAACTTGTGCCTGAAAACCCCTTTACCTATGCCAATGATAAAACACTGATGAACTCCTGCAAACAAGTTGTAGTTTATTAATTAGTGCATTAATCTTAGTTTGGGATCTTTAATGACCATCTTAATCTGTGTATATTATTTGATTGTTGGTTCTTTCCTAGCTGAATGTAACTTCCTCTCACAGTAGTGTACAACTTCCAAGCTTATCAAAGGATAGTGTTGTAGTCAGGACCATTAAAAAATCATTCAAGCAAAGACCAAGATTTTGTAGTGTTTGAATCTGAGACAAGAATGAGACTTATTTAACAATGATTTTACTTTAATTATACCACTCACTGATAATGTATTGTAAATTGTCATTGTCATAAATAATTGTCATTATAAAGGCAGCTGAATATAAACAAATATAAAGCAAAAAGGTTCATATGGTCATTTTTATTATTAAATTAAAACATAGTAATACTTAAATAATTGCTATCTGCCCTTGGGTCAATCATGGAAAGGATTAATTAGATGTGTTCTGTAATGTGTTAAATCCTCTCGATAAATGCATAGCTTTAGCTATATCATAAAACATATGATGAGTCCTTTTCTCATTATTACTTGTGTACAACAAAAGTTTGTGTGACAAGCAGCAACATGTATATTTGCCAATTTATGAAAACGGGAGTATGCGCAGTGGGAGAGTAAATATCTTTTAAAATGACTCTCAATTAATGGCAATGCATTTACAATAAGTCTCTTGCCACAATAACAACACTGTCTGGATTTGCCATCAGCTGGTTGATTGCAGCATCGTGCAGCCTGCAGCCTAGCATTTGTTTGCAGGGGAACATACACTGCCATAATTATTACCATAATGAATTTTTTAAGGAGAAAGAATAGTCTGTACATTAATGTTAAAAATTCCAGATCCAGATAGCAGTGTTTATGTATGTCAGTGGCTGTGCACCAGTACTTGTGAATGTACACACACAAACCTCACCCTTTGGGTCTTCCCCAAGTCCCCTGTCCTGTTCACACTACTAGCTAAGAGCAACCAGCTAACTTGATAGCAGTGTGACTCAATAATAATAATAATAATAATAATAGTAATAATAATAATAATAATAATATGGCGCTTCCATGCACATCAGCAAGCAAATAGGAACACTAGCACTTGCATGAAATTAAGCATATTAGCATTTCAGAAGGCAGATTATTTAGCCTGCTAAAATAGCAGGTGTGGCAGCAAATGTCTGTTCAAAACACTATGTCACAGGTATGAGTATCATGTATTTGATATAGTATGATTGTTCATGTTTGTAAATTTAAAGCTTACAAATGCTGTATTTACAGTGTATTGCAGGTTATTAAAATGTGGCAGTAATTATTAGGATATAGAGAATTGTAGTGTTTAAACAAATCATTATGTCAGAAGTATGTTTAGGGGAGAATACACCCTGACCCACCCAGAGTTAACACACACTTACCTTACATTATTGATCATAAACTTGAATAGCTACAATACTGTCTGCTAATCATGCAGTTTGAAGTTTGCAAAGTGTGTACCCAGACAAAATCTGTGTTAAAACTTTCCTTTAACACTGAGTCATACATGAGTCAGACATGATTCTGAATAAATGAATGAATGAAAAAATGAAAAGCCTTATTTCATTTCAAACTGCACTTCAGGAACACTGAGCTCAAGTTCTGAGGAAACTTCCCTGCATATTTTCAGGGGTTTTCTGCCTCACCATGCCTGAATCACCTCATAAGGAGCTTGATAATGAGGAGACAGGGTGACTGAGGCAGTGAACACTCCTCACTGAGCATACTGGCTTCCAAGAGCTGGAGCTGGGAAGACCTATAGGTCTGTGACACACACTCCCACCCAGTCCTGATACTAAGAAGGTGGAACCTACAGGCTAATATGCAGCTGCCTGTGCATCAATAGGCGTCTGGGGTGTCCATCACTCAGGGAGGCGTGGCTGAAGGCGTGGCCTTGCAGACTCTGAGAGCTGGCTGAGGTAATCTCTAAAGGAGAGAGTAGTCACCAATAATCATGGAAATGTAGCCATAACTGTACAGTATATTTCACAGCCATGTATATTACATATCACAGACCAGGCTTACCAGAATAAATATTCCACACATACAGCTCATATATATCTCTCTGTGTGTGTGTGTGTGTGTGTGTGTGTGTGTGTGTGTGTAAAAACATGCTCCTGTTTTAGTCTCAACACAGACAGATATACATGTAGGAGTAGCAAACTGAAGTAAGAGCTCACCTTCACCAGTACATAGTCTCCAGCTTTAACAGTGACAGGGTTGGTATCCGTGGGATAAGAAAGCAAATCCTTTCTTGGAAAAATAACCTTCACATTCCCATCATTCCGACCACAAAGATCTTGAGATGACTTCTTACTTTCCTGCAGAAAACAGACTCAGTCAAGCAAAAACAGCAGATAACATTTGTACAATATAAAAGGCTTGACTAAGCACTGTAGCAGACAGAAATTCTCTCCTGCTCTTACATTGCCTCCAGATACCATGCCACAACGTCTCACTAGTGTTATCCAAACCAAGGGTGGTTATTCCCACTGTTATGTAGATGGTCATAAAATTCTGTTATCAGTGTGTATATCGGTAGATCCAATCTCAGCATGACTGGTAGCGCATATTAACACACAAGTGGCAAACACCTTGTGGTAGTTTTCTGTGCATTCGCCAGGCATGTCCTCAAAAGAAGGACACTAACAAGAATCAAAATTAACTAAGACCCCAATCTTCAAACAGTTATTGATGGCAGGTAATACACTAAAGACCACAAGCACAGGGAAACCAGTCATTGGGATTTCCCGGTACCAAAGATGTGAACTGCTCTCAACACTTCAAAAATAACAAAAAGCTCAAAGCATCCAAAACAGACACAATGCTATGCCTAACCAGGGAAGGGTTTCAAATGAAAGGGCCACAGAAACCCATGCAGCAATCGCAAACTAACACCACAAACGGGAAAGTGACCATACAACTCAAATAGACTAAAATAGACCAAACAATGCCCTAAATACATAAACACATAAACTCTATTTGCCCTCCAGAAAAGAACAAAGCCAAAACCAAAATGAAATGCCAAAAGGTGCTAGGGCTGAGCTGATAGACAATGCCATTGTTCATCATCGTTGTCAGACAGACCTCATGATGTTGATCCAGCAGGTCTAAATAAGATAAGGGAGGAGAATTTACTGCAACTATTTATTTTCTTGCAGAAATCTAGTTAAATCGATATGCAAAACATGATGACCAAGACACACAGATGCAGCAATCCCAAATTATTAACAGCAGAAGTGCTCCAAACACAGTTGTAACACAGCATGGCTTCAACCCACTGCAGTACTCACTCCCTCCACTAGGACAAGCTGTTTGCTGTCGATGAAACTGGTGTTGACCTTAGCCGCATCTTCTCGGAATGTAAAGATAAGCTCCTCCAGGCGACAGCTTCTTCACCTCAGCTGGGATATCGTCCCCGAGACGGTGGTATGCCTGAGTTTTCTGTGGGTGTGGTACACACATCTTCATGTCAGAAGGTCAAGCCCAACTGGCAGCCACAAGACCCTTTCAATTCTCCAAATGATAATAGACAATGGTGAATTTCTTGATAGAACCATCACATGAACCAGGGAGAATGTCTGTTTTTTGATAGTGTTAAACACAATGACAAAATAGGATCTCACCTTCCTCATGCTGTAGGCAAACAGGAAGGCTACATTATAGCCCACTTCCCTGATCAAAGAGACCGACTGCTGGTGGTCCTCCTCGGTTTCCCCACAGAAGCCTGTGATGAAGTCACTGCTCAGACTGACCCCTGTAAAAAGAAATTATACATAGATATATATTCACACAAGACCTATTATAGCTACAATAATTTTATAATTACATATTGAATGTTTGGTAATGATAGGACACCTGGTATTATCTTTCGAATGTTTTCCACAAACTCAAGGTAGGCTTCCCTAGTATACCTATGAAAACATCCCAGAGCATGATGACTTAAAGTGAGAACTAAGTTTTAACACATGAGACATCAAGAGATTTGAGATAAGCAGGCTAATCTCTACTGTGCTTGTGGTGAGTGCTGTCGTTCTAGGAGCGTTTCTCACCCACGCCTCATGGTCTGTAAGACTCTGCTGCTGCCGCTCTGAGCTGGCAAGTGGATCTGCTTACAGATGTTCCTCCGCTCTTGGATTAGCTATAACTCCTTCAGGAAACATACTCACCCACCCCAGCACAGGTCAAACGAAAACAGCACAAATTGACTATGGCAGTCAAACCTTATTTCACATATCTGATAAGCATAAGGCTTTTTCAATCTGATAATCTATTAATGATCTTTTCTACTGCTCACATCCAAATTTGCGAATCCTAAATTATTATCCAATCTGCTGCTTAAAATGGCCTATGAGCAATATCTGCACATGAATTCAGACTATAAGAAACTGTTCAACTAAATACTTAAACTCTTTGAACATCCACTACACCACACAAGCCATAAACAGTCAGGGCCGGATTACCAATAGATTACCAGAGCAGGCAGTGACCTGTAGGCCCCACACCTTTTAGGGGCCATGCAACAAGGAATTTAAAAAAAACAAACATATTAGGAGATCATTTGCAAGGGAGGCCCCAAGATTATGACTGCCTAGGGGCCTCCACAGGGTTTAATCTGGCACTGTAGGCAGTGTACATGTACATGCCCCTAAATGTAATTGGTAACATATTCCATTACATTACTCAAACGAGGAACATACTTTAAAAACTTTGGAATACGTCAACATGTCCAAGACTATTTCAAATATAACTCACTTTAATTACATTTAAATTACATTTAACAGCATGTATTCTGTGTTCTGTATTTTGTCACCTGCAATGAAATACATTTTAAAAGTACCTTCCCCACACTAGTCATGGGTATCCCAACCAAAAACCACATGCTCACATCCATGACTCTGGGGTTTCTACCTCATCAGGAAAGTCTTTAGGATGTGGCCAGGTGAAGCGAATCCTTGTCAGGGTTTATGAGGGAGACGTGGTGTAGCAGGTCAGCGAATCGTAGGCCTCCTTGCTCATCACGGGAACACGGTGCTGAAACCACGGCTGAGGTGCGAACCAAGCTCCGAGTTGCTGGCCCCGTCCCCAGACACGTCTCTGTAGCTGTTCACGTTTTGACCCAGCAGGGTCACTTCCTTCACCCCCTATGGCCATGATCATTTCATATACTTAGTGTTCACATCTGGCCAAGTTTCACACACAGAAACTAGTAAAGCCAGACTGCACACATAGTCGCTGAAGGGAAGAGACCTTGTCAGACAGCATGCGCACTTCTTCAAGTATGGAGGACACAGGTCTGCTCCTTTCCCTCCCCCAGGTAAACGGCACAATGCAGTAGCTGAACATGTTGTCACAGCCCCGCGTGATAGACCTACAGCAGTCAAAGAGGGACAAAATATACTGGATAATCCCACTGTAAGACAAGGTGCCACCAACAAGGCTTGCAGTACACAAGGTCTGTACTGTCAACAGCGTGAAAGGACTTTAAAAGTATCGACACCCCTGATATCAAACCATTGTTTGAAGTGCTACATCTAAAAGCATGAAGGAGCTGAAGATGAGCCACCACGGTGTTTGAAGTTTTATATCCCTTCATAAGTGTAGGAGGGTCAGTCATGTATAAATATTTAACCAAAAAATGCAGATTGACAAGTGTTCAGTAAAATGATAATAATAAACAACTGAACTATGAGAATTTGCTGTTTTTGGCTTTATTGTGGATGCAAGTCCCATGTTTCATGCAATATGGTAGCAAATGCCCTTAAATTATAGCTGACATTTCTGTATTTTAATCTAACAGTTGCTGTTCAGATTAAATTCAGTGTATTAGAGTTGAATATGAAAACACCAAAAACTGTCTATACATGTTAACTTAAAAATTGAACTGTACCATCTTTACAAAATCACACAGTGCAAAGTTAATTTAAAAGTTAGTGTTTAGTAGGAACTCCTCCTTTATAAATCAGCCAGATATTATTATGGCACTCACACAAAGGCACTGTGTCCTGAATGGTGAATGGGCATGACATCAGCATATGCCTCTTCCAGGGAGAGCAGGACATTGCTGGTCCTCTGACCCCCATGGGCCAGTGCAAGGAGTCGGAGAAGATCTCTGTAGGCATCTGGCCCTGCTACAACATCCACCACCCTCTCCTTCTCCAGCAACTCAGTCTTCAGTCTCTCTGCCATGCAACCTACAAGAGAGCAAGCACACATATGCGTATACGGGCGCGTGAACCCACACACAAACATACATGCGCACACACGAACATTTCAGACTGAGAGATACATTTGAACGTGAATGAAGAACTATGGTGAAGTGAGAAGTTACCCAGGACTCCTATCTTTAATGGAGTGCTGCTCTTTAGATGCTTCTTTTTCAGAACTGCTGGATGTTTGAGTCTGTTGCAGATGGTCTGCTCTGCCTTTTCCCTGTCACAATGATTTTTATTTTTTCCAACAGAAAATAGCATTACATCCAAGCAAAAAATGTCACTGAAGTCAAGGACTGCTGTCAAGTTGCACAAGATTGGCAACGTATAGATTCACTGTGTAAAATACAAACAGAAATAGGCTTTTCCTACCTTATGGAGCATGTGACAAGAAGCACCACATCTGCCTGTATAAAAAAAAAAAAAATTAGGAAAGATGAGAATGAAAGCTTTCAAATAAAGGAAGCGCTGTGTTTATCAAGGGTCAAAGGTCAAGGCATTGACACTTACCTCTGATAGTTCGTGGGTCCGAACATATCCACCCTTCTGAAGAATGGACCACGCAATTTCAGTGTCGTTGACGTTCATCTGACAGCCGTATGTTTCCAAATACACTGCAAGATGTAAACACCAAAATAAAATTGGCAACGACTACCGGCATACTGACACATGGGAATTAAAATCCTAAAGCCTGAACTATCATGGCAACAAATGCAGTTACATACCTTTCCGTAGCTGCGCCAGACCACTTTCTTCAGGAAGATACGATTCCTCATGTTCCTGTTGCGTCTCAGTTGAACTTTTGCCTGAAGAACTCTTAATGACGACAGCTTGGTCTTAAATGTGCTCACTCTCGTCTCATCAGTCTCATTAGTAGGAGTGCTAGATAGAGACACTGAGCAATAACCTCTGCATTTGTCGGCGAGTCGAGATAAACACTTTTGAACAGAAAACACTAGAAGTCTAAGCCTGCGGGCAGACATCATGTCTAAACGGGAGATTCGGCTACAAAGCCATGAACAAGACAAGAAACTCAATTTAACTTTAAAAGTAACGTTAGCTAAGGCTAAGTGCTAACTTAGCAATGGTGCTGTGGTTTGCGCAGAACAATTTTATATACAAAAGTATATTATCAGCGAGCTAACAAATCTGTACAAGCAGCCAATAAATATAAAAATATCTGTAGCTTAGTTAGGTAACCTAATAATTCAGCTGTAACATACACTCACGTATGACCCCACACGGTTAACATTGACATGCAGTTTTGTAATTTTCAAAATAACGGTTTCATTAAAACGTAACAGTGATACTCGTGTTTCAGTTCTAAGACAAGTAAACGGTTTAACTTGGGAGGGAGATCAATCGCAAAAATATCGATTTACGTTTTTTAATTCATATTTTTGTAATTAATATTTTTTAATTAATATTTTTTTAATTAATAGTTTTGTGAAATCTTATATTTAACATAAACGGCTACTTTTATTTTGCAAGTGTTTACTTGTTAGTCATAAGTAGTGTTTTGTGAGATGATTGTTCGTTTTCACACATGGCTCTCTGTCCCTCACCTACTCTGATCTAATGACGAATGCGTAATTTATTTTATAAGTGGACTTCACACTTCGTTCTGTTACCTAAGGGTCAGTACAACATACTCGTTTAAATGTGCTGATACAAAGATTGTGAAACAATTAATGTTTTTAATTAACTGATTAAAGTTTTACTCTGAATGAACACATTTTACGAATATATAGGAATGTTAACCTTATTACATTGTCTTTGATGAGGAAATGGGTATTTTGGATGTTTTAACCTTTTAAACATGTTTTAACCTTTTAAACTTTTAAATATTACCGTAAGGTTGTAAATACGTTCATTAATATTTTAGGTATTTTGATTATTCATTTTGCAATTTTGATTAAAAATAAATAAATAAATAAAATTAAAAATCAAGTTATTTAAACATGTCCAAGAATTGCTGTCCACTCTCTCATCTTTGGATAACCATCTTGGTAAAAATGCGACCTTTGACATCAGTGACCTCACAACTTTAAAAAAGGTCTATCTTCATTCGCCTAAAGGCATAAACTGCATGATCCTATAGTATGTCAGTTCATTTGAATTTCTCACTTTGTCCCCATACTCAGATGAGTTAAAGCTAAAAATGTCCACCCCATTGTGATGAAATATTGAGTTAATAAACATTATTTTAGAATATCAAAATATATGTTTGAAATGCTAACTTTAGCTAAAATTGTCCACCTGCTGACATGACAGTTGCACAATACAGTGAACATATACTTGCATATACCTTCTTTGCTGTTTTCTTGTTGTTTTGTTTTAAGTAATATTTCCTAATAACTATTAAACTATTGATGTTCAGCTACGACAGGAGCTGAAGTAGCAAAGAGGAAAAGGTCCAGGTGAGATGCAGACCCTTGGAGGAAAGAGACAATTACCTGTGAAATTAGAGAGAGAGAAAGTGCTGTAGAAAAGGTGAGGAGATTTTAACAAAAAAGGGAATTCATGACTGAAAAAGAAAGGTATGCCAAAAAAACCCCAAAACAAAACAGTCGAGAAAGGAATAGTTGCCATGACAACTAAACATTCTTGAAGAGCTATAAACTGTGTTATCAAGGTGTATTTTAAATGTTCATAACTTTGCTTTTAATGGCTTTAAACGTTATATATAGCTTAGAAGTATGTAGAGGTTGGAGGAATATGTGTGGCTATATTTGGGCTATTTCTTCTGTTTGGGTATGAGTGGTTTGTAGCATTTAGCATTGGACATTGAGAGTGCTGAAAAGTCTAAATGTGTCTGTGAAAGCTTTAGAAGTATAAAGTGATTGATTTTTAAATTAGTAATGAAAATGCTGAGGTAATAAAATGATATTGTAAGCAGAAAAGTATGGATGGTCCCGAATAAACTGGTTTCATGCAGGAAAGACCAGTGTAGGCTTCAGCATAAATCTTCAGGAGGCCTCTTTGAAAAAGCCTCTAGGGGATTCCGTTGAAGGGAGAGCCTTGGTTCAAGGATGGGACATCCCGGCCAAGCACTGGAAGAAACAATATGGAGATCACCAAAAGAAACAATATGGGCATCCGGTGATATAGAATAGGATCGTCTTTTAAAAAAATAGAAGTAGTTCAGGTTGAACATAATAGTACGAAGAACTTGTTGGTGTAACTATTAAATATCAATTAGCATATATTGAATACTGTATGGTTTGAACATAATAGTGGAAACCTGGACAAGTATTATGAAAAAATAAAAATGGTTATGCAAGTGTCCTTGAAGCGTTTGGTTACTATCTGATGGATTAAAATAGGTTTGTTGGTAGCAAAGACATCACTAAAGTGTACAGAGCAAAGGTACTCCAGGACCAGGATGGGTAAGTAGCAGCTTGATCAATGGACTCTTCTGTGAGACGTAACAGGGCGTCGGTCTTAAATGTAATGTTAGATCAAGTGAAAAACTTTAGTGGATTGAAATACAGATAAATAAATCCACCAAAAGTGCACCTGCATCATTGGTAAAAAGTTGTTCTGCTAGTTGTCTGATTTTGTTCCAGTAATCTAATGTTTCCTGTGGACTAGGTGGTTCAAGATTATATTGGTGTTTGCTTTATTTCTGTGATCTTTTTAACCATAGTCTGCTTGTTTATACTGTCTACCAAATATTGAGTAGTGAAACACTGACACAATCCCTTTTGGCGTCAGACATTTGTAATAATTTCAATAATCTACACTTGTAAATCAAGAGGGCAGCACCATTTTAAAGTCTAGTTTCCTTTCTCTGTATCACTTTCTGGAATTTTTCCGTCTGTGTTTTTATTAAAGTTAAAAATGGAAAGGGTATTAAAACTCCCTTTCACTGACATCTCTTCCACTGAACTTGTAGAGAAAGTGATGATATGAAGATGATTATGTTTATCGCTTTCACTCAGAGATCATTGTCTGAGGGTCATGTTGTACAGTTCACGATGCCCCGGGTTGCAATCAGGAGGTTTGACAGTGATGTGCCACAGTTGTCTGTGGTGTTCTATATGATCATCACAGAACATCACACATAACTGGTCAAATTGTATCTCGAGTAGTATATTTGTGTATTATACTATATATTAGCAGCATATCTTTATGATGCAATTAAAAACATTCCCCATCCCCCTGAATACCAATCATATTACATATCTGGGTACTAAATTCTCTTCCCAGTTGTCTGTTATTCAAAATAAATAGTCATCCAATTATTAAAACAATAAGCGACAAACTTCATTGATGGACAAATTTGCCCCTTATGCTCTTCGGACAAACTGCAATAATTAAAATGAGAATATTACCTAAACGAAATTGTTTGTTTTCAATTATTCCAGTGCCACCAACCTGTCTAAAATCTTTGGACAACATCATAACTTGATTCTACTGGAAAAATAAATCACATAGAATCAAACTCACAACATTACAGAACTGTAGTTGATTATTGCAAATCAACTACAATATGGAATAAAATGGATAAAACCTAGTATATCAGACAGAATATGAATAGACATAGAGCAAACATTATGCAAAGATCTAAAAGTCAGACTTACCATTTATCAGTCAAATCAATTAAAGAACATTCATGATCAACAATTTGTGGGTGGCCATGATACTAACAGCCTGGTGGAAATTCCACAAGATATCAAACTCCACACTAACATAAACATAACACTGCTTTCATGTCACTTCCACAAGTAGCCCAAACATAAGATATAGAAAGCAGGTAAGAGCAACTATCAGTTCAGAGGCATTAAACTCACCTGCATCCATATCAGTATTATAAACATTCCTAATACAAAAAAACTATCACATAAGATATACAAAATAATAATGAAATCAAATCGCATAATTACTCTCCCATCGAGACAATGGGAGGAAGATTTATTACTAACCCCCGACGCCACAGTCTGGATTAAAATGTATAATAATAATTACCACATGACAGCAACACTAACCTACAATGCATTCAGTACAAAATAATACATAGATTACATTATACTACACATTGGATGTTTAAAATTGGTTTCACAAGCTCAGCAATCTGTACATACTTTACTCCAAACACAGCTGACGATTACATTCACATCGTGTGGCAGAGCACACCTATCAAGTAATTTTGGCAATAGGTCATCACACACATGTCCCATGATTTAAATAACCCTATCCATCCAACACCATCTTTATGTCTCCTAGGAGACATGTCATCAACCAATGTGTCAATAGAAAAAAAACAGGATAATATATATATAACATTATTAATTGCAAATACAAACATACTCATGAATTGGAAAACAAAAAATAATATTAGTGTCACCGAATGGAAAAATCTATTGATAGACTACATATCAATGGAAAAAAATCTCAGAATGAATCAATAAGAACCAATAACCTAGACTGGACTCCTTTGATAAAAAGTTTACAGAGCTAATCCATAAATGATAAATATCCCAATCTAGTACGTGTACATATACAGTGCACTCGCACATAGCCTCTCTCTCTCTCTCTCACACACACACACAGGCAGACGCACACAAGCAGTCACACACGAACACACACACACACACACACACACACACACATTCCCGTAATGGTGCAGGTGGCAAATACTTAAAATACTCTATCTGCATTTCCCGTTTGTCTGTTTCGTCTCTGTTCGTCTTATTTTTCCTCTCTCCCCTATTCCCGTTTCCCCCACGTTATTTATGTCTGTTCATACGTTTTATACACCCGATATAGTTGGACACAGTGAGAAGTTAGAAATAAATAATGAATAAATAATAAAGTTCTAAAGGTCCTCCGATGGGCGGAAATCAATTGATATATTTATTTCTCCAGATTTCTAACTCGGAGAGAAAAAGACGTCCTTTTACAAATCGCACCTCGTTGTGGAACTCTACTAAGGTTTACAATCCAGGCGATGATTTTTAACCTCAAAGAACATAGGCCTGCTCCAAGGCAAACTGATTTCATCCCATTAATTAACTTTAATGCGATGTTTTTTGCCGAGCATTAGGCTAAAGAAAATGAATGTTGCTGCGTTTATCAAACTAAAAGTATTTATTCTGAGCCATGCGGTAAATGATTCAGTGTGAGCAGCATATGGACGATTTTTGGAAAATGCTGTGACTAGGTAATATTTTGAAATATAAGGCGTTGTTAAAGCCCCTCATTCACGCTATTAACGTTATAAGTTAAAATAATTGAATAATTCATAAATAAATAAATAGCGTTTGTATAATATTTAAAAATAAACATTTACGTAAAAGCACTCTTACGTAACAACCAAGTTGTCATGTATTTGAATCTAAAGCTAAAGTGTTGCTTTGATCGCTTTGGTCGGTCGACACTTGCCTGGCTCTGTTGAATTGCTGTTTCAAACTGTTTTATAATTCGTGCAGTTAGATCATTTGGTTAAATCATTTACGATTTTATTTTATTCATTTACTACTTTCGACTAGGATTTCCAGAAAGGTTGACCGACGATCCTCACGAAAATGAATCCAAGTGCTCCAAGTTCGCCGATGACTGCGTTGTACGTGGGTGACCTTCATCCAGACGTTACCGAGGCCATGCTATACGAGAAATTCAGTCCTGCTGGCGCAATAGTCTCCGTACGGATTTGCAGGGACGCGATGACCCTCCGCTCACTTGGATACGCATACGTGAACTTTCAGCAGCAGGCAGATGCTGAGCGTGCTTTGGACACTATGAACTTTAACATCATCAAAGGCAGACCTGTGCGAATTATGTGGTCCCAGAGAGACCCCTCTCTGAGGAAGAGTGGAGTTGGCAACATCTTCATCAAGAACCTTGACAAGTCTATTGACAGCGAAGCTCTTTACGACACATTCTCTGCCTTTGGGAACATCCTTTCCAGCAAGGTGGTGTGTGACGAGAATGGATCTAAGGGCTACGGCTTTGTGCACTTTGAGACCCGTGAGGCTGCGGAGAGAGCAATTGAGAGACTTAATGGCATGTTGCTCAATGACCGCAAAGTGTTCATTGGCCACTTCAAGTCTCGCAAGGAGCGAGAGGCTGAGATGGGGGCCAGGGCCAAAAAGTTCACCAATGTGTATGTCAAGAACTTTGGAGAGGACATGGACGACGACAAGCTGAAGGAGATCTTCAGCAAGTTTGGCCAAACGCTGAGCACTCGCGTCATGACCGACGAGAGCGGCAAGTCCAAGGGCTTTGGCTTTGTGAACTTCGAGAGGCACGAGGATGCCCAGAGGGCTGTGGATGAGATAAATGGGAAGGAGCTGAATGGGAAGAAGGTGTATGTGGGTTATGCCCAGAAGAAAGGCGAGAGGCAGACAGGGCTGAAACGAAAGTTTGAGCAGATGAAGCAGGACGGTATGACTCGCTACCAGGGAGACAACCTGTACGTCAAGAACCTAGACGACGGTCTGGATGACGCGCGTCTACGTAAGGAGTTCTCTCCGTTCGGGACCATCACAAATGCCAAGGTGATGATGGAGGGCGGCCGCTCCAAAGGGTTCGGCTTCGTGTGTTTCTCCTCGCCGGAGGAGGCCGCCACGGCCATGACGGAGATGAATGGGCGCGTTGTAGGCACCAAGCCGCTGTACGTGGCTCTGGCGCAGCGCAAGGAGGAGCGGCAGGCCCACCTCTCCAACAAGTACATGAAGCGCACAGCCAGCGTGAGTGCCTTGCCCAACCTCGTGCTCAACCCCTACCAGCCTGCCCCGCCCTCCGGCTACAACATGGAAGCCATTCCACAAGCTCAGAACTGGCCTGCCTACTGCGCAAGCAGCCAGCTGGCACAACTCCTCCCCAGCCCTTGCTGGGCCATGCAGTGCGTCCACCCACAGCAAGTCCAGGATATGCCGAGTGCCATCGGTCCAGCCGCATCCTGCCCGCAGGCCTTCAGCGCCATCCGACCAACCACCGCCTGCCAGGTCCCAAGCACGATGGCCTATCAGACCATGGGATCTGAGGCTCCGGGGAGAGGGATGGCCAGCGTGGAAGCTGCCAACAAGGCGTCGCTGGTGAGAGCAGTACCACAGTACAAAACCACCTCAGGCGTTCACAGCCCACAGCAACACCTGGGCACACAGCCCTTAGATATAAATGTCGAACTTACCATTTATCAGTCAAATCAATTATAAAACATTTATGTTTCTCAACCCACAGCAGCACCTGGGGGCAGAGCTCCAGGTGCCCGTGCAGCTGGCTGCGGTCCATGTGCAGGGTCAGGAACCTCTCAGTGCCTCCATGCTGGCTGCTGCACCTCCACAGGAGCAGAAGCAGATACTGGGTGAGCGTCTGTTTCCCCTGATCCAGAACATGCAGCCCACCCTTGCAGGGAAGATCACGGGTCTGTTCCTGGAACTGGACAACTCGGAGCTACTGCATATGCTGGAGTCTCCTGAGTCTCTGCACCCTAAGGTGGATGAGGCAGTCGCTGTGCTCCAGGACCAGTGCGCGCAGGAAGCCGCTCAAAAACTTTAACCAGTGCTGCGCTTCTGGCTGTCTAATGGAAGAATAAGCAGTAAAAAAAATTAACATTTTAACTGAAAAAAATAAACATTGAAACTGAAATGCATTGAACATTGAAATATTTTTGCCATGTCTGTAGACATCAAGCCTGTAAGGGTTGGCACCAGGCCGAGGCCCCCTCGACCAGAGGGAGGCGTCGAGTCAACCACGCCACTGATCAGGATCAACACCCAACAGCTGGGCTAGACCTTATATAAGCCCAGTGACCCAATCATTTAGTGCTGGGTTTTTGATAAAGTTTTGAGCCAAGCTCCTAGCCGGTAACTCTGGGTATTGAGGTCTGTGAGCCCTTGTGCTATGCCTCTTTTCTGTTCTGCGAGGGTGTCAGTGTTTTTACACGTCCCCTCCCTTCTCCAGTTTTCCCCTCTCGAGTCTGTCTCTCTCCTGAGGCTTCCCTTAGCCATTCAAGTTTCTCCCCGTTTTCTGGTTTTGTTTGGGAGCTTTTAGTTCGAGTTTTCCCCAGTGCATCGGGGTTGCCATTTCTTTCCGTGGCGTTCTTTGTTCTCCCCTTTTCCACGCTCACCGAGGTGTTTCGTTTTTTCCTCTTGTTTTGCTTGATCCAAGCTCTAACTGTTCTGCACACGAGCCCACCATTGTTAGAGTGTGGCTGCTTACCCAGTAAGCTATTGGTGTCCTCACCTAGCTGACCTGGATTCAAAACCACCTTACAAAGTCCAGGCCTTGGTTATTCTAAGCTTAAAATGAAAACGACAGAAAAAGGTAAAATCATTTCAAGTTTGGTTTATTTGTCGCATACATAGTCATACACAGTATAACTCACAGTGAAATGGTTGAGTGCTCTGTCCAATCTGAGGAAAAAGAAAAACAGGGGTGCATAGAGAAATATATTCTATATATATACAAAAATATATTAATAGTGCATGTACAATATATATATATATATATATATATATATATATATATATATATATATATATATATATATTATGTTTATATGTACAATGTATATATGGATATTTATATATGTATGTACAGAATGTACAGTCCCATCTTGCAATTGGCATATTTACAGTTATATGTTACATGGTGGTAATTGAACATATTACAGTTATATTGAACATATTACAGTTATTTCTATTACATATTACAGATTTTGACATGAACAGCTGATCATTTTTTTGTTTTTATTCCTCTTAAAGTTTGAATGTTCAGATTGTCAGTTCTTACAGGTCATAGCTGATCATTAGATAAGTGTATTGGGTTGCATTAATATAAATGTAAAGATCAAAAAAACAAAACCCCACAGTGTAGCTTAAAATAGAGAATAATTCTGTAATATTCCTTTATGTACAACACAATTTCAAATGACCTTATTAACAAACCAGTAAAGACAGGACGAGAAGCAAAGGTCACTTACACGTATTAAATCTTGAAGCAAACAAACTGCAGCTGCAAGTGCCACACTGCCATCCAGTTCCACTCTCTGGTCTGGCGACGGTCATATTACAGGAGCAACGAGAGGCTGCCAACAGTTTCTTTTAGCTTGTCTACTGAGACGGTGAAACTGGCCAACCAGGTGAAAAGCATTGTGAAGGAGAAACAACTTCGACTGCCGACGTGGGAAAGTAGCAGTCAGAGCAGGTCTATTGGAGCAGTGCGATGGACTCTGCCCAACAATGGGCTGCAAGCCCACATCTCTGCACATAGCAACAGTATGTGGTTCCTAGGTGCCCAGTCGGCTAGTTTTAAAGTTCAATTCAAATATTAAATAAAAATGCAGACTTCAGAATTGGTTAAATAGCATAACTGTGCACGTACTTTATTGTAGGTTAACATTAACACGCATTATTGAGGCACCCTATGGAGAATGTCTAAAAATCAGAGAACCCACATTTTCATACATTTTTCAGTAGTGGTTATGTATTCACCCCACATTCCTTTACATATTTGCGTTTGTCTTCACGTCCATTGCATCCAAACCATACATTTGTCAATATATGCAAAGTAATATAAAACACCCACACCAGTTGGAACCTGTTAACACCACATTCCAAGAGATTTCTCTTGACCTTATCCTAAAGAGATGGTCCTGAGCCTGATGGAAATAATATCTCATACTTGGGAGGACATGGACGACAACAAGCTAAATGAGATCTTCAGCAAGTTCGTCCCAACGCTGAGCCGTCGCGTCATGACAGACGAGAGCGGCAAGTCCAAGGGCTTTGGCTTTGTGAGCTTCGAGAGGCACGAGGATGCCAAAAGGTCTGTGGATGAGATGAACGGGAAGAAGTTGAATGGGAAGCAGCTGTATGTGGCTCGTGCCCAGAAGAAAGGCGAGAGGCAGACAGAGCTCAAACGCAAGTTTGAGCAGATGAAGCAGGACGGCACGACTCGCTACCAGGGAGTGAACCTGTACGTTAAAAACCTAGACGACAGTCTGGACGACGAGCGTCTGCGTAAAGAGTTCTCTCTATTCGGGACAATCACGAGTGCCAAGGTGATGACGGAGGGCGGCCGCTCCAAAGGGTTCGGCTTTGTGTGTTTCTCCTCGCCGGAGGAGGCCACCGAGGCAATGAAGGAGATGAACGGGTGCATCGTAGGCACCAAGCCGCTGTACGTGGCCCTGGCGCAGCGCAAGGAGGAGCGGCAGGCCCACCTCACCCACCAGTACATGCAGCGCATGGCCAGCGTGAGTGCCGTGCGCAACCCAGTGCTCAACCCCTACCAGCCCGCCCCGCCCTCCGGCTACTTCATGATGGCCATTCCACAGTCTCAGAACTGGGCTACCTGCTACCCGAGCAGGCAACTGGCACAGCTCCACCCCAGCACCCGCTGGGCTACGCACAGCATTCAGCCACAGCATTTCCAATACATGCCGAGTACCATCAGGCCCGCTGCAGACCAATCTCTGGGCCAGGAACCTCTCACTGCCTCCGTGCTGGATCTGGAACCTCCGCAGGAGCAGAAGCAGATGTTGGGTGATCGATGGTCTGTTTCCCGTGATCCAGAACATGCACCCCAACCTTGCAGGGACGGGTTTGCTCCTGGAGATCGACAACTTGGAGCTTCTGCTTATGCTGGAGTCTCCTGAGTCTCATTGAAACATTGAAACTGAAAAAATAAAAACGCATTAAAAATTGAAATATTTTTGCCTGGTCCATAGACTCCAGTTTCAGGCCTTGATTACAGTAAACTAAAACAACATGTAAAAAGGCTAAATGATTGACACGTGTACAGTCGGTGACTCCTTTCTTTTTGTTCCTCTTACTGTTCGAATGCTCAGAATGTCAGTTTTTGCAGTTGACAGCTGAGCATTAGGCATGTGTATTGGATTGTATTAATAATACAATTGAGGATTCATTGCTGTTCAGGGACCCAGCAGTGGTAACTTGGCAGTGGTAGGGCTTGAACTAGCAACATTCTGATTACTAGTCAAGTAACCTCTGAATAGTATTATTATGATTAATATTATTAATATATCTTACACTGAGGTCTGCTGAAGCTTACCCAGGATCCTTTGCAGCAGCCTGCCATATGCACAAATCATTACGAAAGGACACAGAATCTCTAAACTCCCTTGTTTTATGTTATTAGTTTGTCTAATTCAATGTTAAAGCACTTTCCCCTGTAAACACTCTTTTTATGACCTCATTTCACCGTTTCATGACTTTATGCCACGAACCAACCAACTATTCTTTTATACAACTCTTTTCAAACACTTCAACCATTGTGGGTAACTACACTATTATACACCTGTAATTCTTGTTATGCTATTTATTTTATTGGTACTGTCGATACATCGATGTTAGGAGAAATACCTCATGAATACTTTAAATGAATCCTTAAAATGACACCTATTCCATTTACTAATGCTAAGCTTGCTACAGTCTGAACTTCTAGCAAGTCAAGAGAAGTCTCATGCAGTTTCTGTATTTTCTATAATTGCTTAATATATGGATGGTTTTAAACTCAATAACATACGCACTTGCAAAATATGTGAATATAAAGGAACAAAAATAAATTAACATAACCACATACCTAAACATCATCTGGTACCATCACCCCATCACCCCTCAATGCAGTATGAGGATGGTCAGATTGTTGTATTTACTAATAGTTACCACTAGTATTAAAATAACAGTAAGCCCAAACTGTTCGACTATGTCCTCTTAAACAAACCTGTGATTTTTTAAATATTTGGACCACATCCTCCTGCAGAATAAAACAATCAGGAAATACAGTTGAGTTGGCCCATACCGCCCTCACATCAGTGTGATTTCCATCAATGACGTGTTATGGCTCTGGGTAAGGAACAATGTTATATTGTTCAATAAACTTTTCACAGGATGCATATTTTTCATTGTTTTAGCAAAGTTTTCGCTACCTCTATACAGCAAACACCAGAATCGACAAGGTTTACATTAATTATAGTCAGTAGAATTAAAGGGAAGAGGCCATATAAAAGGCTGGGATCTACGTTTAGCAGACTCGGCACTGTGTTACTAGATATTGCCCACATTCCAGTAATTTTATTAAGTCCTCTTTAAACAGAAAATAAAGATGCAGACTCAAGAATTAATTGAAGAGAGTAGTAGGTCCATTATTTATTTTGAGCTCAGCGTTACATACAAACGAGGCATAGTCCAGAATATGTCTAATAATCACACAAGGAACACACATTTTTATCCAGTTTTCACAACTGATTATGTGATTGCCACACCTTCTCTACATACTGGTGTTTGAAATCTCCACCACTGTGTTCAACCATACATTATTCAATATATGCAAATTGAGATCTATCATTGTACAAATTGAAGCTTGACCCCAGTATATCCTATTGGAAGATTTTCCTGTTTTTTTTTTTTGTTGTTGTTTTTTTTGTTTTTAACAAAGATGATCTCAACTCATACCATCAAACACCTGCAAGATGATGTTGCAGGTCAGTATCACCCTGCTCTTATGGTAAGATAATGAACCTTGCTTAGCCACAGAACTCTCGAAGAGGCTTTCACGTCTTTTAAAAGCCGGGATCTTTCCCAATACTTAGGAAGCTATTTCTCACGGGAACAGTCCAGAGTCATCTGCCGTAGACTTCCACAGAGGCCTTGAAACCACCTGCATCAGAGCCTCTGCTCTGCACTTACAGACCCAAAAAGGCCTTAAGATACCCCAGAAACATTATTCCTCTTTATGCTTTCAAACACAGTCTTGCACCACTCTGCACCTGTTGCAGAGAGCTTCAAAGCCTATTATAATTAGATCACAGATCGCCTCATGAAAATACCTTTACCCCAAAACATTTTATTACCTCAGGTGGAACAGTGTGTATAGGCCTAGACCTCTTTAGATGTAACTTAGAACCGCCGGTGACCGCTGTATGCGTTTCTATGGTTGTACAAGCTCTACTGGAGGACTCGATGAATAGTTGATGATGGAAGAGGGGTATATCAGATTCACCCCTTCTGCCTCCATGTGACAAATTAACACACTGCATAAACTTTTAGAAATAAATCAGTCTTTTAACAAATGGTAAACATTCTCTAGAAAAGATTATCTTGTAACAATTCATTGAGTATATGAACTGTTTTTGTGTCCTTATATCTATAAATGAAAAGTAATAAAACATTATAGATGATAAATAAATTACATAAAATGTATAAAAGTTCACAAATAAGAAAGTACCTGAGTCTGCACTTTTCTCCACAGATTCAAGAAACTCGTGAAAGTTGGAAGCTATAGAAACACATAGTACAGAATTATAGACTGACTGAGGTGTGAGCAGAAAGATCGCCATGATGTCCTTATATCTAAAGCACTCAAAGCATTGATGCTATGTAAATAAACTGTGATCCGATTGGTTCAATCTAAGTAAATAGATTCACCTACTTTGAAGTTAAAGTTTTTCTCAAAAGGTTAGAACTGGTTGACTATACTTTGCCGTGTTCTGTAATAGAAAATGTAAACATTTATATCTAAAATATTGCACGACAGAAATCAATTCAAGACTAACCTCTAATGACCGCTAGATGGGGGAAGATATTAAGTAATAAATGAGTCCAGATCCTCCTGCCCGACAATACGGTGAGACTCTGTTTTTACGTGTGATGGAAAATGATACGAAACTATGTATTATGTGATTCATATAAAATCACACTGATCCTTTTGTTCTTAAATTAATAATGCTGTTTGCACATTTGTATCCGCCTGTTGCTGATTAAGTTGAACATGTATCAGGAACTGTTAACATCAAGGTCAACTTGACACACAACCCACACTGTTTGGAGACAGTTTGGGTTGGTTTGTGGAAAAAACCAAGCTGAGAGCTGATTGGCTTATAGCCACAGCAACAAAGGAAAGAAGAGCTGCTTAAGAAAAGATGATTGGTTAAAGACAGCACAGGAGTAGTATAACTAGCCACGGTTTTGTATACTCGGGGCTCCCTACCTGAGGAGAGCCAAACATTTATTTTATTCTTTTTCTTATTAAATTACTCTCTTAATCACGTCTGACTTGCTGTTTGTTCAAAATTCCACAACATATGTCATTACTACGCCGCACAAAAAAGACCGCCATATTTGTAGTTCCACAATGTGAAAAGGCGTCATTTTCTATGCAAACGAATGAATAAACACCATGCCATGCCTTGCTGTATCCCCTCTTTGCACCGCTGGACAGACACACTCATGACACTGTACTCATCAAAAGCAGCACCAGAGACGCACTGAGTCATATCCCGCTACACACCTCTCAGGCCAGCTTGTTTGCACGTTTTGTCATAAAACTCAAAATGTCATTTGTTGCCATTATATATAAAATTACCTATTTAAAAAAAACAAATAAATCAAAAAGTACTTGTGGCTAGAGAGACACGTGGCTAATCACCTACAAGAAATAATGTCAGTGATGTTTGGGGCAGGTGTTTCAAACTTGCCCAGACTCTTGAGAAGCACCTAAACGCTCACACAAGGGTGTCCGCTTGCCATAGTGCTGCAAATACTGCAGGAAGGGCTTTGGTGAAACAGGCCACATGGAGGAGCAGAAGACAATCCACACAACTGAAGAAGCCCATAGCTGCCCAGTATGTCAGAATCCACACGGGAGAAGAACCCTGTAGCTGCCCAGTATGTCAGAAGCAATTTGTGCAGCTGGGTAATGAACCATATTTGTACCCATTCGTATGTTGGGAGCAAATCAGTTGAAGACTTGAACAGTATGTTAACAATCAGTTAAAATTACTGTTGATGACAAGAAAACAATGGCTAATATGTTCCTTCACAGCTATGTCATTGGTTGATCTATTTTTGTCAGATTTAGTGCTTGTTTGGGCAAGTGTGTTAAAGTCTTCCTTTGTTTTTGGTTTTGTTCCTTTTCATATAGTTGTTTATTCCTTTTTGTCTAGTGATGTCCATTATCCATTTAAAATCTGTCAAATTAAACAAATGTGAAACGAATTCCATAGTATTCAGATTTGATTGCAAAAGAGACCAACCACTCCCCGTATTTTGAATTTTGCATATACAGTATATGTGCAGTTCCAGCCTAGTCCACTGATCCAAAATCTGGCCCAGATGTATCTGTTGACTGCAAATTTGAATGATTTCTGTGCTCTGCAGCAAAGGAGCGTTTGGTTACTATCTGATGGATTAAAATAGGCTTGTTGGTAGCAAAGACATCACTGAAGTGTACAGAGCAAAGGTACTCCAGGACCAGGATGGGTAAGTAGCAGCTTGATCAGTGGAATCTTCTGTGAGACGTAACAGGACGTCGGTCTTAAATGTAATGTTAGATCAAATGAAAAACTTTAGTGGATTGAAATACAGATAAATAAATCCACTAAAAGTGCATCTGCATCATTGGTTAAAAAGTTGTTCTGCTAGTTGTCTGATTTTGTTCCAGTAATCTAATGTTTCCTGGCACTAGGTGGTTCAA
Organism: Electrophorus electricus; assembly: GCF_041902795.1. Taxonomy (NCBI): domain Eukaryota; kingdom Metazoa; phylum Chordata; class Actinopteri; order Gymnotiformes; family Gymnotidae; genus Electrophorus; species Electrophorus electricus. Next base: position 5,914 of record NW_027658616.1, on the reverse strand, counting down.
GATTATATTGGTGTTTGCTTTATTTCTGTGTTTTTTTTAACCATAGTCTGCTTGTTTATACTGTCTAACAAATGCAATACTGAGTAGTGAAACACTGACACAATCCCTTTTGGAAGTCAGACATTTGTAATAATTTCAATAATCTACAGTTGTAAGTCAAGAGGGCAGCACCATTTTAAAGTCTAGTTTCCTTTCTCTGTCTCACTTTCTGGAATTTTTCCGTCTGTGTTTTTATTAAAGTTAAAAATGGATAGGGTATTAAAACTCCCTTTCACTGACGTCTCTTCCACTGAACTTGTAGAGAAAGTGATGATATGAAGATGATTATGTTTATCACATTCACTCAGAGATCATAGTCTGAGGGTCATGTTGTACAGTTCACGATGCCCCGGGTTGCAATCAGGAGGTTTAACAGTGATGTGCCAAACAGTTGTCTGTGGTGTTCTATATGATCTAAAAGTCAGACTTACCATTTATCAGTCAAATCAATTAAAGAACATTCATGATCAACAATTTGTGGGTGGCCATGATACTAACAGCGTGGTGGAAATTCCACAAGATATCAAACTCCACACTAACATAAACATAACACTGCTTTCATGTCACTTCCACAAGTAGCCCAAACATAAGATATAGAAAGCAGGTAAGAGCGGAGCAGTCAATGTGCCTAATATGACTGCAAAAGCCTGGCAGGACAGGAGGTATTCCTGCTTCTGCTAATCAGCAAAAGGAAGCTCCTGGCAAAGTGACGTGGACTGCAAAAAAATCACCAGGAAGGTCAAGCTACAAATGCCAGAGAGGAGCAGGGAGCACCAAAAGTTCCATAGCATCCTGCGGAAAGAGTACCACATAAGCATGGAAACAGTACAGCAACCCATGGTATGAGCATGGACAGATGAGGAAGAGCTGCTAGAACAGTACGTCCCCAATAAGCAGGCAGGATGTGGATCCGTCTCACTATTTCATCGGCAGAAATGCAGGAGCAGGTGATAATACTCCTGGGCCCAGCACTCTTCAACCTGGGTACTTTAAGGAGAACACGGCAGCCTCCCAAAAGTGATACAAAGTCCCAAAATGGCTATTACCTGTGCTGAATAACAGTATGAAGGACAAATCTACCCCTGTCCAAAGTTTAATTGATTTAACTGAATGCCAACTATACTACCACCATCAATCTGTGTAAGGTGTACTTGCAAGTGCCTTTAGCACCAAAAGCAAAAGAACTCAGTGTTTTCAACACATTTCATCCAAGCATCATCATGTGAAATGTTGTTCTTTTCGGAAATTCTTCATCTAAATATGGTTGTGTTGCTAATGAGATCATATTATTTGTTACTCTTTAAACCTTATTATTCCTTTAAGATTCAAAGTCTACTGTGTTAGGAAACCTATGTGAGAATATAAAATCAGCAGTTTCTGCATGCTTGTGTGATGAATACAGAAAGTGATCTCTTATACCTGCGGAATTAAGGCTTCAAATGTCTTGGTGTTCAGACGATATGGAGAGGCTCTGGGAATCTGGAAGGATAAACGTTTGTTTCATTTTCAGGGACTGTTGATCATTTATTTGTCCATTCATTTATTACACTATTAAGGGATTATTAATGTGCACTGGGAGAACAGTATAAAGTTATCAGTCTTCTTTATCAGTCTTCTAACTAAACAGCCTGGTCTTGTAAGGTAACCACATGCACACCTTTCCCTCAGTGATGGCAAGGAGTGGTTTAAACTCACCATGTCATCTGTGATTCTGAGTGTGAGTGCTCCTGCATTTTTCTACACAAAGCCTGCTGAGTTGGCAGTGAAGGCAGAGATGCCCATATACAGCATGTTGCTTTCATCAGGTGGCAGTGAAAATGGTGTCGGGGCAAAAGCGGGTTTCTTGTGCACTCCAATGTTGTAAAACTCCCCCTATATAGAGAGCAATGCAGAGATTAACTTATTCTTTTACAGCTCCTGGGTCTTGATTCTTCGTTCAGATTAAACTGTTTTATCAGTGTAACCTTTGTGTAACCTTTTTTTCCTACAAAAGCCCAACAGTGCTTTCTGGATACACTTAGGCACAGTTTTGCAAGTGCTCCTGTTATTCCCTGTTAATTCAGATCTTTGGCTCAGAAAGGCTTTCTTATGATCATTATGGTCATTATTCTTATGCTTTGACAACTTGTGCCTTTTTTAACTTGTGCCTGAAAACCCCTTTACCTATGCCAATGATAAAACACTGATGAACTCCTGCAAACAAGTTGTAGTTTATTAATTAGTGCATTAATCTTAGTTTGGGATCTTTAATGACCATCTTAATCTGTGTATATTATTTGATTGTTGGTTCTTTCCTAGCTGAATGTAACTTCCTCTCACAGTAGTGTACAACTTCCAAGCTTATCAAAGGATAGTGTTGTAGTCAGGACCATTAAAAAATCATTCACGCAAAGACCAAGATTTTGTAGTGTTTGAATCTGAGACAAGAATGAGACTTATTTAACAATGATTTTACTTTAATTATACCACTCACTGATAATGTATTGTAAATTGTCATTGTCATAAATAATTGTCATTATAAAGGCAGCTGAATATAAACAAATATAAAGCAAAAAGGTTCATATGGTCATTTTTATTATTAAATTAAAACATAGTAATACTTAAATAATTGCTATCTGCCCTTGGGTCAATCATGGAAAGGATTAATTAGATGTGTTCTGTAATGTGTTAAATCCTCTCGATAAATGCATAGCTTTAGCTATATCATAAAACATATGATGAGTCCTTTTCTCATTATTACTTGTGTACAACAAAAGTTTGTGTGACAAGCAGCAACATGTATATTTGCCAATTTATGAAAACGGGAGTATGCGCAGTGGGAGAGTAAATATCTTTTAAAATGACTCTCAATTAATGGCAATGCATTTACAATAAGTCTCTTGCCACAATAACAACACTGTCTGGATTTGCCATCAGCTGGTTGATTGCAGCATCGTGCAGCCTGCAGCCTAGCATTTGTTTGCAGGGGAACATACACTGCCATAATTATTACCATAATGAATTTTTTAAGGAGAAAGAATAGTCTGTACATTAATGTTAAAAATTCCAGATCCAGATAGCAGTGTTTATGTATGTCAGTGGCTGTGCACCAGTACTTGTGAATGTACACACACAAACCTCACCCTTTGGGTCTTCCCCAAGTCCCCTGTCCTGTTCACACTACTAGCTAAGAGCAACCAGCTAACTTGATAGCAGTGTGACTCAATAATAATAATAATAATAATAGTAATAATAATAATAATAATAATAATAATAATAATAATATGGCGCTTCCATGCACATCAGCAAGCAAATAGGAACACTAGCACTTGCATGAAATTAAGCATATTAGCATTTCAGAAGGCAGATTATTTAGCCTGCTAAAATAGCAGGTGTGGCAGCAAATGTCTGTTCAAAACACTATGTCACAGGTATGAGTATCATGTATTTGATATAGTATGATTGTTCATGTTTGTAAATTTAAAGCTTACAAATGCTGTATTTACAGTGTATTGCAGGTTATTAAAATGTGGCAGTAATTATTAGGATATAGAGAATTGTAGTGTTTAAACAAATCATTATGTCAGAAGTATGTTTAGGGGAGAATACACCCTGACCCACCCAGAGTTAACACACACTTACCTTACATTATTGATCATAAACTTGAATAGCTACAATACTGTCTGCTAATCATGCAGTTTGAAGTTTGCAAAGTGTGTACCCAGACAAAATCTGTGTTAAAACTTTCCTTTAACACTGAGTCATACATGAGTCAGACATGATTCTGAATAAATGAATGAATGAAAAAATGAAAAGCCTTATTTCATTTCAAACTGCACTTCAGGAACACTGAGCTCAAGTTCTGAGGAAACTTCCCTGCATATTTTCAGGGGTTTTCTGCCTCACCATGCCTGAATCACCTCATAAGGAGCTTGATAATGAGGAGACAGGGTGACTGAGGCAGTGAACACTCCTCACTGAGCATACTGGCTTCCAAGAGCTGGAGCTGGGAAGACCTATAGGTCTGTGACACACACTCCCACCCAGTCCTGATACTAAGAAGGTGGAACCTACAGGCTAATATGCAGCTGCCTGTGCATCAATAGGCGTCTGGGGTGTCCATCACTCAGGGAGGCGTGGCTGAAGGCGTGGCCTTGCAGACTCTGAGAGCTGGCTGAGGTAATCTCTAAAGGAGAGAGTAGTCACCAATAATCATGGAAATGTAGCCATAACTGTACAGTATATTTCACAGCCATGTATATTACATATCACAGACCAGGCTTACCAGAATAAATATTCCACACATACAGCTCATATATATCTATGTGTGTGTGTGTGTGTGTGTGTGTGTGTGTGTGTGTGTGTGTGTGTGTAAAAACATGCTCCTGTTTTAGTCTCAACACAGACAGATATACATGTAGGAGTAGCAAACTGAAGTAAGAGCTCACCTTCACCAGTACATAGTCTCCAGCTTTAACAGTGACAGGGTTGGTATCCGTGGGATAAGAAAGCAAATCCTTTCTTGGAAAAATAACCTTCACATTCCCATCATTCCGACCACAAAGATCTTGAGATGACTTCTTACTTTCCTGCAGAAAACAGACTCAGTCAAGCAAAACCAGCAGATAACATTTGTACAATATAAAAGGCTTGACTAAGCACTGTAGCAGACGTCTCACTAGTGTTATCCAAACCAAGGGTGGTTATTCCCACTGTTATGTAGATGGTCATAAAATTCTGTTATCAGTGTGTATATCGGTAGATCCAATCTCAGCATGACTGGTAGCGCATATTAACACACAAGTGGCAAACACCTTGGGGTAGTTTTCTGTGCATTCGCCAGGCATGTCCTCAAAAGAAGGACACTAACAAGAATCAAAATTAACTAAGACCCCAATCTTCAAACAGTTATTGATGGCAGGTAATACACTAAAGACCACAAGCACAGGGAAACCAGTCATTGGGATTTCCCGGTACCAAAGATGTGAACTGCTCTCAACACTTCAAAAATAACAAAAAGCTCAAAGCATCCAAAACATACACAATGCTATGCCTAACCAGGGAAGGGTTTCAAATGAAAGGGCCACAGAAACCCATGCGGCAATCGCAAACTAACACCACAAACGGGAAAGTGACCATACAACTCAAATAGACTAAAATAGACCAAACAATGCCCTAAATACATAAACACATAAACTCTATTTGCCCTCCAGAAAAGAACAAAGCCAAAACCAAAATGAAATGCCAAAAGGTGCTAGGGCTGAGCTGATAGACAATGCCATTGTTCATCATCGTTGTCAGACAGACCTCATGATGTTGATCCAGCAGGTCTATATAAGATAAGGGAGGAGAATTTACTGCAACTATTTATTTTCTTGCAGAAATCTAGTTAAATCGATATGCAAAACATGATGACCAAGACACACAGATGCAGCAATCCCAAATTATTAACAGCAGAAGTGCTCCAAACACAGTTGTAACACAGCATGGCTTCAACCCACTGCAGTACTCACTCCCTCCACTAGGACAAGCTGTTTGCTGTCGATGAAACTGGTGTTGACCTTAGCCGCATCTTCTCGGAATGTAAAGATAAGCTCCTCCAGGCGACAGCTTCTTCACCTCAGCTGGGATATCGTCCCCGAGACGGTGGTATGCCTGAGTTTTCTGTGGGTGTGGTACACACATCTTCATGTCAGAAGGTAAAGCCCAACTGGCAGCCACAAGACCCTTTCAATTCTCCAAATGATAATAGACAATGGTGAATTTCTTGATAGAACCATCACATGAACCAGGGAGAATGTCTGTTTTTTGATAGTGTTAAACACAATGACAAAATAGGATCTCACCTTCCTCATGCTGTAGGCAAACAGGAAGGCTACATTATAGCCCACTTCCC